>NC_053039.3:190159621-192659621 GCF_002575655.3 Aegilops tauschii subsp. strangulata | reverse complement strand
AATGTCCATCCAACGGCCGTCGTGCTTCTTCAACCTCTGGTCTTCTTCCTCCAGCCGCCCAAAGCAGCTCCGGTCGTGCCTCCTGCTCCTGCCTCCCGTGGCCGGCTGTGCTACCATGGAGGCCTCACAGCCCCCTACTACTCCCACTGCTGGCCAGGCCCTGCGGTGACGGCAGCCTCACACCGCAACTGAACCAGTGAACCCTCGTACTCCTGGGCATCCACTGCCGCGTCTTCCCCGGCTCCGCGTCGTTCCCTTCCTAGGCCTTGCCTTCGTCCACCGCCTTGGTGCTCTCGGCGCGGCGTGGTTAATGTGGTCAACGAACGACTTCCATCGGAAGACTACTGTACGTGGAGAGGCTGACAGCTGGGTCCATGGCCGCAGCAAGGAAGTGCCTCCTTAATACGCGGAAAATAATGATTCCTCCACCTGACAGCAGGGAGCCACCGGACGGGCCATCGTATTTCGCAAAAAAAAAGTTTCCCCCTGACTGCTAGGACCCACCAGCTACATCTTCGAACGCATGGAAGTGCGTCCATATTACGGGCAAAAAATGATTCGCCCCCCTGATTGCTGGGACCCACCAGCTACATCTTCGCACGCAAGGAAGTGCCTGACAGTCGGGACCCACCTGGTCGAAGTGTACGTAGCGTTGTCATTCTGGTGGCGAACGTGTACGTACATATGATTGGTCCGTCTGCAGGCTGCAGCGATGAAACGTGGCCGTGTAAGGAAGGGCACGTGTCATAGTAGAGGCGCGCACTTGTCGTAGTAGAGGCACGCACGTAGCATGTACACGTACGTACAACGGCCAGGGTGCTAGAAAGTAAATACGACCACGTACGTACATACGGGCGGGGTCTCGAACGCCTTCTCGTGCATACGTATGGCCAGGGCTTGTGTACATGGCTGTGGCTGGGTCGGAACGGAGAAACTGCGGCGTCGTCGTGTTCATGGGGAGGCAACGGAATGCGTCGTGTTCATCGGGAGGCAACGGAACACATGCTGTTCATCGGGAGCCAGCCGGCTTGGACTGAACTGCCGATGGAAACGAGGCCTGGCGTACCGCAGAACAGAGGAAACGGCCTTGTGTTCGACCGGCCACAATGGAAATGGGATCCTGTTCATCGGGAGGGGTCTAGCATACCGCAAAACGGTCGAAACGGGGTCCTGTTGATCGGGAGGGGTGTGGCGTACCACAAAACGGAGGAAACGGACTTGTGTTGGAGCGCTACGGTCGAAACGAGTGTCATGTTCATCGGGAGGGGTGTGGCGTACCGCAAAACGGGACTCCATGGGATACTGTTCATCTCCACCGTCGACCTCCTCCAGCCTCCATGGGCTACTGTTCATCCACCATCGACCTCCTCCAGCCTCCACCTGCGACTGTTCATCCACGGGCTCCTGTTCATCCAGCCTCCACCGACTACTGTTCAACCAGCCCTCTCCACGGGGTCCTGTTCAACCACCCCTCCATGGGCTACTGTTCATCCAGCCCTCCATGGGGTCATGTTCATCCAGCCCTCCACGGGGTCCTGTTCATCCACCGGCTCGATCGATCGGGGTCATGTTCATCCAGCAGCAACGGACTCTACTACCACTGGTTCCTGTTCATCCAACCCCCACCGGGGACTGTTCATCCAAACCCCCTCAAGAACACTCACTGTTCATCAAGGGAAGGAGGCAGCAGTGTTCGATCGGCTTCAGTTAGCAGCAGTAGCTAAGGGATCACTCGGGTTCAGTTAACAGCAAGGGATCGATCGCTCGGGTTTAGTAACGTAGCTAGTGCAATTGTTAGGGTTCAGTTAGAGCCCAACGCCTCGCTCGGGTTCAGTTAGAGCCCAATGCCTCGCACACACGCATGTAAGTACGAGAGAAACGCGCATCGCTCGGCCCCGACCACCCACCGTAACCAGGAACTCCCTCGATATTTTCCTCGTCCTTGCTTCTACCATGGTTTTTTCCGTCATGGATGGCCCAAAGCATGTCATGCAGCTGCGTATCCGGCCCGCCCAGGACGAAAAGCCCATTTTCTATCATGATTTTTTGTCATAGAAGTAGGAGCCCACCACATCTATGATGATACCGGGTTTTGTCACAATTATCATCATAGAAGTGTCATAAGTATGACAGAAAAAATTGTTCAGCCCAAAATGTCACGGATGTTTTTTTGTAGTGTACTGCCTGGCCACAAGGCCTTGCGAGCGTTTTGCCAGGTTTGTCAACAGCCCCCACTACATGTTCTCTACGGTGGACATCACAAACGATTTAAAGGCGCTCGAGAATTCGGGCATCGCCTGCCAGAATCTTGTCGACATCCAGGGCCAATACAAGATCTGGGGCAGCAAGGAGCATGAGAAGGACTCACTGGTTCACCTCGCCGAGGCCATCATCGACCCCTACTACAGAGACATGAAGGATTCTTGCAACAAGGACAAGCGCGCCTGGCACTCGGCCTGGATGGAGAAACTTGACAAAGCTCACATCATGTACGCGGCCAAGGAGGTGTACACGAGATACGACATGTACAGGTGGACCATTGACATGAGGAAGTGCCTCCTTCCCCAAAACGGCCAGTGATCCAGCCGGAAGCAGAGCAATGGCAAGCGTCGTCGCAACAATAAGTAGATGATTAGATCCTCGTTCCTCCTACTTTAGTATGCATGTAATTGCTTACTTTGGTGTGTGGAAATGTTATGTGTGTAGTCACTTGTGTAATTGTATGCTTAATTTGGTTATGCAATGCTTTCTTTTTAAGTATATATGTTGATGCTATGTAGACAGAGCGTAGATGTTGTGCGGACAAAGAAAATCACATCGCACATGGACTAAACAATGGAACCCGTCGGTGATGTTTTCATCAATCACTCACAATTGTATACCAGCAATCGTTTGCTCACAACACACACGGCTTGTTAGCAGTAATCGTCTGTGTTGTTATCGGTCTTCGCACACGTTTCCGATTACAAACCTATTTGCCTCGTACCAGACACATCTTGTTCATTTGAACCGTTTCTGTTCTCATGTCTCAACTCAAATAGTTCATCCGAGTGAACCGCATGCCGTATATCGCACACACCTTTGATCTGGATGACCGTTTCTTTTGTGTTGCCTAATCACAAATAGTTCATCCAAGTGAACCATATAATGTACATCGCACACACACCTTCATCCGGCTGCCCGTTTTTTTTGTTCCTCCTCATCGCAAACAGTTAATTGAGCTGAACCGTATGCCCTGCATCAGACACGCACCTAAAATCTGAACCGTGTTTTGATGCATCCTCCATCGCAAACGTTTTGCACCTTTTTTGACGGGTTTTTTACACCACCGTTTGCGATTATGGCATCGCACACAGTTTCTTCGAATGGTCTCTGATCGTAGTGTCGCGTTAGCAGCAACCTACAATAGTGTATGATATTCAGAAATTTAGTATCATTTCCGATCAACAATATGTCATCCACATATAATATCAGAAATGCTACAGAGCTCCCACTTACTTTCTTGTAAATACAGGCTTCTCCAAAAGTCTAGATAAAACCATATGCTTTGATCACACTATTAAAGCGTATATTCCAACTCCGAGAGGCTTGCACCAGTCCATAAATGGATTGCTGGAGCTTGCACACTTTCTTAGCACCTTTTGGATCGACAAAACCTTCTGGTTGCATCATATACAACTCTTCTTTAAGATATCCATTAAGGAATGCAGTTTTGAAATCCATTTGCCAAATTTCATAATCATAAAATGCGGCAATTGCTAACATGATTCGGACAGACTTAAGCATCGCTACGGGTGAGAAGGTCTCATCGTAGTCAACTCCCTGACCTTGTCGAAAACCTTTCGCAACAAGTCGAGCTTTGTAGACAGTAACATTACCGTCAGCGTCAGTCTTCTTCTTGAAGATCCATTTATTCTCTATGGCTTGCCGATCATCGGGCAAGTCAACCAAAGTCCATACTTTGTTCTCATACATGGATCCCATCTCAGATTTCATGGCCACAAGCCATTTTGCAGAATCTGGGCTCATCATCGCTTCCCCATAGTTCGTAGGTTCGTCATGGTCAAGTAACATGACTTCCAGAACAGGATTACCGTACCACTCTGGTGCGGATCTTACTCTGGTTGACCTACGAGGTTCAGTAGTAACTTGATCTGAAGTTTCATGATCATCATCATTAGCTTCCTCACTAATTGGTGTAGGAATCACTGGAACTGATTTCTGTGATGAACTACTTACCAATTCGGGAGAAAGTACAATTACCTCATCAAGTTCTACATTCCTCCCACTCACTTCTTTCGAGAGAAACTCCTTCTCTAGAAAGGATCCATTCTTAGCAACGAATATCTTGCCTTCGGATATATGATAGAAGGTGTACCCAATAGTTTCCTTTGGGTATCCTATGAAGACACATTTCTCCGATTTGGGTTCGAGCTTATCAGGTTGAAGCTTTTTCACATAAGCATCGCAGCCCCAAACTTTAAGAAATGACAACTTGGGTTTCTTGCCAAACCACAGTTCATATGGTGTCGTCTCAACAGATTTAGATGGTGCCCTATTTAACGTGAATGCAACCGTCTCTAAAGCATAACCCTAAAATGATAGTGGTAAATCAGTAAGAGACATCATAGATCGCACCATATCTAATAAAGTGCAGTTACGATGTTCAGACACACCATTATGTTGTGGTGTTCTAGGTGGCGTGAGTTGCGAAACTATTCTGTATTGTTTCAAATGAAGACCAAACTCATAACTCAAATATTCACCTCCACGATTAGATCATAGAAACTTTATTTTCTTGTTACGATGATTTTCCACTTCACTCTGAATTTTTTTGAACTTTTCAAATGTTTCAGACTTATGTTCCATCAAGTAGATATACCCATATCTGCTCAAATCATTTGTGAAGGTCAGAAAATAATGATACCCATCGCGAGCATCAACACTCATCGGACCGCATACATCAGTGTGTATTATTTCCAATAAGTATGTTGCTCGCTCCATTGTTCCGGAGAACAGAGTCTTAGTCATCTTGCCCATGAGGCATGGTTCGCAAGTATCAAGTGATTCCAAAAGTCCATCAGCATGGAGTTTCTTCATGCGATTTACACCAATATGACCTAAACGGCAGTGCCACAAATAAGTTGCACTATCATTATTAAACTTGTATCTTTTGGCTTCAATACTATGAATATGTGTATCACTACTATCGAGATTCAACAAAAATAGACCACTCATCAAGGGTGCATGATCATAAAAGATATTACTCATATAAATAGAACAACCATTATTCTCTAATTTAAATGAATAACCGTCTCGCATCAAACAAGATCCAGATATAATGTTCATGCTTAACGCTGGCACCAAATAATAATTATTCAGGTCTAAAACTAATCCCAAAGGTAGATGTAGGGGTAGCGTGCCGAGGGCGATCACATCGACTTTGGAACCATTTCCCACGGGCATCGTCATCTCGTCCTTAGCCAATCTTCGCTTAATCCGTAGCCCCTATTTCGAGTCGCAAATATGAGCAACAGAACCAGTATCAAATACCTAGGCGCTACTACAAGCATTAGTAAGGTACACATCAATAACATGTATATCAAATATACCTTTCACTTTGTCATCCTTCTTATCTGCCAAATACTTGGGGTAGTTCCACTTCCAGTGACCAGTCCCTTTGCAGTAGAAGCACTCAGTCTCAGGCTTAGATCCAGACTTGGGCTTCTGCACTCGAGCAACAACTTGCTTGCCATTCTTCTTGAAGTTCCCCTTCTTCAATTTGCCCTTCTTCTTCAAACTAGTGGTGTTGTTAACCATCAACACTTGATGCTCCTTCTTGATTTCTACCTCCGCAGCCTTTAGCATCGCGAAGAGCTCAGGAATTGTCTTATCCATCCCTTTCATATTATAGTTCATCACGAAGCTTTTGTAGCTTGGTGGCAATGATTGAAGAACTCTGTCAATGATACTATCATCAGGAAGATTAACTCCCAGTTGAGTCAAGTGGTTGTGCTACCAAGACATTCTGAGTATATGTTCACTGACAGAACTATTCTCCAATTTGCAGCTGTAGAACTTATTGGAGACTTCATATCTCTCAATCCGGGCATTTGCTTGAAATATTAACTTCAACTCCTGGAACATCTCATATGCTCCATGACGTGCAAAACATCGTTGAAGTCCCGATTCTAAGCCGTAAAGAATGGCACACTGAACTATCGAGTAGTCATCAGCTTTGCTCTGCCAGACGTTCATGACCTCCGAAGTTGCTCCTGTAGCGGGTCTTGCACCTAGCGGTGCTTCCAGGACGTAATTCTTCTGTGCAACAATGAGAATAATCCTCAAGTTGCGGACCCAGCCCATGTAGTTGCTACCATCATCTTTCCACTTTTTCTCTAGGAACGCATTAAAATTCAAAGGAACAGTAGCACAGGCCATTTATCTACAACAACATAGACATGCAAAACACTATCAGGTACTAAGTTCATGATAAATTAAAGTTCAATTAATCATATTACTTATGAACTCCCACTTACATAGACATCTCTATAGTCATCTAAATGATCACGTAATCCATATCAACTAAACCATGTCCGATCATCACGTGAGATGGAGTAGCTTTCAATGGTGAACATCACTATGCTGATCATATCTACTATATGATTCACGTTCGACCTTTCGGTCTCAGTGTTCTGAGGCCATATCTGCATATGCTAGGCTTGTCAAGTTTAACCCGAGTATTATGCGTGTGCAAAACTGGCTTGCACCCGTTGTATGTGAACGTAGAGCTTATCACACGCGATCATCACGTGGTGTCTCGGCACGATGAACTATAGCAACGGTGCATACTCAGGGAGAACACTTATACCTTGAAATTTAGTGAGAGATCATCGTATAATGCTACCGTCATACTAAGCAAAATAAGATGCATAAAGGATAAACATCACATGCAATCAAAATAAGTGATATGATATGGCCATCATCATCTTGTGCCTTTGATCTCCATCTCCAAAGCACCGTCGTGATCACCATCATCACCGGCTTGACACCTTGATCTCCATCGTAGCATCGTTGTCATCTCATCAACTATTGCTTCAACTACTATCGCTACCGCTTAGTGATAAAGTAAAGCAATTACATGGCGATTGCATTTCATACAATAAAGCGACAACCATAAGGCTCCTGCCAGTTGCCGATAACTTCTACAAAACATGATCATCTCATACAACAATTTATATATCATCACGTCTTGACCATATCACATCACAACAAGCCCTGCAAAAACAAGTTAGACGTCCTCCACTTTGTTGTTGCAAGTTTTCGTGGCTGCTACGGGCTTCTAGCAAGAACCATTCTTACCTACGCATCAAAACCACAACGATTTTTCGTCAAGTGTGCTGTTTTAACCTTCAACAAGGACCAGGCATAGCCAAACTCGATTCAACTAAATTGGAGAAACAAACACCCGCTAGCCAACTGTGTGCGAAGCACGTCGGTAGAACGAGTCTCATGAACGCGGTCATGTAATGTTGGTCCGGGCCACTTCATCCAACAATACCGCCGAATCAAAGTAAGACGTTGTTGGTAAGCAGTATGACTATTATCGCCCACAACTCATTGTGTTCTACTCGTGCATATAACATCTACGCATAGACCTGGCTCAGATGCCACTGTTGGGGAACGCAGTATTTCAAAAAATTTCCTACGATCACGCAAGATCTATCTAGGAGAAGCATAGCAACGAGCGGGGAGAGTGTGTCCACGTACCCTCATAGACCGCAAGCAGAAGCGTTTAGTAACGTGGTTGATGTAGTCAAACGTCTTCACGATCCAACCGATCCAAGCACCGAACGTACGGCACCTCCGCTTTCAGCACACGTTCAGCTCGATGACGTCCCTCGAACGCTTGATCTAGTTGAGGCCGAGGGAGAGTTCCGTCAGCACGTCGCCGTGGCGACGGTGATGATGAAGTTACCAGCACAGGGCTTCGCCTAAGCACTACGACGATATGACTGAGGTGTGTAACTGTGGAGGGGGGCACCGCACACGGCTAAGAGAAGACTTGGTGTCTTCTAGGGTGCCCCCCTGCCCCCGTATATAAAGGAGGGGAGGGGGAGGCCGGCCGGCCCTGTAGGGCGCGAAAGGAGGAGGGAGTCCTACTAGGACTCCAAGTCCTAGTAGGATTCCACGAGAAAAGGGGGAAGAAGGAAAGGAGAGGGGAAGGAAGGGAAAGGGGGGTGCCGCCCCCTTCCCCTAGTACAATTCAGACCCAAGGGGTGGCGCGGCCAGCCCCTTGTGGCCCTTCCTCTCTCCCCACTAAGGCCCATCAAGGCCCATTAGTACCCTACGGGTTCGAGAACTATGTAGACATGGCCGAGACACATCTCCGGTCAATAACCAATAGCGGAACCTAGATTCTCATATTGGCTCCTACATATTCTACGAAGATCTTTATCGGTCAAACTACATAACAACATACATTGTTCCCTTTGTTATCGATATGTTACTTGCCCGAGATTCGATCATCGGTATCATCATACCTAGTTCAGTCTCGTTACCGGCAAGTCTCTTTACTCATTACGTAATGCATCATCCCACAACTAACTCATTAGTCACATTGCTTGCAAGGCTTATAGTGATGATCATTACCGAGAGGGCCCAGAGATACCTCTCCGATACACGGAGTGACAAATCCTAGTCTCGATCTATGCCAACTAAACAAACACCATCAGAGACACCTATAGAGCATCTTTATAATCACCCAGTTACGTTGTGATGTTTGATAGCACACAAGGTGTTCCTCCGGTATTCGGGAGTTGCATAATCTCATAGTCAGAGGAACATGTATAAGTCACGATGAAAGAAATAGCAATAAAACTAAACAATCATTTATGCTAAGCTAACGGATGGGTCTTGTCCATCACATCATTCTCTAATGATGTGATCCCGTTCATCAAATGACAACACATGTCTATGGTCAGGAAACTTAACCATCTTTGATTAATGAGCTAGTCAAGTAGAGGCATACTAGGGACACTCTGTTTGTCTATGTATTTACACATGTACTAAGTTTCCGGTTAATACAATTCTAGCATGAATAATAAACAATTATCATGATATAAGGAAATATAAATAACAAATTTATTATTACCTCTAGGGCATATTTCCTTCAATTTCCCCAAAGAGGAAGGGGTGATGCAGCACAACAGCGGTAAGTATTTCCTCAGTGATGAAACCAAGGTTATCGAACCAGTAGGAGAACCTAGCAATACAACGTAAACAGCCCCTACACACAGATAACAAATCCTCGCAACCCAATGTGTGATACGTCTCCAACGTATCTACTTTTCCTAACGCTTTTCCTCTTGTTTTGGACTCTAATTTTTATGATTTGAATGAAACTAACCCTGGACTGACGCTGTTTTCAGCAGAACTACCATGGTGTTGTTTTTGTGCAGAAATAAAAGTTCTCGGAATGGAACGAAACTTTGCGAGGAATTTTAATACAATAAATAAGAATTTCTGGAGCCAAGATCCACCGGAGGGGGGGGCACCTGGGTGGGCATAACCCACCAGGGCGCGCTGATAACCCACAAGTATAGGGGATCGCAACATTTTTCGAGGGTAGAGTATTCAACCCAAATTTATTGATTCGACTCAAGGGGAGCCAAAGAATATTCTCAAGTATTAGTAGTTGAGTTGTCAATTCAACCACACCTGGATAACTTAGTATCTGTAGCAAAGTATTTAGTAGCAAAGTAGTATGGAAGTAACAGTAACGGTGGCAAAAGTAACAGTGATAGTTTTGTAGTGATTGTAACAGTAGCAACGAAAAAGTAAATTAGCGAATAACAATATGTGAAAAGCTCGTAGGCATTGGACCGGTGATGGAGAATTATGCCGGATGCGATTATTCATGTAATAGTTATAACATAGGTGACACAGAACTAGCTCCCATTCATCAATGTAATGTAGGCATGTATTCCGAATATAGTCATACGTGCTTATGAAAAGAACTTGCATGACATCTTTTGTCCTACCCTCCCGTGGCAGTGGGGTCCTAATGAAAACTAAGGGATATTAAGGCTTCCTTTTAATAGAGTACCGGACCAAAGCATTAACACATAGTGAATACATGAATTCCTCAAACTACGGTCATCACCGGGAGTGGTCCCGATTATTGTCACTTCGGGGTTGCCGGATCATAACACATAGTAGGTGACTATAGACTTGCAAGATAGGATCAAGAACTCACATATATTCATGAAAACATAATAGGTTCAGATCTGAAATCATGGCACTCGGGCCCTAGTGACAAGCATTAAGCATAGCAAAGTCATAGCAACATCAATCTCAGAACATAATGGATACTAGGGATCAAACCCTAACAAAACTAACTCGATTACATGATAAATCTCATCCAACCCATCACCGTCCAGCAAGCCTACGATGGAATTACTCACGCATGGCGGTGAGCATCATGAAATTGGTGATGGAGGATGGTTGATGATGACGATGGCGACCGATTCCCCTCACGGGAGCCCCGAACGGACTCCAGATCAGCCCTCCCGAGAGAGATTAGGGCTTGGCGGTGGCTCCGTATCGTAAAATCCGATGAATCCTACTCTCCGATTTTTTCTCCCCGAACGTGAATATATAGAGTTGGAGTTGAGGTTGCTGGAGCACCAGGGGGGCCACGAGGCAGGGGGCGCGCCCAGGGGGGCAGGCGCGCCTCCCACCCTCGTGGACAGGGTGTGGGCCCCTTGGCCCTGATTCTTTCGCCAGTATTTTTTATTATTTCCAAAAATAATCTCCGTGAAGTTTCAGGTCATTCCGAGAACTTTTGTTTCTGCACAAAACTAACACCATGGCAATTCATCAGTCCGAGTTAGTTCCATTCAAATCATGCAAGTTAGAGTCCAAAACAAGGGCAAAAGTGTTTGGAAAAGTTGATACGTTGGAGACGTATCACGCCCCCCCCCTCCTGGCGCGCCTAGGTGGGTTGTCCCCACCTGGTGGCCCCGCAGACCCAGAGAGTGCAAGTCTATAGTCACCTATATAAGTTGCTTTACAAGAAATATTTAAGTTTATAGTCACCCTCGAAAACTGTTGCGATCCCCTATACTTGTGGGTTATCAAGACCTTTTTCTAGCGCCGTTGCCGGGGAGCATAGCTATATTTGTTGAGTCACTTGGGATTATTATCATATTATCACTATGAAGAATCTAAAGGATGCTAAGACTAAGATTTTTTCCTCTAAGACGAGGGGAGGTAAGGAACTGCCATCCAGTTCTGCTTTAGATTCACCTTCTGTTATAAGTAAACTTGCAACACCACCACATGCTATTAGCTCTGATATGTTGCAAGTTATTGATGATGCTACTTCTGCTATGGATAATGCTTATGATGATGCTAGTACCCTACTTGATAATGATGATGTGCCACTTGGTGAATTTCTTGATGAACAAATTGCTAGAGTAATACAACATGATGTTGTTGAATCTGATGATGAGCTTGAAACTGAAACTCCTGAAACACCTGTTAGAACTAGCCCTCCTAGATATGAATTGCCTAAGGTGTCGTAAGGTTATGTTATGAATGAGGAGACAACTAGATATATTCTTGCTTGTAAGGATAGAGATGATCTAGAGAAATTATTATGCAAGTATAAAGAAAAATCTCTGAATGCTAGAATGAAATACGATCCTAAGTTTGCTACTTCACCTATCTTTATTGATGATAAGGATTATGAATTCTCTGTCGACCCAGAGTTAATTACTTTGGTTGAAACTGATCCTTTCCATGGTTATGAAACTGAAACTGAAACTGTTTTGGCACATCTTACTAAGTTGAATGACATAGCCACCCTTTTTACTCATGATGAGAAAACTCGCTATTACTTTATTCTCAAATTATTTCCGTTCTCATTAAAGGGTGATGCTAAAGCTTGGTACAATATTCTTGCTCCTAGTTATGTGCGTAGTCCCCAGGATACGATCTATTACTTCTCTGAAAAATATTTCCCTGCTCATAAGAAACAAGTTGCTTTACAAGAAATATTTAAGTTTATGCAAATTAAAGAAGAGAGTATCCCACAAGCTTGGGGGAGGCTTTGCAAATTACTCAATGCTTTTCCTGATCATCCTCTTAAGAAAAATGAAATACTTGATACATTCTATAATGGACTAACCGATGCTTCTTGGGACTTCCTAGATAGTTGTGCTGGTTGTGTTTTCAGGGAACAAACTGTTGAACAAGCTGAAGAATTATTGAATAACATATTGAAAAATTATGATGGTTGGACTCTTCCTGAACCACCGCCTAAACCCACTCCCAAGAAGAGGGGTATATTATATCTCAGTCCTGAAGATATGCAAGAGGCAAAGAAATCTATGAAGGAAAAAGGTATTAAAGCTGAGGATGTTAAAAATTTACCTCCTATTGAAGAAATACATGGGCTTAATACATCACCAATGCCTAAGGTGGTAGAGGTAAATTCTCTAATGAAATTCAATGATAATGACAATCCTCACAATATGCACCCTAGTCAATGCCTTTATGAGTTTGAAAACTACACTAGAAAACAAGATCACTTCAATGCAAATATTATGAAACAATTGAAATATAATTCTGATATGATTGCTCGCTTGAGTGACTTGTTATTTAGAATCTCAAATGATGTTAGAGGTGTTGGAAAATATGCTTCTATGGTTCAAACCCAGCTAGAACAAGTTGCTAAATCACAAAGAGAGTTGCTTGATGAAATGAATAATAATATACATGACTTTGTTGTTAGAGTTGCAACTAGAGGAGGTAAAATGACTCACAAACCACTCTATCCTGAGGGACACCCAAAAAGAATTGAACAACACTCACAAAGAAATAACACTAGTGCACCTAGTCCTTCTAGAAAGAAAAAGAAGAAGAAAAATGATAGGACTTTGCATGCTTCTAGTGAACCTGAAATAGAAAAACCTCCTGATAATTATAATGAAACTTCTATCTCTGATGCTAAAACTCAGTCTGGTAATGAACACTCACCTAGTGATAATGAAAAAGATAATGATGAGGTTCATGAAGACACTCAAACAAATAATAAAGAACCAGACAATGATGTTGAGATAGAACCACCAGTTGATCTTCATAACCCACAACCTAAGAATAAAAGGTATGATAAAAATGACTTTGTGGCTGGAAAACACGGTGAAGAAAGAGAACCGTGGGTTCAAAAACCAATGCCCTTTCCACCGAAGTCAACTAAAAAGAAAGATGTTGAAGAATTTGAACGCTTTGCGGAAATGCTGAGGCCAGTCTTTTTGCGTACTCGCTTGACTGATATCTTGAAAATGCCTCCTTATGCGAAGTATATGAAAGACATAATCACCAATAAGAGAAAAATACGGAAGCTGAAATCTCCACTATGCTTGCTATTATACTTTAAAAGATGGAGTACCTAAAAAACTTGGAGATCCGGGAATACCAACTATACCTTGCTCCATCAAAAGAAACTATGTGAAAAACTACTTTCTGTGATTTAGGAGCTGGTGTTAGTGTTATGCCTTTCTCTTTATATAAAATACATGACTTGAATAAACTCACACCTACTGAAATATCTTTGCAAATGGCTGACAAATCAACTGCCATGCCTATCGATATCTATGAGGATGTGCCCGTTGTTGTTGCTAATGTTACTATTTTGACTGACTTTGTTATACTTGAGATGCCCGAGGACGACAACATGTCGATTATCCTTGGTAGACCCTTCTTGAATACTACAGGGGCTGTTATTGATTGCAATAAAAGCAAGGTCACTTTTCATATCAATGGTAATGAGCATATGGTGCACTTTCCGAAGAAACAATTCCAAATGAATGGTATTCATGTTATTTAAAAATCTTCAACAATCACTATTGCAAGTTTTCAAATACCCCTGCCTACTGTTAAAAAGAAATATGAAATGCTTATTGTTGGGGACATTCATATCCCCGTTGAGGTAACTTAGTGATTTACGAAAGTTCTTCAGTTTCATGTTAATCGAAAGTGGTTGTTAATAAGACTTGATCAACCTTATTTGGGTCATTTTTGAGCGGTATGAAGTTGATGAATTTACTAAGCACTACCTTCTGCCCCTACTTTTTGTTTTCTGTTTTTATTAGTTAAATAAAATAAAATGCCATGTTTTGTCTATTTTCTAAATTTCCCGTGCAATAAAAAAATGACCCAAAAATAAAAGTTCTCAGAATGCTCTGAAAATTTAATACATTTTTTTGAATATTTAAGATTTTCTGGTGCAAATAATGTCAGAGGGAGGTGCACCAGGTGGGCACAACCGACCTGGGCGCGCCAGGACCCCCAGGCACGCCCTGGTGGGTTGTGGTCCCCACGTGGCCCCCCTCACTTATCTCTTCACACCACATCATCACTTACCTCCAGAAAAAAAAATCTCCATTGCTCTCTCTCCCGTGTTCTTGCTTTCAAACCCGCGGATTTCGATCCCTTTCCTCGAAACTCCGTTTCTGAAACTGTTTCGGGGGATTGTTGCTTGGTATCTGACTCCACCGTTTGTACAATTAGTTCTAGTTTTAGTGGTTTATATTTTGAATAATTAGCTACTCTTTGTGTTGCTGTAGATTGTAGCGATCGGACCTCAAACGGTCAAACCTCTGTGCATAAGTGTCATCCCTGGATCGGTAATGCTGACACACACAATACTTGAAGGATTTATAACAGAGTGCAATCACACACTTATTACATCGAATGTCTCAAAAGAGAACTTATTACAATAATATGGCTTAAGGCCATCTAAATAAGATAACTACGGAAGCATCGAAGGTAAATGAGTCCATCAACTCCAACGGCATAGCTGAGTGCATGACAACGACCTATCGCACCTTACTCCTCGTCTGAAAAGTCTGCAACATAATACGTTGCAGCCCGAAACGGGTCAGCACATGGAATATGCTGGCAAAATAACACTGTAGAGCAATGAACATGAAATAGCTATAACTATATGCATATATGGCCGGTGGAAGCTGTATGGTTATCATGGTTTTGTGAAAAGCCAGTTTTTCCCTACTGCAAAGGAATATATTTTATTTAACTACAAAGTTGGTTGAAAACATTGAGAATGGAAACCCCATCTCAATCCCAAAATTAATAATCAATAACCCATCAAGTTAATTAAGAGTGATGAGATCATCATAATAATTCAAGCACCAGATACTCAAGATGTCCATAAACAGGGACACGGCTAACCATGATTAGTTTGTACACTCTGCGGAGGTTTGCGCACTTTTCCCCACAAGACTCAATCTCCTCCGTTAGATTTCTCGCACTACATGGTGTTTGAGAAACGGATGACCGAGACACAGTCTTTTAGAAGCATTAACTCTTTCGACGGGTAAACCGTACCACGTACATCCCCTACATCTGCTAGTTTACCACTGAAAGAGGTCACACAACATACTCAACTTGCGAGAGCCCACAATGGCTTGTGGCTGCACACGGAAGTTTCTAGCATGAATAATCTTATTATCCCTTTGAGCCTGGGTGGCGAACCATAGGATGATCACACGGGTACCCTGGGATCTCCTTGGACAACACTGGATTCCCCAGGTGGCCACAAACAATCCACCCAGATGATCATAATAATTTCTCACATCTGTCATGGATCACTCAACCAAACCACGTCTACGAGCATAACATAGCAGTGTAAGCATAATGTAGAAGTAACTCCCAGGGTTTGAAATAAAGGGCAATAGGTACTACCTCATCATCTACTTCCCAATACCCACATGTTATCAAACCTACTCATGCAATGTTTGAGGGTTGAAACTAATGCATAAAAACTGGGTAATAAATGGATATGATCAAAGTGTTACTTGCCTTGCTAACGATCTGAAAACCCTAGAGACTCGTAGTAGCACGCTTCGCACTCCGGAAATTCTATCGCAAACAAACAATAGCATACATAAGCAATCAAGCATAGACGCAAGGGTAAAACTCAGATAAAAAGATCCAAACTGATAGTTCAACTGAAGTGCTTCGATTTGCAAAAACAATCAATCAAATCGGAGCTACGAAACTGAAACTACGATCAAAATAAGTTCGAATTCAAATTTGCTTGCCACCAAATTTTAATTTGTCAAAACCATGTCCAAGTTGATTAACTGGAAAGAGGGATTCGAGACGAAGATTTTGGCATTGGTTTCACTGAATTTGGATAAACGAGCAAAAAGTTGCGAGTGCTTGAAGATCAGGGACTAATCTGCGATAAAAATAATCGTGGATAGGTCCCTGGCCGAAAATAAAATAACAAGAAAAACACTAACGAACGAACGTTCGTTATCAGAGACAAACGAACGAACGCGTTCGCGAACAGAGGCGTTCGAGTGAACGTCCGCTAAATAGCGAAACCGAAAAAAACCGATCTAACAGATCCAAACGAAAACCAGAAAAAAAAACCGGGCGACGGCGGCGGTTTTTTTACCGGTTCGTCGAAAAAGACCGGCGGTGGCGAGATCCGGCGAGGCAACGGCGGGGCGGGGTGGCGTCGCGGCGGCGGTGGGCAGCGCGGCAGTCGGCGGCGCGGCAGGCGGCGGGGTGCTGCTGCTGCTGCTTGGGCGGCGGCTGGCGGCTTGGCGAGGAGAGGGGGCGGGGCCTTATAAAGAGGGGGGCGAGGCGGCGGCGGGGCGGCTTGGGCGAGGGGGCACCAGCCTCAGGAGGCGTGGCCCGAGCCGGACACGGCTGGCGGTGGCGAGGCAATTCCCGCGCGGGGGAAGGCGGCGGCGGCCGGTGGGGCTGGGCACGGCCCAATTTGGTCGGCCCGAAAAGATTTTTTTTTAAAATTAATTCTGCCGAAGAAAACCCTAATAAAATAAAAAAATAAAAATGCCAAAAACAATTTTCACCGTCTAAATAGAATATTTAGAACAAAGTGAACATTTTTCTGGCCTAAGATGCAATTTAAAAAAAATGCATATTTTTCTAATTCAAATAAAATCTCGAATAAAATCCAAATAAAATATTTATTTGATTTTAAAATTTTCTCCTCCAATATTCCTCTCTTTTTGGAGAAGTCATATTATCTCCTCTCATTTATTTTTAATATTGGAATTAATTGGAGAAAGAAAAAATATTAAAACCAAATTGATCCTCTTTTCAAATTTGAGAAAATTCAAATATGAAAATAAATGAAATCCCCAACTCTCTCCTTGGGTCCTTGAGTTCCTTAAGACTTCTTGGATCACAACCAAAATGCAAATAAAATATGATATGCATATGATGACCTATGTATAACATCCAAATTGAAAATTGGGATGTTACAAACCTACCCCCCTTAAGATGAATCTCACCCTCGAGATTCGGGTTGGCTAGAAAATAGGTGTGGGTGGTCTTTCCGTAGATCTTCCTCTCGTTCCCAGGTGGCTTCATCCTCGGTATGGTGGCTCCACTGAACTTTGCAAAACTTGATAACCTTGCTGCGTGTAACTCGTCTGGCAAACTCGAGAATCTTGACGGGTTTCTCCTTGTAGGTCAGATCACTATCCAACTGAATTGCTCCCAGGGGCACTGTATCTCTCAGAGGAATATCGGCCATCTCGGCATGGCACTTCTTCAACTGGGAAACGTGAAACTCATCATGAACTACTGACAGTCCTTCGGGTCACTCCAACTTGTAGGCCACTTCTCCCATACGCTACAAAACTCGGTATGGTCCTACAAATCTCGGGGCTAACTTTCCCTTCACTCCAAATTGTTTAACTCCTCGCAAAGGTAACACACGAAGATATGCTCTATCTCCGATTTCATAGACTACCTCCAAGCGTTTTGTATCCGCATAACTCTTCTGCCTGGAGTGAGCTACCTTCAGTCTGTCTTGAATCAACTTGACCTTCTCTTCGGACTCCTTAATTAAATCTGGTCCAAACAACTGACAGTCTCCAACTTCATCCCACATCGGCGGTGTCCTGCACCTTCTGCCATACAAAGCTTCGAAAGGTGCCATCTTCAAACTAGCTTGATAACTGTTGCTGTACGAGAACTCTGCGTAAGGTAAATTATCATCCCAACTAGATCCATAATCGAATGCACAAGCTCTCAACATGTCCTCCAGAATCTGATTGACTCTCTCGGTTTGTCCATCTGTCTGCGGATGAAAGGTTGTACTGAACTCTAGCCTGGTACCCAAAGTCTGGTGCAACTGATTCCAAAACTTTGAGGTAAACTATGTTCCTCTATCTGATACGATGGTCCTCGGAACTCCATGCAGACATACGACCCTGGTCATATATATCTTGGCCAACTTCGCGCTCGTATAGGTGGTTTTCACTGGGATAAAGTGAGCCACTTTGGTTAAACGACCCACCAATACCCAGATAGAATCATATCCTGATCGGGTCCTAGGTAATCCCGTGATAAAATCCATGCCAAGCTTGTCCCACTTCCATTCGGGTATCGGCATAGGTTGCAGTAATCCTGCCGGCTTCTGATGTTCTGCCTTCACTCTCTGACATACATCACATACAGCTACATACTCGGCAATATCCTTCTTCATACCTGTCCACCAGAAACGCTCCTTCATATCCAAATACATCTTGGTGTTTCCGGGGTGAATCGAGTAGGGTGAGTCATGAGCCTCCTGAAGTATTAACTTCCTGATCTTCGCATTATTGGGCACATAAACACGATCCTCAAACCATAAAGTTTCGTGCTCATCCTCACGAAAACCTTTGGCTTTCCCTTTGCTCATCTTCTCCTTTATCTTAGCAATCTCCTTATCATCCTTCTGAGCTTCTCGAATCTTTCCCAATAATGTAGACTGAACTTCCATTGCTACAACAAAACCTCTTGGAACTATCTCCAAATGGAGTTCCTTGAGATCGTCAACTAACTCCTGCGGTAATCCTCCGCTTACAAGGGTATTGACATAACTCTTCCGGCTCAAAGCGTCTGCTACGACATTGCCCTTTCTTGGATGATAAAGCAACTTCATATCATAATCCTTTATAAGCTCCAACCATCTCCTTTGCCTGAGATTCAGCTCCTTCCGAGTAAAAATGTACTTCAAACTCTTGTGATCCGTGTACACATCGCAGCGGTTTCCAATAAGAAAATGTCTCCAGGTCTTAAGTGCATGCACTACGGCTGCTAACTTCAAATCATGCATGGCATAATTCAACTCATGCGGTCGAAGCTGACGTGAGGCATATGAAACAACTCTTCCGTCCTACATAAGTACACCTCCAAGTCCTTGGCGAGAAGCGTCGCAATACACTTGGAAATCCTTGCGTATATCCGTAAGAATTAGCACTGGGGTTGTAACCAAACATTTCTTCAACTCCTGAAAACTAGCCTCACATTCATCCGTCCATTTAAACTTAGTGTCCTTCTTCACCAACTCCGTCATAGGCTTCGCAATCTTGGAAAAATTCTCAATGAATCTCCGATAATATCCCGCGAGTCCAAGAAAACTGCGGATCTCTCCTACTGAGGTGGGTGACAACCAATCAGTGACTGACTGAACCTTGGTAGGGTCTACTGCTATACCCTCTCCTGATATAACATCTCCAAGGAATCCAACTTCCTTCAACCAAAACTCACATTTGCTGAACTTGGCATATAGCTGATGTTCCCTAAACTTCTTGAGAACTAAACGCAAATGCTCCTTGTGCTCCACTTCATTCTTTGAGTATACCAAAATATCATCAATGAACACCACAAAAAACTTATCCAAGAACTCCATGAACACCTTATTCATCATACTCATGAAATAGGCGGGGGCATTAGTCAATCCAAATGACATGACTGTGTACTCATATAGCCCGTACCTTGTGGTGAAAGTTGTCTTAGGTATATCCTGTTCTCGGATCTTCAGCTGGTGGTATCCTGATCGCAGATCGATCTTGGAAAATACTTTAGCTCCTTGCAGCTGGTCAAACAAATCGTTGATCATCGGTAGTGGGTACTTGTTCTTGATCGTTACTTCATTCAATGCACGATAATCAACAACCATTCTCAAAGATCCATCCTTCTTCTCAACCAAGAGCACTGGGGCTCCCCATGGTGACGAACTTCGTCTAATGTAGCCTTTCTCCAATAACTCCTTAATCTGCTTCTTAATTTCCTCCAGATCATTTGCGGGCATCCGGTAGGGCCTCTTTGATATTGGTCTGGTGCCTGGTAACAGCTCTATCAAAAACTCTATGTCTCGATCCGGCGGCATGCCTGATAGTTCCTTTGGAAATACATTCGGGTAATCCTTCACTACAAGCACTTCCTCCTGAACAACTCCTGAGAGGGAATTCACTTGGGTCCTTTTCGGGGCATGCCAAGATACATACTTAATCCTTTTTGCCTCTGGGGTGGTGAGAAGTATCGACTTACTAGCACTGTCAATGTTCCCTCCATACTTCGATAGCCAATCCATGCCTAGTATTATGTCCAATCCTTGTGAGTCCAAAATTATTAGGTCTGAGGGGAAAACATGGCTACCAATGGTTAAGGGTAACTGATCACACCATCGGCTGGCCATATACTCTGCTCCTAGCGAGCTTACTAGCATGGGTGACCTAAGGGCTAGGGTTGGCAACTTAAACTTATCCACAAATCCCCTTGATATGTATGAATGCGATGCACCAGTATCAAAAAGAACAAGAGCGGTAAACGACTTAACCAAAAAAACTTACCAATCACTGCGTTAGGCTGATATTCAACCTCCTCCACGTTGATGTGGTTCACCTGACCTCTGGTGAAGGGATTGGGCTTCTTCCCAGAGCTTCCATTGCCATTGCCATTTTTCAACTCAGAACAATCATTGGCGTAGTGCCCAGTCTTCCCGCACTTGTAACAGGTGACATGACTCAGATCCTTCTTAGCGGGTGTTGCTGGGTTGGAACGATTCTGGTTGCTGCTTGCTCCATTCCCATTTCCATTCTTGGGGCCACTATGGTTATGTGAACTTCCTCCATTGTGAGTGTGGCCTCCATGATTATGGGTGTATCCTCCCGAGTTCGGGGTAAAGCGAGGCTTCTGTTGAGCTCCAGAATTATACTTCCCTTGTCCATACTTCCTTTTGCGGCTCTCTATCTGCTGCTGCTTCCCTTCAATCATAAGAGCCCTGTCTACCAACTCCTGGTAGTTAGTAAATGTTGCTACCATCAACTGCATACTTTTCAGCCCTTCCATAAACTTCTCCTGCTTTGCGGCATCTGTGGCCACATCAGCAGGGGCATAACGGGCTAACTTGCTGAACTCATCCACGTACTGCCCCACAGTACCATATCCTTGGCGTAAGTTGCGAAACTCACGCTTCTTCATGCTCATAGCTCCAGTTGAGACATGGGTTGTGCAGAATGCTTGTTGAAATTGATCCCATGTGACATTGGCTATGGGAAAAGTGGCGGTGTAATTCTCCGACCATGAGGCTGCGGGTCCATCCAATTGGTGTGAGGCAAAGTGCACCTTCTCAGCATCTGTGCAACCTGCGGTGGTCAACTCCCTTCCAATCCGGCGGAGCCAATCATCTGCAACTATCGGCTCGGTGCTACTGGAAAACACCGGCGGATTCAACCTCAGAAAACGGGCTAAGTTGTCAACTGGAGGTGGTGGCGGTGGGTTGTTGTTGTTGTTGTTGTTGCCTTGGTTTTGAACTAGTAGCTGCATCAAGGCATTCTGCTGTTGGATCAACTGAGTGAGCTCTGGTGGGGAGGCAAATCCTGTGTCGCGTCTCGGAGGCATCTGATGGGTTTAGAGGGGAGAGATTAGAATAGAATGAGGTCTAAAGAGAAAGCACTACCCATATGCACATGAGACAAACACATTCATATCACACCACTCAATTCAAACAAGGGCATACAAACGATCTAACTACCGTTACAAAATACTCGGGCTACTACTATATACATGGGGGAATACTACTGATAATATGGTGGTCAACTAGAAATTTTGATCGGTGGAAGACTCCATGATATCCGCTCCAGCTTCATCTTCGTAATCATCATCTCTACTGTCGGGGTCGGAGTCGGTGTCGTCGATGATGATGTAGTCCCCGGGATGGTCGTCATCTCCTGGCGCAGGGTCTCCCATGAATACTCCTAGCTTCTTCTTCAGGTCTTCATTCTTCTCCAGTAGTACTACGATTTCCTCCTCATATTCTTCAAGCTCCATGTTCCTGGTCATCACCTTCTTCAGATCTATCATGTTGGCGCACATTTGGTTCTCCTAGCGATGAATGTGCTGGTTTAACTCCTGGATGAAAGCTGCAATGGACTTGTCCCTCCTAGTGCTGATCATCTCCCATTTTTCATCTCGGCGCCCACATACCTGGTAGATGGTGTCCTTAAGACCTTTATTGTAGATGTCACCGATGCGTCCCATGGCGATGTGGGCTGCCATGCTTTTTCCTAGACTCCAGGTTGGTGCATCAAAGGAAAACTCCATGGGCTCAGTAATTGGCGTGAATGTCCTTCCTGGAACATGAACTCGTATCATCCAACACTCCTCTTCTGGTAAAGTGGCGGTGTAGGTCCCGGTGAAGCTTGGTATTCCGATGTTCAGGTACCTAGTGACTTCCTTCAAGTGTCGTCCAAATGGTGTGTCTTCATCCAGTTGTGCAAACTTGTTCCTCGGGTCCGCCATCTATAGAGTCAGAAATGAGTAGAGAAGAGTGACCTATGGCTTATCTTAGTGGTCGCGTCCTACAGTTAGCGTGTGCTCTGATACCATCTTGTAGCGATCCGACCTCAAATGGTCAAATCTCTGTGCATAAGTGTCATCTCTGGATCAGTAATGCAAACACACACAGTACTTGAAGGATTTATAACAAAGTGCAATCACACACTTACAACATCGAATGTCTCAAAAGAGAACTTATTACAATAATATGGCTTAAGGCCATCTAAATAAGATAACTGCGGAAGCATCGAAGGTAAATGAGTCCATCAACTCAAATGGCATAGCTGAGTGCACGACAACGACCTAGCGCACCTTCCTCCTCGTCTGAAAAGTCTGCAACATAATACGTTGCATCCCGAAACGGGCCAGCACATGGAATATGCTGGCAAAATAACACTGTAGAGCAATGAACATGAAATAGCTATAACTATATGCATGTATGGCTGGTGGAAGCTGTATGGTTATCATGTTTTTGCGAAAAACCAGTTTTTCCCTACTGCAAAGGAATATATTTTATTTAACTACAAAGTTGGTTGAAAACATTGAGAATGGAAACCCCATCTCAATCCCAAAATTAATAATCAATAACCCATCAAGTTGATTAAGAGTGATGAAATCATCATAATAATTCAAGCACCAGATACTCAAGATGTCCATAACAGGGGACACGGCTAACCATGATTAGTTTGTACACTCTGCAGAGGTTTGCGCACTTTTTCCCACAAGACTCGATCTCCTCCGTTAGATTTCTCACACTACATGGTGTTTGAGAAACGGATGACCGATAAACAGTCTTTCAAAAGCATTAACTCTTTTGATGGGTAAACCGTACCACCTACATCCCCTACATCTGCTAGTTTACCACTGAAAGAGGTCACACAACATACTCAACTTGCCAGAGCCCATAATGGCTAGTGGCTGCACACGGAAGTTTCTCACATGAATAATCTTATGATCCCTTTGAGCCAGGGTGGCGAACCATAGGATGATCACACGGGTACCCCGGGATCTCCTTGGACAACACTGGATTCCCCAGGTGCCCACAAACAATCCACCCAGATGTGTATTAAAGTAGCCACCTTAAATAAACCCTTAGTTCATAATAATTTCTCACATCTGTCATGAATCACTCAACCAAACCATGTCTACGAGCATAGCATAGCAGTGTAAGCATAAAGTAGAAGTAACTCCCAGGGTTTGAAATAAAGGGCAGTAGGTACTACCTCATCATCTACTTCCCAATACCCACATGTTATCAGACCTACTCATGCAATGTTTGAGGGTTGAAACTAATGCATAAAAACTGGGTAATAAATGGATATGATCAAAGTGTTACTTGCCTTGCTGACGATCTGAAAACCCTAGAGACTCGTAGTAGCACGCTTCACACTCCGGAAATTCTATCGCAAACAAACAATAGCATACATAAGTAATCAAGCATAGATGCAAGTGTAGAACTCAGATAAAAAGATCCAAACTGATAGTTCAACTGAAGTGCTTCGATTTGCAAAATGAATCAATCAAATCGGAGCTACGAAACTCAAACTACAATCAAAAGAAGTTCGAATTCAAATATGCTTGCCACCAAATTTTAATTTGTCAAACCCATGTTCAAGTTGATTAACTGGAAAGAGGGGTTCAAGACGAAGATTTTGGCGTTGGTTTCACTGAATTTGGATAAACGAGCAAAAAGTTGCGAGCGCTTGAAGATCAGGGGCTAATCTGCGATAAAAATAATCGCGGATAGGTCCCTGGCCGAAAATAAAATAAAAAGAAAAAGACTAACGAACGAACGTTCGTTATCAGAGACAAACGAACGAACGCGTTCGCGAACAGAGTCGTTCGAGCGAACGTCCGCTAAATAGCGAAACCGAAAAAAAAATGATCTAACCGATCCAAACCAAAACCAGAAAAAAAAACGGGCGACGGCGGCGGTTTTTTACTGGTTCGTCGAAAAAGACCGGCGGCGGCGAGATCCCGCGAGGCGGGGGCTCCGGTGAGGCAACGGTGGGGCGGGGTGGTGTCGCGGCGGCGGCGGCGGGCGGTGCGGCAGGAGGCGGTGACGCGGCGGCGGCGGGGTGCTGCTGCTGCTGCTTGGGCGGCAGCGGCGGCTGGCGGGCTTGGGGAGGAGAGGGGGCCGGGGCGGCGCCTTATAAAGAGGGGGGCGAGGCAGCGGCAGGGCGGCTTGGGCGAGGGGGCACCGACCTCAAGAGGCATGCCCGAGCCGGACACTGCTGGCGGCGGCGGGGCGGTTCCCGCGCGGGGGAAGGCGGCGACCGCCTGCGGGGCTGGGCGCGGCCCAGTTTAGTCGGCCCGAAGAGATTTTTTAAATAAATTCTGCCGAAGAAAATCCTAATAAATTATATAAAAAATTCTAAAAATGCCAAAAATAATTTCACCGTCTAAATAGAATATTTAGAACAATGTGAACATTTTTCTGACCTAAGATGCAATTTTAAAAAATGCATATTTTTCTAATTCAAATTAAATTTCGAATAAAATCCAAATAAAATATTTATTTGATTTTAAAATTTTCTCCTCCAATATTCCTCTCTTTTTGGAGAAATCATATTATCTCCTCTCATTTATTTTTAATATTGGAATTAATTGGAGAAAGAAAAAATATTAAAACCAAATTGATCCTCTTTTCAAATTTGAGAAAATTCAAATATGAAAATAAATGAAATCCCCAACTCTCTCCTTGGGTCCTTGAGTTGCTTAAGATTTTTGGATTACAACCAAAATGCAAATAAAATATGATATGCATATGATGACCTATCTATAACATCCAAATTGAAAATTGGGATGTTACATAGATGAGCTTGCATGTCTAATTCTTAGAGTTCTAAGTAGTTTCTACCAATTTTGTGAAGTTTTGTTGAGAAAAATTTATGGAGTAAAATTTTCAGAATTTTGTTCATAGGAAAAAGATGAACATCTTCAGGAAGTTTGCTTCTAAGAAGAACTCCAAGGGTGTTATTGGGGAGTCATCTGACAGTGATCTCCATCCTCGGAGGTTGGCGGAGGTACGGCCGTGCGAATGGCCGCACACCTAGTTCCTGGAAGAGGCTGGAATCCTTCACGAGGTCACATAATATGCTGCTAATGTCGGCCTCACCGACTTCATCGCAGCTGAATGCGAACAGTATCATCTCCTCACAAACATCTTTGTTCAAAGTTTTACTTTTATTCCTTGGAATAATCCTCCTGAAGTGTGTTTTGATTTATATGCTGAAACCCATCAGATACCACTTACTGAGTTTTGTAACATATGCATGATCCCTTCTGATGGGAGCTTAGACGAGCCTAGGCCGGCTGAGTTTGAGGCCTTTTATCATACCTTGAGGATGGAAGATGAGAGAGGGGTCTCAGCTATCACCGCCGCTGGCTTGCATTTTCCTGATGTTCATTACTTTGCCCTTTTCATTGCAAAATGCTTGCTTCCTAGAGAGAAGGTGGGTGCGCTCAGTTCACCATACCTTGTTGTTTTACTCGTGCACTAGAGGGCAACAACACTTATAGCTTGGGAGCTATTGTGGCTCGTCGCCTCCACATTAATAGGTCCAAGGGTAAAATACATGGTGGGATTTTCGCTACTCGTTTCGCGGCTCACTTCGAGGTTGAGATACGCCTCCATGATCATCCTCTGACCAAGGTTTACCTAGACCGCACAGCCATGGAACACCACCATTTTATTGCACGAGATTACCCTACCATTTCTATTCCTTATAACTTGGTTTTTAGCATTGAAACTCGTGATATTATTCCATTGACTGCTTCTTCTTTGCTTGATTCTGTTGCCAGGGGCGGATATAGGATTATGCCTGCGGACATCATCGCCTACCGGAATGCGCAGGCTGCTGCAGAGGCAGAGGAGGAGCCGCAGAAGTGGGATGAGTGCATGCCCGCTCCTCAGTACCCCAAATACCATCCAGGCTACTGACTGTTTACCAAGTTAGGCCAAAAGCCTAAGCTTGGGGGAGTACATGTTTCTCACCGACATTACATTCATGTTCACTTATTCCAATTGTCGATATTCACACTTTTTCATTGTATCATCCATGCTTAGATTTATTTTCTTGCTTTCTTCTTGTGTGTTTGAAAAACTTTAGAAAAAACCCAAAAAATTAGTTGTAGTTAGTTTACTTTCTATGCATGCTTAGTTGTAATACTAAAAAGAAAACCCAAAAAGATTTCCTTGTTCTTCTTTTGCTTGTTGGGAGCTTTCCATGTAAATATTTTTTCTCGTTTTTGCTTTTCCCTTTTATTTGCTTGTTCAAGAAAACCAAAAACTCCACAAATATTTCAGTGTGTTTCTCTGAACTTTTTTTCTTTTTATTCAAGTTATATCAAGGAGAAGACCACGATGAAAATGTTGAATGGCTCTCATATGAATAACTGTTGATCTAATAAAGAGCCCATTTTACCTTGTCTTCTCCTGTTGAATAAAATGTTTGCAGATTCCAGCTTAGTCCATGGCACTCTTGCACTATTATTATTTTCATATCGTTCAGTCCTGCAAGTGAAAGGCAATAATGATGATATTCGATGAACTGGCCGTGGCAAAAAGAAACGGGTATGAACTTGACTTGTTCTGTTTGTGTAAATATGTTTAACCCATTATGATTAAACATGTTTGCAATGACAATTAGGATTATAGTTTCTCATACCATGCATAAGTAGATGGGAGTGGATAATGATTTATCTTGGATATCAACATTGTGTTAAAATGATTGTGATGTAGTATGATGATATGGTATCCTCCTCTGAATGTTCGAGTGGCTTGACTTGGCACAAGTTCATGCATGTAGTTGAATCAAAACCAACATAGCCTCTATGATATTTATGTTCATGGTCTTCATATCCTACTCATGCTAGTGTCCAATGTTACTTATGCATAATGCATATTCATGACCGTTTTTACTCTCGAGCTGGCCGCTTCTCAATTTATTTGCTAGCATTCACCTGTACTAAGTGGGAATTCTGCTTGTACATCAAAAACCTTGAACGCAAGTTATTCTAAATGAGTCCACCATACCTACCTATATGTGGTATTACCCTGCCGTCCTAAGCAAATTTGCATGTGCCGCCTCTAAAAACTTCTAATAAATATCCTTTTTGTGTGCCTAGATCGTTCATGGAACGACAGGAGGTGGTCGGTATCTTCCATGCTAAGCGGGTTATTCTCAGGTCAAGTGTTTATTCACTCGCCATTGCACGAGGAAAGGGTGGTAATAGGGATGCCCAGTCCCAAACTGCAAAAGAAATGATCTCTCAAATAATCAAACAAAAACTCCCAATGGAGTCAAACCTGTACTTTTATCGCTTGGGAACCGCCACTAGCGTGCTTAGCATGGAAGATATTGATAGCTGATGGTCGTGAAGTAAATGAGAAGGGTGCATGTCTCAAAATATCATTTACCTCTGTTTTAAAAACTTGAGCTCTGGCACCTCTGCAAATCACTGCTTCCCTCTGCGAAGGGACTATCTATTTACTTTTATGTTGTGCCATCACCTTCTAAAACAAGCGCCAGAACCTAAGAGCACTGCTGTCATGACTTATGCATTGTGCGTAGCTAATGTTGGGTGCATCATGACTGGATCTTTTCTACCATGAATTACAATGTTTAGTCGCTGCTTGAACTTTGGAGGTGCTCTGCATTTATGTTTTGCGTTCTCAGACAGGGCTAGCGAGATACCACTATTGTCATATTATATCATGGTTGTTTTGACAATGTGTTGCCGTTTGAGATATCTTATTATTACTCGCAAGCTGATTATGTCATTGATATGAGTTAATATAATCTTTAAGAGTTATTGTCGGCATGGTTAGTTATAATGTTGGCTGAAACCTTGGGTGTTGTTTAAGCTTATTTATGCAAACAAGAGCAAAAGAGTTCGTAAAAGTTTTTCTTTTTCACTTTCAGTTTATCAACTGAATTTCTTGAGGACAAGCGAAGGTTTAAGCTTGGGGAGTTGATATGTCTCCGACGTATCTACTTTTCCTAACGCTTTTCCTCTTGTTTTGGACTCTAATTTGCATGATTTGAATGAAACTAACCCCAGACTGACGTTGTTTTCAGCAGAACTATCATGGTGTTGTTTTTGTGCAGAAATAAAAGTTCTCAGAATGGAACGAAACTTTGCGAGGAATTTTTATAAATAAATAAGAATTTCTGGAGCCAAGATCCACCGCAGGGGGGCACCTGGGTGGGCACAATCCACCAGGGTGCGCCCCCTCCTGGCGAGCCCTGGTGGGTTGTCCCCACCTGGTGGCCCCGCAGACCCTGAAACCGACGCTATAAAATCCTATTTTCCAGAAAAAAATCAAGGAGAAAGAATTATATTGATCCACGAGACGGTGTCGCCGTCACCTCCTGTTCTTCATCCGGAGGCCAGATCTAGAGTCCGTTTGGGGCTCCGGAGAGGGGAATCTTCGTTCTTCGTCATCACCAACCCTTCTCCATCGCCAATTCCATGATGCTCCCCACCGGGAGTGAGTAATTCCTTCGTAGGCTCGCTGGTAGGTGAGGAGTTGGATGAGATTCATCATGTAATCGAGTTAGTTTTGTTAGGGCATGATCCCTAGTATCCACTATGTACTAAGATTGATGTTGCTATGACTTTGCCATGCTTAATGCTTGTCACTTTGGGCCGGGGTGCCATGAATTCAGATCTAAACCATTTATGTTATCACCATTATATCCATGTTCTAGATCCGATCTTGCAAGTTATAGTCACCTACTACGTGTTATGATCCGGTAACCCCGGAGTGACAATAGTCGGGACCACTCCCGGTGATGACCCTAGTTTGAGGAGTTCATGTATTCACTATGTGTTAATGTTTTGTTCCGGTTCTCTATTAAAAGGAGGCCTTAATATCCCTTAGTTTCCATTAGGACCCCGCTGCCACGGGAAGGTAGGACAAAAGATGTCATGCGAGTTCTTTCCATAAGCACGTATGACTATTTACGAAATACATGCCTACATTATATTGACGAACTGCAGCTAGTGTCGTATCGCCCTAGGTTATAACTGTCTCATGATGAATATCATCCAACAAGTCACCGATCCAATGCCTACGAATTTATCTTATATTGTTCTTGCTAAGTTACCACTGCTATCGACACTGTTACACTTGCTACAAAATTACTGTTATCACTGTTACCATTACCGTTGCTACTGCTACTATTATCAAAACTATCATACTACTTTGCTACTTATCACTTTGCTGTAGATAATTAATCTCCATGTGTGGTTGAATTGACAACTCAGCTCCTAATACCTTCAAATATTCTTTGGCTCCCCTTGTGTCGAATCTATAAATTTGGGTTGCATACTCTAACCTCGAAAACTATTGTGATCCCCTATACTTGTGGATTATCAACGTGTTAAAGGGGTTGTCAATCCCTTTTGGGTAACGGCGCCAGAAATTGGCAAACAGACGTAAGATAATTGTAGTAGATTGATAGATCAAACGCAAAATAAAATAAATAATAATAAAATGCAGCAAGGTATTTTGTGTTTTGGTTTAATAGATCTGAAAATAAAAGGCAAATAAAATATATCGCAAAGGCAAATAATATGAGAAAGAGACCCGGGGGCCGTAGGTTTCACTAGTGGCTTCTTTCGAGAAAAAATAGCAAACGTTGGGTAAAAAAATTACTGTTGGGCAATTGATAGAACCTCAAATAATCATGACGATATCCAGGCAATGATCATTACATAGGCATCACGTCCAAGATTAGTAGACCTACTCATGCATGCATCTACTACTTTACTACACACATCAACCGCTATCCAGCATGCATCTAGTGTATTAAGTTCATAGAGAAACGGAGTAATGCAATAAGAACGATGACATGATGTAGACAAGATCTATCTATGTAGAGATAGACCCCATCGTTTTATCCTTAGTAGCAACGATACATACGTGTCGGTTCCCCTTATGTCACTGGGATCAAGCACCGTAAGACCGAACCCACTACAAAGCACCTCTTCTCATTGCAAGATAAATAGATCAAGTTGGCCAAACAAAACTCAAATATCGGAGAAGAAATACGGGGCTATAATAAATCATGAATATAAGAGATCAAAGAAACTCAAATAACTTTCATGGATATAAGAAGATAGATCTGATCATAAACTCAAAGTCCATCCGATCCCAACAAACACACCGCAAAAAGAGTTACATCATATGGATCTGCAAGAGACCATTGTATTGAGAATTCAGTGAGAGAGAGGAAGCCATCTAGCTACTAACTACGGACCCGAAGCTCTACAAAGAACTACTCACGCATCATCGGAGAGGCACCAATGGAAGTGGTGAACCCCTCCGTGATGGTGTCTAGATTGGATCTGGTGGTTCTGGACTCTGCGGTGGCTGGAATTGATTTTCATCGACTCCCCTAGGGTTTCTGGAATATTGGGGTATTTATAGAGCAAAGAGGTGGTCCGGGGGGCACCCGAGGTGGACACAACCCACCAGGGCGCGCCAGGGCCTCCTGGCGTGCCCTGGTGGGTTGTGCTCCCCTCAGAGCACCCCCCCAGGCGCACCCTTGGCCCATTAAGTGTCTTTTGGTCCATAAAAAATCTCCGTGAAGTTTCGTTGCATTTGGACTCCATTTGGTATTGATTTCCTACGATGTAAAAAACATGCAAAAAACAGCAACTGGCACTTAGCACTACGTGAATACGTTAGTACCAAAAAATTATATAAAATGACTATAAAATGATTATAAAACATCCAAGATTAATAATATAACAGCATGGAACAATCAAAAATTATAGATACGTTGGAGACGTATCAGCCCACGTAACAGCGGCGCGACCCAAGCTAACAAACGTTGATGTTATTTAGTAGCAGTAGCGTGTTTTGTACCAGGCGCCACTTGTGATGCCCCCGATTTGACCGTACACTAATCATACACGCAAACGTGTACGATCAAGATCAGGGACTCACGAAAAGATATCACAACACAACTCTAGACACAAATTAAAAATAATACAAGCTTTATATTACAAGCCAGGGGCCTCGAGGTCTCGAATAGGATTAACCGAAAGCCGTAACATGCTACACTACTCTAATGCAAGCAGTAGAGAGAAGGAATAGGCAATATCTGGTGATCAAGGGGGGGCTTTCCTGGAAGCTCAGCAGAGAAGGAGCGGTCGTCAACACCGTAGTCGTACTGGGTAGCAGCGGCATCGGTCTCGGTGTCTAGCGAGAGAACAGGGGGAAGAAACAATTAATATAATGCAAACATATGCATGACGATGCATGACATGACAATGAGCGGTGCTAGGTGTGCCTTAACGCGGTAGTAGGTGATACCGGCGAAGGGGGGAAAGATCCGGGAAAGTATTCCCGATATTTCGCGTTTTCGGACAGATGAACCGGAGGGGGAAAGTTGCGTGTTTGCTATTCTAGGGATGTGTGGCGGATGAACGGGCTGCTTATTCGGATTTGTCTCGTCGTTCTGAGCAACTTTCATGTACAAAGTTTTTCCATCCGAGTTACGGATTATTTTATATTAATTTTTTAAGTTTTAAATCATTTTCTAAATTATTATTACTAAATTAATTCGAAATTAGCATTACTGCATCAGCATGACATCAGCAGTCAACAGAGGTGTTGACTGGGTCGCTGACGTGTGGGTCCCGCATGCCATTGACTGTTTAGTTAATTAACAACAGTTAATTAGGTTAATTTATCAGACTTAATTAAGTTAATTATTTATTTAACTAATTATTTAATTAATTAACTATTTATTTTTAAAATATTTTTTATAAAACCGCTCTGGGGACCGGGTCCCATTTGGCAGCGGCCCAAGGCCACGAGAGGCGAGGGCGAGCGCCCGCGTGGCCTCGGTGGCCAGCGACGGCGGAAGCAGCGCCGGGCGCGGGGAGCGAGGCCAGTCGGGGCCGGACTGGCGGCAAGGAGGCGGCGGCAAGCAACGGTGGAGGCGGGGCAGAGGGTGCTGGAGTGGCGCCGGGCAGGGGACGGCGACGAGCGTGGCGCAAGCGGCGAGGGGAGCGGCGCGGCGCGCTGGCCGTGGCGGCGGGGACGTGCGTGCGCGGGCGGGCGGCGAGCGCGGCCACAACGGCGGACGCGCGCTGGCCGCCGGGCAGGGGGCTTGCGCGGGCGCTGCGGGGCTGCAGGGCAGGCACGGCGCAGTGGAGCAGTGCAGCAGCAGTAGGTCGCGGGCGAGCACGGAGTGTGCGTGCGAGGCAGTGGGCATGATGCGCGGGCGAGAAGGAGCTTGCGACGAGCGCGGGTGCGGCCAGAACGGGAATGGCGCGCGGGCGCATCACGCGTGCGATGCGGCAACGCAGGGAGGGCGAGGACGGCGCGGTGACGTTCTGGACAGGGAGAGGAAGAGGCGAGGCGGAGGCCGAGGGCCTCACCGGTGTTGCAGGGGTACGGGGCGGCGAGGCTCGTTGAAGCTACGCAGTGAGGAGATGATGACGGGGCGGCGAGGTCGAGGCAGTCCGGCTCGACGAGGTGGAGGCCGTTGGTGAGGAGGACGGGGACGCGAGGCGGCGGATCCGGCGAGGAAGCTCGGCGACGGGGCACGGGATCCACATGCGGCAACGACGTTGAGCCCCGATCCAGATCGGGGGCGAGAGGGACGAGAGAGTGGGGTGGGGATCATGCGGGGCGAGTGGGTGCACTGGGGGTTAGGGTTTTGGGGTAGTGGGGGATAAGGTGGGATGGGGTGGGCCTCCTAGTGTCCTGGATGGCCAGTTGGGATGTTCGGCCCAGGGAGAGGGGGAGAGGGCTTTGGTCTTTTTTTTTCTTTTTTTACTGTTTTGTCTTTTTCCTTTTATTTATTTTTCCTTTACCGTTGTCTATTATTCCCAATATATTTTAGTTTTAGCAAAACTCAAAAGTTGTACCAAATTTAGTATATATAATTATGCCACCTACCGAACATTTTAGTTTTGATGTTTGATAAGTTTTGATGTTTGTTAATAATCCAAATTTGAATTCGAATCGTTTTGAGCTAACGCGAGATTAACAACAGTAACCGTGGTGATGTGGCATCATTACCAGAGGGTTACTACAGCTTAACTACCCGGGCGTCACAATTCTCCTCCACTACAAGAAATCTCGTCCCGAGATTTAAGAGGTAGAGTAAGGGGGAAAGTCTGGTTACGAAATTCTAACGGACCTTCTCGGTCTTGGTTTCTTTTCTTGAAGAGGTCAATCCACTACATTGATGTCTTCATTTCTCTGCTTCCAGTCATCATGATGAAGTCGGCATCCTTTCTTCGGGAACTTCATCGTACTTACGAAAGAATAAGGGGGTATTCTAGGAGAATGGACCTCTACAAGGTTGACTATGTGGTAGATAACATCGGGGAAGGTGGCAGAAAGTAACTCTCGAATTGAAACTTAAGAAAATACCGAGAGCAATATAAAGAGGTATCATGGGAAGTTTCAAGCGGGCAGGCAATCGTTCGATGCCTGAAAGAGAGTGTGAAAGGGGTTCAGAGCAACGAGAATAACTATTGTGTTTCTACCAGAAGTGATGATCTCTGGAAGGTGGCTCGTGAATTACATATGAAGCCAAGCGTGAGGAATAACTTTGGAAACAGGGGTTGTACAGGAGAGTCAGGTTTCGATCCTGTGGAACTGTGGGTTATGGGCCCACCATGTGGATTAACAATAGGAAGGGCGGTGACATCTTGCACGAGCATGTAAGCATGGCAAGTCAGAGGATAGTCTATCGGTCATGTAGGCAACAACATCGGTACCAAGGGCGAGGGACGAAGAGAACCATTTTCCTGCTCGTTGAACAAGGCGGACCAATAGGCAAAGTTCTCGTCCATCGGCGGTTACTGGAATGTCATCAACAATAGTAATAGGGTCTTACTAACAGCGTGGTACCACAAGGTTCTTACCTAAGCAGGGAATTATCACTGCTTAGTTAAGTCAGATTACCAGAAAGGTTAAACAAAACAATAGAAAGGAAAATACGATTATCAAATTAATCAGAACAATGGAAAGGAAAATGTGTTTAAACACATATTTTAGGGGTATGTCCTTCCCAAGGACAAGTAGAGCATGATATCCATGACATGATATAATGTTGAAAACCCTTTAGGTAAAGGGAGAGAAACTACATGACATTACCCATACATCAGTGTTTGAATAATTGATAAGGAAAATTTAGCATTGTGCTTCCAATGTTCTTATTGAAAATCGGAGTACCACAGACATGCTTCGAGATAGCATCGACATGGTCTTCAAGCAAAGGTTGGACTTTGGATATACAAAGGATCCATTAGGAACAACTTATAGAATAAGTCTTACAATTTCCTCATGGAAGAATGGTGAACCTTGCTAAAAAGGAAACTATATAGGTCCTCCGGGCAGGTGTGCTAGGCATGACATCACCTTGTTATAACTCATGGGAATATGTTCCAACCATCATATCTGACCAAGATTCAGATCTGATTGGTGTTAGAATGCCTCAGACTCAGGATGCCTAAGAAGAAAAAGGTACAACACCAATTGACGAGATGACATTGTAAGATTCTTGGGAAATGAACTATGGAAGCAAGTTCCGAATCATGCGTTCATCATTAAACCAAGGAGAGGATGAGGAGGTGGCTAATGATCTCAGCAACAATTCATTGGGATTTACAAAAGATGGATTTCCACAATTATGTGAACAAGGAGATAACATTTGTCGGATCAAATGATATAATGAGGTATGCTCGAGGAAAACATACACAATTAAACATTGGTTGAAAAGTGCACCCGAAATATGGGCTTAGGTAGTACGATCAATGTTAGAATGGTGATTCGATAATCAACGGCCTAAGAATGAAATGTCAACCATTAACTTCAAAGCAATAGGGTTGCTAGAAGTTTCGAATTCACACATCATAGTTCAACATGGGAACCAAGGAATGAATGGAGATGGCAGGAAGTATCACTTGTACCAAGAATGCATAAGAGGTGGTGAAATTCTCATGACATTATTGACATAAAAGATGGTAATACTCCAAGGTAAAGAAGAACAATTGCTGGATAGCATGGATCTCAAGGTATAACACAAAACACGAACAAGTTTGTGTTGAACGGAAGGCAATAAAGTGGTCGATGATAACACAAATCATCGAGGGCAAGGATGGTATTTCTCTTCATGAATTCAATTGATATCCTGGAAGAGCTCAAAATGTTGATGATGATCACGACACAATTGTCGAGAGATTTCACGAAGAAGCAATCAAACAGCGACGACATCAAGAAAAAGCAATGGTGAAGCGAAGGGTCATTGGAACCATGGATACGACACACTCGGAATCTTGGCTTCATGTTCAAGGCGAAATGATAAGACGAGGAAGATCGACGTAAGCTTGGCTCATCGTCAAAAGTTGTGCTCCGGGAATAAGGACCAGGTAGCACAGTTAAAATTTAGCATGATAATGATATAGCCGATCAGGCTTGGGATGACTTGAAGGATTATTAAACTCATAAGCAACGAAAATTACTTAGAGTTATTGAATCAGAGTACGGACTCGATTCACTATTTGGTGTTCTGTTGACGACAACCCAGAACCCAGGAAAATTGGAATCGAAACAGTTGATGAAGAACCCATAAGAAGTTATGCAGTTCCATGATATTCTCGAGATACCAGAGTGTAATACTCGACGGTAGAGCGGAGTAGAGGCTGGACACATGAAATGATCTACAGAAGACAAGTATTTCATCTTGTCTGAGAAATGGAATCAAAGGAGATCAATCATGGTCGGAACCACGATTGCAAAGGATCAATTCACAGATACCAGATGATATTATATCAAGGAAATAGTTATTATTACAAGAAGCTTCCATGATAGGATCTACATCGTGTCCATGGGCATGAACAAAAAGTTCAAGGTCGACTCCCACTTCTTCAATGTATAAACTCTCATTCACTTCTCGTTTTCGATGAGGTTGTAGTGTTGAAATTTTTCTGACGGGACGCCAGTAGAGTATAACCCGCATAACCTTCGAGTTCCCACAGATTAGGGAAGGCATAGGTTCAACCCATAGGGGCACCTTAGGAACATATAACACAACCTTCAGGAGTAATAAACATAAGCTCGAAAGCAGAGCATGGTTGAAAAAAGGAGAGGATACAATTTACCAAAGGCATTTTGTATCGGAGGAAGAACTCACAAGGTGATTAATTATGAAGGACATTGTCGGATAATAATCCAATAGTGGATATGGCGATCCACAATGGAGCTGATGTGAGCATTGGCACACAATCAATGGCAGAAGCAATGCAAAGGCATTGAATTATAGAAACAATCTAGGGCTTCGGCGGAGCTGTTCTGCCGGGGAAACAACCCTCCAGGAGGGGGAAATCATCACCATCGTCATCACCATCGATCCTCTCATCGGGAGGGGGTCAATCTCCATCAACATCTTCACCAGCACCATCTCATCTCAAATCCTAGTTCATCTCTTGTATGCAATCTTTGTCTCAAAATCTCAGATTGGTACCTGTGGGTTGCTAGTAGGGTTGATTACTCCTTGTAGTTCATGCTAGTTGGTTTATTTGGTGGAAGATCATATGTTCAGATCCTTTATGCATATTAATATCCCTCTGATTATGGACATGAATATGATTTGTGAGTAGTTATGTTTGTTCCTGAGGACATGGGAGAAGTCTTGCTATAAGTAGTCATGTGAATTTGGTATTCGTTCGATATTTGATGAGATGTATGTTGTCTTTCCTCTAGTGGTGTTATGTGAACATCGACTACATGACACTTCACCATTGTTTGGGCCTAGAGGAAGGCATTGGGAAGTAATAAGTGGATGATGGGTTGCTAGAGTGACAGAAGCTTAAACCCTAGTTTATGTGTTGCTTCGTAAGGGGCTGATTTGGATCCATATGTTTCATGCTATGATTAGGTTTACCTTAATACTTCTTTTGTAGTTGAGGATGCTTGCAATAGGGGTTAATCATAAGTGGGATGGTTGTCCAAGGAAGGGCAGTATCCAAGCACCGGTCCACCCACATATCAAATTATCAAAGTAACGAACGTGAATCATATGAGCGTGATGAAAACTAGCTTGACGATCCTTTGTATAAGAGTTTGTACAGGATTGTCCTTTGCTACAAAAAGGATTGGGCCACCTTGCTGCACCTTTTTTAATTTTTTTACTTGTTACCCGTTACAAATTACCTTATCACAAAACTATCTGTTACCGATAATTTTAGTGCTTGCAGAGAATACCTTACTGAAAACTGCTTGTTATTTCCTTCTGCTCCTCGTTGGGTTCGACACTCTTACTTATCGAAAGGACAACGATAGATCCCCTATACTTGTGGGTCATCAAGACTCTTTTCTGGCGCCGTTGCCGGGGAGTGAAGCGCCTTTGGTAAGTGGAATTTGGTAAGGAAAAATTTATATAGTGTGCTGAAATTTACTGTCACTTGTTACTATGGAAAGTAATCCTTTGAGGGGCTTGTTCGAGGTATCTTCACCCCGACCAGTAGAGCAAAGATTTTCTCCTCAACCTACTGAACCTACTGAAATTTTTTAATTTGAAATTCCTTCGGTTATGATAGAGAAACTGCTAGCTAATCCTTTTACAGGAGATGGAACATTGCATCCTGATTTGCACCTAATCTATGTGGATGAAGTTTGTGGATTATTTAAGCTTGCAGGTATGCCCGAGGATGTTAACAAGAAGAAGGTGTTCCCTTTATCTTTGAAGGGAAAGGCATTGACATGGTTTAGGCTATGCGATGATATTGGATCATGGAACTACAACCGATTGAAATTGGAATTTCATCAGAAGTTTTATCCTATGCATCTGGTTCATCGTGATCGTAATTATATATATAATTTTTGGCCTCGTGAAGGAGAAAGTATCGCTCAAGCTTGGGGGAGGCTTAATTCAATGTTATATTCATGCCCCAATCATGAGCTCTCAAGAGAAATTATTATTCAAAAAATTTATGCTCGGCTTTCTCTCAATAATCGCTCCATGCTCGATACTTCTTGTACCGGTTCTTTTATGATGAATACTATTGAATTCAAATGGGATTTATTGGAAAGAATTAAACGCAACTCTAAAGATTGGGAACTCGATGAAGGTAAGGAGTCAAGTATAACACCTAAGTTTGATTGTGTTAAATCTTTTATGGATACCGATGATTTTCGTGAATTTAGCACTAAATATGGACTCGACTCTGAGATAGTAGCTTCTTTCTGTGAATCCTTTGCTACTCATGTTGACCTCCCTAAGGAGAAGTGGTTTAAATATCATCCTCCCATTGAAGTAAAAGTAGTTGAACCTATTAAAGTTGAAGAAAAGACTATCACTTACAATGTTGATCCTATTGTTCCTACCACTTATATTGAGAAACCACCTTTCCCTGTTAGAATAAAGGATCATGCTAAAGCTTCAACTGTGGTCAACAAAAGTAATATTAGAACACCCAAACCCTCTGAGCAAATTAAATTTGAACCTAGTATTGCTATGGTTAAAGATCTCTTGGTTGATAATATTGATGGGCATGTTATTTACTTCTGTGATGATGCTGCTGGGATTGCTAAACCTAATACTAAAGATAAACATAGACCTGTTGTTGGCATGCCTGTCGTTTCGGTTAAAATAGGAGATCACTGTTATCATGGCTTATGTAATATGGGTGCTAGTGTCAATGCAATACCTTATACCTTATATGAAGAAATTATGCATGATATTGCACCTGCTGAGATAGAAGATATTAATGTTACTATTAAGCTTGCCAATAGAGATACTATCGCACCGGTTGGGATTGTTAGAGATATTGAAGTCTTGTGTGGAAAAATTAAATATCCTACCGATTTTCTTGTTCTTGCTTCCCCACAAGATAACTTTTGTCCCATTATATTTGGTAGGCCCTTCTTGAATACTGTTAATGCTAAGATAGACTGCAAAAAGGATATTGTTTCTATTGGTTTAGGGGATATGTCTCATAATTTTAAGTTTGCTAAATTTCGTAGACAACCCCATGATAAAGAATTGCCTAGTAAAGATGAAATTATTGATCTTGCTTCTATTGCCGTGCCTCCTAATGATCCTTTAGAACAATATTTGCTAGACCATGAAAATGATATGCTTATGAATGAAAGAAGGGAAATAGATGAAGTATTCTTTAAACAGGGACCTATTTTGAAACACAACTTGCCTATTGAAATTCTAGGGGATCTTCCTCCACCCAAGGGTGATCCCGTGTTTGAGCTTAAACCATTACCTGATACTCTTAAATATGCTTATCTTGATGAGAAGAAGATATATCCTGTTATTATTAGTGCTAACCTTTCAGAGCAGGAAGAAGAGAAATTATTGAAAACTCTGAAGAAGCACCGTGCTGCTATTGGACATACTCTTGATGATCTTAAGGGCATTAGTCCCACTCTATGCCAGCACAAAATAAAATTGGAGAAAGACGCTAAACCGGTTGTTGATCACCAACGACGGTTAAATCCTAAGATGAAAGAGGTGGTAAGAAAAGAAATACTAAAGCTTCTGTACGCAGGTATAATTTATCCTGTTGCTGATAGTCAGTCGGTAAGTCCTATCCATTGTGTCCCTAAGAAGGGAGGTATTACTGTTGTTCGTAATGATAAAGATGAATTGATTCCACAAAGGATTGTTACAGGTTATAGAATGGTAATTGATTTCCGCAAACTAAATAAAGCTACTAAAAAGGATCATTACCCTTTACCTTTTATTGATCAAACTAGAAAGATTATCCAAACATACACATTTTTGCTTTGTAGACGGTTATTCTGGTTTCTCTCAAATACCTGTGTCAAAAGAGGATCAAGAAAAGACCACTTTTACTTGCCCTTTCGGTACCTTTGCTTATAGACGTATGCCTTTTGGTTTATGTAATGCGCCTGCTACCTTTCAAAGATGTATGACTGCTATATTCTCTGACTTTTGTGAAAATATTGTTGAGGTTTTCATGGATGATTTCTCCGTATATGGAACTTCTTTTGATGATTGCTTAAGCAACCTTGATCGAGTTTTGCAGAGATGTGAAGAAACTAATCTTGTCTTGAATTGGGAGAAGTGCCACTTTATGGTTAATAAAGCTATTATCTTGGGGCATAAAATTTCTGAAAGAGGTATTGAAGTTGATAAAGCTAAAGTTGATGCTATTGAAAAGATGCCATGTCCTAAGGACATCAAAGGTATAAGGAGTTTCCTTGGTCATGCCGGTTTTTATAGGAGGTTCATTAAAGACTTCTCAAAAACTTCTAGGCCTCTGACTAATCTCTTACAAAAAGATGTTCCTTTTGTCTTTGATGATGATTGTGTAGAAGGATTTGAAATACTTAAGAAAGCTTTGATTTCTGCACCTATATATTGTTCAACCTCCTGATTGGAATTTACCCTTTGAAATTATGTGTGATGCTAGTGATTATGCTGTAGGCGCTGTTCTAGGACAAAGAATTGATAAGAAATTTAATGTTATCCAATATGCTAGTAAAACTCTAGACAGTGCCCAGAGAAATTATGCTACTACTGAAAAAGAATTTTTAGTAGTTGTATTTGCTTGTGATAAGTTCAGACCTTATATTGTTGATTCTAAAGTAACTATTCACACTGATCATGTTGCTATTAAATACCTTATGGAAAAGAAAGATGCTAAACCTAGACTTATTAGATGGGTTCTCCTACTGCAAGAATTTGATTTGCATATTATTGATAGAAAGGGAGCTGAGAACCCCGTTGCAGACAACTTATCTAGGTTAGAGAATGTTCTTGATGACCCACTACCTATTGATGATAGCTTTCCTGATGAACAATTAGCTGTCATAAATGCTTCTCCTACTGCTCCATGGTATGCTGATTATGCTAATTACATTGTTGCTAAATTTATACCACCTAGTTTCACATACCAGCAAAATAAAAAATCTATGATTTAAGACATTACTTCTGGGATGACCCACACCTTTATAAAGAAGGAGTAGATGGTGTTATTAGACGTTGTGTACCTGAGCATGAACAGGAACATATCCTACACAAGTGTCACTCCGAGGCTTATGGAGGCCACCACGCTGGAGATAGAACTGCACATAAGGTATTGCAATCTGGTTTTTATTGGCCTACTCTCTTCAAAGATGCCCGTAAGTTTGTCTTGTCTTGTGATGAATGTCAAAGAATTGGTAATATTAGTAGACGTCAAGAAATGCCTATGAACTATTCACTTGTTATTTAACCATTTGATGTTTGGGGCTTTGATTATACGGGACCGTTTCCTAACTCTAATGGGTATACACATATTTTAGTTGTTGATTATGTTACTAAGTGGGTAGAAGCTATTCCAACTAGTAGTGTTGATCTTAACACCTCTATTAAGATGCTTAAAGAAGTTATTTTTCCGAGGTTTGGAGTCCCTAGATATTTAAAGACTGATGGTGGTTCACATTTTATTCATGGTGCTTTTCGTAAAATACTTGCTAAGTATGATGTTAATCATAGAATTGCATCTCCATACCATCCACAATCTAGTGGTCAAGTAGAACTGAGTAATAGAGAGATCAAATTATTTTTGCAAGACTGTTAATAGATCTAGAAAGAATTGGTCCAAGAAACTTGATGATGCTTTATGGGCCTATAGAACTGCATATAAAAATCCTATGGGTATGTCTCCATATAAAAGTGTTTATGGAAAAGCATGTCACTTACCTCTCGAACTAGAACATAAGGCATATTGGGCCATTAAAGAGCTCAATTATGATTTCAAACTTGCCGGCGAGAAGAGGCTATTTGACATTAGCTCACTTGATGAGTGGAGAACCCAGGCCTATGAGAATGCCAAACTGTTTAAAGAAAAAGTTAAAAGATGGCATGACAAAAGGATACAAAAGCGTGAGTTTAATGTAGGTGATTATGTTTTGCTATACAACTCTCGTTTAAGGTTTTTTGCAGGAAAACTTCTCTCTAAATGGGAAGGTCCTTACGTTATCGAGGAGGTCTATCGTTCCGGTGCCATAAAAATCAACAACTTCGAAGGCACAAACCCAAAGGTGGTGAACGGTCAACGAATCAAACATTATATCTCAGGTAATCCCATAAATGTTGAAACTAATGTTATTGAAACCGTAACCCCGGAGGAATAAATGATAAGTAAACCGACTCCAAAATAGTTCTAATAGTATTTTTTCTCCGTTTTGGAATATTTAAAAAATTAGGAAAATTAGAAGTAGTCCGAAAGGGACACAAGGCATCCACGAGGGTGGAGGGCGCGCCCTACCCCCCTGGGCGCGCCCCCTGCCTCGTGGGCACCTCGTGTGTCCTCCGGACTCCGTTTTCTTGCACGGTATTTCTTTTGGTCCGTAAAAATTCATTATATAATCTCCCAAAGGTTTTGACCACCGTACCATGCAAATATCTTCTGTTTTTCATTTTGAGTTGTTTCTAACGCAGATTAGAGCAAGATGTCTTCTCAAGAGCCAGTCGGGGAGAGTCGGGTGTCTCATCCAACACCGGGACCAGGAGAAAACAGTGATGCTGGCCACTTTGGGCCATCAACGGAGGAAGAGATGGAGGCTGACTTGAAAAGGATAGATGCCATGGAAGAGGATCGAGAAGTTACTTCTCGTTTCCAAGCCGGATTCACGATGGGGGAACTATAGAGCTCAGCTATTCCAAACTCGGTCATCCCTTCCAATGTTAGATTTCTTTCTTATGAAAATATGAAAAAGAGTGTTACTTGTTCTCCCATAGCTATGCAACATCCACGGGTGAAAGGAGCTTTAGCCGTCACGGGCAAGCTCCGTAAGGAAATAATGGACCTCAAGCAGCAAGTCAATAAGCTCGAGGAAGAGAATCGTATCCTGAGGGCATGATCGCCAAGAATATCACATCACCACCTCCGAAGAAGGAGACATAAACACATGGGTATGGGCACTCCCCTTGGCAACTTCCAAGCTTGGGGGAGGTGCCCCAGTATCGTATCACCATCACACTCCTATCTTTACCTTTTTCTTAGTTCGATCCTTTTAGTAATATCTTGATCTAGTAGAATAAAGTTTTAGTATGATCTAGTTTTGAGTTATGCTTTATGATCCTTCTATGTAATCGAGTCCGTGAGCTATATATAATAAAGATTTGTTTTGAGTCGAGGGCTTGGTTATCTTTTGCTATGATCTTGAGTGAATAAAAGAAAGAATAAAAAGAATTAAAGAGATCATATTGATCTTACGGAGAGTAAGGACTTCACATATAAAGAGTATGATGAATAAAAGTTGTTGAGAGTTGACAAACATAGTTTTGGTCATCGTTGCAATTAATAGGAAGTAATAAAGAAAGAGAGGTTCTCCCATATAAATATACTATCTTGGACATCTTTTATGATTGTGAGCACTCATTAAAATATGACATGCTAAAAAGTTGATGTTGGACAAGGAAGACAACGTAATGGGTTATGTTTGCTTATATCCGAAATAAAGTATATTGTCATGGATCATCCAACATGTTGAGCTTGCCTTTCCCCCTCATGCTAGCCAAATTCTCTGCACCAAGTAGAGATACTACTTGTGCTTCCGAATATCCTTAAACCCGGTTTTGCCATGACTGTCCACCATACCTACCTATGGATTGAGTAAGATCCTTCAAGTAAGTTGTCATTGTTGCATGCAATAAAAATTGCTCTCTAAATATGTATGATCTATTAGTGTGGAGAAAATAAGCTTTATATGATCTTATCATATGGAAGCAATAAAAGCGACGGACTACATAATAAAGGTCCCTATCACAAGTGGCAATATAAAGTGACGTTCTTCCGCATTAAGATTTTGTGCATCCAACCATAAAAGCACATGACAACCTCTGCTTCCCTTTGCAAAGGGCCTATCTTTTATTTTTACTTTATGTCTTATGCAAGAGTCGCAGTGATCTTCACCTTTCCTTTTTACACTTTATCCTTTGGCAAGCACATTGTGTTGGAAAGATCCTGATATATATATATATATCCAATTGGATGTAAGTTATCATAAACTATTATTGTTGACATTACCCTCGAGGTAAAAGGTTGGGAGGCAACACTATAAGCCCCTATCTTTCTCTGTGTCCGATTAAAACTCCATACCCATAAGTATTGCGTGAGTGTTAGCAATTGTGAAAGACTAAATGATAGTTGAGTATGTGGACTTGCTGAAAGGCTCTTATATTGACTCTTTCCGATGTTATGATAAATTGCAATTGCTTCAATGACTGAGATTATAGTTTGTTAGTTTTCAATGAAGTTTTTGATTCATATTTTACATTGTGAATAGATTGTTACTTTAGCATAAGAAATCATATGACAATATATATATATGTGTGTGTGTGTGTGTGTTGCTGTTATAAGAATGATCATGATGCCCTCATGTCCGTATTTTATTTTATCGACACCTCTATCTCTAAACATGTGGACAATTTTTTCGTTATCGGCTTCCGCTTGAGGACAAGCGAGGTCTAAGCTTGGGGGAGTTGATGCGTCCATTTTGCATCATGATTTTATATCAATATTTATTGCATTATGGGCTGTTATTACACATTATGTCACAATACCTATGCCTATTCCCTCTTATTTTACAAGGTTTACATGAAGAGGGAGAATGCCGGCAGCTGGAATTCTGGGCTGGAAAAGGAGCAAATATTAGAGACCTATGCTGCACAACTCCAAAAGTCCTGAAACTCCACGAAAGTTAGTTTTGGAATATATAAAAAATATTGGGCGAAGAAAGCACCAGAGGGCGGCCACCCACCATCCACGAGGGTGGGGGCGCACCCTACCCCCCTGGGCGCGCCACCCTGTCTCTTGGGCCCCCTGGCAGGCCTCCGGTGCCCATCTTTGGCTATATGAAGTCTTTCGCCCTGGAAAAAATCAGAAGGAAGCTTTCGGGACGAAGCGCCGCCGTCTCGAGGCGGAACCTGGCGAAACCAATCTAGGGCTCCGGCGGAGCTGATCTGCCGGGGAAACATCCCTCCAGGAGGGGGAAATCATCACCATCGTCATCACCATCGATTCTCTCATCGGCAGGGGGTCAATCTCCATCAACATCTTCACCAGCACCATCTCATCTCAAACCCTAGTTCATCTCTTGTATCCAATCTTTGTCGCAAAACCTCTGATTGGTACGTGTGGATTGCTAGTAGTGTTGATTACTCCTTGTAGTTGATGCTAGTTGGTTTATTTGGTGGAAGATCATATGTTCAGATCCTTTATGCATATTAATACCCCTCTGATTACAAACATGAATATGATTTGTGAGTATTTATATTTGTTCCTGAGGACATGGGAGAAGTCTTGCTATAAGTAGTCATGTGAATTTGGTATTTGTTCGATATTTTTGATGAGATGTATGTTGTCTTTCCTCTAGTGGTGTTATGTGAACGTCGACTACATGACACTTCACCATTGTTTGGGCCTAGAGGAAGGCATTGGGAAGTAATAAGTAGATGATGGGTTGCTAGAGTGACAGAAGCTTAAACCCTAGTTTATGTGTTGCTTCGTAAGGGGCTGATTTGGATCCATATGTTTCATGCTATGGTTAGGTTTACCTTAATACTTCTTTTGTAGTTACAGATGCTTGCAATAGGGGTTAATCATAAGTGGGATGGTTGTCCAAGGAAGGGCAGTACCTAAGCACCGGTCCACCCACATATCAAATTATCAAAGTAACGAACGTGAATCATATGAGCGTGATGAAAACTAGCTTGACGATAATTCCCATGTGTCCTCGGGAGCGTTTTCCTTTATATAAGAGTTTGTCCAGGCTTGTCCTTTGCTACAAAAAGGATTGGGCCACCTTGCTGCACCTTGTTTACTTTTGTTACTTGTTACCCGTTACAGATTACCCTATAACAAAACTATCTATTACCAATAATTTCAGTGCTTGCAGAGAATACCTTACTGAAAACCGCTTGTCATTTCCTTCTGCTCCTCGTTGGGTTCGACACTCTTATTTATCGAGAGGAATACGATAGATCCCCTATACTTGTGGGTCATCATGAACATCTGCAACTTCTTGAATCAAGGGACTCAAAAAAATGATAGTGGCAAATGATGCCATTAAGATTAGTATACTTATGGGATTAACCATAATGTAAGCAAGCAAGAATTCAAAAAAAACAACAGGCTGTTGAGGATTTTCGAAATATCAAATAGTATTTAGAAGACTTTGGTGAAACACATGAATAACGGGGAAAGAACGGATACTCGGTAAGTGCGAGGAATTATCCGTAGGGGGTATTCATGTGGCAAGAACTGCAAGGCATTAGGCACAAAGTATTCTCGAATAATAGAGAGAATGGGGTATCTTGTAATAACAAGATCAACGGAGAATGATTGTATGAATGGAAAGTGTATGTGGTTAATCATAGGGGTTTACCGATGGAAGTGAATTGCAAAAGCGATGGCACATAGTCTCGAGAGCAAATTGTAGGGTATCTTCAGAATCTTCTAGTGTAGCAGGCGGTCATCGGTAATAAGGGGCTCTCTGGGTGGAAGTGATCACGAGATCCTAATGTTAGAGTTAGCAAAATTCATTTAACCTGAATAGAAGAGAGATCAGAGTCCTAGAGTATAGACGAGGAGTAAAAGATCATAATACTACCCAATGGCGACGTGGGCCCGTAAACCACACAGCCATGTTAGTAAAAGTTTTGTAATGACTAGACTCAACTTCGGCCAAGGAGTTTGATAGGGGATTCCTCCAGGCAGTCAGCTCTGACACCAACTTGTGACGCCCCCGATTTGACCGTACACTAGTCATACACGCAAACGTGTACGATCAAGATCAGGGACTCACGGGAAGATATCACAACACAACTCTAGACACAAATTAAAAATAATACAAGCTTTATATTACAAGCCAGGGGCCTCGAGGGCTCGAATACATCATCTCAAAAACACATGAGTCAGCGGAAGCAATAATATCTGAGTACAGACATAAGTTAAACAAATTTGCCTTAAGAAGGGTAGCACAAAAGTAGCAACGATCGAAAAGGCAAGGCCTCCTGCCTGGGACCTCCTAACTAATCCTCGAAGCCGAACTCCACGTAGAATCATCCTCAGGATCTCTAGCTCCTGGACTCCAGCATCTGGTTGTGACAACCGAGAAGAATGCAAAGGGGGAAAAGAGGGAGAAAAGCAACCATGAGTACTCATCCAAAGTACTCGCAAGCAAGGATCTACACTACATATGCATGGGTATCTGTGTAAAGGGGCAATATCGATGGACTGAACTGCAGAATGCTAGAATAAGAGGGGGGTAGCTAGTCATGTCGAAGACTACGCTTCTGGCAGCCTCCATCTTGCGGCATGTAGAAGATAGTAGATGGTAAGATCACCAAGTATCATCGCATAGCATAAACCTACCCGGCGATCCTCTCCTCGTCGACCTGTGAGAGAGCGATCACCGGGTTGTATCTGGCACTTGAAAGTGTGTGTTTTATTAAGTATCCGGTTCTAGTTGTCATAAGGTCAAGGTACAACTCCGGGTCGTCCTTTTACCGTGGATCACGGCTATTCGAATAGATAAACTTCCCTGCAGGGGTGCACCACATTACCCAACACGCTCGATCCATCTGGCCGGACACACTTTCCTGGGTCATGCCCGGCCTCAGAAGATCAACATGTCGCAGCCCTACCTAGGCACAATAGAGAGGTCGGCACGCCGGTCTAAATCCTATGCGCACAGGGGTCTGGGCCCATCGCCCATTGCACACCTGCACATTGTGTGGGCGGCCGGTGAGCAGACCTAGCAACCTCCATTACAAAGGAAGTTACGTTACGCGGTCCAACCCAGCGCGCGCCGCTCAGTCACTGACGTTAAGAAGGCTTCGGCGGATACCACGACGTCGAGTGCCCATAACTATTCCCGTGTAGTTGGTTAGTGCGTATAGGCCAGTGGCCAGACTCAGATCAAATACCAAGATCTCGTTAAGCGTGTTATTTTGAAGCAACCGCGGACGCCGACCAGGGCCAGGCCCACCTCTCTCCTAGGTGGTCTCAACCTGCCCTGTCGCTCCGCCACAAAGTAACAGTCGGGGGCCGTCGGGAACTCAGGCCCACCACTACCTGGATGGAGCCACCTGTCCTTTCAGCCCCCACATCGGAATCACTTGCGGGTACTCTACGAGCCGACCCAACTTTAGTCACCACATGTATCATATATCATGTATGTAAGTATATACCCGTGATCACCTCCCGAGTGATCACAGCCCGGTAGTATAGCATGGCAGACGGACAAGAATGTAGGGCCACTGATGGAATGCTAGCATCCTATACTAAGCATTTAGGATTGCAGGTAAGGGTAACAACTGTAGCAACAATGACAGGCTATGCAGCAGAATAGCATTAACCGAAAGCAGTAACATGCTACACTACTCTAATGCAAGCAATAGAGAGAAGGAATAGGCGATATCTGGTGATTAAGGGGGGCTTTCCTGGAAGCTTAGCCGAGAAGGAGGGGTCATCAACACCGTAGTCATACTGGGTAGCAGCGACGTCGGTCTCGGTGTCTAGCGAGAGAAGAGGGGGAAGAAACAATAAATATAATGCAAACATATGCATGACGATGCATGACACACAATGAGCGGTGCTAGGTGTGCCCTAACGCGGTAGTAGGTGATACCGGCGAAGGGGGGAAACATCTGGGAAAGTATTCCCAATGTTTCACGTTTTCGGACAGATGAACCAGAGGGGGAAAGTTGCGTCTTTGCTATGCTAGGCATGTGTGACGGATGAACAGGCTGCGTACCCGGATTCGTCTCGTCGTTCTGAGCAGCTTTCATGTACAAAGTTTTTCCATCCGAGTTACGGATTATTTTATATTAATTTTTAAAGTTTTAAATCATTTTCTAAATTATTATTACTAAATTAATTCAAAATTAGCATTACTACATCAGCATGACATCAGCAGTCAACAGAGGTGTTGACTGGGTCACTAACGTGTGGGTCCCGCATGTCATTGACTGTTTAGTTAATTAACAGCAGTTAATTAGTTAATTAGGTTAATTTATCAGACTTAATTAAGTTAATTATTTATTTAACTAATTAATTAATTAATTAATTAACTATTTCTTTTTAAAATCTTTTTTATAAAACCGCTCTAGGGACTGGGCCCCCTTTGGCAGCGGCCCAAGGCCACAGCGGGTCGGGCTAACGGGCGTACGGGTGCGGGTGCTCGCACCCGAGGCCACAAGAGGCGAGGGCGAGCACGCCCGAGACCACGAGAGGCGAGGGCGAGCACGCCCGAGGCCTCGGTGGCCGGCGATGGCGGAAGCAGCGCCGGGCGCGGGGAGCGAAGCCAGTTGGGGCCGGACCGGCGGCAAGGAGGCGGCGGCAAGCAGCGGTGGAGGTGGGGCAGAGGGTGCCGGAGTGGCGCCGGGCAGGGGACGGCGACGAGCACGGCGCAGGCGGCGAGGGGAGCGGCGCGGCGCGCTGGCCGTGGCCGGAGCGGGCGCGTGACGGCGGGGACGTGCGCGCGCGAGCTGGCGGCGAGTGCGGCCACAGCGGTGGACGCGCGCTGGCCGCCGAGCAGGAGGCTCACGCGGGCGCTGTGGGGCTGCAAGGCAGGCGCGGCGCGGTGAAGCAGTGCAGCAGCAGTAGCAGGTCGCGGGCGAGCGCAGAGTGTGCGTGCAAGGCAGTGGGCATGAAGCGCGGGCGAGAAGGAGCTCGCGACGAGCGCGGGTGCGGCCAGAACCGGAAGGGCGCGCGGGCGCGTCACGCGTGTGATGCGGCAACGCAGGGAGGGCGAGGACGGCGCGGTGACGTTCTGGACACGGAGAGGAAGAGGCGAGGTGCAGGCCGAGGGCCTCACCGGCGTTGCAGCGGTACGGGGCGGCGAGGCTCGGTGAAGCTATGCGGGGAGGACATGATGACAGGGCGGCGAGGTCGAGGCAGTCCGGCACGACGAGGTGGAGGCCGTTGGTGAGGAGGACGGGGACGCCAATCGGCGGATCCGGTGACGAAGCTCGGCGGCGGGGCGCGGGATCCATAGGCGGCAACGGCGTTGAGCCCCGATCCAGATCAGGGGGCGAGAGGGACGAGAGAGTGGGGTGGGGATCATGCGGGGGGGTGGGTGCACTGGGGGTTAGGGTTTCGGGGTAGTGCGGGATAAGGTGGGATGGGGTGGGCCTCCTGGTGGCCTGGATGGCCAGTTGGGCCATTCAGCCCAGGGAGAGGGGGAGAGGGCTTTGCTCTCTTTTTTTTTTCTTTTTTTACTGTTTTGTCCTTTTCCTTTTATTTATTTTTCCTTTACCGTTGTCTATTATTCCCAATATATTTTAGTTTTAGCAAAACTCAAAAGTTGTACCAAATTTAGGATATGTAATTATGCGACCTACCGAACATTTTAGTTTTGATGTTTGAAAAGTTTGATGTTTGTTAATAATCCAAATTTGAATTCAAATCGTTTTGAACTAACGCGAGATTAACAACAGTAATCATGGTGACGTGGCATCATTACCAGAGGGTTACTGTAGCTTAACTACCCGGGCGTCACACCACTGGTACATACCAATAGCGTGGGTGCTTAAACAGGCGCTACAGGTAAAGTTCTATATATAACCATTTTCCTAGTAGTGATCGTATAGGCTATTGGATGATATTGGATCATGGAGCTACAACTGACTGAAATTGAAATTTCATCAGAAGTTTTATCCTAAGCATCTGGTTCATCGGATCGGAATTATATATATAATTTTTGGCCTCGTGAAGGAGAAAGTATCGCTCAAGCTTGGGGGAGGCTTAAGTCAATGTTATATTCATGCCCCAATCATGAGCTCTCAAGAGAAATTATTATTCAAAAAATTTACGCTCGGCTTTCTCATAATGATCGATCCATGCTCGATACTTCTTGTGTTGGTTCCTATATGAAGAAGGATATTGAATTCAAATGGGATTTATTGGAAAGAATTAAATACAACTCTGAAGATTGGGAACTCGACGAAGGTAAGGAGTCAGGTATAAACCTTAAGCTTGATTGTGTTAAATCTTTTATGGATACCGATGCTTTTCATGATTTTAGCACTAAATATGGACTTGACTCTGAGATAGTAGCTTCTTTTTGTGAATCTTTTGCTACTCATGTTGATCTCCCTAAGGAGAAGTGGTTTAAATATCATCCTCCCATTGAAGTTAAAGTAGTAGAACCTGTTAAAGTTGAAGAAGAAACTATTGCTTATAATGTTGAGAAACCACCATTCCCTCTTAGAATAAAGGATCATGCTAAAGCTTCAACTGTGGTCAACAAAAGTAATATTAGAAGACCCAAACCCTCTGAGAAAATTAAAGTTGAACCTAGTATTGCTATGGTTAAAGATCTCTTGGTTGATAATGTTGATGGGCATGTTATTTATTTCTGTAATGAAGCTGCTAGAATTGCTAAACCTGATATGAAAGATAAACATAGACCTGTTGTTGGCATGCCTGTTGTTTTTGTTAAAATAGGAGATCATTGGTACCATGGCTTATGTGATTTGGGTGCTAGTGTTAGTGCAATTCCTTATACCTTGTATAAAGAAATTATGAATGACATTGCAGCTGCTGAGATAGAAGATATTGATGTTACTATTAAGCTTTCTAATAGAGATACTATATCACCAATCGGGATTGTTAGAGATGTTGAAGTCCTGTGTGGGAAGATAAAATATCCTACTGATTTTCTTGTTCTTGCTTCCCCACAAGATAATTTGTGTCCCATTATATTTGGTAGACCTTTCTTGAATACTGTTAATGCTAAGATAGACTTCGAGAAAGATATTGTTACTGTTGGTTTAGGGGATATGTCTCATGATTTTAATTTCTCTAAATTTCATAGACAACCACATGATAAAGAATTTCCTAGTAAAGATGAAATTATTGGTCTTTCTTCTATTGATGTGCCTCCTGCTGATCCTTTAGAACAATATTTGCTAGACCATGAAAATGAGATGTTTATGAATGAAAGAAGGGAAATAGATGAAGTATTCTTTAATCAAGGACCTATTTCAAAACACAATTTTCCTGTTGAAATCCTTGGAGATCCTCCCCCACCTAGGGGTGATCCCGTGTTTGAGCTTAAACAATTACCTGATACTCTGAAATATGCTTATCTTGATGGAAAGAAGATATATCATGTTAGTATTAGTGCTAACCTTTCAGAGCATGAAGAAAAGAAATTATTGAAAACTCTGAAGAAGCACCGTGGCACTATTGGTTATACTCTCGATGATCTTAAGGGCATTAGTCCCAGTCTATGCCAGCACAAAATTAAATTGGAGAAAGATGCTAAACCGGTTGTTGATCATCAACGACGATTAAATCCTAGGATGAAAGAAGTGGTAAGAAATGAAATACTAAATTTTCTGGAGGCAGGTATAATTTATCATATTGTTGATAGTCAATGGGTAAGTCTTGTTCATTGTGTCCCTAAGAAGGGAGGTATTACTGTTGTTCCTAATGATAAGAATGAGTTGATTCCTCAAAGAATTGTTACAGGTTATAGAATGGTAATTGATTTTCGCAAATTAAATAAAGCTACTAGAAAAAGTCATCATCCTCTACCTTTTATTGATCAAATGCTAGAAAGATTATCCAAACATACACATTTTTGCTTCCTAGATGGTTATTCTGGTTTCTCTCAAATACCTGTGTCAAAAGAGGATCAAGAGAAAACCACTTCTACTTGCCCTTTTGGTACCTTTGCTTATAGACGTATACCTTTTGGTTTATGTAATGCACCTGCTACCTTTCAAAGATGTATGACTGCTATATTCTCTAACTTTTGTGAAAAGATTGTTGAGGTTTTCATGGATGATTTTTCTGTCTACGGAACTTCTTTTAATGATTGCTTAAGCAACCTTGATCGAGTTTTGCAGAGATGTGAAGAAACTAATCTTGTCTTGAATTGGGAGAAGTGTCACTTTATGGTTAATGAAGGTATTGTCTTGGGGCATAAAATTTCTGGAAGAGGTATTGAAGTTGATAGAGCAAAAGTAGATGCTATTGAAAAGATGTCGTGTCCTGCAGATATTAAAGGTATAAGAAGTTTTCTTGGTCACGTTGGTTTCTATAGGAGGTTTATTAAAGACTTCTCTAAAATTTCTAGGCCTCTCACTAATCTCTTACAAAAATATGTTCCTTTTGTTTTTGATGATGATTGTGTAGAAGCCTTTGAAATACTTAAGAAACCCTTGATTTCTGCTCCTATTGTTCAGCCACCTGATTGGAATTTACCCTTTGAAATTATGTGTGATGCTAGTGATTATGATGTTGGTGTTGTTATAGGACAAAGAGTTGATAAGAAATTAAATGTTATTCAGTATGCTAGTAAAACTCTAGACAGTGCCCAGAGAAATTATGCTACCACTGAAAAGAATTTTTAGCAGTTGTATTTGCATGTGATAAGTTTAGACCTTATATTGTTGATTTCAAAGTAATTGTTCACACTGATCATGCTGCTATTAAATATATTATGGAAAAGAAAGATGCTAAACCCAGACTCATAAGATGGGTTCTCTTGCTACAAGAATTTGATTTGCATATTATTGATAGAAAGGGAGATGAGAACCCCGTTGCAGACAATTTGTCTAGGTTAGAAAATGATCTTGATGACCCACTGCCTATTGATGATAGCTATCGTGATGAACAATTAAATGTCATAAATGCTTCTCGTAGTACTCCATGGTATGTTGATTATGCTAATTCTATTGTTGATAAATTTACACCACCTAGTTTTACGTACCAGCAAAAGAAAAAGTTTTTCTATGATTTAAGACATTACTTTTGGGATGACCCACACCTTTATAAAGAAGGAGTAGATGGTGTTATTAGGCGTTGTGTACCAGAGCATGAACAGGGATAGATCCTACGCAAGTGCCACTCTGAATCTTACGGAGGACACCACGCTGGAGATAGAACTGCACATAAGGTATTGCAATCCGGGTTCTATTGGCCCACTCTCTTCAAGGATGCCCGTAAGTTTGTCTTATCTTGTGACGGGTGTTAGAGAATTGGTAATATTAGTAGACGTCAGGAAATGCCTATGAACTTGTCGGCGTCCTGGGAACGGGGGTCCCCAGACTTGCCTCCTGCGGCACATGGCGTGGCTCCACCAGCAGCCCCGTATGGCCCATCTTCATCAGCCAACGCTCAAGACCCTTGCGAGGGGCCAAGCCTCGCGAGGCAGACGATGCAAGACCTCCTCAGGGGCGGCCTCACCAGGCTGGCTCGTGAGGGGCGGAGAGAACAAGGCGAGGGGCACCTCGCGAGGTTTCTGTGATGCAAGCCATGACGACCAAGGCCAGGCGGGCGCCAGAGCATGCAGCGTACTCATTTCCTCTTTGGTGCTAAAGAGGCAGGCACAGGTGAGGAGTCCCGAGGCATCAAGCAAAGGTTTCCATATCGGTGCAATGAGACCAAGACCAGCAGGACGGAGGTCACCGTGGAGCCCAAGACGGCGTCACCACCAGAGGCTTTGGCAGGCGAAGACCACCTTTAGTCAGGATAACTTGTACTAGTTGTCTCCCTTCAAATTTGGCGATTGTTGGATCCTTTCCCGCCTGCATTTGGGAAGAGGACAAGGGCCTCTATAAAAAGGACTAGCCACCACAGTAGGAGGCAACTGATCTTGGGCTATTCGGATCATCCTCATCCACACAAGCTCACCAAGCACAAGAGCACCTCTCCTCAGGAGGCTGTTCTTCCCTTGTAACTGTTCATCCTCAGCCCAAGAGGCAATCCACCACACCACACTAGAGTAGGGTATTACACCACAGCGGTGGCCCGAACCAGTATAAACCTTGTGTCTCTTGTTCTGTGAATTTGACGCGCTGAGCTTTGAGATTGCGGTGAGGGCGTGAGCTAGGGGGTGGAGAGATCTTCGTGCGCACCCCAGAGTTCGAACCTCAAGGGTTTTGCCGGAACCCAAAATCCGACATTTGGCACGCCAGGTAGGGGTGCGCCGAAGCTTTCCTTTCGCCGATCCACATTCCATCGCTCCACCGCATCCATGGCGGATGCGCGTTGAGCCCGCGCCGAGCGCCGGGCCGCCCTCGCCGCTCGCGTCACTCAGACAGCTCCTGTCAGCAGGCCTCCCCGTCATTCCCTGTCACCCGCCGCCAACGCCGCCACCGGCCCGGCGGGAAACAAGGAGCAAGCGTCCTCGTTGCACCCCTCTATGCGGCGGGACGGCCGCACCGCCACTCCGTCGCTAACCCCAGCCGGCTCATCGTCTCATGCTCGTCGTGCTCCCACGGACGCGTAGGCCGCGCTGCTCATGGCACGCGAGCTCCTGCACTACTGCCCAATCGACGACCTCTATGAGGACTGGATGGACCGCATCGCCAAGCTCGTCAGTGCCGCTGGGGGCTGTCGGTGTACAAAAGTAGGGGCTCTCTTTTGCAACCCTCTACTTGTGCACGGGCAGTCAGAGCCGCACCTGCGGCCGCACTAAGCAGGGCAGAGGAGGGAAGCCGAAGCATAAGGCAATCAAAGCAACACCAAGACCAGACACACAAAGAGCAAGAGGGCGAGGCGGACTCCCCAGGCAAGACCCTTGCCGGGGCAACTTGCCTGACGCCAGCAGAACGCGCCACCCTTGAGCCCGAGGGTTCCAACACCGCCAACAACCACATTGGAACCAGGGCTCGGGAGGCACCTCCATGATGGCATGCAGATCTTTGTGAAGATCATAAGACCTCAAGATCAGATGAGGAACCAGAAGACGACGATCCTCGGCGAGATCCTTGCCGAGGAGATCTCACGAGACCCCCGGCAAGATCCTTGTCGGGGACGACCGCGACGCCACGGCAAGACCGCTTGCCGGGGGCCCCGGCAAGACCCTTGCCGAGGACGTCAGCGGGGCCGCGGCCAGGCCCACGTCTGCCAAGACTACACCGCCGCTCCCATGCAGCTGCCAGCTCAACCAGCTGGGCAGGCACCTGCGTGGCAGCATGCGGCCTCTACGCCGACTCAGCTAGCACCTGCATGGTGGCATGCAGATCTTCGTGAAGACTCCACCACCGTGCCTGCCCAGCAGCCAGCCAACGTGGCGCTACAACGCCTCGTCAGCTCGGACGCGCATCGCAGCCAAGCGAGGCGGCGACAGCTGGGACGAGCTTTCTTGCCGTCCCCGATAAAGCAAGAGGGGCACGTCGGCAGCGCATTAAATGCGTTTGTCCAACGGTGCCAGAGGATAGACTCATCCACTGTACACCTCTCCACCTCCTGTGTGCCACTGTGGCAACCCCTTTTTCCTATAAAAGGAGGCCCGAGGCGTCCAGGAGAAGGATTCGGATCTTTTGGGCTACACACACACCGTAGCTAGCTCAAGAACTCAAGAACACTCAAATACATACACCAAAGCAGGACTAGGGTATTACGCATCCTCGCGGCATGAACCTGGGTAAACGATCTTTGTGTTGCCTGCCAGACCCGCTCTTTGCACAACCTCGCGCCCGCCAACCGTAGAAGGGATCCCAGTGATCCCATAGGTGTCGATTTCCCCCAACATCTTTGGCGCGCCAGGTAGGGGGCGCAGTTGTGGAAATCTAGTCTGATTGGAGCAGCGGCTTCATCGTGGTCGTCACTCCAAGGAAGAAGACGAGCAAGCGGGCGGCGTCATCTGCGGATGCAGTAAACGCTCGCGCAACGACAGAAAAAGCTAAGTCATGAGAAACTCCGAGCAATGCCTTTTTATATATAAGGTTATCGTCCTCGAAGATCTTGCCCTATGTATGGAAAACCTGCACGCGATGGGACCCTTCCACTATTGGCAATGCCCTTGCTCTGTTTCGAGTCCGCTCAATAGTTCAAGCGGCTGCGTCGAGAACGGCAGGGTGGCCTTCTGCAATTGGCAACGCTCTCGTTCTGCCTCGAGTCCGCTCGACAGTTCGTGCAGCCGCGTTGAGAGCAGTAAGGTGGTTTGCCTGGCTGCAAGCATACCCGGCAGGCTATTGGGGATCCGTCCTCAAGGCGCCGAGGCCTGGGTTACGCGCCAGCGAGCCTGCCCGATTAACGTAGGGTGGACATGCAAAGGGAGATCGAATAGGGAAATAACATGCATCGTTTCCAAAAGTACTGCAGAGTTATATTACATCAATTGTTGCTGCGGTTCTAACTAAAGATAAAAATTGTCTAGGTCATGAACCTGCAGCGGCGGTGAGAAACGGCGTGCCTAATCCCAGCGCTGACCCTCCACCCTCTGGATTCCGCCGACGCGGCTGATGATGCGCTTGATACGCTCCTCGAGCGTCGCGAGGTCCACACCCTCCGGCAAGCTCTCCAGCGCAGCGTCGAAGTTGAGGTCGGGGTTCCAGTATGCCACCTTGGTGAGGACTTTGGTCATGGCACCCCGGCAAAGCTTCCGGGCCTCGTCGGCCAGAGAGGCCGCCCTGTTGGAGCGAAACTGCTCCAGGGCCCTGAGAACACCCTCGAAGAACAGGGTCAGCTTGGCGTTGGGACTCACGCTCGGCTCCGGGACGTACCTCACGTTTGGCATCCCCATGCTGGCCAGCTGCTTCGTGATCCTGCCGGCGACGTCCGCGAGGCGGCTGATCCAGAGGTTCTCGCCCTTCACAAAATCCTCGTGGTTGGCGGCTTCGTTCTTCTGCAACTGCCTCTCCTTCTCCAGATTCTTGGTCAAGGTCTCCTCCCAGGCCCTGACCTCTGACAGCGTCCCCTCGAGACCCTCCAGCTTCAGCTTCAGGTCTTTGATGGAGTCGTTGGCCTTGGAGAGCTGCTCAGCCTTGCCGAGGACTGCGCCCTGCGCCTCCACCAGAGCACCGTTGAGCGTGTCCTTCTCCTTTGCCAACTTCAGGGCCTGATCCTTCAGCCCGTCCCGCTCCACCTCCAGCTCCTTCACCTTGCCCGCATGGACCGAGGCTTGGGCATCGAGCGCCTCTTTGTGCCTCTGCTCCAGCTCCTGGGTCTGCTGCACGACAAGCTTCTCGACCTCCTCGTCCTTGTCGCGGAGTGTCGCGGCGAGCTTCTCCTCGCGAGCGGCAAGGTCCTTGTAGCGACCCGACCTCAGACGGTCAAGTCTCTGTGTTCAGTGTCATCCCTGGATCGGTAATGCTGACACACACAATACTTGAATGGATTTATAACAGAGTAGCAATCACACACTTATTACATCGAATGTCTCAAGAGAGAACGTATTACAATAAATATGGCTTAAGGCCATCTAAATAAGATAACAGCGGAAGGCTTGGAAGATAAAGTGAGTCCATCAACTCCAACGGCATAGCTGAGTGCACGACAACGACCTAGCGCACCTTACTCTTTGTCTGAAAAGTCTGCAACATGATATGTTGCAGCCCGAAAACGGGTCAGCGCATGGAATATGCTGGCAATGTAACACAGTAGAGCAATGAACAGAATAAATGCTATCACTACATGCATATATGGCTGGTGGAGGCTCTATGGTTATAATGTTTTGCGAAAAGCCAATTTTTTCCTACAACAAAGGAATATTTTAGTTTAAATATCATGATGGTTGAAATATTGAGAATGGTACCCCCATCTCAATCCCAATTAAAAGTAATTATCAACCCAACAAATTAAATTAAAGTGATGAGATCGACATGATAATCCAAGATCCAGATACTCAAGATGTCCATAACCGGGGACACAGCTAACCATGATTAGTTTGTACACTCTGCAGAGGTTTGCGCACTTTTTCCCACAAGACTCGATCTCCTCCGTTGGATTTCACGCACTACATTGTGTTTGGGAGACGGATGACCGAGACACAGTCTTTCAGAAGCATTAACTCTAACCCCGGGTAGACAGTACCAACCTACATCCCCTACATCTGCTAGCCTACCACTAGAAAAGGTCATGCAACATACTCAACTATGCTAGAGCCCATAATAGCTTGTGGCTGCACACGGAAGTTTCTAGCATGAATAATCTTATGATCCCTTTGAGCCTGGGTGGCGGACCATAGGAGGATCACACGGTATAACCCCGGGAACTCCTAGGACAACACCGGTATAACCCCAGGTGCCCAAACCAATAATCCACCCAGATGTGCATTAGAGTTGCCACCTTAAGTTGAACCATTAATTAACAATCTCACATCTGTCATGGACACACTCAAACCCAATCCACGTCTACGAGCATAGCATGGCAACATAAGCATAACGTAGAAGTAACTCCCAAGGGTTTGATAATAAAACAGGTAATAGGTTCTACCTCATCATCTACTTCCCAATACCCACATGTTAATCACATCCTAATCTTGCACTGTTTGAGGATTGTAGCTAATGCATAAAAACTGGGTATTAAAAGAGTATGATCGATGTGTTACTTGCCTTGCTGACGATCCGCAAACCCTAGAGATTCGTAGTAGCACGCTTCGCACTCCGGGAATTCTATCGCAAACAAACAATAGCATACATAAGCACTCAAGCAAAGATGCATAGGCAAAACTCAAATAAGAAGATCGAATTTGAAAACTCAACTGAAGAGATTCGATTTGCAAAAAGAATCAATTGAATCGGAGGTACGGAACAGAAACTACGGTCAAAAGAACTTCGAATTCAAATCTGCTTGAAACTGAATTTTAAATTATCAAAACCTTATTCAAGTTGATTAAACGGAAAGAGGGGCTCGAGACGAAGATTTTGGCGTTGGTTTCACTGGATTTGGACAAATGGTTGAAAAGTAAGGAGTGTTTCAAGATCAGGGGCTAATCTGCGATAAAAATATTCACGGATAGGTCCCTGGCAGGAAAAAAAACTACGGCGCGAACGTCCGCTAACAGAACCAATCTAACGAAAATCGTTCACTAACAGATCTAAACGAACGAACGTTCGTTAAATAAACTAAACCGAATAAAACCGAAATAAAACCCGATCTAGAAAAAACTGATCTAGGTTTTTACCGAAAAATAAAACCGACGAAAAACCGACGGCGACAAACTCCAACGGCACGGCGGCGGCGGACGGCGGTGCGGGCGGTGGTGGCAACGGACGTCGGCGCGGGCGGCGGCGGTGGCGACTTGGGCCTCAGGGGGCCTCGGGCTGGCGTATAAAGCCTGAGCTCGGACGGAGTCCGGCTCGGGCACGGCCCGTTAGGTCGGTGCGTTTTTTTTGAAAAAACAGATTCCACCGAGAAAATCCTTAATAAATATATAAAAAATTCTAAAAATGCCAAAAACAATTTTCACCGTCTAAATAGAATATTTAGAACAAAGTGAACATTTTCTTGGCCTAAAAATGCATATTTTTCTAATTCAAATAAAATAGCAATAAAATGCGAATAAAATTATTTATTTGATTTTAACATTTCTCCTCCAATATTTCATTTATTTTGGAGAAGTCATATTATCTCCTCTCATATATTTTTATTATGAAATATTTTTGGAGAGAAAAATAATAAAACTAAAATGATCCTCTTTCCAATATTTGAGAAAATTCAAATATGAAAATCGTGAAATCCCCAACTCTCTCCGTGGGTCCTTGAGTTGCTTAGAATTTTCTAGGATCGCAAAACCGAATGCAATAAAATATGATATGCAGATGTCCTATGTATAACATTCCAAATTGAAAATTTGGGATGTTACAAACCTACCCCCCTTAAGATGAATCTCGTCCTCGAGATTCGGGTTGGCTAGAAAATAGGTGTGGGTGGTCTTTGCGTAGCTCTTCCTCTCGTTCCCAGGTGGCTTCATCCTCGGTATGGTGTGTCCACTGAACTTTGCAAAACTTGATAACCTTGTTGCGTGTAACTCGGCTGGCAAACTCGAGAATCTTGACAGGTTTCTCCTCGTAGGTCAGATCACTATCCAACTGAATTGCTTCCAGGGGCACTGTATCTCTTAGAGGAATATCGGCCATCTCGGCATGGCATTTCTTCAGCTGGGAAACATGAAACACATCATGAACTCCTGACAGTACTTCGGGTAACTCCAACTTGTAGGCCACTTCTCCCATACGTTCCAAAACTCGGTATGGTCCTACAAATCTCGGGGCTAACTTTCCCTTAACTCGAAAGCGTTTAACTCCTCACAGTGGTGATACACGAAGATACGCTCTGTCTCCGATTTCATAGACTACCTCCTTGCATTTTGAGTCTGCATAACTCTTTTGCCTGGACTGAGCTACCTTCAGTCTGTCTCGAATCAGCTTAACCTTCTCTTCTGACTCTTTAATCAAATTTGTTCCAAACAACTGACGGTCTCCAACTTCATCCCACATCAACGGCGTTCTGCACCTCCTTCCATACAGGGCTTCGAAAGGTGCCATCTTCAAACTGGCCTGGTAGCTATTGTTGTATGAGAACTCTGCGTAAGGCAAATTATCATCCCAACTAAATCCATAATCTAGCGCACAAGCTCTCAACATGTCCTCCAGAATCTGATTGACTCTCTCGGTCTGTCCATCTGTTTGCGGATGAAAGGCTGTACTGAACTCTAGCCTGGTACCCAAGGTCTGGTGCAGCTACAGCCAAAACTTTGAAGTAAACTGTGTTCCTCTATCTGATACGACGGTCCTCGGAACTCCATGCAGACATACGATCCTGGTCATATATATCTTGGCCAACTTCACACTTGTATAGGTGGTCTTCACTGGGATAAAGTGAGCCACTTTGGTCAAACGATCCACTACCACCCAGATAGAATCATATCCCGATTGGGTCCTGGGTAAACCGGTGATAAAGTCCATGCCAAGCTTGTCCCACTTCCATTCGGGTATCGGCATAGGCTGCAGTAGTTCTGCTGGCTTCTGATGTTCTGCCTTCACTCTCTGACATACATCACATACGGCTACATACTCAGCAATATCCGTCTTCATACCAGTCCACCAGAAACGCTTCTTCAAATCCAAATACATCTTGGTGTTTCCGGGGTGTATCGAGTATGGCGAGTCACGAGCTTCCTGAAGTATCAACTTCCTGATCTCTACATTATTGGGCACATAAACACGGTCCTCAAACCACAAGGTGTCGTGCTCATCCTCACGAAAACCTTTGGCCTTTCCTTTGCTCATTCTCTCCTTTATCTCGGCAATTTCCTTGTCATCCTTCCGAGCTTCTCGAATCTTTCCCAATAATGTTGACTAAACCTCCAATGCTGCGACAAAACCTCTAGGAACTATCTCCAAACGAAGCTCCCTGAGATCCTCGGCTAACTCCTTTGGCAATCCTCCGCTTACGAGGGTATTGGCATAACTCTTCCGGCTCAAAGCGTCTGCTACGACATTGGCCTTGCCTGGATGATAATTCATCTTCATATCGTAATCCTTTATGAGCTCCAACCATCTCCTTTGCCTGAGATTCAGTTCCTTCTGCGTGAAAATGTACTTCAAACTCTTATGATCCATGTACACATCGCATCGATTTCCAATAAGAAAATGTCTCCAGGTCTTGAGTGCATGCACTACGGTTGCTAACTCCAAGTCATGCGTGGCATAATTCAACTCATGCGGTCGAAGTTGATGCGAGGCATATGAGACGACTCTTTCGTCTTGCATAAGTACACCTCCAAGTCCTAAGCGAGACGCGTCACAATATACTTGGAAATCCTTGCGTATATCTGGCAGAATCAGCACTGGGGCTGTAACCAAACGTTTCTTTAGCTCTTGAAAACTTGCCTCACATTCATCTGTCCATTTGAACTTGGTGTTCTTCTTCAACAACTCCGTCATTGGCTTCTCAATCTTACAAAAATTCTCAATGAATCTCCGATTATATCCTGGGAGTCCAAGAAAACTGCGGATCTCTCCAACTGAGGTGGGTGCCAACCACTCAGTGACTGACTGAACCTTGGTGGGGTCTACTGCTATACCTTCTCCTGATATAACATGTCCAAGGAATCCAACTTCCTTCAACCAAAACTCACATTTGCTGAACTTGGCATATAACTGATGTTCCCTGAGCTTCTCAAGAACTAACCGCAAATGCTCCTTGTGCTCCTCTTCATTCTTCGAGTATACCAAGATATCATCAATGAACACCACGACAAACTTATCCAAGAACTCCATGAACACCTTATTCATCATGCTCATAAAATAGGCAAGGGCGTTTGTCAATCCAAATGACATAACTGTATACTCATATAACCCGTACCTTGTGGTGAAAGCTCTCTTAGGTATATCCTGTTCTCGGATCTTCAGCTAGTGATATCCTGATGGCAGATCAATCTTGGAAAAATACTTTAGCTCCTTGCAACTGGTCAAACAAGTCATTGATCATCGGCAGTGGGTACTTGTTCTTGATCGTCACTTCATTCAACGCACGATAATCAACAACCATACTCAATGATCCATCCTTCTTCTCAACCAAGAGCACTGGGGCTCCCCACGGTGACGAACTTCGTCGAATGTAACCTTTCTCCAATAACTCCTTAATCTGCTTCTTGATCTCTTCCAGGTCATTTGCGGGCATCCGGTATGGTCTCTTCGATATCGGGCCGGTGCCTGGCAATAACTCTATCCAAAACTCAAAGTCTCGATCCTGCGACATGCCTGGTAATTCCTCTGGAAATACATCCGGATAATCCTTCACTACAGGCACTTCCTCCTGAACAACTCCCATGAGAGAATTTACTTGGGTCCTCCTCGGCGAATGCCTGGATATATACTTGATCCTTTTTCCCTCTGGGGTGGTGAGTAGAATTGACCTACTAGCACAGTCAATGTTTCCTCCATACTTCGATAGCCAATCCATTCCTAGTATCACATCCAATCCTTGTGACTCCAAAATTATTAGGTCTGAGGGGAAAACATGGCTACCAATGGTTAAGGGTATCCGACCGCACCATCGGCTGGCCATATACTCTGCACCTGGTGAGCTTACTAGCAAGGGTGTCCTAAGGGCTAAGGTGGGTAAATTAAACTTGTCCACAAATCCCCTTGAAATGTATGAATGCGATGCACCAGTATAAAAAGAACGAGAGTGGTAAATGACTTAACCAAAAACTTATCGATAACTGCATCTGGCTGCTCTTCAACCTCCGCCACGTTCACGTGGTTCACTTGTCCCCTGTTGAAAGGGTTGGGCTTCTTTCCAGAGCTTCCATTTCCATTGACATTCTTCAACTCAGGACAATCATTGGCGTAGTGCCCTATCTTCCCGCACTTGAAACAAGTAATGTGACTTTGATCCTTCTTGGTGGGTGTGGCTGGGTTAGAGCGGTTCTGATTGCTGCCCGCTCCATTCCCGTTTCCATTCTTAGGCCCACTGTGGTTATGCGAACTTCCTCCATTATGGGTATGGCCTCCATGGTTATGGGTAAATCCTCCCGAGTTCGGGGTGTAACGAGGCTTCTGATGCGTTCCTGAATTGTACTTCCCCTGTCCATACTTTCTCTTGCGGCTCTCAATCTGCTGTTGCTTCCCTTCAATCATAAGAGCCTTATCTACCAACTCCTGGTAGTTGTTAAATGTTGCCACCATTAACTGCATACTCATTTCATCATTCAGCCCTTCCATAAATTTCTCCTGCTTCGCGGCATCTGTGGCCACATCATCTAGGGCATAGCAAGATAACTTACTAAACTCATCTACGTACTGAGCCACAGTACGATTTCCCTGGCGTAAGTTGTGAAACTCACGCTTCTTCATACTCATAGCTCCAGTTGAGGCATGAGCAGTGCGGAATGCTTGCTGAAACTGATCCCAGGTGATATTGGCTATAGGGAAAGTGGTTGTGTAATTCTCCCACCATGATGCTGCAGGTCCATCCAATTGATGTGCGGCAAAACGCACCTTCTCCGCATCTATGCAACCTACGGTGGTCAACTCCCTTCCTATCATGTGTAGCCAGTCATCAGCAACTATTGGCTCGGTGCTACTGGAAAACACCGGTGGCTACAACCTTAGAAAATGGGCTAAGTTGTCAACTGGAGGTGGTGGCGGCGGGTTGTTGTTGTTGTTGTTATTGTTGTTGCCTTGGTTCTGGACTAGTAGCTGCATCAAGGTATTCTGCTGTTGGATCAACTGAGTGAGCTCCGGTGGGAAGACAAATCCGGGGTCACGTCTCGGAGGCATCTGAGGGGTTTAGAGGGGAGAGATTAGAATAGAATGAGGTCTAATGAGAAAGCACTACCCATATGCACATGAGACAATCACAATCATATCACACCAAATCAATTCAAGCAAGGGCATACAATCGGTCTAGAACTATCGTTACAGAAGTGCTCGGATTACTACTATGTACATGGGGGAATACTACTAATGATATGGTGGTCATCTAGAAATTTTGATCGGTGGAAGACTCCATAATATCTGCTCCAGCTTCGTCTTCATAATCATCATCACTATTGTCGGGGTCGGAGTCGGTGTCGTCGATGATGATGTAGTCATCGGGATGTCGTCATCTCCTCCTGGCATGGGGTCTCCCATGAATACTCCTAGCTTCCTTGTCAGGTCGTCATTCTTCTCCACTAGTATTGCAATTTCCTCCTCGTATCCATCGCGTGTAGACTTGAGTTCCTCTTCTAGCTCCATGTTCCTGGTCATCACCTTCTTCAGGTCTATCATGCTTGCACACATCTGGTTCTCCTGTCGACGAATGTGCTGGTTTAACTCCTGGATGAAAGCTGCAATGGACCTATCCCTCCTGGTGCTGATCATCTCCCATTGCTCATCTCGGCGCCCACATATCTGGTAGATAGTGTCCTTAAGATCCTTGTGGTAAACTTCGCCAATGCGTCCCATGGCGATGTGGGCTGCCATGCTTTTTCCTAGACTCCAGGTTGGTGCATCAAAGGAAAACTCTATGGGCTCAGTAACTGGCATGAATGTCCTTCCTGGAACTTGAACTCGAATAATCCAACGCTCCTCTTCTAGTAAAGTGGCGGTGTAGGTCCCGATGAAGCTTGGTATACCGATGTTCAGGTACCTAGTGACTTCCTTCAAGTGTCGTCCAAAGGGAGTGTCTTCATCCGGTTGTGCAAACTTGTTCCTTGAGTCCGCCATCCTAAAGAGTAGAAAATGGAGAGGAGTCAAAAATGAGTAGAGAAGAGTGACCTAGGGCTTATTTTAGTGGTCGTGTCCTACATTCAGCGTGTGCTCTGATACCATCTTGTAGCGACCCGACCTCAGACGGTCAAGTCTCTGTGTTCAGTGTCATCCCTGGATCGGTAATGCTGACACACACAGTACTTGAATGGATTTATAACAGAGTAGCAATCACACACTTATTACATCGAATGTCTCAAGAGAGACTTATTACAATAAATATGGCTTAAGGCCATCTAAATAAGATAACAGCGGAAGGCTTGGAAGATAAAGTGAGTCCATCAACTCCAACGGCATAGCTGAGTGCACGACAACGACCTAGCGCACCTTACTCTTCGTCTGAAAAGTCTGCAACATGATATGTTGCAGCCCGAAAACGGGTCAGCACATGGAATATGCTGGCAATATAACACAGTAGAGCAATGAACAAAATAAATGCTATCACTACATGCATATATGGCTGCTGGAGGCTCTATGGTTATAATGTTTTGCGAAAAGTCAATTTTTTCCTACAACAAAGGAATATTTTTGTTTAACTATCATGGTGGTTGAAACATTAAGAATGGTACCCCCATCTCAATCCCAATTAAAAGTAATTGTCAACCCAACAAATTAAATTAAAGTGATGAGATCGACATGATAATCCAAGATCCAAATACTCAAGCTGTCCATAACCGGGGACACGGCTAACCATGATTAGTTTGTACACTCTGCAGAGGTTTGCGCACTTTTCCCCACAAGACTCTATCTCCTCCATTGGATTTCTTGCACTACATGGTGTTTGAGAAATGGATGACCGAGACACAGTCTTTCAGAAGCATTAACTCTAACCCCGGGTAGACAGTACCAACCTACATCCCCTACATCTGCTAGCCTACCACTGGAAGGGGTCATGCAACATACTCAACTATGCTAGAGCCCATAATAGCTTGTGGCTGCATATGGAAGTTTCTAGCATGAATAATCTTATGATCCCTTTGAGCCTGGGTGGCGGACCATAGGAGGATCACACGGTATAACTCCGGGATCTCCTAGGACAACACTGGTATAACCCCAGGTGCCCAAACCAACAATCCACCCAGATGTGCATTGGAGTTGCCACCTTAAGTTGAACCATTAATTAACAATCTCACATCTGTCATGGATACACTCAAACCCAATCCACGTCTACGAGCATAGCATGGCAACATAAGCATAACGTAGAAGTAACTCCCAAGGGTTTGATAATAAAACAGGTAATAGGTTCTACCTCATCATCTACTTCCCAATACCCACATGTTAATCACATCATAATCTTGCACTGTTTGAGGATTGTAGCTAATGCATAAAAACTGGGTATGAAAAGAGTATGATCAATGTGTTACTTGCCTTGCTGACGATCCGCAAACCCTAGAGACTCGTAGTAGCACGCTTCGCACTCCGGGAATTCTATCGCAAACAAACAATAGCATACATAAGCACTCAAGCAAAGATGCATAGGAAAAACTCAAATAAGAATATCGAATCTGAAAACTCAACTAAAGAGATTCGATTTGCAAACAGAATCAGTTGAATCGGAGCTACGGAACTGAAACTACAGTCGAAACAACTTCGAATTCAAATCTGCTTGAAACCAATTTTTAAATTATCAAAACCTTGTTCAAGTTGATTAAATAGAAAGAGGGGCTTGAGGCGAAGATTTTGGCGTTGGTTTCACTGGATTTGGACAAACGGTTGAAAAGTTACGACGGTTTGAAGATCAGGGGCTAATCTGCGATAAAAATATTCACGGATAGGTCCCTGGCAGAAAAAAATAAAAATAAAAAACAACGGCGTGAACGTCCGCTAACAGAACCAATCTAATGAAAATCGTTCACTAACAGATATGAACGAACGTTCGTTAAATAAACTAAACCGAATAAAATTGAAATAAAACCCGATCTAGAAAAAACGATCTAGGTTTTTACCGAAAAATAAAACCGACGAAAACCGGCGAAAAACCGACGGCGACGAACTCCGACGGCACGGCGGCGGTGAACGGCGGCGCGGGCAGCGATGGCGGCGGACGGCGGCGGTTGCGGCGGACGGGGTTGGCGACTTGGGCCTCGGGGGCCTCGGGCTGGCTTATAAAGGCTGAGCTCAGACGGAGTCCGGCTCGGGCACGGCCCGTTAGGTGGGTGCGTTTTTTTTTTTGAAAAAACATATTCCGCCGAGAAAATCCTTAATAAATATATAAAAAATTCTAAAAATGCCAAAAACAATTTTCACCATCTAAATAGAATATTTAGAACAAAGTGAACATTTTCTTGGCCTAAAAATACAATTCTGAAAAATGCATATTTTTCTAATTAAATAAAATAGCAATAAAGTCATAATAAAATTATTTATTTGATTTTAACATTTTTCCTCCAATATTTCATTTATTTTGGAGAAGTCATATTATGTCCTCTCATATATTTTTATTATGAAATATTTTTGGAGAGAAAAATAATAAAACCAAAATGATCCCCTTTCCAATATTTGAGAAAATTCAAACATGAAAATCGTGAAATCCCCAACTCTCTCCGTGGGTCCTTCAGTTGCTTAGGATTTTCTAGGATCGCAAAACCGAATGCAATAAAATATGATATGCAATATGATGTCCTATGTATAACATTTCAAATTGAAAATTTTGGATGTTACAATCATCCTCCTCGGAGTTCAGCACGGCCTGGTGCTGGTGCCGAGCGGCCTTGTCCTGGGCGGCCTGCTGCTTCGCCGCCTCCTGGGCCTTCTCGATGTCGGCCTGGTTCATGACAAGCTCCAGCTTACGCTCAGCCAGCACGTCCTAGGCGGCCTTCAAGTCCTTGTGGGCCTGGCGGAACCAAGCCTGCGCCTCGGCGACTCGCTCCTCGAGGCCCGCCTCCGCCTTGTCCACCACCGCCATCCTGGACTTGGCCTTGTCCAGGCGGGCACGGTGAAGCGCCTGGAGCTTCTGAAAGTTAGCACTCATGGCCTGGAGGAGCCGCTCTTCCTGGGAACCGCCGCCACCGGCGCTCGGTTCGTCAACAACTTCAAGCCCGGCGGCGGCGAGCACCTCGTCATCGAACACCTCCCCCTCGGTGGGCGCCCCGATGCTCGCCGCCCCTAGGAGGTGGACGAACAGGTAGTCGCTCACCTTTAGGTACCTGCCCGAGCCAGAGGCGGCAGAGGAGGAAGGTTGGTCGTCGACCGCCCCCTCCTCGGCAGTGATACGTCTCCGTCGTATCTATAATTTTTTATTGTTCCATGCCAATATTATACAACTTTCATATACTTTTGGCAACTTTTTATACTATTTTTTGGGACTAACATATTGATCCAGTGCCCAGTGCCAGTTCCTGTTTGTTGCATGTTTTTTGTTTCGCAGAAAATCCATATCAAACGGAGTCCAAATGGGATAAAAACTGACAGAGATTTTTTTTGGAATATATGTGATTTTTGGGAAGAAGAATCTACGTGATACGATGCCCGAGGGTGCCACGAGGTAGGGGGGCACCCCCCAGGGGGTCAGGCGCGCCCTGGGCCCTCGTGGCCACCCCGTAAGGCGGTTGGTGCCCTTTTTCGCCGCAAGAAAAATAATATCCGGATAGAGATCGTGTCCAAAATTTAGCCCAATCGGAGTTACGGATCTCCGGTTATACGGTGAAAGGGCAGAATCTGGAACGCAGAAACAGAGAGAGACAGAGAGACAGATCCAATCTTGGAGGGGCTCTCGCCCCTCCCACGCCATGGAGACCATGGACCAGAGGGGAAACCCTTCTCCCATCTAGGGAGAAGGTCAAGGAAGAAGAAGAAGGAGGGGGGATCTCTCCTCCTCTCTGCCGGTGGCGCCGGAACGCCGCCGGGGCCATCATCGTCACCGCAATCTACACCAACAACTTCACCGCCATCATCACCAACTCTTCACCCCTCTATGCAGCGGTGTAACCCCTCTTTTACCCGCTGTAATCTCTACTTAAACATGGTGCTCAATGCTATATATTATTTCCCAATGATGTATGGCTATCCTATGATGTTTGAGTAGATTCGTTTTGTCCTATGGGTTAATTGATGATCGTGATTGGTTTGAGTTGCATGTTTTATTATTGGTGCTATCCTATGGTGCTCTCCGTGTCGCGCAAGCATGAGGTATCCCTGCTGTAGGGTTTGTAATATGTTCATGATTTGCTTATGGTGGGTGGCGTGAGTGACAGAAGCACAGACCCGAGTAGGTAGGTTGTTTGCGTATGGGATAAAGAGGACTTGATGCTTTAATGCTATGGTTGGGTTTTACCTTAATGATCTTTAGTAGTTGCGGATGCTTGCTAGAGTTCCAATCACAAGTGCATATGATCCAAGAAGAGAAAGTATGTTAGCTTATGCCTCTCCCTCAAATAAAATTGTGATAATGATTACCGGTCTAGTTATCGATTGCCTAGGGACAAATAACTTTCTCGTGACAAAAAGCTCTTTACTAAAACTAATTTAGTTGTGTCTTTATCTAAGCATCCCCTACTTTTTATTTACGTGCTCTTTATTTTCTTGCAAACCTATCCAACAACACCTACAAAGTACTTCCAGTTTCATACTTGTTCTAGGTAAAGCGAACGTTAAGCGTGCGTAGAGTTGTATCGGTGGTCGATAGAACTTGAGTGAATATTTGTTCTACCTTTAGCTCCTCGTTGGGTTCGACACTCTTACTTATCGAAAGAGGCTACAATTGATCCCCTATACTTGTGGGTTATCAAGACCTTTTTCTGGCGCCGTTGCCGGGGAGTTATAGCATGGGGTGAATATTCTCGTGTGTGCTTGTTTGCTTTATCACTAAGTAATTTTTATTTGCTGTTCTTAGTTGTTCTCTATCTTTAGTTATGGATATGGAACACGAAATACCAACAAACATTAGGTGTACTTGCTACTCATGGAGACGGGGAACCTCCTAAAACCCTCAATGCTGGTTATGTGAAAAATATTATGTACTACTTTGATAATCCTGAGAAAACTCCATTCAATTATGTAATGGGAGACACGTTGGATCAACGTGAATACTTTAGGGATTATCGCTTGACTCAAAAAGGGAAACTATTATGGGATCAAATTCATATGTTGCATTGGTATGCTCGGGAACTATGCTTGAGATATGATTATACTTGTTGCTCTAGGATGAAGGCTCCACACCTTCCCTTTTCATGCAAATTTAATGATGATAAAACCTTGGTTTCTTATGCTAATGGTATATATGATTACTATGGTGTGGAACAAATAGAAGAATTCGTTGCTTTTATGGGTGCTTATGAAATTGAATCTTTGTTTAAAGAGTGTGAAAATCTTGATGATGCTGTTTACAGACCTGAAATTTTTGCTATACTTAAATATTGCTATGAGAATTATGAATTCAATTCCGATATTGATGATTTTATTGAGAGAGTCTCCGCTGTCCAAGAAGAGACTAATATTTTGCAGGAGTCTATGGAACAAGCAATTGATGAAACTGTGAGCTCATTGGATGAAAAAGATGATGAGGAGAGCGAAGAACAAAAGGAGGAAGAACGGATTAGCTACCCGTGCCCACCTTCTAATGAGAGTAACCCTCCAACTTATACATTGTTTAATGTCCCTTCGTGCTTACCGAAGGATGATTGCTATGATAACTATTATGATCCCGTTGATTTTTTTGAAATATCCCTTTTTGATGATGCTTGCTATGCTTGTGGCCAAGATGCCAATATGAATTATGCTTATGGAGATGAACTTGCTATAGTTCCTTATGCTAAACATGAAATTGTTGGTATTGCACCCACGCATGATAGTCCTATTATCTTTTTGAATTCTCCCGACTACACTATATCGGAGAAGTTTGCCCTTATTAAGGATTAAATTGATGGGTTGCCTTTTACCGTTGCACATGATGATTTTGATGAATATAATATGCATGTGCTTGCTGCTCCTACTTGCAATTATTATGAGAGAGGAACTACATCCCCACCTCTCTATGTTTCCAACACGATAAAATTGCAAGAAACTGTTTATACTATGCATTGGCCTTTACTTTGTGTGCATGAATTGTTCTTTTATGACATGCCGATGCATAGGAAGAGAGTTAGACTTCGTCATTACATGATATATGTTACTTTGTGCTCACTACTAAATTACAAATCATTGTTAATTAAAATTGGCTTTGATATACCTCGGGATCCGGGTGGATTCATTACTTGAGCACTATATGCCTAGCTTAATGGCTTTAAAGAAAGCGCTGCCAGGGAGACAACCCGAAAGTTTTAGAGAGTCATTTATTTCTGTTGAGTTATTTCATATAGTTTAAAAACAAAAACAAAAAGAGGGGAACCCAAAACTTTTTCAAAAAGGAAAGTGAAAGTGAGAGAGACAAGCATGGTTGAAGTGGGGGAGCTCCTTGAACTTTGTTCATGCTCACGGAAACTTTGTGAATCTTGATTACAGAAACTTTTCAATAAAAATAATTATCCCCTTGTACAATTCCTTTGTATTATAAAAATAATGTGCCAAGATTTGCCTTTAGGATGTTTACATTGCTTTTTGGTTTGTGCGGTGCAGAACAAAAACTTTGGCTGTAGTGCGCGATTTACATTTTCTACTGGAACGTCAAACAGTTCTGAAACTTTTTGCACTGTCTTTCTATACAAATTGTTTATTTTCCTAATTTTGGCAGAATTTTTGGAGTATCACAGGTATGCTGAATGTTCAGACTACTACAGACTGTCCTGTTTAAAATAGATTCAGTTTTTGATGCATTGTTTGCTTGTTTTGATGAAACTATCGATTTCTATCAATGGATTAAGCCATGGAAAAGTTATATTACAGTAGCTACAGTGCAAAAACAAAATATGAATTGGTTTGCAACTGTATTAGAGTAGTGATTTTCTTTATTATACTAACGGATCTTACCGAGTTTTTTGTTGAGTTTTGTGTGGATGAAGTGTTCAAAGATCGAGGAGGTCTCGATGTGAGGAGAAGGAGGAGAGGCATGAGCTCAAGCTTGGGGATGCCCAAGGCACCCCATGTAAATATTCAAGGAGACTCAAGCGTCTAAGCTTGGGGATGCCCCGGAAGGCATCCCATCCTTCTTCAACAAATATCGATATGTTTTCGGATTCGTTTCGTTCATGCGATATGTGCAAATCTTGGAGCGTCTTTTGCATTTAGTTTTCACTTTTCTTTTATGCACCATGCTGGTATGAGATAGTCCTTGGTTGATTTATTGAATGCTCATTGCACTTCACTTATATCTTTTGAGTATGGCTTTATAGAATGCTTCATGTGCTTCACTTATATCATTTGAATTTTGGATTGCCTGTTTCTCTTCACATAGAATCCGCCATTTGTAGAATGCTCTTTTGCTTCACTTATATTTGTTAGAGCGTGGGCATATCTTTTGTAGAAAGAATTAAACTCTCTTGCTTCACTTATATCTATTTAGAGAGATGACAGGAATTGCTCATTCACATGGTTAGTCATAAAATCCTACATAAAACTTGTAGATCACTGAATATGATATGTTTGATTCCTTGCAATAGTTTTGCAATATAAAGATGGTGATATTAGAATCATGCTAGTGGGTAGTTGTGGATTGTAGAAATACTTGTGTTGAAGTTTGTGATTCCTGTAGCATGCATGTATGGTGAACCGTTATGTAACGAAGTTGGAGCATGAGGTATTTATTGATTGTCTTCCTTATGAGTGGTGGTCGGGGACGAGCGATGGTCTTTTCCTACCAATCTATCCCCCTAGGAGCATGCGCTTAGTACTTTGTTCGATGACTAATAGATTTTTGCAATAAGTATGTGAGTTCTTTATGACTAATGTTGAGTCCATGGATTATACGCACTCTCACCCTTCCATCATTGCTAGCCTCTTCGGTACCATGCATTGCCCTTTCTCACCTCGAGAGTTGGTGCAAACTTCACCGGTGCATCCAAACCCCGTGATACGATACGCTCTATCACACATAAACCTCCTTATATCTTCCTCAAAACAGCCACCATACCTACCTATCATGGCATTTCCATAGCCATTCCGAGATATATTGCCATGCAACTTCCATCATCATCATATACATGACTTGAGCATTTATTGTCATATTGCTTTGCATGATCATAAGATAGCTAGCATGATGTTTTCATGGCTTGTCCATTTTTTGATGTCATTGCTACGCTAGATCATTGCACATCCCGGTACACCGCCGGAGGCATTCATATAGAGTCATACCTTTGTTCTAGTATCGAGTTGTAATATTGAGTTGTAAGTAAATAAAAGTGTGATGATCATCATTATTAGAGCATTCCCCCAAAAAAAGAAAAAAAAGAGGCCAAGGAAGCCTAAATAAAAAAGGGGGCCAAAGAAGCCCGCCAAAAAAAGGGGGCAATGTTACTATCCTTTTACCACACTTGTGCTTCAGAGTAGCACCATGTTCTTCATATAGAGAGTCTCTTGAGTTATCACTTTCATATACTAGTGGGAATTTTCATTATAGAACTTGGCTTGTATATTCCAACGATGGGCTTCCTCAAATGCCCTAGGTCTTCATGAGCAAGCAAGTTGGATGCACACCCACTTATTTTCAGTTTGAGCTTTCATATACTTATAGCTCTAGTGCATCCGTTGCATGGCAATCCCTACTCCTCACATTGACATCAATTGATGGGCATCTCCATAGCCCGTTGATTAGCCGCGTCGATGTCAGACTTTCTCCTTTTTTGTCTTCTCCACACAACCTCCATCATCATATTCTATTCCACCTATAGTTCTATGTCCATGGCTCACGCTCATGTATTGCGTGAAAGTTGAAAAGGTTTGAGAACATCAAAAGTATGAAACAATTGCTTGGCTTGTCATCGGGGTTGTGCATGATATGAATATTTTGTGTGGTGAAGATGGAGCATAGCTAGACTATATGATTTTGTAGGGATAACTTTCTTTGGCCATGTTATTTTGAAAAGACATGATTGCTTTATTAGTATGCTTGAAGTATTATTGTCTTAATGTCAAATGATAGACTATTGCTTTGAATCACTCGTGTCTTAATATTCATGCCATGATTAGATTACATGATCAAGATTATGCTAGGTAGCATTCCACATCGAAATTATCTTTTTTATCATTTACCTACTCGAGGACGAGTGGGAATTAAGCTTGGGGATGTTGATACGTCTCCGTCGTATCTATAATTTTTTATTGTTCCATGCCAATATTATACAACTTTCATATACTTTTGGCAACTTTTTATACTATTTTTTGGGACTAACATATTGATCCAGTGCCCAGTGCCAGTTCATGTTTGTTGCATGTTTTTGTTTCGCAGAAAATCCATATCAAACGGAGTCCAAACGAGATAAAAACTGACGTAGATTTTTTTTGGAATGTATGTGATTTTTGGGAAGAAGAATCAACGCGATACAATGCCCGAGGGGGCCACAAGGTAGGGGGCGCACCCTGGGCCCTCGTGGCCACCCCGTAAGGCGGTTGGTGCCCTTCTTTCGCTGCAAGAAAACTAATAACTGGATAGAGATCGTGTCCAAAATTCAGCCCAATCGGAGTTACGGATCTCCGGTTATAAAAGAAACGTGAAAGGGCAGAATCTGGAATGCAGAAACAGAGAGAGACAGAGAGACACATCCAATCTCGGAGGGGCTCTCGCCCCTCCCACGCCATGGAGACCATGGACTAGAGGGGAAACGCTTCTCCCATCTAGGGAGAAGGTCAAGGAAAAAGAAGAAGGAGGGGGGCTCTCTCCCCCTCTCTCCCGGTGGCGCTCGAACGCCGCCGGGGCCAACATCGTCACCGCAATCTACACCAACAACTTCACCGCCATCATCACCAACTCTTCCCCCCTCTATGCAGCGGTGTAACCCCTCTTTTACCCGCTGTAATCTCTACTTAAACATGGTGCTCAACGCTATATATTATTTCCCAATGATGTAAGGCTATCCTATGATGTTTCAGTAGATTCGTTTTGTCCTATGGGTTAATTGATGATCGTGATTGGTTTGAGTTGCATGTTTTATTATTGGTGATGTCCTATGGTGCTCTCCGTGTCGCGCAAGCGTGAGGGATCCCCGTTGTATGGTTTGCAAAATGTTCATGATTTGCTTATGGTGGGTGGCGTGAGTGACAAAAGCACAGACCCGAGTAAGTAGGTTGTTTGCGTATGGGATAAAGAGGACTTGATGCTTTAATGCTATGGTTGGGTTTTATCTTAATGATCTTTAGTAGTTGCGAATGCTTGCTAGAGTTCCAATCATAAGTGCATATGATCCAAGAAGAGAAAGTATGTTAGCTTATGCCTCTCCCTCAAATAAAATTGCAATAATGATTACCGGTCTAGTTATTGATTGCCTAGGGACAAATAACTTTCTCGTGACAAAATGCTCTTTACTAAAGCTAATTTAGTTGTGTCTTTATCTAAGCAGCCCCTACTTTTTATTTACGCGCTCTTTATTTTCTTGCAAACCTATCCAACAACACCTACAAAGTACTTCTAGTTTCATACTTGTTCTAGGTAAAGTGAACGTTAAGCGTCCGTAGAGTTGTATCGGTGGTCGATAGAACTTGAGGGAATATTTGTTCTACCTTTAGCTCCTCGTTGGGTTTGACACTCTTACTTATCGAAAGAGGCTACAATTGATCCCCTATACTTGTGGGTTATCAGGCAGCGGCCTTGCCGGTTTCCTCAGTAGACCCCTTGGCGGCCTCTTCTGCGGCAGTCTTGGCGGCCTCCTCGGCAGCGATCTTGTCGGCCTCGGCCGCGGCATCCCTGGAGACCTCCTCGATGACGGTGTCAACGTCCTCCAGGTCCGCCGGGGAAGGATCTGGAAGCCGAGAAGGGGAGTGCGGCGAGGCCAAGACCAAGATTCAAAGTCCAAGATTCGAAGAAAAAAAGAAAGAGAACGAACAAGGACAGAAGGCGAATCACTTACCTGTGCCGGGCTGGGTAGAAGAGGCCCCCTCCCCGCCAACATTTGGCGCCGGGGCGGAGCCGCCAGCACCCATGTTCTTCTCCTCCTCCTCCGTGCGCATGGGCTCGGTGCTTGGCGCCCTTGCCGGGGACGCCCCTCGGGGCGGCGTGGTCGACGGGGGCGGCGTGTTGGGGGTGGCCCCCAGTCGCTCCTCCTGCTATCGTTCTCCTCCTGCAACCAAGGCAAGGTCAGCGCCAGGGGATCGCACCCCAACACATGTTGATGGGGAGTGAGTGGAGAACGCACGCTGGGGGCTACGCCGGGGGCTGTTATCCAGGCTGCTCTCCACCACCAGCGGCGTACTCGAGGTGGCCGCCGGGGGCTGGCCGCCTGTCGAGGCCCTGGCCCTCTTCGCCACCCTCTGGGCCAGCGTCTCGACATCCCTGCAAAGATGAAAACAAGTCAAGAAAAGCGGCACGATCTGAGGGGACGGAGATGACAAAAAAACAAGATGCTTACTCATCCTCCGCCTCCTCCTCCGCTGCCTTCCTCTTCCTCCTCGGGCTATGGCACCCAAAATCGAAGACGACCTCCGTGTCGACATTTGCGGGAGGAGGGGACGGAGATGGGGTCCGGCGACGCTTGGACGAAGAGGAGGCAGTCGCCTTCTTCTTCGCCACCGGGGCCTTCAACATTTTCCTCGCTGCCGCGGCCCTCGTCTGGTGCACGGACTCCCCCTGGACCTCCTGCCGTTGCGCAGTCCTGCCGGGCCGGACTGGCTCGCCAGAGCTGGCCCGCCGCAGGGTGCGTCTCTTCCCCATGGGCGGAGGGTCATCGGCCTCGGCCTCCTTCTCGGTCGACTCCTCGACCAAGTGTCAGCACTGCTGGCCTCCCCGGCAGACTCCGCCCGACAGCTCTCCCCAGCCTAGCGCTCCTGAGGTCGTCTCCTTGGGTGCTTCACTAGTCGTGCACCGCGCTGGTCGCCACGTACAACACTTGGGCCGGTTCCGCGTGGACTTCGCGGCGCTCCGTAAGAGGAAGGGGTCGCCAAGCTGCAGCAGTGGCACCATCCGGCCATTGAAACATAGGAAGTACATCGCCATAGACGAGTAAGTACCTTATCTTTGTAATTCCTCAAGTGCCGCTTCCCTTCCTGACGGTGGCTCTTCAGGATCCCTTCTGCCAGGGCCGTGGGGTCTCCTGAGGAGCAACTTCCTCTTGCCTCAACTCCAACGCTAGGCTTGAGCGCCCCAACCCTGCGCGCCGCCCCCGGCGTGGGGTTGGCTGGAGAAGCAAGCCTGCCTACAATGCGCCTCGAGCCCATGCCTTTGCCATCTCTCCTTCGCGGCCTTGCTTGGAGTGCGGCCTGCTTGCCAAGGGCTCATCCTCTGGTCGTGGACGGCGGCTGGATGGCTTCGATCCTGGGTTCCTCTTCAAGCGGCGGGTCTACGCCTACCCGGGCCCCTCGCGGGGCCTGGCCAGCGACCGAGGGGGCGCCAGCCCCCAGCCCCCTGCTGAGAGGGGCGAGCCGCTTCGGACCCCGTCGGCAATTCCCGTGGCGGAGGACGGACTCGGCCGCGCGTTTAAGTTTGCGTACGAATGAAGCATCGTCCGCCACGAGCTTTTCCAAGAGGCGATGGGCGCGATGAACCGGCTAGGTGGGGAACTCGCGGACGTAGATGCGTGCCTCAAGGCCGAGGGTCTTCGGCTGATGGAGGAGCGGCATAAGCTGAAGGTGGCCATCAACCTCGGGCGCCACCAGCGCGAGCTTGACAACACGAAGGCCGAGGCGTCTCTTGCAACCTCGTGCGAGGCCTGCTCCCGAGCCTTGGAAGAAGCCCGGGAAGCCGACCATCGCTGCGAGATCGCAGAGAAAGGCGCGTGGGAGCTCCAGGCCTGGAGCACCTCCTTGGAGCAGCAGGTGGAGGCGCGCCAAGCCGCCCTTGCATTGATGAGGGGGATGCCTGCTGAGTAGGAAGAGATCCTGAAGCACGAGGAAGCGCTGGCGCTGGAAGCCATGGAGCGCAGCCTCGAGCTTGAGAGGTTGGAGACGAGGGAGCGCTAAGTTGCTCTAGCGGAGGATGTCGTCGGTGCGTGCGAGGCCCGGGCCCATGAGGATGTCGACCGCCACGTGGCCGAGGCTCGCGCGCATCTTGTGGGCAGGTACGACCTGAAGCTGAAGCTCATAGAGGCCGAGGCTGCGGGCAGGACCGCTGCCCTCAAGTCTAGGCTAACTGAGGCGGAACGGCGCGAGGAGGCCGCCACAGCCGCCCGGGTCTCGGCGCAGGCTGAGCTGGCCTCTGCTCGCGCCGAGCTGCTTCCTCTTCAGCGGTGGGTCGCCAACGCCGAGTCCTTCGTGCAGCAGAGTAGGGAGGAAGTGCTTCAACGGCGGACGCTGGAGCACGTGCACGCCCCCATGCTCCAAGACCTCAGGAACAGGGCCAACACGGCGCTGGGCTACATCTATGACGAAAATGCCCCTCATCCCCACGCGAACGATTATGCCAGTCTCCTCCGCTTCTTCACCGACGTGGTGACACGTCTGGAGAACCGATCTGAGAGGGCTCGCCAGCTTGTTGAAGAGAGGAGTCGCAGCCTGCTCGGGCGCGCGTTCTCCCACGTCTTCAGCCACCTCCAGAACACTTACCCTAACTTCGATTTTGACTCCGCCATTGCCCCTGTACCCGAGGCCATCCGGGGTGACCTGGCGCGATGGGTGGAAGACAATGTGGACGCGCTGGTCAGGGCCTTCACTTCCGATGATGATGCGGTGGCGGTCGCGGTGGATGAAGGCGACGTGGTCGACGACGGCGAGGGCGGCGCCGGTGACGGTGACGGGGATGCCAGCGACAGCAACGCCAGTGACGCGTCTGAAGGCGACCCGGGGGACGCCGTGAGCGACATGTCCGATTGAACCCATGCCTCCCTGTTGTTTATCCTGCATGCGAAAACTCGGGCACGGCCCTGGAGGTTGTAAGAGCATTTTGGGAGGGGAAGCCCCTCAAGTAAACGGATTACTGTCTCTATTCCTTAGGCCAAGCTAAATATATGTCTTCATGAACCCGTGAATCTTGCGGCGAGTTTGCTGTTGTAATTTACCTTAGCCAGAACAGGTCCTGAACTGGCTCGCGAGGTCGCGAGTTTCTGGGGAGCCTCTGAGGAGCCTGTCGATCCATCCGAGGGGGCCTCGCGAGAAGCAAGTGCCAGTCATGGCAGGGCATGCGTGCAGCGCTCGCGTGCAATGCCCAGCCCCCGCTCGCAAGGGGCTCGCGAGGAGGAGGCAGCAGGCGCAAACTCTGAATTAAGGCAGGAACCAGATTGCAAGAAATCGCACGAACGAGAAAAGGCACCCCCCGCGCACATCAATGAAAATTCAACTTCAACTTAAATCCAAAGCCAGAAAGCAGGGCTACAGAAAAGAGGTTAAAAGCAAATGGCCGCGTTCGACGCCTAGTCTAGTCTTCTTGTCTTCTCACCAGCGCGGAGCTAAGTGCTACCACTAGGACATGGGAGGGAGCCCCCGAGGCCCGAGGGTGGCACTCCTGAGCCTCCGGGGCATGGACAGCCCCACTCATTATTACGTGAGAGTGTCACGAGCGGAGACCTTCACAGGCGCGAGCCTTACTTCATATCGCCAGATGAGGGCCCCGCCTTGCGCCGCCCTCAACCACCATTGGGGGCGTCCTGAAACCAGGACTTCACCAAGGGGCAAAGGGGACGCCAGCGGCGCCCTCGGCGACCACGGGTCCTCTGCCGGGGGAAGGCTCTCCAGCGCCTCCCCGGCAGAGGGCCTACCTCCGGGGGACGCCCTGCTCCGTGCGGCGCCGGGAGGGGCCTTGCTCCTGGCCCCTCTCCTGCAGCCCCCAGTGCGCTCCCCCTGGCGGAAGGGAGGCTGTCGAGCTGGGGCCGCCATCCGCTGCTGTGACCTGATCCTCCTACGACCCATGGTTAGTGTAAGCTTGCTCCTGAGAGACTAGTGGTACCCTGTAGCTGTTGTCGCCGGCGCAGTTGATGAGGCTCCCGGGAGGCTCCTGGAAGGTCTCAGCTTCTAGCGCCACCTCCTCCCAGCCCGGCTCGAGGAACGATCTGGGGTCGTCTTCCAGCGCGTACTCCTGGTCCACCATGCGGCGCACATAGGCCTCCGAGGCCGTCGCCTCGAAGACCTCGCCATAGTGCCCCACGCACCATGTCGCCCGGCCCAGCGCACCGCCCAGAGGATGGTAGGGTGGCATCCTGCCGGGGCCGTAGGTGGCAACGCTCGTATCCACGCTCATTGGAGGTGGCGCGGGTGCGATTGGGCGTCCGGTGCCGTTGGTCACGCCGGTGTCGATGAAGCCCAGGGGTGCACCGGGGGGCGCGCGGGTGCGGCGAGGCCCGCCATGCGATCCGGCCGTGGCCTGAGGTGTAAGCAAGGAGCAGAAGGGTGGTGCTCCCGAGGCCGCGGCGTCTAGGAGCACGGCGACGCGCTCTAGCAACGCATCCCGGCCGCTCTCCATTAGCCGGCATCGCAGCAGCTCCCGAGCCACCGTGAGTGCGGCCCTCATGTTTGCTTGTTCTCGTCTGGTGTGCGGCGTCGTGGCCGTGGCGTGGCTTGAGGCCCTTGCGGCTACCCGCGCTTGTCGTGGACTAAGGGCGGACGGCATGTGACCGCGCCGCCCGCACCCCGTAGCGTTTGACGGTGCGCGCGCTACCTGGGGCGCGGGGTTGAGGTCTTCTTGGGCAGATGGGGCCGCCCGGGCTGGCCAAGCTCCCCAGCAGTCGGCGTTGGTCCCCGGGTCGCCGGACATCGGAGCCGCGAAGTGTCGGCGGATCAACTGGCAGAAGGAAAGCTCCGGCGCACCCCTACCTGGCGTGCCAAATGTCGGATTTTGGGTTCCGGCAAAACCCTTGAAGTTCGAACACTGGGGTGCGCATGAAGATTTCCCCTTGCCTAATCACGCCCTCAGCCTCACCGCGATCTCAAAGCCAAGCTCGACGAACCCGCAACACAAGAGACACGAGATTTATACTGGTTCGGGCCACCGTTGTGGTGTAATACCCTACTCCAGTGTGGTGTGGTGGATTGCCTCTTGGGCTGGGGATGAACAGTACAAGTGGAAGAACAGCCTCCTAAGGAGAGGTGTTCTTGTGCTTGGTGGGTGTGAGGATGGAGTGGATCCAGTCCAAGATGAGTTGCCCACTACTGTGGTGGCTAGTCCTATTTATAGAGGCCTGGTCCTCTTCCCAAATATTGAGCGGGAAGGGAAGCCACAATGGCCGATTCAAAGGGGGGCAGCTAGTACAAGCTATCCTGACTAAAGGTGGTCTTCGCCTTCCAAAGGCTCTGGTGGTGACGCCGTCTTGGGCTCCACGGTGACCTCCGTCCTGCCGTCCTGCTGGCCTTGGTCTCGTTGCACCGATATGGAAACCTTTGTCCGACGCCTCGGTACTCCTCGCCTGCGCTTGCCTCCTTAGCACCAAAGAGGAAACGAGGACACTATGCGCGCTGACGCCCTCCTGGCACCCGCTTGGCCTTGGTCGTCATGGCTTGCGTCATGGGAACCTCACGAGGTTCGCCTTGCCTTGATCTCTCCGCCCCTCGCGAGCCAGCCTAGTGAGGCTGCCCCAGAGGAGGTCTTGTGTTGTCCGCCTCGCGAGGGTCTTGAGTGTTTGTTGGTGAACACGGGCCGTATTGGGCCGCGAGTGGAGCCATGCCATGGGCCGCAGGCAGGCAAGTCTGGGGACCCACGTTCCAAGAACGCCGACAGCCGCCACCACCAAGAAGGAACGACGACTACCATCAGGATGAGGGGGATGGGGGATTCCAGGAACCACATGTTATCGCCTGCATCTTGGGCGGAGCTCAGGCCCCAGCATCTCAGCGTATCTTCAAGCAGTTTGCTCGCGAGGTGAACGCATCCCTTCCCAGGCTCGAAGCCACGCGCCCGCTCAGGTGGTCCAAGTGCGCCATCACTTTCAGCTCGGCGGACCAGCTCAAGTGCGCGGCCACTGCTGGCGCCCTCCCGATGCTCTGCTCACCCGTCATCAGCAACGTACAAGTCACCAAGACCCTCATTGATGGCAGCGTAGGGCTTAACGTCCTGTCCGTCGAGACATTCGACAGCCTCCAAGTGCCATACGATCAGCTATAGCCCACCAAGCCCTTCTCAGGAGTGACCGACGGCTCCACCACACCGATAGGGCAGGTCCGCCTCCCTGTCACCTTCGGATAGCGCGACAACTACCGCACCGAGCTCATCGACTTCGACGTCGCCCACATCTGTAATGCCATCCTCGGGTATCTAGCCCTGGCCAAGTTCATGGCAGTGACCCACCACGGCTACAACGTCCTCAAGATGCCAGGAAGCGGTGGGATCATCACAGTCCCCTTCGAAGAAAGAGATGCGGTGTGCTCCCTCGAGCGCGCCTTCCAAGCCACAGCAATCGAAGATCCCGGCAACGATGGCGCGCAGTACCCTCCTGAGGCCATCCCCAAGAAGAAGAAGAAGCTACTCCGCACAGGACCTCAGGGGAGTGGCGCCTCTAGCGGTGCCACATCAGGATCAGCGCCCGCACCGAGGGAGCCTCCCTCCCTCACATAGGAAGGCGCGCCTAGCGCCCTCCTCGGGCAGAGCTCAAGGGCTCTCTTCTGGAGGGCCTCATACCTAGCCAACATCACGAGGGAGGCGCTCGGGCACCACGTGGAGGCGTGCTTTGCGGCACGTTTCTCTCAGAAGGACAACGGGCGAGGAGCGCCCGGTGCTCAGGAATTCATCGCCAAGATCACTCAGGAGCTACAGGATGCAAGAGCCATGCGCGGCGACCGCCGCCCATCTGGCGCAGCTCCCCATCCAGGCGAGGATGGCAGGCTGCGCGTCTGCATCGACATCCCAGGGCTCAACAGGGCCGCATCTCAAGAGCGCTTCTGGCCTTCGCGCGTTGGGCGGTGTGAGGGTCCACCCCACAGCTATGTCCTCATGTCGTTTGGCCTGCCGAGCATGGCAGCCGCCTTTCAGCGCAACCTGCGGAGCGTCCTAGCGACCCAAGAGGCCAGGCATCACGCGGTCCTGGCAGAGATGGAGATGGTCCTCAAGGAACCACCTGAGCCCCCAGAGCCTCCCGAGGCTCAGGGCCCTGGCGGCTCATGAGGGGCGACCCCTTCGCCATGCATCTTCAGCTACCCCGACATCCCTTCGACAACAGAACCAGGTGACATTTTCCAAGTTTATTTAGCTGGGAGCGCCCCCCGGGCTGCATCATTCCTAGGACGCATGGGCCTGTCCCCACGGCATGTACCTTTTTACATATTTAGCTTACCTTACTGGGGGCGTCCCTCGGGCTGCATCATCCCCAAGCCGCTCGGGTCCGTCCCGATGGCACGTATCGTTCTTGCATCTATGTAAGCTAGACCGCCTTCTTGCATGAGTTAATTATGGTTATCACCTGCTTGATTGTCACCCATCGCGGCCGCCCGCGTCGCTGATCGGCCCCTGCTCATCCCGCAACGAGGGTTACTCATGTTGGCATGGCGCTTGTGCTCGGGTTCGTCCCTGCAACGCTGGCAAATCTGAGCGGCCGAGCTCTAGCTCGCGGCACGCCCCGCGCACATCACCTCACCTGGACCTCAGTGCCTTCATCTTCTTGCGAAACGACCAGTGGCAGACCGGCAAGCGTGGTGGCAATTTGTGTCCCTCCTTGCGCTAACCTGCAGGAACCTCCTGAGGACAACGGCAGGTGGTACCGTGGGCTCCCTCTTTTCCTATGCAATTCGCTTGCGCGTTAAAAGGGGGGCTCCTGAGCATCACGACTCAGGAGCTCTTACTGACTCTCCAGCCCTCACCCCCTGGCCTTGACCACGGCATCGCGACCTGGCATACCAGCGGCGGCTGAGCTCGCTCGAGGGTCGGGACCTGAGGCTGTAGAGCACATAGAAGAGCGTGGAAAATAGAGGGAGGCTCGCACGAGCCTAACCTAGCTGCACTACGGCCGACGACGCACTAGCCTGGCGCAGCACAAGGAATCGACTCTGGACTGCCAAGATAAGTTTCACGCCCGGGTCGACCAAGCGCTACGGCATAGGATTCTCACTTGTTGCAGCCCTGTTACGGCAACATCGCCTCCCTTTCCTACCTCTAGGTGGCTGCTTGCGCGCTAAAGGGGACCTCTTGAGAATCGCGCCTCAGGAGCTCTTACTGGACCTCGGGCCGCTCACCTCCTGGCCTTGACCACGGCATCGCGACCTGGCATACCAGCGACGGCTGCAGCCTGCTTGGGGACCGGGACCTGTCGGCTTAGAGCACCAAGTCACTGTGAAGTTGGAAAGGGGAGACCGAGCCGATGCAGGACATGCATTTGCAAATTTTCATAATAAGGATAATATCAACAAAAGGCATTACAGACCCTTTACACGCCCCCCCACGGGGTCCGTCTCGATTCCTCGCAGGGAACAAAAGAAGGAAGTTTCTAGGAGCCCTATCTACACGCGCCAGCGTGGCCGACGCCATCATCAACAGTGGGCCACGGGAGGCCGGCGCCAACCCCATCCAGATCAGCGACAGCGGTGGCCGGACGTTGCGGCCTTGCTCCAGGCACGGCGAGAGCTCGGGGGCACGTAGCTGTCGTCACTCGCCTCCGGGGTCTCGTAGGGCTCGGGAGAATCGCTGGACTCCCAAGCACCGCCGCTACTGCTGGAGGAGCTGCTGGCGAGGCCAGCGGCTGGCCCGGCGTTGGCTGATGCGCCGTCTCGACGACCCCCTCCGGGGCAGCACTCTAGGCGGCAGCCTTCCTCGTCGAAGACTTTGAAGAACATGGTGGAGCCGCCATCGTACTCAAAATGGATGGCGAGGGCGCCTTCCATACGGCAGACTCGAGCAACCTCACCCCAGCCACGGGTCATGAAGATCTTGCCAGGGGAGACGACTTCAACCTCCGCTCCAGTCGCCAGGGCGTCGCAGTCGGCGTGTTGCAGCCAAAGCTCGAGGGGACCCCTCGATGGCATCTCGCCAGAGAAGAACTACGGAAAGTGAATCCAAGTGCACGGAGGCATCGCCGCCCACATCACGAGTTCACGCGGGGAGCCCTCGGCGTGGGTTCCTGGGGCGACGGCGCTCACCATCACGGCGCGGCACCCACGGCCACGGCGTGGCGCCGCCTCTCCCTCCGGAGCCCTCGGCTTGGGCGTACAAACGCATCGGATACCCAGGAGGAGACCGCTCGCACCAAGGCCTCGACACCTCCGGCCTCACGGCTACGTCACGGCGGTGGCCAGCCTCTTCTTCAGCGGAAGTGGCCCCGGGTCATCGCGGGGGGTTTTCCCCTTCTCTGCGGCCGGGAACCTCCGTATCCGCACCATGGGTGTCGCTGCTAGCAATGAAGCAAGGGAGAAGAAGCGAGCGGAGCAGGAAGAGATGAGCGACGGGGGCTCCCCCCCTCCTCCTCATTTATAGCAGGAGAAGGCCAACCGGCGACCCCCACGATCATAGGTAATGATGGTTTTTCTGCATGTATCAGGGACTCGTCAAGTCAGGCAGTTGTCGAGGCTGCGTGGGAAGCGGAGACGCCCACGTCCCATCAGTCGCCATGCGTCAACCGAGGCTGCAGGTTGTTAGGGCCCGCGGCGCTCCGCACTTGCCCCTTGGCTTCGCCTCGAAGCCAAGTCTGAGCGCACCTTGGGCCCGGGGGCTACTGTCGTCGTCCTGGGAACGGGGGTCCCCAGACTTGCCTGCCTGCGGCCCACGGCGTGGCTCCACCAGCGGCCTCGTACGATCCATCTTCATCAGCCAACGCTCAAGACCCTCGCGAGGCGGATGACGCAAGACCTCTTCGAGGGCGGCCTCACCAGGTTGGCTCACAAGGGGCGGAGAGATCAAGGCGAGGGGCACCTTGCGAGGTTTCTGTGATGCAAGCCATGACGACCAAGGCCAGGCGGGCACTAGAGAGCGCAGCGTACTCGTTTCCTCTTTGGTGCTAAAGAGGCAGGCGCAGGCGAGGAGTCCGGAGGCATCAACCAAATGTTTCCATATCGGTGCAACGAGACCAAGACCAGCAGGACGGCAGGACGGAGGTCACCGTGGAGCCCAAGACGGCGTCACCACCAGAGCCTTTGGCAGGTGAAGACCACCTTTAGTCGGGATAACTTGTACTAGTTGTCTCCCTTCAAATTTGGCGGTTGTTGGATCCCTTCCCGCCTGCATTTGGGAAGAGGACCAGGGCCTCTATAAATAGGACTAGCCACCACAGTAGGAGGCAACTGATCTTGGGCTATTCAGATCATCCTCATCCACACAAGCTCACCAAGCACAAGAGCACCTCTCCTCAGGAGGCTGTTCTTCCCTTGTAACTGTTCATCCTCAGGCCAAGAGGCAATCCAGCACACCACACTGGAGCAGGGTATTACACCACATCGGTGGCGCGAACCAGTATAAACCTTGTGTCTCTTGTTCTGTGAGTTCGACATGCTGAGCTTTGAGATTGCAGTGAGGGCGTGAGCTAGGGGGAGGAGAGATCTGCGTGCGCACCCCAGAGTTCGAACCTCAAGGGTTTTGCCGGAACCCGAAATCCGACAGAACTATTCACTTGTTATTGAACCATTTGATGTTTGGAGCTTTGATTATATGGGACCTTTTCCTTCCTCTAATGGGTATACACATATTTTAGTTGTTGTTGATTACGTTACTAAGTGGGTAGAAGCTATTCCAACTAGTAGTGTTGATCATAACACTTCTATTAAGATGCTTAAAGAAGTTATTTTTCTGAGGTTTGGAGTCCCTAGATATTTAATGACTGCTAGTGGTTCACATTTTACTCATGGTGCTTTCGTAAAATGCTTGCTAAGTATGATGTTAACCATAGAATTGCATCTCCGTATCATCCTCAGTCTAGTGGTCAAGTAGAATTGAGCAATATAGAGATCAAATTAATTTTGCAAAAGACTGTTAACAGATCTAGAAACAATTGGTCTAAGAAACTTGATGATTCTTTGTGGGCTTATAGAACTGCTTATAAGAATCCTATGGGTATGTCTCCATATAAAGTGGTTTACGGAAAAGCATGACACTTACCTCTTGAGCTAGAACATAAGGCATATTGGGCTATCAAAGAGCTCAATTACGATTTCAAACTTGCCGGTGAAAAGAGGTTATTTGACATTAGCTCACTTGATGAATTGAGAACCCAAGCCTATGAGAATGCCAAGTTGTTTAAAGAAAAATTTAAAAGATGGCATGATAAAAAGATACAAAAGCGTGAGTTTAATATAGGTGATCATGTTTTGCTATACAAATCTCGTTTAAGATTTTTTGCGGGAAAGCTTCTCTCTAAATGGGAAGGCCCTTACATTATCAAGGAGGTCTACCGTTCCGGTGCCATAAAGATCAACAACGCCGAAGGCACAAATCTGAAGGTGGTAAACGGTCAAAGCATCAAACATTATATCTCAGGTACTCCCATAAATGTTGAGACTAATATTATTAATATTGTAACACCGGAGGAGTACATAAGGGACACTTTCCAGAATGTTGCAGACTCCAAAAAGGAATAGGTATGTGCTACGGTAAACGTTTCCGATGATATTTTTTCTCTGTTTTGGAATATTTAAAAAATATGGAAAATTAGAAGTAGTCCGAGAGAGACACGAGGCCACCACAAGGGTGGAGGGCGCGCCCTACCCCCCTGGGCGCGCCCCCGTCCTTATGGCCACTTTGTGTGCCCTCCGGACTCCGTTTTCTTGCACGATACTTCTTTTGGTCGGTAAAAATTCATTATATAATCTCCCGAAGGTTTGAACCACCGTACCACGCAAATATCTCCTGTTTTTGTTTCGAGCTGTTTTCTGCCAGAGTTTTCAAGGCCAGGCATCATGTCGTCCCCCTCCTCCAACAATGCGGGCGATGATGCGTGGCTGATGAAGATAGAGATGAAGCGAGAAGAACTCGAGAAAATTAACGAGGATGATAAAATCAAGAAGGCCGCGAAAGAACAAGCTCCGGCAGCCAAAGAAGAAGACATCCTTCAACCTCACTACGATTATCTTACTCCTACTGAAATTGAAGCTTTCAAGATCATTGAAATAGTTCATGTGCAAAACAAGTATCTCACTCGTGAAAATATTCTGTTGCAAGAGTACATCACAGCACTCAAGGGCATTATTCGCAAATTGGAGAATCTCCTATGCTCTATGTGTGACATAACTTCATCAACAACTCCATCATCACCACCTCCGAAGAAAGAGATATAAGTATATGGGTATGGGCACTCCCCTTGGCAACTGCCAAGCTTGGGGGAGTGCCCTGGTATCGTATCACCATCACACCTCTATCTTTATTGTTTTTCTTAGTTCGATCCTTTTGGTTATGTCTTGATCTAGTATAATAAAGTTTTAGTATGATCTAGCCTTGAGTTTTGCTTTATGTGCCCTCTATGTAATCGAGTCCTTGAGATATATATATATATATATATATATATATATATATATAATAAAGAGTAGCTTTGAGTTAAGGGCTTTGCTTTCTTGCTATGATCTTGAGGGAATTAAATAAATGAAAGAATAAAAAGAAATAAAAAGATCATATATTGATCTTATGGAGAGTAATGACTTCACATATAAGGAGTATGTTGAATAAAAGTTGTTGAGAGTTGACAAACATAGTTTTGGTCATTGTTGCAATTAATAGGAAGTAATAAAGAAAGAGTGGCTTCACATATAAATATACTATCTTGGACATCTTTTGTAATTGTGAGCACTCATTAAAATATGACATGCTAAAAAGTTGATGTTGGATAAGGAACACAACATAATGGGTTATGTTTTCTTATATCCAAATAGAAGTTATATTGTCATGGATCATCCAACATGTTGAGCTTGCCTTTCCCTCTCATGCTAGCCAAATTCTTTGCACCATGTAGAGATACTACTTGTGCTTCCAAACATTCCTTAAACTAGTTTTGCCATGACAGTCCACCATACCTACCTATGGATTGAGTAAAATCCTTCAAGTAAGTTGCCATCGGTGCAGGCAATAAAAATTGCTCTCTAAATATGTATGATCTATTAGTGTGAAGAAAATAAGCTTTATACGAACTTGTGATATGGAAGAAATAAAAGCGACGGACTGCATAATAAAGGTCCTTATCACAAGTGGCAATATAAAGTGACGTTATTTTGCATTAAGATTTTGTGCATCCAACCATAAAAGCGCATGACAACCTCTGCTTCCCTTTGCGAAGGGCCTATCTTTTACTTTTATCTTCTACCTTTAAACAAGAGTCATGGTGACCAACACCTTCCCTTTTTACACTTTTTCCTTTGGCAAGCACTATGTGTTGGAGAGATCTGGATATATATATATATATATATCCACTCGGATGTAGGTTATCATAAAGTATTATTGTTGGCATTACCCTTGAGGTGAAAGGTTTGAAGGAGAAACTATAAGCCCCTATCTTTCTCTGTGTCCGATTGAAGCTTTGAACCCATAAGTATCGCGTGAGTGTTAGCAATCGTGAAAGATTACATGATAGTTGAGTGACTTGCTGAAAAGCTCTTTAATTGACTCTTTCTGATGTTATGATAAATTGCAATTGCTCCAATGACTCAGATCATAGTTTGTTAGTTTTCAATAAAGTTTCTGATTCATACTTTACCTTGTGAATGAATTGTTACTTTAGCATAAGAAATTATATGGCATTATATGTTGTGGTTCTAAAGATGATCATGATGCCCTCATGTTCGTATTTTATTTTTATCGACACCTCTATCTCTAAACATGTGGACATATTTTTCGATATCGGCTTTCGCTTGAGGACAAGTGATGTCTAAGCTTGGGGGAGTTGATACGTCCATTTTGCATCATGCTTTTATATTGATATTTATTGCATTATGGGTTGTTATTACACATTATATCACAATACTTATGCCTATTCTCTCTTATTTTATAAGGTTTACATGAAGAGGGAGAATGCCGGCAGCTGGAATTCTGGACTAGAGAAGGAGCAAATATTAGAGACCTATTCTGCACAACTCCAAAAGTCCTGAAACTTCACGGAGCATGTTTTTGGAATATATAAAAATATTGGGCGTAGAAAGTACCAGAGGGGGGCCACCAGCCAGCCACAAGGGTGGAGGGCGCGCCCCCTGACCTTGTGGCCCCCCTGGCAGGCCTTCGGTGCCCCTTTGGCTATATGGTGTGTTTTGACCTGGAAAAAATCAGAAGGAAGCTTTCGGGATGAAGCACCGCCGTCTCGAGGCGGAACCTGGGCAGAACCAATCTAAGGCTCTGGCGGAGCTGTTCCGCTGGGGAAACATCCCTCCGGGAGGGGCAAATCGAAGCCATCGTCATCACCAACGGTCCTCTCATCGAGAGGGGGTCAATCTCCATCAACATCTTCACCAGCACCATCTCCTCTCAAACCCTAGTTCATCTCTTGTATTCGATCTTGGTCCCAAAACCTCAGATTGGTACCTGTGGGTTGCTAGTAGTGTTGATTACTCCTTGTAGTTGATGCTAGTTGGTTTATCCGATGGAAGATTATATTTTCATATCCTTAATGATAATTAATACTCCTCTGATCTTGATCATAAATATGTTTTGTGAGTAGTTACATTTGTTCCTGAGGACATGGGAGAAGTCTTGTTATAAGTAATCATGTGAATTTGGTATTCGTTCGATATTTTGATGAAATGTATGTTGTCTCTCCTCTACTGGTGTTATGTGAACGTCGACTACATGATACTTCACCATTATTTGGGCCTAGGGGAAGGCATGGGGAAGTAATAAGTAGATGATGGGTTGCTAGAGTGACAGAAGCTTAAACCCTAGTTTATGCGTTGCTTCGTAAGGGGCTGATTTGGATCCATATGTTTCATGTTATGGTTAGGTTTACCTTAATACTTCTTTCGTAGTTGTGGATGCTTGCGAGAGGGGTTAATCATAAGTGGGAGGCTTGTCCAAGGAAGGGCAGCACCCAAGCACCGGCCCACCCACATATCAAATTATCAAAGTAACGAACGTGAATCATATGAGCATGATGATAACTAACTTGACAACAATTCCCATGTGTCCTCGGGAGCGCTTTGCATTATATAAGAGTTCGTCCAAGCTTGTCCTTTGCTACAAAAAGGATTGGGCCACCTTTTTGCACCTTAGTTACTTTATTTACTTTTTACCCGTTACAGATTATCTTATCACAAAACTATCTGTTACCGATAATTTCAGTGCTTGTAGAGAATACCTTGTTGAAAACCACTTGTCATTTCCTTCTGCTCCTCGTTGGGTTCGACACTCTTACTTATCAAAAGGACTACGATAGATCCCCTATACTTGTGGTTCATCACATACACATATGAAAAGCATAGAGAGGAGGTAAAATTATTAATCATAGCTATTACGAGGTGAGATGGGGCTGAAAGGGGTTATCGGCCAAAAAATTGGGCTTTTTTGCCCACCCGTTAATGGGCCAGCATGGGTTAATCAGCCTAACAATTGATTAATCGGTCTAACTGGTCAATTAATCGGCCTGACAAGTTAACGCGATGAATAGGTGCTATTCTATTTGGCCACGCTATGAGTAGTGATTAACTGGCCCGTTAACTGATTAATCGGGTGAATTATCGAACAGTGGTTGTAGTAATCTGTGAGCCACAAGGACTCAGCAATCCCATTCCCATGGGCATCAAGACTATCAAAGCTTAATGGGTATGGAATGAATAAGTGGTGAGGTTGCAGCCGCACTAAGCATTGTATGGTGGCTAACATACGAGTACAAGAATAAGATGAGAAACTACGCAAACGGTCGCAAACTAGTAATGATCAAGAAGTGATCCTTTACTACTTACGAGTCAAACATAACCCCACCGTGTTCTCTTCTCGAACTCACTCGAAAAGAGACAGTCACGGTTACACACGTGGTTGGTGTATTTTAATTTGGATCTGGTGGCAAGTTCTCTACAACCGGATATAAAAAAATTCCATCTTCCACATAACCGCGGGCACGGCTCTCGAAAGTTTAAACCCTGCAGGCGTGTCCCAACTTAGCCCATGATAACCTCTCACAATTCATGGAGACAATCCTCCATCTCGGGACACCCCGAGTAACCTCAGAATCCCGGTGCACAAGCTCTTCGAAGAACGGAAAACTATACCAAGGAGAACTCCCGGTGAGTCAGATCCGTGTCTAGAGCCACGCGCTCTCTATCTACAGTCTCATCCGTCTATGCGAAGTGGACGATAGCCAAATACCATAGAGTTGCCCCGAGGCGGTGAGGGAGTCCTGGATTAGGGGGTCCCCGGGCTTCCGGGCTATGTGATATGGGCCGGACTGATGGGCTGTGAAGATACAAGATAAAAGGCCTTCCCCCATGTCCGGATGGGACTCTCCTTTGCGTGGATGGCAAGCTTGGCATTCGGATGTGAAGATTCCTTTCTCTGTAAACCGACTCTGTACAACCCTAGGCCCCTCCGGTGTCTATATAAACCGGGGGGTTTAGTCCGTAGAGGCAATCATAATCATACAGGCTAGAAATCTAGGGTTTAGCCATTACGATCTCGAGGTAGATCAACTCTTGTAACCCCTATACTCATCAAATTCAATCAAGCAGGAAGTGGGGTATTACCTCCATTAAGAGGGCCCGAACCTGGGTAAACATCGTGTCCCCTGCCTCCTATTACCTTCAATCCTCAGACGCACAGTTCGGGACCCCCTACCCAAGATCGGCCGGTTTTGACCCCGACATTGGTGCTTTCATTGAGAGTTCCTCTATGCTGTCGATAGAAGGTTTGATGGCTCGTTCGATCATCTACAACGATGTCGTCTCGAGGGAGACTTTCCTCCCCGATCAAATTTTTGTATTTGGCGGCTTTGCACTGCGTGCCAACTCGATCGGCCACCTTGAGCAGATCGACAGCTATGCCCCTGGTCATCAAATCAGTTTTGGAAATCTGAACTACATCGCTGATATCCGAGGAGACTTGATCTACGAAGGATTCGCGGCCCCGACCGCCACTCTGGCCTCAGACCTAGAGCAGACTACCAGGTCCGGAGACGGGAGTTTAGAGCCCGCCGGACTCTCTGTAATTATGGAACTTACTACCGGAGATCTGGAGGGGACTACGTCATCGCCAAACCCGAAGTAGAACCGGGCTCCCCTTGTCGCTAAAGTGCCGGACTCTCCCTTGAACTCCAGATCCGAACTCTCGAGGTCCGCATCAAGCGGGCATGGCCAGGAGGCTCTCACCCCGGCCAACCCTACGGACTCTCGCTTCCCTGTCCAAACCTCGCTCCTAAACGAGGCTCTGGACTTAATGCGATCCCTCGCCATTACAGAGCAATCGCTTTTGAATCACACCCAGCCCGGACTAGGGGCTGAGAGCGGGGAATTTTACGCCCCACCCACCACCCACTTCATAGCCACTGTCGAAGATTTAACCAACATGTTGGACTACGCCTCCGAAGACATCGACGGCATGGACGACGATGCCGGAGACGAACAAGGCCAAGACCCTCCGTTTATCAGACGTTGGACGGCCACCTCCACATATGACGTATACATGGTGGACACACCCAGAGAGGATGACAACGACGGCAAGAAGGATCCGGTTGAGGACAAGCCTGTTGAAGCACCTCCGAAGCATCGATGTCAGCGGCGCCGCTCAAAGTCGCGTCACGAAAAAGACAGCAATACCGGCACCGAAGACAATAACACTCCGGAGAATGCCAAAAACCCTGAAGTCCCAGTCGAGCCAACATCCGAACAGGATGATTGGGAGGATGGGAAAGTTAACCCCGACGATCCGGTCAGGAACGAGGACTCGGGGGATAGTAACTACCTACCGATCTCCGAAGAGGATGTGAGCCTCAGCGACAAAGACATCATCGTGCCGGAGGAACCCCTCGAGCAAGAGCGCTTTAAGCATCGGCTAATCGCCACTGCGAGAAGCCTAAAAAAGAAGCAGGAGCAGCTTCAAGCCGAACAGGATGTACTCAATGACAAATGGACTAATGTCCTGGCAGCCGAGGAATACGGCCTCGAACGCCCAACTAAGAGTTACCTGAAGCGCAAGCTACTACCAAAATTTAACGACGAGGCCCTTGAGCCAATACCGCCAAAGTATAAAACGGCTGACGAACCCGACCAACCACCACGTGGACGGGACAGACCGACTACTTACGCCGAACACCAGCCCGCGCCACCTCACCATCGAGGCAAGGAGGCAACGGCCCCGGGCTATACCTACGACCTACGCAAGGACCTGGACAGTAGAGCCGGTCAGACAAGATCAATCTATGGATCAAGGGGGCGTGCTCCAATGCGAGAGGACGGCCATCAGGCCTGGCGCGACAGGCACAACCTCACTCGGGCCGAAAACCGCATACGGACTTCATACGAACTGTGTCGCGACATCGCCCGGTACAGAGGCGCCGCACACCCCCTATGCTTCACCGACGAGGTGATGGAGCACCAGTTCCCAGAAGGGTTTAAACCCATGAACATAGAATCATACGATGGTATGATGGATCCCGCAGTATGGATCGAAGATTTTCTTCTCGACATTCACATGGCTCGCGGTGATGATCTCCATGCCATCAAATATCTCCCGCTCAAATTAAAGGGACTGGCACGACACTGGTTAAACAGCCTCCCAGAAAACTCTATTGGCGGCTGGGAAGACTTGGAGGATGCCTTTAGACACAACTTCCAAGGTACCTATGTTCGGCCTCCAGACGCCGATGACCTTAGTCACATAGTCCAGCAACCTGGAGAATCAGCCCGGAAACTCTGGACCAGGTTCTTAATTAAAAAGAACCAAATTGTGGATTGTCCAGACGCCGAAGCCCTCGCGGCCTCTAAACATAGCGTCCGAGACAAGTGGCTCGCCCGACACCTCGGCCAAGAAAAGCCGAAGTCCATGGCAGCCCTTACCGCACTTATGACCCGCTTTTGCGCGGGAGAAGATAGTTGGCTAGCTCGTAGAAGCAATAGCACCAGCGACCCTGGCACCTCCGAAGCCAGGGATGGCAATTGCAAGCCACGATGCAATAGAGACAAGCGTCGAAGCAATAACGAAGATATCAAAGACACGGCGGTCAATGCCGAATTCAGTGGCTCTAAACCCGGTCAGCAGAAGAAGCCATTCAAGTTTGGACAGAATACTCAATCGGCCTTGCCAGATTCATGGCACCCCTGATGAGCCTGCCAATCATACCAACAGAAATTGTTTGGTCTTAAAAAAGGCCGGCAAGCTAAACGCCGAACATAAAGGGAAGGGGCCGCCCAGCAAGGACGATGATGAAGAGCCTCGCCCACCGAACACAGGGGGGCAGAAGAAATTTTCCCCCGAGGTCAAAACGGTGAACATGATCTACGTTACTCATATCCCCAAGCGGGAGCGCAAGCGCACGTTAAGGGACGTCTATGCCATAGAGCCAATCGCCCCAAAATTCAACCCGTGGTCAGCTTGTCCGATCACTTTCGATTATAGAGACCATCCGACCAGTATCCGTCATGGAGCTTCGGCAGCATTGATCCTCGACCCAATTAACGACGGATTCCATCTCACGCGTGTCCTCATGGACGGCGCTAGCAGCCTTAATCTGCTTTATCAGGACATCGTCCGCAAGATGGGTATCGATTCATCAAGCATCAAGCCCACTAAAACTACCTTTAAAGGAGTAATACCCGGCGTAGAGGCCCGTTGTACAGGATCCATAACGCTGGAAGTCATCTTCGGTTCACCGGATAATTTCCGTAACGAAGACTTGATCTTCGACATCGTCCCCTTCCGCAGTGGCTATCATGCACTGCTCGGACGGACCGCTTTCGCCCGTTTCAATGTAGTCCCGCACTACGCTTATCTAAAGCTCAAGATGCCGGGACCACGTGGCGTCATAACAGTCAATGGAAACATGGAGCGATCCCTCCGTACTGAGGAGCATGCCGCGGCCCTCGCATCTGAGGTGCAGGATGGCCTCGTTAAGCTGAATGCTACACCGGCAGTCAAGCCCCCGGACACTGTTAAACGAGTCCGGTCTACCCTGCAGAATGATAGTCCGGCTCATCCAGAGCTAGATTAGCAATTCGGCCTCCGTCAAAGCCCCAACCTGATAGCGGCATACATACCGTGCGTACATAATTACGCACTAAAGATACCATGGGCAAGGACGGAGGCATGCTAAAAACAAAGTCCATGGTACGGCTCGAGCCTATCCGGACCCTCATACTCTTCCATCTTTTTCTTCTTGTTTTTCTTTTTCAGGTTCTTTACAACACACACCACTCTTCAATGGTACTTAGGGCCCTTTTTCAAGCCCCTTATATACACTCGATTGTTGACCCTCTCAAAGGACCACACACCACGGGGAAAGCGGCGCAGACGTGCGGCAGAGCGTCCAAAGGATCTTCAAGATCATCTTTTAAAATTTAGGGCCTGTATACAGCTTTCCCTTGTTCTCGGCATGTAAAATGGCCTTGATGTTTATAGAATCTTCTGTAAAAATACGTATTGACGTACCAAGCAGACTATAATGGAAACAGTTTCACCCAACCCAGTTCGGTATTGGCTTATTTCTTAATCTATCTTCCCACTTTACGTCTGAATTGGCATTCACACCTTGGTATGACTTAAATCGCCAGGGGTTCTATTCAAGCCATATATATTCTAAACAATAGAAAGTCTGAACACTCTCAGAGTATACTTCGGCATCCCGAATACTGCATTATATGCATCGGTTCCGAATCACGTCTTTGGTCAGTAGTTGGGTTGCTTGGCTCCTGTGCTTGCTACCTTACGTTCCGTTTGTTCGGCTAAGGTAGTAAAGGGAGAACTATTGTGATTGTGTTTACGGCTGGCCCGGTCAAACACCTCAGTAGAGAAAGCCGAAAACTGACTGTCGTGATGCGGCGAGAGCTGGTCAGCAATTCGGTGACTTACTAAATCTCTAGCGATTTTTTCCGTATTACACGAAGGGCTGGCTTTTTTTCAATCACGTGTTTAAGGCATCCAAAGTTCGGATAGCCGCATACGCACCAGGGGCTACCTTATAACCCCATTGTCAAACTCCTATGGCTAAGTGAGAGTGGTAAAGCCACATAGTCCGATTGCCTGGTTCGCTGCACTGACACCTCCTTTACGGACCAAGACGTTGGGTTAACGTGTGGTCATGTGTTCCGAACACCCCCGTAGTATATACGTTGGGGCTGAAGCCGACGACTGGTAAACTCTCAAGAATTAAAAACGGTCGTACAGGAGGGAAAACACTTTAAAAGACAAACAACATAAATATATTACAAGGACTTGGTTTATATTACAAAGCTTTGGTTTATACAACATCCGGGCAGTTCGGACACATTCACTCGAACATGATGTCCTTTGAGCACTGGCCCTCTATCAAGCGGGCACCTTCCAAGACGTCTTCAAAATAGCGCTCTGGCGTACGGTGGTCCTTGCCTCCGGGCAGACCTTCGACGGCCACGATGGCGGCCTTCATTTTGGCCCAGTGCATCTTGACACGGGCAAAGGCCAGCCGCGCACCTTCTATACATGACGACCGCTTGACCGCATCAATACGGGGCAGTGCGTCAGCTAGTCGCTACACTAGGCCAAAATAACTGCTCAGAGCGGGTTCAATTGGCCACAGCTGGACTATGACGTCCCTCATGGCCACTCTGGACATCCTATGCAGCTCGGCCCACTGCGCCATCTGGTCATTCAGTAGTGCGGGGAGCTCTCGTGCCACGAACTGGGACCATAATAGTTTCGTCGCGTGCCCCTCCTGGGCCTGGAAGAACTGCGCGGCGTCGGCGGTGCTCTTCGGAAGATCCGCAAAGGCGTGTGGAGCACTCCACAGTCGTGTGAGTAAAACATATGTCTGATTGCCGAATTTACTCTGTAAGGGAAAGGGCTTACTAGCCGCTATTTGTCCGGCCTGCTTAATCTCCTCACGCGCCGCTCGGGATTCGGCCCGCGCCTCCTCAGCCTCTTTAAGGGCCTTGGCAAGGTCGTCGCCTGGGCTTTACTCTTCTCCTCTAGGGACTTGCACTTGTCGGCGGCGTCCTTGAGCGCCTGCTCCACTTCGGTCACTCGCTCCTCGTATTGGCAGCGGACAACCTACTCGGACTTCAAGTCCTTGGCAGCTCTATCAGTGGCCGCCTTGTTCACCCTTGCCTGCTCCTTGGCCTAGGTGAGTTCACCCCTAAGGGCCTCAACCGCAGTCGCGCTGCCTACAATCATACACATAGCAGCGCATGAGCTTTGACTCAAGATCTACATATTAATACAGGCATGAACGAAATGTTCTAAAACATACCTTGCGCCTCATCAAATCCTTGTTGATGCGGACAAGAACCTCATCGGCCAGCCCCAGCTTACGTTTAAGTTTGGATGCTTCGGCGGCCTGGGCGATCGCCGCTAACAGTGAAGCCTGCATTTCAACATATAAAAGTATATTATCTCCTGCGAAAATTATTGATCCTCTGTCCGCCCCCTTCTTTAACAAAAGGGACGATCAGAGTCTCAGGGGCTGCTATCTATACACAGGCATCTTTTTCATATGAAAAGCGGTCAGGAATATTACATTGCATACCTCGAAGCATGTTAGCAGGCTAGTGAAGGCCTCGTTCAGCCCGCTTTTGGTGGACTGAACCTTTCAACCACCACACCCATTAGGGTGCGGTGCTCCTCCATGATGGAAGCGCGTTGTAGTGCCTCCATCAGTGTATTCGACACCTTCGGATTAGTGGAGGTTGCCGCAGGAGTTGGCACTCCCCCCTCCCTTGAGGGGGTCGCTTATTCGACTCCGGAGCCGCTTGGGTTTCTCGAATAGTGTCCGGCCGGTGGCCGGACTGGTCCAGGCCCCCACCGTCATCCCCCGAGGGGATTGTTCCCCTCGAGTTTTCGGTGGCCGAGGTGTTACCCTCTGGCGCCATTTTGGTGGTTTCTTGTACCATCCTGTGCCCCGGAGAGGCCCTTCGGGAAAATACCTCGGTGTCATCCGTGGCGATAGGCGGGAGGCTCGCGAAGGCGACTCGCTCTCCATCATCCTCGGATCCAAGGAGTTCCCCTTTGATGATTGTTGGGGAAGATCCGGGCCGGACTACACCATACAAAACATTAATACCATAATCATCAAAACAAGACTTATGTACGGCATCTTTAGACACTAACGATTCGGCAAGGGGCTTCGGCCTGGGGCGCCACTTGGGGATGGCCTCGACGTCTGAATCCGAGCTGTCTAGGAGGGATACTTTTCCCCTTTGAGGCCCTCCGCCCCTGGATCATCGGAGGCCGCCCTTTTCTTCTTCTTCCCCTTCGGGGAAATGTTGCCGTCGGCCTCCTCCTCTTCGTCTTCATCCTCTTCAGAGGAGTGAGTTTTGGTCTCTCCGGACATCGCATCCGAAGTACCTTTGCGGCGGATGCCATCTTTGGCCCCCTGGTTTTTCTTCTTGACATTTTTCTCCGGCTCCTGATAGGGCGCCAGAACCAGCATCCTCATTAGAAGAGGATCTGCTGGGTTTTCGGGCAATGGAGCTGGACATCTGATCCATTCTGCCGTCTTTGTCCAACCCTGTTTTACAGGATGGAATTCTTAGTGCACCCCCTATTTTGATTAATGGACTATGCTATGTTTAGAAATATAGCACTTATCGGGGAGGCTGGATGATTGCAGTCGAGGTCGATGTCCTCGGACGTCCCTGGCCATGATTTTTTATTCTTGAAAAGTAGCTTCCAGATTGCTTCATGCGTCGTGCCGAACAATCGTTGCAGGGTCTGTGGCCCTTCTGGATTGAACTCCCACATGCGGAGAGGCCGGCGTTGGCAGGGAATGGACCGGCGGATGAGCATGACCTGGATCACATCTGTGAGGCTGGTATCCTTCTCTATGATATTTTTGATGCGCTTCTTCAGCATCAGCACCACATCGGATGATCCCCAGTCCAGACCCTTGTTAGTCCATGACGCAAGCCGCAGCGGGGGTCCAGATCTAAATGCAGGGGCGGCCGCCCACTTGGTGCTGCCGGATTCAGTGATATAAAACCACTCCTGCTGCCATATCTTGACGGTCTCCACAAAGGCCCCTTTGGGCCAGATAACTTTGGGGAGCTTGCTCACCATGGCACCGCCACGTGTTGCCTGTCGACCACCTTCGGCTTCGCATTGAAAATCTTGAGCCACGGGCCAAAGTGTGGAGGGATGCGGAGGAATGCCTCACACACGACGATAAACGCCGAGATGTGGAGGAAGGAGTTCGGGACCAGATCGTGAAAATCTAGCCCGTGATAGAACATGAGACCGCGGACGAAGGGGCGTAGGGCAAACCCTAGTCCGCAGAGGAAGTGAGGGAGGAACACAACCCTCTCACCGGGCTCTAGAGTGGGGATGACTTGCTCTTTGGCAGGGAGTCTGTGTCTGATTTCCGCTGTCAAGTACCTCGCCTCCTGAAGCTCCTTGATGTCCTTCTTTGTCACGGAGGAGGCCATCAACTTGCCTTGCGAGCTGGATCCGGACATGGCTAGAGTATTTGGTGGCGATGGGAAAGATTGGGACTTGGGTGTTGGAGCTTGAGGATGGAAGGGCTGAGGAAGGAGAAGGCGTGGGGTGAAGAGGTGGATTCGTATCCCCTTATAAAGGCAGTGAATATCGAGAGCCTCCCCACAAGCCTTAAAACTCGCCTATTCCCCAAGGGTCGTGCAAACGGCATGGTTGGATTACCCACACCCATATTGATGAGAATCCCGCAATAAGGGGACACGGTCTCTGTTTCAACGAGACGTGTCAATGAAGACCGCGCCTCGAAACGTGAAGCGGGAGGCTGAAAACGGTTCGAAATAATAATAAGGCCAGAATGTAACATCTCGTCGGGAAAGCTGTCAGAAGACATGACTTGTTTTGTTTAAGTATTATGCCCTTGTGGTTTAGGGTTGTGGCTGTTATGCAGAGTCGAACATAGTTCTTTTGACCAACTGCTTTGGACTATTCGGAGGAGGAACCCGCCTTGCAATGCCGAAGACAATCTGTGTGCCGGACACGTCTTCATTGAAGCTTGGTTCAGGGGCTACTGAGGGAGTCCTGGATTAGGGGGTCCCCGGGCGTCCGAGCTATGTGATATGGGCCGAACTGATGGGCTGTGAAGATACAAGATAAAAGGCCTTCCCCCGTGTCCGGATGGGACTCTCCTTTGTGTGGATGGCAAGCTTGGCGTTCGGATGTGAAGATTCCTTTCTCTATAAACCGACTCTGTACAACCCTAGGCCCCTCCGGTGTCTATATAAACCAGGGGGTTTAGTCCGTAGAGGCAATCATAATCATACAGGCTAGACATCTAGGGTTTAGCCATTAAGGTCTCGACGTAGATCAACTCTTGTAACCCCTATACTCATCAAAGTCAATCAAGCAGGAAGTAGGGTATTACCTCCATTAAGAGGGCCCGAACCTGGGTAAACATCATATCCCCTGCCTCCTGTTACCTTCGATCCTCAGACGCACAGTTCGGGACCCCCTACCCGAGATCGGCCGGTTTTGACACCGACAGGCGGCACCGCCGACTGCTAGGTAGGTGGGCCAACACTCATGTCGAGCACTGGCCCGGGGGTTGATTAAGAGTCCTTGGGTGCTAGCCGGTCCCTATGCAAGTTTTAGTTGTTATTAGGCAAATGATAAAACCAACGTTGGATCTCCTCAGGAAAGCTTTACTTTAGACGAAGAAACAAGGGGGGGCCATAAACCCCAACCGCGTTAGGAACACAAAATTCAAGGAACATAGCACCGGTATGACGGAAACTAGGGCGGCAAGAGTGGAACAAAACACCAGGCAAAAGGCCGAGCCTTCCACCCTTTACCAAATATATAGATGCATTAATTAAATAAGAGATGTTGTGATATCCCATAAAATCCATGTCCCAACATGGAACAACCTGCACTGCACCTGCAACTAGCAACGCTATAAGAGGGGTGGAGCAAAGCGGTAACGTAGCCAAACAACGGTGTGCTAGGATGGTGGAAAGGGTTAGAGGGTGTCATGGCAATTTGGGAGGCTTGTAAAACAAGTGATAGATAGCGCGACATAGCGATAGCATCGAGACAACTAGCAAAGCAAAGATAGTAGTGATATCCAACGTAACGGTCATCTTGCCTGAAATCCCGCTAGGAAGAAGACCGAATCCATGAAGAAGACGAATGGGCGTAGTTGAACGAATCCTCACAATCGCAACATAACCGGAACTATCAAGGAGAACCGCAACCGAAAAGAAGCAAACAACATGGAAAACAACCATCACATAAACATGGCATGATGCACAAGCAAGTATGATGCATGTTCGGTTTATTGAGGCATGGCATGGCAAAGTGCAACAAACAATGCTACAAATTAAGTGGAGCTCAATATGCAACGGTTGCATATTGACGAAACACCACATTCAATTATTTAATTCACTCTCGTTTATGCTACTCAACAATATCAAATGTTGGTTAACATGGCAAGAGGTGAAGCATAATTAAACTAACTATTTAGGCAAGTTTAAATGAGGCCAGAAATTAACACACAATAATTCTGGAAAATCCCCACATGTCATTTAGCAATTTAATGCAAACAACAATTTTAAACATTTTAAATGTTGTATCATGATGTAGCTGACATAAACAAGTTTTATGCAATTTTATGAAAATGTTGACATGAGCATGTTATGAAGCATTTGGTCACCATGGCAGAACGAAAGGGGTGCCACGGCAACGACAACGAAAATGGTGCCACGGCAACATTCCGATGATCTGACAACTCGTCGAGATGTCGGTGCAAACGAAAGTGTGGATGTACGGAACATGCAAAAGATGGTGGGGTGGTCCCGGTTACCGGGTTCCCACGGGTCGACGGCATGGCAAATGAGGAGGATTGTGCCATGACAACTTGGACACGGTGCAAACACGAGCATCTCATACAACACACATGCGTTCGTTCCCGGGCGTCGTCTCGAGGTTATAAGTTTGAAGCGTGCATTTTCGGAACGGATCAAGTTCGTTGAGGGAAGTAGTGGTTCACGTTTTGAAAAGGAACTTGACATATTCGAATCCCTTCGGGGTTGTTGTGGTACTTGGGGTCTTCGGACTTGTCGGTCTCGTTCTTGCGACGGTAGTTGATATTGACGTATCCGAGGGCTCCGGGCGTCGTGGTACTTGGCGAATCCGTGTAGTCGTATGATACGTCTCTGACGTATCTATAATTTATGAAGATTCATGCCATGTTTATAACAAGTTTATATGGTTTTGGTATGATTTGATTAGAACTAACCCAGACTGATGTTGTTTTCAGCAGAACTACCGTGGTGTCGTTTTTTGTGCAGAAATAAAAGTTCTCGGAATGGGCTGAAACTTTACGGTGATTTTTTTGGACGAAAAGAGAACCCTGAAGCACAAGAGTTGGACCAGAAGAGTCCCGAGGAGACAACAAGGTAGGGGGTCGCGCCCTACCCCCCGGGAGGGTGCTCCTACCTTGTCGCTGCCTCGTGGACCCCCTTGACGTGGGACCGACGCCAAAAATCCCTATAAATACCAAAACCCCCAGAAATAAACCTAGATCGGGAGTTCCGCCGTCACAAGCCTCTGTGGCCACGAAAAATCTATCTAGGCCCTCTCCAGCACCCTGCCGGAGGGGGCCATCATCACCGGAGGCCATCGAGGAGGATCCCGAAGGGGGGCATCATCGCCATGGAGGCCAAGGACCAGAGGGAGAACCTCTCCCCATCTAGGGGGATGCCATGGACGAGGAATCACAAGCGGGAGACTCTCTCCCCCTCTCTCTCAGTGGCGCCGGAGTGCCGCCGGGGGAACCATGGCCGCGGTGATCATCTTCATCAACATCACCATCTTCATCACCTTCCTCATCTCTTTTATGCGGTCCACTCTCCTGTACCCCGCTGTAATCCCCTACTTGAACATGGTGCTTTATGCCACATATTATGATCCAATGATGTGTTGCCATCCTATGATGGTCCTTTGGGTCGATTGATGATCTAGATTGGTTTGAGTTGTATGTTTTATTTTGGTGTTGTCCTATGGTGCCTTCCGTGCCGCGCACACGTGAAGGATTCCCGTTGTAGGGTGTTGCAATACGTTCATGATTTGCTTATAGTGGGTTGCTTGAGTGAAAGAAGCATAAACCCGAGTAAGAGGGTTGGGGCGTACGGGATAAAGGGGACTTGATGCTTTAATGCTATGGTTGGGTTTTACCTTAATGATCTTTAGTAGTTGCAGATGCTTGCTAGAATTCCAATCATAAGTGCATATGATCCAAGGAGAAAAAGTATGTTAGCTTATGCCTCTCCCTCATATAAAATTGCAATAACGACCACGGATCTTGTTAACAATTGCCTAGGATAATTCGGCACACCGATCCATCATTATTCCACACTCGCTATTTATAATATATAGTAATATATTCTAACTTTATGTTAACAGCACCTATTTTTATATTTTAGCTCTCCGATATCATGCAAAGTTGTCCTCTTCATACCCACAACGTAGTTTTATTTCTCGTTTCTAGTTGGAAGCAAACGTTCGGTGTACGTAGAGTCGTATCAATGGCAGATAGGACTTGAGAGAATATTGATCTTACCATTAGCTCATTGTGGGTTCGACACTCCATACTTATCACTTTCACCTTTAGAAATTGCTACGATGATTCCTTGCACTTGGGGATTATCAAGCTCTTTTCTGGCGCCGTTGCCGGGGAGCAATAGCGTGGGGTCAATATTCTCGTGTGTGCTTGTTTGCTTTCTTCACTAAGTAGATTTTGTTTTCCCTTTTGTTTTTTTTTCCTTTAGTTGTGGGTGAAACAAACAAAAAAATTAAAGAATGCAAAATACAAAAAAATTTACTTGCCTCTTATGCCTAAAAACTTTTTCGAAAACATAAGTGATTGGACGGTTGTGCATTGGAGAAGTGAGGGTCGACCTTGAACACTTGTGTTCATGCTCATGGAAAAACAATGTAGAATTTTTCATGGAAGTTTCTCAAAAATAATTATCCCCTTGTATATATCCATTGTATTATAAAAATAATGTGTCAATGTTTGGCTTTAGGATGTTTAAATTGCTTGTTTGGTGTGTGCAGCAGAAAAATGAAAACTTTTGTTGTAGTAATTGAATTTACATTTTTTACTGGAGCGTGATAAAATCTTGAAATTTTTACACATTACTGCTCTGCAAATTGTTTAGATTGTCCTAATTTTTTAGAATTTTTTAAGTTACATAAGTATACGAAAGTTCCATATTGCTACAGACTGTCCTGTTTTTGACAGATTCTGTTTTCTATGTGTTGTTCGCTTATTTGATGAATCTATGGGTTGTATCGGGGGGTATGAACCATGGTGAAGTTGGAATACAGTAGATATAATTCTAATATGAAATAAGAATGAGTTTACAACAGTACCTAAAAGTAGTGATTTGCTTTATTATACTAACGGATCTCACAAGGTTTTTTGTCAAGTTTTGTGTGGATGAAGTGTTCAAAGATCGAGGAGTTATCGATATAAGAAGAATAAGGAGAGGCAAGAGTTCAAGCTTGGGGATGCCCAAGGCACCCCAAGTAAATATTTCAAGTATACTCAAGAATCTAAGCTTGGGGATGCCCTGGTTGGCATCCCATCTTTCTTCTTCAACAATTATCGGTATACCTCGGTTTTTGTTTTGTTCACATGATATGCATCTTTTGTGTTTATTTATCTTTTCTTTTCCTATATGCTCCATGCTATTATGAGACAGACCTTCATTTATTTGTAGAATGCTCTTTGTGCTTCACTTAAATCTTTTGAGTATGGCTTTATAGAATGCTTCGTGTGCTTCACTTATATATTTTGAGCTTGGATATTGGTAAATCTATATTATTTGTAGAATGTTCATTGAACTTCACTTATACCTTTTAGAGTATGAATAAATTATCATCGGGATTGGGCTTGGAAGAGTATCATTAAGAGATCATGCTTAGCTAAAAAGGCATTAAAGAAAAGCGCTTGTTGGAAGAGAACCCAATATTTACCCCTACTGTTTTGTGTGTTCTCATGATTATGCTACTGTAGTAATCATGTTTTATAGCTTTTGTTTCAATAAAGTGCCAAGTAAGACCTTTGGGATGATCTATGGTGATAGTTGATTTCATCTTGCTGAAAAACAGAAACTTTTACGCTCATTGCCAGAATTTTTAAAAATCACAGAAGCATTATTTTGATCTGAACTTTTTAAACAAGATTGGTATACAAATTGCCTAGGTTGTTCTAATTTTTCAGAATAGCAGAAGTATGGTTGTTTTTCAGATCATTACAGACTGTTTTGTTTTTGAGAGATTCTGTTTTCAATGCATAGTTTGCTTGTTTTCTAGTTTCTATGGCTTATATTGCTCAATATAAATTGTAGAAATGATATGGTACAGTAGGCATTGTGTGAGAACAATTATGGATCTTGTCTTTGACAGTACCAAAGTGAATGATTTACTCTTTATCATACTAACCCATCTCACGATGTTCCGTTAAGTTTTGTGTGATTGAAGTTTTCAAGTTTTGGGTGAGATATCGATATGAGAAGAATAAGGAGTGGAAAGACCCTAAGCTTGGGGATGCCCAAGGCACCCCAAGGTAATATTCAAGGAAGACTCAAGCGCCTAAGCTTGGGGATGCCCCGGAAGGCGTCCCCTCTTTCGTCTTCAAGACCATCGGTATACCTTACTCGGAGCTATATTTTTATTTGTCACATGATATGTGTTTTGCTTGGAGCATATTTTCATTTTACTTGTTGTTTGAATAAAATCATTGGATCTGAAATCTCGAATGAGATAGAGTCCTCCCATGGCTAGTTAATTATTTGACTACTTAGTGTTCTTCACTTATATTTTTTTGGAGTAGTTTGACATTTACTCACGTGCTTCACTTATATCCTATGAGTAAATGGTTGAATGAATTGAATATCGTAGATCTGAAATTATATATGCTTCATATGCTTATCCCATGGGGAGTAATGACTTCACTTATAAGAAGTATAGGCGGTAAAATTTATTGAAAGTTAGCAAACTCAACATTGGTCACTTGAACAATTCATGAAAGAATATTGAAGGAAGAGATATTTCACATATAAATATACTATCTTGGACATCTTCTATGATTGTGAGCCCCATTAATTATTTTCAAACTTGAGCAAATTAGTTGAAGTTGGACAAGGAAGACAATGTAATGAGTTATGTTTGGGTATATTTGCATAGAAGTTATATTGTTATGGATCCTCTAACATGTGGTGCTTGCTTAGGATATTTTGCTAACCAAAACTTTGTACTAAGTAGACATACTACTTGTGCATCCAAAACCCTTAAACCCAGTTTCATGCCATGAGTGTCCACCATATCTATCTATGGATTGAATAAGATCCTTCAAGTAAGTTGTCATCGGTGCAAAAAGCAATAAAAAATTGCTCCTAAATATGCATGATCTTTTATTGTAAGGGAAAATAAGCGTTGTACGAACTTGTGGTGGTAAAGAAATAAAAGCGACGGACTGCATAATAAAGGTTGCTATCACAAACGGAAATGCAACGTGACATTCCCTTGCATTAAGGGTTTGCACATCCAACATTTAAAAGCGCATGGACACCTCTGCTTCCCTCTGCGAAGGGCCTATCTTTTACTTTCATGTATTTACTTTTATGCAAGAGTCAATAGTACCCCTTACTATTTCAACCTCAATTATTCTTTAGTTGGCAAGCATCATGTGGTGGGGAAAGATCCAAGCATATATGGCCATTAAAATATATTTGATTATGAATTATTATTGTTGACAATTATCTATATGATAAATAAGTTGGGAGGCGAAACATTAAGCCCCTATCTTTCTCTGTGTTTGACGGATGCGATTTGTTCTAAAAATATGCTTTGAGTGTTAGCAATCACGGAAGACTATATGATAGTTGAGTATGTGGGATTTGCTAAATCAAAACTCTTACATAGAACCTTCCTGAAAATAAGATGAATTGCAATTGTTTGATGACTAAGAACATGGTTTGTTAGTTTTCAAGAAACTTTGGTCTATACTTTAACTTGTGAATAGCTTGCTACTTGATCATGAGAAGTTTTATGAGATGAGCTACTGTTTATGATATATAATGATGCTAGAAAAAGTGTTTGGAACTATCATTGATCAAACTTATACACTATGCTAGCATTCACACTTCATAAATTATTTCTTTTATCATTTACCTAGTCGAGGAAGAGCGGGAATTAAGCTTGGGGATGCTGATACGTCTCCGACATATCTACAATTTATGAAGTATTCATGCCATGTTTATAATAACTTTATATCTTTTGGTATGATTTGATTTGAACTAACCCGGACTGGCGTTGTTTTCAGCAGAACTACCGTGGTGTCGTTTTTTGTGCAGAAATAAAAGTTCTCGAAATGGGCTGAAAATTTACGGAGAATATTTTTGGAAAATATAAAAAATACTGGAGCAAAAAGATACCAGAGAGGAGTCCCGGGGTAACCACAAGGGTGGGGGGCTCCCCCACCCCCCTAGGACGCGCCCCCCTATCTTATCGTCGCCCCGTGGGTCCCCTCTTTCGTCTTCAAAACCATCGGTATACCTTACTCGGAGCTATATTTTTATTCGTCACATGATATGTGTTTTGCTTGGAGCGTATTTTCATTTTACTTGATGTTTGAATAAAATCATTGGATATGAAATCTTGAATGAGAGAGAGTCCTCCCATGGCTATTTAACTATTTGACTACTTGTTGTTCTTCAGTTATATTTTTTTGGAGTAGTTTGTCATTTACTCACGTGCTTCACTTATATCCTATGAGTAAATGGTTGAATGAATTGAATATCATAGATCTGAAATTATATATGCTTCATATGCTTATCCCATGGGGAGTAATGACTTCACTTATAAGAAGTATAGGCGGTAAAATTTATTGAAAGTTAGCAAACTCAACATTAGTCACTTGAACAATTCATAAAAGAATATTGAAGGAAGAGAGATTTCACATATAAATATACTATCTTGAACATCTTCTATGATTTTGAGCCCCATTAATTATTTTAATAACTTGAGCAAATGAGTTATGTTTGGAACTATCATTGATCAAATTTATGCACTATGCTAGCATTCACGCTTCATAAATTATTTCTTTTATCATTTACCTACTCGAGGACGAGTAGGAATTAACCTTGGGGATGCTTATACGTCTCCGATGTATCTATAATTTATGAAGTATTTATGCCATGTTTACAATAATTTTATATGGTTTTGGTATGATTTGATTAGAACTAACCCTGACTGATGTTGTTTTCAGCAGAACTACCGTGGTGTCGTTTTTTGTGCAGAAATAAAAGTTCTCGGAATGGGCTGAAACTTTACGGTGATTTTTTTTGGACGAAAAGAGAACCCTGAAGCACAAGAGTTGGACCAGAAGAGTCCCGAGGCGACAACAAGGTAGGGGGTCGCGCCCTACCCCCCGGGAGGGTGCTCCTACCTTGTCGCTGACTCGTGGACCCCCTTGATGTGAGACTGACGCCAAAAATTTCTATAAATACCAAAATCCCCAGAAATAAACCTAATCGGAAGTTCTGCCGCCGCAAGCCTCTGTAACCACAAAAAATCAATCTAGGCCCTCTCCGGCACCGGAGGGGGCCATCATCACCGGAGGCCATGGAGGAGGATCCCGAAGGGGGCCATCATCGCCATGGAGGCCAAGGACCAGAGGGAGAACCTCTCCCCATCTAGGGGGGAGGCCATGGAGGAGGAAGCACAAGGGGGAGACTCTCTCCCCCTCTCTCTCGATGGCTCCGGAGTGCTGCCGGGGGAACCATGGCCGCGGTGATCGTCTTCATCAACATCACCATCTTCATCACATTCCTCATCTTTTTTACGCGGTCCACTCTCCCGCACCCCGCTGTAATCCCCTACTTGAACATGGCGCTTTATGCCACATATTATGATCCAATGATGTGTTTCCATCCTATAATGTTTTGAGTAGATTTGTTTTATCCTTTGTGTTAATTGATGATCTAGATTGGTTTGAGTTGTATGTTTTATTTTGGTGTTGTCCTATGACGCCTTCCGTGTCGCGCACACGAAGGATTCCCGCTGTAGGGTGTTGCAATACATTCATGATTCGCTTATAGTGGGTTGCTTGAGTGACAGAAGCATAAACCCGAGTAAGAGGGTTGTGGCATATGGGATAAAGGGGACTTGATGCTTTAATGCTATGGTCAGATTTTTCTTAGTGATCTTTAGTAGTTGCGAATGCTTGCTAGAGTTTCAATCATAAGTGCATATGATCCAAGGAGAGAAACTATGTTAGCTTATTATGTCTCTTCCTCATATAAAATTGCAATAACGACCACCGATCTTGTTAACAATTGCCTAGGATAATTACGCACGCCGATCCATCATTATTTCACGCTCGCTATTTATAATACTCTCTTCGTCCGAAATTACTTGTCGCATAAATAGATAAAAATGTATATATCTATAACTAAAATATGCCTAGATGCATTCATTTCTCCGACAAGTATTTTCGGACAAAAGGAGTATATAATAATATATTCTAACTCTATGTTGACAACATCTATTTTTATATTTTAGCTCTCTGATATCATGTAAAGTTATCCTCTTCATATCCATAACGTAGTTTTATTTCTCGTTTCTAGTTGGATTTAAATGTTTGGTGTACGTAGTCGTATTAATAACAGATATGATTTGAGAGAATGTTGATCTTACTTTTAGCTCCGTGTGGATTCGACACTCTATACTTATCACTTTCACCTTTGAAAATTTTTACAATGATTCTTTATAATTAGGGATTATCATCGTATTCGTTCAAGAAGAAACTTATAGGACGCCAGGGCTCAAGGTTGCACAGCCTCGGTCAGCAGGAGCGGAGGTCACCGGGAACCAGAGGAGCAACGGTGCCAACCAACCGGGCAAGGCACGAGCGGCAGCGCTAAGGGCGTGCAGCAAAGCGAAGGGGCGTCGGGGAGGGCATGGATGATGTAGGGAAGGTGAGCTTGGGAAGCAGTGGAATCGGACAGAGAGGCGACGAGTTGCAGGGGCCTGAGGAGGTCGTTCGAGGAGGATGCAGAAGCACACACGGTTGGTGCGCAGGCAGGAGACGTGGTGGCGGAGGGAGACTCGCGGTGGAGGCGGCCTTCTTGCAGCGAGCTTGAAGCTCCACTCATGGCGGCGAGGTGGTTCCTGTAGGACACGGGGAAGGAGGAGTTGCGAGCCGGCGCTCAATACGGCTGGCCAGATGTCAGGGACGAGCGGGGCTTGACAGCAAAGCGGCCATGGCTGGCGTCGGCCATGGGGAGCGAAAGGGAAGGAGGGAAGCAGGGGATCGAGGCCGGTGATGGAGGCAGGGCAGCGCCATGGGGACGGTGGTGCTCGCGAGCAGGAGAGCTCGGGTGCGAGGCGCTGTTCTGGGGGTCGATGGGGAGGAAGAGAGCTGGGGGATCGGGATCGAGGAGGAGAGACGGGGGTTCGAGCGTGGGGCTCGAACCTGGCGGCGCTCGAACGGGAGACGAGGGAGAGATCAGGGGATCGAGAGGGGAGGCTAGGGTTATAGGTGCGGTCGGATGGCCTAGGCCAATAGCTGGGGCCTCGGTGGGCCACCTGGTGGTGGGCTGGTTGGGCTCTCTCTTCTCTCTCTTATTTTCTTTAACAGAAAAGAATTAGAGTCTTCTCAAAAAAAAGAATTAGAGAGAAGAAAAGAAAGAGAGGGTTAGGGAAAGAATTTGCGCATGCAGATATTTTCTAGGACTCGTAAAAATGAACTTGATCCAATAAAAAAAAGAAATAGAAAGTGAGCATGGGCATGAAGTTGAATTCAACCTCATTTGAATTTAATTTAAATGAGTGTGAGAAAGAAGTGGGTATTCGGTAGGTCCAAAAATGTTGAGAATTTAGAAGGAGCCTCAATAAATGGAGAAAGAATTATGGAGAAAGTTTAGATAACAAACATGAAGCAAAAAGGCATGAGAATTAAATTGCAAGTGGGTTGCGGTTAATTCCAAACTAATGAAATATTTGTTATAGCTCCTTAAAATATTGGGAGGATATGTTATAAAGAGAAACCACCATGTGAATTCCCTCTATTTAAATAGATCAATGATCTATGCAATTTTTTAGCTGAGTTTTAGTTAGTTTGTGAAATTGATGGCATGAGGACATGATGCAATGCAAATGATGTGATGATGAAATGCAACAAACAAATAAACCATGCACGACGAAACTCAAAATACATGGAAGGCGTCTGGAGCGTCGGTCTCGGGGTATTACAGGCTGGCTCCTCACTTGTGCCAAGGCGCACCCCCTAACTGATTGGACTTGACGGGAAAATTGGCTGACATACATGGCCCGCGCGTATATATAAGGCATGGCCCTAACAAACATGAGAGACACTCATCAGGACTAGGCCTGGGGGCTACTGTTGGTACCGTGAATAGTTGGTTCGCGGGATCAACTATGCATGGGTCATGAGTGGCCCTCCCCTTGCTCAGAAGCTTCAAGAGTACAAGACCCAAGAACGAAGCCTCCAGCAACGACTGCATTTCCTTAACCCCCCCCCCCCCCCGAAGGCATCCAGGCCAAGCCGCCCAACGCGTGGCGCGTCGGTTATGTCTCATCGAAACCAAAGTGACACATTGCGAGCGGGCAGCCAGGGTGGTGAACATACATCAGTAGCCAGGGGTGAGTCACCAGCGTGCCTACCACGGGGATGACACCTTCACCAGTGCGTGGCACCCAAGGCCAGGACGCCACCATGGGCGGCGGTGACAAGATGGGTGTTTGTTCCTGGAAGACAGAAGATGACGACACATCATCACACGCAGACCTACCTTGTCGGCAAAGGGTAGGTTCCTTAGTAGCTAAGCCATTGTGGTACCCCTTGCGCTATAGAAGGAGGACCGGGCTATAGAAAACAAGGTTGGACACTTGGTAGAACACAAGTAGGAGCACAACGCTTCCCGTTCCTGGGAAGGACTTGTAGCTCGACATCCACTGAACATAAACACACACAAAGCAAGAGTAGGGTATTACACAACCATGCGGCCCGAACCTGGGTAAATCATCGTATCATTTCTGTGCATTTCAGTAGTGTAGGTCCTCACCTCGCGCCCCACTCACGAATCAGCCAAAGGACATCTCTAGTCCACGATGGCACATGCGTGTTCTTCAAACGCCTGCCGACACGTAGTCAGCCTTTCTTATATTGTGTAGCACTTACCTATTGATAGTAGCACATCCTTTGCTCTACAGACTGCTCGCATAGGAATTTGGTAAGTGAATCTACCCTACTTCGTGTACTCATCAAGAAGAAAATCAAGGAGTGGGAAGACTGCTTGCCCATAGTTGAGTTCACCTACAATCATGCATGACACTCGACAACGATGAACTCTCCTGTCGAATCGGTCAATGGCCTCAACTCGTTGTCACCATTGACATCTGTCCACTTCCATTACAAGAGCGCACCAACTTGGATGCAAGTGCACAAGCCACCTACATGAAGATGCACGAATAGACAAGACTAACCCTCGAGCGTTAAGTGCAAACGTATGCATCCAAGATCAACACCAACAAGAAGCCCATGTCGTTCAACCCCGAAGATCATGTGTGCCTAAACATTCGGAAAGACCGCTTCCTGGAACAACGCAAGTCAAAGATTCTACCCCGAGTCGATGGTCCCTTTAAGGTACTACAACAGATCAACAACAACGCCAACAAGATCGACATCCCCATCGACATGTGCTCCATAAGTGACACCTTCAACGCCACCGACTTAGCCTCTTTCCATGGCACATTTTTTATCTGAGAGCGGATCTGCCCCAGGAGGGAGATGGTGTGGAGCACCTTGAGGACATCACCAACAGCTACACCTCCAAGTGGATCTTCTACAAGAGCTCATGCACGTGCTATTCAAAACAGGTGACATCTCTCCTCTTTGAGCTTTCTATGCATTTGAATGAGATATGGCTTCTACCTCAAAGTGGAACTCTATGGATGTGTTTGGTAGCTATTCCCACCCTAGCATAGTTGTTCCCCTTTGAGACATGCTTACTCTAGACATGTTGAGTACATGCAACTGCAGCTATTTGGTAGCAATGTATGTACTGATGCATGCTGAGCTGAGACTGTGTTTGGTAGCCTGCATTAGAGAAGACATGGTGTGCTGAGACGGTGTTTGGTAGACTGCATGAGGTATGCTGCATGAATGAATATTTTGCCTTATGTTGGATGAGATAACTAAAACAATTCAAGCAATAAAACATTACTATGCCAACATAATCTGAATGATGATAATGTGAAGAAAAAAATTCAACAATTAACATCAGACATAATAAGCCGAAATTGTAGCAGTGCATCACTAGATTCACATTACATTAGATATAATAACCATAATTTCTAGTACTGCATCAGTAGATTCATATTACATAACCTCATTCGCAATACACTTTATAACAGTTATTACAAAAGGGGTAGTCTCGACAAGCACCGACTAACACGAACTCAAAGAAGATCAGGATTGGCTTTCAAGATACGTTTGAACGATGCTTGACAGACTTCATCATTCATCTTCACAAAGTTGAGGCCTTTTGCCTTATGTTCTGTGAGATAATCTAGAACAGCCAAGCGATCATTTTGATCAAACACAGCAAGGTCCATGACAGCCTTGTACAAGTCAGGGTGTGTTTCAGCATGGCAAGTGTTGTTGATAGCACTTGCAATCTCACGCATAGCATCAGTCATGTTGCTGCACTGGATTGTGTCCTCCTCAATCAAACCTAATGCCCTCTTTCTCTTCTTATTTGAAGTAGGTGAAGGGTCCTGAGTGGCACTAGCAGTTGGAAGTACGGAGTTAGACCCAGGAAGATGTTGCAATACCTCATCAGTTGTTCCATGCCCCTCCATGACATTGGGTTTATCTGTCTTCCACAGAGATAGGTGTTCCCAGTGGCACACCGGTGGCCATTGCATAATTCCCAGTGGCTTGTTTATTAGCAAAGCAATTTTCCATATAGTTGTAGTTCTCAAGTGGGGAATTGAGAAGTTCAGCATCTGTTGGATGATCCTACAACACCATTGTTTGAAAGTAAGTAACTAACAAAGACATCATTTCAGCAATGAAGCATCTATTCATTTCAAAGTGCATGCATACCTGAGTGTGGCCCAAATAGTGCTGTTCTTCTAGAAGTACCATCTTCTTGTCATCATCCCAAAGTGCCCCACTTAAACTCTTCAAATAAACAATTCTTGTCCACCTATTCCGCCACATGCGAATATGATTGTGCACTTGAGTAATAGACACATCATAACCAACGAAAGCAGATATAGACTTTGCAACTTTCAGTTTTGCTGCCTCTTTGAATCCTTTGTCAGTCTTGGCACCTCTTTCCGCCACCTTTGAAAGACCTTTCAACATCATTGCCGACATAGGCGGAGTCCAATTCATGACCTTGGGGGCCTTCTTGGGCAGAGCACCAACAGTTGGAACCTCCAGCACCTCATCATCCATCTACAACAAAAAAATTCCAGAAGTTAATAACACATCCCAACACACAAAAACATATTCCAGCACCTAGAAAACACATCCCAGCACCTAAAAATGAATTCCAGCACATAAATATGATATTCCAGCACCTAAAAATGAATTCCAGCACATAAATATGATATTCCAGCACCTAGAAAACACATTCCAGCACATAAATATGATATTCCAGCACCTAAAAATGAATTCCAGCACATAAATATTATATTACAGCACATAAATATGATATTCCAACAATACCAAGTGACACATAAATTGTTTTACAACACCAAGACACATGATACATCAAATGTTTGCTAGTCCTCTATTCGCCCACATATGATTTGCAAATTCATCTCGCTTTTGAGCCCAAGAATGATTGTCATAGACAATATCATTGGGATCTTCATCATTGGGTTCCGGATCCCATGTTTCCTCGGGCGGGAAATATTCATCCTCACCATATTGAAGTACCCAATTGTGAAGAATTGCACAAGCTAGCACTACTTTTACTTGGGTCTTGTAACCATGGAATGGCTTATTGTACACAAACTTCCAACGGTTTTTGTATGCAGCAAAAGCCCTCTCAACCGATGTCCTCAAAGAAGAGTGTCTTAAGTTGAACAACTCCTTGGCATTTTGAGGATGGTTCCCTCGACCATACTCTTTCAAGTGGTACCTCGTGCCACGGTATGGTGGAAGAAAACCCAGCCTCATAGCATACCCCGCATCAACAAGGAAGAATTTTCCTATGAACAAACAACTATTAGCTATGGGTAGAAATATTAATATACTTAGGTAGTAGGCTCTAATTTATTACCTGTAGGAACTTTCAACCCATCTTCCCTCTCCAATGCATTTGCAAGTATAAGGGCATCATGAGCTGACCCCTCCCAACCCGCAAGTACATAGGTAAACTTTAGATCAAAGTCTACCGCGGCCATCACATTTTGGGTAGTCCCCTCTTTTCTGCCCCTAAAGGCAGCTGAGATACTTTTTGGGACACTAGCAAGCACATGAGTCCCATCTATTGCTCCAACACAATCCTAATTAATAAAGACAAGTGGTTATTATTCATAAGTCCCATCAATTGTTTGTCTTTCTTTGATTAAAAAATTTACCTTGAAATATGGTTGAAGCGGGTGCTTTCTTGTATTTTACGATGGCAATGGTTGGAGGGAGGCCGAATCATCTCATCTCTCAACTCCCCAACAGCATAAAGCACTGCCTTAAAATACCTACTAATGACTTCGATAGATCTTCTAAAGATAGGTTGTAGTGTCCTATACCTTTGGTTATGGCCAACTACGTAAAGAAACATGGCAACTTGTTCCTCGATAGAAGTATGGATGCTATCCAACAACAAATTTCTCTCTCTAAATATAGCACACAAACGGAAAAACGGAGCTTTTCTCATTCTAAGTTGATTTGAACAATTTATGTCACTAGAGTGATAAATGTATCTCAAATTTGACTCTCTAGATATGGCACGATCGGCCATGCTGCCCACGGTTATCCTTGGTGTTTGTTGCCTAGATCTTCTAAACATGACCATCATGTAAGCATACAATCCAGCCACTAGACCGGCTCCTCTCACAATTAGTTGCCTTCGTTTTCTTGCCAATTCATCCATCTATGACAATACAAATAACAGGAAACTTAGCACACGTTAATTTTTTCAGCATGACAAGCAATGAAGAGAAGATAAATAGTTCAATAAATTCCTTCATGCATAAATTTTTCTGTACTCGGCTGTGTTTCTCTGTACAGCAACAAGGGCTCGGGCTCTTCCCTGTTCAAGGTTGGGAGCCGAGGCAGGAAGGACAGGGATAGGGGAAGGAAGAGAGGAGGAAGGCGGGGGAAGGGAAGAAAGGGGCGGATCTACTACCTCTCCCGTGTCAGGATGTACTCCGGCGGCGGCGGTGAGTTGAGGCCGGCCGGGAGCAGGGGCAGGCCGGCGACGAGTGGCGGAACGGCCAGGCACAGGGGCGAGGCGTCGGCGAGGTAGCGCGAGAGGACCGGCGGCGGGCGGGAGATGGGACTGGCGGCGGGGTAGCGCGAGGGGACCAGCGGCGGACGGGCGCTGGCGGCTAGGTTTGGATGGGGTCGCGAGGGGAGGGGGGTGGGGGGTCGCGCGAGGGCAGGGCCGGGTTGGTTGTTCGAGGAAAGTGGGTCGGGGGGAGATTTTTCTCCAGTGCGGCCTCAGCCTCGCTCGACCCGGCAGGCCTGTGTGGGGTGCTTCGATCGAGCATAGCGAAGAGCGTTTTTTGCATGAGATTGACATAGCCCAACAGAGCCCACCCACCCTACCAAACAGCGAAAAGTGGGTCGAACAGGGAACTTTCAGACATTGCGGTTTTCATCCACTTTTCCTCGGTATACCAAGTAGCCTTTTTTCCATTCTTCTTTTTTGGCACTCACTTTTATGCAGTGCATTCCTCCTTTCGAATGTTCTTGTAATATCCTTTTGTAACCGATGTAATCAATGGATCATATCCTTTTGTAATCAATGCAATTAATGGATTTGGCAGCTGTCCTGCCCACATTAAAAAATGTAAAATGACAACCCACTCGGAACAAGCCAAGCTCTATACAAGCTTTATATGTCAAGCCTGTAGATCTTAGCAGGTCTTTGATTCCAGAGAACACATTTAAGAAATACTCCCTCCATCCCATAATGTAAGACGTTTTTTTGACACTACACTAGTGTCAAAAAATGTCCTATATTATGGGACAGAGGGAGTAGTTATTAGACCATATAGAGCATTCCTGATAACAATCACCCCTTTAATTATTTTAGAGCATAGTTGGAATTAACATTGTTCCCCAAAGGAAGACATTAACAAGCAAATGAATCAAGGACAGAACGACACAGTATCCTGGTTGAACCAAATAAAACAGACTACAATAAACAGATCAGGTATTGTTCCGATTACATGGATACAAAAGAATAGACCAAAACATGCATCTATTATCCGTCGACATACAACGCAAGTATACAAACAGAACTAAATGTAGACCAACCACAAATAGTGTACCATCTGGATCTGCTATTGGCGACCCTTTTTATCCACTCCTACAAGGGTGTGCGTTGTCGTTGCGAGGGTGCCACAGATTTTGCAAGAATTGACACACATCATCTGATCTTGAACACCCAGAGTGGCCAGACAACTACGCCGAACCAGAAACTCCAAACGCTTGATAATGATACCACCAGCTTATCTGATAGTTGGAATTGAGGAAAAACAGAGTATTTATCACTTGATATTGCCACAGCTCATGAAGTTCCAAAGGACAGAATCATGGAAACTTGGATACTGAACAACATGATATTACGAAGTCAGCTGAGACTACGAGAATCAAGATGTACAAAATTATGAAAAGGATAACAGGACAGTGATATATAGAAATGGGAAATAATAACGTACAACTTGTTTCTTCACTCCAAAGATTTGAGCAGACGGAATAAGCCAGCCGCTTCCCTTATTCGTGAGAACTCTATGCAGAATGCCTGTACCTCAATGAAAAGATCTTGAACTGCATGTAGAAAACCATGCACAACCATAACTAACGTCTCATGGCATTTAAAAATTGTGAACTGCAACCACTTCAGCTGGTGACTTCAACTAGCACTAGCTGGCCCAAAACTAATTATTTAAATACAGTTTATGCTTCTTTCACTAAGAGGGCATCTGCGATTCCCAGAAAATAGGTCAGCTCTTGTCAGAAACAGGGAAAATTTCTACGAATCAAAGAGGTCGTATGCAGAACAAAGAAAATGTTATTTCATGTAAAAACTGAATACGAGATTTATCTAACCATTCCAAAAGTAACTCAGCTTTACCATGCAAACAATTAGCACATGGTTTTACAGATCTACCCAGTATCAACAACATTTCTAGCCACTATGATTTTCCGTGCTCGGAGGCACAATATGGAACTTGATATCCAGTTCATCCAAATGGTTTTTAATCAAACTCTAATGGTAATTGGCCAAAATCAGGTAACCACTAGCTGAAAAATCACTATTATGCACAATGATAAGAATGGAAAATCAATTTGATCAAATCAGTAAAAAAACATTTAGAGAAAATGATAAACCATTTTAGTACAACATGCAACAACAACAACAAAGCCTTTAGTCCCAACAAGTTGGGGTAGGCTAGAGCTGAAACCCATAAGATCTTGAAAGCAACTCATGGTTCTCGCACGTGGATAGCTAACTTCCGCACCCCTTTCCATGGCTAGTTCTTTGGTGATATTCCAGTCCTTCAGATCTCTCTTTACGGACTCCTCCCATGTCAAGTTTGGTCTACCCCAACCTCTCTTGAGATTATCAGCCTGCTTTAGCCGTCCGCTATGCCCTGGATCTTTTGGGGGCCTAAGCTGAATATGCCCAAACCATCACACACGATGTTGGACAAGTTTCTCTTCAATCAGTGTTACCCCAACTCTATCCCGTATATCATCATTCCAGGCCCGATCATTTCTTGTGTGGCCATACATCCATCTCAACATGCGCATCTCCATTACACCTAACTGTTGAACATGTCGACTTTTAGTCGGCCAACACTCAGTGCCATACAATATTGCGAATCGCCGTCCAACCTGCCTTTTAGCTTTTATGGCACTCTCGTCACGAGAACGGCAGAAGCTTTGGCGCCACTTCATCCATCCGGCTTTGATTCAATGGCTCACGTTTTCATTGATATCACCATCCTTCTGCAGCATTGACCGCAAATATCGAAAGGTGTACTTCTGAGGTACCACCTGCCCATCAAGGCTAACCTCCCCCTCGTAAGTAGTACTAAAACCGCACCTCATGTACTCAGTTTTAGTTCTACTAAGCCGAAAACCTTTTGATTCCAAGGTTTGTCTCCATAGCTCTAACTTTCTATCAACCCCTATCCGACTATCCGACTATCATCGACTAGCACCACATCATTGCAAAGAGCATACACCATGAGATATCTCCTTGTATATCCCTTGTGACCTCATCCATCACCAAAGCGAAAAGATAAGGGTTCAAAACTGTTGTTCGAACACTTGTCACAACATTATTGTACATGTCCTTGATGAGGGTAATATACATGGTTGGGTCTTTGTGTTTTTCTCCAAGGCCCACCACATGACATTTCGTGGTATCTTATCGTAGGCCTTCTCCAAGTCAATGAACACCATATGCAGGTCCTTCTTTTGCTCCTTGTATCTCTCCATAAGTTGTAGTATCAAGAAAATGGCTTCCATGGTCGACCACCAAGGCATGAAACCAAACTGAATTTTTGTCACGCTTGTCATTCTTCTTAAGCGATGCTAATGACTCCCATATGCACGGGTTCTAAATTCCATAAGGTGCTCTATCTTAGATATTTGATCCATGCTTTTTATACCAAGAGGACAGAAATATACATTTTATAATTAAATGCAAAACCGGCAAGTAGCTAAAGAAAATGTGCATTTCAACATACTGTACGAGTACAGGAATAAGGCTAAATAAACAAACATCAATTACCTACAAAGATGTGCAGTGCAAGAAAGAATGTCAGATAGAACTGTGGAAGCATAGCTGTGCAATAATCATTTATATGAAGTAAAAGTAGAGGTGGGGCAGCAGGGGTACAGTTCTGTTATCATACTCTTGAATCATTATGGATCAAGAAGGCAAAATTAAATAGTTAATAATCAATGAGAACTCAAATATAAATGACAGTGTATAGATTAAAATCTCTGTAAAGCACACAGAACATGCTCACCGTTAATAATCTGATTTCGGATGAGGCTCTGGAGGAAAACACAAACCAATCTCACCAGTCTGTTCTGCATGTACTTATCCTGCAAGGGAAAATGATTATATGTAACGAATTTGGCGATATTTGAATCTTTACCAAGTGACATGACCATTACAAAATCATTAGCCTCTAAGCGAACAAAGATTTTCTTATGAGTAGACAATGTTATTAAAGTACACAAATTATTCATCAGTGATGCAAAAAGTAGAATAAGAGCTGCCAATTACACATGGGTTAGCAAAAATAGCTGTCAATTATGCAAGCATTTAACTCACAAAACAAGACAGTGGCTTATTCAGTTATTCACATGGGCAAAATAACCTGAACTACTCTCTGTGTACCACAGTAACTAACCACATCCCAATATGTGCATAGACAAGGAATCATTAAATATATTAACTTACATAACACAACAGCCTAGCCACTTTCGAAGCATTCAAGTAAGCGCAAAGACTGGAAATATAGCAATAACCTCTCCTTTGATTTTCTTTTTCCATGGAAAACAAATTTCAAACGGTTCAAAGAGAATGTCCTGAGGCCGATGACAGTAATAGTGAAATAGAGGGAGTGACTGAATAAAAGCTAATCAACATGCCAAGGTTCGATATCCCCATGGGCGCAGGTTGCCGACGCCACGGCTACAGGAGGCGAAGCCGGCGCTCGGGACGACCGGACAGGGGAGGTGCTGGCGCGGCGAAGGGCTCGCCGGCCGACACTGCAGCTACAGCTCGGGAGGCCGGCCAGAGGTTGTGGAGGGTGTGCTAGCAGGGTAAAGAGCTTGCCGGCGAGGCTAAGGAGGTGCGAGGCGCACGATCTCTGCGTGGCTGTGCGGTGCGTGTGTGACGGCACGTGAGGGAAGAGACAAGGGAGGGAGAGAGGATCAGGCTTTTTTTTAGGAAGTGGGGATCGGGCTATTTTTAGAGTGGGAGCTAGCTGGGCCTGGTGGGCCCGTTCCCGAAGGCTTAGGGAAAGAGAAAAGATTTGGTGCCGGCCCAGTCAAACAGAAAAAACAGTTTCCATATTTAAAAAAAGAAAAAAAACAGAAAAAACAGAAAAAGGAAAAAGTAGGGTCCACAAATTACAAAAACATCCATAACTTTATTATAAATTACAACACAGATGTTTGGAAGGTTTGAATTTAATTCAAATTGGCAACATGACAAGTAATACAAAAACCAATTCACACAAACATCCATAACTTTATTACAAATAGGTATGGGCTGTTATGACATTGAAGGGAGGAGGCTGTATATATGCACATGTAAGATATATTTTCTATGCAAAGCTTTTTTTTACTCCGTGTGTGCCTGATCAGAGTTAATTGCAGCTGATGGTGGTTTCTTTGTGTGGTGACATGAGTCACATGACCAAACACGGCAGTTAAGAATGCGCAGGGAGGCGACTTGGGGGCTTGGGGCGGATCGCACGCAACTGACTGGTCGGCCTTCATGCGGCCACGATAAATAGATGTATAAACTCTAAATTTGTGAGGTCTGCTTGAGCTAGAGCTTTGTCATCTATGCAACTATATCTGTATTTGGATCTACAATATATATATATATATGAAGCACATATGCCCGTGCGTTGCAACGGGGGGAAATAGTATGCATTTAAAGTTGGTGAGAATTATATGTGCAAGCAAAACCCTATGTGCACATGAAAAAGGAACATTTAGCTTCTCGGTTTCGCCAGGTGTGAAATAATCAATCCGCTATTTTTCCATTCATTGATCGAGGGCATTTAAGAGTTTTGTTACGTCATCGTACGCCAGAGAAGGCCCATGAGTTATTCAATCTACTTTTCCTTTCAATTGAGGAAATTTAAAGGTATGAAGTTTCTGAATATTGTAGGAAACATAAACCATTTTTAAAATCCTGAACTCTTTTTTGAAAATGATGTACACTTTCAGAAAAACGCAAACAAAGTTTGAAACAGGAACATCTTTTAAAATTCACAACATTTTTTGAAAACACCAACTTTTTCATAAAAATTAGCACGTGCCAGCATATTGTCTTTTATTGGCATATGCAAGTTACCTCCGGCAATAATTTGTGGAGTCCCCGTTCTGCTCATGATTCTCGAGACAACTTCCGTATTCTCACACAACCTCCTTATTTCCAGACAACTTAGAGACATATAAAAACGGGTGTGATTTAGTATAAAATTCCAAGATGGAACTGTTCCTATCATAATTGCAAGCTAGCTGAGTTGGTTTTATCTGTCGGCACAATAGGGAAGGTTCATAGTTCAATCCCCTCACGCCTTATATTTCTTGCTGCTCGTCCGTCCGAAAGAAAAAGAAATACATGGTAGGTCCAGTTTGGCCCACACCAGGGATAACCGAAAAAATTGGGGAACTACGTGTAGAATGGACGGAACAAAATCTATACGTATTTTTTTTTCTTTTCTTAGGGCAGCTGCGTGGGAGCTACTATATGACGCTAGTTGCGTCAAATAGCGCGTGGGATGCACAACAGTTCGCGTTGCGTCAAATAGCGCGTGGGATGCACAACAGTTCGCGTCTGGGCCAGCCCACTGGCAGGCACCAAAATAACCTGTGTTTGCAAGGCACGAGTAATAATCCAAAAAGACGACATGTTGAACGATTGAACACATGACCTTAAAGACCCGACCATGTGCCGCAAGCCACGGCAACAAACGCCTACTGCTAACCAATGGTCAGCGCGAATATTTAAGAACACAATGCAACGTCGGATTTAAAATATTTTTTGAACTTTTTAAAAAATATGAATTACTAAATATTCTTGGAAACGTGAACATTTTTTGAAATTACGAAGAATGTTTTTAATATCATGTCCAATTGGAAAAAAAAACATGAACAAAATTTGAAAAACATCGTTTTCTGAAGACATGAACCTCTTATCAAAACCCAAATATTTTTTAAATTTGTGACCGACTTTTGAAAGTGGAACATGTTTTGAACATTCCGAACAATTTTATAAATTGTGTTTCTAAACACGGACATTATTTTGAATCTGTGAACATTTTGCTAAAACAATAATATATTTCAAATTTCGATTATTTTTTAAAATACATGTTCTTTAAATCCCAAACAATTTGGTAATATTTATGAATCTGAAAAAATTTGGAACGAGAAAATAAATTAATTTTCCAAATATTTTTAAAAAGGGGAAGAAAATATTGTAATTCGAACATTTTTCCAAAATTTGACAAAAATTCAAATTCTGAACTTTTTTAAAAAATTTGAATTACGAAATAAGGTAAAAATAAAAATAAATTTGGACGGGAAAACAGAACGGGCCGGCCCAGTCTTGGCCGTCCTGGGCAAACACCGACTATCTACCGCACAGGGCGAGAAATAGGCCTTTTGCGGCTACATGGGCAGGCAAATAAGTGGGCTGGCTTCCGCTGGCCCACAGTGTGTGAGGGCCAAGTACGAAATTCTGGATTGCTAAAAGAACAGACGGACACATAAAAATTTAGTACCACCTCGGATAGAAAAATAAATTTCGACGGTGAACGGATGAAAAAACTGGAGAAACGCACCTCGCTTTATTAGTAAAAAAAAGTATAGATATAGATTAGATTAGAAGAACAGTGAAGAGATGGACAGCACGCCGACGAGTTAGTTGATTGGCTTGTCAGGAGTTAGTGAGAAAATACTAGAAGATTATGTATTTATTTCATACAATACTAGGTATAATAGGCCAGTAATTTCCCTATGCATGCGTTTTAGTCTACGAAGCAGATTTTTTTTAACATAATCACATTGTTTTGCTGCTTTGATGATTGATTTTTGTACATGTAAACAACCATGTAGTTATTTACTGTTAGAGTTCATGCACAAGCAAAAGGTTTCACTTAGATTCATCATATTCTCTTAGTTGTTGCCTCCATTATTGGTAGGAACCGGATCCCTACCAGCGCGTGGTCTCAGGTTGTAGGGGTGGAAGGAAGGATGGCGTGGAGGAAGGCGTGGTCGCCGGCGCTGGGGCGCCGTCGTTGCGTGCGCGCGAGAGAGAGAGAGCGCAGGGACGGCGACTAGGGTTAGGTTTCCCGGCTCCCTAAGGAAGCCGAGCAAATATGATTGCTTCTTGCTTAATCCCAAAACGGGTCCTTACACGAGTTTATATAATCCTCCTAATAAGATAATTGGGCTAAGCCCCTAATAACGATAAGATAACTGGGCCACAACTAACTGGGCATCACTGCCACCGTCTATGAGGACAGAAAGGAATATAAGCGGAAACACATGTGGGGTATTGTGTTGAAATAAAGGACGGAGACAAATGTGTATTGGAGAGGAGGGATGGCCTGTGATATGTTTTCTTCTCCCGTTGCAACGCACAGGAAACTTCAAATGTGCATGTCACTTATTACTGAATTTCCACCACAATAGTTGACCACTTATGTTCTTGCAACAGGATTTTTTATAAGGACGGAGACAAGTGTGTATTGGCGAGGATGGATGGGCTGTAATTTGTTTTCTTCTTCCGTTGCAACGCACAGGCATTTTTTGCTAGTAAGTATTAACACAATATCATGTAACCATCAATTTGAATGAGTTATTCTGCAAATATACGTCATCGCTCCAATTAATTATGTCATCAATTTCTAATTGAATGAATTGGAAGAACAAGAACAAACCTTAATGTTTTGACAAGATTGAATACAATTTGAGATGTATTCGTGGACAAATCCTGTCGGGAGTTCAACCGCAGTAGTAAGTCTGTTTACAACTTCCATCGAATGCAGGCTCATCTCCATGTGCACAAGAACATCAAAATAACTAAAAGGAGGAGGATCAGTACTAAGATAGAGGAAGCTGGCGCAGAGGCCATCACAATTTTCACGATAACAGAACACGCCTGAGAAAAGAAACAGACATTACCCTGCAATGTCAGGAGAGTTCATAAGCTTCGAAAGAAGCTCTACAGCAATGAGTGGATTATGCTCAACAAGGTCCTGAAACCATAGAAAAATATGTCAGACGGAATACATGAAAAGTGTGAGGAGATAAATATTGTCAAGAGTATACATACTGGAAGTTTCTGTGGAGTCATCCCGCAGTGATAGACTAGCTTAGAGTCCTTCACCAATTCTATAACAACTTGCTGTGAAAAGCTGCGAACAAATTAGGCTTGCACCATATGAAAATATGTTGCACGCAAATGAATGTGTTTGCATGAGTAGCATTATCCAGCATCAGGCTGAATAACTTGAAGATTCAAGAGAACGCAAAGAATCTTTGGAAATACTACAGCTGCCTAAATATTTATTGAAACACTCATTTCTCCCTAAATTGATATAATAGAAATACTAGAATGGAGCAGCGAACCTCCTGTTGAGCAGGTACAAGTGGACCTTTTAAGGCTCTGGCAATCAAATCACGGATCGCAGCCCCACGACTCGTTTCAGCACACATGCTATAATCCCATAATAGCTCATGATTGTTGTCAGGATTCAGCCACTGTAACTGTATTTTCAGAGCAAGTACAGTCATATTAACAATAGAACTGGTATGAAAATACAACTCTTGGCTGAATACGTTACCTCCCCATCAAGTATATGAAGTCTTGGGGGGTTCGGCCGTATCCATTGGGGACCCAGTCTTCCCCATGATTTTTCTTGGAGTAAAGCAACAAGAGCAGAATCTCTATCATCGGAAGTAGATTTTTGTTTGCTTCCAGGCGCTGATATCCTAGAAAATGATGTGATTTTAAAAAGTAACATGTTCATAAGGAAAAGCCCAAGAAGAAATAACAAGCAGCACATTCTAACTTTGTGGAGGCAGCTGAGCATACATACTCTGATGAATTGGCACAACTCTGAGGTATATCTGGATCTGGTATAGCACATCTAACAGTAGCGCTTCTGAAACTACTAACTTGAGGCTGAGGCTGTACAATACTCCTGCAGAATTGCTTCTCAAGCTGTTCCCGTGGCAATAAGGCCTAAATAAACAGATGACCCTGAGTTAAGAGGCCGTTAATATTGGAAATAATCTACATATAGTTTACATAACTATATTCAATCAGTTCCTTTATTAAACAAAAGTTTAACAGTCTACCTGTGATGCAGAAACAGGCCCATTTACGTAATCTACAGCTGACTTTTGCAGCACCTGACAAAATAGAGCACCGCCAAACTTAGCATGGATAGACAAACTACACTTGTCGACAAGGATAAATCAAGAGATAACTATATCAAGGCCCCACTGGATATTTGATTATATCATAGGTATTTTATGGACAAGTCAAAGAGCAGAAGAAAAGACCTCATTGTTATTGTCTCCGCTGGACGAAGTCAACAAAAGTTGGACAAATGCTTGTTCTGATTTATCTGATGATTCATCACAAGCTGCCTGTTGATAACAAATATCAAAACTTCAAGAATGATAAACAGCTAATCTAATGCCAACAAGCTGAAGGGTGATGAATTTGGCAGTTCTTCCATTGTTGCCATCGCTTTTTTTTTCAAAAGAAAGTTATATCCACTGGTCATAGAGGCAAAGAAGCAGCTGCTTCAAAACTATAAAATCATGCTGAACTATGCACTTGGACAGGTTGGTGTCAACTCATGAAGAGTAGTGCAACCACAATTCACTCATTCGAATAAGATTGCGCACAATCCCCATAAATTAGCCAAATTAACTGTTCTAAAAGATCAGGACGCTTCTACTTGCCATAATTCCGTAAACAGAAGAATCCCAAAAGAAGCCATTGATCTTACAGTGTAAGGCTTTCAGACTAACAAGCTAAGCTAGACAGGGCGAAATTATATGTTGTGGCCCAAGAAGAGATCAGCAAGAGCTCAAACTATTCTCAGTGTTGGATAAGAGACTTTGATCTGATGTTCAAAATATCAACTTCTGGAGTTCAAATTCAAAACTCAAAAGAACGGCCATAAAATCCAATGGAGAAGCTAGAAGCAACATCAAAGTTTATATTTTGGGCTACAGTACTAACATGAGGACTGAAATGTAAGGATTCAAGGGTCCTTATGTTAGAAGCTAAAGCCAGATATTGAGTAAAGGGAACCTGGCAATCAGTACAGTTACTAAGCTCCCACGAATTGGAGCTTCCTGGTTGATCGAGGCTGTGAAAATCGCGTGGGTCCGACCTGTCATCAGGTGAGAGAGAGATATTTACCGCCTAGGCCCATATTGTGTAGGCTGTTCAACGTGCTGCAGTTGGGCCTCCCCGCTCTCTCCTCCTCACCCCGAGAGTGTCCTGCGCGCTAGGGTTCCCAGCTGCCGCCGCCCAACTCCGACTTGCTGCCGCCGCCCCTCATCCTAGCTCCTCCGGCGTTAGCCACCAGAAGAAGGGCCCTCCTGAGACCTCCTTGTCCCCCGATTAAGGCCGTCTAGGCTCTGTCATCGTTCTCACCCATCGGCTCACGACGTCGGAGAGGCGGATGAGCAGGCCGAGTAGTCCGTGGTGTCATCGCTGGAGAGACGAAGACGATCTGTCGGGAGCTCGATAGGTGACCGCACCTCCTTCCTTTCTCTTCTCTCGGATGTTTCCCTTTCTCCTCTAAAGAAGCCATTTATTCTGCAGTAGCCGCAAACCATGGAGAATATGGTGGCTGCTTAGTCTTGGAGCAAAAACCATGGAGGATATGTGGGGTGCTCGGGAGTCAGGATTGGAGCAGCGAACCATTGCAATTTGGTTGATTTGGGAAAGGGCTCTGCACCCAGCTAGGTGAGTTTGCAACATGTGCTCGCACTGCTCAAAACATGCATGTTTGAAAATTAGTTCGTTTGTTGTTAAGATCTCTAAAGAATTTTTGCCTCAATAATTAAAAGTCTTTGTTTGGACTACTTTGATTTTTTTTGTGGATCCAAGATTTAGCTCAATAACCAAAAAGACTGAATATATCTTATTAGATAGTAATGTCTATATTGTGGTGGACTGTCAATCCTTACAGTTCGATTAATAGAATTATCGGCTTAAGGAAAAAAATGATGTTTGTAATTATGTGCCATATATGCAGATCCAAGTTGCCAGAATGGAATATGGATGGACAACAAAAAAAGATCTGGTTCCTTTACTTTTTGGTTAATGGAGGCATATGGTTCAGTCTCAAGTGGAGTACACCATGTATACACATTTATATCATGTCACATGTAATGCTAATTTTTACTCTATTGTCAATCAGTAGCAAGGTCTTCTATCGTTGCTTTACATCGCCAAATGCAACACCTGGACTCTCTGGTTTGAAGCCTTGATTGTTTGCAGTCACTCAATGTAATATTCAGATTTACCATATTGTCGTCCAACAGTCCTAACTTGACATGTGCATGTTTGAAATGTCCATATATTCAACGACATCTCGCAGGAGGTATACAAAGATAATTCGAATGACAAGTTTGAGAAAAACTCAATATGGCCAGTGCTAATTTCTACCAGATTTGGATCACTAAAACTCTGCTTAAACCAAGTGATATTTACGTGATTCATGCAGGTATGTTTGATTGATAACATTGTGGCATCCTTTTGTCCTCCAAATGATATACGAGGCAATCAAGTTTCAGCCTGAAATTTCTGATGATATTTCTAGAACCTATTAGGATGTGTGCATCTGTTGTTTCAATTCGAATCTCTGTTCTGTTTTGTGTGTACATTTCATTTGGTAGGTGGATCATATTACTAGCTGGAATTCAGGAAAACACATATGCATCTTTATTATTCTATGGAAGATGTCATTGGCACCTGTTTTTGCCTAAGAAAAGTACAAGTATTCAGATATTCTCTCTAGCTATAGGTATTTGAATTTCAACTCTACTCTGCTCTTCTATTGACAAGTTTAAGCTATAAATTAAGCACTTAACCACGTTCAGGTGAAATTTTTGCTACTACTTCCGCTGCTAAATATGGTGGTGCTACCATTAGGAGGCTGAGGCATTCTTCGGTGGATCAAAATGCATCGGTTGGTCAACAATTGCACATCCTGGTAGATCGAGGTTGGTGTTATACTGTTATCTATTATCCGTATGCAAGTTCCAATAGGTTGGTGCTATCTGTCCTACATATTTAAGTTCCAATTGACTTTGATATTTGATTCATTTTTTTAGGCCAGAATAGCAGTGTTCCATTTTGTATCTCAGTCTATTACGTTAGACTGAAATAATTGCTTTGAATAAACTGATATGCTAAGAAATAATCACATGTACTTCTTATTGGAGTTTCTCCATTATTTTCTGTTATATTTGGCAAAAATTACTCTACAATATGGTGCCCTCAGTGCAAAAGAAATGCCAATGCTAATTTGGTGTTTACACTGATATAAACAAGGCTCAAGAACTATATTAATGCTTCTATCGTCATGCTGTTATGTTTTCCAGTTTTCCGCAGTTCGTAAGTTTATCACGCTCTTTCATTTATGGTTGTAAGATGTCAAGAGACACTCCTCAACCTTTTGTATTTTTTATATTAGTAGCTTGTATAAAGAAGAAGTGCCCTGGAGTATGTAATGTCAGTTTGGCTACCTCCATAAAATGACACAAAGATTGGCTATTCAGTTTTCCTCTTTATCTGATTGCAATATTTTATTTCCCTTTGGAAATTATATAGTGGATATCAATTGTGTTGCAGCCTTAAAAAGTAGTGTGGGGAATGGGGATATAAACCCATATAGTATGCCTTAACTCTGGTATTCATATGAAATGAGCCCAGTTTTGGAAATAACCTTGTACATAATCAACAACAACAAAGCCGTTAGTCCCAAACAAGTTGGGGTAGGCTAGAGGTGAAACCCATAAGATCTCGCAACCAACTCATGGCTCTGGCACATGGATAGCAAGCTTCCACGCACCCCTGTCCATAGACCTTGTACATAATCACTCATATAATTTCTATTCATGTTGTTTTTGTGATCTTTGATAGGAGACATTCGGGTTAACTTTTGTTTTTTCTTGTTTATGATTATATCTGTGCGGCAAAAGTTGCATTAGTTATGAGACATATGCAACATTGCATGTGAGCTCGAGATGTGATTCTTTTTGTAAATTCTAGCTGAAACTAACTATATTTTCCTAGACAAGCGTGTGTCCTTTACTTCCAAGGCCAGTATTATTCAACTTCAGTATCAATGATTCTTTGCATGTTGAGGAACATGTGTGATTCTTAGGAGAGAGCATAGCCAAGGTTATTCTAGAACTACTCTTGTTATTTAGCTCCAGTACCATTGATTCTTGGAGCGGCAAGTGATTCTTGCAGGGAGGAAAGCCGAGGATATTCCTGACCTATTGTATATATAAAGCAAGGGTTTCTTTACTTCTGTTAGACCTCTATGAATTTGAGGAGGACTTTTTAAAGCTTCACTTAGACCAATAGATTCCAGGGCTTTCTTATGTTTTGTGATAAGGCTCTGTCCATACCAATCAAAGATGCCAGAGATTTTGTGGAGAGATGTTCTACAAGAGATTTGATGAGATTTTTGTTTTCTTTGAAGTTGACCCTGTTGGGTCTGGTTCTATTGCTTATGTATGTGTTTGGGTACTTCTCTTAATTGTGAGATCCGGTGAATTATAACGTTGGTGCTTTGCATGATTCTTTTGCGGTGTTAGGCCTATACATACATCATTTTCTTGTTTGTGACAAATATACTTTACTTTAATATTAATTGGGAAGACTCACTTATGTGGGTACGGTGAATAGATAATACTGATGTGAACCTTGCCTTGCTTCTGTTTTCAGTTTTGGCATCGATGGACTCAGGAGAGGACTTAAGTTGGTAGACTTTATTTTCTCACTGTTTGCTGATGTGCGTAACCAAGCAGCCACCACATCGCACATCAGAAGCCATCACCAGAGTAAGAACGAAGCCAACAAAAAGAAAAAACAACACCGACATAATTAGAAGCCTCCAACTCAGGTGAAACACACAAGGAGTCACCGGACTGTAGCAACTCCCGACTAAAGGACGGCGCGGCAAAGCGCGCGTCACCCTCTAGTATTATAGAAGGCGGAAGACAAAGTGCAAACTATAAGACTAATTTCAAGGAAGGAATCCAAAGTCAAAATGGATTCAATAACAAACAATCCTCCAATTCGCGCAATCATTTCCCTGAAGGCAACACATGAAATTGCAAATGAAACTTGGTTGCCAGATCAGAAACTATAACAGACAATAATACATCGATGTGTTATGCTAGCGTAAATATCCCTTAACTATAAGCATAAAATTAGGCACTCACTTAAGCACGCCTGGGCGCTGCGCGGAGGCAAAATGCCTCACTTTGGCCCTGGGCGGTAGAATAGGTGGCCGGTAAGGTGCTTTGGTGGTGATGGCATTGGGTAAGGAGAGGGAACGGTGGGGGAGATGTGACCAGAAGACTGATGCGTGTCTGGAAGGCAGCAGGCAAAAGAAAGAGATAAAGGAGAGCAAATGGACAGTTCAGATTAGAGCATGTAGACGGTTCAGATTGGGTTGGCATGCTAGGGTTCCATAGTGGACTTCAATGGGTCAATGCTGTAGAGCTGAAAGATGCTCTGAAAAATAAATGTGTGCCATATCCGTACAAAAATGCACCCAGCCGCCCCTGCTATCATGTCCGCACAAACGCCGGCACCGCGTCGAGCTAGGCGCTAGGCAGAGGCAAAATGCTCGCCTAACGTCTTGCACTCAATTTTTCTTTGCGACAATAAACTATCAAAAACTTTATGATTCATGCCCTAGCAATCATAAACGTATCAAAGAAGCTTTGCAAGTTCACATATTTATGTTTTACGTATGTTGGAGGGGGGAAATGGAAGTTTGTCCATAATGATCTAAATCACACATAATTGGAAAACAAGGTTTTGAACTTACATTTAACAGCAGAGGAACATAGGGATTTACTGGCTGTGAGGAATAGCTCTGATGAAGAATTGCAAATGCGATTAGACGACCGGTTGCATGAAGCATTTTCTTGTCCTAGTCAAATAGATAAAAATAACACATCAAACTTCAAACTCCATTTGTTCTGTGAAACAAAGTAGGTAAACAGACATCTCCATATTAATTACTATTACGAACAAGATACATTAGTAACAAATTCTTCAAAAATTTCAAACAGACATTACAAAGTCTGTCAGTCACTATATGTAGCAGCATCCAGCTTAGGTGAAACACCTTGATGGTTGCAATGTTTTAGAGGCCTACAGGTGCTATGGAACCACTGTTCAGGATATCAGTAACTGGTACCATATCGGTCAGGGGCTGATAAGGGATTAATCAGCAAATCGGCCATTTAACTGAATATATCGGTAACCCATTTATCGGTAGGTTAACTCGGGTCATATCTATATATTTGAGGCTACATAGCAACATGCATTGTACTGAATGTCTAAATATGCAATCATAGGCTACATAGCAACACGGAAGAGTGTTACCTTGATGTTCTGATGATGTCCAGATACATATAAGAGCAGCAGCAACAACAACAACAACACAGCAGTAGTAATTGTACATCACTATCTAACATCAAAGGAGAGCAGCACAACAACAATACTTCTTGTACATTATTGGCATAGGAGAGTAGTTTTGGGCCAAAATATGTGCCCAGTTAATCGCTCCAACCAATAATTCGGTCTGACAACAGATAAATCAACTTATCAGACTGATTAACTGGGCCTCCCAGTTAATGGGCCGAATAGGCCTTTTCTCGTATCGGAGGGGGGGCGAATAGCAGTTAATAGGCCAATATTTGTAACAATGTATGGAACGATTCAGGTCACAGACTTTTTAGGTTTTTACATGGGCATCTTGTTGGGAATTATTTTTTATGATCCATTAGTGTGCTTGAAGAAAAAACAATTAATACATAAGATGGTAATGAACTATTTTTAGCCTCTTATTTTCCTTTTCACTACAAGAAATGTTCGCAAATCTTATGGCATCCTCAGAAGGATACCTAAGCAAATAAATCAGACACAGCACACTGATCACCGAGTATTTGCTTGATTCTACCATGAATACAAACCCCTGCCGTGCAATGTAATACAAAATCTCAGCGGTGCTATATCTTTAGAAGACAATGTGCAGCTATAGCAGTAAACTCCAAATGGAGTCTCAGAAAGTAGTAAACTTATTGCCATCTACAAATCCATTAAAATTCGATCCAACTTTGAAACAGGAGACATAGTGACCTCCGAGGCTGCAAATCTTCGCAGATCGTCAGTTAATCAAGCCCTTGTTCGTTCGAGGCCTAACCCAGTCAAGTGAAAGTGAAACTCTCAGACACCCTGGGCACAGCAAAGCGCACTAAATCTAACCACCCAGCACAAACGCTAAGCAAACCAGACCAAACAAGTGCCCGATCCATTCCATCGCAAAGGGGTCTCCGACCCAATCTGGCGAACGAAGCAAGCTAGCTCTCGCATCGCGGGGAGCTGGATGAGTCTCACGGGAGCGTACGAGGGGGGAGAGGGCGGGTGGGGGGGAGGAGGGTCGTGGCTTGCCTCTAGGAGGAAGCAGAGCGTAGCGCCGACGCGGAGGCGGCGCTCGCGGGGGAAGCGCGCGAGGAAGTCGGCTACAACGTCGGCCAGCGGGCGCGCAGCGGATGCGAGCAGCGCCAGGAGGCCTGCCCGCTCCTCCGGACGCAGCGTCGGGACGGGGGCGTCCACCGACATGGCCGTCGCTGTGGCGGTGGTCGGCGGCGAGATTTTTGTAGTTTTGGGTTTTCCCCTCTCGGGTGAGAGATTCGGGGACAGTGGGAGAGTAGGCGACTTGAGGATGTGGATCGGACGGGCTGTGAAAATATATACACATTATATATAGAGAAAGGCGTTTTGGAGGCCAAGCTCCATGGAGGCCTTTATTTTTGAAAAATTTAAATTCAAACTTTTATGGTTCAAAAAAATCTAAAAAATATATGCATGTATGTAAGGATGTAACTCACACGTGTGTAAAAATTCATGATGAAATACCTTGAGTTGCGACCTATAAAAAAAACAAATTCATGGCCTGGGAGGATGAATAGTATCATGTGTTAAACAGCCACAGATTTGTCTTTTTTGCACAACCCTTATTTCAATGTATTTTGAACTGAAAAGTTACACACATGTGTATTATGCCTTCATGTATATCTGTAATTTTTTCAGATTTTTTGAAATATAAAAATATGAATTTCAGTGAAATTTCAAATTTGAATTTGGAGGCCTCACTGGAGCCCGAGCTCCAAAAGGGATATATTGCACAAATGCCCGTGTGTTGCAACGGGAGACAAAAAACCCTTTTTTTCTTGAATGTGCACGAGTGTGCGTATCATATATTAAGAGAAGAAGGGGAAGAACCCCGTCCACAGTTATTTACAAAGCGTTCACAGAGAAACGCACTCCATCCCACGCCACATTACATTACATAGGACTACTCATCGGCCGCCCGCCCATCTACCCCTGCAAAGGTGATTAGAAAATCTTCATGCAAGATGCCTGCCTGCTTCCATGATACACACTCAGAGGCAATCCGTCATAGGATAAGCTGCACATCCGGTCTCATCCCGTCAAACACAATAGAGTTTATGTGCTTCCACAACGCCCACGTGGTTAGTAAGGGCTCGAAGAGTCTTGGCACGCTTTCCATGTAGTATGGCCCTTGTGCACCATGTTGGTAAATCTTCGCCCACTCACGATGACAGGCCTGTCATGCCCATGGCTTGGCCTATCTTGGCCCATACTTCTTTCGCGAACACACACTGGACCAAGAGGTGATTTATGTCATCGTCGTCCTAGTCGCAAAGAGGGCAAGCATCCTGGTGTGGGAGTCCGCGCTTTGCTAGCCTGTCCGAGGTCCACACTCTGTTCCGCAGGCCAACCATGCGAAAAATCGACAACGCAAAGGTGCATTCGATGACCATGTGAAAACTGGTGTCGGTGAGGCTTGAAGAGTGGCAAACCTGGCCGCGTATGCTGATCTCGCCGAGAACTGGCCATCTTTCTCCCAGGACCATGACAGTTGATCTGGTACTTCTGTGTTTAGCCTGATATTTTCCACCTTCGTCCAGGTCTCCAAAAATTGTAATAGGCCAGTCTTGTCCATGTTCGGTCCGACATCTCGGGCCCATGTTGCTTCCATCAAAGCCTCCGCAACAGTTCTAGAGCTCCGTACTTTCTTTGGCACCCTCGCATATACTGCAGGGGCCAGCTCTTGTATTCGGTAACCATTGAGCCACCTATCCTCCCAAAACAAGGTTGTGCGTCCATCGCCTAGAGACAAGTGAGTTGCCGCCTCGAACAGACCTTTTGCCTCATCGGTGATCGAGAATCTGAATTCCACCCATGGTCTGGACGGGTATGTCCGCTGCAGCCATAGTCATTTGGCTTGCAATGCCACATTCATCCATCTCAGGTTCGGGACACCGAGACCACCTGCCCACTTTGGTCTACAGAGAGTCTCCCATGCGACAACACATTTTCATCCTCCAGCTTCCTCCTTTCCACACCACAAGAAATTTCTGCAGATTTTGATCATTGCCTTGATCTTTTTTGGTGGCAGACCCATAGCTATCATGGAGTGCACCGTGATTGCACATAAAACCGACTGAGTCAGTAACAGCCGGCTACTCTTTGGTAGGGATACCGCCTTCCATGTTGGCAGGCGTGTTGCTAGTTGATCCACCAAGTCCTGGAAGTGTGTAGTTGTTTGTTTCCGAATCGACAGTGGTAACCCAAGATATCGGCATGGGAAAGTTGTAGTTGCGCATCCCGGCAGCCCCGACACCAGCTGCATGTGCTCTGGCGTGCATCTTATTGGTAGGGTAGAACTTTTCTGTAGGTTGACTTGGAGTCCCGATGCATGCCCAAACAGGTCCAGAATGGAAGCACACGCCTGAAGGCCCGTCTCCTTTGGGTTCAGAAAGATCATCGCGTCATCTGCACACATGGATACCCGGTGTCGCAGTCCCGTCCTGGCCAGTGGGGCAAGCAATCCAACTGTGGTGGCGTGCTCAAACAGTCGGTGTAGTGGTTCCATGTAGAGAATGAAAATCATGGGTGAGAGTGGACTTCTTTGTCGCAGCCCTTGGCAGTTGAAGATCGTTTGACAGCTATCTTGGTTGAGGATGTTGCGAGCAAACCACAAATCCAGGAGGTTGTCGGTGTACTAAAGTTTGGGCCCTTTAGCACCCCATACTTGTGCACGGGCAGTCGTAGCCACACCCGCGGCAAGGCATGAAGAAGGTGATCAAGGACAGATACAATGCGAAGAGAAGCAGCCAAGCTAGAGACCAGAGAACAGAGGATGAGCTGGACCCCCGGCAAGATCCTTGCCGGGACGACATGTGAGACCCCGGCAAGATCCTTGCCGGGACGACTTATAGAACACTGACCAAAGCACCACCCTTGAGGCTGAGAGCTCTGACACCATCGACAACGTTAAGGCCAAGACCCAGGGGCGCGCGCGTAGTGGCGTGCCGATCTTTGTGAAGGCCAAAAGACGAGGTACCTAGCGAGATCCTTGCCGGAGACGTCTGCGAGGCCCCGGCAAGGATCGGCAAGACCGCGACAAGACTCTGCCACCCCGTTACCGCTCCAGCGCAGTGGCCGGCCTGCCAGCCTAGCAAGCGCCTGCGTGGTGGCATGCAGATCTTCGTGAAGACCCTGCCACCTCTCCGGCGTAGCAGCTGACCAGCCAACTTGGCACTGCATGCCTCGTCGGCATGGACGCGTGTCAAGACGGAGCGGGGCGGCGACGGACAGGACGGGTTCTACTCCCGTCCCCGATAAAGCTGAAGGGCACGTAAGCAACGCATTTAATGCATTTGTCCTAAGACGCCGATGATAAACATAGGCACTGTAGCTACTTTACACCTCTTGTGTGCCACTGTGGCAGCCCCTTGGACATATAAAAGGAGGCCCACGGCGTACTGGAGGAGGATTCGGACTTTTGAACCTCTCGGCCCAGCTTGCATGTAGAGCAGCTAGCCGAAGCTCAAGAACACAGAATATACACTCAAGCAGGACTAGGGTTTTACGCTTCTCAGCGGCCCGAACCTGGGTAAAAATCTGTCGTGTTGACCGTTAGATCCGCTCTTTGCACTACCCCTCTTCCCTGCCAAACCGTAGAAGGGATCCACGTGATCCCGTAGGTGTCGTTCTCGCCGACATCTTTGGCGCGCCAGGTAGGGGGAAGAAGAGTTCTGTGAACCTGATCTAGCGGTTAGCGCGTCGTTTCCTCGATCACCATGGCTCCCAAGAAGAAGGGGATCACGGCGATCAGTTATTCTGGAGCCGAACCGCCCGTGCCAACACGGACGGGCGATGGGGTAGTCGCGGATGGTGGTGGAGGTGCGGATCACGACCATCCACGACACTCCGGCAACCGAAGCCAGGCGAGCGGCGTCGTTCGTGCCCAAGACGATGAGCCGCACGCCGCCGCGTCCAAGAACAGAGCCGTGCCGCCTACGGGCGGCACGGGGACCTCAAAGGGCGGAGCCATACTGCCTATGGGCGGCGCGGCAACCTCCAAGACACCCCCGTCGGCGCCCGTGCCGCGGTCCTCTCAGGTCGTGCGCGACGAGCAGCGCCGCGACGTTGGTGACCCCGGGCGCCGCCGCGGGAAGAGCCCTCTGCATCATTCCCGAGATGCATAGGGCCGACATGCACGCCAAGATGTTGGTCAAGATGGCGCACGGCCGCGGAACCATGACGGCGCTCCTGCTAACATGGTTAGAAGTCCGAGCACCTCCCGTTCCTCGCACTTGTCGCTGCCACCTACGCCAGCGGAAGCATTAGCTCGAGTACAGCAACTCATCGACTTCCCTCCTGCTGCGGAGAAGCAAGAAGAGTGGAGGGTTGTGATGAGGACATCAATACCATTGTTACACCCACAGTCCCTGCTGCTATACATACTAGACCAATTACTAGAGCTCGCGCACGCCAATGAAATTATCAGGTACTTTCGTTTCTTGGTAATGATTCTAACGTTCATGAGAATATGATGCTGCCTAAATTGGATACATTTGTTTTGCTTAGAAATGAAGGGCCTAGCATGGATAAGAGGGATGAACACTGGAGCAAGACCAAGCATGGAGATGATGGCATGCGCAAGGAGAACAAGAACGGAGTTACAAGTGAGGAATTCAGGACTTTGAAGCCACCATAAGGAGTGAAAGAAGCCTTGGATGAAATATACAAGATGCCACTTCATAAATTTCGTCCAGAGGCTATTCTAGGTGTTGTGTCACCTTATTATTGGGGCAGGCCCATGTAATTTCAAAATACTTAAGTATAGGCTATTTTTAGAGTCCGTGTGTGTGGGGAAACAAGAGTTAGGGTTGGTTTCGGACCCCTCCTCCAAGGGCCATGAAATTCCCCCCTCTTCCTCCATATATACAGCCCTTAGGGCGTCGTTTAGACTTTGGAGTTTTGTTTAGATTAAAGTTCGCCATAGCTGCAACTTCGCGTACTTCGTTTGTGTTCAACGACCAGACAAAGGCATCACAGAACCCCACCTTGATCAATAAAGCTTTCCTCTTATATTCGCAATATCCGGATTGCAATCTTAGTTTCTTGCTTGTTCTTCGTTTGCTTGCTGGAAACAGACCTTCGTGGTCAGGTTGATCATGCTCTGGCGTGATCAATAACCTCTCGGAGTTGGTTTAGCGATTGCTTAGGCGCGACGTCCTCGCACGTTCGTAGTCAGATCGTCAAAGTCGACTTCCTCCAAAACGATAGGTACCATCTCATCGAAAGACAGGACACCTTTGCCTCTATCAAGTGGTATCAGATTTCCAGGTTGCTTGGTAAGATTTTACAGTTTTTCATAGTTTAGATCGAGTCTGTTCTTCATACCTACAGTCCACGAAAAAGCAAAAAAAAAGGGTTAGTTCATCATATCCGAACCAGTCTGAGCCTTTGCATAGTCTTTTCAGTATTTTGCTTTGTTGAATTTGCGGTTGCATACCATATACCACCACCGCTGCCATATACCACCACCGCTGCCATATCTTACCATCATATATCCACCACCAATCCGAGTTCTTCTCATATTAGGTTTATTTTCGAGATCCATCTATTTTCCGATTCGTGTTTCCTTGCCTGAGTAGGTTTCGGAAAAAAAAAGTCTGGACACCCCCGGGCAGTTTTTAGGCCAAAATTTTGGCGACCAAAAATATTTTTCCCCTATCCTATTTTTAGGTCCCAGGGAGCGTTTTGAGACACTCGCCATCATAGTGATTTTTTGTCACACTTTTTCGTTGTCGCTGCCCTGATTTCCGAAAAAAATTGTCAAAAAATAATTCGTGACCTATTAGTTTGACTTGGGAAGAGTTTTGAGACACTCGCCATCATAGTGATTTTTCGCAAAAAAAAGAGGAGCGCAAAAAAAGAGCAATTTTTTTTTCAGAGTGTGCTTTTCCTTTGTTTACGTGTCGCGCCGTGATTTTGTTCATGTTCTAGGCTCGCGTCTCTAGTACGGTCTAGCCTAGGACCAGCACAGTACCGTCATTGAGTGTTTATTAAACTTTGCATCTCTGAATTGATTATTGCTAACCCTTTTTGCTACCATATTATAAGCCTTCCCAGCTCCACATACATCTACGTCGTGCGTTTGACTCTCCCTAGTAATCGCTCTATCCAAGCTTTGAGAGTTTTGACTACAACGGTTGCCGATCACCACCTGCTGCTTGGTAAGAACTGGTACGAATTTGAGATTTGCTTGACGGATTTGTGACGCCCCACCACCACCATTTTCTAGTAGTCTGTAGGATCATATTCTTGTGTGTTTCTATTGCTGCTAACCATGGCAGGTTCACAAGTCGATGAGACTGACTGGGAGAACATGAGAATAAGGAGTTGCATGATAAATTTCAGCAAATGATGATTGAACAGGTGCAAGATGTGCTGAACAATTTTGAAGAGGCCATGGATAAGATAACTGGCCTTGAGAAGACGTTCGAAACAAAGCTCGATAACAAATTTAATGAACTGATTGCGCGTCTTCCACAACCACCACCTGCTGCACCTGCCGCACCTCTGCAGCAGCAGCAGCAACAACAACAACAACAACAACAACAACAACAACGACGACGACGACGACGACGACTACCTCCACGTCGCGAAACAGCCCTCCGTCGAGCAAGCCGTGTCCCTCTTGAGCCTGGCCAAACTATTGGTGCTGCTGTTGATACTTCTGTGGCTCCTTTGCTGATGAGGAGGAGGAGGATTATGCGGGAGATTACGAGGATGAGGTTGATCAAAATCAGAACTACGTGCAACCACCAGCACCACAACCACCAGGTCGTCCACATGCAAGTAATCGCAATGGTTGGGCTGCACCACCCCCTCAGGTACGAGATCATTACCATCTCCCTAAACTGAAATTGAATATTCCACCATTTGAGGGTAGACACGTTCCTGATATATATCTTACTTGGGAGTTAGAAACTGAACAACGTTTTACATGTTTAGAATATCCCGAGGAGAGACGTGTTGCTGCTGCACTTTGTGCTTTCACTAGTTTTGCTTTTGTGTGGTGGTCTGAACATCATAGATTATATCTGAATAATATTCCAACTACTTGGGCTGCTTTGAAAACTGCTATGCGTACTCGTTGGGTTCCACCATATTATCAACGTGAATTACTTCAAAAATTGCAGCGTTTACGACAAGGAAAAAATTCTGTAGAGGAATATTATCAGGAATTACAATCTGGCATGATTAGATGTGGTATTGTTGAGGATAATGAAGCTATGCTTGCATGTTTTATGGGTGGATTAAATAAAGAGATTCAGACCATTCTAGAGTATAAGGAGTATAATAATATCACTAGCTTATTTCATCTTGCTTGTAAAGCTGAACGTGAAGTGCAGGATCGACTTTTCTGCAGGTCGACCTTCCTCATGGACACCACGTGCATCCTCTACTTCCACACATTCTACTACATCGGCACCTCCATCAGCCGCCACCTCCAGTTGTGATATAAGAAAGCAGGCACAACCACCACTATCTACCAAGAGCACACCTGTCGGGCCTGCACAGAGCTCTTCTTCTTCCATGGCATCAACAGGGCACACAAGTGATATTATTTGTCGTCGTTGTAACGGAAGAGGTCATATGCGAGAGAATGCAAATCTCAGCGTGTGATGATTGCTACTGAGGATGGTGGCTATGAGTCCGCTAGTGACTATGATGAGGAGACTTTGGCTCTTATTACACGTGAAGAACACGGTGGAGATGATTTTGAAAATGAGACGCAATACATGGCTCCTGAAGACACTGACAGGTATGAATGTTTAGTTTCTCAACGTGTTTTGAGTGTGCAGGTTACACAAGCTGAGCAAAATCAGAGGCATAATTTGTTCCATACAAAGGGAGTTGTGAAGGAACGTTCTCTTCGCGTCATCATAGATGGAGGGAGCTGCAACAACTTGGCTAGCATGGAGATGGTGGAGAAGCTATCTCTCACCACAAGACCACATCCACATCCTTACTACATCCAATGGTTCAACAACAGCGGCAAGGTTAAGGTAACACGTACTGTTCGTGTCCATTTTAGTATCTCTACTTATGCTGATTATGTTGATTGTGATGTGGTACCTATGCAAGCATGTTCCTTATTACTTGGTAGACCATGGCAATTTGATAAAAATTATGTACACCATGGTAGAAACAATCAGTATACTCTTGTTCATACGGATAAAAATATTACTTTGCTTCCTATGACTCCTGATTCCATTTTGAAAGATGATATTAATAGAGCTAATAAAGCAAAACAGGAGAAAAATAAGAGTGAAAATTAGATTGTTGCAACAGAATTTGAGCAACAAATGATACCTAATAATAAACCATCTAGTGTTGCTTTGGAAATTAAATTGAAAAGTGCATGTTTACTTGCCACAAAATCTGATATTGATGAGCTAGATTTTAGCAAATCTGTTTGCTATGCTTTTGTGTGCAAAGAGGCATTATTTTCATTCGAGGACGTGCCTTCCCCTTTGCCTCCTGCTGTCACTAACATTTTGCAGGAGTTCGCTGACGTCTTTCCATAAGACGTGCCACCGGGATTACCACCTATTCGTGGGATTGAGCATCAAATTGACTTAATTCCCGGTGCATCGCTACCGTGCCAATCCAGAGGAGGCGAAGGAGATTATGCGTCAAGTCTAAGAGCTGCTCGACAAAGGTTATATTCGCGAATCCCTTAGTCCTTGTGTTGTTCCTATTATTCTAGTGCCGAAAAAGGATGGTACATCGCGTATGTGTGTTGATTGTAGAGGCATTAATAATATTACTATTCGTTATCGTCATCCTATTCCTAGGCTAGATGATATGCTTGATGAATTGAGTGTCTCTACAATATTCTCCAAAGTTGATTTGCGTAGTGGATACCATCAAATTCGTATGAAATTGGGAGATGAATGGAAAACTGCATTTAAAACTAAGTTTGGTTTATATGAGTGGTTAGTCATGCCTTTTGGGTTAACTAATGCACCTAGTACTTGCATGAGATTAATGAACGAAGTTTTACGTGCTTTCATTGGACGATTGTGGTAGTTTATTTTGATGATATACTGATTTGTATTAAATCTTTGGAGGAACATTTGGAACATTTATGTGTTGTTTTTATTGATCTACATGATGCACGTTTGTTTGGTAACCTTGGAAAGTGCACCTTTTGCACCGACCGAGTATCTTTTCTTGGCTATGTTGTTACTCCACAGGGAACTGAAGTTGATAAAGCCAAGGTTGAAGCTATTGAGAGTTGGCCACAGCCCAAAACGGTCACACAAGTGAGGAGTTTCCTTGGCCTCGCTGGTTTCTATAGGCGTTTTGTGAGAGATTTCAGCACCATTGCTGCACCTCTCAACGAGCTTACAAAGAAGGATGTGCCTTTTGTTTGGGGTATCGCACAAGAAGAAGCCTTCACGGTATTGAAAGATAAGTTGACATATGCTCCTTTACTCCAACTTCCTTATTTTAATAAGACTTTTGAGCTTGAATGTGATGCTAGTGGAATTGGATTAGGAGGTGTGTTATTAAAAGATGGCAAACCTGTTGCATACTTTTCAGAAAAATTGAGTGGGCCTAGTCTGAACTATTCTACTTACGATAAAGAATTATATGCTCTTGTTCGGACCTTAGAAACATGGCAACATTATTTATGGCCCAAGGAATTTGTTATACATTCTGATCATGAATCTTTGAAACACATTAAAAGTCAAGCAAAACTGAACCGTGGACATGCTAAATGGGTTGAATTCATTGAGACTTTCCCTTATGTCATTAAACACAAGAAGGGTAAAGAAAATGTTATTGCTGATGCGTTGTCTCGTCGTTATACTATGCTTTCACAACTTGACTTTAAAATATTTGGTTTGGAGACCATCAAAGATCAATATGTGCATGATGCTGAATTTAAAGATGTATTGCAGAATTGTAAGGAAGGGAGAACTTGGAACAAGTTCGTCGTTAACGATGGATTTGTGTTTCGTGCTAACAAGCTATGCATTCCAGCTAGCTCCGTTCGTGTTTTGTTGTTGCAGGAGGCTCATGGAGGAGGATTAATGGGACACTTTGGTGTGAAGAAGATGGAGGATATACTTGCTACACATTTCTTTTGGCCAAAGATGAGACGGGATGTTGAGCATTTTGTTGCTCGCTGCACTACATGTCAAAAAGCTAAGTTATGACTCAATCCTCATGGTTTATATATGCCTTTGCATGTACCTAGTGTTCGTTGGGAGGATATATCTATGGACTTTGTTTTAGGTTTACCTCGAACAAAGAAGGGGAGGGATAGCATATTTGTTGTCGTGGATAGGTTCTCAAAAATGGCACACTTTATACCATGTCATAAAAGCGATGATGCTGTTAATGTTGCTGATTTGTTCTTTCGTGAAATTATTCGCTTGCATGGTGTGCCAAATACTATTGTTTCAGATCATGATACTAAATTTCTTAGCCACTTTTGGAGATGTTTACGGGCTAAGTTAGGGACTAAACTACTTTTTAGTACTACATGTCATCCCCAAACTGATGGACAAACTGAAATAGTCAATAGAACATTGTCTACCATGCTTAGGGTTGTTTTGAAGAATAACAAGAAAATGTGGGAAGAATGCTTGCCTCATATTGAATTTGCTTATAATCGGTCACTGCATTCTACTACTAAGATGTGCCCTTTTGAAATTGTGTATGGTTTCCTACCTCGTGCACCTATTGATTTGTTGCCTCTTCCATCTTCAGAGAAGGTTAATTTTGATGCTAAACAACGTGCTGAATTGATCTTAAAAATGCATGAGTTAACTAAGGAAAATATTGAGCGCATGAATGCTAAATATAAACTAGTTGGAGATAAGGGTAGAAAACGTATTGTCTTTGCACCTGGAGATCTTGTTTGGTTACATTTGCGTAAGGATATGTTTCCTAATTTGCGCAAATCAAAGCTAATGCCACGTGCTGATGGTCCTTTTAAGGTGTTAGAGAAAATAAATGATAATGCATATAAACTTGAGTTGCCTGCAGATTTTAGGGTTAGTCCCACTTTTAACATTGCAGATTTGAAGCCTTATTGGGGTGAGGAAGATGAGCTTTCGTCGAGGACGACTTCATTTCAAGAAGGGGAGGATGATGAGGACATCAATACCATTGTTACACCCACATCCCCTACTACTATACATACTGGACCAATTACTAGAGCTCGCGCACGCCAATTAAATTATCAGGTACTTTCGTTTCTTGGTAATGATTCTAATGTTCATGAGAATATGATGCTGCCTAAATTGGATACATTTGTTTTGCTTACAAATGAAGGGCCTGGCATGGATAAGAGGGATGAACACTGGAGCAAGACCAAGCATGGAGATGATGGCATGCGCAAGGAGAACAAGAACGGAGTTACAAGTGATGAATTCAGGACTTTGAAGCCACCATAAGGAGTGCAAGAAGCCTTGGACGAAATATACAAGATGCCACTTCATAAATTTCGTCTAGAGGCTATTCTAGGTGCTGCGTCACCTTATTATTGGGCCAAGCCCATGTAATTTCGAAATACTTAAGTATAGGCTGTTTTTAGAGTCCGTATGTGTGGGGAAACAAGAGTTATGGTTGGTTTCGGACTCCTCCTCCAAGGGCCACGAAATTCCCCCCTCTTCCTCCATATATACAATCCTTAGGGCGTCGTTTAGACTTTGGGGTTTTGTTTAGATTAAAGTTCGCCATAGCTGCAACTTCGCGTACTTCGTTTGTGTTCAACGACCAGACAAAGGCGTCATAGAACCCCACCTTGATCAATAAAGCTTTCCTCTTATATTCGCAATATCCAGATTGCAATCTTAGTTTCTTTCTTGTTCTTCGTTTGCCTGCAGGAAACAGACCTTCGTGGTCAGGTTGATCGTGCTCCGGCGTGGTCAATAACCTCTCGGAGTTGGTTTAGCGATTGCTTAGGCGCGACGTCCTCGCACGTTCATAGTCGGATCGTCAAAGTCGACTTCCTCCCAAATGATAGCAACCATCTCATCGAAAGACGGGACACCTTTGCTTCTATCAGGTTGTTATCCAGAGCCTTATTGGCCACGCCAATAAATATCAATACCAGGAGGCAGGCCCCTCGCGGCGTCGAACCACCGAGTCGGCGCATGCCGACGGCGGAAGGGCCGGAGGTGTCGCAATCACGGTGCACTCCCCTCAACCACGACAGCAACGGTCGCCAGCTCGGCGGGTCGACGCTCGTGATGATGGATCCACGGCTTCGTCCAATCCGCGAGCTCGCCGCGACCAATGTCAAGTTCTTCGGGAGCGGGTTAAAGAAGACGCTCGAACTACCATCAAGCAGCGATGGGAAGCACACCATCAGTCTGATAGGCGTGCAGGGCCCATTGCGTACAGGCCTGCACCAGGGGACTCTGGTGACCTGCCTTATGAGGTAGGTTGTCCAGCTTTTACCCGTGAGCTGTGACAGTTCCAATGGCCCACTACCCGCACGTTCAAACCTGAGGTCCCGGAGAAGTACGACGGCAAGACCCATCCGTCCGAGTTCCTAAGCATATACACCATCGTGATGCAAGCTGTCGGGGCTCGGGACAGCAAGGTGCTCACCAACTACATCCCGTTGGTGCTCAAACCCAACGTCAGGTCGTGGTTGATGCACCTACCAGTAGATTCCATCTCCTCTTGGTCGGACCTGTGCCACGAGTTTGTTGGCGCCTTTACCGGAGGTCATCAAGCTCCTGGCCAGACAAGTGATTTGCATATAATCCCCCAGAAGGATGGCAAATCCTTGCGCAAGTACATACAGATATTCAGCCGTGTGCAGTACAACATCCCAGATGTTCATCCTGCCGCTGTCATCAGCGCGTTCCATCAGAACATGCGCAACCGCAAGATGCGTGAAGAGCTGGCCATGAACAAGGTTAGGGATGTTGCCGAACTATATGTTCTGGGCGACAGATGTGCTCGTGCTGAAGAAGGAAGGAAGTACCCCGGCGAAGATGCCGGCACGGGAAGCGATTATGGTGACGAAGACACCGTCGCCCCGGCAAAGAAAGGCCGACGGCGCAATAGGAAGCGCAGGGGCAAGACCGTGCCTGCCGTCGAGGAATCCGGCAACCCCCGCACCGCCAAGAAGGCCAAGGTTGACAACACCGGTAAGGAAGTTGCCCGGTGTGCCACCTGCCAGGACTTGGCGGCCGCCGACAAGCCAGAGGGCTCCGACAAGCAATATTGCAAGATCCATCGCACCAAGGGCCATGACCTCCAAAACTGCCGGCAAGTTGAGCAGCTTGTGGAGAGGCAGAAAGCTGAGTATGAAAGATGGGACAAGGAGAAGGGCCAGGATGGTGTTGAGGGGTCCGACAAGAAGCGCGGTGGCTGAGGGGGCGCCGCGGCAAGGAGAAGCAACAAGAGAGGCCTGCTCGAGGCCGCGACAAGAAAGAGGGGGATGATGACCATGAAGAGGGCGACGAGTCCAGTGACCAAGAATTTCAAAAGGCCACAGAAGCCATGTGCATCGATGGTGGCGCCTCGTTGCATTCTTCACACCGCCAGCTTAAACAGTGGGCGCGCGAGATCAACGCGACAGAGCCATCGATTGATGCCCAGAAGCCACTGAAATGGTCCAACACGCCTATCATTTTCGACGCCGAGGATCACCCCGATCGCACAACTGCGGTCGGGTCACTACAAAAGATACACTTCCGTGATGACACGTGTTTGTCACAGTAGGTCACGTTTTCTTTCATGCATGTACATCCATGATGATTTTATGACAGAATCAAGATAGTCATACATGTGCTGTCGTAGAAGTGTTCCATGACATTACCAAAATTACCATCACGGAAGTGTCCACTTCCATGATGATAAATGCCGCATCATGGAAGTGCTTTCGTCAAGGGTGACCGACACGTGGCATCCACCGCAACGGGTCGCCGTTAAGCTATCAGGTCCAGTTTTGGATCCGATAACCCGCTGACAGCCACGACCAATGCCGATTTTCCAGGTGTAAAATTCTCAATGGCTGACGGAACCATGTGTCAGCTCTGCGTTGGCACAGGTGTCACTCATCCAATGGGCGAGATGCGCCTATGATATGTTGACACGTGGATCGACCAAAAAGTGGCCCATAAAGATTAAATAGGCCGGCCCAACTAAAGGCCCACAAGATTTAGCGGACCATAATGGGCCGGCCCAGCTAAAGGCCCACAAGATTTTGCAGACCATAATGGGCCGGCCCAGGTAAAGGCCGAACATTCTCAGTTAAGGCCCGTACGACTAGTGTCAAATCGGCCCGTCCTAAACTTGTCATCATCGCGGCCCATGGTCACTTGTGGCCCGTTAACAGTCCGCTAAGTATTTGGGCCAAATTACAGTCTGGTGTGTTCCGGCCTGTTAAAGGTCCTGCTTCATTTGGGCCCATTTATAGGCCATTGAAAATTCTAGCCCATAAACGACCGTGAAGGATTTGGGTCATATTCGGCCATGTCTGACATTCGGCCTATTAGAGGCCCACTATAGATTTGGGCCACTTTCAGCCTGTCGTGACTTTTGGCCTGTTAACGTCGGACGAAATCCATGGGCCATATCTGGCCCAACGTCACATCGGGCCTACTAACGACCCATATAAAAATAACACTAATCAAGCCTGACCGAACTTCCGGCTTGTTAAAGGCCCGTGTAGTCGGTCGGCGCATTTACGGCCCGTCTGAATTTCGGCCTGTGGATGATCCGCATTGTAAATGGGCCACCATTTAGGCCTGCTAAGACCAGTGGGTTATTTGGCACAATCAGGGCCCAATCTCACTTTCGGCCTATTAAAGTCCCATGTTTTTATGGGCTCGAGATATTTACACCTGTAAACGACCTATTATTACTGAGGGCCCAAATTATCTTTAGGCATGTTAAAGGCCCACTATGGGCACAGGCCTACCAGAAAAATATGAAAGCTTATGCTAATTTAGGCCCATATATTTTTAGTGGGCTACATGCAAATTTCGGCCCATAATCGTTTTTAGCCCAATTGGAATGGGCCTGACGAATGTTGGCATGTTGGGCTCCTACGAAGCTTTCGTCCGAATACATTACTAAGATAAACCTGCACTATACAAAAATAGCATCGTAATTACTGCAGCCTTTGGCAGCATCATAAATGATGTATCACAACAAAATAAATTCCAACCATACAACAAAAGGCCTGTTGGCATAAAGCTTACAGTCCTTGCAGATAAAAGCACCATCAGATGTATAGAAGCACAAATCATTTGACCTAAGTGCTAATGTTTCAGGTTGTAGAATCTGATGGAGTAGCACGATCTTCCCCTTTTTCTGCCATTGCTCTTGAACAACGAAGCAAATGTCTGATAGTCTGGTTTCAAAACCATTCATATCTTCACGACATTTCTCAACCACTATTCTTGTTTCTGAAACAACGTCCATTAGGGATTGGACTTGTGTGTGGAGCATAGACTCTGTCTAGCTGGAAGATTTTGTTCAGTAGGCGATTTGGACGAGGTTACCTTGACAACCAACCCAGAATTATGCAGGAATGTGCTTTTTGCACTATTAGCGGAGAGATACTGACGCTGCAGCAAGAGGTGACATTGTGCCTGTGGTAGCCTCGTCACCTTCAGGTGGTTGTGGCTGTTCAATCATTTGTTCCATAGCTTGCTGAAAGTTTGAACTTGTAGATTAGTGTACCAGATAAGTTACTAATGAGACAAAAACAAACAAAGTAGGTTTCATGTTTATTTTGGTGAACTACTGTAATACATTAGCATGTATTGTAGTGCCAACAACATAATAAAATCACTTTCGGAACATATGTCCATGTAGCATGCCTACTGTATTGTCTATTTCCTCACATTTGCTGACATCTAAGGATAAAGTAGGATGAACATAGTATGACATCATTCATATCATGGGCAAACAGATATAAAACAAACAGGCTATTGTATCATTGTGTGCGCACGTGAACATCACAACTAGATTACAGATTAAGACCAAAAGAATATCCTTCATCTCTTTTAAACCATGTAAGGTGAAATGATACGTTAAGACAACTGTGTATAAAAGTGAACAGAGTAGCTGACATTGGCTGCAAACCAAGCAGTTGAACACATCACAGTACCAATCAGTTAAAAGGCAGGAGGAGTAAGGACTTACAACAACGGCTTGAACTGGTGTGCTCATGCCCTTCACCTTGCTGGTGTGGCAATCCTTGAAGATTTGCACTACATTCGGTTCAGGTTCTTTTTGGTCCGCATGGGTTTTCCTCTATATTTGGAACAATTCAATATAGATACGATAATATGGCACAGAAAAAAGAAGGAACTGGTAGCTATTTACAAGAGCCTCGCAGTGTGCAGTATAGCTACGAGATCATGTTGTTTGTTGGAATTTCACTTTAGAATGGTTGGTCTTGTTCTTCAAACAGTTAGCCTAGAAGAAATACACTTTTAAGGCACATACATAAATACAAGTTCAATATGTGGTCTGATCAAATACATATACCCTACAATAATACTTTGGATCAGACCAGTGTTTAACAAGGGTTGTCTAGTCTTCATCTGTAATATATTCCACTAGAGATGTTTGGGCGATTTCATTGTTAGCCTTGCCTTCAAAGTGAGATTTTCCAAGGTGGTAGCGATATTGTCGCAGAGCAGACTGAAAAACATGAGTGCATGCTTGTTTAGTTGCATCATCTTTCGGATCCAACTTGAACCTCATCTGTTGAAAAAAGAATGTGAGTCTTATTAGGAGGAAGCTAGAAAGTATGGCACAGAGCAATTACAAATTGCGATGAATAACATTACTTACGGATAAATGGTCAAGGAGGGTGTTAAACTAGGTATTGTCTTTCTCATTCCTGTACTGGACCCACGTTGGGAGGATATGTGCATGACACCTAACGACAACGGCTGCCTTTGATACTAATTTGGCTGACTCTGTAGCATCACGTGGCCTTTTTAAACCCGCCTCAAAATGGATCTCCATTCTTCCTCCTTTAGATTTTGTTAATCTGTCAAGCATTATCCCTGATCTCTGTTTCCGCTTGCGCCGTGGTGCTAGTTCAACAACAATTATGGAAAGTGTTAGTGCACATCAAACTATGAGAGTACATATAAAGGAGCATGCAACTGCAACTTCACTCGGTCAGGTACCATCTTGGTGTTGATGCTCATGAGGTTCATCTGATCTTGCCAAGTCCTGTTGTGTCAGCAGTGCTTCGGAAGTAGTGTTAGGTGTGAAGGCAGCTTGGGAACTGGCCAGTTCCGGAGCAAACAAACGAGTAACTCGTTGAGATGCTGGTACAGTTGAAGCGGATGCTGCAGCTGGTGGAGCAGGTGATACTGTGTTTGTAGATTTAGCCGGTGGACTTGGACCTTCTACTGCACTATAAGTACCAGCAGAATCTCGAGGGCAGATCCTTTTCTGTTTCACCCGACGAGTAACACCATTCCCTACCATATTTTTATTTCCTTGCTCTTTTTTGACTTTGCCATGTCAAGCCGTACCCACAACACAAAAGAATAAAATCGCTCTTCAGAACTCATTGATGCATGATACAGACAAGCAATACTTTGATGTAAGACAACTGTATGAGGATGGAATATGTAAGAAAAACAGGACAACATGACATATTCACAGCTATGATGTGTAAACTAAGCAGAAGGATTTTCAAGAAAATAGAAGTAATGCAAGCTAGACACCATATGAAAGATGCAACCAATATCACTCTACCAAGTTAAAAGTGAAGGAAATATGCCCTAGAGGCAATAATAAAGTTATTATTTATTTCCTTATATCATGATAAATGTTTATTATTCATGCTAGAATTGTATTAACCGGAAACATAATACTTGTGTGAATACATAGACAAACAGAGTGTCACTAGTATGCCTCTACTTGACTAGCTCGTTGATCAAAGATGGTTATGTTTCCTAGCCATTGACATGAGTTGTCATTTGATTAACGGGATCACATCATTAGGAGAATGATGTGATTGACTTGACCCATTCCGTTAGCTTAGCACTCGATCGTTTAGTATGTTGCTATTGCTTTCTTCATGACTTGTACATGTTCCTATGACTATGAGATTATGCAACTCCCGTTTATCGGAGGAACACTTTGTGTGCTACCAAACGTCACAACGTAACTGGATGATTATAAAGGTGCTCTACAGGTGTCTCCGAAGGTACTTGTTGGATTGGCGTATTTTGATATTAGGATTTGTCACTCCGATTGTCGGAGAGATATCTCTGGGCCCACTCGGTAATGCACATCACTTAAGCCTTGCAAGCATTGCAACTAATGAGTTAGTTGCGGGATGATGTATTACGGAACGAGTAAAGAGACTTGCTGGTAACGAGATTGAACTAGGTATTGAGATACCGACGATCGAATCTCGGGCAAGAAACATACCGATGACAAAGGGAACAACGTATGTTGTTATGCGGTCTGACCGATAAAGATCTTCGTAGAATATGTGGGAGCCAATATGAGCATCTAGGTTCCGCTATTGGTTATTGACCGAAGACGTGTCTCGGTCATGTCTACATAGTTCTCGAACCCGTAGGGTCCGCATGCTTAAAGTTTCGATGACAGTTATATTATGAGTTTATGAGTTTTGATGTACCGAAGGTTGTTCGGAGTCCCGGATGTGATCACGGACATAACGAGGAGTCTCGAAATGGTCGAGACATGAAGATTGATATATTGGATGACTATATTCGGACACCGGAATGGTTCCGGGGGTTATCGGATATATACCAGAGTACCGGGGGGGTACCGGACCCCCCGGAGGCTATTGGGCCTCATGGGCCAATTGGTGGAAGAGGAGAGGTGGCCAAGGGGCAGCCACGCGCCCCGCCCCCCAAGTCCGAATTGGACAAGGAGGGGGGCGGCGCCCCCCCTTTCCTTTCCCCTCTGTCCTTCCCTCTCCTCTCCTAGTCCAACAAGGAAAAGGGAGGGAGTCCTACTCCCGGTGGGAGTAGGACTCCTCCTGGCGCGCCTCCTCCTGGCCGGCCGCACCTCCCCCCTTGCTCCTTTATATACGGGGGCAGGGGGTCACCCTAGAGACACAACAATTGATTTGATCTTTTAGCCGTGTGCGGTGCCCCCCTCCACCATAGTCCACCTCGATAATATTGTAGCAGTGCTTAGGCGAAGCCCTGCGTCGGTAGAACATCATCATCGTCACCACGCCGTCATGCTGACGAAACTCTCCCTCAACACTCGGCTGGATCGGAGTTCGAGGGACGTCATCGGGCTGAACGTGTGCTGAACTCGCAGGTGCCGTGCGTTCGGTACTTGATCGGTCGGATCGTGAAGACGTACGACTACATCAACCGCGTTGTGCTAACGCTTCTGCTTTCGGTCTACGAGGGTACGTGGACAACACTCTCCCCTCTCATTGCTATGCATCACCATGATCTTACGTGTGCATAGGAATTTTTTTGAAATTACTACGTTCCCCAACAGTGGCATCCGAGCCTGGTTTTATGCGTAGATGTCATATGCACGAGTAGAACACAAGTGAGTTGTGGGCGATATAAGTCATACTGCTTACCAGCATGTCATACTTTGGTTCGGCGGTATTGTTGGATGAAGCGGCCCGGACCGACATTACGCGTACGCTTACGCGAGACTGGTTCTACCGACGTGCTTTGCACACAGGTGGCTGGCGGGTGTCAGTTTCTCCAACTTTAGTTGAACCGAGTGTGGCTACGCCCGGTCCTTGCAAAGGTTAAAATAGCACCAACTTGACAAACTATCGTTGTGGTTTTGATGCGTAGGTAAGAACGGTTCTTGCTAAGCCCGTAGCAGCCACGTAAAATTTGCAACAACAAAGTAGAGGACGTCTAACTTGTTTTTGCAGGGCATGTTGTGATGTGATATGGTCAAGACATGATGCTAAATTTTATTGTATGAGATGATCATGTTTTGTAACCGAGTTATCGGTAACTGGCAGGAGCCATATGGTTGTCGCTTTATTGTATGCAATGCAAACGCCCTGTAATGCTTTACTTTATCACTAAGCGGTAGCGATAGTCGTAGAAGCATAAGATTGGCGAGACGACAACGATGCTACGATGGAGATCAAGGTGTCGCGCCGGTGACGATGGTGATCATGACGGTGCTTCGGAGATGGAGATCACAAGCACAAGATGATGATGGCCATATCATATCACTTATATTGATTGCATGTGATGTTTATCCTTTATGCATCTTATCTTGCTTTGATTGACGGTAGCATTATAAGATGATCTCTCACTAAATTTCAAGATAAAAGTGTTCACCCTGAGTATGCACCATTGCCAAAGTTCGTCGTGCCCAGACACCACGTGATGATCGGGTGTGATAAGCTCTACGTCCATCTACAACGGGGGCAAGCCAGTTTTGCACACGTAGAATACTCGGGTTAAACTTGACGAGCCTAGCATATGCAGATATGGCCTCGGAACACTGAGACCGAAAGGTCAAGCGTGAATCATATAGTAGATATGATCAACATAATGATGTTCACCATTGAAAGCTACTCCATTTCACGTGATGATCGGTTATGGTATAGTTGATTTGGATCACGTGATTACTTAGAGGATTAGAGGGATGTCTATCTAAGTGTGAGTTCTTAAGTAATATGATTAATTGAACTTAAATTTATCATGAACTTAGTACCTGATAGTATCTTGCTTGTCTATGTTGATTGTAGATAGATGGCCCGTGCTATTGTTCCGTTGAATTTTAATGCGTTCCTTGAGAAAGCAAAGTTGAAAGATGATGGTAGCAATTACACGGACTGGGTCCGTAACTTGAGGATTATCCTCATTGCTGCACATAAGAATTACGTCATGGAAGCACCGCTAGGTGCCAAACCTGCTGCAGGAGCAACACCAGATGTTATGAACGTCTGGTAGAGCAAAGCTGATGACTACTCGATAGTTTAGTGTGCCATGCTTTACGGCTTAGAACCGGGACTTCAACGACGTTCTGAACGTCATGGAGCATATGAAATGTTCCAGGATTTGAAGTTAATATTTCAAGCAAATGCCCGGATTGAGAGATATGAAGTCTCCAATAAGTTCTACAGCTGCAAGATGGAGGAGAATAGTTCTGTCAGTAAGCATATACTCAAAATGTCCGGGTATAATAATCACTTGATTTAACTGGGAGTTAATCTTCCGGATGATAGCGTCATTGACAGAATTCTTCAATCACTGCCACCAAGCTACAAGAGCTTCGTGATGAAGTATAACATGCAAGGGATGGATAAGACGATTCTCGAGCTCTTCGCAATGCTAAAGGCTGCGGAGGTAGAAATCAAGAAGGAGCATCAAGTGTTGATGGTCAATAAGACCACCAGTTTCAAGAAAAAGGGCAAAGGGAAGAAGAAGGGGAACTTCAAGAAGAACAGCAAGCAAGTTGCTGCTCAAGAGAAGAAACCCAAGTCTGGACCTAAGCCTGAGACTGAGTGCTTCTACTGCAAGCAGACTGGTCACTGGAAGCGAAACTGCCCCAAGTATTTGGCGGATAAGAAGGATGGCAAGGTGAACAAAGGTATATGTGATATACATGTTATTGATGTGTACCTTACCAGAGCTCGCAGTAGCACCTGGGTATTTGATACTGGTTCTGTTGCTAATATTTGCAACTCAAACACAGGGACTACGGATTAAGCGAACACTAGCCAAGGACGAGGTGACGATGCTCGTGGGAAACGGTTCCAAAGACGATGTGATCGCCGTCGGCACGCTACCTCTACATCTACCTTCGGGATTAGTATTAGACCTAAATAATTGTTATTTGGTGCCAGCGTTGAGCATGAACATTATATCTGGATCTTGTTTGATGCGAGACGGTTATTCATTTAAATCAGAGAATAATGGTTGTTCTATTTATATGAGTAATATCTTTTATGGTCATGCACCCTTGAAGGGTGGTCTATTTTTGATGAATCTCGATAGTAGTGATACACATATTCATAATGTTGAAGCCAAAAGATGCAGAGTTGATAATGATAGTGCAACTTATTTGTGGCACTGCCGTTTGGGTCATATCGGTGTAAATCGCATGAAGAAACTCCATACTGATGGACTTTTGGAACCACTTGATTATGAATCACTTGGTACTTGCGAACCGTGCCTCATGGGCAAGATGACTAAAACGCCGTTCTCCGGAACTATGCAGCGAGCAACAGATTTGTTGGAAATCATACATACAGATGTATGTGGTCCGATGAATGTTGAGGCTCGCGGCGGGTATCGTTATTTTCTCACCTTCACAGATGATTTAAGCAGATATGGGTATATCTACTTAATGAAACATAAGTCTGAAACATTTGAAAAGTTCAAAGAATTTCAGAGTGAAGTTGAAAATCATCGTTACAAGAAAATAAAGTTTCTATGATCTAATCGTGGAGGAGAATATTTGAGTTACGAGTTTGGTCTACATTTGAAACAATGCGGAATAGTTTCGCAAATCACGCCACCCGGAACACCACAGCGTAATGGTGTGTCCGAACATCGTAATCGTACTTTACTAGATATGGTGCGATCTATGATGTCTCTTACTGATTTACCGCTATCATTTTGGGGTTATGCTTTAGAGACGGCCGCATTCACGTTAAATAGGGCACCATCGAAATTCGTTGAGACGACGCCTTATGAACTGTGGTTTGGCAAGAAACCAAAGTTATCGTTTCTTAAAGTTTGGGGCTGCGATGCTTATGTGAAAAAGCTTCAACCTGATAAGCTCGAACCCAAATCGGAGAAATGTGTCTTCATAGGATACCCAAAGGAGACTATTGGGTACACCTTCTATCACAGATCCGAAGGCAAGACATTCGTTGCTAAGAATGGATCCTTTCTAGAGAAGGAGTTTCTCTCGAAAGAAGTGAGTGGGAGGAAAGTAGAACTTGATGAGGTAACTGTACCTGCTCCCTTATTGGAAAGTAGTTCATCACAGAAACCGGTTCCTGTGACGCTTACACCAATTAGTGAGGAAGTTAATGATGATGATCATGGAACTTTAGATCAAGTTGTTACTGAACCTCGTAGGTCAACCAGAGTAAGATCCGCACTAGAGTGGTACGGTAATCCTGTTCTGGAGGTTATGTTACTAGACCATGACGAACCTACGAACTATGAAGAAGCGATGGTGAGCCCAGGTTCCGCAAAATGGCTTGAGGCCATGAAATCTGAGATGGGATCCATGTATGAGAACAAAGTGTGGACTTTGGTTGACTTGCCCGATGATCGGCAAGCCATTGAGAATAAATGGATCTTCAAGAAGAAGACTACCCCTGACGGTAATGTTACTGTCTATAAAGCTCGACTTGTTGCAAAAAGGTTTTCGACAAGTTCAAGGGATTGACTACGATGAGACTTTCTCACCCGTAGCGATGCTTAAGTCTGTCCGAATTATGTTAGCAATTGCCGCATTTTATGATTATGAAATTTGGCAAATGGATGTCAAAACTGCATTCCTGAATGGATTTCTGGAAGAAGAGTTGTATATGATGCAACCAGAAGGTTTTGTCGATCCAAAGGGAGCTAACAAAGTGTGCAAGCTCCAGCGATCCATTTATGGACTGGTGCAATCCTCTCGGAGTTGGAATAAACGCTTTGATAGTGTGATCAAAGCATTTGGTTTTGTACATACTTTTGGAGAAGCCTGTATTTACAAGAAAGTGAGTGGGAGCTCTGTAGCATTTCTGATATTATATGTGGATGACATATTGTTGATTGGAAATGATATAGAATTTCTGGATAGCATAAAGGGATACTTGAATAAGAGTTTTTCAATGAAAGACCTCGGTGAAGTTGCTTATATATTGGGCATCAAGATCTATAGAGATAGATCAAGACGCTTAATTGGACTTTCACAAAGCACATACCTTGACAAAGTTTTGAAGAAGTTCAAAATGGATCAAGCAAAGAAAGGGTTCTTGCATGTGTTACAAGGTGTGAAGTTGAGTAGGACTCAATGCCTGACCACTGCAGAAGATAGAGAGAAGATGAAAGATGTTCCCTATGCTTCAGCCATAGGCTCTATCATGTATGCAATGCTGTGTACCAGACCTGATGTGTGCCTTGCTATAAGTCTAGCAGGGAGGTACCAAAGTAATCCAGGAGTGGATCACTGGACAACAGTCAAGAACATCCTGAAATACCTGAAAAGGACTAAGGATATGTTTCTCATTTATGGAGGTGACAAAGAGCTAGTCGTAAATGGTTACGTCGATGCAAGCTTTGACACTGATCCGGACGATTCTAAATCACAAACCGGATACGTGTTTACATTGAACGGTGGAGCTGTCAGTTGGTGCAGTTCTAAACAAAGCGTCGTGGCGGGATCTACGTGTGAAGCGGAGTACATAGCTGCTTCGGAAGCAGCAAATGAAGCAGTCTGGATGAAGGAGTTCATATCCGATCTAGGTGTCATACCTAGTGCATCGGGTCCAATGAAAATCTTTTGTGACAATACTGGTGCAATTGCCTTGGCGAAGGAATCCAGATTTCACAAGAGAACCAAGCACATCAAGAGACGCTTCAATTCCATCCGGGATCTAGTCCAGGTGGGAGACATAGAAATTTGCAAGATACATACGGATCTGAATGTTGCAGACCCATTGACTAAGCCTCTTCCACGAGCAAAACATGATCAGCACCAAGGCTCCATGGGTGCTCGAATCATTACTGTGTAATCTAGATTATTGACTCTAGTGCAAGTGGGAGACTGAAGGAAATACGCCCTAGAGGCAATAATAAAGTTATTATTTATTTCCTTATATCATGATAAATGTTTATTATTCATGCTAGAATTGTATTAACCGGAAACATAATACTTGTGTGAATACATAGACAAACAGAGTGTCACTAGTATGCCTCTACTTGACTAGCTCGTTGATCAAAGATGGTTATGTTTCCTAGCCATTGACATGAGTTGTCATTTGATTAACGGGATCACATCATTAGGAGAATGATGTGATTGACTTGACCCATTCCGTTAGCTAAGCACTCGATCATTTAGTATGTTGCTATTGCTTTCTTCATGACTTATACATGTTCCTATGACTATGATTATGCAACTCCCGTTTACCGGAGGAACACTTTGTGTGCTACCAAACGTCACAACGTAACTGGATGATTATAAAGGTGCTCTACAGGTGTATCCGAAGGTACTTGTTGGGTTGGCGTATTTCGAGATTAGGATTTGTCACTCCGATTGTCGGAGAGGTATCTCTAGGCCCACTCGGTAATGCACATCACTTAAGCCTTGCAAGCATTGCAACTAATGAGTTAGTTGCGGGATGATGTATTACGGAACGAGTAAAGAGACTTGCCGGTAACGAGATTGAACTAGGTATTGAGATACCGACGATCGAATCTCGGGCAAGAAACATACCGATGACAAAGGGAACAACGTATGTTGTTATGCGGTCTGACCGATAAAGATCTTCGTAGAATATGTGGGAGCCAATATGAGCATCTAGGTTCCGCTATTGGTTATTGACCGAAGACGTGTCTCGGTCATGTCTACATAGTTCTCGAACCCGTAGGGTCCGCATGCTTAACGTTTCGATGACAGTTATATTATGAGTTTATGAGTTTTGATGTACCGAAGGTTGTTCGGAGTCCCGGATGTGATCACAGACATAACGAGGAGTCTCGAAATGGTCGAGACATGAAGATTGATATATTGGATGACTATATTCGGACACCGGAATGGTTCCTGGGGTTATCGGATATATACCAGAGTACCGGGGGGTTACCGGACCCCCCGGAGGCTATTGGGCCTCATGGGCCCAATTGGTGGAAGAGGAGAGGCGGCCAAGGGGCAGCCACGCGCCCCGCCCCCCAAGTCCGAATTGGACAAGGAGGGGGGCGGCGCCCCCCCTTTCCTTTCCCCTCTGTCCTTCCCTCTCCTCTCCTAGTCCAACAAGGAAAAGGGAGGGAGTCCTACTCCCGGTGGGAGTAGGACTCCTCCTGGCGCGCCTCCTCCTGGCCGGCCGCACCTCCCCCCTTGCTCCTTTATATACGGGGGCAGGGGGGCACCCTAGAGACACAACAATTGATTTGATCTTTTAGCCGTGTGCGGTGCCCCCCTCCACCATAGTCCACCTCGATAATACTGTAGCAGTGCTTAGGCGAAGCCCTGCGTCGGTAGAACATCATCATCGTCACCACGCCGTCGTGCTAACGAAACTCTCCCTCAACACGCGGCTGGATCGGAGTTTGAGGGACGTCATCGGGCTGAACGTGTGCTGAACTCGGAGGTGCCGTGCGTTTGGTACTTGATCGATCGGATCGTGAAGACGTACGACTACATCAACCGCGTTGTGCTAACGCTTCCGCTTTCGGTCTACGAGGGTACGTGGACAGCACTCTCCCCTCTCGTTGCTATGCATCACCATGATCTTGCGTGTGCGTAGGATTTTTTTTGAAATTACTACGTTCCCCAACAAAAAGTGTCTTGTCATAAGTGGCATTTCGAAAAATTAGAAGCAGTACAACATAGAAATCAATGCAAGATGCAACCACTATCAAACTGCGATGTTAAAACCATCCAATCATGAGTGAATGATGCGGGATACACAACAACAGTACTTTGATGTAAGAACATGGTATGATTGATAGATGCAGTGTATTCTAGACACGGAAAGGCATGTCATATGCACATGTATAACGTATAAACTCGGCAGGTGCAATTTAATCAAAATAGAAGAAATACAGGCTAGACAACATATGCAACATGAAACCAATTATCACACTGTCAACTTAGATCAAGCACCTGCTATGGTGGAGTACGGGAGATGAACTCATCATGTAGACTTGGAACTTCAACTTCATTAGCAGTAGCAGTGGCAAATCTAGAGAGTCTCTGTTTGCGTCGGTCCGGAGGACCACCAACATCCCCTAACTTACACTTTCCTCCCTATTTTCTGATATTGCCTTATGAAGTCAAAACCAAAAGAAGATGAATAAAATTAGCTCTGCATAACTGGTTGATGCATGATACAGACGAACACTACTTTGATGTAAGGCAAGCGTAGGATAGGAGGATGGAATATATACAAAAAAAGACAGCATTGCATATTCAGACGTACGATAGGAGGATGGAATATGTATGAAAAACAGTAAGTATAAGGAATTTCAACAAAATTAGAAGAAATGAAAGCTAGGCACCATATGAACATGCAACCAATATCACTCTATCAGGTAAAAAGTGTCTCGTCGTAAGTGCCATTTCAAGAAATTAGAAGCAGTACAAGCTAGAAGACAATGCAAGATGCAACCTACATCACACTCCCAAGTTAAATGTGTCTTATGGGTATGTGATCGTTGCAGGTATAAGTTGTAAGCTACACAGATGCAATTCAACAAACTCAGAAGCAATACAAACTAGACATCATACAGAACACGCAACCACATATAACAGTTCCAGGTTAGAGCAAGCACCTGTGATGGTGGATCAGGGGAGATGTGCTCATCATCTACACGTATGTTCTAGAAACAGGAACATGTGTCATATTCACAGGCATTATGTGTAAAGTAAGTAGATGCAATTCAACAAAGTTAGAGGCAATACAAGCTAGACATCATACGCAACATGCAACCACATATAATAGTGCCAAGTTAGAGCAAGCACCTGTGATGGTGGAGTAGGGGAGATGTGCTCATCATCTACACAACTATGTTGACTGTCCAGCCTTGTGTTGTCTTGCGAATCTTGTTGGGAGGATGGCGGAGTAGAATCTGTAGAGACCCTCTGTTTGAGTTGCTCCGAAGGACCACCATCATCCACTGCCGGACTAATTTCCTTCAGCTGTATTGATTTTGCATTGTGAAGTCAAACCGATAAGAAAAAGGAATAAAATTCGCTCTTCAGAACTCATTCATGCATGATACTGACGAACACTACTCGGATGAAAGGCAAACACATGATACGAGGATGGAATATGTACGAAAAACAGATGGCGTGACATATTCACACCTACGATGTGGTAACTAAGCAGAAGGCACTTCAACAAATTAGAAGCACTGCAAGCTAGACACCATATGGAAGGTGCAATCAATATCACTCTGCCAAGTTAAAACTGTCTCGTCATAGGTGGCGTTCATCAAACTAGAAGCACTACATGCTAGAAATCATATTCAAGACGCAAACCAATATCACACTGCCAACTTAAAGGTGTCCCATCATAAGTGACTGATGCAGGATACACAAGAAGAGTGGTTTCATGTAAGAATATGGTGTGATAGACAGATATAGTATGTACCAAAAACAGAAAAGCGTGTCATATTCACACGTGTCATGTGTAAGCTAAGCAGATGCAGTTTACACTAATTAGGAGCAATACAAGCTAGACACCATATGCAACATGCAACCAGATATCACACTGCCAAGTTAGAGCAAGCACGTTGGATGGTGGACTAGGGGAGCGGAGACTTGGAACTTGTAATGCACTACCAGTACAAGGAGAATCCGTACAGATGCTCCGTTTACGTTGCTGCAGAGGACCACCATCATCGCCTTCCTTACTCTTTTCCTTCCTCTTTTTTGATTTTGCCTTGTCAAGTCAAACCCACAAGAAAAATGAATAAAATTTGCTCTTCAAAACTCATTGATGCATGATACTGACGAACACTACTTTCATGTAAGGCAGTCGCATGATAGGAGGATGGAATATGTATGAAAAACAGGACGACATGACATATTGACATGTATGATGTATAAAGTGTAAACTAAGCACAAGGTGTTTGAACTAGTAAGAAGCAATACAAGCTAGAAACCATATGAGAGATGAAACCAATATCACGCTGCCAAATTAAAAGGGTGGCCTAACAAATGTATTTGACCAAATTAGAAGCAATACATAGCAACTGGCTAGAAATAATATGCAATATGCAACGAATAAAGGTGTCTCATCGTAAGTGATTGATGCAGGATATAGAAGAGAGGTAGTTTCATGTAAGAACATGGTTAACACATAGATGTAGTGTGTACCAAAAATAGGAAGGCATGTCATATTCACAGGTATAATGTGTAAACTAAGAAGATGCAATTTACCCTAATTAGAAGCATTACAAGCTAGACACTGTATGCAACATGCAACGACATATCACACTGCGAAGTTAGAGCAAGCACCTGCGATGGTGGTGTAGGGGAAGTGCGGTCTTCAAGTACAGAGCTACGTTCAATATCTTCACTTAGGCTTGCTGTTTCTTGAGAATCATGTGGAGAGGATGAAACTGCACTCTTCATAAGAGTAGCACGTCTCATACTAACCCACGGGCGTGACTGTCTCATCATAAGCGATAGATGCAGGATACACAAGAACAGTAGTTTGATGTAAGAACATGGTGTGATAGGCAGATGTCGTATGTACCAAAAACAGGAAGGCGTGTCATATTCACATGTATAATGTGTAAGCTAAGGAGATGCAATTTAACAAATTAGGAGCAATACAAGCTAGGCACCATATGCAACATGCAACCAGATATCACACTAACATGTTAGAGCAAGCACCTGGGGTTGTGGAGTAGGGGAGATGAGATTTGGAACTTGCACCGCAGTAGGAGTAGCAGGAGAATCTGCAGAGATCATTTGTTTCGGTTGCTCCAAAGGACCACCATCATTTCATGCCTTCGTCCTTTTAGATTTTGCCTTATCAAGTAAACACACAAGAAAAAGGAATGAAATTCGCACTTCCAAATTCGTTGATGCATGATATTGACGAACACAACTTTTATGTATGGAAACCACATTGTAGGAGGATGGAATATGTACGAAAAATGCTAAGCAGAAGGCATTTCAACAAATTGGAAGCAATGCAATTTAGACACCATATGAAAGATCCAACCAAAATCACTCTACCAAGTTAGATGTGTCTCATTACAAGTGGCACTTCAACAAATTAGAGGCAATACATGTTTGAAATGATATGCAAGATGCAACCAATATTACACTGTCAACTTGAAGGTGTCTCGTCAGAAGTGATTGATGAGGGATACACAAGAAAAGTAGTTTGATGTAAGAACATGGTTAATAGAAAGACGTAGTATGTACCAAAAATAGGAAGGCATGTCATATTCACAGGTATAATGTGTTAACTAAGCAGATGCAATTTACCCTATTAGAAGCATTACAAGGTAGACACCATATGCAACATGCAACCACATATCACACTGCCAAGTAAGAGAAAGCACCTGCGATGGTGGTGTGGGGGAATTGCGGCTATCAACTAGAGAGCTACGTTGACTATCTTCATTTAGGGTGTGTTTGTTTGGGCTCTTTTTAGTGGCTTCTATGGCTTTTGCTGCCTAGAAGCTGGAGCCCAAACAAAGGGCCATTTTTTGCGCCGGCTCCATGCAGCCCAAACTCGGAGCGCTCCAGAAAAACAACCCAAAAGCCGCAACTCAGATTTTGGGCTTCTTTCAGCAGGAGCTGGCTCCAAATCGCCAAAAGACAAGTTTACCCCCACACTAAAGTTCATTATACGCACGAATTGCCACTGCCCGGTACCTATCTGTTTCTTCTCCCCTCGATTGCCTGCCCCCCACAATCGCTAGGGTTCGCCGTTCCACACCGCCGCCGCCACCTGTCCCAACCTCGGCCACCGGCGGCTCGGCCATCGCCGGCCGGCGAATCAGAGGCGCCGCCGCCGTAATCTCCCTTTCCCGGAGCTTCGGGACACAGCCGCCGCGTCCTCTGCATCCTCCACCGGCCACTCCCCATCAGTGCACTGCCTCCACCCGCCTCAACCCCGGCCACCGGCAACTCAGATCGCCGGCCGTCGCCGTGGTAACCTCTTTTCCTATGTCCTTTGTCCGCTCCCTCCCCTACTCCCAGGGCATGCTACCTGCCTGCTCTATTTCTGCATGCGCGAGTGGACGAGTGCTCTGCGTTTTTGTATGTTCTTTATGCGTGCATGATGGCCGTGCTATGTGCGTGTGCTGCCTGACTACTAGTATTTCATCTAGTACGAGTGAACTGCTACTAGCTTTAAGACTACTCGATTTGGTACTAGCCAAGTGCTAGTGTGTGCTGTTGCAAATTTGAGTGCTTGCATTTGGTACAAGCAAACTGCTAGTGTATGCTCTATTTATATAAATTGCAAATTTGACTACTCCATTTAGTAGTAGTGGACTGCTAGTGTGTTCTCTATTTTTATATATTGCAAATTTGACTGCTTGATTTTGTACTTGGGTCCGCTACTGTTACAGTCATTTGCAAACTCATACTATGTGTTTCCTTGCTGTGCTATGTATTTGAATTATGTATATGCTATGTAAATTAAGCACTGTTGAACTATGTCCTGTATGAATCAAATGTTGGTTTGTGGTACTGACTATTGGTTTTGTACTTGTATTTGTATCTACAAAGATGAGCACAACCAGTAACAGCAGCAATGGTACAATTTGTTCAAGTGAGAGTGAAAGTGAAAGTGAGGTTGAATCTGACATAAAGAAGATGGAGCTCAGGAAGAAAAAGCTTCAGTGATACATGTATGCTACATTTGTTGTTGCCATACACAATGAGAAGTATCTTATGAAGAAAGAAAGGAGAGAAGTAAGATGCACATGACAACAGTGGGTCTATGATTGATTGGGTTCTTCGAAAGACTGCTACAGGATGTTTCGTATGCATAGGCCATGTTTTGACTTATTACATGAGACTTTGGTATGCAACTATGGTTTGCGAGTGCTACCTCTTGAGCACTGCGTTGGTTTTCCCTTGAAGAGGAAAGGGTGATGCAGCAAAGTAGCGTAAGTATTTCCCTCAGTTTTTGAGAACCAAGGTATCAATCCAGTAGGAGGCTACGCGCGAGTCCCTCGCACCTACACAAAACAAATAAATCTTCGCAACCAACGCGATAAGGGGTTGTCAATCCCTACACGGTCACTTACGGGAGTGAGATCTGATAGATATGATAGGATAATATTTTTGGTATTTTTATGATAAAGATGCAAAGTAAAATAAAAGCAAAGTAAAAGGCAACGGAAATAACTAAGTGTTGGAAGATTAATATGATGAAGATAGACCCGGGGGCCATAGGTTTCACTAGTGGCTTCTCTCAAGAGCATATGTATTTTATGGTGGGTGAACAAATTACTATTGAGCAATTGACAGAATTGAGCATAGTTATGAGAATATCTAGGTATGATCATGTATATAGGCATCACGTCCGAGACAAGTAGACCGACTCCTGCCTGCATCTACTACTATTACTCCACACATCGATCGCTATCCAGCATGCATCTAGAGTATTAAGTTCATAAGAACAGAGTAACGCCTTAAGCAAGATGACATGATGTAGAGGGATAAATTCATGCAATATGATAAAACCCCCATCTTGTTATCCTCGATGGGAACAATACAATACGTGCCTTGCTGCCCCTACTGTCACTGGGAAAGGACACCGCAAGATTGAACCCAAAGCTAAGCACTTCTCCCATTGCAAGAAAGATCAATCTAGTAGGCCAAACCAAACTTATAATTTGAAGAGACTTGCAAAGATAACCAATCATACATAAAAGAATTCAGAGAAGATTCAAATATTGTTCATAGATAAACTTGATCATAAACCCACAATTCATCGGTCTCAACAAACACACCGCAAAAGAAGATTACATCGAATAGATCTCCACGAGAGAGGGGGAGAACATTGTATTGAGATCCAAAAAGAGAGAAGAAGCCATCTAGCTAATAACTATGGACCCGAAGGTCTGAGGTAAACTACTCACACTTCATCGGAGAGGCTATGGTGTTGATGTAGAAGCCCTCCGTGATGGATGCCCCCTCCGGCGGAGCTCCGGAACAGGCCCCAAGATGGGATCTTGTGGGTACAGAAGGTTGCGGCGGTGGAATTAGGTTTTTGGCTCCGTATCTGATCGTTTGGGGGTACGTAGGTATATATAGGAGGAAGATGTACGTCGGTGGAGCAACAGGGGGCCCACGAGGGTGAAGGGCGTGCCCTGGGGGGGTAGGCGCGCCCCTACCTCGTGGCTTCCCTGTTGGTTGCTTGACGTAGGGTCCAAGTCTCCTGGATCATGTTCGTTCCGAAAATCACGTTCCCGAAGGTTTCATTACGTTTGGACTCCGTTTGATATTCTTTTTCTGCGAAACTCTAAAATAGGCAAAAAACAACAATTCTGGGCTGGTCCTCCGGTTAATAGGTTAGTCCCAAAAATAATATAAAAGTGAATAATAAAGCCCAATAACGTCCAAAACAGAAGATAATATAGCATGGAGCAATCAAAAGTTATAGATACGTTGGAGACGTATCAAGCATCCCCAAGCTTAATTCCTACTCGTCCTCGAGTAGGTAAATGATAAAAACAGAATTTTTGATGCGGAGTGCTACTTGGCATAATTTCAATGTAATTCTTCTTAATTGTGGTATGAATATTCAGATCTGAAAGATTCAAGACAAAAGTTCATATTGACATAAAAATAATAATACTTCAAGCATACTAACTAAGCAATTATGTCTTCTCAAAATAACATGGCCAAAGAAAGTTATCCCTACAAAATCATATAGTCTGGCTATGCTCTATCTTCACCACACAAAATATTTAAATCATGCACAACCCCGATGACAAGCCAAGTAATTGTTTCATACTTTTGATGCTCTCAAACTTTTTCAATCTTCACGCAATACATGAGCGTGAGCCATGGACATAGCACTATATGTGGAATAGAATGGTGGTTGTTGAGAAGACAAAAAGGAGAAGATAGTCTCACATCAACTAGGCGTATCAACGGGCTATGGAGATGCCCATCAATAGATATCAATGTGAGTGAGTAGGGATTGCCATGCAACGGATGCACTAGAGCTATAAGTATATGAAAGCTCAACAAAAGAAACTAAGTGGGTGTGCATCCAACTCGCTTGCTCACGAAGACCTAGGTCATTTTTGAGGAAGCCCATCATTGGAATATACAAGACAAGTTCTATAATGAAAAATTCCCACTAGTATATAAAAGTGATATCATAGGAGACTCTCTATCATGAAGATCATGGTGCTACTTTGAAGCACAAGTGTGGTAAAAGGACAGTAACATTGTCCCTTCTCTCTTTTTCTCTCATCATTTTTTAATTTGGGCCTTTTCTTCCTCTTTTTTTATGGCCTCTTTTTTTTCGTCCGGAGTCTCATCCCGACTTGTGGGGGAATCATAATCTCCATCATCCTTTCCTCACTTGGGACAATGCTCTAAAAATGATGATCATCACACTTTTATTTTCTTACAACTCAATAATTACAACTCGATACTTAGAACAAAATATGACTCTATATGAATGCCTCCGGCGGTGTACCGGGATATGCAATGAATCAAGAGTGACATGTATGAAAGAATTACGAATGGTGGCTTTGCCACAAATACAATGTCAACTACATGATCATGCAAAGCAATATGACAATGATGGAGCGTGTCATAATAAACGGAACGGTGGTAAGTTGCATGGCAATATATCTCGGAATGGCTATGGAAATGCCATGATAGGTAGGTATGGTGGCTGTTTTAAGGAAGGTATATGGTGGGTGTATGATACCGGCGAAAAGTGCGCGGTATTAGAGAGGCTAGCAATGGTGGAAGGAGGAAAAGTGCGTATAATCCATGGACTCAACATTAGTCATAAAGAACTCATATAATTATTGCAAAAATCTACAAGTTATCAAAGCAAAGTATTACGCGCATGCTCCTAGGGGGATAGATTGGTAGAAAAAGACCATCGCTCGTCCCCGACCGCCACTCATAAGGAAGACAATCAATAAATAAATCATGCTCCGACTTCATCACATAACGGTTCACCATACGTGCATGCTACGGGAATCACAAACTTCAACACAAGTATTTCTCAAATTCACAACTACTCAACTAGCATGACTCTAATATCACCATCTTCATATCTCAAAACAATTATCAAGCATCAAACTTCTCATAGTATTCAACACACTCATAAGAATTTTTACTATTCTTGAATACCTAGCATATTAGAATTATTTAAGCAAATTACAATGCTATTTAAGACTCTCAAAATAATCTAAGTGAAGCATTAGAGATCAATAGTTTATATAAAACAAATCAAACCACCGTGCTCTAAAAGATATAAGTGAAGTACTAGAGCAAAAACTATATAACTCAAAAGATATAAGTGAAGCACAGAGAGTATTCTAATAATTTCCGAATCATGTGTGTCTCTCTCAAAAGGTGTGTACAGCAAGGATGATTGTGGTAAACTAAAAAGCAAAGACTCAAATCATACAAGACGCTCCAAGCAAAACACATATCATGTGGTGAATAAAAATATAGCTCCAAGTAAAGTTACCGATGGAAGTAGACGAAAGAGGGGATGCCTTCCGGGGCATCCCCAAGCTTTGGCTTTTAGGTGTCCTTAGATTATCTTGGGGGTGCCATGGGCATCCCCAAGCTTAGGCTCTTTCCACTCCTTGTTCCATAATCCATCAAATCTTTCACCCAAAACTTGAAAACTTCACAACACAAAACTCAGCAGAAAATCTCGTGAGCTCCGTTAGCGAAAGAAAACAAAAGACCACTTCAAGGTACTGTAATGAACTCATTCTTTATTTATATTGGTGTTAAACCTACTGTATTCCAACTTATTTATGGTTTATAAACTCTTCTACTAGCCATAGATTCATCAAAATAAGCAAACAACATACGAAAAACAGAATCTGTCAAAAACAGAACAGTCTGTAGTAATCTGTAACTAACGCAACCTTCTGGAACTCCAAAAAATCAGCCAAAATAGGACGACCTAGGAAAAATGTTTATTGATCAACAGCAATTTGAATCAATATTTTATCACGTTCTGGTGATTTTTAACAATTGTTTTTGTGAACAGAAAGTTTCTGGAAATTACAGCAAGATCAAATAACTATCATCCAAGAAGATCCTATAGGTTTAACTTGGCACAGAAACTAATTAAAACATAAAAACACATCTAACCAGAGGCTAGAACAAATATTTATTCCTAAACAGAAGCAAAAAGCAAAAAAACTAAAGATAAAATTGGGTTGCCTCCCAACAAGTGCTATCGTTTAACGCCCCTAGCTAGGCATAAAAGTAAGGATAGATCTAGGTATTGCCATCTTTGGTAGGCAATCCATAAGTGGCTCTCATGATAGATTCATATGGTAATTTTATTTTCTTCCTAGGGAAGTGTTCCATGCCTTTCTTTAATGGAAATTGAAATCTAATATTCCCTTCCTTCATATCAATAATTGCACCAATCGTTCTAAGGAAAGGTCTACCAAGAATAATAGGACATGAAGGATTGCAATCTATGTCAAGAACGATAAAACCTACGGGCACATAGTTCCTATTTGCAACAATAAGAACATCATTAATTCTTCCCATAGGTTTCTTAATAGTGGAATCCGCAAGGTGCAAGTTTAAAGAGCAATCATCAAAATCACGGAAACCTAGCAAATCGCACAAAGTTTTTGGAATCGTGGAAACACTAGCACCCAAATCACACAAAGCATAGCATTAATGATCTTTAATCTTAATTTTAATAGTAGGTTCCCACTCATCATAAAGTTTTCTAGGGATAGAAACTTCCAACTCAAGTTTTTCTTCATAAGATTGCATTAAGGCATCAACAATATGTTTGGTAAAAGCTTTATTTTGACTATAAGCATGAGGAGAATTTAGCACGGATTGCAACAAGGAAATACAATCTATCAAAGAGCAATTATCATAATTAAATTCCTTGAAATCCAAAATAGTGGGTCCATTAATATCTAGGGTTTTGATTTCTTCAATCCCACTTTTATCAATTTTAGCACCAAGATCTAAAAACTCCGAATTTTTGGAACGCCTTCTAGGTAAAGGTGGATCATATTCAGCCCCATCATTATCAAGATTCATATTGCAAAACAAAGATTTAATAGGGGACACATCAATAACTTTTAGATCTTCATCTTTATTTTCATAGAAATTTGAAGAACACGCTTTTATAAAGCAATCTTTCTTAGCACGCATCCTAGCGGTTCTTTCTTTGCACTCATCAATGGAAATTCTCATGGCTTTGAGAGACTCATTGATATCATGCTTAGGAGGAATAGATCTAAGTTTCAAAGAATCAACATCAAGAGAAATTCTATCAACGTTCCTAGCCAATTCATCAACTTTAAGCAATTTTTCTTCAAGCAAAGCATTGAAATTCTTTTGCGAATTCATACACTCTTTAACACTAGTCTCAAATTCAAAGGGCATCTTATTAAAATTTCCATAAGAATTGTTGTAGGAATTACCATAATTATTAGAGGAATTACTAGGATAAGGCATAGGATTAAAGTTTCCTCTATACGCGTTGTTACCAAAATTATTCCTACCAACGAAATTCACATCCATAGATTCATTATTATTCTCAATCAAAGTAGACAAAGGCATATCATTGGGATCAGAAGAAACACTCTTAGTAGCAAATAATTTCATAAGTTCATCCATCTTTCCACTCAAAACATTAATTTCTTCTATCGCATGCACTTTTTTATTAGTAGATCTTTCAGTGTGCCATTGAGAATAATTAACCATAATATTATCTAGGAGTTTAGTAGCTTCTCCTAAAGTGATTTCCATAAAAGTGCCTCCCGCGGCCGAATCTAAAAGATTTCTAGAAGCAAAATTCAATCCGGCAAATTTTTTGTATAATCATCCACAAATTCAAACCATGAGTAGGGCAATTACGTATCATTAATTTCATCCTCTCCCAAGCTTGTGCAACATGTTCATGATCAAGTTGCTTAAAATTCATAATATCGTTTCTAAGAGAGATAATCTTAGCGGGAGGAAACTACTTAGAGATAAAAGCATCTTTGCACTTATTCCAAGAATCAGTACTATTTTTAGGCAAAGACGAAAACCAAGCTTTAGCACGATCTCGAAGCGAAAAAGGAAATAACTTCAGTTTAACAATATCATTATCAACATCTTTCTTCTTTTGTATATCACACAAATCAACAAAGCTATTTAGATGAGTAGCGGCATCTTCACTAGGAAGGGCGGCGAATTGATCTTTCATGACAAGATTCAACAAAGCAACATTGATTTCACAAGATTCAGTATCGGTAAGAGGAGCAATTGGAGTGCTAAGGAAATCATTATTGTTGGTATTGGTAAAGTCACATAATTTGGTATTATCTTGAGCCATCATGACAAGCAAGCAATCCAACACACGAGCAAACAAGAGACGGACAAAAAGAGGCAAACGGAAAAGAGAGGGTGAATAAAACGGCAAGGGTGAAGTGGGGGAGAGGAAAACGGGAGGGAAATGACAAATAATGTAATGCGGGAGATAAGGGTTTGTGATGGGTACTTGGTATGTTGACTTTTGCGTAGACCTCCCCGGCAACGGCGCCAGAAATCCTTCTTGCTACCTCTTGAGCACTGCGTTGGTTTTCCCTTGAAGAGGAAAGGGTGATGCAGCAAAGTAGCGTAAGTATTTCCGTTAGTTTTTGAGAACCAAGGTATCAATCCAGTAGGAGGCCACGCACGAGTCCCTCGCACCTACACAAACAAATAAATCCTCGCAACCAACGCGATAAGGGGTTGTCAATCCCTACACGGTCACTTACGGGAGTGAGATCTGATAGATATGATAGGATAATATTTTTGGTATTTTTATGATAAAGATGCAAAGTAAAATAAAAGCAAAGTAAAAGGCAACGGAAATAACTAAGTGTTGGAAGATTAATATGATGAAGATAGACCAGGGGGCCATAGGTTTCACTAGTGGCTTCTCTCAAGAGCATAAGTATTTTACGGTGGGTGAACAAATTACTGTTGAGCAATTGACAGAATTGAGCATAGTTATGAGAATATCTAGGTATGATCATGTATATAGGCATCACGTCCGAGACAAGTAGACCGACTCCTGCCTGTATCTACTACTATTACTCCACACATCGACCGCTATCCAGCATGCATCTAGAGTATTAAGTTCATAAGAACAGAGTAACGCCTTAAGCAAGATGACATGATGTAGAGGGATAAATTCATGCAATATGATAAAAAAAAACCCATCTTGTTATCCTCGATGGCAACAATACAATACGTGCCTTGCTGCCCCTACTGTCACTGGGAAAGGACACCGCAAGATTGAACCCAAAGCTAAGCACTTCTCCCATTGCAAGAAAGATCAATCTAGTAGGCCAAACCAAACTGATAATTCGAAGAGACTTGCAAAGATAACCAATCATACATAAAAGAATTCAGAGAAGATTCAAATATTGTTCATAGATAAACTTGATCATAAACCCACAATTCATCGGTCTCAACAAACACACCGCAAAAGAAGATTACATCAAATAGATCTCCACGAGAGAGGGGGAGAACATTGTATTGAGATCCAAAAAGAGAGAAGAAGCCATCTAGCTAATAACTATGGACCCGAAGGTCTGAGGTAAACTACTCACACTTCATCGGAGAGGCTATGGTGTTGATGTAGAAGCCCTCCGTGATGGATGCCCCCTCCGGCGGAGCTCCGGAACAGGCCCCAAGATGGGATCTTGTGGGTACAGAAGGTTGCGGCGGTGGAATTAGGTTTTCGGCTCCGTATCTGATCGTTTGGCGGTACGTAGGTATATATAGGAGGAAGAAGTACGTCGGTGGAGCAACAGGGGGCCCACGAGGGTGGAGGGCACGCCCGGGGGGGGGGGTAGGTGCACCCCTACCTCGTGGCTTCCCTGTTGGTTGCTTGACATAGGGTCCAAGTCTCCTGGATCATGTTCATTTCGAAAATCACGTTCCCGAAGGTTTCATTCCGTTTGGACTCCATTTGATATTCTTTTTCTGCGAAACTCTAAAATAGGCAAAAAACAACAATTCTGGGCTGGGCCTCCGGTTAATAGGTTAGTCCCAAAAATAATATAAAAGTGAATAATAAAGCCCAATAACGTCCAAAACAGAAGATAATATAGCATGGAGCAATAAAAAATTATAGATACGTTGGAGACGTATCACCGAGCAACAAGCAACATGTGTTCCGAGGAGGCTCTAGGGATGTTCTTATGGACTATTGGTAGCCCACAATCAGTGAGCCAAGTTCAGAACCAATTCAAGAGGTCCACTGAAACAATCCACCGGAAATTCAACCATGTGTTGAGGTGTTTGATGTTATTAGCTGCAGATATCATTGCACCAATTGATCCAGAATTTAGAAATGTGCATGAGAGACTGCAAGACCCTAAGTTCTTTCCTCACTTCAATGGTTGCATTGGTGCTATTGATGGGACACACATACATGTCACTGTGCCAGCTAAAGACATGATTAACCATTGCGGTCGACATGGCTATTGTTGGGTTCTACGGTAGGGTGCGTCGTCTGCAAATTAAAATTTTCCAACGCGCAGAACAACCAAGAACATGCTACGGGATATGGATCACAGATCGTTACCACTAGACGCGCAGTGTCGTGCAGCGGAAGAAGAGTTGGGGCAGCGCATCTGCGTGGATTGTCTCCTCCTCGTACGATCTCCCTTGAACAACCGGTCGTCGGTTCCCACGTACAGGTTCGCCGAAGCGGCGCAAGTGCACCGCCTCTAACGGTATCCGCGCGTGCAGGAGGAACATCGTGCGGCGGACTGCTAGGTCCGATCACACAACCGGCGGCGAGTGGAGGTGTCTATTCGCAACACATGCAAACCCTAGTGACAGCGCCGAAGCGATCAATCGCATGAGTGTGTCGCACCTCCACTATATATAGGCATTTGTCGCGGGCTCAACTCTTGGGCCTCGCACAGATTCTAAAGCCCACAAGTCTACTCGGCCACAATCCGAATACAGCTCGGATCACATCCGACCAGTGTCCTCATATTCGACCTCGTAGGTTCCCTCCCTTAAGCGCGCGACCCCTTAGGTTCAAGCCGGCTTGGTCGTACTGCGGATCACCTCCGAACTGCATGGTTGGTAGCGGCCTCTAGCAAGGCATGCCGAACACCAAGCAGACTATGAAGCTGGTTAGGCGAACCTGTACATCACACTTCCATTCCTTTTGCCACACGATATATGTTGTCGGGCTCAAGGCAAGTCTGTCATCCTTGTGCTAGCCCGACATCTTTCTTGTTCCAATGATGCCGACCACAAACCGGATTATCTCATAATCCATGTCGCATGGCCATGCTTATCTTGGTCGGATCACACGAGGGGCCTAGAGTATATCTCTCCTGATCGGAGAGGCAAATCCCATCTTGCTCGACCACGTCTCGCAGCATGGGTCTAGACAAACCCGAAACCTACCTTTGTAACTACCCAGTTACGGAGTAGCGTTTGGTTGGCCCAAAGCAAGTCTGTCACCATCCCGAGTACATGCGTCAGCTCAGGTCTTAGGACATAGAACGTATGTTGTACTAGAGACTCACATATGACATATCGATGCGTCTCATAGTTGGGTCTGTTCGACTCGGACCTTATCTCGACTCAGATCCGACTACGTCGAATCTGACCAGACCTTTCCAAGTCCATATTATCCGATTAGCATCCAATGCTCCATGGCTAGTGATACCAAGCCATCGACCATGTCATATGCTAGTCTAGTCAGCTGCGCGTCCACACAACCCTTTCGACTAGGGACCTTTTAGGACAATCATCATACAATGCATAGTCGCACAAACAAGTCACGTACTTGCTCATACACATCATTGATAATGTCCAAGGACTATTTTTATTCATAAACACATAGGAAATATCATCACACATGATTGCCTTTAGGGCATATCTCCAACAGTCTCCCACTTGCACTAGAGTCAATCAAATAGACATCGAATGCCCATAGCTCTAACGTGCCCCTCATTCTTGGGTTGTGGAAGTGGCTTAGTCAACGGATCTACAACATTTGCATCCGTGTGAATTTTGCATAACTCTACATCACCATTCTTTACGATCTTTCGTATCAGGTGATATTTCCGATCTATGTGTCTGACCTTGTGGTCATTTCTCGGCTCCTTGGCTTGTGCGATGGCACCAGAATATCACAATAAAGGTCCAACGGTTTTACCAAGGCTGGGAAAATACCAAGATCATCCAAAAAGTTCCGAATCCAAACACCTTCCTTTGCAGCTTCACAAGCCGCAATGTATTCGGCTTCTGTTGTAGAATCAGCCACCGTATCTTGCTTGGAACTCATCCAGCTCACTGCTCCTCCGTTCATGACGTACACGAATCCGGACTATGATCGACAATCATCTCTGTCGGTTTGGAAACTAGCATCCACGTAACCCCTTACGACGAGCTCTTCCTCACCTCCATAAACTAGGAACATCTCTTTAGTCCTTTTTAGGTACTTCAAAATAGTCTTTACCGCTGCCCAGTGACTCTCACCTGGGTTGGCCTGGTATCTACTTGTTAGGCTTATTGCAAAAGCAACATCAGACCGCGTACATATCATGGCATACATGATGGATCCGATTGCCGAGGCATACAGAATCCTACTCATCCTGCTTCGCTCATCAGATATCGAAGGACTCTGAGTCTCGTTTAGCTTTATACCATGTGAGAGTGGCAAGAACCCTTTCTTCGCCTCACTCATGTTGAACCGCTTCAACACTTTATCTATGTACGTGCTCTGGCTTAAGCCGAGCAACCTCTTCGATCTATCTCTATAGATCTTAATGCCTAAAATATACATTGCCTCACCAAGGTCCTTCATCGAAAACTTGCCATTCAATGACTCCTTGACCGAGTTCAACATCGAAACATCATTTCCGATCAGTAGTATGCCATCCACATACAAGATCAAAAACAGTATCGAGCTCCCACTTAACTTTTGTATAAACAAGCTTCCTCTTCGCTTTTGATGAAACTGAGACCAGTGACGACCTCATCAAAACGAATATTCCAGCTCCGAGATGCTTGCCTCAACCCATAAATGGATCTCTTGAGCTTGCATACCTTACTAGTGCAAGTCGGATCGACAAAACCCTCGGGCTGTATCATATACACGTCCTCGGTTAAATTTTCGTGAAGGAAAGCCATCTTGACATCCATTTGTCATATCTCGTAATCGAAATATGCAGCTATAGCTAGTACGATCCTCACCGACTTCAGCATCGCTACCGGCGAGTAAGTCTCGTCGTAGTCAATTCCTTGAACTTATCCATAACCCTTAGCGACAAGCCGAGCTTTGTGGATCTGAACATTTCCATCCACATCGGTTTTCTTCTTAAAGACCCATTTGCAACCAATGGCCGTTATGCCAGGCGATGGATCAACCAAGTCCCAGACTTGATTCTCATCCATGGACTTTAACTCAGATCTCATGGCCTCTAGCCATGCCTCGGAGTCTGGGCTCACCATCGCTTCTGCATACGTGGCCGGCTCGTCGCTTTCTAGCAATAATACATCACGCACTCTGCGCAATCTTTTCGACCTCCGTGGTTCTGGTGCCGCTTCCACTATGGGTTCCTTGACTAACTCTGGTATGATCTCATCACCAGTTGAGCCGTCCCCGAGTGGTCCTCGAATTTCTTCGAGTCGAACCGTCCTCCCACTGGCCTCCCGACTGAGAAACTCGTTCTCAACGAAAATCCCGCTCCGAGCATCAAACACTTTGTTCTCTTCCCGGTTGTAGAAGCTATATCCCAAGGTTTCCCTCGGATATCCCACGAATATGCATTTATCCGACTTGGGTGTAAGCCTGTTTGACATAAGTCACTTGACAAATGGTTCACAACCCCAAATCTTTAGAAAAGACAAACTGGGACTCTTCCCGGTCCACATCTCATGTGGTGTCTTGTCTATGGATTTTGATGGTACCCTATTAAGTGTGAAAGCTGTAGTTTCTGGAGCGTATCCCCAGAATGACAAGGGTAAATCCGATTTGCTCATCATAGACCGGACCATGTCCAACAAGGTCCTATTCCTCCGTTCTGACACACCGTTTCTTTGTGGCGTACTATACCTCAGCTTTCAGATGATCATCAAACTCCTGGCTCATGTACTCACCTGCACGATTAGATTGTAGAAGCTTTATAGTCTTGCCGAGATGATTCTCAACCTCGTTCTGAAACTCTTTGAATTTTTCAAAAGTTTCCGACTTGTGCCTCATCAAATAGATATATCCATATCTACTCAAGTCATTGGTAAAAGTCACGAAGTACTGATAGCCACCTCTGGCGGTTGTGCTCATTGGACCACACACATCACTGTGTATAAGCTCCAATAGCTCGGACGCCCTCTCGCAACTCTTTGCGAAAGGAGACTTAGTCATCTTGCCGAGCAAGCATGATTCACATGTCTCGAACGACCCAAAGTCAGACGAAGTTAGGAGCCCATCATCATGGAGCTTCTTCATGCGTTTCAGACTAATGTGTCCAAGCCGGCAATGCCAGAAGTATGTCGGATTTATCTCATTAGGCTTATGCCTCTTGACATTCACGTTATAGACCGGTTCCTGTTCCAGATTCAATATAAATAGCCCATCAACAATGGGTGCATAGCCGTGGAACATACCATTCAAATAAAACGAACAACCATTGTCCTTTAAATTGAACTCATAACCCTGACTCATCAAGCATGAGGCAGAAATAATGTTCCGACTAAGTGCAGGAATGTAATAACAATTATTCAGTTCCAAAATAAATCCAGAAGGAAGCTGGAGCTACATCGTGCCGACCTCCAACGCAACAACTCTTGCTTTGTTGCCGACCCTGATGTCAATCTCCCCTTGTGCCACACGCCTAGTTCTTACCAGCCCCTGCATCGAGTTGCAAATATGAACAACCGATCCGGTATCAAATACCCAAGAGCTACTAGGTATGTCAGCAAGGTAAATGTCTATAACATATGCAACAAGTGTACCTTTGCCTGAAGAAGCATTTCCGGCCTTCTTGCCATGCTCTGCAAGCCACTTGCTATAGTTCCTCTTCCAATGACCGGTCTCCTTGCAATGATAGCAAATGGTCTTCGAGTTCGGTCCAGACTTTGACGCAGCGGCGGAGGTTACCGTCTCCGTGCCCTTTGCCTTAGCCTTTTTCTTGGACCAACTCTTCTTGAACTTAGCCGATTTCTGCACCATCAACACTCACTACAAAAAAATTCACTTCCGTGATGATACGTGTTTGTCACAGTAGGTCACGTTTTCTGTCATGCATGTACATCCATGACAAATTTATGACAGAATCAAGATAGTCATAACTGTGCTGTCGTAGAAGTGTTCCATGACATTACCAAAATTATCATCATGGAAGTGTCCACTTCCATGACAATAAATCGCGCGTTACAGAAGTGCTTTCGTCAAGGGCGACCGACACGTGGCATCCACCGTAACGGAACGCCGTTAAGCTATCAGGTCTGGTTTTGGATCCGATAACCCGTTAAAAGCCCGGACCAATGGGGATTTTCCACGTGTAAAATCATCATTGGTTGTAGGAAACACGTGTCAGCTCAGGTGTCACTCATCCAATGGGCGAGATGTGCCTATGATATGTTAACACGTGGATCGGCCCAAAAGTGGACCGTAAAGTTTAAATGGGCCGGCCCAACTAAAGGCCCACAAGATTTTGCGTACCATAATGGGCCGACCCAGCTAAAGGCCCACAATATTTTGCGGGCCATAATGGGCCGGCCCAGGTAAAGGCCCACAAGATTTTTGCGGGCCATAATGGGCTGGCCCAGTTGAAGGCCCACAAGATTTTTGTGGACCATAATTGGCCGACCCAGCTAAAGGCCCACGAGATTTCACCGACATTAATGGGCTGGCCCAGTTGTAGGCCCACAAGATTTTGAGGACCCTAGTAGGCCGGCCCATTAACTGGCTGCCATGTTTTGGGCCAAATGTCGGCCCATATTTGATCCGGTCCATTAATGGCCTGCCAAGTTCCGGGCCTAATAATGGCCCATATGAGATCCGGCCCGTTAAAAGCCTACCACGTTCTGGGCCAAATTACGGCCCAGATCAGGTCCGGCCCTTTAAGAGGCGTTGGGCTAAATTATGGCCCATATCAGATTCGGCCCGTCAACTGGACGTTATGCTTTTGGGCCCACTTGCTAAAGGCCCATTTAGTAATTCGACCTGATATTAGTTTCGGTCTGTTAAGGCCCCGTTTTACATTTCGGCCCTATATTAATTTCGGCGTGTTAAAAGCCTGTCATATAGTTGGGCCTAACTACGGCCCGGTTTGCATCCGGCCTGCTCGCAGCCGATAATCTGATTGGGCCAAACAAGGACCGAGACAATTTTGGCCTGTTATAAGCCCATGATTTGATTGGCACATTCATGGGTCAGGGTCTATTTTGGCCTGCTGCCGGCCCGTGAGCTGTTCGGCATGTTTCAGGCCCAACCTACTTTTCAGCCTCCTAAAGGCCCATTGAGTTTTCTTGGGAAAATAGGGCCGGCGGTTTACTCGGCCTATTAAAGGCCCGAATCTACTAGTGGGCCAGTTTACATTTAGGCCTGTTAACGGACCAAGATGACGGGGCCCATGATGCGGATCATACATGGTGATTTGCATGACGGCCCGATTATGTACCGTAATTTAATGGTTTGGTCGGTTTACTGCGAAGACAGGATATATATACAATAAAATAATTGCGGCATCATGAATAAGAAAAAAACCTAGACTATACAATAAAGAAATTACGGCATATTACATCCACTGGGCATCAAAGTTCACCACTATGATAATAAAGCACAAGCAGACAGCAGATTACATACACTGGGCATCAAAGATTGCCACCAGTGCAACTAAACACGCCGACAAAATAATATACAAAATCGACAACACTTCAATAGAGTTCAAGAAAGGTTAGACCTGCTCGGGAGCTGCAACGCAAGCAGCTGAGCAAGCTGGTGAGACTGCACTAGTTTGACACTTATATCCTCCTCACTCTGAAAGATAAACAAGCAGACAGATGACAAGTTTTGCACATATAAGTATCAGTGTTGACAATTCATCACATTTCTTACTGACGAATAAAGTGACACAGTTTAAAATAGCATTAACACAATATGGTATTGTTCAGGTCAAGACATGGCAGGAAATGACATTGTGAAGGAGTTGGCAGCTTCACGACACCACTGGATTACAGATCAAGAACTCATAAGTATCAATGGTTAGTGTGCTGTCAATTTATCCCATTTCAGATTGGCAAAATAAGATCACTTGCTCTGTATAGTTTAATTTACATGGTATGAAGAAGGAACTTGGTTGTACAACTAAAAACTTAAATTGAGAAGGACAAACTTTTGTTTATGAACTGGAGTACATAATAAACTTTAAACATGCAATTTGATGCAAACACCAAAAATAAACAGCTGTTGCAGTCATGCCTAACCAAATATACACAACAAAGTTTGAAGGCCTGAGAAGGACAAACTTACATTATTGGTGAAGGCAGGCTCTATAAAGCCCTTGTCCATGCTGATGGGGGGGCAATTCAAGAAGTTTACCACAGAATCTTCTTCATAAGCATTGCCTTTATTCTACATTTTGTTAAGAGTAAATATAGATGTGACAATATAAGAAAAAATGGAGAATATTTAAGATAAGATGAAGAGTGATGCTACATAACCAAGTAGCTATAAATGTAAGTACATCGATACAGGCTAAAGGTACAACCAAGAGCAATGCAGAGCTAAACTTCTTCAGTACCATCGGTGTTATCCAACCTTGTGGTAAGAGTAAATATAGATCTTATGTGTAGAAAATGGAGGGCACAGGAAAATAAGCTGAAGGACAATAGGTACTTACAAGAACAATGCGGAGCTAAAAAATTTCATTGGCATTGGATATATTCTACACTAATGTAACCATTCATACAGATCAGATAATATGGAGTGAACAATTGATAAGCAAGCTATCATGCATACTGCTGTCACATAATGAACCAGGTATGTATGCAAGTACAGTGATATAGGACAACATGTACTAACAAGAGCAAAGCAACGGGCAACATATTTGCGATATCCTGTCGTTCTTTTCAAACCGGAATTCTTTTTCGGGCAGATTCCCTGCAAAAAAGATCCGTAAGGCACATGCGGAAAAGTAGAAGTTCAAATTGTCATGCGGTATCATAGACAGTACCTCATCCTCGGAACGAGACCAGTGCATAACAAGGTTTTTCCATTCAACGTCTTCTAAATTTAGCACAGGAGACTTCACCAGAAATTCGTTTATAGACTTGCCATCAAAGTGTGATTTCCACAGGTAACACCAATACTGCTGCAATGCTTCCTTGAAAAGCGCAAGTAAGCTTTGCTCGTCATGACTATCCAGATTGACCCTCGCCTACTTACAACAATGTAATGTAAATCATTGATGTGTTCAATCAGCAGAAAACAGGAAAATAATCACCATGAATAATAGCACTTACACGTAAGTGGGACAGGAAGATGTGAAAATGGTGTTTATCTTCACTATAATCTTCCAATGATGGGAATATATGCACGTAGTCCCTAACAACATTGAAAGCATTGTCTTTTAAACTGGGAATAACTGGAATGGGGTTCCAATCTGCAGGAATTGGCTGTCTCTGCAGTTGGGATAGGTCTTCGGCCGGTGGACTTGCTGTACTTTTTGCTGGAGTGGGATTTTTCTGTGGTACGGCTGGTGCTATGGCAACTGAAATCGGCATACCTTTTGCTGGAGTGTAGGTCCTGTGTGGTGGGGCTAGTGGTGTGGCCAGTGAAGTATGGGTACAGTCTGTTGGAGTCGGTCCTACGTTTTGTGTCACTGGTTGTACAACCAATATAAGTGGGGTGCTGTCTGATTTCTCCGGCACAACCATGTTTTTCAAGGACTTTGCCGGTGCTCCTTCAGGTTCGACAATCACCCTCTTCCTTTTTGATGTCTGATGCACAAGAACAACATTTGAGTGGAAAAACATGGTATGATGACAAATGGAATATGTATTGATAATGGATGGGCATGTCATCTCGACATATATGATGAGTTAACTAAGCAGATGGTGGTGCAACAAAGTAGAAGAAATGCAAGACAACATATGCAAGATACGCGCAATCAATAAAACCTTGCCAAATTAGAGCAGGCACCTTGATGGGTGAACATGACAGGCCATCTGCCTTTGACTCCTCGAGGTTAGAATAGTCATTAGGATCATATTCTGAACAAGAATCTACAGGTGGGGAGCATATGAGTTTCATTGCATCCAGAATGGCACTCAATGCCTTGGTGCCAATTTTGTAAGTCATTGCAGTGTTCCACAATATTCTTCTGATGCGCGGATTCTGATATTCACTGTAATTACGTATAATATCTGAGAACCATGAAAACATAAATAGTTGTGAGATTATCTTTGTAATGCAGAGGATATTCTAATATAGGGGCGCCCCTGTAAACACTTGTGTGCTATCACTGGATTCTGATGAGAGAGCTCATGTGTGCTGTAATATGGTGCATGCATTTATATAATCTGGCACAAGTACACAAAAAAATAGGCTCCAGAAGTAAGGATAGTTGGCAGATGGTAGGTTCAAAATATACTGTATAGAGAGTTTATTGCCAAACCATGATAACAAGAGCACACAGCAACTAGGCAGATCATAGTGTACATAAAAGGGGTACACCATAACCACGATATATAAATCGGGAAAGTGGAATTGGCTTGAAAATATGGTGTTGTATTGCCGCTAGTAATTGAAAGCCTATCGATCAAGTACATGCCAGCTCTATCAGCTGTTGACTGCAGATGTCCCTGCTCCCCTTCCTGACAAGGAACATACTGTACGTACTAAATACAGAATAACAAAAGAGGAACATGTTAAAGAACAGAAGAGGAAGCATATTCTTGAGGTTCCGCTTAATTGCATACAATGTTGGTTGCCCACTCATGATGAATCACAACACCCAAAGAAATGCAATTCCATGTTGTCTCTCTATACGTGGCAATTTTGAACAAGAGTCATTAGGATCATATTCTGAACAAGAGTCAACAGGTGGGGAGCGTATGAGTTTCATTGCATCCAGAATGGCACTCAATGCCTTGGTGCCAATTTGCAAGTCATTGCAGTGTTTAGCTTCAAGAGTGGACTGCTGCTAGTGCGACACAAAGCAGCTACACAGATCATAGTGTGGATATAACGAGAAAACCGTAAGCATGAGAGTAAAATTAGCAAAGTGGAACTTGCTGGAATATATGTGCTAGTATTGCCAGTACGGCTAGAAAGGCTTCGGATACCAGCTCTCTTCAACTGAAGGTGCGGTACTGTTAATATCAGTGTAACTCTCAAGGGCGACACAGCTCCCCGCATTTCCTTGCTATTCTTATAGGATTCAAGTGGGCAGGCCACTACAAATCCTATTCCCATGTTTACAAAATCCTATGAATCAAAGAGGCCCGAAGAGTTCAAAGTGTCCATACCAACCGACCGTATAGACCTCTACACTGCAAATGTCCATGCTCATCTTCACTACAAGGAACATACTGTACTACTATCATACTCCCTCCATTCCAAAATATAAGTCTTGGTAGAGATTTCCACTATGGATCACATACAGATGTATCCAGATACATTTTAGAGTGTAGATTCACTCATTTTGCTCCATATGTAGTCCATGGTGGAATCTATACAAAGACTTGTATTTAGGAACGGAGAGAGTACTTATCAAAGAAGAACGGAAGAGGAACATGCTAAAGAAGAGCAAGCAGATTTTGGATAATAAAATGTTCGTTGCGCAGTGCCCACACATGATGAACCAGAGCGCATTAAGAAAGCAACTCCTGTTGTCTCTCTATAGGTGGTGCACATGCTTTTTCGAAAGTAAAGTAGGAAAATTAGCTGACCAATTAAATGTTATCTGTTTTAGTAATATCAGCATCATATCAGATTCATACTTGAGCAACAAGTTTGGAATTATGAGTGGCACATTGTTTAGCTTGATGGATTTAGGAGCAGTGCTAAGCAGGTACGATGATGGTACTGAATATAAAGGCATGTCTGCATGCAAGTCGCCTGACTTTTGTCATTTGGGTCAGTCGACCATTTCAGGCGGTTGGATGAAGATCCTACGTCTCCTAACCCTTCTTCTTCCTTGTCTCTCATTCTTCCATACAGAACACCGCACGGGCCGCCGGCCGGACCACCGGCCCCCACCGCCTATGTTCCTCCGCCACCCCCACCCCCGCCCCCACCGCGTCGAGTTTTCTTTGTTTGGCGAGGCCCCACCACCGCCTCCCCATAACCAAAGTCCCCACCCGAGCCCCTTCGTTCGCACCGGCGAACTCTGAAAAATTGACTGACCCAATTTTGAAATTTAGTCTACTGTGATTTAACTAGTGTGGAATATAAAAGGTGAAAACCATAAGCATTGGGAGTATAGTGTTGAGCGTTCCATGGCGGATCTGAAGGTGCAAACCGGACAAAGGCAACTTCGCAACCAATGTTTGCTTTCAACTAGCAAGTAAGTGATGGACAAGAAATTAGAGTAAAGCAGTGGCGATCTATTTTCTTGCTGCGATAAATAAGTTGAGCAGATACAAAAGAGTACCGCCTCTGGTGCGGCGCCGTGTATGCATCTACTGAGAATTTGACGGTGCTGCGGCAGCGATGGCTGTCGGCGGTGTGGAAGCAAATCTAGGAGGGTAGACGGTGGCGGCGGGGCGCGGTGGACGAGACGGTCGTAGGAGCGGCGCCGACAAGGTGGACGACGGCGGGGATGAAGCGAGAGGATGGGATGCAAGGATCCCGGTTCGAAGCCGTGGATGAGAGAGGTCGATCTCTTGTAATGGACGGCGGCGTCAGGGTATCAGCTTCGGCATGGTGGAGGAGGACGGCGGTGGATGGGGTGGCGGACGGAGGAGGCTGGGGTGGAGAGGGTGTTTTGGTGCCCACGGAGTACGAATGGGGAAATGGAGGTGGAGAGGAAGGGGGGAACCATGTCTTCAGGGCGCGCTTGTCTCAAATGCGAGGAAATTTAAAAACTTAGCCCCTGTTTCAAATTTCCTACATCACAGCAATATTAGTCGGTTGGGGATAGGACGGTAATCTCGCATACACTGGATATTTGCCGACGAGAGTTTGTTTTTGGCACCCACCGTGTATGAATCGGGGAGGGAGTCGATTTCGGCCGAGGACACAGTGTGTTTTGGCGCCCACCGTGTATGAATCCGGGTGAGAGGCGGTTATGTCACGTTTGAGTGAAATTACAAACCTACCCCTATCGAAACCTTTAGAAATCGAGCAGATAGGCTTTGCGTGGCAGGGATAGGCAGTACTAATTTCCATCTCGCAGATTTTGGTTTCGGGCGGTTACTGCGACTTTCCCCGCTTCGTTCAAATTTTGCAGAGTGCACGTAACCGTGCCAACTCAATTCGAATCCCGTTTGTATTCTATTTTTTTCGGGCAGGATCCATTTTCGATTGGAATAAAATTCTATATACATCATTTTTTATATATACTTTCAAAAGCACAACACCCTTTATACATAAATATGGTTTACAAATGGCATGATCTCAGATTCATAAGGTTGTATCCATCAATTTGGATTTTCAAATATTTGAAACCACTTTATGTTGAAATCCAATGTATGCATTCCTCGCTAACTGTCTCCAATTAATGTGTGTTTCATGCGTTTTTTTTACTTCTCAAACATGTATAATGTGTTTCACACACGCAAGATATAGTGTAATCCCGTTTAGACATTAATTGCATATAAACCATGCATTGTTTCTAATTAAAGAATCTATGGATCACCAATATTGATAAACTATATAACATTACACGTGTCCCCAAATTCAAATGAATATGCATGTTTGATACACCAATTTGCGTTATGATATTATCGATGTCGTGATCTCCAGTTTAAATATTTGAATCCCATTTAATCCAGATATTCGTCTCATATAACTATCACTCATGCTTATATAGGACTATTTCTCTAGACCTATATGTGTTCATCGTCTCTCGGGTATCTCTCATGCTACCTGTATGTCGACAATGATCTTTTATCTTTGTAACACACTGACGGTACTCTCTCCCTCGACCTTCATCACTCTATCTCTCTCTAAGTATATCTCGCTCCTTGCTATGTGTCTCTAACTATGATTCTCCATGTGGAATCTCTTTCTCTCACACAAACACAAAACTTTGTCTTCCGGGGTCTCATTTCTCTCTACTATTCCCCTGTGTGCCACTCGCACACCCCTCATACAGAGATGTATTTCTCTCCTTAGGTATGAGAACCTACGACTCTTCCTCTTAAATATCTCTTTCTCACACACAAACACAAACTCTGTCTCCCAGGGTCTCATATTTCTCCACTGTTCTCTTGTATGTCGCTCACACACACTCTCTCTCCCTAGAGATATCTTGCGTTCCCTCATATGTTTCTCTAGCTATCACTCTCGTTTTGAAATATCTTTCTCTCTCGCAGACACAAAACTCCGTCTCTCGGGATCTCATTTCTCTCCGATATTTGTTTGTATGTGAGTCACATGCACCCTTTCTTCATCTCTCTCACACCCACACCCATAACTCAGCCTTCTGATCCACTCGACTCCTATCTCTAACGCACATTAGCTAGCATCTTTATCTTTCTATTTATCTATTTCTCCATCAACCTTCTTTCATTTATAGGTTGATCTCTTTTGCACAATCGTTGTGCCTCACTCCCTCTGCTCGCCATAGATGCATGCTCCAGCCCACGCCACTATCTCTTAAAGACAAAAACACATGCTCAATTATCAGGCCTTCTTCCCTGCATTCTCACATGCATGCATATTGTCATACCGATCCGTCTCTTCCATGTCGTTGATCTTAGCGTATGACTTATGTCTTCTTTCTTTTATCTTGATCGTGCGCGCGCACACACACACATCCCACGTATACATGTATACCTCTCACACATGCACATTGAAGGTCTCTATGTCTCCATACGTAGTTAATTACCCTCAACCCTAACACCACATTGAATCGTTCTCTTCTTGTGTGCACATAACTTCCGCCTGGATGGGTAAAACACACACTCACACTTAACAATCTCCTTCTAGCTACCCCCTCTCACTCTTCCCCTATATCCCCGAAACCAATAAGACATCCCTTCGTTTAATTCCCGCCTACATGCACCAACGATATATAGTAGTATTCCTCGGTGTCTCTTGACTCTCGATGTCGACTACTCTCACGCGCACACACCTTCTCTTCCCTCTCTACGGGCATTTTCTCTCTCGCACCCCATTGTTGGTGGCCTCTGCCATACACATCACCTCTCTATGATGAAGCCATGCACACTTAAATTACATCCGCCACCGAGGACCCCGCGACACACACACACACACACCCACACACACACAAACAAACAAACACACACACACACGCACGCATGCACCCACCCACCCACCCACACACACACAAACACACACACAGAGATTCCATCTTGTAATATAGACCGTCTGATCTATATCTGACAGATACAAAAGATAGCCGCACCTCTCTCCACATCCTTATCTCCCACAACCTCATTGCTGAGCAATTAAAAAAGAAAGTCTCCAGAACAATCTAGCATGGTGGCCGCTGCCGCCTGCCGGCGTCGTCCATCCCCATGCCTCCGCCCATTCCGACCACCAGTCACCACCACGCTCCACTCCTCCTCACCTTATCTCTCATCTTTCATTTTTTCGATGACATTCTCGAGATACCAGTTTTCCGATAAAATTCTCGAAATATCATTAGTTTTTACACATGGGATTACTCCTGCATGGGTAAATCACAACAGGTGTTTTGTAAAAAAAATGCATATTGATGTTCCGTGCAATGCACGAGCATCTTGCTTGTAATTATATAACACAAATCACGAGCAGGAAGTGACATTTTTTTACACAACCATGTTAACATGGCCACGTAAATCACTAGCTAAAGTAAATACCATTATACTTATATCCCGATGCAAAAGGTTGAGTACATGTCCGAAGAGTAGAGTCGCACACACGCACTCTGTCTCTCAGAATCTCTCTCTCACACACACACTAGTTACGTGATGCCCACTTAAGCAGACATGTATGTTACAATTTGTGCACCCGCAGGTACATGTGATGTTGCGCATTTATTTAAGTCGGACGACGAACCCAAACAATAGCTACATTCATTCCCCTCCCGCCGCCGCTTCTCTGGTCGCCGTCGCCCGGTAGGATGAGGATCCCCTGACGTGAACAATCCTACCATTCTATCACTGACATGTGGGACCCCAAGCGTGGGTCCCACCAGTCAGCGAAGGAAAGGCAGGGTAAGGCAGTGATAGCCACGTCAGAGGATCCATGTCCCACCCTATAGCCATGTCCCGGCCGAAGGTAACAACATACGCTATACTCCCGCTGGAGCGGCTCTTTAATCTGGAAATTTTAGTGGTCATGCATGCATCTTTTTGTGCTAGCACTCCTATATAAGGGTTGACCGGTCACTTCCCACGGATGTGCGCGGGCGGTGGAAGAGGAAGGAGAAGGGAAGCGGGCTGTGGAGTAACATTTTTTACCACAATTTCTTAGGAAACTGAGTGCAATAATTGAGTAGTTTTGCAAACTAGCAGTACTACACCTGAAACGGTTCAAAACCTATACTCCCTTGCCAGCGCGCGCTTCCTGCGTGAAAAGGTCAGCGTCGCCCTGGAGCGTCAGTGCTGCATTAATGCCCGACCAGAGCGGAGGCGACCTCTCACTAGCGCTGGCTTTGAAGCGGCGACACGGCCGAGAGAGCGCCGCTTCCCGGTGCACCGACTGCTCCGCGTCGAGGTTGGCCATAGGCCCTGTTTGGATCCATTGGGTTAGAGTTAGTTTGAGATAGTTGGGGCTCAAATAGCCCTAAAGTATCCAAGCATGAGGGTTTAAATTGAAGCAAGTTGCACCGAACCCACCAAAAAAAACTATCCCACCCAAGAGGTGCTAACTGGAGATAGTTCTCATTGGGACCACTGAAAAATCACTTCTCTCTCTCCATCAAGTGAATTTATTGTCAATCTAACCCTATCACCCAAACACCTCTTTGGCTACAGTTAGTTCAGGGTTAGTCATGAGTTAGTCTAACCTCTAGCTAAGTTAGAGTATCCAAACAGGAGCAGTATAGGACATGCAAGTTTCTCAAAGCATACAGTCAAATTCGTACGTGAAAGGATTTTTTCTTTTTGAAAACGGAACATGAAAGGAATTTTTTAGAATGCTCTTGGCATGTCGCTAACATGTGATGAGTTAATCGACCTCAATAGATGACAAAACGCCAGCCCGCCGCACTTTGAGAGAGACGAGGAGGGAGAAGCGATACGGGTGCTGGATTACTAGAGATAGGTGTCGCACGGAAGCCAAGAAATATGGTGATAGCGTGGGTTAGTCATGTACTAGTATGATGTAACTACACTAGGCTGCCGTGTTTCGTACTCTTCCAGTCCACTGTGGAGATGATTGGTTGATTTTATATCGCTGAATAATATAAAATATTATGAGTGCAGACGCTCCACCCCGAGGTTCCTTGCTCCTTCTCGGTCGTCGGGAATCTATGTTCTTCCGCTCTATTTTTTTAACGTGAGCTTTGTTCATCCTTTTGCCAACACGCGACACATCTAGCATCAAGGTGCACGTGTCATGCAAGGATCGTTCCATCTATATGAAGAACACGTGGGACCGGAACTACGAGACGGACATGTACCCAGGAGTGGACGTGCGAACCTGTGTAATGTAGCGCAGTAAGTGAAGTAGAAAGGCACAAATAGTATGAACATGCGTGGCATATAGGCATTTGTCTCTTACTACCACTAAATGTTGTACGTGCCATGCCCGGTGATGTTATGGAGTACGTGAGTAAGTACTCTACTACTACTATATTAATTGGAGGCACATATTAGGTTTTATATTTGTTTACGTGTATGCCCCGAGACCTTCCAACTAGACGTGTCTTTCTCTCCGGGTCGCACTTTGTATCGTTCATACCACTAGTACAGTAGTACTACTACGTGTGGTCTCCGACCCAGAAGTGCAGACGCTCTACCACGCTGTTCATGTCCCACTCCTTTCGCTGATGTGTGCGACATCCAGCACGTGCCGTGTGTTTGGCACTCCTTCGTCATAAGAGTTGAAACGCTAGCATTCATTAGAAATAAAAAATAAATATAAATCACCAGTGATACTATACCACGCGGTTTCCTTGCTCCTCGATATCGGAAAGAATACTTCCGCTCGCCGACATGTGGGACGTCGACCATCCCGGTCCACTTGCCATGCCCGCAGAACTCCAAGGGAGAGTCACCCCGGTCGTCGCGCCGCAGTAATTACTAATGAGCCGTCAAATCACAGGCCCAACCTTACCCACTGTGAAGTTGATCGGACGAAGGAACCATCATGACTTCGTTGAATTCCGCTTCTTGAAGAAAACTACTGTACCAGGAGTACTGCTAGCTACAGTAGTTACTCCAGCAGAGGCCTCCTTTGGTTCATAGGATAGGAATTTTATAGGAATATGAAAATCATAGGAAGTGAGATGACATGCATCTCAATTCCTATAAAGAGATGCCATGTGATGCATAGGATAGGAATTTTTCCATTGAGTCTAGGCTAATGTATTGGTAATTTGCTCTAAAAACTACAGTAGTAACTAGTAGTACTGTTACATGCTCGTAATTAATTAAACAAACGTACGGGCGACACAGACACACACACTAACTACTAGTACTACTACTTCTCACATGCTGGTCAGACGCCGTCGTTCTCCTTCCCGGCTTTGTCGGCGACACCCCACCGTGCTTGGATCTCCGCCGACCTCTCCGCAGCAGCGCGTGCGTCCTCTTCTTTCTTGCGGCGGCGGGCCTCTCTTTTCTTGAGTGCTTTCTGACTTTTCCGCTCCCTCTGTGCGGCTTTGGCCGCCTCTTGCTCTACCGCCCATTCGGCCTTGGCAGCTTCAAATTCCGCCCACATAGGTGTGAGGTCGCGTGCGGCGATGAACTCGGCACGGTGGGATGCCACCGCTTGCCTACCATTCTATGTGCGGTCGTGGGCGGCGAGGAACTCGGCGCGGCGGGATGCCATCGCTTCCTTACCAGTTAGTGTGCGGCGCGGTGGCATGAACGACGCTTGGTGACAACTCTAGGGTGGAGTGGCCGGACAACCGTAAAGTGCATTGGTTTGTCAAGAGCTCAAGGACAGAAGATGAAGGAAATTTGGATTACCCTTCAATCATGGTCATTTATTACCGAGTAAAATGCATTGACAGTCGTTGAACTTGTCTTGATAGCTCACTTTGATCATTGTATACGAGATATGGTGATTATACGGTCACTGGCTCAGCGTATAGCTCCGTATTTGTCTGGTTGACCAGTCAAACAGTGCGCATGCGCCTCATCAGCTCGTGTTCTTTATCTATCTATCTATCTATGCGGGCCTACCTGTCAGTGGAGAAAGAAATAAAAACCAAAATTATGCGTATGTGACATTACTGTTTAGACGTTTGCTGGAGGCCTCCGCGAACACCGAGCATGTATTCACCTGGCTCAACACCAACGGTCATACTCATGACTCGGCGCCTTGCTCATGTATATCGTCCATCACAACGACAATCTATAAAACAGCCTAGCTAGAGAGGGTACTATGGTGCGGAGTATGTACTATCCTGAGCAACCGATCATCGTGCCACTGCACACGAGTGTGGGTCTGATCGATTCGTCCATTATTCATAAGTTATGTATGGTTGTGTGGTGTCTAATGGTGGTCGTCGAATGCTAGCTGGCGACAAGAGCGGTTGCATGGACGCCTGGTTGTCAATACGTGCCGCATACGCTTCAAAGGCTCGTCATCCATGAGTTCACATTTTACCACCACGCCAGCGTCTGACCGCCCTGGCCTACCGAAACCCCTTCCATCGCTAGCGTGCGCTTCCCGCCTGAAATGATCACCGTCTCTCCAGAACGTCAATGCCGCATTCACCGGCCTTAACTGTAGGTGTAGTTGGTGTGTCACTGACATGCGGGCCTGATGCACGTTGGGCCCACATGTCAGTGAGACAACGCACTTGCGATTAAGTCACTGAAGCAGAGTTCGCATACGCCCGATGCGACCTCTCACTAGCGCCGGCATTGCAGCAGCGCGACGGCCGAGAGAGCGCCACCCGCTCGGCATCCCGGTGCAAGCGACTGCTCCACGTTAATGACACCACGGCTGCCGACGAACCTACTCCGGTGCCAGCCATCCATCCGTCTGCTGCGGCTCATTGCCATTCGCCCGCTATATTAACTTGAGCCCCAGCTCCCAGCCATAGCCAAAGACCCACACTCATTCTCCTCTGATCCCTTCCTTCTGTTGGCACCACTCCAACCATGGCCTCCGGGCACTCCAAAGCTCTCTTGGACGTACTGTCGCAGGAGCAGACGAAGGACATCGGTGGCTCCGCTCCGGGCACGCTCCAAAGCTCTCTTGGACGTACTCTCGCAGGAGCAGACGAAGGAGATCGCCGGCTCCCCGCCGGCCGCCCTCCGCCGCCACGACCACGAAGCCGGCGCGCGTGCGTGGGCGCAGCCGGCAGCGAGGAAGAGTAGTACAAGGTAGGCCGCCACCGCTCTGGTCCCAGGAAGGCCACCGCTCCTCCACTCAGTCGACGCCAAGCTTGGTGGGATAAAAATTGGCGGCCGATTAGCCGGTTGACGACGACGTGGAGGCGGAAATCTTCATAACCTTGTGCTCCGGAGGAGGAGGTTATCGAGGCGGATAAGGAGGAGGCAAAGGCAATGGCCGGCTTTCTCGGGTTCATGGCCGGACATGGTGGTCGGGGCCCGACGATCGTTTAGATTAGGTTTACAGTAGGTTTTAGTATGGTTTGTGCGAAATATGTAATGAATTTCGTCCAGTTTATAGGAAAAGTTCTCAATATGTAATGAATTTCATCCGGTCAATTTGAAATTTGCTTTGTTTGCACGAATTTCGTCCGGTTAGTTCATATAGCTGTCGAAAGGTATGCGGGCAGCATTGGATGGCATCCATCAGTGTCCTCGGACAGATGCTAGTGTAAATTTGAGGGCCAGCGCTGGAGATGCCCTAACTATCATGCTATAATCGCTAACAGTGCTCCATTATTTTGCAGGGAACAGTTATCCCTCGATCAAAATCAGATCCGCCGTGTTTCGCAGTCCGCTCACGTAAGACTGTAGACTCTTGCTTACATAAAAATGGAGCAAGTGGACGGCACTGTAGCACGTCATATCACTCAAACTAGCCCGCCTAACGCGGGGGAAAGCACCGCCCTCGTCATTTTGTTCTGGATTTCTATCAATCGATCGCACGAAAATGTTACGCTTTGCAAGTTCAAAAGGAAAAGGCGGCACACTTACAACTCGTACGCGTCGCGTTCACGTCGCACCCCCGATAGTCCGGCTCGCACGCTGCTCACCAGAGGGGACACGCGTTGTCTTGCATTTTCACTGATATGTGGGACTGCAATTGAATAAACCGTCGATAGCCGAAATCTAATCGCTCGGTGGGCGTCGGCTGAGAGGAGAGAGACGGGGGAGGGAGGAGAGATCGCCCGCCTGCCGTGCACGGACTCCAAGAAATATGTGGTGATAATGTGAGGTGGGCCATGCGGGAGTCCGCACCGCTTCCAAGCCTGCTTCTTACCGCCCTGGCCCACCAGAACCCCTCCCCCACCCCACCACCTTCCCGCGCGCGCTCCCCCCTCAGAGGCCAGCTGCCCGCATTCATAGCAAGTAGTACCAGTAAAATTCTGGGCTATAAAGGGCATGTACAATGGTTGATAAGATAGTCTTATCATAAGTCTTGCATGTAATTTAGAGATGACAAAAAAACATGTGTACAATGGATCATCTCTTAGCCTTATCTTCAATAACTAGTTATTCCTAAAAACATGGTGAAACATATTGTGCTAAGAGATCATCTCTTGTCTTCTCGACAAGCCCGCTTATGTGGAGGAGAGAGAGGCATTGACAAAGTCAAGGAGTGGGATCTGCAGGAGCCCGTCTCTACACGTGCTCCTAGGTATAAAAAACTAATTCTAAAAAAAGGCATAAAAAACAATTGTGTCTAAAAAAAGAAAGATAAAAAACATTTGAGAGGAAATAGATAGAGAGAAAGTGAGAAAAGTTGTAACCTTATAGGCAACACTATGGTAGTATTACATGAGGAAGGAGGGAGTGGTGCACATGCCAAGTTCACTGGGCTGCCGTGTTTGACACTCCTCCGTCGTAACAGTGGAGACAATAGGCTTCATCAAAAATAAACAATGAATACTCGTTGCTCGTCCACTATATCGGAAAGAATACTTTCATTCGCCGACATGTGGGACGTCGACCATCCTGGTCCACCTGCCATGCACAAAATTATCCTGGTCCACCTGCCATGCACAAAGTTAGTCGGACTAAGGAACCATCATGACTTCGTTGAATTCCGCTTCTTCATGAAAACTTACTCTACCCGCAGTACTGCTACCACACGCGAAGACTGGACGGCACTGTACCACGTCATATCACTAAAACCCGCTAGGCCAAACTAGCCCGCCTAGGATTTGTACTCCCTCCGTTTCAAAGTTAGTAGTACAAAGTTGACTCATCTATTTTGGAACGGAGGGACGTCTCTGTACTGCTATGATTTTGTGTTGTACGTCTCTATACTTTTGCTACGATTTTCCTACCCTATGAACCAAATGAGGCCTGAATGTATCCGTGTCGACTATTGTCTGGTCGATCACTAAGCCTACAATTTTAGGAGCTTGGGCTATTGGCCGATCGACGACGGATCAGTATAAGCGTACCACGAGCTCATCAGCCCCAACATTTCTCTTCGGTGAGTGTTTTGCAAGTACTATAGCTCGCACAGTAGCTAGCCTACTAACACCAAGAATCATCAAATAAGCCCTGCTGATATGATAAACAGTTCAAACTTACATCTAAGCATGCCATATATTACATCAAAAGCTAGTGAGGATACATCTGTTTCCATAACTCGGAGAGGGTTCGCATGATTCACTATCAAACAAAAGTAGCAAGTACCGCCCACACAAGGTTTTGATAACACGCATCGTTCTGGTAATTAAACACAGGGCAATGCAAACTACCCTGAAGGATTAGCGCGACCAACTATTTCTTGTCATCGATCTCTCGGGCAATGACCACAGCACAGACAGCGGCATGGGAATCGATCTCTGGGCGATGTCCACAGGACTGACCGCGACATCAGAATCGATCTCTGGGGCGATGTCCACATGATGGACAGCGGCATCAGAATCGATCTCCGGGGCGATGCCAACAGGACGGACCGCGACATCGAAAACGATCTCTAGGGCGTTGTCCACAGGACGGGCTGCGACATCGGAATCATCAAGGACGTCCACCGGCACCTGCACAACCCTAACATATTAGCAAGCACATTGCAAATAATCAAAAACCACAACTTTCGGTAATAAGCCATTATTTTTTACCTTGTACAGCTCACCGGGGGATCCCATCCCTCCGGGGGCCATCTCCTTGTCCTCGACGGGGGCCATCACCTTGCCAGGGGAATACTGCTTCTCAACGGCGACTATCTTCTCAAACTCGGCCTTGAGCCTTGCATAGGTGGCCATCAGAGTTTCTGGGGTAGGCACGGTGGGGCCCTTGCTGCTCTTCCAACTTTCTTTGAGGAGTTCGTCCGCCAACGTCGTCAACTCTTTGGCCAGTGCTTGTTTCTTGGAGTTCTTCGTCTCCATGGGTTGGCCTGCCAACATGGTCAACTCGTTGGTCGGTGCTCGCTTCCTGGAGATCGCTGTCTCCAGTGGGTTGTCTGCCGGCAACTCTTTGCCTAGTGCTCCAGGATCCATCAATGAACTGACAAACAAAAAGCAATCGAAAGGAAACCACAATCGCAATGAAAACGGGAAAAGAATAGGCTGTGAGAATCGGTCGGTGCTTCACAAAAAGAAGATTCTTGGAATGAAAATATAGCAGCATCACTGATTCGCCCACCTTTCCTTCGTCGGTACAGAAGAAAAATGGCAGAAGTGAGTAGCCCGGAGTGAGGTTTTCTTCAAGAAAGGGGAGAAAGGGCTTCAACGAGCGTTCCAGTGAAATGATGGTTGCTTCGTCCAGTCCAACTTCGAGGCCACTTTACCACTGCTGGTAAAGGTGTGGGTTTTGTGATATGACGGGTCATGACGGCCACACCGGGGTGACTTCGACTGTAGCACCTCGCTGTGATTTGGTGGATGGCACGCGGGCCCGGATGCTTTGATGTTCCGCGTGTAGATAGAGTGGCTAGTCATATAGGAGTGGTCAATATTGTGCACCGCAACCAAGGCGGCGAGGAAAACTAGAGAACTACGTAATTAATGCATGTGTTTAATTATGGTAGTTTTGTAAAGTATGAGATACATTCCTCCAATCGCAAAATGCCTTGGTTGATGAGATTTGAGCCCTATAAACCGAAAGGGAGATTTGAGATACTGCACGCGGTGTAGTCTAGTCACTTGTTGGAATCTCAAGACTTATACCGCATGATTCTTTGCTTCTTCTTACTACTACGTACTACTTCACCGACATGTGGGACAGCCAGCAGCATCCGGGTCGACGTAATATGTGTCATGCACCAGATTAGAGTGTGGAACGGAAGGGGGGCATCACCCCGGTCGTACCCAAACTAACTCTAACACATGGATCCAAACAGTAACCCAAACTAACCCTCATGTTTGGATATTTTTGGGTTAGTTGAGTTCAAACTAACCCAAACTAACTCTAACACATGGATCCAAACAACAACGCGCCGTCAAATCGCACAGCCCGACCTTTCCAGCAGTAAGTAAGTTGAATCTGCTACTCCCTCACCCTCCTCGCCTCTCTGTCAAACCGCCTACGCGAAAACTGCCGCGCGTACTGCCCGGGATAAGCCCCGCCCTCGACTTTTAACTACGCGAAAATAGTTCAAGCTTGTTCGTTCTATATAAATAATAGTACTGTATGTTTATTCACCCGTGGGGTTGTTCAATGAGTGGAGGGCCGGGGAGCACAAGTGAACAATACTACTACTAGTAGTAGTAAGTAGGAGTCGTACAGGTAGTCACCTTAAATAGAGAGATTCTTTTCTTTAATGCCACGTACACAAATTGAAACGCTTGTTGTGGAGACAAAAAGATAATCACCCCACTATATATGTACGCAGGGGCATGAGCGCTTGCTTTAATAGGGTTGCTCTCTTCATTCTCTCATCCTCTCCAGATATAAACAAGACAGCGGTAGCGACATTTTCTCTCTGCTCACCGCTGGTCACAGATCCGGACGGATCCCTTCGGCTGGTGTGTGTAGAGGACTAGGTGCATCGTTCACACGGTCATCGCCGGCGAGGGAGGAAACCCACAGCTGTCAAAGGGGCCCAATCCTCTGCCCGTGCCATTCACTCCGACACAGCGCCGGCTCGGGAGGTCCTCCGACCCTTCTTCCTCCCTGCCGTATTGTCCGCAGATCCGACCTGCCGCCACCGACATCCCAATGACCCAGGTATAAGTTCTTCAAAAGCGGCCTTGCTCTACTGCCCCAGCTCCCCACGTGTCTGCATGTGCATCTTTTTCTACTCCCATCAGCTCTTCCAAAGCCACCTAAATTTTTAGTATTATTAGAGGTGAAGCTACTTCATGCATTCGAATCTAGGGATTTGTTCAAACAACGAAGAAAGGGGGGAAAGTTGTAGCATGAATCTAGGACTTGATTCAAAGAGGAAATAATATGGTGAAAGTAGTAGAGATCGGATACCCAACCGGTCTCTTGGTTGAAAAGGGAAATAATGGGAAAACGCGGTACAAACTGGATAAGGAACAAATCTATTATTGGTTGAAAAAAGGATAGAAAGTGGCGGTTGGTGGACAAGTCAACAGAGTATGTGCAGGATTAGATTTGTTGCCCTCGCATAGTAAAAGGTCTCCAGGATTAGAATTGCTGCCCTCACATAGTAAAAGGTCTCAGGATTAGATTTGTTGCCCTCACATAGTAAAAGGTCTCAGGATTAGATTTGCTGCCCTCACATAGTAAAAGGTCTCCAGGATTAGATTTGCTGCCCTCACATAGTAAAAGGTCTCCAGGATTAGATTTGCTGCCCTCACATAGTAAAAGGTCTCCAGGATTAGATTTGCTGCCCTCACATAGTACAAGGTCTCCAGGATTAGGTTTGCTACCCTCACATAGTAAAAGGTCTCCAGGATTAGATTTTCTGCCCTCACATAGCATGAACAAACTCGGCATCACCACTTTATGCCTCCTTGTAGGTACATTGTGCTAATGCGTCCACTGTCGCATGTCCTTGTACCAACCTTTTGTTGTTGTTAATGTAAGGGCGCATGTAAAATGAAGCGATCACACTATTACCTTAGGGACATGTCTAACCAGTGTTATTGTTAATCTAATGCCTCTAGTGATAAGATGCAATTAAACTGTGTTACAAATGGCACTCCTGCTGTTTTCCCCAGTATGATAAGTAAGTTTCTCCTTTACGCTGCTGAGTGTCCTGGTGTCCCCACGGTCCCATGCCCTTAAACCAACTCTTTAGCTGTTGTTGATTTACTGTATCTGGTAAACAAGCAATGCCACCATTAAAGTAATCCCATATTTGAGGAATCTCATTGTTGATCGTAATGCTTCTGGTAACATGAAGCATTGCTGACGTTTTAAAATTTCTACTGTCCTTGCGTGATTGCCATGAACATAATTAAGATGCTTCTTTTCATTTCGTATGTGTTTCGTATATTCTTATTGACCAGCAATTGTTTACTTTCTATCTTTTTGTGCAGATAGGGATATCCATTTCACCTTGTTGCTATTGTGACCTTTTGGTGAACTGCACAAAACACTTTTTTTGGAATGAGTGTCTTGTGCAGTTCAACTAAAATGTCACGTGGGCAACATCTCTCAATTTTGGTGGAACTGCACAAAATGGTGATGGGAGTTTCCAAAATCTCCGTCAAGTTCTGCTGGTAATCTCGTGCAACATTTTATTAGCCTTTGCAAGATGAGACATCATTGTCACCACAATGGCACTTTATTTTAGTCGAACTGCACAAAAGGATAAGAAAATTATAGTTGCACCTTACATGAGCTGGACAGCCAACCTTAATGTTCCTCAATTTTAGTGCAACTACTAAAGAAGAACCTGCCAGCTCATGAGAGCAAGTACTTCTTGCTAGCTGAATGATGCAATCTTTGCTTCATTTAAGGTGAATTGTAGAAAAAGGCGCATGAATTGAATCATGGAACTCCAGGCAGGCCTCATCCAAGTGGAGCTGCAGGTTGAGTTCAAGGAGGCCACTATTAAAGTGAAATCATGCTCTTCTTGTTTGTGCTGTGCAAACAGGAATACTCAACTACAGATGTTGTGACGGTCAAGAGCATTCGCCAAGTTCTTCGATTGTATGACATGGCTATCCAAGATGGATTTAATCCTGATATTCACTTTATCAAAAGGCTCTAATGGGTTGGTTCTGAATCTTGCAAGCTGGGAATCAATGAGATGTGTAGGCATCTTTGTTGTACTTATTATTTGAATCTTATTTGTTGCTCTGAATCTTGCAAGCTGGGAATCAATGAGATGTGTAGGCATCTTTGTTGTACTTATTATTTGGATCTTATTTGTTGGTTCTGAATCTTGCAAGCTGGGAATCAATGAGATGTGTAGGCATCTTTGTTGTACTTATTATTTGGATCTTATTTTGTTGGTTCTGAATCTTGCAAGCTGGGAAACACGGCATGATGATGCAGAGGACAACAACCAGAACAAACAGTTCAAACTTGGTAGTATTATCTTTGTGAAAGTGCGAAAAATGTGCTGATCGTGTGCGTCCTGAGAATAATAATTCTAATTGTTGTGCATGTTGATCCTGTGGCACTGATAGAACGAGCCAATGCATTGCTTGTTTTAAGTATAAATTTCTATTAAAGCTAATTAAATTTAAGTAAAGTGACCACTAACTCCTGTTATTATAGTACCAATACAGACCCGCTCGTGAACCGACGTGTGACCGGAGTAGGTTTCTTAATGGAGACGTTTGAATGCGCTGAGGGTGCATCTTCTGCTGGGCGTGCAGCGGACGAGGGAGGGGTAGTAATTGTTGTCGCCTGTACACACTCAGTTTACTGTTGAATCCAGTTCCCCAAGAGCTGAAAAACGAACTGCTGCCGCCGCCTACACACTCGTTCACTTGAAGAGACTCCAATGGCGATTCGAGGGGTGAGCCTGCTGGATATGGACTTCAGCAAGGAGTTCCCCTTTGAGTTCACCGTTCAGTCCTATGGCTGCACCAAGTTGAATGTGATGTACACCAACGATCCGGACTCGGTGAAGCTCTGCCTCGCCGAGTTCAAGCAGTACCTACAGGACGAGAAAGCACAAGGTTGCAGGACTAGACCTTGTGCCCATCCATCGTCTCCTGACAGGGACCAGCGGATCGCCGTCGCCCAGGTATGTGTGCGGGACGAGGTTCTCATCTACCACTTCTGTAGGGCCATCAGAGGTTCTGGAGGGCGTGTCTGCTTCCCGTAACCGACGAGTACAGGACAGCCGCAGCGTCATGATCAAGCGTGCCACGAAGGTCTAGATGTTGTACTTTATCTGTTTATAAGCACCTTTATCATCTGAGTGTTTCATGCATTAGCCTATGTGTCGTAATTATCTGTTTTGTCCGAAATATTTCTTTTAAGAACCCATTAACCTGTTTGCTTTTTTAGTGGCTATTTGCTTATGTATGTAACTAGTTCACTTGTGCGTTAAAAAAACTAGTTCACTCGGCTGCCATGCTTTGAATCTCCTTCCTCCCAACATATTCCCCTCCTCAGGTGGACCCAACAGGTCTCGTACACAGACATATGGGACCAACCACCTATCCATTTGTATTTCTTTATTTTGTTCAATCTTTCGTCCTCTTCCTATACAGCGGCTGGCCATCATAGCCTATGGCGTTGGCCAGGCCATCCCTCTACTACCACACATTGTCCGTCGGCGGCAGCTCCACCGGCCCACCCTGCACCCGAACAAGTCAACCCTCGTACTCCCCTCTGCCTGCGTCTTCCCCCGCTCCGGTTCGTTCGGTCCGAGGTCTCGACGTCGTCCTCCGCCTTGGTGCTCTAGCCGCGGCGCCGCCGTTTATCGTTCCCAACATGGTCAGCAAAACAAGAGGAATCGGCAGACAACTGTTCGTCGAGAAGCTGACAGTCCCGGGCCCACCAGGTCCATGGCCTAGGTTTTGTTGTTTAACATGGGCAGCCCACGACATGTTTCAACATTTTTTGGATCCAGCAGGTATCAAGCGGCCTCTGGGCCTCCCAACCTAGCTTGTCTATAACATCAGTAGCCCAAGTTATGTTTGTTTTTTCAAGACGACGCACAACTCAGTTCTATTTTTCTATAAGAATGCAAAACTGAACCTGTTTTCTATAAGAATGCAAAACTGAACCTATATTTATATCTTATTTTATTACACACACACACACACACACACACATATATATATATATATATATTAGAAACAACATAAGTTTTCGTTAAACCTGTCGTTCGTCCAACCATTTTATAGACCTTCCCACTTCCTTTATTTTTTGTTTTCATTAATCCTATATCTGAATTTTCTCCCACTTTCTTTTTCGATGTAAACCGAGTTTTCTCCCAGTACTTTTCCCTAGAACCATCTCAACTGTCCCACGTCTAGTCTAAAAAATAATAATATCCCACATACTATTAACTCATCAAATTTAAATGATATTTTAAAGTTAAAAGTTCTTACAAAATAATAATTGTTTATATATAACTTGGCAAGTTAACTCCTAGTGATTGCGTACATAAGCTTGCAAAGATTTTACTGACCAATGCAGTAATAGACGTGCAATCATGTGTTTATGTTTTTATAACATTTCTTCGTCTAGCCCAACATGATGTTTTCACCCAGCCCAGCAAGTCCGCGGATTTCGAGAAAAATGCAAATGGGCTGAAAATTCTACCATATATATAAACGGGCTGCATAGATGCTACATCATTGTTTCACCCAGCCCACCAAATGGACTAAAAAAACAAATGAACTGGCTGACATGTGGGCCAGTAGGTCAAAGCCTAAGAAGGCGTTGGATTTACATCCAACGGCTGACATTCTTCTTCAATCTCTCCCCTTCTTCCCCCAGCGCTGCCGGGACCGCCTGCTCTAGCCTCTGGCGTCCAGCGACGTTGTTTTGCGCTCCTCAGCGAAGCGCTACCCCGCGGAGGCCCAGGCCATCCCTCCACTCCGCACCTCCTGTTATTCTCTGCCGAGTGTAGGCCCACCCCGCACCCGAACCAGTCAAGTTTCCCACTCCTCTCCATCTGCGACTCCACTGCTGTGTCTTCCCCATCTTCGGGTCGTTCCAGTCTGGGCCTCGCCGTCGTCCACCGCCTCGGTGCGCTCGGCGCGGCGTGGTCAACATACGAGAGTCATCGAAAGAGGACTGTACGTGGAGAGCCTGACGGCTGGGACCCACGAGGTCCATGGTCGCACGCAAGGAAAGTTCCTCCTTATTATGCACTGTACATGGACTATACGTGGGAAGGGCTTCTGTATTTCACGAAAAAACGCCCCCCCCGCTGACAGGTCGGACCCACCAGCTATATCTTCGCACGCAAGGAAGTGCCTCCTTATTACGCACAAAAAAATAAATACCCCCTGCTAGCTGGGACCCACCATAGTGGGTGGCTGACTTGTGGGCCTACTAAGTTGACGGGGATGGAGGGCTTTGTCAACTTAGTCAATATGAACGATTCTAGCTCCAGTGACTGTACGATGTCCATCCAACGGCCATAGTGCTTCTTCAACCTCTGGTCTTCTTGCTCCAGCCGCCCAAAGCAGCGCTAGTCGTGCCGCGTGCTCCTGCCTCCCGTGGCCGGCTGTGATGCCGCGGAGGCCTCACCGCCCCCTACTACTCCCACCGCTGGCCAGGGCATCCCTCTACTCACCCACACCCCCTGTTATTCTGCGGCGACGGCAGCCTCCTGCCGCAGCCGAACCAGTGAACCCTCGTACTCCTCTCCGCGTGGGCATGCACTGCCGCGTCTTCCCCGGCTCCGTGTCGTCCCCTTCCTAGGCCTCACTGTCGTCCACTGCCTTGGTGCTCTCGGCGCGGCGTGGTCAATGTGGTTAACAACCGACTTCCATCGGAAGAGTACTGTACGTGGAGATGCTGACAGCTGGGTCCACAGCCACAGCCCAGTTTTTTTGTGATTTACCAAGTAATTCGCTTTGTCAGGCCTGTTGAGCTGCAAATCTTTCAAGGAGAGCTTCATCTGGCTGGCCGAGAAAATGGCCTATTAGTAATGAGAAATGGGCTGTACATTTTTAAAGCACAACAAACCGGCAATTAGTTTCAAATTTCTTTTTTCATTTCGAGATTTTAAATTGCATTGATTTTTATGCATGGACAATTTGTTGGATTTTATATTGATATACATATATTTTTAAAATCAGTTTGAATGTGACTCAAAATTTCGGGATTAAAAACAGTTCGGACCGCACAAAAATTTCGTATAATTTTTTAACCGTGGCCACAATATGGGCTGTAATGCTAACAAAAAGAATATGGGCTCCAAAAAAAACCTTAAGAATTAGAAAATGGGCTGTAAATTATTAGAAATAATGGCAGATGGGCTGTATGATGTTTTCCACAGATTTGAGGCTTTCCTAAAAAAAAGGTTGACGCACAAGCAGTGACAGTTGGATGTCCATCCAACGGCCGTTGTGCTTCTTCAATCTCTGCTCTTCCTGCTCCAGCCGCTCAAACAAGCGCCGATGGGACTGCCTGCTCTCTCCTCCCCGCGGCCGGCTGTGCTGCCGCGCAGGCCTCACCGCCCCACCGTACTCCCATCGCTGGCCTAGCCATCCCTCTACTCACCCACACCTGCTGTTATTCTCCGGCGACGACAGATGAACCAGTAAACCCTCGTACAGTCGTACTCCCCTCCGCGTGGGAAACAACTGCCGAGTCTTCCCTGCCTCCGTGTTGTTCCCTTCCTAGGCCTCGCCGTCGTCCACCGCCCTGGTGCTCTCGGCGCGGCCTGGTCAACACGGTCAACGACCGACATGCATCTGAAGTGGACTGTACGTGGAGAGGCTGACAACTGGGTCCACGGCCGCACGCAAGGAAATGCCTCCTTATTACGCGCAAAATAATGATTCCTTCACCTGACATCTGGGACCCACCGAAAGGGCCTCTGCATTTCGCGAAAAAAACGTTACCGCCGTTGACAGCTTGGACCCACCAACTATATCTTCGCACGCAAGGAAGTGCCTCCTTATTACGCACAAAAAAAATGAATACTCCCCCTGCTAGCTGGGACCCAGTATAGTGGCAGGCTGACTTGTGGGCCTACTAAGTTGATGGGGATGGAGGACTTTGTCAACTTAGTCAATATGCACGATTCTAGCTCCAGTGACCGTACGATGTCCATCCAACGACCGTAGTGCTTCTTCAACCTCTGGTCTTCTTGCTCCAGCCGCCCAAACCAGTGCCGGTCGTGCCTCGTGCTCCTACCTCCCGTGGCCGGCTGCGATGCGGTGGAGGCCTCACCGCCCCCTACTACTCCCACCGCTGGCCAGGCCATCCCTGTACTCACCCACACCCCCTGTTATTCTGTGGCGACGACAGCCTCACACCGCAGCGAACCAGTGAACCCTCGTACTCCTCTACGCGTGGGCATCCACTGCCGCGTCGTCCCCTTCCTAGGCCTCGCCGTCGTCCACCGCCCTGGTGCTCTCGGCACGGCGTGGTCAACATGGTCAAGGAACGACTTCCATCAGACGTGGACTGTAGGTGGAGAGGCTGACAGCTGAGTCCACGGCCGCAGCAAGGAAGTGCCTCCTTATTACGCGCAAAATAATTATTCCTCCACCTGACAGCGGGGACCCACCGGATGGGCCATCGTATTTCGCAAAAAAAAACATTTCCCCTTGACTGCTGGGACCCGCCAGCTACATCTTCGCATGCAAGGAAGTGCGTCCGGGCAAAAAAAATTGATTCCCCCTGACTGCTGGGACCCACCAGCTACATCTTCGCACGCAAGGAAGTGCCTGACAGTCGGGACCCACCTGGTCGAAGCGTATGTAGCGTTGTCATTCTGGTCGCGAACGTGTACGTACATACTGGTCGATGTAGAGGCGCGCACGTGTCGTAGTAGAGGCGCGCACGTAGCATGTACATGTACGTACAGCGGCCAGGGTGCAAGAAAGTAAATACGGCCACATACGTACATACGGGCGGGGTCTCGAACGCCTACTCGCACGTACGTACAGCCTGGGCTCGTGTACATGGCTTGGTTGGAACGGAGAAACAGCGTCGTCGTTGTGTTCATGGGGAGCCAACCGGCTGGGTCGGAAGGGAATGCGTCGTCGTGTTCATCGGGAGGGCTTGGACGGAACATCCGATGGAAATGAGGCCTGGCATACCGCAGAACGGAGGAAACGGCCTTGTGTTAAACCGGCCACGGTCAAAATGAGATCCTGTTCATCGGGAGGGGTGTGGCGTACCGCAAAACGGAGGAAACAGACCTCCTACGGTCAAAACGGGGGTCCTGTTGATCGGGAGGGGTGTGGCGTACCGCAAAACGGAGGAAACGGACTTGTGTTGGAGCGCTACGGTTGAAACGAGGGTCCTGTTCATTGGGAGGGGTGTGGCGTACCGCAAAACGGGACTCCACGGGATACTGTTCATCTCCACCGTTGACCCCCTCCAGCGGTCCAGCCTCCACGGGCTACTGTTCATCCACCGTCGACCTCCTCCAGCCTCCACCTGCGACTGTTCATCCACGGGCTCCTATTCATCCAGCCTCCACCGCGCGCTACTCCACCGGCTACTGTTCAACCAGCCCTCTCCACGGGCTACTGTTCATCTAGCCCTCCACTGTCTATTGTTCATCCAGCCCTCCACGGGGTGGTCCTGTTCGTCCAGCCCTCCACGGGGTCCTGTTCATCCAGCCCAACCGGCTCGATCGATCGGGGTCCTGTTCATCCAGAGGCAACACCACGGGGTCCTGTTCATCCACCCCCACCGGGAACTGTTCATCCAAACCCCCCTAGCAACGCTCACTGTTCATCCAGAGGTAGCATCGATCGGCTCCAGTTAGCAGCAGTAGCGAAGGAATCGCTCGATCGGGTTCAATTAACAGCCATCGACCGATCGCTCGGGTTCAGTAACGCGTAGCCTGCAGTGCAATCGCTCGGGTTCAGTTAGAGCCCAACGCCTTGCTCGGGTTCAGTTAGAGCCCAACGCCTCGCACCCACGCGCGTGCGTGTATGAGAGAAACGCGCATCGCTCGGCCCCGACCACCCACCGTTACCGGGAACACCCCGATATTTTCCTCGCCCTCGCTTCTACTACGGTTTTTTCCATCATGGACGGCCCAAAGAATGTCATGCAGCTGCGTCTCCGGCCTGCCCAGGACGAAAAGCCCATTTTCTGTCATGATTTTTTGTCATAGAAGTAGGACCCCACCACATCTATGATGATACCGGGTTTTGTCACAATTATCGTCATAGAAGTGTCATAAGTATGACAGAATTTTTTTTCGTTCGGCCCAAAATGTCACGGATGTGTCTTTTTTTTGTAGTGACTTGATGCGTGCCTTTCTTAATATCCTGTTCTGCCACTTTGAGCATCCCATGCAATTCAGTGAGCTTCTTATCCATGCCATGCATATGATAGTTCGAGATGATCCCATAGCTGGGTGGAAGAGAACCCAGAACTGCATCAGTAGCTAGCTCATCCAAGAGCAGGAAGCCCAACCGATCCAAAGCTTGCACATATCTGATCATCTTGATCACATGTGGGCTCAGTGGATCACCTTCCTTTAGCTTGCAATCCATCAAGGATCACCAGACGTTGAACCTTTCGGTCCTAGCCTGTGTCTGAAACATGCTCTTGAGACTCTCGATCATATCGTAAGCCTCAACATTTTTGAAATGCTGTTGCAAATCGGGCTCCATACAAGCCAGCGTCAGACAGCTGATCTCTTGATTCATCAACGAGTTTCTGGTAGGGATTCTTAGTTGTGGCATTAGCATTATCGGCAGGTTCCTCTGGAAGTGGATCCTCTAGAACATGTTCCTTTTTATCATGCTTGAGAACAATTCTCAGATTTCTATACCAGGTGGTAAAGTTTGTTCCATTCAGTTTATCCTTTTCCAGAATGGATTTCAATGCAAAGTTGGGTTGAGCAGGTGGTGCCATTGATCTGCAACAGAAAATATGCAATCACTAAGCAATGTGTTTATCTAGAGTAATTCAAGCCTAAACAGAAATACTGCCACTGAAGCTAGCACCCCTCCGCAAAATCTCAGTGATTCAGGATCCGACTAGCACATGCGACTAGTGAGCTTTAGCATCACTGCTAGACAACATGCCTATCCGGTAAGCAACTCCTTCCTAATTGTATCTCTATACGACTCTTGTCGGTCGGGAAGGTATCTCATACCCCGGCCCCCAACCTTCTTTGCCACAAGGCCCAAAACCGTTTTGATAGCCTTGTCAAGTTCAACTGATGCAGTGCATGTCCGTGTCCGACACAAACCCTTCAGTTCAAGGACACCTAGCAGCACCCCAATTTTATGAGCCCACTACTAGGCGTACTTGACATGCGAAGGTGCAACATGGGGATGGCAATTCGCTTGATATTAACGAGGGATCTTTCTACCATTCAAACATGCATAGAAAACAAAGAAGCATAACAATCACAAATAAACACATATTGTGAAATAGTATGGATCCTTCATGGATGTTCTTCCAGGTCGGCTCCAACTCCGATGACCATCTAGAAAATCCATCTTGTTTGTCACGCCGGGACGCCAAGCCGCCAACCTGATCTCTATTATCCAACTACTACAACTAGTAATGAATTTTACATAGAGTCAGAAGTCGACACGCAAGTCGTTATACAATATGATGACAGCACTTTGGCTCCTACCGTCTGACAAACATGACACGCAGGCCATGTATTAATTACACACATACGTCACATACACATGAGCCATACTATTCACATCAAACCTGCAAAACAAAGTTATGCATAGAATCACATTCTACCAGTTTGAGTGATCGTGTACGAAATACAAGGCGCTACGCACACGGCGGTGTTTTTGGAAATCACAGATCACATCTGAACTCCGATCATGCCGAATTCTCGGATCTGACCGTTCTCATCGATCATCGCGAATCCGATTCGGATTTACGTTTCACTGTTAACCCCGATGGCGGATAACCGACCGGTAGGGGTAGATCGTGTCACGACCTCATCGATCCCGATTGACAGAAAACATAGCCTCATCGATCCCCATGTGCAGTTGATCTCATCAACCGTGCATATAGCCAATCTCATCAACGACAACAGATCTCATCTGCCACCTCCACATATCTAATATGCATACGATCTGAATCCAAATCCTATAGCAGAGGCTCTAATACCACTATTGGGTTCTACGATAGGGTGCATCGACTGCAAATTAAATTTTTTCTATGCGCAGAACAACCAAGAACATGCTACGGGAGATGGATCACAGATCGTTACCACTAGACGCGCAGTGCCGTGCAGCGGAAGAAGAGTTGGGGCAGCACGTCCGCGTGGATCGTCTCCTCCTCGTACGATCTCCCTCGAATAGCCGGTCGTCTGTTCCCATGTACAGGTTCGCCAGAGCGGCGCAAGTGCACCACCTCTAACGGTATCCGCGCGTGCAGGAGGAACGTCGTGCGGCGGACTGCTAGGTCCGATCATACAACCGGCGGCGAGTGGAGGTGTCTATTCGCAACACATGCAAACCCCTAGTGACAGCGCCGAAGCGATCAATCGCATGAGTGTGTCGCACCTCCACTATATATTGGCATCTGTCACGGGCTCAACTCTTGGACCTCGCATAGATCCTAAAGCCCACAAGTCTACTCGGCCACAATCCGAATACAGCTCGGATCACATCCGACCAGTGTCCTCATATCCGACCTCGTAGGTTCCCTCCCTTAAGCGCGCGACCCCTTAGGTTCAAGCCGGCTTGGTCGCAGTTCAGATCACCTCCGAACTGCACGGTTGGTAGCGGCCTCTAGCAAGGCATGCCGAACACCAAGCAGACTATGAAGCTGGTTAGGCGAACCTGTACATCACACTTCCATTCCTTTTGCCACACGACATATGTTGTCGGGCTCAAGGCGAGTCTGTCATCCTTGTGCTAGCCCGACATCTTTCTCGTTCCAGTGATGCCGACCACAAACCGGATTATCTCATAATCCATGTCACATGGCCATGCTGATCTTGGTCGGATCACACAAGGGGCCCAGAGTATATCTCTCCTGATCAGAGGGGCAAATCCCATCTTGCTCGACCACGTCTCGCAGCATGGGTCTAGACAAACCCGAAACCTACCTTTGTAACTACCCAGTTACGGAGTAGCGTTTGGTTGGCCCAAAGCAAGTCTGTCACCATCCCGAGTACATGCGTCAGCACATGTCTTAGGACATAGAACATATGTTGTACTAGAGACTCGTAGATGACATATCGCTGCTTCTCATAGTTGGGTCTGTCCGACTCGGACCTTATCTCGACTCGGATCTGACTACGTTGAGTCCGACCAGACCTTTCCAAGTCCATATTATCCGGTTAGCATCCAATGCTCCATGGCTAGTGAGACCAAGCCATCGACCGTGTCATATGCTAGTCTAGTCAGCTGCGCGTCCACACAACCCTTTCGACTAGGGACCTTTTAGGACAGTCATCATACAATGCATAGTCCCACAAACAAGTCACATACTTGCTCATACACATCATTGATAATGTCCAAGGACTATCTTTATTCATAAACACATAGGAAATATCATCATACATGATTGCCTCTAGGGCATATCTCCAACAATTATTCATCACAAAATGTGATGGTTGTATGTGACTTTGACATGAGATACACTTCTGTAGTGGCTGGAGGGAACCATTGCGGTCGACATGATTATCACTTTGCTAGATGTGATGATGATGACAACTACTATCCTCTGGGCCATGTGGTCAACACAACTGGAGGGAACTATGCGGGAGGTGCAAATACTACCATGGACACAACTCGTAACATGATTGCTGATTCTGTGATGGCAGCGAGAGAGTAGGGTCGTGAGCTTCACCATAACCATGTATTTTGTAACCGAAAGATGGTCTCATGTAATATATAATTAATACCATATGTTATGATGAGTTCAAAAATATTATTATGTGCGTAGAATGTCAAATTTGTTGATATACACGGTCTGGTGTACGCCATCAAACTACTGAAAACATGCCATATATGAAAAAAATAGTTTAAATCAGGTCATTTACATTTAAGACAGTATAGTCAGCACTTAAACCCAATCTACACAAGAACAAAGGGCGTTCTGGTCATTTCAGCATGTTTCAGCTACAGCCGCAGCTGCTACAGCACAACTACCAAACGACTGCATTTCAGCTCCAACCTTCCAGCTACAGCTAGCAGCTACAACTGCTCCTTCCAGCCGCAGCTGTTGCAGCTGAAGAAGTTGGAGCCCAAACAAACACACCCTTAGCCTTGCTGTTTCTTGAGAATCATGTGGGGAGGATGACACTGCACTCTTTAAACGAGTAGCGCGTCTCATAGTAACCCACTGGGGTGACTGTCTCATCATAAGTGATTGATGAGGGATACAAAAGAGCATTAGTTTGATGTACGAACATGGTTAATAGACATATGTAGTATGTATCAAAAACAGGAAGGCATGCCATTATCAAAGATATAATGTGTAAAGTAAGCAGATGCAATTTAACCAAATTGGAGGCAATACAAGCTAGACACCATATGCAACATGCAACCACATTTGACAGCGCGAAGTTAAAGCAAGCACCTGGGATGGTCGTGTGTGGCAATTGAGACCATCAACTGCAGAGCTAGGTTTACTGTCTCCATCTACTGACACTGCACCCTTTAGAGCGCTGAAAGGCTTAGTGCTTATCTTCGAATTACACTGGAGCGATTTCTGTCTTTTCTTTTTTGTATTCATCAACACTGCGTCAGAGTCTGAAATACTCATGCATAAAAAACAATAGTGTGAGTATGGGTGAAGTGTGTGCACAAGTAGTACAGTGTAAAGGTAGCAGATAGCAGGTCGGTGAGAAATAAATGACGGGAGACATATGATAGCTCTAAAACATGCATGGCACACGAAATTACTAGATTCTAGGATTTTGAAATATGAGCACAGGGATGGCTGGGAAATGCAGATGCTCCTCTAGCACACCACAAGGTGTGGTCCTATGAAAATAGCAGTCGACTGAAAACAAATAGGCCAGTCCATTTTTTCTGCATCGTCCGATGTACAAAGAACGGGCAGATCACCTTCATCTACCTCCAGCCAATCAGTGTTACGATCTTCCTCGGAACGCCAGCGACCACCGGCCCAGTCCCCTGCCTTCGCCCTCCCCTCGACCTCACCGCATCGCCGTGCTTGGAACCGCCCCCGACCATCCCTTCAAGCCCCACCGACCTCCAGATCGGGCGCAAGCAGCTCCTGCGCCCACACCCCTATGATAGACACCGATGCGCCGCTTACCCCGGCGAACAGGCGGACTAGCTGCTTTGCGCGCCTAAGTGGGTGTTGCTTCTTTTAATTGCGATTCGACTGGCCCTGAATTGAAATCTAGGCGGCTACTGACCTCTAGCAAAGGTGAAATAGTAAATGGGAGGAGACCTTGTGCATGTAGTAACCGATGAAGATGCAGTAAGAAGAGCTCAACTAGTTTCTTTCATGGGATGAATACGGTGTGAGCAGAGACGTAAGATTTGCACGAATAAGGGAAGATGAGTATCTCTTTCTGCTGGCAGTGCTGTGTCCTCCTGTTTTTCCAACGATGTTCTTGTGGTTCGCTGGAAACGAGAAGTTGTGGAGGATGGTGGAGCCTTGGATGAACCCATGGCCAAGTTGTTGAGTGTGGTGCGGTGAGTTGTTGAGTGTGGTGCGGTGGCCGTCTGTTCGCGGCGGGGAACCAGATTTGAGGCGGCGGACGACGGCGTAGCGGGAACAACTCCGGTGCGGTGGACGGTTGCGACAGTGGAGTGGCAGCGGTGAGGCGCAGGATGGCGTGGTCGAAGTGGTTCTGGTACGGTGCACGTCGGAGTCGGCGTCGTGGAGCCAGCTCTGCCTCAGCTTCAGCTGCTAAGTCCTTGAGGGCGTTGCGGTTGCGGTTGCGTTGGACGACGACGTCGGGGTACCACCTCCGGCGTGTTGGAGGAGGGCGGCGGTGGATTGGGCGCGATAGGGTGGAGGACGGAGGAGGCTGGGGTTTCATGGCTGGTGGAGAGGGCGTTTTGGTGCCCATGGAGTATGAATGGGGAAACAGAGGGAGGGGGAACTAATGGGGAACAATGTTTCGGTTTGGGACGCGCTTGTCTGAAATTTGGGGAAAGTTACAAACTTCGCCCCCATCTAAATTTTTTGGACATATTGCGAGTTGGGGGTAGGACAGTAATCTCAGGTGTCCCAAATGGTGGGCGGGATAGATTTCGGCCGAGCACATGGGCGTTTAGGCGCCCACGGCGTATGGATGCTTCTCGGAGGTGGTTGAGACTGACGTCTTGGTGAAGTTACAAACCTATTCCGGTTTAGACCTTTGGACATCGGTCCGATAGGCTACACGGGCCAGAGTCAGGACAGTAATTTCCTACCACCAAACATTAGTCTCGCGCGGTTTCGGGTGACCAGAGGCTTATTTGGCGCTTCGTTCAATATTTGGGAGCAGAAGGATTCACGTTTTCGGTTCTCTTGAATTGAACTTTCAGGATTTGTCAAACTTCACAAATCGTTACTCTTGAAAATCCTAAAACTACGATTATTTTGGAATGGAGGGGGTACATTTGAATATACATTGTACATGAGTATATATTAAAAAATATGCAACTTACCTCAGTTCATGCATGGTTCCAGATATAATCTCCTCGGTTGCAAAAAAATAGTTAGACATGCGTATGAATATATAGCATGTTCAAATGCACAACCAAGATTGATGCCCCCTTTTAGATCCGATTTACAAATGCCATTATCTCGGGTTCAAATAGATGAATGCACTTCCTATGAATTCAAATCTTCGAAACCCCCTTTATGTTGAATTCAACATGTATTCTATTTCGTAGCTAGCAATTTGGAATGTATCCATGTAAGTGACAAATGTATAAAGTGCTTCACACTAACAACATGGAGTGCACTAATTAATGTTTATATATGAATTGCAAAAGCAATGCATTGCCTGTATTTCAAACGCTCTCACTCTATGGATCGATAATATGAAATAAACACATGCACATGCTAGAATTCAATAGAGTATGGGTGTCTGATAGACCGATTTTCGTTCATACGCAAATTGCAAAATTCATGATCTCATCCAAAAATAATAATGCCATTTATATTTTAATTTAATGCATAGAACCGCCTTTTACACGTAGATGCACTATGCCTTGGCCCGTTCTCACAAACGCGCTATATATATCTCTATCTAACGCATAAGTGCACACACTTTATATACATCGACATTTCTCTTTCACACATGCTCACAATCTCTCCCGAGGTGTCGGGGTGTCTCACGCACACACTCTCTCTCTATCTCTCTCTCTCTCTCTCTCTCTCTCTCTCTCTCTCTCTCTCTCTCTCTTTCTGACTACTATGTACCACTCTTTTCACTAATTTCAGTTGGAAAACACTATTTCTCTCACATGCATATATACACACGCACGGTCTCTACTAGACCTCTATACACACATATATGTGCCTACGTGTCTCCCGCACGCACATTATCTTAGGCCTCTCTCGCACACATTGCCCCCCCCCCCACAGACACACCTCTCTCTTAGTAGTTGGCAGATATGATTCCATCAGATCATTAGGTAGGATATCCCTGACTGTTAGGCTGGATGGTAATACGAGGCAAAGTTTTACCCAAGTTCGGACCCTTGCAGTTGAGGAAAAAGCCTACTCCTGGTACTGTGTCTTAGTGATAGTGGTGTGTACAAAGTACACGTGAATACCAGGCATTGTGTGTGTATACTATCGAGAAACTAGCCCCCAGGCTTCTATAACACACTCGGGGCCTAGGGTTACAATTCATATATAGTCGGCTTATCACCAGTGGGGATAGAGTCCTCCACGACTCTGGTAGCTTCATGTTGTACGCCGAGTCCTCCACATGGGTCTTTGTATAATGCGTCCCGGTCCAACCTATGTGGCGCAGGCTGGAACCGATCCATGAGTCCTCATGTTGACCCACCACAACTAGAAATGATGTGCCCACCCCAACTAGAAATGATGTGCCCACCACACCACACACGCAATCGGCCACTAAGAAAATAAGCATATACAATAGTACAATTTTATGCATGAAAATTAATTGCATGGTGCATCCAAAAATATTTGTTTTGCATTGTGAATGTTTATATTTTCTCCTAAAATATTAGTCACGAGAAAGATAAACGAAGGGCATATCTCTCCTTGTCTCCACCGGACACCCCCTCTTACTACACCACTTTCACGTACGCGCACAAACTATCTCTCGACCCTCTAAAAGTATGCATGCCCATGACACATTCACGCGTGACGATCACTGTATTTCAAGTGAAAGCACTATACGGTCACTGGACTTCAGAATATGTTCATTACGGTCACCGTATACATTCTCGTGGTGATCATACGGTATCTAGCTCACGATACGTCTCTGTATTTTGTTGATGACACTGACGGACATTGTATTTGATGCGTGCTTTGTATTTTGTTGACGACACTTACGGTCATTGTATTTGAACCGAAAGCACGATATGGTCACTGGACTTCAGAATAAGCTCATCACGGTCACCACATACATTTTGTGGTGCTAACCAACCTGTGGTTGGATGGTTAGGAGGATAGTGGTTTCCCGAGCCCACCAGGGTTAAAAATGTTCCACTCGACTACGAGGCACCTATGGTGACTTTGTAAAATCTCAAGATCATATGACGGCTCACTCTCTCGAAGGTGCTCATAGGGGTAGGGTTTGCGTGTGTGCGCTTATAGCGGTGAGTGCTTGCGCGTATAAGTGCTTGCGTCTGTACCGTTTAAAAAAAATACATGTCGTGATTATACGGTCACTGGCTCACCCGTACAACTCCGTACTTTGTCGATGACACAATCAATTGACTAGTCAAACGTTCCACGTGGCACAACTAGTGTTGCACCATCGGGGCGCGTAACCATGGGGCCCACCTGTCAGCGCGTATATGAAAGAAAGAAATGGTAGTTTGAGTACGTATTGTGTTAATAAAATACATTTTATGGTGATTATACGGTCACTGGCTCACCATACAGCTCCGTAATTTGTTGATGACACGATCAATTGACCAGTCAAACGGTCCACATTCAGCAGTGCACATTATCATAGGGCCCACCCGTCAGCGCATATATTAAGGACAGAAATGGTAATAAATTAGTGGTCGGTGGGGATGCGAAGTCGTGAGATCTCTGGTTGGCACTCGCCGGCGGTGGGGGGGGGGGCGCGGTGATTGGGCGGTGGCGTGGGGATCGCCGGAGAAAAAGCTCAGCGCGGGGGTGGTGGGGGGGCTAGAGGGATGGCTGGGGCGGCGGCGGACCGACGGTGGGGAGTGGTTTTGGGGCGGGCGGGGCGGCGGGGGCCGGCAATTCGGCCGGTGGTGGCTGGCGGCTCAAGGGGGTGGAGGTTGAAGATAAACTGCACGCCCTTGATTTTGTATCCAACGACTGGAAAATCTACTGACCAGAGATGAAAAAGTCAGTTGACTGACGTGTAGCCTCACCCCGCATGTACACATGCACACACGCAACACTCGCACGAACACACGCACGCATGCAACACTGGCACGTACACATAACGAACACACGCACACATGCAGGCGTGCAACACTAACACGTACACATGCACTCACGAACACACGCACGTACGCACACATGCATGCAACACTGAAACGTACACATGCACGCACGCAACACTCGCACGCTTGCATGCACACAGCACACGACGCAAGACACACGCTCAACCTATACATGTATGCACCCTTTGTTAAGGACATGGATTGTTACGGGTATTAATTAATCTTATCTGTGATAAGCAGAACATTGATGTTTGCAGCGGTCTTTATGAATCACAATGTATCGAACGAGCTATCAACGTATATATGAAAATTTTAAAATTTTCTTACATAATATAGTAGAATTATCTACATGAAATAGATGAGACGTCACACTCATTGAACAATCATCGGTTTATGAAATGCTCGCTTCTGACCGCCCTGGCCCACCAAAAGTTCCTCTGCTGTGCGCTGCCTGCGTTGGGTCACTGACATGCAGGCCATGTACCCAAAGAGCCCACACGTTAGTGGAAGAACGTCGCGATGTCGTACGTCAGAGTCGAGGGAACCACTCGCTGCACGCCCGGCTGAACACGCCTCCTTGCCGCATTCAAACGCCTCCATGAAACCCGTGTGGAAGCCGAGAAACCCACTCTGGACACACGTCCGTTCATGGCCGGGCCGACATTAAACGCAACGCCGGCCGAGCTCCTCCCGTCCGCCGTCTATTTAATCTCCTATTTAAACGAGGCCAAACGCCGGCCAAGAATCGCACACCTCCGCCGCTCCCCTATCTCCTCCTTCACCATTTTTCCACTCTTACAATGGCTTACAAAGAGTAGTTATCCCGCATCCAAGCCGGCTGGGTGGCCCACCGAGCCCGCCGGATACGAGCAATGCAGCTCGGTGATCCACCTCCCTCCTCTCGCCCGACGGAGCAAGTTGCCGCCCCAAGCCGGCGCGCGGTTCAGCAACTTGCCACTCCAGGACAGCTCGATGAGGAGCAGCGCACGGGCGTCAGCGCTGCCGTCCACGCTGCCGCCTTGTACCGCGCCTCCCGTGTCTGCGACCGCGTCTCCCGTTTCTGTGGCTGAGACTCCCATGCCCGCGGTCGCGCCATGCAAGCAGAGAAAAAAGCCGGGTGCGCAGAGAGCGACGAGTCGGTGGCCAGCGCCTCCGCGTCCGCCGCCATCATCGAGGAGAAGTAGAACACGGGAGGCCATCATCGCTTGGGTCCCATGAAGGCCATGGCGGAGGCGACGCCAGGGTACACAGCAGGTGTCTTGCCGGATCCTTTTGTTGCGAGGATCTTCGTTGACGCCGCATGGGATCCACGGAAGCGGAGAAGCCCCCTTCCACCATCATATTGGGCATCAGCCAACGATATCAGTTGGGCAGTGGGGAAGCAAGCCATCCTTTGCGCTGACGCATTTACCTCCGGGGCTCCCGGCAGTCCAGTGATCGTGCTGCCGGACAAGAGGAACACAAATGGATCAGTGGGAGACCATTTAGGCCAGGTATTATATACTTGTGTTGTCCAGAACTAGCACCGCTTAGTTGATTTGAATGTAATGAAATCTGTCATGTTTGTATGAAAATCCGGTATTTTATATGAATTCCATCATTGTTTATATGAAATATCGCCATGTTTGCATGAATTTCGTCCGGTTGGCTGAGTTCCTGTCAGAATGTGTGCGGCTATGGTTGGATGGCGTAATTTGCGGGTCGCCGGTCGGTCTGCGGCCGGCTCGGGCAGCATGGTGGGATAAAAAAAGCACAGCTCATGCGAGCTCGTCTCCAACGTGCGCGCTGAAGGATGCATGAGCACCCGAGCCATTCCTTGTTCATCGGTGGCGAAGTCACCGGTGGACAAAAGGGTCGCCAATATTTTGGCTACCCCGGGCAAGATCCAAACAACCCCTCCTAGCAGATTCAAATCCCTCGTTCATCGTGAAATTTTGCCATGTGTTGTTTTCATGGACTAGCAAGATGCCCGTGCATTGCACGGAACATCAAGTTGCATTTTTTTACAATACACCTGTTGTGATTGACCCATGCAGGAGTAATCCCATGTGTAAAATCTAATGATATCTCGAGAATTTTATCGGAAAAATGGTATCTCGAGAATTTCATCAAAAAAAATGATATCTCGAGAAAGATGATAGATAAGGTGAGGAGGAGTGGGGCGTGGTGGTGATTGGTGGTCGGACTGGGCAGAGGCATGGGGATGGACGGCGCATTATGTCTAGGTTTGTATCTCTCTCACACACACCCACGTAGGTGGGGGACGTGCACGAAGAGAAGAGGTGCACGCACGGCGCACGTACTCCCGTCTCTTTCCCAACCAAACCTGCGCGCGTACATGGTGGAGCTCATTTCTGTACGAAAAGGCAGCCCATGTGGTAATTTTGACACGTGTACTGGTTGTCCACTTGATGGAGGATCGTCTACCACAGGTGAACAAACAAATTGCGACTTGATGCGTTATGTTAAAAAAGAGGCAAACCATGTGGGGCCTGACGATGACATGTACCTAGGGTATGGCAATAGACCTGATCTAAGCATCCTACCCAAGGACACTACCTTACAGTCAAGGACATTCAAAGGACAGCAAATTCTACCGACTGAAATCACCACAGGACGCAACCCACTCGACTGTGGGTTCCACTCGGATAACCCAATTCCATTCGACCAGGATATAATCATTCGACCATATTAGAAACAGTCGGAGTACAAAAGATCTAAGGTCACTCTGGATGACAACGGTCAGGCGTTCACTCCATAGTCTTAATGATCATTTATATGACTTTAATGCTGACGTTACCAGTAACGTCCCCCCTTTATGTACATTGAACCCTATGTAATGGGGGATGGCTGTGGTCTTGGCGCACTCTATATAAGCCACCCCCTCCTCTGGGACAAGGGTTCGCACCCCTGTAACTTCACGCATAATCCAATCGACCAGCCTCAGGGCACCGAGATGTAGGGCTGTTACTTCCTCTGAGAAGGGCCTGAACTCGTAAATCTTGCGTGCACAACTTCACCATAGCTAGGATCTTGCCTCCTCATACCTACCCCCCATTCTACTGTCAGACTTAGAACCACGATAGTTGGCGCCCACCTTGGGGCTGGTGTCTTAGCGACTTTCCGATGAGGTTGCAGTTTTTCCGATTCTCATCATCATGGTTTCCGACGGTGGATTGGCTGAGGGGCACAAGATCCGTCTCGGCGCGCTCGTCTTGGTCGCTGACGACTCCGCCTGGCTCCAGGAGGCCCCTCTCGATGTTGAGACACTCCCAGTCCGCGAGGCAATGCACTTTCGCGCGTGCGTTCGCGGCGTCCTTCTGCGGAAGCCGTCGACCCAGTATCGGTCGGCTCTCGCGGTGTCTTCGCTCCCCGCTGTTCACCGTCGCTAGCGATCCGGTCGGTCGCGGCTTCAGCGGTGGGTGAAGCATGCGGTGGCACGTCAGTCGGCCACCCCTCAAGTCGCGGCAATCGAGCCCGATGAATCTCTCTACGGCTTGTTCGATCTGTCGACTGGCTCCGTTGAGACCTTGTCCGAGTGCGACAGTAGCGACCCTGCGGCAGAGGTCCTGATGGTTGACACACCGCGCAGCCCACTTGGCATGCGTCGCAATGGTGGCGGCGGCGATCCGTCGCGCGTTCACGAGGAGTACCACCCCGAAACCCTTTCTTCGCAGCACAGGGAGGAACTTCACCGCCGCAACATGGATGCGCTCCACACGCCCATCGTTGGAGAGACCTCTGAGGCTCGGGCCTTGGAGGAGGCGCGCCTGGCCAGTTTGGCTGAGCGCACGCGACTGGAAAACCTTCAGCATGCACTCGACGAGCGTGCTCGGTGGCAGATCCCTGTTCCCGCCTGAACCACAGGTATACTGCACTCCAATTCAGAATCTTACAGCTGCTGCCCGTATAGCAGAGTCGATTCAGCCGTCCCAGTCAGAAGCTGGAAGAGGTTTGATGCAGATCCGGGCTCTGCTCCGGGCGGCAGGAGAGCAAAACACGGCAGTGTCTCAGTCGCAGAACAGAATCCATAGCAGATCTGTGGTGGCTGATATAGTCCAGTTGGCTCATAACCCAAGATCGCCTCTGAGGCGTGAGGGACGTGGGCATCGCCAAGAGCAGTACTTGGGTCGGAACCACGAGCAGTATGATCATCGACTCGGCCGGGATGACCGCTGTCGAGTGCCTACACCCCCTCCGAGGGGCGGATCATATGTGCCCCGACATTACGATGACAGGCGCCCGTACAGTGATGAGCGGAGGTTGCCAGCCGACCCAAGAGAGCCAAGATTTGATGCAAGGTCAATTCTGGTGCAAGGTCTGGTTGACAGGAACCGAGCACACAAAGAAGGACAAGACAGAGGTCACCCGACTGGAAGTAGAGTGCATGTTTCTGGCCTCGAATGTTTTAGCAGAGCCATCAGGGCCGCAGAGATTCCTCCCAATTTCAGGTTGGCGACTGGAGTTAGTAAGTTCACTGGTGAGTCGAAGCCTGACACTTGGCTAGAAGACTACCGAGTGGCCATGCAGATCGGTGGTGGAAATGATGAAGTAGCTATGAAGCATCTTCCTATGATGTTGGAGGGTTCGGCCAGAGCATGGTTGAATCAGTTAGCTCCTGGCATTATTTTCAGCTGGGAAGAATTGGCTCGAGTGTTTGTCAGAACATTTGAGGGTACGTGCAAACGACCTGCGGGATTGGCCGAGTTGCAGCATTGCGTACAAAAACGGAATGAGAATTTGAGAGATTACATCCAGAGGTGGACCACTTTGCATCACACAGTGGAAAATGTATCTCAGCACCAAGCAGTTTGCGCCTTCAAGGAAGGCGTTCGGTATCGAGAGCTTAACTTGAAATTCGGCCGAACAGGAGATATGACTCTGACTCGGATGATGGAAATAGCCACTCAGTACGCTAATGGAGAAGAAGAGGATCAACTCCGCAGCGAAAAGGGCAAACCAGTCACCCAAGACACCGGAGGAGGTCGGAAGCAGAAACGCAAAGCCGAGCCAACAGATCCTAGTGAAGCTTTAGTTGTGGCTCAAGGAAAATTCAAGGGGAAGCCCAAAGGGCCCTGGATCCCTAAGAAGGTAATAGATCAAGCAGGAAATGATGTGTTGGATTTGCCATGTCATGTTCATAGCAAGAAGGACGAAGAGGGTAATCTGATCTACCCCAAACATACCACTCGGCAATGTCGACTCCTAATCCAGCAGTTCCGAGAGAAATAACCCAGTGAGAAGGAGAAGGAGTCTGATAAGGACGAGGACAAGGAAGAAGATGATGATGGTTTTCCCAACGTCAATTCCACTTTGGTGATTTTTGCTGACGTTGAAAGCAAAAGTCGATTGAAGGTCATCAATAGAGAAGTAAACATGGTTGCTCCGGCAACAACGACATATTTGAAGTGGTCGAAGACTCCCATCACATTCGACCAGTCTGACCACCCCCCGCGTGTTGCCACCCCCAGGAGGCAAGTGTTGGTGGTCGACCCAGTCATTGGGGGCACCCGACTGACCAAGGTCTTGATGGATGGAGGAACCGGTTTGAGCATTTTGTACGTTGAAACTCTTCGAGGGATGGAGGAACCGGTTTGACCAAGGTCCAATTGACCTGCCAATTTTTGTGGATTTTTTATGGACCAAAAGAAGCCCCCGGAGTAAAAGAGTTGGGCCAGAAGAGTCCCGAGCCGTCCACGAGGGTGGAGGGCGCGCCCTACCCCCTGGGCGTGGGCCCCTATCTCATGGACGACTCGGAGATCCCCCTGACGTGAGACCTACACCAAAAATTCCTATAAGTACAGAAACCTCTAGAAAATAACCTACATCGGGATTTCCGCCGCCGCAAGCCTCTGTAGCCACCAAAAACCAATCGGGACCCTGTTCCGGCACCCTGCCGGAGGGGGGATCCCTCACCGGTGGCCATCTTCATCATCCCGGTGCTCTCCATGACGAGGAGGGAGTAGTTCACCCTCGGGGCTGAGGGTATGTACCAGTAGCTATGTGTTTGATCTCTCTCTCTCTCTCTCTCTCTCTCTCTCTCTCTCTCTCTCGTGTTCTTGATTCGGCATGATCTTGATGTATCGCGAGCTTTGCTATTATAGTTGGATCTTATGATGTTTCTCCCCCTCTACTCTCTTGTAATGGATTTGGACTCCGTTTGAAGTTATCTTATCGGATTAAGTCTGTAAGGATTTGAGAACATCTGATGTATGTCGTGCATGTGCTTATCTGTGGCGACAATGGGATCACGATCTACTTGATGTATGTTTTGGTGATCAACTTGCGGGTTCAGTGACCTTGTGAACTTATGCATAGGGGTTGGCACACGTTTTCGTCTTGACTCTCCGGTAGAAACTTTGGGGCACTCTTTGAAGTTCTTTGTGTTGGTTGAATAGATGAATCTGAGATTGTGTGATGCATATCATATAATCATAACCACGGATACTTGAGGTGACATTGGAATATCTAGGTGACATTAGGGTTTTGGTTGATTTGTGTCTTAAGGTGTTATTCTAGTACGAACTCTAGGATATATCGAACGGAAAGAATGTCTTCGTGTTATTTTACTACGGACTCTTGAATAGATCGATCAGAAAGAATAACTTTGAGGTAGTTTCATACCCTACAATAATCTCTTCATTTGTTCTCCGCTATTAGTGACTTTGGAGTGACTCTTTGTTGCATGTTGAGGGATAGTTATATGATCCAATTATGTTATTATTGTTGAGAGAACTTTCACTAGTGAAAGTATGAACCCTAGGCCTTCTTTCCTAGCATTGCAATACCGTTTACGCTCACTTTTATCGCTTGTTACCTTGCTGTTTTTATAATTTCAGATTACAAAAACCTATATCTACCATCCATATTGCACTTGTATCACCATCTCTTCGCCGAACTAGTGCACCTATACAATTTACCATTGTATTGGGTGTGTTGGGGACACAAGAGACTCTTTGTTATTTGGTTGCAGGGTTGTTTGAGAGAGACCATCTTCATCCTACGCCTTCCACGGATTGATAAACCTTAGGCCATCCACTTGAGGGAAATTTGCTACTGTCCTACAAACCTCTGCACTTGGAGGCCCAACAACGTCTACAAGAAGAAGGTTGTGTAGTAGACATCACCGTGTCGATCCGCGACACTGCAACCTTCAGTCAAGCGAGGTAGTCTGTAACGCTGGCAAGTCAGGATTCCAGTCGAAGTACGTTCATGGCAGCTTCATCTTTAACAGGAGAATTGATGGGGTCCAAGCTTGTCTCGATTCGCCCAGTTTCTTCCTCAAAGTTTTGACAGAATTCTGCACTCATAGAGAAATAATGAGTCGACAGTTATATGTCGAGTCGACGAAGGCAAATCAATCGGAAAAGTACCTTCAAGCATGAGGAATAACTTCTTGGTGAGTCCTCCCAGATAAGTCTCCAGCTCGTCTCTCTTGCGGGTGATGTCTTCCACCTTGTCGGTCAGGGTCCCTTTATCCTTGTTCAGTCGAGTCACCTCTTTGTTGGCTTCATCAAGAGCAGTCTTCAGCTTGGAGTTCTCTTCCTCCAGCTTTCCGACTGAAGCCAGCTTCTGGTCGACGAGTGCCGTCTTTTGTTCTGCTGTTTTCTGTGCGGCCGCAAGGTCATAGTCCTTCTTCTCCAAAGCTTGTCTCATTGTTTCTACAAAGAATAACATTCGAGTTAGAAGAAGGAAGGAAAAGGTGGTAGGAGAATCAGTCGACAAGTTTTTCATACCAGCAGCATCATCCTTAGCCTTCTGCAAATTCGTCTTGGCCAACTCCAGATCAAGATTGAGCTGGATCTACTTCTGCTCCAAGTCAGCAAACTGAGATCCAAGTTCACAAGATTTCTGTGGTCAGAGGATAGTCAGTCGACAGACACAAAGATTGGTTGCTTCCGAGCAATAAAGTAACAAGTTCAAAGAGTTCTAAGACTACAGCCGAATCAAACATTCAACAGTGGTCTGGGGGACTACACCCAGTGGGTGCACTCATCGTGCCCCCACTGGTTCCACTTTTCAAAGAGAGAGAAATATATTACTTGTTCTTAGACCATAGCCGACTGCTCGCAGTCGACTACGGTCTCGGGGACTACACCCAGTGGGTGCACTCAGCGTGCCCCCACTGGATCAAGTTCCACTCGACATGATCTGCTCAGACCGAGTGGAGAAGTTCTGTTCAAAGACCCCCGCTGAATCAAACATTCGACGATGATCTCGGGGACTACACCCAGTGGGTGCACTCAGCGTGCCCCCACTGGTTCAAAGATTTAATCGACACAACCTAGTCGACTCAAGAGGAAAAACTATTCAGCAGAAATTGAAACACCCAGTCGGTGTACAGATGCAAAGCGCAGACTGACAAATAGATGACAATAGTTATACCCGCGTTGGAGGTGACTGCGTCTTCCATCTCCTCATCATCATCTTTATAAATAGAAGTCCCAGAGGTAGCAGCACTGCAAATTTCAAAATTCACTCGGTCAGAACAGGAAAGTGAGTCGACCAAAGATCAAGTCGTGCCAAACTAAGAGGTCGAGCTCAAGGATTACCCAGAAGCGATGGGGACGACCACTTTGATCTTGGGCAAGGCTTTCCGAGGTTTTGACGGTGAGACTTTGGGCTGGTTCGGAGCTTTCTCAGTTGGCACAGGAGAAGATGTTTGAGCGCGCTTTGGGGTCTGACCAGTCGGAGCAGTCGCCTTGCCGTGAACACTCGCTGGGTCTTGCCTCTACTTGGAGCGTCTTTCCGAGCAAGGTGGCGACTCGACTTCCTCGCCATTGCTTGAGTCTTCACTCCCCTCATCTTCTGCCCCATCAGATTGCCACTCGCCACTCTCGCCTCCGCTCACCTCTCCCTCCTGCTCCTGCTCCTGCACCTGCTCTCCGTTGGGCATCGAGTACATCTCAGTATAAATCTGCAAGGCATGGGATTGAATAGATATCAATCGGTTTCGAGAACTATTATGTATCAAAACAAATGGATGCTTGGAAGATAAGGTCAAACCTTGTCCGGCTCGTTGGTGTTATCGAGCGGAGGAATTCTCCTGGACCCTCTGGGGTTGTACTTCTTGCCCGTGATGCCCTGCAACCACTGCGCCACCGTCTCCTCATCAACTTCCTCCGGGTGGATCCGAGCGGTGTCGTCAATTCCCGAGTACATCCACATCGGATGATCACGAGCTTGAAGTGGTTGGATGCATCGACTGAGAAAAACCTACAGCAAATCCATACCAGTCACACCGTCGCGGACAAGTTGGACTACTCACTCAACCAACATTTTCACCTCCACTTTCTCAGTAGGAGTCACTTTGAAAGAAGAGGGCTTCTCAACTCGGTCCATGGAAAACGGAGGGTGGCCAGTCGACTAACCAGGGGTCGGTTGGTCCTTGCAATAGAACCAGGTCGACTGCCATCCTCTGACTGACTCGGGAAGAATCATAGCTAGGAAAGTACTTTTACCCCTCATCTGGATCCCTAGACCTCCACACATCTGGATCACGTGTGTCCTCTCATCACTCGGATTAGCCTTTTTTACAGACTGAGACCGACAAGTGAAAATGTGTTTGAAGAGACCCCAGTGCGGTCGACAGCCCAGAAAGTTCTCACACATGGACACGAATGCAGCAAGGTATGTGATGGTGTTGGGAGTTGGGCTCCAAAAAAGTTCAGAAAACCCTGGAAGAAAGGATGGGGAGGCAAAGAGAAACCGCGGTCGATGTGAGTCGCAAGAAGGACACACTCACGCTCCTACGACCGCGGCATGGTCTCGTCCTCTGGAAGCCGCCAAGAACTATGGGGAATCAATCCCCCCTCAACCAGATCCTCCAGATCTTCCTGCTGGATCATCAACCGAATCCAGTCGCCCTGGATCCAGCCGGGCGGCAGGCCAGATCTCGACGACGACCCTCCCCGGCTCGTCTTCTTCCCCTTCGCCTTCGCCGTCGCCTTCTTCGCGCGCTCCAGAGCTGCCGTCTTGTCCTTCCTCATCGCGGTGGGTTGAGCTCGGGCTAGGCGGCGGCGCCGAGGGTGGAGGCAGATGCAATGGAGAAGCAGAGGAGGAAGGAAGAGAATGGGACGCACTGTGCAAAAAACACCGGCCCGGACGCCTTATATGGTCCTATTCCCCGAGTGACTGACTTGTGGGCCTAGGCAATCCTGTAAAATCCCGCAACAATCGCGCGCTCGATACGTGGTGAAAAAGGTGGCGCAAGAATCAAGGCGCCCCTGCCTAATCCGCTCCACTTACTGCGGCCCTCTCCGTCCCGCGCGCTTCCCCAAATTTTGAATCCCGTGAGATCCGGAGACGGCAGCGCAGTCGATCGCGCCGAAGATTTTATGCCTTATCAGCACTCGAAGCTTATCAACAAAGTTCACTTGACAACCTCTGAATGGCTCAAGGCAACTGAAAATGAGGTCGAAGTTTTTGCATGGTTCACCAATCCAAGTAAAATGGTTCCGAAGCATGAAAGTTGGGTCGGAACCATCTTCAACTCCATCTCCACTCGGACCTAGACCATTCGGGGCTAATGACGATGACATGTACCTAGGGTAGGGCAATAGACCTGATCTAAGCACCCTACCCAAGGACACTACCTTACAGTCAAGGACATTCAAAGGATAGCAAATTCTATCGACTGAAATCACCACAGGACGCAACCCACTCGACTGTGGGTTCCACTCGGATAACCCAATTCCATTCGACCAGGATATAATCATTCGACCATATCAGAAACCACTCGGAGTACAGAAGATCTAAGGTCACTCTGGATGACAACGGTCAGGCGTTCACTCCGTAGTCTTAATGATCATTTATATAAATTTAATGCTGACGTTACTAGTAACGTCCCCCCTTTATGTACATTGAACCCTATGTAACGAGGGATGACTGGGGTCCTGGCGCACTCTATATAAGCCACCCCCCTCCTCTGGGACAAGGGTTCGCACCCCCTGTATGTTCACACATAATCCAATCGACCAGCCTCAGGGCACCGAGACGTAGGGCTGTTACTTCCTCTGAGAAGGGCCTGAACTCGTAAGTCTTGCGTGCACAACTTCACCATAGCTAGGATCTTGCCTCCTCATACCTACCCCATTCCACTGTCACACTTACAACCACGACAGGGCCTACCTTAGAGGCAAGGCTCTATACACTGGAGTACTTTTGATGTGTCCCGTCAACTCGCAGAACGAGGAGAAGCTTGCTTAGTACGCCGTCTCCCTGTCCACGGGCGCGGTGGCTCGCAGGATGAGGTGAAGCTTGCTTACTACGCCTTACGCCCGCTCCCTTGCCCACGCGCGCGGTGGCTCGCAGGACGAGGAGAAAATTTTACTACTCCCTCCGTTTACTCCTCGTCCCTACCTTGGTTAGAGATATTATCATATTGTTTGAAATATATGTCTTTTAGTAGTAGGAGTAGTACAGTGGTATATAGGAGTAGTACTACTACAGCAATTTCCTTGGAGTCCGTGGTGCAGCAAGCTACCCTAGGCTATGTTACTACTCCCTCCTTTCCGGTCTATGACTCAATTTCAAAATCTCTCCAACCAAGGTAGACGGTGAGTGGTGGAATTAATTTTGTAGTTTGCACAAGTAACTAGTACCTCATTTTTCTCAAGAAGTTATGTTTACCGAGGCATTAATCAGAACGAATGCATGCATGACCACTAAATTTCCATGAGCTTCTACATGCATTGGTGAGTTTTCTCTTGACACTGCTTGCATCGGGTGATTGAACGCACCTCAAAATCCAAACATGTGATGGTACTACTACTACTACTAGTAGAATTGAGACTTATCAAACGAAAAAAATGAATTTTTTAGATGAGCCCTATAAACCGGAAAGGAGGGAGTAGTAAGTAGTACTACCTCCATAGTGGGTACGTACTCCGTAAAATCAGATTGTCCCAAAACTAAGTCGCTCAACCTTTATTTGCTTGTTTCCCTTCCCGCCTCGTTGCCTCGAACAGACTATGCCAAACTCCCCTGCCTGCCGCACGGGAAAAGACCCGCCCTCGCCTTTTTTAGTCTGGTTTGTATCGATGGATCGCGCGAAGCAGCAAAAACCAAGCCGTGTCTTGTACTCCTCCGTCGACGCTCGCTTTCATGAATTCTGTACTTCCTCTCGCCGACATGTGGAACATATAGCAACTGGGGCGACGTGTCATGCACCAAATAATAGTGCAGAACAGCAGGGGGATGCACCCTAGTCGTACCGCCCCAGTAGTAGTAATGAGCAATGAGACGTCAAATCACAATGCCGCACCTTCCTAGATGGACGAAGCAACCATTATTTCACACTTCGCTTCGCCATCATCTCCTTCAAAAAAACCACGTAGTATTGCTTCTGCCTCAAGAGGGACACACACATCACCTTGATACATCATGACACGTGGGACCGCATGACAGGCCATGCTCCCCCGCCCATCGCTTGGTAAAATCACCTCATTTTTACTACTTCCTCCATATCGGTTTATAGGGCATGCACGTTGTTCTAGGTTGAGAATTTAACTGGCTATATATGTGATGAACAATATATGTTTAGAAACTACATCCGCTTAAGAATCCAATGATATACTTGTTATGACATAGTAACTCATATTTAGTTAGTCAAATGGATGACCTAGAACTATGTGCATGCCCTATAAACCGAGATGGAAAGGGTAGTACAATACGTATCTTTTTAGATCAATATAGTCGGGATTCACCAAGGAGAAAAACCAAGTGGTAGGCTACTCCTATCGTGTTGGCGTAGCAACTCAAGCAGGGTCAGTCTGCACACGAAATGGCGACACACTTAACAGGACCCCTTTGGCTGACATTGTCACGTCCCTAGTTCTGGTATGACCTAGACTAGCTAGTCATGTGTGCATCATGTTTAAATTTCATTTTAATTTGAAATGGGGATCTGTGAAACCCTTAGACTCATTTCTGGAAATGACCCAGATAAAAATTGCTCCAAAAGGTTCCAAGAAAATGTTCATGTTGCTCTCTGAAAATATTGGACAGAGATAAAATTCAAACCAATATTTTTAGGAGATCATAAATATTTATTTTGGGCATTTGGAATTAATGCAGTAATTATTTGCTCTGGATATATATTGTTATATATATAAAATATTGTCCAAAAATTATGCCATTTGTTGAGGAGTTCTGGAATAATACCACTAGCCCCTGCAAAAATTGGCATAAGAAAATAAAATGATTTAGTATTCTACTAAATCAGAACAAATGTCAGAAAAATAGAAAAGAAAACAAAAAGGGAAAAGCTTACCTGTGCTCACCCGAGGCCTGGCCTGGCCCAGTAGCCCAGCCGGCCCACTGGCCCAGTGCCAGTCGTCGTTGTCCTCGCGCCAGTTGGACAGGCGTGTGGCCGACGCGCGCGCACCGCCGTGCCGCCACGCCACCAGCCTGCCTGCCCTCTCCCCTGCCAGCGCGACGCGCTGAGCGACGTCGCGGGTGCCGTCCCGGTCCGGTCGACCTCCTCGTTTTTCCCCTCGCTTTCTCCCTTGCTCTCTCTCACCGCGCCCGAACGCTGCCGTCGCCGCCACTCGCCATTGCCGCAGCCACCGTCTCCCCCTCGTCTCTCCGACACGCGCAGGAGCTCCGCCTCCTCGCTCTGAAGCTCTCCGCCGAGCCACGCAAGCCGGAGCGTCCCGTGGAGCCGTCGCCGTCGCCTTCTTCGCCTCCGGCCGCCGTGGATCCCCATCGCCGCTCCGTCGACTCCAGAGCTTCCCCCGAGCCGCTGAGCACGCCCGCCGAACCTCCGTGAGCTCCCCTCCGTTTCCCCTCCGTTCCCGCGCTCGAATTCGCGCCGTAGCCGTGTTAGCCGACGTGCCCGCGAGCGCCTCGCCGCCGACCATGTCACCGTCGTGGCAAGGGCCACCACAGCTCGCCCCGAGCACCTCACCGTGCTCCTGGTGCCACGAGGGTGCCGCAGAGCCCCTCGGGTGGCCTCCCCGTGCACCGCAGCGCTGCGCCCGCCCTTGGCCGTACTCCGGCCGCCGCCCGAGCTCCGCTCCGGCGAGCTCCGGCCATCCCGCAACCTTCCGTCACCTCCCCTGGATGCGGACGAGCCCGGGCTACGCCCCGGTGCCCTCAGCTGCCGCCCCCGTGGCCTAGATCGCGGACGCCGCCGCGTCCAGAGGTCGCCGACGACGACCTCTCCGGCCTGCCATGTGGGCCCGACCTGTCAGGTGATTAGCTTAAGGCTAATCACCCTCTAATCTACCCCCACTGACGCTGACAGTGGGCCCCGGTGCCCCTAATCTTTTATTTTATGCTTAAACTAACCCCTGTCTCACTGACCAGTGGGCTCCGCCGGTCAGATTTGACCTGGCCAGCCCGTTGACCTGCTGACGCAGCGATGACGTCATGCTGACGCAGTAAAGGACTTTCTGGATTTAAAATAAATCAGGAAATTCCAGAAAATGTTCAAAACTTCTAAAATTCATAGAAATTCAACCGTAGCTCAGATTTAAATAATTTATATATGGAAAATTATCAGAAAAATGCAATCTATCCATCTGTACTAGTTTCATGCATGAAAAACCAACTTATACCTACTGTATAAGTGAAAACATATAAATGGCATATATAAGGACTTAAATTAGAGTTGCATTTGAACCTTTGGTTCAAATGGATCTCCTCCAAGTTGAATGCTAAATGCATTGGCTCAAAATACATCACATATTCATGCCATATTCATGCATCATATTGTTGCATATGATTGTGTTTTGACTGTCGACACCGTTCCCTCTCGATAGGTCCTGCTCCGGAGAGTGTTCCAGAGTACCTGTCTGAGGAGCAGTGCCACGCTGTTGATCTACCAGGCAAGCAAACCCCCTTTGTTCATTCCGATACAATCCTACTCTCTCGCTCCTACTCTCTTTTACTGCATTAGGACAACAACGATTCGACTGCTACTTTATGCTGCGGTAGTTGAACCCATTCCTCTGCATGACCTGTCATTGCCACAGTAAATAGTTGAAACCCACTAGCATGTGTAGGAGTTGTTTGAGCCATGTTGTGTTCCTACCATGCCTTGCCTGCTATTGCTTAGAGTTGTGTCAGGTCTGATTCATTGGGAATGAGTTGGAGTGTTACGGTATGTTCTGGTGCTGAGGGTTAAGCGTGTGAACACGATTTGGTAAAGGTAGCGGTGAGAGGCCATGTAGGAGTACATGGTGGGTTGTCTCACTGGAACCGTCCTTAAGCACTGAGTTCTGTGTATGTCGTCCAATGACTAGCTACTACCACACATTGGAATGCTTAAGTGCCCCTCTCGACTTATTAACCAACTTGATCTCTGTCCAGGAGTTGCAATTAGTTCTGGTGTTTGTAGGTAGTGTTAGTAGTCTACCAAGTGGCACCCGGCCAGGTGGGCTTGGGACAGACTAGGCACAAGTGGCACGGTGTACCAAGCGTAGATCCATCCGGCGAGGTGGGCTTGGGAACCCTGCGCACATCGTTTGGGGCCGTGAGCGACACCCCGGCCGGATCTCCTTGCGGATGGAACCCGAATAGGCGATAAACCTGGATTAGAGTCTTGTGTGATTAGTCAGGTCGTGGCCGACACCCTCGCCAGGCTTCCGCTTGAAGGTTGCCGAGGTACATGACGTGTACATGGCGGTAAGTGGCGAGAGCGTGTGTGACGCAGTACACCCCTGCAGGGTTATCATGATCTATTCGAATAGCCGTGTCCTCGGTTATGGACTTCTTGGATGCTTACGTGGTACATAGACAACCTGAAGTGGATACTCTAAAATGCTCAAGACAAGTGTGAGTGCTATGGATGGCTTCTCGTAGTGAGACGGGAGTGAATCCATAGTGGTGTATTGAGGTGGTGATTAGTGGACTCGTGTGCGCCTTCTTACCTCAAAGAAGTTTCTCGTAGTCGTAGAACAGGATAGCCACTTAGTCAAAGCTGGCTTGCTGCAACTAAAATCCACACTACCTTCTTGATACAAATGCATGTAAGATAGGATCTGATGTAAGTCTTGCTGAGTACCTTCGTACTCATGTTGCTTTACTTATGTTTTTGCAGTGGAGACTTCAGTCTTACTAGTAGCTCCGCTTGGACTTCGACGAGTAGCTTGTACCTCAGCTACGATCTTGCACCCTTGGGAGGGTCTTGTAGATAGTCAGGCTTCTCAGCCTTTTTCTTTTGTAGTTGTCTGTACTCAGACATGTAATGCTTCCGTTGCTTGTATGCTCTGAATGATGGGTCATGTGACCCCTGTTTGTACTTAATGCTATGTGGCTCTTCTGGGCCTTTTATCTATATGAGTTCGCGTTATGTTGTGATGCCATGTTGTACAGCACATACTTGCATGTTATGCGTACGTGTAACATGTATTGCTATGTGTGGGATCCGACAATCTAGTTGTTTATCCTTGGCAGCCTCTCTTATGGGGAAATGTAGTCTAGTGCCTCCTTGAGCCATAGTAGTCCGCTACAGCCCGGTTCACCGGAGTCCTGCTAGCCCAGCACTACTGCTCTGGACACTTGACTGGCCGGCATGTGTTTCACATAGTTCCTGTGTCTGTCCCTTCGGGGAAATGTCACGCGGTGACATCCGGAGTCCTGCCTAGCCTGCTATAGCCCGGGTTCCCGGAGTCCTGTTAGCCCAGTGCTACAGCCCGGATTCACACGCTGCTGACCGACACGTTCGATGTTGATTCATGTATGCCTGTCCCCATACGTTAGTGCCGCTTTGGGTTCACGACTAGCCATGTCGGCCCGGGTTCTCTGTCATATGGATGCTAGCGACGTTGTCATATACGTGAGCCAAAAGGCGCAAACGGTCCCGGGCCATGGTAAGGCGACACCCGTGGGAGTACCGTGCGTGAGGCCGCAAAGTGATATGAGGTGTTACAGGCTAGATCGGTGTGACTTAGAATCGGGGTCCCGACAGACATGTGGCTCATCCACCGTCTTGTTCCACGTGCGATGCACCAAATTACAGTTCAGAGCAGCGGTTGGACTTGGAGGCACCCCGGTCGTAGTGCCGTAGTAGTAGTAAATGAGCGATGAGGGGTCAAATCACAAAGCCCCACCTTTCCCACATTAAGCTGGATGGACGAAGCAACCATCATTTCACTCTAGGGTGCAAGAGCATAAAGAAAAGAGAAAACCAATGATGCGTGCGGCAGTCACCTAGGGCACCCTAGGGTAGGGGCCTCCACTACAAATCCTTTTTTTAAAGCGCCTCCACTACAAATCCGCTTCTCCCTCGTCCTCTTGAAGAAAACCGATGATGCGTGCGGCGGTAGGGTTTGTAGGAGTACTACGGCGTGCGGGGCCACGTCGTAGTAAACGGGAGAGGGATTGAGTTTGAGTCGACGCCTTAATATGTGTGGGCCACTTGGTTTTACGGGAACGAGGCGGCATTTTGGGTTCGGGGACTAGTGGAGATATACGTACAAAAAATTGTGGACGTAGGTTCGACCGAAAGGCAATGATGCATGGGCCCTGCATTTTGATATACCCACGGCCGCGTGAAATTTGCTACTCTACTCAAAACTAGTAAGGTACACATGCATTGAACGCATGAGGTTTGGAAACCACATTATGAACAAATACACACTATAGCATGTAATAAAGCTTTGAGTAATATATGCATGATGTAGATGTTGGTTTAGTTCTTATAGTTCATCTCATTCAAAATCAATTAGTTTTATAAAAAGGTTAAGATTCATGGGATTGTGCATTGTAAAGCATAAAGTAAAAAACAAATAATGGCAATTCATTAAGAAAAAAGAAGAAGTTTGGGCAATTATGATATGGAAGATTCTAGAACAAAGGAGAAGTGCTTGTGTTTTGAGGTTTGTGCATGATGCTTAAGTTCAACCATGGAGTCTTCTAGATTGTACATGTGGCAGAATCTGGTGGAATATTGATGATATCCAACGGCCATTAGTGCTCGGATTTGCCATCTCTGCACAGTCGGATTAGCTTAATCCAACGACCATCTTTCAAAGTTATTCGCACACTATATAGGGGTATGGATAATGCATAAAAGTTCCTCCAAAACATCTATAACTAATGGGAAGTGAATGTATACTTAAAATGGAAAAATGTAATACTCCCTCCTTCTAGGTGTATAAGTCATCTTAGGGTTTTTTGCTAGTTAATAGCATTCCATGCAATGAATTAACCACTTCATGTCATGTTTGAAAGTCTTAAGCCATTGAAAGCATGCACGACCCACATTTCTTATTGGTTGATATGTCATGAAACAAGAAACGAGGAGGGAGTTAATGTACCGTGCCTAAGTGTTTTGGGATTATTTGGTTTTCGGAAGATGACTTACACACCTAGACGGAGGGAGTACAAAGAGAAAAAATGAAATGAATTGCAGTTAAAAGAATGACATTTCTACCAAAAATGTTAATGTGAACTACATATGTGTGCACGTGACCAGCACATACATTGTCAATACAAAATTTAATGCAAGAAATAACTTATGAGTAACATGCACAAATTGATGATGTGGTGCTTGCATGCATAGAGTGCAAAAACAATGTGATTTATGACTTGCATGCATGACGTGTTCTTGTGCCATAGTTGCATGTCTAGGAAAAAAAGCTACTGGTGGGTTGTACTAGCTATTTAGGAATAGAAGATGTATACATGGAAGTTGTATGGAAAGGGATGACATGTATCTCAATTCCTATGAGTAGGGATTGGAAAAGAGATGTCATTTGGTTCACATCATAGGAACTTTTGTATTGAATCTAGAGATGACATGTATCTCAATTCCTATGAGGAGGGATTAGAAAAGAGATGTCATTTGGTTCACATCATAGGAACTTTTTGTAACACCCACGATGCGGCTATATCTCCCACGTGTCGAGGCACGACTTAGAGGCATTACCACATTGTGGTTTTGTCGCAAGAAGGGTCATCTTCACTCAATCCCATATAATGAACAAGAAAGGGATAAATAGAGTTGGCTTACAATCGCCACGTCACACAATGAACATATAAATCATACATCATTCAGAGTACACACATAGTTTGACTACGGACAACCAAATGAAAAGAAGATAAACCCAACTACTAGATCCCCGATCGTGCCAACTGGGCTCCACTACTGAACATTAGTAAACGAAACATAGTAACGACCAAGGTCCTTGTCAAACTCCCACTTGAGTTCGGTAGCATCACCTGCACTGGTATCATCGGCACCTGCAACTGTTTTGGTAGCATCTGTGAGTCACGAGGACTCAACAATCTCAAAACCCGTGAGATCAAGACTATTTAAGCTTATGGGTAGGATGTGATAATGAAGTGGAGTTGCGGCAAGCGGTAAGCAAATATGGTGGCTAACATACGCAAATAAGATTAAGATGAGAAGCTACGCAACGGTCGGAAAGCTAGAAGTGATCCTGAAACTACTTACGTTCAAACATAACCCAAACCGTGTTCATTTCCCGGACTCCGCCGAAAAGAGACCATCACCGCTACACACGTGGTTGATGCATTTTAATTAAGTCAAGTGTCAAGTTCTCTACAACCGGATATTAACAAATTCCTATCCGCCACATAACCGCGGGCACGGCTCTCGAAAGTTTATACCCTGTAGGGGTGTCCCAACTTAGCCCATTACAAGCTCTCACGATCAACGAAGGATATTCCTTCTCCTGGAAAGACCCGATCAGTCTCTGAATCCTGGTTACAATACATTTCGACAATGGTAAAACAAGACCAGCAAGACCGCCCGAATGTGCCAACAAATCCCGATAGGAGCTGCACATATCTCGTTCTCAGGGCACACCGGATGAACACTACGTACGACAACCGAAGACCCCGGGTGAAGGGGTGGCACCGCAAGTGGCGGTTGGACCAACACTCAGAGGAGCACTGGCCCGGGGGGTTAAAATAAAGATGACCCTCGGGTCGGCAGAACCCAAGGGAAAGTTATAGGTTGTTAGGCAAATGTAAGACCAAGGTTGGGCCTTGCTGGAGGAGTTTTATTCAAAGTAAACAGTCAAGAAGGTCCCATAACCCCAACCGCGTAAGGAACGCGAAATCAAAGAACATAACATCGGTATGACAGAAACTAAGGCGGCAAGAGTGGAACAAAACACTAGGCATAAGGCCGAGCCTTCCACCCTTTACCAAGTATATAGATGCATTAATTAAATATGAGATATTGTGATATCCCAACATAATCATGTTCCAACATGGAGCAATCTTCAACTTCACCTGCAACTAACAATGCTATAAGAGGGGCTGAGCAAAAGCGGTAACATAGCCAAACAACGGTTTGCTAGGAATGTTGGTTAGAGGCTTGACATGGCAATATGGGAGGCATGATAAACAGGTGATAGGTAGCGCGACATAGCGATAGAACGAACAACTAGCAAGGAAAGATAGAAGTGATATCGAGGGTAATGATTATCTTTCCTAAAATCCCGCTAGGAAGAAAACCAAATCCATGAAGAAGACAAACGAACTTAGTCGAACGAATCCTCACAATCGCAACGTAACCGTAACTATCAAGGAGAAGCAACACCGGAAAGAAGCAAACAACATGGTAAACCAACAAGCATGATCATGGCAATATGCACAACCAAGTATGATGCATGTCCGGTTTAATAAGGCATGGCATGGCAAAGTGCAACAAACAATACTACAAATTAAGTGGAGCTCAATATGCAACGAGTTGCATATCGATGAAACACCACATTCATTTATTTAGTTCTCTCCCGTTTATGTACCCAACAATATTAAATGTTGTTAAACATGGCAAGAGGTGAAGCATAATAAAACTACTTATCTAGGCAAGTTTAAATGAGGCCGGAACAACAAACAACAATTCCGGAAAATCCTCATGTGCATATTTTAGATTTGGTACTGTTCTGCCTAAAACCATATTTTATATTGTTAAACATGCAAGATGAGTGCACGATGTTAAACTAGGCACTTTTCTACCCCATTTACATATAAAGAACATATAACTTGGAGCTACAGTTATTTAGTTATGAAATAAACCAATTTAATATGTCACTTATGCAATTTAAATGCAAACATCAATTTAAACATTTCAAACATGGATGAAAATTGGATATTATTAATCTACACATAGTTCTAAGCATTTTACATATATAACTTATTTCAATCCGATGCATGGTTAATTAGTTATTAAATGCATGAACATGAGGGTGCAATCTGTAAATGTGAAGTTTTGCTGGAAAACTGTAAATCCTGGGATAATTGCTAAAATTGCAGAAGAAAAAAAACACTCATCGGGCCGAATCTGTATACTGCACTGGGCGGCTGGACTACTCATCTAGTTGGGCTCGGCCCAGATCGGTAGAGGTGGGGGCTGGGCCACGGTCAACGGCCGAAGGGGAGGTGGCCCAGGTGCATGCGGTCGTGGGACTTGGCTCTCGCTGGAGGTTAACAAGGGACTGAGGCGGGGTCGAGGTGCTCGTCCTCCTCTGCAACTGCTTTGATGCAGAGGAGACCGGCGATGCAGGAGGCCACGACAGCGGGACTTGGCGGCAGCAGGCGACGGGGACGGCGGGGACGAGAAGGAGAGGACACATGGCGGCTCCGGTCGCCGGCGGCCATGGCATCAGGGGCGAGCCCCGTTCGTTTCCTGGCAGAGAAGAAAACAAATGAGGGAGAGAGGTTAGAGGAGGAAGGAGAGGAAAATAGGGGAGAGAAATAGGAGACGGGCGGCGACTCATCTGCTCGTCGGCAGCAGCTGAACGGAGGCGTGTTGGGGCAGAGGACGACCAGCGCTTGGGACGAGGAAAATAGAGACGCACCGCTCCAGAGCGGAGGTGCTCGGGCGCGTGCGCGAGGCTAGAGCAGCGGGACTCGGGGACACAGGCTCGAGCAGATCCGGCAAGTGGCACTGCCCGGAGGTCACCGGACGAAGCAGGACGACGGCGGCGGCGCCATGGAGCTTGGGCGAGCTCCTGCTCGTTCCTGCGAAGGAGAAAGAGGGGGCACCGTGAGAGAGAGAGAGAGAAAAAAGCAGGAGGAGAGGTCGAGCGGTTGGCCTGGGCTGCTGCTGCTGCGGCCGGCTCGAGGAGAGGGTAGAGGAGGCCGCGGGGTCCTCCTGGTGCTCGCCGTCGGCGAGGTCGAAGCCGACGAGCGCAGAGCAGCGAGCTCGGGCACACTGGTCGAAGGGTGGCTCGACAGCGTTGGCGATCGAGCAGAGGAGGCATGGCCTCGGGCTCGAGGAGGGGGGAAGCTGCAGTTTGCTATGGTTGCTGATGAAGAATGCAGGTAGGAGGCGAACATGGATCGAGAGGAGTTGAGTGCTTCGGGAGGAAGGGAAGGTGGATCAATCCCAAGGAAGAAGGCAGGGAGCTGGCTGGTTGCGCGAGGAAAAAGAGGGAGGTTGTCGGGTGGCGGCGGCTGAGGGATTCGATGGATGGATGGGACATGGCTAGGGTTTCATATGTTTATATAGCAGGGATTAGGGTAGGGATTATCTGGACCCTCCGATCGTAATTGGACGGTTGAGAATAAATGGGTTAGGGAGTCCAAATAAGAAATCGAAGATATTTTACGGATGTTTGGGGATGATCCGGATCCAATGGTGACGACTGAGCGGTTCGAGTTCGGGACAATTTCGGACGCGCTCGAGAGGTTGATGCACTGTGCAAAGAAGGGTTAGGTGGTTTGACAAGAGGGAACCGAAAACACGGTTGGTCTCGGAACGGTCAACGAAGGCAAGGGGGACGCGGCAACTACGAAGGGTGCAAGTTTTAAAACATGACGGCAACGGAGTGCCGATGCAAAGTAAAAGATGACATGAGATGAAATGCATGACATGAACAAAATGCAAAATGAAAGACAAAAACCCAACCACGGAGGATATAACATATCACATCGCCGGATTATGGGATGTTACATCCGGGGTGTTACAACACTCCACCACTACGAGAGGATCTCGTCCCAGGATCTAAGGACGACATCTGAGAAAAGTGGAAGAGGAAGAGAAGAGGTAAATCTAAGTTGCTTCTTTGACAAACGAGTGAAACCACGAACCTTGAGAGTTGAACAAACTGTAAGAGAGAATACAAGGGAGATGAACGAGATTGAAAACACTCTGTTAGACAAGAGGAACAAGCAACATTATGAGAACCTTGTAGGTTGCAAACACATGAATCAAGAGCTCAAGGGTCATGAAAGAATTTAAAAGCACTCCGGTTGAAAAGAGAAGCAACGGTAAACAAGAGAATTTGGGCAGCACTCCGGTAGAAAGAGAAGGAACTTGATAAGATGGAAAGAGCTTGAAAATAGGATGCAACACTCCGGTTAAATGGAAAAGTAAGGAAAAGAATACGATCTTGGCAAAATGAAAGCACCTGGATGGGACTCCGGTTAAAAGAGGAATGATAGCCACAACACTCCGGTTAAATGGATAAGCAATAAAAGAACATGATCTTGACAAAACAAGATGATGGGTCGAAGAGAGCAACATCACAATGCCTCCGGAAGAAATGAAAGAATGGAATGAAAGGAACGGAGAAGAAAACAACATGTTCCACCTCAAATGAATTTAAGAGAGCGTCCTTAAAAAGAAGGATTGAACGGAGTTGTGGGAAGATCAATACGAAAGGATATGATCCTCGTGGGCTTATGGAGACATCTCAAAATTATGAGGTGACAACCAACCACTACCAAAAGATTGATTAGCTGAGAGGAACGAAGAGATGGAAAAACTTCTTTCACCGCGAGAATAGGAGGACACTTGGATCATTGATAAACACCATAATTGTCACATACCTAGTTCTGGCTAGGCTAGCTTTAGGCGTGCATCATGTTTAATTTCAAATGAATTTGAAATGGGGATTAACAAAACCCTAGCACCCCCTCTGGTAATAACAGTTTCAACTGAAAATTGCCTCAATGAACCCAAAATGGCCTTCACAAAATTTTCATCATTTTTGGATTGGTCTTGAACCTCTGCCAAAAATATTGCACCTTTTTCTAGGACAACTTGGATCACTTAATTAAATCATATGGTATTTGCATTTGGGCATTTAAAATGCTATAAAATATTTTAAATGTCCAAATAATCATAAACTAAAATGTTTACTGTTGGAAATATTCCAAAAAGTGGGCATGAGCAGTTTCATGATTTTTGAGTTAGTTTTAGTGTTTTCAGAAAAGCCACAAAGTTGTAGAAGAAATAGAAAAATGAAAAATAAAAGAGAGAGAGAGAGAGAATCTTACCTGGCCTCACCTGTGCAGCCCACCAACCGACCCAGCACTGTAGCTGGCCGGCCCAGCCCACCACCGCCTCCTCCCCTGTTGTCTTCCTCCTCTGCCAGGAGGACGGGCGCGTGCTCGTCGCGTGCTGTCCACGCGCCGAGCCACCTCCTGCTTCCCGCCGCTGCCTCGGCACCGTGGACGCCTCTGGCGTTGCCACACAGACCCCAGGACCCCCTTGAGCGCTCCCCTTTCTCCCTGCCTTGCCTCTCTCGCTCTCTCTCCCGAAGCCGAGCGGAGCCGTCGCTGCCGCTCGTCGTTACCGTGGCTACCAGCATCCCCATGCCTGGCCAGCGCCCCCACGAGCTCCGCCTCGACGCCGTAGAGCCGCACGCCAAAGCACGTGACCCCGGGAGGCCAGCAACGTCTCCATCGCCGTCGTCTTCCACCTCGGGCTCCGGCCACCATCGTCATCGATCCGCCGCACGCAGGACGTCCCCGAGCCAGCTAACCATCCCTACGGCACCACTGTGAGCTCCGCCACCGTTTCCCCCTCTTCCCCACTTTGTTTGATCGCCGTAGCAGTCGCCCCCTTGATGACCGAAATGCACCGCCGCCTGAGCTCGCCGTCGACGATGCTCCGGTGACCAAATGGTCACCCTAGAGTGTCCAACCTACTCCCCGCAATGCGTAGCACCCTCCTAGCCTCTTGCCCCGCTCTTCTATGCACTGAAACGCGATCCCGCGCGCAACCGAACTCTGATCGCCGCCACGAGCTCGACTCCGGTGAGCCCGCTCCACCCCAGCGCCTCCCGCTTGCCCTACTAGATACGCGCGAGCCCCAGCTACGCGTAGGACCAAACCGCGGTCGATTTGGTCGACCGTGGGCAAAACCCGAGCGCCTCCGCCGTCTCGTGCTTCGCCGGCGACGAGCCGTGGACGAGGTCCGGCGGGTTTGACCCCGCTAACCAGGGGTTTGACCTCCCCTAGGTCACCGACAAGTGGGCCAGGCCCCTACTTAATTAGTGTTAGATTTAATTGGTGTTAATTAACCTAGTTAACTAGATGAGCCACTGACATGTGGGCCCAGGCTCTAACTAACTCAGGTTAGTATTTAACTTAGCACTAACTAACTGTGTTAGTTAGTTAGTCACTGACCAGTTGGTCCCACTGGTCAGGTTTGACCAGGGGCAGCCCAGTTGACCCGCTGATGCTAGGCTTACGTCATGCTGACCTCATAATCATTTTCTGGCGATTTTAAATTTCAGAAATGAATTATAAAATCCAGAAAATTGTTTAAACTTCTAAAAAATCATAGAAATTCAACCATAACTCCAAATGAAATAATTTATATATGAAAAATTATCAGAAAAAATCCAATCTATCCATCTGTACCTTTTGCATGCATGTTAGAATAACTTATGACTACTTTTAGGGCAAATGAAATAAATGGTATTTGAATCTTCACATATGGAGTTGAATTTGAATCTTTGATTCAAACCAACTTCATTTAATCTGGTTACTAGATGCATTAGCTCAAATCACATCATACTGCCATGCCATGATCATGCATCATATTGTCGCATTACATTGATTGTGTTCTTTCTCTATTGCCGGTGTTTGCCCCCTCTCAGTAGACGTTCTTCCGGCGATGAGTTCGATGACACCGATGAAGAGCTATACTATCTTCAGAAGTGCCAGGCAAGCAAAACCCCCCTTGTCCATTCCGATACAATCCCACTCTCTTGCTCCTGCTCTCTTTTACTGCATTAGGACAACAACGATTCAACTATTACATGCTGCGGTAGTTGAACCCCTTTCCTCTGCATGACCTGTCATTGCCACAGTAAATAGATGAAACCCACTAGCATGAGTAGGAGTTGTTTGAGCCCTGATGTGCCTATTCATTCATGCTTGTTTGTCATGCCTGCTACTGCTTAGAGTTGAGTCAGGTCTGATTCATCGGGGATGAATTGGAATGGTGATGAACATGTCGTACTGTTGAGAGCTAAGTGTGTGAACATGATTTGGTAAAGGTAGTGGTGAGAGGCCATGTAGGAGTACATGGTGGGTTATCTCATTGAAACCGTCCTCAAGAACTGAGTTCTATGTTTGTGATCCATGAACAGTTACTACCACACATTGGGATCCTTAATTAACTCTCTCGACTTATTAATCGCCTTGATCTCTGTCCAGGAGTTGCAACTAGTTTCTGGTGTTTGTAGGATATGTGTTGGAGGCCGTGCGTAGCGCTGACCCTAGGGGTGGGCTATGATGCGGTAGATACACTGTGGCCCGGTGTACCGAGTCGCCCGTTTGGTGTCTCGGGAACCCTGCACACATCGTTTGGGGCTGTGAGCGAAACCCCGGCCGGATCTCCTCGCGGATGGAACCCGAATAGGCGATAAACCTGGACTAGAGACTTGTGTGGTTAGTCAGGTCGTGGCCGACTCCCTCGCCAGGCTTCCGCTTGAAGGTTGCCGAGATACACGACGTGTACATGGTGGTAAGTGGCGAGAGCGTGTGTGAAGAAGTACACCCCTGCAGGGTTATAAATGATCTATTCAAATAGCCGTGTCCACGGTAAAGGACTTCTGGGTTGCCTGTACAGTTCATAGACAAGTGAAAGTGGATACTCTAAAATGCGCAAGATAAGCGTGAGTGCTATGGATGGCGTTCTCGTAGGGAGACGGGAGCGGATCCATAGTGGTCTATTGAAATGGTGAATATGTGGACTCGTGTGCGCCACCTCAAAAGAGTTACTTGCAGTCGTAGTTCAAGATAGCCACTGAGTCAAAGCTGGCTTGCTGTAGTTAAACCCCACCATCCCTTTGTTGATACTGATGCATATGTAGCTAGTTCTGATGTAAGTCTTGCTGGGTACATTTGTACTCACGTTTGCTTAATTTATGTTTTTGCAGAGAGACGTCAGTCTCACTAGTAGTTCCGCGTGGACTTCGATGTTTAGCTTGTTACCTCAGCTACGATCTTGTACCTTGGGAGGGTCTTGTAGATAGTCGGGCTTCTCAGCCTTTTTCATTTGTAGTTGTCTGTACTCAGACAAGTTAAGCTTCTGTGCTTGTTGCTTGTATGACTTGAATGCTGGGTCATCAGACCCATGTTTGTAATACTTGGCTCCTCGGAGCCTAATGAATAAATACTTTGAGTCGTAGATTTTTGTTGTGATGCCCTGTTGTATTTACACATATCGAGCATATTGTGTGTATGATTGAAATGCTTGGTATGTGTGGGATCCGACAACCTAGTTGTCTATCCTTGGTAGCCTCTCTTATGGGGAAATGTAGTCTGGTGCTTCCACTGAGCCATGGTAGTCTGCTACAGCCCGGTCTACCGGAGTCCTGCTAGCCCAGTTACTACTGCTCCGGAACACTTAGACTGGCCGGCATGTGTCCCACTTCGTTCCTGTGTCTGTCCCTTCGGGGAAATGTCACGCGGTGACTTCCGAAGTCCTGCTAGCCTGCTACAGCCCGGGTTCCCAGAGTCCTGTTAGCCCAGTTGCTACAGCCCGGATTCACACGCTGATGACCGACACGTTCGAGGCTGGGTCATGTATGCCTGTCCTCGTAAGTTAGTGCCACTTTGGGTTTATGACTAGTCATGTCGGCCCGGGTTCTCTGTCATATGGATGCTACCGACACTATCATATACGTGAGCCAAAAGGCGCAAACGGTCCCAGGCCAGGTAAGGTGGCACCCGTGGGAATACCGTGCGTGAGGCCGCAAAGTGATATGATGTGTTACATGCTAGATCGGTGTGACTTAGGATTGGGGTCCTGACAATAATAGCAACATTCCTTAGGGAAGGCTTTAAGTGAAATATATACCAAGATAACTCCAATTGAGGGATTGATAGGTTGAAACGATCTCCTGAACGAAGAGAAAATTGATGGATTTAAAAATATCTCATTCTCGACAACTTGAATCACGAAGGGAAATTGCCAATAATGATATAGCACCACCTCAGAAGATAAGAGAGAAAGAATTGCACTTCGGAATGCAAGATGAAGAATGCTTGAACTCCTCAAAACAAGACATGTGTTTGAACACCATGTTTATTTTAGAGTATAGCTTGGCGGATCTTAACTCTGAGAGAAATCTTGAAGAACAATTGAAGAATGAAAAGAATCCTTGACGAACCACCATGTAGAGCCTCCATGAAGAACTCTGGTAATAAAAGGATGATAAAAAGAAAGAGAAGTTGAAAACACAAAGTGAAGCCTTGCGATGATTTAATGGAGGTTCGCGACGAGATAATGCGGAAAACTTGGAACTCTGGAAAAGAAAGACGAAGCATCTCGAACGGAGAATTGTGACATGATGAACAACTCTCGAAAGAAGAAGCTAGATCACTTGGATGAAACAATAATAAGAATTATGTTATGCGTATCCTTCACCAATTTAAATTGATGACAGGCAACGGATTTGGCATACTACTTATTCTCGTAGAAAGGATTAAGAGAGATATAGCGTAAACTCAATGGACCACCGGTAGGATTTTTGGAAAGAAACGAATGAATTAATATGATAACAAGTAAAAGAAATCTTGAACGAACCACCGTAAGAATTGAAAACGATTGAAGAAAAGTGAACGAATCACTGGGAAGAATTAGAAAATGAACGAAGATACTTGAGGGAATATAAATATATGAGAACAAAGAGATCACGAGCTGACTAGGGAATACTTGAGCGATGCACCGGTAAGATTTGGAGAACGAGAGCTGAAAGCTGATAATGAATAAACCCGAAATGATGGCTTTCGTAGGAATAAAATGGAAAGAACTCATGAAATGCTTCGGGTGGGTTTGAAATGAATTCTCACAATTGAAAACAATTATGAGAGGATGGCATCAAGCTTGAACTACACATCTTGGAGAGAACGAACAAGATTTAAGAGAAACTCTTCTTCGGTCTTCAAATGTTGAGAATGATGATGAGAAAACACCATGACAATTGGTGAGCCTCTCCGGAACAATGAAGAATAGAAATGATTAGCCAACGATGACAATGTTTTGAAAGTGATCTTGGAGAAGGAATATGACTAATGGGAATTCATTCTTACGTCAAACTTCGAAAAGAATTTGGGAATAGCTCCGGGAAAATTAGAAGAGTCAGGTAAGATCATGGAAAATGACCTGTGGGTTAGGGCCCACTCAAAAGAAACACCTTTCGAAAAGATTGCTTGAAAGATATTGCAACGGTTGAATTAAATGGCTCAAAAGAGATAACAACCTCGAGATATCTTGAACGGATTAGGAATGAAAGCACGAATCTCCTGAGATATCTTCAGTACCCCAGAACAAATGAATGGCGAGAAGTGGATGATTAAGAGGTCCACCGGCATGAGAAAGCATTTGAAAGGAGGAAAGAGATATGATCAACACCGAAAGCTTGAATTGGAACCACCGGAGAAGAAAAAGAACGAAGAATGATGAACTTGAAAATCCTGACCATCTTCATGAGGAAACACCGGATAAGAACATTGAATGGAAAAATGAAGAGACTTCTCATGAATAAAATGGATACTGGATTAAGAAATCCGAAATCCTTGAAGAAATGGGTGGGAGGGCGGGAAAAACAAAGGCAACTTGGATGGAACAAACACTGTTGAGAAAACTTAGAATTGATCTTGCGGATGGGGAGAATGATGGGATCATCTCAAAGAGAAGCGCAGCGGTCGGAAATAGAATTGGGATGAAAATCTCGATAAATAAGAAGGGTTAGTATTCACATAGGAATATGAGAACACCGCTTAGGAAAGGTATGGAATCAACACTTGGCATTGAAGCAACTCGAATACCACAACTCAAAACAAAACAAAGATTTGGCTTGCAGAATAGGCCGGAACAAATACATATGAAAGAGACTTACCCAATCCCACATCATGCATCTGTCGGAAAGGTATTCTAGGAGCTACTTGAATGCCCACTTATAAACTCCCGAAACTTTTTGGTTATGCAATCTAGTGTTGGGGATACAGGGGAAGCAATATATCTCACCCAACTAAGCAATCCCTACATCCAGCTGTATCCATCCGTCAACACATAACCAAGAAAACCTCGGAAATCGTGTACCTCAACCTTCGAAAAGCATCCGTTATACGAGCTATGGCAATACTCCCGAACTCTTGCCCCAGTACTAGGTGGCGTCGAGGTTATCTCACGAACAACTGCATAAAAAAGATTTTTGATGTCGGCGAACTCAGGTATTCCAGAACTGCAATGATAAAATTGTGACGACAACACCTCGGAGCTCAACTCCCTGGGACACTGCCACAACCCCTAAATGTCAGGAGGCACCAAGAACAATGTTCTCGTCACAAGAATATCGAAACGATCCCGAGATACCCGGGTGATCCTAAATTTTTTTAGTGAAATTTGAGGAGAGGAAAGTCAAAACATCTACGTCAGGAGGCCTCACCAGAGCGACGAAGGGACTGAGGAGTAAAAAGAATCATACTCTCTGATATATATAATCCTAAGACTCAAAACATTTTTGTTCTAGACTCAACAACGTAAGCGATTCGATCAAGCAGGGGGCTCCTAAGTCGGGGATGGCTCTGATTACCAACTTTTAACGCCCACGATGCGGCTATATCTCCCACGTGTCGAGGCACGACTTAGAGGCATAACCGCATTGTGGTTTTGCTGCAAGAAGGGTCATCTTCACACAATCCCATGTAATGAACAAGAAGGGATAAATATAGTTGGCTTACAATCGCCATGTCACACAATGAACATATAAATCATACATCATTCAGAGTACACACATAGTTCGACTACGGACAACCAAATGAAAAGAAGATAAACCCAACTGCTAGATCCCCGATCGTCCCAACTGGGCTCCACTACTGAACATTAGTAAACGAAACATAGTAACAACCAAGGTCCTCGTCGAACTCCCACTTGAGTTTGGTAGCATCACCTGCACTGGTATCATCGGCACCTGCAACTGTTTTGGTAGTATCTATGAGTCACGAGGACTCGGCAATCTCAAAACCTGCGAGATCAAGACTATTTAAGCTTATGGGTAGGATGTGGTAATGAGGTGGAGTTGCGGCAAGCGCTAAGTAAATATGGTGGCTAACATACGCAAATAAGATTAAGATGAGAAGCTACGCAATGGTCGGAAAGCTCGAAGTGATCAAGAAGTGATCCTGAAACTACTTACGTTCAAACATAACCCAAACCGTGTTCACTTCCCGGACTCCGCCAAAAAGAGACCATCACGGCTACACACGCGGTTGATGCATTTTAATTAAGTCAAGTGTCAAGTTCTCTACAACCGGATATTAACAAATTCCCATCTGCCACATAATCGCGGGCACGGCTCTCGAAAGTTTATACCCTGCAGGGGTGTACCAACTTAGCCCATCACAAGCTCTCACGATCAACGAAGGATATTACTTCTCCGGGAAAGACCCGATTGCTACCTCTTGAGCACTGCGTTGGTTTTCCCTTGAAGAGGAAAGGGTGATGCAGCAAAGTAGCGTAAGTATTTCCCTCAGTTTTTGAGAACCAAGGTATCAATCCAGTAGGAGGCCACGCACGAGTCCCTCACACCTACACAAACAAATAAATCCTCGCAACCAACGCGATAAGGGGTTGTCAATCCCTACTCGCTCACTTACGAGAGTGAGATCTGATAGATATGATAAGATAATATTTTTGGTATTTTTATGCTAAAGATGCAAAGTAAAGAAAGTAAAACAAAAACGGCGCCAGAAATAGCTTGTTGTCGGGAGATTAATATGATGGAAAATAGACCCCGGGGCCATAGGTTTCACTAGTGGCTTCTCTCAAGAGCATAAGTATTTACGGTGGGTGAACAAATTACTGTTGAGCAATTGACAGAATTAAGCATAGTTATGAGAATATCTAGGTATGATCATGTATATAGGCATCACGTCCGAGACAAGTAGACCGACTCCTGCCTGCATCTACTACTATTACTCCACACATCGACCGCTATCCAGCATGCATCTAGAGTATTAAGTTCATAAGAACAGAGTAATGATTTAAGCAAGATGACATGATGTAGAGGGATAAATTCATGTAATATGATATAAACCCCATCTTGTTATCCTCGATGGCAACAATACAATACGTGCCTTGCTGCCCCTACTGTCACTAGGAAAGGACACCGCAAGATTGAACCCAAAGCTAAGCACTTCTCCCATTGCAAGAAAGATCAATCTAGTAGGCCAAACCAAACTGATAATTCGAAGAGACTTGCAAAGATAACCAATCATACATAAAAGAATTCAGAGAAGATTCAAATATTGTTCATAGGTAAACTTGATCATAAACCCACAATTCATCGGTCTCAACAAACACACAGCAAAAGAAGATTACATCGAATAGATCTCCACAAGAGAGGGGGAGAACATTGTATTGAGATCCAAAAAGAGAGAGAAAGCCATCTAGCTAATAACTATGGACCCGAAGGTCTGAGGTAAACTACTCACACATCATCGGAGAAGCTATGGTGTTGATGTAGAAGCCCTCCGTCATCGATGCCCCCTCCGGCGGAGCTCCGGAACAGGCCCCAAGATGGGATCTCACGGGTACAGAAGGTTGCGGCGGTGGAATTAGGTTTTTGGCTCCGTATCTGGTAGTTTGGGGGTACGTAGGTATATATAGGAGGAAGGAGTACGTCGGTGGAGCAACATGGGGCCCACGAGGGTGGAGGGCGCGCCCAGGGGGTAGGCGCGCCCCTACCTCGTGGCTTCCTAGTAGCTTTCTTGACGTAGGGTCCAAGTCCTCTGGATCACGTTCGTTCCGAAAATCACGTTCCCGAAGGTTTCATTCTGTTTGGACTCCGTTTGATATTCTTTTTCTGCGAAACTCTGAAATAGGCAAAAAACAACAATTCTAGGTTGGGCCTCCGGTTAATAGATTAGTCCCAAAAATAATATAAATGTGTATAATAAAGCCCAATAATGTCCAAAACAGAAGATAATATAGCATGGAGCAATCAAAAATTATAGATACGTTGGAGACGTATCAAGCATCCCCAAGCTTAATTCCTGCTCGTCCTCGAGTAGGTAAATGATAAAAACAGAATTTTTGATGTGGAATGCTACTCGGCATAATTTCAATGTAATTCTTATTAATTGTGGTATGAATATTCAGATCCGAAAGATTCAAGATAAAAGTTCAATATTGACATAAAAATAATAATACTTCAAGCATACTAACTAAGCAATTATGTCCTCTCAAAATAACATGGCCAAAGAAAGTTCATCCCTACAAAATCATATAGTTTAGTCATGCTCCATTTTCGTCACACAAGAATGCTCTCATCATGCACAACCCCGATGACAAGCCAAGCAATTGTTTCATACTTTAGTAATCTCAAACTTTTTCAACCTTCACGCAATACATGAGCATGAGCCATGGATATAGCACTATGGGTGGAATAGAATATGGTGATGGGGGTTATGTGGAGAAGACAAAAAAGGAGAAAGTCTCACATCAACGAGGCTAATCAATGAGCTATGGAGATGCCCATCGATTGATGTTAATGCAAGGAGTAGGGATTGCCATGCAACGGATGCACTAGAGCTATAAATATATGAAAGCTCAACAAAAGAAACTAAGTGGGTGTGCATCCAACTTGCTTGCTCACGAAGACCTAGGGCACTTGAGGAGGCCCATTGTTGGAATATACAAGCCAAGTTCTATAATGAAAAATCCCCACTAGTATATGAAAATGACAAAACAAGAGACTCTCTATCATGAAGATTATGGTGCTACTTTGAAGCACACGTGTGGTAAAAGGATAGTAACATTGTCCCTTCTCTCTTTTTCTCTTATTTTTTGGGCCTTCTCTTTTTTATGGCCTTTCTCTCTTTTTTTATTCCTCACTTGGGACAATGCTCTAGAAAATGATGATCATCACACTTCTATTTATTTACAACTCAATAATTACAACTCGATACTAGAACAGAGTATGACTCTATATGAATGCCTCCGGCGGTGTACCGGGATATGCAATGAACCAAGAGTGACATGTATGAAAGAATTATGAACGGTGGCTATGCCACAAATACTATGTCAACTACATGATCATGCAAATCAATATGACAATGATGAACGTGTCATGATAAACGGAACGGTGGAAAGTTGCATGGCAATATATCTCGGAATGGCTATGGAAATGCCATAATAGGTAGGTATGGTGGCTGTTTTGAGGAAGATATAAGGAGGTTTATGTGTGAAAGAGCGTATCATATCATGGGGTTTGGATGCACCGGCGAAGTTTGCACCAACTCTCAATGTGAGAAAGGGCAATGCACGGTACCGAAGAGGCTAGCAATGATGGAAAGGTGAGAGTGCGTATAATCCATGGACTCAACATTAGTCATAAAGAACTCACATACTTATTGCAAAAATCTACAAGTCATCAAAAACCAAGCACTACGCGCATGCTCCTAGGGGGATAGATTGGTAGGAAAAGACCATCGCCCGTCCCCGACCGCCACTCATAAGGAGGACAATCAAAAAGCACCTCATGTTTTAAATTTGTTACATAACGTTTACCATACGTGCATGCTGCGGGACTTGCAAACTTCAACACAAGTATTTCTCAAATTCACAACTACTCAACTAGCACAACTTTAATATCACTACCTCCATGTCTCAAAACAATCATCAAGCATCAAACTTCTCTTAGTATTCAACACACTCATAAGATTTTTTTTACTAATCTTGAATACCTAGCATATTAGGATTATTTAAGCAAAATACCATGCTATTTAAGACTCTCAAAATAATCTAAGTGAATCATGAGAGATCAATAGTTTCTATAAAACAAATCCACCACCTTGCTCTAAAAGATACTCCCTCTGTAAACTAATATAAGAGCGTTTAGATCACTATTTTAGTATTCTAAACGCTCTTATATTAGTTTACGGAGGGAGTATAAGTGAAGTACTAGAGCAAAAACTATATAACTCAAAAGATATAAGTGAAGCACATAGAGTATTCTAATAATTTCCGAATCATGTGTCTCTCTCTCAAAAGGTGTGTACATCAAAGATGAATGTGGTAAACTAAAAAATAAAGAGTCAAATAATACAAGATGCTCCAAGCAAAACACATATCATGTGGTGAATAAAAATATAGCTCCAAGTAAAGTTACCGATGGAAGTAGACGAAAGAGGGGATGCCTTCCGGGGCATCCCCAAGCTTTGGCTTTTAGGTGTCCTTAGATTATCTTGGGGGTGCCATGGGCATCCCCAAGCTTAGGCTCTTGCCACTCCTTGTTCCATAATCCATCAAATCTTTCACCCAAAACTTGAAAACTTCACAACACAAAACTCAGCAGAAAATCTCGTGAGCTCCGTTAGCGAAAGAAAACAAACGACCACTTCAAGCTACTGTAATGAACTCATTCTTTATTTATATTGGTGTTAAACCTACTGTATTCCAACTTCTCTATCGTTTATAAACTATTTTACTATCAAAATAAGCAAACAACACACGAAAAACAGAATCTGTCAAAAACAGATCAGTCTGTAGTAATCTGTGACTAACGCAAACTTCTGGAACTCCAAAACTTCAAACAAAATAGGACGACCTAGGAAATTTGTTTATTGATCAGCACAAATTGGAATCAATATTTTATCACGTTCTGGTGATTTTTAACAATTATTTTCGTGAACAGAAAGTTTCTGGAATTTTCTGCAAGATCAAATAACTATCATCCAAGAAGATCCTATAGGTTTAACTTGGCACAAACACTAATTAAAACATCAAAACACATCTAACCAGAGGCTAGATCAAATATTTATTCCTAAACAGAAGTAAAAAGCAAAAAACTAAAAATAAAATTGGGTTGCCTCCCAACAAGCGCTATCATTTAACGCCCCTTGCTAGGCATTGAGATTTCAATGATGCTCACATAAAAGATAAAAATTAAAGTGCAAAAAGAGCATCATAAAACACGTGACAAACACATCTAAGTCTAACATACTTCCTATGCATAGGCATTTTATAAGCAAACAAATTTGCAAGGCAACCAAAAACTAGCATATGCAAGGAAGAAGAAAGTGACGATAGCAATCTCAACATGAAGAGAGGTAATTTAGTAACATGAAAATTTCTACAACCATATTTTCCTCTCTCATAATAATTACATGTAGGATCATAAGAAAATTCAACAATATAGCTATCACAAAACATAGTCTTAACACGATCCACATGTATGCAAAGTTGACACTCTTCCAAAATAGTGGGATTAACATAACCTAAGGTCATGACCTCTCCAAACCCACTTTTATCAAAAATACCATAAGATTGAATATTCTCCAAATATGTGGGATCTAAAGTTGACACTCTTCAAAACCCACTTTCAATATTATTGCAAACACTATTATCAATCTCATATTCATCATGGGGCTTAAATAAATTTTCAAGATCATAAGAAGAATCACCCCAATCATGATCATTGCAACAAATAGTAGTCATAGCAAAACTAGCATCCCCAAGCTTAGGGTTTTGCATATCATTAACACAATTGACATCAAGAGAATTTATAATAACATCATTGCAATCATGCTTTTCATCGAAGAAACTATCAAGTATGGGTGCAATAGCAACGATCTCATGTTTAACATAAGGAACTATAGCAAATTCATCTTCATAAATATTGGCATCATCGACACAAGAATAGCAAGTTTCATGTTCATCAAGGGATATTTCAATCAAATCATCGGAATCATCATTATCTATAGATTCATGCATATCATTATTTTCTTCCAAAGCAACAGTCATTCTCTCAATAAATTCTTTGACATAGACATTATGAGCATAGTTTTCATAGCAATATTTAAGTATGTCAAAATTTTCAGATTCGTAGAGAGTAATATCATACTTTTCAATCAAAGAAGCAACTTCATAAGCACCCTTAAAAGCAACAAATTCTTCAATTTGATCGATATCATAGTAACTATAAACACCCTTTGCATAAGAAGATAAGATTTCATTATCATTAAACTCACATATGTAGGGAAGGTGTTTTTTAGGGTTCTTAGAGCAACAAGTGAAATCACAAATTTCACAAAGATTCCAAGCATAACATAGCAATCTGTTTATTTGACCCCATAAGAGTTTCCCTTTTTCAGACAAACGGTGACGCACAAAATGAGCATGCTCATCTAAAGATTTCCCATCAACTAGGCAAGTTGGGGTTTCAGCACGAGCGCATAAGGATCGAAGATGATCCAACTAGAACACTTTAAGTGGATCCATAGCAATAGATTTTTAGCAAGCAAAGATGCAAGCAAATAGAAGGCACATGGTAACACAAGCAAACAAAAGATCTGGCAAAAAAAGGCAAACGAAAAAGAAGGCGAATAAAACGGCAAGGGTGAAGTGGGGGAGAGGAAAATGAGAGGCAAATGGAAAATAATGTAATGCGGGAGATAAGGGTTTGTGATGGGTACTTGGTATGTTGACTTTTGCGTAGACCTCCCCGGCAACGGCGCCAGAAATCCTTCTTGCTACCTCTTGAGCACTGCGTTGGTTTTCCCTTGAAGAGGAAAGGGTGATGCAGCAAAGTAGCGCAAGTATTTCCCTCAGTTTTTGAAAACCAAGGTATCAATCTAGTAGGAGGCCACACACGAGTCCCTCATACCTACACAAACAAATAAATCCTCGCAACCAACGCGATAAGGGGTTGTCAATCCCTACTCGGTCACTTATGAGAGTGAGATCTGATAGATATGATAAGATAATATTTTTGGTATTTTTATGATAAAGATGCAAAGTAAATAAAGTAAAACAAAAACGGCGCCAGAAATAGCTTGTTGTCGGGAGATTAATATGATGGAAAATAGACCCCGGGGCCATAGGTTTCACTAGTGGCTTCTCTCAAGAGCATAAGTATTTACGGTGGGTGAACAAATTATTGTTGAGCAATTGACAGAATTAAGCATAGTTATGAGAATATCTAGGTATGATCATGTATATATGCATCACGTCCGAGACAAGTAGACCGACTCCTGCCTGCATCTACTACTATTACTCCACACATCGACCGCTATCCAGCATGCATCTAGAGTATTAAGTTCATAAGAACAGAGTAATGCTTTAAGCAAGATGACATGATGTAGAGGGATAAATTCATGCAATATGATATAAACCCAATCTTGTTATCCTCGATGGCAACAATACAATACGTGCCTTGCTGCCCCTACTGTCACCAGGAAAGGACACCGCAAGATTGAACCCAAAGCTAAGCACTACTCCCATTGCAAGAAAGATCAATCTAGTAGGCCAAACCAAACTGATAATTCGAAGAGACTTGCAAAGATAACCAATCATACATAAAAGAATTCAGAAGATTCAAATATTGTTCATAGATAAACTTCATCATAAACCCACAATTCATCGGTCTCAACAAACACACCGCAAAAGAAGATTACATCGAATAGATCTCCACAAGAGAGGGGGAGAACATTGTATTGAGATCCAAAAAGAGAGAGAAAGCCATCTAGCTAATAACTATGGACCCGAAGGTCTGAGGTAAACTACTTACACATCATCGGAGAAGCTATGGTGTTGATGTAGAAGCCCTCCGTGACCGATGCCCCCTCCGGCGGAGCTCCGGAACAGGCCCCAAGATGGGATCTCACAGGTACAGAAGGTTGCGGCGGTGGAATTAGGTTTTTGGCTCCGTATCTGGTAGTTTGGGGGTACGTAGGTATATATAGGAGGAAGAAGTACGTCGGTGGAGCAACGTGGGGCCCACGAGGGTGGAGGGCGCGCCCAAGGGGGAGGGCGCGCCCCTACCTCGTGGCTTACTGGTAGCTTTCTTGACGTAGGGTCCAAGTCCTCTGGATCATGTTCGTTCCAAAAATCACGTTCCCGAAGGTTTCATTCCGTTTGGACTACGTTTGATATTCTTTTTTTGCGAAACTCTGAAATAGGCAAAAAACAACAATTCTGGGCTGGGCCTCCGGTTAATAGATTAGTCCCAAAAATAATATAAAAGTGTATAATAAATCCCAATAATGTCCAAAACAGAAGATAATATAGCATGGAGAAATCAAAAATTATAGATACGTTGGAGACATATCACCGATCAGTCTCGGAATCCCGGTTACAAGACATTTTGACAATGGTAAAATAAGACTAGCAAGACCGCCCGAATGTGCCGACAAATCCCAATAGGAGCTGCACATATCTCGTTCTCAGGGCACACCGGATGAACACTACGTACAACAACCGAAGACCCCGAGTGAAGGGGTGGCACCGCAAGTGGCTCTAGGTTGGACCAACACTCAAAGGAGCACTGGCCCGGGGGGTTAAAATAAAGATGACACTCAGGTCTGCAGGACCCAAGGGAAAGTTATAGGTTGTTAGGGAAATGTAAAACCAAGGTTGGGCCTTGCTGGAGGAGTTTTATTCAAAGCGAACTGTCAAGGGGGTGCCATAACCCCAACCGCGTAAGGAACGCAAAATCAAGGAACATAACACTGGTATGACGGAAACTAAGGTGGCAAGAGTGGAACAAAACACCAGGCATAAGGCCGAGCCTTCCACCCTTCACCAAGTATATAGATGCATTAATTAAATAAGAGATATTGTGATATCCCAACATAATCATGTTCCAACATGGAGCAATCTTCAACTTCACCTGCAACTAACAACGCTATAAGGGGCGCTGAGCAAAAGTGGTAACATAGCCAAACAACGGTTTGCTAGGAAGGTGGGTTAGAGGCTTGACATGGCAATATGGGAGGCATGATAAACAGGTGGTAGGTAGCGCGACATAGCGATAGAACGAACAACTAGCAAGCAAATATATAAGTGATATCGAGGGTAATGAATATCTTGCCTGAAATCCCGCTAGGAAGAAGACCGAATCCATGAAGAAGCAAAATGGACGTAGTCGAACGGATCCTCACAATCACAACGTAACCGGAACTATCAAGGAGAAGCAACACCAGAAAGAAGCAAACAACATGGTAAACCAACAAGCATGATCATGGCAATATTCACAACCAAGTATGATGCATGTCCGGTTTAATAAGGCATGGCATGGCAAAGTGCAACAAACAATACTACAAATTAAGTGGAGCTCAATATGCAACGAGTTGCATATCGACGAAACACCACATTCATTTATTTAGTTCTCTCCCGTTTATGTACCCAACAATATTAAATGTTGTTAAACATGGCAAGAGGTGAAGCATAATAAAACTACTTATCTAGGCAAGTTTAAATGAGTCCGGAACAACAAACAACAATTCCGAAAAATCCCGATGTGCATATTTTAGATTTGGTACTGTTCTGCCTAAAACCATATTTTATAGTTGTTAAACATGCAAGATGAGTGCACCATGTTAAACTAGGCATTTTTCTACCCCATTTACATATAAAGAACAAATAAATTGGAGCTACGGTTATTTACTTATGAAATAAACCAATTTAATATGTCATTTATGCAAATTTAAATGCAAACATCAATTTAAACATTTCAAACATGGACGAAAATTGGATATTATTAATCTACACATAATTCTAAGCATTTTACATATATAACTTATTTCAATCCGATGCATGGTTAATTAGTTATTAAATGCATGAACATGAGGGTGCAATATGTAAATACACAGTTTTCCTAGAAAGCTGTAAATCCTGGGATAATCGCTAAAATCGCAGAAGGTGGAAAAACACGCATCGGGTCGAATCTGGATACTGCACTAGGTGGCTGGACTGCTCACCTAGCTGGGCTCAGCCCAGATCGGTAGAGGTGGGGGCTGTGCCACGGTCAACGGCCGAAGGGGAGCTGGTCCAGGTGCATGCGATCTTGGGACCTGGTTCTCGCTGGAGGTCAACGAGGGGCTGAGGTGGGGTCGAGGTGCTCGTCCTCCTCTGCAACTGCTTCGATGTAGAGGAGACCGGCGATGCAGGAGGCCACGACAGCGGGACTTGGCGGCAGCAGGCGACACGGACAGCGGGGACGGGAAGGAGAGTACACACTGCGGCTCCGGTCGCAGGCGGCCATGGCATCAGGGGAGAGCCCCGTTCGTTTCCTGGTAGAGAAGAAAACAAACGAGGGAGAGAGGTTAGAGGAGGAAGGAGAGGAAAATAGGGGAGAGAAAGAGGAGACGGGCGGCGACTCATCTGCTCGTCGGCAGCAGCTGAACGGAGGCGTGTTCGGGCAGAGGACGACCGGCGCTCGGGACGAGGAAAACAGAGACGCACCGCTCCTGAGCGGAGGTACTCGGGCACGGGCGCGAGGCTGGAGTAGCGGCACTCGGGGACGCGAGCTCGAGCAGATCCGGTGGGTGGCGCTGCCTGGAGGTCATCGGACGAAGCAGGACGACGGCGGCGGTGCCATGGAGCTTGGGAGAGCTCCTGCTCGTTCCTGGGATGGAAAGAGAGGGGGCACCATGAGAGAGAGAGAGAGTGAAAAAAGCAGGAGGAGAGGTCGAGAGGTTGGCCTGGGCTGCTGCTGCTGTGGCCAGCTTGAGGAGGGGGTAGAGGAGGCCGCGGGGTCCGACGAGCGCAGAGCAGCGAGCTCGGGCGCGCTGGTCGAAGGGTGGCTCGGCTGCGGTGGCGATCGAGCAGAGGAGGCATGGACTCGGGCTCGAGGAGGGAGCAAGCTGCGGTTTTGCTGTGGTTGCTGCTGAAGAAGGCAGGAAGGAGGCAAGCATGGATCAAGAGGAGTTGAGTGCTTCGGGAGGAAGGGAAGGTGGATCTGGTTGGTGGATTTTTGGATCGGGAGCGATCCCAAGGAAGAAGGCAGGGAGTTGGCTGGTTGCGCGAGGAAAAAGAGGGAGGTTGTCGGGCGGCGGCAGCTGAGGGATTCGGCGGATGGATGGGACAGGGCTAGGGTTTCATCTGTTTATATAGGAGGGATTCGGGTAGGGGTTATCTGGACCCTCCGATCGTAATTGGACGGTTGAGAATAAATGGGTTTGGGAGTCCAAATAAGAAACCGAAGATATTTTACGGATGTTTGGGGATGATCCGGATCCAATGGTGATGACTGAGCGGTTCAAGTTCGGGACAGTTTCAGACGCGCTCGAGAGGTTGATGCACTGTGCAAAGAAGGGTTAGGTGGTTTGACAAGAGGGAACCAAAAACACGGTTGGTCTCAGAATGGTCAACGAAGGCAAGGGGGACGCGGCACTACGAATGGGTGCATGTTTTAAAATATGACGGCAACGGAGTGCCGATGCAAAGCAAAAGATGACATGAGATGAAATGCATGACATGAACAAAATGCAAAATGAAAGACAAAAACCCAACCACGGAGGATATAACATATCACATCGCCGGAAATGGCAAGAGTTGGAGTTACAATTATGGGATGTTACATCCGGGGTGTTACACTTTTATATTGAACATACGCTAATGTTTATGTTCCTTTGAAATTATGGGAGTATAGGAATCCATTCAGATGAACCAAGTGGCTCTAAAGCTATAAAAATGATATCATGTTTATTTCCTTTGAAATGTGGAGTATATGAATCTATTCCTATGAACCAATTGGCTCTAAAGGAAAAATCATATTATATAGAGTTCCTATGATATTCCTCCACACCAAAGGATGGTTGAAATTGCTGCAGGTGATACGACGGTCTTTCTTTGTAGACTCCTCCCCCATCTTTATAGTTACCTCTTGAAGATGAATGAAATGATATATACTGGGTATTCTATATGTGCATTTTGGTACATGAAAACTCAGTAAAAGTTTGCGAGGTTCGAATTTTCAATAAAGCTATATGCACTGCATTTTGGAACGGAGGGAGGAGCATACGGCAATTGCTAACACTCATGTGGAAGATTTGTGTGTAGGAGGAGTGGCTGATCTGTTAAATGGCAAAACTGACACTGTCGGATGCCGATCTAATGGTTCTTACGGCGTTCGTCAGGAAACGGCTTGTGGCGAACGTTCGTTGGATAATGATTTACGGACACATGCATTGCATTGATACGTGCCCCCTCTCTCGCACGCACACACGCACCCTCACGAGTAACGACTCTCCCGAGTCCTCTCGCACCCACCGTCTATCTGCAGGTAGACATCACACACATATGTGCTCTTCACACTCTACCCTCAGAACTTCTAAAAAACAAAAGACGTCGCGCACCTCTTATTTTAGCTCACACGTCACACACTTATACTATTACTCTTGTGGCGAGCGTTCTTTGGGCATAGTATATTGTAATCTCAGGAAGAGAAGTGGTGCACGTACGCACTAGTTCTCTCACACCCACTCGCGGGTACATGTAGGAGCGCATTTTTTGAAGCTGGTACAACAAAATCACTCCACTGTATATATAAGCAGGAGCCTTAGTGCTTGCTTTACTAGGGTTCCTCTCTTTCACTCTCTCATGCTCTCCAGATCTAAGCAAGACATAGGTGGCCACACTCTCTCTCTGCTCACAGCTGGTCACAAATCCGGCCGGACCACCTTGACCGGGGCAGGGGTGTAGGTGCATTGTTCACACTGTCGTCGGCGGCGAGGGAGGAGACCAACAGCTGCCCACGCGTCCCGATCGGCGGCCGTGTCGTTCTCTCCGAGAGAGCGCCGGCTCGGGAGGGTCTCCGACACCTTCTTCCTCCCTGCGGTATTGTGGCCAAGATGCGGCCTCCCGACGCCGTCTTTGCCACATGCTGACGACCCTTAGGTATATATTCCTTTGAAACCTGCCTTGCTCTACTGCCCCAGCTCCCCATGTGGCTGCGTGTGGATCTTTTTCTACTTCCGTCGGCTGTTCCAAAGCCACCTAGACTTTTACTATTATTAGAGGTAAAGCTAGTTCATACAGTCGAATCTAAGAGTTGGTTCAAACAGGGAAGAAAGTGGGAAAGCTGTAGCATGAATCTAGGACTTGGTTCTAAGAGGAAACGGGGGAAAGTAGTAGATACTGGCTACCCAACCGGTCTCTTGGTTGAAAAGGCGAAGAAAGCATGGTGGATGGCGAAGGGTGGGGGGAAGTGGACCTGTCTCTTGGTTGAAAAAGGAAAGAAAGTGAGGGGTGTTGGGGGACAAGGCAAATGAGAATGAGCGGGTCTAGATTTCCTGTGCTCACATAGGAAAATGTCGCCGAGGAGATAAAAAATGGGACAAATGCAGACATGCTGCCTGAGTGTTTGCTGCTCTTGGCAACCACATCTGCCTCACCACTTTATGCCCCTGCTGTCCCTACGCCCATATCGCTACTGTTAATGTAAAATCACATGAAGCATTAAGCAATGCCACCTAATGTCACTATAAGTAATGGTCTAGTGTCGTAGATAAATTGAAGCAATTCCACCACCATTTTATGAAGTGTTTCAGTCTTGCTTTATTTCCCATGAATTGTGTTTTTGCAGTTACACTTAAATCTCACACCGCTAACATTGCTACATCCCAGTGGAACTTCACAAATTTGATTGCACATTTACTGACGATGTGCTACTCTCATGGCAGTAATACTAATGCTATTGTTCTGCATGTTAATCTAGTGGCAGTGTTGATGTGATGTGATGCTACTTACTTAAGGGCACTTTCATACTGTCAATCTAGTGCCAATTATAACACAATAGATGCTGTTGTTAATCATACGCCACTGCAAATATCTATCACTGTTTAAATAACCGTATTTCGTATTTCCGCAAACAGGGATGTCTGTCTTCATATCGTTTCTATCTGCGCAATCAAAAGTACACACCTCAGTTTTAGTACAACTTCACAAAATGAGATGGCTATTCCTAGTTGCCGTCCTCTAACCACCAGTGTTCCAGGTATTCCTGCATTGGTAGTAACTAGGTAGAATGACCAACGCAATCTAAAAGAAGCTGATTTGTACATTTTACTTCCTGATTACAGTGCAGGGACGAGGGAAAACAACTGCATCCTAGTCCGGAATGCACTTTCTACCAGTTCATCCATGGACCGAGGACTAGTTGGCACGGCTGCACGGAGGTTTTTGGGACAGGTGTGCGGACAAGAGGCATTGTGGTCTGCTTATTTCTGCAAATAGCGGTGCTTAAATTTAGTGGAATGCACAAAAATTTCAGCTGGTCAATACACTACATGGTTCAGTTCAGCATTCCAACTGAGAACACAATTATAATTGGTTATTATGGAATGAGAGAACCTAACCCTGGATGGTGGCAACAAGAAAAAACCAGAGTGAACTCCAGGAAATTTAAGCCTGCCGGGAGGCCCTTTGCACAGAGAAGCCTTGCTTGTTTTTTTCCTGATTTGTAAACCTTCTCACAACTTTGTCTTTTGCTGTGAACTAGTATATGTTTGTTATGTTCTATAAATCATTGTGATGTATAAAATTGCTTAATTTATGCTTTTCAGGTTTTTTATGAAGCCGAGTTTAATGTGAGTCTTCCACATGAATGCTGGACTAGCGTGTGAACGTTTGGAATTTACATTGTGGCCTCAGTTAACTGCATGAACCACTGTAACAAGATACGAAAGAGTAGTTGCTTATATGTCAGACAGCAGATTATTGATTGTTAGCTAGTCGGTAGCCTAATGTTGAAGCGAGCTGAGCCAACGTGCCGTGTGATAACCCACAAGTATAGGGGATCGATTGTAGCCTCTTTCGATAAGTAAGAGTGTCGAACCCAACGAGGAGCTAAAGGTAGAACAAATATTCCCTCAAGTTCTATCGACCACCGATACAACTCTACGCACGCTTAGCGTTCGCTTTACCTAGAACAAGTATGAAACTAGAAGTACTTTGTAGGTGTTTTTGGATAGGTTTGCAACAAGATAAAGAGCGCGTAAATAAAAAGTAGCGGCTGTTTAGATGAAGACACAACTAAATTAGTTTTAGTAAAGAGCTTTTTGTTACGAGAAAGTTATTTGTCCCTAGGAAATCGATAACTAGACCGGTAATCATTATTGCAATTTTATTTGAGGGAGAGGCATAAGCTAACATACTTTCTCTACTTGGATCATGTGCACTTATGATTGGAACTCTAGCAAGCATCCGCAACTACTAAAGATCATTAAGGTAAAACCCAACCATAGCATTAAAGTATCAAGTCCCCTTTATCCCATACGCAAACAACCTACTTACTCGGGTGTGTGCTTCTTTCACTCATGCCACCCACCATAAGCAAATCATGAACATATTGCAAACCCTACAGCGGGGATCCCTCATGCTTGCGCGACACGGAGAGCACCATAGGACAGCACCAATAATAAAACATGCAACTCAAACCAATCTTGATCATCAAATAACCCATAGGACAAAACAAATCTACTCAAACATCATAGGATAGCCATACATCATTGGGAAATAATATATAGCGTTGAGCACCATGTTTAAGTAGAGATTACAGCGGGTAAGAGAGAGGTTACACCACTGCATAGAGGGGGGAAGAGTTGGTGATGATGGCGGTGAAGTTGTTGGTGAAGATTGCGGTGATGATGATGGCCACGGCAGCGTTCCGGCGCCACCGGAAGAGAAGGGGAGAGGGGGCCCCTTCGTCTTCTTCTTCCTTGACCTCCTCCCTAGATGGCAGAAGGGTTTCCCCTCTGGTCCTTGGCCTCCATGGCATGGGAGGGGCGAGAGCCCCTCCGAGATTGGATCTGTCTCTCTGTCTCTCTCTGTTTCCGCGTTCTCGTCCGCCGCCCTTTCACCGTATCGTGTATATATGGAGATCCGTAACTCCGATTGGGCTGAAACCTTCGCCGTGATTTTTTTACCAAAAATTAGCTTTCTTGCGGCTGAAGAAGGGCATCAACCGCCTTACGGGTGGCCCACGAGGGTCAGGGGCGCGCCCAGGGAGGGCAGGCGCCCCTGCCTTGTGGCCACCTCGGGCACCGTCTCGCATTGATTTTTCTTCCGGAATTCTCCAAATATTCCAAAAATATTCTCCGTCCGTTTTTATCCCGTTTGGATTCCGTTTGATATGGATATTCTGCGAAACATAAAACACGCAATAGACAGGAACTGGCACTGGATCAATATGTTAGTCCTAAAAATAGTATAAAAAGTTGCCAAAAAGTATATGAAAGTTGCATAATATTGGCATGGAACAATAAAAAATTATAGATACGACGGAGACGTATCAGCATCCCCAAGCTTAATTCCTGCTCGTCCTCGAGTAGGTAAATGATAAAAAAGATAATTTTTGATGTGGAATGCTACCTAGCATAATCTTGATCATATGACTAATCATGGCATGAATATTAAGACACGAGTGTTCAAAGCAATAGTCTATCATTTGACATAAAAACAATAATACTTCAAGCCTACTAATAAAGCAATCATTTCTTTTCAAAATAACATGGCCAAAGAAAGTTATCCCTACAAAATCATATAGTCTGGCTATGCTTCATCTTCACCACACAAAATATTCAAATCATGCACAACCCCGATGACAAGCCAAGCAATTGTTTCATACTTTTGACGTTCTCAAACCTTTTCAACTTTCATGCAATACATGAGCGTGAGCCATGGACATAGCACTATAGGTGGAATAGAATATGATGATGGGGGTTATGTGGAGAAGACAAAAAAGGAGAAAGTATCACATCGACGCGGCTAATCAACGGGCTATGGAGATGCCCATCAATTGATGTCAATGTGAGGATTAGGGATTGCCATGCAATGGATGCACTAGAGTTATAAGTATATGAAAGCTCAAACTGAAACTAAGTGGGTGTGCATCCAACTTGCTTGCTCATGAAGACCTAGAGCATTTGAGGAGCCCATCGTTGGAATATACAAGCCAAGTTCTATAATGAAAATTCCCACTAGTATATGAAAGTGATAACTCATATGAAGAACATGGTGCTACTTTGAAGCACAAGTGTGGTAAAAGGATAGTAACATTGCCCCTTCTCTCTTTTTCTCTCATTTTTTTGTTTTTTTGGGCCTTCTCTTTTTTTGGCCTTTCTCTCTCTCTCTCTTTTTTTTCGTCCGGAGTCTCATCCCGACTTGTGGGGGAACCATAGTCTCCTTCATCCTTTCCTCACTGGGGCAATGCTCTAATAATGATGATCATCACACTTTTATTTACTTACAACTCAATATTACAACTCGATATCTAGAACAAAGATATGACTCTATATGAATGCCTCCGGCGGTGTACCGGGATGTGCAATGATCTAGCGTAGCAATGACATCAAAAAACGGACAAGCCATGAAAACATCATGCTAGCTATCTTACGATCATGCAAAGCAATATGACAATAAATGCTCAAGTCATGTATATGATGATGATGGAAGTTGCATGGCAATATATCTCGGAATGGCTATGGAAATGCCATAATAGGTAGGTACGGTGGCTGTTTTGAGGAAGATATAATGAGGCTTATGTGTGATAGAGCGTATCGTATCACGGGGTTTGGATGCACCGGCGAAGTTTGCACCAACTCTCGAGGTGAGAAAGGGCAATGCACGGTACCGAGGAGGCTAGCAATGCTAGAAGGGTGAGAGTGTGTATAATCCATGGACTCACATTAGTCATAAAGAACTCATATACTTATTGCAAAAGTTTATTAGCCCTCGAAGCAAAGTACTACTACGCATGCCCCTAGGGGGATAGATTGGTAGGAAAAGACCATCGCTCGTCCCCGACCGCCGCTCATAAGGAAGACAATCAATAAATACCTCATGCTCCAACTTCGTTACATAACGGTTCACCATACGTGCATGCTACGGGAATCACAAACCTCAACACAAGTATTTCTACTAATCCACAACTACCCACTAGCATGACTCTAATATCACCATCTTTATATCGCAAAACTATTGCAAGGAATCAAACATATCATATTCGATGATCTACAAGTTTTATGTAGGATTTTATGACTAACCATGTGAATGACCAGTTCCTGTCATCTCTCTAAATAGATATAAGTGAAGCACGAGAGTTTAATTCTTTCTACAAAAGATATGCCCACGCTCTAACAAGTATAAGTGAAGCAAAAGAGCATTCTACAAATGGCGGTTTTCTATGTAAAGAGAAACAGGCAATCCAAACTTCAAATGATATAAGTGAAGCACATGAAGCATTCTATAAAGCCATACTCAAAAGATTTAAGTGAAGTGCAAAGAGCATTATATAAATCAACCAAGGACTATCTCATACCAGCATGGTGCGTAAAAGAAAAAAGAAAAAAGAAAACTAAAGCAAAAGACGCTCCAAGATTTGCACATATCACATGAATGAAACGAATCCGAAAACATACCGATACTTGTTGAAGAAAGAGGGGATGCCTTCCGGGGCATCCCCAAGCTTAGATGCTTGAGTCTCCTTGAATATTTACTTGGGGTGCCTTGGGCATCCCCAAGCTTGAGCTCTTGCCTCTCTTCCTTCTTCTCACATCGAGACCTCCTCGATCATCTAACACTTCATCCACACAAAACTTCAACAAAAACTCGGTAAGATCCGTTAGTATAATAAAGCAAATCACTACTCTAAGTACTGTTGCAAACCAATTCATATTTTGTTTTTGCATTGTGTCTACTGTATTATAACTTTTTCATGGCTTAATCCACTGATATAAATTGATAGTTTCATCAAAACAAGCAAACTATGCATCAAAAACAGAATCTGTCTAAAACAGAACAGTCTGTAATAATCTGAACATTCACCATACTTCTGATACTTGACAAATTCTGCAAACATTAGGAAAAATAAACAATTTGTATAGAAAGACAGTGCAAAAAGTTTCAGAAACGTTTGACGTTCCCGTAAAAAATTAAAAATCGCGCACTACAGCCAAAGTTTCTGTTCTGCACCGCACAAACCAACATGCATTGTAAACATCCTAAAGGCAAACCTTGGCACATTATTTTTATAATACAATGGAATTGTACAAGGGGATAATTATTTTTGTTGAAAAGTTTCTGTAATCAGGATTCACAAAGTTTCCGTGAGCATGAACAAAGTTCAAGGCTAGCTCCCACTTCAACAATGCTTGTCTCTCTCACTTTCACTTTTCTTTTTGAAAAAGTTTTGGGTTCCCCTCTTTATTTTTGTTGTTTTTAAACTATATGAAAGCACTCAATAGAAATAAATGACTCTCTAAAACTTCCGGGTTGTCTCCCTGGCAGCGCTTTCTTTAATGCCATTAAGCTAGGCATATAGTGCTCAAGTAGTGAATCCACCCGAATCCAAGGTATATCAAAGCCAATTTTAATTAACAATGATTTGTAATTTAGTAGTGAGCACAAAGTAAGATATATCATGCAACAACGAAGTCTAACTCTCTTCCTATGCATCGGCATGTCATAAAAGAACAATTCATGCACACATAGTAAAGGCCAATGCATAGTATAAACAGTTTCTTGCAATTTTACCATGTTGGAAACATAGAGAGGTGGAGATATAGTTCCTCTCTCATAATAATTGCAAGTAGGAGAAGCAAGCACATGCATATTATATCTATTAAAATCATCATGTGTAGTAGTAAGAGGCAACCCATCAATATAATCCTTAATAAGGGCGAACTTCTCGATATAGTGTAGTCGGGAGAATTCAAAAAGATAATAGGACTATCATGCGTGGGTGCAATAGCAACAATTTCATTCATAACATAAGGAACTATAGCAAGTTCATCTCAATAAGCATAATTCATATTGGCATCTTGGCCACAAGCATAGCAAGCATCATCAAAAAGGGATATTTCAAAAGAATCAAAGGGATCATAACAGTCATCATAGCAATCATCCTTCGGTAAGCACGAAGGGGAATTAAACAATGTATGAGTTGAAGAGTTACTCTCATTAGAAGGTGGGCACGGGTGATCAATCCGCTCTTCCTCCTTTTGTTCTTCGCTCTCCTCCTCATGTTTTTCATCCAATGAGCTCACAGTTTCATCAACTTCTTCTTCCATAGATTCCTGCAAAATATTAGTCTCTTCTTGGACAGCGGAGACTTTCTCAATAAGTGCATTAATATCAGAATTGTATTCATAATTCTCATAGCAATATTTGAGGATAGCTAAATTTTTAGGTCTATAAATAGCATCATCAAAATCTTCAAACTCTTTAAACATAGATTCAATTTCATAAGCACCCATAAAAGCAACAAATTCTTCTATTTGTTCCACATCATAGTAATCATATATACCATTAGCATAAGAAGCTAAGGTTTTATTATCATTAAATTTGCATGAAAAGGGAAGGTGTGGGGCCTTCATCCTAGAGCAACAAGTATAATCATAACTCAAGCACTTGCCGAGCATACCACTTCAATATATGAATTTGATCCCGTAATAGTTTCCCTTTTTGTGTCAAGCGATAATCCCTAAAGTATTCACGTTGATCCAACGTTACTCCCATTACATAATTGAATGGGGTTATCTCAGGATTATTAAAGTAGTACATAATATCTTTCACATAACCAGCATCGAGGGTTTTAGGAGGTTCCCCATCTCCATGAGCAGCAAATACACCTAATTTTTTTGGTATTTTGTGTTCCATATCCATAACTAAAGATAAAGAACAACTAAGAACAACAAATAAAAATTACTTATTGATAAAGAAAACAAGCACACACGAGAATATTCACCCACGCTATTGCTCCCCGGCAACGGTGCCAGAAAAAGGTCTTGATAACCCACAAGTATAGGGGATCAATTGTAGCCTCTTTCGATAAGTAAGAGTGTCGAACCCAATGAGGAGCTAAAGGTAGAACAAATATTCCCTCAAGTTCTATCAACCATCGATACAACTCTACGCATGCTTAGCGTTCGCTTTACCTAGAACAAGTATGAAACTAGAAGTACTTTGTAGGTGTTTTTGGATAGGTTTGCAAGAAGATAAAGAGCACGTAAATAAAAAGTAGGGGCTGTTTAGATGAAGACACAACTAAATTAGTTTTAGTAAAGAGCTTTTTGTTACAAGAAAGTTATTTGTCCCTAGGCAATCGATAACTAGACCGGTAATCATTATTGCAATTTTATTTGAGGGAGAGGCATAAGCTAACATACTTTCTCTACTTGGATCATATGCACTTATGATTGGAACTCTAGCAAGCATCCACAACTACTAAAGATCATTAAGGTAAAACCCAACCATAGCATTAAAGTATCAAGTCCCCTTTATCCCGTACGCAAACAACCTACTTACTCGGGTGTGTGCTTCTGTCACTCACGCCACCCACCATAAGCAAATCATGAACATATTGCAAACCCTACAGCGGGGATACCTCACGCTTGCGCGACACGGAGAGCACCATAGGACAACACCAATAATAAAACATGCAACTCAAACCAATCTTGATCATCAAATAACCCATAGGACAAAACGAATCTACTCAAACATCATAGGATAGCCATACATCATTGGGAAATAATATATAGCGTTGAGCACCATGTTTAAGTAGAGATTACAGCGGGTAAGAGAGAGGTTACACCGCTGCATAGAGGGGGGAAGAGTTGGTGATGATGGCGGTGAAGTTGTTGGTGAAGATTGCGGTGATGATGATGGCCACGACAGCGTTCCGGCGCTACCGGAAGAGAAGGGGAGAGGGGGCCCCTTTGTCTTCTTCTTCCTTGACCTCCTCCCTAGATGGGAAAAGGGTTTCCCCTCTGGTCCTTGGCCTCCATGGCGTGGGAGGGGCGAGAGCCCCTCCGAGATTGGATCTGTCTCTCTATCTCTCTCTGTTTCTGCGTTCTCGTCCGCTGCCCTTTCACCGTTTCGTGTATATATGGAGATCCGTAACTCCGATTGGGCTGAAACCTTCACCGTGATTTTTTACCAAAGATTAGCTTTCTTGCAGCCGAAGAAGGGCATCAACCGCCTTACGGGTGGCCCATGAGGGTCAGGGACACGCCCAGGGAGGGCAGGCGCGCCCCCCTGCCTCGTGGCCTCCTCGGGCACCGTCTGGCGTTGATTTTTCTTCCGGAATTCTCCAAATATTCCAAAAATATTCTCCGTCCGTTTTTATCCCGTTTGGATTCCGTTTGATATGGATATTCTGCGAAACATAAAACATGCAACAGACAGGAACTGGCACTGGGCACTGGATCAATATGTTAGTCCCAAAAATAGTATAAAAAGTTGCCAAAAAGTATATGAAAGTTGCATAATATTGGCATGGAACAATCAAAAATTATAGATACGACGGAGACGTATCACTGTGTTTTGCACAACTGCTTACAAGTGGGGTAGCACCAACATTGTTTACAAGTACTTATGTATATGTCGGCGCATAGTTCTAGAACGAGTACTCTATTTCATCAAACACATACTGCTCGTATGATAAACCGTGACAACTTATGTATTACCATGCCATATTCATGAAAAAACTAGTGAGGGCGCGTCTATTTTGGCAACAATTACGATGGTTCTCACATGATTCACGGGCACACAAAAGTAGCAGCAGTTCCCATAGACGGATTCAAACAGAGTACTAGCCCCAGAGGGCTCGATAATAGGCAAGGTTCGGATAATTAGACACAATCCAAACTACTATTAAACACTAGCTGGGGCAAGTATTTCATGCCTCGATCTAATTTGGGCTGGACAGAAGATGGACCTTGCCATGAACATCATCGAGGACGTCCGGCAGCAGCTGAATCCTGTGAACCTTCATGAAGATAACCTTGTGGCCTTGCCACTCATAAACTTGTTTGTGGAGGCATGCCACATCATCTTCCTGCGTAAGCTTAACAAGAACAATATGCCTCACAAACGAAGGAGTAGCTTTGAACTTCTTGTGCTTCAGTACACCATGGACAACACACCTGACAACAGTGAGGCTGGAATACAACTCGACATCGGTATAAGCACAAAGGGCTTCCAGGATCCAACAACCTAAGAACTCTGTTTTCCCAGTGCGTATATTCAGGTCATCCGCCTCATAGCGAGTGACATGTACAACCACACAATCCTTGTCTGCATCAGGGCTCTAATTGAAATAGAAACAAATTCTGAATTACTTTCCAGTATAAGAAACACAGGTTATTTAAACCACTATGTATAGCATGGCATCGAAGCTAATATAATTTTGCATTATTCATCACCACATACTTAGATGAAAAACCACAATCGAGATCGGCAAAGAAGAAAATCATCTTGGGCAGCTCAGCCGGGGGGGCACATCCTCGAAGGGGGAAAGCTACTCCTACAGGGCCACGAGGGCTGTTACCTCAAACGGGGCGTTGAACATCTCAGTAGTGGCCGTGAGCGTATCTCGGGTCGGCTCGGTGGCTGCCTCCATCATCTTGGAGCTCTCTGTCCCGTGGGGATCAGACTCCCGCGTCTGCTCCAATATCGGCAGATCTTTGCCTGGTTCTCCTTGGTCCATCATGAAACTGACGAATACTAGGAGACCACTCAAAGGAAAACACAATCGCAATGACAATGAAACAAAAAAGAGAGTGAGGATCGGTTACTGCTTTGCAAAAGTTCTTTTTTTTCTCTGAACGAAAATATACCAACATCACAGATCCGCTTACCTTCCCTTCATTGGGAGAGAAGAATAGTGCTAGATGCGAGTGGCTTCCTTGAAGAAGGTGAGGGAGAAGGGGATTCAGCGAAGAGTGAAATGATGGTTGCTTCGTCCGTCAAACTTAGACCGCGGGGAGGTGGGGTTTTGTGATACAACGACTCGTTACTGCCGCGCTACGACCGGGGTGACTCTCCACCTGCATATTGCCTTCTAATTTTGTGCATGGCATTTGGGCCCGCGTGCAGCATGGCCCGCATGTTGGTGAACAAAAGTAAAACGGCATTCAGTAGAGGGAGACGTTTTGATGACCTAGGAGGAACCAGAAGCGGTAGTGTATCCACTGTACTAGTAGTTGTTGGGGAACGTAGTATTTCAAAAATTTACCTACGCACACGCAAGATCCATCTAGGTGATGCATAGCAATGAGCGGGGAGAGTGTGTCCACGTACCCTCGTAGACCGAAAGTGGAAGAGTTTAGTAACGTGGTTGATGTAGTCGAACGTCTTCGCGATCCAACCGATCCAAGTACCAAACGCACGGCACCTCCGTGATCTGCACACGTCCAGCTCGGTGACGTCCCTCATACTCTTGATCTAGCTAAGGCTGAGGGAGAGTTCCGTCAGCACGACGGCGTGGTGACGGTGTTGATGAAGTAACTGACGCAGGGCTTCGCCTAAGCACTACAACGATATGACCGAGGTAGAAATATGTGGAGGGGGGCACCGCACACGGCTAAGACAACTGTCAACTTGTGTGTTCTAGGATGCCCCCTACCCCCGTATATAAAGGAGCAAGGGGAAGGCCGGCCGGCCCTCATGGGGCGCGCCCCAAGTAGGATTCCTACTAGGAATCCTATTCCTAGTAGGTTTCCAACAAGGGAAGAGAGAGGGGGAAGGAAGGAGAGGGAGAGAGGGAGGGAAAGAGGGGGTGATAACCCACAAGTATAGGGGATCAATTGTAGCCTCTTTTGATAAGTAAGAGTGTCGAACCAAATAAGGAGCTAAAGGTAGAACAAATATTCCCTCAAGTTTTATCGACCACCGATACAACTCTACGCACGCTTGACGTTCGCTTTACCTAGAACAAGTATAAAACTAGAAGTACTTTGTAGGTGTAATGGGATAGGTTTGCAAGAATATAAAGAGCACGTAAATAAAACTAGGGGCTGTTTAGATAAAGACACAATAAAGTTAGTATATCGAGTGTGGAAAAGTGGTGGTAGGAGTTGCGAAATTGTCCCTAAGCAATTGACTACTTTACTAGACCGATAGCAAGTTTTATGTGGGAGAGGCCACTGCTAGCATGTCATCCCTGACTTGGAATTCTATGCACTTATGATTGGAACTATTAGCAAGCATCCGCAACTACTAATGTTCATTAAGGTAAAACCCAACCATAACATTAAGATATATTGGTCCCCCTTCAATCCCGGATGCATCAATTTCTATGCTAGGTTGAAGCTTCTGTCACTCTTGCCCTCCAATACATAGTCCTATCAACATACAACTAACCCTATGGTATGATCCACGCGCGAGCTCATATGATGGACACCAAAGGACAGCAACATAACCACAAGTAAATTAAACCAATCATAGCAATTCACCAATTACCGATAGGACAACGAAAATCTACTCAGACATCATAGGATGGCAACACATCATTGGATAACAATATGAAGCATAAAGCACCATGTTCAAGTAGAGGGTACAACGGGTTGCGGGAGAGTGGACCATTGTAGATAGATGGGGGAAGGTGTTGAAGATGTTGGTGAAGATGACAAAGGTGTTGGTGTAGATCTCGGTGATGATGATAGCCCCGGCGGCGTTCCGGCGCCACCGGGAGAGAGGGGGAGAGGGTCCCCCCTTCTTCTTCTTCTTCCTTGACCTTCTCCCTAGATGGGAGAAGGGTTTCCCCTCTGGTCCATGGCCTCCATGGCAGCGGAGGGGCGAGAGCCCCTCCGAGACTGGATCTGTCTCTCTGTCTCTCTCTGTTTCTGCGTTCCCAGATTCTGGCCTTTCACCATTTCTTATATTCCCGGAGATCCGTAACTCCGATTGGGCTGAAATTTGGACACGATTTTTATCCGAATATTGGCTTTCTTATAGACAAAGAAGGGCACCAACCGCCTTACGGGGTGGCCACGAGGGTCAGGGCGCCCCTGCCTCGTGGCCCCCTCGAGCATTGTCTCGCATTGATTCTTCTTCCCAAAAATCACATATATTCCAAAAAAATCTCCGTCAGTTTTTATCCCGTTTGGACTCCGTTTGATATGGATTTTCTGCGAAACAAAAAAACGTGCAACAAACAGGAACTGGCATTGGGCACTGGATCAATATGTTAGTCCCAAAAATAGTATAAAAAGTTGCCAAAAGTATATGAAAGTTGCATAATATTGGCATGGAACAATCAAAAATTATAGATACGACGGAGACGTACCGGGGGGCGCCGCCCCCCTCCTTGTCCAATTCAGACTCCTCAAGGAGGGGGGGCAGCCCTAAGGCCCCCTCCTCTCTCTCTCACAAGGCCCAGGTTGGCCCATTAGTTCCCCCGGGGGTTCCGATAACCCCTCGGCACTCTCATATTTATCCGGGGACCCCCGAAACTCATCCGGTGTCCGAGTAACATCGTCCAATATATCAATCTTTATGTCTCGACCATTTCGAGACTCCTCGTCATGTCCGTGATCACATCCGGTACTCCGAACTACCTTCGGTACATCAAAGCTCATAAACTCATAATACCGATCGTCATCGAACGTTAAGCGTGTAGACCCTACGGGTTCGAGAACTATGTAGAGATGACCGAAACTCACTTTTGGTCAATAACCAATAGCGGAACCTAGATGCTCATATAGCCCCACCTCTACGAAGATCTTTATCGGTTAAACCGCATAACAACATACGTTGTTCCCTTTGTCATCGGTATGTTACTTGCCCGAGATTCGATCGTTGGTATCATCATACCTAGTTCAATCTCGTTACCGGCAAGTCTCTTTACTCGTTCCGCAATGCATCATCCCGCAACTAACTCATTAGTCACATTGCTTGCGAAGCTTATAGTGATGTGCATTACCGAGAGTGCCCGGAGATACCTCTCCGACAATCGGAGTGACAATCCTAATCTTGATATATGCCAACTCAACAAACACCATCGGAGACAACTGTAGAGCATCTTTATAATCACTCAGTTACATTGTGACGTTTGATAGCACACTAAGTGTTCCTCCGGTATTCGGGAATTGCATAATCTCATAGTCATAGGAACTTGTATAAGTCATGAAGAAAACAATAGCAATAAACTAAACGATCATTATGCTAAGCTAACTGATGGGTCTTGTCCATCACACCATTCTCTAATGATGTGATCCCGTTCATCAAATGACAACACATGTCTATGGCTAGGAAACTTAACCGTCTTTGATTAATGAGCTAGTCTAGTAGAGGCATACTAGGGACACTCTGTTTGTCTATGTATTCACACATGTAGTAAGTTTCCAGTTAATACAATTCTAGCATGAATAATAAACATTTATCATGATATAAGGAAATATAAATAACAACTTTATTATTGCCTCTGGGGCATATTTCCTTCAGTAGTAATTGTTTTTCTGGGTAGCTGTAGAGTGTCGCCACTATACTAGTACTAATTGTTTCTCTCGGCCCAAGACAAACAGTGCATCCGCCCTAGTAAATAATAAAATCAATTCAAAAGCCCATATATTTACTTAATGAGAGGCGCTACCCACACCCAGCACACCACCCCCAAAAAAACCTAGGTGCTCTTCTTCCTCCTCACTCCCACCCACCTCACGTCATCTCGCTCCACTCGTACCGCCAAATTCCTCATCTCACTCCTACGGAAAACCTCAGCTCCCCTTCTTCCTCACTACTACAGAAAAACCCCAGCTCCCCTTCTTCTTCACTCGCACTACAACTAGGCTCGTCATTCGTTACTCTGCTCAAATCCGGGAGCGTGACGCGACGCCCTCGAGGAAAATGGAGTCGCCTGACCCCAGCGCCAAGAAGATGAGGCTCCCGCCAGCGGCGACGCCTGTTGTAGATCCCGCACCGGGCAGCGTGGGGAGAAGCGGCGACCCCGTCCCCACTGGATCCCAGGAACCCGTAGAATCTCGGGTGGACTGCATCAGCGATCTCCCGGACGCCGTCCTTGGGGAGATCATCTCGCTTCTCCCCACCAAGGATTGCTGCCGCACCCAAGTCCTCTCAATTCGGTGGCGCCCTCTATGGCGCGCCGTGCCCTTTAATCCCGACTGTTGTCAGCTATCTCTCTTCAATGATTTTGAAATCCCCAGAGCCATCATCTCCTCCCACCAGGGCTCCGTTCAAAGCCTCTGCATCCCGACATGCTACCTGAGCAAGCATACCATGCCCTGCATGGTGGACGTCTGGTTGAAATCCCCTGAATTCACAAAACTACAGCTGCTTGAGTTCTACTATTCCCCTGGAAATCACCTACCAGATACAGAACGCCATGTACTTGTGCCCTCAGCACCGATGTCCATCTCGCGGTTTTCCTCCTCCCTCCACACTGCCACCTTTGCGTTGTGCTACCTACCAGACAATCTGGTACTAAACCTTCGACTCCCATTTCTCAAGAAACTTTCACTTGTGCGGGTTCGTATATTGGAGGCCTCATTGCACAACATCATCCACTCTAGTTGCCCTGCCCTGGAGTGTTGGTGCTTGTTTTCATAGTTAGAATCAGTTTTCTCCAAATAAAGTTGCCTAACCTTGTAAGAATTGGAATTTCTTTTAATGGGAGGCAGCTCATCATCCAAGATGCCCCTTCACTTCGAAGGTTGATCCTTGATTCTAGTTATACACTGTCGAAAATACCCGTCCTCTCTGCGCCTAAACTGGAGACCTTGGGTGTAATACATGATCTCTGTGCTCATTTCAAGATGGTGTTTGGCTCCATAGTTCTTCAGGTACTTTATATTATCATCTACACTTGTAACCATAAGCTGCATTTTAAATTTCTGCGCATAAGTTATATATCATCTTGGAGTACACATTTTGTACTAATATTATGTTCTATGCTCAATGAAGAGTGTCTCCATGGATTGCCTATCAATGGTGCTGGATTCTACCAAGATCTTATATATCCAAATGAATAGTTTTGATCTGAACAAGATTATTGGCTTGCTGCAATGCTTTCCATGTCTGGAGAAGTTGTATATAAAGGTGATAATTTCACGCACATTGGAAGCCCGCATATAGTGTACTAGAATTAACCGTTCAGTTGTTGCTCTTTTGACACTATTTTTTTAGACCTTAACAGTTTTCAATCTTCATGTCTGTTTAGGCAACAGGATGGGGTAAGAAAGTTATAACCAATCGGTGGATTCGTAAGCACCGGGATTTTCTCACTTCTCATGACATTCGATTGAAGATGTAACATCCCAAAATTCTAAATTTTGGAATGTTATATTAAATAAATAGTTTTGATTGTTTGTTTGATTGTGGTTGCTTGTGTGAAACTGAGTGAAATTCGAAACTTTTTGAAAGTTAAATGAGAGGGAATAAAAGGACTTTCCCAAACTTTCATTTTTGCATCTCCATGAATTCAAATTTATTTATTACAAAACCCTAGAGAGAAGATGACATGACTTCTTCCATTTAAATAAATGAAAAGGGTTTTGAAAAGATTTGAATTTCATTTGAAATTTTTTCGAATTCAGAAACTTTAAGCAACTCAATGATTTTCATGAGAGAAGATAAAATGATTTCTTCAAAACATATGAAATATGAGTTGGAAGTTTAAAAGAATCAAACTTGAAGTCCCTTTGAGGGTATTTTGAAAATCATTTTCAATTTGGAGTTATTTGGGCTTTATTCAAATTATTTTTCTCCAAAAATAAAATATATGGAAAATGGGGTAAAATGATTCCCTACATTAGAAAATTGGAGAACAATGGTTTTGAAATCATTTGGTATTTTAAAATATTTTTATTTGGTTTTTTAAATAAACCAGTAGCACTGTTTGCTTTATTTAAATTTTTGTGGAATTTATTTGATGCTAAAAAAATGTTCATGTTGTAGAAAATCTTTTTCTGAAAATTTTGATATATAATATGCCTATGTTTTTTATTTGGTTATATTTTATTGTGTTCGTTTAAAAAAACTTCTTTTGGACCAAACTGGGCCGAAGCCCAGTTGGCCCAACTCGCTGCCGCCTTCCTCCCGTCACCGAGCCAGACTCCTCCCGAGTCCGAGCACGCCAGCGCCGCCGCCGTGGCCGACCCGGCCTTCCCACCGCCTTGCCCCTCCCCCACGCCACCATCGCCCCCTCCCCTATAAAACCCGCGGCCCCGGGCCCCGTTTCTCCTCCTCCCAGGCCGCCGCATCTCACCACCGCTGTCGTCCATGTCGAAGGCCGCAGCCGCCACCCGTGCCGTCACCGACCACCGCACCCGCCGCTCCGCGCCGCCTGTGGTAGGGTGGAACCCTATTCGGCCGATCTTTCACGAAACGAGCGGATCCCGCGAAGAACACGAAAAACACAAGGGGAAGATCACAAAGGGAGGCACAAGAGAAACACTCAAACCAACGAGATTAGGTCACACATGTGCTAGATCCTCGAAACACGAGAGGAGATACAAGATTCACGATCAACAAAGGACGATACAAAGGTAACCGGTTCTTTTCCGTGAGGAGGTCTTGGTGGGGCCACCCAAGAGGGGGTCTTGAATCTGCTTGGAAGGATCTTCTCTGAGGAGGCGCGTGATCTTCGAGGAGAAGGTAACCAAGTGGATTAGCAAAGCTCTCCCACAAATATGAGCTAATCCTTTGCTAACCCTAGAAAGGATGAGGGGGAGGTCTATTTATAGTCTAGAGCCACGAAGGGGTAAGTGAGGGGCGAAGGGGTACATGGGCCTCGGGCCCGATCTCTGTGCGCACACAGGCGTCGGACGTCTGGAGGCTCGGGACGGTCTGGACGTCCGGAAGTCTTCGGACTTCCGTAAATTGCGTTCTGTCGCTGTGGCACCGGTCGTCCGGTGGCGCTCGGTCGTCCGGGGCCTGGGGAGTGTCAGACGTCCGGTACTCGCCGGTCGTCCGGCCGCTGTAGCATTCGTTGATTGGCCCTTTTGGCTGGCCGAGTGTCCAAGCGTCGGACTTCCGGCGTTGTCCGGTCGTCCGGTGACTGAAAAATTCAGGCAGCTTTTTCTCTTGGTCCTTGTACTTGGCGCCCTCGCTAGCTCGTCCGTTGGATGTGGTGGCTCCGTGGCTTTCCTCTAAGTACCTGATCATGCATAGCACACACGTTGGAGGTAGTAGCCATGTCTCACATGTAGAAAGTGAAGGTTCGGAGAGGAGCGAGTTCACCTTGTGTCCAATGGCGTATATTCGAGGTCTCGTCATATGTCCTCTTGGGGCTTAGAGAGTAGTCGGAGTGTACATGGGGATGAATGTGGGATGCTCCACATCATCTCCTCCCCCTTGGGAAAGATCCGACCTCGGATCGCGATCCTCATCACCATGGAAACGGTTGTTGTGGACGGACTTGTAGTTGGATGAAGTGGAAGTCATGGCACAATCCAAGCACTCCAAGGTATCACCGGAGGAGTATACATGCAAAAAGAGCAAACACAAACAACACTCGGAAATACAATGGTTAGCGCACACAAAGTGTCCATCATCTAAGATTGAGTCCGTGAGGCAAGATTGTTCGTGACAAAGCACATGAAGCTTATCAAGATGATATAGAATGATATGCAAAGCATTCATGGGAGCAAAAGCATTCATTGTGCACACAAATGAATTGTGAATATGATCAATGCAACCACGATGCAAAATGATGTCGTAGTGAGACGGTTTATCAATAGGATGAATATGGCAATGGATGCTCAATATGGTTATGTTATCATGCAATTGATGGTAGGCAATGTGATCATTATGTATGAATATGCCATCAAGGAAGATCACAACAAATTTTCTAAGAAAATGCACAAGCTCATATATCATGGATGACATGGGAATACAAGATGCAACAAGACAAGCATAATGGCATGCATAAGATGCAAATTTGTGGTGAGTATGATATGTCCAATGGGCATGACATGTGTGAGCACAATCAATAAATATGGAGGTGTTGGTGTACTAATGATCGATGTCATGGCATGAGTGGAGGTTCGAAGGTGCATCCAATAAGTGTGAGCGATCCTCAATGTAAAGGTCCATAGAGCCAATCTCCAATGTCGCTCCTCCGTTCGCGAGATGTATCATGTAGACAACAAAAAGGAAACAACAATGAAAGAGTGACCCATCCAATATGCGTATTTGAGGATGGCTCAAAGGGAAGGAGTTCACCTTTATGAGAATGTCGTAAATGTTGGTGCCGCGCATCGCATATGCCTTCCCATGACCAAGGTGTCTCGTGATGGTACCACCTTGTGAATCCTTCAAAATGAAAGAACATGACAAACACTTGGAAAAACAAATGGGTTAGTGCAAATGCAACACCTATCATTCGTGTGGTAAAATACCCAACAAGTGTTTTCATCATTCTTATCATAAGAAAGGGCAAGGGAGCATTTCATAGTATGGAGGCATCTGATGCGATAACAACCAAAGGCATTAGGCTCAAATAAACAAGCATGCATCACAAGTAATATGTCAAAGTCTCCACGACCAATAAGCATAGCAAGTTGGCACTCAATACAAGGTGATATGAGAGATGCAACTAATGGAGACAAGAGACAATGATCAACACAAATCAAGTGAGAGGCATGAACATATATGTCATCAACCCAAGAAAGCGAGTAAGAGTGGAACATGGGTGATGCAACCAAGCAAGTAATCATAGTGATCAAGTCAAGCAAGCTAGTAGTGCGAAGATGGAATGTACTAGAAGGAATCATGTCAATCATGTCATGTCTGCAAATGGTGTGCATGAATAATGCACAAGACATATCACAAGCATGAAGGCAAAATATGAGCAAAATATCATCAATGTATTGGCGAGAGGCCATATGTAAATAGCAATGGAACATCATGACTCTCCCAACACAACAAGCATTAATAGCATGAGGCACATGATAAACATAGCAATAGCAACAAGGATCTCCACCAAGCATGCAAATACACATAGGAGTAGCATAATGGTAAATCATGGGTAGATGCAAACAAGGGTCACAATTGCATGGAAAATACATAGAAATAGGCATAACATGCAAAGTGAACACGATAGTATGGGCATAAGGTAACAAGTGATATATAACCCATAGCCGTGTGAGGGCCAAGTAAAAGAGGTGCGTGTAGTCCTTGCGCGAAGGGAATGGTGGTAAGGATAGTCCACGAGATCCCAAATCATCATTGCTCTCAAGAGCTCATTTCGTCAACTCTTGGGATTGAGAGGTTGTCGAGTATACATGAGTACCTACACAACACAAAGACAAAGGGAAAATTGTGTGTGCGTGGTATATGTACACATCATCCATCATGATGCGCACGTGCTTGTGTTGGTTAGCACAAAATATCCAATGCTCAAATAAATGAGATGCGTGATATAGAAACATGTCATCCATCATGAGAGGTTTGTTGTTATGTATAGCATAATGGAGACTCAAATTATGTAATGCATCATGGGAAATATATAGAGCATTGTTGTTCATGGAATGCATATGGTGCACGCAATTATGGGAATCATGCAAAGTATGGAATGCATCAAAATCTCCTAATATGTATGAGGACACTATGGGGGTCTCCTCATGAGCATTTGTAGAAACATCACATGGAGAATATTGACAACATCCAAAACAAAGCATATTTGGAACAATGTGATCATGGCATGGTATAGTAGATGAATTGCGCCAATCATGTAAAGGAAGCATGGCAATATCATCACATGAAAAACAAAAGCCAATGACCATCATCTTGTCATCTATGCCATAAGTGCAAATGAGATTTATTTTAATGGGGCATGCATAGTCACTATGTTGAGATTGAAATGATGCAATATGGGAAATCTCACTCATAGCATATGACAAGGTCAATGGATTGTCAAACATGAAGTGACCAATATAATTTTCACATGATATCCTATGGAACATAGCATCACAACTAGGCAATTCAACATGCTCATCATCATATTCATCATAAATTGGTAAGTCATGACATGAGGAAGTCGCACTAGCATGAAGCATGGGAATAGGTGGGTCAACATCATGCAAGCACCATCACCTATGTTACCTTCGGAACATCGCTCATGTGTTATAGGTGAGGTGGTGAAGAACAAGTCGTTGTCATCTTCATCTTGATGGAACCATGTGGGGGGGTGCATCATCGTCCACCATGGCCATCGTCGTCGTTGGAGGTATGGACTCGTCGAGGATAGGCACGTCGTCATGTAGGAGACCTAGCACCAAGGAAAACGCACTCGGAGTGGAGGTTAAGTTGTTAGAAATCATAGTGGCCTCACATGCCGTCTCAACTACCTCACTCACTAAGTGTTGTGGCTCACTCACTCCCTCAAGGATGCACTCACTCATATGGTTGGTGGAGTCACTCAAATGGCTCTCAACCTCACATAGGATGTGTGGCATGCTCTCGTGTGTGGGGCTAGTGGTGATCACACTCATCCTCCCATAGGAAATGCTCTCAATGTCACATATGGTGGAGTCACTCATATCACTCATGGTGGTGTGGCTCGCCTCACATGGGAATTGGGGCATCACGTCATATGTGGGTGTTGGAGAGATGTTGGTGCAAATGTCTCCATGCTCAACTCCTATCGCCGCCTTGGTTGAAGGGATAGTCCCATGCTCAACCTTCTTGTCATCGTCTTGTTGTTGGAGGCCCATATGATGTGGCACCTCGTAGCTCGTCTCCATGACCGAAGGGAATTTCCCATGCTCGGCCATCTTCCTTGGGGGGCTTCCGAAGATGGAAGTGTCGCCCTCGCTTGTAGGTGGTCGCCTCGTTGTTGAAGATGTCGATGTAGGCGAACTCACGGGAAGTAGGCAAAGATGCCGTACGTCCAAAGGCGAAGATGCCTTGATAGCACTTGGGGAAGATGCCGAAGTGGTGGTGGTAGCCGTAGCTCCGTCTTGGTGGTGCTCGTCTCGCGGTCTTCTCTTTTGCTCTTGAAGCTTGGCCTTGGCGTGAAGTAGGGCTTGTTGGGACTTGTGCATTTGCACTTGTGGAGCATCTTCATGATGATGGTGTCGTTGTCGCACTTGAGCTCGTAGTAGATGTCGTTCATCGTCGTCGTGCACATGATGCTTGGAGGTGACTTGCCCTTCATGACGATGTCGATCACGAACGTGATGGTGGTCGCCATGGAGATGTGGACGTGGACGACTTGCGCTTGGATCGTTTTTGCGCTCCGAAGACTTGTGACTTGAATGTCGCCGCCTTGAGGATGATGAAGGGGAAGAACGGTTGATCAACAAGGTCCGAATCTCCTCCATCCTTGCATCTTGCTCCTCCTTTTGTGCGGAAAGCTTGTTGTCGATGTAGTCCCTTTTCCGTGCTTCGAAGTGACGAATGTCAATGGAGAGGTTCTCGATGCGCTCTCGCAAGGTAGAATGTGCGCCTTGCGTTTGTCGTTGTAGATCGAAGATGGACGCTTTGGTGATGTAGTTGTTCGCGCCATCGTTGTTGTGGAAGACCGGAGATGAAATGCCTTGCCTATCCATCACAAGACTCGAGCAAATATGAGTGGAAGAAAGGAGAGAACTGTACCAAATGTACCTTGACCGATGTTGAAAATGGATCAATGATCACTCAATGATGTAACAAGGAAATAGCACAATTGCTACCGATCTCGTCAATTTCCTACACAAGTAAGGCTTATGGTGGAGCTCGGTGAGGATAGTGGCACAAAAATTTGATGCAAAATGTTAGCAAGAGTCAATAATGTTGAAAAAGATTCACAAATTTGCAAGTGGAACAAGTAGACCAACAACAATGAATGGCACACGGAAACGCACACACAGATAGATAAATGGGGTCGTGCAACCAAGGAATGAGCACAAAATGTGGAATCCACGGAAAACGCTCGTTTGCACAACTCAAGAGAGACGCTAGCACGATTGCTCAATAGGCGGATACGACACTTGTGCACAACCTATGATATGCAAAATGGATAAACTTTCTATCCCAAGTATGCTATATATGCATGTATGATGTTCCGGTGTTCTTCTCAAGATGATCCAAGATGATCGGATATGACAATCTTATGCAATGTGGTAGGATGCTATGGCTATTGCTTACAAGCTTATTTGCTCACTCTTTTGCTTAAAAGATTATTCTTTTTTTTCTATGGCCAAATTTTGCACAATGCACAAACCAAGATAGCAATTGTGTATATGCAGGAACAAACTTGTGACACAAGATATGATATGATACCAAGATGATATGGTATGTATGCAATGGATGGTGTAGATCGCTAATGTGCACAAGTAACGTTGCCGACAATACTCAAATGGCTAGTCTCGATAGGCAAGTGACACAAAATCGGCTAGGGGTTATCAATGCAATGGCAAGGGAATATAGAATGGAGGGATACCACGATACCAAGATGATACCGATATGGAGGTTACCGTTGAAGGATTCTCGTTTGTAAGCCACGGACGGATGATGGAGAAGTGGTCATAGTCGATGATGACCTCGTGGCGATGATGAGTGCCGGTGTTCTTTATGTAGACACCAAGATGATGGAGAATCATCCCTAAGTAGCCAAAACACCTTAGGAAACGGAAAAACCGTGAACTCAAAATCTCAAATGACAAATGTCAAATGTGGTAGCGGAAATCGGTGGTGGTTTTGCGGAAGCTCAATGGGATTGCGGAAATGCAATGATGGCTTATGCGAGTAGGCAATGCGGATGTGGAGGTTATGGGGTTATGTGAGTCGGAGTTGAAGCTCACCGTCCCTAAGTAGCCGAAACACCTTAGGAGACACAACTCACAACTCAAACAAAATTGGGTTAAGTTGGGGTGGCGAAGTGTATGGTGGGTAAGCCTATGCGAAAGTGGTGGTGGTGGTTGATGAAGAAGTAACCGTCCCTAAGTAGCCAAAACACCCTAGGAGACTCAAATCACAACCCAATCAACCACTAACAAAAATGGGTTAGGTTGCGGAAGTCGGTGGTGGTGTGGCGGATGATGTGGTGGAAGCCCTAGGCAAAGATGCCAAATTTGTCAAAATTTGATGGAGTCAAATGATTTTGGTGGTCTTTTTGTGAGAAGGGGGATGTCAATAGCTTCAAAACGAGCTAAAGAACATAAAAAACGGAGTTCGGATGAATTAATTACGGACAAAACAAAAATCAGCCGAAGTGTGTAACTACAGGTTACGCACGTCCGTAAAAGGACGGATGTCCGGTCGTCGGACGTCCCGTCGGGCTTGGAAATCCACTATTTTCATTCTGTTGGAAGGCTCTGGTCATCCGGAAAGTTGCTGACGTCCGGTCGTTCGGGAGGCTCCGGACGTCCGTAAAAACGTCAGTCGTCCGGTGGGTCAGGGTCAACGCGAGATGCGAGTTTCAGGACGCGATTTTGGGTGGAAAATGGAGATTTTGGGGTCAAAATTGACGAGATTTCGTGGATGAAAGATGGGGAAACTTGGGGAAATGCTAGATCCACTCGAAACCAAGCGAATCCATGGATCAAAATCAACAAAACTTCTTCAAACCAACAAATCACAAAAAATATGTGGGGCTATTTTTGGTGGGGATTTTCGAAATTTGGGAAGAACACAACAAAATCAAGCTAGAAAAAGAAGAGGGGAGGCTCCGAAATCGTGATCAACGTGGCTCATGATACCAAGATGATGTAGGGTGGAACCCTATTCGGCCGATATTTCACGAAAGGAGCGGATCCAGCGAAGAACACGAAGAACACAAGGGGAAAATCACAAAGGGAGGCACAAGAGAAACACTCAAACCAACGAGATTAGGTCACACATGTGCTAGATCCTCGAAACACGAGAGGAGATACAAATATTCATGATCAACAAAGGACGATACAAAGGTAACCGGTTCTTCTCCGTGAGGAGGTCTTGGTGGGGCCATCCAAGAGGGGGTCTTGAATCCGCTTGGAAGGATCTTCTCGAGGAGGCGCGTGATCTCCGAGGAGAAGGTAACCAAGTGGATGAGCAAAGCTCTCACACAATTATGCGCTAATCCTTTGCTAACCCTAGAAAGGATGAGGGGGAGGTCTATTAATAGTCTAGAGCCACTAAGGGGTAAGTGAGGGGCGAACGGGTACATAGGCCTCGGGCCCGATCTCTATGCGCACACAGGCGTCGAACGTCCGGTGGGTGTCGGACGTCCGGAGGCTCGGGACGGTCCGGATATCCGGAAGTCTTCGGACTTCCGTAAATAGTGTTCTGTCGCCGTGGCACCGGTCGTCCGGTGGCGCTCGGTCGTCCGGGGCCTGGGGAGTGTCGGACATCCGGTACTTGCCGGTCGTCCGGCCGCTCTAGCATTCGTCGACTGGCCCTTCTGGCTGGCTGAGTGTCTAGGCGTCGGACGTCCGGCGTTGTCCGGCCGTCCGGTGACTGAAGACTTCGGGCAGCTTCTTCTCTTGGTCCTTGCACTTGGCGTCCTCGCTAGCTCGTCCGTTGGATGTGGTGGCTCCATGGCTTTCCTCTAAGTACCTGGTCATGCATAGCACACACGTTGGAGGTAGTAGCCATGTCTCACATGTAGAAAGTGAAGGTTCGGAGAGGAGTGAGTTCACCTTGTGTCCAATGGCGTATATTCGAGGTCTCGTCATATGTCCTCTTGGGGCTTGGAGAGTAGTCGGAGTGTACATGGGGATGAACGTGGGATGCTCCGCATCACCGCCCCTCCCCGACCTCCTCGCCGGCCTCGACGATCGCTGGAGCTGCTGCCCCAATCGGATCCGAGCCGCCGCCGCCGTCTTCCTCTCCGCCGCGGTAACGCCCTGCCCCCTCTCGGCCGTTAGATGCCCATCTGACGGCCCACGTTAGGTCGCTTTTATTTTTTTCAAAACATTTATCTTTAATTAGCGAACGTTCGTTAGTTAAGCGTCTGTAGCGAACGGTTTTCATTAGTTCTGGTTCGGTAACGAACGTTCGTTCAATAGATTTTTCTTTTTTCTGTTTATTTATGTCAGGGACCTATTCATGATTTAAAGTTTTACAGATTAGCCCTTGGTTTTCAAACGATAACAACTTTTACACCGTTTATCCAAATCCAATGAAACCAACACCCACTTCTTCGTTATGATCCCCTCTGTCCAGATAACCAACTTAAACATATTTTTGAAAGTTTAAAATTTGATTTCAAACAGATTTGAATTCAAACTTCTTTTGTTCATAACTCGAGTTTTATAACTCAGATTTAATGGATTCTTTTTGCAAATCGAAGCTCTTGATCTAAACTTTCTGTTAAGAACTAATCCACATAATTTTGGTACTGTTAGAAATTGTTTTCTGTTGCAAGAGTTAATTGCTTGTGTTCAAAGTTTTCCGAGATCTTTTCTGCGATTCTTTTTCATGAGTGCTTATGTATGCAATTGCTTGCTCACGATAGATTGAACGGAGTGTGACGAGTAGAGCTATCAGGAATTATGACCGTGAAGGATCTTCATCAACAGTACAAGGCAATTTCACATATTGATCATATTTTTCGTACCCAATTTTTATGCATTAGTTTCAACCTCAAAGATTTGCATGAGTAGGATTGGGAATTGGGGCATTGCTATGTAGTTCATGAGGTAGGAACCTATTACCTTTTGATCACCCCGGGAATATACGCTTTGTTACTTATTGCTTAGCCATGCTCGTAGACGTGGATTGGTATGTGAGATTCATGCAAGACGTGAGGTATATAATAACTAAGGGAAACTTAAGGTGGCAACATTAACACACATCTGGGTGGAATGGTTGGGGCACCTTGGGGATACCAGTGGCTTGCCCGGGCACCTGGGGTTATACCAGTGTTGTCCTAGGAGATCCCGGGGTACCCGTGTGATCATCCTATGGAACGCCACCCAGGCTCAAAGGGATCGTAAGATTATTCATGCTAGAAACTTCCGTGTGCAGCCACAAGCCATCATGGGCTCTGGCATAGTTGAGTAAGTTGTGGGAAACCTTTCCATGAGAGGCTAGCAGATGTAGGTGATTGTAGGTGTACCGGCCTATCTATCGGTTAAGGGGACCTCCTCAGAAAGACTGTGTCTCGATCATCCGTTTCTCAAACATCAGGCAGTGCGATAAATTCAACGGAGGAGATCGAGTCTTGTGGGGAAAAGTGCGCAAACCTCTGCAGAGTGTACAAACTAATCATGATTAGCCGTGTCCCAGTTATGGACATCTTGAGTATCTGGTATTTGAATTATTGTTTGATCTCATCACTCTATTTAATGAAATTGTTGGGTTATTAATTATTTGGGATTGAGTTGGGGTTACCTTCTCAATATGGGTAATTTAAACTTGGTAGTTAAATAAAATCTATTCCTTTGTTGTAGGAAAAAGTTAGCTTTATGCAAAATTAAATTTAGAGCCTCCACCAGCCAAATATGCATATAGACATAAACAATTCTCCTTATTATTCTATGGTGTGAAATTGCCAGTACATTCAATGTACTGACCTACATGGCTGCAACATCTCATGTTGCAGGATTCTTACAACGAGTAAGTGATACAATAGGGTTACGATGTCTACACTCAACTTTGCCATTGGCGTTGTTGGAAACTCCACAACTTTGTTGTTACTTCCGCTATTTGGATTGAGGTAATAGTATTTACGTTACTTTATACATGTGATTTACCTCTGTTATAAATCCTCGAGTACTATGTGTGTCAGCATACCGATCCAGGGATGGCACTTAAGCACAGAGACTTTGATCCATTCGGGTCGGGTCGCTACAGGAGACAATAACGCTAGAACGATATCTAGCCAACCATGCAAACACTAGATTTGTCACATTGTTCCTGCTGAATGCGAGGTTACTATTGTCCATCAGGCTTAAGTTTATCAGCAACATGGTTTTGACGGATGGGTATGTCGAAGAGCAAAAAAAGGAGTTTCAGATGGGCAAAAGAGCTTCTGAACGTGTCGGGCTTCTATTTACAACATATTGTGGTCATAATCCAGTAAATTTTACGACCCAGGATGTTCATTCTATGGACCTGACCGATCCATTTGACTGTGACTGCTGAAAACAGTGCTGGAGTTAGATGTTGTTGCCCTTTTCAACCTGGGTTTTGTCTAAACCTGATAAACAATTAACCCTCATGTTTTTGTACAGTTTGTAAGCTGGAGTTAGATGTTCTTGCCCCCTTTTCAACTCGGCTGTGACTGTCATATTTTCTTTGAAACAAGGCAAATGGCTTGCCATTTGTTGAATTTAGAGTGAAATATTGTAATAAATCCCAACCAAGGGAAATAACATCACTCTCGCCGGCTGCTTGAGCTCACTGTGCATTACAGAAGCCAACTGATTAGCCCCCACCAGCACCCACAAACTTATTTTGAACTAGCACAACAAATGGGCTATAAATTTTCATAGGAAAGGCTGCATGATTGTGACAGATTTGGATTCTGACATTTGGGACCCATGAGGAAATAGCCTATCCAAGGTGGTGTCGTGTAACATCCCAAATTTTCAATTTGGAATGTTATACATACATCATTCATGCATATCATATTTTATTGCATTTCGATTTGCGATCCTCGAAATTCTAAGCAACTCAAGGACCCACGGAGAGAGTTGGGGATTTCACCGTTTTCATATTTGAATTTTATCAAATATCGAAACAAGGATCATTTATTTTAATTATTTTTCTCTCCGGAAATATTTCATATTAAAATATATGAGAGGAGATAATATTACTTCTCCAAAATAAATGAAATATTGGAGGAAAATATTAAAATCAAATATTTGATTTTATTCGGATTTTATTGCTATTTTATTTGCATAGGAAAAATATGCGTTTTTCAAAATTGCATTATAGGCCCAAATAAATGTTCACCTTGTCCGCCTTATTTTTAGAGGGCAGGGAAATTTTATTTTGGAATTTTTGGAGTCCGTTTAGTTCTCTTTTTCTTTCTTTTTCTGCATGCCGGAATTATTTAAAAAAAAGGGAAACCGCCTAACGGGCCGTGTCCGACCGGGACTCCGCCCGGCCGGCCTTATAAGCCGGGGCCTGGACCCCGAGCCCACCAGCCCCGCCGCCTGAACCCTAGCGCCGCCCGAGCCCCACGCCGCCGCCGCCGCGTTCCGCCGTCGCCCCGCGTTTCGCCGCCGCCGCCCCGCTGCCCAACGCTGTCGCCCCGCCCCGCCGGAGCCGCCGCCGAGGTAGCGGCCACCGCCGCCGCTTTTCGCGGGTTAACCGCCATTTTTTTCCGGTTCGATCGGTTTTTTTGAACCCTAGATTCTTTTTTTTATTATTAGATCGGTTCGGTTTTTCTCGGTTCGGTTAAATAGCGGACGTTCATCCATACGTTCGTTTTAACGAACGGTTTTCACTCGTTAGTCACAAATAGCGAACGTTCGTTCGTTAGCCTGTTCGTCAGTTTTTCTTCTTCTTGGATTTTCGCGATTATTTCCGATCGCGATTTCTCATCCGATTTTCGTTTTAGCGTATCTTTTCGCTCGTTTATCGGAATCAGGCGATTCAAGCGCCTAGATCTTCATATCAAAGCCCTGTTTCTGTTTAAACAACTTGAACAAGATTTTGGTACTGTAAAATTTGACTTTAGTTCAGATTAGTAAATGGATCTTGTTTCGTTCGCAGTTTGTGTTTCGTTGCTCCGTTTGATTTGATTCTTTTTGCAAACCGGAGTTCTTAAGTTGAACTTTCTGGTTAGATCTTGTTATTTGAGTTTTACCCTTGCATCTTTGCTTGATTGCTTATGTATGTTACTTTTTGTTTGCGATAGAATTCCCGGAGTGCGAAGCGTGCTACTACGAGTCACTAGGTTTTGCGGATCGTCAGCAAGGCAAGTAACACATTGATCATACTCTTTTCATACCCAGTTTTTATGCATTAGTTCCAATTCTCAAACACTGCATGATTAGGATGTGATTAACTTGTGGGTATTGGGAAGTAGTTGATGAGGTAGAACCTATTGCCTTGTTTATTATCAAACCCTTGGGAGTTACTTTTATGTTATGCTTATTGCCATGCTATGCTCGTAGACATGGTTTGGGTGACTGAATCCATGACAGATGTGAGATTGTTAATTAATGGTTCAACTTAAGGTGGCTACTTTAATACACATCTGGGTGGATTGCTTGTTTGGGCACCTGGGGAATCCAGTGTTGTCCTGGGAGATCCCGGGGTATCCGTGTGATCATCCTACGGTCCGCCACCCAGGCTCAAAGGGATCGTGAGATATTTCATGCTAGAAACTTCCGTGTGCAGCCACAAGCTATTATGGGCTCTAGCATAGTTGAGTATGTTGCATGACCTCTTCCAGTGGTAGGCTAGCAGATGTAGAGGGATGTAGGTTGGTACTGTCTACCCGGGGTTAGAGTTGATGCTTCTGAAAGACTGTGTCTCGGTCATCCATTTCTAAAACACCATGTAGTGCGAGAAATCCAACGGAGGATATCGAGTCTTGTGGGGAAAAGTGCGCAAACGTCTGCAGAGTGTATAATCTAATCATGGTTAGCCGTGTCCCCGGTTATGGACAATCTTGAGTATCTAGTACTTGGATTATCAAATGTATCTCATCACTCTAATTGAATATGTTGGGTTGATAATTACTTTTAATTGGGATTGAGTTGGAGGTACCTTCTCAATGATGTTTCAACTACCATGATAGTTAAATAAAATCTATTCCTTTGTTGTTGGGAAAAATTGGCTTTTCGCAAAATCATATAACCATAGAGCCTCCACCAGCCATATATGCATGTAGTGATAGCTTTTATCTGTTCATTGCTCTACTGTGTTACATTGCCAGCATATTCCATGTGCTGACCCGTTTTCGGGCTGCAACGTATTATGTTGCAGACTTTTTCAGACGACGAGTAAAGGTGCGATAGGTCATTGTCATGCACTCAGCTATGCCGTTGGAATTGATGGACTCACTTTATCTTCCAAGCCTTCTGCTGTTATCGTATTAGATGGCCTTAAGCCATATTTATTGTAATAAGTTCTCTTTTGAGACATTCAATGTAATAAGTGTGTGATTTCTACTCTGCTATAAATCCTTTGAGTAATGTGTGTGTCAGCATTACCGATCCAGGGATGACACTGAAGCACAGAGACTTGACCATCTGAGGTCGGGTCACTACATATCGACTTACTAGCTAGTCAACAAATGATTCTGCCTACCAGCCGTTGGATTGACATCCAACATATGTCGTGTATCTTCTATCTCTTGTCTTCTTCCTCCAGCCGCCCAAACCAAACCACCCTGCCGGCTCCGCCTGCTCCCACCTCGCATGGTTGGCTGCGCCTCTGCCGCCCTACCGTACCCTCCAACGTTGGCCAATCCCTCCCTCTATTCCCCCACACGTCTTGTTATTCTCCGTTGACGTCAGCCCCAACACGCACCCGCACCCGAACCAGTCAACCCTCAAACTCCCCTCCGTCTGTGACTGGACCGGCGCATCTTCCACGGCTCCTGTTTGTTCCGTCCAGGCCTCGCCGTCATCCTCCGCCTTGGTTCGCTCACCGTGCACGGTGCACCGCCCTCATGCGTTGTCAACGTCGTCAACAACCGAGAGGAACAAGGAGATGACTGTACGTGGAGAGGATGATAGTAGGGACCCACTAGCGTCATGGCAGTACGCAAGCAAGTGCCTCGTTATTACAAGCCCAAAAAAATGGTTCCTCCTAATGTTGGACATCTGGGGCTCACGCCATTGTCAACGTAGTCAATAAACGAGAGAATTACACAACGAGCGGCTGACACCAGGGACCCAGCAGGTCGCGCAGTTGTTATTTACTTTTTTTGAGGAATAAGCAGTTGTTATTTATACTAGTTTTAGCGACGGATCAGGGTAACAACGGGCTGTGCGGGGGCTGTGGCCCCTCTAGCCAGGGTTTTATTTATGTTTACCACATCATGAGCCCAGTTGTGTTTTTTCTTGTTGAAAATGGCTAGCCCAGTTCTATTTTTTTAAAGAATACCCAAACGAGGCCTACTTGCTTTATCAACCCTGCTGGGCTGCAAATCTTTCAAGACGACAGTTTGCCCAGAAATGGGATGTACATTTTTTAAACACATCAAACCGGGAATTAGTTTCAATTTTTTTTCATTAAAAGATTTTAAATTCCATTGATTTTTATGCGTGGACAATTATTTGGATTTTATATTTATGTAAATTATTTTTCAGAATAGTTTGAATGTGACTCGATATTTCGGGATTAAAAACAGTTGACCGCACCAAAATATGCAAAATTTCATATAATTTTTAACCGTGGCCACGATATGGGGTGTAATGCTAACAAAAATAAGATGGGCTCCAAAAAAAATCTTAAGAATTATCAAATGTGCTGTAAATTATTAGAAATTTTGGCAGATGGGATGTATGCTGTTTTCCACAGATTTGAGGCTCACTTGTGCGCCTACTACAGGTTGACGTGTATGATTTCCTAAAGAAAAGGTTGACGCACACACAACGCCATGTCAACTTAGTCAACACACGAGAGCACTGACTGTTGTATCTCCATCCAACGGCCGTCGTGCTTCTTCAATCTCTGCTCTTCCTGCTCCAGCCACTCAAACAAGCGGCGACGGGATTGCCTGCTCCCTCCTCCCCTGGCCGGCTGTGCGACTGCGCAGGCCTCACCGCCCCACCGTACTCCCATCGTTGGCCTAGCCATCCCTCTACTCACCCACACCTGCTGTTATTCTCCGGCGACGGCAGATGAACCAGTAAACCCTCGTACTCCCCTCCACATGGGAAACAACTGCCAAGTCTTCCCTGGCTCCGTGTCATTCCCTTCCTAGGACTCGCCGTCGTCCACCGCCCTGGTGCTCTCGGCGTGGCGTGGTCAACGAACGACATCCATCGGAAGTGGACTGTACGTGGAGAGGCTGACAGCTGGGTCCATGGCTGCATGCAAGGAAATGCCTCCTTATTACGCGCAAAATAATGATTCCTCGACCTGACAGCTGGGACCCACCGGAAGGGCCTCTGTATTTCAAGAAAAAATGTTCCTCCCCACTGATAGGTCGGACCGACCAGCTATATCTTTGCATGCAAGGAAGTACCTCCTTATTACGCACAAAAAATGAATACTCCCCCTGTTAGCTGGGACCCACCATAGTGGGAGGCTGACTTGTGGGTCTACTAAGTTGACGGGGATGGAGGGCTTTGTCAACTTAGTCAATATGAATGATTCTAGCTCCAGTGACCGTACGATGTCCACCCAACAGCCGTAGTGCTTCTTCAACCTCTAGTCTTCTTGCTCCAGCCGGCCAAAGCAGCGCCGGTCGTGCCGCGTGCTCGTGCCTCTCGTGGCCGACTGTGCTGCCGCGGAGGCCTCACCGCCCTCTACTATTCCCACCGCTGGCTAGGCCCTGCGGCGATGGCAGCCTCACACCGCAGCCGAACCAGTGAACCCTCGTACTCCTCTCCGCGTGGGCATCCACTGCCGCGTCTTCCCCGGCTCCGTGTCGTCCCCTTCCTAGACCTCGTCGTCTATCGTCCTGGTGCTCTCGGTGCGGCGTGGTTGAGGGATTCCTGGACTAAGGGGTCCTCGGGCGTCCGGCCTGTTAGCCATGGGCCGGACTGTTGGGCTGTGAAGATACGAAGACCGAAGACTCTACCCGTGTTCGGATGGGACTCTCCTTGGCGACCAAATATGAGGATTTCCTTTTCTGTAACCGACTTTGTGTAACTCTAGATCCCTCCGGTGTCTATATAAACTGGAGGGCTAGGTCTGTAGAGATCAATCACAATCATAGTCATACATGCTAGGCTTCTAGGGTTTTAGCCATTACAATCTTGTGGTAGATCAACTCTTGTAATACTCATATTCATCAAGATCAATCAAGCAGGAAGTAGTGATGCGGAGCATCCTACGATCATCCCCATGGACCTACCATCGTCTCATCAAGAACCAAGAGGACCTATGACACGAGCACGAGCTAGAGCTCTCGAGAACGAGGTGACTTCCTTCCTTAGTGATATCACATATGATCCACTCGAGACATGGTTACTACCTAAGTCCGATGTGCTATGCATGATTAGGTGTCAAGAGGAACCTCCCGAGGATGCACGTGAAAACGGACAAGCCGCCAAGTCCATGGATGAAGAGAACCAACGGAAACGGGAAAGTTCACCTTCCAGGCCCCGGACATCTGGCCAAGACCCCGGACATCTGGCCCCTAGAGCAACCACAGCAGCAGCAGCCCAGACGCCCAAGTCTACAGGGCCCGGACATCCGGCGTCCAGCCCGGTCATCCGGCCCCAGCCCGGAAATTCGGCCAGAAGCCCGGACATCCGGCGCTACGCTACAGAACATACAGAAGTTTTCACCTCCAGCCCGGACATCCGGCCCCCACGCCCGGACATCCGGCCCCTCGGGAAGACCCGGACATCCGGCCCGTCGCCCGGACATCCGCCCCCCTGTCTGCGCACAGTAAAGGGCCGAGGCCCGTGTACCCCTTCGACCCTCTAGACTATATATACTCCTTCTCCCCCATCTTTCTAGGGTCAACATTGGTTTAGCTCATATGTGAGATTGAGCATTGCTCATCCATATGGATGTACTCCACGAGAGAGACCGCGGCCCCTCTACGGAGACGATCCACGTTGGATTCAAGACCTCCTCACAGAGAAGACCCCCATCAAGACCTCCTCACGGAGAAGAACCGGTTACCGTTTGTATCGTCCGTTGTTGACTTTGGATCTTGTATCTTACCTTTGGGTTCACTGATCTAGCGCATGTGTGATCTATTCTTGTTGGTTGAGTGATTTCTCTCGTGTTTCCCTCGTGTTTCCCCTCGTGTTCATCACGTTCTTCATAGGGATCCGCTCCTTTCGTGAAAGATCGACCATCTAGGGTTCCGCCCTACATCATCTTGGTATCATGAGCCACGTTGATCACGATTTCGGGGCCCCCTCTCTTTGTTTTCTAGCTTGATTTTGTTGTTTTTCGTCCTAATCCGAAAATTCCCCCACAAAAATATCCCCAATTTTTTTTGTGATTTGTTGGTCTGATGAAGTTTTGTTGGATTTGATCCGCGGATTTCGTGTGTTGCAGGTAGATCTAGCTTTTTCCCCATCGTTTCCCCAAATTCCATCCACAAAATCTTCCGAATTTTGCCTCGGATTTGACCTCTCCACGCGGTGTTCATCCACGGATCCCGAGCCCGGACATCCGGCCCGACCAGCCCGGACATCCGGCCATCAGCCCGGACATCCGGCCCCTGACAGCATCAACTCCATCCTCCACTCCGTTTACCGCCTAACTTTCATCCAATTTTGTCCCGGAGCCCACATACACTTCCGCATACCACCACCACTTCCGCATAGCACCACCATAGCCTTTCCCGCTACCAACTCCGACAATTTTGACCCATTTTGCTTTGAGAATTTGAGTTGTGGTTTCCGTGTCGTATTGTGTTTTGGCTATCTAGGTACGGTTCGGCATCAACATCACCACCGCTCATCTTCGCCAAGGACTACTACGAACGGCTACATCACTTTGGTATCACCTCACCTTCATATCATCTTGGTATCGTGATATCATCATACTCTCTTGCATTTGCATTGATAACCCCATAGCCTTACTTTTGCGTAGCTTACCCATCGAGACTAGCCTTTGAGTATTGCCGGCAACGTGACTTGTGCACATTAGTGTTCATACTTCCCATAGCATACATACCATCATTGAGTTGCATATCTCCGTATCATCTCTTGTGTCACAAAGTTGTTTTCGCATACACAATTGCTACCTTGGTTCGTGAAGCATTGCATGAGAAAAGAGCTCAAACAACAAAGAGCCAAACAAGCTTTTAAGCAAAAAGGGAAAGATAATAAAAGAGCTTATAAGCAAGAACCATAGCATCATACAACATTAAGATTGTCATACTCGATCATCTTGGATCAAAGCATAGAAACATCATACATATAGCATACTTGGGATAGAAGTCATTGCATTTTTGCTTAGTAGGTTGTGCACAAGTTCGTATCCGCCTATTGTGCAATCGTGCTAGCGTCTCTCTAGTGTTGTGCAACAAGAGCATCTTGGTAATTCCACATTTTGGCTCATCCTTGGTTGCCCAACCCCACATTATCTATTTGCGTGTGTGTTTCCGTGCACCATATCTTGCTATTGGTCTACTTGTTGCATTTGCAAATTTGTGAATCTTTTCCAACATTATTGAGTCTCACTTACAATTGCATCAAATTTTGTGCCACCATCCTAACCAAGCTCCACCATAAGCTTTTACTTGTGTAGGTGTGAGAACCGACAAGAATTGGTACCAATTGTGCTATTTCCTTGATACACATTGGAGTGATCTTTGATCCATTTTCAACATCGGTCAAGGTACACTTGGTATTGGTTCTTCTCTTTCTCCCACTCACATATCTTTGTTTGAACTGATGGATAGGCCAAGTACTTCTACCAACCCACTCTTCTTGGAGCAAGACGCCGACATGTCATCCTACGTCACCAAGACTCAACTATTTGGTGCACATCGGGCTTTGCATCAAGAACAACTTGCTTTGGGCGACCGCATCGACAATCTCGCCACCGACCTATGACAATCCATGAGTTCCCTCAAAGAAGATATCCGAACCATGATGGTCCGCTCTTCTACAACTTCGTCCTTGTCAAGACGGAGCCGCTCAAGTCGACACTCCGACGACACCCTCTCCGGTTCAAGTACACCGACATCAAACACTCTTCGTCGTGCCGTGCGTCAAGACCGTCAAGCTAACCGCAATCCTCTACATGACACCGACTCTCAAGAGCATCGACATCGTCACAACCAAGATGCTTTCGCACAAGCACAAGAACGGCAACGCCAACGACAACAAGAACAAGAGGAGCGAGCGCGACAACATCAAGATGCACAAGATGCCGAGGCAGAACATCAAGAACAACAACTATGTGAAGCTCAAGCACTTGAGGCGCAACGTGCCCTGCAAGATTCAAGTCGTGCCGTAGCCAATCGAGGCCGACAAGCTCGACTACATCAAGAAGCACTTCACGACAAAGCTCAAGAAAGGACTTACCAAGCACGTGTGCATCGTCAAGCCCCTCGTCAAGATCGACAAGCTCCTCCTCAAGAGAGACAAGAACGTCAAGTCCATCGAGAGCAAGAAGACAATGGACCCCCTCCTCGCCAAGAACAACATGAGGTCGCCAACCCTCCTCGCCAAGAGCAACAGGAGGACGACAACCCTCCTCGCGAAGAGCAACATGAGATTGCCAATCATCACCGACATGGGCGTCATCATCCCCGACCCCAACACAATGAAGAGCAACGATATGGCAAGCTAAAGTTCACCATGCCCAAGTTTACCGGAAGCAATGACCCCGAAGAGTACATATCATGGGCATTGAAGGTCGACAAAATCTTCCGCTTGCACAACTACGAAGAAGAGAAGAAGATCGCAGTGGCATCCCTTGAATTCCAAGACTACGTCCTCATTTGGTGGGAACAAGTCATTGAACGCCGAGCGGCAAGAGGTGAAAATGGAGGATGTCATGAGAGCACGATTCGTACCAAACTACTACAACCGTGACCTCTTCAAGAAACTCCAACAACTAAAGCAAGGAACCAAGAGCGTTGAAGAGTACTACAAGGAAATGGAGATTGCCATGATACGAGCCAATGTCAAAGAAGATGATGAGCAAACTATGGCGCGTTTCTTGAATGGACTCAATCACCCTATCAAGAAGATTGCCGACTTCCAACCATACTCGAACCTCATCGAGCTAGTGCATCAAGCTACCAAAGCGGAACGGCAAGTACAAGATGACTTCAAGTATGCCAAGTTCTCATCCAAGTCCTATGGCCTCTCCAACAAGCAAGCTTCAACGACTCCCACTACAAGCAATGGCGACAAGTCAAGTTACAAGAAAGCTTCGACAAGCTCAAGTCGTCCTTCTACTACAAGCAACTTCAAGAAAGCTTCATCATCATCTACCCCAACCGATGAGACCATCAAGACAAGTTCCATCAAATGTTTCACATGCGAAGGCCGAGGCCACAAGTCCTTCAAGTGCACAAACAAGCGCACCATGATCCTCAACGACGACGGAACCTATGACTCCATGAGTGAAGGAGAAATGGAAGCCCTTGAGCAAGTGGCCATGCACCGACAAGTGAACAATGAAGAAGAAGATGATCACATCTTTTGTGACGAAGACTCAAGTCCCGCTCTTGTTGTCTCCAAGGTTTTGACTCTTCAACATCAACAAGACGAAGATCAAAGATGCCACATCTTCCACACAAAGGCCGGCATCAATGGACGGTCCGTCAAGGTCATCATCGATGGAGGGAGTTGCCATAACTTAGCAAGTGAAGAACTATGCTCCAAACTCCAATTGGTCAAGATGAAGCACCCGCACCCCTACAAGGTTCAATGGCTAAGCGACACCGGCACCATCCAAGTCGAGCATAGAGTACAAGTCTCTTTCAAGATCGGCGCCTATGAAGACACTTGGGAGTGTGATGTCCTTCCGATGACCGTGTGCCACCTCCTTCTTGGACGGCCATGGCAATTTGACCGAGGTGTCATTCACAATGGGCGTACAAATCAGTATAGCTTCAAGATGAAAGGGAAAGAGTTTGTGCTACGTCCTATGTCTCCAAGCCAAGTGCTCGCCGACAAGCAAAACACCCATCGTGGAGAGAATAGTGAGAGAGCGAACCACCAAAAAGAGAGTGAGCGCCACAAACCCAAATTGAGTGCCTCCACGATGAGCGACAAGAAAAACTTAGTTCTCTTTGCCACCAAACGTGAGATGAGAGAAGTGTGTGAGAACCCATCAAGTGTTCTACACTATGTCCTATTGTGCAAGGACGAAGCACCAAAAACTAACAACTCTCACGATCCACCTTTGGTGTTATCTTCTTTATTGCAGGAATTCGAAGATGTTTTCCCCGATGAGCTACCTCCGGATCTACCTCCACTATGAGGCATTGAGCACCGAATCGATCTCATCCCCGGAGTGCCGCTTCCAAACAAAGCTCCCTACCGCGTCAACCCCGAAGAAACCAAATAAATACAAAGGTACCCCATTCCACGCCTCGATGATATGCTTGATGAACTTTGCGGTGCCACTATCTTTTCCAAAATTGATCTTAAAAGTGGTTACTATCAAATCCGCATACAAGAGGGTGATGAACGGAAAACGCTTTCAAAACAAAGTTTGGTCTATATGAGTGGTTAGTCATGCCTATGGGTTTATCGGAAGCACCCGGTACCTTCATGCGCCTTATGCATCATGTGTTTCGCCCTTACATTGGTGAATTTGTTGTTGTCTACTTTGATGATATCCTTGTGTTTAGCAAATCTCTCAAAGAACATGTCACCCACCTTCGCACCGTGCTACAAACTCTTCGAAAAGAGAAACTTTATGCTAATATGGAAAAATGCCTTTTTGGTGTTGATAAGCTTGTTTTCTTGGGTTTCGTAGTATCTTCTAAGGGTGTTCATGTTGATGAATCTAAGATAAATGCTATTAAAACTTGGCCCCAACCAACCAATTTGCAACAAGTGCGTAGTTTTCTTGGTTTAGCCGGTTTCTACTATAGATTTGTGAAGGATTTTAGCACCATTGCTTCACCTTTGCATGCTTTGAGTAAGAAAAATGCACCGTTTGTTTGGGGAACATCCCAAGATATCGCTTTCAATGAGCTTAAGAATTTTCTTACTCATGCTCCCGTGCTTGCATTACCCAACTTCGACAAACCTTTCGAAATTCATTGCGATGCTAGTGGTAATGGCATAGGAGGTGTGTTAACACAAGAGAAGCGCCCAATTGCTTATTTTAGTGAGAAACTCTCCGGAGCGCAACTCAATTACCCCATCTATGACAAAGAGCTATATGCTTTAGTGCGAGTTTTGCATGAATGGGAACATTACCTACGCCCTCATGAGTTCATCATCCATACCGACCATGAAACGCTTAAATACCTTAAGGGTCAAACTAAGTTGAACAAGCGTCATGCTAAATGGAGTGAGTTTATTGAGTCTTTTCCTTATGTCATCAAGTATATTAAAGGTAAGGAAAATGTTGTGGCGGATGCGCTTTCCCGTATATGCATGCTTGTCACTCAACTTGAATTGAATGTCATTGGTTTTGAGCACATAAAAGACTTGTATGAGCATGACCCCACATTTGCTATTCCTTATGCCAAGTGTTTGACGCATACTTCTTGGGATCGATACTACATCAAAGATGGATATCTTATGAGAGCTAACAAACTTTGCATCCCCGAGTCCTCTCTTCGCTTGTTGCTTTTGCAGGAATCTCATGGAGGCGGACTCATGGGACACTTTGGACGCGACAAGACATTTGCTACGCTCTCCAAGAACTACTTTTGGCCCAAGATGTTTCGCGACGTCAATCGCTTCACCAACTGATGCTCTACATGTCGCAAAGCTAAGTCTAAAGCTCAATCTCATGGCCTCTATATGCCACTTCCAATTCCATATCACCTGGGAAGATATTAGCATGGACTTTGTGCTTGGTTTGCCTAGAACTAGAAATGGCAGGGATTCTGTTTTTGTTGTTGTGGACCGATTCTCCAAAATGGCACATTTCATTCCTTGCAACAAGATAGACGATGATTCACATGTTGCAAATTTGTTTTGTAGGGAAATCTTGCGACTTCATGGAGTGCCAAAGACGATTGTCTCGGACCGCGACGTCAAGTTCTTGAGTTACTTTTGGAAGACCTTGTGCGCCAAGCTCGGAATCAAGCTTTTGTTCTCTTCGGCATACCATCCACAAACCGACGGCCAAACGGAGGTGACGAACCGCACGCTCTCCACTCTACTACGCGTGTTGATAAAGAAGAACATCAAGGAGTGGGAGGAGTGCCTACCTATCGCCGAGTACGCCTACAACCGTGCAAGACATTCGACTACCGGCAAGTCCCCCTTCGAGGTCGTCTATGGCTTCAACCCATTGTCACCATTGGACATTCTACCTCTACCGCTACAAGAGCGCACAAACATGGACGCGAGTGCCCGAGTCAACTTCCTCAAGAAGATGCATGAAGATACAAGGAACACCATCGAGCGCCAAGTACAACGACTCGCGACCAAGCTCAACGTCAACAAGCAACCCATGATGTTCAATGTTGGAGATCCTGTGTGGCTACACCTTCACAAGGATTGCTTCCCCAATGAACGCAAGTCCAAGCTACTACCCCGAGCGGATGGACCCTTCAAGGTGCTTGCACGCTACAACAACAACGCTTACAAGATCGACATCCCACGCGACAAGTACTCCGTGAGCGACATCTTCAACATCAAAGATCTCTCCCCGTACCATGGTGATGAGGATTTCGATCCGAGGTCGAATCTTTCCCAAGGGAGGGGAGATGATGCGGAGCATCCTACGATCATCCGCATGGACCTACCATCGTCTCATCAAGAACCAAGAGGACCTATGACACGAGCACGAGCTAGAGCTCTCGAGAACGAGGTGACTTCCTTCCTTAGTGATATCACATATGATTCACTCGAGACATGGTTACTACCTAAGTCCGATATGCTATGCATGATTAGGTGTCAAGAGGAACCTCCCGAGGATGCACGTGAAGACGGACAAGCCGCCAAGTCCATGGATGAAGAGAACCAACGGAAACGGGCAAGTTCACCTTCCAGGCACCGAACATCCGGCCAAGACCCCGGACATCCGGCCCCTGGAGCAACCACAGCAGCAGCAGCCCAGACGCCCAAGTCTACAGGGACCGGACATCCGGCCCCAGCCCGGAAATCGGCCAGAAGCCCAGACATCCGGCGCTACGCTACAGAACATACAGAAGTTTTCACCTCCAGCCCGGACATCCAGCCCCCAAGCCCGGACATCTGGCCCCTCGGGAAGACCCGGACATCCGGCCCGTCGCCCGGACATCCGCCCCCCTGTCTGCGCATAGTAAAGGACCGAGGCCCGTGTACCCCTTCGACCCTCTAGACTATATATACTCCTTCTCCCCCATCTTTCTAGGGTCAGCATTGGTTTAGCTCATATGTGAGATAGAGCATTGCTCATCCGTATGGATCTACTCCACGAGAGAGACCGCGGCCCCTCTATGGAGACGATCCACGTTGGATTCAAGACCTCCTCACGGAGAAGACCCCCATCAAGACCTCCTCACGGAGAAGAACCGGTTACCGTTTGTATCGTCCGTTGTTGACTTTGGATCTTGTATCTTACCTTTGTGTTCATCGATCTAGCGCATGTGTGATCTATTCTTGTTGGTTGAGTGATTTCTCTCGTGTTTCCCTCGTGTTTCCCCTCCTGTTCATCACGTTCTTCGTAGGGATCCGCTCCTTTCGTGAAAGATCGACCATCTAGGGTTCCGCCCTACATCAAGTAGGGTATTACCTCCATAGAGAGGGCCCGAACCTGGGTAAACATTGTGTCCCCTGTCTCCTGTTACCATCGACCTTAGATGCACAGTTCGGGACCCCCTACCCAAGATCCGCCGGTTTTGACACCGACATTGGTGCTTTCATTGAGAGTTCCACTATGACGTCAAAGATAGGATCGATGGCTCGCCTTGTTCTCAAGGAAAATATCACCTTTGGAGGAGCACTGGCCCCAAGCCAAACCCTCCGGCTGGGCGGCTTTACCATGACCGCTCGTTCGGCCGTTAAGCCGACGGTGACCTCTCGGGTCATCGAAAATTCCCTTCGTATTGACTCCGAACACTCCAAGCAGATGGATCCGGCGGAGCTTTCGTCTTTAAACGAGCTCCTGGATCACATCGCCGCCCTGGGGGAACTACGATCGAATTGGTCTTAAACCCGATCAGAGAGAAATCAAATCTCCACCGATCACCCACCAGATAGCGGTAGTCGAGGAGCGAGATGCCAACTCTTCCTCCATACTGAGGACGGACTATGTCCGGATCTCCGACCTTGAAGATCCGGACACCCACCTGCGAAGAGATGCATCCTTCCCTCCGAACATAGAATCGGACGACGGGCCTAAGAAATCAGTTGATATCCCGGAGCCCGATCTGTTAAGTTCGGAAAACCTTCAGACTTCGGATCCAAAATTGGGTCAGGGTTCGGATTTAAAACCACCCACCCACCCAGATATAAGCGCTCTCATAAGCATACAACAGTAGTCTCAGGAAACGGTCCACCACTTCTGGGCCAGATTCCTTCTTGTCAAAGACAAGATTAAAGATTTCCGCGACGAAGACGCGATCTCAGCGTTCTGCAACAATTGCATGGACGAAGGAATCCTCAACGCCATCAACTGCCATCGCATATTACACTTCGCTGACTTGGCAACTATCGTTCAGAAGTACAGCACAATGGAAAGCGCCTGGAAAACTCAGGCAGCCCGTTGGGAACCATCGGTCCCCACTCAACCCCTCGTTCAGGCGAAAAGGGCGCACCTTTGTGGCACGCCCGGTCCAATAGTAAAGAAATATAAGCCCATTACGGGGCGTGGAACCGTTCTGGAAGGATGGCTCGATGGGCCATGCAAAATACACACAACACCGGATAACATACCAACCCATAGCCTTAGAGCATGTTGGATACTCCGGCAAGTGGCCAAGAGCGGCGAGGATATCCTCACCAAGAATACCACAGAACAACACCCCCCAGAAGACGACGACCTCAAAGTATTGACGGTCTTCGAGACATTCACTTCAAACAATAGGCGCAAAAGGGCACTCCGCAAACTCGCCGAAATCTGCCAAATCACAGCAATAAACCCTTGGAACGACACGGCTATAACTTTTAATGCCAGTGACAAACCAAAATACATGACAGTCTGAGCACCAGCCGCCTTGGTCCTCAGTACAATCGTGGACGGCTCTCGGCTCACCAAGGTTCTCATGGACGGCGGCAGCGGACTAAACCTCATCTACGAAGATACACTCCACAAAATGGAAATAGACAGGAGCCGCATCGAGCAAAGCAGCACGACCTTCCGAGGAATCATTCCCAGTCGGGAGGCGCGGTGTGCGGGAAAAATCACACTTGACGTGGTATTCGGCACGCCGGAGAATTATTGGTCCGAAGAGATAACCTTCCAAGTGGCCCCTTTCAACAGCGGATATCACGCCCTCTTGGGGCGAGATGCATTTACACGCTTCGAAGCTGTACCTCATTACGGGTACATGAAGCTTAAGATGCCCGGGGCCAACGGCATAATCACTCTCGCCAGTGATCCGGACATAGCACTCCGCGCCGAAGAATTAACCGAACTGCGCTCCATGGTGGACAGGGACGATGTGATCCTAGACAAACGACCCAAATCCACCTCCTTCAAACGGGCAAAAGAAATAGCCAAATTCCAAGTCCATCCAACGGACCCCAAGATGACATCATCTATTGGAGCACAACTAGACCCAACGGTTGACGCCGCGCTACGAGAGTTCCTGCGCGAGAACTGGGACATATTTGCCTGGCACCCTTCTGATATGCCAGGAATCCCACGCAGGTTGGCCGAACACAGCCTAAATATATTGAAGGGATATAAACCGGTCAAACAAACACTGCGGCGCTTTTCCGAACCCAAACGCCAAGCTATGGGGGAGGAGCTAGCCAAGCTAATCAAGGCAGGATTCATTAGAGAAATAAAACACCCGTACTGGCTAGCAAACCTAGTGATGGTACCAAAGAAGGATAAATCCTGGCGCCTGTGCGTCGATTTCAAAGACCTCAACAAGGCCTGCCCTATGGATCCCTTCCCCCTCCCTCGCATCGATCAGATTATTGATGCAACCGCAGGACACGACTTACTGTGCTTCCTTGACGCATACTCCGGATACCATCAAATCAAGAGATAAGGAGTCAGATCAAGCCGCAACGCCATTCATTACCCAATATGGGCCTTTCTGCTTCAACACCATGCCCTTCGGGCTCAAAAACGCCGGGGCCACCTACCAACGCATGATTTAAACATGCCTGGAGAAACAGATCGGCAAGACAGTTGAAGCATACATGGACAACGTCATCATTAAAACTAGGCATGTCGAGTCACTCATAGACTATTTACGTCTCACATTCGACAACCTCCGGGCATATGACATCAAGCTCAATCCAAAAAAGTGTGTTTTCGGCGTCCCCGCTAGAAAACTGCTGGGCTTCATCGTTTCCAATAGAGGAATTGAAGCAAATCCAGACAAAATCCGAGCTTTGTCACAATTGGCCACGCCAACAGACCTTAAATAGGTCCAAAAACTCACTGGATGCGTGGTAGCTTTAAGCCGCTTTATCTCCAGATTGGGAGAAAAGGCATTGCCACTATATCGTCTCCTCCGGCGCACTGATCACTTCGAGTGGACGGATGCGGCAACAGCCAGACTGGAAGAAATAAAAACACTTCTAGCAAGCAACCCAATCCTGGCCGCGCCTAACGTCGGCGAACCCATGTTATTATACATATCGGCAACACACCAGGTGGTGAGCGCCGTGCTCGTCGTTGAGCGAGAACAGGACGGACACAAATTCCTGCTTCAGAAGCCGGTATACTATGTATCCACTATCCTCACACCATGCAAATCCCGGTACCCTCATTATCAAAAGATAGCATACGCGGTCTTCATGGTATCCGGAAAGCTACGACACTACTTTCAAGAGTGTTCGATCACGGTGGCTTCTGAAGTACCACTCAACAACATAATAAACAACCGCGATGCTATGGGCCGGATTGCCAAATGGGCCATTGAGCTCCTTCCATTCGACATAACATACAAACCGCGTTGAGCCATTAAATCCCAAGTACTGGTGGATTTCGTCGCCGAATGGACAGAGGCCGAGCTCCCTAAAGAGTAAGACACATATTCCAACTGGGTTATGTATTTCAATGGTTCCAAAATGCTGGCAGGACTAGGAGCGGGCGTCGTTTTAACGTCCCCCACTGGAGACGTAGTCCAATACGTACTCCAAATATTATACACAGACTCCAATAATGTAGCCGAATACGAGGCCTTATTGCATGGTCTTCGGATGGCTGTCTCCATGGGCATACAACGCCTGGAAGTACGCGGGGACTCAAACCTTGCAATATCTCAAATAAATGGAGACTTCGATGCCAAAGATCTGAAGATGGCGGCTTATCGTAACGCTGTCCTAAAAATGTCGGCTCGGTTCGAGGGGCTCGAGTTTCATCACATGGCCCGAGAAAGTAATCAAGCGGCGGACGTCCTTGCTCGCATCGGCGCCAAGCGTGACCCCGTCCCACCTAACATCTTTCTGGAAAGGCTTTTTAAGCCGTCCGTGGTGTGGCAAGGGGAGAGCGGCAACACCAGTCCGGATCCGAACACAACCCTAGATTCCGAACACACCGACATCATCGGGGGCTCAGCCACCGAAATAACACCGTCGGCCCATCTCATTATGGCGGTCATTGCCCCATGGACCGAACCCTTCCTGGCCTACCTTAATAAGAAAGGACTCCCTGAGGATCAGAATGAGGCCCGTCGCATTGTCCGGTGTTCGAAGGCCTACAAGGTTCATGACGGAGAGCTATACAAGAAAAGCGCTACCGGAGTCCTTCAAAGATGTATCTCCGAGGAAGAGGGGCGGCAGCTCCTGGCTGAAATTCATGCCGGTCTCGGCGGGCACCATGCCGTAGCTCGGGCCCTTGTTAGCAAGGCCTTCCGTACATGTTTTTATTGGCCGACAGCCCGAGCAGATGCACAGGACCTTGTCCAATGTTGCGTCGGATGCCAACTCTTCGCCAACCAAAGCCACATGCCCCCCACCGCCCTACAAACAATCCCCATCAATTGGCCTTTCATGGTCTGGGGGCTCGATATGGTCGGACCCCTTAAAGGAGGAAGCCATAAGAAAAAGTATCTGCTAGTCATGGTGGATAAATTCACTAAGTGGATAGAGGCCAAACCAGTTAAAACGGCCGAGTCCGGGCCGGTGATAGAATTCATATCCAGTGTTGTACACCGTTATGGTGTTCCACACAGCATCATCACCGATAACGGCTCCAATTTCACAGCCGATGAGGTGAAAACCTGGTGCGCTAATCTGGGCATCAAGCTCGATTACGCCTCTGTCTATCATCCGCAAACAAACGGTCAAGTCGAACGAGCCAATGGTCTTATTATGAGCGGCATCAAGCCTAGACTAGTGCGGTCTTTGAAAGAATTAGGCAAGCACTAGGTTGAGGAGCTCGACTCCGTACTCTGGGGGCTGCAGACCACGCCCAATCGCACTACCGGATATACACCTTTCTTCATGGTGTACGGCACAGAGGCAGTGTTACTCTGCGACATTATTCATGACTCACCTCGAGTGCGCATGTACGAAGAGAGAGATGCCGAGCTAGATCGGCAGGACAGCTTAGATGCCCTGGTGGAGGAGCGCGACGTCGCAAAAGCCCGTTCTGGAATTTATCAACAACAGGCTCGCAGGTATCAAAGCAGAGAAGTGCGGGCCAAGACTTATAATGTCGGCGAACTCGTTCTACGCCTGCCGGAGAAGAAAAAGGACAAACTCAAGCCCAAGTGGGAGGGTCCCTTCATCATTGACGAAGTTCTCACCGGAGGAGCGTACTGCCTGCGTGATGCGTCACACAATCGCCTGGAGCCGAACCCCTGGAACACGGCCAGACTCTGAAGATTCTATGCCTAGCGCCGAACTCTTTGTTCATCTCCTTCCCCTGTTATTTCCATCATTTTTTTCTCTCTTTTCGTTTTTTCTCTTTAGCCTTAAAGCTTTCGTGCGGCTAGAACGTGCACCCCTGACGTATAAATCTTCAAATATGTACGTCCATTATACCTGGGGGCTTCTTGGACAGAAGCTTGCTATTATTATTTTCTGAGCATCAAGCTCATCACATATGCGTTTTTTCCCATATGTACCTTTTCTTCGCCCTTATATGCATCGATATGACTTAAGTTTTGGCCAAGCTGGGTTGCCTGGCTCCTGCGCTTATGCCCTGCGTTCCCGTTAGTTCGGCTAGGGCATAAAGGGAGCACCTCTGCGATTGTTACTGCCGGGTCATCCGGATGTGTACCTCAGACTGGGTGAAGCCGAAAGCTAGCGTTCTTAAGGGAATATTCAGTCGGTGAATTAAAGATGTTTTCGCATTCACTCCATTGTGAACCCCAGAAGTTACATATACTGCGATTTTTCAATCACAGTTCGGACATGCACATTAACGCATGCACACCCAGGGAAAGGAACCCTTAACAGAACTATTCTCTCTGGAAGATGTTTCTTACAATCTAAATGTAATATAACATAACTAGCCGGATACAACTTGTCTGTTCAAGCAACTATGACCCCTACGCCTGGTTTCCACGCATACCCCAGTTTATTTTGCCGCTCAGGTATTCGGAAGCACTCCGCACCTTCGGCAGAGGTTGAAGCGAAAAGGTCTGTCATGACAATCGTTTTACAATTCAGCTAGAGTTACATATGTCAAGGAAAGTACATAGTCATTTGGACTCAAAAATTTCCTCCTCCATACCGTTCAACAGGCTGTCTAACTTACAATCCTGTTGGGAATATTTGGCGGCTACTACTACTTGGTCATATACCAGATTAACGGGAACTTCTTTCCATCTGGCCCTAGAGGTCCGACCTGGGCCATGCGATTCGGATCAAGCTTGGGATACCGTGTTTTCACCATGGCCCAGGCCTCTCGCGCACCCTCCCGGTAGGCCGATATTTTCCATAATCGGATATGCCGCCGCGCTCCCTTGAATAGTTCTACAAGCTCCTCCATACTTCCTGGAGGGGAGGCAGATGGCCATAAGGCCTTGGCAACACTCCGCATTGCCTGCCAAGGTTGCTCGTGCATTTGCGACAGCCCTTGCAGCAGATCGCCCGACGATCCGAACATCTCCTCTTCGGGACGGCCCGTCAGCATACCTACAAACATAACTCTATCAGTTCCTTTCATCTCCGAACTATTATAAGGTAAGTTCGGCCACATATCGAATATGCCGTCTCGCAGCCTTTTATTCTCCATCAGGGAGTCGGCCAGCTGGGCCCGCACATCTTTCAGTTCTTCGCCCAGCTGGGTATTTGAATCTTGGAGTTTGTTTTTCTCCTCTCTGACTCGGGTCAGAACACGCTCTCCTACAGCGTGTAGTCTTTTCGCCTCTTTCTCGCCCGCTTGAGCGGTTTTCAGTTTCTCCTCCAGTTGATCGGACGATCCTGTTATGAGGTAAGCAACAGTGTTAGCACAGCTGGTATATAATTATTGTTTCTCGATGGAGGGAAATATTACCAGAGGACGCCTTCTTGGACCTTTCCAGTTCGGCGGTAACAGCAGTTAGCTGTGTCCGACACTTTTCTAGCTCTTGAGCTAGCATGCCGTTCTTCTCCGTAAGAACCTGGTTATACAACGATCCTTAAATCAGTTGTACCAACTACTTCAAGTCTCGGGGGCTACTGGCATATGGTCATCATATTCGGACAAAGTAAACTTACCTGCACATCTTTTAAATGCTGCTCTGTGGCTCTATTAAGCCCATCTCGAGCAGCTCGGATGTATGCATCAGCTTAGTTGAAGGCATTGAACGCCTCTTTTGAGAAGCCGGGGTCTCCGTAAACGGCCCTTCGGCGCCGATGATTCATGGTGCTCTACACTTCCGAGTTGGTGACGGACATATCTTCTGAACCCTCGGCCGAAGGACAGTCCGGCGTCACTCCCATATCGGCTCCCGTCTCTTCGGCAAGGACTAAATCCCGGGTGCTGGGAGTATGACTGGCCAGATCCCCAGACATAGTCCAGCGAACTCTTTTCCTGATACAGGACAAACAAAAAGGTCACAGTTGGATGCGACTGCCAAGGGGCATATTTGCAAATCCATACCTCTTCGAAGAAGGCTCGGCCGTATCCTCGTTTGCCTTCCTCTTCGAAGGCTTGCCCGGCGTGGGGGCCGCTCTCTTTGTAGATGCCCCTGGGGCAGCATGGCGCACCGAACGCCTCCCCTGTTGAGCACATGACAGTGCGCTGGGTGAGGCAGAACGAGAGAACTCTTTCGGATGAGATGTCTCCTGATTACTTACGTGTGAAGCAGGGAGAAGACCAGGATAATCGGCGGTGATGATTCTGTGCCGTCATAGCTCGCCTGGTAAAACACCCCGTCCTCGAGCACCATGAATATATCCGGATCCTCTTCGAATCCGGGGTCAAGTTCCCGATTGTGGCCCTCGGGCTGCGGGGCAGGGCTGTGAAGCCCTTCAGAAATCTTTTGCCAGTGCTGTTATAAAAGGACAGATTAATATTCATGTAGCTCAGGGAGTGGAGTGAGTAGAGCAGAGGAGTTGGGACTTACCCAGCTAGGAGGACTGTACATGGAAAATCCATCTCTGCGCTTGATACGTAGAAATTCCTCTTCCTCCCCTTTGAACAGTTCGGCCAATATTCTGGCCAAAGCGGCAGGGGAATCCGGACCCTTCCGGCCGCAGCGGGAGGCGTCATCTTCCCCATTGTAGTGCCACATGGGGAGACCTCTGTAGTGGAGTGGCTGAACCCCCCCCATACTATGGAAGTCGCCATTACTTCGACTATTGATAATCTGGACTGAGCAAGCATCCTTATCTTGCTCATGAGTTGACGAACTTCCACGCTATCTTCCTCCTCGAGGCTCCAAGGGCGCCAGCTGTGGCGTTTCTTCAAAGGAACGCTTGTGAACTCGGGAAGACCCCTCCAAACTGGGTCTGGAAGTGCGACGTCCTCAATATAGAACCATTCGGAAGGCCACTCTTCGGATGCCTTCTTTGGTGTGCCGGACAGGTATCCGGTCTTGGCGATGCGCCATATTTCGGCCCCGCCCACTTCAAATATTGATCCCTCGTGGTTGCGCGGGACGAGACCGAATAGCTTTCTCCACAATTCAAAGTGGGCCTCACAACCTAGGAACAGCTCACAAAGAGTGACGTAACCCGCGATATGCAGGATGGAGGCAGGAGTAAAGTTGTGCAGTTGGAAGCCGTAATACTCCAGAAGCCCTCGGAGGAACGGATTGATTGGAAATCCGACACCTCTTAGCAGATAAGGGACGAAGAACACTCGTTCCCCTGGATGGATTGGGGAAATTTTCAGCCTGAGCCCCGCCATTGAAGGAGGTCAATCCCGCTCGAACAGGGACTAGATCTGCGGGGGGAAGGAATCCCTGTGTTTGCAGCTTCACCAGCTGACTGTGGGATATGGAGCACCTCTCCCATTCGCCTTTTTCTGGGACGCAGGGGCGGGATGAAGAGCTGGGAGCGTTAGCCATGATTGGAGTGAACTTTGCTAGCGTGCTCAGAGGATTTTTCCGTGTGGTGCTGAATGGATCTGAGATCCAATCTCTTTAAATAGACACTCCTCCTTACATGGCCGGTGTGTTATGTGTAAAAACACCCTGACCTCTCGCATTCGCTCGACACGTGGAGGCTGAAGTTGTTGATACACAGAAGCCGAGGGGTACGGCATTAAATTGAAAGCCGCATACATCGCTTTGAAGTCATCAGAGGAGGAACCCGCCTTGCAATGCCGAAGACAATCTGCGCGCCGGACACCTCGTCATTGATGTCTGGTTCGGGGACTATTGAGGGAGTCCTGGACTAAGGGGTCCTCGGGCATCCGGCCTGTTAGCCATGGGCTGGACTGTTGGGCTGTGAAGATACGAAGACCGAAGACTCTACCCGTGTCAGGATGGGACTCTCCTTGGCGTGGAAGGCAAGCTTGGCGACCAAATATGAAGATTTCCTTTTCTGTAACCGACTTTGTGTAACCCTAGATCCCTCCGGTGTCTATATAAACCGGAGGTCTAGGTCTATAGAGATCAATCATAATATAGTCATAAAGGCTAGGCTTCTAGGGTTTTAGCCATTACGCTCTCGTGGTAGATCAACTATAGTAATACTCATATGCATCAAGATCAATCAAACAGGAAGTAGGGTATTACCTCCATATAGAGGGCCCGAATCTGGGTAAACATTGTGTCCCCTGTCTCCTGTTACCATTGACCTTAGACGCACAGTTCGGGACCCCCTACCCGAGATCCGCCGGTTTTGACACCGACAGTGGTCAACGTGGTCAAGGAACGACTTCCATTGGAAGAGTACTGTACATGGAGAGGCTGATAGCTGGGTCCACGGCCGCAGCAAGGAAGTGCCTCCTTATTACACGGAAAATATTGATTCCTCCACCTGATAGCATGGACCCACCATACGGGCCACCGTATTTCATGAAAAAACGTTTCCCCCCTGACTCCTAGTACCCACCAGCTACATCTTCGCACGCAAGGAAGTGCGTCTATATTACGGGCAAAAAAATGATTCGCCCCCTGACTGCTTGGACCCACCAGCTACATCTTTGCACGCAAGGAAGTGCCTGATAGTCGGGACCCACCTGGCCGAAGCGTACGTAGCGTTGTCATTCTGGTCGCGAACGTGTACGTACATACTGGTCGATCGGTCTGTCCGCAGGCTGCAGCGATGAACCGTGGCCGTGTAAGGAAAGGCATGTGTCGTAGTAGAGGCGCACACGTAACATGTACACGTACGTACAGCCAGGGTGCAAGAAAGTAAATACGGCCGCATACGTACATATGGGCGGGGTCTCGAACGCCTACTCGCGCATATGTATGGCCAGGGCTCGTGTACATGGCTGGGTCAGAACGGAGAAACTACGTCGTCATGTTCATGGGGAGGCAACGGAATGCGTCGTGTTCATCGGGAGGCAACGGAACACGTCATGTTCATCGGGAGCCAACCGGCTTGGACGGAACAGCCGATCAAAACGAGGCCTGGCGTACCGCAGAACGGAGGAAACAACCTTGTGTTCGACCGGCCACGGTCGAAACGAGATCCTGTTCATCGGGAGGGGTCTGGCGTACTGCAAAATGGAGGAAACAGACTTCTCTTGGACCTCCTACGGTCGAAACGGGGTCCTGTTGATCGGGGGGTGTGGCGTACCGCAAAACGGAGGAAACAGACTTGTGTTGGAGCGCTACGGTCGAAACAGGGGTCCTGTTCATCGGGAGGGGTGTGGCGTACCGCAAAACAGGACTCCATGGGTACTGTTCATCTCCACCGTCGACCTCCTCCAGCCTCCATGGGCTACTGTTCATCCACCGTCGAACTCCTCCAGCCTCCACCTGTGACTGTTCATTCACGGGCTCCTGTTCATCCAGCCTCCACCGCTCCTCCACCGACTACTGTTCAACCAGCCCTCTCCACAGGGTCCTCTTCAACCACCCCTCCACGGGTTACTGTTCATCTAGCCCTCCACCAGCTACTATTCAACCAGCCCTCCACGGGTCGTCCTGTTCATCCAGCCCTCCACGGGGTCCTGTTCATCCACCCCCAACCAGCTCGATCGATCGGGGTCCTGTTCATCTAGCGGCAACGACCTCTACTACCATGGGGTCCTGTTCATCCACCCCCACCGGGAACTGGTCATCCACCCCCCAACAACGCTCACTGTTCATCAAGAGGCAGCAGGTTCGATTGGCTTCAGTTTGCAGTAGTAGCAAAGGAATCGCTCGATCGAATTCAGTTAATAGCCATCGATCGATCGCTCGGGTTCAGTAACGCGTAGCCTGCAGTGCAATCGCTCGGGTTCAGTAGGCGAACGCCTCGCTCGGGTTCTATTGGGGATATAACTATTGAGTATAAACCGCCCAGGAGGGGCCGGGTTACGCTCATGATGATTTACCAGTATTGAAGCCCATGAAGACATAGAAGATGGCGACTTACAAAGGAGACTAATAAGAAGGCCCAAAGCCCAAAGGCGGGTTAGGGCCCATAGATGTAAACCGCCATAGGTGTATGACTTGTATTGTAAGATAGGGAAGAGTGGATACTGAGCCGGACACGTTTATGAGCCGGCCGGAATTCTGTGAACCGCCGGACATCAACCTGAGTATATAAAGGGATGACCCGGGGGCGGTTTAGAGACAAGAAACAACAACTAGAGAGCCAGGCAAGCATATTTGCTCCCTGGTCATCGAAACCCTAGCAATACCACCTCAAACTGGATTAGGCCTTTACCTTCACCGCAAGGGGCCGAACTAGTATAAACTCCTCGTGTCCTTTGTCCCGTTTAACCCCTTTAAGCTAATCTCGTTGTGATGGCTCCACGACTAAGTCCTTGCACTAGGACATCTGCCGTGACAATCCCACAACAGTTGGCGCCCATCGTGGGGCTATCGCACGATGGTTTCAAGTTCTTAGAGGGCAACTTCGAAGGGATCAAGGGATACGCCATGGGCTGGATGACCAAGAGTCGTCGCGGCAAGCTCTACATCGACGATGCAGGCTGGGGCCCCGAGGCTGGCTCAATTGACTACGGGTACCGGGTCCCCTTCGGCGGAATTCACGTCTCGGCAAAATCGGCGAACTGGGCCCTGAGCCGGACATCTGCACCGACATCATCGAGATGGCTCAGTGTGCGAGACCCGCCTGGGTTCGGCCCGCCATGAATCTTGCTTTCATGGGATTCATCCATGGAGCGGAATTTGAGGATAGATCGGCATCTGGTGGTGAGATGGTTGTTTACTCTGATGGTGAGTCATCCACCGGTGAGACCGAGTCATTATATGAACTGCAAGACGGCCGGCTTGGGGGCTGTTCCGATGGCAACAGTATTCCGGACCCCTGCGAGCCGCCGAACCGGGTTGCAATCTTCATGGCTGGTACGCAGCCCGTGCAGCACTCGTCAACTGCAGCAGAGATGATTTCTGGGTCAGCAGCGGCAACGGCTGCCGGGGCAGGAGGCCCTATGCACCTGCCGGCTCAGGTCTTAACTGACTTGCTGGATAAGTTGACAGCATTGTTAATAGCAGTGGTTAACCCGGCGGATCAGGATCAGCATAATGCAGCGGTCGCAAAATTGCGTGATGAGATAGCACAGGCCAAGGAGGAGCTGAACACAGAAAACACTAGGATGGCCGAGGAGCGGGCTGCTTTAGATGCTCAGGCACAGCGGATTCAGTCGGAGTCTTACCGGCTCATGCTAGATCAGAACACTTCAAACGAAGTCATGAGGAGGAGGCATGCGACTCGTCTGCCCCCGGTTTATGAGGCATGAAATCTCTTTAACACGCCAGGAGCAGGAACCAGTAACCCGCCAGTGGTAAACCGGGTTGAAGCACCTGGGACGGGTACGCCGGTTCAGCCGCGCACGACGGACCCGCCTCGTCAGAACAATAACCCGCCGCAGCACGTGCCGACGCCACCGGGTCATTACTCTAACCCTTTGGATAACATGATCGCTGTGGCGTCACGATTGGCGGCTCTCCCGGTTGAAGGCGAGTCTCCGACGACGGTTGAAACACGGAGGGCTAGAGAGGTCCTTCAGACAATGTTGGTTCAGCAGCAGGCTTATTCTTACAGTCGTGACAGGATTCATTCCACCCCTCGCCCGAGCCGGAGTTACAGCAGGCATATCGATGAGCCGACTGTCTCAAGTAGTGGGTGGAACCATAACCCGCCTCGCGGACACAACCCAGCGGGCGGTGGTGTTGATGCTCAGAACGTAGTGGATCAAGGTAGAGCACGTCGAGAGGCTGAGCTGGCGGCTCAATATGCGGCCCGTCAACCTTCTACGATTCGTCCGATGACTTCGGTGGAGCCAGGGGTAACCTTTAGGAATTTGGTTGTGCCGTGTTTGGTACCGGCTCTGCGCAATGAGCGTCTGCCCAAGGATTTCAAGGGTCCTCGCAAGGTGCCTAACTATACAGCCGACTTACCTCCTGAAGCATATGAGATGGCCATGGAATAGCTAGATGTTAGCGATGCTGTGTGTGCTCAATATTTCCCCCTGATGTTGGATGGAACGACCCGCACTTGGTTGAAGGGGCTCCCTGCCAACTCCATTGGGTCCTGGGCCGAGTTAAAGGCCCGGTTTATCCAGAATTTTAAAGATATGTGCAAGCAGCCCATGTCAATTGTGGATTTAGCCTCCTGTGTCCAAGAAGAAGGTGAGTCGACAACTCATTGGGTGCGCCGGGTCTTGACAATCCTGCACTCGTCGGATCACATCAATGCCGATTCAGCAGTCTTAATGTTGGCGAGCAATTGTTGTTTCACGCCCCTGAAGCAGAAATTGGGACGGCTCAAACGCCACTACAACGATATTGTCGGATCACGGGTTCCGGCAAAACCCTCAAGGTTCGAACACTGGGGTGTGCACGAAGATTTCCTCCCTACCGATCCACGCCCTAGGTTTGCTAAGATCTCAAGAACGAACTCGACGAACTCACAACACAAGGGACACAAGATTTATACTGGTTGGGGCCACTGTTGTGGTGTAATAACCTACTCCAGTGTGGTGGTGGTGGATTGCCTCTTGGGATGATGATGAACAGTACAAGGGGAAGAACAACCTCCTGAGGTTGAGGTGTTCTTGTGCTCGGTGTGTGGCTAAGGATTGGCTCAAGATCAGATGAGATGCCTCTGAATGAGTTGCCTCATACGGTGGTGGCTCGTCCTATTTATAGAGGCCCTGGTCCTCTCCCCAAATATTGATCTCTCCGCCCCTCGCGAGCCTGCCTGGCGAGGCCGCTCCTGAGGAGGTCTTGTGTCGTCCCCCTTGCGAGGCTTGGCCCCTCGCGAGGGTCTTGAATGCCTTGTTGATGAAGATGGGCCGTATAGGCCTGCTAGCACAGCCACGCCGTGGGCCGCAGGCAGGCAAGTCTGGGGACCCCCGTTCCCAGAACGCCGACAGTAGCCCCCGAGCCCAAGGCGCGCTCGGGCTTGGCTTCAAGGCGAAGCCAAAGGTCAAGTACGGAGCGCCGCGGCCCCAATAGCCTGCGGCCTTGGTCGACGCGTGGCGGTTGATTGGACGTGGGCGTCTCCGCTTCCCCATGCTGCCTCGACAACTGCCCGACTTGACAAGTCCCTGTGACATGCAAGGAAAACCATCATTACCTGTGATCGTGGTTGGCGCTGGTTGGCCTTCTCCTGCTATAAATGAGGAGGGGGCAGAGCCCCCGTCGCCCATTTCTTCCCATTCCGCTTGCTTCTTCCTCCTCTTCTCCACCACCGACTCCAATGGCGCTGCCAAAGAGGTTCTCCGCCGCAGAGAAGGGAAAGGCCCCTCGCGAGGGGCCCGGCTTCCCGGCGCCCAAGCGGGGACGCGGCCGTCCCCGTAAGCACACCGCGACCCCCGCCGCGGCACCCCGATCCCGCGGTGGCGCCGCTTCGCGCGGCAGGGGTCGTTCTAGTCGTGGGAGCCCTGTTGACGAAGGGAGACACGCCATGGTCGCGCGGCCTCCCCGGCCGCGCTTCCATTCTGCAGAGGTGTTGCCGGAGTTTGTTGTCTGGTCGGAGGATCCGGCAGGCAACTAGCTTCAGCTTTCGCGCTTCTTTGCCGACGAGCTGTCTCCGGTCCAGGTGGGCTCTGGCTGCAGGCAGACAGTTGCTGCAGCAGAGCTTCTTGGGTTGTGGTTGAGGTCTCCGCCGCGGGCAACATAGCTCTGGCCCGTGGTTGGCATACGTTCGCCCACGTGCGCGGCCTGGGCAGGTGGTGCACCCTCCATTTCAAGTACGATGGTGATGCAACCCTCTACGTGAGGGTGTTTGGGGAAGATGGTCGTCGTGCCGGGTGCTGCCCCGAGGTGAACAACAGCGAGGAGATGCTCGGCCTTGGCGATGGTCGGGACGAGGAGGAGGGCGAACCCGCCCTAGGTACCGGCCGCACCTCGTCCAGCTATGGTGGCTCTTCTCTCGGTGACAGCACCAGTAGTGGCGGCTATGACCAGCCACCACGCCGCCGCGCTCGCTTCGAAGGTGGTAGCGGGTCGTCTCGTCGCCGCGCCTCCGTGAAGCGCGAGGAGGGATCCGGCTAAGCTCGGGACGTCGCCAAGGGCCTGCCCCCGTGGACCGCTGCAGGGGCAAGCGCCGTTTTTGTTCTTCTTTTCCTTCCTGCATAAAAAATTAAACCAGTATGGGCCCGGAGGGGCGTGTATCGAACTATGATTCCTCAATCATTATGCTATGCTTGTTGTTTCTGTGTTGTGTCGTTATTTTGTGCAGAGATAACTTAGCTTGGCGCATTTGGGGCAGTGTCCTCTTCACGAGGCACTTGTTTCCTCATGCCTGTCTTGACTTAGTGGTCGCTCAGGAACTGCAAAAAATTCGTTAGGAAGCTCGCTACGAGACTTATCGTTCACCCAAGCCTTGACCCAGCGCTTCATATCGCGGTACCCAAGGGGCACGGATTAGGAGAGATGCGCCAGCTTGTGGGCTCGAACGAGGGTGCCTCGCGAGAAAGCAGACGAAAGGCAGAGAGAAGGAAACACGCTCGCGAGGGCACCTGCCTAGCCCCCTCGCGAGGTATGCGAGAGAGAGAACACAAGTGAACTAGAGTCGAAAATAGCAGCAAAAGGCGATGGAACCAAATCAGCAAGGAACACCAGAAGCAAACTTCGATTAAAAGAAGACGAGCCAACTACGGAAAGCAAATGAAAAGCCGTGTCCGGCACCTAGTCTAGTCTTCAAGTCTTCTCACCAGCGCGGAGCTAAGTGCTACCACTAGGACGTGGGAGGGAGCCCCCGAGGCCCGAGGGCGGTACCCCTGAGACTCCGGGCCGTGTACAGCCCCACTCATTATTACGTGAGAGTGTCACGATCGGCGATTCTTCACAGGCACCGGGCCTTCTTCACAGGCACTGGGCCTTTCTTCACAGGCACTGGGCTTGCTTCATGGGTAGAACTTCCGGAGGTGCTAGATGTTCTAGGCGTTCTGGATGTGTACCCCGTCTTGCGTCTCCAGGCACGCGGCGCCAAGCCTGGAGACATGGACGACCTTGAACGGGCCCTCCCACATAGGTGAGAGCTTGTGCAACCCTTCCCTGGAGAGGACCCGCCTCAGGACGAGGTCGCCCGCCTCGAGCGTCCTGAAGTGGATGTTGCGGCCGTGGTATCGCCGCAACGCCTGCTGGTACCTTGCCGCCCGTGGTGCGGCTTCGCGGCGGCGTTCCTCCCCCAGCAAGATGTCCATCCCCCACGTGGCGTCCTGTCGCATTTCATCAAACGCCAGGACCCGTGCGGAGCGATGCCTGACCTCGTGAGGGAGGACCGCTTCTACTCCGTAGACGAGGAAGAATGGGGTCTCGCCCGTTGGCTTGGTGGCGGTGGTGCGGATGGACCACAACACGGACTGGAGCTCGTCGTACCAGCCCTTGCCACAGGCTTCGAGCTTCTTCTTGAAACTCCTGGTCTTGAGGCCCCTCAGGACCTCTGCGTTGGCGCGTTCGACCTGACCATTGCTCCTGGGGTGTGCCATCGAAGCGTAGCAGATCTGCGTTCCAAGGTTAGCATAGTATGTTTTGAAGAGGTTATTGGTGAACTGCGAGCCTTTATCTATGATGATGCGGTTGGGAACCCCGAAGTGGCTCACGAGATCCTTGATGAACTTGACTGCGGAGCCAGCTGGGATAGTGCGGACGGCTTCCACTTCCGCCCACTTGGTGAACTTGTCGATGGCGATGTAGAGGTAGCGGTAGCCCCCAGGCGCTCGAGGGAACGGGCCCAAGATGTCCAGCCCCTAGACCGCAAATGGTCATGAGAGTGGGATGGTCTGGAGGCCCTGAGCCGGCTGATGGATCTGCTTGGCGTGGAACTGGCAGGCTTCACAGAACTTCACCAGCTCAGTCGCGTCGTTGAGCGCCATGGGCCAGTAGAATCCGCTGCGGAATACCTTGCCGACGAGGGTCCGTGATGATGAGTGGTGCCCGCAGTCCCCACCGTGTATGTCAGATAGCAACTCCTTCCCCTGGTCTCTGGAAATGCAACGCAGTGAAACATCATTTGGCCGCTTCCTGTATAACTCACCGTCCCGGATGCAGTATGTCGTGGCCTGCCAGGCCATGCGCTCCGCGTCCTCCTCCTTCTCCGGCGGCGTCCCTTGCATCAGGTATTCCTTGAATTCCTTGGTCCAGCATCCCTCCTGGGGCTCGAGCGCCAAGAGCAGGCGCGCTCCCGAAGTCGGGCCACAGGCTGGGGCTCCTGTGGCAGGCGGCTGCGGGAGCTCCTCCTGAGGCTGAGCTGTCCTTGAAAGTGGTGGCGTTGCTGACGGCTTGAAGAGCCGCTCCTCGAAGATGCCAGGCTCTTGGGGCTACCGCTTGGACGCCCTCTTGGCGATGTCGTCAACTTCCTTGTTGGTTCCACGAGGCACGTGCTGCAACTCCAGGCCTAGGAACTGCTTCTCCATCTTACGCACTTCTGTGAGGTATGCCTCCATGTTCTCGTCCTTTGGCTCGTATACTTTATTGGAGAAGTTGACGAGAAGCTGCAAGTCGCCCTTAACTGTGAGACGCTTCACCCCCAGAGTTTCCGCAGCCTTTAGGCCAGCTATGAGGCCTTCGTATTCGGTGATGTTGTTGGAGACCTTCTCGCCCAGCTGAAAGCAGAGCTGCACGGTGTAGTAGAGTTCGTCTTGTGCGGGCGAGACGAGTACTACTCCAGCCCCCGCGCCCTGGTGTGCGAAGGCCCCATCGAAATACATGACCCAGCCGCCGGGCGCCTCACTTCCTGGTAAGGTGGACCGGTCCTCGCCTACTTCCAGCATCGGGGCATCCGTCCATTCTGCCATGAAATCAGTGAGTGCGGCTCCCTTGATGACCCTGGTAGTGCTGAACTCCAACTGGAATGCCTGCAGCTCGATGTTCCACTCAGCGACCCTTCCAGCAGAGTTGGGGCTCCTGAGCACTCTCTCCAATGGGTAGGCTGAGATGACCTTGATGGGGTGGCCCTGGAAGTAGTGCCGCAACTTGCGCGAGGCCACCAAGAGCGCGAGCAGGAGCTTCTGAGGCATGGGATATCGTGCCCTCGCGTCCCGCAATACCGTGCTGACGAAATACACCGGGTGCTCGACGAGGGCTGGCGCGTTGGTGAGGCTCGTGTCTTGCAGAAATTGGGGCGTCTCCTGAGGCGATGGAACCTCCGGCGCTTGATCGCTTGCCTGGGCCTTGGTGGCGGCGTCTTGCTGAGCTTGGTCCCCTGTTGAGGCCGCTAGGCTCTTGCCGCGCCTTCCTGATCTTGCGTCACCTCGGCTGTAGCTTGGCACAGCGCGCCCTTGGCTTGGTGCTCTTCCCGAACCGCCACCAGTGCTGCGCTGGCGGAGTACGGAGTGGCGGCAAGGTAGAGTACTAGGGGCTCGAGAGGTCGTGGCGCCACCATCACCGCAGGGCTGGTCAGGTATCTCTTGAGGTCTTGAAAACCTCGGTCGGCCTCCGGGGTCCACTCGAACGGGCCCTTCTTCTTCATCAGCTTGAAGAAGGGCAGGGCACGCTCTCCCAGCTTGGAGATGAAGCACCCCAACGCGGTCACCCGACCAGCCAGCTTCTGCATTTCCTTGAGGGTCTGAGGCTGGGTCATGTCTTCAATGGCCTTGATCTTTTCTGGGTTCGCCTCGATCCCTCTGTGGGACACGAGGAATCCCAGCAGCTTGCCGGAAGGGACACCGAACACTCACTTCTCTGGGTTAAGTCGCAAGTTCACCTGGCGTAGGCTCGCGAAGGTCTCCTCCAGATCTTGGATCACGGGTTCCGGCAAAACCCTCAAGGTTCGAACACTGGGGTGCGCACGAAGATTTCGTCCCTACCGATCCACGCCCTAGGTTTGCTAAGATCTCAAGAACGAACTCGACGAACTCACAACACAACGGACACAAGATTTATACTGGTTCGGGCCACCGTTGTGGTGTAATACCCTACTCCAGTGTTGTTGTGGTGGATTGCCTCTTGGGCTGATGATGAACAGTACAAGGGGAAGAACAGCCTCCTGAGGTTGAGGTGTTCTTGTGCTCGGTGTGTGGCTAAGGATTGGCTCAAGATCAGATGAGATGCCTCTGAATGAGTTGCCTCCTACTGTGGTGGCTAGTCCTATTTCTAGAGGCGCTGGTCCTCTCCACAAATATTGAGTGGGAAGGGAGCCAACAACGGCCAATTTGAAAGGGGACAACTAGTACAGCTTATCCTAACAAAAGTAGTCTTCGCCTGCAAAAGGCTCTGGTGGTGACGCCGCCTTGGGCTCCATGGTGACCTCCGTCTTGCCGTCCTGCTGGTCTTGGTCTCGTTGCACCGATATGGAAACCTTTGCTTGATGCCTCGGTACTCCGTGCCTGCGCTTGCCTCCTTAGCACCAAAGGGGAAACAAGGACGCTGCTCGCGCTGGCGCCCGCCTGGTCTCGATCGTCATGGCTCACGTCACGAGAACCTCGCGAGGTTTGCCTTGCCTTGATCTTTTCGCCCCTCGCGAGCCTGCCTAGCGAGGCCGCTCCTGAGGAGGTCTTGCGTCGTCCCCCTCGTGAGGCTTGGCCCCTCGCGAGGGTCTTGAATGCCTTGTTGATGAAGATGGGCCGTACAGGCCTGCTAGCACAGCCACGCCGTGGGCCGCAGGCAGGCAAGTCTGGGGACCCACGTTCCCAGAACGCCGACAGATATGGGGACACTCATGGCGGCTCTGGTTAAGTACGCTGACTCTGATGGTACCAAGGACCCCAAGTCTGATGATGAAAAGCCGGGAAAGGGAAAGAAGAGCAGCAGTCCCAGAGGGCAGCAGCTTAATCCGGTGAATCAGGGAGGCAATGGTAAGCGCAAAGCTGATAATAGTTTGGACTTTGTGGCTAACACCAATACGCGGAATAATGGTCAGCGTCGTAAGGGTAAACCGCCCCCACGGACCGGAGGATCAGGTTTTAATCTTGAGCAGATACTAAATCAGCCCTGCCCAAGGCATGGTACGTGAGAAAGACCGTCTGGGCACCTCTGGAAGGATTGCTTCGTTATGAAGGAGTACAAAAATTCCAATCTTTTTCAAGACAGTCATGGGCCGGGTGGTGGCTCAGGATCCGACTCTCATAGACCAGGTTACGGCGGTGGCGGCTCTAATTCTGGATTCCAAGGAAATCATGGCAATCACGGCAACCAGGGTGGTTACAATCAGCAGAGTAATCAGGGGAGTCAACAGCAGCAATAGTCTGGTTATCAGAGCAACCCGAAGCAGTTGAATACTGGACAATATCATGTCTTCACCACTATCTTATGTAAGCACGACCAGAAGCTTCATAAGAGGGAAGTCAATGCTGTTGAGCCGGCAATTCCCCGTTACTTGCGCTGGTCTGAGCAGCCCATTGTGTGGAGCCCGGAAGATCACCCACCCCGGGTTGATAATTCGGGTCACTTGGCTTTGGTGGTCGCACCTCAGGTCGGAGGATATAAGTTCACCAAAGTACTCATGGACGGAGGGAGCAGCATCAATATCCTTTATTATGAAACTTTGCGTCGCATGGGGTTGACAGATAAAAATCTTAAACCGTCGAACACTGTTTACCATGGCGTGGTGCCTGGTAAGTCGGCGTACCCAGTTGGTAAGATAGCTCTAGAAGTTGCTTTTGGAGATGATCATGACTCTAGGTCAGAGACATTGACCTTTGAAGTAGTCAAGATTCACAGCCTGTATCACGCTCTGCTTGGACGGCCGGCTTATGCCAAGTTCATGGCGCGGCCTTGTTATGTTTATCTGCAGCTCAAGATGCCGGGTTACAAGGGGACCATCACCGTGCATGGGAGCCGAAAGATAGCTTTGGAATGCGAAGAAGGTGATGCGGCTTATGCTGAGTCAGTTTGTGCAACGGAGGAGTTAAAATTTTATAAGGACAATGTTGATCCAACGGATATGACATCTTTGAAAAAACCAACTACAGAGCATGATCCGGTCTTGAAGTTTAAATCGACAGATGATACCAAGCTAGTTGATTTTGTTCCTGGCGATTCATCCAAGCAATTCAGTATCAATGCTAATCTGGAACCGAAATAGGAAAGCGCGCTCATCGAGTTCATCCAAGCAGTTAGAGCCCAACGCCTCGCACCCATGCGCGTACGTGTACGAGAGAAACGTGCATCGCTCGGCCCCCGACCACCCACCGTAACCGGGAACTCCCCGATATTTTCCTCGCCCTCGCTTCTACCACGGTTTTTCCGTCATGGACAGCCCAAAGTGTCATGCAGTGTGTCTCCGGCCCGCCCAGGATGAAAAGCCCATTTTCTGTCATGATTTTTTGTCATAGAAGTAGGAGCCCACCACATCTATGATGATACCGGGTTTTGTCACAATTATCGTCATAGAAGTGTCATAAGCATGACAGAAAAAAAATCGTTCGGCCCAAAATGTCACGGATATGTCTTTCTTTTGTAGCGGGTGCTTGCCGTTGTTGGTTTCCCCAACAATTCACAACCTCAGGATGACGAAAATGCTGGTGGACGGTGGGGCCGGTCTGAACTTGATCTCGCCCCAGGTGATTAATAGGTTGCAAATCCCCAAAGAAGATCTCGAGGAGATGGGCACTTTTCAAGGGATCAACCCAGGGAGAAGCCAAGCCATGGGTAAGATCACACTACCAGTTACATTTGATGGTGAGCTGGACTACAGGACAGAGAAGATCGTTTTTGATGTAGCCAAGATCCCGTTGCCATATAACGGGATCCTTGGCCGTCCAGCACTGGCCAAGTTTCTGGCAGCATCACACTACGCCTACAACATGCTGAAGATGCCCGGCCCGATGAGCATCATCACTGCCGGCTCTGAGAAGAAGGACACACTCATCTGTGCCGACCAGCTCTACCCGGAAGCGATGGTAGCACCTGCCGCCAAGGCACTTGCTCCTGCCACTGGAGCCCCCGAGGGAAAGAAGGCCGGTAAGACCTCGGTCGCCGGCAAGGCTTCTCTCCTCGATCAAGCCTCTTGCACCCACTCCGGCAAGCGCGCCTCCTCGGGGTGCTGTGTTTCCGTTGAGGACGTGCCAGAGAGCTCCACCGGCAAGAGCAAGAAATCCAAGGCTGCACCACCGGAAACCAAGAAGGTGTCCGTCAAGGAGGACGGCACAGGAAGAGCTTTTACTATAAGCTCCACCCTCGACAGCAAATAGGAAAGCGCGATCGTCGCCTTCCTGCGGGTGAATGTCAACGTGTTTGCATGGCAAGCATCGGACATCCCCGGCGTTCCGAGGAAGGTGATTGAGCACCACCTTGCTGTCTGTCCTCATGCCCGGCCCGTCAAGTAGAAGGTCAGGAAGTAAGCTTTGGAACGGCAAGAGTTCATCATCGAGGAGATTAGGAAGTTGGAAGCGGCAGGCTTGGTTAGAGGAGTGCTCCACCCAACATGGTTGGCCAACCCGGTGGTGGTGCGCAAGGCAAATGGGAGATGGAGGCTGTGCATTGACTATACAGATATCAATAAAGCCTGCCCAAAGGATCCTTGCCCTTTGCCACGCATTGACCAGATCGTGGACTCCACTGCCGGGTGCGACCTGCTGTCATTCCTTGACGCCTATTTGGGATACCACCAAATCTTTATGATGAAGGAAGACGAAGAGAAGACCGCCTTCATCACCCCATGTGGTACGTATTGTTTTATACGAACGCCTTTCGGGTTGAAAAGTGCCGGTTCGACATTTGCAAGAGCGGTTCAGATTGCTTTTGAGCCCCAGCTCCATAGAAATATGGAGGCTTACATGGATGACATGGTGGTCAAAACCAAGGACAGGGCAACACTTGTGCAAGATTTGGAAGAAACATTTGCAAATTTGCATAAGATCAATCTCAAGCTCAACCCTGAGAAGTGTGTGTTTGGTGTTCCATCCGGCAAACTTCTAGGGTTCTTTGTGTCTCAGCGCGGGATCGAAGCGAACCCCGACAAGATCAAGGCAATTGAGCAGATTGAAGCACCAAGGCGAGTCAAAGATGTGCGTCGGCTTGCTGGCTGCGTTGCTGCTTTAAGTAGGTTAATCTTCAAATCTGCTGAGCGCGCCCTCCCCTTCTTCATGATTTTGAAAAAGGCAGGGCCCATGAAATGGACCCCGAAGGCTGAGGCAGCGCTGCAGGATTTGAAGAGGTACCTCTCCTCTATGCCAATACTAGCTGCGCCTAAACCTCAAGAGCCATTGCTGCTATATCTAGCGGCAACGAATCAAGTGCTCAGTGCTGCACTAGTGGTGCAGAGGGAAGTTAACCAAGAGGCAGTAGCAGTGGCAAGACTGTCGGATGACGAGCCAGAGCTCCCCCCCGGTAGGGTCTGGTGCCGGCAAGGCAGCACCCCCGGCAGAGTCTGGCATCGACAAGGCAGGAGCCCCGACAGAGTCTGGCGCCGGCAAGGCAGGATCTGCACAAGCAAACGAAGTGGTACAGAGGAAGAAGATGATGCGGCACCCAGTTTACTTTGTCAGCTCCCTCTTGCAGGGGGCTAGATCAAGATACTCTGGTGTGCAGAAGTTGCTCTTCGGCGTCCTTATGGCCTCGAGGAAGCTGCATCATTATTTTCAAGCACATGAGATCACTGTCATCACTCGCTTCCCGTTGCAACGGATCTTGCACAACCCAGATGCAACCGAAAGGATTGTGGAATGGGCGTTGGAACTGTCAAGCTTTGGTCTCAGGTTTGAAAGCACTTCGACAATCTAGAGCAGGGTTTTGGCGGAGTTCATTGTAGAATGGACCTCAACGCCTGAGGAATAAATTAAAGAGACCACTCTCCCCGGCAAGGAAACAAGCCGCAACTGGATTATCTACTTTGATGGGGCTTTCTCGCTACAAGGCGCCGGTACCGGCGTGCTGCTTGTCGCGCCCACTAGAGAGCACCTCAAGTACATAGTCCAAATGCATTTTCCCCGGGAGAGATCGACGAACAACACCACAGAGTATGAGGGGCTGCTTGCCGGTCTCAGGATCGTGACAGACTTTGGGATAAAAAAGTTAATCCTCCATGGGGATTCGTAGCTCGTAGTGAAGTGGGTGAACAAGGATTATCAGAGCCCGCTGATGGAAGCTTATGTAGATGAAATGAGGAAGTTGGAAGAGCGTTTTGACGGTCTACAAGCAGAGCATGTTCCTCGAGCAGAGAACAACATTGCTAACGACCTGTCAAAACGTGCTGCCCTTAAGTTACCTGTGGAACTAGGGACCTTTGTGCTCCAATTGACTCAGCCATCCGTTGAACCGTCAGCAGGACGGAATAAGCGAAGAAAATCAGGTCCCAACAAGTACTTTCCCGCCGAGCTCCCAGGAGCCGCCGGCAAGGATGTTGCCGGGGATGCCAAGATTGCCGGGGAGCGACAGGCTCCGGCAGGGCCTCAAGCCTTTGCCGTAGAGACAACCGCTCCCACGGCAGAAGACATGCCTCTAGTCCTTGCTGCCGAGCCTCAGGCTCCAACATGGGCGCAGCATACCGTTCGGTTCCTCCAAACAGGGGAACTCCCTGAGGAACAGGAAGAAGTGGAGAAAGTAGCCCGTCGGTCTGGCATGTACCAGTTTGTGGATGACGTCCTATACAGGAAAAGACCGAACGGTGTGAAATTGAAGTGCATTCCCCGGGAGGACGGACTGGAGCTGTTGGCAGAGATACATGGAGGCATATGTGTCTCTCACATAGGATCAAGAGCCCTTGCTGACAAGGCATTCCGACAAGGTTTCTTTTGGCCCACTGCTCTCCAGGATGCGACTGCGCTAGTAACCAAGTGTGAAGCGTGTCAGTTCATTCAAAGGAACTCCATCAATTAGCTCAAGCTCTTAAGACAATCCCTCTTTACTGGCCATTTTCAGTCTGGGGGCTCGACATACTAGGCCCCTTTCCCCATGCTGTCGAGGGCTTTGAGTAATTGTACGTTGCGATCGACAAGTTCACAAAGTGGCCAGAAGTGGAAGCAGTGAGAAAGGTGATAGCGCAATCAGCCATCAAGTTCTTCAATGGACTAGTTTGCCGTTTTGGTGTGCCAAACAGAGTCATACCAACAACGGCACGCAGTTCACAAGCCACACCTTCATGCAATACATCCAAGACCTCGGCAACAAGATCTGTTTTTCTTCTGTTGCACATCCAGGAAGCAACAGACAGGTGGAAAGGGCAAACGCTGAACTGTTGCTGGGCCTCAGGACGAGGACTTTTGATAGGCTGCACAAGTGCGGAAGACGCTGGATCGATGAGTTGCCGGTGGATCTTTGGTCAATCAGAACAATGCCAAATCGAGCCACTGGCCAGACACCCTTCTCCCTCGTATACGGGGCAGAAGCAGTTCTCCCCACATAACTCACATACGGATCACCTCGAGTGCTCGCTTATGATGAGCTTGAGCAAGAGAAGTTGCGGCAAGATGACGCTACGCACCTTGAGGAAGATCGTCTTCAGGCTGCTGTGCGAGCTGCACGCTACCAGCAAGCCTTGCGCCGCTACCATAGCCGCAAGGTTCATGCCCGAAGCATTGAGGAAGGCGACCTTGTTCTTTGGCACGTTAAGTCGGCCAAGAATTCCAACAAGTTGACGCCAAAGTGGTAAGGCCCTTATCGGGTAATACGAGTCATCAGGCCCGGCGCAGTCCGCCTGGAGACCGAAGATGGTATCCCAATGAGCAACTCCTGGAATATCGAACATCGCCGCAAGTTTTACTCGTAAGGCGGAGTTGCCGGGCCCCCCGACAAACCACCTTTTGTACAAGCCTTGCCAACAAGACATGTAACACTTTGTACAAATCCAAGCGCAAACCCTGAGCAATAGCTGAATAAATGAAGCGCTGGCACCCTTAGAATTGGCATGCATGTTAGGTTGAGTCTCTCTGGTAGGGTTGATAGTGCTCAGCGGCAACTAACCCCTAGCATAGAGGTCGAGTGTGCGTGTCTTTTTATCCCTTCCATTCCTCTTTGGTTCGCAGGCTGCACGGGTGCTTCAGCGAAACTTTTTGAAGGAAAGGAGATGAACTGACAACCCGACCCCGGCAGATAAGTCCATTTTTTCTCTGCTGCGTACTTCCGTATGAAGCTTGAACGTATGAAACTTCGCTCGATCCCATGCCACCGTGCTCCCTCCTTCCTATGCCCAAAACCCCATTTTGGGTTGGAATTTGGTTGTAGTTGCGATGGAGGGGGACGGGCGGAGGGCCTAATCCTACTTTGCCCCTACCTCCACCAAGGGCGTGAGCGTAGTCGTGGTAGAAAGCGGGAGGACGGCGAGGCTGGTTTCCGGGTGGCGTTGTTTGCTTAAAAAAATAACAAGGACCCACTCCTTGGTGTGAGCCTCGCTCACGCACAAAAGAACTCGGCAAACACCCTTTTTCTTCATTAATACGTTGATTAACAAGTACAATTCATACGGAATGTAAGCATGAGCAAGGGGTTACATAGTTTAAATTCGGCGAGTGCCCGTAGGCTTAAGATCTAAAAAAAGATAAGATCCCCGTAATCCCTTTCTTGTCCCTCTCCTCAGGAAGCAGATCAAGATAGCGGGAGGGCAAAAAGAGTGCCTAGGCGAGGTGCGCGTGGCAGAAGACACCAAGAGAATATCCCGACGGCCATCCAGAAGAGGGCTGGTGATGACGGTGCCGGGGGAGAAGCCGAAGGATGAGGCAGCGGGCTGGCAATACGCGACGAAGGCGTTGATGTCATCGTACTCCGACTTGACGGCCGCCACCCGCCTTCTTCGTCTTCTCCAGCCTTCCAGCGCCAGCCGCCAGAAGCGACATCCCCGAGAAGTTCAAGGAGCTGGCTTGAGGAGCCACCGCCAATAACTACCCCCCGGCAAATCGCTCTGCCGGGGGGAAGGCCAGGTGCAAATGGTGGTCCTGCCGGCGTCGTCTGGTGACGGGGCGCCCGACCTCTACTCGGACCCGTCCCCGTCGTCCTCCCCACCGGTCTCCTCCTTGTTGCTATCGCTCGAGCAGGAGCTTTCATCGTCGGTCAAGCTCTCCGTGAAGCACCCTAACCGAATTTTCGAGCGCCCGAAGACCTTGACGGAGAGCAGGTCAGTGATGTCTACTATGCAACTTTATTCTTGTAGACACGTGTTGGGCCTCCAAGCGCAGAGTTTTGTTGGACAGTAGCAATTTTCCCCCAAGTGGATGACCTAAGGTTTATCAATCCATGGGAGGTGTAGGATGAAGATGGTCTCTCTCAAACGACCCTGCAACCAAATACAAGAAATCTGTTGTGTCCCCAACACACCCAATACAATGCCAAATTTTATAGGTGCACTAGTTCGACGGAGAGATGGTGATACAAGCGTAATATGGATGGTAGAAATATATTTTTATAATCTGAATAAATAAAAACAGCAAGGCAGCAAATAGTAAATGGGCACAAAAAGGGTATTGCAATGCTTGAAAATGAGGCCTAGGGTCCGTACTTTCACTATTGCAACCTCTCAACAATGCTAATATAATTGGATCATATAACCACCCCTCAAAGTGCGATGAAGAATCACTCCAAAGTTCCTATCTAGCGGAGAACATAAGAATAAATTGTTTGCAGGGTACGAAACCACCTCAAAGCTATTCTTTCCGTTCGATTTATTCAAGAGTTCATACTAAAATAAGACAAAGCTATTCTTTTTGTTCGATCTATCCTAGAGTTCGTACTAAAATGACACCAAAGCAAATTCATATTCATAATACTCAATCGGACACAAAGAACTTCAAAGAGTGCCCCAAGATTTCTACCGGAGAAACAAAGACAAGAACGTGCATCAACCCCTATGCATAGATTACCCCAATGTCACCTCGGGAATCCGCGAGTTGAGTGCCAAAACATATATCAAGTGAATCAATACAATACCCCATTGTCACCACGAGTATTCAATTGCAAGACATATATCAAGTGTTCTCAAATCCATAAAAGTATTCAATCCGATAACAACGAAATCTCAAAGGGAAAAACTCAATTCATCACAACTAGATAGAGAGGGGAAAACACCATATGATCCGACTATATTAACAAAGCCCGCGATACATCAAGATCATGACATCTCAAGAACATGAGAGAGAGAGATTAAACACATAGCTACTGGTACAAACCCTCAGCCCCTAGGGTGGACTACTCCCTCCTCATCGTGGTGGCCGCCGAGATGATGAAGATGGCCACCGGAGATGATTCCCTCCTCTGGCAGGGTGCCGGAAACGGTCTAGATTGGTTTTAGGTGGCTACAGAGCCTTGCGGCGGCGGAACTTCTGATCTAGGTTAACCCCGAAGCATTTCGGAATATTTGGGAATTTATAGTGCAAAGAGGGGGTGCGGGAGGCCACCGAGGTGGGCACAACCCACCTGGGCGCGCCTGGGCCCCCAGGCACGCCCTGGTGGGTTGTGCCCCCCTCGGGGCACCCCCCAGGTGCTGCTCTGGCCGAAAGGATGTCTCCTGGTCCATAAGAAATCATCGTGGAGTTTTGTTGCATTTGGACTCGGTTTGGTATTGATTTCTTGCGATGTAAAAAACAAGCAAAAAACAGCAACTAGCACTGGGCACTGGGTCAATAGGTTAGTCCTGAAAAATGATATAAAGTTGCTATAAAATGATTGTAAAACAGCCAAGAATGATAAAATAACAGCATGAATACTTCATAAATTATAGATACGTTGGAGACGTATTAGTATCCCCAAGCTTAATTCCTACTCGTCCTCGAGTAGGTAAATGATAAAAGAAATAATTTATGAAGTGTGAATGCTAGCAAAGTGCAGAAGGTTGATCAATGATAATTTCAATCACTTTTCCTAGCATCATAACAACAATTCTTTCTTATAAAACTTCTCATGTTATAGTAGCAACCAATTCACATGTTAAGGTTCAAACAATGAATTCTCTTGAAACTCAACAACCTATGTTCTTAGTCACCAAGCAATTGCAATTCAACTTATTCAACGGAGTTTAAGTAAGAGCTCCACATACTCAACCATCTTATAGTCTTCTATGATTGCTAACACTCACCGCATACACATGAGCAAAACGTTTCAACCAGACACATAGAAATATAGGGGCTTATTGTTTTGCCTCCCAACGTATTCACCTCAAGGGTGATGTCAACAATAATGACTCATGCTACCCATATTCAACTGGACATGTGCCTAGATCTTTCCTCACCACATTATGCTTGCCAAAGGAGAAAAATAAAAAGGAATAGAGAGAAAAACTTTGACTCTTTGCATAAAAGTAAATACTGAAAAGTAAAAGATAGGCCCTTCGCAGAGGGAAGCAGAGGTTGCCATGCACTTATTTGTTTGTATGCTCAACCCCTTAGTGCAAAAGAACGTCACATTATATTTCCCCTTATGATAGCAACCTTTATTATGCAGTCTGTCGCTTTTATTCTTTGCCATCACAAGTTCGTACAACGCTCAATTTTCTCTAACACTAAATGATCTAACACTTTTAGGAGCAAATTTTATTGCTTTTTTGCACTGATGACAACTTACTTGAAGGATCTTTTTCAATCCCTAGGTAGGTATGGTGGGCTCTTGAAAATAAGATTTGGGTTTAAGGGTTTTTGGATTCACAAGTAGTATCTCTACTTGGTGCGGAATTTTTGGCTAGCAAAGATGGGGGGCAAGCATCACATGTTGAAGGATCTATGACAATATAACTTCTTTGTGAATATGAACAAACATAAACCATTACGTTGTGTTCCTTGTCTAACGTCAACAATTTTGGCATATAATAATTTGATGGGGGCTCACAATCACAAAAGATTTCCAAGATAGTGTATTTGCATGTGAAAGTTCTCTTCCTTATACTAATTATTCGTGAATTGCTTGTATGACCAATATTGTGATTGTCAAGCCTCAACAGATTTCACTTTCTAAACCCAATGTGAAGTTACCACTCGGCATGATATGAACATATAATTTCAACTTCATGATATTCAATTTATTCAACAATTTACTCATAGGATATAAGTGAAGCACAAGAGTAAATGACAAGCTACTCCAAAAAGATATAAGTGAAGATCATGAGCATAACATTTCTTTCTCTCAAATTAATTTAAGTGAAGCAAGAGAGAATTTCTTCAAAAATACTAAAGCACACCATGCTCAAAAAGGTATAAGTGAAGCACTAGAGCAATTCTATAGAAAAGAGCTTCGTTGACGGGATGTGTGTGCCGCTTCCCTAGCCTCCCTGGTACCTATTTGATGACTCTATTTTATTTAAAAACTTTCAGATCTAAGTATTTTGTTAAAACAGCAAGAAAAATGAAAATAAAATGACATTCTAAGAATAGCACACATCATGTGAAGAAGCAAAAACTTAGGCTCAACCGATACTAACCGATAATTGTTTAAGAAGAAGGGTGGGATGCCTACCGGGGCATCCTCAAGCTTAGATGCTTGAGACTTCTTGAAATATTATCTTGGGGTGCCTTGGGGATCCCCAAGCTTAAGCTTTTGCGTCTCCTTAATTGATCCGTGGATGACCTAAGGTTTATCAATCCGTGGGAGGTGTAGGATGAAGATGGTCTCTCTCAAACGACCTTGCAACCAAATACAAGAAATCTCTTGTGTCCCCAACACACCCAATATAATGGAAAAATTGTATAGGTGCACTAGTTCGACGAAGAGATGGTGATACAAACGTAATATGTATGGTAGAAATATATTTTTATAATCTGAATAAATAAAAACAGCAAGGTAGCAAATAGTAAACGAGCACAAAAAGGGTATTGCAATGCTTGAAAATGAGGCCTAGGGTCCATACTTTCACTAGTGCAACCTCTCAACAGTGCTAATATAATTGGATCATATAACCACCCCTCAAAGTGCAATGAAGAATCACTCCAAAGTTCTTATCTAGCGGAGAACATAAGAATAAATTGTTTGTAGGGTACGAAACCACCTCAAAGCTATTCTTTCCGTTCGATCTATTCAAGAGTTCGTACTAAAATAACACAAAGCTATTCTTTCTGTTCGATCTATCCTAGAATTCGTACTAACATAACACAAAAGAAAATTCATATTCATAATACTCAATCCAACACAAAGAACTTCAAAGAGTGCCCCAAGATTTCTACCGGAGAAACAAAGACAAGAACGTGCATCAACCCCTATGCATAGATGACCCCAATGTCACCTTGGGAATCCGCGAGTTGAGTGCCAAAACATATATCAAGTGCATCAATACGATACCCCATTGTCACCACGAGTATTCAATTGCAAGACATATATCAAGTGTTCTCAAATCCATAAAAGTATTCAATCCGATAACAACGAAATCTCAAAGAGAAAAACTCAATTCATCACAACAAGATAGAGAGGGGAAAACACCATATGATCCGACTATATTAACAAAGCCCGCGATACATCAAGATCATGACATCTCAAGAACACGAGAGAGAGAGAGAGAGAGAGAGAGAGAGAGAGATTAAACACATAGCTACTGGTACAAATCCTCAGCCCCTAGGGTGGACTGCTCCCTCCTCATCGTGGTGGCCGTCGGGATGATGAATATGGCCAACGGAGATGATTCCCCCCTCCGGCAGGGTGCCGGAAAGGGTCTAGATTGGTTTTCGGTGGCTACAGAGCCTTGCGGCGGCGAAACTTCCGATCTAGGTTAACCCTGAAGGGTTTCAGAATATTTGGGAATTTATAGTGCAAAGAGGGGGTGCGGGAGGCCCCCGAGGTGGGCACAACCCACCTGGGCGCGCCTGGGCCCCCAGGCGTGCCCTGGTGGGTTGTGCCCCCCTGAGGGCACCCCCCAGGTGCTGCTCTGGCCCAAAGGATGTCTCCTGGTCCATAAAAAATCATCATGGAGTTTTGTTGCATTTGGACTCCGTTTGGTATTGATTTCCTGCGATGTAAAAAACAAGCAAAAAATAGCAACTGGCACTGGGCACTGGGTCAATAGGTTAGTCCCAAAAAATGAAATGAAGTTGCTATAAAATGATTGTAAAACATCCAAGAATGATAAAATAACAGCATGAATACTTCATAAATTATAGATACGTTGGAGACGTATCAGTCGGCCTCCACTAATTTGAAGCGAAGGACGTGCCCCTTCATTAGGCAGTGGGCGCGTGCGAAGGTTTTCCAACTGTGATGAAGAAGCATTACCCGAGGGATGGGGAACTCCATGTTCACCCACATGTCGCCATTGCAACATCACTTCATGTGAAGCCTCAACGTCGACGGCTGGTCAACCTCTCGCACCCTCGCGAACGGCTCGGGAAGGCGAAGATGGCTACGCGGCGGCTCGCGCAGCTGCAAGATGAACTCCAGCGCCGTGTCCCCGACATGGCCGCTTGATGAAGCGGGAGGAGAGGGCGGCGCCGCAGGTGCTCCCCTTCCACGTCCACTTCTGCCTCGACCACCTCGCCGACCGCGACCGCGACCCCGTCCAGCACCTTCGTCTTGAGCATCTGACTCTTCCTTAACCGCCACGGCTCTCTAGCGAGAGGAAGATCTTGTCGACTCTGGACGGGGGCGACCGCGGCCACGCCATCTCGGCATGGTGGTGGATGAAGAACAAGGAGAAGAGAAGACGCGAAAGGATGCCCGTCCTCCTCCTTTCGATTCCCCTTTTATAGCCAAGCAGCAAGGGCTGGGGGCTGGCCCTATACCTTCTCTGAAGGGCCCTTTCGAGTCTGGCTCATTAAAGCCATTGGCAACGAGCGAGGTCGTCGACCGCCCTCCCCGAGCCAATCAAAGGCGCATGGGTATCTGCCATGGCACACCTTCCCATATCCCGCGTGTCCGCCACCTACCCTGCGCCATGCATGCGACGTACATGGCGAAAAAGGTGGGTGTAGTGGGAAGAGCGAAACGACAATTACCATCCCGTGAATAAAGGCTATTCACGGGCCGCTGCGAGCATGACAGTCGAGAAGATTATAGTAGTTATTCCCTACCACGCGTGCCCGCGCACTGTTTGGGCCTGGCCCAATGACGCTTCGCACTCGTGTATGGCCTAGGCCCGGGGCTCCTGTCGGTGTACTAAAGTTTGGGCCCTTTAGCACCCCATACTTGTGCACGGGTAGCCGTAGCCACACCCACGGCAAGGCATGAAGAAGGCGATCAAGGATAGATACAAGGCGAAGAGAAGCAGCCAAGCCAGAGACCAGAGAATAGAGGACGAGCTGGACCCCCGGCAAGATCCCTGCCGGGACGACTTGCGAGACCCCGGCAAGATCCTTGCCGGGACGACTTACAGAACACTAACCAGAGCACCACCCTTGAGGTTGAGATCTCTGACACCATCGACAATGTTAATGCCAAGACCCAGGGGCGCGCGCATAGTGGCGTGCAGATCTTTGTGAAGGCTAGAAGACGAGGTACCTAGCGAGATCCTTTCCGGGGACATCTGCAAGGCCCCGGCAAGATCCTTGCCGGGAACATCGGCAAGACCGCGGCAAGACTCCGCCACCCCGTCACCGCTCCAGCACAGTGGCTGGCCTGCCAACCTAGCAAGCACCTACGTGGTGGCATGCAGATCTTATATGAAGACCCTGCCACCTCTCCAGCACAACAGCTAGCCAGCCAACTTGGCACTGCATGCCTCGTCGGCATGGACGCGTGTCAAGACGGAGCGGGGCGGTGACGGACAGGATGGGTTCTACTCCCGTCCCCGATTAAGCTGAAGGGCACGTAAGCAACGCATTTAATGCGTTTGTCCTAAGACGCCGATGATAAACATAGGCACTGTAGCTACTTTACAGCTCATGGGTGCCACTGTGGCAGCCCCTTGGACATATAAAAGGAGCCCCATGGCGTACTGGAGGAGGATTCATACTTTTGAACCTCTCAGCCCAACTTGCATGCAGAGCAGCGAGCCGAAGCTCAGGAACACATAATATACACTCAAACATGCCTAGGGTTTTACGCTTCTCAGCAGCCCAAACCTGGGTAAAAATCTGTCGTGTTGACCGTTAGATCCGCTCTTTGCACTACCCATCTTCTATGCCAAACCATAGAAGGGATCCACGTGATCCCGTAGGTGTCGTTCTCGCCGACAGAGGTCCACCTTGATCCAAAACCGATGTGCATCATTACTTCTAGTAGAAAAGGCCATTGCAAAGCTTTGGTTATGTCTAGCTTCACTAGGACCGTGGGATCCTTTAGGGTGTGTAGTCTACGTGCCGTGCCTTGCACAAGCATGAAATTGTCATGCAAAGACCTTTCGCGCACGAACGCGCTTTGATGATTGCCCACCAGGTGCAGCAAGTCCTTAGTGAGACGAGAGCGCGAGTACCTTGTCAAAGATCTTGATTGCGCCATGATTCAGGCTAACGGTCCGGTAATCCTTGATATCCACCCCTCCCACTTTGTTCGGCAGTAGCGAGACGGTGGCCCTGTTGATGGCCTATAGCCCCCGCATATCTCCACCATGGAACGTCTCTAGCGCTCCCATGAAATCATATTTGATAATGTGCCAACATGTAGCATAAAAACGTCCTGTGAAGCCGTCCAGTCTGGGTGCCTTGTCCATTGGAATTTCCTTGATCACCTTCTCCACCTCTTGCATTGAGAATGGCGCCTCCAGATTCGTCAAGTCCCTCCTTGGCAGCCCAAGCAACTCTAGGTTTAGTGCATGGCTCCTCTCCGCGGCCGAACCTAAGAGGCGCTGGTAGTATTCGTCAACAGCCCCCGCGATATTGTCTTGGCCTGTGTGAACTTGGCCTTCCGAGTGGATGGAGAGGATGATATTCTTCCTCTGCCTGTGGCTGGCTTGGCGGTGGAAGAAGGAGGTGTTGGCCTCTCCGTCCTTAAGCTAAAGTAGGCGAGAACATTATCTAGCAATGGATCGTTGCAGTGAGCACAAGCCAAGGAGCTTTCTCTTAAGGGTTTTGCACAGCTCGTGCTCTTTCTCCGTCAAGACTCTCGAGTCCATTGCCGCGTCCAGCCGGGCAATGACCTCCAACTCAATTGCGATATGTAGCCTAATATTCCCTATCCACCTATCACTCCACCTCTGAAGTGACTTGGCCGTAGCTCGCAGTTTGTTGTCTAGATTAACGAAAGCATTGCCCGAGGGGCCAACCGAGCTCCACGTCGTCTCCACCGTGTGGAAGAAACCATCAGCCTTTGGCCAAAAGGCCTCGAAACGAAAGCGCTTGCCATATGCAAAGTCCGCGTTAAGGTCCAGGAGCAAAGGGCAGTGGTCTGATATGGCCGATCCTAGGGTCGTGAGAAAAGCTACCAGGTGTAGGTCATCCCAGCAGTTGGAGGTGAATACGTGGTCGATCTTCTCCATGGTGGGACGTCGTCGTTCGTTTGACCATGTAAATTTGCGACCGTTGTCGGACTACGGGTTCCGGCAAACCCTTGAGGTTCGAACTCTGTGGTGCGCACGAAGAACTCTCTCTCTCTCTCTAGCTCACTAGCACAACGATCTCAAGGCCTAGCTCGACGAAACCGAAGAACACAGGACACAGGGGTTTATACTGGCTCGGGCCACCGTTGTGGTGTAATACCCTACTCCAGTGTGGTGTGGTGGATTGCCTTGTAGGCTGAGGATGAACAAGTACAAGGTATGAACAACCTCCCGGGGAGAGGTGTTCTTGAGCTCGGTGAGCTAGTGCGTGTGAGGGTGGTTTGAATGATCCGTCCTCCTGCTATGGTGGTGGCTGGTCCTATTTATAGAGGCCATGGTCCTCTTCCCAAGTGTAGGCGGGAAGGGATCCCACAACGGCCAATTTTGAAGGGATACAACTAGTACAAGCTATCCTGACAAAAGGTGGTCTTCGCCTGCCAAAGGCTTTGGTGGTGATGCAGCGGTGGGCTCCGCGATGACCTCTGTCCTACCGTCTTGCTGGTCTTCGTCTTGTTGCACTGATATGGAAACCTTTGCCTGATTCCCCGGGACTCCTCTCCTGCGCCTGCCCCTTTAGCACCAAAGAGGAAACTGATACATTGCGCCTGCTAGCGCCCGCCTGGCCTTGGTCGTCATGGCTCACGTCATGTGAACCTCGCGAGGTGCCCCTTGCGTAGATATCTCCGCTCCTCGGGAGCCAGCCTAGTGAGGCTGCCACTGAGGAGGTCTTGGTGTCGTCCGCCTCGCGAGGCTTGGCCCCTTGCGAGGGTCTTGAGTGGTTGTTGCTGAAGATGGGCCATACCAGGCCGTTGGTGAAGCCACGCAATGGGCCATAGGCAGGCAGGTCTGGGTACCCCCGTTCCCAGGACGCAGACAGTAGCCCCCGGGCCTAAGGCGCGCTCGGACTTGGCTTCGAGGCGAAGCCAAAGGACAAGTGCGGAGCGCTGCGTGCCCCAACCACCTACGGCCTTGATTGACGCATCGCGATTGACGGGACGTGGGCGTCTCCGCTTCCCCACGCTGCCTCGGCAACCGTTTGACTTGATGAGACCCTGCTGCATGCAGAAGAAAACCATCATTACGTGCGATCGTGGAGGCCGACGGTTGGCCTCCTTCTGGCTATAAATGAGGAGAGGGGCGGAGCCCCCGTCGCTCATCTCCTTCTCCACTCCGCCAGCTTCTTCTTCCTCCTCGCTCCACCATCTTGCTGCGACACCCATGGCGCCGACGAAGAGGTTCTCAGCCGCAGAGAAAGGGAAAGCGCGCCACGAGGGACCCGGCTCACCACCGCCCAAGAGGGGGCGCGGCCGTCCCCGCAAGCACGCTGCGATCCCTGCCATGCCCCCCGGGGGACGCGGACATACTCCCTCGGGGACCGGCGTCGTCCTTGGCAGCCGCGGTGGTGCCTCCTCCTGCGGCGGGGGCCGTTCTAGGCGGAGCAGCCCTTGCACCGAGGGGAGGCACGCCGCGGTCGCCCGGCCTCCTTGGCTGCGATTCCATTCGGCGGAGGTGCTCCGGGAGTTCGTCGTGTGGTCAGAGCAGCCGGCCGGCACTTGGCTCCAGCTCCCGCGCTCCTTCACCGGCGAGCTGCCGGCCGCAGGCCTCGACGGCTTCTGGCTGCAAGCTGACGGCTACTGCAGCAAGGCCTCGTGGGCCGTGGTGGAGGTTTCCGCTGCGGGCAACGTGGTCCTGGCCCGCAGCTGGCAAACGTTTGCCCGTGCGTGCGACCTGGGCAGGAGGTGCCCCCTCCACTTCAAGTACGATGGCGTCGCGACCCTCTACGTGAGGGTTTTTGGGGAAGATGGCCGCCGTGCAGGGTGCTGCCCCTAGGACAGCGGCGGCGACGATGAGGTGGGTCTTGACGATGGCTGCGACGATGCCGAGGGCGGGCTCACCCTTGGCGACGGCCATGCCCTGTCCGGCGGCGGCAGCTCCTCCTCCGGCGAAAGCTCCAGCAGCGGTGGCTACGACTAACCGCCACGTCGTCGGGCTCGCTATGAGGACGATGGCGGGTCATCCCGCGGCCGCGCCCCGGTGAAGCACGAGGAGAACTCCGGCTGAGTCCGCGGGGAGGCGCTGGGAGCCAGCCCTCATGAGCTGCTGCGGGTGTGGGCGCCGCTTTTGCTTGTCCTTTCCTTTCTTCTTGTATTCCAAGAAACAAGTATGGGGGCGAGGGCGTGTAATGAACCGTAATTCTTATGCCGCTCATGTTATGTTTATCGTTTCTGTGTTGTGTGGTGGCATCTGTGCTTCTTGTAGGCGTAGAGGGATAACTTAGCTTGATACATCCGAGGTAGTTTCCAACTCATGAGGGCGCGTGCCTCCTGGCATCTGGTGGGGCTTCCCTACTGCCGACTCGGGAGCCGCTGACCTCGGGAGACATCGCGAAGCTGTGAAAATTCGTTAGGAAATCCCTATCCTTCCTTCCGCGAGGCCTCGGGCATGGGCTGATCATGGCCTAGCGCACCGCGTCGCGGTACCCGTGGGGCACAGACTTAGAAGGGTGCGCCGATCACGAGCTCAATCGAGGGCGCCTCGCGAAGACCAAGGGAGTCGAAGCTCTGGAGCGACAGGGCTTTGGCGAGGTGTGCCCGTGACCGAGTTGGCCCAGCGCACTCACACACCTGCCCAGCCCCCGCGCGAGGCACGCGAGGGAGAGCATCGGGCAACTGCCGTCCTCCCTGGCGCAAAACAAAGAACCGAGCGAAGAAGTAGAAAGAAGAAGGGATTCCACCAAACAATCGAGAAACGCCGGAACTTCAAATTCCATTAAAAAGGTTGCAAGCCAACTACAGAAAGCAAATGAACAGCCGCGATCGGCACCTAGTCTAGTCTTCTCACCAGCGCGGAGCTAAGTGCTGCCACTAGGATGTGGGAGGGAGCCCCCGAGGCCCGAGGGCGGCACTCCGGAGACTCCAGGGCGTGTACAGCCCCACTCATTATTACGTGACAGTGTCACAAGCGAAGACCTTCACAGGCACTGGGCCTTGCTTCATGGGTAGAACTTCCGGAGGTGCTGGATGTTCCAGGCGTTCTGGATGGCGATCCCGTCCTGCGTCTCCAGGCGCGTGGCGCCAGGCCTGGAGACGCGGGCAATCCTAAACGGGCCCTCCCACATGGGTGAGAGCTTATGCAGCCCTTCCTTGGAGAGCACCCGCCTCAGGACGAGGTGGCCCACCTCGAGCGTCCTGGAGCGGACGTTGCGGCAGTGATACCGTCGCAGCGCCTGCTGGTATCTTGCTGCCCTGAGCGAGGCTTGGCGGCGACGTTCCTCCCCCAGCACGAGGTCCATCCCCCGCATGGCGTCCTGACATGCCTCGTCAAACGCCAGGACCCGCACGGAGCGATGCCTGACCTCATGAGGGAGAACCGCTTCGGCTCCGTAGACGAGGAAGAACGGGGTCTCACCTGTTGGCTTGGTGGCGGTGGTGCGGATGGACCACAACACGGACTGGAGCTCGTCGTGCCAGCCCCTACCGCAGGCCTCGAGCTTCTTCTTGAAGGTCCTGGTCTTGAGGCCTCTCAAGACCTCCACGTTGGCGCGCTCGGCATGGCCATTGCTCCTGGGGTGTGCCACTGAGGCGTAGCATATCTGCATTCCAAGGTTAGCACAATATGTCTTGAAGAGATCGCTAGTGAACTGTGAGCCGTTGTCGGTGATGATGCGGTTAGGGACCCCAAAACGGCTCACGAGGCCCTTGATGAACTTGACTGCAGAGCCGGCTGGGATGGTGCGGACGGCTTCCACCTCCACCCACTTAGTGAACTTGTCGATGGCGTCGTAGAGTTAGCGGTAGCCCCCAGGCGCTCGAGGGAATGGACCCAGGATATCCAGCCCCCAGACCGCGAACGGCCACGAGAGTGGGATAGTCTAGAGACCCTGAGCTAGCTGGTGGATTTGCTTGGCATGGAACTGGTAGGCCTCATAGGATCTCACCAGCTCGCTTGCGTCGTTGAGTGCCGTAGGCCAGTAGGACCCGCTGCGGAACGCCTTGCCCACCAGGGTGCGTGACGACGAGTGATGCCTGCAATCTCCGCCATGTATGTCAGCTAGCAGCTCGCACCCCTCCTTCCTGGAGATGCATCGCAAGGAAACATCATTTGGTCGTTTTCTGTATAACTCACCATCCTAGATGCAGTATGCTATAGCCTGTCGGGCCACGTGCTTTGTGTCCTCCTCCTTCTCCGGTAGTGATCCTTGCCCCAGGTATGCCCTGAATTCTTTGGTCCAACACCCCTCCTGAGGCTCGAGCGCGAGGAGTAGGCGCGCCCCTAAGGTGGGGCCGCAGGCGGGGGCTCCTGAGGCTGGTGGCGGGGGAAGCTCCTCTTGAGGCAGTGTTGGCTCCGCAGCCGGAGGGGCCGCGGAAGGCTTGAAGAGCCGCTCCTCGAAGACGCCGGGTTCCTGTGGCTGACGCTTGGACACCCTCTTGGTGATGTCGTTGGCCTCCTTTATTGGGAAACGAGGCACATGCTGCAGCTCCAGGCCCAGAAATTGCTTCTCCATCTTGCGCACCTCCGCGGGGTATGCCTCCATGTGCTCGTCCTTTGGCTCATATACCTTGTTGGAAAAGTTGACGAGGAGCTGAAAGTCACCCTTCATGGTGAGGCGTTTCATCCCCAAGGCTGCCGCAGCCTTGAGGCCGACGATCAGCCCCTCGTATTCTGTGATGTTGTTGGAGACCTTCTCGCCCCGCTGGAAGCAGAGCTGCACGGCATAGTAGAGCTTGTCTTGGGTGCGCGAGACGAGCACGACACCAGCCCTCGCGCCCTGGCGTGCGAAAGTGCCGTCCAAGTACATGACTCAACCGTCTGGTGCTTCGCTTCCCAGTGAGAGAGATCGGTCCTTGCTCGCTTCGGGCCTTGGGGCGTCGGTCCATTCCGCCACAAAGTCGGCGAGTGCAGCCCCCTTGATGACCCTGGTGGTGCTAAACTCTAGCTGAAACGCCTGCAACTCGATGTTCCATTCGGCGAACCTTCTTGCAGCATTGGGGCTCCGGAGTATCCTCTCTAGCGGGTACGCTGAGACGACCTTGATGGGGTGGCCTTGAAAGTAGTGACGCAGTTTGCGCGAGGCCACAAGGAGCGCGAGTAGAAGCTTCTGTGGCATGGGATAGCGTGCCCTTGCGTCCCTAGCACCATGCTGACGAAATACACCAGGTGCTCGACGAGGGTAGGAGCTTCGATGGGGTCCGAAGTCTCTGGAGCTAGGGACGCCTCCGGAGGCCGGGGGACCTCAGGAGCTTGGCTACCCATCGAGGCCACCGCGGTCTCGGGGGCGCCGTCTTGCGGAGCCTGGTCATCTGCTGACGTCGCTATGGCTTTAGGGGAGCCGTCATGGTGCCACATCTTCCCAGCTGAAGGTGAGGCATTGTGCAGCTGGCCCTTGGCCTAACGTTCCTCGCGGACAGCCACCAACGCTGTGCTGGCGGAATGAGGCGTTGCGGCTAGGTAAAGCACCACGGGCTCGAGGGGACGAGGCGCTACCATCACCAGCGGGCTGGTCAGGTATCTCTTGAGGTCTTGGAATGCTAGGTCAGCCTCCGGGGTCCACTTGAATGGGCCTTTCTTCTTCATCAGCTTGAACAACGGTAGGGCGCGCTCCCCCAGCTTGGAGATAAAGCGCCCCAGCGAGGTCACACAGCCTGCGAGCTTTTGCATTTCTTTGAGGGTCTGAGATGGGATCATGTCTTCTATTGCCTTGACCTTGTCCGGATTCTCCTCGATCCCCATGTGCGATACGAGGAAACCCAGCAGCTTGCCGGATGGGACGCCGAACACGCACTTCTGTGGATTGAGCCGCAGATCCACCTGGTGCAGGCTGGCGAACGTCTCCTCCAGGTCCTGAATGAGGGTCCTTGCCTCCCGAGACTTCACCACAATGTCGTCGATGTTTCCTCCTGAGCTGTTGGCCCAGGGTGATGTGCATTAGTCGCTGGAAGGTCGCCCCAGCGTTGCGCAGCCCGAACGACATGCAGGTGTAGCAGTACACCCCGCACGGGGTCAAGAAGGCCGTCTTTTCTACGTCTTCCACTGCCATCTTGATCTGGTGGTAGCCCGAGAAAGCATCCAGGGAACATAACAGGTCGCACTCGGCGGTGGAGTCGACGATCTGATGAATGCGCGGAAGCGGGAACAGGTCCTGAGGGCAGGCCTTATTGAGGTTGGTGAAGTGGACACACATGCGTTCCTTCCCGCCCTTCTTGGGCACGACAACAGGGTTTGCCAACCATTCTGGGTACCGTACTTCGCAGATGACGCCCACCGCCTGTAGCTTGCGGGTTTCCTGGATGATGAAGGACTGCTTCTCCGTGGACTACCGTCGCGCCTTCTGCTTCACCAGGCGCACATTGGGGCACACCCTCAAGTGGTGCTCAATTACTCCCCTCGGGACCTCCACCAGCTGCTTGGGCTCCCAGGCGAATACATCTTTGTTCGCTCGCAAGAACTTCACCAGTGCCTCTTCTTGGTCGGGGTCGAGGTTGGCACCTATGATGAAGGTGGCTCCTGAGGCCCCGTCATGATCGACCGATACTTGCTTCGTCTTGGCCCGATCTTGCGAAAATAGCTGCTTCTTTTTTGCCGGCGCAGCCCCCTGGGCTCCAGATACCGCTTCGCCAGTGGGGTGAGTTGCCGCTGCTGCCCTGAGAGCGAGCCTAAGGGCCGCCAGGGCCCCCTTGGTGTCTCCGGCCACGGTAAGGACTCCGTTGCTTCCCGGCATCTTCATCAGGTTGTAGGCGGGATGGGTTGCCGCCATGAACTGAGCCAGGGCAGGGTACCCGAGGATGACGTTGTACGGGAGGCCGATGCGGGCGATGTCGAAGTCAATAAGCTTGGTGCGGTAGTTGTTGTTGGGTAACGCAGTAATTTCAAAAATTTCCTACGCACACGCAAGATCATGCTGATGCATAGCAACGAGAGGGGAGAGTGTAGTCCACGTACCCTTGTAGACCGTAAGCGGAAGCGTTATGACAACGCGGTTGATGTAGTCGTACGTCTTCACGATCCGACTGATCCTAGTACCGAAAGTACGACACCTCCGCGATCTGCACACATTCAGCTTGATGACGTCCCTCGTACTCTTGATCCAGTTGAGGCCGAGGGAGAGTTCCGTCAGCACGACGGCGTGGCGACGGTGATGATGAAGTTACCGGCGCAGGGCTTTGCCTAAGCACTACGACGATATGACCGAGGTATGTAACTATGGAGGGGGGCACCGCACACGGCTAAGAGATTGTCTGTTGTGTCTTTGGGGTGTCCCCAGCCCACGTATATAAAGGAGGGAGGAGGAGGAGGCCGGCCCTAGAGGTGGCGCGCCAAGTGTGGGGAGTCCTACTAGGACTCCCAAGTCCTAGTAGGATTCCCCTTTTCCTTTCTGGAGTAGGAGAGAAGAAAGAGGGAGTAGGAAAGGGCAAGGGGGCGCCGCCCCCTTTCCCCTAGTCCAATTCGGACCCATGGGGGCGCGCGCCTCCTTCCCTTTGGCCTACCTCCTCTATTCCCGTATGGCCCAATAAGGCCCAATACTTCTCCCGGCGAATTCCCGTAACTCTCCGGTACTCCGAAAGATACCCGAATTACTCAGAACCTTTTTGATGTCCGAATATAGCCTTCCAATATATCGATCTTTACCTCTCGACAATTTCGAGACTCCTCGTCATGTCCCCGATCTCATCCGGGACTACGAACAAACTTCGGTCATCAAATCACATAACTCATAATACAATTCGTCATCGAACGTTAAGCATGCGAACCCTACGGGTTCGAGAACTATGTAGACCTGACCGAGACACATCTCCGGTCAATAACCAATAGCGGAACCTAGATGCTCATATTGGCTCCTACATATTCTACGAAGATCTTTATCGGTCAAACCGCATAACAACGTACGTTGTTCCCTTTGTCATCGGTATGTTACTTGCCCGAGATTCGATCGTCGGTATCCTCATACCTAGTTCAATCTCGTTACCAGCAAGTCTCTTTAGTCATTCCGTAACGCATCATCTTGCAACTAACTCATTAGTCACAATGCTTGCAAGGCTTATAGTGATGTGCATTACCGAGAGGGCCCAGAGATACCTCTCTGATACATGGAGTGACAAATCCTAATCTTGATCTATGCCAACTCAACAAACACCATCGGAGACACCTGTAGAGCATCTTTATAATCACCCAGTTACGTTGTGACGTTTGATAGCACACAAGGTGTTCCTCCGGTATTTGGGAGTTGCATAATCTCATAGTCTCAGGAACATGTATAAGTCATGAAGAAAGTAGTAGCAATGAAACTGTAACGATCATAATGCTAAGCTAACGAATGGGTCTTGTCCATTACACCATTCCCCTAATGATGTGATCCCGTTCATCAAATGACAACACATGTCTATGGTTAGGAAACATAACCATCTTTGATAAACGAGCTAGTCAAGTAGAGGCATACTTGGGACACTTTGTTTTGTCTATGTATTCACACATGTACTAAGTTTCCGGTTAATAAAATTCTAGCATGAATAATAAACATTTATCATGAAATAAGGAAATAAATAATAACTTTATTATTGCCTCTAGGGCATATTTCCTTCAGTCTCCCACTTGCACTAGAGTCAATAATCTAGTTCACATCGCCATGTGATTTAACACCAATAGTTCACATCACCATGTGATTAACACCCATAGTTCACATCGCCATGTGACCAACACTCAAAGGGTTTACTAGAGTCAGTAATCTTAGTTCACATCGCCATGTGATTAACACCCACAGAGTACTAATGTGTGATCATGTTTTGCTTGTGAGAGAAGTTTAGTCAACGGGTCTGCCATATTCAGATCCGTATGTATTTTGCAAATTTCTATGTCAACAATGCTCTACACGGAGCTACTCTAGCTAATTGCTCCCACTCTCAATATGTATCCAGATTGAGACTTAGAGTCATCTGGATCAGTGTCAAAACTTGCATCGACGTAACCCTTTACGACGAACCTTTCGTCACCTGCATAATCGAGAAACATATCCTTATTCCACTAAGGATAATTTTGACCGCTGTCTAGTGATCTACTCCTAGATCACTATTGTACTCCCTTGCCAAACTCAGTGTAGGGTATACAATAGATGTGGTACACAGCATGGCATACTTTATAGAACCTATGGCTGAGGCATAGGGAATGACTTTCATTCTCTTTCTATCTTCTGCCGTGGTCGGGTTTTGAGTCTTACTCAATTTATCACCTTGCAATACAGGTAAGAACTCCTTCTTTGATTGTTCCATTTTGAACTACTTCAAAAATTTGTCAAGGTATGTACTCATTGAAAAAACTTATCTAGCGTTTTGATCTATCTCTATAGATCTTGATGCTCAATATGTAAGCAGCTGCATTGAGGTCTTTCTTTGAAAAACTCCTTTCAAACACTCCTTTTATGCTTTCCAGAAAATTCTACATCATTTCCGATCAACAATATGTCATTCGCATATACTTATCAGAAAGGTTGTAGTGCTCCCACTCACTTTCTTGTAAATACATGCTTCATCGCAAGTCTGTATAAAACTATATGCTTGATCAACTCATCAAAGCGTATATTCCAACTCTGAGATGCTTTGCACCAGTCCATGGTTGGATCGCTGGAGCTTGCACATTTTGTTAGCACCTTTAGGATCGACAAAACCTTCTGGTTGCATCATATACAACTCTTCTTTAAGAAATCCATTAAGGAATGTAGTTTTGACATCCATTTGTCAGATTTCATAAAATGTGGTAATTTGCTAACATGATTCGGACAGACTTAAGCATCGCTACGAGTGAGAAAATCTCTACCACCCTTCTATGAGCTCACCCACGGACATATATATGGACAATAACATATAGAGCAATGCACCATCCTTCCATTTTCTAACCGGAAAGACTACAGGTTCAGTCAGGACAGAAGGAGGAGGCTCTTCGCCGCATCGAAACCCAAGAATTCATGCTTTACATGGTATATCGCCCGCCCCGCTACTACCCTCACTTTTTCACCAGCAGATGCATTATTCTTAAATGATAAAGTACATAATAGCTCTTCCTCATTATGTTTGTGCAGATCAAAAATTATACGGAAATCCGAATGGTGCAAGATGGCTCGTCGGCGCGATCAACTTACCCTGAAAGTTGAATTCATGGGACGTCCCCCGATGTTGTATCCACAAAAGGACCACAATTTGGCTATGCGAACTCCATTTGAGCTCCACCACCCGCCAAAATGATCACAACTAAATGTGGTTCGCGTCCATCACCCTCTTCATTGGCGTCGACAACATTTCGGGGGTCGGGTCCAGGTTAAAAAACTGAGTTTCAGATGATTTTATCTGATGCATCATAGTCAACACCTTGAACTTTGTCAAAAACCTTTTTCGACAAGTCTAGCTTTGTAGATAGTAACACTACTATCAGCGTCCGTCTTCCTCTTGAAGATCCATTTATTTTCTATGGCTTGCGGATCATCGAGCAAGTCAACCAAAGTCCACACTTTGTTCTCATACATGGATCCCATCTCAGATTTCATGGCCTCAAGCCATTTCGCGGAATATGGGCTCATCATCACTTCCTCATAGTTCGTAGGTTCGTCATGGTCAAGTAACATGAACTCCAGAATAGGATTACCGTACCACTCTGGTGCAGATCTTACTCTGGTTAACCTATGAGGTTTGGTAGTAACTTGATCTGAAGTTACATGATCATCATCATTAGCTTCCTCACTAATTGGTGTAGGAGTCGCAGGAACAGATTTCTGTGATGAACTACTTTCCAATAAGGGAGCAGGTACAATTACCTCATCAAGTGCTACTTTCCTACCACTCACTTCTTTCGAGAGAAACTCCTTCTCTAGAAAGGATCCACTCTTAGCAACGAATGTCTTGCCTTTGGATCTGTGATAGAAGGTGTACCCAACAGTCTCCTTTGGGTATCTTATGAAGACACATTTCTCCGATTTGGGTTTGAGCTTATCAGGTTGAAGCTATTTCACATAAGCATCACAGCCCAAACTTTAAGAAACGACAACTTGGGTTTCTCGCCAAACCTCAGTTCATAAGGTGTCGTCTCAACAGATTTAGATGGTGCCCTATTTAATGTGAATGCAGCTGTCTCTAATGCATAACCCCAAAATGATAGTGGTAAATCGGTAAGAGACATCATAGATTGCACTATATCCAATAAAGTGCGGTTATGACATTCTGACACACCATTATGTTGTGGTGTTCCAGGTGGCATGAGTTTGTGAAACTATTCCACATTGTTTTAATTGAAGGCCAAACTCGTAACTCAAATATTTGCCTCTACGATCAGATCGTAGAAACTTTATTTTCTTGTTACGATGATTCTCTACTTCACTCTGAAAATCTTTGAACTTTTCAAGTGTTTCATACTTGTGTTTCATCAAGTAGATATACACATATCTGCTCAAATCATCTGTGAAGGTCAGAAAACAATGATACCCGCCGTGAGCCTCAACGCTCATTTGACTGCATAGATCGGTATGTATTATTTCCAATAAGTCAGTGGCTCGCTCCATTGTTCCGGAGAACAGAGTCTTAGTCATCTTTCCCATGAGGCATGGTTCGCAAGCATCAATGATTCATAATCAAGTGATTCCAAAAGTCCATCGGCATGGAGTTTCTTCATGCGCTTTACACCAATATGTCCTAAACGGCAGTGCCACAAATAAGTTGCACTATCATTATTAACTTTGCATCTTTTGGCTTCAATATTATGAATATGTGTATCACTACGATCGAGATTCAATAAACCATTTACATTGAGTGTATGACCATAAAAGGTTTTTATTCATGTAAATAGAACAACAATTATTCTTTGACTTAAATGAATAACCGTATTGCAATAAACATGATCCAATCATATTCATGCTTAACGCAAACACCAAATAACATTTATTTTAGGTTCAACACTAATCTGAAGGTAAAAGGAGTGTGCGATGGTGATCTTATCAACCTTGGAATCATTTCCAACACACATCGTCACCTTGCCCTTAACTAGTCTCTGTTTATTTTGCAACTCCCATTTCGAGTTACTACTCTTAGCAACTGAACTAGTATCAAATACCGAGGGGTTGCTATAAACACTAGTAAAGTACACATCAATAACATGTATATCAAATATACCTTTGTTCATTTTGCCATCCTTCTTATCCGCCAAGTATCTAGGGGCAGTTCCACTTCCAATGACCATTTCTTATCTGGAAGATTAACTCCCACTTGATTCAAGCAATTGTAGTACCCAGACAATCTGAGCACATGCTCACTGGTGAGCCATTCTCCTCCATTTTGTAGGCAAAGTACTGTCAAAGGTCTCATTCCTCTCGACACGGGCATGAGTATGAAATACCAATTTAAACTCTTGGAACATCTTATATGCTCCATGGCGTTCAAAACATTTTTGAAGTCCCGATTCTAAGCCGTAAAGCATGGTGCACTAAACCATCAACTAGTCATCATACCGAGCTTTGTCAAACATTCATAACGTTTGTATCTGCTCCTGCAATAGGTCCGTCACCTAGCGGTGCATCAAGGACATAATTCTTCTGTGCAGCAATGAGGATAATCCTCAGATCATGGACCTAGTCCGCATCATTGCTACTATGATCTTTCAACATAGTTTTTCTCTAGGAACATATCAAAAATAAACGGGGAGCTACATCACGAGCTATTGATCGACAACACAGTGATGCAAAAACTACCAGGAATAAGTTCATGATAAAGTAAAGTTCAATTAATCATATTGCTTAAGAACTCCTACTTAGATAGACATCCCTCTAATCATCTAAGTGATCACGTGATCCAAATCAACTAAACCATGTCCGACCATCACGTGAGATGGAGTAGTTTTCAATGGTGAACATCACTATGTTGATCAAATCTACTATATGATTCACGCTGGACCTTTCGGTATCAGTGTTCCGAGGCCATATCTGCATATGCTAGGCTCGTCAAGTTTAACCCGAGTATTCTGCGTGTGCAAAACTGGCTTGCACCCATTGTATGTGAACCTAGAGCTTATCACACCCGATCATCACGTGGTGTCTCGGCACGACGAACTTTCGCAATGGTGCATACTCAGGGAGAACACTTGTACCTTGAAATTTAGTGAGAGATCATCTTATAATGCTACCGCCGAACTAAGAAAAATAAGATGCATAAAGGATAAACATCACATGCACTCAATATAAGTGATATGATATGGCCATCATCATCTTGTGCCTTTGATCTCCATCTCCAAAGCTCCGTCATGATCACCATCATCACCGGCGCGACACCTTGATCTCCATCGTAGCATTGTTGTCGTCTTGCCAACTGTTGCTTCTACGACTATCGCTACTGCTTAGTGATAAAGTAAAAACAATTACAGGGCGATTGCATTGCATACAATAAAGCGACAACCATATGGCTCCTGCCAGTTGTCGATAACTCTGTTACAAAACATGATCATCTCATACAATAAATTTAGCATCATGCCTTGACCATATCACATCACAACATGCCCTGCAAAAACAAGTTAGACGTCCTCTACTTTGTTGTTGCAAGTTTTACGTGGCTGCTACTGGCTGAGCAAGAAGCGTTCTTATCTACACATCAAAAACCACAACGATTTTTCGTCAAGTATGTGCTGTTTTAACCTTCAACAAGGACCGGGCGTAGCCACACTCGATTCAATTAAAGTCGGAGAAACTGACACCCGCCAGCCACCTGTGTGCGAAGCACGTCGATAGAACCAGTCTCGCGTAAGCATACGCGTAATGTCGGTCCGGGCCGCTTCATCCAACAATACTGCCGAATCAAAGTATGACATGGTGGTAAGCATTATGACTATTATCGCCCACAACTCACTTGTGTTCTACTCATGCATAAAACATCTACGCATAAACTTGGCTCGGATGCCACTGTTGGGTAACGCAGTAATTTCAAAAATTTCTTATGCACACGCAAGATCATGGTGATGCATAGCAACGAGAGGGGAGAGTGTTGTCCACGTACCCTCGTAGACCGTAAGCGGAAGCGTTATGACAACGCGGTTGATGTAGTCGTACGTCTTCACGATCCGACTGATCCTAGTACCAAAAGTACGATACCTCCGCGATCTGCACACGTTCAGCTCGATGACGTCCCTCGTACTCTTGATCCAGTTGAGGCCGAGGGAGAGTTCCGTCAGCACGATGGCGTGGCGACGGTGATGATGAAGTTACCGGCGCAGGGCTTTGCCTAAGCACTACGACGATATGACCGAGGTGTGTAACTGTGGAGGGGGGCACCGCACACGGCTAAGAGATTGTCTGTTGTGTCTTTGGGGTGTCCCCTGCCCACGTATATAAAGGAGGGAGGAGGAGGAGGCCGGCCCTAGAGGTGGCGCGCCAAGTGTGGGGAGTCCTACTAGGACTCCCAAGTCCTAGTAGGATTCCCCTTTTCCTTTCTGGAGTAGGAGAGAAGAAAGAGGGAGTAGGAAAGGGCAAGGGGGCGCCGCCCCCTTTCCCCTAGTCCAATTCAGACCCATGGGGGGCGCGCGCCTCCTTCCCTTTGGCCTGCCTCCTCTATTCCCGTATGGCCCGATAAGGCCCAATACTTCTCCCGGCGAATTCCCGTAACACTCCGGTACTCCGAAAAATACCCGAATCACTCGGAACCTTTCCGATGTCCGAATATAGCCTTCCAATATATCGATCTTTACCTCTCGACAATTTAAAGACTCCTCGTCATGTCCCCGGTCTCATCCGGGACTACGAACAAACTTTGGTCATCAAATCACATAACTCATAATACAAATCATCATCGAACGTTAAGCGTGCGGACCCTGCGGGTTTGAGAACTATGTAGACATGACCGAGACACATCTCCGGTCAATAACCAATAGCGGAACCTGGATGCTCATATTGGCTCCTACATATTCTACGAAGATCTTTATCGGTCAAACCACATAACAACATACGTTGTTCCCATTGTGATCGGTATGTTACTTGCCCGAGATTCGATCGTCGGTATCCTCATACCTAGTTCAATCTCGTTACCGGCAAGTCTCTTTACTCGTTCTGTAATGCATCATCCCGTAACTAACTCATTAGTCACAATGCTTGCAAGGCTTATAGTGATGTGCATTACCGAGCGGGCCTAGAGATACCTCTCCGATACACGGAGTGACAAATCCTAATCTTGATCTATGCCAACTCAACAAACACCATCGGAGACACCTGTAGAGCATCTTTGTAATCACCCAGTTACGTTGTGACGTTTGATAGCACACAAGGTGTTCCTCCGGTATTCGGGAGTTGCATAATCTCATAGTCTCAGGAACATGTATAAGTCATGAAGAAAATAGTAGCAATGAAACTGTAACGATCATAATGCTAAGCTAACGAATGGGTCTTGTCCATTACATCATTCCCCTAATGATGTGACCCCGTTCATCAAATGAACACACATGTCTATGGTTAGGAAACATAACCATCTTTGATAAACGAGCTAGTCAAGTAGAGGCATACTAGGGACTCTTTGTTTTGTCTATGTATTCACACATGTACTAAGTTTTCGGTTAATAAAATTCTAGCATGCATAATAAACATTTATCATGAAACAAGGAGATAAATAATAAATTTATTATTGCCTCTAGGGCATATTTCCAATAAAGTACGGTTATGACGTTCGGACACACCATTACATTGTGGTGTTCCAGGTGGCATGAGTTTGTGAAACTATTCCACATTGTTTTAATTGAAGGACAAACTCGTAACTCAAATATTTGCCTCTACGATCAGATCGTAGAAACTTTATTTTCTTGTTACGATGATTCTCTACTTCACTCTAAAAATCTTTGAACTTTTCAAGTGTTTCAGACTTGTGTTTCATCAAGTAGATATACACATATCTGCTCAAATCATCTGTGAAGTCCAGAAAACATTGATACCCGTCGTGAGCCTCAACGCTCATTGGGCCGCATACATTGGTATGTATTATTTCCAATAAGTCAGTGGCTCGCTCCATTGTTTCGGAGAATGGAGTCTTAGTCATCTTGCCCATGAGGCATGGTTCGCAAGCATCAATGATTCATAATCAAGTGATTCCATAAGTCCATCGGCATGGAGTTTCTTCATGTGCTTTACACCAATATGTCCTAAACGGCAGTGCCACAAATAAGTTGCACTATCATTATTAACTTTGCATCTTTTGGCTTCAATATTATGAATATGTGTATCACTACGATCGAGATTCAATAAACCATTTACATTGAGTGTATGACCATAAAAGGTTTTTATTCATGTAAATAGAACAACAATTATTCTTTGACTTAAATGAATAACCGTATTGCAATAAACATGATCCAATCATATTCATGCTTAATGCAAACACCAAATAACATTTATTTTAGGTTCAACACTAATCCCGAAGGTAAAAGGAGTGTGCGATGGTGATCTTATCAACCTTGGAATCATTTCAACACATCGTCACCTTGCCCTTAACTAGTCTCTGTTTATTTTGCAACTCCCGTTTCGAGTTACTACTCTTAGCAACTGAACTAGTATCAAATACCGAAGGGTTGCTATAAACACTAGTAAAGTACACATCAATAACATGTATATCAAATATACCTTTGTTCATTTTGCCATCCTTCTTATCCGCCAAGTATCTAGGGGCAGTTCCACTTCCAGTGACCATTTCTTTTGCAGTAGAAGCACTCAGTTTCAGGCTTGAGTCTAGCTTTGGGTTTCTTCACGGGAGTGAAAACTTGTTTGTCATTCTTCTTGAAGTTCCCTTCCTATTATTTTTCCCTTTTTCTTGATGGTCTTGTTAACCATCAACACTTGATGCTCTTTCTTGATTTCTACCTTCGCCAATTTCAACATCACGAAGAGCTCGGGAATTACTTTCGTCATCCCTTGCATATTATAGTTCATCACGAAGTTCTAGTAACTTGGTGATAGTGACTAGAGAACTTTGTCAATTACAATCTTATCTGGAAGATTAACTCCCACTTGATTCAAGCAATTGTAGTACCCAGACAATCTGAGCACATGCTCATTGGTTGAGCCATTCTGCTCCATTTTGTAGGCAAAGTACTGTCAGAGGTCTCATACCTCTCGACACGGGCATGAGTATGAAATACCAATTTCAACTCTTGGAACATCTTATATGCTCCATGGCGTTCAAAACATTTTTGAAGTCCCGGTTCTAAGCCGTAAAGCATGGTGCACTAAACTATCAACTAGTCATCATACCGAGCTTTGTCAAACATTCATAATGTTTGTATCTGCTCCTGCAATAGGTCCGTCACCTAGCGGTGCATCAAGGACATAATTCTTCTGTGCAGCAATGAGGATAATCCTCAGATCACGGACCTAGTCCGCATCATTGGTACTATCATCTTTCAACATAGTTTTTCTCTAGGAACATATCAAAAATAAACGGGGAGCTACATCGCGAGCTATTGATCTACAACACAGTTATGCAAAGACTACCATGACTAAGTTCATGATAAAGTAAAGTTCAGTTAATCATATTACTTAAGAACCCCTACTTAGATAGACATCCCTCTAATCATCTAAGTGATCACGTGATCCAAATCAACTAAACCATGTCCGATCATCACGTGAGATGGAGTAGTTTTCAATGGTGAACATCACTATGTTGATCATATCTACTATATGATTCACGCTCGACATTTCGGTCTCAGTGTTCCGAGGCCATATCTGCATATGCTAGGCTCGTCAAGTAGAGGCATACTAGGGACACTTTGTTTTGTCTATGAATTCACACATGTACTAAGTTTCCGGTTAATACAATTGTAGCATGAATAATAAACACTTATCATGAAATAAGGAAATAAATAATAACTTTATTATTGCCTCTAGGTCATATTTCCTTCAGTTGTTGCGGGCGCCGAAGGTGACGGGGAGGCAGATCTGCCCCAGGGGGCTGGTGAATCCACCACCAACTCCAGAGAAGGGCTTGGTGTGGCGGAGCTGGCCGAGTGGCATGTGGAGCAAGCTGAAGGCCTCCACGGAGAGCACGTTGAGGCCGGCTCCTCCGTCAATGAGGGTCTTGGTAACCGCCACATTGCAGATGGTGGGTGTGCAGAGCATCGGGAGCGCACCCGAACCCGCGGTGGTCGCCGGGTGGTCCTCTGAGTCGAAGGTGAGGTCAGCCTTGGGTTCTGCCCATCCTAGAGGAGCCCCTGCTGCAGACGCGTGACGCCCACCTGGCGGACGAACTGCTTGACGTGATGACCCGAGGGCGGTGCCTGCGAACCCCCTAGGAGGGCCGCGTCGGCGGGGGGCGCTGGTGCCGCGAAGCGCGCGATGAAGGGGTAGCGCAGCTCCTCCCAGGAGGCCATAAAGGACTTCGGCAGGTTGAGCAACCAGGCGCTTGGCACGCCAGTGAGGGCCATGGGGAACCAGTTGGCCATGACCTTGTCATCGCCTCCGGCTTCAGAAACGGCCTCCTCGTATGCCGATAGGAAAGCCGCCGGATCCGCCGCGCCGTCGTAGCGAGGGGGCATCTCCGACTTGAACTTGTGCGGCCACCGCACTTGCCGCAAGGCGGGGGTGAAGGCCAGGAGACCCCTGGCGCCTCCATGCGTGCCGGTTGGCCCAGTCGGAGGACAAGCCCCTGAGGAGGTCTTAGTGTCGTCCGCCTCGCGAGGCTTGGCCCCTCACGAGGGTCTTGAGTGGTTGTTGCTGAAGATGGGCCGTACCAGGCCGTTGGTGGAGCCACGCCATGGGCCGCAGGCAGGCAGGTCTGGGTACCCCGTTCCCAAGACCAGAGCCGAGATTGTGTTAGTCATACGGTGCGGACTGGAAAGCCCCACCATCGTCTCATCTCATGCAATTAGAACACCTCCGCGGGTCTCTGCAGCCGGCAAATTAAAGAAATTTTCTAGTTTATTACCAAGGCACTATCTGACGATATCAGTTGTCAAGTTCTCGACTTCTGTCTCCTGGAGGCAAGCCATGATTGGGTTCGCTGCCGCTACCACCTGAAAGATAGTGCTACATCTTGCCGGTGAATTCAACCCACGAACATTCCACACGAGGAGTTTGTATGGCTGTGTATCCATTTATCTAGCCTACCATCCGCAATCCACAGGAAAATAATGCCGTCCATCCACCTCCTTGGCCTCCTCCTGTAGGGGAAGGGCCGACGCCTCCCAACCAAACAGGGCCAAGATCGCTGCAACATGACAGTTAGTTAGCAGCCTCGAGAACAGATCTGCGTACATCTGCAATGCTTCGTTGGTGATCACCTCCGCCTCGTGTGCCAAACATAGTTTGCGTATGAGAACATGTTGCTGTTTGGAGCCCACCGATCGCCGACCTGGCCCCATAGCCAGACGGATCCTTCTCCTTGGGCTAGACACTGGGGGTCTCTTTTGCCTTGGTCTCCTCATGGTCGCAGGTGGCGCCCGGTCCGTGGGCCTGGCCAGTATTGGGTCCAGGGTCCGCTTTACTTGCGAACAGAAGAGATCTATCTGTTCCTTTGCGCTAGAGGCAATGGGTCGGGGCGGTGTGTGTATTTCCTCTTTGTTCAGCACTTGTTGCTGAGCAGCCGTATCAGGATCGCCGAAGAGGCTAACCTGGAACGTAGTCCCATCCACCACAGGCGGAGCTCCCGGTAGGGCGAGGCAGGGCGCCCGCCCTACCTTGATTTTGTGCAGAAAGATTAGTACATGTAGTCATACGCTGTCGCTGGCCGGTTCTATGTGCGTGGAGTCACGTTCGCTAGAAAAAAGAAGACTTGCTGCTGCTGCTGTGCATCCTTCGCTAAGCGGGAACTAAGAAAGCAATCAAGCCCATCCCAGTTGATCAAGCCGCACGCACCAGTTTCCCTCAAAAAAGAAAAAGGTGCACGCACCAGTACATGCTATCTCTCTCTCTCTCTAAAAAAAACAGTACACCATGCCATCACACGGAGAGCTATAAATTTCTATAATTTCAGCCTCAAAAAAATATAAATTTCTACATTTTCATGTTGTGAATTTATGATGTAAATTTTCATAGTAGCTTCACAATCTAGATGGCATTAAAGCTTCATTATCCATTTGTTTTCAGGTCTACTTAAATATGCTTGCATTTCCATTGTATTTGAATTAGTTTAAAATCATGTAAAATTATCAGAGCATATTATTATTGTGTATATGCTATTTGATATTTCATTAAATTATATATCACTCCCTCCGTCTCGTAATATAAGAGCGTTTTTGACACTACACTGGTGTAAAAAACATTCTTATATCATGTGGTGGAGGGAGTGGTCAGTGTTCGCCCCACCTTAAACTTTTTTCGTCCTCCGCCACTGCCATCCACCCTGCATGCGTTCCCATGCCTTTCCTCCATTGAGCCGCCACGTGTCTCTGCCACGTGTCTCCCCATGATGAGGATCTTGAATAGATAAAACCATCTCTCTGCGGGCATCCGTACTGATATTTAAATCCGCCAGTGTGATTTCGTGCCGCGGAAGGCGTGTGGGGTCTGCGGCCGGATCCGCCGATAGGATCAACTCCCAGGAGCCAATCGGGATGGAGTGTCCCACCTATGTGCGTGCAGTGTCTCCATTGCAGATGCCATGTGCCCGTGGGCCAGCCACCAATGCCAACTAAGGCTCTGTCAGGCTTATCCTGCCGTTGGGCCTGTTCACCGAGGCCGGGGATTGCTTAGGTGACGCCCGTCCAGCGTTGGTGGCTGCGAGATGCTTCTAAAGCCGCAAGACAACATTGGGGATGACGGTCTGTCCCGTCCCGCTGCAGCGCTTTGCAGGGACCCGCCCTGCCCAGATTCCTTCTCCTTTTCCACGTGTTCACCCAGCACCAGTCCGTCCACACTTTCAGCTGGCACAACAGTTGGTTTTTCCTTTACTTTTTCCACCTGGTCTCCACCCTTGTTTGACCGGCCGTAGCTCACGGCCGGCGATCTTGGCGGCTGTGGGGGCGCGTCCTCCGGTGATGAGGAGCTGTCGCCGGCCGTCGAGAGGCCCCGCCCGTGATTCCTTGATGGGGCGGCGGATGCCGTCGAGGAGCGTGTGGAAACTACTGGCCGCCCGACGATTTACCCCTAGCTGCATTGCCGCGGCATCCACCTTGGCGAGGTCCACCTTCACGGATGCGGCCACCATCCCCCTCGTCCGCCGGCGGAGGAGGTGGAGGGGGTGGCTGAGATGGTGCGGAGCCGGAGGATGGACGGGACGGCGGGGCTTCAATGATGATTTCCACCGGGTACGAAAGGGCATCGGCACCCTCCACCTGCCCGAGAGCTTGCCGGCGACGTGGTTCCTCCACGACCATGATGCAGCGAGGGGGGATCCTGGCCGGATCATCTGTGCACAACCACACTTGAAAGCGCGGCATGTCGTTCCGCCTTGCTGTGCTCTCCGCCACCCTGACAACCAGACCAATGCCTCGAAGGAGTTCTTGCGCTGCTCGCCGTGTCCACGCATTCGCCGGAACCCCGACAAGGGCCAGCTGCACAACGTAAGGCATTGCAATGCCAATCGCCTGAGCCTGCCAGAGCCAGGGCTTGAGCGAAAGCAAGATGCCCCCAGCCGAGGCCTGGCCCCGATCCACCATCTGATCTCGAATCCCATTGGTCCTGCAAAGAACCAAGAACTCCTCCAGGTGAAACGCACGAATGGACATGTCGAGGGGGCCGATGTCGAACTCCGCGTGTAGCGCCGCCGCAGCGGTCGCAAGATCAACGCTTTTCGGTGGGCTGGCCACCGAGACCACGACCGCCCGCCCCAGCTCCACCTCCAGCGTACATAGAACATCACCGGGCTCAAGGAAGCATCAGTCCATCGGCTCTTCGAATGCAGGCATCGACGCCGACTCGGCCGGACCCTCGAACGGAGCCGAGAATTGAGGGCCGGCAACACTACCCACCGAACCACCGTGAACCACTGCAGACCAAGCCCTGTCCAGACCGGCCACCACAGTGGAAGCATGGTGGGCGACAGGGAGGCCAACTGAATCGCGCCCGGCAGCTGCGACCCAGGGGGGGGGGGGGGGGGGGGGGGGGGGGCAGCGGCATGGGAGTCGAGGACGCGGTCGGCGTGCGCAGACGCAGAACAGGGGCGGGCCGCGGGGGCGGCAAATCAGAGGGGCTCCGTGGACGGGTGCAGCCGCGGGAGGTGTGGCTGCGCCCCCCTGCATCGGACGCACTTGGTTGGGTTGGTCCAGTGCCGCAAGATGTGCCCGTCGTCCTCGCCGCAGTTGTAGCAGCATCCATGGAGCGATGCGAGAAGAGCATAGCGCGGTGGGCGGGAGGAGAGTAGGCCCGACGACCTTGGGCGACAGCCATCCACCCGACGCTCCTTCCGGCCCTGGACCTGCTGCCATGGCGTCGCACCCAGATCTGGCGCCGGGACGCCCTGCGGTGGTGGTGGTGGGGCTACGATGAGGGAGCGCAGCCGAGGTGGTGGGGGGTTCGCCGCCTGCTGAGGCGGGGAGCGCAACAGGTCCGCGGCAGAGGGGGGCATGAACTGCCGGACGGGGAGCCGGAGAGCTAGACGCGACTCACCATGCCGGCTAGGCGGAGGTGGCCGCTGAAGCCGGAGTGGCTACCGGCACAGGCGCGGCGCGGCAGGGGAGAGCCTTTTGAGAGAAAAAACCTCACTTCACTAACCCAATGGGCCAAGACCTCCTCCTCCTCCCCTCATTACCCATCACCAGACATGTCGGCATCAACAAACTCCTTGAAATCCTCCACACTGCCACACGAGAAACAAAATAAATATTAGAAGCGTTGTCCAAAGATATCGCATCTCTGGCTAATATAACAGATAAAAATGCAGAGTTGGTGTCGCACAGAGTAGGGACTCGGAGTCCAACTCCTTATACTTTGGTGATGGGTGCTAGTGGGTCGAGCTGAAAACTAAGAGCGATGATTTGTTTTGTTCTTTGAAAAATATAGCATATGACCGACAAATAATGAAAGTTTTTATTGTGATTAGACACAGTTTTTTTGCATGTGTTATCACAATGTTTTTCTCTTGAGTTAAACAACTCTGATACGTCAAATATTAGTATCATAGTATCGTATCTTAGTTTTTACATCAACAATTCATATATAAAGAAGTAGTTCACCCATGGCATGTGCACCTAAACACAACACCTAGCAATTTATCTTAAAAAAAGCGGTTCAAGATGATTTAGACACAAAGAAGAAATTCATTAGTTCAGTAACTAAATAAGCCTGAGAGAGAAAAACTTTGATATTTTTGGGGCATAATTACCAAATCTCTCGTATATGGAGTGAAGTAATTTTGGTGTATATTCATTTATTTTTTCTTGTCGAATATCTTATTGTTCTTCAACAAACTTATATTCTACTTAGATTGGAATCACATTATAATTTACTTTAACTTTAATCTTATATTCTATTTTACTGGTTAAATTTTATGTTTAAGCCCTATAACTTAATTTTAAATAACAAAAATATATTTCAGACTTTATTTATTTTTTATAATTTTGCAATTCACATGTAAATGAAGTTGTATTTTTATCCATCTAATTAATAAAATATGTCTAGTATTATTATCGGGAATTCTAATGCACGAATGTGTCTGCTCATCCCTCCAAGCGCGATGGGCGCCATACCATTTAATGTGCGAGACCGGCCACGCATGTGATGATGATCCAATTGCATGCTACTGCCATGTTCTCCATGGGTGATATTGCGTAAGTCACGTGTTAGTGCATCCCATTAATTTTTTGAACAACACAAAATCTTGATCGACCACAATATAATTTCTTTTTCTAGTGCAAAGGCATCTAATTTTGTATGTGCTCACGTTAAGCTCATTTTGTATGCATGATCCATAAAAAATCTTTTTATGCATGTTTTTATATATTCTGATAGATCAGATCGACATCTCATGTATGATGATCCCATTGCATGATCTAAGTTTCTTTTACAAGTGCAAGGAAACTAATTTTGTATGTCCTAAAGTTATAGGCGTCCATAAAAACATATTCTTGATAGTCCTTTCTACTTTTCTTCTACTTCTCTAATTTGTATGTGTTCACGAGTCTCTTCAATACATGATTACTTTCCTTTTCTGCCTCATATTGCGCGCATGGAAGCTTTCCTTCTCTCATCCTCAATTCTTATTTAATCCCTCTTTCCTTCTATTTTTATGGATTTTATTCTTTCCTTATATATCCTTCCTCATTCATTCCTTCTTTATTTTTCTGTCACACCCAAAATCCCTCTTGAGGGAGTCCTGGACTAAGGGGTCCTCGGGCGTCCGGCCTGTTGGACATGGGCCGGACTAATGGGCTGTGAAGGTACAAGACCGAAGACTCTCTCCCGTGTCCGGATAGGACTCTCCTTGACGTGGAAGGCAAGCTTGGCGACCAAATATGAAGATTCCTTTCTCTGTAACCGACTTTGTACAACCCTAGTTCCCTCCGGTGTCTATATAAACTGGAGGGCTTAGTCCGGAAACAGAGACAGTCATACATGCTAGACTTCTAGGGTTTTAGCCATTACGATCTCGTGGTAGATCAACTCTTGTAATACTCATATTCATCAAGATCAATCAAGCAGGAAGTAGGGTATTACCTCCATAGAGAGGGCCCGAACCTGGGTAAACATTGTGTCCCCCGTCTCCTGTTACCATCGACCTTAGACGCACAGTTCGGGACCCCCTACCCGAGATCCGCCGGTTTTGACACCGACATTGGTGCTTTCATTGAGAGTTCCACTGTGCCGTCCCCAAAAGGTTTGATGGCCCCTTCAATCATCCACAACAATGCTGTCCAAGGAGAGGTCTTCCTCCCCGGACAGATCTTCGTGTTCGGCGGCTTCGCACTGCGGGCCAACTCGCTTGGCCATCTGGAGCAGATCGATAGCTATGCCCCTGGCCGTCAGGTCAGATTCGGGAGCTTGAACTACGTGACGGATATCCGTGGAGACTTGATCTTCGACGGATTCGAGACCATGGCAGTCGCTCCCTTTCACCGCGATGAACATGACTTAAATCTGTCATCGGACCATACCCAGGAAATTGTACCGGTAACCGCTCTGGCCTTAGATCCGGAGCAGATCGCGCCATCCGAGGACGAGAAGCTCAACCCCGCCACGGAAGCCGCAGATTCCGCGGTGTTGGAGCCGTACACAGACCTAACCTTGAGTAATGTATGTGTCACCGGAACCTCGGACTGGTTTCCGGCGATAAATTCCGAACCATGTGCGTCCGCTTATGTTGAGCCGGATCGGTCATCGATCGCCGAATTCAGCGCCGCGGACATCTTCCGGCACTCGCCTTTAGGAGACGTGCTGAACTCAATAAAAAATCTGTCCTTAGCGGGGGACTCACATCCGAACTATGTTCGGTTCGAACTGGAGGCCGACGACGGGGAATTTCGCTTCCCACCCGCCACCCACTACATAGCCACTATCGAGGACTTAACCGACATGCTTGATTACGGCTCCGAAGACATCGACGGTATGGACGACGATGCAGATGAGGAGCATGGCCAAAACCCGCCATTTACCGGACGCTGGACGGCCACTTCTTCATACGACATATACATGGTGTATACACCCAAAGAGAGTAACGGCGAGGACAAGGAAAATCTAGTTGAGGAAGAGCCTCCTAAGACACAACCAAAGCGCCTGCATCAGCGGCACCGCTCCATATCCTGCCGTAGCAAGGACATCAATACCAGCACAGGAGACGATCACACTCCAGACGGTGCCGAAGACAGAGAAGATCCCGACGAACAAACGGCCGAACAGGATGATCGGGAAGATGGGAAAGTTAGCCCTGATGAACAGGCCATAAACGACGACTCGGAGGGCAGCACTTATCTTCCACCCTCCGAGGATGAGACGAGCCTTCGCAGCGAGGATTTTATCGTGCCTGAGGAACCTCTAGAGCAAGAGCGCTTTAAGCGCCAGCTAATAGCCAGTGCAAGGAGCCTGAAAAAGAAGCAGCAGCAGCTTCAAGCTGATCAAGATCTGCTCAACGATAGATGGACTGATGTCCTGGCAGCCGAAGAGTACGGCCTTAAGCACCCAGCCAAAAGTTACCCGAAGCACAAATTGTACCTCAGTTCAATGACAAGGCGCCGGAGCTCGTACCATCATCGCGCAATGCGGCTGACCGACCACCACGCGGTCGGGATAAAGCGGCAACTCAAGCCGAACACCAGACCGCCCCACCTCACCGTAAAGGCAGGGGTAAAACAGCTCGGGGTTACACATATGATCTTCGGTAGGACCTGGACAGTAGAGCAGGACATACAAGATCGATCTATGGATCGCGAGGACGTGCCTCGACACGCGACGACGGCTACCTATTCGGATGTGACAAACCTAGTCATGCCTGGGCCGAAAACCGCAGACGGACTCCATCGGAGCTACGTCGCAATGTGGCAGGATATAGAGGCGCCGCACACCCTCTTTGCTTCACTGACGAAGTAATGGATCATGAATTCCCAGAAGGGTTTAAACCCGTAAATATCGAATCATACGATGGAACAAACGATCCCACGGTATGGATCGAGGATTTTATTCTCCACATCCATATGGCCCGCGGAGATGATCTGCACACCATCAAATACCTCCCACTAAAACTCAAAGGGCCAGCTCGGCACTGGTTAAACAGTCTGCCTGAAAATTCTATTGGCAGTTGGGAGGACCTGGAAGAAGCCTTCCTTGACAACTTCCAAGGTACATATGTCCGGCCACCATATGCCGATGACTTAAGTCACATAGTTCAACAGCCTGGAGAGTCAACCAGGAAATTCTGGACTAGGTTCCTAACTAAAAAGAACCAGATCGTCGACTGTCCGGATGCCGAAGCCCTAGCGGCCTTTAAACATAGCATCCGTGACGAATGGCTCGCCCGCCACCTCGTCCAGGAAAAGCCGAAGTCCGTGGCAACCCTCACGGCACTAATGACCCGCTTTTGTGCGGGTGAGGATAGTTGGCTGGCCCGTAGTAAAAACACAGCAAGTGAAATGGGCACCCCCGAGGTAAAAAATAGCAACGGCAAGCTCCGACGCAGCAGACACAAACGCCGAAGCAATGGTGGCAACACCGATGACACGACAGTCAACGCCGGATTTAGTGGCTCCAAGTCCGGTCAGCGGAAGAAGCCATATAAAAGAAACAATCAGGGACCATCCAGTTTGGACCGCATACTCGATCGTCCGTGCCAGATCCATGGCACCCCAGACAAACCAGCCAATCATACCTATAGAGATTGTTGGGTTTTTAAACAGGCCGGCAAGTTAAATGCCGAGAACAAGTGTCACAGCCCTAGAATTTGATTGTAATTATTTGCACAAGCATCCATGCATCATGTCTAATTTTCGTTGAAAGTTGAAATGGGGATTGTTGAAACCCTAGCATCAAATGAATTCAACTAGGTTCAATAAAAATATTTTCAATGAACCCAAATGCCCTGCAGAAAAGTTCATCATTTTTGAATTGGCTAAAAACCTCTTCCAAAAATGGTGCACATATTTCTAGGACATTCTGGATTTTTGAATTAATCCATATTATATTTGAATTGGGGCATTTAAATTCTATAAATAGTTTAAATGTTCTAATAATGTTGAAACTAGTTGAGGGCTGTTGGAAATAATTTCAAAAGTGCCCACAAATACTTTCAGCATTTTACAAAATGGTTTGGTATTTTACTACTAAATCAAAACAGAGAAAATAATAGAAAAACAGAAACAAAATTAGAAAAGGAACCTACCTAGCCTTACCTGCACTACTAGGAAAAGGCCTACTAGTGGCGCACCACTGGCGCGCCATTAGTATCTAGTATACTAATGGCGCATCACGCCGTGCGCCATTACTATCTGACTTAGTAATGGCGCACCACATAGAAGTGCGCCATTAGTAACAATTTTTTTTCAAATATTTTTTCAGAATTTTTTTTTCAATTTTTTTTAAAAAGTTTTCAATTATTTTTTCGTTTTTTTCTTAATCTCGGGTCACTATGGCTTAATCTCGGGTCAATATGCTTAATCTCAAGTCAAATCGCACTAAGTGGTCAAACTTCCCGGAAGGTCACCCATCCTCACACTACTCCAGCCCGAGCACGCTTAACTTCATAGTTCTATCCAACCCCAGCACCACCTCACTTAACAAGCACTTGTTGATATATCTACCATATCAATCCTATTAAACCTTGTTGATGTCTAGGACTTTGTTCATGTTCATGAGTATGATGAAATTTTGAAAAATATTTCAAACTTCCCGGTCATATTACGTATCATTTTTTGAAAAAAATTCCAACTAAAAAATTCAACACCAATTTTTTTTCTGTTACTAGTGGCGCACCTAGCAAACGGTGCGCCACTAGTAAGTTTGAAATTTTTTGAAATTTTTTGCCTCTAGATCTTGAAAGCCCCGTAATTTTTTTCTGTTAGGTTTTTGAGGATTTTGAAAATGTTTAACGGGGTTCCCCCGGTTAAATTCGGATGTAACTTTTCGAGTAGATGATTTTTCATGTAAAAAACTTTTTAATCCGAGTTCGTATGCAAAAGTTATGCCCATTTTACAAATTCCAGAGAGAATTTGCAAATAAAGTCGAAATTCATATTTGTAAACTTTCCCAACAACTAGACCACATATCACATGGGAAACTTATTTTCTTTTATTTTTTTGACATTTCCATCATTTTCTTTTATTTTTTTTAAACTGAAAAGGCGGTCCACAGGGGGGTGCATTCGGTGGAATTTTTGGGTCAAGTTAGTAATGGCGCACCGTGGGAGTGGTGCGCCATTACTAGTTCAACTAGTAATGGCGCACCACTCGCACGGTGCGCCATTACTAGTTTTGAAAAAAAATAAAAAATTTGAAAAAAATTTACTAGTGGCGCACCGTGGATGTGGTGCGCCATTACTAGTTTAACTAGTAATGGCGACTATCCCCTGGTGCGCCATTACTAGTTTTGGAAAAAAAATTGAAAAAAAATTACTAGTGGCGCACCGTGGATGTGGTGCGCCATTACTAGTTTAACTAGTAATGTCGCACTATCCCCTGGTGCGCCATTACTAGTTTTGAAAAAAAAAATGTTACTAGTGGCGCACCGTGGATGTGGTGCGCCATTAGTATTTGGACACTAATGGCGCACCAACACATGGTGCACCATGAGTATATTGTAGTGGCGCACCACATGTCTGGTGCGCCATTAGTGTCCATATCATCTATAGCCCTTTTCCTAGTAGTGCTGCCTGGCTGCCCAGCTGGCGGCCCAGCTCCTCCAGCCGGCCCAGCCCACTGACAACTGCCAGTCGTCTCCCACGTCTGCCAGAAGGCAGAGGCGTGTCGCCCGCGCGCGCACCGGACTCCACCTCCTGCTTCCTCCCCCCCATCCTCGACCGAGCGCCTGGAGACGCCCCGAGCCCCCTGGTTCTTCTCCCTCACTCTCTGCTCTCCCCTCGCCCTCTAGCCCCCTTCTCCAACCTCACCAGAGAGCGCTCCGCCGTCGCCGTGTTTCACCCGCGTGGCCACCATCGTCCTTTCGCCGCGCCGCCGTGTCCGGCATCTCCGCTGTCGAGCACCACGTCTCCACGCCCAAGGAAACAAGCCGGAGGGCTCCGCTTCGTCGCCATCGGCCGCCGGAGATCCACCTCGCCGCCCCACTCGCTCCGACGCGGCCCCGGCCCCGCCGTCTGCACCGGCCAACTCGCCGTGAGCCACTGACCCTCTCCCCTCCACCTTTTCCCTCGCGCGCGTCCCGTAGCTCCCGTCCCGCAAGATCCCGAGCTCACCGTCGGCGTCCTTGTCGCCGTCGTGGCTTGAGCTCGAGATAGCCGCGCCCTTCCACTGCATCAAGGTCCTGATGACCCCAGGAGGCCGCCTAGCCCCTTTGCTCGCTCGCCCGCTTGCTCTAGCGTCGTGCCCGTGCAGGCAGTAGCTCCGGCCGCCGCCCCGCTCACCGCCGTCAGCGATTCCGGCCACCCTAGCACCACCCACCACCACTGCTCGACGCGCCTTGTCGCGCTGCTTCTGCAGGACCCAGCCGCGCGAGCTCCCGTCGCCGGAGTTGGCCGGACGGGCAACCACGCCGTGTCCCGATTAGCACCGGCGGCTAACCGCCGTCTTGGATGACGTGGACACGTCCTTAGCGGCTAATTGCGCCACTAATTAAACCTCCGGCGAAACTGACAGTCGGGCCCGACCGCCTAACTAACCGGCTAACTAAATAAGATTAAGTTTAATCTAACAACAGTGGGCCCGCGTGTCAGTGTTGACTATGCTGACGTGGCCGTTGTCCCAACCCCACCTGTCTGTGACTCTAGCCAGCGCTGTGTCACTGACCTACGGGTCCCACCGGGCAGGTTTGACCCGGGGCAGCCCTATTGACCCTGCTGACGTCACCCTGACGCATTGCTGATGCAATAAGTCATTTTCTGGATTTATTCTTATTCAGGAAATTTCAGAAATTAGTCCAATCTATCCATCTGTACTAGTTTCATGCATGTTAGAGCAACCTAAGCTTGCTGTTTAGATGAAACAAGATAATGCACTTATATGAGTTCATATTTTGGGTTTGCATTTGAATCTTTGATTCAAATGAACTCAAACCACCCTGTTCAAGCTACATTAGCCAAAACACACTCATTTTGCCATGTCATTGCATGCATCATATTGTTGCATATTGCCATGTAATGATTGTGTTACCGATGTGATCTTCGTGGTAGGTTCTGCCTCCGAGGATATTCACGAGTATCCAGCTGAAGGGCAGTACCCCTCTACCACTCTATCAGGCAAGCAAAACCCCCTTGTTCATTCCGATATAATCCCACTCTCTCGCTCCTGCTCTCTTTTACTGCATTAGGACAACAGCGATTCAACTATTACATGCTGCGGTAGTTGAACCCCTTTCCTCTAGATGACCTGTCATTGCCACAGTAAATAGATGAAACCCACTACCATGAGTAGGAGTTGTTTGAGCCCTGATGTGCCTACTCATTCAAGCTTGTTTGTCATGCCTGCTATTGCTTAGAGTTGTGTCAGGCCTGATTCATCGGGGATGAATTGGAAAGTTGTGAACATGTCCTACTGTTGAGAGCTAAGTGTGTGAACACGATTTGGTAAAGGTAGCGGTGAGAGGCCATGTAGGAGTACATGGTGGGTTGTCTCATTGAAACCGTCCTCAGGAACTGAGTTCTGTGTTTCTGATCCATGAATAGTTACTACCACATATTGGGTTTCGGTAACTCGAACCCTCTTGGCTTATTAACCGCCTCGATCTCTGTTCAGGAGTTGCAACTAGTTTCTGGTGTTTGTAGGTTGTGTTAGTAGTCTACCAAGTGGCACCCGGTACAGGTGGGCTTGGGACAGACTAGGCACCATGGCAAGGTGTACCAAGCGTAGATCCATCCGTCGAGGTGGGCTTGGGAACTCTGCACACATCGTTCGGGGCCATGAGCGACACCCCGGCCGGATCTCCTTGCGGATGGAACCTGAATAGGCGATAAACCTGGACTAGAGACTTGCGTGGTTAGTCAGGTCGTGGCCGACTCCCTCGCCAGGCTTCCGCTTGAAGGTTGCCGAGATACACGATGTGTACATGGTGGTAAGTGGCGAGAGCGTGTGTGAAGAAGTACACCCCTGCAGGGTTAACATCATCTATTCGAATAGCCGTGTCCGCGGTAAAGGACTTCTGGGTTGCCTATACAGTTCATACATAACTTGAAGTGGATACTCTAAAATGCGCAAGATAAGCGTGAGTGCTATGGATGGCCTTCTCGTAGGGAGACGGGAGCGGATCCATAGTGGTGTATTGACATGGTGAATATGTGGACTCGTGTGCGCCACCCCAAAAGAGTTACTTGCAGTCGTAGTACGATAGGATAGCCACTGAGTCAAAGCTGGCTTGCTATAGTCAAACTCCACCACCCCTTTGTTGATACTGATGCATATGTAGATAGTTCTGATGTAAGTCTTGCTGGGTACATTTGTACTCACGTTTGCTTAATTTATGTTTTGCAGAGAGACGTCAGTCTCACTAGTAGTTCCGCGTGGACTTCGACGTTTAGCTTGTTACCTCAGCTATGATCTTGTGCCCTCGGCAGGGTCTTGTAGTTAGTCAGGCTTCTCAGCCTTTTTCATTTGTAGTTGTCTGTACTCAGACAAGATAAGCTTCCGCATGTGCTATTGCTTGTATGACTTGAATGTTGGGTCATGAGACCCATGTTTGTAATATCTGACTCTTCGGAGTCTTATGAATAAATACTTTTGAGTCGTAGAGTTTTGTTGTGATGCCATGTTGTATTTACACATATCGAGCATATTGTGTGTATGATTGAAATGCTTGATATGTGTGGGATCCGACAACCTAGTTGTCTATCCTTGGTAGCCTCTCTTATGGGGAAATGTAGTCTAGTGCTTCCACTGAGCCATAGTAGTCTGCTACAGCCCGGTTTACCGGAGTCCTGTTAGCCCAGTTGCTACTACTCTGGAACACTTAGACTGGCTGGCATGTGTCCTTCTTCGATCATGTGTCTGTCCGTTCGGGGAAATGTCACGCGGTGTCTTTCGGAGTCCTGTTAGCCTGCTACAGCCCGGATTCCCAGAGTCCTGCTAGCCCAGTTGCTACAGCCCGAATTCACTCGCTGATGACCGACACGTTCGTTGCTAGGTCATGTATGCCTGTCCCTGTAAGTTAGTGCCACTTTGGGTTCACGACTAGTCATGTCGGCCTGGGTTCTCTGTCATATGGATGCTAGTGACGCTATCATATACGTGAGCCAAAAGGCGCAGACGGTCCCGGGCCAGGTAAGGTGGCACCCGTGGGAATACCGTGCATGAGGCCGCAAAGTGATATGATGTGTTACATGCTAGATCGATGCGGCTTAGGATCGGGGTCCTGACAACAAGGAAAAGGGATCGCAAAGCGAGGACGATGACGAGGAGCCCCGGCAACAGAGCACAGGGGGACAAAAGAAGTTTCCCTCTCAGGTCAAAACGGTGAACATGATATATACTACACACATCCCCAAGAGGCAGCGCAAGCGCGCGCTCAGGGACGTCTATGTGATAGAGCCAGTCGCCCCAAAATTTAGTCCATGGTCGTATGCCTGATCACTTTTGATCGACGGGATCATCCGACCAGTATCCGTCATGGCGGTTCAGCCGCACTGGTCCTCAACCCAATCATTGACGGATTCCACCTGACACGAGTCCTCATGGACGGTGGCAGCAGCCTCAATCTGCTCTATCAGGATAGAGTCCGCAAAATGGGCATTAACCCATCACGGATCAAGCCCACAAAGACTACCTTTAAAGGAGTCATACCAGGTGTAGAGGCTCGCTTTACGGGCTCAATCACGCTGGAAGTCATCTTCGGATCTCCGGACAACTTCCGAAGCGAAGAGTTAATCTTCGATATCGTCCCTTTTTGCAGCGGCTATCATGCACTGCTCGGACGAATCGTATTTGCTCGATTCAATGCGGTGCCTCACTATGCTTATCTCAAGCTCAAGATGCCCGGACCACGCAGCATCATAACAGTCAATGGAAACACGGAACGCTCCCTCCGCATCGAGGAGCACACCGCCAGCTTAGCAGCAGAAGTACAGAGCGGCCTTTTCAAGCAGAACCTTAATTCGGCGGCCAAGCTCCCGGACACTATCAAGAGCGCCTGGACTATTCTGCAGCGGGACAGCTCGGCCCGTGAAGAGCTCGACTAGAAATTTGGCCTCCGTCCCAGTCCCGATCAAGTGGCGGCATTCGCAGTGCGCGTACATAACTACGCACTCAAAATACCATGGGCATAGATGGAGGCATAACTAGCTTGTTGTTTCCTTTTTCCTTTTCAGGTTTCTTTTCCACAGGCCTTCCCTGATGGCTTGATCGCAGGTCCTTTCGAAGGACAAATACACCAAGCCAGCAGTTAGCTTGGACGTAGAGGGGAATTCCTAGGTGGTTTCTTTAATGACCACTCTACCTATTTTCAGGGCCCACACGCAGCTCTCCCGTGGTTGTGGCATGTTAAATAGCCTGTTGCTTATCGCACTATTTGTATCAATGCGCTTTGACGTATCAATCAAATTATAATCGAAACAGTTTACGACCCAAATTTTAGGGCCCCTGCTCATTACCTTTGCTCTTTTTCTGTTTTCCTTTTTCTATTAATAACCTTATCAGATAGCACCCGTACACCGTGGTACGTTTCAATTTGCCAGGGGCTTCATAGCGCCCCACACTACGGCAACAAAGTCCGAACACTTTTTACAGTATAGTTCGGCACCCCGAATTTAGCACTATATGCATTGGCTCCAAATCATGTCTTTGGTCAATAGTTGGGTTGCCCGGCTCCTGTGCTTGCTACCTTACGTTCCGCTATATCGGCTAAGGTAGTAAAGGGAGCACTACTGCGATTCTGCCCTGGTTGACCCGAAGGAGCACCTCAGTAGAGAAAGCCAAAAACTAACTGTCATGATGCGGCGAGAGCCGGTCAGCTCTTCGGAGGTTTCAAATCGTTAGAGATTTTTTCCGCACTACGCGAGGGATTGGTACTTACCCGATCAGGTGCTTATAGCACTCTAGTTCGGATACTAGGGGCTGCGCCTCTATTTTTATTGTCAAACTCCTATGGCTAAGTGAGGGTGCTAAAGCCGTATAGTCCGATTGCCTGGTTCGTTGCACTAAACACCTCCTTCAAGGACCAAACAATTGGATCAAGAGTGTTTAGATTCCATCCCGAACACCCCCGTACTATCTACGTGGGGGCAGAAGCCGACGACTGGCCGACTCTCAGATTTCATACGACACGGCCGCACAGGAGGTAAAATTTTAAACATAACAAAAATTATATTACATAACAACTTTGTTTCATCATACAAGGCAGAGACGACATGAATGTATTCATTCAAAGATAATGTCTTGTGCACATTGCGTCGCCACAATGCGAGACCCCTCCAGGACGTCTTCAAAATACCGCTCGGGCGTGCGGTGCTCCTTGCCCTCAGGCGGCCCCTCGGTCACAAGCTTGACGGCGTCCATCTTCACCCACCAGACCTTGACGTGAGCGAAGGTCCTGCGCGCACCCTTGATGCAGACCGACCGCTTGATGACGTCCAGCCGAGGACAGGCATTCACCAGCCGCTTCACGAGGCCGAAGTAGCTGCTGGGTATGGCTTCGGCAGGCCACAGCCGGATTATCAAATCCTTCATGGCTAGTTCGGCCACCCTGTGCAGCTCGACCAGCTGCTTTAGCTGGTTGCTGAAGGGCAAGGATGTTCTGGCGCAAGGTATTGCGACCAGAACAGCTTCTCCGTTGAGCTCCCTTCTTCGCCACGGAAGAACTCCACAGCGTCTGACACACTGCGCGGCAGATTTGCAAATGCCCCTGGAGAACTCCGAATCCGGGTTATTAAGAAATACTTCTTCTTCACATACTTGCTTTGCATGCTAAACGCCTTACCCGCCGCGATCTCCTTGGCCTCCTGGATCTCCTGGAGGGCGCCCTGGGCTTCAACCCGGGCCTCTTCTGCGCTTTGGCGAGCCTTGGCGAGTTCGGTCTCTCGAGCCGAAACATCGCACTCCAAGGTCTCACATTTCTTCACAGCGTCCTGGAGCTCTTGCTGGACCTCGTTAAGCCTGGCCTTGAGCTTCTTACGGGAGGCTTGCTCCTTGGTAGCCTTCTCCTCGGCTTCGGCCAGGGCCTTTTTAAGGGCCTCGACCTCGGTTGTCGCTCCTACACATATCACAACACTCCGGTCAAACACATCATTTATTCTTTCCGAATACATAGCGAGTCATTACATACCTAGCTAGTCTTCCAGCTGCTTCCTCGCTTGGCTGAGCTCCTCCTTGGCCCGCTCCAGTCTCTGCTTTAGTCCGGAGACTTCGGAAGTGTGGGAGGTTGCGGCCAGTAGCGACGCCTGCTTATTCACATCAGACAATCTTAGTTAGTTTCCTGCGAAATTTAATTGATCCTCTGTCCGGCCTTTCTTTCTAAACACCGGACAGTGTCTTAGGGGCTACTGTCTATATTGGGACTTTTCTTTTTGCGTCGCTCACCTCAAAGCCGGTCAGCAAGCCGTTGCAGGCTTCGGTCAGTCCGCTCTTGACAGACTGAACTCTCTCAATCACCATACCCATAAGGATATGATGTTCATCCACGATGGAAGCGCCTCGTAGCGCTTCTAGCAGATTATCCGGTGCCTCTGGTTGGACAGAGGTCACCGGCATAATAGGCACACCCCCTTCTTTCGAAGGAGGTTGCTGGCTGGACTCCAGAGCCGTATAGGTCTCCGGTATTGTATTCGGCTGGGGGCCGAACTAAGCATGGCCCCCATCGCCAGTCTCCATGGGGGACTGCTCCCCCATGTGTCTGGCGGCCGAGGTTTTTCCCTCTGGCGCCACCCTGACGGCCTCCTGAGACTCTCCCTGGCCTGGGAAAGTCCTTCGTGACAGCACCTCGGCGTCGCCCTTGGCCGTGGGAGAGTAAGCGGCCGGCGGTGACTCACTGGCCATCGCCTTTGAATCCAACGAACCTCTTGATGAGGATTGCTGGGAGCTGTCGTGGGCCGGACTGCAATAGCACAATTAACCATGTTAATACAATGAAGAGGAGAGGCCGGATACACGGACGAATACGAGTTTGTCAGTACTTACGATGCGGCCAAGGGCTTGTTCCGGGGGCGTCGCTCCGGACTGCTGTCGACGTCCCACGCGGTGTTATCTGCGAGGGAGCCTTTCCCCTTCTTGGGCGCCTCCGCCTCCAGATTTGTGGAGGCCGCCCTCTTCTTCCTCCCCCCATCAGGGGAGGGTTGCTTTCCTCCTCCTCCTCATTGTCATCTTCGGCGGCAGAGGAGTGAGTCTTGTCTTTGGACATCACGTCCGAAGCGCCCTTGCAGCGGGGGCCACCTCGGACCCCCTTGGCCTTCTTCTCCGGTGGCTCATAGGGCGCCGGGACCAGCATCTTCGCCAGGAGCGGGATGACTGGTTCTTCGGGCAGCGGAGCCGAACATTGAATCCGCTCCGCTTTCTCTAACCATACCTGAAAGGATAAATTAGTGAAGTTTAGTTACCCTCCTTGGACAAGCAAGTAGAGGGTACGCCTTGAGATGTGAAGGATTTACCGCATTGGCGGGGTGGGCAAGATCATGCCCACGGTTAGAGTCTATGGCCGGCGACTTCTCGTCGCCCTTGAAGAGCAGCTTCCAGGCATCTTCGTGAGTGGTTCCGAAGAGCCTCTCCAAGGTCTGGTGCTTCTCCGGATCGAATTCCCATAAAGGGGAGGTTCGGCTTTGGCAGGGGAGGATCCGACGAACTAGCATCACCTGGATCACGTCGACGAGCTTGATGTTTCTATCCACCATGCTTTGGATGTGCGTTTGCAGCGCCATCAGCTCATCCGACGAAGACCAATTTGGGTCGTTCTCCATCCAGGAGGTTAGCCGCATTGGAGCTCTGGACTTGAATTCGGAAGCCGCGGCCCAGGTGGCGTCGTGGGGCTCTATGATATAGAACCATAGCTTCCGCCACTCCTTGACAGTCTCCACAAATGTGCCTTTGGGCCATGTGACGTTGGGCATCTTGCTCACCATGGCTCCTCTGCACTCCGCTTGTTGGCCATCCACCACCTTCGGCTTCACGTTGAAGATCTTGAGCCACAGTCCAAAGTGGGGCTGGATGCGGAGGAAAGCCTCACACACGACAATGAATACCGAGATTGAGGAAAGAGTTCGGGGCTAGATCATGGAAATCTAGCCCATAATAGAACATAAGTCCGCGGACGAAAGGGTGGAGTGGAAACCCTAACCCGCGGACGAAATGAGGGAGGAACACCACCCTCTCGTTGGGCTTCGGTGTAGGGACGAGTTGCCCCTTGGCCGGAAGCCGGTGGGCGATTTCCTTCACCAGATACCGGGCCTCCCGAAGCTCAGTGATGTCCTTCTCCTTAACGGAGGAGGCCATCCACTTTCCTTGCCCTCCGGATACGGACATGGTTGAGTGCTTGCTTGAGGAGGAAAAGATGAGAACTTGGGCGCTGGAGCTCGAGGATGGAAGGGCAGAGGAAGAGAGAAGGCGTGGGTGAAGAAAGGGGATCCTTATCCCCTTATAAGGCAGTGAATATCGAACGCCTCCCCACTCGCCTTAAAACTCGCCTATTCCAAGGGTTGTGTAAACATGCACGGTTCGGTTACCCACGCCCGTATTGATGAGAATCCCGCAATAAGGGGACACGATCTCTGCTTTGACAAGACGTGCCAATGGAAACCGCATCTCGAAACGCGGAACTGCAGACGAAAATGGTTCGAAATAATGTCCGGGCAGACGTGATGTCATCTTGCAAAAAGTTGTCAGCGGATGGGACTCGTGAAATATTATACTCTCTACGGCTGTGTGTGTGGAACTTGTGTTGCAGATCCGGACATGTTCGTCGCGTCCGAAGACTATCTTGGAGTATTCGGGAAGGGGCACCCGCCTTGCAATGCCGAAGACAATCTGTGCGCCGGACGCCTCATCATTGAAGCCTAGTTCAGGGGCTACTGAGGGAGTCCTGGACTAAGGGGTCCTCGGGCGTCCGGCCTGTTGGACATGGGCCTGACAAAAGTAGTGTTCGCCTGCAAAAGCCTCTGGTCATGACGCCGTCATGGGCTCGGCGATGACCTCGTCCTGCCGTCCTGGCGGTCTTGGTCATGTTGCACGGGAATAGAAACCTTTGGCTGATTCCACGGGACTCCGCGCCTGCGCTTGCCTCTTTAGCACCAAAGAGGAAGCTGGTGCATTGCGTCCGCTGGCACCCACCCGGCCTTGGTCGTCATGGCTCACGACCTGAACCTCGCAAGGTGGAGCTTTCATAGGAATCTCCGCTCCTCCGGAGCCAGCCCGAGGAGGCCGCTCTTCCTGGAGGTCTTGGTGTCATCCGCCTCACGAGGCTTGGCCCCTCGCGAGGGTCTTGAGTTGTTGATGCTGAAGGTGGGCCATACCAGGCCATTGATGGAGCCACGCCGTGGGCCACAGGAAGGCAAGTCTGGGTACACCCGTTCCCGGAACGCCGACAGTAGCCCTCGGGCCCAAGGCTGCTCGGGCTTGGCTTCGAGGTGAAGCCAAAGGGCAAGTGCGAGCGCCGCGGGCCCTAATCACCTGCGGCCTTGGTCGCCGCGTGGCGATTGATGGGACGTGGGCGTCTGCGCTTCCCCATGCTGCCTCGGTGACCATTTCGACTTGACAAGAGCTTGCTGCATGCAGAGAAAGACCATCATTACGTGGGATCGTGGAGGCTGGCGGTTGGCCTCCCCCTGGTTATAAATGCGGGGAGGGGCAAGCCCCCCTCATTCATCTCCGTCTCCTCATTGTCCGCTCCTTCTTCTTCTTCTTCTTCTTCTCTGTCTAGCTATCTTGCTGAAGTGCTCATGGCACCAACGAGGAAGTTCTCCACCGCTGAGAAGGGGAAGGCCCCCAAGGAGGGGCCGGATTCGCCGCCGCCCAAGAGGGACAACGGACGTCCCCGCAAGTACGCTGCGACCGTAGCGGTGGCCCCTCAGGGGTGCAGGCGCACTCTTCCAAGAGCGGGCGCTGCCTCCAGCGGCCGTGGCGGCGCTTCTTCTTGTGGCGGGAGGCGCCGAGGCCGAGGCAGCTCCTGCGATGAGGGAAGGCGCGCCGTGCTCGCCCGACCTCCTCGGCCGCGCTTCCACTCAGCGAACGTGTTCCCGGAGTTTGTCGTGTTGGAGAGGCCCGCGGCACCTGGCTCCCGCTCCCGCACTTCTTTGCGGGTGCGCTTTTGACTGCGGGGCTGGATGGCCTCTGGCTGCAGGCGGATGGCTGCTGCAGCAGGGCCTCATGGGCTGGGGTCGAGGTCACCGCCGCCGGCAACGTGTCCTTGAACCTCGGCTGGCAGGCATTTGCCCGCGCGCGCGGCTTGAGCAGGAGGTGCACCCTCCACTTCAACTACGATAGCCTTGCAACCCTCTACGTGAGGGTGTTCGGGGAAGACGGCCGCCGCGCGGGGTGATGCCCCGAAGATGGTAGCAACGATGATGAGCTTGGCCTTGGCGACGGCCATGGCGACGACGAGGGTGAGCTTGCTATTGGCGATGGCCGCGCCACCCCTAGCAGCGATGGCTCCTCCTCCGGCGAGAGCACCAACAGCGGCGGCTATGACCAACCACCCCGCCGCCGGGCTCGGATCAGGGAAGTCGACGGGCCGTCTCGCCGCCGCGCTCCGGTGAAGCGGGAGGAAGACTTGGACTGAGCTCGGGCATCGTGGAGCCCGTCCTCAGGAGTTGCTGCAGCCGTGCCGCCCGCTTTTTCTTAACCTTTCCTTTCTCCTGCATTTGAAAAAAGTAGAAGGCCCCGCTTGGGTGTGTACTGAACTATGGCACTTATGTCATTATGCCATGTTTATTATTTTGATATTGTGCCATGACACCGATGTCCCGAGTAGGTGAGGTTAGGGTAATTTAGCTTGATATGCTTGTGGTAGTCTCCCACCTCACGAGGACGCGCCTTTCTAGCGGCATCTGGTGAAACTCCCTTCCTGGCGACTCGGGAGCCGTCGGGCATCAGGAGATATTGTAGAGCTGCAGTGTCATTAAAAAGCTTGACGGGACGTCTCGTTCTTCCTCGTGCGAGCCCCCGAGCGTGGGTTGGTTGGGGCTAGTACACCGCGTCGCGCTGCCCGGAGGCACAGACTTAGAAGGGTGTGCACACCTATGAGCTCATCCGAGAGCGTCTCGCGAGGATTAAGGAAGCCGAAGCTCTAGGGCAACGAGGCTTCGGCGAGGTGTGTTTGCGGCACGGGCGGTCAAAGCGTACACACCTACCTAGCCGCCGTGCGCGGGGCGTGCGAGGAGGAGCGACGGGCAACTACCGCTCTTCCTGGGGCAAGACTGGAGAGGCGAGTGAAGTGAGAGGAGAAAAATTCAAACTCTGGCGAACAAAAAACGCGAAAACTCCAAATTCCATTAAGAAGTTGCAAACCAACTACAGAAAGCAAGCAAAAGAACAGCTGTGTCCGGCACCTAGTCTAGTCTTCTCGCCAGCGCAGAGCTAAGTGCTGCCACTAGGACGTGGGAGGGAGCCCCCGTGAGGCCCGCGGGCAGCGCTCAAGAGACTCTGGGGCGTGTACAACCCAACTCATTATTACATGAGAGTGTCACGAGCGGAGACCTTCATAGGCATGGGGCTTTGCTTCATGGGTAGAACTTCCAGAGGTGCTAGATGTTCTAGGCGTTCTGGATGGGGATCCCGTCCTACGTCTCCAGGCGCGCGGCGCCAGGCCTGGAGACGAGCGATCCTGAATGGGCCCTCCCACATGGGTGAGAGCTTGTGCAGCCCCTCCCTGGAGAGCAACCGCCTCAGGACGAGATCACCCACCTCGAGCGTCCTGTAGCGAACATTGTGACAGTGGTACCGCCGCAGTGCCTGCTGGTACCTCGCTGCTCGGAGCGAGGCTTGGCGGCGGCATTCCTCCCCCAGCATGAGGTCCATTCCCCGCGAGGCGTCCTGCGTGCCTCGTCAAACACCAAGATCCATGCGGAGCGATGCCTGACCTCGTGAGGGAGAACTGATTTAGCTCCGTAGATGAGGAAGAATGGAGTTTTGCCCGTTGGCTTGGTCGAGGTGGTGCGGATGGACCACAACACAAACTGGAGCTCGTCGAGCCAGCCCCTGCCGCAGGCCTCGAGCTTCTTGTTGAAGGTTCTTGCCTTGAGGCCTGTCAGGACCTCCGCGTTGGCGCGCTCGGCCTGGACGTTGCTCCTAGGGTGCGCCACTGAGGTGTAGCATATCTGTGTTCCAAGGTTAGCACAATATGTTTTGAAAAGGTTGCTAGTGAATTGCGAGCCGTTGTCGGCGATGATGCGATTAGGGACCCCGAACCGGCTCACGAGGCCCTTGATGAACTTGATTGCTGAGCCGGTTGGGATGGTGCGGACGGCCTCCACCTCCGCCCACTTGGTGAACTTGTCGATGGCGACGTAGAGGTAGAGTAGCCCCCGGGCGCTCGAGGGAACGGGCCCAAGATGTCCAGCCCCCAGACCACGAACGGCCATGCGAGCGGGATAGTCTGTAGACTGAGCGGGCTGGTGGATCTTCTTGGCATGGAATTGGCAGGCTTCACAGGATCTTACCATCTCGGTGGCATTGTTGACCGCCGTGGGCCAGTAGAATCTACTGCGGAACGCCTTGCCCACGAGGGTGCACGATGAAGAATGATGTCCGCAGTCCTCGCCATGTATGCTGGCTAGTAGCTCGCGTCCCTGCTCCCTGAGATGCACCGTAGAGAGACATCATTCGGCCATTTTTGGTAAAGCTCACCGTCCTGATGCAGTACGTGGTGGCCTGGGGGCCTACCCGCTCTGCGTCTTCCTCCTTCTCTGGCAAGGTGGCTTGGAGCAGGTACGCCTTGAACTCCTCGGTCTAGCACCCCTCCCGAGGCTCGAGCACGAGGAGCAGACGGGCTCCCGAGGTCGAGCCGCAAGCAGGTGCACCCGAGAGTGGTGCTGGCGGGAGCTCCTCCTGAGGCGATGTTGGTCCCGCGATGGAGGGGGCTGCCGATGGCTTGAAGAGCCGCTCCTCAAAGACGCCAGGCTCCTGAGGCAGGCACCGAGTGAGGGAGTCCTGTATTAAGGGGTCCTCGGGCGTCCGGGTGTGTGACGTGGGTTGGACTAGTGGGCCATGAAGATACAAGACAGAAGACTTCTTCCTGTGTCCGGATGGGACTCTCCTTTGCGTGGAAGGCAAGCTTGGCGTTCGGATATGAAGATTCCTTTCTCTGTAAACCGACTCTATACAGCCTTAGGTCCCTCCGGTGTCTATATAAACCAGAGTGTTCAGTCCGTAGAACCGATCATAATCATACAGGCTAGACATCTAGGGTTTAGCCATTACGATCTCGAGGTAGATCAACTCTTGTAAACCACATATTCATCCAAGATAATCAAGCAGGAAGTAGGGTATTACCTCCATCAAGAGGGCCCGAACCTGGGTAAACATCGTGTCCCTGTCTCCTGTTACCTTCGATCCTCAGGCGCACAGTTCGGGACCCCCTACCCGAGATCCGCCGGTTTTGACACCGACACTGGGATGCCCTCTTGGCGATGTCGTCTGCCTCCTTGTTCGTGTCGCGCGACACGTGCTGCAATTCCAGACCCAAGAACTGTTTCTCAATTCTGCGTACCTCCTCAAGGTATGCCTCCATGTGCTCGTCCTTCGGCTCGTATACTTTGTTGGAGAAGTTGACGAGGAGCTAGGAGTCGCCCTTGATGGTGAGGCGGTTCACTCCCAAGGCTGCCGCAGCCTTGAGGCCGGCGATCAGGCCTTCGTACTCCGCGATGTTGTTGGAGACCTTCTCGCCCTACTGGAAGCAGAGCTGCACGGCGTAGTAGAGCTTGTCTTAGGTGGGTGAGATGAGCATGGCTCCAGCCCCCGCGCCCTGACGCGCGAATGCGCCGTTGAAGTACATGACCCAACCGTCCCGTGCCTCGCTTCCCGGCGAGAGGGGTCGGTCCTCGCCCACTTCGCGGCTGGGGACGTCGGTCCATTCCGCCAGGAAGTCGGCTAGTGCTGCACCCTTGATGACTCTGGTGGTGCTGAACTCCAACTGGAACGCCTGCAATTCTATGTTCCATTCGGCGACTCTCCCCACAGCATTGGGGCTCCGAAGCACTCTCTCCAGTGGGTAAGCCAAGAGAACTTTGATGGGGTGGGCTTGGAAGTAGTGGTGCGGCTTGCGGGAGGCGACGAGGAGCGCGAGCAAGAGCTTTTGTGACATGGGGTAGCGTGCCCGTGCATCGTGCAACACCGTGCTGACGAAGTACACCGGGTGCTCGACGAGGGCGGAAGTGTTGGCGGGGTCTTGTACCTCCTGAGACCGGAGGGCCTGAGGAGCTTGGTCATTGGTTGGGGCAGCCGAGGCCTCAGGAGCGCCGTCCTGAGGAACTTGGTCATCTATAGGGGCAGTCGAGGCCTCAGGAGCGCTGTCCTGAAGCCGCGGCGTCTTGACGTGCGGGGTGCCGCTCCAAGAGCCCTTGGCCAGGTGCTCCTCCCGGACCGCCACCAGCGCTACGCTGGCAGAGTGAGGCGTGGCGGCCAGGTAGAGCACCAGGGGCTCGAGGGGACGTGGTGCTACCATCACCGGCGGGCTGGTGAGGTACCTCTTGAGGTCTTGGAATGCCGCGTCAGCCTCCGGAATGGTCCTTTCTTTTCCATCAGCTTGAAGAACAGGAGGGCACGTTCTCCCAGCTTGGAGATGAAGCGCCCTAGCAAAGTCACACAGCCCGCCAGCTTTTGCATCTCCTTGAGGGTTTGTGGTGGGCTCATCCTTTCTATTGCCTTGACCTTCTCCGGGTTGGCCTCGATCCCCTGCGCGACACCAGAAAGCCCCGCAACTTGCCGGAGGGGACGCCAAACACACATTTCTCTAGATTGAGCCACAGATCCACCTTGCGTAGGCTGGCAAAGGTTTCCTCCAGGTCTCCAATAAGGATCCTTGCCTCCCGAGACTTCACCACTATGTCATCGATGTAGGCCTCGGCGTTCCTCCCGAGCTGTTGGCCCAGAGCAATGTGCATCACCCGCTGGAAAGTTACTCCGGCGTTACGCAGCCTAAACGGCATGCAGGTGTACCAATACACCCCACATGGAGTCAGGAAGGCTGTCTTCTCAACATCCTACAACACCATCTTGATTTGGTGATAGACCAAGAAGGCGTCCAGAAAACATAGCAGGTCGCACTCGGCGGTGGAGTCAATGATCTGATCAATGCGTGGGAGCGGGAAGGGGTCTTGAGGGCAAGCCATATTGAGGTTGGTGAAATTGACGCACATGCGCTCCTTCCCGCCTTTCTTGGGGACAATAACTAGGTTCGCCAGCCACTCCGGGTACCGCACCTCCCGAATAATGCCAGCCTCTTACAATTTGCGGGTCTCTTGGACGATGAACAACTGCTTCTCTGTGGACTGCCGCCGCGCCTTCTGTTTCACCGGGCGCACATTTGGGCACACCCTCAGGTGATGCTCGATTATTCCCGTCGGGATCCCAACCAGATCCTTGGGCTCCCATGCGAAAACACCCTTGTTCGTGCGCAAGAAGCTAACCAACGCCTCTTCTTGATCCGGGGGGAGGCCGACGCCTATGGTGAAGGTGGCGCCCGACGCTCTTCATCAACCAGCAGCTACTTCGTCTCGGCACGATCTTGAGAGAACAACTGCTTCTTCTTTGCTGGTGCAGCCCCCAGAGCCTCCGGGGCTCCTTCCTGACTTGACCGCGCGGCCGGGGGTGCCGTCGTAGCGTGGAGGCAGGTCGAGCTTGAACTTCCCTGGCGAGACGACGCTGCGCAGCTCCGGAGTGAATGCGCAACATCCCGCTATGGTCACGGGAGCTCGTCGTGGAGGTGGAGCCTTATCTTGGCACTCTCGTGCCACCACCACAGGCGGCATGCGGTCTTGACGTGGTGGTGTTGGAAGCGCACGCGGCTCTCGTTGCGGCCGCTGCACCACCTGGCAGCTTTCCTCATCACGCGTCAGCGCCCTATGTGGCGGGTCGCGCTGTGGAGCCTCACGCCTTGGCTCGAGGGCGATGTCTTGCCTGGGAGGTGGAGGAGGTGCACCATGGGCCACGTAGCCTGTGAGAGGCGGCGGGGGAGGCAGCGAGCGGGACGGTGCAGGGGTATCTCCGGCGGCACTAACGAGCTCGGCGATGCGGTCCAACCAGTCCTCGTAGAGGTCGTCGATGGGGCGGTAGCGCAGGAGCTCGCGTGCCATAAGCAACGTAGCCTGCGCGTTCGCCGGCCCACGCCGAGCATGAGGCGACGAAGGGGCCGTCGGGGTCAGAGACGGAGTGGTGGTGCACCCATCGCGCCGCACGGAGGGCTGCATCGATGAAGCCTGCTGCTCATGGACCGCGGGGCCGGTGGCGGCGTTGGCCGCGGGCGACAGGGAACGGCGGGGAGCTCCATTGCCAGCGGGTGCCGTCTGGGCGAGGCGAGGGTGGCCTGACGCTCAGCACGAACTCGATGAGCATCAGCCATGGGGACGGCGAAGCAGTGGCAAATCAACTAGGGGAAGAGAGGCTCCGATGCACCCCTACCTGGTGCGCCAAATGTCGGATTTTGGGTCCTGCAGACCCTTGAGAGGTTCGAACTTTGGGGTGCGTGCGAAGAACTCAACCTCCCCAGTCTGCCTACTCACTAATCTCGCAGGCTAGCTCGATGAACAGGAAGGAAATGGGACACGACAGTTTTCCCAGGTTCGGGCCACATTGCGGTGTAAAACCCTACTCCTGCTTTGTGGTGGATTGGCCTCGAGGGGCTGAGGATGAACTAGTATAGTGGAGAACAACCTCAGGAGGAGTCGTGTTCTTGTGCTCGAGTGAGCTAGTGGGTGTGATGGAATCCGAATGATCCGATCCATCTACGGTGGTGGTGATGTTCTATTTATAGTGGCTTGGGTCCTCTTCCAAATGAAGGCGGGAAGGGATCCCACAACGGCCAAATTTGAAGGGGGACAACTAGTACATGTTATCCTGAAAAAAGTAGTCTTCGCCTGCAAAAGCCTCTAGTTGTGACGCCGTGGTGGGCTAGGCGATGACCTCCATCCTGCCATCCTGGCGGTCCTTGTCATATTGCACGGGAATGGAAACCTTTGGCTGATTCCTCGAGACCCCGCGCCTGCGCTTGCCTCTTTAGCACCAAAGAGGAAACTGGTGCACTGCGCCCACTGGCGCCCGCCCGGCCTTGGTCGTCATGGCTCACATCACCTGAACCTCGCGAGGTGGAGCTTGCATAGGAATCTCCACTCCTGCGGAGCCAGCTTGAGGAGGCCGCTCCTACTGGAGGTCTTGGTGTCGTCCGCCTCATGAGGCTTGGCCACTTGCGAGGGTCTTGAGTTGTTGATGCTGAAGGTGGGCCGTACCAGGCCGTTGATGGAGCCACGCCGTGGGCCGCAGGCAGGCAAGTCTGGGTACCCCCGTTCCCAGAATGCCGACAATGCTGAACCGTGCCTGTTGTCACACTCACACATGTAGCTCTCCATAGAGACTTTCTCTGACAGTGTGCATCTCTAAACCTTCTTTAAACTCTCTCACACACAAAGGTCCATCTCTCTTCCTAAAAACTTTACAGACATACTCTCTCACTTCTCTTTCAAAAGAAAAGTACTCTCGCATGCTCCTCTCTCTTCAGTTTCTCGAAGAAAGGTGTTGTCTCTTGTATCACAAGCTCTCTCTAGATTTCTAAAATATTGTCTCTTGTTATCGTATCGCCTCATCCTTTTATTTATAGTATGTGGAATCCTGCTAGGAGGGGTAGGGCTAGGCTAGTCACCCCTAAGTTTTTTTTTGGCTACACCTTAGCTTAATGAAACACCAAACGTCCTAATCCATTCCAACACTATAGCTCATGGCTCAAATCTCTAGGCATCATTTTATGAATGGATGGTGAAATAAGGGGGTGCCTAGACATCCCGGAACTAAAAATCCACTCTCTCATTTCATGAGAATAGCCTCATGTTGACCTTGTAGCTAGAATCGAAGTGCACTTTGCACGATCGGGCGTTCCATTGTTTCTTTTACTCCCTTATAGTCTGTTGTGGCTTCTGAATCTCAAATCTTAGTACAATAGCAAAACAGCTGCTACTTTTTGTCAGAAAAAATAGCAAAAGAACATCAATGTTCCGATACAAAACACAATGTGGCCAACAACGCAACAAATTGCAGTTAAGTCTACCAGGGCATGAGCTATGGTGGCACTGGTATGGTGTGGTTTCAACCTCCACGTATGATTTTTTTCCTGCAAGACCATCGTATATGCAATTACCTATCCAACGAAAGCAACATCTCCTTAGGGGCCCCGCATATTTCCCACAGCCCTTGCTTTACTCACATGTACACAGTCATGTCCTTCTCTTTGATCCTTTCCTTCCCCTTTTTTGCCTTTGAACACTTTATTACAGTGAGGATGCAGACTCTTCTGCAAGAGCTCGTCTCACTCTCCAAGTGATGCGGAGCATCCCACGGTCATCCCCATGGACACTACCTCAACTACCCAAGCTCCAAGTGGACCCATGACAAGAGCTCGAGCATGTGCTATTCAATCTAAGGTGACATCTCTCCTACTTGAGCTTCCCTTACATTCAAGTGAGACATGGCTACTGCCTAAGTCAGAAACACTATGTGTAATCAGGTACAACGCACAAGCCATGAAAGCCGGAGCTGAGGGAGAAGGTACATGCGACAACTATCTGTCCAGCCCAGAACTTATGGCCAGAGCTCGGAACCTCCAGCCCCCGTAACCTCCGGCTGACCCGGAACTTCTGACCTCCGACGACCCAGATGAGCCCGGGCGTGCCAACTCTTTGGTTAGCCCGGAACCAGCCCGGAACATGGCCCGGACCTTCCGGCCCCCGGAACTTCCATCCTGCCCAGACCTTCTAGCCCCCAAACGCCAGCCCAACTACCACCGTGCCAACTCTCTGGTTAGGCCGAAACCTCCGCGGACCCTGGCCCGGAACCTCCGGCGCCCGGAACTTCCGGCCTCTCCCGGAACTTCCGGCCCTACCTGTGTGCAGTGACTCGGGCCGAGGCCCATGTACCCTTTCGCCCGCTAGACTATAAATACTCTTCTTCTACCTCCGTTTTAGGGTTAGCATTGGTTTAGCTCATATTTGAGATAGAGCTTTGCTCATCCATCCGGATCTACTCCACCGAGAGAGACCGCGGCCTCTACGGAGAAGATCCATCTTGCATTCAAGACCCCTAACGGGAAGACCTTCAAGACCTCCTCACAAAGAAGAACTTGCTACTTGTATCATCCTTTGTTGATCGTGGATCGTGTATCTCTTTGTGTTTGGAGGATCTAGCACATGTGTAATCGAATCTTGTTGGTTTGAGTGATTTCCTCTCATGTTTCCCCTCGTTTCCCCCTCGCGTTCTTCGTGTTCTTCGCGGGATCCGCTGCAATCCTGAAAGATTGGGCATCTAGGGTTCTACCCTACATCATCTTGGTATCATGAGCCACGTTGATCACGATTTCGGAGCCTCCCTCTTTGTTTTCTAGCCTAATTTTATTCTGATTCGTCCCAATTTTGAAAATCCCCACAAAAATAGCCCTCCCAAAATTTTTGTGATTTGTTGGTTTGATGAAGTTTTGTTGGATTTGATCCGTGGATTTCGCATGTGGCATGTAGATCTACTCGGCGTAATAAAGGCCCGAGAATACTAGTGGGCCAGTTTACATTTAGGCTTGTTAACGGACCAAGATGACTGGGCCCATGATGCAGCCAATACATAGTGATTTGCACGACGACCCGATTATGTACCATAATTTTACGGTTTGGCCGGTTTACTTTTCATGGAGCGAAGATAGGATATATATGAACAGTAAAATAACCTGTAGCATCATGAATAAGAAAAAACCTAGACTATACAATAAAGAAATTATAGCATATTACATCCACTGGGCATCAAAGTTCGCCACTATGATAATAAAGCACAAGCAGAGAGCAGATTACATACACTGGGCATCAAATATCGCCACCAGTGCAAATAAACACGCCGACAAAATAATATAAAAAATCGACAACACTTCAATAGAGTTCAAGAAAGGTTAGCCCTGCTCAGGAGCTGCAGCGCGAGCAGCTAAGCAAGCTGATGAGACTGCGCTTGTTTGACGCTTATATCCTCCTCACTCTGTAAGAGAGACAAGCAGACATATGACATGTTTTGCACATATAAGTACCAGTGCTGAAAATTCATCACATTTCTTATTGACGAATAAAGTGACATAGTTTAAAATAACATTAACACAATATGGTATTGTTCAGGTTAAGACATGGCAGGAAATGACATTGTGAAGGAGTTGGCAGCTTCACGACACCACTGGATTACAGATCAAGAACTCATAAATATCAATGGTTAGTGTGCTGTCAATTTATCCCATTTTAGATTGGCAAATAAAGAGACGGTTTAAATAATAGTAGAATGATATGACATTGTTCATAGTTAAGACATTGTAGAATATGACATTGTGCTGTAGTGGGTAGGTTCAACACACCACTGGATTACGGATCAACAACAGAAGCATACAGGCAGTGCAAAAGAAGATCACTTGCTCTATATAGTTTAATTTACATGGTATGAAGAAGGAACTGGGTTGTACAACTGAAAACTTAAATTGAGAAGGACAAACTTTTGTTTATGAACTACATAATAAACTTTAAACATGCAATTTGATGCAAACACCAAAAATAAACAGCTGTTGAATTCATGCCTAACCAAATATACACAACAAAGTTTAAAGGCTTGAGAAGGACAAACTTACATTAGTGGTGAAGACCAACTTTATAAAGCCCTTGTCCATGTTGATGGTGGGGGGGGGGGCAATTCAAGAAGTTTACCACAGAATCTTCTTCATAAGCATTGCCTTTATTCTACATTTTGTTAAGAGTAAATATAGATGTGATAATATATGAAAAAATGGAGAATATTTAAGATAAGATGAAGAGTGATGCTACATAACCAAGTAGCTATAAATGTAAGTACAATGATACAGGCAAAAGGTACAACCAAGAGTGCAGAGCTAAACTTCTTCAGTACCATCGGTGTTATCCAACCTTATGGTAAGAGTAAATATAGATCTGATGTGTAGAAAATGGAGGGCAAAGGAAAATAAGCAGCAGAGTGATGGTACATGAACAACTAGCTGTCAATATAAGTACACTGATAAAGGACAACAGGTACTTACAAGAACAATGCAGAGCTAAACTTTTTCATTGGCATTGGATATATTCTACACTAATATAACCATTAATACATATCAGATAATTTGGAGCGAACAATTGATAAGAAAGCTATCATGCATACTGCTGTCACATAATGAACCAGGTATGAATGCAAGTACAGTGATACAGGACAACATGTACTAACAAGAGCAAAGCAGTGGGCAGCATATTTGTGATATTCTGTCGTCCTTTTCAAACCGGAATTCTTCTTCGAGCAGATTTCCTGCAAAAGAGATCCATAAGGCACATGCGGAAAAGTATAAGTTCAAATTGTCATGTGATATCATAGACAGTACCTCATCCTGGGAATGAGACCAGTGCATAACAAGGTTTTCCCTTCAATGTCTTCTAAATTTAGCACAAGAGACTTCACCGGAAATTCGTTTATAGACTTTCCATCAAAGTGTGATTCCCTCAGGTAACACTGATACTACTGCAATGCTTCCTTGAAAAGTGCAAGCAAACTTTGCTTGTCATGACTATCCAGATTGACCCTCGCCTATTTACAACAATGTAATGTAAATCATTGATGTGTTCAATCAGCAGAAAACAGGAAAATGATCACCATGAATAATAGCAGTTACACGTAAGTGGGACAGGAAGATGTGTAAATGGTGTTTGTCTTCACTATAATCTTCCCATGATGGGAATATATGCACGTAGTCCCTAACAACATTGAAAGCATTGTCTTTTAAACTCGGAATAACTGGAATGGGGTTCCAATCTATAGGAATTGGCCGTCTCTGCAGCTGGGATAGGTCTTCGGCCGGTGGACTTGCTGTACGTTTTGCTGGAGTGGGATTTTTCTGTGGTACGGCTGGTGCTATGGCAACTGAAATCGGCATACCTTTTGCTGGAGTGCAGGTCCTGTGTGGTGGGGCTAGTGGTGTGGCCAGCAAAGTATGGGTACAGTCTGATGGAGCCGGTCTATGTTTGTGTCACTGGTTGTAGAGCCAAATAAGTGGGGTGTTGTCTGATTTCTCTGGCACCACCACGTTTTTCAAGGACTTTGCTAGTGCTCCTTCAGGTTCGGCAATCACCCTCTTCCTTTTTGATGTCTGATGCACAAGAACATCATTTGAGTGAAAAAACATGGTATGATGATAGACAGATTATGTATTGATAATGGATGGGCATGGCATGTTGACATATATGATGAGTAAACTAAGCAGATGGCGGTGCAACAAAGTAGAAGAAATGCAAGACACCTTATGCAAGATACGCGCAATCAATAAAACCTTGCCAAATTAGAACAGGCACCTTGATGGGTGAACAGGATAGGCCATCTGCCTTCGACTCCTCGAGGTCAGAATAGTCATTAGGATCATATTCTGAACAAGAATCTACAGGTGGGGAGCGTATGAGTTTCATTGCATCCAGAATGGCACTCAATGCCTTGGTGCCAATTTTGTTAGTCATTGCAGTGTTCCACAATATTCTTCTGATGCGCACATTCTGATATTCATTGTGATTACGTACAATATCTGAGAAGCATGAAAACATAAATAGTAGTGAGATTGTCTTTGTAATGCAGAGATATTCTAATATAGGGGCTCCCTGTAAACCCTTGTGTGCTATCACTGGATTCTGATGAGAGAGCCCATGTGTGCTGTAATATGGTGCGTGCATTAATATAATTTGGCACAAGTACAGAAAAATAGGCTCCAGAAGTAAGGATAGTTGGCAAATGATAGGTTCATAATATACTGTATGGAGAGTTTATTGCCAAACCATGATAACAAGAGCACACAACAACTAGGCAGATCATTGTGTACATAAAAGGGGTACACCATAACCAGCATGTATAAATAGGGAAAGTGGAACTGGCTGGAAAATACGGTGTTGTATTGCTTTGAAAGCCCATCGACCACGTACAGGCCAGCTCTATCAGCTGTTGACTGCAGATGTCTCTGCTCCCCTTCCTGACAAGGAACATACTGTATGTAATAAATACAGAATAACAAAATAGGAACATGTTAAAGAACAGAAGAGGAAGCATATTCTTGAGGTTTTGCTTCTTTGCATACAATGTTGGTTGCCCACTCATCATGAATCACATCGCCCAAAGCAATGCAATACCATGCTCTCTCTCTCTCTCTATGTGGCCACATGCATTTGGAAAATCAAGTGGGAGCATTAGCTAACCAATTAAATGTGTGTGTGTTAACTAATATTAGTATCATATCACAATTCTTATTTGAAGAAGTAAGCTTTGGACTTATGATTGGTGTGTTGTTTAGCTTCAAGAGTGGACTGCTGCTAGTGCGACACAAAGCATCTACACAGATCATAGTGTAGATATAATGGGAAAACCATAAGCATCACAAGTAAAATCAGAAAAGTGGAACTTGCTGGAAAATATGGGCTACTATTCCTGGTATGGCTAGAAAGGCTTCGAATACAAGTTGTCTTCAACTGAAGGTGCGGTACTGTTAATATCAGTGTAACTCTCAAAGGCGACACAACTCCCCACATTTCCTTGCTAATCTTATAGGATTCAAGTGGGCAGGCCACTACAATTCCTATTCCTATGATTACAAAATCCTACAAATCAAAGAGGCCCGAAGAGTTGAAAGTGTCCATCACAACCGACCGAATAGACCTCTACACTGCAAATGTCCCTACTCCTCTTCACTACAAGGAACATACTGTACTACTATCATACTCCCTCCATTCCAAAATATAAGTCTTTGTATAGATTTCCACTATGGATCACATACAGATGTATACATATACATTTTAGAGTGTAGATTCACTCGTTTTCCTCCATATGTAGTCCATGGTGGAATCTATACAAAGACTTGTGTAGGAACAAAGAGAGTACTTATTAAAGAAGAACATAAGAGGAACATGCTAAAGAAGAGCAAGCAGAGTTTGGATAATAAAATGTTAGTTGCGCAGTGCCCACACATGATGAACCAGAGCACATTAAGAATGCAACTCCCTGTTGTCTCTCTATATGTGGTGCACGTGCTTTTCGAAAGTAAAGTAGGAACATTAGCTGACCAATTAAATGTTATCTGTTTTAGTAATATCAGCATCATATCAGATTCATATTTGAGCAACAAGTTTGGAATTATGAGTAGCACGTTGTTTATTGATGGATTGAGGAGCAGTGCTAAGCAGCTATGATGATGGTACTGAATATAAAGGAACGTCTGCCTGCAAGTCGCGTGACTTTCGTCATTTGGGTCAGTCGACCATTTCAGGCGGTTGGATGAAGATCCTACTTCTCCTAACCCTTCTTATTCCTCGTCTCTGATTCTTCCCCTACAGAACACCGCACAGGCCGCCGGCCGAACCACCGGCCCTGAACCCCCCGCCCTCCCCTGAACCGCCCCTACCGCCTGTGTTCCTCCGCCACCACCACCCACACCCCGCCCCACCCGTGTCGAGTTTTCTTCGTTCGGCGAGGCCCCACCACTGCCAGGCCATCGCCCCCCACAACCACCATCCCCACCTGAGCCCCTTCCTTCCCTCCAGCAAACTCCGGCGAGCTCTCAAAAATTGACTGACCCAATTTTGAAATTTGTCTACTATCATTTAACTAGTGTGGAATATAAAAGGGGAAAATCGTAAGCATTGCGAGTATAGTGTTGAGCGTGCCATGGCGGATCTGAAGGTGCAAACTGGACAAAGGCAACTTCGCAACCAATGTTTGCTTTCAACTAACAAGTAATATCCTAAGTGATGGACAAGAAATCACAATAAAGCAGTGGAGATCTATTTTCTTGCTGCTATAAATAAGTTGAGCAGATAGAAAGAGTACCGCCTCTGGTGCGGCGCCGTGTATGCATCTGCCGAGAATTTGACGGTGCTGCGGTAGCGATGGCTGTCGGCGGCGTGGAAGAAAATCTAGGAGGGTAGACAGTGGCGGTGGGGGAATATCCCGGCGCGATGGACGAGACGGTCGTAGGAGTGGCGTCGGCAAGGTGGATGACGACAGGGATGAAGCGAGAGGACAGGATGCAAGAATCCTGGTCCGAAGTCATGGATGAGAGAGGTCGATCTCTTGTAATGGATGAAGACATCGGGGTATCAGCTCCGGCATGGTGGAGGAGGACGGGGTGTGTCGGTGTACAAAAGTAGGGGCCTTCTGTACCCCTTTACTTTTGCACAGGCAGTTGTAGCCACACCTGCGGCCACGCTTGGCGGGGCAGAGGAAGCGAAGAACAAGACTACCAGAGCTGCACTGAGACTAGAGGCGCGAAGAGCGAAGGGGCGAGGTGGGTTTCCCCCGGCAAGAGCCTTGCCGGGGCAACTTACCTAACACCAGCAAGACCGCCACCCTTGAGCCTGAGAGTTCCGACACCATCGACAACATTGGAACCAAGGCTCGGGAGGCGCCTGCATGGTGGCATGCAGATCTTTGTGAAGACTGAAGGCCTGCAAGACTGGATGAGAACCAGAAGACGAAGGCCCCCGGCAAGACCCTTGCCGGGGACGCCCACAAGACCCCGGCAAGACCCTTGCCCGGGGCCAGGCAAGACCCTTGCCAAGGACATCTGCGGGGCCACAACCAGGCCCGCACTTACCAAGGTTTCGCTACCCCATGTCCGTCCCGACGCAGCAGCCAGCCTGCCAACTAGGCACACACCTACGTAGCAGCATGCGGCTTCTAGGCCAACCAGGCAAGCACCTGCGTGGTGGCATGCAGATCTTCGTGAAGACCCTGCCACCGCACCAGCGCGACAGCCAGCCAGCCAGCTTGGCGCTGCATGCCTCGTCAGCTTGGACGCGCGTCGAAGCGAGGCGAGGTAGCGATAGATGAGATGAGCTTCCTTGTCGTCCCCAATAAAGCAAGAGGACACGTCGACAGCGCATTAAATGCGTTTTGTCCCACGATGTCAGGATAGACTTGTACACTGTTCATACTTTCCACCTCCTGTGTGCCACTGTGGCGACCCCTTTTCATATAAAAGGAGGCCCGAGGCATACTGAGGGAGGATTCAGACTTTTCGGGCTAGGCATGCACCGCAGCTAGTTCAAGATCTCAAGAACACCAAATATACACCAAAGCAGCACTAGGGTATTACGCATCGCTTGCGGCCTGAACCTGGATAAAATTCCCCCGTGTTGATCTTCTGAACATGCTCTTTTTACAGCCCCGCGCCCCGGCAACCGTAGTAGGGATTCCCTGTGATCCCATAGGTGTCGTTCTTGAACCCCGACATCTTTGGTGTGCCAGGTAGGGGGCGCAAGCTGTGAAAATCCAGTTCTGAAGCCAGTTCATCGACTCCTTCGTCGTGATGGCTCGAGAGAAGAAGGCGACGTCGATCAGCCACGCTCTGGTGCCATCAGCTAGACGAGGCGGTGTTGTCCGCAGCTGCGACAACTGTTCGCGTAGCGACAAAAAAGCTAAGTCACACAGAACATTGAGCAAATTCCTTTTTAATACAAGGTTATTCTCCTCGAAGAATCTTGCGCCTTGTATGGAAAACCTGTGCGCAATGGAGCCCTTCCACTATTGGCAACACCCTTGTTCTATTTCGAGTCCGCTCGACAGTCCAGGATGCTGCGCTGAGAACGGCAGGGTGGCTTGCCCGGCAGCAAGCGCCCCCCGGCTGGCTACTAAGGATCCGTCCTCCAAAGCGCCATAGCATTGGTTTACGCGCCAGCAAACCTATCTAATACGCCCATTTTGCATCATGCTTGTATATCGATATTTATTGCATTATGGGCTATTATTACACATTATGTCACAATACTTATGCATATTCTCTCTTATTTTACAGGGTTTACATGAAGAGGGAGAATGCCGGCAGCTGGAATTCTCGGCTGGAAAAGGAGCAAATATTAGAGACCTATTCTGCACAACTCCAAAAGTCCTGAAACTTCACGGAGGCACGTTTTGGAATATATAAAAAATACTGGAGAAAGAATCGACCAAAGGGGGCCCACACCCTGGCCACGAGGGTGGGGACGCGCCCTACCCCCCTGGGCGCGTCCCCTGTCTTGTGGGCCCTCTGGCAGGCCTCCGGTGCCCATCTTCTGCTATATGAAGTCTTTCGTCCTAGAAAAAATAAGGAGGAAGCTTTCAGGACGAAACACCGCCGCCACGAGGCGGAACCTGGCGAAACCAATCTAGGGCTCCGGCGGAGCTGTTCTGCCGGGGAGACATCCCTCCGGGAGGGGGAAATCATCACCATCGTCATCACCATCGATCCTCTCATCGGGAGGGGGTCAATCTCCATCAACATCTTCACTAGCACCATCTCCTCTCAAACCCTAGTTCATCTCTTGTATCCAATCTTTGTCTCAAAACCTCAGATTGGTACCTGTGGGTTGCTAGTAGTGTTGATTACTCCTTGTAGTTGATGCTAGTTGGTTTATTTGGTGGAAGATCATATGTTCAGATCCTTTATGCATATTAATACCCCTCTATGAACATGAATATGATTTGTGAGTAGTTACGTTTGTTCCTGAGGACATGGGAGAAGTCTTGCTATAAGTAGTCATGTGAATTTGGTATACGTTCAATATTTTGATGAGATGTATGTTGTCTTTCCTCTAGTGGTTTATGTGAACGTCGACTACATGACACTTCACCATTATTTGGGCCTAGAGGAAGGCATTGGGAAGTAATAAGTAGATGATGGGTTGCTAGAGTGACAGAAGCTTAAACCCTAGTTTATGCGTTGCTTCGTAAGAAGTTGATTTGGATCCACATGTTTCATGCTATGGTTAGGTTTACCTTAATACTTCTTTTGTAGTTGCGGATGCTTGCAAGGGGGGTTAATCATAAGTGGGATGCTTGTCCAAGGAAGGGCAGTACCCAAGCACCGGTCCACCCACATATCAAATTATCAAAGTAACGAACGTGAACATATGAGCGTGATGAAAACTAGCTTGACGATAATTCCCATGTGTCCTCGGGAGCGTTTTCCTTCATATAAGAATTTGTCCAGGCTTGTCCTTTGCTACAAAAAGGATTGGGCCACCTTGCTGCACTTTATTTACTTTTTTTACTTGTTACCCGTTACAAATTACCTTATCACAAAACTATTTGTCACCGATAATTTCAGTGCTTGTAGAGAATACCTTACTGAAAACCGCTTGTCATTTCCTTCTGCTCCTCGTTGGGTTCGACACTCTTACTTATCGAAAGGACTACGATAGATCTCCTATACTTGTGGGTCATCAAGACTCTTTTCTGGCGCCATTGCCGGGGAGTGAAGCGCCTTTGGTAAGGAAAAAATTTATATAGTGTGCTGAAATTTACTGTCACTTGTTACTATGGAAAGTAATCCTTTGAGGGGCTTGTTCGGGGTATCTTCACCCCGACCAGTAGAGCAAAGAGTTGCTCCTCAATCTACTGAACCTACTAAAAATGTTTACTTTGTATTTCCTTCGGGTATGATAGAGAAACTGCTAGCTAATCCTTTTACAGGAGATGGAACATTGCATCCCGATTTGCACCTAATCTATGTGGATGAAGTTTGTGGATTATTTAGGCTTGCAGGTATGCCCGTGGATGTTATCAAGAAGAAGGTCTTCCCTTTATCTTTGAAGGGAAAGGCATTGACATAGTTTAGGCTGTGTGATGATATGGGATCATGGGACTACAACCGATTGATATTGGAATTTAATTAGAAGTTTTATCCTATGCATCTTGTTCATCATGATCGTAATTATATATATATAATTTTTGGCCTCGCGAAGGAGAAAGCATCGCTCAAGCTTGGGGGAGGCTTAAGTCAATGTTATATTCATGCCCCAATCATGAGCTCTGAAGAGAAATTATTATTCAAACTTTTTATGCTCGGTTTTCTCTCAATAATCGATCCATGCTCGATACTTCTTGTACTGGTTCTTTTATGATGAAGCCTATTGAATTCAAATGGGATTTATTGGAAAGAATTAAACGGAACTCTAAAGATTGGGATCTCGATGAAGGTAAGGAGTCAGGTATAACACCTAAGTTTGATTATGTTAAATCTTTTATGGATACCTATATTTCCGTGAATTTAGCACTAAATATGGACTTGACTCTGAGATAGTAGCTTCTTTCTGTGAATCCTTTGCTACTCATGTTGATCTCCCTAAGGAGAAGTGGTTTAAATATCATCCTCCCATTGAAGTAAAAGAAGTTGAACCTATGAAAGTTGAAGAAAAGACTATCACTTATAATGTTGATCCTATTGTTCCTACCACTTATATTGAGAAACCACCTTTCCTTGTTAGAATATAGGATCATGCTAAAGCTTCAACTGTGGTTCGTAAGAGTAATACTAGAACACCTACACCCCCTGAGCAAATTAAAATCGAACCTAGTATTGCTATGGTTAAAGATCTCCTGGCTGATAATATTGATGGGCATGTTATTTACTTCTGTGATGAAGCTGCTAGAATTGCTAGACCCGATACTAAGGGTAAACATAGACCTGTTGTTGGCATGCCTGTTGTTTCTTTTAAAATAGGAGATCATTGTTATCATGGCTTGTGTGATATGGGTGCTAGTGCAAGTGCAATACCTCATTCCTTATACAAAGAAATTATGCATGATATTGCAGCTGCTGAGATAGAAGAGATAGATGTTGCAATTAAGCTTGCCAATAGAGATACTATTTCACCAATTGGGATTGTTAGAGATGCTGAAGTCTTGTGTGGGAAAGTTAAATATCCTACTGATTTTCTTGTTCTTGGTTCCCCACAAGATGACTTTTGTCCCATTATATTTGGTAGGCCTTTCTTGAATACTGTAAATGCTAAGATAGATTGCAAAAAGGATGTTGTTACTATTGGTTTAGGGGATATGTCTCATGAGTTTAATTTTGCTAAATTTTGTAGACAACCCCATGATAAAGAATTGCCTAATAAAGTTGAAATTATTGGTCTTGCTTCTATTGCCGTGCCTCCTGATGATCCTTTAGAGCAATATTTGCTAGACCATGAAAATGATATGTTTATGAATGAAAGATGGGAAATAGATGAAGTATTCTTTAAAGAAGGACCTATCTTGAAACACAACTTGCCTGTTGAATTAGGGGATCCTCCTCCACCCAAGGGTGATCCCATGTTTGAGCTTAAACCATTACCTGATACTCTTAAATATGCTTATCTTGATGAAAAGAAGATATATCCTATTATTATTAGTGCTAACCTTTCAGAGCAAGAAGAAGAGAAATTATTGAAAACTCTATAGAAGCACCGTGCTGCTATTGGATATACTCTTGATGATCTTAAGGGCATTAGTCCCACTCTATGCCAGCACAAAATAAAATTGGACAAAGACGCTAAACCGGTCGTTGATCACCAATGATGGTTAAATCCTAAGATGAAAGAAGTGGTAAGAAAAGAAATACTAAAGCTTCTGGAGGCAGGTATAATATATCCAGTTGCTGATAGTCAGTGGGTAAGTCCTGTCCATTGTGTCCCTAAGAAGGGAGGTATTACTGTTGTTCCTAATGATAAAGATGAATTGATCCCACAAAGAATTGTTACAGGTTATGGAATGGTAATTGATTTCCGCAAACTAAATAAAGCTACTAAAAAGGATCATTACCCTTTACCTTTTATTGATCAAATGCTAGAAAGATTATCCAAACATACACATTTTTGCTTTCTAGACGGTTATTCTGGTTTCTCTCAAATACCTGTGTCAAAAGAGGATCAAGAAAAGACCACTTTTACTTGTCCTTTTGGTACCTTTGCTTATAGACGTATGCCTTTTGGTTTATGCAATGCACCTGCTACCTTTCAAAGATGTATGACTGCTATATTCTCTGACTTTTGTGAAAAGATTGTCGAGGTTTTCATGGATGATTTCTCCGTATATGGAACTTCTTTTGATGATTACTTAAGCAACCTTGATCGAGTTTTGTAGAGATGTGAAGACACTATGAATTGGGAGAAGTGCCACTTTATGGTTAATGAAGGTATTATTGTCTTGGGCATAAAATTTTTGAAAGAGGTATTGAAGTTGATAAAGCTAAAGTTGATGCTATCGAAAAGATGCCGTGTCCTAAGGACATTAAAGGTATAGGAAGTTTCCTTGGTCATGCCGGTTTTTATAGGAGGTTCATTAAGGACTTCTCTAAAATTTCTAGGCCTCTGACTAATCTCTTCCAAAAAGATGTTCCTTTTGTCTTTGATGATGATTGTGTAGAAGCATTTGAAATACTTAAGAAAGCCTTGATTTCTACACCTATTGTTCAGCCACCTGATTGGAATTTACCCTTTGAAATTATGTGTGATGGTAGTGATTATGCTGTAGGCGCTGTTCTTGGACAAAGAGTTGATAAGAAATTAAATGTTATCCAATATGCTAGTAAAACTCTATACAGTGCCTAGAGAAATTATGCTACTACTGAAAAAGAATTTTAGAAGTTGTATTTGCTTGTGATAAGTTCAGACCTTATATTGTTGATTCTAAAGTAACGGTTCACACTGATCATGCTGCTATTAAATATCTTATGGAAAAGAAAGATGCTAAACCTAGACTTATTAGATGGGTTCTCTTGCTACAAGAATTTGATTTGCATATTATTGATAGAAAGGGAGCTGAGAACCCCATTGCAGACAACTTGTCTAGGTTAGAGAATGTTCTTGATGACCCACTACCTATTGATGATAGCTTTCCTGATGAACAACTAGCTGTCATAAATGCTTCTCGTACTGCTCCATGATATGCTGATTATGCTAATTATATTGTTGCTAAATTTATACCACCTAGTTTCTCTTACCAGCAAAAGAAAAAGTTTTTCTATGATTTAAGACATTACTTCTGGGATGACCCACACCTTTATAAAGAGGGAGTAGATGGTGTTATTAGATGTTGTGTACCTGGGCATGAACAGGAACAGATCCTGCGCAAGTGTCACTCCGAGGCTTATGGAGGATACCACGCTGGAGATAGAACTGCACATAAGGTATTGCAACCCGGTTTTTATTGGCCTACTCTCTTCAAAGATGCCCGTAAGTTTGTCTTGTCTTGTGATGAATGTCAAAGAATTGGTAATATTAGTAGACGTCAAGAAATGCCTATGAACTGTTCACTTGTTATTGAACCATTTGATGTTTGGGGCTTTGATTATATGGGACCGTTTCCTTCCTCTAATGGGTATACACATATTTTAGTTGCTGGTGATTACATTACTAAGTGGGCAGAAGCTATTCCAACTAGTAGTGCTGATCATAACACCTCTATTAAGATGCTTAAAGAAGTTATTTTTCCGAGGTTTGGAGTCCCTAGATATTTAATGACTGATGGTGGTTCACACTTTATTCATGGTTCTTTTTGTAAAATGCTTACTAAGTATGATGTCAATCATAGAATTGCATCTCCATATCACCCGCGGTCTAGTGGTCAAGTAGAACTTAGTAATAGAGAGCTCAAATTAATTTTGCAAAAGACAGTTAATAGATCTAGAAAGAATTGGTCCAAGAAACTTGATGATGCATTATGGGCTTATAGAACTGCATATAAATATCCTATGGGTATGTCTCCGTATAAAATGGTCTATGGAAAAGCATGTCACTTACCTCTCGAACTAGAACATAAGGCATATTGGGCCATTAAAGAGCTCAATTATGATTTCAAACTTGCCGGTGAGAAGAGACTATTTGACATTAGCTCACTTGATGAATGGAGAACCTAGGCCTATGAGAATGCCAAACTGTTTAAAGAAAAAGTTAAAAGATGGCATGACAAAAGGATACAAAAGCGCGAGTTTAATCTAGGTGATTATGTTTTGCTATACAACTCTTGTTTAAGATTTTTTGTAGGAAAACTTCTCTCTAAATGGGAAGGTCCTTACGTTATCAAGGAGGTCTATCGTTCCGGTGCCATAAAAATCAACAACTTCGAAGGCACAAATCCGAAGGTGGTGAACGGTTAAAGAATCAAACATTATATCTCAGGTAATCCCATAAATGTTGAAACTAATGTTATTGATATCGTAACCCCGGAGGAGTGCATAAGGGACACTTTCCAGAACGTTTCAGACTCTGAAAAGGAATAGGTATGTGGTACGGTCAGTAAAACGACTCCAAAACAGTTCTAATAGCAATTTTTCTCCATTTTGGAATATTTAATAAAATAGGAAAATAAGAAGTAGTCCGGGAAGGACACGAGGCGTCCACGAGGGTGGAGGGCGCGCCCTATCACCCTGGGCGCGCCCCCTGCCTCGTGGGCACCTCGTGTGCCCTCCGGACTCCGTTTTCTTGCACGATACTTCTTTTGGTCGGTAAAAATTCATTATATAATCTCCCAAAGGTTTTGACCATCGTACAAAGCAAATATCCTCTCTTTCTGTTTCGAGCTGTTTTTCTGACAGATCTAGATCATCATGACGTCTTGAAGCGCTCCCAAGGACAAGTTCTTCAAGAAGGTTATCAATCCCTACCTCGCGGAGGTGCTGCAATACCCTCAAACAATTGACATGCGCGATGGGTTGCTGCACATCCGCGATGTCGAGGGACCAAGGAGGACCGGAAGCATGGAGACAAGACTCGAAGCAATGGAGCAACAAGTTTTCAAGTGCCAGGGGATGGTGGAACACAGAGTTAACGCCAACCACATGATGATCGTGGAGTTCACCAACAACCACAAGCTGGATGCCAAGAACATTGGGGAGACCATCTTCAAGCTTCACGAGAAAATCGAGCATCTCCAAGCCCAGATCTATGACCTGCAAAACCAAAACTGTGAGTATGAGTATAGGTTCAAGAGGATGAGTTTGGCTGCAGATTCGAGGACCTCGGAGACTTGATCATCCTTCTACGATGGTGAGCCTATGCCTTGGAAGATGGATGACAAGCCTACATCATCAACAACTCCATCATGACCACCTCCGAGGAAAGAGACATAAGCACATAGATATGGGCACTCCCCTTGGCAACTGCCAAGCTTGGGGGAGGTGCCCCGATATCGTATCACCATCACACTCCTATCTTTACCGTTTTTCTTAGTTTGATCCTTTTGGTAATATCTTGATCTAGTAGAATAAAGTTTTAGTATGATCTAGTTTTGAGTTTTGCTTTACGATCCTTCTATGTAATCGAGTCCGTGAGCTATATATAATAAAGATTAGTTTTGAGTCAAGGGCTTGGTTATCTTGCTATGATCTTGAGGGAATAAAAATAAAAGAAAGAATAAAAAGAAATAAAAAGAACATATTGATCTTATGGAGAGTAATGACTTCACATATAAAAGAGTATGATGAATAAAAGTTGTTGAGAGTTGGCAAACATAGTTTTGGTCATCGTTGCAATTAATAGGAAGTAATAAAGAAAGAGAGGTTTTCACATATAAATATACTATCTTGAACATCTTTTATGATTGTGAGCACTCATTAAAATATGACATGCTAAAAAGTTGATGTTGGACAAGGAAGACAACGTAATGGGTTATGTTTTCTTATATCCGAAATAAAGTATATTGTCATGGATCGTCCAACATGTTGGGCTTGCCTTTCCCCCTCATGCCAGCCAAATTCTTTGCACCAAGTAGAGATACTACTTGTGCTTCCAAATATCCTTAAAACCGGTTATGCCATGAGAGTCCACTATATCTACCTATGGATTGAGTAAGATCCTTCAAGTAAGTTGTCATTGTTGTATGCAATAAAAATTGCTCTCTAAATATGTATGATTTATTAGTGTGGAGAAAATAAGCTTTAGACGATCTTGTGATGTGGAAGCATTAAAAGCGACGTACTGCATAATAAAGGTCCATATCACAAGTGCAATATAAAGTGACGTTCTTTTGCATTAAGATTTCGTGCATCCAACCATAAAAGCACATGACAACCTCTGCTTCCCTCTGCGAAGGGCCTATCTTTTACTTTTGTCTTATACCTTATGCAAGAGTCATGGTGATCTTCACCTTTACTTTTTATATTTTATCCTTTGGCAAGCACATTGTGTTGGAAAGATCCTGATATATATATATATATATATATATATATATATATATATATATATATCCAATTGGATGTAAGTTTGCATGAACTATTATTGTTGACATTACCCTTGAGGTAAAAGGATGGGAGGCAACACTATAAGCCCCTATCTTTCTCTGTGTCCGATTAAAACTCCATAACCATAAGTATTGCATGAGTGTTAGCAATTGTGAAAGACTAAATGATAGTTGAGTATGTGGACTTGCTGAAAAGCTCTTATATTGACTCTTTCCTATGTTATGATAAATTGCAATTGCCTCAATGACCGAGATCATAGTTTGTTAGTTTTCAGTGAAGTTTCTGATTCATACTTTACATTGTGAATATATTATTACTTTAGCATAAGAAATCATATGACAATATATATATATATATATATATATATATATATATATATATATATGTTGCTGCTATAAGAATGATCGTGATGCCCTCATGTCCGTATTTTATTTTATTTGACACCTCTATCCCTAAACATGTGGACATATTTTTCGTTATCGGCTTCTGCTTGAGGACAAGCGAGGTCTATGCTTGGGGGAGTTGATACGTCCATTTTGCATCATGCTTGTATATCGATATTTATTGCATTATGGGCTGTTATTACACATTATGTCACAATACTTATGCATATTCTCTCTTATTTTACAAGGTTTACATGAAGAGGGAGAATGCCGGTAGCTGGAATTCTGGGCTGGAAAGGAGCAAATATTAGAGACCTATTCTGCACAACTCCAAAAGTCCTGAAACTTCACGGAGGCACGTTTTGGAATATATAAAAAATACTGGAGAAAGAATCAACCAGAGGGGGCCCACACCCTGGCCACGAGGGTGGGTGGTGCGCCTGACCCCCCTGGCGCGCCCCCTGTCTCGTGGGCCCTCTGGCAGGCCTCCGGTGCCCATCTTCTGCTATATGAAGTCTTTCGTCCTAGAAAAAATAAGGAGGAAGCTTTCGGGACGAAACACCGCCGCCACGAGGCGGAACCTGGCGAAACCAATCTAGGGCTCCGGCGGAGCTGTTCTACCGGGGAGACATCCCTCCAGGAGGGGGAAATCATTACCATTATCATCACCATCGATCCTCTCATCGGGAGGGGGTCAATCTCCATCAACATCTTCACCAGCACCATCTCCTCTCAAACCCTAGTTCATCTCTTGTATCCAATCTTTGTCTCAAAACCTCAGATTGGTACCTGTGGGTTGCTAGTAGTGTTGATTACTCCTTGTAGTTGATGCTAGTTGGTTTATTTGGTGGAAGATCATATGTTCAGATCCTTTAGGCATATTAATACCCCTCTGATTATGAACATGAATATGATTTGTGAGTAGTTACGTTTGTTCCTGAGGACATGGGAGAAGTCTTGCTATAAGTAGTCATGTGAATTTGGTATTCGTTCGATATTTTGATGAGATGTATGTTGTCTTTCCTCTAGTGGTGTTATGTGAACATCGACTACATGACACTTCACCATTATTTGGGCCTAGAGGAAGGCATTGGGAAGTAATAAGTAGATGATGGGTTGCTAGAGTGACAGAAGCTTAAACCCTAGTTTATGTGTTGCTTCGTAAGGGGCTGATTTGGATCCACATGTTTCATGCTATGGTTAGGTTTACCTTAATATTTCTTTTGTAGTTGCGGATGCTTGCAAGGGGGATTAATCATAAGTGGGATGCTTGTCCAAGGAAGGGCAGTACCCAAGCACCGGTCCACCCACATATCAAATTATCAAAGTAACGAATGCGAATCATATGAGCGTGATGAAAACTAGCTTGACGATAATTCCCATGTGTCGTCGGGAGCGTTTTCCTTCATATAAGAATTTATCCAGGGTTGTCCTTTGATACAAAAAGGATTGGGCCACCTTGCTGCACTTTATTTACTTTTGTAACTTGTTACCCGTTACAAATTACCTTATCACAAAACTATCTGTCACCGATAATTTCAGTGCTTGCAGAGAATACCTTACTGAAAACCGCTTGTCATTTCCTTCTGCTCCTCGTTGGGTTTGACACTCTTACTTGTCGAAAGGACTATGATAGATCCCCTATACTTGTGGGTCATCACTATCCCACTAGGCGTAGGGCATGTACATACAAGGAAAGATTGAACAGGAAGATAGCATGCTTCATTTCAAAGTACTGCAGGGTTATATAAAATCAATAGTTGCTGCGGTTCTAACTTAAGATAAAATTGTCTTCGTCATGAACTCGCAGCGGCGATGAGAAACGGGGTGCCTAGTCCCGGCGCTGGCCCTGGCCCTCCACCCTCTTGACTCCGTCGACGCAGCTCATGATGGGCTCGACACGCTCCTCGAGCACTGCGAGGTCCGTGCCCTCCGGCAAGCTCTCCAACGCGTCGGCGAAATCGTCGTTGGGGTTCCAGAACGCCACCTTGGTGAGCACCTTGGTCAGAGTGCCCCGGCAGAGCCTCCGGGACTCGTTGGCCAGATAGACTGCTCGATTGGAACAGAGCTGCTCCAGGGCGTCGAGGACGCCCTCGAAGAACAGGTCAGCCTGGCATTGGGGCTGACGTTCGGCTCCTGGGGGTACGTGACATTCGGCATGCCCATGATGGCCAGCTTCTCAGTGATCCTGCCGGCGACGTCGATGAGGCGGCTGATCCAGAGGTTTACGCTCTTCGCGTACTCCTTGTGCTCGGCGGCGTCATCCCTTCGTAGCCGCTTCACGTCCTCTAGGGCCTTGTCCAGGATCTCCTCACGAGCTCGGGCCTCCAAAAGCTTCCCCTCCAAGCCGTCCAGCTTCAACTTCAAATCGTTGATGTTGTCGTTGGCGTCGGAGAGCAGCTTGGCCTTGTCGGAGATGGTGACCTGCACATCCGCCAGAGTGCGGTTGGCCGTGTCTCTCTCCTTCGTCAACGCCGAGACTTTCTTGTCAGCTCCTCCCGCTCCAGCTCCAGCTCCTTCACCTTGCCGGCATGGACTAGGGCCTGAGCATCGAGTGCCTCCTTGTGCCTCTGCTCCAGCTCCTGGGTCCGATGTGCGACGATCTCCCCGATTTCTTCGTCCTTGCCGCGGAGTGTGGCGGCAAGCGCCTACTCACGGGCGGCGAGGTCTTCCTCCTGGCTGTTCAGCAGAGCCTACTGCTGCTGCCGAGCAGCCTCGTCCTTGGCGGCCTGCTCCTTCGCCACCTCCTGGGCCTTCTCGATATCGGCTTGCTTCAGGATGAGCTCTCGCTTGCACTCATCCAGCTCACCATGGGCAGCTTTCAATTCATCCCCGGCCTCGCCAAACCAGACTTCCGCCTGAGCGACGCGCTCCTCAAAATCTGCCTCCGCCTTATCCACCGCTGCCATCTTGGATCTTAATTTGTCATGGCGGGCACAGTGGAGCGCTTGGAGCTTCTGGAAGTGGGCACCCATCGCCCGGAGGAGCTGCTCTTCTTGGGGGCCGCCGCTGCTGGCGTTCGGTTCATCGACAACCTGGAGCCCAGCAGTGGCGAGCGCCTCATCATCAAAGACCTCCCCATCGGCAGACACCTTGGTGTCTGTTGTCCCTGGGAGGCGGACGAACAAGTCATTGCCCACCTTCAGGTACTTGGGAGGCGCGGGCGCTGCAGGGGAGGAAGGCTGGTCGTTGGCCACCTCCTCCTCGGCAGGCTTCTTGGCGGCCTCCTTGGCGGCAGCCTTGCCGGCCTCCCCGGCAAGACCCTCGCCGGCTTCCCCGGTGGCGGACTTGGCAGCTTCCTCAGCTGCGATCCTGACGGCCTCAGCCTCGACGTCCTTGGCAACCTCCCCAATGACAATGTCGATATCCTCCTGGTCCATCGAGGGAGTGTCTGGAAACCAGAAAGGAGAACGCAACGAGGCCATGGCCAAGGTTCAGAACACACAAAAAAAGAGAGAAAAGACAGGGACGGAAGGCAGACAGCTTACCCGTGCCGTGCTGCAGAGAAGTGCTTCCCTCCCCGCCAACATCCATTGGCGGGACGGAACCCCCAGTGCCCGTGCCTGCCTCCTCCTCTGTCTCCGTGCGCGTGGGCTCGGCGGTGTTCGCCCTTGCCGAGGACACCCCTTCGGGCGGCGTGGTCGACGAGGGCGGCGTATCAGGGGCGGCTCTCAGTGGCTCCTCCTGCTGCCGCTCTCCTCCTACAAGCCCGGCAAGGTCAGCACTAAGGATTCACGCCCCAACGCCCATCGACGAGGAGTGGGTAATGAACTTATGTTGGGGGATGAAGCGGGGGCTACGTCGAGGGCTAGCGTCTGGACTAATCTCCACCACCTCCAGCGTGCGTGAAGTGCTCGCCGGGGGCTTGTCGCCCGTCGAGGCCTTGGCCCCCTTCGCCACCCTCTGGGCCAGCGTCCCCATGTCGCTGCAAAGACAAGATCAAGTTAGGGGAAACAGTACGGGCTGAGAGTCAGAAATGATGAAGGGCGGGATGCTTACTCCTCCTCCTTCGCCGGCGTCCTCTTCCTCTTCGGGCTGAAGGACCCAAGGTCGAAGTCGGCCTCTAGGTCGCTGTCCGAAGGGGGAGGAGAAGGGGATGGGGTCCTGCGCCGCTTGGATGAGGAAGAAGCGGCGGCCGCTGCCTTCTTCACTGTCGCGGCCCTCGTCTGGTGCACGAGCTGCGCTTGGGCCTGTTGCCGTTGCACGGTCCTGCCGGGCCGGACTGGCTCGCCGGAGCTAGCCCGCCGCATGACGCGCCTCCTCCCTGGGGCCGAGGAGTCATCCGCCTCGGTCTCCTCTTCGATCGACTCCTCGACCACGTCCTCAACAATGGGAGCCCCAGCACCGGCGCTGCTGGCCTCCCTAGCGGACCCCGCCCATTCGGCGAGCTCTTTATCTTCTGCGGCCGTGTCGGCCTCATCCTCCACAGTGCAGACGCTGCCGGCCTCCTTGGCGAGTGCCGCCTCCTCCGCCCTGGCGGCAATGTATGCCAGCTCCGCCTTGGTGGTGTCGCGGATGAGCAGTGGCTCGTCACGAACGTACCTCTTCGACAGGTTGTCAAAGAACTCCTGCACCCGTTCTGCTTCTGGCTCGGCCCAGCTTGGATCCAGGCCGTGCGCGTTGAAGTCCGGCATCATAGCGATGATGTCGGTCTGGCGAGAGTTGTTGCTCAACGGGACCACCCCCGCTGGCAACCCAAACAGAGACCCGCCGGCCTTCTCGGCCTTGCCGGTCCTCTCGACCCCGCCGTCTTCATTCACCTTGTGCTGAAAGAGCCTCTGGCAAAAATGGGCATGCCCCAGCACCGTGAAATTGTGCTTCAAGCCAGGGCGGAGCCTCATGATGTCAGCCGCATTCCTGAAGTCCCAGGCCGGCCTCCCCTTATTGTGCAGCGGGGCGATCCGGCGGCGGATGAAGTCCGCCCCAATCATCTGAAGAGTGAGCCCAGCCGAGGTGAGGCGGTGGATCCTAGTGGTCGCGACCATGAGCTTCTTGTCGTCAGCGTCGATGTCGCTCCAGTCCTTGCCACGGACCGGCGGCCTCCGACGGACCCGGCAGAACTCTTGCGGGTCTGCCTCCTCAATCCAGCACCACCGGCCTCGCCACTCTTCCCACCTCTCCTTCTGGGCACCCTCCGGGTATGTGCCCCTGATCTGGTTCCTCGGGATCCAGGTGATGCAGCCGGAGATGGCGCCCCCTGGCTGGATGCGAGGGGTGAAGTAATGCCGGAAGAGCGTCGTGCTTGGATGCACTCCGGTGAAGCCCTCACATAGGTGGGAGAAGAAAGCCACGCACACCACAATGTTCGGCGTGAAATCCAGAAGGTGGAAGCCGTAGGTGTGCATGACGTCATTGAAGAAATCGGAGAAGGGGGGCAGAGCCCGCAGGAGAAGTAATCAACGAAGAAGGGGTACCGATTTGGGCCGGCCTCGGTGAAATCGGCGGGGATGATGCGCGTGGCAGGGTGCTCTGACGTCTCCCTTCCCCACAGGGGCCTGAAGTAGTCCCTGAGGGTGACCACATCGACCGTCGAGGGGAAGAGGGCGCGCTGGTCTAAAGTGCCGCCAACTCACTCTCCGGCGCCTCCTTCCCTCCGTCGTCTTTAACCACTCCCTTGCCCTTGCCTATCTTGGGCGCCATGGCAGATAGGGGGGGCGAAGAATCGAGGGCAATGGGGCGGCGGCGGCGAACAGAGGCAAGAGCTTCGGCTCGCGCTTGAGGAAGATGAAGATGGGAATGGCGGTTCCGAGATTGGAAAAGGCACGGAGGGTAAATGAGGAGCGCGCCTGCGGTTTTTCCTTTTTATGGGGAAGGCACGGGCCGCCTCTTTACCGTTTACCACAACATGACGGAAGCGTGCAGCAACCGCCCCACGCACGACCCCCACGTCATGCATTCAATGCGGGTCATGGGGAAGCGCAACTGACGAAGGAGTTACCGCAGTAAAACTCTGCCACGCGCGCCCGTGCACCGTTCTGGGCCTGGCCCAACAACGCTCCACGCTTATGTGTGGCCTAGGCCCGGGGGCTCCTGTCGGTATACAAAAGTAGGGGCCTTCTGTACCCCTTTACTTGTGCACGGGCAGTTGTAGCCACACCTGCGGCCACGCTTGGCGGGGCAGAGGAAGCAAAGAACAAGACTATCAAAGCTGCGCTGAGACCAGAGGCGCAAAGAGCGAAGGGGCGAGGTGGGTTTCCCCCGGCAAGAGCCTTGCCGGGGACGTCCTACGCTCCCCCGGCAAGAGCCTTGCTGAGGCAACTTACCCAACACCAGCAAGACCGCCACCCTTGAGCCTGAGAGTTCCAACACCATCGAAAACATTGGAACCAAGGCTTGGGAGGCGCCTGCATGGTGGCATGCAGATCTTTGTGAAGACTGAAGGCCTGCAAGACTAGATGAGAACCAGAAGACGAAGGTCCCCGGCAAGACCCTTGCCGGGGACGCCCACAAGACCCCGCCAAGACCCTTGCCGAGGACATCTGCGGGGCCACAACCAGGCCCGCACTTACAAAGGTTTCGCTACCCCATGGCCGTCTCGAGGCAGCAGCCAGCCTGCCAACTAGGCACACACCTACGTGGCAGCATGCGGCTTCTAGGCCAACCAGGCAAGCACCTGCGTGGTGGCATGCAGATCTTCGTGAAGACGCTGCCACCACACCAGCGCAGCAGCCAGCCAGCGTGGCGCTGCATGCCTCGTCAGCTTGGACGCGCGTTGAAGCGAGGCGAGGCGGCGACAGACGAGACGAGCTTCCTTGCCGTCCCCAATAAAGCAAGAGGACACGTCGGCAGCGCATTAAATGTGTTTTGTCCCACGATGTCAGGATAGACTTGTACAATATACATACTTTCCATCTCCTGTGTGCCACTGTGGCGACCCCTTTTCATATAAAAGGAGGCCTGAGGCGTACTGAGGGAGGATTCAGACTTTTTGGGCTAGGCATGCACCACAGCTAGTTCAAGATCTCAAGAACACCAAATATACACCAAAGCAGGACTAGGGTATTACGCATCGCTTGCGGCCCAAACCTGGATAAAATTCCCCTGCGTTGATCTTCTAAACCCGCTCATTTTACAGCCCCGGCAACCGTAGTAGGGATTCCCTGTGATCCCATAGGTGTCGTCTTGAACCCCGAGAGGGTGGATGGGGTGGCAGGCGGAGGAGGCTGAGGTGGAGAGGGTGTTTTGGCGCCCATGGAGTACGAATGGGGAAATGGAGGGAGAGAGGAAGGAGGGATCCTTTTCTTCAGGGCGCGCTTGTCTCAAATGTGAGGAAATTTACAAACTTGGCCCCCGTTTAAAATTTCCTACATCACAACAATATTAGTCGGTCGGGGATAGGACAGTTATCTCACATACACCGAATATTTGCCAACGAAGATTTCGACTGCTAAGAGTTTGTTTTGGTGCCCACCATGTATGAATCCGGGTGAGAGGCGATTTCGGCCGAGGGGACATTGTGTTTTGGCGCCCACCTTGTATGAATCCGGGTGAGAGGCGGTTGTATCATGTTTGAGTGAAATTACAAACCTGCCCCTATCAAGACCTATTGAAATCGAGCTGACATGTGTTGCATGTCAGGGACAGGCAGTAATTTCCATCTCCCATATTTTGGTTTCAGGCGGTTACTACGAGATTGGCCGCTTCGTTCAATTTTTGAGAAACAGCTTGCATCTTTACCGTGCCAAATCAATTCCAATCTATTTTGTATTCTATTTTTGTTCGGGCAGGATCCATTTTTGATTGGAATAAAATTCTATATACATCATTTTTTATATATACTTTCAAAAGCACAACAAAGAATTCTGCTCCTTTATATATATAATATGATTTACAAATACAAGGATCTCAAAATCATAAGGTTGAATTCAATTTTTTTAACCAAATTATGTTCTACTAAAATGTATGGATCAGTAATATCTACATATTAAATAACACAGATGTGCGTGAATTCATATGAGTATGCATGTTTGATAGATCAATTTTGGTTCGAGTATGAATTACATGTATCATCATCTCGAATTCAAATATTTAAATCCCTTTTATGTTGACATTTTCTATACACGCAACTAAATATTTGAATCTCCTTTCACGCCCATCTCTCTCGCGTGCTCCTTCATGTAGCTATCACTCTCTTTTCTCCAGCTCACCCGCGCGCTCACTTCATGTTTCTCCTATTTTCGCAAACATGGTCTCTCGACGTCTCCCTTGAGAAGTGTCACACTCCCCCTATCATTATACATTACATGGCTTTCATTATCTCTCACGTCTCTATCATTCTCTGGTATCACCAGGTACCTAAGCTTTCTTTTTCACCGCCCCACACACACTCTCACTTGTCTTTCACTGTGTCTTTCTTTCTAGGGTTCTCTCACGCACCCTATATCTTTCTAGATATGACTCCTACCACTAAAATTACTCTCTCCTGCACACACAACGTTTGTTGCGGTCTCCTTTCTGTCTTCATCTCAGGTATAAAACTGACATTATTCATTTGTTTACCGATCCCTCCCCCCTTTCTCTCTCTCTCTCACGCACACACACACACAAACAACTCCTACTTCCACTCCCCTTCCCGACTACGTCTCTCTCTCACACACACAAAACTCTCGCTTTCACACCCCGACTCGTATTTCTCTCACAGACATTGATCGACTAGCCTCCAGATAGGTTTATACACCCGCACACTCTTGCTTCCACTATCTCGTACATGTCTCTCTCACGCTCCTTGTATCTATGTACATTTTTCATCCCTTCTTGAGACACGCCCTCTCGATCTTGCACACACACATTATCACCTCATCTTTGTCACACATGCACTCCGTCCTCCTCCTCTCTCCCTCTCTCTCACACACACCACACAGACACACACATGGGCTTTTTGCAGCAATATACCACTTCTTGAATCTTGAAACAAACCACATTCCTCCCTTATCTCATCAAAACCGCCAAAGGAATATATTTTGAGTGAAACATAACATATTTTTAGTGATATAAGTATTTCAAAACTACACTCTTTTCTATCAAATCGGTGAATATGTATTAATCTACTTTGATCGTGTGGCAATGCATTGGCACATTGCTAGTTATTACTACTGTATAATTTTTTGGACACCAGACAGACGGTGGAGTACATATACGAAGAGAGGAGGCGCACACACGCAGTCGGTCTCTCGCCGTCTCGCACACATGAGAGTTACGTAAAGGCATCGCAAACAAATAAACCCTAAAACCCTAGGTGCACGATTGTTGCATGCGCGGGTGCCAGGTACGTGGTGGAGCGCACCTTTGTAGGAATAGTCAGCTGGCGTGATAATTTGATCCGTAGGAGTTTATGGTCGGGACCACAGGTGGACAACCTGGAGGCGGTGGCTCGCCAGTCCCAACTGATCGAGAAGCCACATTTAAAATATCATTTTTTAGTGGGGTAAGAGTTCCGATTTTCAATGGCGCGTTATAGGTACTAGTTTTTAGAACGATTGGTATGGAGCGAAAATGTAATCCACAACTACTACCTCCGTCCTGGTTTACTAGTCCCCATCATATTTTGGGTCAAAGTTTGTCCATGAATTTTACTTGTAAAATGTGAACGGAAAATGAGATTTTGTTATACCCAAACAAAAAAAGACTGGAGGGAGTGATTGCTCTGATATGGACACGACTTCTCATAGCGCAGGCATTGAACCGGCACGCCGACCAAGAGGGCCCCACTCGCTGCAGGTCAGGCAAACACGCCTCCTCGCCGCATGCAACCGGCTTCAGACTGCCCCGCCTGCCTCCATTGAAATCGCGCGTGTGCCGGCAACACGTCCTTCCGCGAGCCGGCCGACATTTTAGAACACAACGCCGGTTGGCTCCTCTCGTCCGCCCACTATTTAAATGAGGCCACATGCCTGGCAAGAACCGCACCACACCACTGCTCCCCATATTCTCCTTGCACCATTTTCTCCACACTCTCCATAGCATCCGGTGAGCAGGAAGACGAGTTCTCCGGCATAAAAGCCGGCTGGGTGCCCTGGCGAGCTAGGAAACTCGCTGCCCCACCTCCCTCCATGCCCCAGGCCATCAGTACCATGGGCGAGGCTGCAGGCGGGCAAGCGGAGGAGCAAGCCACCGCTCCAAGCTGGCCCCTAGTGCATCAACTCGACGCTCTAAGCCTGCTCGCAGAACAGTTGCCAGTTGTTGCAAGCCGGCACATGGGGGACCACGGCGTCCAGTGCACCGTGGTTGGCCGCGCCATCCGGCGCAAACGTTGGCTGAACCACGGCATGCTAGTGGAGGTGGCCAACACGTCTGCGGCCACCGCTGACACCGAGGAATAGTAGACCACAGGAGCCGCCGCCGCTCGGAACCCACGAATGCTACGACCACTGCGTCGCCGGCGGACACCCGGTGTGTTGCCCGGTTTGGCTCAAAACATCGTGGACCCCAGCCACAGCTGGCATTAGAAATATTATACCTGCCTCCAGAAGTTATTCGTGTTTAGTCAAAAAATGTCCAAAATATAATTAATTATGTATGGTCTTGACTTGTTGTGCTTGCACTGGTAGTAGGAACTAGAGATTTTTCTTTATTTATAACTCTCCTCACATTTGCTTAGAAGTGAATCATGGTTGTGGACATTATCTATGAATGTGCAGATATCTGTGAACATGAGTTTGATGTGGAAGTTAAACTTGGAATGTTGGGTTTCGTCTGTTATTGTTTGGAAAGTAATTGCTGTTATTACATGACCCGATTTTTTTTATTTTGTGCCACATCAGTAGCTGCATGGACATCACAACAGGCATGCTGACTGGATAAACATTTGAAACTAGATATAATGAAGGAAAATTTGTATTGACAACAGTTTTAGATAGCAGGAGACGCCTAGCCTGCTCTGCCTCTGCTAGCTTATTTCTGGCTTCTTCCATCTCTTCTTTGGCTTGGGTGAAGAGAGCATCTGATTGCTCTTTTCGCTTCTTCAGGAACTCACCTAATTCTCAAGGGTTGCTGCACGCTTTCTTTCAGCCTTTACTAGAGCCACGAGGACACGAACAGTTGACGACTCCACCTGGCTTGTGTGTAATCCAGCATCATCTGGGAATGTGCACCTTGTGTCTAATCCAGCATCATTAGGGAATGGGCACCTTGTGTGCAATCCAGCCTCATTTTGGAAACATGATCTCGAGGTTGACCATACTTCCCTCCTCGCATGAACTGCATTTGGACATGACGTTACTTCTTTTTAGATCAATACTCAGAGCAACCTAGATCCATTTAGTAGAATCCAGATAAACAAGACTCGGAGAAGTGAATTCAAAATGAGAAATATAAAAATAGACTCCAAGGTGAGAACACCCACTTCCTACATCAAGCTAAAAACAAAAGCATTAGGACGATTAAGACTCTTCTTATTACACATTGAAGAACACGAGGCAAAGAGAAACAAAAACTACAACATATACACATTGAGGAACACGAGGCTAAACTAAAGTAATTGAAAGGGTGTTACTTACCAAAGCTCGTTTTATAGGTTCGGTGCAGCTCCTCTTTAACTTGCCACGTTCTTTGAAGATGTCCCCAATATCCCGTGGTTGGTCTTCATTGCTCCTCTGCATGTTCGCATTCGTGGTTTTAAAATCTCAACATGGCAAGAAAAATATAGTAATACTCATGCATCTTTTGGGCAACATTAAAGCACTCATCTGCCATGTTAGAGCATCTCCAATAGAAGCGCAACGCACAACGCATTAGAAAAGCGTTTACATCGCCGGAATAGCCAGTTTTTGCAGGCCGCGGAGTGCTGGCTCCAGCGGCCGCTGCAAAAAATTGCACACGCGCGCCGCTCCAGCAGACGTGCTATATTTTTTCTCCTTTGTGCTCTGACTCGATACACATTCGACTCGGAGTCGATACTGGCATAGATAGATACATATAGTTCTCAGCATAGATAGATAAAAAATAGATATTTCAACTACTCCTCATCGTCCGCCTCCGCCTCGGTGATGTCCTCCTCGGACATCTCAATGTAGGCATCAAGATACCGATCGTCGTCGGAGTCCCAAGGCGACGCTGCTCCTAGCTTGATGTTGAATTGAGCGCCCGCCTTCCGCGTACGCCTATCCTCTTGATAGGCAGCTCGCTCCACCCTCCTCTTCTCCCTCTCCACCCTCCTTTGCGCATAGAATTTGCGCTCGTTGATGATGTCATGCGGGAAGCGTTGACGCCACAGCGCCAAGGCTTCCTCGTCCATCTCGGCGATGCCGAGACGGTGCTCCGCCTTCGGTTGTCGCACAATCCTCATCGGTGATAAGCCGCGGCGGAGGCGCGAGCTCCTGCGCCCGCTCCTGCGTCGGCACGTTGGGGAAGTTCATCTCCCTACGAGGCCGCCGGAGGCGCCACACCGCCGTGTCGTACGCGCAGGTGGCCTCGTGGGCGGTGTCGAAAGTGCAGAGGCCGAGGCGCATCTCGCGGAACCGGATCTCGGCAGAGAAGCCGCCAGAGGGGCGCGCGCAGACGCAGCGGTAGCCCCAAGTTTCCCGGCGGCGCGACGAGAAAGAGTGGGGAGAGAGCGGTGACGAGGCACAGAGCGGTGGGAGGGCGTTGGATTTTATAAAGTGCGCCGGACGCCGCGCGCCAAAACTAGCACGCGCCCAACCGCTTTTTCCTGGGCGCACACGATCCTTTCCCGACTTCTCAGCTATCTCTACTCTCTCCTCTACTCTATATATTATTATATATTTATATTTATCACTACTTCTTATATCTTATATATCTCTTATATATATTATATATATATATTATAAAAAACAGAGTTGGTGATGATGGTGTGCCTACCATCCTGCAATATAGGCCGTCCGATTATATAGGCCGTCCGATTATATCTGACAGATAGGAAGGAAACAGTGGCAATTTTGCAAAAAGACACCCGCACCTCTCTCCACGTTTGCACATAAGGCATGCCCTCGTCCATCCTTTTCTCCCACAAGATAAACTACTCATACAAATGCATATTGATGTTCCATGAAACACATGGGCATCTTGCTAGTTCTAAAAAACTTTCCATCATTTGCCACACTACTGGTTGCAGATGAAGAACCTACCCAAGCACAGCGCAATACAGGAGCGACTCACAATTACAAGGTGATATTCTGTTGGACAATGCAAGCTATAACCAATTACTTTCCTGGGAACAATAGTAACTAGGAAATTTGAAGGGTAGGTATGAACAAAATTGGAACTGCACATGTACCGCTAAGAGATTCAATATACACATTAACAATCGAGGAGGAGTACGATGGTCGCGGCAGCCTCTGTGCATCATGGTTGGCAACGGGAGTCAGTTCATTGTCCACGATAGGGGTGCTTCAGCGCTTGGCGTCGGCTTCCGAGATGCAGATCCGAGACCATGGAAGACGGTGCCGGGGAAGAGGCTCTGTGTACGACGATGATGGTGGACCGGCTCCATTGCGGCGTTGGACATCGTCGATGAGGTAGATGCGCAGTGGTGGACGAGTGTGCCGATGTAGAAGGGGAGGAGCACGAAGGCTACGGCGCCGTGGAGAAGTCCATTTTGCGGCGTCGATATAAAATGGGGAGTATTCAGGTGTACTACTCTAGGTGCCGAGGTGGGGTTGGCTGGGTAGGGTGAACCTGAAGTTACCAAAACATACCCCTAGCATCTAGCATCCGTAGGCCTGTTCCGAAGGGTATGATGGTAACTTCACACTGCTCGAGTCAGGGTCGCGGGAGATTTTCCCGCCGACCTCAAAATTTTGTAACACTGAACTCCCCGTTTGGCGTGTTGGGTGATTGGGCTAAGCAACTAGCGAGTAGTACTAGTAACTACTAGTACTCCCTCCGTTTTTACTAACTCGGCATATTAGGTTTGACTGAAGTCAAACTTCCTAAAGTTTGACCAAGTTTATAGAAAAATATAAACATTTGCCATAACAAATATGTATGATGTGAAAGTACATTCAATAATGAATCTAATGGTGTTTATTTGTAATTGTATATGTTAATATTTTTTGTTATAAACTTTGTGAGAGTTTACAAAACTTGACTTTGACCAATGCTAATACGCGGATTTAAATAAAAACGGAGGGAGTACACATTTGTTTTCTTAGTTTGTAGTGGAATTAATCAATTGTTGTAATCGTGACATAAATATATTAGGCTACTGACTTCGAATGTAATGGTTTATGCAATTCAATAATTGGAATCATAGTTGAATTCCAAGATGTATACAAGGTATATAGTACTTCACAATATGCTCAAACTCACATAATCCCAGTCAAATGAAAATATAAATGCATTTCATAGTTATTACTCCCTCCATAAACTAATATAAGAGCGTTTTGAATACTAAAGTAGTGATCTAAATGCTCTTATATTTGTTTACAGAGGGAGTACTTTGTAGGATGCCATAACTCTACATGATCCATTATAAAAGCAACATTTTGAACACATCCCAATGTGTGAATGAAATATGTAGAGAGAGCTTGCGAAGATGGATTAGATAGGGCGGGAAAGATTGTATGTATGTGGGCGAGAGAGTAGGAGACAAACCTAACGAGAGAGAGAGAGAGAGGGAGAGGAAGAAGTTAGGTCTGTGAGAAAGATGGAGACATGTAATATACGTGAGATGCGTGTGCATCTGGATTTTGTACACGTGGAAGGAGAAGAGACAACGGGTTTGATGAGAGAGCTGGAAAAACATGGGCGAGAGGGGAAGGATCTCGTGGGTTGAGGGATTGATAATTTTGTGCGGGAGAGAGGGGGAGAGGAGTTAGTCAGCCGCCGTCACATCATCCTGCTTCCAAATGGCCCTGCATTCTCTAGTGTAGTGTGGTCGCCGTCTTCGATCTCCTCGATTGTAACATCCCAAAATTCTAAATTTTGGAATGTTATAATAAACAGATAGATTGGATTGATTGTTTGATTGATTGACTGAAAGTGAGTGGAATTCGAAATCTTTTGAAAGTTAAATGAGAGGGAATAAAAGGACTTTCCCAAACTTTCATTTTGCTTTTATGATCTCCATGAATTCAAATTCCTTTCACCACAAAACCCTGGAGAGAAGATGACATGACTTCTTCCATTTATTTAAATGACAAGGGGTGTTGAAAATATTTGAATTTCATTTGAAAATATTTTCCAATTCTGAAACTTTATGCAACTCAATGATTTTCACGAGCGAAGATAAAATGATTTCTTCAAAATATATGAAATATGAGTTGGGAGTTTCAAAGAAACTCAAAATTAAAATCCATTTTGAAATTATTTTCAATATTGGAGTTATTTGAGTTTTATTCAAATTATTTTTCTCCAAAAATAAAATATATGGAAATTAGGGTAAAATGATTCCCTACATCAGAAAATTGGAGAGAAATAAATTTGAAATCATTTTGGTATTTTTAAAATGATTTTTATTGGATTTTATTAAGGCAGTAGCACTGTTTGATTTATTTAAATTTTTGAGGATTTTATTTGCCTTTAGAAAAATGTTCATGTTGTAGAAAATCTTTTTCTGAAAATTTTGATATATTATATGCCTATATAATATTTTGATTTATTTTGTTTTTCATTTACTTTTTGTTTGTCTAAAAATGTTTTTTTTAACTTTGGACCGACCGGACCGGGCCGGCCCAGTCGCCAAGCCGCGGCCCAGCCGGCCCGTCACCGCGCCCCGCTCGTCCCCGAGCTCGGGACCGAGTCCCGAGCCGCCACGGCATCGCCGCCGCCTCCGTGCCGCCGCCGGCCTCCGTGCCGCCGCCGGCCTCCTCTGCCCCCTTCCCCACGCCATGCCTCCCCCTCCGCCTTTAAAAGGCGAGGACCCCGGCCCTCTCTCTCCCCCTCTGCTCGCGCCGCCGCCCCTCCCGCATCTCGCCGCCGCCGGCGAGATCCGCCGAGCTCCGCTGCCCGAAGCCACCACTCTCGCCGCCGACGACCGCCGCCGTCGCCGCCACCGCACCCACCGGTCCACGCCGCCCCCTCCCGTGCCTTTCGCCGCCTTCCCCGACGACTGGAGCCACCTCGCCGCCCTCGCCGGAGCCCCGCGCCATCTCGCCGGAGAACGCCGCCGCCACCGCCGTTGGTTTTCTCGCCGCCGGTCGAATCCGCGAGAACCGGTACAAAACCGCTCGGTTCCCTACGGTTTTTTTGTTTTTTTAAAAAAAACCGTAGTTTGTTTTTTTATAAAACCGATTTTGTTAGGTTTATTTATTTAGAGAACGTTCACTGGTTAGGTTTAGAAAACGAACGTTCATTATTTAGCTTTTCCTTTTTCTGTTTATTTTTCGCCAGGGACCTATCTGTGATGATTTTATTTACAATTTAGTCCCTGTTCTTCAAACGGTCACATCTTTTTACTCGTTTGACCAAATCCAACGAAACCAACGCCCACTTCTTCGTTATGATCCCCTCTATCCAGTAATCCAACTCAAACATGTTTTTGAAATTTTAAAATTTGAATTTGATCAGATTTGAATTCAAACTTCGTTTGATCATAACTTGAGTTTCGTAGCTCCGATTTAGTTGATTCTTTTTGCAAATCGAAGCTCTTGACCTAAACTTTCTGATAAGGCCAAATTCATATAATTTTGGTACTGTTATAAATTGTTTTATGTTGCAAGATTTATTTGCTTGGTTTTGATGTTTTCCGAAGTGTCTTCTTCGTTCTTCTCGATCTTTTGAGTGATTGCTTATGTGTGGTTACTATTGCTTGCTTACGATAGATTGACGGAGTGTGACGAGTAGATCTATCAAGAGTTTTGAGTGCGAATCATCTTCATCAACATTGCAGGCAAGTTCACACTTTGATCATACCCCTTTCATACCCAGTTTTTATGCATTAGATTCAACCCTCAAACATTGCATGAGTAGGATTGATAACATGTGGGTATTGGGAAGTAGTTGATGAGGTAGTACCTATTGCCCTGTTTACAATCAAACCTTTGGGAGTTACTTCACGTTTGCTTATATTGCCATGCTATGCTCGTAGACGTGGATTGGGTTTGAGAGATTTCCATGACAGATGTGAGATTGTTAATTAATGGTTTACTTAAGGTGGCAACTAAAACTCACATCTGGGTGGATTGAGGTACCTGTGTATTCCAGGATTGCCTGTTTTTCTTTTGGACCGCCACCCAGGTTCAAAGGGATCATGAGATTATTCATGCTAGAAACTTCCGTGTGCAGCCACAAGCTATTATGGGCTCTAGCATAGTTGACTAAGATGTGTGAACTCTTACAGTGGTAGACTAGCAGATGTAGGGGAAAGTAGGTGTAACTGTCTACCCATACGTAAGGTGCAAACACTTCTGAAAGACTGTGTCTCGGTCATCCGTTACTCAAACATCATGTAGTGCGAGTAATCCAACGGAGGAGATCGAGTCTTGTGGGGAAAAGTGTGCAAACCTCTGCAGAGTGTACAAACTAATCATGGTTAGCCGTGTCCCCGGTTATGGATATCTTGAGTATCTAGTTCTTGGATTATCCTGTTGATCTCATCATGTTACTTAATTTAAATTTGATTTGGGTTTAATCATGTTCTTAATTGGGATTGAGATGCTGTCAACCATCTCAATGTTTCACAACCACCATGATAGTTAAATAAAATTTATTCCTTTGAAGTAGGGAAAAATTGGCTTTTCGCAAAAACATTATAACCATAGAGCTTTTCCACCAGCCATATATGCATGTAGTGATAGCCTTTGTTCATCATTTCTCTATGGTGTGAATTTGCCAGCATATTCCATGTGCTGACCCGTTTTCGGGATGCAACATTTCATGTTGCAGGATTCTTACGACGAGTAAGTGATACGTTAGGGTTACGATTTCTACACTCAACTTTGTCGTTGGTGTTGATGGGAATCCACAACCTTGTTACTTCCGCTATTTGGATTGAGGTAATAGTACTTACGTTACTTTATACATGTGATTTACCTCTGTTATAAATCCTCGAGTACTGTGTGTGTCAGCATACCGATCCAGGGATGACACTTAAGCACAGAGACTTGATCCATTCGGGTCGGGTTGCTACATCGATGCCCTCTTTGAAGGTTGAGGTGGGTGTGCATGCTGGGTTGCAGAGAAGCACAAGCGAGAGTGGTCGCCATATTACCTTGGATGTGGATGAATTGTGTGCTTGGGGGAGGGGGGAGTGTGCGTGCAGTGTGTGTGTGTGTGTGTGTGTGTGTGTGTGTCAGATACAGAGAGAAATCAAACCTATTGAGAGAATGTGTGTGTATGTGATGGAAAGCTACATACTAAATAGGGTTTTCATGAAGAGATTGTGCGTGCGATATAGAGAGCGATGTGCGGGCCTTGAGGTGGGCAGGGGCCAGGTGAGGGTGTCAAAATGTGTGCGTTGATGCATGTGTTACATGCGATGCGATCGTGTGAGGGACGGAAAAATCGAGAGGGGTGGTTGTTGTGTTACGGATGCTCCTCTCTCTTTCTCTCTCTCGCACACACACAAGTACAAATAGAAGACCGTTCTCTCATGTATACACGACGTATCGACATCTCTCTATGTCTCACACTCATGCATGATCATTTGCACATTCACACCTCTCTATGTCTCTATCACACGCACACCGTCTCCACATTGCCCTTCCGCCACAACACACATGTGGACACATACACGCGTTCTCTCTCAATCACACACACAGAATCAATATGAAAAAAAATGTCTAGGGTGCACCTAATATGTCCAAATCCAAATAAGCACGAACTGAAGCTAAATTCAAATATATGGAAATATTGTAGCGTGAAGAACTTTTGTAGGAAAGTAGAGTAATATTTGGGGATTGTTCTCACACACACAAAAAGGTTCCGTGGATGTCCTTCGAGCGCGACACGGTGACGCACCGTTCGATCGACCGCGCGGCCGCGGTGCACGCGCTTGGATAGGATTTCGTGTCGATGCCGTGCTAACTAATATGGTAGTATAAGTGCAGCCTCAGTCTAATGTTTATGTGTACTAGTACGGTGTTCTTTTAAGTTTGACCAACCCTATATAAAACTAAACTAAGCTCACATACGCGCACTCATCAATGCCTCCACCGTTGCGCATGCCGGTGCCCGCCTGCTCCAGCCGACCATTTCTCGCCCGTCACCGCCGTGTCCCCACCATCCCTGTGCCATGAAGCCGAAGGCTCGCCCGCTCAAGTCGTCTGCAGTCCCTCCTCGCAATGCCGCCACGTTGCCAAGCACGTGCGCAGCTGGTGGAGCCGCGTCTATGCCCGCAACATACGAAGAGGAGGACGAGCGCATGCTCCAGCACGCCGGTGCGGAGGAGCTAGCATGTCATTGTTGTCGCCGCCCACGAGGAGGAGGCGCGCATGGTGGCTGTCGCGGCGGAAGCCGGTCGCGCCAGCGCCGAGCTCGCAAACCGGGTGCGGACGTGGAATCTACCTTCGAGACCTTGAATGCCACGTGGATCCTGCAATCAGAAGGAACAATTTAGGTTAGTCAACTCTTGTGAGCCATTGGGTGTAACATGGACGGCCAGAAGGGCTTCTTCAACCTCGGAAATTGATGCACCGTGCATCTTCTCTCTCAGGCATCGAGCCACCAGCCCGCCACAGGCCTAACCGCCTACTGCCGCCGCCCCGCCCTCCCCTGAACTGCCTGCCACTGCCATGCTCGCCCCACCCCCACCCCCGCCATCCGTTTAACCCCGGGCATGATCCATTTTTTTCGGCGAACTGCATTCCACACCTAACACTCATAAGATAGATCATGGACACCTTGCCACCCTACTATAGATACAGGGGTAGCTTCTCTGCCGTCTTCTTCCTTTGCCGTCAAACTTATTTCACAAATCGACTGACCCAAATTATACTACTAGTACGTTAAGTACAGTAGGAACGCGAAGATACAAGCAGTAGTACCAACTACAAGAAGAACAGTAGTAAGACATACTAGTACTACTGTACGTAATAAAGAGTTCAAATAATGAGAAAGAACATAAACATAGTTCTGCTGGGGGCTCAGCACAACACACACCCCTGAAATAAAACTAAGCAACTAGTCTGCTTGACACTGCAGTAAAACCAGCATGAGCAACGACACTGCCACCTTACTCAGAGTCCGAGTCCACATCCTCGACTTCGTCCTCGTCCCTCTTCCTCTTCCTCTTTGCCGACACTTCTTTGCTTGAACCAGACACTGGGCTCTACTTCTTCATCCAAGCCTTGTAGATATTTAAACAAAGGTAGGCATCCGTTGCTGCGTACACGATGTGATCTTCATCTATTGTCTTTGACTCACATGCATGATATAACTCTGGGTGAGGTTTCTTCAGTTGAGCGTACGAAGGATCAATCATGGTTGCTGCTAGGGTCAGCATTGAAGGCTGAGAGGAGGACACCAGGCTTGCCTTCTGGAGATCGAAGGGCTGGCCTACAACGAGGCCTATCTGACCCAGGATTCTCCTGTCGTTAGTAAAGTCTACAGTAACGAATTTCACTCTTTTGTCCTTGAGGAAGAACTCAAATTCCTGGCACCTAACGTCGGCATGTCATATGTGGTAGACCAAGCACATGTTATGTACGCAAACCTGGATCACGGCGGGCTTCTTCTTCTCTGCCTCCTTTAGAAGCTTCTCGCTTTCCAGGTCTGTGGTGTACTCAACATCTAGCCCAGTGACCCACTCATCCTTTGAACTTTTGAACATGTGTAGGAAGCGAGCAAGGCATGCTTCCACCATTGCAGATCTATGGGTGTAGATGACGTTGAACTCATCGTCGGTGATGGTTCTAACCTTGTACTCACCGGCGATCATGGCGATTTGGGAGGCCATGGAGTTTTTAGGCGGGTTAGGTGACATTGAACTGGTGTAATGTGAAAGGACAGACGACTGGGAGCAAACTGTTGTAAGGTAGAAGACGGGGACGAGTAGGGCGTGCGAACGGCGTGGGGTGGTGGCTTGCCAGGTGGATAAACGGCTGCATGCCCCCAAAGAGTTCTTGAGTACTATGCAGGACCCACTAGATGTCATGTCTACTAGACCTATATTGTAGGCCTGGCGGTATAGCTTCTGCGTGCAAGCACGCCATGTCGGCGCGTGCATGTAACGTCACTTAATTCTTTCAACCGTCGCGCCTCCCACGACCTTTGCCTCCCTCGCGCGGTCTGATACGTCTCCAATGTATCAATAATTTTTTATTGTTCCATGCTATTATATTATCTGTTTTGGATGTTTTATATGCATTAATATGCTATTTTATATTATTTTTGGGACTAACCTATTAACCTAGACCCAGTGTCAGTTCCTGTTTTTTCCCTGTTTTTGAGTTTCACAGAAAAGGAATACCAAACGGAGTCCAAACGGAATAAAACTTTTGCGATGATTTTTCTTGGACCAGAAGACAACCAGGAGACTTGGAGATGAAGTCAGAAGAGCCACAAGGCGGCCACAAGGACGGAGGGTGCGCCCGGGGGGTAGGGCGCCCCCCACCCTTGTGGGCCCCTCGTGCACCTCCTGACCTAATTTCTGCGCCTATATATTCCCATATATCCCCTAACCAACAGAAAAATCCACGAAAACACTTGTCCACCGCCGCAACCTTCTGTACCCATGAGATCCCATCTAGGGGCCTTTTCTAGCGTCCTACCGGAGGGGGATTCGATCACGGAGGGCTTCTACATCAACTCTATTGCCCTTCCGATGAAGCGTGAGTAGTTTACCATAGACCTACGGGTCCATAGCTAGTAGCTAGATGGCTTCTTCTCTCTCTTTGATTCTCAATACCATGTTCTCCTCGATGTTCTCGGAGATCTATTCGATGTAATACTCTTTCTGCGGTGTGTTTGCTGAGATCCCATGAATTGTGGATTTATGATCAGCTTATCTATGAATATTATTTGAATCTTCTTTGAATTCTTTTATGCATGCTTTGATATCTTTGTAATTCCCTTCGAACTATCGGTTTGGTTTGGCCAACTAGATTGGTTTTTCTTGCAATGGGAGAAGTGCTTAGCTTTGTGTTCAATCTTGTGGTGTCCTTTCCCAGATTTATAGGGCTCATCTCAAAAAGTTTGTTTTTCTGTTTTATAAGTATCAATTCTACTACTTACCATCACATGTTCAGAAACCAACCCTAACTCTTGTTTCCCCACACATACGGACTCTAAAAACAGCCTATATTCAAGTATTTCGAAATTACATGGGCCTGGCACAATAAAAAGGTGACGTAGCACCTAGAATAGCCTCTGGATGAATATTATGAACTAGCATCTTGTATATTTCGACCAAGGTTTCATGCACTAATTATGGTGGCTTCAAAGTCCTGAAATCATCACTTGAAACTCCGTTCTTGTTTCCCTTGCGCATGCCATCAACTCCATGCTTGTTCTTGCTCCAATCTTCATCCTTCTCCAAGCTAGACCCTTCATTTGTAAGCAAAACAAATGTATCCAATTTAGGCAGCATCATATTCTCATGAACATTAGAATCATTACCAAGAAACGAAAGTACCTAGTAATTTAATTGGCGTGCGCGAGCTCTAGTAATCGGTCCAGTATGTATAGTAGTAGGGGCTGTGGGTGTAACAATGGTATTGATGTCCTCATTAGTTTTGCCGGCAATCAACAGTGCCCTGGTATTTGAAATTCATTCCCATTTCTTGCATGGGACCTAAGCATGCACCCAAGGACACAGATTTGATTTTTCAACCTATTTATATGCACTCGAGCATGTGCATGTATTTCAAATTTGAATTATGCACATAAAATGCCTAGAAAACCTAGTTAATGTATAAAAATGTCCAAACAAACCCTGAAAAATTCCAAAACTTAACACAACACTCATGTTGTTCTATGTTGACACAAGAATTTTTTTGAAAGCAATAAGAGGCAATGGATATCGTTTCGTCCCCAAAGGTGGCACGTTCCCTACCGAAACCATCTGGCTTGTTGTGAGAAGCTCTGATTTGTGAGAAGCTTATACCCAAACCTGCCCCAAATGGAACAAAATTTTTACCATGGCATTTTGATGCCGCTCCATGATAGCATGCCAAGTTTCATGAATTTCAGACGAGTTTTGGATTTACAAGAATTTAAAAACCAGGTATCTCAACGTTTTGCCGGCAATCAACAGTGCCTTGGTGTTTGAAATTCATTCCCATTTCTTGCATGGGACCTAAGCATGCACCCAAGGACACAGATTTATTTTTCAACCAATTTATATGCACTCGAGCATGTGCATGTATTTCAAATTTGAATTATGCACATAAAATGCCTAGAAAACCCGGTTAATGTATAAAAATGTCCAAATGAACCCCGAAAAATTCCAAATCTTAACACAACACTCCTATTGTTCTATGTTGACACTAGAAAGTTTATGAAAGCAATAAGAGACAACGGATATCATTTCATCCCCAAAAGGTGGCATGTTCCCTACCGAAACCATGAGGCTTGTTGTGAGATGCTCTGGTTTGTGAGAAGCTTATACCCAAACCTGCCCCAAATGGGACATTTTTTTTACCATGGCATGTTGATGCCGCTCCATGATACCATGCCAAGTTTCATGAATTTCAGACGAGTTTTGGATTTACTAGAATTTAAAAACCAGGTATCTCAACTTTTGCGGCCTAGTGACGGTGGCAGTGTGTTTGACATTCATTCCCATTTCTTGCATGGGACCTAAGCATGCAACCAAGGACACGGATTTGAATTTTCAACCAACTTATATGCATTAGAGCATGTGCATGTAGTTCAAATTTGAATTATGCACATAAATGCATTGAAAACTCAACTAATGTATAAAAATGTCCAAACGACCACCGAAAAATTCAAAAAATTAACACAACACTCCTGTTGTTCTATGTTGACACTAGGAAAATAATTGAAATCAAGAAGAGGCAATGGATATCATTTCGTCCAGAAAGGTGAAACGTTCCCTACCGAATCCATCACAATTGTTGTGAGAAGCTCTGGTTTGTGAGAAGCTTATACCCAAACCTGCCCCAAATGGGACAAAATTTTTACCACGGTATGTTGATGCCGCTCCATGATAGCAAGCCAAATTTCATGAATTTCGGACAACTTTTGGATGTACTAGAATTACAAAAGCAAGTATGTCGACGTTTGGCAGAGAGCCACGGTGTCGTGGTATTCGAAATTCATCCCCATTTCTTGCATGGGACATAAGCATAAACCCATGGACACATATATGATTTTACAATCCATGTTGGTGCACCGGAGCATGTGCATGTGCTTTAATTTTGAACTGTGCACCTGAAATGGCTAGAAAACCAATTTAATGTATAAATTTTCCAAACGAACCCTGAATAATTCCATTTTTTTACGACACAGATATAGTTGCATGTTCACAGCAGATAAAAGGTCTAGAATTTCAAACACCGCCCATTGCCGCTGTGACCCCATTATGTAATTCAAATCAAGATGAAAAATCAAATAGATCCCACACAGTTTATTATCACCAACCGTGTGAGATGCAGTACAAAATATCCTGGAGCACCGTCGGTGTATAGTACACCTATGGCTTACGCGAGAAGGTGCGTCGGCTACAGTCCACAGCCGGCGTGTCAACCACACTAGCTCGCTCCCCAAATACTCTCGCCTCTGCATCCCTCGCAATCTCGAAAATATTACTGCCTCGTAATCTCGAAAATATCTACCGCCTGGAAAGTTTTAATGTTTGAAGCACACGATTAGTATGTGCAGACCGTGTGCGATGTCTGGTACTCCCGCTCTGCTTCAGTCCCTTGATTCAAATTTTCAGTAGCCCCAGCATTTTACTCCCGCCTCTGCATCTCTCGCAATCTCAAAAATATCTGCTCACCTTCGATCCAAATTTTCAGTAGCCCCGCCTTGTTACTCCCTCCTAGTAAATTTTTCAGTTGCCGCAATATTTCATCGAACACCACCTTGCCCCCCTCCACACACACCACACACTCCCCAAAACCTCCGCTCACACATACACACACCACCCCCGAAACCATTGGTAGGTCAGCGCCATCGCCGCCGCCTCCATCCTCAACCTCTGCCTGTGTGCCAGGGAGCTCCAGGAGCCAATGGCCAAAAAGAGGTTTATCACGGCCTTTTCGCCCGACGCTAGTGAGGTGGCCGCCGAGGTGTCCCCTTCATCCTCCGCGGGCCTGATCCGCCGCCGCCGGTCCCCCGATCCGCCCGCCGCCGTGCCCCTACGCTGGTTCGAGGACTTCCCCGTCCTCCCTCGGACCCAGCAGCCGACGAGGTCCTACCTCAGGGTCGGGCAGCGGCGGTGGGGGACGTGGGTCGCCGAGATTACAGATTGGGAGACCCACACCCGCCGGTTGCTCGGTAGCTTCCGCACGGCCGAGCTCGCGGCCATGGAGTACGACCGTTGGTAGGTCCGCTACCATGGCGCAGCGGCTAGGCTCAATTTCCCCATCGGCACACGTCCGGTCGACCTCGTTCCGCGGGAGCCAAGGGTGGTGAGCTCGGCTATGGCGCAGGCGGACCGCGAGGCATGGGAGCGGCTCGAGGCTGAGGCCGCCGACGAGGCCTCCATGCAAGAGCTCCGCTGGCAGCACCCGGAGCTCATGGAGGTGGAGCTGGCGATCTTTGCCGGCGCGGAGGGCAGCGAGGTTATCGCACTCTCCTCCTCCGACGAGGTCGAAGGCGGCGAGGATGGCGGCGCGGAGGGCGTCAAGGTGGGCCCCGAGGACGAGGAGATCGACGTCGACGAGTGGAGGAGTGCCTTCCCCAACGACCCCAATGACGGCACTGGCCCGGACCCGGCTCGCGGCACACCATACATGACGAGGAAGGATTGGCTCGACCTCTACTTTGACTGAAAGTTGTTTAGCTTAGTTTAAATTTATGTTTTATGTTCGGTTATGCAAAACTATCTATGTTTATGTTTGAATGCATGCTACTTTCGGTTGAACCTGCTTTGAACTTGATCAAATTGAAGTTTACAACGTTAAGTTTAGGGGATCGACTAGAAAAGGCCAAAAAATTGCTGTAATATATATATATATATCAAAATAGTTATTCTGATAACACTTACGCACTGCATGCTCAACGTGAGGGCACTGCACTTTCTTTAGCAAGAGCACTGCATTACAGAGACTAGTGAACTTCGTGTCGGAAAAAACTGCGCGTAGTGTTTTTTCAGTACTGTTTTCCCTCTAATTTTTTGACCGTTTATCAGAACGAGGCATGTAATATACCATTGGAAAGCTAAGGATTAGGCGCCACTTCGCCATGTTGAACACTTTTCTGGATTCCCCACGGTTTAAGAGCAGTTTCAAAAATGGTGCGGCCCACAAAGAGTGGCAGCGAGCGTTTTTTCGCGTTTTTTAACCGCTCGTCGGAATGAGGCAAATGATACACCGTTGGATAGATATCGTCGAGGCGCATCTTTTTCATAACTATTATTTTCTCTAGTTCGTTATGTTTTAAGAGCAGTTTCAAATTTACTAAATCGCGGAATTCTGTTTTTCAAAAAAAATCAATTTTTTGGTACTGTTTTCGCTCCAGTTTTTTAACCGTTTGTCAAAACAAGGCGTGTAATATACCGTTGAAAACCTATGGACGAGGCATAACTTTGATATGTTGAAATGTTTTTGAGATTCTTTATGGTTTTAAGTTAGTTTTGAAAATCATGCGGCAGACGACGAGTGGCAGCGGCCGTTTTTCGTGAAATTTTTACAAACCGCTGGTCGGAATGATTCAAACTATACGCCGTTGGAAAGATATCGATGAGGCGCAACTTTTTCATGTAGAACACTCTCTCTAATTCTTTACGGTTTAAGAGGAATTTCGAATTTACCTAAATGCGGACACTCTGTTTTTCGCGACACCCCAAATCGACGTGCGTACATCATCCGACTGAAAACCGCACTGCATCCGACGAAAAACCGCACTGCATCAGACGGGTAAGAGAACTGCATGGTTTTCTTTTATTCAAACGTAATTTTTTCAAGGATGAGGAAGTGGACCGCACTTCACGTCGGGCGTAAGTGAACCGCAACACTATCGAGCAGTGAACCTCATTACTTTTTTGTCGTTTCGGTAACATTTTTTCTTTTACACTTACGAGATGAACAACATCATACGCCCGACCGCACTGCTTCAGAATGAAAACCGCGCTGCATCGGATGGGCAAGCGAGCTGCATAATTTCTTTTGTCGGACATAAACTTTCTTAGACGAGTTTTTGTTGTCTTTTTTAGCATCTTTTATGAACGAAAGTGGACCGCATAGACGAGGGAAAGTGAACCCCGACATATACCAAAGTGAACCGCAATAATATCTTGTTGTTTTGCTAAATCTTTCACATTTTTTCGTATTGGGCGCAAGTGAATAACATCACTCTTAATAGTGAACCACATCCGAGGACCAAACACACTTCAAGTATTGATGTAGTCGACTGCACGAAATAGGTAGCCGAGCCGCACACGCGCGCAAACTGAGCTTCATGCAGCTCGGCCCGAATGAAGTGCACATCCACAAAGAACATACGTACTGCCCCCCCAAACAAAGTGCACATGGACGACCACCGAAACCACACCGCAATGATTCTAGCCATATGCTCACATACAAGATGGGCTTCTACAGGTTCAGGGGACAACTACGGGGACGGGGAACTGCACACCCGTGTCCTCTCCACTGCTCACTGCGGAGCCAGTGTACTTCATGAACAGGCCCGTTGCACTTCATCAACAACAACCAAAATTACCCCAAGAGGAGAGTGGAACGGTTGCTACGCCTATTGTTGATGCGTACTGCACGGCAGCCGCCCCTGATCCACGGGCACCCAGCAGCAGTGCCCTTCCGGCCGGCATTACAATATTCACCTGCAAAACACCCAAAGGGGTAGGAGCCCGTGCGTCGCCCAAATTCGTCGTGGGAGGAGGCCGGCGGACTGCATCACCTATCTTTTCTGCAAAAAAAGAGAGAGTAAAATGAACCACAAGAGCAAAAGTACAATGGACTGCATTTGCAATTTTATTTGTCTTCAGAAGAACACAAAATACACAAATCTCATCGACGGGAACAACAAACTGCAGTGCACTGATTTTCCTCCAAAAATAAAAAATGAACTGCAACAATCTCAAACAATGGCGTGGTTGCCTGTTCGTCATTGGGGAGAAAGCAGGGGAGGCTGGTGCATTGGGGTGGTTGGCGCATCGGGGCTCCCTGAAGCAGCGATTCGCCAAAGTAGGAGGCAGGGGCATCCGGCGGCAACCTGCATCGGAGGCGGCAGGACTCCCTAGATCCAAAGCAGCCGCTGACAGCGACGGTGAATCCACGTCGGATCCGCGGGGGCTACTTCGATCCGGCCACTGTGATGCAACGAGAGGATGCAGGGGCAGGGGAGGCTGGATCCGGTTGTCGCGGCCTAGAAGGAGGCCACCAGGGCGGCAGGGGATAGCGGTGCTTTGACCCCGATGGTGCTCGCGGGCAGGTGCGTGCTGCCGGCATGGGGAGAGGCGGCAGGACGGTGACCTGCTGAAGGGTGGCACGACAGCGGTCGACTACCTACGCGCTGCGTGGGGGCGGCACCGTGTGAGGTTGTGACCGGGACGGTGGCTGGCTGGAAGGCGGCGGTGTGGGGAGAAGGTGGGGGGCGCCGCGCCGGGGGAGTCATGGCCGGGGCGATGGCTTGCTGGGAGGCGCCGGTGCGGGGAGAAGGTGGGGTGGGGGATCGAGAAAAAGGTGGGGAGTGGGGTGCGCGTGGGTGGGGTGGGCTGTTTGTTTTTGTTCTGTTCGGGTGGGCGTACGGGTGTTATCAGAATAAGAGGAAGTGTTATTAGAATAAGGTCTTAAGGGGTGTTATTAGAATAGACCCACCCTATATATATATAGCCGGTCTATTCTGCTAATATTAGCAGAATAACTATTCTGATAATACTTCCGCACTGCACGCTCAACGCAAGTGCACATCATTGTTTGAACCAAGTGTGCTGCAGTACTCACGCGAGTGAACTTCTCGCCGCAAAAAAAAACTGCACGCTCTGTTTTTTTGGTACCTTTTTTGCTCTAGTTTTTAACCGTTTATCGGAACTAGGCGTGTAATATACCGTTGAAAAGCTACGAATTAGGCGCTACTTTGCCATGTTGAGCACTTTTCAAGCCTCACGGATTAAGAGCAGTTTTGAAAATGGTGCGGCATACGACGTGTGGCAGCGAGCGTTTTTTCACTTTATTTCTAAACCGCTCGTCGGAATGAAACAAATGATACACCGTTGAAAAGATATCATCTAGGCGCATCTTTTTTATATCTATTATTTTCTCTAATTCGTTACGGTTTAAGGGCAGTTTCAAATTTACTAAATCGCGGAACTCTGTTTTTCAAAAAAAATCAAATTTGGTACCGTTTCTGCTCTAGTTTTTGAACCGTTTGTCGAAACGAGGCGTGTGATACGCCGTTGGAAAGCTACGGACGAGGCGCAACTTTCATATGTTGAAATGTTTTTGAGATTCCTTACGGTTTTAAGTGAATTTTGAAAATCGTGCGGCGAATGACGAGTGACAACGGCCGTTTTTTCGTACATTTTTTCAAACCGCTCGGCGAAATGATGCAAATGATACATCGTCGGAAAGATATCGACGAGGCGCATCTTTTTCATGTAGAACACGCTCTCTAATTCCTTACGGTTTAAGAGCAATTTTAAAATTACTAAAATGCGGATACTCTGTTTTTCGCGACACCAAAACCGACGTGTGTACTGCATCAGACAGAAGAACGCACTGCTTCGGACAAAAACTGCACTGCATCAGACAGTCAAGCGAACTTCATGATTTGTCTTATCGGGCGTAAATTTTCTTAGATGAGCTTTTTTGTGAGTTTTTGTTGTCATTTTTTTATGAACGACAAAAGAACGCACTACTTTGGACGGAAAGCCGCACTGCATCAGACAGTCGAGCAAACTTCATGATTTGTCTTGTCGGGCGTAAATTTTCTCAGATGAGCTTTTTGTGAGTTTTTGTTGTCATTTTTTTATGAAATACAGAAGAACGCACTGCTTCGGACGGAAAACCGCACTGCATCAGAGAGTCCAGCGAACTTCATGATTTTCTTGTCGGGCGTAAATTTTCTCAGATAAGCTTTTGTGAACGACAGAAGAACGCACTGCTTCGGATGGAAAATCGCACTCCATCAGACAGTCAAGCGAACTTCATGATTTTTTTTTGTTGGACGTAATTTATCTCGAACGAGTTTTTGTTTTCCTTTTTTAAAAACATTTATTATGAACCACAGTGGACTGTAGAGACGAGTGCAAATGAACCACAACATACATGGAAGTGAACCGCACTACTATTTTTTGTTTCGCTAATTTTTTTCACACTTCCACGCTTTGTGCAAGTGAGCAGCATCACTCTCAAAAGTGAACCACATCTGAGGACCAAACACACTGCATGCAATGAGTAGCGAGCTTCTTCTGAAGGTGTTTTGTTTCGGAGTACCAAGTGAACCTCAAAGGAGTTTTATAGCGAACTGCGTGACAGAATAAAGTGAGCTTCAAAACATACATGTCCACTCATTATTTTCACATAGCCACGCAACCATCCGGTACACAGCAGAATCAACAACACAAGTACCCAACCGAACTACACTAGGGCAAAAACTATACAAATTGACCATCCATTCTTACTAGTCTTTCTCTTTGCGTTCCTCATAAACAACAAAATGGACTTCAAATGAACATTAATATTCTCTTCTCTTTTCTTACTGAGTGCACTGCAAATGATTTCTAGAAGAAAAAAAGAGTGAGCTGCAAAACAACTCACGTCAGCGATGAGGGACTGCAGTATGGTCACCGGCAAAACGCACGACATGCATCATTAGCTGGCGAACCCCAAGTGCACACTAGAGGAGCTACATGTTTTGCGAAGTGAACCTTATAATTTTTTAATTTTTTTCATAGGCGCAAGTGTACCATATTATCAATGTTAGTGTGCTTCATCACACGGGAAAGCGCACTGCAATGTCATGAGAGAGGACTGCAAACGATTCTTTTTGTTATTTTTCTAAACAAAAAGAAATGCATAGTACAATGAAGTGACCTCTCCAAAAAAAGAAAAAGACGTGTATAGTACAGTGGAGAGAACCTCTCCACACAATAAAACTGAACTTGTTGGACAAAACTGAACCTCTCGAAACAAATTTTTATTTCCCATGTCCAATGTATATTAAGGGGGAATTGGACTGCGATACAACAGTAGTGCACTTCATGTGGGCTGGATCCCCCAAGAGTTGAGAGCATTGAACCACATCTTTCTTTCTGAGTTTAACCACACGCATTTTTATAACAATGAATTGCACCAAATGACATTTAGAGTTCTTTTACAGACTGCACCAAATGGCATTCAGTGTTCTTTTACAATGAGCTGCAGCTATCAACAAAAAAAACTTTGAGCAACGGGGCATCGAACCGAACTGCACCACCCATTTTTTCCTACAAAAAAACGTCAAATGATCCCCAAGAGCAAGAAGAATAGTGGATTGCATTTTCTACTTTGATTTCTCTACTGAAAAACACAAAAACAGTGAACTTCATCCACCAATTTTGGGTAAAGGGCATCCACACCGATTGCATTCAAACCACAGTTGACTTCATCTCGCACTTCGTTTTTTCTCTTTCGAAAAAAGGTAAACTGTAGGGAGGCGGGGATGCAGGGCTTGCGGGTTGTAGCATCATTTTTGGAGATGTGTCGTACAATCGCTCGTGTGCACTACAAAGGGGCGCCCGTGTGCACTGCAAGTGGAGATCGACCGGCCGGCGAGCAGAGGAAGCAGGGGGAGAAGGGGGAGGAAGCAATGCGGCGTCCAACCGAAGTGCACCACATTTCTTCCTGCAAAAATCAGTAAAGTGAACCTCAATAACTAACAACAGCGGGCTGCAATTTGCACTTAGATTTATCTATAGAAAACACAAAAACAATGCGCATGGGGGGTTAGCCACCGTGGTGGATGCGGCCTGGAATGCTGCTGGAACTATTCATTAGGTGGGAAGGAGCTGCTCCACCTCAGCCACCGTTTCCTGACCTCATCCTCCGGCAAGCTAGGCGGCCAGCGACGGGATCTCTTTCTTGCCTCCTCCGGCGAGGCACCGGGACGCCTGGATCCAGCCTCGAGCATCCCCGACCATCTCAGTGCGCACCACCGCATCAGGAGCCCAGATCCGATGGAGTGCAAACTGAGCTTCACGAAGCTCGGCCCGAATGAAGTGCACATCCACAAAGAACATACGTACTGCCCCCCAAACAAAGTGCACGTGGACGACCACCGAAACCACACCGCAATGTTTCTAGCCATATGCTCACATACAAGATGGGCTTCTACAGGTTCAGGGGACAACTATGGGGACGGGGAACTGCACACCCGTGTCCTCTCCACTGCTCGCCGCGGAGCCAGTGTACTTCATGAAGAGGCCCGTTGCACTACATCAACAACAACCAAAATTACCCCAAGAGGAGAGTGGAACGGTTGCTACGCCTATTGTTGATGCGTACTGCACGGTAGCCCCCCGATCCACGGGCACCCAGCAGCAGTGCACTTCCGGCCGACTTTACAATATTCACCTGCAAAACACCCAAAGGGGTAGGAGCCCGTGCGTCGCCCAAATTCGCCGTGGGAGGAGGCCGGCGGACTGCATCACCTATCTTTTCTGCAAAAAAGAGAGAGTAAAATGAACCTCAAGAGCAAAAGTACAGTGGACTGCATTTGCAATTTTATTTGTCTTCAGAAGAACACAAAATACACAAATCTCATCGACGGGAAAAACAAACTGCAGTGCACTGATTTTCCTCCAAAAATAAAAAATGAACTGCAACAATCTCAAACAATGGCGTGGTTGCCTGTTCGTCTGTGGGGAGAAAGCAGGGGAGGCTGGTGCATCGGGGTGGTTGGCGCATCGGGGCTCCCTGAAGCAGCGAGTCACCGAAGTAGGAGGCAGGGGCATCCGGCGGCAACCTGCATCGGAGGCGGCAGGACTCCCCAGATCCAAAGCAGCCGCTGACGGCGACGGTGGATCCACGTTGGATCCACGGGGGCTACTTCGATCCGGCCACTGCGATGCAACGAGAGGATGCAGGGGCAGGGAAGGCTAGATCCGGTTGTCGCGGCCTAGAAGGAGGCCACCGGGGCGGCAGGGGATAGCGATGCTTTGACACCGATGGTGCTCGTGGGCAGGTGCGTGCTGCCGGCATGGGGAGAGGCGGTAGGACGGCGACCTGCTGAAGGGTGGCGCGACGGCGGTCGGCTACCTGCGCGTTGCGTGGGGGCGGCGCCATGGGAGGTTGTGGCCGGGACGGTGGCTGGCTGGGAGGCGGCGGTGTGGGGAGAAGGTGGGGGGGTGCCGCGCCCGGGGGGGGGTCATGGCTGGGGCGGTGGCTTGCTCGGAGGCGCCGGTGCGAGAAGAAGGTGGGGTGGGGGATCGAGGAGAAGGTGGGGAGTGGGGTGCGCGTGGGTGGAGGTGGGTGGGGTGGGCTGTTTGTTTTTGTTCTGTTTGGGTGGGCGTACTGGTGTTATCAGAATAAGAGGAAGTGTTATTAGAATAAGGTCTTAAGGGATGTTATTAGAATAGACACACCTTATATATATATATTCTGCTAATATTAGCAGAATAACTATTCTGATAACACTTCCGCACTGCACGCTCAACGCAAGTGCACATCATTGTTTGAACCAAGTGTGCTGCAGTACTCACGCGAGTGAACTTCTCGCCGCAAAAAAACTACACGCTCTGTTTTTTGGTACCTTTTTTGCTCTAGTTTTTTAACCGTTTATCGGAACTAGGCGTGTAATATACCGTTGAAAAGCTACGAATTAGGCGCTACTTTGCCATGTTGAGCACTTTTCGAGCCTCACGGTTTAAGAGCCGTTTTGAAAATGGTGCGGCATACGACGTGTGGCAGCGAGCGTTTTTCACTTTTTTTCTAGACCGCTCGTCGGAATGAAACAAATGATACACCGTTGAAAATATATCATCTAGGCGCATCTTTTTCATATCTATTATTTTCTCTAATTCGTTACGGTTTAAGAGCAGTTTCAAATTTACTAAATCGCGGAACTCTGTTTTTCAAAAAAATTCAATTTTTTGGAACTGTTTTTGCTCTAGTTTTTGAACCATTTGTCGAAACGAGGCGTGTTATACGCCGTTGGAAAGCTACGGACGAGGCGCAACTTTCATATGTTGAAATGTTTTTGAGATTCCTTACAGTTTTAAGTGAATTTTGAAAATCGTGCGGCGAATGACGAGTGACAACGGCCGTTTTTTCATACATTTTTTCAAACCGCTCGGTGAAATGATGCAAATGATACATCATCGGAAAGATATCGACGAGGCGCATCTTTTTCATGTAGAACATGCTCTCTAATTCCTTACGGTTTAAGAGCAGTTTTAAAATTACTAAAATGCGGATACTCTGTTTTTCGCGACACCAAAACCGACGTGTGTACTGCATCAGACAGAAGAACGCACTGCTTCGGACAGAAACTGCACTGCATCAGACAGTCAAGCGAACTTCATGATTTGTCTTATCGGGCGTAAATTTTCTTAGATGAGCTTTTTTGTGAGTTTTTGTTGTCATTTTTTTATGAACGACAAAAGAACGCACTACTTTGGACGGAAAGCCGCACTGCATCTGACAGCCGAGCGAACTTCATGATTTGTCTTGTCGGGCGTAAATTTTCTCAGATGAGCTTTTTGTGAGTTTTTGTTGTCATTTTTTATGAAATACAGAAGAACGCACTGCTTCGGACGGAAAACCGCACTGCATTAGAGAGTCAAGCGAACTTCATGATTTTCTTGTCGGGCGTAAATTTACTCAGATAAGCTTTTGTGAACGACAGAAGAACGCACTGCTTCGGAGGGAAAACCGCACTCCATCAGACAGTCAAGCGAACTTCATGATTTTTTTTTTGTTGTACGTAATTTATCTCAAACGAGTTTTTGTTTTCCTTTTTTTAAAACATTTTTTATGAACCAGAGTGGACCGCAGAGATGAGTGCAAATGAACCTCAACATACATGGAAGCGAACCGCATTACTATTTTTTGTTTCGCTAATTTTTTTCACACTTCCACGCTTTGTGCAAGTGAACAACATCACTCTCAAAATTGAACCACATCTGAGGACCAAACACACTGCATGTAATGAGTAGCGAGCTTCTTTTGATGGTGTATTGTTTCGGAGTACCAAGTGAACCTCAAAGGAGTTTTATAGCGAACTGCGTGACAGAATAAAGTGAGCTTCAAAACATACATGTCCACTCATTATTTTCACATAGCCACGCAACCATCCGGTACACAGCAGAATCAACGACACAAGTACCCACTCTTACTAGTCTTTCTCTTTGCGTTCCTCATAAACAACAAAATGGACTTCAAATGAACATTAATGTTCTCTTCTCTTTTCTTACTGAGTGCACTGCAAATGATTTCTAGGGAAAAAAAAGAGTGAGCTGCAAAACTACTCACGTCAGCGATGAGGGACTGCAGTATGGTCACCGGCAAAATGTACGACATGCATCATTAGCTGGCGAACCCCAAGTGCACACTAGAGGAGCTACATGTTTTGCGAAGTGAACCTTATGATTTTTTAATTTTTTCATAGGCACAAGTGTACCATATTATCAATGTTAGTGTGCTTCATCAGACGGGAAAGCGCACTGCAATGTCATGAGAGAGGACTGCAAACGATTCTTTTTGTTATTTTTCTAAACAAAAAGAAATGCATAGTACAATGAAGCGACCTCTCCAAAAAAACAAAAAGACATGTATAGTAAAGTGGAGAGAACCTCTCCACACAATAAAACTGAACTTGTTAGATAAAAGTGAACCTCTCGAAACAAATTTTTTTCCCATGTCCAATGTATATTAAGGGGGAATTGGACTGCAATACAACAGTAGTGCACTTCATGTGGGCTGGATCCCCCAAGAGTTGAGAGCATTGAACCACATCTTTCTTTCTGAGTTTAACCACACGCATTTTTATAACAATGAATTGCACCAAATGACATTTAGAGTTCTTTTACAGACTACACCAAATGGCATTCAGTGTTCTTTTACAATGAGTTGCAGCTATCAACAAAAAAACTTTGAGCAACGGGGCATCGAACCGAACTGCACCACCCATTTTTTCCTGCAAAAAAACGTCAAATGATCCCCAAGAGCAAGAAGAATAGTGGATTGCATTTTCTACTTTGATTTCTCTACTGAAAAACACAAAAACAGTGAACTTCATCCACCAATTTTGGGTAAAGGGCATCCACACCGATTGCATTCAAACCATAGTTGACTTCATCTCGCACTTCATTTTTTCTCTTTCGAAAAAAGGTAAACTGTAGGGAGGCGGGGATGCAGGGCTTGCGGGTTGTAGCATCATTTTTGGAGATGTGTCGTACAATCGCTCGTGTGCACTACAAAGGGGCGCCCGTGTGCACTGCAAGTGGAGATCGACCGGCCGGCGAGCAGAGGAAGCAGGGGGAGAAGGGGGAGGAAGCAATGCGGCGTCCAACCGAAGTGCACCATGTTTCTTCCTGCAAAAATCAGTAAAGTGAACCTCAATAACTAACAACAGCGGGCTGCAATTTGCACTTGGATTTATCTATAGAAAACACAAAAACAATGCACATGGGGGGTGAGCCACCGTGGTGGATGCGGCCTGGAATGCTGCTGGAACTGTTCATTAGGTGGGAAGGAGCTGCTCCACCTCAGCCGCCGTTTCCTGACCTCCTCCTCCGGCGACCCAGGCGGCCAGCGACGGGATCCCATTCTTGCCTCCTCCGGCGAGGCACCGGGACGCTTGGATCCAGCCTCGAGCATCCCCGACCGTCTCAGTGCGCACCACCGCATCAGGAGCCCGGATCCGATGGATCCTTTGGAAAAGCGGGTGGCGCATCGAGGCTTCGAGAAGTAGCGGCGTGATGTGGTGGGGGAGGGAGATTGGAGGAGCTGGAGGGGGACGGTCACCATTGGGGAAGAGGACAGACTGCAAAGCCGCACGTACTGGACCGCAGGCCACGCGCCACCGGACTATGGTTCGCCAAGGCTGCAGATCGACGGTAGTAGAAGAGGAATCAGGGCGCCAGCGCGTGAGGAGGGCTGGGCTGGTCTGAGGGCGGGGCTGGTCTGGTGCCTATAGGAGCAGAAGAGGACGGGGTCACCTGGTGAGCAAGGAGGAGGAGCACGTCGACCACGGGGCGAGGACGTGCGTTAGGCGCGAGGCTACAATCTGTCGTGGTGAGGTAGCTCCGGGCGAGCCCTTCTGTCTTAGGCAAGGCCATGTATCGAGGCGGATTCGGTCAAACGGGGCCGGATCCAGGCGCCGATCTGGTGGTTCGATGGGATTGAGCGGGATCCCGATGGCGGCGGCGGGGTGATATCCATCGGGGAGGGTGAAGGTGGGGAGTGTGGGCGGTGGCTCGAGTGGGTGCGCCGTGCCAGAGAAGGTGGGCGGCGGATCGGGTGGGTGCGCTGCCGCGGAAGAAGGGGAGGGGATGGGCCTGCGAGGGGGAAGAAGGTGGTCGGGAGGAGGCAGCTGGAGTGGATCCTGGGCCCCGACGGGGATGAAGGGGGGTGGGAAGGATGGAGCACCGGGTAGGGTGTTAGCTGAATAATAACAGTCTTTGCAGAATAAGAGTCTTAAGGGTGTTATTAGAATAGACCCACCCTATATATATACAGCCGGTCTATTCTGCTAATATTAGCAGAATAGTTATTCTGATAACACTTCCGCACTGCACTCTGAACAGAAGCGAACTGCATCGTCTTTACGTTGGGCACTACAATGCTTCACGGGCGAACTGCTTCATTTTCTGGTGTTCCGCCCGCGTTTTCTGTGTGGAATCGGGTGTTGCGGGGTGATTTAGTTTGTCTCTGTATCTCATTTTACCTTTATTCTTTCGAATTTACAGGAAAATCTACTATAATGCTTGCAAATCGAGGGATTTGGTGGACGAGCTTTCTCTGATCGTTCGTGTTCGCTTCAGATGCGATTTTTTTGTGCTCGGATGTTGTTCCTTAGTAGGAATTCTTTGATTGCGTTCTTTTTAATTGGTCCGTTCACTCTATAATTTGTTAATTTTTAGGAATTAGTTTTCAATTCCTGTTAATTTGATTGTGCGGGCGGGTGAGCTTCATCCGCTCCTTTGTTCTTGTTGATTTTTTGGATTTTGCGCGTCCATGCATGTTTGAATATTGTAATTAATATTGGTATAGGTTTGAATTCATTGTATTGCGGGTATAATTGTCATTTTTTGAATTGCATTTTTTAAATGAAAGCTGATGTTGTTCGTCTAGTTGCCGTGACTTCCATGTAATTTTTTGCAAGGGTATTTTTCGATAGTTTAGTGGTTGGACAATTTTTAGGCGAGTTATGGAAGTGCGAGTGAAATTGACACCTCTGTTAGTGTACCACATGTCTGGAGTTCTTGTGCTTTAATTTTATTTGTTGTAGTTGTGGCATACATTGTAGTGCACTGCATTTTAGTTAGTAGTGTACTTCGTTGTAGCTGCATTACAGTGGTGATGGCAGCTTATGAGATTTCTGTTTTCTTAAACTGAATTTTGTGTTCTAGAGGAATGCATAATATGCACTTCCGTACTGCATTAGCAGTGTGGTTAATGTTCTATTGTGCTATTAGAATGGATTGTCCATTATATGCTTGTGTTAGCTGAATAGTTATACTTTATAAGGATTTTTTTGAACTGCATACTTCGAGAATTGTTTTTGAACATCATATGTTAACTGCAAAGTTTCGACCATTCGCATTTCCTTGTTACTTTTCAGAGGACTACTTTTATTATTATTAGTACCACACTATGTGTTTGAGAGAACTGCATTACTGCCAACAGCAACTTGTCTAAAAAGGATGATAAAATTATGCAGTTGAGGTTGCATACTTTAAATAGGTATCGTTCAAATCGTCTGATGTACATAATTTTAAAAGCATACAACATAAGCAAAGCATTAGAAGTATTGGTTGTTTCATATTAGACAACCTAGAGTGCAAATATTGTAAACTTGAGGGGGTTTTCTTCTTTGTAGAAAAACACCATGGCCACTTCTCCGACCTCAAAGCCATTCTGGGAGACAAAATCTTTTCAACCAGTAGTTATGTTGATGCAGTCTTCAAAGTCGATGTGGTAGTCAGCTTGCATGTCTGCATACCCATTCTTGTGTTGTGTCTCCAAAGTAACCGTCCCTGAACTCGGAGCAGGAAATTTTATTGTGGATGGCAGTTTCTGCATATTGGAATAGGTGGAAAAAGAATTTTATAAGTAAACAGCAAAAGTTTTTCTTTATACTTGGGATGATCTCTTTATGTTGACTTCAATCCTTACATATATATGACTGCTATTTTCTAAAGTAGTTGCAATGTATCAACAAACTTATATACGGAATTGACCTCTAGTTTTACTAGGATATGCAACATGCTTGTACTGCAAGGTCAGTTACAGTGTACTTCACCAGCATGTTAAGAGAACTGCAACGCTGATCTACTGACCCTTTTTTTTGTTCTTGTGTTAGGGTTCTGATCTAACTAGTGTCGATTCCTGGTGTGGTACTGAAGAAAAATAGGTGGAAGCATCTAGTCTTAATAGCTAACAAATCTGAACAAGAATATAAATTATGTTTTGTATTTTGTTGACACTACTGAACAAATTGATTGAACTATATATTCAGATGTGGATTTGCAGGCTAGATTATGTCCAAAGTTGTGAGGGGAACAACATACCCAACTTTCCTGCAGATCTGCGGTTGTGAGGCGATGAAGAAATGGCGCCCAAAACCCCCTGTTGGGTATCATCAGGCACCCGAGCATGCTGCGCCACTCGGTGTTGGTGAGCTCTAGACCTTCTGCGTACACGCATGTGTCCGCTACCGGCGCCATCCCTGCCAAACAACTGCACTTACGGTCCATGGCGGGTTCAGTGGAATTCCAGAGAAGAGTTGGGGATGGGATGAACCCTAGATTTACGATTTGAAGAAAAAGAGGAACGGGGGAAGGAGTTGTGTTAGTCTGGAGCACGAATGGATATGTTTTTATGCAACCAATTGAGCAACGGAAGTAATAAATGTTTGTTGTTAGTGTTAGGTGGTGGATTGGTTCTGATTCAGTGTCCGCGAATGCATTTGAGTAGCAAGAGGACTGCTTAGTTGAACATAGCGAACTGCATTGTCATATCAAGATGAACTGCGGAACGCGTGGTTGGGCCTGCGTTTGTGTATGGTTTGTGGGATTTTTTTTAATTTTCAGTGGCCTCTCTTTTGTGTGTTGGGCCTGTGTTCGGGGAGTGAAGACGCATTGGGCCCAAGTCGGCCTGTGAGCGCGGCTGGTTCCCGGTGCGTTGTGTGTGCGCTCTAATGTTTAGTCCCACCTCGCCCGCGGAAGGCACGCCCACCTGTTTATAAGCGCTGGCGAGGCAACCGTGTCGAACTCCTCTGGTTACTTATTTGGGCGCTTATACACGGCGCTCACTGCTCTATGCTCTATGACCTGTGGGCCCATGTGTGCTCGGCCCCATGCATCGTGGCTCAGAACGACTCGCCTACGGTGGGCGCAGACCTACTACGAGACTGGCTGGGGTCGGGTGCACCTATGGTGGTCAATTTTTTTCTTTGTATTTTCTATCTTAAATATTTTTTTCAATGTAGGGGCGTGCACTGCTTAGCAAATCGTCCATGCACTGCATTGATCAGGGTTCTGTACTACATGTGCACGCAGTACGTACGACATGCACAATTCTCATTTTTGTTTTCGTGTTTTTGCTCTTATGTAATCTTTTTTCCAATGTAGGGGAGTGCACTGCTTAGTAAATCATACTTGTACTGCATTGATTACGTTTCTGTAATGCACGTTCATATATTTGCGCACTACATATACAGATCGCATTTTTCTTTTTGTGTTTTTTCTCTTATGGATTAGTTTTTTCAAATTTAGGGGCGTGCATTGCTTTATTGGCTATGTGTAAACTTCATTCGATAGAGTCTGTACTGCATTGGTACACAACTTGCACTGCATGCGTCTTATTTGCGCACTGCATCTTATTTCGTTTTGTGCACTACTCGAATCTAATGATACATAAGCAAACAACAGAAAACAAATTATCACGGGCATTCTGTACGACAAGTTCATCATCAGCAAACTAATTTCAACAGAAAGCAATCTAACATAATCAAAGTTCATCAATACAAGCGATTCTGCATGGCAAGCAAACTAAGTTCAGCAAAAGCAAATGATCACAAGCAAACTAACGATACATAAGCAAACAACATAAAGAAAATTTGATGATAATTCTAAAACAACGTTGGCATTGTTGGCTCTTTGGCCGGCACCATCTTCTTCTTCACCAGTTAGCGTCTCCCCATCCCCAGCTGCTCCTGGCGCGCTTCTTGGGGGGCTCCTTCTTCTCCAGCTTTGCATGGCGAAGCCCGTCCTGGGTGAGGGTGATGCGGTTCCATATCTTGTACGCTGCGTAGGCGTCCTTTGCCGCGTACTCGATGTGCCTCATGGACAGAGGCAGGGTGGCCCAGTGCTTGTGTTCGTCGTCGGTGATCTTCTTCTTCATGTTGTTGTAGTAGTCGTCGATGAGCATGGCGGAGATGTCTCCAAGGGAGTCCAACTCCTTGGTTGCCTCGGGCACCCTCCACTCCTTCTGGATGTCAACGAAGTTAGCGACCTCCAGATGACGCACTCTAGCCTTTTTTGTCCCCGTCGATGCAGAAGCCTGCAAAGGTGTACCTGGGGTCGGTGAGGAAGTTGTCGAAGACGGTGCACCTTTCAGCGGCGCTCAGTTGGAAGAGCAGCACCGGGTGTTTCTTGCCGATGGAGAGTTGGCAGAGGGCAGTTTTCTGCGTCGCTTCAGGCTCGTTGTTGTACTCGAAATCAATGCCGACGATCTTGTGGCGCTGGAGGCTGAGGTGGCGCTCGTACTGCGCGAGGGTGATCGCCATCTGCTTCTTGTCATTGGTGTGGATGACGTGCAACTTGGTGTTGCCGCGGGCGTCCACGCCCTGGTACTCCTCGGCGAACGCCATGGCCGGTAGTAGGGCTTGGTGTTTTTCATGGAGATGGATGTGATGGAGCGATTTGGTGGCAACGCAATGGATACTTGTGTTGTTGTGGATGAGAAGGCCTTTGGCAGGGGTCTGAATTTAAGGGGAGGACGCAGAGTGGGAGTGGCCGCATCGGATGAACTGCACGATCTCGCTGACGATGCGGTTGTGCAGATCGTGGGTTGGTGTTGCGTTTGTGATCGTGGGCTTGTGGCGATGGAACCGCTCCGATCGGGTGGTTGTATGCGAACGTGGTTTTTTTATCAGTAAATTATTTTAACCACCACTTTCTATGCGAACGGGCATTTGTCACGTTCATATGTATCCTGCGTGATAATGAAACTGCATTGGTTAGAGTTCTGCACTGCATTGTGTACAATGGAGAACTGCATTTTGTGTACAGGTGCGTACTTCACAGTTTTTTGCATGTCCTTGCTGCAGCCCCTGAATATAGTACAATGTATTCCGCAATTTTACGAGTTTTTCGCTGTGTTCTATACCGTGTATTTATTCATGTAGGTAATCTAGAACTGGATTGCTACACCGTACTGCTTCGTGTAACGAAATGCACTGCATTTTTCTAGTGTTGCGTACTGCATCTGTTTTTTTCATGTACTTACTGCAGTCCCTGGTACGGGAGGGGTATGGGGGTTGCCCCCCTTTTTTGGTGTGGCACTTATTTGAAGGTAAACTTTTTCTTTCCGGATGCGTTTTCTTAACACGCGTGTTTTTTTTTATTTTAACTTTTTTTTGCGAAATGCATGTATTTTATTTTGTTTTACCGATTGAACTTCATTGTTCTTCAGAGGGAACTGCATCATGTGTGTTTCGATGTAGTCTTTCTTATTTTAGCCGGGCCGTTTTTGGGCCGGCCCGTTTTATGTTGCCCTTTGCCACACGCGGGCCTCCTACGTGTCTGTTCCAGGCGGTCCCACTGCTCCGCTGACGGAGAGAGACCGAGAACAATCCCCTCTCCTCTCTTGCAGTTTCTCCCGAGGCATCTCTCCCTCGAGCAAAATCGCCGTCGCCCGCAGCAACCGCCGTCGCCCGAGGAACCGCCGCCCTCAAGAGGTTATTATTCCTGGATTCCGCGTCGTCGTCCGCTCCGCGAGCTCTTGCCGCTGCACTGCCGCAGCCCTCTCCTATCCGTTCCCGTCGCCACACCCCCCCGCCCCCGTCCCCGCCTTCGCCGCCGCCGCACCTTTTTTGTGGTATGTTCCGCTTGTTCTCGGTCTTGATCGTCCTCTCGTCTTGTTTTGTGATTCTCGTAATTGCTGATGCTGTTTTTGCTTGTGTAATTTTTCCGTAGGCAGCCGATTTTATCTTGATTTGAAGTCGATACTCGTGTGTAGCAAGGTGGATCTAGGGTTTCGTGAGATTTTTGCCGATTTTGTTGCTTATATCTGTCACTTCGTCCTTGTGCTGCAGGCAAACGCCATGTCTTCGCCGAGCAGAGTGGGAGGAGGAGTTCAGGGTATGTGGAGTGCTTATTTTTAGGCTTTTGTTTTATTTTGTTTGATGTTTATCTAGTTTCCTAAATTATCCTGCGTATTTGGTTTATGCTCTGTTAGTTGTCAGCGTTCGTTTGCATTATTTTGTCATGTGATGTTTTGTAATTTCTGTTTCTGGTTCTTTTTGAATCCAGTAGGTGATTGCAGTACTCATAATGATACACCAATTGGCTCTCGTTGTCCTGGTGGTAAGGATCATGGTGTCGATGGAGGACATCAATTGAATTCGCCGATTGAAACTTCTCCCATAAGTGTGGCCCCTCCTTCTGGTATGTGATTGATTTGTTTATTTTCTGTATGCTGGTTACTTGATGTTGTACAAATTGGCGTTGCCTTGCTGTATCTAGTCCGGCATTTTGTTGGGAACAAACGTGAAGTTAGTGTATGCAGCACTGCATTTATTTTTGTATATGTGAACTCCACTACATGTATGTGTGAACTGCATTGTTGTTTTATTCAAAGTTTTTTGTGCAATGCATTATTTTTTATTTTTAGCTTATGGTTGGAGCACTGCATTTATATGTCTAAGTGTACTGTATTTGTTCTTTTTGTGCACTTTTTAACAACCATAGTGAAAAATCATTTTGACGCAGTGTCTGTTTTCCTTGCTGGGGCGGCTGGGTTTGAGGAGGTTACTCAATTGATTGACCATTATTTTGCAGAGGGAAATGTTGGTGTGAGCTTTGACCAGAGACGTCCCGTCTTGTATGAGACACAATCCAGTCTGTTGATGGTATAGAGGAAGTTACACGGGATTGGATGGTCTCGGAACAGCTTCGTGAATATGAGTTGAAGCAAAGCAAGAAGAAGTTGAGGTTTGAAAGTGACTCAAAAGAGTTTGCGGAGAAGGAGAAGTAGAGGAGAGTTGCAGATGGTGCCAAGGGTGCCAAATTTGCCAAGGTGAAGCAGCCTTCTTTCCAGAAGAAGAGGCTGAGTACTGTTGCTGAGGAAGGTGGTACACCTCGGCGGAGTCCACGTGTTGCTGACATGAACAAGAATCTTGGCAAGAGAACTGCTGAAACTGGTGGAAAGGATGAACCTCAGAGCAAACAACTACATGTCACTGAAGGTCCCAACTCTGATGATGACGACTTTGTGCTTGCTGATTTTTTGAGGGATGTTCAAAGTGGTAGACGCAAAGACTGTGGTTCATCTAAGAGTCTACCCAAGCGTGCCCGTGATGATGTTGATGAAGATGTTGGTGGTGACTCTGGCGAGGAAGTGGATGTTGTTCCAAAGGTTTGTTGAAGTGGACTGCATTTGTTTCCTTCATTGTTATTCTACCTGTGTTTTCTCTGTCTCTTTTTGTATGGCTAGTCTTCTAATGTGGATTGCATTTCCATTTACACAGAGGAAGAAGTCTAGTAAGAGCAATGCAGCTGAAGATGATGCTGAGGGAGACGATTCTCGATTTAACAAGACTGTACGTTTGTCGCTTCCCACTGTTTGCAAGGTTGCTGCTTTGTTGAAAGAGGCACATTGTAGTCGTGTTCGGGATGCTGGATTCGGTGTTGTCTTTGAACTGACAGTAAAAAAAATGTGTCGCGCATTCTTATGTGCTATCTGATGGGAGTGATTGACCCTGCCACCATGATAATGGACTTTGGGAATGGCAGGGTTCTTTGAATCAATCATGATGCAGTTCATCACATTTTTGATTTACCTATGGGACGTCACACTGCACCCATGCCTGCTGCCAGTGGCCATGATGACCCGTTGACTGTCCTCAAGGATGAGCTTGGCTTTAACCGTTCAAAAAGTATAGGTGTCAAGGACTTGCTTGAGAAGTTGAAGGTGTTGGTGGAGGAAGATGACCATGTGACTGTTGACCTTGCTGTGAAGGTGTTCTTCCTGATACTTTACCAGAATTTGCTGTGCCCCGGGCCTGCAGTTCGTTTGGGTAGAGTTGCTGCAATGATAGAGAACATGGATTATGCGGCTATGGCTCAGATGGACTTTTGCCAGCTTGTTGTTGATGAGTTGCAGGCAGCTGTGGTGAGGTGGCAAACAGAAGGCAGCAAGCAGAATTGTGCAGAGGGTTGTGCCATTGTCCCCCTGATTATGTATCTTGACTGTTTGAAACTTCGTAAATTTTTAGTCATGCACACGTTGATGCCACGTGCGTCATACCTGACGACCAAGGACCTGATGAAGTTATACAATGAGGATGTGCTTGTGCAGGGAAATATTTACTTGGAAACTTACAAGTTTGGGAAGCTGCTAGTTAGTGCATCTGAGTTTTTAATATCATATATATTTTTTTAAAAGGTGCAGCCATTATAAATCTGAACTTTTCTAGTACTCACATGTGTACTTCTCTTTGCCTCTTGTCTTTTTTGTAGTGGAAGGCGTCAGGTGATATTGTGTACAACCGCCCTGTTGCAGTTGTATGCGGCAGCTCTGATGCGGGGCCTAGCACTCATGCTAGGTTTTATGAGCCTATCTATAGCCAGCTTCCTGCCTGTGATGATGAAGTGACGCGTACTCGTGGTTTCATGGCTCGACAGATGTTTGATGATAGAATATCTTCTAAACAGACATTTGTTGGCGGCGAAAAACACGAGGAGATTGATGAGCTTCTTCTGAAGGTTTTGAAGTTGACTGAAGATTTGCCAACCTCAGGTGACAGGTTGAGGACAGTTGCTGGTTTTTTCCCTGTTGGCCATGGCCCACGAGATGAAGATATTGTTGCTGCTCACAATTTTGATTGTGGCGTGATTGAAAGCCTGAAGATTGCAGTGACAAATGTTCGGTTTCATATGCTCAATTGAGACATTCACAGGAGGAAAAATGCGGTCGGTATGAGAAGGATGCTGGGCATATTTTTGATGAAATGAACCGTCAGGACGCTGGCGTTGGCGCTGATAATGTATGTTCTAGGTTTTTTGTGGCTTTGAACCTCTTTTGTGTATTATGTGGACTGCTCCTCACTATTTCTGTTTTTTGTGATAGGCTGGAGTGGAATCTTCTGGTGTTCATAGAACTAGGGACGATGGAATTGGTCAGGTACAAGTACTTCTGCCGTGTCTATTCTGCCATGCGTCCCTCTTCTTAAACTTGCATTTGTTGCTTTCCATTTTATTGTATTTTTTGTGTACTTCACGGTTGTAAAGTGTGTACTGCCTGTGCATAGTTGAAGTTTTTTCTTTTTTGGTCGTTACCATCTTATTTTCCTTTTTGGTTTGTTCTATGCCCGTAGACTGGTGTTGCTGCTTGTGATGTGCACAAAGAGTCCTACGATGGCTCTGGGAAGGATGAGGTCTTGGCTGATGCATCGTCCCCTCCAGATGTTGTGGCTGATAAGGTATAGTTATATTACTTGTTCTGTTAGTGTGCTATAATCTAATTTTTTGTTGTTGTTATAAACTTGATGTACGCTGTTATGTTCACTCATATGCATTTTCATTTACATATGTTAGCTGCAATAGTTTTACATGTATGAGCTTCAGTCTTTGACAGAAGTGAACTGAATTCCATTTCGCATGCGTGGTCCATAATGTTTTACATACGTAAGCTTCAGTATTTAACATAACTGAACTGCATCATTTGACAAAGTGATCTACAGTTCTTTTTTACGTATATGTGGGTTGAAGTTGTAGTTGTTTTGATACACGTGGGTTGCAGTTGTTGTTGTGTTAATTATCCCCACGCTCATTTTTGTGTTATTGTGTGTTTTTTAATCTTTCCACAGCCTGGAGAAGAAAACGTGGAAGTTCACGTTGATCTGAATCAGGGCGGTTGTGCTGTTGATGGTGGTGGTAGTGTTGGTGCTTCTGCATCGGTTGGCGTCGACAATGCAGACCCTTCTGTAGCTCAAGAATCCCATGATGCTGTTTCCCCCAGTCGGCATGAAGATTCTGATTTTGGCATTGAAAAGCCACTGGAGAATGTCGTCCATGCTGTTAGTGTTGTTGCTTCCCCTGTTTGTCTGGCGGCCAATGATGTTCCTCAAGTATCGAGAGTGGAGCCTCATCTAGCTGAAGTATCTAAGGACGTTGCGGTTGACCAGATTGTTGTAAATCCAGAGAATGCTGATGTTGCTGCAGAAGGGCAGTCTAGTGAGGTTGTGGTGGATTCGTCGCAATCAATCCAAGAAAATGTTTTGGTCAGCTCTGAAGAACAACAGCATGAAGACTCTGACACTGAAGGCAAGAGTTTTGTTTCGAACAGTACAGTTGAAGTTTTTCTCATTTCATTTTGTTTAATTACTATGGTATCTGTATTAGATGTTTAATGATAAGTGAAACTTGATCTTTTGTTTATGATTTTCAAAATAGCTAGCAGAATTTCCTTATCTTAATATTTGAACTTCATTATTTGGATAGGTGAACCTCATCTTTTTATTACAGATGACGAACTACCTGTTGTGACACCGTCGAGCATTGATCCAGCTCTTCTGAAAAGATTCAATGAGTTGTACGCTTCTGTTACGAGGGTTCGGAAGGACAAGAAGAATAAGTATGGTTTTTTAGAATTTGTTTTGTTCATATGTATTTTCTAATTTTGGTTTTTAGCCCTTTTTCTTTGTTGTTATTTTTTCAGTATCTTATGTTTCAGTTTTTCATGAAAAATTCAGGGACATGATTGCTTTTAAAACTGAGATGGGTGATATTACCATTGGCGAAGTTGGTCAATCCTTTTGGGATGAAGGGATGCTCACTACAAGACTTGTAGATCTTGGGGTTTCTTTGCTGGTAGATAAGTTTAAGGGATCTCCGACAATGGTTGTCCCGTACCATATTTGTGTAAGAATGCAGAAATTTTTGTTTTATTTTTTTGATTTCGTTCGACGACATGTTTTCTTGAGCACTATTTGATTTTTGGTTTTGTATTGGCAGACAAATATTTGGAATGGTGGTACTGTAGGCAGGAGTGTTAAAATGATGTTCTCTTCAAAAGCCGAGGAGCGTGTTGATAAAAAGGATATGGTGAGTAACGTTTTTATGTGTCGAAAACTATATTTTGCGTGTTTGTTTTTATAGTGTTCTGTTTCTTCTTCTTATAATAATTTTATTTATTTATTCATGCTTCGAACAGGTCCTTTTTGCAACTTTTGATCCGCCAAAGATGAGGGATGGCGTTGGTCATTATTGTGTAGTTGCGTTAAATGTGAAAGAAAGGCGGTTTGAATTTCTTGACTCGCTCAATAAACCTGGCAGCCCTGATGCGATCAGGGTTTTTAGGAGGATGGTTAAAAATATCAAGCGTGCATGGAAGGAAGGAAGCTCAAGTTCTGATGAGCCGCTAAATCCTCCTACACTTGATGGATTTGTGTTGAAACATGTCATTATCCCAATGCAGCCAAATGGGTGTGTTCCGTACAACCCCTCTTCTCCATACTGCTCAAGTTTTTTTTTCATTTTGTGAAACTGATATTTTTTATTCTTTTATTGCAGGCATGATTGTGGATTCTATATGTTTCAATTCTTGCAGACTTGGGATGGTGTTCGAGTTGCTCAGTTTGGGGTGGAGCACATTGGCTACATCAGAAAGGCCATGCTCTGTAGTTGGCTCACATCGAGAAAGTGTTCCCTTGATTTAACATCACTTTTAATTTTTGTAGATAAAGGTTGTTTTAGTGAACTTCTTTATCCTGTATTTATTTTTTGTCTACTACTTGCTTCCGGTTCTTACGGGCTTTTTTTACTAGTTTGTTTAGTTAAGTTCGTGATTTAGAATGGATGTGTATATTTATTTGTTGTGTTAGTGAGATGCATTTTATTTATTGGGCAAGTGAGCTGCATTGTTCTTTATAAGTGGGCTGCATTGTTGTATACAAGTGGGCTGCATTGTTGTATACATTTTTGTTCTACATTGCTGTAGACAAGTGGACTGCCTTATTGTAGACAATTGTGCTGCATTCTATTCTTTAGTGAACTGCATTTTTTATTTTAATGAGATGTATTACATGTTTTTAGGTTTTGTATTTTGTGCTGAGTGTTTCCATGTTTTTTCTACACGGTTTTAGGTTTTGATGGGGGGCTTCATGAAGGCTGTATGTCACTGTTCGAGTCCCAGGGTTCTGAGGTGGTTATGGAGGATTGTGCCATTGAAATCTCTCCAGATAATTATGGTTCTTTGGCTGGAGATGGTTTGAACACAGTTGTGGTGCCTGGACCTGATGGTGGAAGTGTTTCTCGACCTAGCTCTCCACGTGATGTATTTGATGTTGATGATGATGATTTTGTTACGCCGTGTCCTCGCGTCACTAGGACTAGGAGTGCAGCAATTAATCGTCCTCCTATGGATGACGTTGAAGTTTTTTCGAACAAGAGGGCAGGTGAGAGGGCTTTTAAGTTGAGATGCTCTATAGAGAAATTGAAGTCTCCGAGGTTCAAATATATTGATGAGGCAAGGAAAATAAAGGATCTTGTTCTCACCAAAGATTTTGTAACCAAATACCACGAGTAAGTTTTATGTGTGTGCCCTTAATCCTTTTTGTGTGTTTTCTTTTTAATTTTAATTTTATTGATCCCATCTCTGTATGTTTACTGTAGGAATGCGTTCTTTATGGTGAATAGTCCTTTTGGTGATCTTGATACTTACACTGTTGACTATATCTATAATACATTTGGCAAAGGAGCTTTAATGGATTCGTATCTCATGGATTTTGTCATCAAGTACTGGAAGGAAGACCCTGAAATGGATTTAGTTTATCATTCTGGTGAACGTGTGCTACTTTCACCCTTATTTATCACGGTAAACGTGTGCTGTCATTTTTTTCTATTGTACTAGTTTTTGGATGTCCATGCGTGCATGCATTGTTTATTCTTTTTTTCATGTCCTTTTTTTGTTCTTTTTTCTTTGCAGTATGTTCTTTAGATGGAAACCTTTGTGACGAGAGATGATGAAGGAAACCCTGTGTTGCCAGTTGTGCATAGCCCGTTTGTTTTACAAGATGCAGTTAACCAGTTCGAGGTTTTTGTGAGTGACGATGTAAACCCGTTGGGTGCAAAACTGGCAAGTTCATTGTTTCCCGTCATTTATTTTTCTGGTTTGTTGCATTTCTTTTTATAGTTATTTTTTGGAACAGTGGTCCTAGTGCTACATGTCGAAATAACTTTTCATTTCATTTTTTGTTTTTTTGATGTGAACAGATTATGATGCCGCGCTCCAAGGATGGTCATTACTCCTTATACACGATGAACTAGCATCGCCAGACATTTGATATCCATGACACTAGGAAGTACACTGGCCATCCTGATGTCACGACAAAGTGGCGCAGGACTGATTACCACTCAGATTGCACTGAAGTGGTATGTCATTTTTTCTTGCCAAGTGCAAAGCTTTTTTGCATTTCTCCTACTGCATTTTTTTTAATAAACTGCACATGCAATGTTAGCACACATAGAACCACACTTGTTTATGTAGTGCACTGCAACATATGCGTGACAGAACTACATTTTCTCACAACCCCCCATTTTTATAAACTGCACATGCAATGTTAGCACACATAGAACCACACTTGTTTATGTAGTGCACTGCAACATATGCGTGACATAACTGCATTTTCTCAGACCCCCCATAATCTATGTAAAAAAGGAAATGAAAGGAAATGACCTCACGTGCATTTAAAAGAGGGACTGTCTAGACGTTGAGAACAACTTTTGTATTTTTTGGTTCATCTAAATAGTAATTTGATCTGTGGTGTGTGTTATTTTTAACCTTGTGCTTCCTTTTTTTTGCCAGATGAGGAGGATGACTCAGCTGCTGAAGGCGATTTATGGTGAAAAAAATGTATAAATCTAAGAACCACCCTGACTGGGTTAAATTGGCAGAGAAGCCCTCTTTCCCGGTCGTGCCAGCGCAGGGAGCAAACGAGTGCGGAATCTATGTTCTGAGGTTGACGCAGTTGTATGATGGCCAACGTCTAGTTGAGAAAATTATCAAATCCGACGTAACACCTTCTCTGTTTTCTTCTTTTTCTTGTTACTTTTATTATTATTTTACCTTTTCACTTTTTGTTCTTTATGACAACCTTTTATTTAATCACTGCCTGCATTTTTTTATTTTCTTTTTTCAGCCTGCTGTTGAAGATTGGAAGGCGGAGTACATGTTCCAGCTGTTGTTCAATCCTTCGAACCTGTTGTGTTATGAAGACATGCCGCTTGAGCTACGAGATCTGATTGCGGACCTCGGGCTTACTTCCCTGTCGCAATCGCAGACGCAGTCGCAGACGCAATAACGGTCATTTTGGCATTGTTTTCTACTTGGTAAAAGCCTGTGTATGGACAAGAACTAGGGTTCATGTTGTGTACTGTGTGCGGTCTAAGGTAGATAATGTATGAAAAGACTTTTGTTTTCTGTTTGCTGTGTTTTCGTCTGCTTTTTGCAGCAGTGTATATGGACGAATTTGTATTTGTCTGTGTATTTTATATAAATAACTCATACAGTATATATATGTGTATATTTTTATTTTGTTGATGACCACGTTCTGTGTGAACTGGCATTTGTCACGCTTATATGTATCATATGTGTCCCATAAACTGCATTGCATGTGACGCCGAACTTCTTCGTCCAACAAAAAGCACTGCATTTTGTCTACAAGTTTGTGCTGCACTTCATGTGTGTATCCTATAACTGCATTGTTTTACGATACAACACTGCTTTGCCTAACAAAATGCACTGCTTTGCCTAACCAAATGCACTGCTTTTTGCCTAAAGACGCGTCATGCAGTTGGTTTATTTTATTGTTTGTACGGTAAGGGGGGGGGGTTGGCCCCCCCCTTTTTTTAGTTGTTTATAGATTTATATTGCTCTTGTATTCCCTGTACTTAACGCACTGCGTGCGTTAGCGTGAGGCCGAGCAGGGGGCGGGAGGGGGGTCATGACCCCCCTCTCGACCCCCCTGCGAGGCCGAGCCTGGAACGAGCAGGAGCAGGCGGCGACGCGGCGCCGCATGCGCAGGCGAGTTGGTCACACCCCGTCGCCTCCCTGTCTATCTTAGGGGTCTGGCTCTGGGGTTGCGTGCGTCCTATTGTTGGAAAAACAGAATGTTCGCACTGCGCCTGTCAACCAAGCGCACTGCGTGCGTTAGCGCGAGGCCGAGCAGGGGGGTGGGGGGGGGGTCGTGACCCCCCTCCCCACCCCCCTGCGAGGCCGAGCCTAGAACGAGCCGGAGTAGGCGGCGACGCGGCGTGCCACGGCGCCGCATGCGCAGGCGAGTCCATCACACCCCGTCGCCTCCCTGTCTATCTTAGGGGTGTGGCTTTGGGGTTGCGTGCGTCCTATTGTTGGAAAAACAGAATGTCCGCACTGCTGCTGTCAACCAAGCGCACTGCATGCGTTAGCGCGACGCCGAGCAGGGGGTGGGAGGCGGGGTCGTGACCCCCCTCCCCACCCCCCTGCGAGGCCGAGCCTAGAACGAGCCGGAGTAAGCGGCGACGCGGCGTGCCGCAGCCCCGCATGCGCAGGCGAGTCCGTCACACCCCGACGCCTCCCTGTCTATCTTAGGGGTGTGGCTCTGGGGTTGCGTGTGTCCTATTGCTGGAAAAACAGAATGTCCGCACTGCGCCTGTCAACCAAGCCCACTGCATGCGTTAGCACGAGGCCGAGCAGGGGGGTGGAGGGGGGGTCGTGACCCCCCTCCGACCCCCCTGCGAGGCCGAGACTGGAATGAGCCGGAGCAGGCGGCGACGCGGCGTGCCGCGGCGCCGCATGCGCAGGCGAGTCCGTCACACCCCGTCGCCTCCCTGTCTATCTTAGGGGTCTAGCTCTGGGGTTGCGTGCGTCCAATTGTTGGAAAAACAGAATGTCCGCACTGCGCCTGTCAACCAAGCGCACTGCGTGCGTTAGCGCGAGGCCGAGCAGGGAGGGTGGGAGGGGGTGTCGTGAGCCCCCTCCCCACCCCCTTGCGAGGCCGAGACTGGAACGAGCCAGAGCAGGCGGCGATGCGGCATGCCGCGGCGCCGCATGCGAAGGCGAGTCCGTCACACCCCGTCGCCTCCCTGTCTATCTTAGGTGTGTGGCTCTGGGGTTGCGTGCGTCCTATTGTTGGAAAAACAGAATGTCCGCACTGCACCTGTCAACCAAGCGCACTTCATACGTTAGCACGAGGCCGGGCAGGGGGGTGGGAGGGGGGTCATGACCCCCCTCCCCACCCCCCTACGAGGCAGAGACTGAAACAACCGGAGCAGGCGGCGACGCGGCGTGCCGCGGCCCCGCATGCGTAGGCGAGACCGTCACACCCCGTCGCCTCCGTATCACACCCCGTGTGCTTGTCAACCCCGTCGCCGTTGTAGCCAAGTGAAAAGATTCGCCGTGGTAGTGTTTTTGTTTGGCTGGAAAAAATATTCGTCTAAGCGAACTGCAATGCTGTACTGACAGCACATCTTCCGTCCCATACCGGACTGCACAGCGGACTGCATTTTTTTAGGTGAGGGGGTACTGGAGTTACTTGCTAGTTGTGCGTCGTTGGGCTTTGTTTGTTTTTGGGCTTTGAGAATTTGTTGGGTCTGTTGGGGTGTAAGACGCATTGGGCCCAAATCGGCCTGTGAGCACGGTTGGTTCCCGGTGCGCTGTGTGTGCGCTCTAATATTTAGTCCCACCTCGCCCGTGGAAGGGGCGCCCGGCCTGTTTATAAGCGTTGGCGAGGCATCTCGGTCGAAATCCTCTGGTTACTTGTTTGGGCGCTTATACACGGCGCTCGCTACTCTACGCGCTCTGACCTGTGGGCCCATGTGTGCCCGGCCCCATGCATTGTGGCTCAGAATGGCTCGCCTACGGTGGGTGCAGACCTATTACGGGACTGGCTGGGGCCTGGTTGCATCTGGGTGGTCATTTTTTTCCTTATCTGAAGCATTTTTTTCTTTTGGAGTATATATATTTCGTGGTAGTACAAATGATGTCATTGTACTGCTTGCACCAACGTTGAGTACTGCACTGCGCGTACCAAGTTTGTGTGTTGTGCACTGGACGAAAGTTGTTGCAGCCCCTCTCGTTCTGCATTTATGCATGTACTGCACTTCATGTATACACGTGAACTGCCTTATGTTTGTTATGTGAACTGTATTCATGTTTGTTTATAATGGTCTGCAGATTATATTTTTTATAAATATTAATATTAATGTTCTTTTTCTATAATTACTTTTTGTGGACTGCATGTGTCCAAATGTGTAATGCTTATTTTTTTACCATTGTGAACTGCATTAATCTTTCTTTTTTAGGTATGTGAATAGTATTTTTTGGTATCGCATATTAATTTTTTGAAAGTTTTCTGTATACTTGTTCTAACACAAACTAATTTCAGCGAAAACAATTGATCACAAGCAGACTGAACTAAGTAAAGTGAAACAACAGAAAGAAAATTCTATGATAATTCTAAAACGACATTGTTTTTACAAAAGAAATGTTTGATATGAACCAACGGACATAATCAAAAGGTTGCATACATGTAACAAAGAACAACACAACGACTAAAGTAAATTGAAACTAAAACATAGCCCTGATTATTTCTAGTTGTTGTATTGGATTACAGCCTTGTTCTTCTTCTGCTTTGCTTGTTTGTCTCTTTTTGCCCTCTCCAGTCCCATTATGACATCGTAGATGATTCTCCATGACTCATATGTTGCGAATGCATCTATTGCTGCATACTTGATTAGCTTTTCTGGCAGTGGGCAAAATCCCCACAGAGTATGGTCCTCCTTGCGATTAATTTTTTTCTTCATGTCATGGTAGTGAATGTCTATCATCCTGCCGGCAACATCAGCCATAGAGTGAAACTTGTTTTTATTGTATGGGTCTCTCCATTCCACCTGAATATCAATGTAGTTGTCAGAGTTGATCTCCAAACCAGAAAGCTTCAGCTTGCTTTTGTCTCCTTCAATGGTGAATCCGACGAAGGTGTACTCACCATTCATGAGGAATTTGTCTAGTTCCATTGGCCTGCAAGATGTTTGTATATAGTGAATATAGTTTATTTTCTTAGAACTACCAATGTTTTTTTGGTTTTTCTGAAACTGAACTGCAATATGAATATCTGAATCTGTTGCATTGAGTAGTTGCTAATACTTTGTTCAGCATAACTAGTAAATCTGATAATATATTGCATAAGCAATGCATGTTTTGTGCATGATTGTACTCTTGAATTGAATTTTATACATGTTTTGTATAGTAATGTTGTACTTTTGTATTGTTCAGTCAAATAGTTTGTATTTGGTAAATCAAAATAAAACTGCGTGTATTGCTAGATCATATAATTCAAGAATTGAACACATGAGTGACATACATGGAGCCAGATGAAAATTGTCAATGAATTCATAGGCCATGCTTTTCAAAAATGAGAACCAAAGTTTAAATATTGGCAATTGCAGTGAAGAAAATTTAAAATCAATATTGACAACCAATAGTACAGATTGATAGTTATTCTGACCTATCTTTAGCTGCAGAGATGTGGTAGACAAGGCATTCCTTTTCTACGCATAGCTGGAGCACTGCTGCCCGCTGTGGCTTCACGTAGTGCGTGTACTCGACATCAACGCCGACTAGTTTGACGGGCATTCCGCCGAGCTTCCTCCTGAGTGTGGACAGCATCTTGTCCACCTCTTCACCCTTGCTTGTGCAAACGACATGGAGCTTGTGGTTGCCGTGGAGGTCGACGTCGTGGAGCTCCCTAGTGTACCTGCAGCGCTGCTTGTACAGAGGTGCATCCTCCATGACTCTGCTATGCTCTCTTGTGTTTGTTCTGGAGGGAGAGGTTAGTGAAAGGAAGTGTGGAGAAGAAGATGCAATGGGGTTTTTTGGGGTACGAAGCAGTTGTGTTTTCTCCTCTACTCTCCTTGACAGGACGTGGGAGAGGTGGAGCGGGGTGGTAGCATGGTGGGGCTCTGTTTTTAGTTACGTGGCAACTACAGAGAGGTTCTGCTATGAGGAGGCTCTGTTAGTGCGTTGGAAATCCGGAACGTCGTCGCCTCTTTTTTCGTGACTTGTTCAGGTATGCACGCAACTGTCAGAAAATGTGATGATTGTGTTTTCGGTTAATTTTCCTAGTAAGTGCACTTCTTTGCTATCAGAACAGAACTGCGTACGTCCACATAGTGTACTGCATGGAAGTGAAATTTATTCTTCGTGCACTGAATTATATCGGATTAGGATTCATATAGATGTACGCACGTTTAGTTTCTTGATGGAGTTCTTTCATGCAGTTCTTTATTTAATAATGGACTGCTTTGCTTAACTAACAGGGCTGCATTCTTCATTTTAGCCATACTGCAATACAGTAGAAAGAGAACTGCATTTCAGAAAAATTAATACTTTGCGCTTCCACGTGGAGAACTGCATTGTTGGACGCCGCGGACTGCATTTGTACGTAGACTTCGGGCTTCCTATGTTTTATTTATTAATCGTGAACTCTACTTTCTAGCAGTGCCCATGCACATTTTCTTTTGTTGTTGTTATTCATTTAAAAAATGTTTCTCATTTTTCTTTGATGTTTTATTTTTGAAGTTATTGTTTTTTCTTAGTGGGCCTTGTTGGGCCTGTGTTCGCGGAGTGAAGACGCATTGGGCCCAAGTCGGCCTATGAGCACGGCTGGTTCCCGGTGCGTTGTGTGCGGCCTACTGTTTAGTCCCACCTCGTCCGCGGAAGGCGTGCCCGACCTGTTTATAAGCGCTGGCGAGGCAGCCGTATCAAACTCCTCTAGTTACTTATTTGGGCGCTTATACACGGCGCTCGCTGCTCTATGACCCGTGGGCCCATGTGTGCCTGGCCCCATGCACTGTGGCTCAGAACGGCTCGCCTACGGTGGGGGCAGACCTACTACGAGACTGGCTGGGTCCGGGTGCACCTGAGGTGGTCAATTTTTTTTCTTTGTATTTTCTATCTTTAGTATTTTTTTCAATGTAAGGGCGTGCACTGCTTAGTAAAACATCCATGTACTGCATTGATCAGGGTTCTGTACTACATGTGCACGCATTCCGTACTACACATGTTTGCGCTACATTTTTGTGCACTGCATTGGTAGCATTTTTCTTTATTGTTTTCCCCTCTTACGTATCATTTTTTCTAGTGTACGTGTGTGCACTGCTTTGTTGTCTCTATGTGCACTGCATTCGTCATGGTCCTGTGGTGCAGGTGTACACATTTTGCACTGCGTGCATGCTTCGTTGTGCTAAAGTTGTGACAGGTTATGCCAACGCTGCGGACTGCATGGCTTACATTTAAGGACTACATCAGGTTCACTAATTTTGCTTTTGTGCACTGCACGAAAGTGCTTCTCTTGTGCTTCATTTTGAGCATGTACTGCATTTCATGCACACATATAGTGAACTTCCTGGTAAGACTTTGGAGAACTGCACACATAAAATGGTCTGTGGATTATATTTTTTAGAGAATTATTATTTAATGATCTGCGGTTAGTTCGTGGGAATTTCTGCAGTCAAAGTCTTTATAGAACTTCCTGGTAAGACTTTTTCTTTGGTAACATAAACCTTATTGATTGTCCTTCATTCTTGGTAACATAATTTTCATTAACTCCCCTTTAATTTTCAGTTTTGACCTTTTTTCTTTCCTCTTCTATAAATGTAGGACAACTTCTATCACTACAAGGATTCTGGTCTATTGCAACAAAAATTATTACTACAACTATCTTTTGTTGCAATAAAATGCTATATTACCACAAAATTCAAGTTCGTGGTAATAGGATCTACATATTGCCACAATTTCGTTTCATCGCGCTAAGTACTCGTTTTGTTGCAATAGAAGCCGTGTATTGCCACAAGTTGCATCGTTGTTGTAATATGGTAGTGATATTGCGATAGTCCTGTCCCGTTGCGTGAATTGGTCATCTTGTTGCAATAACGGCTAGGTATTGCAACAAAGTACATAGATACTATTGCAACACCTTTGACATGTGGTGCTAGTCACAGATAATATTGCAACAAAGCATGTATTGGTTGTAATAGGGTGACTTTTTGCCTCACCTTCGTTGCGTTGCAATAACTATTACATATTGCGACAAATTGAGCATCCATGGTAATACGTACAGCATAATGCAACAATCCTCTAGTGTTGCCAAAAAGGAGCAGGATATTGCAATGATATTCTCTACCGTGCTCCCAATTTTTTCCTTTATTTATTATACTTTTTTGCAGGATCTGATTAAAGGGGCGTACTAGTTTACAGAGGTATTCACACATTAGGTACCACAACTTGCACCTAAGTTGCATTTTAGTCACATATCTTGCAAAGTGGACATCGGTGGTACCACAACTTGGAGGAATGCTCGCTTACGCGCGTGTGAAGCGTTGCACACTCGCGGACGCCCTTCACTTTAGGGTTTCTTGCACCGCCAGGGTCTCCTCCACTCACCCTACTGACCTCCTCCGGTAGCAAGGTCGTGCTCGGCACCCGAAAGACGGCAAGCTCAGTGCCCTTCTCACAAAGGTGAGTCGTGAGAACTGAGCACCACACATTCTCTTCCTAATTTTTCCGTATCTTGCTTGATGTGATGTATTTATGTGTGCTGTTAATAAAAAAGGAGATTCAATATAAAATTATGTGTTAAGTACGGAAATTGTGCAAGGCTGCATACTAGCTATTTTTAAACACTCTCAGACTTCATTTGAACAGCTCTTCAGCCACCAATTGAGCAGCATAACAGCTGTATCCCAGACTAATTTTCAGCACGAATTCATCAGCAGATCAACAACACTACATCAAGATATATACAAGGACATATGACACAAGATTTTAGTAGGATATAACAAACCATCTCAGCGAGATATATAACAAATGTTTCAAAATGATAGCACACAAGTTTCAACAGCTATACTTGTATAGATTGTTCACACAAAAGACCATAAGTTCAAGGCAAAGTAGTGAAAATGGCAACAACACTAAAAGACCATAAGTTCATAGCAACAGTGTGTACATAGCATCACTGTCAAAAGGAAAATATCAACAACACTAAAAGAATAGCAACTACTCTTCTCTTGTCTTCATCACCAAATTGTTAGTGCTGGGCTCTAGCTCTTGTTCCCATTTGCCACAACATATGACACTATGCAGGCATGCCTTGTTTCAACTTGTTTCATATCAGATTAAACTTCAGGAGAGATATTTACGTAAGCATCATCATCATCTGTATCATCATCAGATTCGAATTGGACAAGTTCAAACTCAATAGAGGGGTTGAAGCAGCGTGGTACATCACCTACCCAGTCCGTCCACTGGTTGACGGTGAAGGCATCCGTGGACGTCGTGTTCCTCCCACTCCTTCTATCTTACTTCGGGTGAAAACTTGATCTTCGGATCGGACGGTAGCGACGTTCGTGGTCGTGTACTTCTTGGAGGCATCATCTTGGAGACCTCGGTCCGGCATGTCCGTTGCACATCTTCCAAGATGATCGCTCCTCGTGCTGGTGGTCTCCGTCGGCTCTAAGCAAATCCTTTTTTGCACATCTTATAGGTGCTTGGTAGTCGTTGAGGTTGTTTGTCGGTGCCCGGCATTCGTGTATCTTGCTTTGGGTGTGTGTGGCATCCATTTGTACCGGTTGCTTCGATGTATGTGATGGTTGTTTTACAATATAAACAGGGAAACTCTTTTTCTTTCGTTAATTGACTTTCTCAAATGATGACGACTATACAAATATCAACGACGAGAACGTTACAGGGGAGGGCGTCGAATCGCCCCTTCACAATTCTCGGATTTGGTGTTTTTTTCACCATGATATAACTTTTTACTAATAAATATTAGTATTCCCTCCATCTCGAAATATATTTACAATCTAGAAAATTTCCTCCAAAAATAATTAGTTTTTTTAAACAAAAAGAATTACTTTCCCACCACCTAATTTAGGTGTATTGTTGTTTGCGCAAATATTTTTTAACCTCCCGCTAAAAGTCCCAAATTAGCGTCTTTGTTCCCACCAAAAAATTAGCTTCCCGCTAAATACCTTCATAACAACCCACGAATATATAATTGTAGACCAAATCACGGCGTCTTCACGGGCGATTGGATCTGAGCTCTCGTCTCTGTTCATCTGTGCTGCCGGCATCATGACGGCGTCAACAGAGCGAACCACAACAGCTGCACGGCGTCAGGTTAGTCCTCCCGATCTCCTGCCTCGCTGAAAAATCCAGTCCCCCTCGATCTCCCCCTCCTCCCTCTCCTCTGCGCCCGCCTCCGTCCGGGATCAAACCCCCCTCCCCGCGAGCTCCTCCTCGATGCGCGGCTCTCTCGATCCTGATCCATTCAGAGGGGCTGCCCCTTCTCTCCTCGCGCACCCCTTGGTCGTAGAAAAGAAGTCCAGGCAGGGGACATGGCCGCCGCCGGTGGCATTTTCCCATCGCGCCTCGATTTGGCCGCCTCAGCGGAGGCGCTCGTGGCCTGGAGGGTCGGCGGAGCGCCTCACCTTGGCCTGGAGGCTGGCCGCCATGGAGCTCACCTCGGCCTAGAACTGGGGCTCGACGGGGCCTCCTGGCCCGATTCATGGCCGCAGCCGTCTCGGCTGTGCACGCTGGCGTCGTGACGTGGTGGCCAGGCGCTGGTTGCTGCCTCACCGGACCCCAGCGTGCTGGCAGGCCTCTCCGGCATCTCTGCTCCTGGTTCGCTCTGTTTACTCGTGGAGGCCAAAGGGGGTCGTAACCCCCCCTCCAAAACTGTATTTTGTTACTTATTACTAAGCGTTTTGGTGCAGCCCATCCGTGGATCATCTCTTGCCAATTTAATTATTATCTACATTATTTTTTGAGCATTAGATCCATTAACTGAAAGGTATAGACGTACTCTGTATGTACAAAGCTTGTGTTGTTAAGATGACAAATCGACGACTGCCGATGAGATGACTGCCATATGTTCGGTTACCTTGTGAGTTCATGTCATTCGTATAAGTTTTTATGCATATTTTTCTGCCAGTTTAAAAGTCCCCCCCTATAGCTTGTCACGGTACGCCACTGGCTGTTTGAGCACCACTATGTAGATATTAGATGATATATGTGCGTCACCAGAGCAGAGGATTCAGGTTTAGTCATCCTCTGCATTGCATTTGATTCAGATTACTATAAGATGATTTTTAATAGATATTTGGTCTTACACGAGTCACATTGGAAATGTTTTTTCCTATTGATTCAGAGTAGTATTTTCATGAACAACCTATCACTAATACATCGCCTTTCATGTTCACATATGCTTAATACTTCTGAATAATGTACGTCAAGAGAACCTAGGGTTCAGGTTTAGTGCATCCTCTGCATGTTATTCAAACCACTATAATATGAGTTTTTAATAGATATTTTGTTTTTATTGCTTTCTTATAACGTGTTGCGCCTTATCTAGTTGGAATAATCAACATAGATTTATACTTTTTGCCGTCTCATTTAGCTCGAGATCGACTCAACATCGTTACAAGCTGAGCATGAGTCATGTTCTACAGCTTGACCTTGAGCTTCATTCAGTTTGAGCTGCCTCAAATTTTAATATGAGTTAAACTGATTTGATTTTATGCCTGCTTAATGTATTGCGTTTCTTCTTACATTGCCTCAAAATTTTATGTCTGGTTTACCTACGCAAGGGCACAATGATGAATTTTACGGAGGATGCTCCTGGTACACAACATCCTTACTTCATAGTCACCTATCTGAATGGTGCAGAACATCAATGCTTTGTTAATGCTAAGTCCCATGATTGTCTTTGTGTGCAGTAAATAAAGGCTCTGTTCTCTTAACAAGGATGGAAAGTATAACGGCATACAAAAACCAACGTGGACAACCGAGATCTGGTAAATTGTTTAGCATTTGCTATAATGCATAAAATCTTGGTGTGGGTTAAATAGCTAAACCTTCAAGACTACTAAATCTTTTACAGGAACTCCAGAACAATCTGACACTCCAGTGTCTGCTAATGACATGTGTCCCCTTGCTGAATGGCCATCCCATGCTCGCCGCAACTGTGCGCTACTACAGGATGGTACTTGCTTTCGTTTACATTTGTGTCATCATTTCTTACAATCTAATACCAAGTAATACAATTTTTCTTGTATGATTTGGGCTGTAGAAGCTGGTGGACAGAAGAAGAAAGGGCGAGGTGTTCTAAAAGGTTTTAAAGCATCTAAGAAGCGTTTTGCCAATGGATCTGCAAAGCTAAATATTACATTCTCTGGAAAATTGGGTGGTATAGTAGGAATGAACTATCGTTCGTTCAAGGATGACGTGGTAGTCATAATGAAAAGAAAGTTACCACTCATTGGAGTGAGGACGTGGTCGGACATTCACCCTACCATTCATGGACTCATTGTTGCAGACATGATAGTGCGTATAATCTTTTTCACATGTGTTATCTTATTTTACCATCGATAATGCACTGCTTATGTATATTTATTTGTTGTATGCTTTACAGGACATATGGGACTTGGAAGATACACCAGAAACAGAAGAAAAAGTTCTCAAAATTGCGAAAGAGCGATATAGAGGCTGGCGATCAACTCTAAGCTCCACTTACAAGGCATACAAAACAGATGCAGCTAGATTGGCTAATCTGCCAGAAGATTTGCAACCAGAAGAGTGGGAATGGATGATTGAGTACTTTGGCACTGATTCAAAATTTCAGGTTATCTCTAAGATCACAGTTTGTCTATTATGTGTGAAGATGAAATGGCTAGTCTCACTGGTTATATTTGGTTTCAATGAATTGATAGGATCGCAGCCAAAAGAATGCCGATAACCGTAAGAAACAGAAGACAAAACACATAATCGGATCAAAATCTTACTCGCAAGTTAGTTTTGAGAAGGTATGAGTCCAACTAAATATGTATGCCTCGCTGCTAAATATGGTGTCATGTTTCAAGCATCTCATTGGTATATTACTTGCAGAGAAACTTGGAAACTGGAGAAGAGCCAGATTGTATTGCTCTGTGGGAACTCACCCACAAGAACGATGGAACATGGTCTAACACAGATTCCCAGAAAGTTTACGTGAGTACACTGACTTTTGGTTATTCTATAGTTAGTCAATGATGTGCATTCAGCATGTTTCATCATCAGATGCGATTATTCATGCATTGGACCGTGTTATTCTTGTTTCATCTTTTATAGTGTCAATATTGATGCTGCACCTATAATTGTTCCTTCCATTTTTAGGACAAAGCACTTCAAGAGGTTAAAATCAAAGAAACTGAAATTGAAGGTCCACTTTCAAGTGAGCAGAAAAACAATATTTTCCAGACCGCTTACAAAGACACTCTGGAATGCAAGTCATCGCTGCCTCGTGGGTACGGATACATGGCCAAAACTTCAACTGGTTCTGAAAGGTTTCGTATCCAGATCGAAGAGCAAGCTCGTGCTACAGCAGCCACCCAGGAGCAAAACTCTCAGCTCAGCCAGCAGGTCAACGAATTAGAAGATCAACTACAAGCTGAACATGCAAACACACAAGAGAGGATTAACTTGGAGCGTGCTTAGAGAGAACAACTTGAGGAGAGGTTAAAAGAAGAGTGTGCTGAAAGGGAAAGATTGTTGCAAGAGGAGCGAACATCAAGACTGGAATTTGAAAGAAACATGATGGCAAAGTTTGTAGAATTGAGCCAACAGATGGGAACCCAACAGGTGATTACAGTCATATGCTTCCGACCTTGTAAGATTTATGTTGCTTACTTGCATTGCTAAAAGTGCACTTCTATTGGCAGGTGCCTACGAAGAGGGTTGACAAAGAAAATAGTAATCCAAACTTGCAAAATATTCTTTTACAAAGATCTAGTCTTAATAAGACTCCAGGTTCAAGGCCAACTGCTATTTCTTCAAATGCGCTCATACAAGCTGCAGCAAGGCATTCTCGAATGGTTAAAGCAATGGTAAGTCACAACCTTTGCTTTCTCTTCATGTTTACCTGCATTTTATACGTCATTGGTCTTCATAGTTAGCTAGCTGCTTCTTCTCTTTTACCATATGTTGCTGCATCGAGTCACAACTTAAACGAAAAAGGAATATGTGCTAGCTAGGGACATGAACTTAACTGAAACTATACATCTAGTCTTAACTTAAATCAATAGCAGAAGCTTTTAGTAGATGTACGATCGGACAATGGCACCATTCTGTATGCATGAGCAGGATGTCATGAGCATGCGCGTATTGCCTTCGTTGATGAGTCCACTGCAATGTCCCATGCGGTATCTCTTGCCGCTGATATGGGGGTCGTGAGAGTCATTTTTTAAACAGACTCGCAACTACTGATGGAAGCACTTAATATCAATAAGGTTGACTTGTCAGCCCATGCTGCTGTTATTGAGGATACCAAGTACCCGCTCAAATTATGGTTTTCTTATTATGAAATAAATGTATGTCGTGGCTCGGCAAACTCTCATGAGCTTGCTAGTCTTGGTAGGATGTTAGAACCTAACCACTATTTGGAATGGGAGGCCGATGTACCAGCCCTTGTGGCTGCCTGTGCTTTGGGTGATTCAGCCCGGCACCGTTAAGTTAAACCAATGTTTTTTCTCAAAAAGGAAGCTTTTAGTAGATGTACTTGTGGTTATGCTTTAGACATTTACACTTGTATTGTTGTTCTGATCCCTTAGTTACATGCTTGCTGACATAGTATTAGTCCAGTTAGTCTGGCGATAGTTTTTAACAATGGGGCTGGAATAATTGTATGACGTATGTTATGTTCGACTAATTAACTAGAACTTTTTTTATTTCTTGATTGCATGATCCAAAGAACTACCTGGATTGGACTCTAGATCACGGGCAGTTTAGTCTTCAAAGTTAATTAGGATGGCTAAATTACATTTGAGTTTCATTTGATTGATATTTGCTATGAGAATTATGAATTTTATGAATCTGCATATTATACGTATGGTTTTGAATATTGTAATCGAAAGCCTGTATTTTTTTTACGGTTGCAATAGACTATTACCACAACCCACTTTCGGTTGCGACATGCTAGCACCACTAAAAATATAGTGTAGCGTTATATCTCATTCGCTACGCCTATCTGTTTTGTTGCACTAGGATGTTGCAACGGAGCACTTTATATTGTTGTAATAGCTTGGCGCCACAAAAAATTTCACGATGCGATAACAGTTTGGCGCCACCAAAGTAAGTTTGTTGAAATAGAGTATCGCCACGGAAAGTATAAATTGTCGCAATAATTTCTCGCTACAAAGTTTTTACCTGTTGTGATACCTATTTATCACCATAAAAGCAAGTACGTTGCAATTTCCTGTTACGACGATTCGAATATTTGTTGCCATAAGTTAATGCCACAAGCGCAGTGGGTCGTGGCAACATGCCTAATGCCACGAAAACAAGGATTGTTGCCATAGTTTATTGCCACAAGTATAGTGGGTCATGGCAACATGCCTAATGCCATGAAAACAAGGATTGTTGCCATAGTTTGTTGCCACAATTGACTATTGCCACGGGAGAGTATTGCGCCACGAAATGGTCGTCGTTGGCATAGGTTGTTGCCACAAATGTCTATCACTACGAGATATCAATCTCCACAATTCGTTACATGTTGCATTAAAGCTATCTCCACAAATCAAATTGTGGCATCAAGTGAGTGTTGCCACGGGAAAACATGTGGCAACTTCCCGCATGGTTGTTGCAATAGCACACTTTATTGCCACAATTTCTTTTTCGTGGTAATAACCTATTACCATGTGTCCAGTCGCAACGGCTGCCAACGAATGTCGTTTCGTTGCAATAGGTACTTATCGCCACGAAACAGCATGTATTACAACAAACGATTTTGTTGCAATAGACCCGGATCCTTGTAGTGACCCTTCCTTTGCAGTTTATTTCTCCTCTAGCCGCAACTTCTCTCCTTTCTCTAGCCTCTCTTTATTTCTTTCCTTTTCTAGGTTTTTGTTGCGATGGCTCCAGGCCCCTGCGCGAATCTCTCCTGCTGCGGCCATGGTTGTGGTGTGCCGACGCACTGCGATTGCTCAGCTTGCTCGCAGGCCCGTCGTGCTCGTCGTGGGGGGAAAGTATTGTGCCGAGCTGGGCGAGCGGAGCAGCTTGCATATGGCACAATATTCACAGAAAAGTTTGATATGGGCCACACCAACGTTTCTGCGTTCTATTCCACCCTGCTTCGCCGTGGCCTTGGCCGCACAAGTCCTTTTGTCCATCAGGTTACGCCAACAGATGTGGAGACTCACTACAAGATGGTATTTTCGCTTGATCTGAATTTTTCTTTGTGTTTTCTATGGTTTTTTGTATAATTCCATACTAGTCTGAACTTCTAGTTTTTTAGGAATGCACTTATTTTGTTTTATTGAAGTGTACTGCACTTTGTACTTATATCTTGTTTTTATTTTTTTGCTTGTGTGCATGGAGCTCGTGTTTTATTTTGCATGGTTACAATATGTGTACTGCTTAGATACTAGATGAGAAGTAATAGTTTTCACAATTTTCCCCGCTTGTACGTTGTGTACTACATGCAGGTAGTCTAAAGAACTTCATAATAGTTATAAGCGTACTTCTTGTTTGCAAGTTCTGCACTGCACATTAGATTGCGTTTAATCTGTACTACTTTTTTGCAGAAAATTCCCCAACGAGCTGTTTGGTATCTCCAGCTCAAGAAGAAGGGAATTCTCCAAGTTGTTCTTGGTAATGGACACCTTAAACCAGCCAAGTATCGTGTAGGCGTTGACGGGCGGCTGTGTCTGCAGAAAGGGTGGAAGGAATTTGTCACTGATAGTGGCCTGATGTCTGAGCAAGTTGTTGTCCTCAACTTCTTTGAACTCGAGGATCGTACGGTTAGAATCACGTTTGACGTGATTGGTTAAGGTTATGAGGTTGATTTTTAATAAGAACTTTTGCGTGTTGAACGCTTCATCTTTTTGATGTGTTTTGTAATAAGCACTTTTGTGATCTGAACCACTTCAATTATTATTCTGAACTTTGTGTTGCGAGTGAGCTAACTGCATTTTTTACATCGTTTTTGGATCAAAATGTGTCAAAGTTTTACTCTGGACTGCTATATATATATGGTATACTCTATACACCATTTCTCTTTACATGGTTTAGTTGAATAATTTATAGTCAGCGGGAAATTTGTGTTTACACAAAATTTAAACTGATACATGAGTCATATAGATAAGCAAACTGCTATGCATATGATTAATTTATTGAAGTTCATCTATTTGGTCGTTAACCTGCTGCTTCTCCGCGGTGACTGGAGCGTGTCTAATGTCGCACTTTCTTTTGTTTTCCGTGGCGGTGTTGCTGGTTCTTGTCTCTGCACCGTTGTGTTTGTAGTCCCTCGCGTGCTGGTTGATGGTGGCTTTTGTTTTTCAGCGCTGCGGACTGCATCCTTCTTTGCTCCCCGCGTGCTTGTTGATGGCTGCTTTTGTTTTCCAGTGCTGTGAACTGCATCCTTCTTTGCTCCCCGCGTGCTGGTTGATTGCGGCATTTGTTTTTGAGTGATGTGAACTGCATCCTTCTTTGCTCCCCGCGTGCTGGTTGATGGTGGCCTTCGTTTTCCAGCGCTGTGAACTGCATCCTTTCGTGCTCCTACCTTGTTTTTTGAAAGTGGTGTCGTTCTCGGTTGTTTCTGTATAGCAGCATTCCCTTGTGGTGGTCTTGTTGGCATTGTTTCTTCATGTTCTTCGTCCTCTTCACTCACTTCACTCTCTTCTTCCTCTTCCTCAGCTTCATCATCTGTTTCTTCATAAGCCACTGCTTCTTCAGTTTCTTCATGTTCTTTGTCCTCTTCACTCTCTTCTTCTTCCTCCTCTTCTTCATCTGCTTCTTCAAAAGCCATTTCTTCTTTAGTTGTGTCACCATCTTCTTCTTTGATTTCATCTTCTTCGTCTTCCTCATTTTCTGATCTTGTTCTTTTGGGGCAGGTTCTTGAATTGTGTCTCTTCCTCTTTTTGCAGATGCTACAACGTCTTGGTTTCGTCCATTTCTTAGTGTTGTGAGTGGAATTTCTGTTTGGTTGTGCATCGCCATGTCCTCGTTTTTCTTGTTCATGTCTTTTTGTACATGTCCTGGAATTGTGGCCGCTGATTTCATTACATGTCTTGCACCTTCTTATTCCAAGTGGGTGACCATCACTGTCCAGCTCAGGCTGTGGCTTACTGTTTTTGTCATCATTTTTCTCCTTGCATGCAACCTTTTTCTGGGTTGCGTCGCCCCCTTTCTTCCTTCCTCTTGTGTTTGAAACAGGAGGTGGAAGAATTTTTTCTTTTTTGATAGCACGAGTTCCGCTGTGTTCGGTATTTTCTACTTGCTCGACATTATTGCCATGCTGGGATTTCTCGGCTTGCTTTAGTTTTGCTGCTTCTTCTTCTTCTTCGTTGAGCACATCAACTTCCTCGATCAGTGCCCTCATACCAGACAACGCTCTGTGGCACCCAGCGTCGGACCTTGTCGCTCTGTTTGCAAGGTCCATTGTTGTTTCTGTCAGCAATTTTCTACGGCAAAAAAGCGAGGTTCCATCTGGTGCTATTTGTTCATAGTCTCTTCTGTCAAACGTCGCATTTGATCTTGCGTTACGGGTGTATCTTTTCATGATGTACACCTCAGGAATCTTGAGTACTCTCAAATGAGAAAGCACGCATAACACATGGACGCAAAAGAGCCCTGCAGACAACACATGATTTCTTTGTTTTGTAAGTGAACTGCATGAAATTAATAAACACATATTTTTTCATTATTTGTTCATTTTAAAGAAGTGAACTTCATTTGGTGTTGTGAATTAGTCATGCATGTGGACTTTTAAAGTCCAGTAAGTGAGCTTTCCTGCATGACTATCAGAAACTAGAATTTTTTGTGATAGGAGTCTCACCTGTGTGTGTCCAGAGTTTGCACTCACATTCGTAGACACCTTTCTGTTCATCGGCGACCACTTGGAAATTATGCCTTGCCCAGTCAAATGCATCCGATCTGTTGTAGTGGTGTACGAGATACTTTGTCGGGTTCTCAGGGCACCGTTCTGCTCTGAATGGAGTGCTACGGTAGAGTGTTTCTTTGAAATCTGCAAACACTGCCCTTGTATACACTTTTGATAGCTGAACTTCGAACCCAAACTGGGTTGTTGCCTTTACCTCTGACTGCATGATCAGAAATGCACTGTTACGAACCAGATACATGAAAAAATTGTTTGTTTTTGTAGTTATATTTTTAGCAGTTTTTGAGTGACATTTTGTTTACCTCATTTGCCACTGTCTCTGCGTGCTCGGCGGCCTTCCTGGTCTGAATGCACTTGTCCACCTGCTGAGCAAACAGATGGAGATCATGCTTCTCTTTGACAAAGTTTTTCTTCAGTATGCGGTTCATGCTCTCGCTTCTCTGTGTGCAAGTCATCCGAGCACAGAAAATTTCCTTGTAGTAAGCCGAGATCCACTCATGCCTGTCATCCCACAGCGAATTCATCACTTCATCGTCTTGCAAGTTGTATCTCTGAATGAGGTCCTTCCATGCTCGTTCAAATTCCAACGGCATTAGTGGGTGGTTCAGCACCGCATTGAGGTCATCCTTGAGTTTCTCGTGCGCCTTATACAGCAAGGCGAGGTGGTCTTTGTGCTTCTTCATGATATGCCACCGACACAACTTATGCAGAGTATGTGGGAGGATAGTTTTTAATGCTGCCTTCATCGAAGAACACTGGTCTGAGAAGGCACAAATAGTGTTTCTTTATTAAGTTGTTTGTGTGTGTGTAAGATAGATGGAAGAAATATAAGTGCACCAAACAAACATAAGTATGCAGGTGTGTGTGTTTTTGTACCTATGAGCATGCAGATTGGCGGCTCGTTGTTCATACACCTCAGAAATGTTTTGAAAACCCACTCAAACGACAGTATTGTTTCATCTCGCACGAGTGCAACAGCGAATATGGTGCTCTGTAGATGATGGTTCACTCCCACGAAGACTCCCAGCGGCATGTGGAATTTGTTAGTTTTATACGTCGTGTCAAATGTAACGCAGGCTCCAAAATCTTCATACGATCCTTTGCAACTTGCGTTGGCCCAAAAGACGTTTCTTACACGGTTATCTGCATCAACGTCATAATCATAGAAAAACTCTAGGTTTATCTTCTGCATATTCTTGAAGAAATCCAGAAGTTTCTTGACGTCATCTTGGGACTCTTCTCTGGCAAACTTTTGTTTCCTGCATTTTCAAACGCAATGAAAACTCATCTCATCAAACAGGAAATAATTACCGACAGGATGCTCAAGCGATATGGTTTGTGATGTGCTTACTTGTTTACCCAGTCGCGGCTAGTATGTCCCATGTACTGCAGACCACCAGACATATGCGACAACATTGACATCATCTGAGCGTGTGTGTGGTTGTCCAGTTGCATGTCTTTCACTAACTGGTCTATCAAAGGATCGTCTTTTTTGTGCGATCGCATGTGCAAAAGCATCCCGGGGCTTTCCAGCATCTTGTGGTTGTGGTTGAGTTCAACCATTTCTATCAAAAATTTGCCATCCTTCCTCTTTTTGACTCTAATCTTTGCCTTGCAGTCAATCCTTTTTTATGTCTTCTGACGTTTCTGGTGATAATCTAACACAGTCTGCTTGTGCGTCCCTTCTCTTGAGCAGACAATGTAGGCATTTGTCCTGTGTTTTGCCCTCTTGTGTATGCCAAACCCTGCACATCTTACATAATTGTTGTAAAAGTCCCATGCCTTGTCGTACGTGGTGAACTTCATTCCAGTGGCAGGTATGAGGTTCAGGGGCAGGTTTTTATCCTGCATTAAGTGCAATGCTCTATGAGATAATTTATTCTGTTCTGTTTTTTAAATACGAGCAGTGCATACGAGTTTCATAAAGCATTGCAATGTTCCTAAGTTTTTAGAAGAATCCAATGTATTAGATGCTAGGTCAAACCTCACAAGAAATATCAGTGTGCACTGCAATGTTATCTGAATGGATTGTAACTATTTTTTTTCGGAACACAAACTTACATGTGCGTAGAGTCGTTCACCCGGTGGTGTTTGCAGCTCGCCGGGTTGTATTGGACATGGCGGGGTTATAGCAGATCTGTGTAGTTGAGGATCTCGCGACGGCAATAGTGAGGAGGATTTGTACCTACTGTTGACTTTTGACCGAGGCACCGCTGGTGGTCGCAGTGTCGAAGTTGATGCAGCAGGTCTGCTTGGAGCTCTGTTTTTGGGTGTAGCAGGTGGACGCTGAGCTCTGTTTTCAGGTGCAGCAGGTGGACGTGGTGGCAATCCACTGTTGTGACGAGGTCTTAGTGGATTGGTTTGAAAATTTTGGAGCGGTGGCACATCATCATAGTCATAATCATCATCTACTGCAACATCGTGTTCAACTGCATCATCATTGTCAGTTCGGACATGTTGTCCAAACGTAGTGAACCCGTGCTTATACTCTGGGTTGAGAACTGTTATTGGATCATCTTCATCATCGTCATCTTCATCCTCCTGTCGGTGAGTGCCTTCCCAGATGAAGGTGACATCGTCGTCATCCTCGACTACCTCTTCTCCCTGGAAAAAATCCTCTTCCGGAGAGTACTGCACCCTGTTTGTTGTCGTGAAGAATCCTCGAGGAATCTCAGGGGCAACCCAGCCAGTTTCTCTTTTAGAAGAAGCTTTATTCTTCTGAAAGTTGTTGTTCCCTGGGTTGTCAATTATGCGCGGCATTTTGTATCTGCCGAACGTCATTTCCTGCACACAAAATGAACGAGCTGCATTGTCAGGCAAAATGAACTGAATCATGCGAACTGCAATGTGTTTCAAATGGTACTGCGAACTAATGCATGCTGACTGCATCACCCCGCAAGGTGAACTGAAGTAACCGCACTGCATCGTTGTCCGTAATGAACCTACATAAGCGTACTGCATAACCGAGCAAGTGCACTGCATTTTCACCCACAACGAACCGAAGCAACCGCACTGCATCGTTTTTGTAGGCGTACTGGACTGCGTGTACTTCTTTGTCTGGAATAACTAAACTGATATGGTTGAGGAAGTGTACTACTTACCTCGCGTTGCAGTGATTTCTTGCGTTTGCAGGAGGAAGTTCCCTTCTCGTCCGTCTGCACAACTTTTGCGTTCACCCGTGCAGTCCACTTGCCCTTCAGAAGTTCATGAGCGGTCTGGACGTTGCTCAAGGTGAGTGGTGACGGAGGATTTGCTCTGAAGGCCGTTGCAGACTTATTCCAAGCAGTTGCCGTGGAGGAAGGAACCTTGCGCACAGTCCTCCTTGCTCGAATTGGTTTGATGTCGAGGCAGCACCAATCCACATCTGATGAAGTACAGCTAATTGAAGGCCCGGAGGAGTTCGGCGGCGGCGCTACCGAGCTACTGGCATGGAAGAAGGCCGATATGCTGGTGGGGGAGGTGTTGCTCGGTTGCTGCCGCGGAAGAAGACTGAGAGGCGATGGGCGGCATCGCTGCTTGGCTGCTGTCGCGGAAGAAGGCCGGGAGCGGAGGGGTGGCGTCGCTGCCGGCCGCCACCGCGGAAGAAGGCCGGGAGGGGAGGGGGGTGGCGCTCCCAGGCCGCCGCCGTGGGAGAAAGCGGGGAGGGGAGGGGCGGCATCGCTCCAAGGCCGTCACCGCGGAAGAAGGCCGGGAGGGGAGGGGCGACGACGCTTCCAGGCCGCTGCCATGGAAGAAGGCCGGGAGGGGAGGGGCGGCGGCGCTCCCAGGCCGCTGCCGCGGAAGAAGGTCGGAAGGGGAGGGGCGGTGGCGCTCCCAGGCCGCTGCCGCGGTAGAAGGCCGGGAGGGGAGGGGCGGCAGCGATCTGTTGGGTGGTGTGCAGAATAAGGCTGGTGTTATTAGAATAAGACTCTTAAGGGGTGTTATCATAATAGACCCACCCTATATATATACGCTAAGGGTTTTAGTCCTTTAACTTTTAAAGGATCGGCTAGAGATGGCCTTATGACTTGTTTATTTCAGTTCTTCACAATGTGATGCTCTATATGTGCAACTATTTGCCGTGCAGTTCAATTTCATCCATAACAGTTTCAGCAATACCACTATGAATTACTCTATTTTATTGCTGTTAAGGATATTGCAGTTAACATGCCTTTTTGTTTTTTAACAATAACTAGTGTACTTTAGACTTGCACAATGCCAGTTTGAATGATTATTTGCTTGTTTCTAAATGTTATGCCTGATGCAGTTAACACACCTTTCCACTTCTTGGTTTTCTTAACTAGCATGCTTAAGCCTGCACACTGAAGCTACATAGCAACATGAATTGTACTGAATGACTGAATATGCAATCCCAGGCTACATAGCAACAAGGAAGAGTGTTACCTTAATGTTCCGATGATGTCTAGATATACATGTACTAAAATCTTATATAATGGGATGGAGGGAGTGTTGTACTACATCATTTTGCAATTGTTGTTTAGCTTCTAATATTAACTTGGTGCTTTTAGGTACATATGTTAGTGCCAAAGATCCACACTTCAACCCTTTCTGCATATGGGGCAATGAGATATTCATGAACCAGCATCAAGTGAGGAAACTGATAAAGATTGTTATTAAAATGGGTCAAAAGATGTCAATCGAACTATTTGTTTACATTTTATGCAAGACAACACTGAACTGCAGGATGGTAAGTAAGAACCCTGTAGCCTTCTTTTTACTGCCCGTAATGAGTTGTGTTAGATGGCAATGTCTGAATCTTTTTCCCTTTGTTGTGGATCTTGAAGCAGTTTACTCAAGATTACCTCTCAAACTACATGATTGGCGGCTGACCATCACAAGGGGTTGGACTAGAGTTGTGTGTGCCTGCAGCATCCAGGAGAGCACAATAGGGCCATTACGCTTCACCTTGTTCAGCAACCAGAATGTCTGTCGCCTCTTTCTTTTCCATCTGTAATAGTACAAGTATAGAACCCTGGTTCATCATTCTTTATTTGGTGCTTATGTAATTCTTAAACAAATGTACCTGTGGATCGAATAATTCATTGCTTGTTCCAACCTGATGGATATGAATAAAGCTATAGCCTACTTTCAAGTTTAAATTAGGTACAATTTTAAATAGCAGCAATTAAATTAGGACGTAATTTAGGTGTGCAGGTCATTATGGCGCACACGGTTAATAAAGCACAACGTGTGCGATATACATCATAATCCGGCATGGTTCACGAAGAGGAAACGTGTGTAACAATGCACACAGTTGCCGTTTGGAAAGCATTTGTGATGTCAGACACTATCACATACGATGCGGGAAAACTAAATGTGTGTGATTGTCTACCTATCATACACGGTTTATAATCATGAACTGTTTGTGATGTGCTAGGCATCGTAAACGCAGAGCCATTTTGGTACGTGCCTGGAAAACTCCCGTGCCTGGAATCTGCCTGGTTTTAGGTAAAACCACAAAACTGCGATTGCAATGGCAATGCGAGCACAAACGAGTAGCAAGGATGAAGCGTTTGGGATATTCAAGATATCGAAAATGGTTATATAGGGACAACTATATGCATCAAGGTACCCTATCCCTGACAGTTTCTGGGTCGTGTGGGAAGGACCCCCATATCGCCCACACTCACTTGGCGACGGTTCCAAATGCTGTCACGGAAAGGGGTTAAAAACCGTTTGTATAGCACCTCGCTGTACCAGTGTTCCTCCAGCGCCACATCGCGCCACCTTAGAAGAGGGATAGGTTTGCTTGGCAGCACGGAGATGGCCCGGACAGGATGCGACTGTACCCCAGTCTGACCAACAATCTATCAGTTTACGGCCATGCTTGGCTGTGTGAACAACTGTTCAACAACCTCGGGCCGTTCAAGTTGCCGGCAGGGATCGTCCCGCTGAATGTTAACTCCGCCCGGGACCACATCCTGAAGTGGATGCCCGATTGCAATGCTTATGGGGTTGCAAGCGACTGGCGACTCCCTGAATTTGATGCAGAGCTTGCGTGGTCCTCCAACTTGGTAGAAAGGGATTCCAGGGTGGAAGGTAACATGTTCAAGCGCACCTCCACGGTGGAGGACGAGTTTATCAAGAGGAGGATTGAGGAGGACAAGGCATTTCGGGCCGCCGAGAAGGCAAAGGCCGGGAAAGTGGAGGAGGAGGAGGAGGCTGAGGACGAAGGTTCCTCCCACGATAGAAGCGAGGTGCATGCCACGGAGGAGGTTTCCGGGGACGATCCCGCTGGGGGCGGTCCTACCAGGGATGAGCCTACCGGGATCGAGGCCTTATATGCCGTGGCAGCGGAGGCCCAGGAAGAGGATGGACCTGAGGAGGCAGAGCTGCCCGGGGAGGAGTGGCTTGCAGCAGGAACTCAAGCCCCCGAGCCAATTTTGGATCATCCCCCTCGTAGGCGGGCGGCTAGCCAGGGAGCAGCGGTTTCTGCTCCTGTGCCCGCCGCTAAAAAGGTAAATAAGACCACCTCCAAGGGTAGTAAACCGGACGTGGTGCACCAGCCATCTTCTCACCTTTCCGGGGCTAAAGCCCCTCCCGCCAAGCGATTGGCAGCCACGGGAGTCGATTCCAGCTCCCAGTCCGACTCAAGCTCCTCGCATAGCTCATCCTCATCGGAGCCCCCTGCAACCCAGCAGGGCTCGAAGTTGCCGGGAAGCTTTGTTCCCCGGACCCTGAAGAGGATCAGAGCCCCTTCACCGCCCATGGAGTTTGAGCTGAGCTCCATCCTTATTGATGATGAGTAAGGGAAACACCCCTCTTTCCTTGCTGTAGTTTATGTGAGCTCGTCGGTTTGCTGACCGATCTTGTTTACCGCCTTTTTCAGGGAAGAGGAAGAGGAGGAGACACTAATCCACCGGGCCAGACGGCTCAGGCACGCGGAACCACTGAAGTCCGCGGAGGGTGCGGGCTTGGCGAGAAGCAGCATGAATGATCCGACGCCAAGCCCCCAGCCCAGCCCCCAGCTCGAAAGCACAAGATTGTATCCTCCCACAAAAGGTGATGTAGAAGAGTTCACCATCTCTTCAACCAGAGGAGGGGGAAGGCCGCTCAGGGCGAGTCCTTCCAGGAGGGGTCCACCCTGCCCGCCGATCGAGTCGAGGGATCCCCAACAAGGGTTCCTTGGAAGGGTCTGTCCAAGACAACGCCATGGTTACTGAGGAAGGGGATGGTGGTCGTGGCCCGGCAACTGATGTTGCCGGGGAAATCAAAGATCCCCCACGGCAGGCATCTCCGGTAAGTCGCCTGCTGTTTTGTGTTCAGCTGTTTCTATTATCTTGCTTCGTGTCCCTGGCCCTCCAATGCTTCTACACCCTTATCATGGCTCGTTTCCTTTGCTTGCAGCCCCTCTGATTGAAGAGCCTGAGCTGTTGTAGGATGTAGCCAGCATAGGGAAAGATGCTGCAGAGGAGACCGTCAAGATTGCTGCCACAGAGGGGCAGGAACACACTGCTAGGGGTATCCAGGAGCTCTTGAAGGAAACGGAGAAAACCCCTGGCAGTGCGCTAGGATCAGGGGTACTGGCAAAAGGGGCAAAGGTGTCCCGTCTTTCGATGAGATGGTGGCTATTGTTTTGGAGGAAGTCGACTTTGATGATCCGACTACGAACGTGCGAGGACGTCGCGCCTTAGCAATCGCTAAACCAACTCCGAGAGGTTATTGACCACGCCAGAGCACGATCAACCTGACCACGAAGGTCTGTTTCCTGCAGGCAAACAAAGAACAAGCAAGAAACTAAGATTGCAATTGGGATATTGTGAATATAAGAGGAAAGCTTTTTTGATCAAGGTGGGGTTCTGTGACGCCTTTGTCTGGTCGTTGAACACAAACAAAGTACGCAAAGTTGCAGCTATGGCTAACTTTAATCTAACCAAAACCCAAAGTCTAAACAATGCCCAAAGGGCTGTATATATGGAGGAAGAGGGGGGAATTTCGTGGCCCTTGTAGGAGGGTTCAGAAACCAACCCTAACTCTTGTTTCCCCACACATACGGACTCTAAAAACATCCTATATTGAAGTATTTCGAAATTACATGGGCCTTGCCCGAAAATAAGGTGACGCAACACCTAGAATAGCCTTTGGACGAAAATTATGATGTGGCATCTTGTACATTTCGTTCAAGGCTTCATGCACTCATTATGGTGGCTTCAAAGTCCTGAAATCATCACTTGAAACTCTGTTCTTGTCTCCCTTGCGCATGCCATCAACTCCATGCTTGTTCTTGCTCCAATGTTCATCCTTGTCCAAGCTAGGCCCTTCATTTGTAACCAAAACAAATGTATCCAATTTAGGCACCATCATATTCTCATGAACATTAGAATCATTACCAAGAAACGAAAGTACCTGGTAATTTAATTGGCGTGCACGAGCTCTAGTAATCTGTTGGTGGGAAACGACACCTATGGGATCACAATGATCCCTACTACGGTTGCCGGGTAGCGGGGTTGTGAGAAGAGCATGTCTAACAGTCAACACAAGGATCGTTTACCCAGGTTCGGGCCGCGAGGATGCGTAATACCCTAGTCATGCTTTGGTGTGTATTTGAGAGAGTTCTTGAGCTCTCGAACTAGCTATGGTGGCTGCGTAGTCCAAAAGAGCCGAATCCCCCTCCAGTATGCCATGGGCCTCCTTTTATAGTCGAAAGGGGCTCCCACAGTGGCACACAGGAGGTGGAAAGGTCTACAGTGTTGCGAGCTTATCGCCCATATTACAGGACAAGATGCATTTAATGTGTCGCTTAGGTGTCCCTTAGCTTTATCGAGGATGGGAACGAGGCCCGTCCCGTCCGTCGCCGCCTTGCATTGCTTCGACACGCGCCCAGACCAGCGATGCATGCGGCGCCATGTAGGCAGGAAGGCAGCTGAGGTGGCGCGGTGGTAGGGTCTTCACGAAGATCTGCATGCCACCTTGCAGGTGCTTGCTGAGTTGGCTCGGAAGCCGCCCGTCGCCATGTAGGTGCCTGCCTAGCTGGTTGGGCTGGCAACTGCATGCGAACGGCGGTGGAGTCTTGGCTGGTGCGGGCCTGGCAGTGGCCCTGCTGGCGCCCTCGGCAAGGGCCTTGCCGGGGGCCCGGCAAGGGTCTTGCCATGGCGTTGCAGTCGTCCCCGGCAAGGCGCTTGCCGGGGGTCTTGTGGATCTCCTCGGCAAGGATCCCGCTGAGGGTCGCCGTCTTCTGGTTCTCATCTGATCTCACATATCTATGGTCTTGACGAAGATCTGCATGCCACCACGGAGGTGCCTCCCGAGCCCTAGTTCCAATGTAGTTGGTTGGGTTGGAACCCGTGGGCTCAAGGGTGTCTCACTCCATTGGCATCGGGCGTGCTGCCCCGACAAGGGTCTCGCCGGGGGAGCCTGCTTCGCCCTTCTGTCCTTTGTATTCTTGGTCTTGGCGTTGCCTTGGCCATCTTGTGCTTCGGACTCTCTACGGCTTCCCTCCTTTGCCCTACTACGTGCGGCCGTGGCACGTGGCTCTGACTGCCCGTGCACAAGTAAAGGGGTCAAAAGGAGAGCCCCTACTTTTGTACACCGACTGGAGCCCCCGAGCCTAGGCCACACATAAGCGCGACACGTTGTTGGGCCAGGCCCAGAACAGTGCGCGGGCAGGCGGGTCAGATTTTACCGCAGTAACTCTTCGTCCGTTGCGCTTTCCCACGACCCGTGTTGAACACGCGTCGTGGAGGATCGTGCGTGACGTGTGGGGGCATGCGTGGGGCGGTCCCCGCACGCATGCGTCACATCATGATAAAGAGGCGGCTCGCGCCTTCCCCATAAAAAGAGGGAGGCGTGGAGGCGCGGCTCATTTACTGGGTGGACTCGGGTCGCAATCTTCAAGGCGCCCACGCCCCATGGTCACGGGGCGGGGAACGGTCGCCTCACCCGTCCCTTCGATCCTGCTCGCTCGCCACGCGTCCTCCATGCAAGCGCAAAGTGATGGAGGCGGCAAACCGGGCCGTCGCTGATTGGGGCAGCGGGTCGGTCCTGACTCCCCGCGCCTCCGATGGCTGGATTGGCTGAGTGGGGCGGCCGAGTCTCGACCCTGCCCCTTTATAAGGAGGGGGAGGGAGGGCGTCATCCCACATTCCTTCAGTATCCATCCTCCTTCACCTTTGGTTCTTTCTTCCACCTGCCATGGCGAGAGGAGGTGCTGGGCCTTCGACGGTGGCGGTGAGGGTCGCTGCTCGTCAGCGCGTCCCTCCTTCCCACGAGCCCGCGGCGGCGGAGCCAGCCACGAGAGGAAGGGGGAGGGGGCGTGGCCGAGGTCGCCGCGGCGGTCGGGGGAGAGGGGGACGAGGTGACGCGACGGTCGTGCCTCCGCCAGCGGTGCCTCCCGTGATGGAGGGTCGCGTCGGGGACCGGTCTCGCGAGTTCTTCATCAGGCTGCGCCGGCCACCGCATCATCGTCTTCGTCTCCCCACCCCCTTCACTGAGGAGATGGAGCTCGGTCCGCCCCAGACCCTCAGATTGCACATGAGGGGTTGCGGGACCGGCGGCACACAGGTCGACGTCGACTTCCCCGCTCCGCATGTTATGTATCTCCGTCGCGGATGGAAGACATTTGCCCGCATCCATAGCCTGATGGTGGGGCTCGTCCTCTACTTCAAGTTAATGGAGGGCGGCCTGCTCTCCGTCAAGGTCTTCGGAGATCTCGGAACTCGCCTGAAGTGCTGCATGGAGAGCTCCTCCGACGATGAAGATTCCTCCTCAAGCGGGAGTGACGAGGAGGATAGCGACAGCGACGACGAGGGAGTCGAGCGGCAGGATGCCGACTCCGACTTACCGCGCCGCCCCTCCCTCGGCCACGCGCCCTGCCGAGGGCCTTCCTCGCCAAGCTCTTCATCGGGGCGCTCCCCGCCGTCTGCTTGGGCGGCTGGCGTAGGAGGGTCGGAGAAGGCGAAGAAGGTGGGTGGCGGCCGTCAAGTCAGAGTACGCGGGCACCGATGCCTTCGTCGCGTATTGCCGTCCTGCTGCCTCGTCTTCCAGCTCCTTCCCTGGCACCAAGATGTTCTCTTGGTGCCTTCTACTCGTCGCACCTCGCCTAGGCGCCCCTTTTGCCCTCCTGCTGTCTTGCTCCACATTCTGAGGAGAGAGACAAGAAAGGGATTACGGGCACCTTATCTGTTTTTAGTTTGTAAGCCTGCGGGCACTTGTTAATTTTAAGACTTGTAACCCCCCTTGCTCATGTTTTTAATTCCGTATGAACTGTACCTGTATGGGATATTTTTAATGAAAAAGGGTGTTTGCTGGGTTTTTTGTGCGTGAGCGAGGCCCATGCCAAGGACTAATCCTTGTTATTTTTAAGAAAAACATTGTTGCCCGGCAACAGGCCTTGCCGTTTCCCCACTCCAGTTGACCATTCTCGCGCTCTTGGCGGAGGCAGGGCGAAGTAGAGTTAGGCCCCTCGTTCATCTCCTCGCCACTGCGACTACTACCAAATTCCGACCCAGGAGGTAGCTCTCGGGTACAGGAAAGGGGGAGCACTGTGGTTTTAAGAACATAAACGAGGTTTCACATGTCCCAGTTCTATACGGAAACGCATAAAAGGGGGATGAAAAGACTTATGTGAATCCGCAGCCCCCGGCAACCTTGGCTTGCCATGGTTGGATCCTTGTATCTACAGCCCCCGGCAGTGCTACAGCCCCCGGCAGTCTTGGCCTGCCGGGGCCGGAGCGCCGGTTCGTTCTCTTTTTTTCCAAGCGGCTCAGCAGAAGTGTCCATGTGCCCTGCGATCCAAAGAGAACAGAAAGACGCACACTCGACCTCTAGGCTAGGGGTTAGTCGCCGCTAAGCACTATCAACCCTAACCAAGGGAGAGACTTAACCTAGCATGCATGCTATAACTTAGGGCGCCAGCGCTTCGTTTATTTATGCTCAAGGTCTGCGCCTGGCTTTGTACAGAGGGTTACATACCTTGCCGGCAAAGCTTGTACAAAAGGTGGCTTGCCGGGAAACCCGGCAAGCCGCTCCTTATGGGTAAAACTTGCGAAGATGCTCGATGTTCCAGGAGTTCCTTACTGGGACAGCATCTTCGGTCTCCAGGCGGACTGCGCCGGGCCTGGTGACTCGTATTACCCGATAAGGGCCTTCCCACTTCGGCGTCAACTTGTTGGAATTCTTGGCCGACTGAACGCGCCGAAGAACAAGGTCGCCTTCCTCAAGGCTTGCTGGTAGCGTGCTGCTCTCACAGCCGCCCGAAGACGATCTTCCTCAAGGAGCGTTGCGTCATCTTGCCGCAACTGCTCTTGCTCAAGCTCGTCATAAGCGAGCACTCAAGGTGACCCGTATATGAGTTCCGTGGGGAGAACTGCTTTTGCCCCATATACTAGGGCAAAGGGCATCTGGCCGGTGGCTCGATTTGGCATCGTCCTAATCGACCAAAGAACTGCTGGCAACTCATCAATCTAGCGCCTTCCGCTCTTGTGCAACCTGTCAAAATTCTTCGTTCTCAGGCCTCGCAACACTTCAGCATTTGCCCTCTCCGCTTGGCTGTTGCTCCGGGGGTGTGCCACGGAAGCAAAACAGACCTTGCTGCCGAGGTCTTGGATGTACTGCATGAAGGTGTGGCTTGTGAACTACGTGCCGTTGTCGGTGATGACCCTGTTGGGTACACCAAAACGGCAGACCAGCCCCTTGAATAACTTGACGGCTCACTGTGCTGTAACCTTCCTCACTGCCTCCACCTCCGGCCACTTTGTGAACTTGTCGATTGCAACGTACAAGTACTCGAAGCCCCCGACAGCGCGAGGGAAAGGGCCCAGTATGTCGAGCCCCCAGACCGAAAACGCCCAGGAGAGAGGGATTGTTTGAAGGGCTTGAGCTGGTTGATGAAGCTTCTTCGAATGGAACTGGCATGCTTCACACCTGGTTACTAGTGCCATCACATCCTGGAGGGCCGTGGGCCAGAAGATGCCTTACCGGCAAGGGCCCTCGACCCTATGTGGGAGCCAAATATGCCTTCATGTATCTCTGCCAAAAGCTCCAGTCCTTCCTCCCGGGGGATGCACTTCAATTTCACACCGTTCGGTCTTTTTCTGAACAGGACGTCATCGACGAACTGGTACAAGGCAGACCGACGAGCTACTTTTCCGCTTCTTCCTGCTCCTTAGGAAGTTCCCTTGTCTGGAGGAAACGGACGGTATGATGTGCCCATGCCAGAGCCCGGGGCTCGACGGCAAGGACCAAAGGCATCTCTTCCGCCATGGGGGCAGCCGTCTCTATGGCCAGGGCTTGGTGCCCTGCCGGAGCCAGCCGCTCCTCGGCAGGCTCAGAATCCGCGGCAACATCCTTGCCGGCGGCCCCCGCAGGCTCGACGGGAAAGTACTTGTCGGGGCCTGACTTCCTCCGCTTGTTCTGCTCCGTTGATGGTTTGACGCATGGTTGAGTTAACCGAAGCAAAAAAGGTACATGGTTCCACAGGTAGCTTGAATGCAGCGCGCTTTGACAGGTAATCGGCGATGTCGTTCTCCGCTTGTATACCGTCAAAGCGCTCCTCCAGCTTCCTCACCTCATCTACGTAGGCCTCCATCAATGGGCTCTGATAATCTTTGTTGACTTGTTTGACGACAAGCTATGAATCACCCCTGACGATGAGCTTTTTAACTCCGAGGTGTGCTGCGATCCTGAGACCGCAAGCAACCCCTCATACTCAGCAGTGTTGTTGGTGGACATCTCCCTGGGAAAGTGCATCTGGATTACATACTTGAGGTGCTCTCCGGTGGGTGCGATGAGCAGCACACCAGCACCGGTGCCTTGCAGCGAGAAAGCCCCGTCAAAGTACATAATCTAGTCACGAGCTGTTTCCTTGTCGGGGAGAGTGGTCTCCTGGATCTCTTCATCAGGCGTTGAGGTCCATTCCGGAACGAACTCCGCCAGGACTCTACTCTGGATTGTTGAAGTACTTTCGAACTTCAGCCCAAAGCTTGATAACTCCAAGGCCCACTCCACAATCCTTCCGGTTGCGTCTGGGTTGTGCAGTATCCGTTGCAACGGGAGGCGGGTGACGACAGTGATCTCGTGGGCTTGGAAGTAATGACGCAGCTTCCTCAAGGCCATAAGGAGGCCGTAGAGCAATTTCTGCACACCGGAATATCTCGACCTAGCCCCCTGCAAGAGGGAGCTAACAAAGTAAACCGGGTGCTGCATCATCTTCTTCTTCTACACCACTCCACTTGACTGCGCGGGCTCTATCCTGATGGCGTCAGACTCTGCCGGGAGCCTTGCCTTGCCGGCACAAGGCCCTGCCGGGGGAGTCTCTGACTTGCCATCTGCCGGTCCTGCCATTGCCACTGCCTCTTTGTCAACCTCCCTCTGCGCCACTAGCGCAGCACTGACCACTTGATTCGTCGCCGCCAGATACAGCAGCAACGGCTCTTGTGGTTTAGGCGCAACAAGTATCGGTGTAGAGGAAAGGTATCTCTTCAGGTCTTGCAACGCCGCCTCAGCCTCTGGGGTCCACTCCATTGGGCCCGCCTTCTTCAAGATCTTGAAAAAGGGAAGGGCGCGCTCGGTAGACTTGGAGATGAATCGGCTCATGGCGGCAACGCAGCCAGTGAGCCGACGCACATCCTTGATCCGCTTGGGCGCCTCAATCTGCTCGATAGCCTTGATCTTGTCTGGGTTTGCCTCGATCCCATGCTGCGACACAAAGAACCCGAGAAGTTTGCCGGACGGAACACCGAAGACACACTTCTCAGGGTTCAGCTTGAGGTTGATCTTGCGCAGGTTGGCAAACGTATCTTCTAGGTCTTGTACAAGAGTTGCCCTGTCCTTGGTTTTGACCACTATGCCATCCATGTAGGCTTCCATATTTCTATGTAGCTGGGGTTCAAAACCAATCTGGACTGCCCTTGCAAATGTGGAACCAACACTCTTCAACCCAAAAGGCATCCGTAAAAAGCAATACGTACCACATGGGGTGATGAATGTTGTCTTCTCTTCGTCTTCTCTTGTCATGAAGATCTGGTGGTAGCCCGAGTAGGCGTCGAGGAATGATAACAGATCACACCCGGCAGTGGAGTCAACAATCTGGTCGATGCGCGGTAACAGGAAGGGGTACTTAGGACAAGCCTTATTGATATCTGTGTAGTCAATACACAGCCTCCACTTCCCGTTCGCCTTGCGCACCACCACCGGATTGGCCAACCACGTCGGATGGAGCACTCCCCTTACCAAGCCTGCTGCTTCCAACTTTCTGATCTCCTCTGTGATGAATTCCTGCCATTCCAAAGCTTGCTTCCTGACCTTTTGCTTGATGGGTCGCGCATGGGGACAGACAGCAAGATGGTGCTCGATCACTTCCCTGGGAATGCCGGGGATGTCAGATGCTTGCCATGCAAACAAATCGACATTCGCCCGCAAGAAAGTGAAGAGTGCGCCTTCCTATTTGCTGTCGAGGGTGGAGCTTATGGTGAAAGCCCCTCCCGTGCCATCCTCCCTGGCGGACACCTTCTTGGTCTCTGGTGGCGCAGCTCTGGATTTCTTGCTCTTGCCGGTGGAGCTCTCTGGCACATCCTCGACGGTAGCACAACACTCCAAAGAGGTGCGCTTGTCGGAGTGGGTGCGAGAGGTCTTGCCGGTCTTCTTCTTCCCTCCCGGGGCTTCAGCGGCAGGAGCAAGTGCCTTGGTGGCAGTTGCTGCAACTACCTCCCGATAGAGTAGGTCGGCGCAGATCAGCGCGTACTTCTTGTCGGAGGGGACGGTGATGATGTTCATCGGCCCAGGCATCTTCAGCATGTTGTAGGTGTAGTGCGACGCCGCCATGAACTTGGCTAGTGCCGGGCGGCCGAGGATCCCGTTGTAGGGCAAGGGGATCTCGGCTACATCGAAGACAATCCTCTCCGTCCTGTAGTTCAACTCGCCTCCAAACATCACAGGCAATGTGACCTTCCCCTTCGACTGGCTCCTTCCTGGGTTGACCCCTTGAAACGTGCCCGTTTCCTCGAGGTCTCCATCAGGAATTTGCAGCCTTTTGATCACAACGGGTGATATCAAGTTCAGACAGGCCCCATCGTCAACCAACATCTTGTTTACCTTGAGGTTGCGTATCGTTGGTGAGACCAACAACGGCAAACACCCAACCGCAGTTGTGCGGTCAGGGTGATCCTCGGCGTCAAAGATGAGGGGCGTGCTGGACCACTTCAGCGGCTTCTGAGCGTCAAACTAGGGCTCCGCTGCTGTGATCTCACGCGCCCACTGTTTGAGATGGCGGTGAGAAGTATGCAGCGAGGCACCACCATAGACGCACATGGCCTCTGTAGCCTTCTGAAACTCTTGCTTGCCGGACTCGTCGTCCTTGTCATGATCATCATCTTCTTGCTTCTTGTCGCGGCCCCGAGCGGGCCTCTCTTGCTGGTTGTCCTTGCTGCGGCGGCCTCCTTGGCCGCCACGCTTCTTGCCGGATCCTTCGTCACCATCTTGGCCCTTCTCTTTGTCTCGCCTCTCATACTCGGCCTTTTGCTTCTCAGCAAGCAGCTCGAGTTGTCGGCAGTTCTGCAGGTCATGGCCCTTGCTGCGATGGATCTTGCAATACTGCTTCTCAGATCCCCCCGGCTTGTCGGCAGCCGCCAAGGCCCGGCAAGCGGCGCACCCGGCAATTTCCTTGCCGGGGTCATCTGCCTTAGCCTTCTTGGCGGCACCGGTGCTGTCGGATCCCTCGACGGCAAGCACAGTCTTGCCCTTGCATTTCCTGTTGTGACGCTAGCCCTTCTTCGTCGGGGCAGCGGCGTCTTCATCAGTAGAGCCGGTTTCCGCGCCGGTGCCCTTGCCGGGGTACTTCCTTCCCTCTTCGGCCTGGGCGCATCTGTCGGCCAGAACAAAAAGTTCGGCCACATCCTTGACCTTGTTCATCGCCAACTCTTCACGCATCTTGCCGTTGCGCATGTTCTGATGGAACTCGCTAATCATGACGGCAGGATGAACATCGGGGATGTTGTACTGCACCCGGCTGAACCTCTCGATGTACTTGCGCAGGGTTTCCCCTTCCTTCTGGAGGATGATGTGCAAATCACTGGCCTGGCCATGAGCTTGGTGGCCTCCGGTGAAGGCACCAACGAACTCATGGCACAGATCCGACCAGGAAGAAATGGAATCCGCCGACAAGTGCATCAACCAAGACATGACGTTGGGCTTCAGTGCCAACGGGAAGTAATTGGCAAGCACCTTGTCGTCGCGAGCTCCGGCAGCTTGCATCGCGATGGTGTAGATGCTGAGGAACTCTAACGGATGGGTCTTGCCGTTGTACTTCTCGCCGATGTCGGGCTTGAACGTGCGGTGGGACGGCCACTGGAACTGCCGCAGCTCACGTGTAAAGGCTGGGCAACCCACCTCGTAAGGTAGGCCGCCGGAGCCCCCCGGTGCTGGGTGGTCCATAGCGGGTCCCGCCTGCTTATCCGACTGGTGGCGTGTATCGCGCTGGCGCTCGATAGTGGTTCGAGCGTCTTCATGGGCTTGCTCCCGAAGAACTTGGCGTTGATCGCGGTGGGTCCGTGGGTCGAACGATGCTATGGAAATGTTCTCACAAGCGTCATCGCGACGGACCGACACCCGCGGCGGCTGGCGTGGAGGAGGAGAGTGCACCGTGGCCGCATCACCCCCGGCCCCTCCACCGCTGGCATGCGGTGGTTCGACGGAGCGCCGGCACGAGGGCCCCGCCGGTCGCGGATCATCTTTATTGGCGATGGCGACGAGGCTCCGGATGGTGGCTCTCCACTCATCGAGCTTCTCCGTAGCAGGAGGGAAGTCGAGGAGCAGCTGCGCGCGCGCCAAAGCTTCTGCTGGCATGGGTGGTGGCGACAGCTGCGTGGACCGTGGCACGCTTCGACTTCTAACCGTGTTAGAAGGAGCTCTATCACGGCCCAGCGGCTGCGTGCCATTTTCGCTAGCACTTCGGCGGGCATGCTGGACTCCTTCGTCCCGCAGATGATGCACGAGACTCTTCCCACGACGGCGTCCGGGGTCTCCAGCGTGGTGGCACTACTCGTCGCGCGCACCTTGGGAAGAGCGCGTTGTGGGCGCCGGCGTAGGCGTCTTGGAGGCCACTGCGCCGCCCGTAGGGGGCACAACGACGCCCCTGGAGGGCCCCGCGCCGCCTGCGAGGAGCCCAGCCCCGTCCTTGGGTCTGGCGGCGTGCGGCTCGTCGTCTGGCGCACGAACGACGCCGCTCGCTAGGCTCTGACTGCCGGGGCAATGCTGGTGCTCGCGGGCCGCGGCTCGGGTTCTGTCTGCGACCGGCCCGCTGCTCGCCCGCACTGGTGCGGGCCGCTCGACTCCCGATGAGCCGATCGCCCTGATCGTCTTCTTCTTGGGAGTGATGGCAATGAAGAACTGCTAGGCTAACTGTTAGACCATATTCTCACAACTGCGCCCCCTACCTGGCGCGCCAAAGATGTCGGTGGGAAACGACACCTATGGGATCACAAGGATCCCTACTACGGTTGCTGGGGCGCGGGGTTGTGAGAAGAGCAGGTCTAACAGTCAACACAAGGATCATTTACCCAGGTTCAGGCCGCGAGGATGCGTAATACCCTAGTCCTGCTTTGGTGTGTATTTGAGAGAGTTCTTGAGCTCTCGAACTAGCTATGGTGGCTGCGTAGTCCAAAAGAGCCGAATCCCCCTCCAGTATGCCATGGGCCTCCTTTTATAGTCGAAAGGGGCTGCCACAGTGGCACACAGGAGGTGGAAAGGTCTACAGTGCTGCGAGCTTATCGCCCGTATTACAGGACAAGACACATTTAATGCGTCGCTTAGGTGTCCCTTAGCTTTATCGGGGACGGGAACGAGGCCCATCCCGTCCGTCGCCGCCTCGCCTTGCTTCGACACGCGCCCAGGCCAGCGATGCATGCGGCGCCATGTAGGCAAGCAGGCAGCTGAGGTGGCGCGGTGGTAGGGTCTTCACGAAGATCTGCATGCCACCACGCAGGTGCTTGCTGAGTTGGCTCGGAAGCCACCCGTCGCCACGTAGGTGCCTGCCCAGCTGGTTGGGCTGGCAGCTGCATGCGAACGGTGGTGGAGTCTTGGCTAGTGCGGGCCTGGCAGTGGCTCTGCTGGCACCCTCAGAAAGGCCTTGCCGGGGGCCCGACAAGGGTCTTGCCGTGGCGTTGCAGTCGTCCCCGGCAAGGCGCTTGTCGGGGGTCTTGTGGATCTCCTCGGCAAGGATCCCGCCAAGGGTTGCCGTCTTCTAGTTCTCATCTGATCTCACATATCTATGGTCTTGATGAAGATCTGCATGCCACCACGGAGGTGCCTCCTGAGCCCTAGTTCCAATGTAGTTGGTTGGGTTGGAACCCGTGGCCTCAAGGGTGGCTCACTCTGTTGGCGTCGGGCGTGCCGCCCCGGCAAGGCCCTTGCCGGGGCTGCCCGAGGCTGCCCCGCCAAGGGTCTCGCCGGGGGAGCCTGCTTCGCCCTTCTGTCCTTTGTGTTCTTGGTCTTGGCGTTGCCTTGGCCATCTTGTGCTTCGGCTTCTCTCCAGCTTCCCTCCTTTGCCCTACTACGTGCGGCCGTGGCGCGCGGCTCTGATTGCCTGTGCACAAGTAAAGGGGTCAAAAGGAGAGCCACTACTTTTGTGCACCGACATAATCGGTCCAGTATGTATAGTAGCAGGGGCTGTGGGTGTAACAACGGTATTGATGTCCTCACCATCCTCCCCTTCTTGAAATGAAGTCGTCCTCGACAGAAGCTCATCTTCCTCACCCAAATGAGGCTTCAAATCTGCAATGTTAAAAGTGGGACTAACCCCAAAATCTGCAGGCAGCTCAAGTTCATATGCATTATCATTTATTTTCTCTAACACCTTAAAAGGGCCATCAGCACGTGGGATTAGCTTTGATTTGCGCAAATCAGGAAATCTATCCTTACGCAAATGTAACCAAACAAGATTTCCAGGTGCAAACACAACATGTTTTCTACCCTTATCTCCCGCAAGTTTATATTTAGCATTCATACACTCAATGTTTTCCTTAGTTAACTCATGCATTTTTAAAATCAATTCAACATGTTGTTTATTATCAAAATGAACCTTCTCCGAAGATGGAAGAGGCAACAAATCAATAGGTGCACGAGGTAGGAAACCATACACAATTTCAAAAGGGCACATCTTAGTAGTAGAATGCAATGAACGATTATAAGCAAATTCAATATGAGGCAAGCATTCTTCCCACATTTTCTTGTTATTCTTCAAAACAGCCCTAAGCATGGTAGACAATGTTCTATTGACTACTTCAGTTAGTCCATCAGTTTGGGGATGACATGTAGTACTAAAAAGCAGTTTAGTCCCCAACTTAGCCCATAAACATCTCCAGAAGTGGCTAAGAAATTTAGTATCACGATCTGAAACAATAGTATTTGGCACACCATGCAAGCGAATAATTTCACGAAAGAACAAATCAACAACATTAACAGCATCATCGCTTTTATGACATGGTATAAAGTGTGCCATTTTCGAAAACCTATCCACGACAACAAATATGCTATCCCTCCCCTTCTTTGTTCGAGGTAAACCTAAAAAAAGTCCATAGATATATCCTCCCAAGGAACACTAGGTACAGGCAAAGGCATATATAAACCATGAGGATTGAGACGTGACTTAGCTTTCTGACATGTAGTGCAGCGAGCAACAAAACGCTCAACATCCTGTCTCATCTTTGGCCAAAAGAAATGTGTAGCAAGTATATCACCCGTCTTCTTCACGCCAAAGTGTCCCATTAGTCCTCCTCCATGAGCCTCCTGCAACAACAAAATACGAACGGAGCTAGCTGGAATGCATAGCTTGTTAGCACGAAACACAAATCCATCATTAACGACGAAATTGTTCCATGTTCTACCTTCTTTACAATTCTGCAATACATCTTTAAATTCAGCATCATGCACATATTGATCTTTGATGGTCTCCAAACCAAATATTTTAAAGTCAAGTTGTGAAAGCATAGTATAATGATGAGACAATGCATCAGCAATAACATTTTCTTTACCCTTCTTGTGTTTAATGACATAAGGGAAAGTTTCAATGAATTCAACCCATTTAGCATGTCGACTGTTCAGTTTAGCTTGACTTTTAATGTGTTTCAAAGATTCATGATTAGAATGTATAACAAATTCTTTGGGCCATAAATAATGTTGCATGTTTCTAAGGTCCGAACAAGAGCATATAATTCTTTATCATAAGTAGAATAGTTCAGACTAGGCCCACTCAATTTTTCAGAAAAGTATGCAACATGTTTGCCATCTTGTAATAACACACCTCCTAATCCAATTCCACTAGCATCGCATTCAAGCACAAAAGTCTTATTAAAATCAGGAAGTTGGAGTAAAGGAGCATGTGTCAACTTATCTTTCAATACCGTGAAGGCTTCTTCCTGTGCAGTACCCCAAACAAAAGGCACATCCTTCTTTGTAAGCTCATTGAGAGGTGCAGCAATGGTGCTAAAATCTCTCACAAAACGCCTATAGAAACCAGCGAGTCCAAGAAAACTCCTCACTTGTGTGACCGTTTTGGGTTGCGGCCAACTCTCAATAGCTTCAATCTTGGCTTTATCAACTTCAATTCCCTGTGGAGTAACAACATAGCCAAGAAAAGATACTCGGTCGGTGCAAAAGGTGCACTTCCCAAGGTTACCAAACAAACGTGCATCACGTAGAGCAATAAAAACAGCACGTAAATGTTCCAAATGTTCTTCCAAAGATTTGCTATAAATCAGTATATCATCAAAATAGACTACCACAAATCGTCCAATGAAAGCACGTAAAACTTCGTTCATTAGTCTCATGAAAGTACAAGGTGCATTAGTTAACCCAAAAGCCATGACTAATCACTCATATAAACCAAACTTAGTTTTAAACGCTGTTTTCCATTCATCTCCCAATTTCATATGAATTTTATGGTATCCACTGTGCAAATCAACTTTGGGGAATATTGTAGAGCCACTCAATTCATCAAGCATATCATCTAGCCTAGGAATAGGATGACGATAACAAATAGTAATATTATTAATGCCTCTACAATCAACACACATATGCGACGTACCATCCTTTTTAGGCACTAGTATAATAGGAACAACACAAAGGACTAAGAGATTTGCGTATATAACCTTTGTGGAGCAGGTCCTGTACTTGACGCATAATCTCCTTCGTCTCCTCTGGATTGGTACGGTATGGTGCACGGTTGGGTAGCGATGCACCGGGAATTAAGTCAATTTGATGCTCAATCCCTCGAATAGGTGGTAATCTCGGTGGCACGTCTTGTGGAAAGATGTCAGCGAACTCCTGCAAAATGTTAGTGATAGCAGGGGGCAAAGAGGAAGGTACGTCCCTGAATGAAAGTAATGCCTCTTTGCACACAAAGGCATAGCAAGTAGATTTGCTGAAATCTAGCTCATCAATATCAGATTTTGTGGCAAGAAAACATGCACTTTTCAATTTAATTTCAGAAGCAACACTAGATGGTTTATTATTAGGTTTCATTTGTTGCTGAAATTCTTTTGCCACAATCTGATTTTCACTCTTATTTTTATCCTGTTTTGCTTTATTAGCTCTATTAATATCATCTTTCAAAATGGAATTAGGAGTCATAGGAAGCAAAGTAATATTTTTATCCTTATGAACAAGAGTATACTGATTGTTTCTACCATGGTGTACGGAATTTTTATCAAATTGCCATGGTCTACCAAGTAATAAGGAACATGCTTGCATAGGTACCACATCACAATCAACATAATCAGCATACGTAGAGATACTTAAATGCACACGAACAGTACGTGTTACCTTAACCTTGCCGCTGTTGTTGAACCATTGGATGTAGTAAGGATGTGGATGTGGTCTTGTGGTGAGAGATAGCTTCTCCACCATCTCCATGCTAGCCAAGTTGTTGCAGCTTCCTCCATCTATGATGACGCGAACAGAACGTCCCTTCACAACTCCCTTGGTATGGAACAAATTATGCCTCTAATTTTGCTCAGCTTGTGTGACCTGCACACTCAAAACATGTTGAGCAACTAAACATTCATACCTGTCAGCGTCTTCAGGTGCCATGTATTGCGTCTCATGATCAGAATCATCTCCACCATGTTCCTCACGTGTAATTAGAGCCAAAGTCTCCTCATCATAGTCACTAGCGGACTCATACCCACCATACTCAGTAGCAATCATCACACGCTGCGATTTGCATTCTTTCGCATAAGGACCTCTTCCCTTACAACAACGACAAATAATATCACTTGTGTGCCCTGTTGATGCTATGCAAGAAGAAGAGCTCTATACAGGCCCGACGACTGTGCTCTTGGTAGATAGTGGTGGTTGTGCCTTCTTTCTTGTATCACGAATGGAGGTGGAAGCTGATGGAGGTGTCGGTGCAGTAGAATGTGTGGAAGTAGAAGATGCACGCGGTGTCCAAGATGAAGGTCGACCCGCAGAAAAGTTAGTTCGTGCCAATGCCTGTCGATCCTGCACTTCACGTTCAGCTTTATAAGCAAGATGGAATAAACGAGTGATATTATTATACTCCTTATACTCTAGAATGGTCTGAATCTCTCTATTTAATCCACCCATAAAATGTGCAAGCATAGCTTCATTATCCTCAACAATACCACATCTAATCATGCCAGTTTATAATTCCTGATAATATTCCTCTGCAGAATTTTTTCCTTGTGTTAAACATTGCAATTTTTGAAGTAATTCACGTTGATAATATGGTGGAACCCAACGAGTACGCATAGCAGTTTTCAAAACAGCCCAAGTAGTTGGAATATTATTCCGATATAATCTACGATGTTCAGACCACCACACACAAGCAAAACTAGTGAAAGCACAAAGTGCAGAAGCAACACGTCTCTCCTCGGGATATTCGAAACATGTAAAACGTTGTTCGGTTTCTAACTCCCAAGTAAGATATATATCAGGAACGTATCTACCCTCAAATGGTGGAATATTCAATTTCAGTTTAGGAAGATGGTCATGATCTCGTACCTGAGCTGGGAATGCAGCCCTACCATTGCGATTATTTGCATGTGGACGACCTGGTGCTGGTGGTTGCACGTGGTTCTGATTTTGATCAACCTCATCCTCGTAATCTCCTGCATAATCATCCTCCTCCTCATCAGCAGCAGGAGCCACAGAAGTATCAACAGCAACACCAATAGTTTGGCCAGGCTTAAGAGGGACACGTCTCGCTCGGCGGAGGGCTGTTTCGCGACGTGGAGGTAGTCGTTGTTGTTGTTGTTGTTGTTGTTGCAGAGGTGCGGCAGGTGCAGCCGGTGGTGGTGGTGGAAGACGTGCAAGGACTTCATTAACTTTGTTATCAAGCTTTTTTTCGAACGTCTTCTCAAGGCCAGTTATCTTATCCATGGCCTCTTCAAACTTGTTTAGCACATCTTGCACCTGTTCAGTCATCATTTGCTGAAAATTATCATGCAACTCCTTATTCGTCATGTTCTCCCAGTCAGTCTCATCGACTTGTGATCCTGCCATGGTTAGCAGCAATAGAAACACACAAGAATATGATCCTACAGACTACTAGAAAATGGTGGCGATGGGGCATCACAAATCCATCAAGCAAATCTCAAATTCTTACCAGTTCTTACCAAGCAGCAGGTGGTGATCGGCAACCTGTGTAGTCAAAACCCTCAAAGCTTGGATAGAGTGATTACTAGGGAGAGTCAAACGCACGATGTAGATGTATGTGGACCTGGGAAGGCTTATAATATGGTAGCAAAAAGGGTCGGCAATAATCAATTCAGAGATGCAAAGTTGAATAAACGCTCAACGACGGTACTATGGTGGTCCTAGGCTAGACCGTACTAGATACGCGAGCCTAGAACACTAACAAAATCACGGCGCTGCACGTAAAAAAGGGAAAATCACACTCTGGAATTTTTTTCACTTTGTTTTTTTTCCGCTCTTTTTTTGCGAAAAATCACTATAATGGCGAGCCTCTCAAAACTCTTCCCAAGTCAAAATGACAGGATGGGCACGAAAAAAAAAATTGGCTATTTTTTTTGGAAATCAGGGCAGCGACGACGAAAAAGTGAGACAAAAAATCACTATGATGGCACGTGGCTCAAAAGACTCGGAAAAGCCTAAAAATAGGATAGTGAAAAAATATTTTCGGTCGCCAAAATTTTAAAAACTGCTCAGGCAAGGAAACACGAATTGGAAAATAAAAGTATCTCCAAAACTAACCTAATATGGAAAGAACTCGGATTGGTGGTGGACAGACAGATGTATATGTGGACTCAGATTGGTGGTGGACAGGTAGATGTATATGTGGACTCGGATTGGTGGTGGACAGGGGGATGTATATGTGGACTCGGATCGGTGGTATATGTGGACTCGGATTGGTTCCGATATGATGAACTAACCCTACTTTTTTTGTGGCTTTTTCGTGGACTATAGGTATGAAGAACAGACTCGATCTAAACTACGAAAAACCGTAAAATCTCATCGAGCAACCTGGAAATCTGATACCACTTGATAGGGGCAAAGGTGTCCCATCTTTCGATGAGATGGTGGCTATCGTTTTGGAGGAAGTCGACTTTGACGATCCGACTACGAACGTGCGAGGACGTCGCGCCTTAGCAATCGCTAAACCAACTCCGAGAGGTTATTGACCACGCCGGAGCACAATCAACCTGACCACGAAGGTCTGTTTCCTACAGGCAAATGAAGAACAAGCAAGAAACTAAGATTGCAATCGGGATATTGCGAATATAAGAGGAAAGCTTTATTGATCAAGGTGGGGTTCTGTGATGCCTTTATCTGGTCGTTGAACACAAACGAAGTACGCGAAGTTGCAGCTTTGGCGAACTTTAATCTAAACAAAACCCAAAGTCTAAACGATGCCCTAAGGGCTGTATATATGGAGGAAGAGGGGGGAATTTCATGGCCCTTGGAGGAGGGGTCCGAAACCAACCCTAACTCTTGTTTCTCCACACATACGGACTCTAAAAACAGCCTATATTGAAGTATTTCGAAATTACATGGGCCTGGCCCAAAAATAAGGTGACGCAACACCTAGAATAGCCTCTGGACGAAAATTATGAAGTGGCATCTTGTATATTTCATCCAAGGCTTCATGCACTCATTGTGGTGGCTTCAAAGTCCTGAAATCATCACTTGAAACTCCGTTCTTGTCTCCCTTGCGCATGCCATCAACTCTATGCTTGTTCTTGCTCCAATGTTCATCCTTGTCCAAGCTAGGCCCTTCATTTGTAAGCAAAACAAATGTATCCAATTTAGGCAGCATCATATTCTCATGAACATTAGAATCATTACCAAGAAACGAAAGTACCTGGTAATTTAATTAGCGTGCGTGAGGTCTAGTAATCGGTCCAATATGTATAGTAGCAGGTGTCGGATTTCGGGTTCCGGCAAAACCCTTGAGGTTCGAACACTGGGGTGCGCGCGAAGATCTCCCCCTACCTAATCACGCCCTCAACCTCGCCACGATATCAAAGGCTAGCTCGACGAACTCGCAACACAAGAGACACAAGATTTATACTGGTTCGGGCCACCGTTGTGGTGTAATACCCTACTCCAGTGTGGTGTGGTGGATTGCCTCTCGGGCTGAGGATGAATAGTGCAAGGGGAAGAACAGCCTCCTGAGGCGAGGTGTTCTTGTGCTTTGTGGGTGTGAGGATGGGATGGATCTAGTCCAAGATGAGATGAGATGAGATCAGATGCCTCCTACTGTGGTGGCTAGTCCTATTTATAGAGGCCCTGGTCCTCTTCCCAAATATTGAGCGGGAAGGGAGCCAACAACGGCCAATTTGAAAGGGGACAGCTAGTACAAGCTATCCTGACTAAAGGTGGTCTTCGCCTGCCAAAGGCTCTGATGGTGACGCTGTCTTGGGCTCCATGGTGACCTCCGTCCTGCCGTCTTGCTGGTCTTGGTCTTGTTGCACCGATAAGGAAACCTTTGCCTGATGCCTCGGTACTCACCGCCTGCGCTTGCCTCCTTAGCACCATGCGCGCTGGCGCCCGCCTGGCCTTGGTTGTCACGGCTGACGTCGTAGGAACCGCGCGAGGTTCGCCTTGCCTTGATCTCTCTGCCCCTCGTGAGCCAGCCTGGTGAGGCCGCTCCCGAGGAGGTCTCGCGTCGTCTGCCTCGTGAGGCTTGGCCCCTCGCGAGGGTCTTGAGCGCTTGTTGGTGAAGATGGGCCGTACTAGGCCGCGAGTGGAGCCACGCCGTGCGCCACAGGAAGGCAAGTCTGGGGACCCCCGTTCCCAGAATGCCGACAGTAGCCCCCGAGCCCAAGGCGCGCTCGGGCTTGGCTTCGAGGCGAAGCCAAAGGGCAAGTGCGGAGCGCCGCGGGCCCCAACAGCCTGCGGCCTTGGTCGACGCCTGGCGATTGATTGGACGTGGGCGTCCCTGCTTCCCCATGCATCCTTGAAATCCGCCTGGCTAGGCGGCCACATCATCCTACAAAGTTATTCCTCAATTGCCAGTAACGCACTCCCCACTTCCTCGCTTCCTCGTACCTCTGCTTTCTCTTCCAATCTGACTCGAGCTCAGCCTCTCAATCGCCATGGCGTCGAACCGGATGGATAAAGGGAAGAAGCCCTTGTCCTCAGCCAGCTCACCTCCGGTCGTCGAGTCTGCCGTCGGCCGATCGTGGCAGCTCAACTAGGAAGCCATGGGTAAGGTCCGCCCTGCACTTGCTACCGGCTTCACGAATGGGGAGGGACGATGGCCTGGCCTGCATCCCGAGCCTCCATTGATAGGACGGCCACCGTGGTCCAGTTCTTCGTCGACGCCATGTGGGCTGGCTAGGTTCCTCCCTTCTCTGCCTTCTTCGAGGCCGTGCTTTCCCATTACCAGATCCATATGTTGCATCTTGATCCCCAATCTGTCGCCCTTCTCGGTGTCTTCGCCTTCGTCTACGAGGCCATGGTGGGCATTGCTCCTTCTGTGGCCCTCTTGCGCCATTTCTTCTCACTGCACCTGACCGACCCCCGGCAGTGCTCGGGGTGTCTGAGCTTCCAGGCCGTGGCGGCGACAGCCAGCTCGGGGATCGACTTCGGTCTCCCGTCTTCTTCGAGCGAATTTCAGAAGCGGTGGGTGTATATTGATGTCGGAGTACTCAATCCCCTGCTCTCGCCTCCTTCATCCCCCGCCATCCCCAGTTCCGGCTGAGGTCACGAGGAGCTCATGAGCTCCCATCTCTCTTTCGTATGGTTCCGGCTGAGGAGGCTGACAGATCTTGGTGTGACCGCGCCCATGGTGATGGAGGAGTTCCTCCGACGCCGTATCGCTCCACTCCAGCGCCATTCCCAGCCGATGTGGGCTCTGACCGGCGACCAAGATCATATGAGGCTTCAGGAGTCGGGGCTTCCAGCCGAGGCGTGAAGGACGGTGCTCGAAGTCCTGGCCAGTGACCCCTCGCTGGGCGATTTGACACAGGGGGGTAGTTGCTTGTACAACTGCTCGGACATGTTGGAGTTCGCGGGGCAGATGTCCCCTTTCGATGAATGGGGGCTACATCCAGTCGGCCTTGTGGGGCCTCGTGAGAATCCCGTCACTGTGGTTCCTCTCTGTGTCGCCGGCGCCGAGCTTGCCCCAAGAGTGGATGCAGGGAGGCCGGCACTGCTAGAGGGCGGAGGCGCGGGTGCCGAGGCATCGATGCCGCCTGAGGCTCCCGAGGCGTCATCCTCGGGAATCCGTGATTCTCTCCCTGGGGCGGCAGCTGAAGGGGTGACGCAGTAGCTGCTCCTGAGGCCTCGGCAAGTCATCGTGAGGCGGAGCCCGATAGCTCTGTTCAGCCTGGCGCTCCCGAGGTCGTCTCCTTGGATGCTTCACCAGCCGCGCACCGTGCTGGTCGCCACGTACAGCGCTTGGGCCGGTTCCGCGTGGACTTCGAGGTGGTCCGCAAGAGGAAGGGGTCTCCAAGCTGTAGCAGTAGCAGTGTCCGGCCGTTGAAGCATAGGAAGTATATCGCCATAGACGAGTAAGTACCTTATCCTTGTAATCCTTCGAGTGCTGCTTCCCTTCCTGATGGTGGCTCTTCAGGATCCCCTCTACCAAGGCTGTGAAGCCTCCTGAGGAGCGACTTCCTCTTGCCTCATCTTCCTCGCTAGCCTTGAGCGCCCCAAGCCGGTGCGCCGCCTCCGGCGCGGGGTCGGCTGAAGAGGCAAGCCTACCTGCAACGCGCCTCGGGCCCGTGCCCTTGCCATATCTCCTCCATGGCCTTGCTTGGAGCGCGACCGGCGTGCCAAGGGCTCCTCCTCTGGTCGTGGACGATGGCTTGATGGCTTCGATCTTGGGCTTCCCTTCAAGCAGTGGGTCTACGCCTATCCGGGCCCCTCGTGGGGCCTGGCCAGCGATCGAGGGGGTGCCGCCCCCAACCCCCTGCTGAGAGGGGGTGAGCCGCTCTGGGCCCCGTCGGCAGCTCCCGTGGCGGAGGACGGAATCGGCCACGCGCTTAAGTTTGCGCACGAACGAAGCATCGTCCGTCACGAGCTTTTCCAAGAGGCGATGGGCGCGATGAACCGGCTCGGCGGGGAACTTGCGGACGTAGACGCGTGCCCTGAGGCCGAGGGTCTTCGGCTGATGGAGGAGCGGCACAAGTTGAAGGTGGCCATCAACCTCGGGCGCCACCAGTGCGAGCTTGACAATGCGGAGGCCGAGGCGTCTCTCGCGACCTCGTGCGAGGCCTGCTTTCGAGCCTTAGAGGAAGCCCGGGAAGCCGACCGCCGCCGTGAGATCGCAGAGAAACGCGCGTGGGAGCTCCAGGCCTGGAGCGCCTCCTTGGAGTAACAGGTGGAGGCACACCGAGCCGCCCTTGAGTCGATGAGGGGAACGCCTGCCGAGGAGGAAGAGATCCTGAAACGCGAAGAAGCGCTGGCGCTGGAAGCCACGGAGCGCAGCCTTGAGCTTGAGCGGCTGGAGATGAGGGAGCGCTAGGTTGCTCTAGCGGAGGATGCCGTCGGTGCGCGCGAAGCCCGGGCCCAGGAGGATGTCGACCGCCGAGTGGCCGAGGCTCACGCGAATCTTGCGAGCAGGTACGACCTGAAGCTGAAGCTCGTAGCGGCCGAGGCTGTGGGCAGGACTGCTGCCCTCAAGTCCAGGCTAACTGAGGCGGAACGTCGCGAGGAGGCCACCGCAGCCGCCATGGCCTCGGCGCGGGCTGAGCTGGCCTTTGTCCACGCCGAGCTGCTTCCTCTTCAGCAGCGGGTCGCCAACGCCGAGTCCATTGTGTAGTAGAACAGGGAGGAGGTGCTAGAGCGGCGGACGCTGGAGCGCGTGCACGCCCCCATGCTTGAGGGCCTTAGGAACAGGGCCAACGCAGCGCTGGGCCACATCTGCGATGAAAATGCCCCTCATCCCCACATGAACGACTACGCCAGCCACCTCCGCTTCGTGACCGACGTGGTGACGCGCCTGGAGAATCGTTCTGAGAGAGCTTGGCAGCTTGTTGAAGAGAGGAGCCGCGGCCTGCTCCGTGAGCAGGCTTGGAACAGAGCATAGGCGCAGACGATCCATCAAGGAGCCATCACACGAAAAGATTTCTTTATACGAAACCCCTTGGTGTCCGAGGGATAAGAAAATGCAAACTCTATATCTACAAAGGAGAAATGATCACGTGGACTTAGCTTTTATCCGCGCTTCCTTTCCCTCTCCATCCGCAGCCGGTCGTTGCATCCGAGTGCCTTGGGAGGAGGGTGTCTTGTGTGTTGTCTTCCGGTTCCCGGCAAGCGCCGGAAGGAACCATATACGTCGTGTGAGCGACAGAACGCGATGCAAGGTAGGACCAGTTTCTCTCTCCTCCCCTTTACACCTTTTAACAATCCGACGACAGCAGGCATAAAAGTTATGCCAACGCGTACAGCCTTGCCAGAGCGTGCTTGCCAGGGCGTTAGTCAACGGATTCGTACCGACGCTCTACTCAGGATTTCCATTAGCAGGGCAAATGCTTGGACCCAGTTTCGCACAGACTCATCAACGTCGATGCCGCTAAACCCAGTGTAGCTCGATTGTTGATAAGTGAAAGTGACGGAGAGACAAACCTTGTACCTTAGCAATGTGCCCCTTTTTCCGAACGGGGCCTACATGGTGACCATGTTGCCTGAACCATTTGGGGCTGTCGCGCCGCCATCACTCCTTGTTCCCGCCGCCGCTGCAGCCGCGGCGGAGAGAGGCGATGGAAACTGGACAGGGTGGGTGCAGGAGCGATATCGCTTCCCTCCTGTCCTACCATGCCCCGCCTTTTCTTGGGCGTCATGGATGATAAAGCCGTTGATGAAGAAAACAATGATGACGATGACCCGCTGCTCACACCGTCGGTTTTGCACAAGCGCTTCCCCCTACCTGGCGCGCCAAAGATATCATGGAATAACACGGCCACCTATCGGTCCATCGGCCCCTTGTGGTTCGGCAGGGGGGATGAGCACATTGCACAAAGAGCGGAGAGTGTAGAGCAGCACTTACAGTGATCCACGAGCAGTTTTTACCCAGGTTTGGGCCGTCGTGAGGCGTAAGACCCTACTCCTGCTTTGGTGACTTGATGAGAGGACCGTGGTGGAGACGCAACGCTCTAGCCCGGCAAGATTGCCTCGGGACGAGAGCAGCTATGCGCGTATGAGTGTACAAGGGTCTGAATCCTTTCTAAGGTTGTCACAGCCCTCCATTTATAGGTCAAGGGGTCACCACAATGGCAAATCAGTCATTACGTACTGATTAGATAGCAAACATTGCTATCATACCTAACTCTGCAGACAGGACAAGGTCACATTGTTGGTGTAGCATGGCAAGCCTTGCCGTGCCATTCAGCCACCTTCTCGACTGCTTGCGTGAAACGTCCCTGGACAGGTGTCATCTGGAGGTGATTTCCTTCAGAAATGGCTGTCGAGTGCCAAATAACGGCTACTTAATCATTTGGGGGCTCGACACCGCACCGATAGGTGACTTGCGTTGTTGTGAGACGGAGCGGTGGAGCTTTGGCGGGGTAATCCGCCCTCAGCATCCCCGGCAAGCTTGCCGGGGCGGTCTTGAGATTTGTCCTTTGAGTGGCCTCGACTTCGCCAGGCTCGCTAGCCTAGCAAGGGAGATTCTCCTTAGTGATATCTTGCTCATTTGGCGTGACTTGGTATTCTCGATCCGCCCTTTGATTTCTCAAAGAGCTATCTCTTCTGCTTGGCCTTGCTTTGGATGTCGAGTGTTGCCGGACCGGAGGTCTGCTGTCCGTGCACAAGTCAGGGGAAATATACACCCCTGTTTGTGTACCCTGACACAAATGGAGTCGAAACGCAGCGAAACTTTTTGTAGATTTTTTCTGGACCAGAAGGAACAACTTGGTCCAAAGAAGTACCAGAGGGGTGGCCCGAGGGGGGCACAACCCACCTGGGTGCGCCTGGGGACCCAGGCGTGCCCACCTCGGTGGCCTCCCGCACCGCCTCTTTGCTCTATAAATACCCCGAAAATCAAAAACCCTAGGGGAGTCGACGAAAGACAAATCCAGCCACCGCAAGTTCCAAAATCACCAGATTCAATCTACACACCATCATGGAGGGGTTCATCATCCTGATTGGTGCCTCTCTGATGATGCGTGAGTAGTTCACTGTAGACCTATGGGTCCATAGGTAGAAGCTAGATGGCTTCCTCTCTCTCTTTTGATTCTCAATACAATGGTCTCTTGGAGATCTATTTGATGTAACTCTTTTTATAGTGTATTTGTTGGGATCCGATGAACTTTAAGATCAGATCTATTTTATCCGTGTAATTTATTTGAGTTTTGATCTCTTATATGCATGATTACTTATAGCCTCGTATTTCTTCTTCGAATCTTTGGTTTAGTTAGGCGAACTAGATCGAATTTTCTTGCCATGGGAAGAGGTGCTTTGTGATGGGTTCGGTCGTGCGGTGTTCTTTCCCAGTGACAGAAGGTGCAGCAAGACACGTATTGATCGTTGCCATTAAGGAAAACAAGATGGGGTCTATTCATACATGAATAGATCTTGTCTACATCATGTCATCGTTCTTATTCCATTACTCCATTTTTCCATGAACTTAATACACTAGGTGTATGCTGGATAGCGGTTGATGTATGGAGTAATAGTAGTAGATGCAGGCAGGAGTCGGTCTACTAATCTTGGATGTGATGCCTATATAATGATCATTGCCTCGATATCATCATAATTATTTGAAGTTCTATCAATTGCCCAACAGTAATTTGTTGACTCGTCGTATGCTATTTTTCTCGAGAGAAGCCACGAGTGAAATCTACGGCCCCCAGGTCTATTCTTTATCAGATATGCTTTCCATTCTATTATTTGCCACTTTTATTTTCAGATCTATTAGTCAAAAAACCCAAAAATACTTTGCTGCAATTTTTTGTTATTTATTTTATCTCGCGTTCCCACGAGATCATTTATCCAATCTACTACAATTTTATCTATCTTTTACCCGGGAGGGATTAACAACCCCTCATACGCGTCGGGTTGCAAGTATTTGTTCTTTGTGTGCAGGTATCGTTTACATACTATCGCGTGGTTCTCCTACTAGTTCGGTAACCTTGCTCTCACATCTGAGGGAAATACCTACCGTAGCTGTGCTGCATCATCCCTTCCTCTTCGGGGAAAATACTGACATGGACACGAGCCATCAAGAAAGGATTTTTGGAGCCATTGTCGAGGAAACATCATCAACATATACTAGGTTCCTAATCACAAATCTCATCTCCTTGCAATTTACATTATTTGCCATTTGCCTCTAGTTTTTCTCTCCCCCACTTCACAAAAATTTGACGTTTTATTCGCGCTCTTTTTCCGTTCGCCGTTCTCGTCAGATCTGTTTTTGTGTGCAATTTTGTTTGCCACTTTTTGGCGTGATGGATAGTTCTTCCTCTATTGCGTGTACCGCCAAGAATGAGGTTCTTAATGTCAAACAAAGGGGAGGGGAGAATCTAAAAGATTCTCATAATAGATCTATTCGTAAGCAATCTACCATTGTTCTTCTTCGCTATTTTGATGTGGGCATAACCACTTGGTATAGATTCGTCCTTGATACGATTACTGGTGGGAATTTCTTGATGTGTCCTTCTCTTGATGCTTTTAATGCTATGGGAAATTTAGTGGGTTCACCACCTCTTATGATTAATGAAACAACTTTAACTCTCGAGCATGTTATGGAAAGGCTAGATGCTATTGAAAAGAAAATGCTCACTGAAGAAAATATTGAAAAATTAGATAAAAGGATGCACAATCTTGCTAATAGAATCGGGTCAAAAGCGGGAGACGCCCTTAAAGTTCTAAAAGAAAAAGAACCTGCATTCAACGAAAGAATAGAGGAAAGCCCCACTAGAACTGATAAGTTAGAAGAATTTTTTAGTAATCTAAGCATGGCTTTTTCTACCGCTAATACTATTGAAAAAAATCCCGTAAAATTTGGCAAGATTACTCAAGTCACTAAAAACAAGGGTACTACTTCTAACAAAGAAGATCTTAAGATGATTAGTATTCACCCCAATTTTGTCGAAGTGATAAAAGACCCTACTTGCAAAAATGAACTTTTGAAGCTTATTCCCAGAAGTATTGTTATTGAAAACTTGTATGCTGAAGCTTCGAAAAATTCTAACTATTTGATTGAGGAGTTGGAAAATAAAGATGACAATACTCAGATCTATGCTCTATGCCTAGCTAGGGGCATAAAAGGATAGCGCTTGTTGGGAGGCAACCCAATGAATACATTTTATTTTTGTCTTTCTCTTCCTGTTCTTGAGTGTTTGCACAATTATGCCTCTATTATGATTGTGTTTTTTATTTTTTTATTAGTGTTTGGGCCAAGCAAAGCCATTGGGATCACGTTGGGTGATAGTTGATTTGATCGTGTTTGAAGACAGAAACTTTTGCATCCATTATAGTAGTTTCTAAAAATCACAGAAGCGATGAAAAATTCTGAATTTTTTACACAAGATTGATATACAAATTTCCTACGTTCTCCTAATTGTTCATATTTTTGGGGTTACAGAAGTATATGAAGTTTTCAGATTGCTACCGACTATTCTGTTTTTGACAGATTCTGTTTTCTTTGTGTTGTGTGCTTATTTTAATGAATCTATGGACTTTATCGGGGGGGGGGGGGATAAGCCATAGAATAATTGGAATACAGTAGATATAATGCAAAAATAAAATATGAATGTGTTTGCAAGAGTACTTAGAGTAGTGATTTTCTTTGTTATACTAACGGATCTCACGAAGGTTTTGTTGAGTTTTGTGTGATTGAAGTTTTCAAGTTTTGGTGAGATCACGATGGATGAAGGAATAAGGAGTAAGAAGAGCCTAAGCTTGGGGATGCCCCATGGCACCCCAAGTTATTATCCAAAGAGAAACAAGCAAGTAAGCTTGGGGATGCCCCGGAAGGCATCCCCTCTTTATTCTAACGACCATTGGTATTTTACTTGGAGGTATATTTTTATTTGTCACATATCATGAGTTTTGCTTGGAGTGTCTTGTATTATAATAATCTTTGCTTGTTTTGCTTTTTAGTTTGTATCATCTATCCTTGCTGGACACACCTATTTGAGAGAGCCAAAATTATGCTATGATTTGTTAGAATTGCTCTTTATGCTTCACTTAAATTTTTTGAGCTATGGAATTGCTCTAGTGCTTCACTTATACATTTTTGAGCATGGTGTGCTTTAGTATTTTTCAATAAATTCCCTCATGCTTCACTTAGATTTATTTGAGAGTTAGTAAAAGTTTGAATAAATTCTCTCATGGTTCACTTATATTACTTTGAGAGAAGAATTTTTTTATGCTCATGTTCTTCACTTATATTTGTTTGAGCTATCAAAAAAAACATTTGAAATTAGTCCCAAAGTGATAGATATTCAAGAGGGATATAATAAAAACTTTCATGAAGATCATTCGAAAAAATAAACTTGATTCCTTGTAATAGTGTTGCGATATGATGATATAATATGTGAGTCACGTTGATGGGTAATTATGCTTTAGTAAGAATATTGGTGTTAAGGTTTGTGATTCCCTATGCAAGCATGAAAGTCAATAGTTATGCAATGAAATTACACCCTACTTGTGGTGCATTATTTGTTGTTAGTTATGCTTAATGCTCGCTTATGAGATTTTTCGTTTCTTGGTTGGATGCTTCTCAATCTATTTGCTAGCCTTCCCTTGTACTAGGTGAGATTACTACTTGTGCATCCAAAATCCTTAAACCCAGTTTTGCCATATGAGTCCACCATACCTACCTATATGTGGTATTCTCTTGCCGTTCTAAGCAAATATGTATGTGCTATCTCTAATTTTAAAACTAATTTCTCTTTTGTGTGCTTGTACCGCTCATGAAACGGTAGGGGGTGGCTGATATTTTTCCATGCTAGATGTATTAATCTCAAGATGAGTGTTTATTAACTTGTCATTACACGAGAGTACGACAAAGGTATTAGGATGCCCAGTGTCGGTGCAAAAAACCCCAAGCGTGTGTAGCCCGGACTGTATACAGGCTCAACAACAAGGTTGCAACATCCAAGGCAAGGCCGAACAAAAGAGATAGCTCTTTGAGAAATCAAAGGACGGATCAAGAAGACCAAGATGAGACCAAGGAACAAGATATCACTAAGGAAACCCCTCCCTTGCCGGGCAGGCAAGCCTGGCGAGGTCGAGGTCACCCAAAAGACAAATGTCAAGACTGCCCCGGCAAGCTTGTCGGGGACGCCGAGGGCGGATTACCCCGCCAAGGCTCCACCGCTTCACCTCACAGTAACACAAGTCACCTATCGGTGCGGTGTCGAGCCCCAAAGTGATTAAGTGGTTGTTATTTGGCATGTGGCAGCCATTTCTGAAGGAAATCACCTCCAAATGACACCCGTCCAGGGACGTGTCACGCAGGCAGGCGAGAAGGTGGCTGAATGTCACGGCAAGGCTTGCCGGGCTACACCGATAATGTGACACTAAGTGGTGCATTTAATGCACCTTGTCCTGTCTGCAGAATTAGGTCCGATAGCACTGTTTGCTATCTAATCAATGTGTAATGACTGATTTGCCATTGTGGTGACCCCTTGACCTATAAAAGGAGGGCCTTGGCAACCTTAGAGAGGATTCAGACCCTTGTACTCTCGTACATGCGTAGCTACTCTCGTCCTGAGGCAACCTTGCCGGGCTAGAGCGCTACATCTCTACCACGGTCCTTTCATCAATCCAGCAAAGCGGGAGTAGTGTTTTACGCCTCACGGTGGCCCGAACCTGGGTAAAAAATACTTGTTTGATCACTGCCGTGCGGCTCTACGCTCTCCGCTCTTTTGGCGCAATGTGCTCTTCCCCCTACCGAACCACAAGGGGTCGATGGTCCCATAGGTGGCCATGTTATTGCACGACATCTTTGGCACGCCAGGTAGGGGGGAGCGCTTGCGCGAACCCGAGGGTGTAAGTAGCGTGTCATCTTCATCAACGTTTTCCTCATCAACGGTTTCATCATCCATGGTGCCCACGAAAATGTCCGGCGCTGCAGCTCACACGTCCACCTCGAAGTCTCCTTCGCGTGCGGCCACCGATGCCGTGGGGGCTACGGGGACGCACGGGGACGTGGCCGGCACAGTCGGCGTCGTCACCATCCCCCCATGTTGCTGAAACGGGAGCGGGAGGCGCCGGAGAAGGACAACGCCAACAGCATCCCAGCGGCCACGGTCCACAAGATGCGCGTGGAGAGATTATTCCGTCTCTGCCTTTCCACCCCACCGAAGGACGCAGCCGCAGTGATGGTGCTCCCTCTGGGGCGAACCGCAACCCTCTAGCCGCCCCCGCTGCGGGTGCGGCTACAGGACACGCGCCACCCCCGAAGCGAGCTAGCCGAGACGATGCACCGAATGGGTCGCCAATCCCCAAGCGCATCCACCTCGTCACCACGCCACCCTGGCGACCGGCTCAGAGAGACGAGATCACGACGCCGTCGCTACTGGCACCGTCAGAAGCCAGGCGACATCATGATCTGCTTCATCGTCCATTCCGAGCACCGCTTCAAAGGCCATGGCGCCGGCCCAACTCCTGTTGAGATTTCCGCCGGCGGTCGATCAGATGGATGAGTGGAGAGCCACCATTCAAAGCTTGAATGGTTTTGCCGAGGCGGGGGGAACACAGCGAGCAGGCCCGCCACGGCCTCCACAGGCGGCGACAATGGCCCGAGCCGCTAGCCGTATCGAAGGGGCCACCCCGACGGTGCAATCCCCTCCGCGACAGCCAGCGCAGGGGCTGCAGCCAGAGGCACACAACCAAGAACCCGATGACGCGTTGATGGCTTCATCCGATCCTTTAACACGTCGAGACCAGTGACGAGTCCTGAAAGACAGGTGGAGGGAAGACGCGCGCGTCACCATCGAACGATGCCGCGAAACCCGCCGCCAGTCTGATAGGTGCAATGGCCCCGACGTTGACGAGCCCATGCCCGGTGGAGACGGGTACCTTCCTTTTGAGGTTGGGTGTCCCGCCTTCACTCACGAGCTGCGGCAAGTCCGTTGGCTGTCTGCCCGCACGTTCAAGCCAGAGATACCAGAAAAGTGCGATGGAAGATTGAACCTGATAGAGTTCTTGAGCATCTACACCATCGTTGTTCAAGCCGCCGGAGGAAGAGATGAGAAGGTATTCGGTAACTAATTCCCTTTGGCACTCAAGCCAAACGTGAGGTCGTGGCTGATGCACTTGCCAGAGAACTCCATCTCGACCTGGGCCGACCTAGGCCATGAGTTTGTTGGCGCCTTCACGGGCGGCCATCAAGAGCCAGGGCGACCCAGCGACTTGCAACTCTTCCACAGAAGGAAGGAGAGAGTTTGCGGAAGTACATGTAGAGGTTCATCCGGGTACAGAGGAACATTCCAGACATCCACCTGGCAGCTGTGATAGCTGCATTCCAGTCCAACGTGCGCAGCCTCATGATACGTTCCAAGATGAACGTCCGGTTACCCAAGACTATGAATGAGCTGTACACTCTAGTGGATAAGTGTGCCCGGACAGAGGAGGGGAGGCGACTCCCCGGTGAAGAAGATGGCATCATCATTGACTCAGAGGACAACGACGACGCTGCCAATCGGAAGAAGAAGAACAAGAAACGCAACAAGAAGCGCAAGGATAAAGCAGTACTGGCTGTTTAAGGGTCGAGCACCCCTAGTACCGGCAAGAAGGTCAAGACCGATGATCCCGGCAGGGAAATTGCCATGTGCACTGATTGCCGGGAAGCCGCGGTTGCCGAGAAGGCTGGGAAGGCTGACGGGACGTACTGCAAGATCCATCGGACAAGGGCCACGATCTTCAAGAGTGTCATCAGGTTGAGCAACTCATCAAGAAGCATAAGGGTGAGTACGAGAAGCGAGACAAATAGAGAGACCAAGATGGTGTTGGCCGGAAGGGCCGAGACGGCAGAGGAGGACGCCCTGGCAAGGCCCCTCAAACCCGCCGGAGGCCGTGTGAAGAAGGAATGCGATGATGAGAGTGATGGAGGAGATGAAGAGGAAACCAGCGAGCGGGAGTTCTAGAAAGCCACTGACGCCCTATGCATTGACTGAGGTGCATCCTTGCACTCCTCTCACCGCCAGCTTAAATAGTGGGCCCGTGAGGTCAATGCCATGGAGCTAGCGGCAGATTCTCGGAAGCCTCTCAAGTGGTCCCACACGCCCATCATCTTTGATGAAGAGGATCACCCTGACGCACCACCACGGTAGGGTGTTTGCCTTTGTTGGTTTCACCAACGATCCGCAACCTCAAGGTCACAAAGATGTTGGTTGACGGCGGGGCCGGGTTGAATCTAGTTTCTCCCAAGGTCATCAGCAAACTCCATATAGTAAATGAAGAGCTCAAGGTTACTAGTACTTTTCAAGGGATCAATCCTGGCGGGGGGCTAGGTCGAGGTACTGTGGCGTGCAAAAGTTGATTTTTGGCCTCATCATGGCCTCAAGGAAACTGTGCCACTACTTCCAAGCCCACGAGATCACGGTAGTCACCCACTTGCCCTTGCAACGTGTACTGAGGAACCCCGAGGCCACTGGCAGAATAGTGGAATGGACTTTGGAGTTATCCAGCTTTGGATTGAAGTTTGAGAGCACATCAACTATTCAGAGCAGAGCACTAGTAGAGTTCATCGCGGAAGTGGACGCCTACCCCTGACGAAGAAGTGCTGGAGACAGTTATCCCTGGCAAGGAAGCGCCCCAAGAATGGGACATGTACTTTGACGGTGCCTTCTCCCTGCAAGGTGCAGGAGCAGGCGTGCTTATCGTTGCTCCCACTAGGGAGCACCTCAAGTATGTTGTTCAAATGCATTTCCCCCAGGAGAAGGCTACCAACAATACTGCAGAATATGAAGGACTCCTTGCCGGGCTCAGGATCGCAACAGAACTAGGAATCAAGAAGTTGATCATTCATGGAGATTCGTAACTTATGGTGAGACAAGTAAACAAGGATTATCAAAGCCCATTTATGGAGGCATACGTCAAGGATGTGAGAAAGTTGGAGGAGCACTTTGATGGATTACAAACAGAGCACGTGCCACGTGCGGAAAACAGCATTGCTGATCATCTGTCAAAGTGCGTTGCGCAAAAAATCCCTATGGAACCAGGGACTTTTGTTCTCCATCTAACTCAACCCTGCATATCCCTGGCAACAATGGCCAGAAAGAGGAGGAAACTGGACTCCGGCAAGCCTCTCCCGGCAGAGCTTCCCAAAGCCCCTGGTAGAGAGATTGGCGGGAACAACTCCCCTTTGATCGGTGAGTTGCACCCTCCCGCCAAAAAACCAGTCTTTGCGGTTGAGGCATGCGCTCCCATGAATGAAGAGGTGTCGTTGGTCCTTGTTGTCGAGCCTCAGGCTCCAACTTGGGCGCGACACATAGTCCACTTCCTCCAAACAGGAGAACTTCCCAAAGACCAAGAAGAAGCTGAAAGAGTAGCCCGGAGGGCCAGTATGTATCAGTTCGTTGACGACACACTATACATAAGAAGGCCCAACGGTGTGAAATTGAAGTGCATTTGCCAGGAAGAAGGAAAGGAACTACTGGCAGAGATACACAAGGGTATGTGTGGCTCTCTATTGGACCAAGGGCCTTGGTTGCATAAACTTTCGGGCAAGGTTTCTACTGGTCCACGACCCTCCAAGATGCAATTGAGCTAGTCACCAAGTGTGAAGCTTGCCAGTTCCACTCCAAGAATATCCATCAGCCTGCTCAAGCTCTCCAAACAATCCCTTTGTCATGGCCTTTTTCGGTCTGGGGGCTCGACATCTTGGGCCCCTTCCGCCGTGCTACCGGGAGCTTTGAATTCTTGTACATTACAATTGACAAGTTTACAAAGTGGCCAGAAGTGGAGCCCCTGAGGAAGGTGACCGCACAATCAGCTATCAAGTTCTTGAACGGATTGGTGTGCCATTTCGGAGTGCCCGCCAGAATCATCACTGACAATGGCACCCAATTCACAAGCCGCGCCTTCATGCAATACGTTCATGCCCTTGGAAGCAAGGTATCATTTGCCTCTGTTGCCCATCCCAGAAGCAACGGACAAGCTAAGAGGGAAAACGCTGAAGTGCTACAAGGACTGAAGACAAGAACATTTGATAAGCTGCAGAAGTGTGGCAGGCGATGGATCGACGAGCTGCCGGTGGTTCTTTGGTCCCTCCGCACGACACCAAATCAAGCTACCGACCAGACTCCCTTCTCCCTAATCTGTGGGGCAGAAGCAGTGATCCCCACGGAACTCATATACGGATCACCTCGAGTACTTGCCTATGATGAGGGAGGGGAAGAGCGGAAAGACGAGGCAGCGGGCCGACAATATGAGACGAAGGCGTCGATGCCATCGTACTCTGACCTGACGCCCTGCCACCCGCCTTCTCCGTCTTCCCTCAGTTCTTCCTCATCACCACCGCTCCAGGAAGACGTCAGACCCACGGCCGATCGCCTTCCCCAAAGAAACAGTAGACAACAGTGACGTCCAAGGCACCGATTAGCACCGCTCCCCACCTTGGCGGGCAGGAAGGCACCGTCGTCTTCAACGTTAACCCCGGCTCTGCTGGAAGGAGCAGTGCTGTGATTACCAAGGATCCCGAGCACTGCACCGTAGGCAGGCGCCGGAAGACCCAGGAACCTCACCGTCGGGGTGAAGGGCCTCGACGATTTGCAGCGAGGACAAGCACTCCCCACCAGACGGCCGGCTCGTGTGGGGGAGACGGGAGTTTCTCCGTTTTGGAGAAGCATAATGCTTCCCACGTTGCGGACAACTTGGCGCCCGCATCTTTGACCACCACATCTCCTACGGCCCCGGACCAGACTCACTCCCCGAGCGTCGACACAAGCATTTGGCATCATCGACTCCGAGCTAGAGCCCGGGGCCTGGCCCCAATCTCTCCCCTCAACATAACAAAGAAGAAGGCAAGGAATGAAAGAGGAGAGGTGCGTGGATGAGCACTCCTGCTCCTCCTCCCCCCCTTTTATAAGCAGGACGAGGCTGGGGGTTGATCCTTCACCCCCAACCCAGAAGGGTTCTTTCTAATCTGACCCGTCTAAACCACCACCGACGGCCGGATCCGATTGACGTCCCCTTCCACCAATCCAAGAAGACCGGGCCCCTGCCATGACGCTCTCTCCCGCACCACGCGCCCCCGTTACCTACCCCACTCAATGCATGAAGCGTAGGCAGCAAAGGATAAGGGCATGGTGGGATGAGTGAATTGGCAGTTACTCCCTCATGTGTTAAAGTCATTCACGGGCCATTACAGAGATGGCCCCACTACAATTAGCGTTACGCGATGCACGGGGAAACCGAAAACTGACTCAAGCACAGGTTAATGAAGAAGCAAAGAAGATCTCAAAGGGTGAGCTACCGCAACTTCTTCGCATGTGTACTAGACAGGGCCTACCCTGATGACGCTCAGCAGCGCGTTCAGGCCAGGCCCGGGGGCTCCTGTCGGTGCAACAAACCCCAGGCGTGTGTTGCCCAGACTGTACACAGCCTCAAGAGCACGGTTGCAACATCCAGGGCAAGGCTGAACACAAGAGATATCTCTTTGAGAAATCAAAGGGCGGATCAAGAAGACCAAGACGAGACCAAGGAACAAGATATCACTAAGGAAAACCATCCCTTGCTAGGCAGGCGAGCCTGGCGAGGTCAAGGTCACCCAAAACACAAATCTCAAGACAACCCTAGCAAGCTTGCCGGGGACGCCGAGGGCGGATTACCCCGCCAAGGCTCCACCGCTCCACCTCACAGCAACGTAAGTCACCAATCGGTGCGTTGTCGAGCCCCCAACTGATTAAGTGGCTGTTATTTGGCACGTGGCAGCCATTTCTGAAGGAAATCACCTCCAACTGACATCCGTCCAGGGACGTGTCACGCAGGCAGGCGAGAAGGTGGCTGAATTGCATGGCAAGGCTTTCCCGGCTACACCAACGATGTGACACTAAGTGGTGCATTTAACGCACTTTGTCCTGTCTGCAGAGTTAGGTATGATAGCACTATTTGCTATCTAATTAGTACGTAATGATAGATTTGCCATAGTGGTGACCCCTTGACCTATAAAAGGAGGGCCGTCGCAACCTTATAGATGATTCGGACCCTTGTACACTCATACGCGCGTAGCTACTCTCGTCCCGAGGCAACCTTGCCTGGCTAGAGTGCCGCATCTCCACCATGGTCCTTTAATCAATCTAGCAAAGCAGGAGTAGGGTTTTACGCCTCACGGTGGCCCGGACCTGGGTAAACATTGCTCGTGTGATCACTGTCGTGCGGCTCTATGCTCTCCGCTCTTTGTGCAATGTGATCTTCCCCCTGCCAAACCATAAGGGGCCGATGGTCCCATAGGTGGGCGTGTTATTCCAGGACACCCAGTACAGAAATGAAAAATGAATTTACTTTATGTTGCCAAATAATAAATTCCTTGGAAAGTGTTGGTTTGGACGGCACCCGTGGATATGGTTAGCTGTGAAATGTGAAAGTATGGTGGAAAAAGAAATAAACTTTAATTTCTGTTTGGGAACCGCCTATGATATATCTAGCATGGAAAGTATTGGGAACTACTCGATCATTTTCGTTGACAGGAAAAGCATGCCATCCAAAATGTTTTATCTCTATGTTTTTCACTTTGAGATCTGGCACCTCTACAAATCCCTACTTCCCTCTGCGAAGGGCCTTTCTATTTACTTTATGCAATTTTTATTTTTATTTCAGTCTCCACCTTCTCTTATAAAGCACCAACTGAGGGGCATTATGATCATACTTGAGCATTGGGTGTAGCTAATATGCGAGTGTGTTTCAGGAATGGATCAATGAGTGAGCATGATGGGTTAGGGATAACTTGCTTTAGTGTTGATATTTTGAAAGACATGGTTGCTTGTTGATATGCTTGAGTATTCAAATCTTCATGTGAAAACCAGACTATTGATTTGAATCATATAAAAGTCCAAATGTCCATGCTACAAAAGAAAAGAATATGTGATGAACATGTTAGGCAGCATTCCACATCAAAATTTCTGTTTTTATCATTTACCTACTCGAGGACGAGTAGGAATTAAGCCTGGGGATGCTGATACGTCTCCAATCTATCTATAATTTTTTCTTGTTCCATGCTATTATATTATCATTCTTGGATGTTTTACAATCATTTTATAGAAACTTTATATCATTTTTTGGAACTAACCTATTGACATCGTGCCTAGTGCCAGTTACTATTTTTTTGCTTTTTTTTTACTTTGCAGAAAATCAATACCAAACAGATCCAAATGCAGCGAAACTTTTTGGGGATTTTTTCTGGACAAGAAGGAATAACTTGGGCCGAAGAAGTATCGGAGGGGTGCCCCGAGGGGGGCACAACCCACCTGGGCACGCCTGGGGGCCCAGGCGCGCCCAGGTGAGTTGTGCCCACCTCGGTGGCTAATACGTCTCTAACGTATCTATAATTTATGAAGTATTCATGCCATGTTTACAACAATTTTATATGATTTTAGTATGATTTGCATGGAACTAACCCGGACTGACACTGTTTTTAGTAGAACTACCGTGGTGTTGTTTTTTGTGCAGAAATGAAAGTTCTCCAAATGAGCTGAAACTTTTTGACGACATTTTTGGAACAAAAGAGACCCCCGAAGCTTCGTGGAAGGACCAGAAGGTGAAGGAATAGGGCACAAGACACCGGGGCGCGCCTGGGCCCTTGTCCGTGCCCCGGTGGCTTATGCTCACCTCGAGGCCCATCTTTGCGTGAAACCAACGCAAAAAATCCTATAAATAGAGAAACCATCAGAAATAACCCTCGATCAGAAGTTCCGCCGCTGCAAGGCTCTGTAGCCACATAAAACCAATCTAGACCCCGTTGCGGCACCCTGCCGGAGGGGGGAATCATCTCCGGTGGCCATCTTCATCATCCCGGCGGCCACCACGATGAGGAGGGAGTAGTCCACCCTCGGGGCTGAGGGTTTGTACCAGTAGCTATGTGTTTAATCTCTCTCTCTCTCTCTCTCTCTCGTGTTCTTGAGATGTCACGTTCTTGATGTATCACGGGCTTTGTTAATATAGTCGGATCATATGGTGTTTCCCCTCTCTATCTTGTTGTGATGAATTGAGTTTATTCCTTTGAGATTTCGTTGTTATTGGATTGAATACTTTTATGGATTTGAGAACACTTGATATATTTCTTGCAATTGAATACTCGTGTTGACAATAGGGTATCGTATTGATTCACTTGATATATGTTTTGGTACTCAACTTGCGGATTCCCGAGGTGACATTGGGGTAATCTATGCATAGGGGTTGATGCACGTTCTTGTCTTTGTTTCTCCGGTAGAAATCTTGGGGCACTCTTTGAAGTTCTTTGTGCTGGATTGAGTATTATGGATATGAATTTGCTTTAGTGTTATTTTGGTACGAACTCTAGGATAGATCGAACGAAAAGAATAACTTTGTGTTATTTTAGTACGGACTCTTGAATAGATCGAACGGGAAGAATAGCTTTGAGGTGGTTTTGTACCCTACAAACAATTTATTCTTATGTTCTCTACTAGATAGGAACTTTGGAGTGATTCTTCATCGCACTTTGAGGGGTCGTTATATGATCCAACTATATTAGCATTGTTGAGAGATTGCACTAGCGAAAGTACGGTCCCTATGCCTCATTTTCAAGCATTGCAATACCGTTTTTGTGCCCGTTTACTGTTTGCTACCTTGCTGTTTTTATTTATTCAGATTATAAAAATATATTTCTACTATCCATATTACACTTTTATCACCATCTCTTTGCCGAACTAGTGCACCTATACAATTTGCCATTGTATTGGGTGTGTTGGGTACACAAGAGATTTCTTGTATTTGGTTGTAGGGTCGTTTGAGAGAGACCACGTTCATCCTACACCCCTCAGAGATTGATAAACCTTAGGTCATCCACTTGAGGGAAAATTGCTACTGTCCTACAAAACTCTACGCTTGGAGGCCCAACACGTGTGTACAAGAATAAAGTTGCGTAGTAGACATCAACCTCTTTTCTGGCGCCGTTGCCGAGGAGGTGAGTGCATGAAGGTATATCTTTAGATCTTGCAATTGATTCTTTTAGTTTCTTGTTTTATCACTAGTTTGGTTTATAAAAGAAAACTACAAAAAATGGAATTGAGGTTGCATCATATTGTTCATCTTTATAATGTCTTTCGTGAAAATGATGGAAAGGAAAATTGTGCTCAATTGTTAGAAGAAGAATGCTATAAAATGTTTGACATAAAATCCTTGAATGATGAGCATGATTGCATTGTTGTTAGTATGAATTCTTTGAATATCCATGATGCTAATGATATGCAAATCCATAAGCTTGGGGATGCTATGTTTGATGAAGATGACATTTTTAGTCTCCCAAGATTTGATGTGCAAATTTGTTATAATGATTGCATCCCTCCTATTTATGATGATTACAATGATGAAAGTGGATTTGGAGAGGTCATGACTTTATTTAGTGATGAATCCACTATTTTGGAGTAGGTTGAAATTGACTATGAAAACAAAGTTGCTATCTATGATGATTATGGTGATGACATGTATGCTATATGTCATCAGGATTTTAATTTTCAATCACATGATAGTTATTTTGTTGAGTTTGCTCCCACTACTATTGATGAGAATAAATTTGCTTATGTGGAGAGTAACAAAATTTCTATGCTTATGGATCATGAAAAGAATGATTTATGTGATAGCTATATTTTTGAATTAATTAATGATGCTACTGAAAATTATTATGAGAGAGGAACATTTGGTTGTAGGTATTGCAATAATATCGAGTTTCCTCTCTATGTGTTGAAAATATTGAAGTTATGCATGTTTTGCCTTCCTATGCTAGTTGATTTTTGTTCCCATAAGTTGTTTTCTCACAAGATCACTATGCATAGGAAGTGGGTTAGGCTTAAATGTGCTAGTCATATCCTTCATGACGCTCTCTTTATATTTCGATTCTTATCTTTTATGTGAGCATCATTGAAATCATCATGCCTAGCTAAAAGGCATAAAAGAAAAGCGCTTGTTGGAGACAACCCAACACTTTTACCTACTGTTTTTATGTGTTCACATGATTATGCTACTGTAGTAACCATGTTTTATAGCTTTTGTTTCAATAAAGTACCAAGTAAAGCCTTTGGGATAGTGTGGATGACAGTTGACTTGAATCTGTGCAAAAACAGAAACTTTTGCTTCTATAAACAGAATTATTTGAATTCACTGGAGTGTCTAAAAATTCTGAATTGTTTACAAATGATTTATATACAAATTGTCTATGTTTTCCTATTTTTTCATAATTTTTGGAGTTGCAGAAGTATGACTAATATTCAGATCTTTACAGACTGTTCTGTTTTTGACAGATTCTGTTTTCAATGCATAGCTTGCTTGTTTTCTAGTTTCTATAGCTTATATTGCTCAATATAAATTATGGAAATGATGAGGTACAGTAGGCATTGTGTGAGAACAATTATGAATCTTGTCTTTGATAGTACCAAAGTTAATGGTTTGTCTTTATCATACTAACCCATCTCACGAAGTTCCGTTAAGTTTTCTGTGATTGAAGTTTTCAAATTTTGGGTGAGATATCGATATGAGGAGAATAAGGGGTGACAAGACCCTAAGCTTGGGGATGACCAATGCACCCCAAGGTAATATTCAAGGAAGATCCAAACAACTAAGCTTGGGGATGCCTTTCGGGGCATCCCCTCTTTCGTCTCCAACATTATCGGTAACCTCACTTGGAGCTATATTTTTATTCATCAGATGATTTGAGTTTTGCTTGGAGCATCATTTTATTTTATTTTTATTTGCTTGCTGCTTTTTAGAATAATGTTTTGCATCTTTTATTTCAATAAAAATGTCAAGGATAGCCTTTACCATGCTTATTTTGCAAATCTACATGTTGTTGTTTAAAAACAGAAAGTTTTATGTCATTGTCTGAATTATTCTGGAAAGTGATAAAATCTTGAAATTTTTACACAATATGCTATGGTAAAGTTTCTAAAGTGTGGTAATTTTTCAGAATTTTTGGAGTTAGGGAAGTACGATGAATATTGCATACTTTACAGACTGTACTGTTTTGGCAGATTGTTGTTATGTTTGCATTGTTTGCATATGTTTGCTTGTTTAATTATTCTATTTAAGGATAGGAGTATTAAATATGCAGAGGCATTTAGTATGCAATGTTGAATAATAATTTTTGTGATTTGCTACAGTAGAGAATATAAGGTTTTTGCATTGGTTTATACTAACTTATCTCACGAGTTCTTGTTAAAATTTTGTGTGGATGAAGTATTTAAGATTTAGGAAAACCGTGATATGAGAAGAATTAAGGAGACACAAAAGCTCAATCTTGGGGATGCCCAAGGCATCCCAAGATAATATTTCAAGAAGTCTCAAGAATCTAAGCTTGGGGATGCCCCGGTAGGCATCCCACCTTTCTTCATCAACAATTATCGGTTTGTATCGGTTGAGCCTAAGTTTTTCCTTCTTCACATGAGTTTAACTATTCTTAGAATGTCATTTTATTTTCATTTTGCTTGCTGTTTTAATAAAATACTTAGATCTGAAAGTTTTTAAATAAAATAGAGCCCTCAAATAGTTGTCAGGGAGGCTAAGTAAGCGGCATTCACATCCCGTCAATGAAGCTCTTTTCTATGGAATTGCTCTAGTGCTTCACTTATATCTTTTTTAGCATGGTGTGCTTTAGTATTTTTGAAGAAATTATCTCTTGCTTCACTTAAATTAATTTGAGAGAAAGAAATATTATGCTCATGATCTTCATTTATATATTTTTGGAGTAGTTTGTCATTTACTCTTGTGCTTCACTTATATCCTATGAGTAAATTGTTGAATAAATTGAATGTCATGAAGTTTAAATTATATCATGCCTAGAGGTAGCTTCACATTGGGTTTAGAAAGTGAAACCTTTTAAAGCTTGACAATCACAATATTGGTCTACAAGCAATTCATGAATAATTAGTATAAGGAAGAGAACTTTCACATGCAAATACACTATCTTGGAAATCTTTTGTGATTGTGAGCCCCCATCAAAATATTATATGCCAAAATTGTTGACGTTGGACAAGGAAGATAACGTAATGGTTTATGTTTGTTCATATTCACATAGAAGTTATATTGTCATAGATCCTTCAACATGTGGTGCTTGCCCCCCATCTTTGCTAGCCAAAAATTCCGCACCAAGTAGAGATACTACTTGTGCATCCAAAAACCCTTAAACCCAAATCTTATTTTCAAGAGTCCACCATACCTACCTAGGGATTGAGCAACATCCCTCAAGTAAGTTGTCATCGATGCAATAAGGAAATAAAAATTGCTTCTCAAAGTGTGAGATCATTTAGTGTAAGAGAAAATTGACATTGTACGAACTTGTGATGGTGAAGAATAAAAGTGACAGTCTGCATAATAAAGGTTGCCATCACAAGGGGCAATATAACGTGACGTTCTTTTGCACTAAGGGGTTGAGCATACAAACAAATAAGTGCATGGCAACCTCTGCTTCCCTCTGCGAAGGGCCTATCTTTTACTTTTATGTATTTACTTTTATGCAAGAGTCAAAGTTTTTCTCTCTATTCCTTTTTATTTTTCTCCTTTGGCAAGCATGATGTGGTGAGGAAAGTTCTAGGCACATATATCCAGTTGGATATGGGTAGCATGAGTTATTATTGTTGACATCACCCTTGAGGTGAATACTTTGGGAGGCGAAACTATAAGCCCCTATCTTTCTATGTGTCCGGTCGAAACGTTTTGCTCATGTGTACGCGGTGACTGTTAGCAATCATAGAAGACTATACGATGGTTGAGTATGTGGAGCTCTTACTTAGACTCTGTTGAATAAAGTTGAATTGCAATTGCGTGGTGACTGAGAACATATGTTGTTGAGTTTCAAGAGAATTCATTGTTTGAACCTTCACATGTGAAATTGGTTGCTACTTTATCACGATAAGTTTTATGAGAAAGAGTTGTTGTTATGATGCTAGGAAAAGTGATTAAAATTATCGTTGATCAAACTTATGCACTTTGCTAGCATTCACACTTCATAAATTATTCCTTTTATCATTTACCTACTCAAGGACGAGTAGGAATTAAGCTTGGGGATGCTGATACGTCTCCAACGTATCTATAATTTATGAAGTATTCATGCCATGTTTACAACAATTTTATATGGTTTGTGTGATTTGCATGGAACTAAACCGGACTGACGCTGTTTTCAGCAGAACTACCGTGGTGTTATTTTTTGTGCAGAAATGAAAGTTCTCCAAATGAGCGGAAACTTTTTCACGATTTTTTTGAAACAAAAGAGACCCCCGAAGCTTCGTGGAAGGACCAGAAGGTGAAGGAGTAGGGCACAAGACACCGGGGCGCGTCTGGGCCCTTGTACGTGCCCCGGTGGGTTGTGCTCACCTCGAGGCCCATCTTCGCGTGAAACAGGCGCCAAAAATCCTATAATTAGAGATACCATCAGAAATAACCCTAGATCGGAAGTTCCGCCGCCGCAAGGCTCTATAGCCACCGAAAACCAATCTAGACCCACCCCGATAGCCACCATGATGAGGAGGAGTAGTCCACCCTCGGGGCTGAGGGTTTGTACCAGTAGCTATGTGTTTAATCTCTCTCTCTCTCACTCTCTCTCTCTCTCTCTCTCTCTCTCGTGTTCTTGAGATGTCACAATCTTGATGTATCATGGGCTTTGTTAATATAGTCGGATCATATGGTGTTTTCCCCTCTCTATCTTGTTGTGATGAATTGAGTTTTTCCCTTTGAGATTTCGTTGTTATCGGATTGAATACTTTTATGGATTTGAGAACACTTGATATATGTCTTGCAATTGAATACTCATGGTGACAATGGGGTATCGTATGGATTCACTTGATATATGTTTTGGTACTCAACTCGCGGATTCCCGAGGTGAGATTGGGGTAATCTATGCATAGGGGTTGATGGACGTTCTTGTCTTTGTTTCTCCGGTAGAAATCTTGAGGCACTCTTTGAAGTTCTTTGTGCTGGATTGAGTATTATGAATATGAATTTGCTTTGGTGTTATTTTAGTACGAACTCTAGGATAGATCGAACGCAAAGAATAACTTTGTGTTATTTTAGTACGGACTCTTGAATAGATCGAACGGAAAGAATAGCTTTGAGGTGGTTTCGTACCCTACAAACAATTTATTCTTACGTTTTTTGCTAGATAGGAACTCTGGAGTGATTCTTCGTCGCACTTTGAGGGGTGGTTATATGATCCAATTATATTAGCATTGTTGAGAGATTGCACTAGCGAAAGTACGGACCCTAGGCCTCATTTTCAAGCATTGCAATACCGTTTTTGTGCTCGTTTACTATTTGCTACCTTGCTGTTTTATTCATTCAGATTATAAAAATATATTTCTACTATCCATATTACACTTTTATCACCATCTCTTCGCCGTACTAGTGCACCTATACAATTTGCCATTGTATTGGGTGTGTTGGGGACACAAGAGATTTCTTGTATTTGGTTGCAGGGTCGTTTGAGAGAGACCACCTTCATCCTACACCTCTCACGGGTTGATAAACCTTAGGTCATCCACTTGAGGGAAAATTGCTACTGCCCTACAAAACTCTGCGCTTGGAGGCCCAACACGTGTCTACAAGAATAAAGGTGCGTAGTAGACATCAGTGGCCTCCCGCACCGCCTCTTTGCTCTAGAAATACGCCGAAAATCCAAAAACCCTAGGGGAGTCGACGAAACACAATTCCAGCCGCCGCAAGTTCCAGAACCACCAGATCCAATCTAGACACCATCACGGAGGGGTTCATCATCCTCATTGGTGCCTCTCCGATGATGCGTGAGTAGTTCATTATAGACCTACGGGTCCATAGGCAGTAGCTAGATGGCTTCCTCTCTCTCTGGATTCTCAATACAATGGTCCCTTGGAGATCTATTTGATGTAACTCTTTTTGTGGTGTATTTGTTGGGATCCGATGAACTTTGAGTTTATGATCAGATCTATTTTATCCATGAAAATTATTTGAGTTTCGATCTCTTATATGCATGATTACTTATAGCCTCGTATTTCTTCTCCGAATCTTTGGTTTAGTTAGGCCAACTAGATCAATTTTTTTTGCCATGGGAAGAGGTGCTTTGTGATGGGTTCGGTCGTGCGGTGTTCTTCACCAGTGACAGAAGGGGCAGCAAGACACATATTGATCGTTGCTATTAAGGATAACAAGACGTGGTCTATTCGTACATGAATAGATCTTGTCTACATCATGTCATCGTTCTTATTGCATTACTCCGTTTTTCCATGAACTTAATACACTAGATGCGTGCTGGATAGCGGTCGATGTGTGGAGTAATAGTAGTAGATGCAGGCAGGAGTCGGTCTACTAATCTTGGACGTGATGGCTATATAATGATCATTGCCTGGATATCGTCATAATTATTTGAAGTTCTATCAATTGCCCAACAGTAATTTGTTTACCCGCCGTATGCTATTTTTCTCGAGAGAAGCCACTACTGAAATCTACGCCCCCTGGTCTATTCTTTATCATATTTGTTCTTTGTGTGCAGGTACCATTTACATAGTGTTGCGTCGTTCTCCTACTGGTTCGATAACTTTGGTCTCATCACTAAGGGAATACCTACCATAGCTGTGCTGTATCATCCCTTCGCCTTTCTGGAAAATACTAACGCGGCCACGAGCCATCAGGTGTCGATGAGGTCGAGAGGGGTGGAGTTCCATAGGGGCGCCACCGTCGGGAGAGGACGGTTGTCCGCGCCCCATATTTGAATGGGAGGAGGGAGATGATGACTATCAACATATCATCGGGGAGGCTGCTGATGAAGTCTAGGCATGCTGGAGTCAATTGCGGTTCTTGCTCGACCTGCCTCCGCTTGTTGGCAGCCCCGTTCTCATCCTCCGGAGTCTCCTCATCAGCGGCGCTTTCTGATAGAACTGGGAGTATAGTGAAAATTTAGTTAAAACAAGGCTACAAAAAAGTGTATTGGTAACTAGAAGTTAGTAGGTAGGAATAGAGTAAGAAAATGGAATAACAATTGATTGCTTAAATACTGCACGACTAGCAATGTAGCCCGCGCATTTGCTCGGCTAGACTTTCTAAATATTTTAATATCTTTTATTTTGGTTAGCTGCTACATGATCATTTATATAGAGAAGTAATATTCAAATTATTAAACTTGCGGTCCCTTTGAAGTTTTCCAAAAGTCTAATGATTTTTATAAGTTATTTGTAAAGATCTAGATTTAGTCACCAGCTTTCATAATTCCATTCCTTCTCATCCATATAGGTTTGTCTTTGCACTAATATTACTTTAGAATTCATTGGCAGGAAAAAGAAACACTGATGACTTGTATCGTCATCTTGTTATCTATTCCATCATCTTCCTTTGCACCAATACATCACAATTGTGTTTTCTGTTAGAGCATGTGATAAACTATATATGCATCCACATCTTCCGATCTTTTTAGAAGTCAAACTTAACAAAAGTTTCCCAATTTTATAAAGAAAACTATTTATGTTGACTATACCAAATATAAAATATTAAACAACATCTTATGGTGAATGTAGTGATATATATTTGATGTTCTAGACGTAAATGTTCTTCTCCACAAAAATGTTCAAAGTTTGTGAGGTTTGACTTTTCAAAAAATCTGTACACTGTACATTATGGAATGGAGGGACTATTTCCCCGCTTTCCTGTCTAAAGCAGCCTAATATTTTATTGGTGTGGAAATTGCTAGATGTTCTCTCTCTCCCGAGCACATTGTATTTTTTAATCTGGTGATGCATATGTTCTTTTGCATTGAATTATGTTTTCCAGTGTAGCCAAAATGGGTATTCATGTACTTGCAATGAATATGCTCCTAACCCTTTTGCTAATAATTTTTTCTTTGCTTCACCCCAAGTTACACTTATATATATTATCATATTTTCTCTACCAATATTCCCAATGTAGGGAAACTGATTTATTTAGTTTATTTTTCCCACATTGTCGTTGATACATAATTCAAATTTCAAAAAATTAACATAGCTAATGTATGCATCTTGAGGAAACACGACCGGACTTTAATGGCGGTTTCTATGCTTATGTGGGAAATACGATTGGTACCTGTGTCTTTGACCAAATGTTATTCATATAAAGTTAGTAATAAACATTTTGGTTTTATTATTTCTTTGACGACTGTGAATTAGCATTGGATTATCAGAACCATCAGATCCTATCACTGAGATTCATGCAAGCACAAATCATCTATGAATATTGACTCAAAAATGAATTTTTGTCCATTTTTTTGTCATCAACTTACATTTTAATGTGATGGTAGTCCGATTTTGTTTAATTGTATTTGATGTTTAGCTTTATGCGTAAAATTTATATGCAAATCTTATTGCTGAATTTTATGTGATGAAAAGTGATTTGCTATTTATTTTTTCTCATTATTTGAACTTATAAATTGAGTTTTATTCTTTATTCACCTAAGAAGATATATATATTTAATATTTTTGTGAGCAACTTGACTAATGACCTTTGATTGACCCCTGAACAAATGTGCAAATTCTCTAGCTTAAACTGTTAGTGATTTATGCGATATTCTGTTTTGTCGAGGCTATGAGTTAGTTTTGGGCGATGTGCTTGCTATTGTTTTATTTCATCAAACGTATTTGCACTAATCTATTCAACGTACTACCAACATAAAAATATACAAAGTCTAGACTCATCTACACGTATGATCTAGACATTGACACATGCATACGTTGCCATGCATCTAACAAATGACACATACATACTCGCTAAGCACTCGATCTGTAGATGGAGACAGTTGACAACCTTTTTTAGGGTATGGTGAGACAATGGTAGCCTACATGCACGTGAGCTTATCTCTGTCAGAAAAATATATACGTGAGCTGGCTTTATACATGGCATGTATGGTGTTTGGGCCTGCTCGGCTAATCGGACACGAATTGCTCCGCTTTCTTGTTGGCTCTCTACAGCATATGATGTAGGGTGGAACCCTAGATGGCCGATCTTTCACGAAAGGAGCGGATCCCTACGAAGAACGTGATGAACACGAGGGGAAACACGAGAGGAACACGAGAGAAATCACTCAACCAACAAGAATAGATCACACATGCGCTAGATCGATGAACACGAAGGTAAGATACAAGATCCAAAGTCAACAACAGATGATACAAACGGTAACCGGTTCTTCTCCGTGAGGAGTTCTTGATGGGGGCCACCCAAGAGGGGGTCTTGAATCCAAGGTGATCTTCTCCGAAGAGGGGCCGCAGTCTCTCTCGAGGAGGAGATCCGTAATGGATAAGCAAAGCTCTATCTCAACTATGAGCTAAACCAATGCTGACCCTAGAAAGAGGAAGGGGATGGAGTATATATAGTCTAGGGGGCGAAGAGGTACATGGGCTTCAGCCCTTCATTGTGCGCAGACAGGCGGAGCCGGATGTCCGGGCGTCGGGCCGGATGTCCGGGGCTTCGGGAGGGGCCGGATGTCCGGGCTAGGGGGCCGGATGTCCGGGCTGACGGTGAAAACTACTGTAGGTTCTGGTGTGTGGCGCCGGATTTCCGGGCTTCTGGCCGGATTTCCGGGCTCGGGCTGGATGTCCGGGCTGGACGCCGGATGTCCGGACCCTGTAGACTTGGGCGGCTGGGCTTCGGCTGCTGTGGTCGCTCCAGGGGCCGGATGTCCGGGGCCTGGAAGGTGGCCTTGCCCGTTTCCATTGGTTCTCTTCATCCATGGACTTGGCGGCTTGTCCGTCTTCACGTGCATCCTCGGGAGGTTCCTCTTGACACCTAATCATGCATAGCATATCGGACTTAGGTAGTAGCCATGTCTCGAGTGGATCATATGTGATATCACTAAGGAAGGAAGTCACCTCGTTCTCGAGAGCTCTAGCTCGTGCTCGTGTCATAGGTCCTCTTGGCTCTTGATGAGACGATGGTAGGTCCATGGGGATGATCGTAGGATGCTCCGCATCATCTCCCCTCCCTTGGGAAAGATCCGACCTTGGATCGAAATCCTCATCACCATGGTACGGGGAGAGATCATTGATGTTGAAGATGTCGCTCATGGAGTACTTGTCGCGTGGGATGTCGATCTTGTATGCGTTGTTGTTGTAGCGTGCAAGCACCTTGAAGGGTCCATCCGCTTGGGGTCGTAGCTTGGACTTGCGTTCCTTGGGGAAGCGATCCTTGCGAAGGTGTAGCCACACAAGATCTCCAACATTGAACATCATGGGTTGCTTGTTGACGTTGAGCTTGGTCGCGAGTCGTTGTACTTGGCGCTCGATGGTGTTCCTAGTATCTTCATGCATCTTCTTGAGGAAGTTGACTCGGGCACTCGCGTCCATGTTTGTGCGCTCTTGTAGCGGTAGAGGTATGATGTCCAATGGTGACAATGGGTTGAAGCCATAGAATACCTCGAAGGGGGACTTGCCGGTAGTCGAATGTCTTGCACGGTTGTAGGCGTACTCGGTGATAGGTAGGCACTCCTCCCACTCCTTGATGTTCTTCTTTATCAACACACGTAGTAGAGTGGAGAGCGTGCGGTTCGTCACCTCCGTTTGGCCGTCGGTTTGTGGATGGTATGCCGAAGAGAACAAAAGCTTGATTCCGAGCTTGGCGCACAAGGTCTTCCAAAAGTAACTCAAGAACTTGACGTCGCGGTCCGAGACAATCGTCTTTGGCACTCCATGAAGTCGCAAGATTTCCCTACAAAACAAATTTGCAACATGTGAAGCATCGTCTATCTTGTTGCAAGGAATGAAATGAGCCATTTTGGAGAATCGGTCAACAACAACAAAAACAGAATCCTTGCCATTTCTAGTTCTAGGCAAACCAAGCACAAAGTCCATGCAAATATCTTCCCATGGGTGATATGGAATTGGAAGTGGCATATAGAGGACATGAGATTGAGCTTTAGACTTAGCTTGCGACATGTAGAGCATCGGTTGGTGAAGCGATTGACGTCGCGAAACATCTTGGGCCAAAAGTAGTTCTTGGATAGCGTAGCAAATGTCTTGTCGCGTCCAAATTGTCCCATGGGTCCGCCTCCATGAGATTCCTGCAAAAGCAACAAGCGAAGAGAGGACTCGGGGATGCAAAGTTTGTTTGCTCTCATAAGATATCCATCTTTGATGTAGTATCGATCCCAAGAAGTATGCGTCAAACACTTGGCATAAGGAATAGCAAATGTAGGATCATGCTCATACAAGTCTTTTATGTGCTCAAAACCAATGACATTTAACTCAAGTTGAGTGACAAGCATGCATATACGGGAAAGTGCATCTGCCACAACATTTTCCTTACCTTTAATATACTTGATGACATAAGGAAAAGACTCAATAAACTCACTCCACTTAGCATGACGCTTGTTCAACTTAGTTTGGCCCTTAAGGTATTTAAGCGTTTCATGGTCGGTATGGATGATGAACTCATGAGGGCGTAGGTAATGTTCCCATTCATGCAAAACTCGCACTAAAGCATATAGCTCTTTGTCATAGATGGGGTAATTGAGTTGCGCTCCGGAGAGTTTCTCACTAAAATAAGCAATTGGGCGCTTCTCTTGTGTTAACACACCTCCTATGCCATTACCACTAGCATCACAATGAATTTCGAAAGGTTTGTCAAAGTTGGGTAATGCAAGCACGGGAGCATGAGTAAGCAAATTATTAAGCTCATTGAAAGCGATATCTTGGGATGTTCCCCAAACAAACGGTGCATTTTTCTTACTCAAAGCATGCAAAGGTGAAGCAATGGTGCTAAAATCCTTCACAAATCTACGGTAGAAACCGGCTAAACCAAGAAAACTACGCACTTGTTGCAAATTGGTTGGTTGGGGCCAAGTTTTAATAGCATTGATCTTAGATTCATCAACATGAACACCCTTGGAAGATACTACGAAACCCAAGAAAACAAGCTTATCAACACCAAATAGGCATTTTTCCATATTAGCATAAAGTTGCTCTTTTCGAAGAGTTTGTAGCACGGTGCGAAGGTGGGTGACATATTCTTTGAGAGATTTGCTAAACACAAGGATATCATCAAAGTAGACAACAACAAATTCACCAATGTAAGGGCGAAACACGTAATGCATAAGACGCATGAAAGTACCGGGTGCTTCCGATAAACCCATAGGCATGACTAACCACTCATATAGACCAAACTTTGTTTTGAAAGCGGTTTTCCATTCATCACCCTCTTGTATGCGGATTTGATAGTAACCACTTTTAAGATCAATTTTGGAAAAGATAGTGGCACCGCAAAGTTCATCAAGCATATCATCAAGGCGTGGAATGGGTTACCTATATCGAACGGTGATAGCATTGATAGGTCTACAATCGGAACACATGCGAAAGCTACCGTCTCGTTTTGGCACAAGAATGACCGGTACGGCACAAGGACTCAAACTTTCATGCACATGACCATGGTCTATGAGATGCTTTACTTGCCTTTGTATTTCTTTGGTTTCTTCGGGCTTGACGCGGTAGGGAGCTTTGTTTGGAAGCGGCCCTCCGGGGATGAGATCGATTCGGTGCTCAATGTCTCGTATTGGAGGTAGACCCGGAGGTAGCTCATCGGGGAAAACATCTTGGAATTCCTGCAATAAAGAAGATAACACCAAAGGTAGATCGTGAGAGTTGTTAGTTTTTGATGCCTCGTCCTTGCACAATAGGACATAGTGTAGGACACTTGATGGGTTCTCACACACTTCTCTCATCTCACGTTAGGTGGCAAATAGGACTAAGTTTTTCTTGTCGCTCATCGTGTAGGCACTCAATTTGGGCTTGTGGCGCTCACTCTCTTTTTGGTGGATCGCTCTCTCACTATTCTCTCCACGATGGGTGTTTTTCTTGTCGGCGAGCACTTGGCTTGGAGACATAGGACGTAGCACAAACTCTTTCCCTTTCATCTTGAAGCTATAGTGATTTGTACGCCCATTGTGAATGACACCTCGGTCAAATTACCATGGCCGTCCAGGAAGGAGGTGGCACACGGTCATCGGAAGGACATCACACTCCAAAGTGTCTTCATAGGCGCCGATCTTGAAAGAGACTTGTACTCTATGCTTGACTTGGATGGTGTCGGTGTCGCTTAGCCATTGAACCTTGTAGGGGTGCGGGTGCTTCATCTTGACCAATTGGAGTTTGGAGCATAGTTCTTCACTTGCTAAGTTATGGCAACTCCGTCCATCGATGATGACCTTGACGGACCATCCATTGATTCCGGCCTTTGTGTGGAAGATGTGGCATCTTTAATCTTCGTCTTGTTGATGTCGAAGAGTCAAGACTTTGGAGACAACAAGAGCGGGACTTGAGTCTTCGTCACAAAAGATGTGATCATCTTCTTCTTCATTGTTCACTTGTCGGTGCATGGCCACTTGCTCAAGGGCTTCCATTTCTCCTTCACTCATGGAGTCAAAAGTTCCGTCGTCATTGAGGATCATGGTGCGCTTGTTTGTGCACTCGAAGGACTTGTGGCCTTGGCCTCCGCATGTGAAACATTTGATGGAACTTGTCTTGATGGTCTCATCGGTTGGAGTAGATGATGATGAAGCTTTCGGCTTGAAGTTGCTTGTAGTAGGAGGACGACTTGAGCTTGTCGAAGCTTTCTTGTAACTTGACTTGTCACCGTTGCTCGTGGTGGGAGTCGTCGAAGCTTGATTGTTGGAGAGGCCATAGGACTTGGATGAGAACTTAGCATACTTGAAGTCATCTTGTATTTGCCGTGCCGCTTTGGTAGCTTGATGCACTAGCTCGATGAGGTTCGAGTATGGTTGGAACTCGGCAATCTTCTTGATAGGGTGATTGGGTCCATTCAAGAAACGTGCCATAGTTTGCTCATCATCTTCTTTGACATTGGCTCGTATCATGGCAATCTCCATTTCCTTGTAGTACTCTTCAACGCTCTTGGTTCCTTGCTTGAGTTGTTGGAGTTTCTTGAAGAGGTCGCGGTTGTAGTAGTTTGGAACGAATCATGCTCTCATGACATCCTTCATTTGTGCCCAAGTGGTGATGGGTGGTTCACCTCTTGCCGCTCGGTGCTCAATGACTTGTTCCCACCAAATGAGGACGTAGTCTTGGAATTCGAGGGATGCCATTGCGATCTTCTTCTCTTCTTCGTAGTTGTGCAAGCGGAAGATTTTGTCAACCTTCAATGCCCATGATATGTACTCTTCGGGGTCATTGCTTCCGGTAAACTTGGGCATGGTGAACTTTAGCTTGCCATATCGTTGCTCTTCATTGTGTTGGGGTCGGGGATGATGACGCCCATGTCGTTGAGGATTGACAATCTCATGTTGCTCTTGGCGAGGAGGGTTGTCTTCCTCATGTTGCTCTTGGCGAGGAGGGTTGTCTTCCTCATGATGCTCTTGCCGTTCTTGTCTCGCTTGAGGAGGAGCTTGTCGATCTTGACGAGGAACTTGTCGATCTTGTCGAGGAGCTTGTCGATGCACACGTGCTTCGTAAATCCTTTCTTGAGCTTTGTTGCGAAGTGCTTCTTGATGTAGTTGAGCTTGTCGGCCTTGATTGGCTACGGCACGACTTGAATCTTGAAGGGCACGTTGCGCCTCAAGTGCTTGAGCTTCACGTAGTTGTTGTTCTTGACGTTGTGCCTCGGCGTCTTGTGCATCTTGATGTTGTTGCGCTCGCTCCTCTTGTTCTTGTTGTCGTTGGCGTTGCCGCTCTTGTGCTTGTGCGAAAGCAGCTTGGTTTTGACGATGTCGATGCTCTTGAGAGGTGTAGAGGATTGCAGTTAGCTTGACGGTCTTGACGCGTGGCACGACGAAGAGTGTTCGATGTCGGTGTACTTGAACCGGAGATGGTGTCGTCGGAGTGTTGACTTGAGCGGCTCCGTCTTGACGAGGACGAAGTTGTAGAAGAGCGGACCATCATGGTTCGGATATCTTCTCTGAGGGAACTCATGGATGTGTCGAAGTAGTCTCTTGTACGTTGCTCGGATTGTCGTAGGTCGGTGGCGAGGTTGTCGATGCGGTCGCCCAAAGCAAGTTGTTCTTGATGCAAAGCCCGATGTGCACCAAATAGTTGAGTCTTGGTGACGTAGGATGACATGTCGTCGTCTTGCTCCAAGAAGAGTGGGTTGGTAGAAGTACTTGGCCTATCCATCATTCCAAACAAAGATATGTGAGTGGGAGAAAGAGAAGAACCACTACCAAATGTACCTTGACCGATGTTGAAAATGGATCAAAGATCACTCCAATGTGTATGAAGGAAATAGCACAACTGGTACCAATTCTTGTCGGTTCTCACACCTACACAAGTAAAAGCTTATGGTGGAGCTTGGTTAGGATGGTGGCACAAAATATGATGCAATTGTAAGTGAGACTCAATAATGTTTGAAAAGATTTACAAATTTGCAAATGCAACAAGTAGACCAATAGCAAGATATGGTACACGGAAACACACACGCAAATAGATAATGTGGGGTTGGGCAACCAAGGATGAGCCAAAATGTGGAATCCACCAAGATGCTCTTGTTGCACAACACTAGAGAGACGCTAGCACGATTGCACAATAGGCGGATACGAACTTGTGCACAACCTACTAAGCAAAAATGCAACGACTTCTATCCCAAGTATGCTATATGTATGATGTTTCTATGCTTTGATCCAAGATGACCGAGTATGACAATCTTAATGTTGTGTGATGCAATGGTTCTTGCTTATAAGCTCTTTGCTTATCTTTCCCTTTTGCTTAAAAGCTTGTTTGGCTCTTTGTTGTTTGAGCTCTTTTCTCATGCAATGCTTCACGAACCAAGATAGCAATTCTCTATGCGAAGACAACTTTGTGACACAAGAGATGTTTCCAAGATATGCAACTCAATGACGGTATGTATGCTATGGGAAGTATGAAAACTAATGTGCACAAGTCACGTTGCCGGCAATACTCAAAGGCTAGTCTCGATGGGTAAGCTACGCAAAAGTAAGGCCATGGGGTTATCAATGCAAATGCAAGAGAGTATGATGATATCATGATACCAAGGTGATATGAATGTGAAGGTGATACCAAAGTGATGTAGCCGTTCGTAGTAGTCCTTGGCGAAGATGAGCGGTGGTGATGCCGAACCGTACCTAGATAGCCGAAACACAATAGGACACGGAAACCACAACTCAAATTCTCAAAGCAAAACGGGTCAAAATTGTCGGAGTTGGTAGCGGGAAAGGCTATGGTGGTGCTATGCGGAAGTGGTGGAGGTATGCGGAAGTGTATGTGGGTACCGGGACAAAATTTGGCGAGAGTTAGGCGGTAAACGGAGTGGATGATGGAATTGATGCTGTCAGGGGCCGGATGTCCGGGCTGATGGCTGGATGTCCAGGCTGGGCCGGATGTCCGGGCTGGTCGGGACGGATGTCCGGGCTCGGGATCCGAAGAACACCGCGTGGAGAGGTCAAATCCGGGCAAAATTCGGAAGATTTTGTGGATGAAATTTGGGGAAAAGATGGGGAAAAGCTAGATCTACCTGCAACACACGAAATCCGCGGATCAAATCCAACAAAACTTCATCACACCAACAAATCACAAAAAAACATTTGGGGCTATTTTTGTGGGGGAATTTTTGGATTAGGACGAAAAACAACAAAATCAAGCTAGAAAACAAAGAGAGGGGGCTCCGAAATCGTGATCAACATGGCTCATGATACCAAGATGATGTAGGGTATAACCCTAGATGGCCGATCTTTCACGAAAGGAGCGGATCCCTACGAAGAACGTGATGAACACGAGGGGAAACACGAGAGGAACACGAGAGAAATCACTCAACCAACAAGAATAGATCGCACATGCACTAGATCGATGAACACAAAGGTAAGATACAAGATCCAAAGTCAACAACGGACGATACAAACGGTAACCGGTTCTTCTCCGTGAGGAGTTCTTGATGGGGGCCACCCAAGAGGGGGTCTTGAATCCAAGGTGATCTTCTCCGAAGAGGGGCCGCAGTCTCTCTCAAGGAGGAGATCCGTAATGGATGAGCAAAGCTCTATCTCAACTATGAGCTAAACCAATGCTGACCCTAGAAAGAGGAAGGGGATGGAGTATATATAGTCTAGGGGGGCGAAGAGGTACATGGGCTTCGGCCCTTCACTGTGCGCAGACAGGCGGAGCCAGATGTCCGGGCGTCGGGCCGGATGTCCGGGGCTTCGGGAGGGGCTGTATGTCCGGGCTAGGGGGCCGGATGTCCGTGCTGACGGTGAAAATTACTGTAGGTTCTGGTGCGTGGCGCCGGATTTCCGGGCTCGGGCCGGATGTCCGGGCTGGACGCCGGATGTCCGGACCCTGTAGACTTGGGCGGCTGGGCTTCGGCTGCTGTGGTCGTTCCAGGGGCCGGATGTCCGGGGCCTGGAAGGTGAAATTGCCCGTTTCCGTTGGTTCTCTTCATCCATGGACTTGGCGGCTTGTCCGTCTTCACGTGCATCCTCGGGAGGTTCCTCTTGACACCTAATCATGCATAGCATATCGGACTTAGGTAGCAGCCATGTCTCGAGTGGATCATATGTGATATCACTAAGGAAGGAAGTCACCTCGTTCTCGAGAGCTCTAGCTCGTCCTCGTGTCATAGGTCCTCTTGGCTCTTGATGAGACGATGGTAGGTCCATGGGGATGATCATAGGATGCTCCGCATCAGCATAGTGTTGTGACATTCAGATGATTATTGAAATTGATTTTTTATTGGTAATTTATCTATAAATTTTGATCAAAATAAGTGTTTTACTAAACTACAAAATAATAATTATCACTTGATAAAGGTTGGTCGTAAGGAAGTTCTGAATACATGTTAAGCTGCAAAAAATTAGTCCAAGTAGCACCTGCATATATATATACACACACATACACACACACACAAACTTGATGAAATGCTGTTGTCATGGCTTTCGTCTGTTGGGCGTCCTGGCACCTCAAGCTTTGCATTGGATGCGCTAATATCCCGCCTTTGATTCACCGGCCGATGTGCCTACAGCGTTGCCGCATACAGATGTCTTCTTCTATGCCTTTCATCTCCGGGACGTGTGGCACATCCTTGAGTGTTGGCCGACGTGCCTCCGACGTTTCCGCATATAGATGTGTTGTTGCTATATGCCTTTGATCTCCGAGACGTGTGGCAGCGTCCTTGAGTGTTCACCGATGTGCCTCTGTCGTTGCCACATATAGATGTGTTGTTGCTATGCCTTAGATCTCCGGGACGTGTGTCAGCGGCCTTGAGTGTTCGCCGATGTGCCTCTGATGCTGCCGCGTAGATATGTGTTGTTGTTATGTCGTCGATCTTCTCTGAGACATGTGGTGGCGGTCTCGAGTGTTCATCGGGCGCGCATATAGATGTGACCCCGACGTTATCGCATGTAGATGTTTTGTTGCTATGCCTTCGATCTCCGGGACGTGTGGCGGCGGCCTTGAGTGTTCGTCGATGTGCCTCCAATGTTGCCGCATATAGCTGTGTTGTTGCTATGCCTTCGATATCCTGGATGTGTGGCAGTGGCCTTGAGTGTTCGCCGATGTTCCTCCTTCGTTGCCGCATATAGATGTGTTGTTGCTATGGCTTCGATCTTGGGACGTGTGGCAGCGGCCTTGACACTTTGCCAATGTGCCTCCAATGTTGTCGCGTATAGATGTGTTGTTGCTATGCAGTCAATCTTCTACGGGACATGTGGTGGCGGTCTCAAGTGTTCATCGGGCGTGCAGATAGATGTGCCACCGATGTTTCCACATATAGATGTGTTGTTGCTGAGCCTTCAATCTCCGGGACATGTGGTGGTGGCTTTGAGTGTTCGCGATGTGCCTCCCATGTTGCCGCGTACAGATGTGTTGTTGATATGCCTTCGATCTTCTCCGGGACATGTGGTAGCAGCCTCGAGTGTTCGTCGGGCATGCATATAGACGTTTTGTTGCTATGCCTTTGATCTTGTCCGGGACATGTGGCGGCATACTTGAGTGTTCGCGGGCATACAGAGTTGTGTGTACTTTTCAGCTTACATGTTCATATTCCCAAAGGAAATTAAGATGTGTGTGTGCTTCTATAAGAAATCGATCAGTCGCGTTGTGCGTGCTTCAGTGCGAAACCTGGGCGTATTCTTCATGGAGTTCAGTTAAGCCTACGCCATTTAGGTTTCCCTTTTACTGATAGTCCGTTTGTTTTTGGTCTGGTACATGTAAGTTTTATGGATTCTTGCACGTGTCAGTTCAAACATCTATTCTGCAATCCTAAAAAACATCTATGTTGTAAATCTGCACCGTTGATTTTCTTAACTTTAGAGCGATTAATCTTCACCATTCATTTTCTATCGTTTTAATAATATAATAGGTTCCTTTGATATTGTTGGGTAAGTCAACATGCAGATACTTGAAAAGAACACTTACTTTGAACAAAGTCTGGACGGATGATATCGTCGGGGAAGTTAGCATATATCTCATGACTAGGCTCTTTTATGTATAGTGCAATTTTAGTGCCAGCTTTCAGTACATAAAACTTAGAAATTTCTGTCTAAAGGCCCGTGGCAAAATAGGAGTGACCACATTCATCAAGTCTTACGGAAGCAAAAATTGTAAATCCATGGTTTGTTTTCAGTATGACATCCCTACAGTCTTGATTTATGTAAAGGGTAAGATTGTGTACTACAGATTATGTTGCATAGCAAGGGACGCGCTGCAGAAAATGGTAGGATTGTTAAAGAATATGGTAGCATGCAAATACGGGCGAAATTGAAAGAACTGTATAACAGTTGAAATCAAAGGACATAAATCTATAATTAAACAGATAGGGTAACCATGATGTCATGGAAATATGAGAGTAACCGAAAGAACAATACATCATTAATTTGCCTAATATAGAAAGAAGAGGAAAAAAATACCCTTTGATGTATATGCTGCATGTGGCACCTTTTATCCAAATGCAACAATATATACTATATGTTCAGGAAAGTAGGCCATGCCAACCGATTTAGGGTGAGATTGAACATACCGCGCGCATCCTCAAGTCATCTGGTACGGTGAGATGGAACTCCATGGATGTCTTGCCGCCGAGGCTGCAAAGTCCTGATGTGTCCGTGCACTGTACACTATATGAATGAAAGAAAATACTCAAATCAGCTCGAATAAAAATGAATTCACGACGATTTCGGCCGGGTGATTAAAGGAGGTAGATGAAGAGTGATAAGAGATGAGATAATATCTCATTAAATTAGTTATCTTGTCCATGAGAAAAAAACCTCAATACGGCGGATTCCCCAATCGGGCGGAGCTGGGTCGACCGCGAGCAGCGTCGAGAAAGTCAATGGCGATAGGCGGCGGCAAGCAAAAGTGGCGAAATGCGGTGGGGTTTGCCGGCAGCCTGGCGACGGCGACAACCGTCGAGCTAAGTGGTTGCCGCGGTGATAGGCGGTGCCATGCAGAGTCGCGGAGGAGATTGTGCAGGTGTGAATGGGGACCGGAGGGGGTGGCGGGCGGGGTGAGGGTTTTTGTGACGTGTGGATGGTGAGGGTTTTCTTTTTTCATTTTTTGAATTGGGTGGTGAGGGTTTTCAAGAGTTTTGGAGGCAACGGTTTGCTAGTGCCAATCGTGTGTGATGGACGTAACAGGGTAAATAAACGTCATTGCACACGGTTCCAATTTTGGGAATCGTGTGTGATTGACGTACTATCTCCGTACTGGTTTATTGGTCCCTTTGTAATTTGTGCCAATTTTGGATCAAAGATTTAACTAACAAATGTTTATGCATCTCACCAAAAATTATATCATTGAACACTATGTTCAAATACGCATCCAAGGATGTAATTTTTGCTGACCTGCACTAACATTTTGTCATTTAAATCTTTGGTTAAAATTTAACACAAATTACAAAGGGGACGAATAAACCAGGACAGAGGTAGATTCCATCAACCGAACTGATTGCACCCATATCCCACATTTAGACATAAGTAAACATAGATTAAACATACTCAGACATAGATAACAAGCGTACACAGGCATAGTTCAACCATAAGTACATAGTTCAACCGTCATTAAGCGTACTCAAGCGTACAATGTTCGATCCCACATCTCATCTCATCTGCCGGCACGATCCTGAAGCTTCTCCAGGTACTCAGTGTACGCGGCGTGCGCCGCTCTGTGAGAATACTTCTTCTTGGAGGAGACAGCGGCTCGTCCTCTTGCATGTGCCAGAACACTTTGATACGCGTGATGAAGCTTTTGGTTGCAAAATGGTCATCGAGAGCCGCTGTCCCAGGTCCTAATACGCATGATATGCATTCCCGCATAAAGCTCCCTGAGGATTTGCCTCTTGTACCTCCTCTGGCCATCTTCATCCTCGCCATCGACATCGTCAGACAACACCTATATATATAGTAAAAAAATGTGGCGTCAAATTAATGTTTACAAACTAATCTCTAGCGAACATTTGGCAGTTGCCAAAATTTGGCATCAAATCAATGTTTACATGCCGTAAATTAGCATTAGGAATTTATGGCTATTTTTTAGAAATATCCAGAGATTATGGTTTGATTTTTAAGCACAATCATCTGTGTACATACCAATCTTGAAGAAAATAATGGTACAAACATATATGTAGGTCATTCAAAATCAATTGTCAAGACTTGGCTAGGAATTATTAGCACAAACACTAACCCTAGTCGGATTATTAGCAGAAATCATTTGCACAGATGAAACAACTAATCACTTATCACTTGTACCATTGACACAATCAATACACTACATGGATGTAACAAAACTTACTCAGATTTCATGGATTGGGAGAACATAACCATATGATTTCTATTCCAAAAAGGCAGAGGTAGGACGCAAGAGTAACCAGAGAAACCCTAGGATGTAAATGACACATAAATGGGTATAGATGACTAAGCGGTTCTCCGTTGTCATCGGAGTCGTCGCCCCAGTCGTCACCGTAGTCGATGTGGACCTCCGGCTCCGGCTATGGAAGCACGAGCCATTGACGACGTTAGGGTGCAGTGATACCTTGCCGGCAGCGACGAAAACCTCTGTCTCCATCTCCACGCCGTGCTCCGGTGCTTCTGCAGCTCCGTCATTGCCACTCCCTCCGATGGGGCACTTCGACGACATCCTCATACACTGACGGCTTTGAGGACCGTGAGCGGCGTCGAGGATGCAAGCGGAGAGAGAGGATTGTGTGTGTGGCGAGGATGGGGGGTGCGGCTGCTCGGGCGCGCCATTAATATGTAGTAGGAGAGAGGCGGGCGGCGGTCAAGCCACTGGCTCGCCTCCCAGTGAGCCTGCGCACCAGACTGCTGGCATGCCTACCATCATTTCACACAGCTACTCGCACGCCTCCCGATGACACTGCACAGCGAGCACGCCTCCCGTCAATTCACACACCTTCATGCACGCCTCCTAGTCTGGCTGTGCCGCGGACTGCTCGCATGCGTCCCGTCAACTCACCCCTGCTCGCACGGCACACGGGTCGCGTGGCGGCACGTATTTTTTTTTTCTATTTTGATGATTAATGATGCCGCTTTATTGCTTAACCGAAGCATGGCACGTATCCGTTGTTGGTCTAACGCCCACGGTTCGAATAAATAATCCGTTTGCGATATTGGTTCCCAATTATTAATAATCTCCAGTTTGTAAGAAGATAAAGACTATATCAAAACTGGTCTCAAGTTTGACAAAAAAAGGTACAATGCCACTGTGTATTGGTGCCCATATGACAACGCGGTAAGTTTCATGAATTTCAAATAAGTTTTGGATGTACTAGGATTTCAAAATCAAGATTCTCAATGTTTGAAATTTCTTGCACGGGGAGTAAACATGCACCCAGTGAGACACATGTATTTTTCCAATCCATTTAGGTACACTATCACGTGTGCATGTAGCTCAAATTTGATTTTTGCACATTATACCCCTAGAAAATCAATCAATGTACTAAAACGTCTTAATGATCTCTGTTTTTTTTCAAAATTAAAATGTCCCTCCTTTGGTAACATATGTTCTCCGCGGGAAAATTTAACATGCATCGTAGTTGCGGTGGATGCGCGGGGTTTGTGTGTGCGTCTAGGGGGGGAGGGGTGGCTGGCGTACACTATGAGTCGTGAGCCATCGTGTGGGTTGGCTGTTTTGTGAGGCACGTGCCACATCAGAGTCGTGAATTCGTTATTTAAAACATTACACAACCCTTTCATACATACATGTTTTGGCCACATGCAGTCGGTGGTTGTCCTACACGACACTCACTCACGTGTGACGCTTTCTGTGGGCCCGCGAGGTCGTCGTCCATCAGTTTGACCAACAGCCGGCAGAGAGGTTAATTTGACCAGCAAGGTAGAAACTTTTTTGTTTGTGTTATGGTGGGAGTATATAGTACGCATCGAAGAGGTGGGAGGGGACTAGCATATATACTATACGTACGCGTCCGTGAACAAGTGCACCTCACGCAGTGTCGGGAATTTTCGGTTTCCGAGGCACGTGCCACATCAAAGTTGTGAATTGGCTATTCAAACATCACACAACACCTCTTTGGGCCACATGCATGCAGGCGGTGGTTATCCTAGGACACTCACATGTGACGCTTCCATCTGTGGGCCCGCGAGGTCATCTTTGATGCATGCATCACTTTGACCTATATCGGCAGAGGTTAATTAATTTGACCATCAAGGAGGATTCTTTTTGGGTTGTATTATGGTAGGAGCATATAGTATGCGTCGAAGAGGGGGAAGGGGGCCATCATATGTAGTACGCTTCATGAATCTCGCTCTGTGTGGGGACTTTACGGTTTTTGAGGCATGTGCCACATCAAAGTTGTGCATTTTGGGTATTCAACATATGTTTTGGCCCACATGCAAAGTGATGGTGGTTATCCTCTCGCACCCGTTCACGCGGTTATCAGCGATATCGATGCTTTCCATCTGTGGGCCCGCTTGGTCCATCACTACATTGCATGACAACGACAGAGGTTAATTGACTTAGGAGGGGATTATTATTTTTGTTTGTAATGCGGTATATATAGGTCATGCTCTGGGATGACATGATACAGTTTGAGCACACACATGCATGTGTACGCATGAATCCCTCCCATCGAGTTGAAGTGGCCAGTACCACGACATGTCATGAACCAATCTCGCTCTGTGTGGGGACTGTACAATTTTCGACGCACGCGCCACATCAATGTTGTGAATGGTATTCAAACATGCATGCACGCATCACCTCCATACATATGCATGTAGTGGTTTTCTTCGAACGGTACACTCCCTCGCGTGGTTATCGGCGACAAGCCTATATATTCGTGGGGCCGCATGGACATCCATGATCACTTTGACCGACAACAAGATAGGTTACCATGGCAGATTCTTCCTTTGGTTCGTGTTATCATAGTATAGGTCATGGTGAGATTCAGACCTAATTAAGTTTGAGCGCATACTATGCAGGCATGCATGCATGAATCCCCGTCATCGGCTCTAAGTGGTGTGACATACATATGCATCGTCAACTAACCCTTGCTCCATGTGGGGATTTCTGGTTCGAAAGCACGGTGCCACACCAAAGTTGTTCCACTGTGTATTCAAACATCAACACCTCTCCATACATATGTTTGGGCCAAACGCAGGCAGTGGTTGTCTTCGGGGACTAGCTACTTGCGTGATTATTGGCGAGCTAGCCCATCTCTAGTGTCTCATGGACGGCAATCACTTTGACCAACAGCAAGAGAGAGGTTGTACGACCAAGGTGGATTATTCTTGGTCCAATTTACAATACATCTTGGGGAGATGCCCTCTCCGGTCCGCCGACTGAAAGTGTGTGTGTGTGTGTGATGGAGGGGGCTACTACTTCGCACTTTGCTAGGTGAACCTCTGTGGGGGGGCGGTGGCATGCGTTCATAGCTTAGGATTCCCCTCCTGCCAACAGAGGGGGGCAAGCAATACCGTGCGCTTTGCGAGATAGGTGCCACATCAAAGTTGCATTTGGTATTTGAACATCAAACCACCCTTTTCATACATATATTTGGTCCACATGTAAGTGTGTATTTGTGTTCTGACCCTTTCCCGCGTCATTTTCGCCAAATTTATGAACATTAGACAAGTCGGATGTTGCAACAGACAAGTTTCACTCACACTAACCGTGTGCCACGCCGGTGTCCCTGGCACGCATATTAGCATACTACATTGGGCTCCATGAGGCTTCCCCTCTCAAAAATATCTACCCGCCTGAAGGTTTTTTCTGTTTGATAACACATGGTTCGACCGTGTGTGATGTTTGTTGTTCCCGCTCCCGCCTGCATCCCTTGAAAATATCTGCCCGCCTCGAGGGTTTTTCTATTTAATAACACACGGTTGTTATTTCCGGACCGTGTGCGATGCACCATCATCCAAATTTTCAATAGCCCCGACATTTCACTCCCGCATAGTAAAATTTTCAATAGCCGCGTCATTTCCTCAAACACACCCCCCGTCCCCCCTCCACACATACACACCCCAAAACCTCCTCGGGCACGCACGCGCGCGCACACACACACACACACACCACAACCCCTCCCTCGCTCGAAACCCTAGCAAGGTCGCCGCCGCCGCAAGGCCTCCATTGTAAACATTAGCTGGTTTGCCCGTGCAGCTTACCCACCGATCTCCATACCCAGGCCGCCCTAAGTTTCTTAGATGACGCCTGCCAAACAGCCCCTTTCCCCACAGATCCCCATCCCCCACTCTAGAGCGTCGTAGCCTAAGCCCGGCTGCAGGAGCCACTGACCCAAAAGAGGTGTATCGCGGTCTCTTTGCCCGACGTCATCAAGGTGGCCGCCGAGGAAGCTGATGAACATTACTGACCGCGGGCACTCAATCAGCGGGCTAGAGTATGCGGGTATGTCGCGGACGCCGGCTACGACATCGAGGTCATCGACAGTGACGGCTTGATGTGGGCTATGTCATAGGTTAAGTGGCCCACCCCCAACCCCTTGGGTTCAACCGCCGTCGATCTCATCCATGGCCGCACCGCTGATCTCCTCTAGCTTGCTTTCAAGAATTTGCTATCCTACATCGCCAGCGAGCTCCTTTTGTCATTTTTGAAGGACATGTTCTGCGATGCTGGCTTGGGATCCACAGCTTCCAAGTCAGACCTCATAGACGGCGACCACGAGGAGGGCACCCTCTTCGGCTCTTCCATGGGGAAAGAGCCCATATGCTCTTCCAAGGGGAAAGAGCCCGTTTGCGACATCAGGGAGGGCACCCTATAGCCGTGCTCTTCCAAGGGGAAGGAGCCCATCTGCGACAACATGGAGCGCATCCAGGGTCCGTGCTCTTCCCACGGGAAACAAGCCCATCTGTGACAAGTGAGGAAACCCATGATTTGTTTTGCCGTGCCTCTTCACAGGGGAACCCATGATTTGTTTTGTCGAGTCCTTTTTGTAGTGTAGTGAGAATATGTCTAGTTTTAATTGCTATATTTGGTTGTTTGCAGTATGCCTTGTTTATTTCAGTTGTTCACAATGTGATGCTCTAGATGTGCAACTATTTACTGTGAAGTACATTTTCAAAAATCCAATTTTAAACATACCAATAGGAATGCAAATATTTGCTTGCTGTTAAGCCTGTTATAGCTAGCATATGCCTCTTTAAAAGATTTTTGATTGTTCGGTTGTTTGTAGTTAGCATATTGCCAGTTTCAAATGCTATCTTTGGTTCATAGTATGGCTGTTTATTCCATTTATTCACAACGTGATGTTCTATATGTGCAGGTATCAACTGTGCAGTTCAATTTCATCAATACAAGTTTCAACAATAACCAGTGTACTTAGACGGGCATAATACCAGTTTAAATGACTATGTTTGCTTGTTGTTAAATGTTAGGCTTGTTGCAGTTAACACACCTTTCCACGTGTTTTGCTTTACTAGCATGCTTAAACCTGCACACTGAAGCTATATTTTGGAGATTATTTTGTCTGCCATGGATATATTTGGTCGATGTTTAGCCTGTTGTGCTTAACATGCCTCTCGATGTACTTACACATGACTATTTTGGCAACGACTGCTGTTTTCCATCAAGGTTAGTATCATCCCATGGCTTATATATACTCACTGTTCAGGATATCGGTAGATGGTACCATATAGGCCGGGGGCTGATAAGGGACTAATTGGTGAATCGGACTTTTAACTGAATATATCTGTAACCCATTTATAATTAGGTTAAATAGGGCCATATGTAATATATCTGAGGCTACATAGCAACATGCACTGTACTTAATGTCTAAATATGCAATCCTAGGCTACATAGCAACAAGGAAGAGTTTTACCTTACTGTTCTGATGATGTCTAGATATATGTGGATGAGCAGCTACACAGCCCCGTTTGGATACACTAACTTAGCTAGAGGTTAGAGTTAGTTTCTAGCTCATGACTAAGGCCTCCTTTGGTTCATAGGATATGAATGTTACAGGAATAGGAAAATCATAGGAAGTGAGATGACATGCATCTCAATTCCTATAGAGAAAGAGATGTTATTTGATGCATAGGATAGGAATTTTTCCATTGAGATAGGACTTTTAGATAATGTTATTTTCCTCCAAAATGTGAAGGATTGATTCCTATCCTACATAGGAATAGGAATCCATTCCTACAAACCAAAGGGCTTCAAAGGAATTTTTCCTTTGCAAATCCTATCCTATAGAAATCCTTTGAAATTCCAACAAACCAAAGGAGGCCTAACCCTGAACTAACTCAAGCCAAAGAGGTGTTTGGATGACAGGGTTAGATTGACAATAAATACACTAGGAGAACTAGCTCCAATTAGCACCACTTGGGTGGGATAGTTTTTTTTGGTGGGTTAGATGCAACTAGCTCAAATTAGCCCTCATGTTTTGATATACTTTAGGGCTATTTGAGCCCAAACTAGCTTAAACTAACTCTAACCCATGGATACATGATACGTCTCCATCATATCTACTTTTCCTAACACTTTTCCTCTTGTTTTCACTACAAAAAAATACACTTCCATGATGATACGTGTTTGTCACAGTAGGTCGCGTTTTCTGTCATGCATGTACATCAATGACAAATTTATGACAGAATCAAGATAGTCATACCTGTGCTGTCGTAGAAGTGTTCCATGACATTGCCAAAATTATCATCACGGAAGTGTCCACTTCCATGACGATAAATCGCGCGTCACAGAAGTGCTTTCGTCAAGGGTGACCGACACGTGGCATCCACCGTAACGGAACGCTGTTAAGCTATCGGGTCGGATTTTGGATCCGATAACCCGTTAACAGCCACGACCAATGCCGATTTTCCACGTGTAAAATTCTCATTGGCTGACGGATTCACGCGTCAGCTCCGCGTTGGCACAGGTGTCACTCATCCAACGGTCGAGATGGGCCTATGATATGTTGAGACATGGACCGGCCCAAAAGTGGCCCACAAAGTTTAAATGGGCCGGCCCAACCGAAGGCCCATAAGATTTAGCGGACCATAATGGGTCGGCCCAGCTAAAGGCCCACAAAATTTAGCGGACCATAATGGGCCGGCCCAGCTAAAGGCCCACACGATTTTGCAGACCATAATGGGCCGGCCCAGCTAAAGGCCCACAAGATTTTGCGGACCACAATGGGTCGGCCCAGCTAAAGGCCCACAAGATTCTGTAGACCATAATGGGCCGGCCCAGCTAAAGGCCCAGCATTCTCTGTCAAATCGGCCCATCAACGGCCTGTCCTAAACTTTTCATCAACGCGGCGCATGGTCACTTCTGGCCCGTTAACAGTCCGCTAAGTAATTGGGCCGAATTACGGCCCGGTGTATTTCCGGCCTGTTAAAGGTCCGGCTTCATTTGGGCCCATTTACAGGCCATCAAAACTTTCGGACCATAAACGACCATGAAGGATTTAGGTCATATTCGGCCATGTCTGACATTCGGCCTATTAGAGGCCCACTATAGCTTTGGGCCACTTTCGGCATGTTGTCATTTTCGGCCTGTTAACGCCGGACGTAAACCATGGGCCATATGTGGCCCAACGTCATATCGGGCCCATTAATGGCCCATATAAAAATGACGATAATCTAGCCCGACCGAAGTTCCGGCCTGTTAAAGGCCCGTGTATTAGGTCGGCGCATTTACGGCCCGTCCGAATTTCGGCCTGTCAAAGATCCGCTTCGTAAATGGGCCACCATTTCGGCCTGCTAAGTCCAGTGGGTTATTTGCCACAATCAGGGCCCAATCTCTCTTTCAGTCTATTAAAGGCCCATGGTTTTTATGGGCTCGAGATATTTACACCTGTAAATGGCCTATTTTTACTGAGGGCCCAAATTATGTTTAGGCCTGTTAAAGGCCCACCATGGGCACAGGCCTACCAGAAAAATATGAAAGCTTATGCCGATTTAGGCCTAGATATTTTTAGTGGGCTACATGCCAATTTCGGCCCGTAATCGTTTTTAGCCCAATTGGAATGGGCCCGACGAATGTTGGCATGTTGGGCTCCTACGAAGCTTTCGGCCGATTACATTACTAAGATAAACCTACACTATACAAAAATAGCATCGTAATTACTGCAGCCTGAGGTAGCATCATAAATGTTGTATCACAACAAAATAAATTCCAACCATACAACAAAAGGCCTGTTGGCATAAAGTTTACAGTCCTTCCAGATAAAAGCACCATCAGATGTATAGAAGCACAGATCATTTGACCTGAGTGCTAATGTTTCAGGCTGTAGAATCTGATGGAGCAGCACGATCTCCACCTTTTTTTCCGCCATTGCTCTTGAACAACGAAGCGAATGTCTGATAGTCTGGTTTCAAAACCATTCATATCTTGACGACATTTCTCAACCACTATTCTTGTTTCCAAAACAACGTCCATTAGGGATTGGACTTGTGTCTGGAGCACAGATATATCACTCTGTCTAGCAGGAAGATTTTGTTCAGTAGGCGATTTGGACGAGGTTACCTTGACAACCAACCCAGAATTACGCAGGAAGATGCTTTTTGCACTGTTAGTGGAGAGATACTGACGCACTGCAGCAAGAGGTGACATTGTGCCTGTAGTAGCCTCGTCACCTTCAGGTGGTTGTGGCTGTTCAATCATTTGTTCCATAGCTTCCTGAAAGTTTGAACTTGTAGATTAGTGTACCAGATAAGTTACTAATGAGACAAAAACAAACAAAGTAGGTTAAATGTTTATACATACCTTATTTTGGTGAACTACTGTAATACATTAGCATGTATTGTAGTGCCAACTACATAATAAAATCACTTTCGGAACATATGTCCATGTAGCATGCCTACTGTATTGTCTATTTCCTCACATTCGTTGACATCTAAGGATAAAGAGACATGGTTTAAAGTAGGATGAACATAGTATGACATCATTCATATCATGGGCAAACAGATATAAAACAAACAGGCTATTTTATCATTGTGTGCGCACGTGAACATAACAACTAGATTACAAATCAAGACCAAAAGAATATCCTTCATCTCTTTTAAACCATGTAAGGTGAAATGATACGTTAAGACAACTTTGAATAAAAGTGAACATAATAACTGACATTGGCTGCAAACCAAGTAGTTAAATGAACACATCACAGTACCAATCAGTTCAAGGCAGGAGGAGTAAGGACTTACAACAGCGGCTTGAACTGGTGTGCTCATGCCCTTCATCTTGCTGGTGTGGCAATCCTTGAAGATTTGCACTGCATTCGGTTCAGGTTCTTTTTGGTCCGCATGGGCTTTCCTCTGTATTTTGAACAAGTCAATATAGATACGATAATATGGCAGAAAAAAAAGAAGGAAGTAGCAGCTATTTACAAGAGCTTCACAGTGTGCAATATAGCTACGAGATCCTGTTGTCTGTTGGAATTTCACTTTAGAACGGTTTGTTTTGTTCTTCAAACAGTTAGCCTAGAAGAAGATACACTCGTAAGGCACATACATAAATACAAGTTCAATATGTGGTCTAATCAAACACATATAGCCTACCTGATACTTTGGATCAGACCAGTGTTTAACGAGGGCTGTCCAGTCTTCATCTGTAATATATTCCACTGGAGATGTTTGGGCGATTTCATTGTTAGCCTTGCCTTCAAAGTGAGATTTTCTAAGGTGGTACCGATACTGTTGCAGAGCAGACTGAAAAACATGAGTGCATGCTTGTTTAGTTGCATCATCTTTCGGATCCAACTTGAACCTCATCTGTTGAAAAAAGAATGTGAGTCTTATTAGGAGGAAGCTAGAAAGTATGGGACAGAGCAAGACAATATTACTAATTGCGATGAATAACATTACTTACGGATAAATGGTTAAGGAAGGTGTTAAACTGGGTATTGTCTTTCTCATTCCTGTACTGGATCCACGTTGGGAGGATACGTGCATGGCACCTAACGGCAACGGCTGCCTCTGATACTAACTTGGCTGACTCTGTAGCATCACGTGGCCTTTTTAAACCTACGTCAAAATGGATCTCCATTCTTCCTCCTTTAGATTTTGGTAATCTGTCAAGCATTATCCCTGATGTCTATTTCCGCTTGCGCCGTGGTGCTAGTTCAACAACGAATATGGAAAGTGTTGGTGTACATCAAATTGTGAGAGTACATATAAAGGAGCATGCAACTGCAACTTGACTCGGTCAGGTACCGTCTTGGTGTTGATGCTCATGAGGTTCATTTGATCTTGCCAACTCCTGTTGTGTCAGCAGTGCTTCGGAAGTAGTGTTAGGTGTGAAGGCAGCTTGGGAACTGGCCAGTTCCGGAGCAAACGAATGAGTAACTGGTTGAGATGCTGGTACAGTTGAAGCGGATGCTGCAGCTGGTGGAGCAGGTGATACTGTGTTTGTATATTTAGCCGGTGGACTTGGACCTTCTACTGCACTATAAGTACCAGCGGAATCTCGACGGCAGAACCTTTTCCGTTTCACCCGACGAGTAACAGCACTCCCTACTATATTATTTTCCTTGCTCTTTTTTGACTTTTCCATATCATGCTGTACCCACAACACAAAAGAATAAAATCACTCTTCAGAACTCATTGATGCATGATACAGACAAACAATACTTTGATGTAAGACAACCTTATGAGGATGGAATATGTAAGAAAAACAGGACGGCATGGCATATTCACAGCTACGATGTGCAAACTAAGCAGAAGGATTTTCAAGAAAATAGAACTAATGCAAGCTAGACACCATATGAAAGATGCAACCAATATTACTCTGCCAAGTTAAAAGTGTCTTGTCATAAGTGGCAATTCGAAAAATTAGAAGCAGTACAACATAGAAATCAATGCAAGATGCAACCACTATCAAACTGCCATGTTAAAAGCGTCCAATCATGAGTGACTGATGCGGGATACACAACAGCAGTACTTTGATGTAAGAACATGGTATGATAGATAGATGCAGTGTATTCTACACACAGAAAGCCATGTCATATGCACATGTATAATGTATAAACTCAGCAGGTGCAATTTAATCAAAATAGAAGAAATACAGGCTAGACAACATATGCAACATGAAACCAATTATCACACTATCAACTTAGAGCAAGCACCTGCGATGGTGGAGTACAGGAGATGAACTCATCATGTAGACTTGGGACTTCAACTTCATTAGCAGTAGCAGTGGCAAATCTAGAGAGTCTCTGTTTGCGTCGGTCCGAAGGACCACCAACATCCCCTAACTTACTCTTTTCCTTCCTATTTTCTGATATTGCCTTATGAAGTCAAAACCACAAGAAGATGAATAAAATTAGCTCTGCATAACTGGTTGATGCATGATACAGACGAACACTACTTTGATGTAAGGCAAGCGCAGGATAGGAGGATGGAATATATACAAAAAAAAGACAGCATTTCATATTCACACGTATAGGAGGATGGAATATGTATGAAAAAACAGTAAGCGGAAGGCATTTCAACAAAATTAGAAGAAATGAAAGCTAGGCACCATATGAACATGCAACCAATATCACTCTATCAGGTAAAAAGTGTCTCGTCATAAGTGCCATTTCAAGAAATTAGAAGCAGTACAAGCTAGAAGACAATGCAAGATGCAACCTACATCACAGTCCCAAGTTAAATGTGTCTTATGGGTAAGTGATCGTTGCAGGTATAAGTTGTAAGCTACGCAGATGCAATTCAACATAATCAGAAGCAATACAAACTAGACATCATACGGAAAACGCAACCACGTATAACAGTTCCAAGTAAGAGCAAGCACCTGTGATGGTGGAGTAGGGGAGATGTGCTCATCATGTACACGTATGTTCTAGAAACAGGAACGCGTGTCATATTCACACGCATTATGTGTAAAGTAAGCAGATGCAATTCAAGTTAGAAGCAATACAAGCTAGACATCATACGCAACATGCAACCACATATAATAGTGTCAAGTTAGAGCAAGCACCTGTGATGGTGGAGTAGGGGAGATGTGCTCATCATCTACACAGCTACGTTGACTGTCCAGCCTTGTGTTGTCTTGCGAATCTTGTTGGGAGGATGGCGGAGTAGAATCTGTAGAGACCCCCTGTTTGAGTTGCTCCGAAGGACCACCATCATCCACTGCCGGACTAATTTCCTTCAGCTGTAATGATTTTGCAGTGTGAAGTCAAACCGATAAGAAAAAGGAATAAAATTCGCACTTCAGAACTCATTCATGCATGATACTGACGAACACTACTCGGATGAAAGGCAAACACATGATGCGAGGATGGAATATGTATGAAAAACAGGATGGTGTGACATATTCACACCTATGATGTGGTAACTAAGAAGAAGGCATTTCAACAAATTAGAAGCACTGCAAGCTAGACACCATATGAAAGATGCAACCAATATCACTCTGCCAAGTTCAAACTGTATGGCGTTTCAACAAATTAGAAGCAGTAAATGCTAGAAATCATATGCAAGACACAACCAATATCACAGTGGCGACTTAAAGGTGCCTTATCATAAGTGACTGATGCGGGATATGCAAGAATAGTAGTCTGATGTAGAAACAGGAACACATGTCATATTCACAGGTATTATGTGTAAAGTAAGCAGATGCAATTCAACAAAGTTAGAAGCAATACAAGCTAGACATCATACGCAGCATGCAACCACATATAATAGTGCCAAGTTAGAGCAAGCACCTGTGATGGTGGAGTAGGGGAGATGTGCTCATCATCTACATAGCTACGTTGACTGTCTAGCCTTGCGTTGTCTTGCGGATCTTGTTGGGAGGATGGCGGAGTAGAATCTGTAGAGAACCTCCGTGTCAGTTGCTCGGAAGGACCACCATCATCCAATGCCTTGCCAATTTCCTTCAGCTTTATTGATTTTGCATTGTGAGGTCATACCGACAAGAAAAAGGAATATCATTCGCTCTTCAGAACTCATTCATGCATGATACTGACGAACACTACTCTGATGAAAGGCAAAGTCATGATACGAGGATGGAATATGTACGAAAAAATGGACGGCTTGACATATTCACACCTATGATGTGGTAACTAAGCAGAAGGCACTTCAACAAATTAGAAACACTGCAAGACACCATATGGAAGGTGCAATCAATATCACTCTGCCAAGTTAAAACTGTCTCGTCATAGGTGGCGTTCATCAAACTAGAAGCAATACGTGCTAGAAATCATATTCAAGACGCAAACCAATATCACACTGCCAACTTAAAGGTGTCCCATCATAAGTGACTGATGCAGGATACACAAGAAGGGTAGTTTCATGTAAGAACATGGTGTGATAGACAGATATAGTATGTACCAAAAACAGGAAAGCGTGTCATATTCACATGTATCATGTGTAAGCTAAGCAGATGCAGTTTACACTAATTAGGAGCAATACGAGCTAGACACCATATGCAACATGCAACCAGATATCACACTGCCAAGTTAGAGCAAGCACCTTGGATGGTGGAGTAGGGGAGCGGAGACTTGGACCTTGTAATGCACTATCAGTACAAGGAGAATCGGTACAGATGCTCTGTTTACGTTGTTGCAGAGGACCACCATCATCGCCTTCCTTACTCTTTTCCTTCCTCTTTCTTGATTTTGCCTTGTCAAGTCAAACCCACAAGAAAAAGGAATAAAATTTGCTCTTCAGAACTCATTGATGCATGATACTGACGAACACTACTTTCATGTAAGGCAGCCGCATGATAGGAGGATGGAATATGTATGAAAAACAGGACGGCGTGACATATTGACATGTATGATGTATAAAGTGTAAACTAAGCACAAGGTGCTTGAACTTGTTAGAATCGATGCAAGCTAGAAACCATATGAAAGATGAAACCAATATCACTCTGCCAAATTAAAAGGGTGCCCTAACAAATGTATTTGACCAAATTAGAAGCAATACATGGCAATAGGCTAGAAATAATATGCAATATGCAACGAATAAAGGTGACTCATCGTAAGTGATTGATGCAGGATACAGAAGAGAGGTAGTTTCATGTAAGAACAAGTTTAACACATAGATGTAGTGTGTACCAAAAATAGGAAGGCATGTCATATTCACAGGTATAGTGTGTAAACTAAGCAGATGCAATTTACCCTAATTAGAAGCATTACAAGCTAGACACCGTATGCAACATGCAACCACATATCACACTGCGAAGTTAGAGCAAGCACCTGTGATGGTGGTGTAGGGGAAGTGCGGTCTTCAGGTATAGAGCTACGTTCAATATCTTCATTTAGGCTTGCTGTTTCTTGAGAATCATGTGGAGAGGATGAAATTGCATTGTTTATAAGAGTATTGCGTCTCATATTAACCCACGCGCGTGACTGTCTCATCATAAGCGATAGACGCAGGATACACAAGAACAGTAGTTTGATGTAAGAATATGGTGTGATAGGCAGATGTAGTATGTACCAAAAACAGGAAGGCGTGTCATATTCACATGTATAATGTGTAAGCTAAGGAGATGAAATTTAACAAATTAGGAGCATTGATGAGGGATACACAAGAAAAGTAGTTTGATGTAAGAACATGGTTAATAGAAAGATGTAGTATGTACCAAAAACAGGAAGGCATGTCAGATTCACAGGTATAATGTGTTAACTAAGCAGATGCAATTTACCCTAATTAGAAGCATTACAAGGTAGACACCATATGCAACATGCAACCACATATCACACTGCCAAGTAAGAGCAAGCACCTGCGATGGTGGTGTGGGGGAATTGCGGTGATCAACTAGAGAGCTACATTGACTATCTTCATTTAGCCTTGATGTTTCTTGAGAATCATGTGGGGAGGATGACACTGCACCCTTTAAACGAGTAGGGCGTCTCACAGTAACCCACTCGGGTGACTGTCTCATCATAAGTGATTGACGAGGGATACAAAAGAGTATTAGTTTGATGTGCGAACATGGTTAATAGACATATGTTGTATGTATCAAAAACAGGAAGGCATGTCATTATCAAAGGTATAATGTGTAAAGTAAGCAGATGCAATTTAACCAAATTGGAAGCAATACAAGCTAGACTCCATATGCAACATGCAACCACATTTGACAGCGCGAAGTTAAAGCAAGCACCTGGGATGGTTGTGTGTGGCAATTGAGATCATCAACTGCAGAGCTACGTTTACTGTCTCCAACTGCTGACACTGCACCCATTAGAGCGCTGAAACGCTTAGTGCTTATCTTCAACTTACACTGGAGCGACTTCTGTCTTTTCTTTTCTGCATTCATCAACACTTCGTCAGAGTCTGAAATACCCATGCATAAAAAACAATAGTGTGAGTATGGGTGAAGTGTGTGCACAATTAGTACATTGTAAAGGTAGCAGATAGCAGGTCGGTGAGAAATAAATGATAGGAGACATATGATAGCTCTACAACATGCATGGCACACTAAATTACTACAGGATTCTATGAAAATAACAGTCGACTGAAAGCAAATAGGTCAGTCCATTTTTTCTGCACCGTCCTATGTACAAAGAACGGGAAGATCGCCTTCATCTACCTCCAGCCAGTCAGTGTTGACGATCTTCCTCGAAACGCCAGCGACCACCGGCCCAGTATTCCTCCCCTTCCTGCGCCCTCCCCTCGACCTCACCGCACTGCCGTGCTTGGCATCGCCCCCCGGCCATCCATTCAAGCCCCGCCGACCTCCAGATCGGGCGCAAGCAGCTCCTGCGCCCCACACCCCTATGATAGACACCGATGCACCGCTTCCCCGAGGAACAGTTGGACTAGGTGCTCCGCGCGCCTAAGCGGGTGCTGCTTCTTTTAATTGCGGTTCGACTGACCCTGAATTGAAATCCAGGCAGGCTACTGACCTCTAGCAAAGGTGAAATAGTAAAAGGGAGGAAACCTTGTGCATTTAGTATCACGAAGAAGATGCAGTAAGAAGCGCTCAACTAGTTTCTTTCGTGGGATGAATACGGTGTGAGCGGAGACGTAAGATTTGCACGAATAAGGGAAGAGGAGTACCTCTTTCTACTGGCAGTGCTGTGTCCTCCTTCTGTTTTTCCGACGATCTTCTTGTTGTTCGCCGGAAACCAGAAGTTGTGGAGGACGGTCCAGCCTTGGACGAACCCATGGCCAAGTTGTTGAGTGTGGTGCGGTGGCCATCTGTCTGCGGCGGGGAAGCAGATCCGAGGCGGCGAACGACGGCGTAGCGGGAACAGCTCCGGTGCGGTGGACGGTTGCGACAGTGGAGCCGCAGCAGTGAGGCGCAGGACGGCGTGGTCAGAGTGGTTCTGGTACGGCGCACATCGGCGTCGGCGTCGTGGAGGCAGCTCTGCCTCGGCTTCAGCTGCTAAGTCCTTGAGGGCGTTGCGGTTGCGGTTGCGTTGGACAACGACGTTGGGGTACCGGCTCCGGCGTGATGGAGGAGGGCGGGGGTGGATTGGCCGCTATGGGGTGGAGGACGGAGGAGGCTGGGGTTTTGCGGCTGATGGAGAGGGCGTTTTCGCGCCCACGGAGTATGAATGGGGAAACGGAGGGAGGTGGGGAACTAAGGGGGAACAATGTTTCGGTTTGAGACGCGCTTGCTTGAAATTTGGGGAAAGTTACAAACTGTGCCCCCATCTAAAATTTCAGACATATTGCGGGTTGGGGGTAGGACAGTCATGTCAGGTGTCCCAAATGTGGGCGGGATAGATTTCGGCCGAGCGCATGGGTAGGCGCCCACGGCGTATGAATGCTTCTCGGAGGCGGTTGAGACTGGCGTCTTGGTGAAGTTACAAACCTACCCCGGTTTAGACCTTTGGACATCGGGCCGATAGGCTACACGGGCCAGAGTCAGGATAGTAATTTCCTACCACCAAAACATTAGTCTCGCGCGGTTTCGGGTGACCAGAGGCCTATTTGGCGCTTCGTTCAACATTTGGGAGCAGAAGCATTAACGTTTTCGGTTCTCTTGAATTGAACTTTCAGGATTTGTCAAACTTCACAAATCTTTACTCTTGAAAATCCTAAAGCTACGATTATTTTGGAATGGAGGGGGTACATTTGAATATACATTGTACACGAGTATATATTAAAAAGTATGCAACTTACCGCAGTTCATGCATGGTTCCAGATATAATCTCCTTGGTTGCAAAAAAAAGAGTTAGATATGCGTATGAATATATATAGCATGTTCAAACTCACAACAAAGATTGATGCCCCCTTTTACATCTGATTTACAAATGCCATTATCTCGGGTTCAAATAGATGAATGCACTTCCTATGAATTCGAATCTTCGAATCCCCCTTTATGTTGAATTCGACATGTATTCTATTTCGTAGCTAGCAATTTGGAATGTATCCATGCAAGTGACAAATGTATAAAGTGCTTCACACTAACAACATGGAGTGCACTAATTAATGTTTATATATGAATTGCAAAAGCATCCATTGCCTGTATTTCAAACCTCTCTGACTCTATGGATCGATAATATGAAATAAACACATGCACGTGCTAGAATTCAATAGAGTATGGGTGTCTGATAGACCGATTTTCGTCCATACGCAATTTGCAAAATTCATGATCTCATCCAAAAATAATAATGCCATTTATATTTTAATTTAATGCGTAGAACCGCCTTTTACACGTAGATGCACTATGCCTCGCCCCGTTCTCACAAACGCGTTATATATCTCTCTATCTAATGCATAAGTGCACACACTTCATATGCATCGGCATTTCTCTTTCACACATGCTCACAATCTCTCTCAGGGTGTCGGGGTGTCTCACGCACATGCTCTCTCTGTTTCTCTCTCTCTCTCTCTCTCTCTCTCTCTCTTTCTGACTACTATGTACCACTCTTTTCACTAATCTCAGTTGGAAAACACTATTTCTCTCACCTGCATATATACACATGCACGGTCTCTACTAGCCCTCTATACGCACATATATGTGCCTACGTGTCTCCCGCACGCACATTATCTTTAGGCCTCTCCCCCACACATTGCCCCCCCCCCGACACACCTCTCTCTTAGTAGTTGGCAGATATGATTTCATCATATCATTCGGTAGGATATCCCAGGCTGTTAGGCTGGATGGTAATACGAGGCAAACTTTTACCCTAGTTCGGATCGGACCCTTGCAGTTGAAGAAAGAGCCTACTCCTGGTACTGTATATTAGTGATAGGGGTGTGTACAAAGTACATGTGAATACCAGGCATTGTGAGTGTGTGTATACTATCGATGAACTAGCCCCCAAGCTTGTATAACATACTAAGGGCCTAGGGTTACAAATCATATATAGTCGGCTTATCACCAGTGGGGATAGAGTCCTCCGCGACTCTGGTAGCTTCGTGTTGTACGCCGAGTCCTCCACATGGGTCTTCGTATAACACGTCTCGGTCCAACCTATATGTGGTGCAGGATGGAACCGACCCATGAGTCTTCATGTTGACCCACCACAACTAGAAATGATGTGCCCACCACACCACACACGCAATCGGCCACTATGAAAATAAGCATATACAATAGTACAACGGTATCTAGCTCACGATACGTCTCCATATTTTGTTGATGGCACTGGCGGACTTTGCATTTGATGCGTGCTCCGTATTTTGTTGACGACACTTACGGTCATTGTATTTGAAGCGAAAGCACAATATGGTCACTGGACTTCAGAATAAGCTCATCACGGTCACCACATACATTTTGTTGTGCTAACCAACATGTGGTTGGATGGTTAGAGGACAGTGGTTTCTCGAGCCCACCAAGGTTAAAGTCCCGGTGCTCGCATTTATCTTGTGTTAATTTTAGTATTTTCCGGCGATGTACCTTCAGTGGGAGGAGACGTTCCACTCAACTACGAGGCACCTATGGTGACTTCGTAAAATCTCAAGATCATATATGCTGGCCCACTCTCTCGAAGGTGCTCATAAGGGTAGCGTTCGCGTGTGTGCGCTTATAGCGGTGAGTGCTTGCGCGTATATATGAGCCCTTACGTCTGTACCGTGTTAAACAAATACATACCATGATTATACGGTCAATGGCTCACCCGTACAACTCCGTATTTTGTTGATGACACAATCAATTGACCAGTCAAACGTTCCACGTGGCGCAACTAGTGTTGCACCATCGGGGCGCGTAACCGTGGGGCCCACCTGTCAGCCCCTATATGAAAGAAAGAAATGGTAGTTTGAGTCTGTACTGTGTTAATAAAATAGGAGTACATTTTAGGGTGATCATACGTTCACTGGCTCACCATACAGCTCCGTAATTTGTTGATAACACGATCAATTGACCAGTCAAACGGTCCACATTCAGCAGCGCACATTACCATAGGGCCCACCCGTCAGCGTGTATATGAAGGACAGAAATGGTAATAAATTAGTGGTCGGTGGGTATTTGAAGTCGTGAGACCTCTGGTTGGCAGTCACCGGCGGTTGGGGGGCGTTCATTGGGCGGTGGGGTGGGGATCCCCGGAGAAAAAGCTCGGCGGGGGGGGGGGGGGGGGGGGGGGTGCTAGAGGATGGCCGGTGCAGCGGCGGACCGGTGGTGGGGACTGGTTTCAGGGAGGGCAGGCCGGCCGTGTGCGGTTTGGCCGGTGGTGGCTGGCGGCTCAGGGGGGTGGAGTTTGATGATAAACTGGAGGCCCTTGATTTCGTATCCAACGACTGGAAAATCTAATGACCAGAGATGAAAAAGTCAGTTGACTGACGTGTAGCCTCACCCCGCACGTACACATGCACGCACACAAGACACGCACGCATGTAGGCATGCAACACTGACACGTACACACGCACGCATGATGGCGTGCAACACTGACACGTACACATGCACTCACGAACACACGCACGTACGCACCCATGCATGCAACACTGAAACGTACCCTTGCACGCACGCAACACTCGCACGCCTGCATGCACACAGCACACGACGCAAGACATACGCTCAACCTATACGTGCATGCAGCCTTTGTTAAGGACATGGATTGTTACGGGTATTAATCAATCTTATCTGTGATAAGCAGAACATTGATGTTTGCAGCGGTCTTTCTGAATCACAACGTATCGAACGGGCTATCAACATAGTAGGCTTATCTACATGAAAAATATGACGTCACACTCAATGAACAATCATCGGTTTATGAAATGCCCGCTTCTGACTGCCCTAGCCCACCAAGGGTTCCTCTGCTGTTCGCTGCCTGCGTTGGGTCACTGACATGCAGGCCATGCACCCAAAGAGCCCACACGTCAGTGGAAGAACGGCACGTTGTCCTAGGTCAGAGTCGAGGGCGCCACTCGCGGCACGCCCGGCTAAACATGCCTCCGTGCCGCATTCAAACGCCTCCATGAAACCCGCCCGTGTGGAAGCCGAGAAACCCACTCTGGACACACGTCCGTTCATGACCGGGCCGACGTTAAACACAACGCCGGCCGAGATCCTCCCATCCGTCGTCTATTTAATCTCCTATTTAAACGAGGCCAAACGCCGCCCAAGAATCGCACACCTCCGCCGCTCCCCTATCTCCTCCACCATTTTGTCCACTCTTACAATGGCTTACGGAGCGTAGTTATTCCGCATCCAAGCCGGCTGGGTAGCCCGCCGGATACGAGCTATGCAGCTCGCTGATCCACCTCCCTCCCCTCGCCCGACGGAGCCAGTTGCCGCCCCAAGCCAACGCGCGGTTCAGCAACTCGCCGCTCCAGGCCAGCTCGACGAGGAGCGGTGCACGGGCGTCGTTGCTGCCGTCCACGCTGCCGCCTCGTACGATGTCTCCCGTTTCTGTGGCCGAGACTCCCATGCCGGCGGCCGCGCCATGCAAGTAGCGACAGAAGCCGGGTGCGCGGAGAGCGACGAGTCGGTGGCCAGCGCCTCCGCGTCCGCCGCCATCATCGAGGAGAAGTAGAACACGGGAGGCCGCCGCCGCTTGGGTCCCATGAAGGCCAGCGAGGAGGTGATGCCGGCGTACACATCAGGTGTCTTGCCGGATCCTTTTGTTGCAAGGACCTTCGTCGACCCCGCATGGGCTCCACGGAAGAGGGGAATGCTAGGATGAACTCGAGCCGGTGCCGGCCATGGCGAAGTAGTGGCCGGTGATGAACTCGAACCGGTGCCGGCCACCATCATCTTCGGCACCAGCCAATGATATCAGTTGGGCAGTGGGGAAGCGAGCCGTCCTTTGCGCTGAAGCATATACCTCCGGGGCTCCCAGCAGTCCGGTGATCGTGCTGCCGGACATGAGGAACACAAATCGATCGGCGGGCGACCATTTAGGCCAGGTATTATATACCTGTGCTGTCCAGAACTAGCACCGCGTAGTTCATTTGAATGTAATGAAATCCGTCATGTTTGTATGAAAATCCGGTATTTTATATGATTTCCATCGTTGTTTATATGGAATATCAGTTTGTCTACGTGTTTGCATGAATTTCTTCCGGTTGGTTGAGTTGCTGTCATAATGTGTGCGGCTACGGTTGGATGACGTAATTTGCGGGTCGCCGGTCGGTCTGCGGGTAGCTCGGGCGGCGTTGTGGGACAAAAAACACAGCTCGTGCGAGCTCCTCTCCAACGTGCGCGCTGGAGGATGCATGACAGCATGAGCACCCGAGCCATTCCTCGTTCATCGGTGGCAAAGGCACCGGTGGACAAAAGGGTCGCCAATATTTTGGCTACCCCGGGCAAGATCCAAACAGCCCCTCCCAACAGATTCAAATCCCTCGTTCGCCGTGGAATTTTTCCATGTGTTGTTTTCATGGACTAGCAAGATGCCAATGCATTGCACGAAACATCAAGATGCATTTTTTTAAAACTCCCGCATGCATGCAAGGGATAATTAATGTCCTCCTTTGCTAGTACCACGAGGCAAACACCATTAATATTGAATCGATTAGTGTTAGTGGCCTTGTATATCTACAAATTGTAATTTTGATAGTGGCCCCTTGTATATAAAAATGGAGGGAGAAAGATGAGAGATAAGGTGAGGAGGAGTGGGGCGTGGTGGTAACTGGTGGTCGGACTGGGCGGAGGCATGGGGATGGATGGCGCATTATGTCTAGGTTTGTATCTGTCTCAAACACACCCACGTAGGTGGGGGACGTGCACGAAGAGAAGAGGTGCACGCACGGCGCACGTACTCCCGTCTCTTTCCCAACCACACCCGAGCGGGTACACGGTGGAGCTCATTTCTGTACTTAAAAGGCAGCCCACGTGGTAATTTGGCACGTGTACTGGTTGTCCACTTGGTGGAGGGAGGATCGTCTACCATGGGTGAACAAACAAATTGCGACTTGACGCGTTATGTTAAATTAAAAAAAGAGGCAAACCATGTGGGGCCTACCTTAGAGGCAAGGCTCTATACACTGGAGTACTTTTGATGTGTCCCGTCAACTCGCAGAACGAGGAGAAGCTTGCTTAGTACGCCGTCTCCCCCGCCCACGGGCGCGGTGGCTCGCAGTTTGAGGTGAAGCTTGCTTACGAGTACTACTACTACTACTATACGCCTTTACGCCCGCTCCCTCGCACACGCGCGCGGTGGCTCGCAGCACGAGGAGAAAATTTTACTACTCCCTCCGTTTACTCCTCGTCCCTACTACGTACTTTGGTTAGTACTCCCTCCATTTACTTATACAAGGCCACTATAAAAAATACATTTTGCATCTATACAAGGCCACAAATAGTAATCAAGACAAAAGTTACTACTCCCTCCTTTCCAGTTTATGGCTCAATTTGAAAATCTCTCCAACGAAGGTAGACGGTGAGTGGTTGAATTAATTTCGTAGTTTGCACAAGTAATTAGTACGCTCGTTTTTCTCAAGAAGTTATGTTTACCGAGGCATTAATTAGAATGAATGCATGAATGACCACTAAATTTCCATGAACTTGTACATGCATTGGTTAGTTTCCTCTTGACACTGCTTGCGTCGGGTGATCTAACGCACCTCGAAATCCAACATGTAATTGTACTAATACTAGTATAGTAGAATTGAGACTTATCAAACGGAAAAACGAATGTTTTTTAGATGAGCTCTATAAACCCTAGTGGGTACGTACACCATAAAAACAGATTTTTCCAAAACTAAGTCGCTCCCTTTCATGAATTCTGTAGTATACTCCTCCGTCGACGCTCCCTTTCATGAATTCTGTACTTCCTGTCGCCGACATGTGGGACATATAGCAACCGGGTCGACGTGTCAAGCGCCAAATAACAGTGCAGAACAGCAGGGGGGCGCACGCCACTCGTACCGGCCCAGTAGTAGTAATGAGCAATGAGGCGTCAAATCACAATGCCTCACCTTCCCAGACGGACGAAGCAACCATTATTTCACACTTCGGTTCGCCATCATCTCAAACCACGTAGTATTGCTTCTGCCTCAAGAGGGACACGCGCATCGCCTTGGTACATCATGACACGTGGGACTGCATGACATGCCATGCTCCCCCACCGATCGCTCGGTAAAATCACCTCATTTTTACTATACTTCCTCCGTATCGGTTTACTACATGGCATGGACGTCGTTCTAGGTTGAGAATTTAACTGGCTATATATGTGATGAACAGTACTCTAGCCTTTTAAAAAATGTATACTTTTTACAGTAGTACTATCGATGGATTGCGCCATGGAGCAAAAATTGAAATTAAAAAAAGGTGGTACATATAGAGAGCGCTCGTCGCCAAATTATGCATATAGTACTATTAAAAAAGCTAGTACGTGCTTAATTGGGGTGCTAAATTCTATTAAAGAAATACTAGTAGTATGTACATACTGAAGAGTTAAAGTAACGAGAAGAAACATAACATAGTTCTGCTGGGGGCTCACCACAACACACCCCTCAAATTAAAATAAGCACACCTGAAATGAAACTATGCAATTAATCCGGTAGACACTACATTAGAAGTTTAGAACCACCATGAGCAACGACACTGCCACCTTACTCGAGTCCACGTCCTCGACTTCGTCCTTGTCCCTCTTCCTCTTGGCCGATACTTCTTTGCTTGAACCGCACACTTGGCTGTTGCTCTTCATCCAACCCTTGTAGATATTGAAACAAAGGTAGCCATCCATTGCAGCGTAGTGGATGTGGTCTATATCTGGTACATTCCGCTGCCATGCATGACGATGAAACATGTAATGAGGTTTCTCCAGTTTACGGTACAAAGGATGAACCATGGCTCCTGCCAGGGTCAGCATTGAAGGCTGACGAGAGGGCACCAGCCGATTCTTCTGGAGATCGAAGGGGTTGCCTACAACGAGGCCTATCCGACCCAGGACTTCTTTGTCGTTCTTAAAGTCTACAGTAACGAATTTCAATGTTTTGTCCTTGAGGAAGTTCTTAAAATCCTGGCACTCAACGTCGGCATGGCATATGTGGTAGACCAAGCAAACGTTATGTACGCAAATCTGGATCACGGCGGGCTTCTTCCTCTCTTCGTCCTTTAGATCCTTCTCTTGTCCCAGGACCGTGGTGTACTCAACATCTAGCCTGGCGACCCACTCATCATCTGAGTTTTTGAACATGCGTCTGAAGCGAGAAAGGCATCCTTTCACCGTTGCGGAAGAACGGGTGTAGATGACGGCGAACTCATCGCCGGTGATGGTTCTAACCTTGTACTCACCGCCGATCGTGGAGATTTGGGACGCCATGGATTTGGGAGGAGGGTTAGGATTAGTGGAACTGCCGTAATGTGAATGGACGGGACGACTAGGAGCGAACCGCCGTAGTATTGAAGGACGTGCGGGGACGAGTAGGAGCGAACTGCCAGCGTGCGAATGGCAGGGTAGTGGCTTTCCATTCTCCCATGATATGGGCTTCTGAGAGCCCTTGGATCTGAGATCGAACGGTTGCATGGCGTGATTCCAGACCTATGGGTGAATATCCTATCCTGGAGGGTTATTCTGCAAATTTTCAGCAACTTAGCATGCGACCGTTTGATCTCAGATCCAAGGGCTGCCAGCAGCCCGTATCATGGTCGCGCCTACCACGACCGTCGCGTCGCTCGCGCGGTCGCGCCCTTGGAGATTTAACACGGTGCGTTAGGCTATCTGATGTTGCCATGTCATACATAGTCATCGCTTAGTCACTCATACTACAAAAAGGTTGGCTATAAGGTTGGCTATAAGTGTATTTTTTTACTCCTCTCTATCTCTTTCTTCGTATTCCCTCCGTCCCATAATATAAGAACGTTGTTGACACTAGTGTAGTGCCAAAAACGTTCTCATATTATGGGACACAGGGAGTACTAGTATTTATTGCATTTCCCAAGGAGTGACCTCTTCCAATGAAATGGTGTTGCTAAGTTTGCTTCATTTAATTAGCTATATACTCAAAATTGTCTTTTCACCTAGGTACACGCGCTTAGCACCGTTTCTTCCTTGGGTCACCAAACTAGTCTCTCTCTTCTTGATTAACTTGCCACATCAGACTTTATGCCTATGTGGCAAGCTTAAGCACCTGTAGGAGCAAGTAAAAGTAAGTACAATAGTGCGCTTTACATGGCATTTTTGCATATGTGGAGGAAAGAGAGGCAAGGAAAAAGTGGAGAACTGGGCTCTCATGCAAGAGCCAGCCTCTACTACATGGTGGAGCATTGGGAGAGGCACCTGTATGGAGGTGGTCAGGAATCAGGACACTCACGCCGGTCATAGCGCCGCAGTTAAAATGATAATGGCAAGTCAAATCACGGGGCCCCACCTGTCCAGCAGTAACTCGCTGTCAAATCACATAGCCCTACATTTGCAGCAGCCTACTCCCTCGTCTTCTCGCGTCTCTTTCGAACCGACTAGGCGGAACTGCCCCACCTACCCCGCAGGAAAAGCCCCGCCCTCGACTTCTAAATACAACTACATCCGCTTAAGAATCCAATGATATACTTTTTGTGACATAGTAACTCATATTTAGTTAGTCAAATGAATGACCTAGAACTACGTGCAGGCCCTATAAACCGAGACGCCTAAAAATAAAAAAACGAGGCAGAGAGGGTAGTTCAGCACGTATCTTTTTAGATCAATATAGTCGGGATTCACCAAGGAGCAAACCCAAGTGGTAGGCTGCTCCTGTCGTGTTGGCGTAGCAACTCAAGCAGGGTCAGTCCGCACACGAAATGGCGACACACTTAACAGGACCCCTTTGGCCGACATGTGGCTCATCCACTGTCTTGTTCCACGTGCGATACACCAAATTACAGTTCGGAGCAGCGGTTGGAATTGGAGGCACCCCGGTCGTAGCGCCGCAGTAGTAGAAAATGAGCGATGAGGGGTCAAATCACAAAGCCCCACCTTTCCCGCATTAAGCTGGACGGACGAAGCAATCATCATTTCACTCTAGGGCACAAGAGCATAAAGAAAAGAGAAAACAATGATGCGTGCGGCAGCTACCTAGGGCACCCTAGGGTAGGGGTCTCCACTACAGATCCTTTTTTTTGAAAGCGCCTCCACTACAAATCGGCTTCTCCCTCGTCCTCTTGAAGAAAACCGATGATGAGTGCGGTGGTAGGGTTTGTAGGAGTACTACGACGTGCGGGGCCACGTCGTAGTAAACGGGTTCGAGTCGACGCCTTAAATATGTGTGGGCCGCTTGGTTTTACGGGAACGAGGCAACATTTTGGGTTCGAGGACCAGTGGAGATATAGTACGTACAAAAAATTGTGGACGTAGGTTCGACCGAAAGGCAATGATGCATGGGCCCTGCATTTTGATATACCCGGGGCCGTGTGAAATTTGCTACTCTACTCAAAACTAGTAAGGTACACATGTATTGAACGCATGAGATTTCGAAACCAAATTATGAATAAATACACACTATAGCATGTAAAGCTTTGAGTCATATATGCATGATGTAGATGTTCGTTTAGTTCTTATAGTTCATCTCATTCAAAATCAATTAGTTTTATAAAAATGTTAAGATTCATGGGGTTTTGCATTTTAAATCATAAAGTAAAAAACAAATAATGGCAATTCATTTAGAAAAAAATAATCGATTATGATACAGAAGATTCTAGAACAAAGGAGAAGTGCTTGTGTTTTGAGGTTTGTGCATTATGCTTAAGTTCAACCATGGAGTCTTCTAAATTGTACATGTGGTAGATCTGGTGGAATGTTGATGATATCCAACGGCCAGTAGTGCTCGGATTTGCCTATCTCTGCACTGTCGGGTTAGCTTCATCCAACGACCATCTTTCAAAGTTATTGGCACACTATATAGTTCTTGTGCCATAGTTGCATGTTTTGGAAAAAAGCTACTAGTGGGTTGTACTATCTATTTAGGAATAGAAGATGTATACATGGAAGTTGTAGGGAAAGAGATGACATGGAGCATCTCAATTCCTATGAGTAGGGATTGGAAAAGAGTTGTCATTTGGTTCACATCATAGGAACTTTTCTATTGAATCTAGAGATGACATGTATCTCAATTCCTATGAGGAGGGATTAGAAAAGAGATGTAATTTGGTTCATATCATAGGAACTTTTCTATTGAATATACGCTCATGTTTATTTTCCTTTGAAATTAAGGGAGTATAGGAATCCATTCATATGAACCAAGTGGCTCTAAAGCTATAGAAATGATATCATGTTTATTTCCTTTGAAATGTGGAGTATATGAATCTATTCCTATGAACCAATTGGCTCTAAAGGAAAAAATCCTATAAAAATCATATCATATAGAGTTCCTGTGATATTCCTCGAGACTAAAGGATGCTTGAAATTGCTGCGGGTGATACGATGGTCTTTCTTTGTAGACTCCTCACCCATCTTTATAGTTACCTCTCGAAGATGAATGAAATGATATATATATATGGTATTCTACATGTGCAATTTGGTACACGAAAACTCGGTAAAAGTTTGCGAGGTTCGAATTTTCAATAAAGCTATATGCACTGCATTTCGGAACGGAGGGAGCATACGACAGTTGCTAACACTCACGTGGAAGATTTGTGTGTAGGAGGAGTGGCTGTTCTGTTAAATGACATGGCAAAACTGACACTGTCGGATGCCGATCTAACGGTTCTTACGGCGTTCGTCAGGAAAAGGCTTGTGGCGAACGTTTGTCGGATAATGATTTACGGACACATGCATTGCATTGATACGTGCCCCCCTCTCTCCCACGCACACGCACCCTCACGAGTCACGACTCTCCCGAGTCCTCTCGCAGACTCGCACGTCGCACCCACCGTCTATCTACAGGTAGACGTCACGCACATATGTGCTCTTCACACCCTACCTTCAGAACTTCTAAAAAACAGAAGACGGCGCGCACATTTTATTTTAGCTCACACCTCACACACTTATACTATTACTCTTGCGGTGAACGTTCTTTGGGCATAGTTATTGTACTCTCATGAAGAGAAGCCGTGCACGCACGCACTAGTTCTCTCACACCCACTCGCGGGTACACGTAGGAGCGCATTTTTTTGAAGCTGGTACAACAAAATCACTCCACTATATATAAAAGTAGGAGCCTTAGCGCTTGCTTTACTAGGGTTCCTCTCGTTCACTCTCTCATGCTCTCCAGATCTAAGCAACACATAGGTGGCCACACTCTCTCTCAGCTCACGACTGGTCACAAATCCGGCCGGACAACCTCGACCGGGGCAGGGGTGTAGGTGCATCGTTCACGCTGTCGTCGGCGGCGAGGGAGGAGACCAACGGCTGCCCGCGCGTCCCGATCGGCGGCCGTATCGTTCTCTCCGAGAGAGCGCCGGCTCGGGAGGGCCTCCGACCCCTTCTTCCTCCCTGTGGTATTGTGGCCGAGATGCGGCCTCCCGACGCTGTCTTTGCCACATGCCGACGACCCTCAGGTATATATTCCTTTGAAAGCTGCCTTGCTCTACTGCCCCAGCTCCCTTCGTGTGGATCCTTTTCTACTTCCGTCCGCTGTTCCAAAGCCACCTAGACTTCTACTATTATTAGAAGTAAAGCTAGTTCATACAGTCGACTCAAAGCGTTGGTTCAAACAGGGAAGAAAGTGGGAAAGTTGTAGCATGAATCTAGGACTTGGTTCTAAGAGGAAACGGGGGAAAGTAGTAATATCTGTCACTGTTTAAATAACCGTATTTCGTATTTGCGCAAACAGGGATGTCTGTCTCCATATCGTTTCGGGATGTCTGTCTCTGTATCATTTCTATCCGCGTAATCAAAAGCACACACCTCAGTTTTAGTACAACTGCGCAAAATGAGATGGCTATCCCTCGTTGCCGTCGTCTAACCTCCCGTCTTCAAGGTATCCCTACATTGGTAGTAACAAGGTAGAATGACCAACGCAATCTAAAAGAAGCTGATTCGTACGTTTTACTTCCTGATTGCAGTGCAGGGACGAGAGAAAACAACTGCATCCTAGTCCAGAATGCACTTTCTACCAGTTCATCCATGGACCGAGGACTAGCTGGCACGGCTGCACGGCGGTTTTTTGGACAGGTGCGCGGACAAGAGGCATTGTGGTCTGCTTATTTCTACAAATAAGGGTGCTTAAATTTAGTGGAATGCACAAGCATTTCAGCTGGTCAGTACACTGCATGGTTCAGTTCAGCATTCCAGCTGAGACCACAATTATAATTGGTTATTCTGGAATGAGAGAACCTAACCCTGGATGGTGGCAACAAGAAAAAACCAGAGTGAACTCTAGGAAATTTAAGCCTGTCGGGAGGCCCTTTGCTCAGAGAGGCCTTGCTTGTTTTTTCCTGATTTGTAAACCTTCTCACAACTTTGTCTTTTGCTGTGAACTAGTATATGTTTGTTATGTTCTATGAATCATTGAGATGTATAAAATTGCTTAACTTATGCTTTTCAAGTTTTTTATGAAGACGAGTTTAATGTGAGTGTTCCACATGAGCGCTGGACTAGCGTGTGAACGTTTGGAATTTATTACATTGTGGCCTCAATTAACTGCATGAACCACTGTAACAAGATACATAGTTGCTTATATGTCAGACAGCAGATTGTTGGTTGTTAGTTGGTCGATAGCCTAGTGTTGAAGCGAGCTGAGCCAATGTGCCGTGTTTTGCACAACTGCTTACAAGTGGGGTAGCACCAACAGTGTTTACAAGTACTTATGTATACGTCGGCGCATGGTTCTCGAACGAGTGCTCTATTTCATCAAAACACACACTGCTCGTATGATAAACCGTGACAACTTATGTCTTACCATGCCATATTCATGAAAAAACTAGTGAGGATGCATCTGTTTCGGCAACAATTACGATGGTTCTCACATGATTCACGGGCACACAAAAGTAGTAGCAGTTCCCATAGACGGATTCAAACAGAGTACTAGCCCCAGAGGGGTCGATAACAGGCAAGGTTCGGATAATTAGACACAATCCAAACTACTATTAAACACTAGCTGGGGCAACTATTTCATGCCTCGATCTAATTTGGGCTGGACACCAGACGGACCTTGCCATGAACATCATCGAGGACGTCCCGCAGCAGCTCAATCCTGTGAACCTTCATGAAGACAACCTTGTGGCCTTGCCACTGATAAACTTGTTTATGGAGGCATGCCACGTCATCTTCCTGCGTAAGCTTGACAAGAACAGTATGCCTCACAAACGAAGGAGTAGCTTTGAACTTCTTGTGCTTCAGTACACCCTGGACAACACGCCTGACAACAGTGAGGCTGGAATACAACTCTTCATTGGTATAACCGCAAATGGTTTCCAAGATCCAACAGCCTAAGAACTCTGTTTTCCCAGTGCGTATATTCATGTCGTCCGCCTCATAGCGAGTGACATGTACAACCACACAATCCTTGTCTGCATCAGGGCTCTAATTGAAACAGAAACAAATTTTCTGAATTACTTTTCAGTATAAGAAACACAAGTTATTTAAACCACTATGTATAGCATGGCATCGAAGCTAATAAAATTTTGCATTATTAATCACCACATACTTCCTTTTCTAAAAAAATCACCACATACTTAGATGAAATACCACAATCGAGATCGGCAAAGAAGGAAATCACCTTGGGCAGCTCAGCGGGGGGGGGGGGGGGTGACACATCCTCGAAGGGGGAAAACTGCTCCTGCAGTGCCACGGGGGCTGTAACCTCAAACGGGGTGTTGACCATCTCAGTAGTGGCCGTGAGCGTATCTGGGGTCGGCTCGGTGGTTGCCTCGATCTTCTTGGAGCTCTCTGTCTCGTGGGGATCAGCCTCCCGCGTCTGATCCAATATCGGCAAATCTTTGCCTGGTTCTCCTTGCTCCATCATGAAACTGACGAATACTAGGAGACCACTGAAAGGAAAACACAATCGCAATGACAATGAAACAAAAAAGAGAGTGAGGATCAGTTACTGCTTTGCAAAAGTTCTTTTTTTTCTCTGAACGAAAATATACCAACATCACGGATCCGCTTACCTTCCCTTCGTTCGGAGAGAAGAACAGTGGCAAATGCGAGTGTTGCCTTTCTTGAAGACGGTGAGGGAGAAGGGGATTCAGCGAAGAGTGAAATGATGGTTGCTTCGTCCGTTAAACTTAGACTGCGGGGAGGTGGGGTTTTGTGATACGACAGCTTGTTATTGCCGCGCTACGACCGGGGTGACTCTCCGCCTGCATACTGCCTTCTAATTTGGTGGACGGCATTTGGTCCAGCGCGCTGCATGGCCCGCATGTCGGTGAACAAAAGTATAACAGCATTCAGTAGAGGGAGACGTTTCAATGACCTAGGAGGAGCCAAAAGCCGTAGAGTGTCTCCACTGTACTAGTAGTAATTGTTTTTCTGGGTAGCTGTAGAGTGTCTCCACTTTACTAGTAGTAATTGTTTCTCTGGGCCCAAGACAAAACAGCCCATCCACACTAGTAAATAGTAAAATCAATTCAAAAGCCCATATATTTACTGAATGAGAGGCGCTACCCACACCCAGCACACCGCCCCCCCCCCAAAAACCTGAGTGCTCTTCTTCCTCCTCGCTCCCACCCACCTCACGTCAGCTCGCTCCACTCGTACCCCCAAATTCCTCACCTCACTCCTACAGAAAACCCCAGCTCCCCTTCTTCCTCACTCCTACAGAAAACCCCCAGCTCCCCTTCTTCTTCGCTCGCACTACAACTAGGCTCGTCATTCGTTACTTTGCTCAAATCCGTGAGCGCAACGCGACGCCCTCGAGGAAAATGGAGTCGGCTGACCCCAGCGCCAAGAAGATGAGGCTCCCGCCAGCGGTGATGCCTGTTGTAGATCCCGCACCCGGCAGGGCGGGGAGAAGCGGCGACCCCGCCCCCACCGGATCCCAGGAACCCGTAGAATCTCGGGTGGACCGCATCAGCAATCTCCCGGATGCCGTCCTTGGGGAGATCATCTCGCTTCTCCCCACCAAGGATTGCTGCCGCACCCAAGTCCTCTCAATTCGGTGGCGCCCTCTATGGCGCGCCGTGCCCCTTAATCTCGACTGTCATCAGCTATCTCTCTTCAATGATTTTGAAATCCCCAGAGCCATCATCTCCTCCCACCAGGGCTCCGTTCAAAGCCTCTGCATCCCGTCATGCTACCTGAGCAAGCATACCATGCCCTGCACCGTGGACGCCTGGCTGAAATCCCCTGAATTCATAGAACTACAGCTGCTTGAGTTCTACTATTCCCCTGGAAATCACATACCACATACCGAACGCCATGAACTTGTGCCCTCAGCACCGATGTCCATCTCGCGGTTTTCGTCCTCTCTCCACACCGCCACCTTTGCACTGTGCTACCTACCAGACAATCTGGTACTAAACCTTCGACTCCCATTTCTCAAGAAACTTTCACTTGTGCGGGTTCGTATATCGGAGGCCTCATTGCACAGCATCATCCACTCCAGTTGCCCTGAGCTGGAGTGCTTGGTGCTTGTTTTCACAGTTAGAATCAGTTGTCTCCAAATAAAGTCGCCTAACCTTGTAAGAATTGGAATTTCTTTTGACGGAAGGCAGCTCATCATCCAAGATGCTCCTTCACTTCAAAGGTTGATCCTTGATTCTAGTTATTCACCGTTGCAAATAACCGTCCTCTCTGCGCCTAAACTAGAGACCTTGGGTGTAATACATGATCTTTGTGCTCATTTCAATATGGTGTTTGGCTCCACAGTTCTTTAGGTACTTTATATTATCATCTACACTTGTAACCATAAGCTGCATTTTAAATTTCTGCGCATAATTTATATATCATCTTGGAGTACACATTTTGTACTAATATTATGTTCTATGCTCAATGAAGAGTTTCTCCATGGATGGCCTATCAATGGTGCTGGATTCTGTCAAGATCTTATATATCCAAATGAATAGTTTTGATCTGAACAAGATTATTGGCTTGCTGCAATGCTTTCCATGTCTGGAGAAGTTGTATATAAAGGTGATAATTTCACGCACATTGGAAGCCCGCATATAGTGTACTAGAATTAACCGTTCAGCTGTTGCTCTTTCGACACTCTTCTTTTAGACCTTAACTGTTTTCAATCTTCATGTCTATTTAGGCAACAGGACGGGGTAAGAAAGTTATAACCAATCGGTGGATTCGTAAGCATCGGGATTTTCTCACTTCTCATGAGATTCGATTGAAGACAATAACGCTAGAACGATATGTAGCCAACGTGCAAACACAAGATTTGTCACATTCTTCCTGCAGAATGCGAGGTTACTATTGTCCATCAGGCTTAAGTTTATCAGCAGCATGGTTTTGACGGATGGGTATGTCGAAGAGCACAAAAAGGAGTTTCAGGTGGGCAAAAGAGCTTCTGAACGTGCTGGGCTTCTATTTACAACATATTGTGGTCATAATCCAGTAAATTTTACGACCCAGGATGTTCATTCTATGGACCTGACTGATCCATTTGACTGTGACTGCCGAAAACAGTGCTGGAGTTAGATGTTGTTGCCCTTTTCAATCTGTTTTTTTGTAAACCTGATGAACAATTAACCCTCGTGCTTTTGTACAGTTTGTAAGCTGGAGTTAGATGTTCCTGCCCTTTTCAACTCGGCTGTGACTGTCATATTTTCTTTGAAACAAGGCAAATGGCTTGCCATTCGTTTAATTTAGAGTGAAATATTGTAACAAATCCCAACCAAGGGAAATAACATCACTCTCGCCGGCTACTTGAGCTCACTGTGCATTACAGAAGCCAAGTGATTAGCCCCCACCAGCACCCACAAACTTATTTCGAACTAGCACATCAAATGGGCTGTAAATTTTCATAGGAAAGGCTGCATGACCGTGACAGATTTGGATTCTGACATTTGGGACCCGCGAGGAAATAGCCTATCCAAGGTGGTGTCGACTTACTAGCCAGTCAACAAACAATTCTGCCTACCAACCGTTGGATTGACATCCAACATCTGTCGTGTATCTTCTATCTCTTGTCTTCTTCTTCCTCCAGCCGCCCAAACCAAACCACCCCGTCGGCTCCGCCTGCTCCCGCCTCCCATGGCTGGTTGCGCCTCCGCCGCCCTACCGTACGTACCCTCCAACGTTGGCCAGTCCCTCCCTCTATTCCCCCACACGTCCTATTATTCTCCGGCGACGTCAGCCCCAACACGCACCCGCGCCCGAACCAGTCAACCCTCGTACTCCCCTCCGCCTGCGACTGGACCGGCGCATCTTCAACGGCTCCTGTTCATTTCACCTGAGGCCTCGCCGTCGTCCTCCGCCTTGCGGCCTTGATTCGCTCGCCGTGCGCGGTGCGCCGCCCTCTTGCGTTGTCAACGTCGTCAACAACCGAGAGGAACAAGGAGATGACTGTACGTGGAGAGGATGACAGTAGGGACCCACCAGCGGCATGGCAGTACGCAAGCAAGTGCCTCTATAGTACAAGCCCAAAAATATGGTTCCTCCTAATGGTTGGACATATGGGGCTCACGCCATTGTCAACGTAGTTAATAAACGAGAGAATTAACTACGAGCGGCTGACACCAGGGACCCAGCAAGTCGCGCAGTTTTTTTTTGGAGGAACAAGCAGTTGTTATTTATACTAGTTTTAGAGACGGATCAGGGTAACAACGTGGTTGTGCGGGGGTTGTGGCCCGTCTAGCCAGGGTTTTATTTATGTTTACCACATCATGAGCCAAGTTGTGTTTTTTCTTGCTGAAAATGGCTAGCCCAGTTCTATTTTTTTAAAGAAATACCCAAACAAGGCCTACTTGCTTTACCGGCCCTGCTGGGCTGCAAATCTTTCAAGACGAGGAGAGTTTCATTCGGTTTGCCCAGAAATGGGCTGTACATTTTTAAAACACATCAAACCGGGAATTAGTTTCAATTTTTTTTCATTACAAGATCTTAAATTCCATTGATTTTTATGCGTGGACAATTATTTGGATTTTATATTTATATAAATTATTTTTCAAAATAGTTTGAATGTGAATCGATATTTCTGGATTAAAAACAGTTGACCACACCGAAATATGCAAAATTTCGTATACTTTTTAACCGTGGCCACAATATGGGGTGTAATGCTAACAAAAAGAAGATGGGCTCCAAAAAAATTCTTAAGAATTAGCAAATGGGTTGTACATTATTAGAAATAATGGCAGATGGGCTGTATGCTGTTTTCCACATATTTGAGGCTGACTTGTGCGCCTACTACAGGTTGACGCGTATGCTTTCATAAAAAAAAGGTTGACGCACACGCAATGCCCTGTCAACTTAGTCAACACACGAGAGCAGTGACTGTTGGATGTCCATCCAACGGCTGTCGTGCTTCTTCAATCTCTGCTCTTCATGCTCCAGCCGCTCAAGCGCCGGCGGGACTGCCTGCTCCCTCCTCCCGCGGCCGACTATGCTGTCGCACAGGCCTCACGGCCCCACCATACTCCCATCGCTGGCCTAGCCATCCCTCTACTCACCCACACATGTTGTTATTCTCCGGCGATGGAAGACGAACCAGTAAACCCTCGTACTCCTCCGCGTGGGAAACAACTGCCGAGTATTCCCTGGCTCCGTGTCGTTCCCTTCCTAGGCCTCGCCGTCGTCCACCACCCTGGTGCTCTCGGCGCGGCCTGGTCAACGTGGTCAATGAACAACATCCATCGGAAGTGGACTGTACATGGAGAGGCTGACACCTGGGTCCACGGCCGCACGCAAGGAAATGCCTCCTTATTACGCGCAAAATAATGATTCCTCCACATGACAGCTAGGACCCACAGGAAGGGCCTCTGTATTTCGTGAAAAAAACGTTCCCCCCGCTGACAGGTCAGACCCACCAGCTATATCTTCGCACGCAAGGAAGTGCCTCCTTATTACGCCCAAAAAAATGAATACCCCCCTGCTAGCTGGGACCCACCATATTGTTGGGCTGACTTGTGGGCCTACTAAGTTGATGGGGACGGAGGGCTTTGTCAACTTAGTCAATACTCCAGTGACCATATGATGTCCATCCAACGGCCATAGTGCTTCTTCAACCTCTGGTCTTCTTGCTCCAGCCGCCCAAAGCAGCGCCGGTCATGCCGCCTGCTCCTGCCTCCCGTGGCCGGCTGTGCTACCGCGGAGGCCTCACCGCCCCCATACTACTCCCACCACTGGCCAGGCCATCCCTCCACTCACCCACACCCCCTTTTATTCTGCGGCGACGGCAGCCTCACACCGCAGCTGAACCAGTGAACGCTCGTACTCCTCTCCGCGTGGGCATCCACTGCCGCGTCTTGCCCGGCTCCGCGTCGTCCCCTTCCTAGGCCTCGCCGTCGTCCACCGCCGTGGTGCTCTCGGCGCGGTGTGGTCAATGTGGCCAACGACCGACTTCCATCGGAAGAGTACTGTACGTGGAGAGGCTGACAGCTGGGTCCACGGCAGCCGCAAGGAAGTGCCTCCTTATTACGCGGAAAATAATTATTCCTCCACCTGACAGCGGGGACCCACCGGACGGGCCACCAGTATTTTGCAAAAAAATTGTTTCCCCCTGACAGCTGGGAACCACCGGACGGGCCACCGTATTTCACGAAAAAACGTTCCCCCCGCTGTCAGCTCGGACCCACCGGAAGTGCCTCCTTATTACGCACAAAAAAATGAATACTCCCCCGGCTAGCTGGGACCCACGTTGGTGGGAGGCTGACTTGTGGGCCTACTAAGTTGACGGGGACGAAGGGCTTTGTCAACTTAGTCAATATGAATGATTCTAGCTCCACTGACCGTACGATGTCCATCCAACGGCCGTAGTACTTCTTCAACCTCTGGTCTTCTTGCTCCAGCCGCCCAAAGCAGCGCCGGTCGTGCCGCATGCTCCTGCCTCCCGTGGCCGGCTGTGCTGCCGCAGAGGACTCACCGCCCCCTACTATTCCCACCGCTGGCCAGGCCCTGCGGCGACGGCAGCCTCACACCGCAGCCGAACCAGTGAACCCTCGTACTCCTCTCCGCGCGGGCTTCCACTGCCGCGTCTTCCCCGGCTCCGCGTCGTCCCCTTCCTAGGCCTCGCCGTCGTCCACCGCCGTGGTGCTCTCCGCGCGGCGTGGTCAACGTGGTCAAGGAACGACTTCCATCGAAAGAGTACTGTACGTGGAGAGGTTGACAGCTGGGTCCACGGCCACAACCCAGTTTTTTTGTGATTTGCCAAGTAAGTCGCTTTGTCAGGCCTGTTGGGCTGCAAATCTTTCAAGATGAGGAAAGCTTTCATTCGGCTGGCCGAGAAAATGGCCCATCAGTAATGAGAAATGGGCTGTACATTTTTAAAACACATCAAACCGGCAATTAGTATCAAATATCTTTTTTTTTCATTTCAAGATTTAAAATTACATTAATTTTTATGCGTGGATTTTATATTGATATATATTTATTTTTAAAATCAGTTTGAATGTGAGTCGAAATTTTGGGATTAAAAATAGTTCGGACCGCACCGAAATATGCAAAATTTCATATAATTTTTTAACCGTGGCCACAATATGGGCTGTAATGCTAACAAAAAGAATATGGGCTCCAAAAAAACCTTAAGAATTAGCAAATGGGCTGTAAATTATTAGAAATAATGGCAGATGGGTTGTATGCCGTTTTCCACATATTTGAGGCTTTCCTAAAATAAGGTTGATGCACAAGCACTGACTGTTGGATGTCCATCCAACGGCCGTCGTGCTTCTTCAATCTCTGCTCTTCCTGCTCCAGCCGCTCAAACAAGCGCCGGCGGGACTGCCTACTCCCTCCTCCCCGCGGCCGGCTGTGCTGCCGCGCAGGCCTCACCGCCCCACCGTACTCCCATCGCTGGCCTAGCCATCCCTCTACTCACCCACACCTGCTGTTATTCTCTGGCGACGGCAGACGAACCAGTAAACCCTCGTACAGTCGTACTCCCCTCCGCGTGGGAAACAACTGCCGAGTCTTCCCTGCCTCCGTGTCGTCCCCCTCCTAGGCCTCGCCGTTGTCCACCGCCGTGGTGCTCTCGGCGCGGCGTGGTCAATGTGGTCAACGACCGACTTCCATCAGAAGAGTACTGTGCGTGGAGACGCTGAGAGCTGGGTCCACGGCCGCAGCAAGGAAGTGCCTCCTTATTACGCGCAAAATAATTATTCCTCCACCTGACAGTGGGGACCCACCGGACGGGCCACAGTATTTCGCGAAAAAATGTTTCCCCCCTAACTGCTGGGACCCACCAGCTACACCTTCGCACGCAAGGAAGTGCGTCCGGGCAAAAAAACGATTCGCCCCCTGACTGCTGGGACCCACCAGCTACATCTTCGCACGCAAGGAAGTGCCTGACAGTCGGGACCCACCTGGTCGAAGCATACGTAGCGTTGTCATTCTGGTCGCGAACGTGTACGTACATATATACTAGTGGATGTAGAGGCGCGCACGTGTCGTAGTAGAGGCGCGCACGTAGCATGTACACGTATGTACAGCAGCCAGGGTGCAAGAAAGAAAATACGGCCTCGTATGTGTACATACGGGCGGGGTCTCGAACGCCTACTCGCGCATACGTACAGCGGGGCTCGTTGACATGGCTGGGTCGGAACGGAGAAACAGCGTCGTCGTCGTGTTCATGGGGAGGCAACGGAATGCGTCGTGTTCATCGGGAGGCAACAGAACGCGTGGGAGCCAACCGGCTGGGTCGGAACGGAATGCGTGGTTGTGTTCATCGGGAGGGCTTGGACGGAACAGGCGATGGAAACGAGGCATGGCGTACTGCAGAACGGAGGAAACGGCCTTGTGTTCGACCGGCCACGTTCGAAATGGGATCTTGTTCATCGGGAGGGGTCTGGCGTACCGCAAAACGGACGAAACGGACCTCCTACGGTCGAAACGGGGGTCCTGTTGATCGGGAGGGGTGTGGCGTACCGCAAAACGGACGAAACGGACCTCCTACGGTCGAAACGGGGGTCCTGTTGATCGGGAGGGGTGTGGCGTACCGCAAAACGGACGAAACGGACCTCCTACGGTCGAAACGGGGGTCCTGTTCATCGGGAGGGGTGTGGCGTACCGCAAAACAGGACTCCACGGGATACTGTTCATCTCCACCGTCGACCTCCTCCAGCCTCCACGGGCTCCTGTTCATCCAGCCTCCACCGCGCGCTACTCCACCGGCTACTGTTCAACCACCCCTCCACGGGCACCCCTCCATCGTCTACTGTTCATCCAGCCCTCTACACCATGGGGTCCTGTTCAACCACCCCTCCACGGGCACCCCTCCACCGTCTAATGTTCATCCAGCCCTCCACACCACGGGGTCCTGTTCATCCAGAGGCAACGCCACCGCTCACTGTTCATGCAACCCCCCCCCCCCCCCCCGCAACGCTCACTGTTCATCCCAGAGGCAGCATCGATCAACTTCAGTTAGCAGCAGTAGCGAAGGAATCGCTCGATTGGGTTTAGTTAACAGCCATCGATCGATCGCTCGGGTTCAGTAACGCGTAGCCTGCAGTGCAATCGCTCGGGTTCAGTTAGAGCCCAACGCCTCGCTCGGGTTTAGTTAGAGCCAACGCCTCACACACACTCGCGTACGTGTACGAGAGAAACGCGCATTGCTCGGCCCCCGACCTCCCACCGTAACCGGGAACTCCCCGAAATTTTCCTCGCCCTCGCTTCTACGACGGTTTTTTCCGTCATGGACAGCCCAAAGAATGTCATGCAGCTGCGTGTCCGGCCCGCCCAGGATGAAAAGCCCATTTTCTGTCATGATTTTTTGTCATAGAAGTAGGAGCCCACCACATCTATGATGATACCGGGTTTTGTCACAATTATCGTCATAGAAGTGTCATATGTATGACAGAAAAAAGTGTTTGGACTCTAATTTGCATGATTTGAATGAAACTAACCCGGACTGACGCTATTTTCAGCAGAACTATCATGGTGTTTTTTTTGTGCAGAAATAGAAATTCTCGGATTGGAACGAAACTTTGCGAGGATTTTTTATACAATAAAAGAGAATTACTGGAGCCAAGAACCACAGGAGGGGGGCACCTGGGTAGGCACAACCCACCAGGGTGCGCCCCCTCCTGGCGCGCCCAGGTGGGTTGTCCCCACCTGGTGGCCCCGCATACCTCAACCCTGATACTATAAAATCACATTTTCGGAGAATAAAATCAGAGAGGAAGAATTATTGAGTTTCATGAGACGGAGCCGCCGGGAGGCCATATCTGGAGTCCGTTTGGGGCTCCGGGGAGGGGGGTCTTCGATCTTCATCACCACCAACCCTTCTCCATCGCCAATTCCATGGTGCTCCCCACCGGGAGTGAGTAATTCCTTCGTAGGCTCGCTGGTCGGTGAGGAGTTGGATGAGATTCATCATGTAATTGAGTTACTTTTGTTAGGGATTGATCCCTAGTATCCATTATGTTTTGTGATTGATGTTGCTATGGCTTTGCCATGCTTAATGCTTATCACTTTGGCCCGGGTGCCATGATTTCAGATTTGAACCGTTTATGTTATCACCATTATATCTATGTTCTAGATCCGATCTTGCAAGTTATAGTCACCTACTATGTGTTACGATCCGGCAACCCCGGAGTGACAGAAGTCGGGACACTTCCCAGTGATGACTGTAGTTTCAGGAGTTCATGTATTCACTGTGTTAATGCTTTGTTTCGGTTCTCTATTAAAATGAGGCCTTAATATCCCTTAGTTTCCTTATGAACCCCGCTGCCACAGGAGGGTAGGACAAAAGATGTCATGAAAGTTCTTTCCATAACCACGTATGACTATTTACGGAATACATGCCTACATTATATTTATGAACTAGAGCTAGTGTTGTATCGCCCTAGGTTATGACTGTTATATGATGAATATCATCCAACGAATTCATCGATCCAATGCCTACAAATTTCTCTCATATTGTTCCTACTAAGTTAGTACTGCTATTGTTACTGTTACACTTGTTACAAAACCATTGCTATCACTATTACTGGTACTATTGTTGTTGCTACTACTATCAAATCTATGATACTACTTTGCTACTGATCACTTTGCTGCAGATAATTAATCTCCAGGTGTGGTTGAATTGACAACTCAGCTGCTAATACTTGCAAATATTCTGTGGCTCCCCTTGTGTCGAATCAATAAGTATGGGTTGAATACTCTACCCTCGAAAACTGTTGTGATCCCCTATACTTGTGGGTTATCAAGACCTTTTTCTGGCGCTGTTACCGGGGAGCATAGCTATATTTGTTGATTCACTTGGGATTATTATCAAATTATCACTATGAAGAATCTGAAGGATCCTAAGACTAAGATTTTTTCCTCCAAGATGAGGGGAGGTAAGGAACTGCCATCTAGCTCTTCACTTGATTCACCTTCTGTTATAAGTAGACTTGCAACACCACCACATGCTATTAATCCCGATATGTCACAAGTTATTGATGATGCTACTTCTGCTATGAATGATGCTAGTACCTTGCTTGATGATAATGTGCCATGGTGAATTTCTTGATGAACAACTTGCTAGAACTAAAGCTTTTGAGAATGCTGAAAATGATGAAATTATTGAAACTGATGAAGAGCTTGAAACTGAAAATCTTGAAACACCTATTAGATCTAGTTCTCCTAGATAAGAATTGCCTAAGATACCAGAAGGTTATGTTATGGACGAGGAGATAACTAGAGACTTTCTTGTTTGCAATGATACGGATGATCTTAAGAAATTATTATGCAAACTGAAAGAAAGTTCTTTGAATGCTAGAATGAAATGTGATCCTAAGTTTGCTACATCACCTATCTTTGTTGATGATAAGGATTATGAATTCTGTGTCGACCCAGAGTTGACTACGTTGGTTGAATCTGATCCCTTTCATGGTTATGAAACTGAAACTGTTGTGGCACACCTTACTAAGCTGAATGACATAGACACCCATTTTGCTCATAATGAGAAAATTCGCTATTATTCTCAAATTATTTATGTTCTCGATAAAGGGTGATCCTAAGACTTGGTATAATACTCTTGCTCCTGGTTGTGTGCGTAGTCCCCAGGATATGATTTACTACTGCTCTGAAAAATATTTTCCTGCTCATAAGAAACAAGCTGCCTTACAGGAAATATTTAACTTCGTGCAAATTTAAGAAGAGAGTCTCGCGCAAACTTAGGGGAGGCTTCTCCAATTGCTTAATGCTTTGCCTAATCATCCTCTTAAGAAAAATGAAATACTTGATATCTTCTATAATGGACTAACCGATGCTTCTAGGGATTTCCTAGATAGTTGTGCTGGTTGTGTTTTTAGGGAACGAACTGTTGAACAAGCTGAAGAACTATTAAATAACATATTGAAAAAATATGATGATTGGACTCTTCCAGAACCACCGCTTAAACCTACTCCGAAGAAGAGGGGTATCTTATATCTCAGTCCTAAAGATATGCAAGAGGCAAAGAAATCTATCAAAGAAAAAGCCATTAAACTGAGGATGTCAAAAATTTACCTCCTATTGAAGAAATACATGGGCTTGAAACACCACCACCAACTAAGGTGGTAGAGGTAAATTCTTTAATGAAATTCAATGACAATGACAATCCGTATAATATGCATCCTAGTCAATGCCTTTATGAGTTTGATAACTACATTAGAAAGCAAGATCACTTCAATGCAAATGTTATGAAACAACTGAAATACAATTCTGATATGATTGCTCGCTTGAGTGACTTGTTATTTAGAATTACCAATGATGTTAGAGGTGTAGGAAAACATGCCTCTGTGGTTCCAATTCAACTAGAACAAGTTGCTAAATCTCAAAGAGAATTGCTTGATGAAATGAATAATAATATCAATGATCAGGCTGATAGAGTAATGACTAGAGGAGGTAGAATCAGGAACCACTTTACCCCGAGGGACACCCTAAAAGAATTGAACAAGACTCTCAAAGAGTTAACACTGATGCACCTAGTCCTTCCAAAAAGAAAAGGAAGAAGAAAAATGATAGGACTTTGCATACCTCTAGTGAACCTGAAACAGAAAAACCTCCTCAAGCTAATAATGATGTTTCTATTTCTAATGTTGAAACTCAATCTGGTAATGAGCACTCACCTTCTGATAATTAAAAATAAAATGATGAGGTTCATGAAGACACTCAAGCAAATAATAAAGAACCAGACAATGATGTTGAAATAGAACCAGCTGTTGATCTTGATAAACCACAACCCAAGAATAAAATATATGATAAAAGAGAATTTGTTGCTTGAAAACATGGTAAGGAAAGAGAACCATGGGTTCAAAAACCTATGCCCTTTCCACCTAAATCAACTAAGAAGAAGAAGGATGAAGAATTTGAGCGCTTTGCTGAAATGATTAGGCCAGTCTTTTTGCGTACCCGCTTGACTGATATCTTTGGCCCCTTATGCAAAGTATATGAAAGACATCATCACCAACAAGAGAAAAATACCGGAAGCTTAAATCTCCATCATGCTTGCTAATTATTCTTTTAGGGATGGACTACCTAAAAAACTTGGAGATCCGGGAATACCAACTATACCTTGCTCCATCAAAAGAAATTATGTGAAAACTGCTTTATGTGATTTAGGAGCTGGTGTGAGTGTTAGGCCTTTCTCTTTATATAAAATACTTGACTTGAATAAAATCACACCTACTAAAATATCTTTGTAAATGGCTGATAAATCAACTGCCATACCTATTTGTGAGGATGTGCCCGTTATTGTTGCTAATGTTACTATTTTGACTGACTTTGTTATACTTGAGATGCCCGAGGACGACAACATGTCGATTATCCTTGGTAGATCCCTTTTGAATACTACAGGGGCTGTTATTGATTGCAATAAAAGGAAGGTCACTTTTCATATAAATGGTAATGAGCATACGGTGCACTTTTCTGAAGAAACAATTCCAAGTGAATGGTATTAATGTTATTGAAAAATCTCCGACAATCACTATTGGAAGTTTTCAACTACCTCTACCTACTGCCAAAAAGAAATATGAAACGCTTATTGTTGGGGACATTCATATCCCCGTTGAGGTAACTTAGTGTTTCATGAAAGTTCTTTGGTTTCATGCTAATCGAAAGTGGTTTGTTAATAAGACTTGATCAACCTTATTAATGGATGATTTTTGAGAGGTATGAAGTTGATGAATTTAGTGAGCACGACCTTCTGTATTTACCTTTTGTTTTCTAGGTGTCGTCGTCGTTGGCAGTCATGATGCGCCGAGTGGGGCACTCAAATGTCTTGTGGCCTCGGCCTTGACATGTGAAGCATTTGATGGAACTGGTCTTGACGGTCTCATCCGGTGGAGTTGTAGATGATGAAGCTCTCGGCTTGAAGTTTTTTGTAGTAGGAGGACGACTTGAAGATGTCAAAGTTTTCTTGTAACTTGATTTGTCGCCGTTGCTTTTAGAAGGTTTGGTTGAGGTAGAAGGTGGTGTAGTCGTTGATGCTTGATTGTAGGAACCGCATGTCTTGGAAGAGTACTTGGCATACTTGTAGTCCTCTTGCACTTGTTGCTCCGCCTTGGTAGCTTGGTTCACTAGCTTGAGGAGGCTCGTGTATGGTTGGAAATCCGCAATCTTCTTGATAGGGTGGTTGAGTCCATTCAAGAATTGTGCCATTGTTTCCTCCTCATCTTCCGTGACATTGGCTCAAATGATGGCTATCACCATTTCCTTGTATTACTCTTCAACAGACTTGGTGCCTTGCTTGAGGAGTTGCAATTTCTTGAAGAGGTCGCGGCTATAGTACATGGGTACAAAGCGCGCTCGCATGAAATCCTTCATTTGATTCCATGTAGTGATGGGTTGTAGCGACCCGACCTCAGACGGTCAAGTCTCTGTGCTTAAGTGTCATCGCTGGATCGCTATGCTGACACACACAGTAATCGAGGATTTATAACAGAGGTAAAGCACATGTATAATGTAACGTAAATACTATTACCTCAATCCAAATAGCGGAAGTAACAACAAGGTTGTGGATTCCCATCAACACCAACGGCAAAGTTGAGTGTAGAAATCGTAACCCTAATGTAACACTTACTCGTCGTAAGAATCCTGCAACATGGGACGTTGCAGCCACAAAGGGTCAGTACATTGAATGTACTGGCAAATTCACACCATAGGACAATGATGAATAATAGCTATCACTACATGCATATTTGACAGGTGGAGGCTCTGGTTTAATTTTGCATAAAGCTAGTTTTTCCGTACAACAAAGGAATATATTTTATTTAACTACAAAGTTGGTTGAAAACATTGAGAAGGTTCCTCCAACTCAATCCCAAATTAACATCAATAACCCAACAAATTATTTAAGTAACATGATGAGATCAACATGATAATTCAAGAACCAGATACTCAAGATGTCCATAACCGGGGACACGGCTAATCATGATTAGTTTGTACACTCTGCAGAGGTTTGCGCACTTTTCCCCACAAGACTCAATCTCCTCCGTTGAATTTCTCGCACTACATCGTGTTTGAGAAGCGGATGATCGAGACACAGTCTTTCCAAAGCATTAACTCTTTACTCTGGGTAGACAGTACAACCTACATCCCCCTACATCTGCTAGTCTACCACTAAAAGAGGTCACACAACATACTCAACTATGCCAGAGCCCATAATGGCTTGTGGCTGCACACGGAAGTTTCTAGCATGAATAATCTTATGATCCCTTTGAGCCTGGGTGGCATTCCATAGGGTGATCACACGGGTACTCCGGGATCCCCTTGGGCAAGCACTGGGTTCTCCAGGTGCCCGGGCAAACCACTGGGTGCTCCAGGGTGCCCCAACCAATCCACCCAGATGTCTATTAGAGTAGCCACCTTAAGTTAAACCTTAGTTAACAATAACTCTCACATCTTCCATGAAATCTCTCATGCCAATCCACATCTACGAGCATAGCATACCAGTAAGCATAACGTAGTAATACCCAGGGGTTGAATGCATGACAATAGGTTCCTACCTCATCAACTACTTCCCAACACACATGTTATCAATCCTACTCATGCAATGTTTGAGGGTTGAAACTAATGCATAAAAACTGGGTAATCAAAAGTATGGTCAAAGTGTGAACTTCCCTTATACTGTTGATGAAGATGACTCGCACTCATAACTCCTGATAGTTCTACTCGTCACACTCCGATCAATCTATCGTAAGCAAGCAATTGCATACATAAGCACTCATGCGAAAGAATCGAAGAAAAGAGCTCGGAAAACTTCGAAAACAAGCAATTAACTCTTGCAACAAAAAACAATTTCTAACAATACCAAATTTAGGTGGATTTGGTCTTATCAGAAAGTTTAGGTCAAGAGCTTCAATTTGCAACAAAAAAATCAACCAAATCGGAGTTACGAAACTCAAGTTATGATCAAAAGAAGTTTGAATATGAATCTGAAAAAATTTCAAAATTTGAAAATTTCAAAAAATTGATGTGACAGGTTCGCTGGATAGGTGAAAACAAGACGAAACTATAGGCGCTGGTTTTTATCTAATTTAGATGAACGAGAAAAAAGTTATGGCTATTTGAAAAATCAGGGTCACGCTGTTTTATAGAAGAAAAATAGCTATGGCTAAAAGAATTCTAGGTCTAATGTATAAATACAGAGACTAATTGATAAACTACGAAATTATAAAAAAAATACGAAGAAATATACCTTTATAAGGTAGAGAAAAGACGATTTTGGAGGGAGGAGACAATTTTCAGAAGACCCGTCGAAGAGGAGAAAAATATTTTTCTTTAATGAATCTAGTCAAACCAAAATATATTGGTTTAACCCGAATCGGATGATTTTTGAAGGCTCTATGGCTCTATATTTATAGGTTGAAGGGATGCGTGAACATCTAAGGCTAGGCAATGTGGGACTAAACGTAGACGTAAAAGTAAACGAAACAGGGAGAAAATCGAAACACCTCGCATGGGCCTAAAGGCCATCGGCCGGCCGCGCGTGTACGATCTGCAGTTTTTTTTGCCAAAGGAAGAAAGAATAAAAAATCTAGGAAGAAAAAGGTTGGCTGGCCTTGGCCCATTTAGGAGAGAAAAACAGGAAAAAAAAGTAAGATGAGGCGCCCGCTGCCACTGTGCTACGTGTGTGGGCGACAAATAGTTATGGGCCGCACGTAAAGTTTTTTTAAATAGAAACAGAAGGAAAACCGAATAAGTAAAATAAAATAAAATTTTATATAGGCATATTATATGTCAAAATTTTCATAAAAAGATTCTCTATAACATGAACATTTTCCTGGTGTCAAATAAATACACAAAAACTGAAATAAAGCAAAGGGTGCTCTTGTTGCAATAAGACCTCATACAAATAATTTTAAGAATACCAAAACAAATTCAAATTTATTTATCTCCAATTTTCTAATGTAGGGAATCATTTTACCCTAATTTCCATATATTTTATTTTTGGAGAAAAATAATTTGAATAAAACCCAAATAACTCCAAATTGAAAATAATTTCAAAGGGACTTTAAATTTGAATTCTTTGAAACTTCCAACTCATATTTCATATGTTTTGAAGAAGTCATTTTATCTTATCTCATGAAAATCATTCAGTTGCTTAAAGTTTCTGAATTTGAAATATTTCCTAATGAAATTCAAATATTTTCAAAAACCCTTTTCATTTAATTAAATGGAAGAAGTCATATGATATTCACTCCATGGTTTTGTATTTGAAAATAAACTTGAATTCGTGGAGAGCATCAATGCAAAAATGAAAGTTTGGGAAAGTCCTTTTATTCCCTCTCATTTAACTTTCAAAAAGTTTCAAAATTCGCTCAATCTCACACAAGCAGCCACACCACAATCAAACAATCAACAAAAACTATCTATTTAATATAACATCCCAAAATTTAGAATTTTGGGATGTTACAAACCTACCACCCTTAAAATGAATCTCGTCCTCGAGATTCGGAGAGGCTAGCAAGAAATAGGTTAGGTTTGGGGGTCTTCTCAAAATCCATCGATCGTCTCCGGGTCTGGGGTGCTACCACCCTTAGAAGCATGGTTACGGTTCCATCAAAACTCATATACTCCATCCTTATTCTTGACAGTGTCGGTCTCTCAGATTCTCGAGAAAATTTCTACTTTGGCTCTTCCGGTAGTGGCATAACCTTTTCCTCAATTCTTCTGTCATTTTATCTTGGTACGGTCCTCCTGTGACTGGGTATTCTTATCTGATGGGTCTGGCGCCAATACTAAACAACTGTCGATATCTCATGGTGGTCATCCATTTATGGTTTCTCCTGCAGGAAATGGGCCTGGGTTGAACCTCACCGTATATCCTACGATTGGCAACAGCTGCCTTGTACAAGGGAAAGTTGTCATACCATTCTAAGGTTTACACAAGGCTTTGATTGTCGTCTCTCTACTATAGGTAAGTCACTCGGATTTACCATCCCGTATAACAAGGCGAACAATAAGAGTAAGTCGGTATGGTGATCAATCCATCCCGCATCCAAATCATTACCTTGTATATGGTTTAGTTAATCTCGCATTCTAACACTCGGTCATCCTCACAAGCATTGCAGAATTTTTCTTGTCGACGAACTAAGTTCAGAAAAATCCATTGATTCTGCAAGCCAAACAAACATCTATCATTCCTTCACAACTCTCAGGTTTTGTGTTACTCCTATAAGATCTTCTGTGGGTAAAGTCGTCTTCTTCCAGGGTATTTCCTTCAGCAAGAGTGTGCTTGCTTCTTGGCAGGTCCTGGGGCCTGTTGGGTTATGGCCCATCTCATCACTTTGTAAACCTTGAACTCATCATCGGGGCAACTGATCATTATTCCAACATCCAGCTTCCTAGCATTCTTAATTCCATCCAATTATATTGTCTTCCTTCCTTCTATTGGTACCAAACTAAGACGTGCTTATCGAGACTCATCCTGGAGTTACAATTGCTCCATATTGCCAACATCATATCTCCTTTATATCCAATAGTACTACCTCCCTTCATACTCTTGGGATACCCCACATATCGATACAAAACTCATACTTATTTTGTCTGAAATCCACTTCGGGGAATATCTTCATCTTTTCCAGGGGTCAAGTGTCCTCACAGTTACTACCACTCTTGAAATGCACAAATTTTTCCATAGACCATATGTCTCATATCCTCGAAAATGGTCAAATTCTTTCTCCCTAGAGTAACAACTCATAAAATTCCAAATCAGTACCAATGAGGCTAACTTTATTGATTCTCAAATTATTACAATCTCCTGTATTTCCATTACATGCCTCACTCAACACCTCAATATAAAATAAATGTTCCCACTGCTACTACTATATTTCTCACAGACACAACTAATTATCACAAGTCTCCTTCTCCTTGGGACAATCTCTGGCAAAGTGCCATGCTTCATTACAACGGAAACATATTACTTCTGACAAGTCCCGAGGTTTCCTTTTTGGGCAACTGCTGAAGTAGTGCCCCGACTCCTTGCACTTGAAACAGGTGATATGACTCAGGTGCTTCCTGGAATCCAATCTATTTCTCTTCCTGGACTTTTCCGTGCCAATCAGGGCTTTTATTTCCTGTGGGTCATACTCTACTTCCTCTGTCGAGAATTCTACTAGATCCCCATTCAAACAATTCTGGGAGATGTGTCCTTCTTCTCCACATGAATAGCATGACTTGGTGCAGAGTTTAACTGGGTCTTCTTCGGGTGTGTCCTCCACCTCTTCCTTCATCATAGGTTCTTCTAAAATTCCACGGGGCTCCTTTCATTACTTCTTTCTTCTGCTGGATGGTTCATTGTACCATGGGGTAAATGTGACACTGAGCAGGGTAGTGGGTAGTCCCTTCACACAAGAAACAAGTAATCTACCTAGTTGGGCATTCTTCAGCTGGGTGACTTTCTTCACAATGAGGGCATTCACCCTTGTGTTATGTATGGGTGTGTCCTATTTCTCCACAGAGCTTGCATGCACAAGGTTTCTTCATATCAGTTCCATAAGGCTTCAGCTTCTGGGACACAAGCCGAGACTTTAGCAGAGTCCACTTTAAATTCTTTCCAAGTGGTTACTCCTTGTCATCCATTGATGGTTTGGTACATCCTCCACCAAGTAGCAACATCTCTTTCCAAGCACTAAAGAGCGTGCTGGGCCATATCCTTTCTGGCTATAGTGTTATTCTCCATATGATCTTCCATGTTCTGAATCCATTGGTCCGTGTCCAATTGACTCATTGGTCCAGAAAACACAAGCTCATCTCCATTCATCCCCTATTGGGTTCATGGGTTTGGGATGAGATAAGAGAGATAGAGAGGGATACACACAATGCAAACAATAGTTTTGAAAAGACAGATTTTATTTTGTGGCTGTCGGAAAAACATCAAACATATGACAGCTCACAAACGTCGCATCTAACGTAGGTATATAACAGGGGTTTGGTGTTTTTATAAAGGTCAATAAATCTTCAAAGTCATCAAACTCCTCAAGTCATGTGCATGTCTCCGATGGCTTCTGCCGATTGTGCTTGTCCTTCTCAAGTTCTTTTGTCAGATCATCTCTGTTGACGTGAAGTCTCTCGTGACGTCCTTCAATATTTCTGGAGTGGTGTTCCAAACTTCTGGGTTTCAACATCCTTGGCATGAACCATAGTCCTACTGTCCTTCAGTTCCTGACGAATCTCCGGTATCTCGAGGTTTTACTCCTCCAGCTTGCTACTTTCAGATTCTTGGTTCTGAGTTCTTCACCAAACAATTCTTTGTCAAATACAGCTTCCTGAAGGTCCATGTAAAATTTCTTCATGTAAAACTCCAGATCCTGGCGATACACCAGCTAAGGTTAAAACTACATCCTTTGCCGACAGATGCCCCATCAGCCTTCTACCGTCCAATCATTCCGAAGAAATGCATGCTTAACTCAGCACGGTGATGACAGCATGAGCGAGCGATAGCATCATGGATAGCCGTATTTATGCCCATGTCTCTGCCATGAGCTATCCTTCCATACTTGATATCCCCTGCCTTAGGGTTTTCTTGACAAAAACTTTGAGTTCTAATGCTCCATGTTCCGGTCTTTCTCCGACACACCCTGATCTCGAGTATTGATAGCTTCAATAGTCTGATAAATTCCATAAGGGTAGCCTTCCTAGGTAATACTAATCTGGAAATTCTTAAGAGCCTTCAAATTCTCCTAGTCTTTGGAGTCTTCAACCATTGTAGTTTCAATTACTCTAATGCACGGTAAAATCCTCTTTATTCAGAAATGGTCTTAGTTGTCCTATATCTTGTACTCCTTGAAGTGGTCTCATCAGTCAAATCTTCGTGTGGTCAAAAGGGGGAAGGGCATAGTCTAACTAAAAGGGAATATTTGAATAAGCTCAAAAGAGAAGAGAGGTAAAAGATCCTTTTGAAATAAAGTTTTAGAGAAAATCTTTCCTATGGGCTTGCCATTTTTAGGGGTCATGTCCTATAGTCAACATGTGCTCTGATACCATCTTGTAGCGACCCGACCTCAAATGGTCAAGTCTCTGTGCTTAAGTGTCATCCCTGGATCGGTATGCTGACACACACAGTAATCGAGGATTTAAAACAGAGGTAAATCACATGTGTAACGTAACGTAAATACTATTACCTCAATCCAAATAGTGGAAGTAACAACAAGGTTGTGGATTCCCATCAACACCAACGACAAAGTTGAGTGTACAAATCGTAACCCTAACGTAACACTTACTCGTCGTAAGAATCCTCAACATGAGACGTTGCAGCCACAAAGGGTCAGTACATTGAATGTACTGGCAAATTCACACCATAGGACAATGATGAATAATAGCTATCACTACATGCATATTTGGCTGGTGGAGGCTCTGGGTTTAATTTTGCATAAAGCTAGTTTTTCCGTACAACAAAGGAATATATTTTATTTAACTACAAAGTTGGTTGAAAACATTGAGAAGGTTCCTCCAACTCAATCCCAAATTAACATCAATAACCCAACAAATTATTTAAGTAACGTGATGAGATCAAGAATAGTAGTGGTGCCTGCGCGCAAACAATCTTAGAACTGAGCTCTTGTAATTCAAGAATCAGATACTCAAGATGTCCATAACCGGGGACATGGCTAATCATGATTAGTTTGTACACTCTGCAGAGGTTTGCGCACTTTTCCCCACAAGACTCGATCTCCTCCGTTGAATTTCTCGCACTACATGGTGTTTGAGAAGCGGATGATCGAGACACAGTCTTTCCAAAGCATTAACTCTTTACTCTGGTAGTCAGTACCACCTACATCCCCCTACATCTGCTAGTCTACCACTGAAAGAGGTCCCACAATATACTCAACTATGCCAGAGCCCATAATGGCTTGTGGCTGCACACGGAAGTTTCTAGCATGAATAATCTTATGATCCATTTGAGCCTGGGTGGCATTCCATAGGGTGATCACACGGGTACTCCGGGATCCCCTTGGGCAAGCACTGGGTTCTCCAGGTGCCCGGGCAAACCACTGGGTGCTCCAGGGTGCCCCAACCAATCCACCCAGATGTGTATTGGAGTAGCCACCTTAAGTTAAACCTTAGTTAACAATAACTCTCACATATTCCATGAAATCTCTCATGCCAATCCACATCTACGAGCATAGCATACCAGTAAGCATAACGTAGTAATACCCAGGGGTTGAATGCATGACAATAGGTTCCTACCTCATCAACTACTTCCCAACACACATGTTATCAATCCTACTCATGCAATGTTTGAGGGTTGAAACTAATGCATAAAAACTGGGTAATCAAAAGTATGGTCAAAGTGTGAACTTGCCTTGTACTGTTGATGAAGATGACTCGCACTCATAACTCCTGATAGTTCTACTCGTCACACTCCGTTCAATCTATCGTAAGCAAGCAATTGCATAAATAAGCACTCATGCAAAAGAATCGAAGAAAAGATCTCGGAAAACTTCGAAAACAAGCAATTAACTCTTGCAACAAAAAACAATTTCTAATAGTACCAAAATTAGGTGGATTTGGTCTTATCAGAAAGTTTAGGTCAAGAGCTTCGATTTGCAAAAAATCAACCAAATCTGAGTTAAGAAACTCAAGTTATGATCAAAAGAAGTTTGAATATGAATCTGAACAAATTTACAAATTTGAAAATTTCAAAAAATTGATGTGACAGGTTCACTGGATAGGTGAAAACAAGACGAAACTATAGGCATTGGTTTTCATCTAATTTAGATGAACGAGTAAAAATTTATGGCTATTTGAAAAATCAGGGCCAGGCTGTTTTATAGAAGAAAAATAGCCATGGCTAAAAGAATTCTATGTCTAATGTATAAATACAGATACTAATTGATAATCTATTTATTCTACCATACTAGTCTAGAAATAATAAACTACGAAACTATAAAAAATCAAGAAATATACCTTTATAAGGTAGAGAAAAGATGATTTCAGAGGAAGGAGACAACTTTCAGAAGTCCTGTCGAAGAGGAGAAAAATATTTTTCTTTAATGAATATAGTCAAACCAAAATATATTGGTTTAATCCGAACCGAATGATTTTTGAAGGCTCTATGGCTCTATATTTATAGGTTGAAGGGATGCGTGAACATCTAAGGCTAGGCAATGTGGGACTAAACGTAGACGTAAAAGTAAACGAAACAGGGAGAAAATCGAAACGCCTCGCATGGGCCTAAAGGCCATCGGCCGGCCGCGCGCATACGATGTGCAGTTTTTTTTGCGAAACGAAGAAAGAATAAAAAATCTAGGAAGACAAAGGCTGGCTGGGCTTGGCCCATTTAGGAGAGAAAAAAAGAAAAAATAGATGAGCGCCCGCTGCCACTGTGCTACACGTGTGGGCGACAAATTATTATTGGCCGCACGTACAGTTTCTTTTGAATAGAAACAGAAGGAAAACTGAATAATAAAATAATATAAAATTTTATATAGGCATATTATATATAATAAATTTCATAAAAATATTCTCTACAACATGAACATTTTCCTGGTGTCAAATAAAATACACAAAAACTGAAATAAAGCAAAGAGTGCTACTGTTGCAATAAAACCTCATAAAAATAATTCTAAGAATACCAAAATAAATTCAAATTTATTTCTATCCAATTTTCTAATGTAGGGAATCATTTTACCCTAATTTCCATATATTTTATTTTTGGAGAAAAATAATTTGAATAAAACCCAAATAACTCCAAATTGAAAATAATTTTAAAGGGACTTTAAATTTGAATTCTTTGAAACTTCCAACTCATATTTCATATATTTTGAAGAAGTCATCTTATCTTCTACCATGAAAATAATTGAGTTTCTTAAAGTTTTTGAATTTGAAATATTTCCAAATGAAATTCAAATATTTTCAAAAACCCTTTTCATTTAATTAAATGGAAGAAGTCATATCATCTTCACTCCAGGGTTTGTATTTGAAAATAAATTTGAATTCATGGAGAGCATAAATGCAAAAATGAAAGTTTGGGAAAGTCCTTTTATCCCTCTCATTTAACTTTCAAAAAGTTTCAAAATTCACTCAATCTCACACAAGCAACCACACCACATGGGTGGGTCACCTTTTGCTTCTCTTCTCTCAATTACTTGCTCCCACCATGTGAGGACATAGTCTTGGAACTCAAGGGATGCCATGGCGATCTTCTTTTCTTCGTCATACTTGTGCAAACGAAAGATCTTGTCAACTTTCAATGCCCATGAAAGGTAGTCTTCGGGATCATTGCTCCCAGAGAACTTGGGCATGGTGAACTTGAGCTTGTCGTAGCATTGCTCGTCATTGCGGTTGGGAGGATTGTGATTGTGATGACACTCTTGTCGTGGAGGAGGATCTTGAGCCGCTTGCTCCTCGTGCTCCGCTTGATTAGCTTGATGTTGAGGGTGTGAAATTCTTGCATAGTTCCTGATCTCTTGGCGCTCCTCAAGGCGTGCGGCTTCTTCTTGTCGCTCTCGGCAGAGGGCCTCTTATTGTAGACATACTTGGTGGTTGTGCTCATTGACGGCTTTTGTTGATTCACCTAGAGAACTTTGGGCTTCAAGGGCTTGTTCCTCACAACGGTGTTGCTCTTGTTGGGGGTCATCGCCATCTTGATGTTCTTGTTGTTCTTGGCGTATTGGAGATTGCTCTTGGACCGGAGGTTCATTAGCTTGTCGCCGTAGTCGTTCACGTTCACGGAGGCGTCCTTATAGCCCATTGCCATGGCATGGATTTTGTGGAGCTTGATGATCTTCATGGTCTTGATGGCGTTGTGGATGAGCTCATGGGGGACTTGCTTTCGAGGATGTGTATGAGGAATGTCGGCTTGAATGGCACTGACCTAATGATATTGAGGATGTAGAAGAACGGTTGACCAAAATGGCACAAATCTCTTCCATTTGGTTGGAAAGCTTGTGGTCGAGGTAATATCTTGTACGTTGCTCGGATTGTTGCAAGTCGGTGGCGAGTAGGTCCATGCCGTTGTTCAATGCTTCATTCTCTTGATGCAAAGCTCTTTGCGCGTCGAAGAGGTGGTCCTCATCTTGCTCGATGAAGAGTGGATTCAAAGAAGTAGTTGGCCTATACATCTTCTCAAACAAATATGTGAGTGGAAGAAAGGAAAGAACTATACCAAATGTACCTTATCCAATTTTGAGAATGGATCAATGATGACTCAAAATATAGCAAGGAAATAGCACAATTGGTACCGGATCTTGTCAATTTCTCTCCTACATAAATATGGCTTTTGGAGTAGCTGCTACTTCTTGAGCTTGCGTTGGTTTTTCCCTTGAAGAGGAAACGGTGATGCAACAAAGTAGAGATAAGTATTTCCCTCAGTTAGAGAACCAAGGTATCAATCCAGTAGGAGACAACGCACAAATCACCAATACCTGCACAAACAATCAAACAACTTGCACCCAACGCGATAAAGGGGTTGTCAATCCTTTCACGGTTACTTGCAAAAGTGAGATATGATAGAGATAGATGAAACTAAACAAACAATAAAATAAATATTTTTGGATTTTTGGTTTATAGATCGGAAAGTAAAAGATTGCAAAATAGTAGATCGGAAACTTATATGATGGAAAATAGTACCCGGGGGCCATAGGTTTCCCTAGAGGCTTCTCTCAAGATAGCAAATAATACGGTGGGTGAACAAATTATTGTCGAGCAATTGATAGAAAAGCGCAAAGTTATGATGATATCTAAGGCTATGATTATGAAATATAGGCATCACGTCCATGCCAAGTAGACCGAAACGATTCTGCATCTACTACTATTACTCCACACATCGACCGGCTCCTACCTGCATCTAGAGTATTAAGTTCATGAAGAACAAAGTAACGCATTAAGTAAGATGACATGATGTAGAGGAACAAACTCAAGCAATATGATGTAAACCCCATCTTTTTATCCTCGATGGAAACAATACAATACGTGCCTTGCTGCCCCTACTGTCACTGGGAAAGGACACCGCAAGATTGAACCCAAAGCCTAAGCACTTCTCCCATTGCAAGAAAAACCAATCTAGTTGGCGAAACCAAACCAGTAGTTTGAAGAGGATTGTAAAGATACCAAATCATGCATAAAAGAATTCAGAGAAGATTCAAATAATATTCATAGATAAGCTGATCATAAATCCACAATTCATCGAATCTCGACAAACACACCGCAAAAGAAGATTACATGGGATAGATATCAAAGAACATCGAGGAGAACATGGTATTGAGAATCAAAGAGAGAGAAGAAGCCATCTAGCTACTAGCTATGGACTCGTAGGTCTGTAGTAAACTATCACGCTTCATCGGAAGGGCAATAGAGTCGATGTAGAAGCCCTCCGTGATCGAATCCCCCTCCGGCAGGGTGCCGGAAAAGGCTCTTATATGGGATCTCATGGGGACAGAAGGTTGCGGCAGTTGTCATGGTGGTCGCACGGCAGATGCTAAAGGATGGCTAAAAAGAGGAGGAGGCTCGAGGGCACCGGTGGATTCCAGAGGCGAGGTCGGCATGAGCGAGCGGGGGACGCAAGACATACCCAGGTTCGTGGCTCTCCGGAGAGATAATACCCCTAGTCCTACCGAGTGTGGTTTATATGAAATAGTACAAAGTTGCTCCTAGAGCTATTTGGAGGAAGAAGGAAGACAAGCCAAGGCTTAGGCTGGTCCTCCCCCTTTTTGTGTATGTGTGTGTGCTATGGGTGGTTGGTGTTCTTCTTGTGTGATCACCCGTGTACATGGAGGGCTCCTCGGAGGGTTTATAGGTCAACCCCGCGGGGCTACAATGGTAAAGTCACGTGGGCGCGGGGCCAGGATGTCAGCGCCCAGGAAGCCGGTACTAGGGCCCGCCTGGTGCCAGGGCTCGCCAGGTTCTCCGGGCGTGGGGCCTATGCGCCGGAGGGCACTGTTCTTCGTCTTGTCGATCGACAGAGTGGTTGGGTCGACTCGGCTACAGTGGCACATCGCCTGGTCGCCGTCAGCTTGTGTTAGCAGTGATGAGGGGCACACTATAGCCACGCCGGCCTTGGTCAGCGGAGTAGGTGGGCAACTGTTGCCACGCCCCCGCTGGTTAGAGGAGTTGGTGGGACACTGTTGCCATGTTCATCCCCTCTATGGGGACTTGTTCCATCGTAGGCCTTGGCGTTGAGGAACCCAGCAAAGTGTGAGCCGGATAGAGGGGCGCTACTTGCCCCGATGTTTTTGAAAAGGATCCGGGTTCCATTGCCTGCCCGAGGTTCATCCCCCCGACAGTAGTCCCCGAAGCTGTGAAGGCTCGCCGGCTCCAAGCAAGGGGGCCTTCGCAGTCCCCCCCAAGAAGGCGGTCGTTGATGAAGCTTGCAACCGCCGGGTCTGGCAGCACCCATTGTGTGCCGGCTTCCGGAAGCTGGATCGCGGCATCCCGGCATGGGCCGGAAACCGAGGAGTCTTCTGAATCTTGAAGAGGGCGGGACATGATCTCTTGGGTTTGGCGCGGACGCCACGTGGCGCTCGGGAGCTGAAGAGGCCTGACAGGCCGCGCGCGTGACGGAACAGGGCAACGGGCTGGGGCCCGCCACTTTGCACCGTCGGCCCACGCGCATGGATTTATTGCGGCGTCCACGGGCGGTTGCCATTCTCGAGGTAGTTAATGTGCGTGGTACGCGCACACTTATTGCGGGGACGTGGGAGGGGCGGGCACAACCGATCCCACTTCCCCAAGTTTGGGCCGCGACTTATAAAATGGAGGGAGTGGGCGCCGGAGATCATTCTCGCTAGCGTCCCCCATCTTCTTCTTTCTCTCCCATTCTTGCTCCTGCGACCGCCGTGCGCTGCGGCGCTTTGCCATCTTGAGCAAGACTTCGCTGCCACTCTTTCTTCTTGTCTTCTCTCCCGCGTCCCGCACCATGGACGGCGCTGCCGTCAGGCTCGTGATGGGATCCACCATCACCGTGGGGGACGTCCAGTACTTGCGTGACACGCGGTGGCTGGCATCAAAGACAGAGGTGGCCGTGCACCTGCCGGACGGCGAGCAGGAGCCACGATCGGAGGGACTGAGCGCGTGGTCTTCTTCACGCACTTAAAGCACGGGTCCGGCCTCCCCGCGAGCGACTTCTTTCACGTGTTCCTGGAGTTCTTCGGGCTCCAACCGCTCCATCTAGGCGTGAACGCCATTCTGCAGCTCTCGGGGTTTGTTACCCTGTGCAAGGGGTATCTGGGCGTCGAGCCCACAGTCGACCTCTAGGTGCACTTTTTCTTCCTGAAGCAGCAGGGACTAAAGGCCGGAGTCATGTCCGCCTGCGGGGCCGTCATCGTCTCGACGCGGACGCGCGGGGGTTGCCCCAAGATGCCGCTGGACGATTCTGCCAAGAAGTGGCAGAACTCCTTCTTCTACGTCCGCAACCTCAGCGCGGACCACATCAACTTGCCACCCTTCATCGACGCGACGTTGCAGGGGGAAATCAACTAGTCCTACTTCCCCAAGAATCCATCGCAGGAGGTTCTCAATTTGTGCTCAATCGACGCGGGAGGGGTTCACCGGCACGGACCTCATCGCCGCCTTCATCATGCACCGCATGCTGCCACTGCAGCACTGCACCCATATCATTGGCCAAATGACAGGCCTTCAAGAGCCCAACAGGATGTCGCCCCGGCGCCTGCTGCCAGAGCAGATCGCTAGCCGGGTCAACGATATTTCAAAGGCTGGGCTGCAGGAGGAGTGGCGATTTGGGAAGCCTCCCTACAGAAACAGGAACCCGACACCGGCGGTGAGTCCTTGGTCCTTGTACATTGTTGCTTCTCATCTTCTTCTTCGTCTCGACGCGACGAGGGAGGTGCTGCGGAACACCATCCAGCATCCGTATGACGGGGCGACGACGCAGGTGATGCGGGCCGGCTCGGAGGAGGCGTGGTCCTGGGGGGGGGGACCTGAAGGCGGCCGACGTTGATGTCGGCGCAGTGCGCCATGTGGGTAAGTTTCCTTATCTTGATTCCTTGCGATGCTGGTCGAAGGGTGGCGCGGGGGTGCTGACGCAGTTTGATGGCGCAGTGGCGCCAAGGGGAGGAGGTGGCGATGCGGCTGGGGCCGGGTCGTCCCGTGCGCCGCCAGCAGCTAGTCGGCCGCATGGGAAGGGGAACGTGGTGCCCCGGAAGCCGGCCGCAAAGCGTGCGGCGGATCCGGTGGCTGGCGCCAAGCCGCCCACCAAGAAGAAACGTTGCGTCCTGCCGGCGGCGCCGGCAAGACCAACCATCCCGCTTGTGGTTGGGTATGCTCTTTTCTGTAGACTCTCGTGAACCACCGAACAATATTTTTCTTATGCGCTCATTTCGTCGTGCTTCAGGTCGCCAATGGCGCTGGCGCTGGTGGCGATGGAGGTCGCGTCCAGGGGTGGCGTTGTGTTCCGGAGGACCCGGTCTAGCACCATCGACCGGGATGAGGAGATGCCCGACCCGGTCCTCGGCCTTGACCAGGCCGACACCGAGGGCCTGGCCTGGTGGGACCGGAATAGGGCGAGGCGGAGATGGAGGCAGCGTCGGCCCAGGCTTGGGCCAGGGCCACGTTAGCGAGGGAGCGGGCCACCGGGGAGCCGGCATGGCCTGAGATGCGGGCGGGCATGGAGCCGGCGACGATGGTTTACATGCCGCCCTCGAAGGGGGAGCGCGACCAGGATGGCCGGGCGGAGATGGTGGTGGACGACCGGGAGGTCGGGGTGATCAGGGATGACACCCCGCCGCAGACCAACGTGGTTGAGCGGGTGGAGGTGGAGGGAGGAGGCGGCGAGGCCGCCTTGGAGGAGGCGCTGCGGGCGATGGCGGACGGGGTGCCTCAGGCGCCGACGTGTGGGGCGTCGCTGGACGTGGTGCCGCAGGCGACACCGATCGTCGTCCCCGAGGGGACGCCGGCCGTGGAGGAGGCAGCGAGCGGCGAGCACGCCCTGGTGATCGGACCAGGGGGTCGTCAGGCCGCTGGGTTGCAGCAAGCTTGGGCTGGCCCAGCCAAGCCATCTTCGGGCCCCTGACAGAGGAGGAAGCGGCGATGGCCGCCGTGAGCCAGCGTCTCCGCAGGCGTGCGAAGTGGGTTCAGGCCTTCGCTCAGGCCGAAGCAGAGCGAGCACGGGAGCTGGAACGCCCCATGCTGGTAAGTTCTTCCCTTCGTCTTCTGCTTTCTTCTTGCGACTGATCGGTGGGGGCGCGCCAGCGCACCCACTGGGTGTAGCCCCCGAGATTCAGGCCTACTACGTAGTAGTTGGGTCGAATCTTAAATGCTCTGTCTTGTGCTGACTCTTGTTCTTTACAGCAACTGGATGCTTATCAGGTTGGCGTCTACAACTGGCTCTTGGACAAGCACAAGAAGCTCTCGGCGTGGCTCGCCGCCAGGGAGGAGGCACTCCGCCTTGCCAAAGGTAAGTTCTTCGTGTGCTCTTATTGGGGGCGTGCTAGCGCACCCACTGGGTGTAGCCCCCAAGATTCGGGCCAACTACGTAGTAGTTGTGTCGAATCTTAAAGTAGTATTTACTTTGTTTTGATTGTGAGTCTTTGTTGCACAGCCGCCGCAACCGAGGTGCCGGCTTGGCAAACCCGACTGATCCGAGCTGGCCATCAACGCGACCTGGCCGTTGCTTATGTCGGCCAGCTTTCGGTCGAGGTGGGGGAGCTGAAGGCGGATGTGGTGGAGGCCCAGCGGGTGCTTGCAGAAGCCAGACGGCTGTAGGAGCAGCTGGCCGGTGACAAGAGCGGCTTCAGGCCGAGGTGGAGAGCCTCAAGGTGGAGGCGGCCAAGGCGACGGAGGCCTAGCGGGCTCTCGTCGATGTCGGCCAGCAGCGCGACCGGCTGGCCGACGACAAGGGCCAACTCCAGGCCGAGGTGGAGCGCCTGAAGATGGCGGCAGCCACGGCGACGGAGAGTCACCAGGAGGAGCTCCTTCTCCTCAAGGAGGAGCATGAGAAGGCGATAGCCGCCAAGGATACCGAGCTGAAGGCGACCGTCGTTAAGGTCGCCGAGCTGGAGAAGGCACTCCAGGACTGCGACCATGCCGGCAACCGAGAGCAGCATGGTATGTTGCTCGAAGCGCAGCACCTGGACGAGACCTTCGCCAGTAAGTGCTTCCTTTTGATTCCGCCGGGCTGTGAAACCGGCTTCCTTTTCTTTTTGTCGCTGACTTGTCCTGCTCTTATTCTTGGCAGGGCACTTCCTAGAGACGCGCAGGCTAGCGGAGGAGGCGATTCTCTTTCAGCGGTCGCCGCAGGGGGTCGTGGGTGCCGGGGTTGACCCGAAGGTCGCCTGGACCTTCTCGGAGATCATGAATGCCGCTGAAGCTCGTCCGTAGGTCTTGGGGGTAGCAGATGGCGCGGGTCTCCGAGGCTGGTGTGGGGATGACGGCGGCCCTCTAGCCGTTGCGCCGTTGCACTGAACAGCTTCACGCGGCTGGCGTGGTGGCTGGAGGCCGGGCCGGCGCGGCTTCACGCATGGCCAGTCTCCGCCGCACGTGCCGGCGCCGAGATGGCCCTCAAGTTCGTCATGTCCTGGTACTCGGACCTGGCGCTGGACCAGCTGATGGGCCAACGAGCTGGCGCAGAGCGCCAGTTGCAGGCGCAGGCTTGCCAGATTGCCGCCAGGGCCAGCTACATAGCCGGGTTCTCGTTGGACGACGAATTCCAGCTGGAGCGGACATATGACGGCATGGTCGTTCCTCCTAACAACTTTGGCGTGTAGCTGGACGACCCATAAGGCAACTCTGAGGAGACGGGTCCTTATGCGGATGAGGACGCCGGGTTGGAAGATACCAGCGCCTGGTGAACCCGGAGGTCACCGAGGGGGAGCCGGCAGCTGCGCTACCCAGTGCTGGGGCCATCTGAAGCTGAAGCCGCCCTGTTTTATCTTTCCAGTATTTTTGTTAAGTAGTAGGTCCACCCACCCACTGGGGTGTTTAGGTGAATGTAATGAACTCTGGCCTTTGGGCCCATTTTATCATGATGGAAATATTCTCGCGAGTGTTTATGCTTTTGCTTTCTGTTTTTCAAGTCTTTTTCTTGCTTGCATCCCCTTCGGGCCTCCCCCCGCGAGTCGAACATCCGGGTTCCGGTATGTGACAAGAAGTTCGGTCCTTAGAAGGAGCGCGCGGTACTTAGGCCCTTAAAACATTGAGCGTGAGCGAAACACCCACTGGGCCGGCTGAAGGCAGCCGGCGAAGCCGGTTGGCGAGCAGCTGGTCATGCGGTAAGTTAATGTGGCGGGGCCTGGTTGGCCAATCCGGCGGACCCAACTTAGTGTTTCACGGCGTGTTGGTGCTTTGGCCCATAGTTCTTGCCGACCAACAGCCGAAGCCGGTACTGCGCCATAGGGCGAAGTAGAGGGTCGCGGCAACCCGAACACGCCGAGATGTGCTAAGGAGGACGACGGGTGGTGATGAAGCCAGCCGGCCCCCGATCCCCCGGGTTGAGCGAGTCAACCCGGCGGTCGGGGTTTTACTAGAAAATTGGATGGATGTGTGGAACACAATAACATGGCAGGAAAGGGCAGTCCCCGAGTATCGTTCCGGGATCCCATAGTTTTTCATATGGTTACGAAAGGTAGTGATACATACGTGCACATAGCTAACTGTAAAACGGGTGGAGGAGTTCTGCATTCCATGGCCGGGTTGTCTCTTCGCCGGCGGTGTCTCTTTTGCGCTTGTTCGTCTTGCAGGCATCGATGAGGTAGTAGGCGTTGCGGTCACACAGGGCTTTGCTAACAATGAAGGGTCCCTCCCATGGGGAGGCCAACTTGTGCTGGCCGGCTTGCTGCTAGACAAGCCGGAGGACGAGGTCTCCGGAATGCGAGGTGCTTGATCTTCTTACTGTGGTAGTGCCTTGGACCTTGCTGGTAGATGGCGGATCGGTTGAGTGCCAAAAGGCGTGCTTCTTCGAGTAAGTCAACGCTGTCTTCACGGGCTTCCTTGGCTTGGCTTGGGTTTTATAGTGGCTTGTCATCCTCATCATCATCCCTGGATCATGTCATTTTCATCCTTGACCTAATCCAATATTCTTTTTCTAGGGAATATTCCTTTTCTGTTAAAGGAATAACCCTTTAAACCGTAGGTTGTGAAACAACCTATATTTCTGTCACTCTCAAATTCCGAAATAATTTTCATAATTTTTTGGGTTCATATCTTCTTCAAATATGTCAAAATCCATCCTTGGCATCATCAAAGATAATTCACAAATATTCCTTTTCTAATTCTTCCCTAAGTGGTGGTTTGAGAAGGAAGTGTCATTTATCTTTGCTTGATTGACCCCAAACTTTTTGGACATCTTTTCCTGTCCATATAATTGCCCCATGCCAAAATTCAAGTCAATTTGCCTAGTAAATATTCCTGAGCAATTTTTCAAAGTTCCTGTCTGAGGGAAGTCATTGTGAAGGAAACACTAGCTAGGCATATCCAAATGAGTTCAAATTTTGCAAGGTCCTTCATATGATCAAACCATCACTCCTCACCAAATTAGAGCTCATGTAACTCATATATGTGAGCCCAGCTCCAAATATTAGTTTTTGGTCAGATTTTCAGTTTGTGAAGCAACCATATTTTCTATTGCTCCATTTAAGCTTAAAGTTTACCAGGACATTCTCACATCCATATAAACTCTCTCCACCAAGTTTTGGATCAATTCATTAATCCATTTTCCCTGTGCAATTTTTTCCAAGCTTCTGTCCAGAGGGATGCTATATGAAGCAAGTGCTAGTTTGGTTCATCCAAATGGCATGAAACTTTTTGAGCATCTTCATATCTTCAAAACATTGGGCCATGCCCAATTTCAGCTCAACTTGCCTCTTCATGTGAGTGCAACTTCATCATCTCTAATTTTGGCCATTAGAGTGGTTTCTACAGCAAGTATCCTTTTTATCCATCCTAATGAGCTGCAAATTCTCATAGAGGATCATCTTAGTGCTTGATCACGTTGTGCCAAAGATCTAAGTCTAACTCCACTCATGTGAACCACAGAAGACATCAAACACCTTGTTGTTCATCTGATCCCCTGCTAGCTGTGATCACATCCTTGCCCATTATTCTTGTTTCTCTCCTCCTTGGCATTCAGCATAGAACGGTCTACCTTCTAGACAAGGTCTGCCAACCCAGCGCGCGTGTTACCACCATATTCACGCGGTGACCACGGGTCATGACCAGCCAAACTCGCGCTCTGGCCGACCGTGTGCCCTATTTCGGCCTCTTTCCCTCTGCCTCTCGCATTCAAATCATGTCCTGGAGCTAGCTCGTGATCGACTGCATCGTCCTGAGTTGCTGCCCAGCCCTGAATCGTTGCGGTCGAGTCACCATCACCGTCTCCATGCCGCGTCCAGCCACTGTCCTCCATTAGAGCACAGCCCGAGCTCGCCCGTGAGCTCTAGAACCCTCCTCCTCGGCTATATATAGCAGCCCCGAGGTGTTCTGCACCTCACCGATTCCTCCCTCACCTCTTTTGCTCGCCGAAGTTCATCGTTTTACCCTCGGCCATCACCGGAGTTTCGTCCTCCCCGGCCACCTCAGGCCTCCTCTCCTCCTCTAGCCACCTCCAATGACTTCCCCCCATCCACGCGAGCCGCCACACACCCTTGCCCCTCCCCGGAGTGGCTTGCTCCACCGAGGCCACCACCACCGCCGCTGCCCCTGGCCTCCTCTGGCGCGGCCCCTCCCCGCCTCTCCACCTCTTCCCGACGTCCACTAGTCCTCTAGACGGGACCCGTCGGCCTCCCGCACCTGCCAGCGTGCTCGCCTTGGCCGGAGCTGGCCTGGGCCAGCCGGCCCCCTCGCCGCTTCCCTCCCCTGCCTCCTGCTCTGCCCCGCACGGGAGCACAGGAGCGGGAGGAAGGAGACGACCTGGCTTGGCCCTCCCCTGCGCCTGGGACCCACGCGTAAGTGACTCCCCCCTGGTCCACGTGTTTAAGTGGAGATGTTTTTCTCCTAATACGTTTTTGTTTTGAGAAGGCGCATTTTGAATCTACTGCGGCCGAAAATACGTTTTCCTTTACAGAAAACATAATGTGCCCGAAGGCGCGTTCTGTGTTTCCTCCCAGGGGTCTGTTTGTCAGGATTTTTATCACAGATAAGTCCCTGATCTGCTACACCTCATAACTCCGCAACCGTAACTCCGATTGAGGTGGAACCAATGCTCACTTCTTCGTCTCGTCGAGCTCTTTCTATTGGTATCATTTTCACTAGGTGGTCCCATAGTGAAAATGACCATTTTTCCCTTGCCTCTAATCATCCCCCTCCAAGAGAGTAGACGTGCGATGTTTCGATCCGCGGCTTCACCACACTTCTTCCCGGAGTCTCCGTCACCCACCAGGCAAGCCACAACAACCACTTGCATGATAGCCATGCAGTAGCCATGGTTTCCACTGAAATATTTAATAAAAGTTAGCCCGTTATCTCTGTGCTTGTTTACTACTGATGTCATTGTTTCGGTTATGCTTGTGGTTTCATGTTCACCTTCATGCTATGTTCTGATGCTTCTTGTTATCTTGTACTACTTGCTAGTATCATGTTCATATGTCTTGATTGGTAGTAGTAGTACATGCTGGTAGTACTGATGTTCAGTCTGATGCATGTTTACCGTGTGATATCCAGTACCGTTGTTATGCATGTTCCGTTGCAGCTAGTTGGTTACATGCTTACTTGGTAGTAATCTTGTTATGTTCTTGCATGTTATTTATTTATGAGGATAGTAGTCATGCTATGCTGATGGGTAATGTTATGCTCGTCAGTATGCCATGCTCATTTGGATATATGATTCATTGTGGTTATGCTCGATGATTATGTTGCACCTCCATGCTTATGTTGATATCATGCTCATGCATTGTAGTTGCATCATGTTATTTTAATATGACTCAGCTTATTGCATACAAGTTGAACCGGACAATAATGAACTTGAACAACTGTTGGCTGAGTCATGGTGCCACCAAATCGAGCTGACCAGTGCAACCACATTTGCCTTTTATGGGAAGGTCTTAACTGGGTCTATTGTCATGCCTCTCGCCGGTGCCTCCAATGAGGGAAGGTTATGGGCGCGCGCTACCCTGATCAGGTAGGCGGACATAAGCCTTGTGTTCCCGAGTTGGTTGCGCGCTTTTGTCCCCGTTTGGGACCGTCTATGTTTTGCCACGACGGTGGCCGTTGGATGTCTTTGGTAGACATCGGGCCACCCATGACTTAGCCCAAGAGGGGAGTAGGTCAGAGTGGCCGGGAGAGTGTCATGGCAGTAGACCGGTTTTGTCGGAACATCGTTGGTCCACACGTATGGGAGTGCGAGGCCATGGGTTCCGTGGTGTGGGCACAGTGTGCTAACCTATGCAGAGTGTGTGTTAAATCTATCGATAGCCGCGCCCGCAGATATGGGCCTAGTTCGTAGTCGGTCACACTATGAGCCAATAATAATAATAACTTGCTTAATAATAACCCCGGTTCGATGATGAGAAAGAGATTGGTTGTGATCGAGATAGGATCACGAATGTATCGTGGATACCAAAGTTTGTTGATCTTTATGTGATCGTGAGATGATCACTATGGTATCATGGATACAAAAGTTGGTAAGTTGGTGCATGAGATGGTTATGGGTAACCGCTGAATAAGAGTAAGTTGGTGCATGCGTATGTTAACTTGTTGCATGTAGTATCATCATGTTCATATGCCCATGCCGTGCTAAAGTTGTTCTAGCTATATCATGTTCAGTTGTGCATGCCACGTTGTTCCGTTAGTGTCATGCTCATGATTGCTTTAACCTGTAATTGCCATGCTGTTGTTGTCTTGACTGCTTTTGGTTATTGTGAGCTTGCAAGTATATTCAATGTACTGACCTGGCGTGCCATGCCAGTTTGCAGGCCGTGCCTGGTTTGCTTGCTTGTTTGGTGTGGTTCCTGTGTTCGCGAGCTAGGATAAACGTTCCAGCCAGAGTCCTTGTGGATTGGAGTGCGTCATCGTCGTTCGTTGTTCCGCTGCCAGTAGAGGTTCTGCTGCCTCGAGTTGTTATGCTGCTTGCATAGAGCAACTGCGGTTGACGTAGCGTCGCCGTGCCGGTGTTATTCGTTGTAATCCAGAGACCTTGTATTCATATTCGTGTTGTAATAGAGAGCTGGTTTGTTCTATGCTAAGTAGTGCCGTATTATAGAGGACTTCACCTCGATCTCTGGGATGGAATATGGGGCGTTCCGGTTTCTCTGAGCCGGGGTGCCATAGCTCCGTGGACGAGAAGAACGGGGTGAACCCAGTCGACCGATTTGGCGTTGTGCGGAGACTCCAAAGGACGGCTGGGAGCTCGTCCAGCCAACTGCTGGGTGAACGAACAAGGGGCTCGACGAGCCGCGGCTTGATGCTGGACAGGATGAGGCCGTTGGCCTGCTTGACCTGGCCGTTTGACTGGGGATGGGCCACGAAGGCCAGGTCGAGGCGGATGCCGGAGACGGAGCAGTACTGCGAGCACGCCCTTGCCAAAGTTGGTGCCGTTTTCCATGATGATGCTGTGCGGGACGCCGTAGCGCACCGCGATGTCCTTGATGAACCGGACGAGTGTTGGCCCGTCCAGCTTCTTGATTGGTCGCGCCTCGATCCACTCGGTGAACTTGTCCACCACTACCAGTAAGTGCGGAATGCCGCCTCTAGCGGTCTTGAAAGGTCCTACCATGTCGAGTCCCTAGACCGCGAAAGGCCAGGTGATCGAGATGGTCCGTAGTGCTAAAGCCGGCTAGTGGCTGCGCTTGCTGAACCGCTGGCATCCCTCACACTTGAGGAGAAGTGACTCGGTGTCTTGGAGGGCCGTGGGCCAGTAAAAACCATGGAGGAAAGCCTTGGCCACCAGGGTCCTAGATGCGGCGTGGTGCCCGCACTCGCCCTGGTGTATGTCGAGGAAGATCTCTATACCCTTGTCCTGCTCGACGCAGCGCTGGAAAACGCCCGTCGTGCTGAACTTGACGAGCTCGTTGTTAATGATGCTGCAGGTGGATGCCCGGTGTTGTATTTGTCGGGCCTCGGTCTCATCCATGGGGAGGAATCCGTTCTCCAGGAACTCTGAGATTGGCAGGGCCCATGATGGAGCCGTCACCACGGTGAAGACGGCCATGATGTCTGCTAGACTACGTCGGTATTTTCCCAAAGAGGAAGGGATGATGCAGCATAGCGGCGGTAGGTATTTCCCTTAGTGATGAGACCAAGGTTATCGAACCAGTAGGAGAACCAAGCAACACTACGTAACCAACACCTGCACACAAATAACAAATACTTGCAACCCGACATTTTAAAGGGGTCGTCAATCCCTTTCGGGTAAAGGTGCCAGAAATTGGCAAACGGGCGTGGGAAAGTTGTAATAAGTTGATAGATCGAACCCCAAATAAAATAAAGTGCAGCAACGTATTTTTGTATTTTTGGTTTAATATATTTGAAAATAAAGGCGAAGGAAAATAGATCGCAAAGGAAAATATAATAAAGAAGAGACCCGGGGGTCGTAGATTTCACTAGTGGCTTCTCTCGAGAAAAATAGCAAACGGTGGGTAAACAAATTACTGTTGGGAAATTGATAGAACTTCAAATAATCCTGACGATATCCAGGAAATGATCATTATATAGGCATCACATCCAAGATTAGTAGACCAACTCCTGCCTGCATCTACTACTATTACTCCACACATCGACCGCTACCCAGTATGCATCTAGTGTATTAAGTTCATGAAAAAATGGAGTAATGCAATAAGAACAATGACATGATGTAGACAAGATCTATTTATGTAGAAATAGACCGCATCTTGTTATCCTTAATAGCAATGATACATACGTGTCAGTTCCCCTTCTGTCACCAGGATCAAGTACCGTAGGATCGAACCCATCACAAAGCACCTCCTCCCATTGCAAGATAAATAGATCAAGTTGGCCAAGCAAAACCCAAATATCGGAGAAGAAATATGAGGCTATAAGCAATCATGCATATAAGAGATCAAAGAAGACTCAAATAACTTTCATGGATAAAAATATAGATCTGATCATAAAATGAAAGTTCATCCGATCCCAACAAACACACATCTAAAAGAGTTACATCATATGGATCTCCAAGAGACCATTGTATTGAGAATCAAACGTGAGAGAGGAAGCCATCTAGCTACTAACAACGGACCCGTAGGTGTACAAAGAACTACTCATGCATCATCAGAGAGGCACCAATGGACATGATGAACCCCTCCATGATGGTGTCTAGATTGGATCTAGTGGTTCTGGAACTTGCGGCGGCTGGAATTGATTTTCGTCGACTCCCATAGGGTTTCTGGAATATTGCGGTATTTATAGAGTAAAGAGGCGGTCTGGGGGCACCCGAGGTGGGAACAACCCACCAGGGCTTCTTCGGCCCACTGGATGTCTTTTGGTCCATAATAATCTACAAAAAGTTTCGTTGCGTTTGGACTCCGTTTGGTATTGATTTCCTGCGATGTAAAAAACATGCAAAAACAACAACTGGCACTTGGCACTATGTCAATAGGTTAGTACAAAAAATGATATAAAATGACTATAAAATGATTATAAAACATCCAGGAATAATAATATAACAGCATGAAACAATAAAAAATTATAGATACATTGGAGACGTATCAGCATCCCCAAGCTTAATTCCTGGTCGTCCTCGAGTAGGTAAATGATAAAAACAGAATTTTTGATGTGGAATGCTTCCAAACATGTCATCTCTTATTCTTTTCTTTGTAGCATGGACATTTGGAATTTTATATGGTTCAAAGCAATAGTCTAGTTTTGACATGAGGGCTTAAATACTCAACCATACCAACAAGCAACCATGTCTTTCAAAATATCAACGCTAAAATAAGTTATCCCTAGCCCATCATGCTCAATAATTGATCCATTTATGAAATACACTTGCATATTAGCTACACCCAATCACTACTGGAATCAGGATATTTGCCGTCAACCAGCTCCTTGCCGTCTGCTAGCTGACGGCAAAGAAGGTCTTTGCCATCATCTTAAAAAAAGCTGACGGCAAAGACCATGTTTGCCGTCAGCTAGTTCTTTGCCGTCTGCTAGCAGACGGCATAGGAGCTTTGCCGTCTGCTAGCAGACGGCAAAGAGGAAGGGTGGCCCACTAACGAGAACCACCTAACAGCCACTTTCTTTGCCGTCTACTAGCAGACGGCAAAGCTTCTTTGCCGTCCGCGAGAAGACGGCAAAGAGAATAGCCAACCTAATGGTTGTTTCCCCCTGACCCCACCCCACTAGCTATGCTCTTCATTGTCTGCTAGAAGACGGCAAAGAAATTAAACCTAACTAAAAGACGGTCAGCCCTACGCCCCACCCCTCTCTGTCTCTCCCTCACCTCACCCGCGCCGCCCCCATGCCCGCCGGCCCCGCTGCTGACCCCCACCACCCCCGACGCCGACCGGCGCCGCCGCCCCTGACCGCCACCACCCCCGGCCCCCTACCGCCCCGCGCACCCGCCGCCCCCGACCCCCGCCGCCCCGGTGCCCTGCCACTCAGGCTGCCTGCTGCCCCAACCCCGCCGCCCGTCGCCGCTCTGCCCCTCACCGCGCGGCGCTCCGCTCCGCGCCCCCGACCCCCTGCTGCCCCGGCGCCCCGCCGCTCAGGCTGCCCGCTGCCCGTCGCTACTCCGTCACCCCGCCGCCCGGTGCTCCGTCCCCCGCCTCCCGGCGCTGCTTCGCCCCCTGGTGAGGCTTCTTTTTCCTTTTTTCTATCTTTTTTGTTGCTGTTTTTTGATTGAGGTTAATTAGTTGGTTAGTTAGTTAGTTTTTTAGGTTAATTAGTTACTTGTTTTACCCTACTGTACATAGGTTAATTAGTTAGTTAGTTATTTTTTAGGTTAATTACTTAGTTAGTTGCTTTAGGTTAATTACTTAGTTAGATAAGCCCAAGAACAAGAAAAGAAAAGAAAGAAAGAAGACCTAAAAGGACTAGGAGGAGAAAACATAGAAAAAAGAAGAAGAATCAAAAAGAAAATAGAAAAAGAAGAAACGAAGAACTAAAGTCTATTGTCCATCCACTATTCATGTTAGTACTCCTACTACTATTAGTACATTGTTTGGTTTTGATGCCCACTTTATTTTTCTCTTGTCACTATATCAGTTTCAGAACCACACTGTAAGTTTTGCCACAAAGGAAACCAACAAACAACAGGTCAGCAAAGAAGGACCAACACACAATCTGCAGGTTCTCACCTAATAAAGTAACCCAAGCCCACTAGAGAGGCTTTTGCCAGTTCCCCATCTTGCTTTGCCTAGCCTATTGTACATGTCCACTTTTTTCCCTCCAAAATTTCAAAATTTATGCTAATTTGAATTTACTTTATGCACACAAAATAAACATGTTTGCATTCAACATGGCACCAAAAACCAAGAATCAGTTTTCCACAGTGAAAACAAAGCAGAGGCAAGTGAAAATTAAAGAAGTGGCAAAGACAAAGCAGAGGTACACCAGCCAACCTGCCAAGCAAAGCAGCAAGCCAAGCTTTTGCTCCCAACCCCCCACCCTTCTGATTCCCTCCTCCTCTTTTTAACTTCTTTTCTTTTAGATTAGTAGTAGCTTTGAACAGCTAAAGCGAGCCCCAAAGCAAGGGCTGTGGTGGTGAGAGCACGCTGTTCATGTGGGACTAAAACATGTTCTATACTTCTTGACCAGTCAGTCATGGTCATGCAGTGTGTGTCTGGAGGTCGAGGTGAGGTGTGGTACATCATCATATGCTGCAATGGATATATTATGGTTGGATGGGTTAACAAGAATAGTAGTAGGGTTATTTTAGGTTAATAGATTTTAGTGGATTTTAGGTTAATAGATTTTAGTTGATTTTAGGTTAGTAGATTTTAGTTGATTTAGGTTGATTAGTTGAAGAAGAAAAATAAGACAAGAGGAAGAAGGAAAATAAGGAAAATGAAGAAGAAAAAGAAGACAAGAGGAAGAAGGAAAAGAAGGAAGAAGAAGAAGAAAAAGAAGTAGAAGTGGAGATGAAAAAAATAGTAGAAGTAGAAGATGAAAAAAAGAAGTAGGAAAAGTAGAAAAAGAGGGTCGCCGAGGGAAAAGTGGGTCGCCGAGTGCTCGAGGGCTCGAGGATCAAGGGGAAAAGGAGTCGAGGGTATAGGGGTCGAGGGGTCGAGGGTCGAGGGGAAAAGGGGTCGAGGGGTCGAGGATCGAGGGGAAAAGGAGTCGAGGGTCTAGGGTTCAAGGATCGAGGGGTCGAGGGGAAAAGGGTTCGAGGGTGGCTGCCCCGACCCCCTGACCCCGACACCCCGACCCCAACACGACAACCCGACCCCGCCTCGACACCCCGACACCGCGACCCCGACACAGCACCCCGACCCCGACACAATTAAATATTTTATTATGTTCATGATGATGGTACACACTTAAATATTTATTATGTTTATGTTGTACTAATTTTGTTTACTCTTTGTCATTGCTGGTGTTGACAGATGGTGGGCGTGGGTCGAGAGCACTCTGAGCCTCATTCCTCGGTGTGTGCTGGGAGGGGTGCTATTATTCTACCCGAGCACCTTCGGAGAGCGCTGGTAGACAGCATGACGACACCGGTGGGCGCTACTTCTTCGACCGGGAGAGGTCGGGGGAAGCCCAAGAGGGCTACTAGAGGTGGACATGGCGGCGGGAGAGGTAGGAAGGCTGCTGCGCCTTCCTTGCCGCCACCCCCAGCTGATTCTCCGGACCACCGGAGTGCTCCATCTCAGGTGGACCCATCAGACTTGGACCCGTCTCGGACTCCGGTCCACGGGCCTCGGGTCGTCGAGCCTTCATCCCACGAGACTCGGTGACAGTGTCCTAGACTAGGGGGTACTCACCACGTCGTCTCCCGATCAGTTAGATTGGGCCGAGGACCCCCATGGCCGTATACTCATGGGCCAGTTCGGACAGCCCCTGCCGCATACAAGGAAGACTCCACAAGACTTGGCGCTCAAGACAAGGACTCTCCGAAACCCTAGGCCAGCGGTGCATATATAAACCGAGGCCAGGCTAGTCAATAGACAATCTCATATTCATTACTACAATCTCGTGGTAGATACATGTACTCTGTAGTACACCCCATATGAATACAATCAAAAGCAGCATGTAGGGTATTATCTCTTCAAGAGATCCCGAAGCTGGGTAAAATCCCGTGTTCATGTTACCATTGCTCCAAGACGCCTAGCTTAGGACCCCTACTACGAGATACGCCGGATATAGAACCGACATTGGTGCTTTCATTGAGAGCCTTCTAGGTGTCGCCACGGATCAACGGCATAAATCAGGTGTTATAATTTCAATTCAATCTATTTTTTGTACATCAAATTTCCTTTGCAATTATTGCATGTAGTCTTGCGCTATTTTTGTTTGCAGATTAGTTTTAATCTACAGCGACGGCGAGCGATCCGAATATAGCAGGCGAGTCGAGGCATCCGTTGGATGCCTTCGTAGAGATACCAACGGCCGGCCTTGTGTGACGTGCACTGTGCTAGGTCCCAAGGAGTACAGGTCAAGATCGAGCAAACACATGCAGCGCCGAGGACAATCCCGCATAGGCATCGGCCATCAAGGGATTTCTTTCCTTTTCTTTATCCTCTTTCTTTTTAATTCAGCACATAGATGTCGCTTTCATGCACTAGTACTATGAGGAGGCAGTATTTCCCTTTGTCGCATGACCAACTTAATCAACTGCTAGTTTTTGCAGCATGATTTTTTAAATCTAATTGATGAACAGTGCTAGCTAGCTTTGCATCAAGGGGCGTTTCGTCGGTGCACCTTTATCCACTGTCGAACGGACATTACATCTGCAAATAGACAGCGGCTGTCAGGGACGGTCCATCTACAGAGTAAAGCATCCATGGAATACTAGCAAGGAAAGTCCTGATTATGACAAACTTTAGCACGCTTCTCGATATCTAATGGATGGATATCACCGTTTTTGTCCAGTTATATACTAATCTGTCCAGATTACTAATTAAGCATTTCCTTTTCTCGATCATTGTTGTGATCACATGGTGGCCTAGCTAGCTTTGAATTGATCATGTTCACATGGAACCGTTCACGGCGGCCGGAGAGACATGCCGTCAAAGGGATTAGTCGGACATACGCATGCGCAGCAGCGGCGGACGGTCCAGCCAAAGAAATCATGCGTGTTGAAAAGACAGTGCAAGGCAGTGCACCGATCAGAGCTCGGCTCGATGGCAGCACACCGCAGGGAGATTTGTTTTCCCCTTTTTTATTATTCAATGCCTACCTAGTCGATCGCCGGTTCCTCATTACTTTTGTTGACAAGTACGCAAAACAAAATTACTACTAAGTATAGTGAGGACTATTTTCGCAGCATGTTTAGTACGGATCAGTTCGTACGTTTGCTTTGGTCTGCTAAGGTTGTCACCGACGGTGAACAGGTTTTATCTTTCCCTAACTATTCGGTTAGCTCCTAAAATTATTGCACACAAAATATCTTCTGTTGTTTTGCACTGCATTATTTTTGCAGAGATATTTTTCCGACACATGTGCACGGTGACGGTCTGGCCAGCCTCTCGCCGTCACCTAGGCCAGCCGACCTGTGTCGACATCGCCGTGCCACAACGTCGTCATACCATCGAGCTGACCTCGACGATCAGCCGGACTATTCGCTTCACATATATTAATTATGCACCTTTTTTTCACTACTATTATTTCTTGGTTGCACTACTTTGTGTGTGCAGGCAATCTATCTAGGTTGGGCCGCGCTAACACCTCGGCAAGGCGATATTGCCGTCCCACCGACGTTGACCAAGTCATGGCGTCGCGTCGACGTGTGTCCCTGTGTCAACTTTTTCACATTGCGGCTCCGCCGGGTTGACCTTGTCGCCCAGGCCATATTTATTCAAAAAAAATCACTTATGTCAATTAAATAGAAGATTTTTTATTTTTGGACTGCACTATTTTATGTGCGCAGGTAATCACCTTTGACTACGTCACACGGTCAACTCTATGGGGCCAACAACGTCGTCCTGCCTACGATTGGGGAGTCGCCTCGGCGCACATCCCTTTGTCAGCATTACCAAGCGACCACTTCACCGGGCTGACCTCGACGCTCAGGCCATATCTCTTTCATTATTTACTTCACTTGTATTAATTAAGTAGAAGAATTTTTTAATATACATTATTATCTTTATTTGTCATTACTTTTGGTTTGCACTATTTTATATGTGCAGCCAATTGACTTAGATCGGGCCGCACTATCCCCTCGGCGTGGTGTCCTCGTCGCCCACCTCCATCGACCGAATTGTGTCGTCGCCTTGGAGCGCTGCCTTGTGTTGGCAACCCCGCATCGTCGCTTCATCAACCTACTCGGCCGGAGATTCCAGTGTCACCCACCGACCTGCTCCATCACCGCGGCTGGACTGGGGGCTTCACATTTTCGGGGTGCCGAACTCTCTGCTCGGCCACCTCGGGACCAGCCTGGGGGCTGGAACCTTGTCCCGCATCAAGATCGGACCGCATCATCAATGCCGAACACATTAACTAGCTAAGTCGCTTTCATGCTTAAAAACTTTTAGTTTTAAATTTTGTTCGGTTCGACCAAGCATTATACTTTTTTGGCAACAAGTTGCTTGTGAAAAAATTCCTTGTCATAACTTTGTTTGTGACACACAAATCCAAATACCCCGTTTACTTGGGGGCTTCCTTTATGAAGCCTTTTCTCTTGCATATGATTATACTTGTACGGCTTCGTTCCTTGTTCGTGTATTATGCCACAATATGCACCATATTGACTTAAGTGTTCTGCAAGTCGGGTTGCCTTGCTCCTGTGTTTACCCCTACGTTCCCGATTGTTCGGCTAGGGAGTAAAGGGAGCACCTCTGCGATTGTCACGATCGGGTCATCCGAGCTCAGACCTCAGACTGGGTGAAGCCGAAAGCTAGCGCTCTTATTGTTTTCAATCATGGTCGGCACACAACGGAACTCATGAGTACAAAAAATCTATTGCACAAGTCTCATAGTGACAATGAGCAACTGAAGAAAGGTATCGGTGGAGGTACTATTTTCTTCGAAGATGCTTCTTACACTTCGTCAGTAATATAGCATAAGTTCCCTGAGCGTGCTTTGTCTGTTATAGCCTTATGGCCTGATTGCCTGGTTATCGGAAACACCGTTGATATTCTCGACAGGTGGAGTACATAACACTTTTCGGTCCTTGACCGAAGAGGGAGAAGCCGATGGTCGGTTAAGACGCGTTTAAAGTTTGGGTGAACACAGATATGATATAAGTACTTCGGTACATACAATCATTATACATAAAAATTATTTTACCCAAGTCACTTGGGGGCTCTTAAATTTATATGAGATGTTTATAGTAAATGTGTTTTCTTATTGGTTGTTGCAAAGTCTTTTTATACCACTCCTTTTTCGACTCGAGTATATGGTCAATAGCCGGATAGCCTGTCATCTCTCTAAAAGCCGCTCGAGTGTAGTTCGCTAAACTGGCTTCGGAGAAGTACTCCGCCTTTGTGATAAGGAGCTTGAAGACGTAGGCTGACCCGCGTGAAGTCTTGAGATCGGCTGTGTCATGTTAAAGCATGACAGAAGCAAATTTTTTTCCAATTTTCGGATTGGCACCGAACACTTGATCTTGTTCGGACGTCAAGCTTTTACTGACGTTTTTTGGTTTTCCAAGCTCATGGCACTTTTGAACTATTTGTGTGTTTCCAGCATAAGTCTCGCAGTGCAACGCTGGACACCTTTAGAGATTGGGCAAAAACATTCTCAGATATTGCTATATATGCATCGGGTTCGAATTGTGTCTTCGGTCAATAGTTGGGTTGCCCGGCTCCTGTGCTTGCCTCCTACGTTCCGCTTTCTTCGGCTACGTGTGCAAAAGGAGAACCACTGCGATTGTGCTTCCAGCTCGCATGGTTAAGCACCTCAGTGGAGAAAGCCGAAAACTGACTTTCACAATAAGCGTAAACTGGTCAGCGATCTGATGACTATGTTAAATGACGGGCCATTCATAACATTGGATGAAGTGTTTACGGCTTAACCTCGGCTATCGCCGAACACTAACTGGGGGCTCGTAACTAGCTTCCCCAGTTTAAAGCTCCTATGACTAAGTGAAGGTTATAAAGCCCGCATATCTGATTGCCTCGTTTCCGCTAACACAACCGCCTTCGGGCACCGAGACGTCAGCCAAGGGTTGTCTTGTTATTGCGGAAACACCCTGCGTAGTATCTACAGAGGGGTAGAAGCCGACGATGGGCCACATTCAACTGATAAACGGTCGCAACGGAGTCAAAATAAACATATCATAAGCATTTGTATTTAATATACGAGGGCTACCTTCCGTAATCATCGTTATAAAGCCATAAATATAAATCAATTTGACTTTAAGATTTTGGGCAAGCTGGGTTGCCTGGCTCCCGTGCTTACCCCTACATTCCCGATTGTTCGGCTAGGCGGTAAAGGGAGCACCTCTGTGATTGTTACTGCCGGGTCATCCGAATTAGTACCTCAGACTAGGTGAAGCCGAAAGCTAGCAAGCTTAAAGTATCACATTGGTCGGCAACGACGGAAGTGAAAATTTTGGTTCATTAATACCATAGAGTTCGGGAACTTTCCCTGAACTAAATCCTCAATATTTTTCTCCTGCATTGATCGGAGGCGAGGTTTCATGATCATGGTTGGCATGACAACCCAAAGAGAGGAATCGATAGCAGGACTGTTTTCTTTGGAAGATGTTTCTTACGTTATAAAGTAATATAACATATCTCTCCGCGTACCTTTATTTATAAAACCGTATGGCCGGATTGCCTTGTTTGTCGTAAATCTTTGCCCTTGTAAAGGCTTTCTAAAGTGGGACAAACACTCCCTGGCAACTGGCCGAGGAGGTTGAAGCCGATGGTCGGTCAACAAAGTTTTGTACAATGCGGATTCGAGTATTAATGATGTAGAGTACTTGGATACATAGAATCATTACACATAATTTGTTATTTTACTTCGGATATTGATCCTTAATCTGGCCACTCGTGCCCACATTAAGGCTCGGGGGCTACTGGGCTTCATGCTTATCATTTACAAATATTAAAGGGGTACATCGATCCCCTGATCTGGTGTTGCCACCCGACCAGTGTCTCGGGGGCTACTTCATTGCCTATTCAAGGCAGAAAATTCAAAGTGCTCAGTGTTCGGCTTGACCCAATTATGCGCAAACGCGTCTTCGGACAACAATAGGTACCATATGGACCTATCCGGCATCAACCTGGTATATTACGGCGACTTCTCAAAACCCTCTCTCAAGGGTCCGTCCGCCGATCACTATCTCCTCTAAAGTGCATCGCGGAATTTTAGGCCGACACATACCTTGAGGGCTACTGGCTACATATCTCGCCAGTAATTAAATTGCATCAATCGGAAATAAAATCCGCAAACAATCAGCCCAAGCCCAAGGTGGTGCATCACCTCGGAAGCAGTCCGGCATAAAGCTCGGGCGCCAGTGGATGGCTCCATAGAGGGCATTTCCGGCATTAAGCTCGGCTAAACTCCTTCAACTTTTTTTGGACCAAGGTGATCTATGACACCTAAGATGCAGTTCGGGGTTGGAGCTCGGCTGTAGCAATACTCTTCGGATACAGTCTGGTGGTGGAGCTCGGATACATTCCGGCGGTGGAGCTCGGATACATACCGGCGTTGGAGCTCGGAAGCGGTCCAGCGTTGGTGCTCGGCTGCAACAGATACCTCGAATGCAGTCCGGCGTTGGAGCTCGGGCGCAAGAGGACACTGCCACCCGGGAACAACTTCAAACCTGAGGTGTGGCATAAAAATAACAAGGCATTGATAAAGGCCGGAAACTTAAAGGGGCTCCCCGGATACCCGACGTGTAAACTCTTCGGATTCACTTTGGCGATCCTCAAGATCAAAGATGGAAAGATTTGTTGAACCCGTTTTCAAGACCGACGACCGAAGATGAAGAACAGTTCGGAAGAATCGAGGAGCGTCCCCAACTTGAAGACCGGTTCAGGGGGCTACTGACGGTGTCCTGGACTAGGGGGTACTCACCACGTCGTCTCCCGATCAGTTAGATTGGGCCGAGGACCCCCATGGCCATATACTCATGGGCCAGTTCGGACAGTCCCTGCCGCATACAAGGAAGACTCCACAAGACTTGGCGCCCAAGACAAGGACTCTCCCAAACCCTAGGCCTGCGGTGTATATATAAACCGAGGCTAGGCTAGTCAATAGACAATGTCATATTCATTACTACAATCTCGTGGTAGATACATGTACTCTGTACTACACCCCAATGAATACAATCAAAAGCAGCATGTAGGGTATTATCTCTTCAAGAGAGCCTGAAGCTGGGTAAAATCCCGTGTTCTTGTTACCATCGCTCCAAGACGCCTAGCTTAGGACCCCTACTACGAGATACGCCGGATATAGAACCGACACTCGGGCCCTAGAGTCTTCGTCCCACGAGACTCCGGTCCCAGAGTCTTTGTCCCACGTGACTCCGGAGACTAGTGGCCGTGCTGATGGCGAGGACACCTGGTCTGACGATAGTTATAGTGAGGGCGAGCTGGTTGAGTGGGGCAAGAAGGTCTACCAGCATAGTGGTAGGAAGCTCCCGGCCGTGCCGGCGACCCGCGATCAGAGGTGGTTGATTGAGCCTAACGGGGAGAAGTAAGTGCATTTACTCTTTTTTAACCTTTGTCCTTCATGTTTCTTCAAATTAATATCTAATGTGTTGGCCTTGTCATACTGCAGGGGTTGGAAATACGGCAATGGTGTCCGCATGCCCAACTAGGTCCTTGGTGTGCTTTGCCGGCACCACTTCCCGGGGTGGGTCACGTTGCCCGATGATGGTCAGGTTCCATATCTAGCACTGAGCTGGGAGCTGTACGTGGCTGCCCCAGCCTCGCCAGAGGAGAGGGTCGACGGTGTCTTGTGCGAGACGGTGGCCGACATGGTGAGGCGGCGGCTTTGGGTAATTTCTCCTTTACAGAATTAAAAGTCAACAGTACCTAGTGGTTGTACTAATCAGTGTTGTCTTGTTCGATTGCAGACCTTCTACAGGTGTCCTAAGAACATGAGGCGGAGGTGGCTATGGTTCTCGAAGTCGAGTGCAAGCGCCTACTTCAGAACTTACGGCACGAGGCTAGGGTGCAGGCTGTTCGAGACTACTATGCCTCGACTAACATTAGGAGGGCCAAGAAGAAGTGCCGCGCCAAGTATCTGAGTAAGGAGAAGTACATGAAGGTAATTACCTATTCTTAAGGCCTTGTACTTAGTTTCCTTGATTCATTCGTAGGCGTAGCGCTGAAATTTCTCTTTGCCTAACTTAGGTGCCCCCGAGATGGTGTGCAGATACGATGGACTGTTGGGAGGCGTTGGTGGATGAGTGGTGCTCTCCCCAATGGCTAGCCACCCGCAACAAGGCCAGGGATAAGCGTGCCCAAATGCAAGGTGTGCCGCACCATCAAGGGAGCTCCAACTTGTTTGAGTACAAGGATCACTGGGTATATGGTTTGAGCCCTTAACAATTCATGCAATTTCATTCTTCATGCTAGCTTGAGCCCTTAACTAATATGTTGTTCCTCTCTTTTAGGCGAAACACAACAAGAAGGACGTGCCGACCTCTACGCCATGGCCCATACTGCCCCGTACAAGAAAGCCAAGGCATTCTCTGAGGATGACCTTGATCATCTAGAGAGCTTCACCAACATCTCCTCCCACAACAAGCTCGTGAAGTACGGAGACATTGGGAAGACGAGGAAAGGGGAGGACTTCAACCCGAGCCAGAGTCCTTTTGATCCAAAGATCGTGATGCTATCTGGTGAGAGCAGGTACCATGGCTCGGTAGCCATTGGGGATGGACTCATACGTTGTCCTAGAACTCTCCGGGAGATCAAGAAGCGCCATACGAGCTCCGATCATGTGATACCGCCTCGTCCACGGCCAATGGAGCTCGCCATCGAGGCTAGGGCCCAGGAGCTTTTGGCGGAGGCAAACAAGCAGGCTAAGCAGAGGGAGAGGGAATTGGAGGAGGGGACGGTCAGTCTGTTGGAGGCGGAGAGAAAACGGAACGATGCGTCTCACCGGGCCCTATACGAGCTCCTCGTGGTAAGTTTCTCTTGCATACTAGCCAAATCATGCACGTAATGTTCGTTTCATTACTAACTAATATGACTGACTCGTGAAAACAAACTGTGTAGTCCGTGTGTGAGAAAAACGGTCAGACCCCTCCGCCGATGCCCAGATTGGTATAGCGGACACGGTGAGTTTCATTTGAATGCTCATTAGTTACTAGTATTCGCATTTCAATTGCGTCATGCTAACGAGACATTGCAAATGATCTTTGGGGTAGCATGCCTCCCGACAAGCATCGACCGATCCTTCTCCGTCTCGCACTGGCGCAACCCCGACCGGTCCTTCTCCGTCTGGCATTGGCGCAAACCCGACCACTCCTTCACCTCCGTTATGATGGTAAGTTTTCCCAAGTATTTTGCTTAACAAATGCATACTTAGCTTAAGAAATGAATTACTTAGCTGCAAAATGACATATTTTACCTAGGATAGCTATAAAATGACTTATAATTAGCATTTTTCCTCCAAAATGACAAAATATGCTTAGCTAGCTAGAAAATAGCATAACTACCTAGGATAGCTCAATAATGATCTATAGCTAGCTTAGCTAGTTCATTTATGACATAATTAGCTCACTTAGGTAAAAAATGGCATAACTACCTAGGATAGCTCAATAATGATCTATAATTAGCTTAGCTAGTTCATTTATGACATAATGGCTCACTTAGGTAAAAAAATGGCATAATAACCTTGGTTTAGCTCCAAAATGACCTATACTTAGCTTATTTTCCTCGAAAATGACATAATAACCTTACTTAGCTCCAAACTGACATACTTTACCTAGGATAGCTATAAAATGACATATACTTAGCATTTTTCCTCCTAAATTACTTAATATGCTTAGTTAGCTAAAAAATGGCATAACAACCTAGGATAGCTCAATAATGATCTATACTTAGCTTACCTAGTTCATTTATGACATAATTAGCTTACTTAGGTAAAAAATGGCATAATAACCTTGGTTTAGCTCCAAACTATTGTATAATTAGTTTATTTTCCTCCAAAATGACAAAATAACCTTACCTAGCTCCAAAATGACTGATTTTAACTAGGATAGCTCTAAATGACCTACACTTACCATTTTGTCCTACAAAATGAAGAAATATGCTTAAGTTGGCTCAAAAATGGCATAACTACCTAGGTTAGCTCCAAAATGACCTATTTACCTAGCTTAGGTCTAAAATGACCTACACACTTAGCATTTTTACCTAGCTTAGCAAAAAATGGCACTTTTACCTACCTTAGTTAGAAGAAGAAGAAGATAAAGAAGAGGAGAGGACAAAAACAAAGAGAAGATAAATTCTTCTTCTTCTTCTTTTTCTTCTAGCTAGTCTTCTTCTTCTTCTAACTTTCATCTTTCCTAATTTGCAGATTTGCTTTAGATGAGGAAGCTTGCATTGTTGGAGTGTACTCTTCTCCTTATGCTTCCTTTTGGATATGTTGATATGTTGGATCTGTTGTTGGAAACTTGTTTTGGATATGTATGTATGGATATGTTGTTGGAAACCATTGTATATGCTGGATATGTTGTTGGAAACTTGTATGTTGGATATGTTGAGTGGAAACTTATTGTTGGTATGCTTGTTGAAATTATTTTCAAATGTGTGTATATGTTGAGTGGAAACTTATTGTTGGTCTGCTTGTTGGAACCTTTGCATCTTTGCTGTTTGCTAACAGATAGCAAAGAGGCCTTTGCCGTAGCTTATTCAGCCGGACCTGTTGCCGTCTGCTGGCTGATGGCAAAGGCCTTTGCCGCCGCCAGGCATGCCTTTCTCGTCTGCCATGGCAGAGGACAAAGTGCCTGATTCCTGTAGTGAATGCTCAACTATGATCATAGTGCCCCCTAGTTGGTGCTTTATAAGATAAGGTGGAGACTCAAATTAAAAATAAAAATTGCATAAAGTAAAAGAAAGGCCCTTCGTAGAGGGAAGTAGTGATTTGTAGAGGTGCCAGAGCTCAAAGAAAAAATTGAGAGATAAAAACATTTTGAGAGGCATATTTTTCCCACCAACGAAAACGGCTTAGAGCTCCCAACACTTTCCATGCTAGATATATCATAGGCAGTTCCCAAACAGAAAATAAAGTTTATTCCTTTTTCTACCATACTTTCACTTTCCATGGCTAGCCGTATCCATGGGTGCCTTCCATACCAACACTTTCAAAGGAATTTATTATTTGACAACATAAAGTAAATTCATTTCTCATTTCAGGACTGGGCATCCCTAATACCTTTGCCTTACTCTCATGCAATGACAAGTGAATAAACACTCATCGTGAGAATAACACATCTAGCATGGAAAATATCGGCCACCCCTCACCGCCACGTGAGCGGTACGAGCACACAAAAGAGAAATTTACTTTGAAAATTAGAGATGGCACATACAAGTTTGCTTAGAACGGCAAAAGAATACCGCATATAGGTAGGCATAGTGGACTCTGTGGCAAAACTGGTTTAAAGGATTTTGGATGCACAAGTAGTGATCATACTTAGTGCAAAATGAAGGCTAGCAAAAGATTAAGAAGCGATCAACCAAGAAACGAATAATCTCATAAGCGAGCATTGAGCATAATTAACACCGAATAATGCACCACAAGTAGGATGTAATTTCATAGCATAACTATTGACTTTCGTGCTTGCATAGGGAATCACAAACCTTAACACCAATATTCTTACTAAAACATAATTACTCATCAACATGACTCACATATCACATCATCATATCTCAAAATCATTGCAAGGAATCAAGTTTATTTTGTCCATTGATGTTCACGAAAGTTTTTATTATATCCTTCTTGCATATCTATCACTTAGGAACTAATTTTCATGTGTTGCTTTTGATAAGCTCAAACAAATATAAGTGAAGATCACGAGCATAATATTTCTTTGTCTAAAATTAATTTAAGTGAAGCAAGAGAGAATTTCTTGAGAATTTTCCTAAATCTCAAATAAATCTAAGTAAAGCAAGAGAGAATTACTTCAAAAGTTCTAAAGCACTTCGTGCTCAAAAAGATATAAGTGAAGCACTAGAGCAATTCCGTAGCTCATAAAATTTTAAGTGAAGCATAGAGAGCAATTCTAACAAGTCATGGCATAATTTTGGCTCTCTCAATAGGTGTGTCCAGCAAGGATTCAAGAATTAAAACAAAAAGCAAAACAAGCAAAGTCTCATATCATACAAGACACTCCAAGCAAAACTAATAGTATGTGATGAATAAAAATTTAGCTTCGAGTGAAATACCGATGGTCGTTAGAAGAAAGAGGGGATGCCACTCGGGGCATCCCCAAGCTTAGTTGCTTGCTTATCTTCGGATAATAGCTTGGGATGCCATGGGAATCCCCAAGCTTAGGCTCTTCTTACTCCTTATTCCTTCATCCATCGTAAAATCACCCAAAACTTGAAAACTTCAATCAAACAAAACTCAACAAAACCTTCGTGAGATCCGTTAGTATAAGAAAGCAAATCACTATTATAAGTATTGTTGCAACCCATTCATATTTTATTCATGCATTATATCTAATGTATTCCCACTTTTCTATGGCAAAAACTCTTCAAAGAAAAACATAGAATCATCAAAACAAGCACGGCCTGACCAATCTGTATATTTCGAATACTTCTGCAAAATAATCTGTAGCAATCTGGATATTTCGAATACTTCTGAAACTCCAAAAATTCTTAAAAATTAGGACGGCCTGACCAATCTGTATATTAATCTTCTGCAAAATAATTGGTACTTTATCAGGCTTCTGTTAAAAATGAAAATTATCTTCATGAGTGCAAAAGTTTCTGTTTTTCAGCAAGATCAAACAACTATCACCCAAGAAGATCCTAAAAGCTTTGATTGGAACAAACACTAATTAAAACACAAAAACACAATCATAACAGTAGCATAATTATGCAAATACTCAAGAACAGAAAGCAAAAGACAAAAATAAATTTTATTCATTGGGTTGCCTCCCAACAAGCGTTATTGTTTCACGCCCCTAGCTAGGCATAAAGCAAGGATCTAAGTTTTGTCATCTTTATTTCCAGATCCATATGATGCCCTCATGATTGATTCATATGGTGGCCTAATTCTTGTTCTAGGAAAGTGTTCCATACCCTTCCGTAGCAGAAATTGAAACTTAATATTGCCTTCTTTCATATCAATCACGTCACCAATAGTGCGTAAAAACGGTCTACCAAGAATAATTGGACAAGACAGATTGCAATCAATATCAAGAACAATAAAATCTATGGGCACATAATTCGTATTTGCAAGAACAATAACATCATTAATTCTTCCCATAGGCTATTTAATAGTAGAATCCGCCAAGTGCAAATTTAAAACATTCTTCAATATCGGTAAGACCAAGCACATCACATAAAGATTTCAGAATTGTAGAAACACTAGCACCCAAGTTACATAAAGCAAAACACTCATAATTTTTAATCTTGACTTTGATAGTAGGTTCCCACTCATCATGTAATTTTCTAGGAATTGAGACTTCTAATTCCAACTTTTCTACCAAAGCTTCATCATAGCATCAACAATATGTTTAGTAAAAGCTTTATTTTGTTCATAGGCATGGGGTGAATTTATCATGGATTGCAACAAAGAAATACAATCAATCAAAGAGCAACTATCATAATTAATCTAAAAGAGTGGGCTCATCATTAGTTAAATTTTTGACATCTTCAAACCCAATTTTATTAATATTCTCAACAAGATTTTCACCCTCCGAATTATCGGAACGCCTTCTAGCTAAAGTTGACTCTTCTTCAGTCCCTTTTTCATCAATCCTAATTTTACTAAACTAGGAATCAATAGAAGAAACACCAATCATTTTAAGACCTTAGGCACAAAGAATTTCATCTTGAGATTTTCTACATCATGAGAAATTCTATCAACACTTCTAGACAAATCATCAATCTTATTCAACTTTTCTTCCATTGTAGTGTTGAAAACTTTTTGAGTGTTGATAAATTATGTAATATTATTCTCAAGATCGGAGGTGTTCCTATTATTATTATAAGAAGGATTACCATAGGAATTACCATAATTATTAGAGGAATTACGAGGAAAAGGCCTAGGATTAAAATTACCTCTATAAGCATTGTTTTTGAAATTGTTTCGCGAGATAAAATTCACATCTACGGCATCACTATTTTGCTCAGTCAAAGTAGACAAAGGCATATCATTTAAATCAATAGGAGCACTTTTACTAGCAACAAATTTCATAAGAGCATCAACTCTTTTACTCAAAGAAGAAATTTTGTTCAACCGAATTAACTTCACTAGTAGGAGCTCTTTCGTTATGCCATTGCGAATAATTTGCCATAATATTATCAAGAAATTTTGTGGATTCACCCAAAGTAATTTCCATAAAAGTACCACCTGCGGCAGAATCTAAAAGATTACAAGAAACAAAATTCAACCCCGCGTAAAATTTTTGTATGATCATCCAAAGATTTAACCCATGAGTTGGGCAATTCCTTAGCAACATTTTCACCCTTTCCCAAGGTTGTGCAACATGCTCATGTTCAAGTGGCTTGACATTCATGATCTGGGTTCTAAGGGAAATAATTTTTGCGGGCGGAAAATACTTAGTGATAAAAGCATCTTTGCACTTATTCCCAGAATCGATACTATTACCTGGCAAAGAAGAAAACCAATTTTTTGCATGATCTCGCAAAGAAAAAGGAAATAATTTCATCTTAACAACATCATTGTCCACGTCTTTATTCCACGAATGTGTTAAGATGGGACGCGACATCTTCATTAGGAGTACCGGAAAATTGATCTTTCATAAAAAGATTTAGCAAAGCAGTATTAATATCACAAGATTCCGCACTAGTGGAGGGAGCAATCGGAGTGCTAATAAAATCATTGATGTTGGTATTTGAGAAATCACACAACTTGGTGTTCTCTTGAGCCATTGTGACTACGCAACAAGATTGCACTCAAAAACAGATTCGGCAAGAAAACATCGAACGAAAAAGAGGTCGAATAAAACGGCAAATTTTTGTGAAGTGGGGGAGAGGAAAACGAGAGGAAAACGGAAAATAATGTAAATTGTGAGGAGATGAGATTTGTGATTAGGAACCTCGTAGATGTTGATGATGTCTCGCCGACAATGGCGCCAGAAATTCCTTTTGATGTCTGCTAGACTACGTCGGTATTTCCCCAAAGAGGAAGGGATGATGCAGCACATCGACGGTAGGTATTTCCCTCGGTCATGAGATCAAGGTTATCAAAGCAGTAAGAGAACCAAGCAACACTACGTAAATAGCGCCTACACACAAATAACAAATACTCGCAACCCGACGTGTTAAAGGGGTTGTCAATCCCTTTCGGGTAACGGTGCCAAAAATTGGCAAACGAACGCAAGAAAGTTGTAATAAGTTGATAGATCGAACGCCAAATAAAATAAAGTGCAGAAACGTATTTTTGTATTTTTGGTTTAATAGATCTGAAAATAAAGGCAAAGGAAAATAGATCGCAAAGGCAAATATATTAAAGAAGAGACCCGGGGGCCGTAGATTTCACTAGTGGCTTCTCTCGAGAAAAATAGCAAACGGTGGGTAAACAAAGTACTGTTAGGCAATTGATAGAACTTCAAATAATCAGGACGATAGCCAGGCAATGATCATTATATAGGCATCATGTACAAATTAGTAGACCGACTCCTTCCTGCATCCACTACTATTACTCCACACATCGACGACTATCCAACTTGCATCTAATGTACTAAGTTCATGGAAAACCTGAGTAATGCAATAAGAACGATGACATGATGTAGACAAGATCTATTTATGTAGAAATAGACCCCATCTTGTTATCCTTAATGGTAATGATACATACGTGTCAGTTCCCCTTCTGTCACTGGTATCAAGCACCGTAAGATCGAAGCCATCATAAAGCACCTCTTCCCATTGCAAGATAAATAGATCAAGTTGGCCAAACAAAACCCAAATATCGGAGAAGAAATACAAGGCTGTAAGCAATCATGCATGTAAGAGATCAAAGAAGACTCAAATAACTTTTCGATAAAAAGATAGATCTGATCATAAACTCAAAGTTCATCCGACCCCAACAAACACACTACAAAAAGAGTTACATCATATGCATCTCCAAGAGCCATTGTATTGAGAATCAAACGAGAGAGAGGAAGCCATCTAGCTACTAACTACGGACCCGTAGGTCTACAAAGAACTACTCACGCATCGTCGGAGAGGCACCAATGGACATGATGAACCCCTCCGTCATGGTGTCTAGATTGGATCTGTGGTTCTGGAAATTGCGGCGGCTGGAATTGATTTTCATCAACTCCCCTAGGGTTTCTGGAATATTGGGGTATTTCTAGAGTGAAGAGGTGGTCTGGGGGGCACCCGAGGTGGGCACAACCCACCAGGGCTTCTTCGGCCCACTCGATGTCTTTTGGTCCATAAAAAATCCACAAAAAGTTTCACTGTGTTTGGACTCCGTTTGGTATTGATTTCCTGCGATGTAAAAAACATGCAAAAAACAGCAACTGGCACTTGGCACTATGTCAATAGGTTAGTACCAAAAAATGATATAAAATGATTATAAAACATCCAAGAATGATAATATAACAGCATGGAACAATCAAAAATTATAGATACGTTGGAGACGTATCAGGCCACCATGGCGGGTTCTGGGGTGGCGGCCCCCGAGCCGAAGGCGGCAGACCCCGGGTTAGAGATGACGACGGCCGGGCTGAGTATGGCAGCCCTCAGGCCAGGTTCAGCAGCCCCCGGGCCGGGTTCCGCAACCCTCGGGATCGGGTCAGAGACGGCAGCGGCTGGGTCGGACGCGGTAGCCCCCGGGTCAGGATCGACAGTCCCCGAGCCGGGTTCCGCAGCCTCCAGGATCGGGTCGGAGATGGCAGTGGCTGGGTTGGCGGCTCCTGGGTCCGGAACGAAGATAGAATCGGAGTCTGGAGACGGCTTGACGGACGGCTTGTGCAGGTGCTCGAGGGAGATGCCGGATGGTATGGCCTGCCAGGATGAGCCAATCTTGGCTAGTGCATCGGCGGCTTCATTTTCTGCGTGTAGCACATGGAGGAACTCGCAGCCGTTGAAGAAGCCGGAGAGCTGCTGGACGAGGAAGCGGTAGCTGGCCATGTTGGCGTCACGGGCGTCCCACTCGCCGGAACACTGTTGCACCACTTGGTCCGAGTCGCCGTAGCACATGATACGCCGGATGCCGAGTTCCTTGGCAAGCCGGAGGCCATGCGCAAGGGCTTCGTACTTGGCAACGTTGTTGGAGGCGGCGAAGTGGACCTGGAGCACGTACCGAAGCCGGTCGGCCTTCGGACAGGACAACATGATGCCGGCTCCCAAGCCGGAGCGCATTTTGGAGCCGTCGTATTGCATGCGCCAGTGCGTCGAATCCGGCGGCGGCGGCAGGTATTGGGTCTCCGTCCAGTCGACGAGGGAGTCGTCCAGGGCTTGGGACTTGATCATAGTGCATGGCTCATACAGGATGGTGTGGCCGGCTAGCTCGATCGTCCACTTGGCAACCCGGCCAGAGGCATCCCGGCAGCCCATGATCTCGCCGATGGGGGCCGTGCTGAGCATGGTGATGACATGCTTTTGGAAGTACTCCTTCAGCTTCTTGGCGGTAAAGTACACACCGTAACACATCATTTGGTAGTGGAGGTAGTTCTACTTGGAGGCGAAGAGCACCTCGCTCAGGTAGTAGACCGGGCACTGGACAGACTAGATCTTGCCCTTCCCTGGTCGCTCATTCACTAGCATCGTGCTGACCGACCGCGAGGTGGCGGCAATGTATAGCAACAACAGTTCCTTGTCGGCTGGTGCGGCCAGGACGGGTGCAGTGGATAGCATGCATTTGAGATCTCGGAAAGCTTCGTTCGCCTCATCGTTCCACTTGAACGGCGTCATCTTCTTCATCGGCTGATATAGGGGCAAGGCCCTCTCGCCCAGCCGGCTGAGAAACCTGCTGACCGAGGCCAAGCAGCCGGTGAATTTCTGGACATCGCATAGCCGGGTTGGCTTGGGCATGCGCTCGATGGCCTTGATCTTTTCTGGGTTCGCCTCAATGCCGCACTCCGAGACGACGATGCCGAGTAGCTTTCCGGCTGGCACGCCGAAAACGCACTTCTCCGGGTTGAGCTTGATCTGGTAGTTGTGCAGATTGGCAAAGGTCTCCCTCAGGTCATCGAGGAGCGTGAGGTGCTGCTTGGTCTTCACCACCATGTCGTCCATGTAGATGTGGATGTTGCGACCGAGTTGCGTCAGCAAGCATTTCTGTATGCAACGCTGGAAGGTGGCACCAGGATTCTTTAAGCCGACGACATGGTGATGTGGCAATACGCCCCGAAGGGCGTGATGAAGGACATCTTTAGGGTGTCGGCAAGGTCCAGCTTGATTTGTTGATAGCCAGAGTAAGCATCTAGGAAGGACAGGAGCTCGCAGCCGACAATGGAGTCGATGACTTGATCGATCCGCGGTAGGGCGAAAGGATCGTTGGGGCAAGCCTTGTTCAGGCTGGTGTAGTCTATGCACATGCGCCAGGTGTTGTTCTTCTTCAGGACGAGGACTGGGTTGGCCAGCCACTCGGGGTGGAACACATCCATGATGAAACCGGCCGCCAGGAGCTTGGCGACCTCTTCACCGATGGTTCTTCTCTTCTCTTCCGAAAAGCGGCGTAGGGGTTGACGGACAGGCTTGGCGTCCTTTCGGACATGAATTTTGTGCTCGGCGTACTTCCTCAGAATACCCGGCATGTCCTTTGGGGTCCATGCAAAGATATCCCGATTCTCATGGACGAAGTCGACGAGCTTGCCTTCCTATTTGCTATCGAGGCGGGTGCCCACGACGATGTACTTGCTGCAGCTAGGGTCCTTGATGACCCACAAGTATAGGGGATCAATCGTAGTCCTTTCGATAAGTAAGAGTGTCGAACCCAATGAGGAGCAGAAGGAAATGACTAGCGGTTTTCAGTAAGGTATTCTCTGCAAGCATGAAATTATCGGTAACAGATAGTTTTGTGATAAGGTAATTTGTAACGGGTAACAAGTAACAAAAGTAAACAAGGTGCAGCAAGGTGGCCCAATCCTTTTTGTAGCAAAAGGACAAGCCTGGACAAACTCTTATATAAAGGAAAATGCTCCCGAGGACGCATGGGAATTATCATCAAGCTAGTTTTCATCACGCTCATATGATTCGCGTTCGTTACTTTGTTAATTTGATATGTGGGTGGACCGGTGCTTGGGTGCTGCCCTTCCTTGGACAAGCATCCCACTTATGATTAACCCCTATTGCAAGCATTCGCATCTAGAAAAGAAGTATTAAGGTAAACCTAACCATAGCATGAAACATATGGATCCAAATCAGCCCCTTACGAAGCAACGCATAAACTAGGGTTTAAGCTTCTGTCACTCTAGCAACCCATCATCTATTTATTACTTCCCAATGCCTTCCTCTAGGCCCAAATAATGGTGAAGTGTCATGTAGTCGATGTTCACATAACACCACTAGAGGAGAGACAACATACATCTCATCAAAATATCAAACGAATACCAAATTCACATGACTACTTATAGCAAGACTTCTCCCATGTCCTCAGGAACAAAGATAACTACTCACAAATCATATTCATGTTCATAATCAGAGGGGTATTAATATGCATAAAGGATCTGAACATATGATCTTCCACCAAATAAACCAACTAGCATCAACTACAAGGAGTAATCAACACTACTAGCAACCCATAGGTACCAATCTAAGGTTTTGAGACAAAGATTGGATACAAGAGATGAACTAGGATTTGAGATGAGATGGTGCTGGTGAAGATGTTGATGGAGATTGACCCCTTCCCGATGAGAGCATCGATGGTGATGACGATGGTGATGATTTCCCCCTCTCGGGGGTATGTTTCCCCGGCAGAAGAACTCCGCAGGAGCCCTAGATTGGTTTCGCCAGGTTCCGCCTCGAGACGGCGGCGCTTCGTCCCGAAAGCTTCCTTCCGATTTTTCCATGGCGAAAGACTTCATATATCCAAAGATGGGCACCGGAGGCCTGCCAGGGGGCCCACGAGGCAAGGGCGCGCCGAGGGGGGTAGGGCACGCACCACACTCTCGTGGACGGTGGGTGGCCCCCCTCTGGTACTTTCTTCGCCCAATATTTTTTATATATTCCAAAAATGACTTTCTTGGAGTTTCAGGACTTTTGGAGTTGTGCAGAATAGGTCTCTAATATTTGCTCCTTTTCTAGCCCAGAATTCCAGCTGCCGGCATTCTCCCTCTTCGTGTAAACCTTGTAAAATAAGAGAGAATAGGCATAAGTATGGTGATATAATGTGTAATAATAGCCCGTAATGCAATAAATATCGATATAAAAGCATGATGCAAAATGGACGTATCAACTCCCCCAAGCTTAGACCTCGCTTGTCCTCAAGCGGAAGCTGATAACGAAAAATATGTCCACATGTTTAGAGATAGAGGTGTCGACAAAATAAAATACGAACATGAGGGCATCATGATCGTTCTTATAACAACAACATATATATATATATATTGTCATATGATTTCTTATGCTAAAGTACCAATCTATTCACAATGTCAAGTATGAATCAGAAACTTCATTGAAAACTAACAAACTATGATCTCGGTCATTGAAGCAATTGAAATTTATCATAACATCGGAAAGAGTCAATATAGGAGCTTTTCAGCAAGTCCACATACTCAACTATCATTTAGTCTTTCATAATTGCTAACACTCATGCAATACTTATGGGTATGGAGTTTTAATCGGACACAGAGAAAGATAGGGGCTTATAGTGTTGCCTCCCAACCTTTTACCTCGAGGGTAATGTCAACAATAATAATTTATGATAACTTACATCCAATTGGATATATATATATATATATATATATATATCAGGATCTTTCCAACACAATGTGCTTGCCAAAGGATAAAGTGTAAAAAGGAAAGGTGAAGATCACTGCGACTCTTGAATAATGTATAAGACAAGAATAAAAGATAGGCCCTTCGCAGAGGGAAGCAGAGGTTGTCATGTGCTTTTATGGTTGGATGCACAAAATCTTAGTGCGAAACAACGTCACTTTGCATTGCCACTTGTGATAGGGACCTTTATTATGTAGTCCGTCGCTTTTATTGATTCCATATCACAAGATCGTATAAAGCTTATTTTCTCCACACTAATAGATCATACATATTTAGAGAGCAATTTTTATTGCATGCAACAATGACAACTTACTTGAAGGATCTTACTCAATCCATAGGTAGATATGGTGGACTCTCATGGCAAAACTGGGTTTAAGGATATTTGGAAGCACACGTAGTATCTCTACTTGGTGCAAAGAATTTGGCTAGCATGAGGGGGAAAGGCAAGCTCAACATGTTGGATGATCCATGACAATATACTTTATTTCGGATATAAGAAAACATAACCCATTATGTTGTCTTCCTTGTCCAACATCAACTTTTAGCATGTCATATTTTAATGAGTGCTCACAATCATAAAAGATGTCCAAGATAGTATATTTATATGTGAAAACCTCTCTTTCTTTATTACTTCCTATTAATTGCAACGATGACCAAAACTATGTTTGTCAACTCTCAACAACTTTTATTCATCATACTCTTTATATGTGAAGTCATTACTCTCTATAAGATCAATATGATCTCTTTAATTCTTTTTACTCTTTTTGTTCTCTTTTATTTTTATTCCCTCAAGATCATAGCTAGATAATCAAGCCCTTGACTCAAAACTAATCTTTATTATATATATAGCTCACGGACTTGATTAAATAGAAGGATCATACAGCATAACTCAAAACTAGATCATACTAAAACTTTATTCTACTAGATCAAGATATTACCAAAAGGATAATACTAAGAAAAACGGTAGTGATGGTGATACGATACCGGGGCACCTCCCCCAAGCTTGGCAATTGCCAAGGGGAGTGCCCATACCCATGTGCTTATGTCTCTTTCCTTGGAGGTGAAGAAGGGATTGTTGATGACGTAGGCTTGTTGTCCAACATCGAGCGCATGAGGTGCTCCAACTTACGAATAATGCCCTTGAGTGCGGTGATATGCTCTTGCAACAGAATATCTTCACGAGTTAGATACTTGTTCTGCACCCGAACTATTTCAATCATCTTGAAAGCTTCAATTTCAGTAGGGGTAAGAAGATTGTAATGAGGTTGAAGGATGTCTTCTTCTTCTACTCCCGGAGCTTGATCCTCCGTGGCCTTCTTGATCCCATCATCCTTGTTGATCTCCCCAGGTTCTTCTCTGTTCAGCTCTATCTTTATTAGCCAAGCATCGTCACCCTCATTGTTGGAGGAGGGGGACGACATGATGCCTGGCCTTGACAACTCTAGCAGAAAATAGCTCAAAACAAAAAACAGGAGATATTTGCGTGGTGCGGTGGTCAAAACCTTCGGGAGATTATATAATGAATTTTTACCGACCAAAAGAAGTATCGTGCAAGAAAACAGAGTCCGGAGGGCACACGAGGTGCCCACGAGGCAGGGGAGCGCGCCCAGGGGGGTAGGGCGCGCCCTCCACCCTCGTGCATGCCTCGTGTCCTCTTCAGACTACTTCTTATTTTCCTATTTTCATAAATATTCAAAAACAGAGAAAAATTGCTATTAGAATTGTTTTGGAGTCGGTTTACTTACCGTACCACATACCTATTCCTTTTAAGAGTCTGAAACGTTCTGGAAAGTGTCCCTTATGTATTCCTCCGGGGTTATGATTTCAATAACATTAGTTTCAACATTTATTGGGTTACCTGAGATATAATGTTTGATTCTTTGACCGTTCACCACCTTCGGATTTGTGCCTTCGAAGTTGTTGATTTTTATGGCACCTGAACGATAGACCTCCTCGATAACGTAAGGACCTTCCCATTTAGAGAGGAGTTTCCCTGCAAAAAATCTTAAATGAGAATTGTATAGCAAAACATAATCACCTACATTAATCTCACGCTTTTGTATCCTTTTGTCATGCCATCTTTTAACTTTTTCTTTAAACAATTTGGCATTCTCATAGGCCTGGGTTCTCCACTCATTAAGTGAGCTAATGTCAAATAGTCTCTTCTCACCGGCAAGTTTGAAATCATAATTGAGCTCTTTAATGGCCCAATATGCCTTATGTTCTAGTTCGAGAGGTAAGTGATGGGCTTTTCCATAAACCATCTTATACGGAGAGATACCCATAGGATTTTTATATGAAGTTCTATAGGCCGACAATGCATCATCAAGTTTCTTGGACCAATTCTTTCTAGATCTATTAACAGTCTTTTGCAAAATTAATTTAAACTCTCTATTACTCAATTCTACTTGACCACTAGACTGTGGGTGGTATGGAGATGCAATTCTATGATTAACATCATACTTAGCAAGCATTTTATGAAAAGCACCATGAATAAAATGTGAACCACCATCAGTCATTAAATATCTAGGGACTCCAAACCTCGGAAAAATAACTTCTTTAAGCATCTTAATACAGGTGTTATGATCAGCACTACTAGTTGGAATAGCTTCTACCCACTGAGTTACGTAATCAATAGCAACTAAAATATGTGTATACTCATTAGAGGAAGGAAACAGTCCCATATAATCAAAGCCCCAAACATCAAATGGTTCAATAACAAGTGAATAGTTCATAGGCATTTCTTGACGTCTACCAATATTACCAATTCTTTTACATTCATCACAAGACAAGACAATCTTACGGGCATCTTTGAAAAGAGTAGGCCAATAAAAACCAGATTGCAATACCTTGTGCGCAGTTCTATCTCCAGCATGGTGTCCTCCATAAGCCTCGGAGTGACACTTGCGTAGGATCTGTTCCTGTTCATGCTCAGGTACACAACGTCTAATAACACCATCTACTCCTTCTTTATAAAGGTGTGGGTCATCCCAGAAGTAATGTCTTAAATCATAGAAAAACTTTTTCTTTTGCTGGTATGTGAAACTAGGTGGTATAAATTGAGCAACAATGTAATTAGCATAATCAGCATACCATGGAGCAGTACGAGAAGCATTTATGACAGCTAATTGTTCATCATGAAAGCTATCATCAATAGGTAGTGGGTGATCAAGAACATTCTCTAACCTAGATAAGTTGTCTGCAACAGGGTTCTCACCTCCCTTTCTATCAATAATATGCAAATCAAATTCTTGTAGTTGGAGAACCCATCTAATAAGTCTAGGTTTAGTATCTTTCTTTTCCATAAGGTATTTAATAGCAGCATGATCAGTGTGAACAGTTACTTTAGAATCAACAATATAAGGTCTGAACTTATCACAAGCAAATACAACTGCTAAAAATTCTTTTTCAGTACTAGCATAATTTCTCTGGGCACTGTCTAGAGTTTTACTAGCATATTGGATAACATTTAATTTCTTATCCTAGAACAGCACCTACAACATAATCACTAGCATCACACATAATTTCAAAGGGTAAATTCCAATCAGGTGGCCGAACAATAGGTGCAGAAATCAAAGCTTTCTTAAGTATTTCAAATGCTTCTACACAATCATCATCAAAGACAAAAGGAACATCTTTTCGTAAGATATTAGTCAGAGGCCTAGAAATTTTAGAGAAGTCTTTAATGAACCTCCTATAAAAACTGGCATGACCAAGGAAACTTCTTATACCTTTGATGTTCTTAGGACACGACATCTTTTCAATAGCATCAACTTTGGCTTTATCAACTTCAATACCTCTTTCAGAAATTTTATGCCCCAATACAATGCCTTCATTAACCATAAAGTGGCACTTCTCCCAATTCAAGACAAGATTAGTTTCTTCACATCTCTGCAAAACTCGATCAAGGTTACTTAAGCAATCATCAAAATAAGTTCCATACACGGAGAAATCAACCATGAAAACCTCAACAATCTTTTCACAAAAGTCAGAGAATATACCAGTCATACATCTTTGAAACGCAGCAGGTGCATTGCATAAACCAAAAGTCATACGTCTATAAGCAAAGGTACCGAAATGGCAAGTAAAAGTGGTCTTTTCTTGATCCTCGTTTGACACATGTATTTGAGAGAAACCAGAATAACCGTCTAGAAAGCAAAAATGTGTATGTCTGGATAATATTTCTAGCATTTGATCAATAAAAGGTAAAGGGTAATGATCCTTTTTAGTAGCTTTATTTAATTTGCGGAAATCAATTACCATTCTATAACCTGTAACAATTCTTTGTGGGATCAATTCATCTTTATCATTAGGAACAACAGTAATACCTCCCTTCTTAGGGACACAATGGACAGGACTTACCCACTGACTATTAGCAACGGGATAAATTATACCTGCCTCCAGAAGCTTTAGTAGTTCTTTTCTTACAACTTCTTTCATCTTAGGATTTAACCATCGTTGGTGATCAACAACCGGTTTAGCGTCTTTCTCCAATTTAATTTTGTGCTGGCATAGTGTAGGAGTAATGCCCTTAAGATCATCAAGACTATATCCAATAGCAGCACGATGCTTCTTCAGAGTTTTCAATAATTTCTCTTCTTCCTACTCTGAAAGGTACAGGATATATCTTCTTTTCATCAAGATAAGCATATTTAATAGTATTAGGTAATGGTTTAAGCTCAAACACGGGATTACCCTTGGGTGGAGGAGGATCCCCTAGAATTTCAACAGGCAAGTTGTGTTTCAAAATAGCTCCCTGTTTGAAGAATACTTCATCTATTTCCCTTCTTTCATTAATAAACATATCATTTTCATGGTCTAACAAATATTGTCCTAAAGGATCATTAGGAGGCACAAGAATAGAAGCAAGACCAATAATTTCATCTTTACTAGGCAATTCTTTATCATGGGGTTGTCTACAAAATTTAGCAAAATTAAAATCATGAGACATATCCCCTAAACCAATAGTAACAACATCCTTTTTGCAATCTATCTTAGCATTAATAGTATTCAAGAAGGGCCTACCAAATATAATGGGACAAAAGTTATCTTGTGGGGAAGCAAGAACAAGAACATCAGTAGGATATTTAATTTTCCCACACAAGAATTCAACATCTCTAACAATCCCAACCGATGAGATAGTATCTCTATTGGCAAGCTTAATAGTAACATTAATATCTCCTATCTCAGCAGGTGCAATATCATGCATAATTTCTTCATATAAGGTATAAGGTATTGCACTGACACTAGCACCCATATCACATAAACCATGATAACAGTGATCTCCTATTTTAACCGAAACGACAGGCATGCCAACAACAGGTCTATGTTTATCTTTAGTATCAGGTTTAGCAATTCTAGCAGCTTCATCACAGAAGTAAATGACATGCCCATAAATATTATCAACCAAGAGAACTTTAACCATAGCAATACTAGGTTCAACTTTAATTTGCTCAGAGGGTTTGGGTGTTCTAATATTACTTTTGTTGACCAGAGTTGAAGCTTTAGCATGATCCTTTATTCTAACAGGGAAGGGTGGTTTCTCAATATAAGCGGTAGGGACAATATGATCAACATTGTAAGTGATAGTCTTTTCTTCAACTTTAATAGGTTCAACTACTTTTACTTCAATGGGAGGATGATATTTAAACCACTTCTCCTTAGGAAGATCAACATGCGTAGCAAATGATTCACAGAAAGAAGCTACTATCTCAGAGTCAAGTCCATATTTAGTGCTAAATTCACGGAAAACATCGGTATCCATAAAAGATTTAACACAATCAAACTTAGGTGTTATACCTGACTCCTTACCTTCGTCGAGTTCCCAATCTTCAGAGTTGCCTTTAATTCTTTCCAATAAATCCCATCTGAATTCAATAGTCTTCATCATAAAAGAACCAGTACAAGAAGTATCGAGCATGGAGCGATTATTGAGAGAAAGCCGAGCATAAATTTTTTGAGTAATAATTTCTCTTCAGAGCTCATGATTGGGGCATGAATATAACATTGACTTAATCCTACCCCAAGCTTGAGCGATGCTTTCTCCTTCGCGAGGCCAAAAATTATATATATAATTACGATCACGATGAACCAGATGCATAGGATAAAACTTCTGATGAAATTCCAATTCAATCGGTTGTAGTTCCATGATCCAATATCATCGCATAGCTTAAACCATGTCAATGCCTTTACCTTCAAAGATAAAGGGAAGACCTTCTTCTTGATAATATCCTAGGGCATACCTACATGCTTAAATAATCCACAAACTTCATCCACATAGATTAGGTGCAAATCGGGATGCAATGTTCCATCTCCTGTAAAAGGATTAGCTAGCAGTTTCTCTATCATACCCAAAGGAATTTTAAAGTAAACATTTTCAGTAGGTTCAGTAGGTTGAGGAGCAACTCTTTGCTCTACTGGTCGGGGTGAAGATACCCCGAACAAGCCCCTCAGAGGATTACGTTCCATAGTAACAGGTGACAGTAAATTTCAGCACACTATATAAATTTTTCTTACCAAATTCCACTTACCAAAGGCGCTTTACTCCCCGGCAACGGTGCCAGAATAGAGTCTTGATGACCCAAAAGTATAGGGGATCTATCGTAGTCCTTTCGATAAGTAAGAGTGTCAAACCCAACGAGGAGCAGAAGGAATGACAAGCGGTTTTTAGTAAGGTATTCTCTGCAAGCACTGAAATTATCGGTAACAAATAGTTTTGTGATAAGGTAATTTGTAACGAGTAACAAGTAACAAAAGTAAACAAGGTGCAGCAAGGTGGCCCAATCCTTTTTGTAGCCAAGGACAAGCCTGGACAAACTCTTATATAAAGGAAAACGCTCCCGAGGACACATGGGAATTATCGTCAAGCTAGTTTTCGTCACGCTCATATGATTCGCGTTCGTTACTTTGATAATTTGATATGTGGGTGGACCGGTGCTTGGGTGCTTCCATTCCTTGGAGAAGCATCCCACTTATGATTAACCCCTATTGCAAGCATCCGCAACTACAAAAGAAGTATTAAGGTAAACCTAACCATACCATGAAACATATGGATCCAAATCAGCCCCTTACAAAGCAACGCATAAACTAGGGTTTAAGCTTCTGTCACTCTAGCAACCCATCATCTACTTATTACTTCCCAATGACTTCCTCTAGGCCCAAATAATGGTGAAGTGTCATGTAGTCGACGTTCACATAACACCACTAGAGGAGAGACAACATACATCTCATCAAAAATATCGAATGAATACCAAATTCACATGACTACTTATAGCAAGACTTCTCCCATGTCCTCAGGAACAAATGTAACTACTCAAAAATCATATTCATGTTCATATTCATAGGGGTATTAATATGCATAAAGGATCTGAACATATGATCTTCCACCAAATAAACCAACTAGCATCAACTACAAGGAGTAATCAACACTACTAGCAACCCATAGGTACCAATCTGAGGTTTTGAGACAAAGATTGGATACAAGAGATGAACTAGGGTTTGAGATGATATGGTGCTGGTGAAGATGTTGATGGAGATTGACCCCCTCCCGATGAGGGGATCAATGGTGATGACGATGGTGATGATTTCCCCCTCCCGGAGGGATGTTTCCGAGGCAGAAGAGCTCCGTCGGAGCTCTAGATTGGTTTCGCCAGGTTCAACCTCGAGACGGCGGCGCTTCGTCCCGAAAGCTTCCTTCCGATTTTTTCCAGGGCGAAAGACTTCATGTAGACAAAGATGGGCACCGAAGGCCTGCCAGGGGGCCCACGAGGCAGGGGGCGCGCCCAGGGGGTAGGGCGTGCCCCCACCCTTGTGGACGATGGGTGGCCCCCCTCTGGTACTTTCTGTGCCCAATATTTTTTATATATTCCAAAACTGACTTTCGTGGAGTTTCAAGACTTTTTGAGTTGTGCAGAATAGGTCTCTAATATTTGCTCCTTTTCCAGCCCAGAATTCCAGCTGCCGACATTCTCCCTCTTCGTGTAAACCTTGTAAAATAAGAGAGAATAGGCATAAGTATTGTGACATAATGTGTAATAACAGCCCATAATGCAATAAATATTGATATAAAGGCATGATGCAAAATGGACGTATCAGTCCTCCGGGTTCAGCTTGATCTTCTTGGTCTCCTTGGAGGGCTGGAACGAGGCCTTGCCAGCCGGATCCTTAGCAGAAGCCGGCACGGCCGTCGTCTCGCTGGCCAGCACGGCGATCCGATCAAGCTGGCGCCGCTCCTCGGCTATGACCAGCGACTCGGCCAGTTTGGCGCCGGCTTGGGCGCATTCCAAGGACTTGCGGTAGTCGCCGGTGATGGTGATGAGGCCCTTTGCACCCGACAGCTTCATCTTCAGGTTGGCGTAGTGGGGGACCGCCATGAACTTGGCGAGTGCAGGCCGGCCCGATAGCGCGTAGTACGTGCTGGACAGGTCCACTACCTCGAACTAGATCGGCTCGCGTCGGAAATGGTCGCTTGTGCCGAACGGGACATCGAGCTAGATCCGGCCGATGGGGGAGCAGGAGAGGCCGGGTACAATGCCATGGAAGACCGTCCTGGATGGCTCCAAGTCCTTGGCCTCGAGGCCAAGCTTGGTCATGGTGTCGCGATAGAGGATGTTGATGTTGCTGCCGACATCAATGAGGACGCGCGAGACCTTGCAGGTGCACCAGCGCGCGACGATGGTGGGGTCGAGGACGAGGGCGTAACCACCCGGGTTCGGCATGATGGCCGGGTGGTCTTCCCGGTACCAGCTCATCGAGCGTTCTGACTAGTGCACGTATTCCGGCTTGGCCGAGACGACGGTATTCACCTCCTGCAGGAGCAGGCGCTCTCTACACTTGTCATCGCCAAGGCTGGTGAAGAAACGTAGCTCGCTTTCTGGTTGGGGTAGACGTCATCGCGCATCACACCGTTGGCCGGGGGCGGGGGCAGAGGAGGCGGAGCCTGTCGGCATCCTGGGAACGGGGGTCCCTAGACTTGCCTGCCTGCGGCCCACGGCGTGGCTCCACCAGCGGCCCTGTATGGCCCATCTTCACCAGCAAACACTGAAGACCCTCGCTAGGGGCCAAGCCTCGCGAGGCGGACGACACAAGGCCTCCTCGGGGGCTGCCTCACCAGGCTGGCTCGCGATGGGCGGAGAGATCAAGGCAAGGGACACCTCGCGAGGTTTCCGTGACGCAAGCCATGACGACTGCAGCCAGGCGGGCGCCAGGTGGGCGACAGCGTGCAGTGTCCTCGTTTCCTCTTTGGTGCTAAAGGGGCAAGCGCAGGCGAGGAGTCCCGAGGCATCAGGCAAAGGTTTCCATATCGGTGCAACGAGACCAAGACCAGCAAGACGGCAAGACGGAAGTCAGCGTCGAGCCCAAGGCGGAGTCACCACGAGAGCCTTTGGCAGGCGAAAACCACCTTTAGTCAGGATAACTCATACTAGTTGTCTTGCTTCGAATTTGGCCGTTGTTGGATCCCTTCCCGCTCAATATTTGGGGAGAGGACCAGGGCCTCTATAAATAGGACTATCCACCACAATAGGAGGCAACTCATCTTGGACTGGATCGATTCCATCCTCACACTCACCAAGCACAAGAACACCTCTCCTCAGGAGGCTGTTCTTCCCTTGTAACTGTTCATCCTCAGGCCAAGAGGCAATCCACCACACCACACTAGAGTAGGGTATTACAGCACATCGGTGGCCCGAACCAGTATAAACTCTTGTGTCTCTCTTGTGTTGCGGGTTCGTCGAGCTGGGCTTTGAGATCGTGGCGAGGGTGAGGGCGTGATTCGATAGGGAGAGATCTTTGTGCACACCCAGTGTTCGAACCTCAAGGGTTTTGCCGGAACCCGAAATCCGACATTTGGCGCGCCAGGTAGGGGTGCGCCGAAGCTTTCTTTCCGCTGATCCGCGCCCCGTCGCTTCAGCGCATCCATGGGGGACGCTCGTCGAGCCCGCGCTGAGCGCCGGGCTGCCCTCCCCGCCCGCGTCGCTCAGACCGCTCCTGTCAGTGGGCCTCCCTGTCGCTTCCCGTCACCCGCCACCATCGGCCCGGCGAGGAACGAGCAGCAAGCGTCCTTGCGGCACCCCTTGGTGCGGCGGGACAGCCGCACCGCCACTCCGTCGCTGACCCCGGCTGGCTCGTCGTCTCACGCACGTCGCACTCCCACGGACGCGCAGGCCGCGCTTCTCATGGCACGCGAGCTCCTGTGCTATCGCCCCATAGATGACCTCTACGAGGACTGGCTGGACCGCATCGCCGAGCTTGTCAGCGCCGTAGGGGGCTCCCCTGCGCCATCCCACTCGCTGCCTCGCCCTCCGCGAACTGCGGGCGACGTGGCCCACGGAGCGCCTCCACCACCTCTGCACCAAGACGGCGTCCTGGCGCCAAGGCGTGTGGCCCCCCGACGTGACCAACCGCTCCGGGTGCCCGCGCGAGAAGAAGGAAGCTCCCAAGAAGTCCCCCGGCCGCAAGAGAACGCGCCAGCGCTCCGAGCGCCACTGCGACAAGACCGCGTGCCGCCTGCGGCGGCGGTGCGCGGGCATCAAGGGGAGGCTCCGCATTAGCAAAGGGTCCCAGTGGCCACAGCAGGCTGCCATGCCTTCACTCCCGAGCTCCGTAGCGTCGCCTGGCCTAGCAAGTTCAAGCCGGACCTGGCTCCTCGCTACGACGGCACGCCCGACCCCACGGGGTTCCTACAGCTCTACGAGCTGAGCATCGAGGTGGCCAACGGCGACGAAAAAGTCATGGCGAACTGGTTCGCCATGGCTCTCAAGGATGGCGCTTGCTCGTGGCTCCTGAACCTGCCCCCGGGCTCGATCTCCTCCTGGAACGAGATGCGCGACCGCTTCGTCGCCAACTTCCAGGGCACTCGCGACCACCCTCCGGCCGCGGGTGACCTGCGCCGCATCAAGCAGCAGCTAGGAGAGACCCTGCAGAAATACATCCAACGCTTCAACAACGTTCGCCTCAAGATCCCCAAGGTGACGGACGAGGCCATCATCTCCGCGTTTTCTGATGGCGTCCGCGATGTCAAGATGAAGGAGGAGCTCGCCATCCACGAGGAGCTGTGCACGACCTTGCAGCTGTTCAACCTGGCGACCATGTGTGCAAGAGCTGAGGAAGGGCGCCTTTCCCTCCTCGAGCTCCCGGCTGCTGACCGCGAGGAGAAGAAGGCCGAGGCCAAGGACGTGAAGTGCAAGGGAGTGGCCGTGCTTGCAGCAGAGCCGGAGACGAGCACGACCGGGACCTTCCCGAGTCGTCCAAGAGTAGCCGTCCGTTTTGCGCCTTCCACAATGTCCACAGCCACAACACTAATGACTGTCAAGAGCTCAGGGCCATTCGGGATGGACGCCTCGGTCGATGCCCCGAATGCAGCGACCGGGGCTACGGCCGAGGAGGAGGACGCTGGGATGATTGTGGCCCTCGCCAGGAGTGGCGCGACCGGCCTCGCGAGGACCGCTGGCAGGACCGGCCTCGCGAGGGCGCCTGGAGGGATCAGCCTTGCGAGGATCGCCCTCAGGGCAACACTGGCCTTCCTCCACTCCCGCCACCGCCAAGAAGGAACGACGACCACCGTCAGGACGAGGGGCCTGGGGGCTTCCAGGAACCACGTGCTATCACCTGCATCCTAGGCGGAGCTCAAGCCCTAGCCTCTCAGCGCATCATCAAGCAGTTTGCTCGCGAGGCGAACACAGCCCTTCCCAGGCTCGAGGCCACGCGCCCGCTCAGGTGGTCCAAGTGCGCCATCACCTTCAGCTCAGCGGACCAGCTCAAGTGCGCGGCCACCGTTGGCGCCCTCCCGATGCTCTGCTCACCCGTCATCAGCAACGTGCAAGTCACCAAGACCCTCATCGACGGCGGTGCAGGGCTTAACGTCCTATCCGGCGAAACGTTGGACAGCCTCCAAGTGCCATACGATCAGCTTCAGCCTACCAAGCCCTTCTCAGGAGTCACCGACGGCTCCACCACCCCGATAGGGCAGGTCCGCCTCCCTGTCACCTTCGGGCAGCGCGACAACTACCGCACTGAGCTCATCGACTTCGACGCCGCCCACATCCGTCTGCCGTACAACACCATCCTCGGGTATCTGGCCCTGGCCAAGTTCATGGCAGTGACACACCATGGCTACAACGTCCTCAAGATGCCAAGAAGCGGTGGGATCATCACCGTCCCCTGCGAAGAAAGAGATGCGGTGTGCTCCCTCGAGCGCGCCTTCCAAGTAGCATCAATCGAAGACCCCGACGACAATGCAGCAAAGTACCCTCCTGAGGCCGTCCCCATGAAGAAAAAGCAGCTACTCCGCACAGGGCCTCAGGGGGGCGGAGCCTCTGGCGGCGCAACATCGGGATCGGTGCCCGCGCCTGGGGTGCCTCCCTCCCTCGCATAGGAAGGCGCGCCCGGCGCCCTCCTCGGGCAAGGCTCGGGGGCTCTCTTCTGGAGGGCCTCAGACCTAGCCAACATCACGAGGGAGGCGCTCGGGCACCACGTGGAGGCGTGCTTCACGGCACGCTTCCCTCGGGAGGATACTGGGCGAGGAGCGCCCAGTGCTAAGGAGTTCATCACCGAGGTCACTCAGGAGTTGCAGGACGCAAGAGCTATGCGCGGCGACCGCCGCCCACCTGGCGCAGCTCCTCGTCCGGGCGAGGATGGCGGGCTGCGCGTCAGCATCGACATCCCAGGGCTCAACAGAGCCGCATCTCAGGAGCTTTTCTAGCCTTCGCGCATGGGACGTTGTGAGGGCCCACCTCACAGCTATGTTCGCATGCCATTCGGCCTGCCGAGCGTGGTAGTTGCCTTCTAGCACAACCCGCGGAGCATCCTGGTGGCTCAGGAGGCCAGGCATCACGCAGTCCTGACGGACATGGAGACGGTCCTCAAGGAACCGCCTGGACCCCCAGAGCCTCCCGAGGCTCAGGGCCCCGGTGGCTCGTGAGGAGCAACCCTTTCGCCACACATTTTCAGCTGCCCCAACACCCCTTCGACAACGGAACCAGGTGAAATTTTCCAAGTTAATTTAGCTGGGAGCGCCCCTCGGGCCGCATCATTCCCAGGCCGCATGGGCCTGTCCCCGTGGCATGTATCCTTTTACGTGTTTAGCTTACTTTGCTGGGGGCGCCCCTCGGGCTGCATCATCCCCAATCCCCTCGGGTCCAGCCTAGTGGCATGTATTGTTCTTGCGTTTACCTAAGCTTGTCTGCTTCTCATGCATAATCTATCAATGGTTATCACCTGCTTGATTGTCACCTACCATGGGAGCTACTCATGCTGGCACGACGCTTGTGCTTGGGTCCGTCCCTGCGACGTCGACAAAACTGAGAGGTCGAGCTCTGGCTCGCGGTACGCCCCGCGCACGTCACCTCACCAGGCCCTCAGTGCCTTCATCTTCTTGCAGAGCGACCTGCGGAAGACCGGCAATCATTGTGGCAATCTATGTCCCTCCTCGCACTAACCTGCAGGAACCTCCTGCGGATGACAGCGGGCGGTACCACGGGCTCCTTCTTCTCCCATGCAATTCGCTTGCGTGTTAAAAGGGGGCTCCTGAGCATCGCGACTCAGGAGCTCTTACTGGCTCTCTAGCCCTCACCCCTGGCCTTGACCACCGCATCGCGACCTGGCATACCAGTGGCGGCTGAGCTCGCTCGAGGGCCGGGACCTGAGGACGCAGAGCACATGGAAGAGCGTGGAGAAGAAGGGGAGGCTCGCACGGGCCTAACCTAGCTAATCAACAGCAGTCGACGCACAAGCCTGGTGCGACACAAGGAGCCAGCTCAGGAATGCCAAGATAAGTTTCGCGCCTAGATCGACCCAGCACTATGGCCTAGGATCCTCACCTGTGGCAGCCTTGTTGCGGCAAGTCGCCACCCTTTCCTGCCACTCGGTGGTTGCTTGAGCGCTAAAGGGGACCTCTTGAGCATCGCGCCTCAGGAGCTCTTACTGGACCTCGGGCCGCTCACCTCCTAGCCTTGACCACGGCATCTTGACCTGGCATACCAGCGACGGCTGCAGCTGGCCCGGGGACCGGGACCTATCAGCGTAGAGTACCAAGCGGCCGAGGGGTCGGAAAGGGGAGACCGAGCCGGAACAAGACGTGCGCCACAGATTTTCATAATAAGGATAATAAGAACAAAAGATATAACAGATCCTTTACACGCCCCCACGGGGTCCGTTTCGATTCCTCGCAGGGAACAAAAGAGGGGAGTTCCTAGGAGCCCTATCTTCACGCGCCAGCGCGGCCGATGCCATCATCAACAGTGGGCCACAGGAGGCCAGCGCCAACCCCATCTAGATCAGCTACGGCGGCGGCCGGACGCTGCGCCCTTGCTCCTGACCCGTCGAGAGCTCGGGGGCACGTAGGTGTCGTCGCTCGTCTCCGGGGTCTCGTAGGGCTCGGGAGAGTCGTTGGACTCCCAAGCGCCACCGCTACTGCTGGAGGAGTCGCTGGAGAAGCCAGCGGCGAGCTCGGCGCTGGCCGCTGCGCCATCCTGGCGACCCACTCCGGGGCACCACTCCAAGCGGCGGCCTTCCGCATCGAAGACCTTGAAGAACATCATGGAGGCGCCGTCGTACTCGAAGTGGATGGCAAGGGCGCCTTCCGCGCGGCAAACCCGGGCAACCTCGCCCCAGCCGCGGGTCATGAAGATTTTGCCCGGGGAAACGGCTTCCACCTCCGCTCTAGTCGCCGGGGATTCTCAGTCGGCATGCTGCAGCCAAAGCTCAAGGGGGCCCCTCGGCGGCATCACGGTGGAGAAGAAATGCGAAAAGAGGATCCAGGTGCGCGGAGGCGTCGCCGCCCACATCACGAGCTCGCGCGAGGAGTCCGCGGCATGGCCTCCTGGGGCAACGGCGTGAGTCACCGCGGCACGGCGACCACGGCCCCGGCGCGGGCGGCAGCGCTCGCCGCCCCTTCCTCTGGAGCCCTCAACTTGGGCGTACAGAGGCAGCGGTTACCCGGGAGGAGGCCGCTCGTACCAAGGTCTCGACACCTCTAGCTCGCGACCATGTCGCGGCGGTGGCTTGGCCTCTTCTTGAGCGGAAGTGGCCCGGGCTCGTCGCGGGTGTTTTTCCCTTCTCAATGGCCGAGAATCTTTGAATTGGCGCCTTGGGTGTCGCTACTGTCAATGAAGCAAGGGAGAAGAAGCAAGTCGAGCAGGAAGAGATGGGCAACGAGGGCTCCGCCCCCTCCTCATTTATAGCAGGAGAAGGCCAACCGGCGATCCCGACGATCATAGTTAATGATGGTTTTTCCTTGCATGCAGCAGGGACTCGTCAAGTCGGGCAGTTGCCGAGGCAGCCTGGGGAAGCGGGGACGCCCACGTCTAATCAATCGCCATGCGTTGACCAAGGCCGCAGGCTGTTGGGGCCCGCGGCGCTCCGCACTTGCCCTTTGGCTTCGCCTCGAAGCCAAGTCCGAGCGCGCCTTGGGCCCGGGGGCTACTGTCAGTGTCCAGGGAACAGGGGTCCCCAGACTTTCCTACCTGCGGCCCACGGCATGGCTCCACCAGCGGCCCTGTACGGCCTATCTTCACCAACAAACACTCAAGACCCTCGCGAGGCGGACGACACAAGACCTCCTCGGGTGCTGCCTCACCAGGCTGGCTCGCGAGGGGCGGAGAGATCAAGGCAAGGGACACCTCGCGAGGTTCCCGTGACACAAGCCATGACAACTGGAGCCAGGCGGGCTCTAGGCGGGCGACAGCGCGTGTAGTGTCCTCGTTTCCTCTTTGGTGCTAAAGGGGCAAGCGCAGGCGAGGAGTCCCGAGGCATCAGGCAAAGGTTTCCATATCAGTGCAACGATACCAAGACCAGCAAGACGGCAAGACGGAGGTCACCGTGGAGCCCAAGGCGGCGTCACCACCAAAGCCTTTGGCAGGCGAAGACCACCTTTAGTCAGGATAACTCGTACTAGTTGTCTCCCTTCGAATTTGGCCGTTGTTGGATCCCTTCCCGCTCAATATTTGGGGAGAGGACGAGGGCCTCTATAAATAAGACTAGCCACCACCATAGGAGGCAACTCATCTTGGACTGGATCAATTCCATCCTCACACTCACCAAGCACAAGAACACCTCTCTTCAGGAGGCTGTTCTTCCCTTGTAACTGTTCATCCTTAGCCCAAGAGGCAATCCACCACACCACACTGGAGTAGGGTATTACACCACATCGGTGGCCCAAACCAGTAAAAACTCTTGTGTCTCTCTTGTGTTACGGGTTCGTTGAGCTAGGCATTGAAATCGTGGCGAGGGTGAGGGTGTGATTCGGTAGGGAGAGTTCTTTGTGCGCACCCAAGTGTTCGAACCTCAAGGGTTTTGCCGGAACCCGAAATCTGACAGAGCCGGAGGAGGCGGGATGTCGCTCCTCATGATGCGCTTGGTAATGGCACACTGCCGGAGCATGTGCGTGGACGGCCTCGCGCCGCTGTGGTGCTTGCAGGGACCGTCGAGCATCTCCTCGAAACTCATGGCGGGTTGCCATGCCGTCTTGTCAGTTTGCCGGCGGTTGGCGGCCGGCTCGGGCACGGGCGCCTGCTCGGCTGCCGCGACGAGGTGGCTGTCGTAGCGCTGGGCCGGCTGGTCGGCCATGCTTTTGTTGTTCTGCTCGTTGTTTTGCCGGCGGCTGCTTTCGCCGGTTGGCTTGGGAGGCGGTACTGGCTTTGCTTTGCCGGCTTTGTCCAGCACCACCTGAATCTTCATGGCGGAATCAATGTTGGCATACTTGTCCGCGATGACCATGAGCATGGTCATGGTGGTCGGCTCGGAGTGTAGGAGCTTGTGCTTGAGGAGGGTGCCATCCCGGCACCCGCTTGTGAAGTACTGGATTGCCTGGACCTCGTGGACACCTTCGCAGCTATTTCGGAGCTCGGTCCAGCGCGCGAGGTACTCCCGACTGGTTTTCATCGGTCCCTGCACGCACATGGAGCAGCTGACTGGGGCGGCCGGGGCGCTTGTAGTTGCCGGTGAAGTTGTGCATGAAGGCCTGCTCGAAGTTGACCCATGCGTTGATGCTGCCAGCCGGCAGGCTGTTCAACCACGTGCTGGCCGAGCGCTGGAGCATGAGCGGGGCATAGCGTACGGCGAGGTGGTGATTGCCGCCCGCGATGCCGATGGCGGTGGTGTAGTCGATGAGCCAGTCCTCCGGCTTGACGGCGCCATTGTACTTTGGGGTGTCGCGGGGGATCATGAACCCTTTGTGGAAGGGCTCATCCCAGATGCATGGACCGAAGCAAGCCGGCCCAACAGCTTTGTCCTCCTCCAGCTCCAGGGAGAGGGTGAGCTGGTCGAGGCGGTGACGAGCGTCGGCGTCATCAATGGTGCGTGGGCCTAGCCGGCTCACGACCGGGCCGCGGGGATCTGGGTCGGCTGAAGCCGGATGAACGCGACGACCGTGTTGTGGGGGAGGATCTTGCTGGCACCGGGCTTCCGGAGCCGGCTCGTCGCCCAAGCCGTCGCCGGCCATCGTGGCGCGGTTGCACCGGGCCCTGGTGCGGCCGGAGTGGGCTTCACCGGGCGGCGAGGATGCCGTGTTCTGCTGCGCGGGGTCGTTGGCGCGCTGCAAGACGGATCCCGCGGGACGGTCGAGGTGGTCCTGCTGTGTGTTCGAAGCATCGAGGAGCTCGTTCACACGCTTCAGGCGCTCCTGCAGCTCCTCGCCCTGCAGCCGCTGCATGCCGACAGCGACCACTTGCGCCGTGCGCATATTCTTGACAGGAGTGTCGTAGACGGGCGGGATAGCGCCAAGGGCGCTGCCGATGGCGCCGCCATGAGCCCGTACCTCGGCGACCCGGCTGGGCACTGCGGTGGTTGGCGTGAAGCTGTACACAACATCGCACTCTCGCTGTGCGGAATCCAGACGATGTTGCGCGGCAGCGAGCGTCTTAGACACCTCCAGCAGGCGCTTGCGCCCTTCCTCGAGTCGATCCAGGGTCTCGGCAGTGTTGGTGGCGTCAACGTCGGTGGCGATGGGAACGTGGAGGCTCTGCATCGTGGCACGCAGCGGGTCGGCGTGTTGGCGCGATCCACAGCGGCCTTGGCATCGGCGGCCTTCCTCGCAGCACTGGACGAGGAGGAGCCAGTGTCGGCGGCGAACACCTCTACTCGGAACAGAGGTCCGCCGCCCCGGCGGAAACGTCATTGTCGAGGGGAACAGGAGAGTCGGAGATGTCGAGCACCCCGCTTGAGTACTCGTTGGCCGTGGGTGCATCGGATATGCACAGCATGGCGAAGGAGGCGGCGAGCGCTTCGATGACGTCGGCTGCCACTGCGACGGGATCGTCGGAGTCGGAGAGGAGCCCCGTCTAGAACATGTCTCCAGTCGGGACCTCGAGCTGCCCCACGGTGGGCGCCAACTGTCGTGGTGGGTGCACAGCAGATGCCAAAGGATGGCTAAAGAGAGGAGGAGGCTCGAGGGCACCGGTGGGCTCTAGAGGCGAGGTCGGCATGAGCGAGCGAGGGATGCATGACATACCCAAGTTCCGGGCTCTCCGGAGAGATAATACCCCTTGTCCTGCCGAGTGTGGTTTATATGAAATAGTAAAGACTTGCTCCTAGAGCTGTTTGGAGGAAGAAGGAAGACAAGCCAAGGCTTAGGCTGCTCCTCCCCCTTGTGTATGTGTGTGTGCTACTGGTGGTTGGTGTTCTTCTTGTGTGATCGCCCGTGTACATGGAGGGTTCCTGGGGGATTTTATATGTCAACCCCCAGGGCTACAATGGTAAAGTTACATGGGCGCAGGGCCAGGATGTCAGCGTCTGTGAAGCCGGTGCTGGGGCCCGCCTGGTGCCAGGGCTCGCCGGGTTCTCCGGGCACGGGCCCCGTGCGCCAGAGGGCACTATTATCCGTCTTGTCGATCGTCACAGAGTGGTTGGGCCGACTCGGCTATAGTGGCGCACCGCCTGGTCGCCGTCAGCTTGGGTCAGTAGTGACGAGGGGCACACTATTGCCACACCGGCCTCGGTCAGCGAAGTAGGTGGGCCACTGCTCCCACGCCCCCGCTGGTCAGAGGAGTTGGTGGGACATTGTTGCCATGTTCATCCCCTCTATGGAGACTTGTTCCGTCGTACGCCTTGGATGGGATGGGAGCAGACCCGTGGCCAGGTTGAGGAAGACGCCACAAGGGAGCTGGCTTGCTGGAGATGTCTTCGCTTGCCGGGTTCGGCGGCACGCGCCAGCCGTCTGGGCTGGGTTGAGGAGCTTGGCCGCGTTGAGGAACCCGGCCAAGTGTGAGCCGGACTGAGGGGCGCTGTTGGCCCCGATGTTTTTGAAAAGTATCCGGGTTCCGTTGCCTGCCCAGGGTTCACCCCTGATAGCGGTAGCAAAGTGTTTTCATGGATACTTCTGGTGGTTTGGGAATATATGTGGATATATAGGAGGAAGATCTAGGTCAGGGGGTCACCGAGGGGCCCACAAGGTAGGGGCGCGCCCTCCACCCTTGTGGCCGCTTCGTGGCTCTTCTGACTTGCACTCCAAGTCTCCTGGGTGTCTTCTGGTCCAAGAAAAATCATCATGAAGGTTTTATTCCGTTTGGACTCCGTTTGGTATTTCTATTCTGCGAAACTCAAAAACAAGGAAAAAAACAGAAACTGGCACTGGGCTCTAGGTTAATAGGTTAGTCCCAAAAATAATATAAAATAGCATATTAATGCATATAAAACATCCAAAACAGATAATATAATATCATGGAACAGTAAAAAAATATAGATACGTTGGAGACGTATCAAGCATCCCCAAGCTTAATTCCTGCTCGTCCTCGAGTAGGTAAATGATAAAAACAGAATTTTTGATGTGGAATGCTACCTAACATATTTATCCATGTAAATTTTCTTTATTGTGGCATGAATGTTCAGATCCATAAGATTCAAAACAAAAGTTTAATATTGACATAAAAACAATAATACTTCAAGCATACTAACAAGGCAATTATGTCTTCTCAAAATAACATGGCCAAAGAAAGCTTATCCCTACAAAATCATATAGTCTGGCTATGCTCCATCTTGATCTCACAAAATATTCAAATCATGCACAACCCCGATGACAAGCCAAGCAATTGTTTCATACTTTTGATGTTCTCAAACCTTTTCAACTTTCACGCAATACATGAGCGTGAGCCATGGACATAGCACTATAGGTGGAATATAATATGGTGGTTGTGGAGAAGACAAAAAGAAGGAGATAGTCTCACATCAACTAGGCGTATCAATGGGCTATGGAGATGCCCATCAATAGATATCAATGTGAGTTAGTAGGGATTGTTGTGCAACGGATGCACTAGAGCTATAAGTTTATGAAAGCTCAAAAAGAAACTAAGTGGGTGTGCATCCAACTCGCTTGATCATGAAGACCTAGGGCAATTTTAGGAAGCCCATCATTGAATATACAAGCCAAATTCTTTAATGAAAAATTCCCACTAGTATATGAAAGTGACAACATAGGAGACTCTCTATCCTAAAGACCATGGTGCTACTTTGAAGCACAAGTGTGGTAAAAGGATAGTAACATTGCCCCTTCTCCCTTTTCTCTCATCATTTTTTTGGGCCTTCTCTCATTTTTTGGCCTCCTTTTTTTGTCCGAAGTCTCATCCCGTCTTGTGGGGGAATCATAGTCTCCATCATCCTTTCCCCACACGGGACAATGCTCTAATACTGAAGATTATCACACTCTTATTTACTTACAACTCAAGAATTACAGTTGATACTTAGAACAAAATATGACTCTATATGAATCCCTCCGGCGGTGTACCGGGATGTGCAATGAATCAAGAGTGACATGTATGAAAGAATTATGAACGGTGGCTTTGGCACAAATACAATGTCAACTACATGATCATGCAAAGCAATATGACAATGATGAAGCGTGTCATAATAAACGGAACGTTGGAAAGTTGCATGGCAATATATCTCGGAATGGCTATGGAAATGCCATAATAGGTAGGTATGGTGGCTGTTTTGAGGAAGGTATTAGGTGGGTGTATTGTACCAGCGAAAGTTGCACGGTACTAGAGAGGCTAGCAATGGTGGAAGGGTGAGAGTGCGTATAATCCATGGACTCAACATTAGTCATCAAGAACTCACATACTTATTGCAAAAATCTATTAGTTATCGAAACAAAGTACTATGCGCATGCTCCTAAGGGGATAGATTGGTACGAAAAGACCATCGCTCGTCCCCGACCGCCACTCATAAGGAAGACAATCAATAAATAAATCATGCTCCGACTTCATCACATAACGGTTCACCATACGTGCATGCTACGGGAATCACAAACTTTAACACAAGTATTTCTACAATCCACAATTAGTCACTAGCATGACTCTAATATCACCATCTTTATATCTCAAAACAATCATAAGGAATCAAACTTCTCATAGTATTCAATGCACTTTATATGAAAGTTTTTATTAAACCCTGTTGGATGTCTATCATATCAGGACTAAATTTATAACCAAAGCAAATTACCATGTTGTTAAGAGACTCTCAAAATAATATAAGTGAAGCATGAGAGTTCAATAATTTCTATAAAATAAAGCCACCACCATGCTCTAAAAAGATATAAATGAAGCACTAGAGCAAGATTGCCTAGCTCAAGAGATATAAGTGAAGCACATAGAGTATTGTAATAAATCACGATTCATGCGTGCCCCTCTCAAAAGGTGTGTACAGCAAGGATTATTGTGCCAAACTAAAAAGAAAAGACTCATATCATACAACACGCTCCAAGCAAAACACATACCGTGTGGTGAATAAAAATATAGCCTCAAGTAAAGTTACCGATAGAGGAAGACGAAAGAGGGGATGCCTTCCGGGGCATCGCCAAGATTAGGCTCTTGGTTGTCCTTGAATATTACCTTGGGGTGCCTTGGGCATCCCCAAGATTAGGCTCTTGCCACTCCTTATTCCATAGTCCATCAAATCCTTACCCAAAACTTGAAAATTTAACAACACAAAACTCGACAGAAAATCTCATAAGCTCGGTTAGTATAAGAAAATAAATCACCACTTTTGGTACTGTTGTGAACTCATTCTTTATTTATATTGGTGTAATATATACTGTATTTCAACTTTTCCATGGTTCATACCCCCCGATACTACCCATAGATTCATCAAAATAAGCAAACAACACAAAGAAAATAGAATCTGTCAAAAACAGAACATTCTGTAGTAATATGTAATTCTCAAATACTTCTGTAACTCCAAAAATTCTGAAAAATTAGGAAAACCTGGGTAATTTGTGTACCAATCTCGTGCACAAATAATCAGATCAAAAGCACACTTTGGAAGAAAATGAAAATTACTTTCATGGGTGCAAAAGTTTCTGTTTTTCCGCAAGATCAAAACAACTAACACCGTAAGCCATCCCAAAGGTCTTACTTGGCACACACACTAATTAAAACATAAAACCACATCTAACCAGAGGCTGGATGAATTATTTATTAAAAAAAGGAACAAAAAGGAAAAACAAAAATGAAATTGGGTTGCCTCCCAACAAGTGCTATTGTTTAACGCCCTTAGCTAGGCATAAAAACACAAATAGATCTAGGTATTGTCATCTTTGGTATGCAATCCATAAGTAGCTCTCATAATAGATTCATATGGAAATTTAATTTCTTTCTTGGAAAGTGTTCCATGCCCTTCCTTAACAGAAACTGAAATCTAATGTTTCCTTCTTTCATATCAATAATTGCACCAATCGTTCGAAGGAAAGGTCTACCAAGAATAATAGGACATGTAGGATTGGAATCTATATCAAGAACAATGAAATCTAAGGGCACATAATTCCTATTTGCAACAATAAGCACATCATTAATCCTTCCCATAGGTTTCTTAATAGTGGAATCCGCGACATGCAAATTTAAAGAACAATCATCAAATTCATGGAAACCTAACACATCACATAAAGTTTTCGGAATTGTGGAAACACTAGCACCCAAATCACACAAAGCATGGCACTCATAATCTTTAATCTTAATCTTAATAGTAGGTTCCCACTCATCATAAAGTTTTCTAGGGATGGAAACTTCCAATTCAAGCTTTTCTTCAAAAGATTGCATCATAGCATCTACAATATGTTTAGTAAAAGCTTTGTTTTGATTATAAGCACGAGGAGAATTCAACATGGATTACAACAAGGAAATATAATATATTAAATAACATTTATCATAATTAAATTCGTTGAATCCAAAGAGTGGGTTCATTGCTACTTCAATTTTGACCTCTCGAATCCCACTTTTATCAATTTTTGCATCATGATCTAAAAACTCTGAATCATTGTGACACTTTTTAGGGACAATTGCATTTTTACCCCTAGTTGGTTCCTACCCACGGGTTTTGCCCTTACTTTTCGAGCTTGCTCATTTTTGCCCTTACTTTTTCCGTCGAGGTCCCTCCAATGCCTTTGACCGTTTGACCAAAACTTTGAAAAATCATAACTAATTCATATGAACTCGGAAAAATGCAAATAAGATATCAAAATGTGTAGATAAACATTACCTTTATGTGCATATCATTTGCATTCAGGACAAAAGCACGCTTTAAACTACCTGAGGTAATTAATATTATTAACATTATTAAAAATAAAAAGGTATAAACAATATTTTTTTCATGAATAAAAATTACATGCAAATGTAGGTGATGTTTTCTGAACATCCTAATATCTTATTTGCATTTTTCTGAGTTCGTATCAACTTGTTATGAAGTTTCCAAATAATGGTCAAAGTCATTAGAACATTCTTAACAAGATGATACGAACTCAGAAAAATGCAAATAAGATATTTGGATGTTCAGAAAACATCACCTACATTTGCATGTATTTTTTATTCATGAATTTTTTTTATTATTTATACCTTTTTATTTTTGATAATGTTAATAACATTAATTACCTCAGGTAGTTTAAAGGGTGCTTTTGTCCTGAATGCAAATAATATGCACATAAAGTTAATGTTTATCTGAACATTTTGATATCTTATTTGCATTTTTCCGAGTTCATATGAATTAGTTATGAATTTTGAAAGTTTCGGTCAAACGGTCAAAGGGCATTCAAGGGACCTCGACGGAAAAAGTAAGGGCAAAACTGAGCAAGCTCAAAAAGTAAGGGCAAAACCCGTGGGTAGGAACCAACTAGGGGTAAAAATGCAATTGTCCCCACTTTTTAACTAAAGTTGACTTATCTCCAGTCCCATCTTTATCAATATTTATATTGGAAAACAAAGATTCAATAGGAGTCACATCAATCACTCTAAGATCTTCATCATTATTTAAAGCCTTCGGTTTAGCGGCCATCTTATTTACTAAGGTAGCTTGTTTATCAGAAATTTGGCCTACTAAATTTTCAAGATGAGGAAACTGAGATTTGAAACCATAAAATTCCTTAGACATATCATCGACCTCTTTATTCATGTACTCCATAAAACTTTTCCACTCCTTAAGCTCGTTTCTAAAGAGACTATTATGCTAAGATTGTAAAGACATGAAGCTCCTAACATTATTTTCGATTTCTTCCAACCTCCTAAAGTGAGGATCAATGTTCTTTGGTTGAGCCATAAAGGCAAGCACACACACCAACACATGGGCACACGAAAAGCAAACGAAGAAGACGATCGGAAGAGGGGCGAAGAAAAAGGAAAATCTTTTTGAAAATCATTTTAGAAGTGGGGGAGAGGAAAATGAGAGGCAAATGGCGAATAATGTAATGCAAGAAATGAGAGTTTATGATGGGTAGTTGGTATGTCTTGACTTGGCGTATATCTCCCCGGCAACGGCACCAGAAATTCTTCCTGCTACTTCTTGAGCTTGCATTGTTTTTTCCCTTGAAGAGGAAAGGGTGATGTAGCAAAGTAGAGATAAGTATTTCCCTCAGTTAGAGAACCAAGGTATCAATCCAGTAGGAGACAATGCAAAAATCACCAATACATGCACAAACAATCAAACAACAGGCACCCAACGCAATAAAGGGGTTGTCAATCCCTTCACGGTTACTTGCAAAAGTGAGATCTAATAGAGATAGGTGAAACTAAACAAATGATAAAGTAAATATTTTTGGGTTTTTGGTTTATAGATCGAAAAGTAAAAGATTGCGAAATAGTAGATCGAAAACCTATATGATGGAAAATAGTAGATCCGAAACTTATATGATGGAAAATAGACCTGGGGCCATAGGTTTCACTAGAGGCTTCTCTCAAGATAGCAAATAATATGGTGGGTGAACAAAAAATTTTTTTGACTATAGGGTGAACAAATTAATGTCGAGCAATTGATAGAAAAGCGCAAAGTTATGACGATATCTAAGGCAATGATTATGAAACATAGGCATCACGTCCATGTCAAGTAGACCGAAATGATTCTGCATCTACTACTATTACTCCAGACATTGACCGACTCCTGCCTGCATCTAGAGTATTAAGTTCATGAAGAACAGAGTAACGCATTAAGAAGATGACATGATGCATAGGAATAAACTCAAGCAATATGATGTAAACCCCATCTTTTTATCCTTGATGGCAAGAATACAATACGTGCCTTTCTGCCCCTACTGTCACTGGGAAAGGACACCGCAAGATTGGACCCAAAGCTAAGCACTTCTCCCATTGCAAGAAAAACCAATCTAGTTGGCCAAACCAAACCGATAGTTCGAAGAGAATTACAAAGATACCAAATCATGCATGGAAGAATTCAGAGAAGATTCAAATAATATTCATAAATAAGCTGATCATAAATCCATGATTCATTGGATCTCGACAAACACACCGCAAAAGAAGGTTACATCGGATAGATCTCCAAGAACATCAAGGAGAACATGGTATTGAGAATAAAAGAGAGAGAAGAAGCCATCTAGCTACTAGCTATGGACCCGTAGGTCTGTGGTAGACTACTCACACTTCATCAGAAGGGCAAATGAGTTGATGTAGAAGCCCTCCATGATCGAATCCCCCTCCAGCAGGATGCCGAAAAAGGCCCCTAGATGGGATCTCGCGAAAACAGAAGGTTGCGGTGGTGGAAAAGTGTTTTCGTGGATACTTCTGGTGGTTTGGGAATATATGTGAGTATATAGGAGGAAGATCTAGGTCAGGGGGGTCACCGAGGGGCCCACAAGGTAGGGCGGCGCGCCCTCCACCCTTGTGGCCGCCTCGTGGCTCTTCATACTTGCACTCCAAGTCTCATGGGTGTCTTCTGGTCCAAGAAAAGTCATCGCAAAGGTTTTATTTCGTTTGGACTCCGGTTGGTTTTCCTTTTTTGCGAAACCCAAAAACAAGGAAAAACAGAAACTGGCACTAGGCTCTAGGTTAATAGGTTTGTCCCAAAAAATATAAAATAGCATATTAATGCATATAAAACATCCAAGATAGATAATATAATAGCATGGAACAATAAAAAATTATAGATACATTGGAGACGTATCAGTAGCTTGGTGAGGATAGTGGCACAAAATTTATGTAATTGTTAGCGAGATTGAAGTAATGTTGAAAAAGATTCACAAATTTGCAAACGTAACAAGTAGACCAGTAGCAATATGTGGCAGATGGAAACACACGCACGGATAGATAAATCGGGTCGTGCAAGCAAGGAATGAGCTCAAAATGTGGAATCCACGGAAAATGCTCTTGTTGCACAACACAAGAGAGACGCTAGCACAATTGCTCTATAGGCGGATACGAAACTTTTGCACAACCTACAAAGCAAAAATGCAACGACTTCTATCCCTAGTATGCTATATTTGTATGATGTTCCGGTGATATGATCCAAGATGATTGAGTATGACAATCTTAAGTGCAATGTAGTATGATGCTATGGTTCTTGCTTACAAGCTCTTTGCTTATCTTCCTCTTTTGCTTAAAAGCTTGTTTGGCTCTTTCTCTTTTGAGCTCTTTCTTTGGCCTCAAATGCAAAACTTCACAAACCAAGATAGCAATGTGTATGCGGAACAAAGATGCCGCACTAGTGATGATAAGATGATACCAAGATGTGGATACGGAGATGATATGGTACATATGCAATGGGAATGATGATCACTAATGTGCACAAGTAACGTTGCCGGCAATACTCAAAGGCTAGTCTCGATAGGAAAGTGTTGCAAAATGGGTTATGGGTTCTCAATGCAATGGTAAGGGAGAATGTCCGAGGGTGCTGTCGAAGTTACTGCCCTTGCTTACGGTTGACGGTGTCAAAATGATGAAGTGGTTGTTATCAATGACGAGTCTACGGCGAAGATGACTGGCGGTGATGTCGTTGTCGAACCGTCCCTAAGTAGCCGAAACACGTTAGGAAACGGAAACCGCAACTCAAATTATCAGAGAAAAAAATGTGTCAAAATTTTTGGAAGTGGTAGAGGGTAAGCGATGGTTGTTGCGCAAAGCGGTGGTGGTATGCGGAAGCAGTGGTGCTGGCCGGTCAAAAATTGGCGAAAATTAGGCGGAAAAAGGAGCGGTGGAGGAAGTGTTGTTGCCAGGGGCCGGATGTCCGGAGCCATGGGCCAGGTATCCGGGTCCTGGATCCGTGGACGAACTCGGTGGATCTTGTGGGGAAAAAATTCGGGGCAAAATTCGAGGGATTTCGTGGATGGAATTGAAGGAAAAGTTAGGGGAAGCTAGATCTACTATTAACACATCAAATCCACGGATCAAAATCAAAAAAACATCATCACAACAACAACTAAAAAAATTAGGAGGGCTATTTTTGTGGGGATTTTCAAAATTGGGACAAAACAGAACAAAATTAGGCTAGAAAACGAAGGGAGAGACTCCAAAATCGTGATCAACCTTGGTTCATGATACCAAGATTATGCAGGGTCGAACCCTAGAGGCCAATCTTTCACGATTGGAGCGGATCCTGCGAAGAACACGAAGAACACATGAGGGAAACGAGAGGAAAACACTCAAATCAACGAGATTCAATTACACATGTGCTAGACCCGAGTACACAACGAGACATACGATCCAAACACACCAAGGGATGATACAAATGGTCGGTAGTTCTTCCCAATCCGTGAGGAGATGGGGGCTTGAATCCTTGAGGGGATCTTCTAGTGACGGGGTCTTGAATCCACTTGAGATCTTCTTCGCGGAATCCTCGGTCTCCAATGGAGTATGTATCAAGTGGATGAGCAAAGCTCTATCTCTCAAACGAGCTAAACCAATGCTAACCCTAACTAGGAGGAGGTGAGGGTCTATATGTAGTCTTGGGGGCGAAGGGATACATGAGCTTCAGCCCTTTCACTATTCCCAGACTGGGGCCGGATGTCCGGGCATTCAGGTCGGGCCGGACGTCTGGGCTGAGGGGGCCGGATGTCCGGGTCCTAGGGGCTATCTTTGGTCCCTTTCGTCGTTCATCTTTATCCTTGTACTTGGGTACTTGTCCATCTTTGTGAGCCTTCCCGAGAGGGTCCTGTTGGTACCTAAGCACACATAGCATTCTATCTTTTGGTAGTAGCCATGTCTCAAGTGTGTCATACAGAATATTACTAAAGAGAGATGTCACCTCGGTTCTGAGAGCTCTAGCTCGTGCTCGTGTCATCGGCCCTCTTGGCACTTAGTGAGACGATGTTAGGTCCATGGGGATGACCCTAGGATGCTCTGCATCATCGGTTTTGTTGCATCCAACAAATTAATAACTATGAAATGCATTTAGATTTTAATTTGAGTTGGATTATGTGAGTTTGAGCATATTGTGAAGTACTATAGACCTGGTATTCATCTTGGAATTCAACAACAATCCTAAATATTGAATTGTATAAACAATTACATTCAAATTCAATAGCTTAATATATTTATTTCACAATTAGAACAAATAATTAATGCCAGGACAAACTAAGAAAACAGATGTGTACTCCCTCCATTTTTATTTAAGTCCACATATTAGCATTTGTCAAAGTCAAGTTTGTAAACTCTGACAATGTTTATAAACAAAAATATTACCATATACAATAACAAATCAATACCATTATATTCATTATTGAATGTACTTTCACATCATACGAATTTGTTATGGTAAATGTTTATATTTTTTCTATAAACTTGGTCAAACTTTAGGAAGTCTGACTTCAGGCAAACCTAATATCTAGAGTAAATAAAAACGGAGGGAGTACTAGTAGTACTCCTAGCTGCTTATCCCAATCACCCAACATGCCAGATGGGGAGTAGGGAGTACAATGTTACAAATTTTCAGGTCGGCGGCAAAAATCTCCCGCTTCCATCGACATCTCCCGCGACTCAGATTTGAGAAATGCGAAGTTATCATCATACCCTTGGTCGAACAGCCCGATGGATGCTCGTGGGTCGGGGCTGTTTTGGTAACTGCACGTTCACCCCACCCAGCCAACCCCACCCCGGCACCCAGAGTACACCTCATTACTCCCCATTTCCAATCCCCATCGCAAAGTAGACTTCTCCACGGCACTGCAACACCTTCGTGCCCCTCCCCTTCTTCATTGGCGCACTCGTCCATCACAGCGCATCTGCCTCATCGATGATGTCCTACGCTGCACTGGAGTCGGTCCATCGTCACCATCATACATGAAGCCGCTTCCCCGACGCCATCTTCCATGGTCTTGGATCCGCTTCCCGGAAGCCGACGCCAAGCGTAGCAGCACCACCGTCGTCGACAATGAACTGACTCCCATTGCCGACCATGATGCATAGACGCCGAGGCGACCTTTGTACGCTCCTCGATTGGTAATGTGTATATTGATTCTATTAGCAGTACATGTGTAGTTCCGATTATGTTCATACCTACCCTTCAAATTTCTTGGCTGCTATTGTTCCGGTAAAAGTAGTTGGTTATAGCTTGCCTTATCCAACAGAATATCATCTTGCAATTATACGTCGCTCCCGTATTGCACTGTGCTTGGGTAGGTTCTTCATCTGTAACCAGTAGTGTGGAAAATGATGGAAAGTTTTCTAGAATAGAAGGAGGTGATCCCCCTATTCTATTGACTCAGAGTGAAACCACAACATAGTTCTAGCAAAGTTGAATAGACACATAGTAGGATATTAAAATTCACTCGTGCTAACATGGCAAATGAGTGCTTTAATGTTTCCCACAAGATGCGTGAGTATTACTATATTTTTTCTTGCCATGTTGAGATTTTAAAACTACGGATGCGAACATGTAGAGGAGAAATGAAGACCAAATACGGTATGTTGGGGTCATCTTCAAGGAACGTCGCAAATTAAAGACGAGCTGCACCGAACGTGGAAAACAAGCTTTGGTAAGTAATAGCCTTTCAATTACTTTGACATTGAGAACCTGACTAGCAGTGATGGATGGTTTGTTTGTCCTTGATGGTTTTGTTAATCAAATTGGAGGGAGCCCCCTCTTTTGATCATTTTTTTACTTTGTCATGGTATGTGTCTGGCGGCAGTAGTGAACGCAGGACCAGGCTAGGACCTGGGTAAGCCCCAAGCCGAAAACAACATCAAACCATGTTGTCTAATTGGCTAGGGTTCTTGCCATGCAATCCGGTAGTGTGGCAGATTATTAAATAATAATAGGCAAGAAAAACAATTTCCTCTACACTTGATTAGGCTCTCAATCATTTGTAGTATCTCAATTTACTAACTGGACCCACCATGCCATAGGATGAAAAACTATAAGGCCCTCTTTGATTCGTACAATTCTCATAACGCAGCAATAGAAAAAAATAAAGCATTGGAGTGGCATGCCTACTTGAATCCTATAGGATTAGCACAGAGTGTTTGATGCCACAGGAAAACAAATGAAGTGAAAAAAGAGGTTGGAGTGGATGCTTGATTTCCAATGAACTATAGTACAGATGATTCCATGGGAAACATTCCTATAGGATTCAATCCTATGGGAAACATAAGGATTCTAACCCTTAGAAAATCCTATGGAATTCATTTGAATGAAAAGATCCCTAACTTTTGTAATTTAATGTTGAAGCTAATCAATCAAACGCGACTACAGATGCCCTAGGGATCATCTGGTTGCCGGTTGTTTCGCTGTAGCAACCCTTGGATTAGTGCACCCCTCTGCTGGTTTTTCTATTCCTCTTAGCCTTTTGTTCTTTGATGTATATGTTGTAGTTTCTATAAGTTGGCTCTGCTTGACATGTAATAAGCACAGTCTTAATCATCCTAATGTTTCCCTTTTTGGCTTGTTGTAGGAAGTGGGTGTTCTCACCTTGGAGTCTGTTTTTATATTTCTCCTTTTGAATTCACTTCTCCTAGTCCTGTTTATTGGGCTTCCACTTAATGGATCTGGGGAGCTCTAGCTATTGATCTAAAAAAAGAAGTAACTTCTTCATGTCAGGATTTAGTTCCTATGAGGAGGGAAGGATGGTCAACCTCGAAATCATGTTTCCAAAATGATGCTGGATTACACACAAGGTGCCAGTTCCCTAATGATGCAGGATGAGACACAAGGTGCAAATTCCCAGATGATGCTGGATTACGCACAAGCCAGGTGGAGTCGTGAACTGTTCGTGTCCTCGTGGCTCTAGTGAAGGCTGAAAGAAAGCATGAAGCAGCCCTTGAGAATGTAGCTGAGTTCCTGAACAAACGAAAAGATCAATCAGATGCTCTCTGATGACCCACAAGTATAGGGGATCAATTGTAGTCCTTTCAATATGAGCGTCGAACCCAACAAGGAGTAGAAGGAAATGACAAGCGGTTTTTAGCAAGGTATTCTCTACAAGCACTGAAATTGTCGGTAACAAATAGTTTGGTAGCAAGATAATTCATAATGGGTAACAAGTAACAAGTGTAACAAAGGTGCAGCAAGGTGTCCCAATCCTTTTTATAGCAAAGGATAAGCCTGTGCAAACACTTATATAAAGCAAAGCGCTCCCATGGAAATTATCATCGAGTTAGTTTTCATCATGCTCATATGATTCACGTTCATTACTTTGATAATTTGATATGTTGGTGGACCGGTGCTTGGGTGCTGTCCTTACTTGGACAAGCCTCCCACTTATGATTAACCCCTCTCTCAAACATCTGCAACTATGAAAGAAGGACTAAGATAACTCTAACCATAGCATTAAACATGTGGATCCAAATCAGCCCCTTATGAAGAAACACATAAATTAGGGTTTAAGCTTCTGTCACTCTAGCAACCCATTATCTACTTGCTACTTCCAAATGCCTTCCCCTAGGCCCAAATCATGGTGAAGTGTCATGTAGTCGACGTTCACATAATACCACTAGAGGAAAGACAACATACATCTCATCAAAATATCGAACAAATACCAAATTCACATGATTACTTATAAAAACACTTCTCCCATGTCCTTAGGAACAAAAGTAACTACTCACAAAGCATGTTCATGTTCATGAACAGAGGGGTATTGAATATCATTAAGGATCTGAACATATGATCTTCCACCAAATAAACCAACTAGCATCAACTACAAGGAGTAATCAACACTACTAGCAACCCATAGGTACTAATCTGAGGTTTTGAGACAAAGACTGGATACAAGAGATGAACTAGGGTTTGAAATGAGAGGGTGCTGGTGAAGATTGGTCCTCCCATGATGAGAGGATCGTTGGTGATGACGGTGGCTTCGATTTCGCCCTCCTGGAGGAAAGTTTCCCCGGTGAAATCGCTCCGCCCAAGACCTAGATTGATTCTTCCCATGTTCCGCCTCGAGACGGCGGCGCTTCATCCCGAAAGTCATATCTCTATTTTTCCTATGTCAAAACCCTTCATATAGCAGAAGATGGGCAACGAAGGCTGGCGAGGGGGCCCACAAGCTCGGGGGCGCGCCCTGGGGGGTAGGGCACGCCCCCAGGCTTGTGGCCACCTGGTGGGTCCCCTACTGGTATTTCTTCACCCAATATTAATTCTCCCTAAAGTTTTAGGACATTTGGAGTTGTGCAGAATAGGGATCTCAGATTTGGTCCTTTCCGGTCCATATTTCCAGCTGCCGGCATTCTCCCTCTTCTTGTGAATCTTGCAAAACAAGAGAGAAAAGGCATAAGAATTACATCATAAAGTGTAATAACAATCCATAATGCGATAAATGTCAACATAAAAACATGATGCAAAATGGACGTATCAACTCCCCCAAGCTTAGACCTCGCTTGTCCTCAAGCGAAAGCTGAAATCGATAATCATGACCACATGTTTAGAGATAGATGTGTCGATAAAACAAAATACGGACATGAGGGCATCTTGATCATCATTAGAACAACATATTGTCATATAACTTCTTATGCTAAAGTGATAATTCATTCACAAGGTAAAGTATGAACCATAAACTTCATTGAAAACTAAAAAAATATGATCTTAGTCATTGATGCAATTGCAATTTGTCATAATGTCAGAAAGAATCCATGTAAGAGCTTTTATGTAGCAAGTTCACATACTCAACCATCATTTAGTCTTTCACAATTGCTAACACTCACGCGATACTTATGAGATCAAAGCTTCAGTTAGACACATAGAAAGATAGGGGCTTATAATTTTGTGTCCCAACCATTTACCTCAAATGTAGTGTCAACAATAATTACTCATGATCACCTACAACCGACTGGATATGTGTGTCTAGATCTTTCCCCAACACATGATGCTTGTCATAAAGAGAAAAATAAAAGAAATGGTGAAGATTACCATGACTCTTGCATAAAGGTAGGTAATAAAAATAAAAGATGGGCCCTTCATGGAGGGAAGCAGAGGTTGTCATGTGCTTTTTATTTGGATGCACAAACCCTAATGCAAAGGAACGTTACTTTATATTGCCACTTGTGGTATCGACCTTCATTATGCAATCCGTCGCTTTTATTTCTTCCCCATCACAAGTTCGTACAAAGCTTATTTTCGTCACACTAAAATATCATACATATTTAGAGAGCATTTTTATTGCTTTGCACCATTGACAACTTACTTGAAGGTCTTACTCAATCCATAGGTAGGTATAGTGGACTCTTATGACAATATAACTTCTATTTGGATGTAAGAAAACATAACTCATTACGTTGTCTTCCATGTCTGACATCAACTTATTAGCATATAATATTTTAATGACTGCTCAAAATCATAAAAGATGTCCAAGATAGTATATTTATATGTGAAACTTCTCTTTCTTTATTAATTCTTATTAATTGCAACAATGACCAAACTATGGTTGTCTACCTTCAACAAATTTCATGCATTATACTTATTATATGTGAAGTCATCACTCTTCATAAGATTATCATATAAGCTTTTATTTTCTTTATTCTTTTTCATCTCTAAGATCAAAACAAGAAAGCAAAGCACTCAACTCAAAACTAATATTTATTATATAACTCTCATACTTGATTACATAGATAGATCACGGCTAAAACTTAAAGATTAGATCACACTAAAAGTTTCATTCTACTAGATCATGATTTAACCAAAAGGACCGAACTAACATAGATGATAATGATAAAGGTGGTGATACGATACCGGGGAACATCCCCCAAGGTTGGCACAAGCCAAGGGGAGTGCCCATACCCATGTACTCAAGTCTCCTTCTTCGGAGGTGGTGGTGCAATATTCTTGGCAATGATACCTCTCAAAATGCGATTCTCCTCTTCGAGCTTGTTAATTTGCTGCTTGAGGTCCATAATTTCCTTGCAGAGCTTCCTTGTGACGGTTAAAGCACCATCCACCCATGGATGTATCCTGGCTGCAGAGGAAGAAGCAACACTCTTTTTCAAGTTATTGTAAGAGATAAATTTGGCATTGGGAGGTTTGACCGAATCCGGCAGGCTTGATTTCCTGAATTCCACATGCATGTCACCAGGTTGAGGCAAGGAAGTGACTTCTTGATCCTCCTCCATAGAGTCCACTCTTTTCAGGTTGGCTTCTATTTCTTCATCCGTCGACCACCCATAGGGGTCGGCTAAACCGTAAGCTCTTGGATCCGCCGTGAGGTGGGAGACACGACTCTCCCCGTCTGATTCTTGTGAAGACATGTTGCTCTAAATCTGCCACAGAAATAGCTCGAAACAATAATAGAGGATATTGCCGCAATACGATGGTGAAAACCTCCGAGAGTTTATATAATGATTTTTTACCATATAAAACATGTATTCTGCGAGAAAACAGAGTCTGGGAAGCGCATGAGGGCTCCACAAGTGTCGGATTTCGGGTTCCGGCAAAACCCTTGAGGTTCGAACACTGGGGTACGCGCGAAGATCTGTCCTACCCCTTGCACTCTCCCTCACCGTGATCTCAAGGCTCAGCGCGTCGAACTCGCAGAACAAAGGGACACAAGATTTATACTGGTTCGGGCCACCGATGTGGTGTAATACCCTACTCCAGTGTGGTGTGGTGCATTGCCTCTTGGGCTGAGGATGAACAGTTACAAGGGAAGAACAGCCTCCTGAGGAGAGGTGCTCCAGTGCTTGGTAAGCTTGTGTGGATGAGGATGATCTGAATGGCCTCGGATCAGTTGCCTCCTACTATGGTGGCTAGCCCTATTTATAGAGGTCCTGGTCCTCTTCCCAAATCCTGGCGGGAAGGGATGCCACAACGGCCAAATTTGAAGGGAGACAACTAGTACAAGTTATCCTGACTAAAGGTGGTCTTCGCCTGCCAAAGGCTCTAGTGGTGACGCCGTCTTGGGCACCACGGTGACCTCCGTCCTGCCGTCCTGCTGGTCTTGGTCTCGTTGCACTAATATGGAAACCTTTGCCTTTTGCCTCGGGACTTCTCGCCTGCGCTTGCCTCTTTAGCACCAAAGAGGAAACGAGGACACTGCGTGCGCTGGCGCCCTCCTGGCTCCGGTCGTCATGGCTTGCGTCACATGAACCTCGTTAGGTGCCCCTTGCCTTGATCTCTCCGCCCCTCGCGAGCCAGCCTGGCGAGGCCGCCCCTGAGGAGGTCTTGCGACGTCCGCCTCGCGAGGGTCTTGAGTGTTTGCTGGTGAAGATGGGCCGTACGGGGCCGCTTGTGGAGCCACGCCGTGGGCCGCAGGAAGGCAAGTCTGGGGACCCCCGTTCCCAGGACGCCGACAGTAGCCCCCGGGACCAAGGCGCGCTCGGACTTGGCTTCGAGGCGAAGCCAAGGGGCAAGTGTGGAGCGCCGCAGGCCCCAACAGCCTGCGGCCTCGGTTGACGCATGGCGGCCCCGCTTCCCCACGCAGCCTTGATATCCGCCTAGCTAGGCGGCCATCGTGACTTACACAGTTATCCCCCATTGCCGGTGACTCGCCCCTCCAACTCTCCCACCTTTCCGAAACAATAACTTCCTCTTCCAATCTGTCTTGAGCTCGGCCCTCCTTGTTGCCATGGCACCTCGGCGAACAGAGAAGGGGAAGAATAAGTCTCAGTCTTCAGCCGGGCCACCCCTGGCCGTTGAACCCGCCGTGGGCCGGTCGTTGGTGCTCAACCAGGAAGCCATGGACAAGGTGCGCCCTGCGCTCGCCGCTGACTTCAACGAATGGGGAAGGACGGCGGCCTGGCCCGCGTCCCGCGCCTCGTCGACAGGACAGCCACCGAGGTCCAATTCTTCATCGACACCCTCTGGGCTGGCCTGGTTCCTCCCTTCTCCGCCTTCTTCAACGCCGTGCTCTCACACTATCAGATCCATATGCTGCACCTGGATCCCCAATCAGTCTCCCTTCTTGCCGTTTTTGCTTTCGTCTGCGAGGCCATGGTGGGCATTCCCCCTTCCGTGGCCCTATTGCGCCATTTCTTCTCGCTGCACCTGGCTAGCCCTCGGCAGTGCTCGGGATGCTTGAGCTTCTAGACCGTGGCTGTGATGGCCGGCTCGGGGATTGATTTTGAGCTTCCACCATCCACAAGCGAGTTTGGGACACGGTGGGTGTTTGTGGACGTCGGTGTGCTCAGCCCCCTGCTCTCGCCCCCTTCGGCGCCCGCCTTTCCCAGCTCCGGCTGGGGCCAAGAAAAGCTCGCGGACCCCCGCCTTGCCTTCGTCTGGCTCCGGTTGAAGAGGCTGAAAGATCTCGGCGTGACTACGCCCATGGCGATGAAGGAGTTTGTCGGCGTTCTGGGAACGGGGGTCCCCAGACTTGCCTGCCTGCGGCCCACAACGTGGCCAAGCCAGCAGGCCGTACGGGCCATCTTCATCAACAAGGCATCCAAGACCCTCGCGAGGGTCCAAGCCTCGCCAGGCGGACGACGCAAGACCTCCTCTGGAGTAGCCTAACCAGGCAGGCTCACATGGAGTGGAGATATCAAGGCGGGGCAAAACCTTACGAGGCTCTCGTGACGTGAGCCATGACGAACGGCACCAGGCGGGCGCCAGCGCGCGCAGCGTCCTTATTTCCTCTCTGGTGCTAAGGAGGCCAGCGCAGGCGAAGAGTACCGAGGCATCAGGCAAAGGTTGCTATATTGGTGCAATGAGACCAAGACCAGGAGGATGGCAAGACAGAGGTCATCGTGGAGCCCAAGACGGCGTCACCACCAGAGCTTTTCACACGCGAAGACCGCTTTTGTCAGGATAGCTTGTACTAGCTGTCCCTCTCAAATTTGCCCGCCGTTGTTGGCTCCCTTCCCGCTCGATATTTGGGAAGAGGACCAGGGCCTATATAAGTAGAGCTAGCCACCATAGTGGAGGCATCCATCTTAGCTTGATCCAACCCGATCGAGAGCCTAGCCACAAGAACACCTCAACCTCAGGAGGCTGTTCTTCCCTTGTACTGTTCATCATCAGCCCAAGAGGCAATCCACTACCATCACACTGGAGTAGGGTATTACACCACAACGGTGGCCCGAACCAGTATAAAACTCGTGTCTCTCTGTGTTGCGAGTTCGTCGAGTTCGTCCGCGAGATCTTTGCGAGCTAGGGCGTAGATCGGTAGGAGGGAAAGACTTCACGCGCACCCCAGTGTTCGAACCTCAAGGGTTTGCCGGAACCCCACATCCGACATTTGGCGCGCCAGGTAGGGGTGCGCCGGAGCTCCTCACCACCAACCTGCGCCTTGTACCGCCGCACTACGTTCCCATGGCAGGTGCCCCGCCGCTCGCCTCTGCGGCCGACCCCAGCAGCAGGGAGTCTGGGTACCGAGCCCTGGCCCCCGCCCTGCGGCGAGTGCAGTGGCCAACTAAGTTCAAGCCGGAGATGCCACCGCATTACGACGGCGCGGCAGACCCGGCGCCATTCCTGCTGGCATACAAGGATGCCGTCCTTGAAGCCGGAGGCGACGACAAGATCATGGCCAACTGGTTCCCCATGGCCCTCGCCGGCGAGCCGCGCGGCTAGCTGCTCAACCTCCCGGGATCCACGGTGGCATCCTGGGGGGAACTCCACAACCTCTTCACTGTGCGCTACGTGGTGCCGGCGCACCACGCAGTCGCGGCACTGCTGGGTGGCTCCCAAGCACTGCCGGTAGATCGCCACGTCAAACCGTTCCTCCGTCAGATCGGGGTCGTCTCCAAGCGCTCGGGGGCTCTGCCAGGTTGGGCTGCCCCAGAGGCCGACCTCACCTTCGGCTCAGAAGACCACCTCGGCTCCGGCATGCTCCCGATGCTCTGTACGCCCACCATCTGCAGCTTGGCCATCACCAAAACCCTCATTGACGGCGGTGCCGGCCTCAACTTGCTCTCCGTAGAAGCCTTCAGCCTTCTCCACGTGCCGCCCGAGCGGCTCAACCTCAGCAAGCCCTTTTCGGGAGTGGGTGGGGGAGCTACCCACTCTCTGGGGCAGATCCGCCTCCCTGTCACCTTCGGCACACGCAACAACTACCGCACTGAGCTGGTGGACTTCGACATCGCCCGCACCGGTCTCCCATACAACGCCATCCTCGGGTACCCGGCTCTCGCTCAGTTCATGGCGGCGACTCACCCGGCCTACAACCTCGTGAAGATGCCAGGGAGCAAGGGCGTCCTCACCATCAAGGGGGACACTAAGGAGGCCATGACAACGCTCAGGCTCGCCTTCAAGACCGCGGCAGCAGCACAGCCAGCCGGCGCCGGTACGCCCGAGGCCAAGGAGACCGCGCCCACCAAGAAGAAGCAGCTGTTCACTGAAGACAAGGCGGAGACCAAGCAGGTGCTGGTCAACGAGGACGGGTCTTCAAGAGCCACCTTCACCATAGGAACCGGCCTTGACCCGGGACAAGAAGAAGCTTTGGTGAGGGTTTTGCGCGCGAACAAGGAGATATTCGCGTGGGAGCCCAATCAGCTGGTAGGGGTCCCGAGAGAGGTGATCCAGCATCATCTAAGGGTGTGCCCCAACGTACGCCCCGTGAAGCAGCGAGCAAGACGGCAGTCCACTGAGAAGCAGGCCTTCATCGTCCAAGAGACATGCAAGCTGGAGGCGGCAGGTACCATCCGAGAAGTTCGATACCCCGAATGGCTGGCGAACCCCGTCGTGGTACCGAAGAAAGGCGGGAAGGAATGGATGTGCGTCGACTTCACCAACCTTAACAAAGCTTGCCCCCAACATCTGTTCCCGCTTCCACGCATCGATCAAATCGTCGACTCCACCACCGAGTGCGACTTGCTATGTTTCCTGGATGCATTCTCAAGATACTACCAAATCAAGATGGCGGTGGAGGATGTGGAGAAGACAGCCTTCCTGACACCATGCGGGGTGTATTGCTACACCTGCATGACCTTCGGGCTGCGCAACGCGGGCGCAACCTTTCAATGGTTGATGAAACACAGAGGCCTACGTTGATGACATAGTGGTCAAATCTCGCGAGGCGAGGACATTGATTCAAGACTTGGAGGAGACCTTCGAGAGCTTGCGCCAAGTGAACTTGAGGCTTAACCCAGAGAAGTGCGTGTTTGGCGTCCCCTCCGGCAAGCTACTGGGGTTCCTCGTATCCCATAGAGGGATCGAGGCGAACCCGAAGAAGGTCAAGGCCATCGAAGACATGAGCCCACCACCGACCCTCAAGGAGATGCAGAAGCTAGCGGGGCGGGTGATCGCGTTAGGGCGTTTCATCTCCAAGCTAGGCGAGCGCGCCTTACCCTTCTTTAAGCCGACCCCGGAGGCCGACCGAGCCTTCCAAGACCTCAAGAAATACCTCACCAGCCCTCTGGTGATGGTGGCACCGCGGCCTGTCGAGCCTCTGGTGCTCTACCTTGCCGCTACACCGTACTCCGCCAGCGCGGCGCTGGTGGCGGTTCGGGAGGAGCGCCAAGACAAGGGTGTGCCGCGCCAAGCCAGAGCTGATGTAGCGCGGGGTCAGGAAGGCGCAGCAAGGCCATCGGCAGCGGAAGACCAAGCTCAGCAGGGCAACATCGCAGAAGCTCCTCAGGACGGTCAGGTCTCAAGAAACCCACCACCTCAGGATATGCCACAATCTCCGCAAGACCCGAGCCTCGACAGTGTGCCAGCCCTTGTCGAGCACCCGGTGTACTTCGTCAGCACCATACTGCGGGACACGAGGGCGCGCTACCCCATGCCGCAAAAGCTCCTGCTCGCACTCTTGGTGGCCTCGCGCAAGCTGCGGCACTACTTCTAGGGCCACCCCATCAAGGTTGTCTCAGCCTACCCATTGGATAGGGTAATCAGGTTGCTGAGTGGAACATCGAGTTGCAAGCATTCCAGAAGGAGTTCAGCGCTACCAGGGTCATCAAGGGAGCCGCACTCGTCAATTTTGTGGCAGAATGGACAGATGCCCCGGCTCTTGAGGAAGGAGAAGACCGGTCCACCTCCCCAGGAAGCGAGGCACCAGACGGCTGGGTCATGTATTTCGATGGCGCCTTCACGCACCAGGGCGCGGGGGCTGGAGCAGTGCTCATCTCGCCCACTCAGGACAAGCTCTACTACATCGTGCAACTCTGTTTTCAGCACGGCGAGAAGGTCTCCAACAATATCGCAGAATACGAAGGCCTCATAGCTGGCCTGAAGGCTGCGGCGGCTCTAGGGGTGAAGCGCTTAACCATCAAAGGCGACTCGCAACTTCTCGTCAACTTCTCCAACAAGGCGTACGAGCCGAAGGATGAGCATATGGAGGCCTACCTCACGGAGGTGCGCAAGATGGAAAAACAGTTCTTGGGCCTTGAGCTACAACACGTGCCCCGGGGCACCAACAAGGAAGCCGACGACATTGCCAAGAGAGCGTCCAAGCGGCAACCGCAAGAGCCCGGTGTCTTCGAGGAGCGGCTCTTCAAGCCATCAGCTACGCCACCTCTTTCGAGCATGACTCAGCCTCGGGAGGAGCTCCCACAGCCTCCGGCCATAGGAGCTCCAGCCTGTGGCCCGACCTCAGGAGCTTGGCTGCTCTTGGTGCTCGAGCCCCAGGAGGAATGCTGGACCAAGGAGTTCAAGGAGTACCTGACGCACGAGGCGCTGCCGGAGAAGGAAGAGGACGCGGAGCGCGTGGCACGGCAAGCCACGGCATAATGTATCCAAGACGGCGAGTTATAGAGGAAACAGCCAAACGATGTCAGGCTGCGCTGCATATCCAGTGATCAAGGAAGGGAGTTGCTGATTGACATACACGGCGGGGACTGTGGACACCACTCATCGTCATGGATCCTCGTCGGCAAGGTGTTCCACAGCGGATTCTACTAGCCTACAACACTCAACGATGCAGCCGAGCTGGTGAAGTCCTGCAAAGCTTGCCAATGCCACGCCAAGCAAATCCATCAGCCTGCTCAGGGCCTCCAAACCATTCCGCTCACATGGCCGTTCGCGGTCTGGGGGCTGGACATCCTAGGCCCGTTCCCCCGAGCACCAGGGGGCTACCGCTATCTCTACATCGCCATCGACAAGTTCACCAAGAGGGCGGAACTGGAAGCCATCCGTACCATTCCAGCCGGCTGTACTGTCAAGTTCATCAAGGGCCTCGTGAGCCGCTTCGGGGTCCCCAACCGCATCATCACAAATAACGGCTCGCAGTTTACTAGTAACCTCTTCAAAACCTACTGCGCTAACCTTGGAACGCAGATCTACTACGCTTCGGTGGCCCACCCCAGGAGTAATGGTCAGGCTGAACGCGCCAACGCTGAGGTCCTGAGGGGCCTCAAGACCAGAACCTTCAAGAAGAAGCTGGAGGCCTGCGGCAGGGGCTGGCACGACGAGCTCCAGTCCGTGCTGTGGTCCATCCGCACCACAGCTACCAAGCCAACGGGCGAGACTCCGTTCTTCCTCGTCTACGGAGCCAAAGTAGTCCTCCCTCACGAAGTCAAGCATCACTCCGCGCGGGTTCTGGCATTCGACGAAACGCAGCAGGACACCATGCGGGGGATGGATCTCGTGCTGGGGGAGGAACGTCGTTGCGAAGCTGCATTCAGGGCGGCAAGGTACCAGCAAGCGCTGCGGCGTTACCACTGCCGCAACATTCGCTCCAGGACGCTCGAGACGGGTGACCTGGTCCTGAGGCGGGTCCACTCCAGGGAAGGGCTACACAAGCTTTCGCCCATGTGGGAGGGCCCGTTCAGGGTCGTCCACATCTCCAGGCCTGGCGCCGTGCGCTGGAGACGCAAGAAGGGACACCTATCCAAAACGCCTGGAACATCCAGCACCTCAGGAAGTTCTACCCATGAAGCAAGACCCAGAGCCTATGAAGCAAGGCCCAGAGCTTGTGAAGAAAGGCCCAGAGCCTGTGAAGAAGGCACGGTGCCTGTGAAGAATCGCCGCCCGTGACACTCTCACGTAATAATGAGTTGGGGCTGTACACGCCCCGGAGTCTCAGGAGCGCCGGCCTCAGGCCCTGGGGCTCCCTCCCACGCCTAGTGGACAGCACTTAGCTCCGCGCTGGTGAGAAGACTTGAAGACTAGATTAGGTGCCGGACGCGGCTTTTCATTTGCTTTCCGTAGTTGGCTCGCTTTTCCTTAATCGAAGTTGCTCTTGGTGTTTGTTGCTGATTTGATTCCCTAGCCTTTTACCGCATTTTTCGGCTCTGGTTTGCTCATGTTCTCCCTCTCGCATGCCTCGCGAGGGGGCTAGGCAGGTGCCCTCGCGAGCATTTTTCTTCTCTCTGCTTTCTCGCGCGAGCATTTTTCTTCTCTCTGCCTTCTCGCGAGCCACCCTCGTTCGAGCCTGCAAGCTGGCACATCTCTCCTAATCCGTGCCCCTCGGGTACCGTGATACAAAGCGCCAAATCAAGGCTTGGGTGGACGGCAGGTCCTTTAGTGCACCCCTAACGAATTTTTTGCAGTTTCTTTGCAACGCAGACACCTCGTGAGGGAAAGAGCGTCCCAAACGCGCCAGGTTAAGTTATCTTTGCGTAAAATAACAACACGACATGGGAATAACATGCACAGTGCATTAACCAAAGAACCACAGTTCGATACACGCCCCTCTGGGCCCATACTGGTTTCATTTTCTGATGCAGGGAAAAAGAAAAATCTAAACAAAGCGGCGTTGCAGCAATCCGCAGAGGCAGGCCCTCAACGACGCCCCGAGCCTAGCCAGACCGCTCCTCGCGCTTCACGGAGGCACGATGACGAGATGGCCCGCTGCCTCCTCCGAAGCGGGCACGGCGGCGCGGCGGCTGGTCGTAGCCACCGCTGCTGGAGCTGTCACAGGAGGAAGAGCCGCCGTAGCTGGAGGAGACGCGGTCGCCGCCGAGGGCAGGCTCGCCCTCATCCTCGTCGCGACCATCACCAAGGCCGAGCACCTCCTCACCGTCGTTCGTCTCCGGGCAGCACCCGGCGCGGCGACCATCTTCCCCGAACACCCTCACATAGAGGGTCGATCCACCGTCATACTTGAAGTGGAGCGTGCACCGGCGGCCCAGGCCGCGCGCGGGGGCGAACGTGTGCCAGCCTCGGGCCAGGGCTATGTTGCCCGCGACGGAAGTCTCGACCGGAACCCAAGAGGCCTTGCTGCAGCAGCCATCCGCCTGCAGCCAGAGTCCGCCTGGACCAGAGGCCGGCAGTTTACCGGCGAAGAAGCGCGGAAGTCGGAGCCAGTTGCCGGCCGGGTTCTCCGACCAGACGACAAACTCCGGCGACACCTCTGCCGTGTGGAAGCGCGGACGAGGAGGCCGCGCCACCATAGCACACCTCCCCTTATCAACTGGACCGCCATGGTTGGGACGATCCCCTCCGCGTGCCGCGGCGCCGCCTCGACGGTGGGCCACGGCGGGAGTCGCGGCGTGCTTGCGCGGACGGCCGCGACCGCGCTTGGGCTCCGGGGAACCGGGGCCCTCGCGAGTGGCCTTCCCCTTCTCGGCGGCAGAGAACTTCCTTCCTGGCGCCATCGGAGGCACTGCGAGCAATGAAGCAAAGAAGAAGCAAGCAAGCGAGGAAGAGATGAGCAGCGGGGGCTCCGCCCCACTCCCCATTTATAGCAAGAGAAGGCCAACCGGCGTCTCCCACGATCGCAGGTAATGATGGTTTTCCTTGCATGTCGCAGGGACTTGTCAAGTCGTGCAGTCGCTGAGGCAGCGTGGGGAAGCGGAGACACCCACGTCCAATCAACGGCCACGCGTCAACCGAGGCCGCAGGCTTTTGGCGCCCGCGGTGCTCCGAACTTGACCCTTGGCTTCGCCGGGAAGCCAAGCCTGAGCGCACCTTGGGCCCGGGGGCTACTGTCGGCGTTCTGGGAATGGGGGTCCCCAGACTTGCCTGCCTGCGGACCACGGCGTGGCCAAGCCAGCAGGCCGTACGGCCCATCTTCATCAACAAGGCATCCAAGACCCTCGCGAGGGTCCAAGCCTCGCCAGGCGGACATCGCAAGACCTCCTCTGGAGTAGCCTAACCAGGCAGGCTCGCAAGGAGCGGAGATATCAAGGCGGGGCAAAACGTCACGAGGCTCTCGTGACGCGAGCCATGACGAACGGCACCAGGCGGGCGCCAGCGCGCGCAGCGTCCTTATTTCCTCTTTGGTGCTAAGGAGGCCAGCGCAGGCGAAGAGTACCGAGGCATCAGGCAAAGGTTGCTATATTGGTGCAACGAGACCAGGACCAAGAGACGGCAAGACGAAGGTCATCGTGGAGCCCAAGACAGCGTCACCACCAGAGCTTTTCGCAGGCGAAGATCGCTTTTGTCAGGATAGCTTGTACTAGTTGTCCCCCTTCAAATTTGCACGCCGTTGTTGGCTCCCTTCCCGCTCGATATTTGGGAAGAGGACCAGGGCCTATATAAGTAGAGCTAGCCACCATAGTAGAGGCATCTCATCTTAGCTTGATCCAACCCGATCGAGAGCCTAGCCACAAGAACACCTCAACCTCAGGAGGCTGTTCTTCCCTTGTACTGTTCATCATCAGCCCAAGAGGCAAACCACCACCACTACACTGGAGTAGGGTATTACACCAAAACGGTGGCCCGAACCAGTATAAACCTCATGTCTCTCTGTGTTGCAAGTTCGTCGAGTTCGTCCGCGAGATCTTTGCGAGCTAGGGCGTAGATCGGTAGGAGGGAAAGACTTCGTGCGCACCCCAGTGTTCGAACCAAAAGGGTTTGCCAGAACCCCACATCCGACAGAGTTCCTCCGACGCCGCGTCGCCCCACTCCAGCACCATTGCCTGCCGATGTGGGCCTTGTCCGGCAGCCAGGATCACATGAGGCTTCAGGAGTCGGGGCTTCCGCTCGAGGCGCGAAAAACGGCGCTCGAGGTCCTGTCAGGTGACCCCTCACCAGCCGATATGCCGCAGGAGGGCTATCTTTTGTACTGCTGCTCAAACAAGGTGGATTTCGCGGGGCAGATGCCCCCCTTCGATGAATGGGGGCTCCACCCAGTCGGCCTTGAAGGGCCCCGCGAGAACCCTATCTCTGTGGTTGCCCTCCTTGCGACCAGCACCGAACTTACCCCAAGAGTGAATGCAGGGGGCGAGCACCTCTGGAGGCCGGAGGCGCAGATGCTGAGGCGTCGACACCGCTCGAGGCTCCCGAGGTGCCATCCACAGGAGCCCATGACTCTTGCCCTGGGGTGACGGCTGAGGGGGCGATGTGATCCGCTGCTCCTGAGGCCGAAGCCTCCAAGGTCTCAGCAGGTCATCATGAGGCGGAGCCCGAGGGCTCCCCTTAGCCCAGCACTCCCGAGGTCGTCTCCTCGGGCACCTCACCAGCCTCGCCCTGCGCTGGTTGCCGCGTCCAAGGCTTCGGCCGGCTCTGCCTGGACTTCAATGCGCTCCAAAAGAGGAAAGGGTCTCCAAGCTGCAGCAGTGATGCCTTCCGGCCGTTGAAGCAGAGGAAGTATATCGCCATAGACGAGTGAGTACCTTATCATTGTAATTTCTCGAGCGTTGCTTCTCCTTCTGACTGTGGATCCTCAGGGTCCCTTCTGCTAAGGCGGCGAAGTCTCCCGGGAAGCAACCTCCTCCTGCCTCGAATCCCTCGATGGCCTTGAGCGCCCCAAGCCAGCATGCCGCACCCGGCGCGAGGTCGGCCGGAGAGGCAAACATGCTAGCCTGGCGCCCCGAGCCCGCACCTTTGCCCTCTCTCCTTTGTGGCCTCGCCTGGGTGCGGCAAGCGTGCCAAGGGCTCCTCCTTTGGTTATGGACGGCGGCTGGATGACTTTGATCCTGGCTTCTTCTTCGAGCAACGGGCCTCAACCCATCCGGGCCCCTGCTGAAGCCCGATCGGCGACCCAGGAGGCGCCCAGCCCCAGCCCCCTGCTGAAAGGGGTGAGCCGCTTCGGATCCCGTCGGCAACCCCTGCTGTGGGGGACGGACCCGGTCGCGCACTTAAGTTTGCGCACGAGCGGAGTGTCATCCGCCATGAGCTCTTTTAGGAGGCAATGGGCGCGATGAGCCGGCTCGGCGGAGAACTCATGGATGTTGACGCGTGCCTTGAGGCCGAGGGTCTCCGGCTGGTGGAGGAGTGGCATCAACTGAAGGTGGCTATCAACCTCGGGCGCCTTCAGCGTGAGTGAGGGAGTCCTAGACTAAGGGGTCCTCGGGCGTCCGGCCTGTTGGACATGGGCCGGACTAATGGGCTGTGAAGATACAAGACCAAAGACTCTCTCCTGTGTCCGGATAGGACTCTCCTTGGTGTGGAAGGCAAGCTTGGCGACCAAACATGAATACTCCTTTCCCTGTAACCGACCTTGTACAACCCTAGTCCCCTCCGGTGTCTATATAAACCGGAGGGCTTAGTCCGGAAACGGATACACACATACCGGCTAAACTTCTAGGGTTTTAGCCATTACGATCTCGTGGTAGATCAACTCTTGTAATACTCCTATTCATCAAGATCAATCAAGCAGGAAGTAGGGTATTACCTCCATAGAGAGGGCCTGAACCTGGGTAAACATTGTGTCCCCCGTCTCCTGTTACCATCGACCTTAGACGCACAGTTCGGGACCCCCTACCCGATATCTGCCGGTTTTGACACCGACATTGGTGCTTTCATTGAGAGTTCCACTGTGCCGTCCTCAAAAGGTTTAGATGGCTCCATCAATCATCAACAACGATGATGTCCAAGGGGAAACCTTCCTCCCCAGACAAATCTTCGTGTTCGGTGGCTTCGCACTACGGGCCAGCTCACTTGGTCATCTGGAGCAGATCGACAGCTTCGCCCCTGGCCATCAGGTCAGATTTGGGAGCCTGAACTACGTCGCGGATATCCGTGGAGACTTGATCTTCGACGGCTTTGAGTCCATGACGGCCGCTCCCTGTCCCAATGATGAACATGACCTAAATCTGTCATCGGACCATGCTCAGGAAATTGTATTTGTAACTACTTCGGCCCTAGATCCCGAACGGATTGCGCCATCCGAGGACGGGGAGCTCAACCCCGCCACGGAAGCCGCAGACTCCACGGCGTTGGAGCCGCACACAGACCTAACCTCGGGTGATATCTGTGTCACCGGAACTCCGGACTCGTCTCCGGCTATAAGTTCCGAACCGTGTGTGTCCGCACGCGACGAGCTGGATCAACCATCGATCGTCGAATTCAGCGCTGAGGACATCTTCCGGCACTCGCCTTTAGGCGATGTGTCAAACTCATTAAGAAATCTATCCTTAGCGGAGCACTCACAGTCGAACTATGTCCGGTTTGAACTCGAGGCAGATGACGGGGAATTTTGCTTCCCACCCGCCACCCACTACATAGACATTGTCGAGGACTTGACCGACATGCTCGATTACGGCTGCGAAGACATCGACGGTATGGACGACGATGCAGATGAGGAGCATGGCGAAAACCTGCAGTTTACCGGGCGCTGGACGGCCACCTCTTCATACGATGTATACATGGTGGATACACCCAAAGAGAATAACGACAAGGACAAGGAAAATACAGCTAAGGATGAGCCTCCTAAGACACAACCAAAGCGCCGGCGTCAACGGCGTCGCTCTAAATCCCGCCGCAGCAAGGACAGAAACACTGGCACAGGAGACGATCACACTCCGGACGGTACTGAAGACAGAGAAGATCCCAACGAACAAACGGCCGAATAGGACGATTGGGAAGATGGGCAAGTTAGCCCTGATGAATAGGCCATAAACGATGACTCGGAGGGCAGCACTTATCTTCCACCCTCCGAGGATGAGACGAGCCTTGGCAATGAGGATTTCATCGTGCCTGAGGAACCCCTCGAGCAGGAGCGCTTCAAGCGCCAGCTAGCCACTGCAAGGAGCCTGAAAAAGAAGCAGCAACAACTTCAAGCTGATCAAGATCTACTCAACGATAGATGGACTGACGTCCTGGCAGCTGAAGAATATGGCCTCATGCGCCCAGCCAAAAGTTACCCGAAGCGCATACTACTACCTCAGTTCGATGACGAGGCGCCAGAGCCCGTACCGGCATCGCGCAGCACGGCCGACCGACCACCACGCGGTCGGGATAGAATGGCAACTCAAGCCGAACACCAGACCGCCCCACCTCACCGTAAAGGCAGGGACGGAACAGCTCGGGGCTAGGTCCTTCGGCAGGACCCGGACAGTAGAGCAGGACTTACAAGATCGATCTACGGATCGCGGGGACGTGCCTCGACACGTGACGACGGCTACCTATTCGGACGTGACAAACCTAGTCACGCCCAGGCCGAAAACCGCAGACGGACCCCATCAGAGCTACGTCGCGATGCGGCCCGATATAGATGCACAGCACACCCTCTCAGTTTCACTGACGAAGTAATGGATCATGAGTTCCCAGAAGGGTTTAAACCCGTAAACATCGAATCATACGATGGAACAACCGATCCCGCGGTATGGATCGAGGATTTTATTCTCCACATCCATATGGCCCACGGAGATGATCTTCACGCCATCAAATACCTCCCACTATAAGTCAATGGGCCAGCTCGGCACTGGTTAAACAGTCTGCCTGAAAATTCTATTGGCAGCTGGGAGGACTTGGAAGAAGCCTTCCTTGACAACTTCCAAGGTACATATGTCCGGCCACCAGACGCCGATGACTTAAGTCACATAGTTCAACAGCCTGGAGAGTCAGCCAGAAAATTATGGACTAGGTTCCTAACTAAAAGAACCAGATCGTCGACTGTCCGGATGCCGAAGCCCTAGCGGCCTTTAAACATAGCATCCGTCACAATTGGCTCGCCTGTCACCTCGGCTAGGAAAAGCCGAAGTCCATGGCAGCCCTCATGGCGCTCATGACCCGCTTTTGTGCGGGTGAGGATAGCTACCTGGCCCATAGCAAAAACACAGATAGCGAAACGGGCACCCCCAGGTCAAAAATAGCAACGGCAAGCTCCGACGCAGTAGACATAAACACCGAAGCAATGGTGACAACGTCGATGACACGACAGTCAACGCTGGATTCAGTGGCTCCAAGTCCTGTCAGTGGAAGAAGCCATATAAAAGAAACAATCAGGGACCATCCAGCCTGGACCGGATACTCGACCGTCCGTGCCAGATCCATGGCACCCCAGACAAACAAACCAATCATACCAACAGAGATTGTTGGGTTTTAAAACAAGCAGACAAGTTAAACACCGAGAACAAAGAAAAGGGATCACAAAGCGATGACGATGACGAAGAGCCCCGGCAACCGAACACAGGGGGACAAAAGAAGTTTCCCCCCAGGTCAAAACGGTGAACATGATATGTAACACCCCGGATGTAACTTTCCATATTTGTAACTCCAACTCTTGCCATTTTCGGCTATGTGCTATGATATTCCCTTCGTGGTCGGGTTTTGTTTTTCGTTTTGCTTTTTGTTCATGTCATGCATCTCATATCATGTCATCATGTGCATCTCATTTGCATACGTGTTCGTCTCATGCATCCGAGCATTTTCCCCGTTGTCCGTTTTGCAATCCGGCACTCCCACATGCACCGGCGCACCCCTCTTGTTTCTTTTCATGAGCGGGTGTTAAACATTCTCAGAATGGACCGAGGTTTGCCAAGTGGCCTTGGTATACCACCGGTAGACCACCTGTCAAGTTTCGTTCCATTTGGACGTCGTTTGATGCTCCAACGGTTAACCGGGTAACCGCAAAGGCCTTCTGTGTGTTGCAGCAAAACCTCCCTCCAAACAGCCCAATAACCCATCTAAGTCACCTCCATGCTCTTGGTCGTTCGATTACGATCGTGTGGGCGAAAACCGCACCTCATTTGGACTCTCCTAGCTCCCTATGCCTATATAAACACCCCCTCCCCCGAAATTCGCGGATGATTCCACCCTAACCCTAGCCTCCTTCTTCCTTCCCACACCGGACAGATTTCCGCCGCCGCCCCGAGCCAACCGGACCGTGCCACGTGGGTGCCCCGCCGTCCCCGCGCCGCGGCCCGCCGGGGCCTGGATCGGGCCCTCCCGGCCCGCGCGCGCCTCTCCCCGCCGCCTGGATCCCGCGCCTCCCGGTCCGCGTCGCCGCCGCCCGACCTCCCGCCGCCCTGCGCCCTCCGCGTTGTCACCGTCCGCCTCTGACGCCAGCGCGCCGCCTCCTCGCGCCCGAGGACGTCGCCGACCCCGCGGCCCCGTGCTCCTCCGCCCGCAGGCCCCGTGCTCCGCGCCCGAGCGCCGCCCCCTCTCCCTAGCCGTCTGCCTCTCCTATCCAGCTCCGGCGACTGCCTCGGCCGTCCTCGATCTGCGCGCCAGATCCAGATTCCCCTAGGTTGGCTTTCCCCTCCCTTTGATTTCTGCCAAGTCCCATAATTATCTCATTATGTTGCTATGTTCATCACATCATATCTCATTGCATACTGCTCCGTTTTGCGTGCATGATATATCGAAATGTTCATCACGAGATGCTCTTCACTTTGTTCCATTGTGCCATGCTCGTTTGAGTCCATCTTGATGCCCAAATCTCTGGTGCAAGAGTGCTATATGATGTTTACTGCTGTTACTTATCAGAACTTGGTGTTTTGTTATTTTTTGCTACATTTGATGTGTGCATCGTTTGGGCGTGAGCTCTACAGGTGTTTCGATCTATGCCATGCCACCTTTACAGAGGTGTATTCCATGTATTTGTGCAATCTATGTGGTGACTAGCCCAAGCATGCAAACTAGGCTTCCTGATGTTTCTGTTTTCAGGGACTTGGGATTTTTGCCAAGTCTGTTACTGCTGTTATTTTGTTGCCATGTATCCATGTGGCTACAGAGAGCTCCATGCTTCTTTTGGGTATGTTCAGTAAGGATGTTTTGTAGATATGGTTATGATCTATCCATCCCTGCCACTGTTTGCAATTATGGAGTTCCCTAGCATGTTTTAATCTTGCTCTACGTTTGCTATAAAATGTTCCTGGCAGAATGTTAACATGATATTCAATTTTGCCAAGGTTGTTGTAGTTGATCCATACCTGCTATGAACTTGCTCTTGCCATGGTTAGCTTCATGAACATGTCTTCTTGCTGTAGGTATGCTTTTTTTGTCATGCATTGCTTTGTGATGAGTAAATCAAGCTCACCAAGATGCCTTCATAAATCTGTTAATGCCATGCTCTGTTGTCGTGGTGTTCTCACGGGAGGGGGTGTGAGTCGACAGATGCCACGAGGGCTTTGTGTGAGGGTAAGACTGCTGCTGATAGGCCCGGGAGCGGGTATGCGAGTAGCACGCGCTAGTTTACCCAGGTTCGGGGCTCTCCGGAGAGATAATACCCCTACTCCTGCATGTCTGAGTATATATATCTGGGGTGTACATCGGGCAGTACAAAGTGCTCCTAGAGCTGTATCTGGGGGCAGTGCCATGGGCATCTGGCTCCATATATGCATGCACAAAGCATGCTTTGGTGGCCGGCCATGAGCATGGCCGCATGTGTGTGCTTGGGCATGCTTGCCCGTGGGGATGGATGGATGGCTAGCTAGCTCTCTTGCTAGCTAGCTTGCTTGTTGTGTGCGTGTGAGTCCATCCATGGATGGATGGATGTGTGTCTCCTTTTATAGGAGAGGGTAGCTTTGTATCTAAGCTATGTGGAGGTATGGGAGCAAGGCATGGTGCATGTCATGCTTGTCCCCTATGTCACTTCATGAATAGTGCCAGGGGACAAGTGACACTATACATGACGGTGTCGCGGTACGGTTGTCTTGTCCGCGGTATGGCCGTCTCGTCGGGGTCTTGTCGATGCCGGGTCGGACTGCAGTCGGCAGCCGGCTAGTCGGCGCAGTCGGTCAGCTGGCAGCCGGGCGGGCAGCCGGCCGGGTGGAGCAGTCGGACGGGGAGCCGGCAGGAGCGGCCGGGTAGTCGGACTGAGGGGCTTTGCTAGCCCCGATGTCTTGAAATATTGTCTTGCCGTCTTCGGGATACCCGTGTCCAATTACTCCGACAGTAGCCCCCAAGCCTCCGGGCAACTTGGCAAAGTCGGGCGGAGGTTTTTTCGCGAGTGTTCATGGAAATGATCATGCAAAAGACAAAGTTAGTCCATGCAGATATATCAATGATTGCTTTTTATCACTGCAAGTTTTATGCGGAGGGTGCCGACTCGGTTTCGTCCGAGCCCCCTTCAATCTTTTTCATGTTCCCTCCGCTCTTTGGCTTGTGCTCTCGCTTGCCGGACAGCCGCTCTGCGGTCTGTGGCTGAGAGTGGGCCGCGAAGTGGAGTGTACAATACTCAGACTCTGGGAGCGAATTTAACCGAGTAGATACTCATAAAGAAAACGGTCGGGTCGCCCGAAGCGTTTTTCTTCCCGGACGTTTTTCGCGTGGGTGGCCTCCAGCGTTCACTCTTGCCAGTCGGACAGCCGCTCTGCGGTTTGTGACTAAGAGTGGGCTTTTCATACCGCGCACGCTACTAAGCCGTCTGCGGGAACTAACGTCCCAGGCCAAGCGGCCAACCCCCGGGCCAACTCTGGCTGGCGCCAGGGCGAACAGTGATGCAACTGTAATAAAATGCGGAGATAGCCCCCGAGCATCGCTCGAGGTTATCCGTGCTCTCGCGGTGAAAAAATATGCGGGTGAGGAGCTCACATTAATTTTCGTGTAGCCGAGGCGGAGTTTGCCGAAGAGAGCCGGCGCACCCGCTGGGTGTAGCCTTCGATCCCCCGGTCGCTCGAAGGAGGGTCCCGGCCGGTCAGGCTCGACCGGCCAGGCGGCGAGGCATCTTGCAGTGCCCTTTTTCTTCTTCTGCCGGCTGCTGGCAGCCGGACGAAACTCTTCTCTTGTCTCCGTGGGGGCGCGCCAGCGCACCCACTGAGTGTAGCCCCCGAGATTCGGGCCGACTGCTGAGCAGTCGGGCCGGATCTTCTGGCAACGACTTTGTCTTCTTTCCTCGCGGGGGCGCGTCAGCGCACCCGCTGGGTGTAGCCCCCGAGATTCGGGCCGATTGCTGAGCAATCGGGCCGGATCTCCCGGCGACTACTCTGTCTTCTCTCCTCGCGGGGGCGCGTCAGCGCACCCGTTGGGTTTAGCCCCCGAGATTCGGGCCGACTGCTGAGCAGTCGGGCCGGATCTCCCGGCGACTACTCTGTCTTCTCTCCTCACGGGGGCGCGTCAGCGCACCCGCTGGGTGTAGCCCTCGAGATTCGGGCCGACTGCTGAGCAGTCGGGCCAGATCTCCCGGCGACTACTTTGTTTTCTCTCCTCGCGGGAGCGTGTCAGCGCACCCGCTGGGTGTAGCCCCCGAGATTCGGGCCGACTGCTGAGCAGTCGGGCCGGATCTCCCGGCGACTACTCTGTCTTCTCTCCTCACGGGGGCGCGTCAGCGCACCCGCTGGGTGTAGCCCTCGAGATTCGGGCCGACTGCTGAGCAGTCGGGCCGGATCTCCCGGCGACTACTTTGTCTTCTCTCCTCGCGGGAGCGTGTCAGCGCACCCGCTGGGTGTAGCCCCCGAGATTCGGGCCGACTGCTGAGCAGTCGGGCCGGATCTCCCGGCGACTACTCTGTCTTCTCTCCTCGCGGGGGCGCGTCAGCGCACCCGCTGGGTGTAGCCCCGGAGATTCGGGTGCTCGAAGGGGGGGTCTCGGCCAGTCAGGCTCGATCGGTCAGGCGTCGAGGCGGGACGCGGCCGAGCCGGCTTGGCGCAGCCGGCCAGGCGGCCAGGCGTCTGGCAGCGCCCTTTTTCTTCTCTTCTCTTCGGCCGGCTTCTGGCAGCCGGTCGAATTTTTTTCTTTTTCTCCTGCTGACTATGGGCAGCTGGACGCATGTCCCCTTTTTTTTATTAGGCCGTGGGTAGTCGGCCCTTCTCTTTCTTTTCCCTTTCTCCAACCGGACCACGCCTCGCCCTTTTTCACTGGCAGCCTACCACAGCGGTCGGGTGGGGGGGCCGGCGGGGACGCGCGAGGCCGGCAGGCGGTCGGTTGCGCTGGAGCCGGCAGGCGGCCGGGCGCACTAGAGCCGGCAGGCGGAGGGCCGGCCGAGTGGCGGGAGCCGGCAGGCGGCCAGGCGCGCTGGATCCGGCAGGCGGAGGGCCGGCCGAGGTGGCAATAGCCCGCAGGCGGCCAGCCCGCGCGGAGCCGGCCTGGGTGCGGACGGGGGCGCAGGGGGCGCAGGAGGCGCGGAGACGGCCGAGGCACGAGCGGAGCCTGCCCGGCGCAGGCCTGTTGGCGGAGGCGGCTCGGAGCAGACGCCGGGTCGGCGCTTGCGCGGGCACACGTGGTGGACGGGCGCGACCGGGCTCTAGGCGGCCGGGTGCGACGCAGGCGGAAGGCGGCCAGCGCGGGAGCCGGCAGAGCACGCGGAGTTCGATCGGCTGGAGCGGCGAGCCGGCCAGGGCGCGCAGGCAAGAGGCGGTCGGGCGGGCGCGCGCGAAGACGACGGCGAGCAGTAGTGGCATACGAGGCGGGGCGGCGTAGACGGCCAAAGGGCAGCAGCCGGCGCCGGGGCGCACGGCGCAGCCGGCAGCATTTTTTTACGCGCGGGTGAAGCCGAACGCGCCCGGCAGTCGCGGAGGCACTGAGCCAGTGCGCATGGGGGCGCAGCAGCCGGCTCGAGCGGAGGAGAGGCAAAGCGCGGAGCCGGCGCGCACGGGGGCGCAGCGGCCGGCCTGACCAGAGGAGAGGCGAGGCGCGCGCGCGGGCATGCGAGGCCGCGCGAGGCCGGACGCGGCCGAGGCCGGCTTGGTGGAGGAAAACACGGGTGCGTGAAGCCGGACGTGGCTAGGCGCGAGGACGGCCGGAGCCGGATGCTGGGGGGGGCCGGAGCCGGCCGGGAGCTGAAGCCGGTCGGGCGCAAGCGGCCGCGTAGCACCAGGCGGAGCAGGCGGCCCGAGCGGGGGCAACGCCAACTGTCGGCCAGCGGCGGCAGCAAGCGGAGCAGCCGAGCACACCGCGAGCCGCGTGATGGAGGGAAGGCCGGGAGCCATGCTGGCGGAGCGGCGGGGCGCACGTGAACGTGCGGAGCACTGTGCGAGCAGGACCCGCAGGCATGGGTGCGCGCATGCATTGTCTGTGTTGCGCCAGGCCACTGTACGCCACTGTACGAGCATCATTGCATGGCCGGTGGCTAACACTATACGAGTAGTGTACACGCAGTAGGTGGTGGCAAGGCTGTGGCGCGAGCGCTTTTCTTTGACAGAAGCTTTTGCTTTTGCTTGTACTAGTGTAAAAAAGAAGAACGAAGGAGAGACTGGAGCAGAGCGTCCGCAAGCCCGCGAGCAGAACGGCGCGCACGGCGGCACGGCTGGCCGGAGCGAGGCGCCGCAGAGGGGAGCGGATGCGCGGCCCTGGGGGAGTGAGGTGCCGCGGCGCACACGGACGGAGGCGAACAACGAGGGTGCGCCGCACTGGACGGGCGCGCCGGGGGCGCGCTGACGTCGAGCCCCCAGCGCCTCTGGGGAGGCGACGACAACGCCACGATGGAGGTGACGAAGATGACGAGGTCGACGATGAGGACGCGCCGTCCCGCGCGGCCGCTCCGGGGGCGGGTCGAAGTCGAGCCCCCGAGCGCTACCGGAGAGACGGCGCGATGCCGCGGCGGTGATGGCGAAGATGGTCCCGACGGCGAGGACGCGCCGCCCCTCGCGGCCATTCCGAGGGCGCGTCGATATCGAGCTCTCGACCGCTATCGGAGGGACGGCGCGACGCCGCGGTGATGATGGCAAAGATGGTCCCGCCCGGACTGCGAAACCAGCAGCAGCGTGGTAGCATAGTAGTAGTACCGCCCCACGGTGGGCGCCAAATGTCGTGGTGTTCTCACGGGAGGGGGTGTGAGTCGACAGATGCCACGAGGGCTTTGTGTGAGGGTAAGACTGCTGCTGATAGGCCCGGGAGCGGGTATGCGAGTAGCACGCGCTAGTTTACCCAGGTTCGGGGCTCTCCGGAGAGATAATACCCCTACTCCTGCATGTCTGAGTATATATATCTGGGGTGTACATCGGGCAGTACAAAGTGCTCCTAGAGCTGTATCTGGGGGCAGTGCCATGGGCATCTGGCTCCATATATGCATGCACAAAGCATGCTTTGGTGGCCGGCCATGAGCATGGCCGCATGTGTGTGCTTGGGCATGCTTGCCCGTGGGGATGGATGGATGGCTAGCTAGCTCTCTTGCTAGCTAGCTTGCTTGTTGTGTGCGTGTGAGTCCATCCATGGATGGATGGATGTGTGTCTCCTTTTATAGGAGAGGGTAGCTTTGTATCTAAGCTATGTGGAGGTATGGGAGCAAGGCATGGTGCATGTCATGCTTGTCCCCTATGTCACTTCATGAATAGTGCCAGGGGACAAGTGACACTATACATGACGGTGTCGCGGTACGGTTGTCTTGTCCGCGGTATGGCCGTCTCGTCGGGGTCTTGTCGATGCCGGGTCGGACTGCAGTCGGCAGCCGGCTAGTCGGCGCAGTCGGTCAGCTGGCAGCCGGCCGGGCAGCCGGCCGGGTGGAGCAGTCGGACGGGGAGCCGGCAGGAGCGGCCGGGTAGTCGGACTGAGGGGCTTTGCTAGCCCCGATGTCTTGAAATATTGTCTTGCCGTCTTCGGGATACCCGTGTCCAATTACTCCGACATCTGTTTTCTGCTGTCTGAAACCTGTTAACGAAATTTGCTATGTTTACATGGAGGCCATCATATCTTCTGATCCTTTTTGGCTCATGGTCAGTAAGGCACTTGTGTTCTAGGCATTTATTAGATACATGCCATGCCTTGTTTTGCTATCACAAGTTCCTGTAGCATGTGTTTTGCTTGCTCTGAACATTGCTACCTGATGCTGTTTCAGCCATGTCCAGTATTTTCACCAAGTCTGTGAAACTGATATCTTTTGCACTTTTGCCATGCTTGTTTGAACCTGTTATGGTGTGATCTAGCCGTAGCTCAGTGTTCATCTTTTGTCAAGCATCTCCTGTGAATCACTTCCATATGCTTTGTTGCTATGTTGGGGTGCTGTAGCATAGTTACTTGATGTATTCTTAGTGCTATCATGCTGTTAATCGCAGAATCGTGTCATTCTTGTTTTGCTTGCCATTTGCAAACCGTGCATCCGTTTCCGGTGATCTTTATATCGATTTCGACCGAAATCATCTCCTCTTTCCAGTGGCATACTTGGTTTGCCAAGTTACTGCCTTGTTCATCCTTTTTCTTCCGCAGCACGCATACGCATCACATATCATATCTCGCATATCATGCATGTATTGCATCATGTTGCTTGTGCATTTCCCGTGCTTGATTGTGGTTCCATTGCTTGTGTTCTTGCTGTGGGTAGAGCCGGGAGACGAGTTCGTGAATGAGGAACCTGTTGAGTACGCTTACGAGGATCAAGCTTTCGACAACTCTGAGAACCTTGCAGGCAAGATGACCATACCCTCGAAATCACTTCTATCTTTGCTTTGCTAGTTGTTCGTTCTATTGCCATGCTGCGCTACCTACCACTTGCTATATCATGCCTCCCGCATTGCCATGTCAAGCCTCTAACCATCCTTTGCCAGCAAACCTTTGTTTGGCTAAGTTACCGCTTTTGCTCAGCCCTTCTTATAGCGTTGCTAGTTGCAGGTGAAGTTGAAGTTGGGTCCATGTTGGAACATGGATATTTTGGAATATCACAATATCTCTTATTTAATTAATGCATCTATATATTTGGTAAAGGGTGGAAGGCTCGGCCTTATGCCTGGTGTTTTGTTCCACTCTTGCCGCCTTAGTTTCCGTCATACTGGTATTATGTTCCTTGAGTTTGCGTTCCTTACGCAGTTGGGTGATTTATGGGACCCCCTTGACAGTTCGCCTTGAGTAAAACTCCTCCAGCAAGGCCCAACCTTGGTTTTACATTTGCCTACCTAAGCCTTTTTCCCTTGGGTTTTCGCGAGCCCGAGGGTTATCTTTATTTTAACCCCCGGGCCAGTGCTTCTCCGAGTGTTGGTCCAAACTAGAGCACCGTGCGGGACCGTCCCTTCGCAACTTGGGTTACGTTGGTACTTGTACGCTTAGCTTATCCGGTGTGCCCTGAGAACGAGATATGTGCAGCTCCTATCGGGATTTGTCGGCACAGCGGGTGGTCTTGCTGGTCTTGTTTTACCATTGTCGAAATGTCTTGTAAACCGGGATTCCGAGACTGATCGGGTCTTCCTGGGAGAAGGTTTATCCTTCATTGACCGTGAGAGCTTATAATGGGCTAAGTTGGGACACGCCTGCAGGGTATTATCTTTCGAAAGCCGTGCCCGCGGTTATGAGGTAGATGGGAATTTGTTAATGTCCGGTTGTAGAGAACTTGTCACTTGACTTAATTAAATACATCAACCGTGTGTGTAGTCGTGATGGTCTCTTCTCGGCGGAGTCCGGGAAGTGAACACGGTTTGAGTTATGCTTGAACGTAAGTAGTTTCAGGATCACTTCTTGATCATTTCTAGCTTCGCGACCGTTGCATTGCTTCTCTTCCCGATCTCATATGCGTATGTTAGCCATCGTATATGCTTAGTGCTTGCTGCAGCTCCACCTCATTACACCATCCTTTCCTATAAGCTTAAATAGTCTTGATCTCGCGGGTGTGAGATTGCTGAGTCCTCGTGACTCACAGATTCTACCAAAACAGTTGCAAGTGCCGACGATGCCAGTGCAGATGACGCAACCGAGCTCAAGTGGGAGTTCGACGAGGAACGTGGTCGTTACTATGTTTCGTTTCCTGATGATCAGTAGTGGAGCCCAGTTGGGACGATCGGGGATCTGAGGGCTGGAGAGCCAGTAAGAGCTCCTGAGTCACGATGCTCAGGAGCCCCCTTTTAACGTGCAAGCGGATTGCATGATGAAGGGACGTACTCGTGGCAGGTGGCAATCGAGCAGGTGATAATCATAGGCAGATTAAGCATGGAAGGCAAATCAGCCGGGGTAAATGCAGAAAGATACATGCCACTGGGTCAGGCCCGAGCAGCTTGGGGATGATGCAGATCGAGGGGCGCCCCCAACAGGGTAGACTAAAGACATAAGCAAAAGGGATACATGCCACAGGGACGGACCCACACGGCCTAGGAATAATGCAGCCCGAGGGGCGCTCCCAGCTAAACGAACTTGGAAAATGTCACCTGGTTCTGTAGACGAAGGAGAGTTGGGGCAGCTGAAGGTACGCGGCGAAGGAATGGCTCCTCACGAGCCACCAGGGCCCTGAGCCTCGGGAGACTCTGGGGGCTCAGGTGGTTCCCTGAGGACCGTCTCCATCTCTGCCAGGACGGCGTGGTGCCTGGCCTCCTGAGCCGCCAGGACACGCCGCAGGTTGCGCTGATAGGCTGACGACACGTTCGGGAAGCCGAAGGGCATGCGAACGTAGCTGTGTGGTGGGCCCTCGCAACGGCCCACGCGCAAAGGCCAGAAAAGCTCCTGAGATGCGGCCCTGTTGAGCCCTGGAACGTTGATGCAGACGCGCAGCCCGGCATCCTCGCCTTGATGGGGAGCTGCGCCTCGTGAGCAGCGGTCGCCGTGCATGGCCCTTGCGTCTTGTAGTTCTTGAGTGGTCTTGGTGATGAACTCCTGAGTGGTGGGCACTGCTTGCCCTGTATTCTCCTGAGGGAAACGTGTCGCGAAGCACGCCTCCAAGTGGTCTCCGAGCGCCTCCCTCGTGATGTTGGCAAGGTCTGAGGCCCTCCAGAAGAGAGCGCCTGAGCCCTGCCCGAGGAGGGCGCTGGGCGCGCCTTCCTATGCGATGGAGGGAGGCGCCCCTGGAGTGGGCGCTGATCCCGACGAGGTTCCAGCCGCGACGCCACCCTCCTGAGGTCCGGCACGGCGCAACTGCTTCTTCTTCTTGGGGATGGCCTCGGGAGGATCCTCGCGCTTGCTGTCGGGGTCGTCGATTGCGGCAGCTTGAAAGGCGCGCTCGAGGGAGCGCACTGCATCTCGTTCTTCGCACGGGACATTGTAACCGTGGTGTGTCACCGCCATGAACTTGGCCAGGGCTGGATACCCGAGGATGGCGTTGTATGGCAGAAGGATGTGCGCGACGTCGAAATCGATGAGCTCGGTGTGGTAGTTCTTGCGTTCCGCGAAGGTGACAGGGAGGCGGACCTGCCCTATCGATGTGGTGGAACCGTCGGTCACTCCTAAGAAAGGCATGGTAGGCTGTAGCTGCTCATATGGCACTCGGAGGTTGTCGAACGTGTCGACGGACATGACGTTGAACCCTGCGCCGCCGTCGATGAGGGTCTTGGTAACTTGCACGTTGCTGATGACTGGTGAACAAAGCATCGGAAGGGCGCCGGCGGTGACTGCACACTTGAGCTGATCTACCGAGTTGAAGGTGATGGCGCACTGGGACCACCTGAGCGGGCGCATGGCCTCGAGCTTGGGGAGGACTGCATTCACTTCACGAGCAAACTGTTTGAAGATGTGCCGCGAGGCTGGGGCCTGGGCTCCGCCCAAGATGCAGGGGATAGCGCGCGGCTCCTGGAAGCCCCCAGCCCCCTCGTCCTGATGGTGGTCGTCATTCCTTCTTGGCGGTGGCGGCAGCGGGGGAAGACCGGCATTGCCCTGAGGACGGTCCTCGCGAGGCTGGTCTCTCCAGGCGCCCTCGCGAGGATGATCCTGCCAGCGGTCCTCACGAGGCCGGTCGCGCCACTCCTGGCGCGGGACTCGGTCGTCCCAGCGTCGGCCGCCACGTCCTCCTCCTCGACCGTAGCCCTGGTTGCTGCGTTCGGGGTGGCGGCCAAAGCGTCCTTCACGAATGGCTCTGAGCTCTTGACAGTCACTGGTGTTGTGGGTGTTCAGGTTGTGGAAGGCGCAGAACGGTCGGCTGTTGTTGGACGACTCGGGCTGGTCCCTGCCTCGCTCGGTATCCGGCTCCGCTGCGAGAACAGCTGCTTCCTTGCGCTTCACATCCTTGGCCTTGGCCTTCTTCTCCTCTGCACGCGCAGTTGGCAGCTTGAGGAGGGAAAGGCGCCCCTCCTCAGCTCTTGTGCACTTGTTTGCCAGGTTGAACAACTCCTGAGATGTGCATAGCTCCTCATGGATAGCATGCTCCTCCTTCATCTTGATGTTGCGGACGCCGTCAGAGAACGTGGAGATAATGGCTTCGTCCGTGACCTTGGGGATCTTGAGGCGAGTGTTGTTGAAGCGCTGGATGTACTTCTGTAGGGTCTCTCCTAGTTGTTGCTTGATGCGGCGCAGGTCACCTGCGGCCGGCCGGCGGTCGCGAGTGCCCTGGAAGTTGGCGACGAAGCGGTCGCGCATCTCGTCCCAGGAGGAGATCGAGCCTTGCGGCAGGTTCAGGAGCCAGGAGCGGGCACCATCCTTGAGAGCCATAGGAAACCAGTTCGCCATGACTTTCTCATCGCCGTTGGCTGCTTCGATGCTCAGCTCGTAGAGCTGCAGGAACTCCGCGGGATCGAAGGTGCCATCGTAGCGAGGAGGCAGATTCGGCTTGAACTTGCCCGGCCAGGCGACGCTACGCAGCTCGGGGGTGAAGGCACGGCAGCCGGCCGTGGTTGCCGGGGCCTATCTCGGAGGTGGAGCTTGGTCTTGATGAGGCCCGCGTGCCGCCACTGCAGGTAGCGTGCGGTCTTGGTGAGGCAGCGCGGCGAGCGCACGTGTAGCTTCTCGCGGTCGAGGAATTTATTGGCAGCTTCTCTCTTCGCGCGCGGGCCCTGGGCGTGGTGGCTCGTGTCATGGGGCCGCGCGCCTTGGTGCCAAGGCACCGTCCTGGGGCAGAGGTGGTGGAGGCGCTCCATGAGCCACGTCGCCCGTGGCTGGCGGAGGGCAAGGCAGAGGGAGGGAGGGTGCCGGGGAGCCCCCTGCGGCGCGGACGAGCTCGGCGATGTGGTCAAGCCATACCTCGTAGAGGTCGTTGACCGGGCGGTAGTGCAAGAGCTCATTCGCCATGAGGAGCGCGGCCTGCGCATCCATGGGAGCGCGATGTGAGTGGGACGAGCAACCGGCCAGGGTCATCGATGGAGTGGCGGTGCGGCCGCCCTGCCGCACCGACGGGTGCAGCGAGGACACTTGCTGCTCGTTCCCCGCCGGGCCGGTGGCGGCAGGCGACGGGGAACGACGAGGTGGCCCGCCGATGGGAGCCGTCTGAGCAACACGGGCGGTAAGGGCAGCCCGGCGCTCAGCTCTAGCGTAGCGAGTGTCCGCAATGGAGACGACAGAGCGACGATCGACGGAAGGGAAGCTGGCCCACCCCTACATGGCGCGCCAAATGTCGGATTTGGGGTTCCAGCAAAACCCTGAAGGTTCGAACTCTGGGGTGCGCGCGAAGTTCTTTCCCTCCTACCAATCCATGCCCTAGCTCGCTAAGATCTTGCGGACGAACTCGACGAACTCACAACACAAGGGACACAAGATTTATACTGGGTCGGGCCACCGTTGTGGTGTAATACCCTACTCCAGTGTGTGGTGGTGGATTGCCTCTTGGGCTAATGATGAACAGTACAAGGGGAAGAACATCCTCCTGAGGTTGAGGTGTTCTTGTGTTTTGGTGTGTGGCTAAGGATTGGCTCAAGGCTCGCTTGCTCGTGAGCTCTCCACTTGATCTGTCCCCTTCCTACGGTGGTGGCTAGTCCTATTTATAGAGGCCCTGGTCCTCTTCCCAAATATTGAGCGGGAAGGGAGCCAACAACGGCCGGTGCATAAGAGGCTGAAGACGAGACGAATGTCACAGGCGGTGCTGTGAGGAGAAGCTCCTTCCTGCTGGCAGGACCGCCCCGGACTAAGTCCATGCGGGCAGCCACAAGATCGTCCACGAGGTTGTCGAAAGACTCCTCTAGAGCCTTGAGATACTCCACAACCATCTCGATGGCTTCATCTCGTTCTCCCCGATGGCAGGCGAATGCATAGTGACAAGTATATGGCACATGGCATGGGAGGTAGCGGTAGCGACGAGTCTTCATCATAGGAAGGATGTCCCGAAGGCGAGCTATCGCCTCACGGGCAGCCATCTGCATGGCATGCCTCTCCGTAGGCATGGCCCTCCCCATAAAACAGAAGTGGCGTGATGCAGAACGTCCTCCCTTGAATTGCACCACGGCTTGGTGCATAGACACGTCGTCGCTAAGCTTGTGCTGGTAAAGCGTGAACTCCGGACGAGTCGCTGGCCCGATCACGAGCTTGGTGATGGAGACGAGGAGTTTGACAAACCCCTCGGGCACGTTCGTGAACACTCGAGTCTCGCAGTTGCTGCCAGCCATCTACAAAAGTAGGCAAAAATTCTGAGTAGTCATGTCATAAATTTATGATGACCAACAGAAAATAGCTACAATTGCAAAATGCTGAAAAAGCACAAAAGACGCTAATAACCGATTAGCGATCGCACCTAGTGGCTTCCTACAGTCAGCCTGGCTCTGATACCAAGCTTGTCACGACCGGTTTTTCAATAAAATATTTATTGAGAGACCAATCCCTTTTACGGACAAGTAAAGAAGAATTCCTTCTCACTGGTAGACAATATCTTGGCACAGAAGAAAAATACCAGGAGTACTGAATATAATACAAGGTTGAGCGGGGACTGCTCAACAATTTATTACATGCACGCCGAATAGACATAACGGCAGATAGGGTGGCATAACTACTAACTTACGATAACAACGGTGGTGGAAATATCACCGCGAAGTGGGTGATATGACTCCTGAAAACTACAGCTCTTCGAGCGTCGGAGTGAGGCTCGAGAAGACTTAATGCGGGTGGCGGAAGCGTTTATAATACAAGTGACCAATATCCAGGATCGCATAGGACTGACTGGGATTCCTCTAGGCATCGGACTCACTATCGAATTCTTCATCCAAGAGATCGCCTTCGTCAACATCTGGCCAAATCAACAAGCCAGGTGAGTACTATGAAAGTACTCGCAAGACAGTTCGGACATAAGATATAACAAATGTAAACATGAAGCATAAGAACAGATTAACAAGTGTGTTCAGACATAGAGATAATAATGCATGGGGAAATAACAGAGAAGTCGGGCGGTAGTCCTCCCGAAATCCCAAAAATAAATACTGGGTGCCAAACGAGGGTCTGAATGACTCCTCGAGAGGAAACTGCAAGAATAGTAATACCAGTGCCAAACGAGGGTCTGAATGACTCCTCGAGAGGAAACTGCAAGAATAGTAATACCGGTGCCAAACGAGGGTCTGAATGACTCCTCGAGAGGAAACTGGAAGAATAATAATGCCGCAGTCGGGCGTCAGGGCGACACCACATAAAGGGCTTATATCAAAAGTAAATAATCAATATGCCACAGTCGGACGTCTGAGCGACATCACATAAAGGGCTTATATTGTAAATAAAAGACAAACATGCCACAGTCGGACGTCTGAGCGACATCACATAAAGGGCTTCATAACTTAACATCTTATTAGCTCAAGAATTTAAATCATACCCAGAGAATAATCAGGCATGAGATAAATAACAGGGTTAGTCCATCCACAGGAGTAACGTTCAGCTAAGTCTACTACTCATGCTCACTTACCGGAAAGAAGAACAAACCACGAGGACTTGACATAGATATGGATACACTGATCACGATACTTGACCATGGATACGATGACTCGGAAGGATTTGACTCTGCAGAGTTTGTACTTTAACCACAGCCAACGGATTTCGGTAGTCACGGGGACTAGTTCCGTTTCCGGTGTTTTGGAAGAAACACATCTAACCAGTACACACCCATTCAACATTCCGAAGCCAGGGATCACCCTCGGCAACGTTCAAGAAAAACCTTGAGACGGGGAGGCTACAAGCTCGCGTAGCATGGGACCAAATTTCTATACGCGCGCTCTAAGGGGTGCCCCCCTCTCGGTCCCAACCGGAAACACCCATGCCCCCTGACCGGATGACTGGCTTTAATCCAGGGCCATGGAACCATCATCCCGGCCCCTCTGTTTGGTGTGTACACGGAAAGAGGTTACCAACTTACTAAACCGCATTCTGGCAGAAAACATGTGGTAGCATGGAAGGGGGAAGAACGATAACGTGACTCCGTCCACGTTAACGTCGGAATTTAACGGATGACGTAAGGCTGGCATGCTACAACAGTACCACCTTACTGCCCTCCATGTCACCACATGATTAGGCCATCTCTCATCAGAGATCATCGCAACTTTGGAACACGCGGGTAGTTGCCTCACAAGCAACGAGGTACTCACCGATACTCATATGCCACACACAACCTCTCACGCAAACATGCAAAACACCTATCATATCAAAGTTTCAAACATGCTTGCCTGGTTCGGAGAAGTCGGAGTCTAGCTCGGCGAAGTTCGCGGCTCCGTCACCTCTTCCGGAACCTACGGTATAGCGAAGAAGCATTCTAACGTGAAAACCAACGCGTGCATAAAAGTTGTTCCAAAAAATTTCCAAATAAATCCCATAAAAAACTAGACAAAATTATAAGATTGTCAGAAAAAGAATCACTCAAAAATCACTTTTTATTAAAAAGTTATAAGGGTTTCTGTCCAGGGACTCATCTGTAATGAAACAGAGAAGTTCCAGGGGCTTAACTGAGAAAACAGAAAACGCTTCGGAAAGAAACGCGCCAGCTCAAAGGGAAGAAGTATTTGCCCGAAGGCGCCAACAGAAAACGTTTCAAGGGAGAAGAGAATAGAGGCTGACAGTGGGGGGCGTCCGCATGTCAGGTTTAAAAGGTTCGCCGGCGCCCGAAGACTGCGGTGGTCGCCGGCGTCGAACCACGGCGAGATAGGGAGATCGGGGTGTACCAAGAGCTTCAGCGTGTCCTTCCGCGTCGGTGGGTGGTGGACTCGACCGACGGAGAGCACCACGTCGACGGCGACACTTTCTCCGGCGGACGGCGGCTCGGGTGATGGTGGAGAACTCCGGTGGGTGCTGCAAACTCCGAATTGAAGCGCGGGTCAGGAGAGTGGGTGCATAGGGAAGCTACTGGCAAGAGATGGGAGGCAGAGGTGCACGCACGGGAGCGAATCGAGCTGGATCCCGTGGCGGGTCGCGGCGGCCGGAGTTGAGGAAGAAAGCTCCCTCGGGGCTCTTCCAGTGGCTTGGTGTGGTCTAGGTGGAGTGCAGTGGTGGTGTGGGTTCGAGTTGAAGCTCGGGGCCTATATTTATAGGCGGATCGAGGGGGCGGCCGTGAACGGGGTTGCTCCGGCGAGCAATTACGGCGAGGCAATGTCTTTGCAGGGAGCTTAAGTGGCCCGGCAGCATCAGTGAGGTGTACTGGTGCCGTTCCCCTGCTAATCCCGGTCGGTCTTGGCGTAATGGCGCTGGTCCACGGTGGGGTGGCCGCACGGGCACGGCGGCGGCAGAGAGCGCGCTCCGCGCCCAGCGGTTCACGACGAGGGTGGCAGCGCGCACTGGGGAGTGGGTGGCCACGCGGCGATCTCCGGTGGCTTGGGCGGCGCTGGGTGGCGCCGTCTGCGCCGCGCCTCTCTCTGGCGGCCGCAAAGCCGCCGCTGGCGTCGGTCACGGGGCGGCGCACCTCCTCCAGCACGTCGCCGACGTCCGCAAACGTCCAGGCGCTCGTGCGGTGCAGGGACAAGGGGGAGGGGACGGGGAGCAAGGCGCCAACGCGACACTGTCGAGATCGACAACAGTTTCTGAAGAAAACGACAGTAGATCACTGAACTGCATTTCTGAATCTCTGAACTTGACATTGACAATGCTCCGCAGGTGATCGACAGATTGATTTGGCATGAAGAAAATTTTTCCTGGGGCTGGGACTTGGTGAGGTGACCTCTCAATGCACCCAGAGGTTGCCTGATTTTTCCCAGAATTTTTGGAGAAGGATTTGAATGAATTTCATCAAATTTGGCAAATCTGGTCCAAACTTGCAGCAAGTAAAGTTTGAAAATTTTGAACTGAAGATCAGTGGATCTTCATGGGTCTTGGTTGAGGGTTCAAAGGACTAGTATGGGAAAAAGGTTTGAGGGCAAAAATCAAAACAGAAAGGGTAGTTCCTTTGTAAACCTCCAAGGATCAAGATATAAGGCAGAAATTGTTTTTGATAGGAAATAAATGGAAATAAATATATAGAGAGGTCCAACTTGCTGGATTTGAAGTAAATCATGATCCAAAGGTGAGGAGAGGTTTAAGGGAGGGAATTTACCCTTGGGCCATGGCAAGAGGAATTTTTGAAAGTGGCAAAGGATCTTTCCAAAAGCTATAGGGCCTTTTTCAAAGAAATTTTCAAAAGGCATTTTTCCAAGAGAAAAACATTTTGGTTTGAGTCCAAATAAAAGAGGAAAAGCTCCAAGACCAAAATCAAGTTTTGAGTGAATCCAAAAATGAAGCACTAGTCATAAAAGAAAATATATTGAGAGGGAGAGTTCTTTTAGAAGAAAAGTTCAAATCACCTCCCTCAAAACAAGGAAAAGTTTTGAAAAAGCCAAATAAAATTTTGGGTGTCACAACACCTACCCCCTTAGGAAAAATCTCGTCCTCGAGATTTCAGCTGATCCTCAAATAGGTATGGATACTCTTCCTGGAGAAAATCTTCCCTTTCCCATGTAGCTTCATCCTCAGTGTGGTTGCTCCACTGAACCCTGAAAAATTTTGTTGTTTTCTGTCGGGTCCTCCTTGCAGACTCTTCCAAAATCTTTACTGGCCTCTCTCTGTAGGTGAGGTCTGGTTGTATATCAATGCTCTCATGAGATACATGCTTCTCCGGGCTACTTACACATTTTCTCAATTGTGAGACGTGGAATACGTCATGGACGTCTGACAGCTCCTTGGGTAAGTCTAGTTTGTAGGCCACTGTGCCTCTTCGTGCCTCTATACAAAATGGTCCGATAAATCTCGGGGCTAGCTTCCCCTTAATTTTGAACCGTTGCATGCCCCTCATAGGAGACACTCGTAGGTATACGGAATCGCCGGGTTCAAAGCTGACCGCACGATGTTTTTGATCATAGTAGCTCTTTTGTCGGCTCTGCGCTGTCTTGAGTCTGTCCCTGATCTGCTTAACTTTCTCCTCGGCATCTTTAAGCATGTCTGGGCCGAAGATACGGCTGTCACCTGTTTCTGACCAATTCAGTGGGGTACGACACCTCCACCCGTACAATGCTTCAAAGGGTGCCATTTGCAAGCTGGCTTGGTAACTGTTGTTGTAAGCAAATACGGCATACGGCAAACTCTCTTCCCAACTAGACCCATAGGTGAGCACACAGGCTCTTAGCATATCCTCTAGGATTTGGTTCACACGTTCCGTTTGTCCATCAGTCTGAGGGTGGTACGCTGTACTGAAAGCTAGCTGCGTGCCTAGAGCTTGTTGCAGGTGATCCCAAAATTTGGAGACAAATTGTGTGCCTCGGTCGGATATTATAGTCTTTGGGACTCCATGGAAACAAACTATACGGGAGAGATAAAGTTTGGCCAGTCTTTGTGTGGAGTAGGTAGTCTTCACGGGAATGAAATGAGCAACCTTGGTTAGTCGGTCTGTGATGACCCATATGGCGTCATTCCCGCGTTGTGATCGGGGCAGTCCGACGATGAAATCCATTCCTATTTCATCCCATTTCCACTCCGGTATCCTGCTTGGCTGGAGTAGCCCTGCTGGCTTTTGATGCCCGGCCTTGATGCGCTGACATGAATCGCAACAAGCAATAAATGCGGCTATATCCCTTTTCATACCGTGCCACCAAAATCTTTCCTGAATGTCTTTGTACATTTTGGTTCCTCCAGGATGGATCGAGTATGGAGCGGTGTGGCTTTCGGTTAGGATTTGTTGCTTGAGTTCCTCAATGTTAGGCACGCAAAGTCTGTCTCCGTACCATAATATTCCTTCACTGTCTGTGACGAACTCTGAAGCCTTACCAAGGTTCATTTTCTTCTTTATACCTTCGATGCTGGGATATCCCTGTTGAGCCTTCTTAATTTGTTCCACTAGGGTGGGTTGTATCTCCAGATTTGATACGGTGCCCTCAGAGACTAACACCATGTTGAGCCTAGCGAACTCTTGCTGAAACTCAGGCCTCAAGTTTTGCGGACCGTCGTTGTCCGGGCTGGGGTTTTGACTAAGGGCATCAGCCACTACATTTGCTTTCCCTGGATGGTAGTGAATGCCGACATCATAGTCCTTGACCAATTCCAACCAGCGTCGTTGGCGTAAATTTAGCTCTGGCTGTGTAAAAATATATTTGAGGCTCTTATGGTCCGTATATATTTAACAGCGATTTCCCAACAGAAAGTGCCTCCACTCCTTGAGTGCATGTATGACTGCTGCTAGCTCCAAGTCATGTGTTGGGTAATTTTCCTCATGTTTTCACAGCTTCCTGGAGGCATACGCGACAACTTTGCCATCCTGCATTAGTACACATCCGAGGCCTTGTCGGGACGCGTCACAATATACTTCAAAACTCTTGTGTATGTCTGGCACGGTTAATACCGGTGCGGTTGTTAGCTTCTTCTTAAGTTCTTGGAAGCTTCTCTCGCATGCTTCCGTCCATACAAATTTCTTGTCTTTCTTGAGCAACTGTGTTATTGGTTTTGCCACAGTGGAGAATCCTTCAATAAATCTTCTGTAATATCCGGCCATTCCCAGGAAACTCCGCACATCTGTAACGTTGGCGGGTGGCTTCCAGTCAAGTATGGCTTTGACTTTTTCTGGGTCTACGGCCACGCCTTCTTGGTTCAATATATGGCCTAGGAAACCAACCTGCCTTAGCCAAAACTCACATTTGCTAAATTTGGCGTACAACTGATGTTTCCTTAATTCTCCCAAAACAATTCTGAGATGCTCAGCATGCTCTTCTGGTGTCCTTGAGTATACTAGAATATCGTCGATGAACACCACAACAAATTTGTCCATGAATTTCATGAACACTTTGTTCATGAGGTGGACGAAATATGCGGGGGCGTTTGTAAGACCAAAAGGCATCACTGTGAATTCATATAATCCGTATCTGGAGGTGAATGCTGTTTTAGGGATATCTTCTGTCCGTACTTTCAATTGATGATATCCCGATCTCAAATCAATTTTTGAGAACACCTTGGCTTGTGCGAGCTGGTCAAACAAATCATTTATCCGTGGCATCGGATATTTGTTTTTGATGGTGACCATATTGAGAGCTCGATAGTCTATACGCAGTCTCAGTGTCCCATCCTTTTTCTTGGCGAACAACACTGGCGAACCCCATGGTGAGGAGCTGGCTCGAATAAATCCTTTGTCCAATAATTCCTTTATCTGCTTCTTCAACTCCACCAATTCTGAGGGTGCCATTCTATAAGGTTTCTTATAGATGGGAGCGGTGCCAGGTGCTAATTCGATGCTGAATTCTATCTCTCGGTTTGGTGGCGCCTGGCAGTTCTTCAGGAAATACGTCAGGAAACTCGCATATCACTTGAACTTTTCTCAGTTCTGAAATGTCCACTTTGTTCAGTTTTGGTTGCCGTGACCGTGGCCTTTCTTGAGCTGTAACCTTTATTTTCTTGCCATGATGGTGAGTGAGAATCACGGCCCGATTGAAACAGTCAATGAATCCTTTGTTGATGGTTAACCAGTCCATCCCTAAAATGACATCCAGTCCTTTATTTTCCAACACGATGAGATTTGCTTGGAACTGTAGTCCTTCGAACTCAATGATTACTCCTTGGCAGTAACTCTGAGCAATTTGCTTATTTTCGGGGGACTTGATGATCATAGATTTTTCCAAGGGAAGTATCGGAAAACCATGTTGCAAAACAAAACTCTTCGAAACGAACGAATGGGAAGCTCCTGAATCAAACAAAACCGTGGCAGGTACTGTGTTGACAGGGAACGTACCGAGCACGATGTCTGGGGCATTCTGTGCTTCTTCCCTGGTCACATGGTTCAGGTGACCCTTCCTGTGGTTGTTGTTGGGATTGAAATTGTTGCGCTTGGGGGCTGGATTATTCCCACCATTGTTTGGCTTGGGAGCCGAGTTCCTCGGCTTTGGGCATTGTTTAGCATAGTGCCCTTCTTCACCACAAGCATAGCAGGTGACCCCTGGACGGTACGTGAACTCCTTGTCCCTGGCATGAAACTGCCTGACGGGCCTTAGATCAGTAGTCGTGGATTTCCTTGCTTCTGTCCTTGGAACATCAGTCTTGCTTCGGTTGTTGCGAGCAAGAGTCGTCTTGTCCCTCTTTCGCTTACGGATATCTTCCAGACTACGGCCCTCATTCTCCAAGGTAATGGCCTTGTCAACCAGAGTTTTAAAATCCGGGAAAGTGTGTACAACCAGTTGGCATTTCAGTGCCGGTGCCAGGCCGTCCAGGAATTTTTCCATCTTCTTGCTCTCTGTCATGTGTTCGTCGTAGGCATAACGAGATAGCTGGGTAAACTGACCGTTGTATTCTGTCACTGACATGCCTCTTTGTTTGAGGTCGTCAAATTCTCTCTTCTTGATCTTTATGATGCTCCTGGGGATGTGTGTCCCACGAAAGCCTTCCTTGAACTCTTCCCAGGTGATGTTGTGTTCACTGGGATGCATGTGTAGGAAGTTTTCCCACCATGCGGCAGCTGCTCCAGTAAGGTAGTGTGGTGCATAAAGTACCTTCTCATGATCTGAACACTGAGCAATAATCAGCTTCCTTTCGATGTCACGAAGCCAATCATCGGCTTCCAGCGGCCTATCGGTGTGAGCAAATGTTGAGGGGCGAGTCTTCTGTAACTCAGATAACTTGGAATGCGGTTGATAGGGTTCACGGTGGTTTCCCATATTGATGACGTGATTCATCATCTCTTGGTGCTGTTGCTGGCTTTGTTCGAAGAGACGGCATACTTGAGACAAGGCTGCTTCGCTGTCTTGTTGACTGGACTGTCCCTGAGTGAAGTTGTTGCTAGTTTGTGTCCCATAAACTTCTTCTGGCTGATTGGGCATGGAGCGAGTCCACGGGCGAGACATTTTTCCAGTCTGGGGTATTATTTTGCAAAACCCATGAGAAGAACTGTGTGGCACAAGGAAAATCTTGCAAAGGCAACAATTTAAAAGACCTCAAGGTTTTCAAGAAGAACATAAACGATTTTGCCCGGAGAAGAACTGCTTAGCATATATCTTACACGCGAAAAGCAAACACACGATACAGCACTCAGGATGTGCGTACACAACCCTGACATGTTATTCAGACTAGCACAGCTCTCCGGAAAGCAGCGTACACAACTACTACAAGCTTAAACACATGAAACACAACATACAAGTAGACATAACGCGCGGCTACTCGGCGCTCTCAGTCGGAGATGGTGACGATGTCCTTCCCCTTGCCGAGGGCAAGACTCAGCGGTGCAGGAGATTCAACCTCCACCTCCTCTCTAGTTGGCTCCTGGCGCGGGGGCGACCGGTGGTAGTGCGGGTGCGGCGGGCGGTACAGCTCTGACTGGAGTAGGAGCGATGACTCTGTCGAACTCCTCAGTTGTAGGTAGATGGCGAGCAGTGGCCAAAACGGCCGGTGCATAAGAGGCTGAAGACGAGACGAATGTCAGAGGCGGTGCTGTGAGGAGAAGCTCCTTCCTGCTGGCAGGACCGCCCCGGACTAAGTCCATGCGGGCAGCCACAAGATCGTCCACGAGGTTGTCGAAAGACTCCTCTAGAGCCTTGAGATACCCCACAACCATCTCGATGGCTTCATCTCGTTCTCCCTGATGGCAGGCGAATGCATAGTGACAAGTAAATGGCACATGGCATGGGAGGTAGCGGTAGTGACGAGTCTTCATCATAGGAAGGATGTCCCGAAGGTGAGCTATCGCCTCACGGGCAGCCATCTGCATGGCATGCCTCTCCGTAGGCATGGCCCTCCCCACAAAACGGAAGTGGCGTGATGCAGAACGTCCTCCCTTGAATTGCACCACGGCTTGGTGCATAGACACGTCGTCGCTGAGCTTGTGGTGGTAAAGCGTGAACTCCGGACGAGTCGCTGGCCCGATCGCGAGCTTGGTGATGGAGACGAGGAGTTTGACAAACCCCTCGGGCACGTTCGTGAACACTCGAGTCTCGCAGTTGCTGCCAGCCATCTACAAAAGTAGGCAAAAATTCTGAGTAGTCATGTCATAAATTTATGATGACCAACAGAAAATAGCTACAATTGCAAAATGCTGAAAAAGCACAGAAGACGCTAATAACCGATTAGCGATCGCACCTAGTGGCTTCCTACAGTCAGCCTGGCTCTGATACCAAGCTTGTCACGACCGGTTTTTTAATAAAATATTTATTGAGAGACCAATCCCTTTTACGGACCAGTAAAGAAGAATTGCTTCTCACTGGTAGACAATATCTTGGCACAGAAGAAAAATATCAGGAGTACTGAATATAATACAAGGTTGAGCGGGGACTGCTCAACAATTTATTACATGCACGCCGAATAGACATAACGGCGGATAGGGTGGCATAACTACTAACTTACGATAACAACGGTGGTGGAAATATCATCGCGAAGTGGGTGATATGACTCCTGAAAACTACAGCTCTTCGAGCGTCGGAGTGAGGCTCGAGGAGACTTATTGCGGGTGGCGGAAGCGTTTATAATACAAGTGACCAATATCCAGGATCGCACAGGACTGACTGGGATTCCTCTAGGCATCGGACTCACTATCGAATTCTTCATCCAAGAGATCGCCTTCGTCAACATCTGGCCAAATCAACAAGCCAAGTGAGTACTATGAAAGTACTCGCAAGACAGTTCGGACATTAGATATAACAAATGTAAACATGAAGCATAAGAACAGATTAACAAGTGTGTTCAGACATAGAGATAATAATGCATTCGGAAATAACAGAGAAGTCGGGCGGTAGTCCTCCCGAAATCCCAAAAATAAATACTGGGTGCCAAACGAGGGTCTGAACGACTCCTCGAGAGGAAACTGCAAGAATAGTAATACTGGTGCCAAACGAGGGTCTGAATGACTCCTCGAGAGGAAACTGCAAGAATAGTAATACCGGTGCCAAACGAGGGTCTGAATGACTCCTCGAGAGGAAACTGCAAGAATAATAATGCCGCTGTCGGGCGTCAGGGCGACACCACATAAAGGGCTTATATCAAAAGTAAATAATCAATATGCCACAGTCGGACGTCTGAGCGACATCACATAAAGGGCTTATATTGTAAATAAAAGACAAACATGCCACAGTCGGACATCTGAGTGACATCACATAAAGGGCTTCATAACTTAACATCTTATTAGCTCAAGAATTTAAATCATATCCAGAGAATAATCAGGCATGAGATAAATAACAGGGTTAGTCCATCCACAGGAGTAACGTTCAGCTAAGTCTACTACTCATGCTCACTTACCGGAAAGAAGAACAAACCACGAGGACTTGACATAGATATTGATACACTGATCACGATACTTGACCATGGATACGATGACTCGGAAGGATTTGACTCTGCAGAGTTTGTACTTTAACCATAGCCAATGGATTTCGGTAGTCACGGGGACTAGTTCCGTTTACGGTGTTTTGGAAGAAACACATCTAACCAGTACACACCCATTCAACATTCCGAAGCCAGGGATCACCCTCGGCAACGTTCAAGAAAAACCTTGAGACGGGGAGGCTACAACCTCGCGTAGCATGGGATCAAATTTCTATACGCGCGCTCTAAGGGGTGCCCCCCACTCGGTCCCAACCGGAAACACCCATGCCCCCTGACCGGATGACTGGCTTTAATCCAGGGCCATGGAACCATCATCCCGGCCCCTCTGTTTGGTGTGTACACGGAAAGAGGTTACCAACTTACTAAACCGCATTCTGGCAGAAAACATGTGGTAGCACGGAAGGGGGAAGAACGATAACGTGACTCCGTCCACGTTAACGTCGGAATTTAACGGATGACGTAAGGCTGGCATGCTACAACAGTACCACCTTACTGCCCTCCATGTCACCACATGCTTAGGCCATCTCTCATCAGAGATCATCGCAACTTTGGAACACGCGGGTAGTTGCCTCACAAGCAACAAGGTACTCACCGATACTCATATGCCACACACAACCTCTCACGCAAACATGCAAAACACCTATCATATCAAAGGTTCAAACATGCTTGCCTGGTTCGGAGAAGTCGGAGTCTAGCTCGGCGAAGTTCGCGGCTCCGTCACCTCTTCCGGAACCTACGGTATAGCGAAGAAGCATACTAAAGTGAAAACCAACGCGTGCATAAAAGTTGTTCCAAAAAATTTCCAAATAAATCCCATAAAAAACTAGACAAAATTATAAGATTGTCAGAAAAAGAATCACTCAAAAATCACTTTTTATTAAAAAGTTATAAGGGTTTCTGTCCAGGGACTCATCTGTAATGAAACAGAGAAGTTCCAGGGGCTTAACTAAGAAAACAGAAAACGCTTCGGAAAGAAACGCGCCAGCTCAAAGGGAAGACGTATTTGCCCGAAGGCGCCAACAGAAAACGTTTCGAGGGAGAAGAGAATAGAGGCTGACAGGGGGGGTCCACATGTCAGGTTTAAAAGGTTCGCCGGCGCCCGAAGACTGCGGTGGTCGCCGGCGTCGAACCACGGCGAGATAGGGAGATCGGGGTGTACCAAGAGCTTCAGCGTGTCCTTCCGCGTCGGTGGGTGGTGGACTCGACCGACAGAGAGCACCACGTCGACGGCGACACTTTCTCCGGCGGACGGCGGCTCGGGTGATGGTGGAGAACTCCGGTGGGTGCTGCAAACTCCGAATTGAAGCGCGGGTCAGGAGAGTGGGTGCATAGGGAAGCTACTGGCAAGAGATGGGAGGCAGAGGTGCACGCACGGGAGCGAATCGAGTTGGATCCCGTGGCGGGTCGCGGCGGCCGGAGTTGAGGAAGAAAGCTCCCTCGGGGCTCTTCCAGTGGCTTGGTGTGGTCTAGGTGGAGTGTAGTGGTGGTGTGGGTTCGAGTTGAAGCTCGGGGCCTCTATTTATAGGTGGATCGAGGGGGCGGCCGTGAACGGGGTTGCTCCGGCGAGCAATTACGGCGAGGCAGTGTCTTGGCAGGGAGCTTAAGTGGCCCGGCAGCATCAGTGAGGTGTACTGGTGCCGTTCCCCTGCTAATCCCGGTCGGTCTTGGCGTAATGGCGCTGGTCCACGGTGGGGTGGCCGCATGGGCACGGCGGCGGCAGAGAGCGCGCTCCGCGCCCAGCGGTTCACGACGAGGGTGGCCGCTGGCGTCGGTCACGGGGCGGCGCACCTCCTCCAGCACGTCACCGACGTCCGCAAACGTCCAGGCGCTCGTGCGGTGCAGGGACAAGGGGGAGGGGACGGGGAGCAAGGCGCCAACGCGGCACTGTCGAGATCGACAACAGTTTCTGAAGAAAACGAGAGTAGATCACCGAACTGCATTTCTGAATCTCTGAACTTGACATTGACAATGCTCTGCAGGTGTTCGACAGAATGATTTGGCATGAAGAAAAAATTTCCTGGGGCTGGGACTTGGTGAGGTGACCTCTCAATGCACCCAGAGGTTGCCTGATTTTTCCCAGAATTTTTGGAGAAGGATTTGAATGAATTTCATCAAATTTGGCAAATCTGGTCCAAACTTGCAGCAAGTGAAGTTTGAAAATTTTGAACTGAAGACCAGTGGATCTTCATGGGTCTTGGTTGAGGGTTCAAAGGACTAGGATGGGAAAAAGGTTTGAGGGCAAAAATCAAAACAGAAAGGGTAGTTCGTTTGTAAACCTCCAAGGATCAAGATATAAGGCAGAAATTGTTTTTGATAGGAAATAAATGGAAATAAATATATAGAGAGGTCCAACTTGCTGGATTTGAAGTAAATCATGATCCAAAGGTGAGGAGAGGTTTAAGGGAGGGAATTTACCCTTGGGCCATGGCAAGAGGAATTTTTGAAAGTGGCAAAGGATCTTTCCAAAAGCTATCGGGCCTTTTTCAAATAAATTTTCAAAAGGCATTTTTCCAAGAGAAAAACATTTTGGTTTGAGTCCAAATAAAAGAGGAAAAGCTCCAAGACCAAAATCAAGTTTTGAGTGAATCCAAAAATGAAGCACTAGTCATAAAAGAAAATATATTGAGAGGGAGAGTTCTTTTAGAAGAAAAGTTCAAATCACCTCCCTCAAAACAAGGAAAAGTTTTGAAAAAGCCAAATAAAATTTTGGGTGTCACACTCGTGAGGTTTGCCCCGCCTTGATATCTCCGCTCCTCGCGAGCCTGCCTGGAGAGGCCGCCCCTGAGGAGGTCCTGCATCGCCCGCCTCGCGAGGCTTGGCCCCTCGCGAGGGTCTTGTATGCCTTGTTGATCAAGATGGGCCATACAGGCCCTGCTGGCATAGCCACGCCGTGGGCCGCAGGCAGGCAAGTCTGGGGACCCCCGTTCCCAGAACGCCGATACATTTCTTAATGGATTTCTTAAAGAAGATTTGTATATGATGCAACCGGAAGGTTTTGTCAATTCTAAAGGTGCTAACAAAGTGTGCAAGCTCTAGAGATCCATCTATGGACTGGTGCAAGCATCTCGGAGTTGGAATATATGCTTTGATGAGGTATTCAAAGCATATGGTTTTATACAGACTTTTGGAGAAGCATGTATTTACAAGAAAGTGAGTGGGAGTTCTGTAGCATTTCTAATATTATATGTGGATGACATATTGTTGATTGGAAATGATGTAGAATTTCTGGATAGCATAGAAGGAAACTTGAATAAGAGTTTTTCAATGAAAGACCTCGGTGAAGCTGCTTATATATTGGGCATCAAGATCTATAGAGATAGATTAAGATGCTTAATAGGACTTTCACAAAGCACATACCTTGACAAAGTTTTGAAGAAGTTAAAAATGGATCAGTCAAAGAAAGGGTTCTTCCCTATGTTGCAAGGTGTGAAATTGAGTCAGACTCAAATCCCGAGCACTGCAGAAGATAGATAGAAAATGAAAGTCAGACTCTATCATGTATGCTATGTTGTGTACTAGACCTGATGTGTGCCTTGCCATATGTCTGGCAGGGATGTACCAAAGTTATCCAAGAGTGGATCACTGGACAGCGGTCAAGAACATCCTGAAGTACCTGAAAAGGACCAAGGATATGTTTCTCGTTTATGGAAGTGACAAAGAGGTCGTCGTAAATGGTTACGTCGATGCTAGCTTTGACACTGATCCGGATAACTCTTAGTCACAAACCGGATACGTATTTATATTGAATGGTGGAGCTGTCAGTTGGTGTAGTTCCAAGCAAAGCGTCATGGCGAGATCTACGTGTGAAGAGGAGTACACAGCTGCTTCGGAAGCAGCAAATGAAGGAGTCTGGATGAAGGAGTTCATATCCGATCTAGGTGTGATAACTAGTGCATTGGGTCCAGTGAAAATCTTTTGTGACAATACTGGAGCAATTGCCTTGGCGAAGGAATCCAGATTTCACGAAACAACCAAACACATCAAGATACGCTTCAACTCCATCCGTGATCAAGTCAAGGAGGGGGACATAGAAATTTGCAAAATACATACGCATGTGAATGTAGCAGACCCATTAACTAATCCTCTTCCACGAGCAAAACAAGATCAGCACCAAGACTCCATGGGTGTTAGACTCATTACAATGTAATCTAGATTATTGACTCTAGCGCAAGTGGGAGACTGAAGGAAATATGCCCTAGAGGCAATAATAAAGTTGTTATTTTATATTTCCTTATTCATGATAAATGTTTATTATTCATGATATAATTGTATTGATCAGAAACCTAAATACATGTCTGAATATATAAACATACACCGTGTCCCTAGTGAGCCTCTACTTGACTAGCTTGTTGATCAAAGATGGTTAAGGTTTCCTGACCATGGACATGAGTTGTCATTTGATAATGGGATCACATCATTAGGAGAATGATCTGATGGACAAGACCCATCCGTTAGCTTAGCATTATGATCGTTCAGTTTTATTGCCATTGCTTTCTTCGTGTCAAATACATGTTCCTTCGACTAAGAGATTATGCAACTCCCGGATACCGGAGGAATACCTTGTGTTCTATCAAACGTCACAACATAACTGGGTGATTATAAATATGCTCTACATGTATCTCTGAAGGTATTTGTTGAGTTGGCATAGATCAAGATTAGGATTTGTCACTCCGAGTATCGGGGAGGTATCTCTCGGCCCTCTTGGTAATACACATCAAAAGCATGCAAGCAAACGACTAAGGAGTTAGTCATGAGGTGATGTATTATGGAACGAGTAAAGATACTTGCCGGTAACGAGATTGAACTAGGTATGAAGATACCGACGATCGAATCTCGGGCAAGTAACATACCGATAGACAAAGGGAATAACGTATGTTGTCATAACGGTGCGACCGATAAAGATCTTCGTAGAATACGTAGAAGCCAATATGGGCATCCAGGTTCCGCTATTGGTCATTGACCGGGGAGGTGTCTCGGTCATGTCTACATAGTTCTCGAACCCGTAGGATCCGCACGCTTAACGTTCGATGACGATATTATATTGTATGAGTTATATGATTTGGTGACCAAATGTTGTTCAGAGTGCCAGATGAGATCACGGACATGACAAGGAGTCTCGAAATGGTCAAGAGGTAAAGATTGATATATAGGACGATAGTATTCAGACACCAAAAGTGTTCCGGAGGGTACCGGGTACATATCGGGTCACCGGAAGCGGTTCCAAGCACCCCGGCAAAAGATATGGGCCTTATGGGCCAAGAGGGGAAATGCACCAGCCACAAGGGCTGGTGTGCTCCCTATATGGGCCGAACCAGAGGAGAAGGAAATAAGGGAAGGGAGAAGGAAAGGGGGTATCGGGCCTCCCCCTTCCTTCCTCCTCCCTCCAATTTCCTTCCCCCTCCGGCAAATAAGGCAGGGGCGCCGGCCATGGGGAGACCCCAAGTAGGATTCAGCCTACTTGGGTGCCTCCTGGCTGCCTCCCCTCTCCCTACCACCTATATATATGGTGGGGGCACCCCTAGCACACACCAGACAATTGCCTAGCCGTGTGCGGTGCCCCTTCCACCGTTTACACCCTCGATCATATATTCGTAGTGCTTGGGCGAAGCCCTGCGAGGATCACTTCACCATCACCGTCACCGCGCCGTCATGTTGACGGAACTCATCTACTACCTTGACGTCTTGCTGGATCAAGAAGGCGAGGGACGTCATCGAGCTGAATGTGTGCAGAACACGGAGGTGCCGTGCGTTCGGTACTTGATCGGTTGAAGCGCGAAGAAGTTCGACTACATCAACCGCGTTGTGAAACGCTTCCGCTTATGGTCTACGAGGGTACGTAGACACACTCTCCCCCTCGTTGCTATGCATCTCCATCGATAGATCATTGCGTGTGCGTAGATTTTTTTTCCATGCAACGATTCCCAACACGATGAGCCCCTTGTGGTTCCGTAGGAGGGAGGAGCACGTTGCACAAAGAGCAGAGAATCGTAGCACAACACGACAAAGATCACATGGGCGATTTACCCAGGTTCAGGCCGCCGTGAGGCGTAAGACCCTACTCCTGCTTTGCTGGATTGATGGTGGACTGTGGTTGAAACACAACGCTCTAGCACGGCAGGGTTGCCTCGGGGCTTGGGCGGCTACGCGCATATGAGTGTTCAAGGGTCTGAATCCTTTGTATGGTTGCCATGGGCCTCCTTTTATAGATCAAGGGTTCACCACAGTGGCAAATCAGTCATTCTGCACTGATTAGATAGCAAACCGTGCTATCATACCTAACTCTGCAGACATGGGAGAGCGCATTAAATGCGCCACCTAGTGTCATATCATGGCATGCCCGGAAAGCCTTGCCGGGCAGTTTGGCCAGCTTCTCTCCTACCTACTTGACAAGTTTCTGGACGGGTGTCATTTGGAGGTGATTTCCATAGCAAGTGGCTGCCATGTGGTAAGAAACAACCACGTAGTCACTTGGGGTTTAACACCGCACCGATCGATGACTTGCGTCGCTGTGAGGAGGAGAAGTGAAGCCTTGGCGGGGCAGTTTGCCTTCATAGGGCCCGGCAGGCCTGCAGGGACGGTCTTGGGGCTTGTCTTCGGTTTAACCTAGACCTCGCCAGGATCGCCTGGCTGGCAAGGGAGGTTTTCCTTAGTGATATCTTGCTTCCTTTGGCTTGACTTGGTCTTCTTGATCCGCACTCTGATTCCTCAAAGACCTGATCTTTCTTGCTTGGTCTGGTCTTGGATGCTGCAATCCTGCTCTTCGGCATGTGGTTTGCTGTCCATGCACAAGTCAGGGGGAAACATACACCCTTGTTTGTGTACCCCGACAATGTTCTAATTCAAGAGGTAAATGACATGCTTTTACATAAACCATTTTATGTGGAGACATACCCATCGAATTTTTATAAGCAGTTGTATAAGCCCATAGTGCATCATCAAGTTTCTTGGACCAATTCTTCCTAGATCTGTTGACAGTCTTTTGCAAGGTCAGCTTTATTTCCCTATTACTTAATTATGATTGACCACTAGACTAGGGATGATAAGGAGATGCAATTCTATGGTTAACATCATATTTAGCAAGAAGTTTACGAAAAGCACCATGAATGAAGTGTGAACCACCGTCCGTCATTAAATATCTAGTGTAGGATCAAAATTATGTCTAGAGGGGGGTGATTAGACTACTTGACCAAATAAAAATCTAACCTTTTCCCAATTTTAGTTGTGGGCAGATTTTAGCAATTTGCACAAGTCAAGCAATCAACCTACAAATGCAATTCTAAGAGTATAGTAGCGGAAAGTAAAACATTGCATAGGAAGGTAAAGGGAAGGGTTTTGGGAAGGCCAACATAATGGAGACACAGAGATTTTTGGCATGGTTCCGATAGGTAATGCTATCACACGTGCACATTGATGGAGACTTCAACCCACGGTGGGTAACGACTACGCGTGTCCACGAAGGGCTCCATCCATGAAGGGCCCACGAAGAAGCAACCTTGTCTATACCACCATGGCCATCGCCCATGAAGGACTTGCCTCACTCGGGTAATCTTCATGAAGTAGGCGATTTCCTAGCCCTTACAAACTTCTTGGTTCAACTCCACATCTTGACGTAGGCTCCCAAGCGACACCTAACCTATCTAGGAGACACCACTCTCCAAAAGGTAATGGATGGTGTGTTGATGATGAACTCCTTTATCTTGTGCTTCAAATCCCAACACTCAACTCTCTCTCTCAGATTTGGCTATTGTGGAAACATCATTTGAGTGGAAAGCAACTTGGGGAAGGCTAGAAATCAAGATTGTTGTTGTAGGATTGGTATATCTTTATCTCAACACATGAGTAGGTGGTTCTCTCTCAAAAAATGTATGGGGGAAGTGTAGGCACATTCTGATGGCTCTCTCACCTATGGAGAAGGGGTGGAGGGGTATATATAGCCTCCATACAAAATCCAACCATTACACACATTTGACACATCTCGGTGAGACCGAATGATTAAACTCGGTGGCACCGATTATTTCGAAATGTGAACGTTAGGAATCTTGGTTGGACTGACTGGAACAACTCGGTGGAACCGATGTGCTAGGACTTAGGGCAAACCACATCTCGGTGGTGCCGGTTGCATCAACTCGGTGAGACCAAAGTGAAGCAATCAGGCAACAGAGAATTGGTCAAGCCATCTCGGTGAGACCGATTGCAATTTCGGTGAGACTGAAATAATTGCAACTGATATGAGTGAGTTCTCAGGGCCATCTCATTGAGACCAAGACCTCGGTGAGACCAAACTGCTAGGGTTTCTGTCTGTGGCTATGTCATATGAACTCGGTGACGCCGGATAGAAATAATCGGTGGGGCCGAGTTGGAGTTTAGAGTTTTGACATATTTGGATGGAGAAAGTGGTTGAGGGTTTTGGAGGAATATCACTAAGCATTTGTGCAAGCAAGCCATTAAACAACACCTCATCCCCTTTTAATAGTATTGTCTCTCCTATGGACTCAATGTGATTTTGGATCATTAAAATCAAGATGGAGAGTCTTGAGCTTTTGCCAATATATGTCCTTAGCATTTTGAGGGGTCCACATCTCTAGTCAATGCCATGCCATTCATTGAACTTCCTGAAATATTTATCTTGAATGGATATTTGTTCAATGAGCTATATGTTGTTATGAATTACCAAAACCCCCCAGGGATTAGTTGCACTTTCAATCTCCCCCTTTTTGGTAATTCATGACAACATATAGATCAAAGCTTCCACAAATGATAAAATGAATGAAATACATTGTCGCTTTGAGAAGTATGTGATAAGCAAGAGCTCCCCCTAATTTTTTGCATTATTTAAAATTTGCGTTTGAATGTAAATGCACAATCGATTACAATCATGGGTCACATACATCTTGGTGGAGCACAGAAAATGATAGGAGTGGAATAACATGCACGCAGCACCAAATATACAAGTGAATGACCATACATAAACAATCATAGAGATAGGCATACAAGCACACATTAAATGTAGTATGATCAAACACATAAACACACATAGTATCTCATGAGCATAACACAATAAGTAGCACAAACCAAACGAAGTAGCAATGCAATAAAAACCAACAAGGAAACAAAAGACTCTCTCTCTCTCTCAGCCTATGATCTATACACTTCCTCCCCCTATGGTAATAAGTTACAAAACAGTTTGAGAACATATAGTGCTATATGTCACTCTAGGCATGATCTCCAGGAGCTCCTGAAGGGGTCTTCTGGCTTGTTGCTCCGGTGTGCATAGACGGCGTTGAGAGAACGGCTTCTGCAAATGCTTCAGCTGATGTCTATTGAGCAGGTGGAGTTGACACTGGTTGTGGCACTATGGTAGTGGCGGCAGGAGCAGAGTGAGTAGGCCTTGTGTCTGCAACTGGCTCAATAGTAGACCTTTGTGCCCTAGGCACTGTCTGGAATATGTCAGTGGTAGGTCCATCATCCCTGTCCTTAGCATCATCTCTCATCTTCCCAACAATGGATTGGATCTCTGTGACCTTGACATCAACATTATACATCTTATATTCCACTATCCGCTATAGGCTCTCTTGATTCTTGTTTAAGTTGGCAAAACTTCGCTCAATCCTCATAGTTGCTTCCAGCAGATATGTCAGTTGATGTTGCTTGGTCTTGAGATTCACAATGGATGCATTTGGAGCACTTGCTGCCTTTGCTGCTTTAGCTACCTTTGCTTTCTCAACCTTCTCTTGGGCCTCAACTGAAGTTGGATGGGAAGCATCAGTCACCACTTTATTATCCTCAAATTCTGGCCGAAGAGGAAGGTGCTCTCTTTGATGAAAATATGTCCTAGTTCCAATCTTGGAGTTGATAAGCATTTGTATGTGGGGTGCATATCCACAAGACCTCTTTTGATCAGCAACTATCCATTTGATTGTCTCAACAATCAGGCTCATGACCTTGAACTTCTGTGGTATATCAAACAAATGCAGCAGGTTGATGGAGTGGCCACGGATCATTCTATCATCTCCAGACTTAGGCAACAAAGTATGACTCAAGATATAGTTTGTAGTGGCCAAGCCAGCAAGCAGAAAGTATATCTAGCCAAACTTGTGAGTATCCAATGCTTCATAAGGAATGGCCTTGTACATGTGAGCCATAGTGTTGTGATCCATCATGGGTTTGCCATATACATCAATGTCATTCTCTCCTTCTACTCGGGCATTGATAAGAGCAACCCACTCTGAGATTGATGACTGGTATCTAGTGTCCTCAGTCATCCACATGATCTTTCCATCTGGATACAAGTGTGAAGTGGTGTAAAACTGCATCACCATTTCATCATTCCACTCGGTTAGCTTTTGTCCTGCAAAAGCATCAACACCTGTCAATCTGAAGTTCTCATGAACGTGGGGGAAGTAGTCTTCATTTGCATCAATGTGTTGGAACATGCGGTGCGCTACGCTACCACCAAATAAAATTTTCTACCGCACACCCAAGATCATGCTGTTGGAAATAGATTACGAGATCGGGTTTACCACTAGACGCGCAGTCACCGCAGCAGAACTATAGTTGGTGATGCGTGTAGTTGATCTCTCGGCCGTCTCCTCCTCACGTTGCCGATCTCCTGCGAACAGCGAAGACCCGCGAATGGTGATCTCCCATGAACGGCACCACGCGGTTCCCTCAAACAGTTCGTCCAAGCACCGCAGATGCGATGCCTCCAAGGTATCCACACGTATAGGGAGCAGCGTCGAGCGGCGGACTGCTAGGTCCGGTCGCGCGGCATGGGCGTGGGGAGTGGCGGCGGCTAACCAGGGTGAGAAAAAGATCAACCCTAAGTGGTGCGCCCACTCCCCTTTATATAGACGTCTGAGGTGGGCTCAACACTTGAGCCCAGTAGGAGTCCACATCCATTTTCCACTTGGATCCAATCTGAATGGGCTGCAGCCCCTTAAGTGTGTGACCCAATAGGTTCACGTACACATAGACACGACCAGAGTCGATAGTTGGTAGCGGCTCCCAACAGAACGTGCCAACTCCTATGTGTGCGTAAAGTAATTTTACGAAACTCCACAATGTGTCATATGCAACATTCCTTTTGCCTCACGATATTTGTTGTCAAGCTCAAGGCGAGTACTTGTCACCCTTGTGATAGCTCGACGTTGTCGGCGTTCTGGGAACGGGGGTCTCCAGACTTGCCTGCCTTCGGCCCACGGCGTGGCTAAGTCAGCGGGCCATACGACCCATCTTCATCTGCGAGGCATCCAAGACCCTCACGAGGCGGACGATGCAAGACCTCCTCAGGAGTGGCCTGGCCAGGCAGGCTCACGAGGAGCGGAGATATCAAGGCGGGGCAAACCTCACGAGGCTCTTGTGACGTGAGCCATGACGATCGAGACCAGGCGGGCGCCAGGCGGGCGCCAGCGCGCGCAGTGTCCTTGTTTCCTCTTTGGTGCTAAGGAGGCCAGCGTAGGCGAGGAGTACCGAGGCATCAGGCAAAGGTTGCCTTATTGGTGCAACGAGACCATGACCAGAAGGAAGCCAGGACGAAGGTCATCGTGGAGCCCAAGACGGCGTCACCACCAGAGCCTTTCGAAGGCGAAGACCACTTTTGTCAGGATAGCTTGTACTAGCTGTCCCCCTTCAAATTTGCCCGCCGTTGTTAGCTCCCCTCCCGCTCAATATTTGGGAAGAGGACCAGGGCCTATATAAGTAGGGCTAGCCACCACCGTAGGGGATAACTCACTCAGAGGCATCTCACCCACACAAGCTGGACGAGCACAAGAACACCTCAACCTCAGGAGGCTGTTCTTCCCCTTGTACTGTTCATCATCAGCCCAAGAGGCAATCCACGACCACCACACTGGAGTAGGGTATTACACCACAACGGTGGCCCGAACCAGTATAAACCTCGTGTCTGCCTGTGTTGCGAGTTCGTCGAGTTCGTCCATGAGATCTTAGCGAGCTAGGGCGTTGATTGATAGGAGGGAAAGACTTCGCGCGCACCCCAGAGTTCGAACCTTAAGGGTTTGCCGGGACCCCACATCCGACATTTGGTGCGCCAGGTAGGGGTGCGCCGGAGCTTCTTCCTCGACAATCGACTTGCCAACGCTACACGGTCGAGATGTCCGGCAACCCAAGAGCTGACTCCGACCGCTGGGCAGCCTGGCCGGCCCGGGCGACGACGCCTGCTCATGAAGACCTCGACCCCGCGCTCCAGGCGGTGCGGGCGTCATCCAACGCTGCGGGGCGCGGGCGGCGCGGCCAGGCGTCGTCCTCCCTCACTCCACGATAGGTACGAGCCGCTGCAAGGGCAGCAAGCCACGCCGCGGCAATGGCGCCGCACTCACGGCGAGAGCAGGCAAACATGCGGGCGGCACTCACCGTGGCAAGGGAGCTGCTGCGGTGCCGGCTGAATGAGAGCAGCCGGGACGCGCTGCTGGAACGCGTTGCTAAGCTGCTGGACGCGGCAGCCTCGGGAGTGCCGCCGTTCTGCTATCGACTCCCTTCTCAGGCCGTTACGGGGTCTCCTGGTGGGCCTCGGTGCAACCACGCCCCGTCGGGCGCGCATGGGGGCTTCGTCAACACCAGCGCGGCCGGTGGCGCCGGGGGCTCCGTCGCCCCATACCACCCGCGACAAGCACGGGCACAAGCGTCGCCCCCCATGGTCCCGGCGAGATGCCACGCTACTATCCTCAGGATGCCACGCTGGGCCGGGCAACATGGAGTGTGGGGCACTACAGCGAGGTGTTCGGGGTAACAGCCCCGGAAGCCTACGTGCCCCGCATGACGGACCAGGAGTACACACCGGAGGACGACCCCGGCTCGTTCGTTGGAGAAGATTGGGAAGAAGGGGCGCTAGGAGTCGAAGCCTTCCAGGAGCCGTCGGGGAACCGCCACGACCGCGTGTGCAACGACCACTGCAGGGTACCCCTTATCCCTCAGGAGCAAGCTTACGCTAACCATGAGTCGCAGGAGGAACAGATCACCACAACGGCTGGCGGCCCTAGCTTGGCGGCCTCCCTGCCAGCGGGGGGATCGTGTTGGGGGCTGCAGGAGAGGGGTCGGGAGCCAGCCCCTCCCCACGGTGCGCGAAGCCAGGGGACACCCGGAGGTAGGCCCTCTGCCGGGGAGGCTTTGACGACCCTTCCCCCGGCAGAGGACCTGTGGTCGCCGAGGGCACCGCTAGCGTCCCCTTTCCCCCCTTTGTGTCGTCCAGGTTGCCGGTCAGCTCAAAGGTGATCGAGGGTGGAGCAAGGTGGGGCCCTCGTCTGGCGATATGAAGCAAGGCCGGTACCTGTGAAGAAGGCCCAGTGCATGTGAAGCTCGCCGCCCGTGACACTCTCACGTAATAATGAGTTGGGGTTGTACACGCCCCGGAGTCTCAGGGGTGCCGGCCTCCGGCCCTGGGGCTCCCTCCCACGCCTGGTGGCGGCACTTAGCTCTGCGCTGGTGAGAAGACTTGAAGACCAGAAGACTAGACTAGGTGCCAGACGCGGCCATTTGCTTTGGATCTCTCTTTCTGTAGCTTTGCTTTCTGGATCTGGATTTAAGTTGAAGCCGAGTTTATTGTCGATGTGCGCGGGGGGTGCCTCTTCTCGTTCGAACAGTTTCTTGCTTTCTGGATTTCGTTTAGTCTGGGACTCATGTCTGTCGCCTTCCCCTCACGAGCCCCTCGCGAGCGGGACTGCGCGTAGCACACGTGCGCCGATCGCGCGCTAACGCTGCAACTGCCGCTTGCCTCTTGCGGGGCCACTTATGACAGGTCGACAAGCTCCGCAGGATTCTCAGAAACTCGTAGCCTCGTGACCCAGCTCGAGGCTGGTGCCGACTAAGGTAAACCACGACAGGGAACTCGCCCCCGGGCTCATGAGTCCACGAGGGCACAGATTCAATACCGCATAAGAAAGTAAAGGCCGCAACCTGCTTACATGAGGGACTCCCCCTCTTAAAATGCTCTGACAAGTTTTCCAAGGGCCACGCCCGAGTTTTTGCCTACAGGGTAAAACGACAGGGGGACATGGGATCAATCAGATATGTCAGTCGCTACATCGCCCTCGGACGCATCACTCACGTCGTCATCGTCTTCGTCGGCACCATCGCCGCCTTCGGCGACGCCTCCGTCGCCGTCATCAACCACGTCGCCTTTGTCAGCAGCGACCACCACCGCATCGTCATCAGTGGCAAAGGCTCTGACTAGCGCGTCCACGTTGTCCTCCACCCACCGCGCCAGTTCGCCCCGGACGGCCTGCGGTACGGGGGCAATGGCGGCGTCGAAGTCGAAGTCGGGGAAAGTGTTCCTGAGGTGGCTGAAGACGCGGGAGAACGCGCGCCCGAGCAGGCCCCGACTTCTCTCCTCCACGAGCCGACGAGCCCTGTCAGACCGAGCTTCCAGGCGCGTCACCACGTTGGAGAAGAAGGTCAGGTGGCTAGCATAGTCATTCGAATGGGGGGTAGGAGCATTCTCGTCGCAGATGTAGCCCAGGGCGGTGTTGGCCCTGTTCTGGAGATCTTGAAGCATAGGAGCATGCTCGCGCTCCAGCGTCCGACTTTGGAGCACTTCCGCCTTGTTTTGCCGTGCGACGGCCTCGGCGTCATCAACCCGCTTTCGGAGAGAAAGCAGCTCGGCGTGGGTGGAGGCCAAGTCCGCCTGCGCCATGACCAGGGCGGCAGACATGGCCTCCGCACGCCTCTCAGCCTCGTCCAACCTGGGCCTAAGGGCAGCAGCCCTGTCCGCACCCTCCGTACCTGCAAGCTTCAGCTTCAAGTCATACCTTCCCTCCAGTTCTGCGCGAACCTCGGCCACCCGGCGGTCCACCTCCTCCTGGACCCTGGCCTCACGAACCCTGATGGCATCTTTTGTTTGGGTGACTTGGCGCTCCCTCGTCTCCAATTGTTCAAGCTCGAGGCTGCGCTCCACGGCCTACAGCGCCAACGCCTCCGCGCGCTTCCGGACCCCTTCCTCCTCGACATACGTCCCCCTCAGCGATGCAAGGGCGGCTCTGCGCGCCTCCACCTGCTGCTCTAGGGACGCCCTCCAGGTGTGGAGCTCCCACGCGCGCTTCTCTGTGGCCTCGCGACGGCGGTCGGCCTCAAGAGCCTCCTCCGAGGCTCGGGAGCAAGCCTCGCAGGAAACCTTAAGAGACGCCTCAGCCTTCGCGTTGTCAAGATCACGCTGGTAGCGGCCAAGATTGATAGCCACCCTCAGCTTGCGCCATTCCTCCACCAAGCAAAGACCTTCAGCCTCAAGGCGCGAGTCGACACCCGCGAGCTCTTCACCAAGTCGGCTCATTGCGCCCATTGCCTCCTGGAAGAGCTCATGACGAACTACGCTCCGCCCGCGCTCGAGCTGAAACGCTCGGCTCACCTCGTCCTCCACCACGGGGGCTGCGGGCGGGGCGCCAAGCAGCGCACCACCTCTCGGCAGGGGGCTGGGGGCTGGCGCCGCACCTGACGTCAACCAGTCCTCGCGAGGAGCCCGAGCCAATCGGGGCTCGCTGCTCGAAGAGGAACCAAAGGCCGGAGCCAACCAGCTACTGTCCATGACCAAAGGAGGGGTCTTGGGCACGCCCGCCAAGCTCCACACCAAACCGTGGGGGAGGGGCAATAAAGCCGCAGGCTCAGCGCGCCCCAAAGGCAGAAACGCTCCCTCAACCGACCCTGCTCCAGGAGCGGCAGGCGGACCAGGAATGCTTGAGGACGATGGGGGAGTCGAGGAAGGGGAGGCCGCTCCTCAGGAGACGTAACAGCTTCAACGGGAGGAGCCCTGAAGGATTGACGTCAGGATAAGAAGACTGCACGCAAGAAGCCACGACAATAAGATACTTACACGTCAATGGCGATGTACTTCCGTCGCTTCAACGGCCCAAAAATATTGCTGCCGCTAGGGGATCCTTTCCTCTTGCAGAGCTCCTCGAAGTCAACGCAGAGACGACCGAAGCGCTGGACGTGACGGCCGGTGCGCAGCGGGGCCGAAGAAGAGCTGGGGAGGACAGCTTCAGGGGTGCCCGGTTGCGGCGAACAGACAGGCGCCATCTCACCAGAACCTCCCGAGGCTCCTGGAGCCTTGGCCTCGGGAGACGCATGCCGCGTCTCCTCAGTGACCGACGCCTCAGGAGAGGGGTCGCAAGCCCTCGAGGACGACGCCCCAGGATCACCACTCAGCATATGCTCCACTACGCTCGAGCCACCGGCCCCCGTCGGAGCTCGCCCTCCTGCACCTTCACCTGGGGCGAGCTCGGCACCGGCGGCAAGGAAGGGAACCACGTCCACGGGCTTCTCGCGGGACCCCATCAGGCCGAGTGGGCGCAACCCCCACTCATCGAAGAGAGGCATGCTCTCTACAATTTCATTCTTGTTCTTGCAGCGGTACAGCAGGCAATTCTTCCCAGGCAGTTCGGCCGGCAAAGGGACGCCCGTCAGGACCTTGAGCACTGTTTGCCGCGTCCCGAGAGGGAGCCCAGACTCCTGAAACCTCATATGGTCCTAACTCTTGAGCAAGGTCCACATCGGGCGGGAGTGGCGCTGAAGCGGAGCAACCCGGCGTTTGACGAATTCCTTCACCACCATAGGCACGGTCACGCCTCGCTCCTTCAGCTTCCCCAACCTGAACCAGACGGGTGCGAGTCGGGGGCTCTTGATCTTCTGATGGCCCCAGCCAGAGTTTGGAACAGCAGGCCCCGCCGGAGCTTGGAGCAGGGGGCTGAGCACGACGGCGTCAACAAGAAACCCACCGTGTACGGAACTCGCTCGTGGATGAAGGAAGTTCGAAGTCAACCCCCGCGCCCGCAGTCGCGGCCACGGCCTGGAAGCTCGCGCACCCCGAGCTTTGCTGAGGGTCGATCAGATGCAATGAGAAGAAATGGCGGATGAGGGCCACAGAAGGGGCGACGCCCACCATGGCTTCGCACACGAAGGCGAAGACGACGAGAAGAGTCACTGATTGAGGGTCAAGGTGCAACATGTGGATCTGATAGTGCTCGAGCACCGCGTTGAAGAAGGCGGAGAAGGGATGAATCAGGCCAGCCCACAGGGCATCTATGAAGATTGGATTTCAGTGGCCGCCCGCGCCATGCGAGTGCGAGACGCAGGCCAAGCCACCGTCTCTCCACACTCGTTGAAGGTGAAAGCAAGCATCGGATGCACCTTGTCCATGGCCTCGTCGTTGAGCACTCGGGATCGACCTAGCGCCGGCTCGACGGCCGGAGGAGCGCTTAAAGACAAGGGCTTCTTTCCCTTATCTACTTGTTTCGGCGACATGGCAGCGAAGCGGGTGGAGGGCAGGTCAGATTGGAGAAGAGAAGCAAAGTCTTGAGGAAGTAGGGAGATTGGGGAAGCAAGGCGCAGACAACGAAGGTAAAACTATGTAGGTTACGGGGGCCGCATAGCCAGGCGGATTCAAAGGCTTCGTGGGGAAGCGGAGACACCCACGTCCAATCAACCGCCACGCGTCAACCGAGGCCGCAGGCTTTTGGGGCCCGCAGTGCTCCGTACTTGACCCTTGGCCCTGCCACGAAGCCAAGCCCCAGCGCACCTTGGGCCTGGGGGCTACTGTCGGCGTTCTGGGAACGGGGGTCCCCAGACTTGCCTTCATGCGGCCCACGACGTGGTTAAGTCAGCGGGCCGTACGGCCCATCTTCATCAGCGAGGCATCCAAGACCCTCGCGAGGGGCCAAGCCTCGCGAGGCGGACGACGCAAGACCTCCTCAGGAGTGGCCTGGCCAGGTAGGCTCACGAGGAGCGGAGATATCAAGGCGGGGCAAACCTCATGAGGCTCTCGTGACATGAGCCATGACGATCGAGACCAGGCGGGCGCCAGTGTGCGCAGCGTCCTTGTTTCCTCTTTGGTGCTAAGGAGGCCAGCGCAGGCGAGGAGTACCGAGGCATCAGGCAAAGGTTGCCTTATTGGTGCAATGAGACCAAGACCAGAAGGACGGCAGGACGGAGGTCATCATGGAGCCCAAGACGGCGTCACCACCAGAGCCTTTCGCAGGCGAAGACCACTTTTGTCAGGATAGCTTGTACTAGCCGTCCCCCTTCAAATTTGCCCGCCGTTGTTGGCTCCCCTCCCGCTCAATATTTGGGAAGAGGACCAGGGCCTATATAAGTAGAGCTAGCCACCACCATAGGGGACAACTCACTCAGAGGCATCTCACCAACACAAGCTGGACGAGCACAAGAACACCTCAACCTCAGGAGGCTGTTCTTCCCCTTGTACTGTTCATCATCAGCCCAAGAGGCAATCCACCACCACCACACTAGAGTAGGGTATTACACCACAACGGTGGCCCGAACCAGTATAAAGCTCGTGTCTTTCTGTGTTGCGAGTTCGTCGAGTTCGTCCGTGAGATCTTAGGGAGCTAGGGCATGGATCGGTAGGAGGGAAAGACTTCGCGTGCACCCCAGAGTTCAAACCTTAAGGGTTTGCCGGGACCCCACATCCGACATACGTCTCTTCTCGAAACTGTGATATAGATTCCCGAACTGGGTTAGCACTTAACCCAAGTCGCATGGCCATGCTTTTCGAATCTGTTCACTCGAGAGGACCCTGAGAATAACTCTCCAAATAGGAGGGGCAAATCCCATGTTGGTTAACCATATCTCACGGCATGTCTCATGACTCACCCGAAAGCTACCTTTATAACTACCCAGTTACGGAGTAGCGTTTGATAGACCCTAAGTGAGTCAATCCTCATCCCGAGAACATGTGAGGACCTCAGGTCTAGGACATGGCATAAACATTGTACTTGAGACTAACAGATGACTATATCTCGCTGCGTCTCAAAGTGGGTCTTTCCGACTCGATGATCTCCAACCCCGAGCCCATACTATCGGTTTAGCATCTTGCTACCTCTTGAGCATGTGTTGGTTTTCCCTTGAAGAGGAAAGGGTGATGCAGCAAAGTAGCGTAAGTATTTCCCTCTGGTTTTTAAGAACCAAGGTATCAATCCAGTAGGAGTTTACACGCAAGTCACCTAGTACCTGCACAAACAAACAAGAACCTTGCAACCAACGCGATAATAGGGTTGTCAATCCCTTCACGGTCACTCGCAAAAGTGAGATCTAATAGAGATAATAAGATAAATATTTTTGGTATTTTTATTGTATAGATTGGAAAGTAAAGATTGCAAAATAAACGACGACAGAAATTGGCAAGTTGATGGAAAACTAATATGATGTAAAATAGAACCGGGGGCCATAGGTTTCACTAGTGGCTTCTCTCAAGATAGCATATATTACGGTGGGTGAAAAAATTACCGCCGAGCAATTGATAGAAAAGCGCATAGTTATGAGAATATCTAGGCATGATCATGAATATAGGCATCACATCCGTGTCAAGTAGACCAAAACGATTCTGCATCTACTACTATTACTCCACACATCGACCGCTATCCAGCATGCATCTAGAGTATTAAGTTCATAAGAACAGAGTAACACATTAAGCAACATGACATGATGTAGAGGGATAAACTCAAGCAATATGATATAAACCCCATCTTTTTATCCTCGATGGCAACAATACAATACGTGCCTTCCTGCCCCTACTGTCACTTGGAAAGGACACCGCAAGATTCAACCCAAAGCTAAGCACTTCTCCCATTGCAAGAAAGATCAATCTAGTAGGCCAAACTAAACCGATAATTCGAAGAGACTTGCAAAGACATCAAATCATGCATATAAGAATTCAGAGAAGAACCAAATAATATTCATATATAATCTTTATCATAAATCCACAATTCATTGGATCTCGGCAAACACACCGCAAAAAGCATTACATCGAATAGATCTCCAAGAACATCGAGGTGAACTTTGTATTGAGAACCAAAGAGAGAGAGGAACCCATCTAGCTAATAACTATGGACCCGAAGATATGTGGTAAACTACTCACGCTTCATCGGAGAGGCTATGGTGTTGTTGTAGAAGCCCTCCATGATCGATTCCCCCTCCGGCAGATCGCCGAAAAAGGCTCCAAGATGGGATCTCATGGGTACAGAAGGTTGCGGCGGTGGAAAAGTGGTTTCATGGTTCCCCCTGGTGTTTTTAGGGTGTAAGAGTATATATAGGCGAAAGAAGTACGTCGGTGGAGCTCCGTGGGGACCACGAGGGTGGGGGGCGCACCTACCCTCCCTGGGCCTACCTGCCTCGTGGCTGCCTCGCGGAGTTCCAGACTTCAACTCCAAGTCTTCTGGATTGCGTTTGTTCCAAGAAAGATCATCGCGAAGGTTTCATTCAGTTTGGATTCCTTTGGTATTCCTTTTCTGCGAAACACTGAAATAGGCAAAAAAATAGAAACTGGCACTGGGCCTTCGGTTAATAGGTTAGTCCCAAAAATAATATAAAAGAGCATATTAAAGCCCATTAAACATCCAAAACGGATAATATAATAGCATGGAACAATCAAAAATTATAGATACGTTGGAGACGTATCACATCTTCATGTGCATGACTTGTGAAACATAGTTATCAACCGAGTCGTATACTAGTCCAGGATATGTGTCCACATAAGCTTATCAACTAGGGACCATTAGAACAATCATCATACAATACATAGTTCCACAAACAAGTCACATACTTATTGATACATATCATTGATGATGTTCATGGACAATACAAAGGGCTCATGAATACATATAGAAATATCATCATCACATGATTGCCTCTAGGGCATATCTCCAACAGTCTCCCACTTGCACTAGAGTCAATCATTTAGGCACCGTATGCCGATGGAGCTCATGTGCGCCTCATGCTTCGACCGTGGGAGAGGCTTCGTCAATGGATCAACAACATTTGCATCTGTGTGTACCTTGCATATGTTTACATCACCTCTTTCGACAATGTCGCGAATAAGGTTAAAACGCCTGAGTGTGTTGGGTTTTATGATGGTTCCGTGGTTCCTTGACTTGCGCAATGGCACCACTATTATCACAAATAGAGGTCCAATGGATTAGACGCGCCCTCAACCACACCAAGATCAAAAATAAAATTCTTCACCCAAACACCTTCTTTTGCAGTTTAGAAGCCGCGATGTACCCGACCTTTGTTGTAGAATCAGCTACCGTATCTTGCTTGGAACTCCTCCATCTCACTGCACCTCCATTCAGAATGAACACAAACCCGATTGCGATTGACTATCATCCCTATCAGTTTGGAAACTAGCATCGGTGTAACTCTTTACAACGAGCTCATCCTTACCTCCATAAACTAGGAACATATCCTTAGTCCTTCTCAAGTACTTAAGGATATTCTTAACCGCTGTCAAGTGACTCTCACCTGGATCAGCCTGGTATCTGCCCACCACACTGAGAGCAAAGCTAACATCAAGACAAGTACATACCATAGCATACATGGTGGACCCAATAGCCGAAGCATACGGAATCCCATCCATGCGTCTTCGCTCATCAGGAGTCGAAGGACTCTGAGTCTTGCTAAGACTAATGCCATGTGACATGGGCAAGAAACCCTGCTTGGCATCTTGCATGTTGAACCACTTCAACACCTTGCCAATATACGCACTCTGGCTTAATCCAATAAGCCTTCTCGATCTATCTCTATAGATCTTGATTCCCAAAATGTAAGCTGCTTCTCCAAATTCCTTCATAGAAAAACAATTTTTTAATGAGTCCTTGACAGATTCAAGCATTTGAACATCGTTTCCAATCAATAATATGTCATCCACATATAAGATTAGAAATGTGATTGAGCTCCCACTAACCTTTTTGAATACACAATGATCACAGTCGTTCTTGATGAAGCCAAACTCTCCGCTTCATTAAAATGAATGTTCCAATTCCGAGATGCTTACATACCATGCTAGACTTCTTTGGATTGACAAAACCCTCAGGCTGTGTCATATACACATCCCCGATTAAATTTCCATTAAGGAAAGCCATTTTGACATCCATCTGCCATATCTCGTAGTCGAAATATTCTGCTATAGCAAGAATGATCCGAATTGATTTTGGCATCGCTACCGGTGAGTATGTCTCATCGTAGTCAACTCCTTGAACTTGTCCATAACCTTTAGCGACAAGTCTAGCCTTATGAACTGTGACATTTCCGTCAATATCAGTTTTCTTCTTAGAAATCCACTTGCACTCAATGGCTTGAATGCCATCTGGCAGATCAACCAAATTCCAAACTTGATTGGCATCCATGGACTTTAATTCGGATCTCATGGCCTCAAGCCATAACTCGGATTAAGGTCCCTATCGCTTCCGCATACGTAGTCGGCTCGTTGTTCTCCAACAAGGACACATTGCAGTCATGCAAATTCGCAGCCTTTCCGACCTTCGTGGAACCGGCATCGATTCCACTACGGGTTCCCTAACTAACTCTGGTGTGACAGTATCACCTACCGAAACGTCCCTGTGTGGTTCTCAAATTTCTTCTAGTCGGACCATCCTCCCACTAGCCTTCCGATTGAGAAACTCTTTCTCAAGGAAAATTCCATGTCGAGCGAGAAACACTTTGCCCTCTTCACAGTTGTAGAAGCAATATCCCAAGGTTTCCCTTGGATATCCCATGAATATGCACTTGTCCGATTTGGGTGTGAGCTTATCCGACGGGAGTCGCTTGACATATGCTTCACATCCCCAAATTTTCAGGAAAGACAAACTATGACTCTTCGCAGTCCATATCTCATATGGTGTCTGTCGGATTTCGGGTTCCGGCGAAACCCTCAAGGTTCGAACACTGGGGTGCGCACGAAGATCTCTCCCTTCCCTAGCTCACCCACTCCCCACGATCCCAAGGCTCGGCGCATCGAACCCGAAGAACAAAGGACACATGGTTTGTACTGGTTCGGGCCACCAATGTGGTGTAATACCCTACTCTAGTGTGGTGTGGTAGATTGCCCCTTGGGCTGAGGACGAACAAGTACAAGGGAAGAACAGGCTCCTGAGGAGAGGTGTTCTTGAGCTCGGTGAGCTTGTGTGGTTGGGGATGATATGATTCAATCCAGATCAGTTGCCTCCTACTGTGGTGGCTAGTCCTATTTATAGAGGCCCTGGTCCTCTCCCCAAATGTAGGCGGGAAGGGATCCAACAACGGCCAAATTTGAAGGGAGACAACCAGTACAAGTTATCCTGACTAAAGGTGGTGTTCGCCTGCCAAAGGCTCTGGTGGTGACGCCGTCCTGGGCTCCACGGTGACCTCCGTCCTGCCGTCCTACTGGTCTTGGTCTTGTTGCACCGATATGGAAACCTTTGCCTGACGCCACGAGACTCCTCGCCTGCACTTGCCTCTTTAACACCAAAGAGGAAACGAGTACACTGCGCGCTGGTGCCCGCATGGCGCCCGCCTGGCCTTGGTCGTCATGGCTCGTGTCACAGGAACCTCGTGAGGTGCCCCTCGCCTTGATCTCTCCGCCCCTCGCGAGCCAGCCTAGTGAGGCCGCCCTCGAGGAGGTCTTGCGTCGTCCGCCTCATGAGGCTTGGCCCCTTGCGAGGGTCTTGAGTGTTTGTTGATGAAGATGGGCCGTACCAGGCCGCTAGTGGAGCCACGCTATGGGCCGCAGGCAGGCAAGTCTGGGGACCCCCGTTCCCAGGACGCCGACGGTAGCCCCCGGGCCCAAGGCGCGCTCGGACTTGGCTTTGAGGCGAAGCCAAGAGGCAAGTGGAGCACCGTGGGCCCCAACAGCCTGCGGCCTCAGTTGACGCGTGGCGATTGACGGGACGTGGGCGTCCCCGCTTCCCCATGCAGCCTTGATATCCGCCTGGCTAGGCGGCCACCATGACCTACACAGTTATTCCCTCATGCTGGTGACGCACTTCCCCAACTCTTCCGCCTTCCCAAAACAACAACCTCCTCTTCCAATCCGACCTGAGCTTGGCCCTCCCCGTTGTCATGATGCCGAGCCGAACGGAGAAGGGGAAGAAGTCCCAGCCTTCAGCCGAGCCACCTCCAGCCATTGAACCTGCCGTTGGTCGGTCGTTGTTGCTCAACCAGGAAGCCATGGACAAGGTCCGCCTAGCGCTCGACGCCGGCTTCAACAAATGGGGGGAGACGGTGGCCTGGCCTGCATCCCACGCCTCTGTTGATAGGACAGCCACCGAGGTCCAATTCTTCATTGACGCCCTGTGGGCTGGCCTGGTTCCTCCTTTCTCCACCTTCTTCAACGCCGTGCTTTCCCATTATCAAATCCATATGCTGCACCTAGATGCCCAATCCGTCGCTCTTCTTGCCGTCTTCGCCTTTGTCTGCGAGGCCATGGTGGGAATTGCTCCTTCCATGGCCCTACTACACCACTTCTTCTCGCTGCACCTGACCGATCATTGGCAATGCTCGGGATGCCTGAGCTTCCAGGCCACGGATGCGACGACCGGCTCAGGGATTGACTTTGAGCTCCCACCGTCTACGAGCAAGTTCCGGATGCGGTGGGTGTTTGTGGACGTCGGCGTGCTCAGCCCCTGCTCTCGCTTCCGTCGGCGCCCGCTGTTCCTAGCTCCGGTTGGGATCACGAGAAGCTCGCTAACCCACGCCTTGCCTTCGTCTGGCTCTGGTTGAAGAGGATGAAGGGTCTTGGTGTTACTGCACCCATGGTGATGAAGGAGTTCATCCGATGCCGTGTCGCTCTGCTCTAGCGCCATTCTCGACCGATGTGGGCCATGTCCAGCAGCAAGGACCGTATGAGGCTCCAAGAGTCCAGGCTTCCCCTCGAGGTGCGACAAAAGTGCTCGAGGTCCTGACGGGCGACCCGTCGCCAGCCAACATGCCGGAGGAGGGTTGTCTCTTGTACTGCTGCTCAAACAGGGTGGAGTTCGCGAGGCAGATGCCCCCTTTCCATGAGTGGGGGCTGCGTTCAGTCGGTCTTGAAGGGCCTCGTGAGAACCCTGTCTTCGTGGTTCCCCTGCTTGCCACCGGCGCGGAGCTCACCCCAAGAGTGGGCGCAAGGGGGCGAGCGCTGCCGAGTTGATGTAGGGTGGAACCCTATATGGCCGATCTTTCACGAAAGGAGCGGATCCCTACTAAAAACACGAAGAACACACGGGGAATCACAAGGCAAAACACACGAGGAACTCTCAAACCAACAAGGTATAGTCACACATATGCTAGATCCTCGAAACACAAGGGAAGATTCAAGATCCAAATCCAACAAAGGACGATACAAAGGGTAACCGGTTCTTCTCCGTGAGGAGGTCTTGATGGGGCCACTTGAGAGGGGGTCTTGAATACAATGTGGATCATCTCCGTAGAGGGGCCGCGGTCTCTCTCGAGGAGCAGATCCGTATGGATGAGCAATGCTCTATCTCACATATGAGCTAAACCAATGCTAAACCTAGAAAGATGGAGGAGAAGGAGTATATATAGTCTAGGGGGGCGAAGGGGTACATGGGCTTCGGCCCTTTACTGTGCGCAGACAGGCAGGGCCGGATGTCCGGGTGACGGGCCGGATGTCCGGGCCTTCCCGAAGGGCCGGATATCCGGGCTGGTGGAGGCAGCTTCTGTAGGTTCAGGTGTGTGGCGCCGGATGTCCGGGCTTCTGGCCGGATTTCCGGGCTGGAGCTGGATATCCGGGGCCTGTAGATGTTGGGCGGCTAGGAGGCTGCTGAGGAGGATGCTCCAGGGGCCGGATGTCCCGGGTCCTGGCCGGATGTCCGGGGCCTGGGAGGTGTTCTTGACTCTTCCCGTTGGTTCTCTTCATCCATGGACTTGGCGACTTGTCCGTCTTCATGCACATCTCCGGGAGGGTCCTCTTGACACCTAATCATGCATAGCATATCAGACTTAGGTAGTAGCCATGTCTCGAGTTGATCATATGTGATATCACTAAGGAAAGAAGTCACCTCGTTCTTGAGAGCTGTAGCTCGTGCTCGTGTCATAGGTCCTCTTGGCTCTTGGTAAGACGATGGTAGGTCCATGGGGATGACCGCGGGATGCTCCGCATCATCTCCCCTCCCTTGGGAAAGATCCGACCTCAGATCGAAATCCTCATCACCATGGTAAGGGGAGAGATCTTTGATGTTGAAGATGTCGCTCACGGAGTACTTGTCGCGTGGGATGTCGATCTTGTAGGCGTTGTTGTTGTATCGCGCAAGCACCTTGAAGGGTCTGTCGGCTCTTGGTAGGAGTTTGGACTTGCGCTCGTTGGGGAAGCGTTCCTTGTGAAGGTGTGGCCACACAAGATCTCCAATGTTGAATATCATGGGTTGCTTGTTGACGTTGATCTTGGTCGCGAGTCGTTGTACTTGGCGCTCGATGGTATGTCGTGTATCTTCATGCATCTTCTTGAGGTAGTTGACTCTGGCACTCGCGTCCATGTTTGTGCGCTCTTGTAGTGGTAGAGGTAGAATGTCCAATGGGGACAACGGGTTGAAGCCGTAGACGACCTCGAAGGGGGACTTGCCGGTAGTCGAATGTCTTGCACGGTTGTAGGCGTACTCGGCGATAGGTAGGCACTACTCCCACTCCTTGATGTTCTTCTTTATCAACACGTGTAGTAGAGTGGAGAGCGTATGGTTCGTCACCTCCGTTTGGCCATCGGTTTGTGGATGGTATGCCGAAGAGAACAAAAGCTTGATTCCGAGCTTGGCACACAATGTCTTCCAAAAGTAACTCAAGAACTTGACGTCGTGGTCCGAGACAATCGTCTTTGGCACTCCATGAAGGCGCAAGATTTCCCTACAAAACAAATTTGCAACATGTGAAGCATCGTCTATCTTGTTGCAAGGAATGAAGTGAGCCATTTTGGAGAATCGGTCCACAACGACAAAAACAGAATCCTTGCCATTTCTAGTTCTAGGCAAACCAAGCACAAGATCCATGCTAATATCTTCCCATGGTTGGTACGGAATTGAAGAGGCATATCGAGTCCATGAGATTGAGCTTTAGACTTAGCTTTGCGACATGTAGAGCATCGGTTGGTGAAGTGGTTGACGTCATGAAACATCTTAGGCGAAAAGTAGTTCTTGGAGAGCGTGGCAAATGTCTTGTCGCGTCCAAAATGTCCCATTAGTCCTCCGCCATGAGATTCTTGCAAAAGCAAATAATGAAGAGAAGACTCGGGGATGCATAGTTTGTTAGCCCTCATAAGATAACCATCTTTGATGTAACCGCATTCCCAAGATGTATGCATCAAACATTTGGCATAAGGAATAGAAAAGGTAGGATCATGCTCATACAAGTCTTTTATATGCTCAAAGCCAATGACATTCCATTCAAGTTGAGTAACAAGCATGCATATACGGGAAAGCGCATCCGCCACAACATTTTCCTTTCCTTTGATATACTTGATGACATAAGGAAATGACTCAATAAACTCACTCCATTTAACATGATGCTTGTTCAACTTAGTTTGACCCTTAAGATACTTAAGCGTTAGATGGTCGGTATGGATGACAAATTCATGAGGGCGAAGGTAATGTTCCCATTCATGCAAAACTCGCACTAAAGCATATAGCTCTTTGTCATAGATGGGGTAATTGAGTTGCGCTCCAGAAAGTTTCCCACTAAAGTATGCTATGGGGCGCTTCTCTTGCGTTAACACACCTCCTATGCCATTCCACTAGCATCGCAATGAATTTCAAAAGGTTTGTCAAAATTGGGTAATGCAAGCATGGGAGCATGAGTAAGCAAATTCTTAAGCTCATTGAATGCGCTATCTTGCGATGGTCCCCAAACAAAGGGTGCATTCTTCTTGCTCAAAGCATGTAAAGGAGATGCAATAGTGCTAAAATCCTTCACAAATCTACGGTAGAAACCGGCTAAACCAAGAAAACTATGCACTTGTTGCAAAGTTGTTGGTTGGGGCCAACTCTTAATAGCATTAATCTTAGATTCATCAACATGAACACCCTTAGAACATACTACAAAACCCAAGAAAACAAGCTTATCAACACCAAAAAGGCATTTTTCCATATTAGCATAAAGACGCTCTTTTCAAAGAATTTGTAGGACAGTGCGAAGGTGGGTGACATGCTCTTTGAGAGATTTGCTAAAAACAAGGATATCGTCGAAGTAGACCACAACAAACTCACCAATGTAAGGGCGAAACACATAATGCATAAGACGCATGAAAGTACCGGGTGCTTCGGATAAACCCATAGGCATGACTAACCACTCATACAAACCAAACTTAGTTTTGAAAGCGGTTTTCCATTCATCACCCTCTTTGTATGCGGATTTGATAGTAACCACTTTTGAGATCAATTTTGGAAAAAATAGTGGCACCGCTAAGCTCATCAAGCATATCATAAAGGCGTGGAATGGGGTACCTATAGCGAACGGTGATATCATTTATAGGTCTACAATCGGAACACATGCGAAAGCTACCGTATCTTTTTGGCACAAGAATGACCGGTACGGCACAAGGACTCAAACTTTCACGCAGATGTCCATGATCGATGAGATGCTTTACTTGCCTTTGTATTTCTTTGGTTTCTTCGGGGTTGACTCGGTAGGGAGCCTTGTTTGGAAGTGGCGCTTCGGGGATGAGGTCGATGCGGTGCTCGATGCCTCGTAGTGGAGGTAGACCTGGAGGTAGCTCGTCGGGGAAAACAACTTGGAATTCCTGCAATAGAGAAGATAACACTAAAGGTAGATCGTGAGAGGTGTTAGCTTTTGGCGCCTCGTCCTTGCACAAAAGGACATAGTGCACACTTGATGGGTTCTCACACACTTCTCTCATCTCACGTTTGGTGGCAAATAGGACTAAGTTGTTCTTGTTGTTCATCGTGGAGGCACTCAATTTTGGCTTGTGGTGCTCACTCTCTTTTTGGTGGATCACTCTCTCACTATTCTCTCCACGATGGGTGGCTTGCTTGTCGGCGATCACTTGGCTCGGAGACATAGGTCGTAGCACATACTCTTTTCCTTTCATCTTGAAGCTATAATGATTTGTACGCCCATTGTGGATGACACATCGGTCGAATTGCCATGGCCGTCCAAGAAGGAGGTGGCACACAGTCATCGGAAGTACATCACACTCCAAAGTGTCTTCGTAAGCTCCGATCTTGAAAGAAACTTGTACTCTATGCTCGATTTGCAAAGTGCCGATATCGCTTAGCCATTGAACCTTGTATGGGTGCGGGTGCTTCATCTTGACCAATTGAAGCTTCGAGCATAGTTCTTCACTTGCTAAGTTGTGGCAACTCCCTCCATCGATGATGACCTTGACGAACCTTCCATTGATGCCGGCCTTGGTGTGGAAGATGTGGCATCGTTGGTCTTCGTCTTGTTGATGTTGAAGAGTCAAGACCTTGGAGACAACAAGAGCGGGGCTCGAATCTTCGTCACAAAAGACCTGATCATCTTCATCTTCGTTGTTCACTTGTCGGTGCATGGCCACTTGCTCAAGGGCTTCCATTTCTCCTTCACTCATTGAATCATAGGTTCCGTCGTCGTTGAGGATTATGGTGCGCTTGTTTGTGCATTCGAAGGACTTGTGACCTCGGCCGTCACATGTGAAGCATTTGAAGGAACTTGTCTTGATGGTCTCATCGGTTGGGGTAGATGATGATGAAGCTTTCGGCTTGAAGTTGCTTGAAGTAGGAGGACGACTTGAGGTTGTCGAAGTTTTCTTGTAACTTGACTTGTCGCCGTTGTTTGTAGATGGCTCGGTTGAGGTAGAAGGTGTTGGAGTCATTGACGCTTGAGAGTTGGAGAAGCCATGTGACTTGGATGAGAACTTGGCATATTTGATGTCATCTTGCACTTGACGTTCCGCTTTGGTAGCTTGGTGCACTACACTACAAAAAAAGACACATCCGTGACATTTTGGGCCGAATGAATTTTTTTTCTGTCATACTTATGACACTTGTATGACGATAATTGTGACAAAACCCGGTGTCATCATAGATGTGGTGGGGTCCTACTTCTATGACAAAAAATCATGACAGAAAATGGGCTTTTTGTCCTGGGAGGGCCGGAGACGCAGCTGCATGACATTCTTTGGGCCGTCCATGATGGAAAAAACCTTGGTAGAAGCGAGGGCGAGGAAACTATCGGGGTGTTCCCGGTTACAGTGGGTTGTCGGGGCCGAGCGATGCGCGTTTCTCTTGTACACGCACGCGCGTGGGTGCGAGGCGTTGGGCTCTAACTGAACCCGAGCGAGGCGTTGGGCTCTAACTGAACCCGAGCGATTGCACTCCAGGCTACGCGTTACTGAACCCGAGCGATCGATCGATGGCTGTTAACTGAACACGATCGAGCGATTCCTTCGCTACTGCTGCTAACTGAAGCCGATCGATGCTGCCTCTGGATGAACACTGAGTGTTGCGGGGGGGGGGGGGTTGGATGAACAGTTCCCAGTGGGGATGGATGAACAGGACCCCGTGATGTTGCCTCTAGATGAACAGGACCCCGATCCATCGAGCCGGTTGGGGCTGGATGAACAGGACCCCGTGGAGGGCAGGATGAACAGGACCACCCCATGGAGGGCAGGATGAACAGTAGACGGTGGAGGTCTGGATGAACAGTAGCCCGTGGAGGGGTGGTTGAACATGAGCCCGTGGAGAGGGCTGGTTGAACAGTAGCCGGTGGAGTAGCGCGCGGTGGAGGCTGGATGAACAGGAGCCCGTGGATGAACAGTCGCAGGTGGAGGCTGGAGGAGGTCGATGGTGGATGAACAGTAGCCCGTGGAGGCTGGAGGGGGTCGACGGTGGAGATGAACAGTATCCCGTGGAGTCCCGTTTTGCGGTACGCCACACCCCTCTCGATGAACAGGACCCTCGTTTCGACCGTAGCGCTCCAACACAAGTCCGTTTCCTCCGTTTTGCGGTACGCCACACCCCTCCCAATCAACAGAACCCCCGTTTCAACCGTAGGAGGTATGTTTCCTCCGTTTTGCGATACGCCAGACCCCTCCCGATGAACAGGATCCCGTTTTGAACGTGGCCGGTCGAACACAAGGCCGTTTCCTCCGTTCTGCGGTACACCAGGCCTTGTTTCCATCGGCTGTTCCGTCCAAGCCCTCCCAATGAACACGAGGACGCATTCCGTTCCGACCTAGCCGGTTGGCTCCCCATGAACACGACGACGGTGTTTCTCCGTTCCGACCCAGCCATGTACACGAGCCCTGGCCGTACGTATGCGTGAGTAGGTGTTCGAGACCCTGCCCGTATGTACGTACGTGGCCGTATTTTATTCTTCCACACTGGTCGCTGTACGTACGTGTACATGCTACGTGCGCGCCTCTACTACGACACGTGCGCGCCTCTACATCGACCAGTATGTACGTACACGTTCGCGACCAGAATGACAACGCTACGTACGCTTCGACCAGGTGGGTCCCGACTGTCAGGCACTTCCTTGCGTGCGAAGATGTAGCTGGTGGGTCCCAGAAGTCAGGGGGCGAATCATGTTTTTTTTGTTTTTGCCCGAACGCACTTCCTTGCGTGCGAAGATGTAGCTGGTGGGTCCCAGCAGTCAGGGGGAAACGTTTTTTTGCGAAATACGGTGGCCCGTCCGGTGGGTCCCCGCTGTCAGGTGGAGGAATAATTATTTTGCGCGTAATAAGGAGGCACTTCCTTGCTGCGGCCGTGGACCCAGCTGTCAGCCTCTCCACGTACAGTCCACGTCCGATGGAAGCCATTCCTTGAGCACGTTGACCACGCCGCCCCGAGAGCACCAGGGCGGTGGACGACGACGAGGCCTAGGAAGGGGACGACGCGGAGCCGGGGAAGACGCGGCAGTGGATGACCACGCGTAGAGGTGTATGAGGGTTCACTGGTTCACTGCGGTGTGAGGCTGCCGTCGCCGCAGAATAACAGGGGGTGTGGGTGAGTAGAGGGATGGCCTGGCCAGCGGTGGGAATAGTAGGGGGCGGTGAGGCCTCCGGGGCAGCACAGCCGGCCACGGGAGGCAGGAGCATGCGGCACGACCGGCGCTGCTTTGGGCGGCTGGAGCAACAAGACCAGAGGTTGAAGAAGCATTACGGCCGTTGGATGGACATCGTACGGTCACTGCAGCTAGAATCGTTCATATTGACTAAGTTGACAAAGCACTCCGTCCCCATCAACATAGTAGGCCCACAAGTCAGCCTCCCACCATGGTGGGTCCCAACTAGCAGGGGGAGTATTCATTTTGTTTGTGCGTAATAAGGAGGCACCTCCGGTGGGTCCGAGCTGACAGCGGGGGGAACGTTTTTTCGTGAAATACGTTGGCCCGTCCGATGGGTCCCAGCAGTCAGGGGGGAACCGTCTTTTTCGCCAAATACGGTGGCCTGTCCGGTGGGTCCCCGCTGTCAGGTGGAGGAATACTTATTTTCCGCGTAATAAGGAGGCACTTCCTTGCGGCTGCCGTGGACCCAGCTTTCAGCCTCTCCACGTAGAGTACTCTTCCGATGGAAGTTGTTCCTTGACCACGTTGACCACGCCGCACCGAGAGCACCAGGGCGGTGGACGACGGCGAGGCCTAGGAAGGGGACGACGCAGAGCCGGGGAAGACGCGGCAGTGGATGCCCACGCGGAGAGGAGTACGAGGGTTCACTGGTTCGGTTGCGGTGTGAGGCTGCCGTCACCGCAGAATAACAAGGGGTGTGGGTGATTGGAGGGATGCCCTGGCCAGCGATGGGAGTAGTAGGGGGCGGTGAGGCTTGCACGGCAGCACAGCTGGCCACGAGAGGCAGGAGCAGGCGGCACGACCGGCGCTGCTCTGGGCGGCTAGAGCAAGAGGGCCAGAGGTTGAAGAAGCACGACGGCTGTTAGATGGACATCGTACGGTGACTGCAGCTAGAATCGTTTATATTGACTAAGTTGACAAAGCCCTTGGTATGCGTGAACTTAGTAGGCCCACAGGTCAGCTTCCGAAATGGTGCGCCCAGATGTCAGGGGGAGGAATCATTTTTTGGGCGGGTGAAGCTAGAATATCCGAGATTGAAGAAGAAGCACGGCATCCGTTGGATGGACATCCAACAACCACTGCTGCTAGAAGCGTGTGTTGACTATAAGTTGACAAAGCCTTGCATACGCGTCAACTCTTTTTTTAGGGGATGTGTCAACTAAGTAAGGCCACAAGTGTGTGGCAGAGAACTTATAGCCCATTTGAGATTTGTAAGAATGTGCAGCCAATTTTTGAATTCTAATGGAATTTACTACAGCCCATTTACAGTTTGTTAAAAGTACAGCCCATTTCAACCAACCGTTCAAAACTGAATTCAATAAAATTTCCCACATTTTGATGGGATCCGAAATATTTTTATCCCTAAATTTCTAGTCAGATTAAATACAATTTCAATATAAATTTATATTACATAAAAATCCAACGAAACATTGCGCTCGCAACAATTAATGAAATTAAAATTTTCAATATCCAAAAATAATATTTTATAAAGTAATTACGTGTTTGGTGCATTTTTATAGTTACTGCCCAGTTTTTATAATTACATCCCATTTATTATTTCTTAAAGCCCATTTTCTTGTTAAGCCTAATGCATCCCTCCTAGGAAATATTTGCAGCCCAGCGGGGCGGAGAATAACAACTTGACCTTGCCTGGGTACTCCTAAAAAAAGTATAGCTGGGCTAGCCATTTTCAGCTTGAAAAAAATTAACATCTAGGCTAGATATCTGGCCTGGGCTAGACGGGCCACATCCCGCCCAGTTAATAGCTGCAGCGATGTTTTCGTTGTTGTTCAGAGGAGAAAAAATAATATCTGGGCTAAACATCGCTCAAGAAAAACTCTGCAGTGCTCACACCTCAAAAACACAAATACTGCTCGAGCTGCTTGGTCCCAGCTGTCGCCCGCTTCTTGTGCAATTCTCTCATTTATTGACTACATAGGTTGACAATGGTGTGCGACCCTGATGTCAGGTAACCAAGAGGAAGCAAAAAAATTTATTGTTTTATATACTAATAAGGAGGCACTTGCGTACATGCGGCTATGGCCCTGGTGGGTCCCCACTGTCATCCTCTCCAAGTAAAGTCATCTCCTCATCCTCATGTCCGTTGACCATGTTGACCACGCGAGACGGCGGCGCCATAGCGAGCGCAACAACTCGAAGGACGACGGAGAGGGCCTCGTGGGCCCTATGGATGGTCTGATACAGCGCCCGCTGCTCATTCGGGAAGCCAGGATCATAGGGCCACATGTCCGCGACGACATTGTCGTTCGCTTGTTCACCGGTGCTCATTGAGGAGACGGAGGTTGCAGCACATGTCCTCCTGTGCTGGTAGCTCTTCCGCCAATAGGGCATCGAAGTGTGGCTGCACCTGCTCTATGGTGAACACGGCATGAACTGGCTTGGACAGTGGCGCCGGCTCCTAGTCGGAAGCTACGTCCATCGTCTGATTGTCGTCGCTCAGCTCGGCGAGGTAGCTGGCGAGCCAGCATGTCCGGCTGCTGGACCGACCAGCTGCCAAGCACGAGTCTGAATGGCCTGGCCCACCGAGACCGCCTCCCTCACCCGCGCGCGCTTTCCGCCCGAAACGGTCAGCGCCGCCTGCCCCGCTTCCCGGTGCATGCGATTGCTCCGCCTTCAAATGACACAGGTGTCGTCCGTCCGTCCTTCTGCTGCCCACATTAATGATATGCGGTTGCCGAGGCGGCTACTCCGGCGCCACACGTCCGTCCCTCCGCCGCCCACCATTGCTATATAAACTGTTGCATCGGCCATAGCCGCAGTCATCCGCATCTGTTACTATTCTCCTGTCCACACCACTACTGCCCACCATGGCTTCCTCGCGCTCCAGCGCTCTTCGGGACGGGCAGACGACGGACCACAAGGATATGGCAGCCATTGCTGCCGACTGGCTGGCCGGCAGGCAGCTGGAGGACGACGACGTCCCAATGGAGAACATGGTAGTCGACGATCTGGCGCCAACCCCCTCCTCCGCGCCATCCTCGCCGGTGCATTGCACCATGACCATCGGCGAGGCCCGTGCCCAATATATGGACACGGTGAGGCAGAAGCATGAGGTGCAGTTCCGGGAGGCGCAGGCCGACGATGCCTACAACCACCATCTCCTCCAGGAGCACCTGTAGGCGGAGGAGCAGATCGCCGTGGAGCGGGCGGAGCAGGAGGCGCTGCTTGACTCGTACCACTCCGCCCGCGAGGGCCGCCTCGAGCGCTGGCGGTACCGCATGCGGGTGGCAGAGGCTGCGGCCGCCTACAAAGAGGGCGATGAAGTGGGCGAGGCGCTGTTTGGCGAGACCGAGGACGAGGTAGAGGACAATGCCGGCTCCGACGAGTCCCCGCTCCGCTAGCGTCGACGAGGCCCCGCGGTGCCAACAACGAGGCAGAGGACACCGCCGGCTCCGTTGAGGCCCCACCCTACCGGCAACGAGGGGGAGGATTTCCCCAGCTCCGCCGAGGCGCCGCCCGCCGGCAACGAGACCGAGGACATCACCGGCTCCGCCGAGGCCCCGCCCCGCTGCCAACGAGGCCGCGCCACACAGAAAAAGAGGAAGAGTAGAACACGGTAGGTCGCCACCACTCGGGTCCAAGTAAGGCCACCGCTACTACCCTTGGTTGAAGCCAAGCTAGGCAGGTTGACCACTGATGGCCGGTTAGCTTCTTGGCGGCGACGTGGAGTCGGAGAGCTATGTTTGAGAAGGACGCTCCTTCTACTTAACTGCTGGTGCAGTTGGCTGACTGACACATGGGCCCAACAGGCATCTGGGCCACATGTCAGTTACGCAACTGCACCTGCAGTTAAGTCACTGAAGCTTCTATTCGGCTCAGCAGGACAGAGGTGGGTAGCTTTGGTTAATTAATTATACCTCCAGCGCACCCCTTTTTAGTTGAAGAATGTATGAAATGTAATGAAATCCGGCATGTTTATATGAAATCCGACTGTGTATGAATGAATTTATTTTGATTAGTTCGAATTCTTGTATCACTGGTATTGGATGAACATGCAAAACAATACGTACTAACATTATTCCCAGGGTGATCACCTCGTTTGCAGCAGTTTCACATGTACTCCCTCCGGTCCTTTCTAGTCTGCATACAAGTTTTGTCTGCAGTCAAAGTATCTCTACTTTGACCAATCTTATAGAAAAAAGTATGCACTTTCACAATGTGCGAAGTAAAAAGGAACAGAAGGAGTACAAAGAGTTTGAGCAGCTTTTTAGCGTTCCTGTACATTGCAATCAAACACACAGGCCTGGCAATTCATAGAGAACATTCAAAACAATCGATGATTATGCATCTCAGCGATTCACATGTCAGAGCCAATATTTACTTCACAACTTAAGAATGAAGAAAAAATGGATCGATGCTGCTGACAGCAAAGGGCGTCCCATTCGAAAATATCAAACGCATGTCTTCTTGCTAAAATCAGTGAGCAAAATTTGACAAGGTTTTCCCATTCCAAAATATCAAATGCCTACGATTGTGGAATGGGCAGGGTTTGCCATCAGTTCGGACATTGACATGGCACCTCGTGCTAAATAAACCAGCTGTTCTTTTTGTGTAGTTCCACCAAAATCAACCAAATTCGCACGTAGCTTGTATGATTTCGCCCTTATATGTTGCAACACCTTGAACTTATCGGCACCTCCTTTCTTGTGGTGGAAATGAATGATTCAATGTATTCATGAACAATTTGTGCAGTTCACATAGAAATCAAGTTGAGCACCCTGTTTGCACAAATACAAAAAAAGTGATTAGTATAAAGCAAATTGTACTATGAATTGACAGTTTAAACAGGCGCCGACATGGTCCATGTAGAGCACACTTTTCAAAAAATGGAACTCACGCATCACAATAAGAAAATGGAGATTTCTCAGTCCTTCTGAGCTGAAGTTAGTTCATCGGGCGGCGGGGGCGGCTATTTGGCCGGTGGTGGCTGGTGGCTCAGGGGGGTGGAGGTTGAAGATGAACTGCAGGCCCTTGATTTCGTATCCAACGGCTGCAAAATCGACTGACCGGAGATGAAAAAGTCAGTAGACTGACCAGAGATGAAAAAGTCAGTCGACTGACGTGTAGCCTCACCTCTAGTGCATTCAGTTTCGACAATAAAATTCAGTTTCGATAGCAAAATTCAGTTTCGACAGTTAAGTTCAGTTTCGATAGTTAAATTCAGTTTCGACAGTTAAGTTCAGAGATGAGCGGCTGGTGTATACATCTAGCACTTCGTGGTTATGTATTTTACGTCATCTATTGGAGATGCTATTAGAATTCCACTCAGGTTAACGTTGTCTCTCTTGTCCTGATTCAGCCTCGGCGTCGTACAACTCACCGGAGCTGCTCCAACGACGAAACCCTCCATCACAGCGGAGCAGTACCTCGGGCTCCATCTCCAGACGCCTAAGATCTTCTTCCCCTCCTCCGACAGCCAAGTCAGCCGGAGCATCCTCACCGGCCAACCCAATCATGCTGAGATCGACATGGCTTCACCAAAGAGGTTGTACACTTGTTGCATATCTTTTTTACTCTACATGTTATATATATTGTCCACTGAGCACACGGAGTAACGGGAAATACGATCATTTTATCCTACTATATCACAAGCAGTGAGGTACCAGGCAACTTAGCTATCCGTGATGGACTCTCTTGAACGCCATCATTATTTATCTCTGCGCGTTTGAGCTGTGCATTTGTCGATGGCCCTGGGAGTTGAGCTAGTAGGGCAGTGGCCTGGGTCCAAAGTAATAGAAGTAGCACAAAAACATTTTTTAGTGTAGGCTTTTCCTTGCTCAAGCCTGCCTACTAGAATCGCCAGTGCTTGAAAGGAAAAGTGAATGAAAAACATAGGAATTGGAAAGTTTCGTATGGTACTACTTTTCATGAATTTGGTGCAAAGGAATGGAGCAAATGAAAACTGTAGGATTTATTCCTTTAGTGTCTCCTTGAAAGAAAAACCATAGGAATTTTAATTTCCACTTGTCCTCCTTTTCAAATTCCTATTCATGAAGCACAAGACTAAGAGATAGTAGCATATTAGCATTATAACCGTACATTTTCTTGTGGTTTGACTTAATCTCACCATGCTTCTTTGCATCCTGTGATCTTCCAATTCTTGTGAACCAAACACCCAGATTGGCAGAAATCCTCTGTTTTTAAATTCTCTATTTTGCACGTGCATTCCTATCCTATTCCTGTCTATTTCCTATCCCTGCATTGTTAGAATCCTCAAATTGAAACAAGCCCTTACACAAAATACTTCTATTATAGATATGTGTCAAAGAAAACCTTGTGTGGTTTGTCCTGCTCCTGCGGTGCTGTGTTCCACCCCAGCTCAGCTGCTCCAACGACGGAAGGGTTCACCACAGCAGGGATCCGCTCTCCAGATTGTCTTTCACCGCCTCAGATCTTCTTCCCCGCCGCCGGCAGCCACGACGACTGCATTACCATCATCAAATGAGCAGATGACCTTGAGGACTACACGGGTCCGCAAGAGAGGTCACACTCTTCCGTGTCTGCTTATGTTATGCATCGCTTAATATGATGACATGCTACTTTATCATCGTGTTCACCTATTAGACTCCGAGTCAGGTCCAAACTTATGCTGAAACTTCAGTTTTTAAATGGTTGTGGGGTACATATTGGGGCAGCAATCAGTACTATTTGTCTACTATCTGGTTAATCTCGGTTGTCTACTATGAGTTTCATGTTGGGTGCAAACAAACATTAAAGGAGCCATTATCTGTATTTTTTAACTAAAGCTATTATCTGCCTGCTATCATTGGTTTTGGGTCTATCCACAGTTTGCTACCATCACTCTGGATTTGTGCATGCACTCCTTACATAATCTCACTATGTTTTATTCCTATGCATGTCAGTTATTGTACACAATGGAACTGGGCATGTAGAGCAAAAGAGACGAGCCTTGCATGGCAATAAAATTTCATGCAGACGTCGCTCCATGGTGGGCGCAAAGGCAGCCCCCCTCCACCCATTTCGGATCGTAATCAAGAGGAAGATAACTGTTTTGAGGGGGATTCAAAAGCGGAAGACCACTCCTATTTACCCCATGAGGTCTTCGCTCTAACTTGGCATCCTGATGTTGGTTATATCATGCATATGGTGCCTTGCATTGCTTACTTTATACATCAAATATGTCAACTGCTTAGCTTAGACATGCTTTGTGGGAATGCCATCTGTTTAGTTTATTCATCGTTTATGTGAATTATGCAATGCCATCTTGTTTAGCCAGGCATCATATATGTGAATTTTGCAATGCCATCCTGCTTAGCCAGTCATCTTATATGTGAATTATATCAGGCCATCCTTTTTTTGTTACGTATTACATTTGTCAACAATGTTAGTACATTCCACTACTCTTCGTGTGCATCAGCCATTTGACACGGTGATGGAAAATTCTGGAGTGAAAACAAGGTCTTCAGAGCAGACTATGCTATCTGACGAAGCGCATATCTCGCTGGTTACGGATAGCTCCTCAGAGGAGGATTCAGAGACAGATGACACGTCCTATTCCCCCCCCCCCGAGGTGTATGCTCTAATTAACTTGGCAGGGTTATGTTGCTCATATCGTGCGTATGGTGTCTTGCATTGCGATGTCATTTGATTAGTTTAGACATGCTTTGTGTGAATGCCACCTGTTTAGTGTCTAATTACCATATATGTGAATTATGCATTGCCATCTTGTTGCAAGACATTATATATGTGAATTATGCAATGCTATCTTGTTGCAAAGGCATTATATATGTGAATTATGCAATGCCATGTTGTTGAGCCAATCATCATGTATGTGAATTATATCATGCTATCATTTTTTTGTATTACGTGTTACATTAGTCGACAATGTTTGTATTTTCAACTACTCTTCCTGTGCATCAGCCATTTGAAGCGGTGATGGAAGTATCTGGAGTGAAAACAAGGTATTCAGAGCAGACAATGCTACCTGCTGAAGCAGACATCTTGCTGGATATAGAGAGCTCCTCAGAGTAGGATTCAGAGACTAATGACCAGTCCTATTTCCCCCTAAGGTCTATGCTCAAACTTGGCAGGGTTATATTACCCATGTCATGCATGTTGTCTTGCATTGCTTAGTTTTTACATCATATATGGATTGCCATCTGCTTACTTGCTTACTATATAAATCATATATTTGAATTATATCATGCCATCATGTTTACATACACAACATCTATCTGAATTATGGCATGGCAACCCATTTAATAAATACATCATATAGTTATATCATCTCATCATGCTTAGTGTTTGCAGTCATCATATTTTGAATTATGTCATTCTATCCGGGAATTATATCATGTTTCCACAAGCGGCATGTATGTGAATTATGGCATGCCAACCTATTTAATAAACACATTTTATAGTTATATCATGTCATCCTGTTTACATAGTCATCATATTTTGAACTATGTCTTTCCATCTTTTTTAGTTAGCCATCATAATGTGAAATTGTATCATGCTATCTGTTTAGTTAGCCATCATATATGTGAAATTGTGTCATGCTATCCTGTTTGGTTAGAAAACATAAATGTGAATTATTTCATGCCCTCTTTTATTCCCCACTATCCATTGCACCTGTCTATCATACAATGTATGTACATTCAATTACTTTTCTTGTTTATCAGCCATTTGAATTGACGAGGGTGATGGCAGTATCTAAGGGAGTAACAACACGGTCTTCAGAAAAGATAGTGCTACCAGTTGATGCAGATAGAACCACGGTTGTACTTGCCCAAGAACCAGCCCGACCACACATAACCCAGACTCTCGCAGATTGTACCCCTACCCAGTTGGACAGAGAACCAACTACACCCCTTCTAACCCCAACCCCAGCAGATAGTAACCCAGTTCCAGTTGACACAGCACCGTCTCCACCACAGAGCACCCAAACACGAGCAGTTAGTAAGGGAATTGCAGTGCCCAAAGCACGAGGACCACCACTCCGAATCCCAACTCAACGCTTAAAGGAGAAGAAGAATTATTCTCAGGTCAGGTTCTGCAGCTATGGTTCATACTCCTTTGCTCTTGCATCACTGTATTTACTAAGACCAACTATTTTCAAATTTGAAGGATGGAATTGAAACTCCAATGGCGCAACAGGTATGTTTTAAACTTGTTTCTTTAACTGGTTTGCTGTTGTAACTTGCTCTATATTGATTTCAGTTTCAATTGAATAAACAGTTATGTTCTCATGTCATGCACATTACAAGTGTCTCTATAGTTTCCCACACTTATATTCTGTCTATTCTGCTTTGTCTTGAACAAATATTATTTGAACTATGTCTCTATCTTGATTTGGCAACAAAAACTAGAATGATATAGACCATAAAGTGACCATGGTACATAGATATATGTTTGTTTCGTGCTGTTATCCTATGCACTTTACTACTTAACTGATTTACTAAAATGAGTTTCATATACAACATGGTAAACCTTGATGTGTCTACTTGTTTCTCTTTTAGAATGCGGAGAAAATATTGGAGAACAATACCCCGTTATGCAATGGTGAAGGAAGTAATGCAGATAAGGTTCAAGATAGTGAGACATCCCTGTTGGTCTCCAAGAAAGCTGATAAAAACTACCTTGACGACAGTGAGAGAACCCAGAAGTCCTGTCTTGATGTAGTGTTCGAGTTACTGGCCACTACTGCTGGCACAAGCTCTCTGAACTCGCTACCTGAATCAGTTCGTCTTCTTGAGTCTCAGCTGCAAGTTGAAAGACATCGATTAGATGTGTTGCGACAGGAAGCTGAAGGACTGAGGAAGTCCCTGCAGAATTTCGATGCATACTTTCTGGTGCAATAGCAAGCGCTGGAGGATTTAAGCGCCAAACAAGAGAAAGTTAATAAGCTTGCTAAGCATCTTGCCAGCATTATGGGTACCCAGGATATTGTTTCTTGAGATCTTCTGAAGTGGTTTCAGTTCTGGACTTGTTTTGCTGTGGCGTTTATTTGCACTGGTCGCCAACTTTGACAACCAGTGTATATGATATGCTGCTTTGTTCCCTATATTTGCACTGGTGGCGAACTTTGATGCCCAGTGGATGTAATATGTGTAATAGCCGTGATAGCCTAGCGTAAGTTGCTTGCTTATTTATTTCCTTGTTTTCTTGTTTATTTGTTTGCTTGTAGTCAGTGCTGTTCTTTTTCCGCGGTTTGGTAGTGGCCGCAATAACCTATTTTTTAAAACTAGGCCACAATAACCATGGGCTACATATTTACTGTAGTGACACTAGGCCTTCTACGGGCCGTAGAAACAATGGGCCTTCTATGGGGCATAGAAACAATGGGCCTTCTATGGGCCGTATCATCAATGGGCCTTCTACGGGTCGTATCATCAATGGGCCTTATACGGGCCGTATGATCGATTGCCCAAACATGGGCCAATAACATTCCGCTTTATGGCCGTAAACGGGCTAGAGTTGGAATCGTCCGTTCATGGGCCGACCATAATGGGCCGTCGTTAATCGGCCGTATTTGATGACTCTATGAAAACGGCCCAACAGATTAACGGGCCACAAACGGGCCGAGTGTAAGCACGGGCAGAATTTGGCCCACAAGCAGAAAATGAGAGTAACGGGCCGTAAGTAACCGAATGCTGGAAATGAGCCCACGAATAAATGGGCCATAGAAGGCTGAAAGATAACATGGGCTGGAAAAGACGGAATAATGGGCCATTAATGGGTATAAAGTGATACACTGTTCATTACGGGCCAGTTTTACCACGGGTTGTTAATGGGCCGAGGGTTACTAAGGGCCTCATATGGGCCAAAAGACGTCATGGGCCATACATGGGCCGGGAGTTAAAATAGGTTGGAATTATATTGGACGGCCCACATGACGCTACTAGGCCTAATTCGGATAGGCCGTAAACGGGCCCTGGGTTAGCGGGCTGTAAATGGGCTATATGCGAACATGACGTTAACAGGCTTGCCGTGGGCCAGCCCGCCACCTTTTTACCAAGTCAAACGGGTCGGCCTTTTCATAGGAATGGGCCTCTGTTGGGCCGTGCCACGTGTTGACGTATAATAGGCGCTTTGGGTCCAATGAGTGGATGACATCTGTCCCAACGGTGAGCCGACACGTGTTTCCTCCAGCCAAAGATGATTTTACACGTGGAAAATCCCCATTGGTCGGGGTGTTAATGGGTTATCGGATCCAAAACCGGACCCGATAGCTTAACGTTGTTCCGTTACGGTGGATTCCACGTGTGAGTCATCCTTGACGAAAGCACTTCTGCGACGCGCGATTTATCGTCATGGAAGTGGACACTTCTGTGATGATAATTTTGGTAATGTCTTGGAACACTTCTACGACAGCACAGGTATGACTATCTTGATTATGTCATAAATTTGTCATGGATGTACATGCATGACAGAAAACGTGACCTACTGTGACAAACACGTATCATCACGGAAGTGTTTTTTTTGTAGTGCTAGCTCGATGAGGTTCGAGTATGCTTGGAGTCGGCGATCTTCTTGTTAGGATGATTGAGTCCATTCAAGAAACATGCCATAGTTTGCTCATCATCTTCCGTGACATTGGCTCTTATCATGGCAATCTCCATTTCCTTGTAGTACTCTTCAACGCTCTTGGCTCCTTGCTTGAGTAGTTGGAGTTTCTTGAAGAGGTCGCGGTTGTAGTAGTTTGGCACGAATCGTGCTCTCATGACATCCTTCATTTGTGCCCAAGTAGTGATGGGTGGTTCACCTCTATCCTCTCGGCGCTCAATGAGTTGTTCCCACCAAATGAGGACATAGTCTTGGAACTCAAGGGATGCCGTTGTGATCTTCTTCTCTTCTTCGTAGTTGTGCAAGCGGAAGACTTTATCAACCTTCAATGCCCATAATAGGTACTCCTTTGCTTCCGAAAAACTTGGGCATGGTGAAATTTACCTTGCCGTATCGTTGCTCGTCATTGTGTTGGGGTCGGGGACGATGACGCCCGTTTCGTTGAGGATTGACAATCTCATGTTGCTCTTGGCGAGGAGGGTTGTCGACCTCATGTTGCTCTTGTCTTGGAGGATTTCCATTGTCATGTTGCTCTTGTTGAACTTGATGTTCTCGGCGAGCTTGTGGGGAGCTTGTCGAGCTTGATGAGGAACTTGAGGAACTTGACGATGCACACGTGATTGATAAATCCTTTCTTGAGCTTCGTAGCGAAGTGCTTCTTGATGTAGACGAGCTTGTCGGCCTCGGTTGGCTACGACACAACTTGAATCTCGAAGGGCACGTTGCGCCTCAAGTGCTTGAGCTTCACGAAGTTGTTGTTCTTGACATTCTGCCTCGGCGTCTTGTGCATCTTGATGTTGTCGCGCTCGTTCCTCTTGTTCTTGTTGTCATTGGCGTTGCCGTTCTTGTGCATGCGCAAATGTAGCTTGATTTTGACGGTGTCGATGTTCTTGCACGCGAGCTTGCTCTTGACAGTCATTGTCGTGTAGAGGATTGCGGTTTGCTTGACGATCTTGACACGCAGCACGACGAAGAGTGTTTGATGTCGGGGTACTTGAGCCGGAGATAGTGTCGTCGGAGTGTCGACTCGAGCGGCTCCGTCTTGAGTAGGACGAAGTGGTAGAAGAGCGGTTGACCAACAAGGCATGAATCTCGTCCATTCTTGCGTCATTCTCATGCTTGTGCTCGTCGAGCTTGTTGTCGAAGTAGTCTCTTGTGCGTTTCTCGGAGAGTCGCAAGTCGGTGGCGAGGTTGTCGATGCGGTCGCTCATTGCTACTTGCTCTTCATGCAAGGCTTGTTGTGTACCAAAGAGGTGTAGTTTGGTGACGTAGTTGTTCGGGTCGTCGTGTTGCTCAAGGAAGAGTGGGTTGGTAAGGTACTTGGCCTATCCATCATTCCAAACAAAAATATGTGAGTGGGAGAAAGAGAAGAACTTATACCAAATGTACCTTGACCAATGTTGAAAATGGATCAATGATCACTCCAATGTGGAACAAGGAAATAGCACAATTGGTACCAATTCTTGTCGGTTGATTTCGTGAATGTATTTGTGGAAATATGTGTCGATGACATCTCAAACAAAATTTTGCATGCAATGTGTGTGAAATGGAGGCCTATCCATATCATATATAGAGGGTCGGGCGATCCACGAGAAGAGAGGGACGGGTCATAGATATCGATAGAGTCGAAGAGAGGATCAAGTGGGTGGGTGCGAGATCGATGAAGAGAGCCATCAAAATTGTGTGTGTGTGCAAGTCAAAGATATAGGGCAACTGACCTAGCTACCGGAACGTCAGAGGGCACAGGTCAAGTTTGTGTGTGGCAGGGAGACATGACTAAAGCACTCGATGTATCGGTGTGTGTGTGTGTGTGCGAGGAGGTGGGTGGAGGGGTAGTCAGAGGCCTAACTATAGAGGTAGAACGACTCGTATATGTGTTGAGAAGGAGAGACCCAACTATGTCTTGAGGGAGATCGGTCAACGTCCATACATAACTGAAGGACGGGAAATAGGATGGGACAGAGAGAGAGAGGAGAGAGAGAGAGAGGGAGGGAGGGAGAGGGGTAGAGTGCTGGATGGGTGATGGAGTTACTTCTTGAAGATGGTGGGAGAGGCCTACTAGACAAACTGAGGCTGGAACTGCAATATTATCAATAAGAGTGGGGATGTGTTTCTGTGTGTGCCTGTGCGTGATAGATCTGTCGGGACACATCCATGGATGATGAAGGGGAACCATGTGTTTGGTAAGCAAACCTAACTAGATCGGTAGATCAATTGTTGTTTGTCGGAGGAAGGGAGAGACACAACTAATGAGGTAGATCGATCGACGCGTGGGGAAAAACGAGTTATAAGGACCTAGCTACTCTTCGGTAGGAATGACATCCTCAGTTGCCTTGAACTTGATAGTTTCCTCAGGTGCTGGTTCATCTATCATAGAGGGTAGGTGCTCTCTTTGCGAGCCATTAGTTTCATCGAACCGCACATCTACAGTTTCAACAACCTTGTGAAGAACGGTGTTGAAGACTCTATAGGTGTGCGAGTCCTTTCCGTAACCAAGCATAAAACCTTCATGTGCTTTCGGTGCAAATTTAGCATTGTGATGAGGATCTCTAATCCAACATTTAGCACCGAAGACTTTGAAATAACTCACATTGGGTTTCTTGTCAGTGAGGAGTTCATAGGCAGTCTTCTTGAAGAATTTGTGAAGATATACTCTGTTGATGATGTGGCACGCAGTATAAATTGCCTCAATCCAGAAGTGATGAGGCGTCTTGTACTCATCAAGCATAGTGCGAGCCATCTCAACAAGAGTTCTGTTCTTGCGCTCCACGACGCCATTTTGCTAAGGAGTGTAAGGAGCAGATAACTCATGAGTAATACCAAGTTCATCAAGATAGTCATCAAGACCAGAATTCTTGAACTCAGTTCCATTGTCACTTCTGATGTGCTTGATCTTCACACCAAAGTTGGTTGAAGCCCTCGAGGAAAATCATTTGAAGACTTCCTGCACTTCATGTTTGTAAGTAACAATGTGTACCCATGTATAGCGAGAGTAATCATCAACAATAACAAGGCCATAGAGAGATGCGTCATTTGTGACAGCTGAGTAATGGTTAGGACCAAAGAGGTCCATGTGAAGCAATTCGAATGGTCGAGTAGTGGTCATGATAGTCTTTGCTAGATGCTTAGCCTTGGTCATCTTTCCAGCTTCACAAGCTCCACACAAGTGGTCCTTGAGGAATTTGACACTCTCAATGCCAATGACATGCTTCTTCTTCGCAAGCGTGTGCAAATTCCTCATGCCTGCATGACCAAGTCGTCGATGCCATAGCCAACCTTCTGAAGCTTTTGCAAGTAGGCACATGGATGGTTGCGGTCCTGTAGAGAAATCAACAATATACAAGTCTCCTCTCCTAAAGCCTTCGAAGACTTTGGAATTGTCAGCTTCCAAAACCACAACACAACGATACTTGCCAAAGACAACCACCATATCTAGATCACAAAGCATGGAGACAGACATAAGATTGTATCCTAAGGACTCGACAAGCATGACTTTGTCCATGTGTCGATCCTTTGTGATCGCAACCTTACCTAGACCCAATACCTGACTTTTGCCTTTGTCAGCGAAGATGATATGCTTCAGATGCGATGGTGATAATGGAGCATCAACCAATAGATTCTTGTCACCAGTCATGTGATTTGTACATCCACTATGAAGGACCCACTCAGTGGCTTTGGGTTGATCATCCTGCAGATGAATTAGTGCAGCTTACGAACTTCATATACTTCATCAGTGAAGAATATGACATCAATTCATCAGATCAATTTCATCAAGCAATAGAACAGATAAAGCAGTATGAGGACGTGAGAAATGAAAGTTCATTTCTTCATGATTAGTCTGCGTCCTTTCAGGCACACTTCAGGTCTCCAGCAAATTCTTCAGACGTTTGAGCACGTCTGGAGACCTGACCCTGCAGAAGAGATTAGTTCTTTTTCTTCACCACCCACATCTGAAGGGGTGGCAAAGAGTTCATCACTCTGCGAGCTCCATATGAGAAAGGTGGCATAGCAGCCAATCCGTTTTGTTTCACATAAGAGAAGTTAGGGTAAGCATATGAATAAGCAGAGAAATTCTTCGAGGACTTATGAACATAATGATTAGAAGAATAATGCTCATATTCGTAGGCCTTGGCTCTTCCCTGCGAAACAGAGTTGTTAGCACGATGATGTTCATGTGAGGACTTTGATCCTCTTGAGGAATTTGATCCATGTGAGGAATTTGGTCCGTATGAGGACTTGGATCCATATGAAGAATTTGGTTCATATGAAGAATTTGATCCGGGCTTCCTATTCCTCACTGGTGGTGTCATGAGGACATTCACCTGAAGACTTTCAAGGCACCTTTTGGGAACCCAGATTTTCTTCATAGGGGAACCGTTCCTGCAGTTAGTGCCAACATATCTAGCAAACTATCAAGTTCAAGGCAACTGAGGAGTTCAAGGCAATTTGCCGACAACGTTTGTATATTCAACTGCTCTTCCTGTGCATCAGCCATTTGAAGCGGTGATGGAAGTATCTGGAGTGAAAACAAGGTATTCAGAGCAGACAATGCTACCTGCTGAAGCAGACATCTTGCTGGATACAGAGAGCTCCTCAGAGGAGGATTCAGAGAGTGATCACCAGTCCTATTTCCCCCCTGAGGTCTATGCTCAAACTTGGCAGGGTTAAATTACCCATGTCATGCATGTTGTCTTGCATTACTTAGTTTTTACATCATATATGGATTGCCATCTGCTTACTTGCTTACTATATAAATCATATATTTGAATTAAGTCATTCCATCATGTTTACATACACAACATCTATCTAAATTATGGCATGGCAACCCGTTTAATAAAGACATCATATAGTTATATCATCTCATCCTGTTTAGTGTTTACAGTCATCATATTTTGAATTATGTCATTCTATCCGGGAATTATATCATGCTATCATGTCTCCATAGGCGGCCTGTATGTCAATTATGGCATGCCAACCTGTTTAATAAACACATTATATAGTTATACCATGTCATCCTGTTTACATAGTCATCATATTTTGAACTATGTCTTTCCATCTTTTTTAGTTAGCCATCATAATGTGAAATTGTATCATGCTAACCTGTTTAGTTAGCCATCATATATGTGAAATTGTGTCATTCTATCCTGTTTGGTTAGAAAACATAAATGTGAATTATTTCATGCCCTCTTTTATTCCCCACTATTCATTGCACATGTCTATCGTACAATGTCGGTACATTCAATTACTTTTCTTGTTTATCAGCCATTTGAATTGGAGAGGGTGATGGCAGTATCTAAGGGAGTAACAACACGGTCTTCAGAAAAGATAGTGCTACCAGTTGATGCAGATAGAACCACGGTTGTACTTGCCCAAGAACCAGCCCGACCACACATAACCCAGACTCTCGCAGATTGTACCCCTACCCAGTTGGACAGAGAACCAACTACACCCCTTCTAACCCCAACCCCAGCAGATAGTAACCCAGTTCCAGTTGACACAGCACCGTCTCCACCACAGAGCACCCAAACACGAGCAGTTAGTAAGGGAACTGCAGTGCCCAAAGCACAAGGACCACCACTCCGAATCCCAACTCAACGCTTAAAGGAGAAGAAGAATTGTTCTCAGGTCAGGTTCTGTAGCTATGGTTCATACTCCTTTGCTCTTGCATCACTGTATTTACTCAGACCAACTATTTTCAAATTTGAAGGATGGAATTGAAACTCCAATGGCGCAACAGGTATGTTTTAAACTTGTTTCTTTAACTGATGTGCTGTTGTAAATTGCTCTATATTGATCAGTTTCAATTGAATAAACAGTTATGTTCTCATGTCATGCACATTACAAGTGTCTCTATAGTTTCCCACACTTATATTCTGTCTATTCTGCTTTGTCTTGAACAAATATTATTTGAACTGTGTCTCTATCTTGATATGGCAACAAAAACTAGAATGATATAGACCATAAAGTGACCATGGTACATAGATATATATTTGTTTGATGCTGTTATCCTATGCACTTTACTACTTAACTGATTTACCAAAATGAGTTTCATATACAACATGGTAAACGTTGACGTGTCTGCTTGTTTTTCTTTTAGAATGCGGACAAAATATTGGAGAACAATACCCGTTATGCAATGGTGAAGGAAGTAATGCAGATAAGGTTCAAGATAGTGAGACATCCCTGTTGGTCTCCAAGAAAGCTGATAAAAACTACCTTGACGACAGTGAGAAACCCAGAAGTCTTGTCTTGATGTACTGTTCGAGTTACTGGCCACTACTGGTGTCACAAGCTCTTCGAACTCGCTGCCTAAATCAGTTCGTCTTCTTGAGTCTCAGCTTCAAGTTGAAAGACATCGAACAGATGTGTTGCGACAGGAAGCTGAATGACTGAGGAAGTCCCTGCAGAATTTCGATGCATACTTTCTGGTGCAACAGCAAGCGCTGTAGGATTTAAGCGCCAAACAAGAGAAAGTTAATAAGCTTGCTAAGCATCTTGCCAGCATTATGGGTACCCAGGATATTGTTTCTTGAGATCTTCTGAAGTGGTTTCAGTTCTGGACTTGTTTTGCTGCGGCGTTTATTTGCACTGGTCGCCAACTTTGACAACCAGTGTATATGATATGCTGCTTTGTTCCCTATATTTGCACTGGTGACAAACTTTGATGCCCAGTGGATGTAATATGTGTAATAGCCATGATAGCCTAGCGTAGTTTGCTTGCTTATTTATTTCCTTGTTGTCTTGTTTATTTGTTTGCTTGTAGTCAGTGCTGTTCTTTTTCCGTGGTTTGCTAGTGGCCACAATAACCTATTTTTTAAAACTAGGCCACAATAACCATGGGCTACATATTTACTGTAGTGATACTAGGCCCTCTACGGGCCGTAGAAACAATGGGCCTTCTACGGGGCATAGAAACAATGGGCCTTCTACGGGCCGTATCATCAATGGGCCTTCTACGGGCCGTATCATCAATGGGCCTTCTACGGGCCGTATCATCAATGGGCCTTATACGGGCCGTATGATCGATTTCCCAAACATGGGCCAATAACATACCGCTTTATGGCCGTAAACGGGCTAGAGTTGGAATCGTCCGTTCATGGGCCAACCATAATGGACCGTCGTTAATCGGCCGTATTTGATGACGCTATGAAAACGACCCAACATATTAACGGGCCACAAACGGGCCGACTGTAAGCACGGGCTGAATTTGGCCCACAAGCAGAAAATGATAGTAACGGGCCGTAAGTAACCGAATGCTGGAAATGAGCCCAAGAATAAATGGGCCCTGAGAAGGCTGAAAGATAACATGGGCTGGAAAAGACGGAATAATGGGCCGTTAATGGGTATAAAGTGATACACTGTTCATTACGGGCCAGTTTTACCAGGGGTCGTTAATGGGCCGAGGATTACTAAGGGCCTCATATGGGCCAAAAGACGTCATGGGCCATACATGGGCCAGAAGTTAAAACGGGCTGGAATTATATTGGACGACCCAGATGACGCTACTAGGCCTAATTCGGATAGGCCGTAAACGGGCCCAGGGTTAGCGGGCTGTAAATGGGTTATATGCGAATAGGCCGTTAACAGGCTTGCCGTGGGCCGGCCCGCCACATTTTGACCAAGTCAAATGGGCCGGCCTTTTCACAGGAATGGGCCTCTGTTGGGACGTGCCATGTGTCGACGTATCATAGGCGCTTTGGGTCCAATGAGTGGATGACATCTGTCCCAACGGTGAGCCCACACGTGTTTCCTCCAGCCAATGATGATTTTACACGTGGAAAATCCCCATTGGTCAGGGCTGTTAACGGGTTATCGGATCCAAAACGGGACCCGATAGCTTAACGGCATTCCGTTATGGTGGATGCCACGTGTCGGTCACCCTTGACGAAAGAACTTCTGTGACGCGCGATTTATCATCATGGAAGTGGACACTTCCATGATGATAATTTTGGTAATGTCATGGAACACTTCTACGACAGCACAGGTATGACTATCTTGATTCTGTCATAAATTGTCATGGATGTACATGCATGACAGAAAACGTGACCTACTGTGACAAACACGTATCATCACGGAAGTGTATTTTTTTATAGTGCTAGCTCGATGAGGTTCGAGTATGGTTGGAAGTCGGTGATCTTCTTGATAGGATGATTGAGTCCATTCAAGAAACGTGCCATAGTTTGCTCATCATCTTCCGTGACATTGGCTCTTATCATGGCAATCTCCATTTCCTTGTAGTACTCTTCAACACTCTTGGCTCCTTGCTTGATTAGTTGGAGGTTCTTGAAGAGGTCGCAGTTGTAGTAGTTTGGCACGAATCATGCTCTCATGACATCCTTCATTTGCGCCCGAGTAGTGATGGGTGGTTCACCTCTTGCCTGTCGGCGCTCAATGAGTTGTTCCCACCAAATAACGACATAGTCTTGGAACTCAAGGGATGCCATTGCGATCTTCTTCTCTTCTTCGTAGTTGTGCAAGCGGAAGATTTTATCAACCTTCAATGCCCATGATAGGTACTCCTCGGGATCACTGCTTCCGGAAAACTTGGGCATGGTGAAAATTAGCTTGCCATATAATTGCTCTTCATTGTGTTGGGGTCGGGGATGATGACGTCCATTTCGTTGAGGATTGACAATCTCATGTTGCTCTTGGAGAGGAGGGTTGTCGACCTCATGTTGCTCTTGTCTTGGAAGATTTCCATTATCATGTTGCTCTTGTTGAACTTGATGTTCTTGGCGAGCTTGTGGGGGAGCTTGTCGAGCTTGATGAGGAACTTGACGATGCACACATGACTGATAAATCCTTTCTTGAGCTTCTCGCGAAGTGCTTCTTGATGTAGACGAGCTTGTCGGCCTCGGTTGGCTACAGCATGACTTGAATCTCGAAGGGCACGTTGCGCCTCAAGTGCTTGAGCTTCACGACGTTGTCACGCTTGTTCCTCTTGTTCTTGTTGTCGTTGGCGTTGCCGTTCTTGTGCTTGCGCGAATGTAGCTTGATTTTGACGGTGTCGATGTTCTTGCGCGCAAGCTTGGTCTTGACAGTCGTTGTCGTGTAGAGGATTGCGGTTTGCTTGACGATCTTGACGCCCGGCACGATGAAGAGTGTTCGATGTCGGGGTACTTGAGCCGGAGATAGTGTCGTCAGAGTGTCGACTCGAGCGACTCCGTCTTGAGTAGGACGAAGTGGTAGAAGAGCGGTTGACCAACAAGGCACGAATCTCGTCCATTCTTGCGTCATTCTCATGCTTGTGCTCGTCGAGCTTGTTGTCGAAGTAGTCTCTTGTGCGTTTCTCGGAGAGTCGCAAGTCGGTGGAGAGGTTGTCGATGCGGTCACTCATTGCTAGTTGCTCTTCATGCAAGGCTCATTGTGTACCAAAGAGGTGTAGTTTGGTGACGTAGTTGTTCGCGTCGTCGTCTTGCTCAAGGAAGAGTGGTTTGGTAGAGGTACTTGGCCTATCCATCTTTCCAAACAAAAATATGTGAGTGGGAGAAAGAGAAGAACTTATACCAAATGTACCTTGACCGATGTTGAAAATGGATCAATGATCACTCCAATGTGGAACAAGGAAATAGCACAATTGGTACCAATTCTTGTCGGTTGATTTCGTGAATGTATTTGTGGGAATATGTGTCGATGACATCTCAAACAAAATTTTGCATGCAATGTGTGTGAAATGGAGGCCTATCCATATCATATATAGAGGGTCGGGCGATCCACGAGAAGAGAGGGAGGGGTCATAGATATCGATAGAGTCGAAGAGAGGATCAAGTGGGTGGGTGCGAGATCGATGAAGAGAGCCATCGAAATTGTGTGTGTGTGCGAGTCAAAGATATAGGGCGACTGACCTAGCTACCGGAACGTCAGAGGGCACATGTCAAGTTTGTGTGTGGCAGGGAGACATGACTAAAGCGCTTGATGTATCGGTGTGTGTGTGTGCGAGGGGGTGGGGGGAGGGGTAGGCAGAGGCCTAACTATAGAGGTAGAACGACTCATATATGTGTTGAGAAGGAGAGACCCAACTATGTCTTGAGGGATATCGGTTGACGTCCATACATAACTGAAGGACGGGAAATAGGATGGGACAGAGAGAGAGAGAGGAGATAGAGAGGGAGGGAGGGAGAGGGGTAGAGTGCTGGATGGGTGATGGACGTGCTTCTCGAAGATGGTGGGAGAGGCCTACTAGACAAACTGAGGGTGGAACTGCAATATTATCAATAAGAGTGGGGATGTGTTTCTGTAAGTGCATCTAGTGCCCCTTAGTGATTTTGGTGTATTGAAGACTTATATGTTAAGGGACTAATGCGTGTGTGAGTGTACACAGGTCTATAAGTCTATGAGGAGTTTGATATTTACAGAGAAAGTCGACCCCTAAAAATGAAGTTCTTCGACTGAAGACTTTGGATTTCTGAAGACTTTCTGAAGATTTTGAAAGTGAAGAAATTGGTGTGACCTTGAAGACTTGACATTCATTTGAGGAACATGAAGCGTGAAGACTTTTGTTTTCGTAGTTTCATTTTCTCTTTCTTGAGTCATAGGAAACACCGTACTGTTAAAGGGGGTCGAGGAAATACTAAGGAAAATTTTCCATGTGATGCTCAACTCAAAATCCTACACCTACCAATCCCTTCGAGTGAAGCCATTGGAAATCTCATACAGTTCAGTCATATTCTTCAGTGACAGAGGCGAAGTTCTTCTGGTCTCTGAGGAATTTGTTCTGACTGAGGAGTTAGGAATTCGCCAGTGCGAATTGCCTACACAGTGAGGAACATGATAGCCCTGAGGAATTTGAACCTCAAATTTCCGACCGTTGCTATGATGCGCGCCAGCTGTCCAAAAATATCTTATCCACCTAACGGTCATATTATTGAAGGGCATTTATGTCTTATCATGCGGGCTGCTCCCTAGGCTATAAATAGCCGCCCCCTACAACCACTAGCTAGTTGGCTGCTCCGAGAGAAACTGACACTTGTCAATTGAGAGCATCCCATCCTCTGAGGACTTTGAGCGGAAATCATCAAGTGAGGAAAAACCCCAAACCCAAACACCTACAAACCCAAAGTGATTGAGCATCACTGAAGAGAATGATCCTGCGTGGATCCGACGCTTGTTACCTTTGAAGACTGTGCTTCTTCCAGACGGTTAGGTGTCATGGTCTAGAGCATCCAAGAGGAAATTGTGGATCGCCGAGTGACCGAGTTTGTGAAGGTTTGGAAGTCACCTGAAGACTTACCACGAGTGATTGGACGAGGTCTGTGTGACCTTAGTTCAAGGAGAATACGGTGAGGACTGTATGTCCGGGACTGGGAGTCCTCAGGTTTAAACACCTAGCCGCTCCAACCAGACGTACAACTGAGATAGCAGTTGGAGCTGGTCTACCAAATCATTGTCTTCACCAAGCCAACTGGTTCTATTTCCTCAACTCTTTCATTTCCTCATAGCTGTGTTGTGCTCTTGTTCATATCTATGTTTGTAGACTTTGACTGGAGACTTTCTCAATTTCCTCAGTTCAATTTCTTCAGTCTGTTTGCAAATCATCCTGTGTTATCCTATGTTTACGCTTTCTATACTCTGTGTTTGTCTTCATTTCATCATGATGACTATGCTTGTGTTTTGCTATGCATACTGTTGAGTACTTATTCCGCTGCAAGTAGTTCTTCGCTAAGGAATTTCCTCACCCACAAATTCCTCAGTGAAGATTTGTAAAAATCGCCTATTCACCCCCCCTCTAGTCGATATAACGCACTTTCAATTGGTATCAGAGCAAGGTACTCCCTTGTTCTGTGTGATTTTGGTTTAAGCACCTAGAGTTTTAGTTAGGTCGACTGCAGGTATGATCAAGGTCTCTGCTGGGTGTCCTACCTTCGATGGGACGGGCTACCCCTACTGGAAGAATAAGATGCGAATGCATCTTGAGGCAATTGATAACGATCTCTGGTATGTTGTGGAAAAAGGTGTTCCCTCTGTCTCACCTCACTGAACGCTGCCGATGTGAAGAGATTCAAGCAACTCGATTCTCAACCGAAGAATATCATATGTGGCCATCTGAGCAAAGGACAGTATGGAAGAGTGAGTGCTTTGGAAACTGCTAAGCTTATCTGGGATAGGCTGTCCAAAGTAAATGAAGGAGTCTCAACACAACGTGACTCTCGAGTTGATGTTCTTCGCAATCTCTTCAACCGCTTCAAAAGACTCGAAAATGAAAATGTTCAACAAACCTTCGATCTCCTCACTGACATCTCAAATGAGCTTCAAGCACTTGGTGCCAATGACATCACCGACCACGAGGTGGTGAAGAAACTGCTTAGATCGCTTGACTCCTCATTTGATACTCTGGCATTGATGATACAAGAGCGTGCTGATTACAAGTCACTTGATCCCGCTGATATCCTCGAAAGGCTAAACAATCATGAGTTCCAGCTTGCTGAGAAGAGAGATCTCTATGGTTCGAGCTATGGCAGATCACGTGCACTGAAGGCCAAGGCAGTCTCTGAGTCTGAAGATGAAGACTCTGAAAGCAGTCTTGGTGATCCTGAAGAACTGAGCCAAGATTTAGCACTGCTCGTGAAGAAATTCCAGAAGCTCTCAAGACGTGGTCGCTTTGGAAGATCCTCAAGGAGCAATGATTCCTCATCCAGTGACTACAAGAAGAGGCTTTGTCACAAATGCAAGAAACCAAGACACTACATTCAAGATTGTCCTCAGTGGGAGAAGGAATCAAAGAAGAAGAAATACAAGGATTGCAGTTCTGATGATGCGAAGAAAAAGAAGAAATCCTCAAAATCTTCATCATCAAAATCCTCAAAGTCTTCATCTCACAAGAAGAGCAGCTCCAAGAAGGCTCGGGCATTCATTGGCAAGGAAATGGACTCTGAAGCTGAATCTGAAGAAAATGAGGAAGATGAGGCATCTGAGGATTCCGAATCCGATGTGGCGAGCCTAGCCCTCGCTACTGCATTCGTCAGCAAGTCTATCTTCAACACTGAAGAAAATGACCTCACCAACAAGGCCGATGAAGGCAATGATGACTATGCTCCCACCTATTGCTTCATGGCAAAGGGTGCCAAGGTACGCAAATATGCCTCATCTGAATCAAGTGAAAATGAATCTGATGAAAACCTTAAGCCCAGTTATTCTAAACTTGCTAAGATTGCTGTGAAACAACAAAGGGCTCTTGAAAAGGTTCAAAACATGCTAGACAAAAGTGATGATATGTTGGGTGAGGAAATGGATCGCACTAAAACCTTGACTGAAAATCTTCAGAGACTTCAGACTAGGTATGACAACCTTCAAGGTCATCATAACACTCTCTTGTCTGATCATGAGAAGCTTTCTTATGAATTTCTTCAAAGAAAGCAAGATCTTGAGAAGCTAAGAGTGAATTATGAAGATCTTCAGAAGGAGCGCGATTCATTACTTGCTCAACAAATCAGCGCTGCTCAGGAAGAATTTGTTCCTCCATGTTTGAAATGCATTGAACGTGAATCTGCTAATTCTTCACCTGAATGTTCAAATGCTTCTAATGCTACAAATTCCTCAACTGTCTCTGCTGTCATTAATTCCTCATCTGAGGACATTGCTAGTATCACTAACGATGCAGGGCTGAAGGAATTGTACATGACAGGCATGTACAAAAGCCTCAAAGGGCATGAGACTCTTTGTGATGTGCTTAAAAAGTAGATGCTCAACAGGAACCCTAGGAAAGAGGGTATTGCCTTTGAGAGGAAACTCAATGCTAATGGTACATATTGGAAGCCTGAGCAGTACCCCAAAACCTCATGGGTTGCTGCAAAGGGACCTCCAGTTGATCCATCTAACTTATCTGGCTTTACATGTGAATCTCCTCATTCTTCTGATGAGTCATTTGAGTCCAACTATAAACTGTTCAAAAATCAGAATGGTGAAGTGTTTGCTAGATATGTTGGCACAAACTGCAGGAACGGTTCCCCTATGAAGAAAATCTGGGTTCCCAAAAGGTGCCTTGAAAGTCTTCAGGTGAATGTCCTCATGACACCACCAGTGAGGAATAGGAAGCCCGGATCAAATTCTTCATATGAACCAAATTCTTCATATGGATCCAAGTCCTCATACGGACCAAATTCCTCACATGGATCAAATTCCTCAAGAGGATCAAAGTCCTCACATGAACATCATCGTGCTAACAACTCTGTTTCGCAGGGAAGAGCCAAGGCCTACGAATATGAGCATTATTCTTCTAATCATTATGTTCATAAGTCCTCGAAGAATTTCTCTGCTTATTCATATGCTTACCCTAACTTCTCTTATGTGAAACAAAACGGATTGGCTGCTATGCCACCTTTCTCATATGGAGCTCGCAGAGTGATGAACTCTTTGCCACCCCTTCAGATGTGGGTGGTGAAGAAAAAGAACTAATCTCTTCTGCAGGGTCAGGTCTCCAGACGTGCTCAAACGTCTGAAGAATTTGCTGGAGACCTGAAGTGTGCCTGAAAGGACGCAGACTAATCATGAAGAAATGAACTTTCATTTCTCACGTCCTCATACTGCTTTATCTGTTCTATTGCTTGATGAAATTGATCTGATGAATTGATGTCATATTCTTCACTGATGAAGTATATGAAGTTCGTAAGCTGCACTAATTCATCTGCAGGATGATCAACCCAAAGCCACTGAGTGGGTCCTTCATAGTGGATGTACAAATCACATGACTGGTGACAAGAATCTATTGGTTGATGCTCCATTATCACCATCGCATCTGAAGCATATCATCTTCGCTGACAAAGGCAAAAGTCAGGTATTGGGTCTAGGTAAGGTTGCGATCACAAAGGATCGACACATGGACAAAGTCATGCTTGTCGAGTCCTTAGGATACAATCTTATGTCTGTCTCCATGCTTTGTGATCTAGATATGGTGGTTGTCTTTGGCAAGTATCGTTGTGTTGTGGTTTTGGAAGCTGACAATTCCAAAGTCTTCGAAGGCTTTAGGAGAGGAGACTTGTATATTGTTGATTTCTCTACAGGACCGCAACCATCCATGTGCCTACTTGCAAAAGCTTCAGAAGGTTGGCTATGGCATCGACGACTTGGTCATGCAGGCATGAGGAATTTGCACACGCTTGCGAAGAAGAAGCATGTCATTGGCATTGAGAGTGTCAAATTCCTCAAGGACCACTTGTGTGGAGCTTGTGAAGCTGGAAAGATGACCAAGGCTAAGCATCTAGCAAAGACTATCATGACCACTACTCGACCATTCGAATTGCTTCACATGGACCTCTTTGGTCCTAACCATTACTCAGCTGTCAGAAATGACGCATCTGTCTATGGCCTTGTTATTGTTGATGATTACTCTCGCTATACATGGGTACACATTGTTACTTACAAACATGAAGTGCAGGAAGTCTTCAAATGATTTTCCTCGAGGGCTTCAACCAACTTTGGTGTGAAGATCAAGCACATCAGAAGTGACAATGGAACTGAGTTCAAGAATTCTGGTCTTGATGACTATCTTGATGAACTTGGTATTACTCATGAGTTATCTGCTCCTTACACTCCTTAGCAAAATGGCATCGTGGAGCGCAAGAACAGAACTCTTGTTGAGATGGCTCGCACTATGCTTGATGAGTACAAGACGCCTCATCACTTCTGGATTGAGGCAATTTATACTGTGTGCCACATCATCAACAGAGTATATCTTCACAAATTCTTCAAGAAGACTGCCTATGAACTCCTCACTGACAAGAAACCCAATGTGAGTTATTTCAAAGTCTTCGGTGCTAAATGTTGGATTAGAGATCCTCATCACAATGCTAAATTTGCACCGAAAGCACATGAAGGTTTTATGCTTGGTTACGGAAAGGACTCGCACACCTATAGAGTCTTCAACACCGTTCTTCACAAGGTTGTTGAAACTGTAGATGTGCGGTTCGATGAAACTAATGGCTTGCAAAGAGAGCACCTACCCTCTATGATAGATGAACCAGCACCTGAGGAAACTATCAAGTTCAAGGCAACTGAGGATGTCATTCCTACCGAAGAATATGCTGAAGAATACTGCGGTCTACACCAACACCTCCATCATCTTCACCAACATCTCCATCACCTTCCCCCATCTATCTACAGTGGTCCACTCTCCCGCAACCCGCTGTACCCTCTACTTGAACATGGTGCTTTATGCTTCATATTATTATCCAATGATGTGTTGCCATCCTATGATGTCTGAGTAGATTTTCGTTGTCCTATGGGTAATTGGTGAATTGCTATGATTGGTTTAAATTGCTTGTGGTTATGTTGTTGTCCTTTGGTGCCCATCATATGAGCGCACGCGTGGATCACACCATAGTGTTAGTTGTATGTTGATAGGACTATGTATTGGAGGGCAAGAGTGACAGAAGCTTCAGCCTAGCATAGAAATTGATGCATACGGGATTTAAGGGGGACCAATATATCTTAATGCTATGGTTGGGTTTTACCTTAGTGAACGTTAGTAGTTGCGGATGCTTGCTAATAGTTCCAATCATAAGTGCATAGAATTCCAAGTCGGGGATGACATGCTAGCAGTGGCCTCTCCCACATAAAACTTGCTATCGGTCTAGTAAAGTAGTCAATTACTTAGGGACAATTTCGCTACTCCTACCACCACTTTTCCACACTCGCTATACTAACTTTATTGCTTCTTTATCTAAACAGCCCCTAGATTTTATTTACGTGCTCTTTATTATCTTGCAAACCTATCCAACAACACCTACAAAGTTGTAGGATCGAAAGTATGTCTAGAGGGGGGGTGATTAGACTACTTGACCAAATAAAAATCTAGCCTTTTCCCAATTTTAGTTCTTGGCAGATTTTAGCAACTTAGCACAAGTCAAGCAATCAACCTACACATGCAATTCTAAGAGTATATCAGCAGAATGTAAAACAATTGCATATGAAGGTAAAGGGAGGAGTTTGAGGGAGCAAACGCAATGTTGACACGGAGATTTTTTATCCGTGGTTCCGATAGGTGGTGCTATCGTACATCCACGTTGATGGAGACTTCAACCCACGAAGGGTAATGGTTGCGCGAGTCCACGGAGGGCTCCACCCACGAAGGGTCCACGAAGAAGCAACCTTGTCTATCCCACCATGGCCGTCGCCCACGAAGGACTTGCCTCACTAGGGTAGATCTTCACGAAGTAGGTGATCTCCTTGCCCTTACAAACTCCTTGGTTCAACTCCACAATCTTGACAGAGGCTCCCAAGTGACACCTAGCCAATCTAGGAGACACCAGTCTCCAAGAAGTAACAAATGGTGTGTTGATGATGAACTCCTTGCTCTTGTGCTTCAAATGATAGTCTCCCCAACACACAACTCTCTCTCACAGGATTTGGATTTGGTGGAAAGAAGATTTGAGTGGAAAGCAACTTGGGGAAGGCTAGAAATCAAGATTTATGTGGTTGGAATGGGATATCTTGATCTCAACACAAGTGTAGGTGGTTCTCTCTCAGAAAATATGTGTTGGAAGTGTAGGCATGTTCTGATGGCTCTCTTCACGAATGAAGAGTGGGTGGAGGGGTATATATAGCCTCCACACAAAATCTAACCGTTACACACAAATCACCAAACTCGGTGAGACCGATTCAGAGAACTCGGTCAGACCGACTTGGTTCATAATGTGACCGTTAGGGTTTTCGGTGGGACCGACATGTCAACTCGGTGGGACCAATTTCATTAGGGTTAGGGCATAACGTAATCTCGGTGAGACCGATTACACAAACTCGGTGAGACCGATTTTGGTAATAGACAAACAGAGAGTTGGTCAGGCAAACTTGGTAGGACTGATTTGCTCATCTCGGTTGGACCGAAACGTTACGAAAAGGAAACAGAGTGTTTGCATTGCAATCTCAGTGGGACCGATCGCTCCTCTCAGTTTGACTGAAACGTTACGAAGAGAAACAGAGATATTACAATCCCATCTCCGTGAGACCGAGATCCCTATCGATGAGACGGAAAAGACTAGGGTTTCTGGCAGTGGCTATGTCAACTAAACTCGGTGGCTCCGGATATGAAATTTCGGTGGGGCCGAGTTGGACTTTTTGGTTTGGTACATATGTGGATATGAGAAAGTAGTGGAGGGTTTTGGAGCATATCACTAAGCATTTTGAGCAAGAACCTCATTAAGCAACACCTCACCCCTTCTTAATAGTATTGGCTTTTCATATAGACTCAATGTGATCTTGGATCACTAAAATAGAAAATTTAGAGTCTTGTGCTTTGAGCTTGAGCCAATCTTCTGTCCATAGCATTTTGAAGGGTCCACTTTCTAATCCATGCCATGCCAATCATTGAGCTTTCCTGAAATATTTATCTTGAAATAGTATTAGCTCAATGAGCTATATGTTGTTAGGAATTACCAAAACCACCCAGGGATAGTTGCACTTTCAAAAGTACTTCTAGTTTCATACTTGCTTTAGTTAAAGCGAACGTCAAGCGTGCGTAGAGTTGTATCGGTGGTCGATAGAACTTGAGGGAATATTTGTTCGACCTTTAGCTCCTCGTTGGGTTCGACACTCTTACTTATTGAAAGAGGCTACAATTGATCCCCTATACTTGTGGGCTATCATGTTGACACGAGAAATTTTTTGAAAGCAATAAGAGGCAACGGATATCGTCCCGTTCCCAAAGGTGGTACGTTCCCTATCGAAACCATCATGCTTGTTGTGAGAAGCTCTCGTTTGTGAGAAGCATATACTCGAACCTGCCCCGAATGGGACAAATTTTTTACCACGGCATTTTGATGCCGCTCCATGATAGCATGCCCAATTTCATGAATTTTAGACGAGTTTTGGATTTAATAGAATTTAAAAACCAGGCATCTCAATGTTTTGCCGGCAATCAAAAGTGCCCTGGTGTTTGAATTTCATTCCCATCTCTTGCATGGAAGCTAGAAATTCACCCAAGGACACACATGTGATTTTTCAACCAACTTTGGTGCATTAGAGCATGTGCTTGTAGTTCAAATTTGAATTATGCACATAAAATGCCTAGAAAACCCAGTTAATGCATAAAAATGTCCAAACGAACCCCAAAAAAATTGACACAACACTCCTGTTGTTCTATGTTGACACTAGAAAATTTCTGAAAGCAATAAGAGGCAATGGATATCGTTTCCTCCGCAAAGGTGGAACGTTCCCTATCAAAACCATCATGCTTGTTGTGAGAAGCTCTCGTTTGTGAGAAGCTTATACCCGAACCTTCCCCAAATGGGACAAATTTTTTACCACGGCATGTTGATGCCGCTCCATGATAGCATGCCAAGTTTCATGAATTTCAGACGAGTTTTGGATTTACTAGAATTTAAAAAGCAGGCATCTCAACATTTTGCCGGCAATCAACAGTGCCCTGGTGTTTGAAGTTCATTCCCATCTCCTCCATGGGACCTACAAATTCACACAAGGACACACATGTGATTTTTCAACCAAATTTAGTGCATTGGAGCATGTGCTTGTAGTTCAAATTTGAATTATGCAAATAAAATGCCTAGAAAACCCAGTTAATGTATAAAAAAGGCAAAACGAACCCCGAAAAATTCCAAGATTAAACACAACACTCCTGTTGTTCCATGTTGACACTAGAAAAATATTGAAAGCAATAAGAGGCAACGGATATCGCCCCGTCCCCAAAGGTGGTACGTTCCCTATCGAAACCATCATGCCTGTTGTGAGAAGCTCTGGTTTGTGGGAAGCTTACGCCCAAACCTGCCCCAAATGGGACAAAATTTTCACCACGGCATGTTGATGCCGCTCCATGAAAGCATGCCAAGTTTCAGGAATTTTAGACGAGTTTTGTATTTACCTAGAATTTAAAAACCAGGTATCTCAATGTTTGGCCGGCAATCAACAGTGCCGTGGCGTTTGAAATTCATTCCCGTCTCTTGCATGGGACCTAAGCATGCACCCATGGTGTCGGCGTTCTGGGAACGGGGGTCCCCAGACTTGCCTGCCTGCGGCCCATGGTGTGGCTATGCTAGCAGGCCGTACGGCCCATCTTCATCGACAAGGCATTCAAGACCCTCGCGAGGGGCCAAGCCTCGCGAGGCGGACGATGCAAGACCTCCTCCGGAGCGGCCTCGCCAGGCAGGCTCACGAGGAGCGTAGATATCAAGGCGGGGGAAACCTCGCGAGGCTCTCGTGACGTGAGCCATGACGATCAAGATCAGGCGGGCGCCAGCGCACGCAGCGTCCTTGTTTCGACTTTGGTGCTGAGGAGGCTAGCGCAGGCGCGGAGTACCGAGGCATCAGGCAAAGGTTTCCATATCAGTGCAACGAGACTGAAGACCAGCAGGACGGCAAGACGGAGGTCACCATGGAGCCCAAGACGGCGTCACCACCAGAGCCTTTTGCAAGCGAAGACCACTTTTGTCAGGATAGCTTGTACTAGCTGTCCCCTTTCAAATTGCCCGCCGTTGTTGGCTCCCTTCCCGCTCAATATTTGGGGAGAGGACCAGGGCCTATATAAGCAGAACTAGCCACCACAGTAGAGGCAAGCAAGCCTGAGCTGGTGAGATATAGAGCCAATCCCTGGCCACACACCAAACACAAGAACACCTCAACCTTAGGAGGCTCTTCTTCCCCTTGTACTGTTCATCATCAGCCCTAGAGGCAATCCACCACCACCACACTGGAGTAGGGTATTACACCACAACGGTGGCCCGAACCAGTATAAATCTCGTGTCTTTCTGTGTTGCGAGTTCGTCGAGTTCGTCCGCGAGATCTTAGCGAGCTAGGGCGTGGATCGGTAGGAGGGAAAGAACTTCGCGCGCACCCCAGAGTTCGAAGGGTTTTGCCGGAACACCATATCCAACATTTGGCACGCCAGGTAGGGGTGCGCCGTAGCTTCCCTTCCATCGGTCGGCGCTCCGTCACTCCGTCGTCTCCATGGCGGACGCTCGCCGCGCTCGAGCTGAGCGTCGGGCTGCCCTCACCGCCCGCGTTGCTCAGACAGCTCCCGTCGGCGGGCCACCTCGTTGTTCTCCGTCTCCTGTCGCCAACGCCGCCACCGGCCCGGCAGGGAACAAGCAGCAAGCATCCTCGCTGCACCCATCGGTGCGGCAGGACGGCCGCACCGCCACTCCATCGCTGACACCGGCCGATTCCTCGTCCCATGCACGTCGCGCTCCCATGGACGCGCGGGCTGCGCTCCTCATGGCGAACGAGCTCCTGCGCTACCGCCCGGTCGACGACCTCTACGAGGACTGGCTCAACCGCATCGCCGAGCTTTTCCACGCCGCAGGGGGCTCCCCGGCGCCGTCCCTCTCTCTGCCTCACCCTCCGCGAGCCACGGGCGACGTGGCTCATGGAGCGCCTCCACCACCTCTGCCCCAAGATGGTGCCTTGGCGCCAAGGCGCGCGGCCCGACGGCACGACCTACCACGCCCGATGCCCGCGCGCGAAGAGAGAAGCTGCCAAGAAATTCCTCGGCTGCGAGAAGCTGCACCTGCGCTCCCCGCGCCATCTCGCCAAGACCGCGCGCTACCTGCGGTGGCGGCGCGCGGACCTCATCAAGACCAAGCTCCACCTCCAAGACGGGCCCCGGCGACCACGGCCGGCTGCCGCGCCTTCAACCCCGAGCTGCGTAGCGTCGCCTGGCCGGGCAAGTTCAAGCCAGATCTGCCCCCTCGCTACGACGGCACCCCGACCCCGTGGAGTTCCTGGAGCTCTACGAGCTGAGCATGGAAGCAGCCAACGGCGACGAGAAAGTCATGGCGAACTGGTTTCCCATGGCTCTCAAGGATGGCGCCCGCTCCTGGCTCCTGAACCTGCCACCGGGCTCGATCTCCTCCTGGGACAAGATGCGCAACTGCTTTGTCGCCAACTTCCAGGGCACCCGCGACCGCCCGCCGGTCGCGGGCGACCTGCGCCGCATCAAGCAACAACCAGGAGAGACCCTCCAGAAGTACATCCAGCGCTTCAACAACACTCGTCCCAAGATCCCCAAGGTCACGGACGAGGCCATCATCTCCGCGTTCTCCGACGGCGTCCGCGACGTCAAGATGAAGGAAGAGCTTGCTACCCACGAGGAGTTGTGCACCTCTCAGGAGCTGTTCAACCTGGCAACCAAGTGCGCAAGAGCTGAGGAGGGGCGCCTCTCCCTCCTCGAGCCGCCAGCCGCGGGCCCGAAGGAGAAGAAAGCCAAGGCCAAGGACGTGAAGCGCAAGGAAGCAGCTGTGCTCGCAGCGGAGCCGGTCACCAAGCGAGGCAGAGATCGGCCGGAGTCATCCAAGAACAGCCGGCCGTTCTGCGCGCCTTACATAACCTGAACACCCACAACACCAGTGAATGTCAAGAGCTCAGAGCCATTCGCGAAGGACGCTTCGGTCGACACCCCGAACGCAGCGACCGGGGCTACGGCCGAGGAGGAGGACGTGGTGGCGTACGCTGGGACGACCGCGGCTCGCGCCAGGAGTGGCGCGACCGGTCTCGTGAGGACTGTTGGCAGGATCATCCTCGCGAGGGCGCCTGGAGAGACCAGTCTCGTGAGGATCGCCCTCAGGGCAACGCCGGTCTTCCCCCGCTACCGCCACCGCTAAGAAGAAACGACAACTACCATCAAGACGAGGGGGCTGGGGGCTTCCAGGAGCCGCGCGCTATCGCCTGCATCTTGGGCGGAGCCCAGACCCCAGCCTCGCAGCGTATCTTCAAGCTGTTTGCTCGTGAAGTGAATGCAATCCTCCCCAAGCTCGAGGCCACACGCCCACTCAGATGGTCCCAGTGCCCCATCACGTTCAACTCGGCAGATCAGCTCAAGTGCGCGGCTACCGCTGGCGCCCTCCCGATGCTGTGCTCCCCAGCCATCAGCAATGTGCAACTTACCAAGACCCTCATCGACGGCGGCGCAGGGCTCAATGTCCTGTCCGTCGATACATTCGACAACCTCCAAGTCCCATATGACCAGCTTCAGCCTACCAAGCCTTTCTCAGGAGTGACCGACGGTTCCACCACGCCGATAGGGCAGGTTCGCCTCCCTGTCACCTTCGGAGAACGCAAGAACTACCGCACCGAGCTCATCGACTTCGACATCGCGCACATTCGTCTGCCGTACAATGCCATCCTTGGGTACCCTACCCTGGCCAAGTTCATGGCCGTCACCCATCACGGCTACAATGTCCTCAAGATGCCGGGAAGCGGCAGAATCATCACAGTCCCGTGCGAAGAAAGAGACGCGGTGTGCTCCCTCGAGCGCGCCTTTCAAGCTGCAGCGATCGACGACCCCGACAGCAAGGGTGATGGCCCTCCGGAGGCCATCCCCAAGAAGAAGAAGCAGCTGCGCCGTGCCGGATCTCAGGAGGGTGGCGTCGCGGCTGGAACCTCGTCAGGGTGAGTGCCCGCTCCAGGGGCGCCTCGCTCCATCGCATAGGAAGGCGCGCCCAGCGCCCTCCTCGGGCAGGGCTCGGGGGCTTTCTTCTGGAAGGCATCAGACCTTGCCCACACCACGAGGGAGGCGCTTGGGCACCACTTGGAGGCGTGCTTCGCGGCACATTTTCCTCAGGAAGGCACACGGCAAGGATCACCCACCGTTCAGGAGTTCATCACCAAGACCACCCAGGAATTGCAAGACGCAAGGGCCATGCGCGGCGACCACCACTCACAAAGCGCAGCTCCCCATCTAGGCGAGGATGCCGGGCTGCACGTCTGCATCGACATTCCAGGGCTCAACAGGGCCGCTTCTCAGGAGCTCTTCTGGCCTTCGCACGTGGGACGCTGTGAGGGACCGCCGCACAGCTACGGTCGCATGCCTTTCAGCCTGCCGAGCGTGTCGTCAGCCTATCAGCGCAACCTGCGGCGTGTCCTGGCGGCTCAGGAGGCCAGGCACCATGTCGTCTTGGCGGAGATGGAGACGGTCCTCCAGGAACCGCCCGAGCCCCCGGATCCTCCTGAGGCTCAGGGCCCCAGTGGCTCATGAGGAGCTACCCCTTTGTTGCACGCCTTCAGCTGCCTCAACTCTCCTTCGTCGACAGAACCAGGTGACATTTTCCAAGTTCATTCAGCTGGGAGCGCCCCTCAGGCTGCATCATTCCCAGGCCGCGTGGGTCCGTCCCTGTGGCATGTATCCTTTTCTCTTGTCTTTAGCTTACCTTGCTGGGGGCGCCCCTCGGGCTGCATCATCCCCAAGCCGCTCGGGCTTGACCCAGTGGCATGTATCTTTCTGCATTTACCCAAGCTGATCTGCCTTTCATGCTTAACCTGTCCATGACTGTCGCCTGCTCGACTATCACCTCCCTCGACGGCTACTCACACAGGCACGGCGCTGGTGCATGGGTCCGTCCCTGCCACGTCGACAAACCTGAGCGGTCGAGCTCTGGCTCACGGCACGCTCCGTGCACGTCACCTCACCAGGCCCTCAGTGCCTTCATTTCTTCGCGGAGCAACGAGTGACAGAGGGTAGCAGGCAGCACCGCCAGATTCCTATTCTCTCGTGTAATTCGCTTGCGCGTTAAAGGGGGAGCTCCTGAGCATCATGACTCAGGAGCTCTTACTGGCTCTCCAGCCCTCACCCCCTGGCCTTGACCACGGCATCGCGACCTGGCATACCAGTGGCGGCTGAGCTCGCTCGAGGGCCGGGACCTGAGGACGTAGAGCACTAAGGAGAACACGGGAAGAGGGAGACTCGTATGGGCCCGACCTAGCTATGCTGCGGAAGCTTGCGCGCCAGCCTCGCGCATCGCAAGGAATCGACCCCAAACCGCCGCGCTCAGATCGACTGATTGATGAAGCCTAAGGGTCACGCACGCCGCAGCCCCGTTGCGGCCACGTCGCCTCCCTTTCTTGCCTTACCATGGCTGCTTGAGCGCTAAAGGGGACCTCCTGAGCATCGCGCCTCAGGGGCTCTTACTGGACCTCGGGCCGCACACCTCCTGGCCTTGACCACGGCACGCGACCTGGCATACCAGCGACGGCTGTAGCCTCCTGGGGACCGGGACCTGTCAGCGTAGAGCAACGAGCTATCGCGAGGATGGAAAGGGGAGACCGAGCCTTAACGGGACATGCATTCGCAAATTTTCGTAACGAGGAAGATGTACACAAAAGACATTACAGACCCCTTACACACCCCCACGGGGTACTCCGTGATTCTTCACAGGGAACAAAAGACTAAAACTTAGAGGAATCCTATCTACACCCTCCCGTGGAGGACGCCATCATCAACAGTGGGCCACGGGAGGCTGGCGCTGACCCCATCCAGATCAGCGGCGGCTGGATGCCGCAACACGGCTCCGGGCACGGCGAGAGCTCGGGGGCACGTAGCTGTCGTCGCTCATCTCCGGAGTCTCGTAGAGCTCAGGAGAGCCACTGGACTCCCAAGAGTCACTGCTGCTAGAGCAGCCGCGAGCGGGGCGCGCCTCACCTTGGCGCTCCCCTTCGGGGCAGCACTCCAAACGGCGACCCTCCGCGTCGAAGACCTTGAAGAATAGCGTGGAGGCGCTGTCGTACTCGAAGTGGATCGCGAGGGCGCCCTCCATGCGGCAAACCCGCGCGACCTCGCCCCAGCCGCGGGTCATGAAGACCTTGCCGGTGGAGACTGCTTCAACCTCTGCTCCGGTTGCCGGAGCGTCGCAGTCGGCATGCTGCAACCAGAGCTCGAGAGCCCCCCCTCGGCGCCATCACATCGAAGAAGAAGCGCGGGATACGGATCTAGGAACTTGGGGGCATCACCGCCCACACCACGAGCTCGCATGAGGAGTCCGCGACATGGACTCCAGGAGCGACGGCGCTCGTCGCCGCAGCGCGTCGACCCTGGCCGCGGTGCGCGCGCCGACGCTCGTTGCCCCTTCCTCCCGAGCCCCCGGCTTGGGTGTACAAGGGCAGCGAGTACCCAGGAGGAGGCCGCTCGTACCAAGGCCTCGTCACCACCTGCAACGCCGCGACATCACGATGGTGAACCGGCCTCTTCTTCGGCGGAAGCGGCCCTGGATCATCGCAGGAAGCTTTTCTCTTCTCTCCAGCAGAAAACCTTCAGATGGGCATCATTGCCGCTAGCGGTGGAGCAAGGAGGAAGAAGCAAGTGAACCAAGAAGAGATGGGCGACGGGGGCTCCGCCCCCCTCCCCATTTATAGCGGAAGAAGGCCAACCGGCGCCTCCCACGATCATAGGTAATGATGATTTTCCTTGTATGGCGCAGGGACTAGGCAAGTCGAGCAGTTGCCGAGGCAGCGTGGGGAAGCGGAGACGCCCACGTCCAATCAACCGCCACGTGTCAACCAAGGCCGCAGGCTTTAGGGGCCCGCAGCGCTCCGTACTTGCCCTTTTGGCTGCGCCTCGAAGCCAAGCCCGAGCGCGCCTTGGGCCCGGGGGCTAGTGTCGGCGTTCTGGGAACGGGGGTCCCCAGACTTGCCTGCCTGCGGCCCATGGCGTGGCTATGCTAGCAGCCCGTACGACCCATCTTCATTGACAAGGCATTCAAGACCCTCGCGAGGCGGATGACGCAAGACCTCCTCCGGAGCGGCCTCGCCAGGCAGGCTCACGAGGAGCGGAGATATCAAGGCGGGGGAAACCTCGCGAGGCTCTCGTGACGTGAGCCATGACGATCAAGATCAGGCAGGCGCCAGCGTGCGCAGCGTCCTTGTTTCCTCTTTGGTGCTAAGGAGGCCAGCGCAGGCGCGGAGTACCGAGGCATCAGGCAAAGTTTCCATATCAGTGGAACGAGACAGAAGACCAGCAAGACGGCAAGACGGAGGTCAGCATGGAGCCCAAGACGGCGTCACCACCAGAGCCTTTTGCAGGCGAAGACCACTTTTGTAAGGATAGCTTGTACTAGTTGTCCCCTTTCAAATTGCCCGCCGTTGTTGGCTCCCTTCCCGCTCGATATTTGGGGACAGGACCAGGGCCTATATAAGCAGAACTAGCCACCATAGTAGAGGCAAGCAAGCCTGAGCTGGTGAGATCTAGAGCCAATCCCTGGCCACACACCAAACACAAGAACACCTCAACCTCAGGAGGCTGTTCTTCCCCTTGTACTGTTCATCATCAGCCCTAGAGGCAACCCACCACCACCACACTGGAGTAGGGTATTACACCACAACGGTGGCCCGAACCAGTATAAATCTCGTGTCTTTCTGTGTTGCGAGTTCGTCGAGTTCGTCCGTGAGATCTTAGCGAGCTAGGGCGTGGATCGGTAGGAGGGAAAGAACTTCGCGCGCACCCCAGAGTTCGAACCTTAAGGGTTTTGCCAGAACCCCATATCTGACACATGGACACACATGTGATTTTTCAACCAACTTTGTTGCATTGGAACATGTGCTTGTAGTTCAAATTTGAATTATGCACATATAATGTCTAGAAAACCAAGATAATTAATGTATAAAAAAGGCCAAAAGAACCCCAAAAAATTCATTCCCATTTCTTGCATGGGACCTAATCATGCACCCAAGGACACATATTTGATTTTTCAACCAATTTATATGCACTGGAGCATGTGCATGTACGAAGTTCAAATTTGAGTTATGCACATAAATGCATTGAAAACTCAGTTAATGCATAAAAATGTCCAAATGAACCCCGAAAAATCCCAAAAATTGACACAACACTCCTGTTGTTCTATGTTGACACAAGAAATTTTTTGGAAGCAATAAGAGGCAATGGATATCGTTTAGTCCCCAAAGGTGGGACGTACATTCCCTACCGAAACCATGAGGCTTGTTGTGAGAAGCTCTAGTTTGTGAGAAGCATATACCCAAACCTGCCCCAAATGGGACAAATTTTTACCACGGCATGCTTATGCCCCTCCATGATAGCATGCCAAGTTTCATGAATTTCAGACGAGTTTTGGATTTACTAGAATTTAAAAACCAGCCATCTCAATGTTTTGCCGGCAATCAACGGTGCCCTGGTGTTTGAAATTCATTCTCATTTCTTGCATGGGACCTAAGCATGCACCCAAGGACACAGATTTGATTTTTCAACCAATTTATATGCACTAGAGCATGTGCATGTAGTTCTAATTTGAATTATGCACATAAATGCATTGAAAACTCAGTTAATGCATAAAAATGTCCAAACGAACCCCGAAAAATCCCAAAAATTAACACAACACTCATGTTGTTCTATGTTGACACAAGAAAAAATTTGAAAGCAATAAGAGGCAATGGATATCGTTTCGTCCCCAAAGGTGGGACGTTCCCTATCGAAACCATCATGCTTGTTGTGAGAAGCTCTCGTTTGTGAGAAGCCTATACCCGAACCTGCCCCAAATGGGACAATTTTTTACCATGACATGTTGATGCCGCTCCATGATAGCATGCCAAGTTTCATGAATTTCAGACGAGTTTTGGGTTTACTAGAATTTAAAAACCAGGCATCTGAACGCTTTGCCGGCAATCAACAGTGCCCTGGTGTTTGTATTTCATTCCCATCTCTTGCATAGGACCTAGAAATTCAGCCAAGGACACACATGTGATTTTTCAACCAACTTTACTGCATTGGAGCATGTGCTTGTAGTTCAAATTTGAATTATGCACATAAAATGCCTAGAAAACCCAGTTAATATATAAAAAAGGCCAAGCGAAACCCGAAAAATTCCAAGATTAAACACAACACTCCTGTTCTTCTATGTTGACACTAGAAAGTTTTTGAAAGCAATAAGAGGCAACGGATATCGTCCCGTTCCCAAAGGTGGTATGTTCCCTATCGAAACCATCATGCTTCTTGTGAGAAGCTCTGGTTTGTGAGAAGCTTATACCCAAACCTGCCCCAAATGGGACGAAATTTTCACCACGGCATGTTGATGCCGCTCCATGATAGCATGCCAAGTTTCACGAATTTCAGACAATTTTTGGATTTACTAGAATTTAAAAACCAGGTATCTCAACGTTTTGCCGGTAATCAACAGTGCCGTAGTGTTTGAAATTCATTTCCATCTCTTGCATGGGAGCTAGAAATTCACCCAAGGACACACGTGTGATTTTTCAACCAACTTTGGTCCATTGGAGCATGTGCTTGTAGTTCAAATTTGAATTATGCACATAAAATGCCTAGAAAACCCAGTTAATGTATAAAAAGGCCAAACGAACCCGAAAAATTCATTCCTGTTTCTTGCGTGGGACATAAGCATGCACTGAAGGACACAGATTTGATTTTTCAACCAATTTGCGTGCACCGGAGCATGTGCATGTAGTTTAATTTTGAATTGTGCACGTGAAATGGCTAGAAACCCAGTTTAATGTATAAAATGTCCAAACGAACCCTGAATAATTCCAATTCTTTTACGACACACATATAGTTGCATGTTCACTGCAGATAAAAGGTCTAGCAATTCAAAAAACGTCTATTGCCGCTGTGACCCCATTTTGTAATTCAAATCAAGTAGATCCCACACAGTTTATTATCACCAACCGTGTGAGATGTAGTACAAAATATCTGGGAGCACCGTCGGTGTATAGTACGTCTATGGCTTACGCGAGAAGGTGCGTCGGCTACAATCCACAGCCGGCGTGTCAAGTGCACTAGCTCGCTCCCCAAAAACTCCTGCCTCTCCATCCCTCGCAATCTCGAAAATATTACTGCCTCGTAATCTTGAAAATATCTACCGCCTGGAAGGTTTTAATGTTTGATAGCACACGATTAGTATGTGCGGACCGTGTGCAATGTCTGTTACTCCCGCTCTGCTTCAGTCCCTTGATTCAAATTTTCAGTAGCCCCGGGATTTTACTCCCGCCTCTGTATCCCTCGCAATCTCAAAAATATCTGCTCGCCATTGATCCAAATTTTCAGTAGCCCCGCCTTGTTACTCCCGCCTAGTAAAATTTTCAGTTGCCGCAGTATTTCCTCAAACACAACCTTGCCCCCCCCTCACCCCCCTCCACACACACCCCAAAACCTCCGCTCACACAGACCCACACAACCCTCGAAACCATTGGTAGGTCACCGCCATCGTCGGCGCCTCCATCCTCAACCTCTGTATGTGTGCCTGGGAGCTCGAGGAGCCAATGGACAAAAAGAGGTTTATCGCAGCCTTTTCGCCCGACGCCGGCGAGGTGGCCGCCGAGGTGTCCCCGTCGTCCTCTACGGGCCCGATCCACCGTCGCCGGTCCCCCGATCCACCCGCCGCCGCACCCCTACGCCGGTTCGAGGACTTCCCCGTCCTTCCTCGGACCCGGTTGCCGACGAAGTCCTACCTCGGGGTCCGGCAGCGGCGGTGGGGGACGTGGGTGACCGAGATTACAGGTTGAGAGACCCACACCCGCCGGTGGCTTGGTAGCTTCCACACGACCGAGCTCGTGGCCATGGAGTACGACCGCTGGCAGGTCCGCTACCACGGCGCGGCGGCTAGGCTCAATTTCCCCTTCGGCACACGTCCGGTCCACCTCGTTCCCCCGGAGCCAGGGGTGGTGAGCTCGACTATGGCGCGGGAGGACCGTGAGGCATGGGCGCGCCTCGAGGCCGAGGCCGCCGCCGAGGCCTACATGCAAGAGCTCCGCCGGCAGCACCCAGAGCTCCTGGAGGCGGAGCGGGCGATCTTCGCCGGCGCTGAGGGCGGCGAGGTTGTCGTGCTCTCCTCCGATTACGAGGTCGAAGGCAGGAAGGACGGTGGCGCGGAGGGCGGCGAGGTTATCGCGCTCTCCTCTGATGACAAGGTCCAAGGCGGCGGCGACGGCGGCGCGGAGGGCATCGAGGTGGGCCCCGAGGACAAGGAGATCGACGTCGACGAGTGGAGGAGTTCCTTCCCCAATGACCCCGATGACGGTACTGGCCTGGACCCGGCTCGCGGCACACCGTACATGACGAGGAAGGATTGGCTCCACCTCTACTTCGACCGAAAGTAGTTTAGCTTAGTTTAAATATATGTTTTATGTTCGGTTACGCAAAACTATCTATGTTTATGTTTGAATGCATGGTACTTTCGATTGAACCTGCTTTGAACTTGATCAAATTGAAGTTTACAACCTTAAGTTTAGGGGATCGACTAGAAAAGGCCAAAAATTGCTGGAGTATATATATATATATATATCCACTAAGGGTTTTAGTCCTTTAACTTTTTAAGGATTGCCTAGAGATGTCCTTATGACTTGTTTATTTCAGTTCTTCACAATGTGATGCTCTATATATGCAACTATTTGCCATGCAGTTCAATTTCATCAATAACAGTTTCAACAATACCACTATGAATTACGATATTTGGTTGCTGTTAAGGATATTGCAGTTAACATGCCTTTTCGTTTTTCAGTTGTTGTTTAGCAAAATGCATTGTACTGAATGACTAACTATGCAATCCCAGGCTGCATAGCAACAAGGAAGAGTGTTACCTTAATGTTATGATGATGTCCAGATATACATGTAATAAAATCTTATATAATGGGATGGATGGAGTGTTGTACTACATCATTTTTCAATTGTTGTTTAGCTTCTAATATTAACTTGGTGCTTTTAGGTACATATACACTTCGACCCTTTCCGCGTATGGGGCAATGAGATATTCATGAACCAGCATCAAGTGAAGAAACTGATAAAGATTGTTATTAAAATGGGTATGTCAATCAAACTATTTGTTTACACTTTATGCAAGACAACAGTGAAATGCAGGATGGTAAGTAAGAACCATGTAGCCTTCTTTTTACTGCCCATAATGAGTTGTTTTAGATGACAATATCTGAATCTTTTTTCTTTTGTAGTGGATCCTGAAGCAGTTTACTCAAGATTACCTCTCAAACTACATGATTGGCGGCCGACCATCACAAGGGGTTGGACTAGAGTCCTGCATGCCTTCTGCATCCAGGAGAGCATAGTAGGGCCATTCCGCTTCACCTTGTTCAGCAACTGGAATGTCTATCGCCTCTTTCTTTACCAACTGTAATAGTATAAGTATAGAACCCTGGTACATCATTCTTTATTTGGTGCTTATGTAATTCTTAAACATATGTACCTGTGAATTGAATAATGCATTGGTTGTTTGAACCTGATGGATATGAATAAAGCTATAGCCTACTTTCAAATTTAAATTAGGTACAATTTCAAATAGCACCAATTAAATTAGGGCGAAATTACGTTGTGCAGGTCATTACGGCACACACGGTTGGTAAAACACAAACGTTTGAGATATACACCATAATCCGAGACGGTTCACGGAGAGGAAACGTGTGCAAGCATGCACACAGTTGCCGTTTGCAAAGCGTGTATGATGTCAAACACTATCACATACGGTGCGGGAAAACTAAATTTGTGTGATTGTCTACCTGTCGTACACGGTTTATAATCACGAACTGTTTGTGATGTGCCAGGCATCGTAAAACTCCCGTGCCTGGAATCTGCCTGGAAAACTCCCGTGCCTGGAATCTGCCTGGTTTTAGGCAAAACCACAAAACTCCGACTGTGATGGCAATGCGATCATAAATGAGTAGCAGGGATGAAGCGTTTGGGACATTCAAGATATCGGAAATGGTTATATAGGGACAACTGTATGCATCAAGGCTCCCTATCCCCGACGGTTTTTGGGTCGTGTGGGAAGGACCCCCCTATCGCCCACACTCACTTGGCGAGGGTTCCAAATGCCGTCGTGGAAAGGGGTTAAAAACCGTTTGTTTAGGACCGACGCGCACCATTGTGTCAACTAGTGAGCTTTTGCATCACTGCTAGAAGACAAGATCACTCGGTAAGCAACTCTTGCTAATCGTATCTCCATACGACTCTTGTTGTTGGGGACATCTCATGCCGCGCCAACTCCTATGCCTTGTGGCCCAAAACTGTTTTGATAGCCATGACAAGTCAACCAATGCTTCGTGTGTAAGTGTCTGAAGCAAACCCATCACTTCAAGGAGATCTAGTGGCACCCTAATTTTATAGGCCCACCACTAAATATACTTGACATGTGAATGTGCAGCAATTTGGGAGGCATTTGTCGGTGTTCTCGGAACCGGGGTACCCAGACTTTCCTTCCTGCGGCCCACGGCGTGGCTCCATTGCAGCCTGGTACGGCCCATCCTCAGCATCAACTACACAAGACCCTCGCGAGGGGCCAAGCCTCGTGAGGCGGACGATGCCAAGACCTCCAGAAGGAGTGGCTTACCCAGGCTGGCTCCTGAGGAGAGGAGATTTCTGTGCAGGTGCCCACCTCGTGAGGTTAAGGCAACGCAAGCCATGATGACCAAGGCCAGGCGGGCGCCAGCAGGCACAGTGCAACAAGTTTCCTCTTTTGTGCTAAAGAGGCAAGCGCATGCACGGAGTTCCTAGGAATTAGCCAAAGGTTTCCATTTCCGTGCTACAAGAACAAGACCGCCAGGACAGCAAGACGGAGGTCATCACCGAGCCCACCACAACGTCACGGCCAGAAGCTTTGCATGCGAATACCACCTTTCGTCGGGATAATGTGTACTAGTTGTCTCCCTTCGAATTTGGTCGTTGTGGGATCCCTTCCCGCCTTCATTTTTGGGAAGAGGACCAAGGCCACTATAAATATAGCCTAGCCACCACCATAGAAGAGGACGGATCATTCAGACCATCTGCACCCTCACCAGCTCACACAAGCATAAGAACACACCTCCTGAGGTTGTTCATCATCTGCACCAGTTCAATCTCAGCCCACCTCGAGGCCAATCCACCACAAAGCAGGAGTAGGGTATTACACCGCAAGGTGGCATGAACCTGGGTAAACTGTGGAGGTTGAGTTCTTCGCACACACCCCAGAGTTCAAATCTATCTTGGGTCTGCGGAGCCCTGAATCCGACATTTGGCACGCCAGGTAGGGGTGCGTTGAAGATTCACCTCCTCACCTGCTGTACCCCACCCATGGTGTTCTGCTCTCATGGCGGGCGCCGCTCCACCGGCCGGGCCACCGAGTGTGTTCGGAGGCACCACAGGCCTCCGGGCTTTCACCCCGCCCTGCGGCGAGTGTAGTGGCCATCCAAGTTCAGGCCGGAGCTGCCGCCTCGAAATGACGGCGCGGCGGATCCGACAGGATTTCTCCAGGCATATGCGGAGGCTGTTTGGGCGGCTGACGGTGATGACAAGCTTGCAGTGAATTGGCTCCCCATGGCCCTTAGGGTGTGTCGCGCGCCTGGCTCCTGGGCTTGCCGGAGTCTTCAGTGGCCTGCTGGGAGGAGCTGTGCAGCCTCTTCATCGCGCGCTTTGCGGCACCGCGCCCCACGCCGTCGCGGGCCTCCTTGGTGGCTCGCAGGCGCTAGCCTCGGACCGCCACGTCAAGCTATTCTTCCGCCAGATGGGCCCCGCCTACACACAGCGGAGAGCTCCTCCGGGCTGGGTGGCGCCTAAGGCCGACCTCACTTTCGACTCAATGGACCACTCCGAGACCACGGCCGACGCCGGCGTGCTGCCTATGCTCTGCACCCCCACCATCTGCAACGTACCGGTCACCAGGACCCTCATCGACGGCGGCGCTGGCCTCAACGTCCTCTTGGTGGAGGCGTTTGGCCTGCTTCATGTGCCTTACGGACAGCTCCTCCCAACCAAGCCTTTCTCTGGAGTTGTTGATGGCTCGACCTGCCCTCTAGGGCGGATCCGCCTCCCCGTCACCTTTGGCACACGCTACAACTACCGCACCGAGCTCATCGTCTCTGATATCGCCCGCATCGGCCTCCTGTACAACGCCATTCTCGGGTTCCCTGCCCTGGCCAAGTTCATGGTGGCGACCCATCCTGGCTACAACCTCATGAAGATGCCAAGAAGCAGTGGCGTCCTCACCAGGGTGGGGGATACCAAAGATGCACTCTCGGCCCTCAAGCTTGCCTTCAGGGCCGCGGCGGCCACGCGGCCTAGCGGGGAAGGAGCTCCAGAGGGCCCGGGGGCAGCGCTAGCAAAGAAGAAGCAATTGTTCTCTCAGGACAGGGCCGAGACGAAGCAGGTGCCGGTCGACAAAGACAGAAGATCAGACTCTGCCTTCACAACAGGTGCCAGTCTCCCCCCAGACTAGGAAGAGGCGCTAGTCAGCTTCCTCCGCGCAAACAAGGACGTGTTTGCATTGGAGACGGCAGATCTGGCCGGGGTTCCGAGCGGAGTAATTGAGCACCACCGGATGGTGTGCCCCAGCGCACGCCCGGCGAAGCAGAAGGCACAGTGGCTAGCCCCGGAGAAGTAGTCGTTCATCATCCAGGAGACCCGCAAGCTACAAGAGGCCGGCGCCTTTCGAGAAGTACGGGACCCAAACTGGCTTGCGAACCCAGTCATTGTCCCTAAGAAAGGCGGGAAAGAGCGCATGTGCGTCGATTTCACCAACCTCAACAAGGCCTGCCCTCAAGACCGTTTCCCTCTCCCGCGCATCGACCAGATCGTCGACTCCACCACCGAGTGCGATTTGTTGGGCTTCCTGGACGCCTTCTCGGGCTATCACCAAATGAAGATGGTGGTTCAGGATGTTGAGAAGCCGGCTTTTCTGACCCCGTGCGGGGTGTACTGCTATACCTGCATGCCGTTCGGGCTGCACAATGTTGGAGCAACCTTCCAACAGCTGATGCACATCGCCTTGGGTCGGCAGCTCGGGAGGAACACTGAGGCATACATCGACGACACCATGGTGAAATCTCTGGAAGCAAGGACCCTTATCGAAGATCTGGAAAAAACGTTCGCTAGCCTGCGCAAATTGAACCTGCAGCTCAACCCGGAGAAATGTGTGTTTGGCGTCCCATCTGGCAAGCTGTTGGGTTTCCTGGTGTCACACAGAGGGATCAAGGCCAACCCGGAAAAGGTCAAGTCCATAGAAAGGATGAGTCCGCTGCAAACCCTCAAGGAGATGCAGAAGCTGGCGGGCTGCGTAACCTCACTCAGGTGTTTCATCTCCAAGCTAGGAGAGCGCGCCCTCCCCTTCTTCAAGCTGATGAAAAAGAAGGGCACGTTTGAGTGGACTCTGGAGGCTGACGCGGCCTTCCAAGACCTCAAGAGGTACCTCACCAGCCCGCCGGTGATGGTAGCACCACGCGCCCTCGAACCCTTGTGCTCTACCTAGCCGCCAAGCCTCACGCTGCCAGCGCAGCGCTGGTGGCGGTCTGGGAGGAGCGTCTGACCAAGGGCTCGCGGGGCCGCACCTCGTACCCGGTCGAGATGCCGCAGCCTCAGGACAGCGCTCTTGAGGCCTTGTCTGCCCCAGCAGATGGTCGAGATCCTTAGGACGGCGCCTCCGAGGCCTCGGCTGCCCCTGAAGATGATCAACACTACAAAAAAAGACACATCCGTGACATTTTGGGCTGAACGAATTTTTTCCTGTCATGCTTATGACACTTCTATGACGATAATTGTGAAAAACCCGGTATCATCATAGATGTGGTGGGTTCCTACTTCTATGACAAAAAATCATGACAGAAAAATGGGCTTTTCATCCTGGGCAGGCCAGAGACACAGTTACATGACATTCTTTGGGCCGTCCATGATAGAAAAAACCGTGGTACAAGCGAGGGCGAGGAAAATATCGGGGAGTTCCCGGTTATGGTGGGTGGTCGGGGGCCGAGCGATGCGTGTTTCTCTCGTACACGTACGCACGTAGGTGCGAGGTGTTGGGCTCTAACTGAACCCGAGTGAGGCGTTCGCCTACTGAACCTGAGCGAGTGCATTGCAGGTTACGCGTTACAGAACCCAAGCGATCGATCGATCCCTGGCTGTTAACTGAACCCAATCAAGCGATTCCTTCGCTACTATTGCTAACTGAAGCCGATTGAACCTGCTGCCTCTTGATGAACAGTGAGCGTTGTTAGGGGTTGGATGAACAGTTCTCGGTGGGGGGTTGGATGAATAGGACCCCGTGGTAGTAGAGGCCGTTGCCGCTGGACGAACAGGACCCCGATCGAGCCGGTGGAGGGCTGGATGAACAGTAGCCCGTGTAGGGGAGCTTGAACAGGACCCCGTGGAGAGGGCTGGTTGAACAGTAGCCGGTGGAGGAGCGTTGGAGGCTAGATGAACAGGAGCCTGTGAATGAACAGACGCAGGTGGAGGCTGGAGGAGGTCGACGGTGGATGAACAGTAGCCCGTGGAGGCTGGAGGAGGTCGATGGTGGAGATGAACAGTAGCCCGTGGAGTCCCGTTTTGCGGTATGCCACACCCCTCCTGATGAACAGGACCCCCGTTTCGACCGTAGCGCTCCAACACAAGTTCCTTTCCTCTATTTTGTGGTACGCCACACCCCTCCCGATCAACAGGACCCCGTTGTGACCGTAGGAAGTCGAAGAGAAGTCCGTTTCCTCCGTTTTGCGGTACGCCACAACCCTCCCGGTGAATAGGATCCCATTTCGACCATAGGCGGTCGAACACAAGGCCGTTTGCTCCGTTCTTCGGTACGCTAGGCCTCATTTCGATCGGCTATTCCGTCCAAGCCGGTTGGCTCCCAGTGAACAGCACACATTCCATTGCCTCCCGATGAACACGACGATGCAGTTTCTCCATTCCGACCCAGCCGGTTGGCTGTCGATGAACAGGACGCTGGCGCTGCCTCTCCATGTACACGAGCCCTGGCCGTACATATGCGCGAGTAGGCGTTCGAGAGCCCGCCCGTATGTACGTATGTGGCCGTATTTTTGGCGTGTGGCTATATGTACGTGTACATGGTTTAGAAGGGACAGCCGGGCTGCTACGTGGGGGGCTCTACTATGACATGTGCCGCTACTTACTCGGCCACGGTTCATCATTGCAGAGCGACCGATCGACCAGTATGTACCTACACGTTCGCGACAAGACAAACAACGGTATGTACACTTCGACCGGGTGGGTCCCAGCTATTAGGGAGGATAAGGACGCACTTCCTTGCATGCGAAGATATAGCTACTGGGTCCCAGCTGTCGAGGGGGGGGGATCATCTGTTTTGCCCGTAATAAGGACGTATTTCCTTGCGTGTGAAGATGTAGCTGGTGGGTCCTAGCTATCAGGGGGAGAAAACATTATTTTTCAGGGTAAAAAGGATCCAGTTGCATGCATGCGTCCATCGGCGTGGTGCGTCCCCACTATCCGCCTCTCACGTACAGTCATCTTCCGATGACTCTCGTTTGTTGACCACGTTGACCACACCGTGCCGAGCGCACCGAGGCCGGTGGACGACGGCGAGGCCCCAGACTGGTATGACCCGGAGATGGGGAAGACGCGACAGTGGAGTCGCAGATGGAGAGGAGTCGGAAACTTGACTGGTTCGGGTGCGCGGCAGCACTGCCACCCACGGGAGACAGGAGCAAGAACAGAGGTTGAAGAAGGAGCACGGCTGTTGGATTAACATCCAACGGTCCAGCTGCTAGAATCATTTGTTGATTAAGTTGACAAAGCCCTGCGTACACGTCAACTTAGTAGGCCCACAAGTCAGCAACCAAATCTGTCGGGTCCTAGCTATCATCGGGAGGAATAGTTTTATCCGCATAACAAGGAGGCACTTCCTTCCGTGCGAAGATACAGCCGGTGGGTCCCAGCTGTCAGGGGAGGAAACATTTTTTCAGCTTAATAAGGAGGAACTTTCCTTGCGTGCAACCATGGACCTCGTGGGTACCAGCCATCAGGCTCTCCACGTACAGTCTTCTTCTGATAACTCTTGTTTGTTGATCATGCCGCGCGGAGCGCAACGAGGCGGTGGACGATGGCGAGGCCCCGAACGGGAAGGACCCGGAGATGGGAAGACGTGGTAGTGGAGTCGCAGATTGAGAAGAGTACAAGGGTTATAACTGGTTCTAGTGCGGCGTGGGGCTGTAGTCGGTGGAGAATAATAGGAGGTGTGGAGGGGCGGAGGGATAGCCTGGCCGACGGTGGGGTAGCGCTTCGTAGCGATGCGTGCTAAGCAGAGCCGCTAGCCGCCGGAGGCCGGAGCACGCGGTCCCCACGACGCTGGAGGAAGAAGTTGAGAGATTGAAGGTGCATGCCGGCCGTTGGATATAAATCCAATGGGTGTGGATGTCATAATCATTTGTTGACCAAGTTGACAACGCCTTGCATAGGCTTCGACCTATTGACCCACATGTCAGCCTGCAAAAAAGTGGCATATATTTAACCCATTTTCTAGAATTTACAGTCCATTTGCTGGGCTGGGTGAACAAATAATTTCTCGTCAATGCGGCCCATTTAATATTTTCTAAGAAATCCCAGCCCATTTGCACTTTCTTGAAATACACGAATTAGTTGGGCTCGTTCTATATATAATGTTAGGTTAGAAGGAGCAATTAATATCAAAAAACAAACTGGAGCGACACATTTTTATATATAAAATTAACAAATAGCAAGTTACTGCTCAAAACAAAAATGAGCGCATTATTATTACATTGGTCCTTAAAATCATTGCAAGATTTTGTACGCAATCACTAGGATATTCCTTGCCTGTGAGTCAAAAACAACCAGGATTTTCCTTGCCAACTTCTGTTAAACATTTACTTTTATAAGTTAATAACACGTGGGATGTTTTTATAATGTATATATAAGTGTCTATTAAATATACGATAATAGTAATAATATAAATATATATAATGTGGTTAGAAGGGAAAACATAAATTGGACACAAGATTATAATTCCTATATATAGATAAATAGAAGAGAGATCTGTGTTTTATTAAAAAAAATACATTGGGCTGCCGGTCTTTAAGAAAAAGTAAAACCTACGCTGGGAGGCCCATAGGCCGGTATGGACCTCAAAAAATAAGTTGAAATCACTGTCTCCGTATGTCGTGGGCTACGCATGTTAAAAAACGAAACCTAGGCCTAGCTGATACTTGTTCGCCCTCTGGAAAAAAATGATACCAGCTAGATCCCCGATACCCCTGAAAAAAGCTCCCCGATACCCTACAACAACAACAACAACAAAAATGATCGCGATACCCCTGGAAAAAAGCTTCCCAATGACAGTCATCGTTGGAAAATTATTTCATTTATTGACTAAGGTTAACAAACCCATGGGCGCCAACGTCAGTATACAATTAGGAGGAAGCTTTTTTCCCATGGGTCACTTGCTTGCGTACGGCTTAGACCTGGTGGGTCCCCACGTTCAGTCTCTCAGCGTACATTCCTCTTCGGATTCCTCCCATTTGTTGAGCATGTTGACAACGACATACAGCGGCGCCATGGCGAGCGCACGCAGATGGCAAAGAACCGGAACCGGGGAAGATGCCTTCATTCATTCGAACATACCGCACTAGCCCGGTGGCTGCAGTCCTCTCACCCAAAAGTTGTACTGCATGGGTTCGATTCCAACTGGTGCAGTTGTACAATATCTAACACTTGCCAAAATTTCGTCCCTAGTTTACCCAGTTTTTCGCAAACCCAACATTGTCTTGCCATTTTGAAAATAGCATATCTTTTTAACTTTGCATCATATGAAGATGTGTTGTACATGAATGTTGATCAGCATGATGTTAACTTGTTGTTAGTTCCATTTTTTACCATCAATAAAATTTCCAACATTTTGTTATCCATGTTTGAAAAGTGCCTATTGATTTAAATGCTTTGCCTCTGAAACATGCAGTTTCTTATCTAAAAATCACTTGGACAAGCAGCCATCACCGGTGTTGGATTCGATGCCGCACTTCTTCAATCCCCCAGCAGGCGCGAGGGGGAAATAAACTTCCGTCCCGTGCTGCCGGTGGGGGAATGGAGCGAACTGGATTAAAGAGGGGGCAGGTGGCGTGACTGAAGAAGCACATCAGACGCGATTTTTTTTCAGTGGATGGCTCTCGGTGGCGTTTTTTTACTTGCCTCTGCACCATACAACTTGTATTTTTAGCCTCCCAGTCCGTGGTGGACCAGCAGCCCACTTGCTAGATGGGCCAACCTACAGAAAGCAGCACTCGATTTTTCATCAAGCCCCAAAAACAACGCAGTACTATGTTTGTTTTGAGGCCGAAAACATTACGGCAGGGGTTGAGCGGAGGAGGGGGGAAGACAGAGCAAGAATATTAAAAAGAGCTGATACGCTGTTGCTACCCTAACAAAGCAGGTGCAATTCTTCTCGGGAAGAACGTGTGCCGTTGACACCCACGCGTCACAAATCCCAAAGTAGACATACTAACAAGTTCACACACAAGTACAACAGAAAAGGTAAACATTCGTATTAAACTCGGGTTCACAATCAATAACTCAAAAGATTCAAATATACACAAGTTCAGCATGTCTATGCATCCAAATGATTGATAGATCACAAGACAATATTTATAGCTAATTCACAAAAAGATTCAGATATACACATGTTCAGTATGTTTATGCATCCAAATGATTGAGATCACAACCAATATCATCCATGGACGAACTTTAATTACCTAGGGTAAAGACTGGTAAATGGTGTTCAGTCGGACGTACTTCTTGCTAAAATTAATGCTTGCACGATTAAACTTTCGAGTACATAAGAGGCAGCATAGACAATCTGAACTTTGCTTGTAGGTTTATCCTCGAAATAGTGGCCTCGTGCCGAGGGAGGTTTGAGCAACCTGGCCACTACTTTCATCCAACTAGTTTACTGGCTCATCTTGGTCCTGTAGCTCGCCAAAATTCTACATTGCAAACAAGAAAGGAGGCGGTTGACAAAATGAACCACCCAAATTTTTTGTGCAGTTCAACTGAAATGGAGCATCCCTGGCGTGCAGACTGATTAAGTGTCGGATGAATATACGTGTCAACCAACTTGTCTGGAATCTTTAGACTCCATGCCATACAGTTCGCTACCATATGTGCCGATAACCAAAAGGCACAAGTTGGGACCAAAGACTGGACTGCATTTTCTAGGCTATGCGCCAAGCAATATTTTTGGCGTTCACTCTCCTAATACTTGGAGTTTGACAACTGCTTGACGCCGATTGATACTCGAATGAATATAGGCCCTTCTTCTTGTCAACATCGATGCTTGTCTGAGTGATCTTTGGAGTACATAGCAGCAACATAAGTATCTGTCCATCTGATCTTTTTGTGCAGTTCTACTGAAATCGCCCAATGTAATGATTTTCCTACGAGTTCAGGCTCCAAGTTACTCCTTTATGAAATCGGCAAATAGTAGCACAATACCAAATTACCAATACATATGACAAGCACAATAATCAGGATAAAGACCGGTACCAACCTGTGTGAGGTAGCATATCAATTACTATTTCCTTTGACTGGAAGCCGAGATAAGCAAAGCAACTGGCAGGAAAGGAAGGAAGCAGTCGAGGCAAAGAAGCACCCAAAGTTTTTGTGTAGTTCCACCAAAATCGAGCATCCCTGTTGGCACATATATTGAGAGAGTGAGATTACTGTAATAGTGGGACTAGTTGATGAAACATACACTAACAAATAGAAGCACCCTCATTATCTTAATAGTTGAAGTTAGCAACATAGTAGTCTTGCTTAAAGAGAGGTATTAGTTTATTTAATCAGTGCCAATTAGCTCAACACTCAAAGCATTTCCATGTATCATAGGTTGCAAAACTTTAACGTGCAAAGATAAAGGAGTTTCTCATGGCAGTAGCATGATACAAATAGAGATGACAGCAAATTAATATGGATGAAGGCCTTAGGCCGTTACCAACCTGAGCAAAAAAGCTTATTCATGTAGTCCCAGAAGAGATGATAAAGCACTCACTAGAATCACTCAATAGTATATATTTTTGTGCACTTCAAATGTATGGTTGAAATCACTCTTGTTTACCAGTGGTGAGATTATATCAAAAGATTATCAAGAACTTCCAGCAGTGTTAAAGCACTGGTTGGGATACAGTTCATTGTATTGTCTTGTGTAGTTCCACTAAAATGTATGATTGGCACAACATGATCCCTGTTTGCACAAGAAGGAACAAGGTGAAACCTTCATTATCTTAGTGAGAAATGATAGAAAGACATTAGCATATTACTCTAATAGTAGCATCAAATTCATGATGGACAATACGCAAAACATTGCCTCATTGAACCAATGGCAATAAATTGACATGCAAAACAATAGCACTATTATGTCATGACACACCAAGATTCCCACCCGGTCCACCACATGATTCACCTCCACAGAAAACATACACACGTACATGATTCAGCATAGGGTGCTACTAAAGATTTTCTTAACTCGGACAGGAAAATTAGGTAGCAATAAATTAGTGCTACCTAAGTACCCCTAATTAATTAAGTGACCTTGGAGGAGAGACAACAGAAGTGGAAGGGCTCCCTAGAGGATCGTCTCACATGTAAGGTAGACGTTGCCGGAGCCCTTGAATGGCCTCGACTGAGGCCTTGGCTTCAGCAAGATCACCTTGGCACTATTGATTGTGTAGAGCTGGGCACAGATGCATCCAGAATCCAGTTAATTAGTATGATGTGTCGTCAACCCAAGTACTACTCTGCTGCATTTCTCTATCTATCTCTACTCTACTCTTATCTACTCTACTCCTCTTATAAAAAAACAGAGTTGGTCATGATAGTGTGCCTGCCATCCTGCAATATAGGCCGTCCGATTTATATCTGATAGATAGGAAAGAAACTATGACAATTTTGCAAAAAGGTACCCACAACCCTCTCCACATTGGCAAATAAGGCCTCCCTCATTCATCCTTTTCTCTCACAAGATAAACTACTCATACAAATGCATCTTGATGTTACGTGCAATGCATGGGCATCTTGCTAGGACAATAAGTTGTTAGGATAACATAGGACAGTACCATCGTGTGATCTCCATTTCCTCTTTATTTTTCTTCTTCTTCTTCCTCTTCATGCTCTGTTTCTCTTTCTCCTCACCAGTTGGCGAAACCAAGTACATGATTGGCCTTCTATTTTAGAATTGGTTTTGTCAGTGAGGGAGTACAAGTGTACTAGTAAACAATAGCATTATTTTCTCATGGCAGTCACAAAATAGAGATGAACACATGCATTAAATACCATTCTTCCCTAAAGGAAGGTTATGGTGCCAATATGGATGACGAGGATTGGAACACAGATCTCCCTTTGTGCTGTTCCACCGAAATGAACCAATGGTTCCATTCCGACATTCCAGTTAAACAGCACAAAAGTCACTTCTTTTAAGAAGTGTTTTGTGAAGTGCACCAAAAGGTCACAATAGCAACGAGGTGAAATGGATATCCCTGTTTGCACAAAAAGCTATAGAGGAAACAGTCAGAGTCTCAAACAATTACTGGCAAAAACATTTGGCTAAACTTGTCATGGCTTATAACAGTCTCATGGCTTCATTTTACCATGGGCAGTAGATTAAGAACGGCTAAATATTTGGTATAAGGGCATGGGACAGTGTGTGCAGGTGTAGTCCAGCACCATGTACCTAAACCGGGGCATAAAGTGGTGATTCAGAGTTTGTTGCCCCGAGAAACAAACATCCAAGAAACATATCCGGGTTGGTCCCATTTTTGTTCAATGTAGCCACCTGCTCCGATGTGTGGATAGAAAATCTAGTCCTGGTCATACCACCGTGTACATCGTTTCCCCTATATTTCCCTTTTCGACCAAGAGACCGGTTGGATGACCAGTCTGTACTACTTTCACCCCTTTCCTTCCTGTTTGTACCCAGTCTAATGTACATACTAAATTTCCCCCTTTATTTCTTGTTTGAACCAAGTACAAGATTCGACTCCATGAAGTAGCTTTACCTCTAACAACAGAAAAAATGTGACGTTGGACCATCCGATCGAGAGGTGCTGAGAGGTAGAAAATGATGCACATGCAGCGACGTAGTGAGCTGGGGAAGTAGAGCTAGGCCGGTTTCGAAGGAAGATATACCTGAAGGTCGTCGGGATGTGGATAGGTGAGCGGAGGGAGGCCGGATCTTCCCACACTAGGGCAACGATGAAGGGATCGGAGGACCTCCCACGTCGGCGCTCGGCTAGAGATAATAGTGCGGCCGACAGTGGGTCTCCTCCCTCGCTGTCGACGACGGCCTAAACGCTGCCCCTCCGATGCGTCTGGATCTATAACCAGCGGTGAGGATAGAAAGACAGTGTTACTACCGCTATCTTGTTTAGATCTGGAGAGGATGAGAGTGTGTGAATAGAGCAACCCTAGCAAGCAAGTGCGGAGGCTCCGGCCTATATATATACGTATAGTGGGGTAGTTTTCTTTTTCACTCCATCAAAACAATCATTTAAAATTGTGTATGTGCCAGGTCGCTTTTTTTTTGAGTTGTTGATTGTTTTTTGAGATAGCTACCCGCTTATTCCAAGTGGTGTTACGGTGTGCCAGGTCGCACTTTGTATCGTTCAAGTCTGGTACTAGACCCTCCATTAAATGAACAACCACTGCCTCGTAAAATTTGTGAACAAGCCCATGGCTAAAATTATCGGAAACATGGGCTGCCCCAACATCCATTTTTATTTATATTTTCTATGTGGGAGTATCCTCAAAACAAAATGTGAGAGTACAATATTTATTGGGCCCCTTTGTAGTGCTAAATTTTGACCAAATATTTAACTGAGAAAATTTTAGTGTGTGTTAACAAAAATTATATCCTTTGATTCGTATTTGAACATAGTTTTCAATGATGTAAGTTTTTGTGACATGCATGAACATTTGGTTAGTTAAATTTATAGTCAAAATTTGGCACAGATTATCATAGGGACCAATAAACGAGGACGGAGCTCCTCGTCTGTCGTCCCTCCTCGTGCACAACAATCTCTCGCTTTATGGCCGAGGCATTGAAAAGCTTTACCATCACATATTCATACTACTTAAAGGTGCATTAAATCAACACATGCAAGTATCAAAAGGAAAGTCACGACATGCATGCATCCATTGTAATTAATGCATTGGTAAACGCAAATTATTGAAATATATCAAGTGCACTGCTTTGATGTGTCGCGTCAACTCGTACAACAACGAGAAGTTTAATTACAACGCCCTCTCCCTCGCCCATGAGCGTGGTGGCTGGCGGGACTAGGAGAAACTTTCGCTACACGCTCTCCCTCCCGCACGCGATGGCCATGCAGCAGTTCATTCGGTGTCAGATGGCTAGAAGCATATTGTAGTACTCCACTGCAGTAGTACCATCATTGTTCGACTTCCCAAAGAGGCGAAGAGCCAAGCGCAGCCCGGACGCTCATGTGGCAGTTTCATGTGTAGAGTAGTCTAGGATAGCATGTACCGTGCCTCTAAGCTTAAAATCGTTCGGGTCGGCTCCATGCTATGAGCTTGTCTCGAAGTATTTTTTGATTAAAATAATCTTCTGGCCCTACCTGTCATCCTGGTGATTGTAGTTTGCACGCTCATCTGGTCAAGACAGGAATATATATTTTAATTTGTGGTGGGGTAAATGTTAGAGGTTGCAGCAAATATATTGTACACTACGGGTCTTTTAGCCAAGTTTAGAGGCAAGCATGTGGGGCCAGTGCTATGATGTGTTGCGTCAACTCGTACAATGAGTAGAATCTTGATTTTACTACTACACGCCTTCTCCCTCGCCCATGCGCGCGGTGGCTCGCAGGCGAGGACAGGCTTTTGCTTACTACAACAAGCTATCCCTCCCGCACGTGGTGGACGGACATGCAACACTTGATTCAATACTGTAGAAGTAGTAACATCATTGTTCATCTTCTCGAAGAGGCAAATAGCCAAGCGCAACCCGAACGTGGCAGTTGCGAACGCACGTGTGGCAGTCTTTGTGTAGGGGTGGGGCCTGGTGCGGAGCCTTGGAGCACGCATATAGCCAGGCTCTTGCATGAGACAAAACTGCTATGTAAGCAGGCTATAAGCCCACTATTGTAGTACTTGCCAGTATATCCCTGTAAACCAGAAAGGAGTATTTGCCTTTCTAGAGATTTCAACAAGTCACTACACCCTAAATGAGCACATATGGAGCAAAATGAGTGAATCTACACCGTAAATAAATACGTAGTTCTCTCGTTTTCCTCTCCGCCTTGGTCGTGGTGCACAATATTGAGTATATGACGAGCTGCTCTATCTACATGCGGGACATCAAAGCATCCGGGCCCGCGTGCCATCAACCAAATCACAGTGAGGTGCTACAGTCGAGACTCAACGGTCACCCTGGTGTGGCCGTCATGCCCCGTCATATCACCAAACCCACACCTTTACCAGCAGTGGTAAAGTGGCCTCGAAGTTGGACTAGACGAAGCAACAACCAACAAGTTGACCATGTTGGCGGGCCAACCCATGAGACGAAGAACTCCAAGAAACAAGCACTGGCCAAAGAGTTGACGACGTTGGCAGACGAACTCCTCAAAGAAAGCTGGAAGAACAGCAAGGGCCCCACCGTGCCTACCCCAGAAACTTTAATGGCCACCTATGAGAGGCTCAAGGCCGAGTTTGAGGGGATAGTCGCCACTAAGAAGCAGTATTCTCCTGCCAAAGTGATGGCCCCCATCGAGGACGAGGAGATGGCCCCCGGCGGGATGGGATCCCCCGGTGAGCTGCACAAGGTAAAAAATAATGGCTTACCATAGTTGTGGTTTTTTATTATTTGCAATGTGCTTGCTAATATGTTAGGTTTGTGCAGGTGCCGGTGGACGTCCTTGATGATTCCGATGTCGCAGTCTACCCTGTGGACAATGCCCCAGAGATCATTTTCGATGTCGCGGTCCGTCCTGTGGACATCGCCCCAGAGATCGATTCCAATGCCGTTGTCCATCCTGTGGACATCGGCCCAGAGATCGATTCCGATGTCACGGTCCGTCCTGTGGACATCGCCCTAGAGATCGATTCCCATGCCGCTGCCGGTGCTGTGGTCATTGCCCGAGAGATCGATGACTAGAAATAGTTGGTCGCACTAATCCTTCAGGGTAGTTTGCATTGTGTTTAATTACCAGAATGATGCCTGTTGTGAAACAATCTTAGGGCTAGTGCACTGTCTTATGTGGGCGGTACTTGCTACTTTTGTTTGATAGTGAATCATGCGAACCCTCTCCGAGTTATGGAAACAGATGTATCCTCACCAGCTTTTGATGTTATATATGGTATGCTTAGATGTAAGTTTGAATTGTTTATCATATCAGCAGGGCTTGTTTGATGATTCTTGGTGTTAGTAGGCTAGCTACTGTGTGAGCTATAGTACTTGCAAAAAACTCACCGAAGAGAAACATTGGGGCTGATGAGCTCGTGGTACGCTTATAGGTCTGATCCGTCGTCGATCGACCAATAGCCCAAGCACCTCAAATTGTAGGCTTAGCGATCGATCAGACAATAGTCGACGCGGATACATTCAGGCCTCATTTGGTTCATAGGGTAGGAAAATCGTAGCAATAGGAAATTCATAGGAAATCAGATGACATGTATCTTAAATCCTATGAGTACGAATAGGAAAGGAGATGCCCTTTGATTCACATGATAGGATTTTTTCCATTGAGTCTAGGCTAATGTTTATTTTCCTATGAAATGTGGAGGATAGGAAGAATTCCTCCATAGGAATATGATTCCATTCCTATAAACCAAAGGGCTCTACAGAATTTTTTCCTGTAGAAATCTTATCCTATGAAATTCCTACAAGATTCCTCTAAACCAATGGAGGCCTCACATTAATAGCCAGCAAAATTGCCACGTACTTGTAACATACGTGAATGTGTAATTTTTTTGGTGGAAGCGTGAATGTGTAGTGATGTCGTACTTTTGGAGTGGCTAAAGAGAGTGTGTACGTGTGCTAGAGGGGTTGTGGGATGGAGAGACATCTAGAGAGAGAGAAAGACCCTCTTTATACTCCTAATCGTTAGATTGACAAATGATATTTTTTGAGAACACAAAATCATAGCAGTATAGAGACATCCTCCCTCCATTCCAAAATAGATGACTCAACTTTGTACTACTAACTTTGAAATGGAGGGAGTACAAATCCTAGGCGGGCTAGTTTTGCCTAGTGGGTTTCAGTGATATGACGTGCTACAGTGTCGTCTAGTCTTCGCGTGTTGTAGCAGTATTGCGGGTACAATAAGTTTTCTTGAAGAAGCGGAATTCAACAAAGTCATGATGGTTCCTTCGTCCGACCAACTTATAGTGGGAAAGGTTGGGCCTGCGCCACGACCGGGGTGGACCAGGATAATTTTGTGCATGGCAGGTGGATTAGGATGGTCGATGTCCCACATGTCGGCGAATGAAAGTATTCTTTCCGATATAGAGGACGAGCAACGAGTATTCATTGTTTATTTTTTATGAAAACTATTGTCTCCACTGTTACAATGGAGGAGTGTGAAACACGGCAACCCAGTGAAATTAGCATGTGCACAACTCCCTCCTTATTCATGTAATACTACCATAGTGTTGACTATAAGGTTGGCTATAAGGTTACAACTTTTTCTCACTTTCTCTCTATCTATTTCCTCTCAAATGTTTTTTACCTTTATTTTTTTAGACACAATTGTTTTTTATACCTCTTTTTCTTAGAATTAGTTTTTTTATACCTAGGAGCACGTGTAGAGACGGGCTCTTGCAGAGCCCACTCCTTGACTTTGTCAATGCCTCTCTCTCCTCCACATAAGCGAGCTTATAGCCCATTATTTTACTAGTACTACTTGCTATGAATGCGGGCAGCTGGCGTCTGATGGGGGAGCGCACGCGGGAGGGGGAGGGGTTTTCTGGTGGGCCAGGGCGGTCAGAAGCGGGCTTGGAAGCGGTCCGGACTGTCGCATGGCCCACCTCACATTATCACCATATATTTCTCGGAGTCAATGCGCGGCGGGCGGGTGATCTCTTCTCCCTCCCCCATCTCTCTCTTCTCAGCCGATGCCCACATGTCAGTTAAAATGCAAGACAACGTGTGTCCCGTCTAGTGAGTGGCGTGCGAGCCGGACTGTCGGGGGTGTGACGCGTACGAGTCGTAAGTGTGCCGCCTTTTCCTTTTGAACTTGCAAAGCGTAACATTTTCGTGCGATCGATCGATAGAAATCCAGAATGAAATGACGAGCGGCGGGGCTTTCCCATGCGTTAGGCGGTCTAGTTTGAGTGATATGACATGCTAAAGTGCCATCCACTTGCTCCATTTTTATGTAAGCAAGATTCTACACTCTTACGTGGGAGGAGTACGAAACACGGCGGATCTGATTTTGATCGAGGGATAACTATTCCTAGCAAAGTAATGGAGCACTGTTAGCGATTATAGGATGATAGTTAGGGCATCTCTAGCGCTGGCCCACAAATTTACATCGGCATATGTCCGAGGACAATGATACCAGAGGATGCCATCCAATGCTGCCCGCATACCTTTCGACAACTATATGAACTAACCGGACAAAAATCATGTAAACAAAGAAAATTTCAAATTAACCGGATGAAATTCATTACATTTTGAAAACTGTTCCTATAAACTGGACGAAATTCATTACATATTTCGCACAAACCATACTAAAACCTACTGTAAACCTAATCTAAACGATCGCCGGCACCCGAACATCATGTCCGGCCGTGAGCCCCAAGAACGCTAGCCATTGCCTTTGCCTCCTCCTCATCCGCCTCGGCTTTGTCTAGCTCCGCCTCGATAACCTCCTCCTCCGGAGCACAATGTTCTGAAGATTTTCGCCTCCACGTCGTCGTCAAGCGGCTAATCGGCCGCCGATGTTTACCCCACCAAGCTTGGCGTCGACTGAGTGGAGGAGCGGCAGCCTTCCTAGGACCAAAGCGGCGGTGACCTACCGTGTACTACTCATCCTCGCTGTCGGTGGCGCCTGCGCACGCGCGCCGACTTCATGGTCGTGGCGGTGGAGGGCGGCCGGGGGGAGCCGGTGATCTCCTTTGTCTGCTCCTACGACGGTACGTCCAAGAGAGCTTTGGAGCGCGCCCGGAGCGGAGCCGCCGATGTCCTTCGTCTGCTCCTGCGACAGTATGTCCAAGAGAGCTTTGGAGTGCAAGGAGGCCATGGTTGGAGTGGTGCCAACAGAAGGAAGGGACCGGAGGAGAATGAGTGTGGGTCTTTGACTATGGCTGGGAGCTGGGGCTCATGTTAATATAGCGGGAAATGGAAATGAGCCGCGGTAGATGGATGGACGACTGGCGCCGGAGTAGGTTCGTCGGCAGCCGCGTGTCATTAATGTGGGTGGCGGACGGAAGGATGGCCGTGGTGTCATTTACGCGGAGCAGTCGCTTGCACCGGGATGCCGCGCGGGTGGCGCTCTCTCGGCCGTTGCGCTGTTGTAATGCCGGCGCCAATGAGAGGTCGCGTCGGGCATGAATGCGGACACTGCTTCAGTGACTTAACTGCAGGTGCAGTTGGGTCACTGACATGTGGGACCAACATGCATCTAGCCTGCATGTCAGTGACACACTAGCTGCACCTGCAGTTAAGTCCCGTGAATGCGGCATTGACGTTCTGTAGAGACGGTGACTGTTTCAGGTAGGAAGCGCACGCTAGCGATGGAAGGGGGTTCGGTAGGCCAGGGCGGTCAGACGCTGGCGTGGTGGTAAAATGTGAACGCATGGATGATGAGCCTTTGAAGCGTATGCGGCACGTATTGACAACACCAGGCGTCCATGCAACCGCTCTTGTCGCCAGCTAGCCTTCGACGACCACCATTAGACATCACACAACCATGCATAACTTACGCATAATGGACGAATCGATCGAACACACACTCATGTGCAGGGGCACTATGATCGGTCGCTCACGATACAGATATAGGTACCATAGTACCCTCTCTAGCTAGGCTGTTTTATAGATTGTCGTTGTGATGGATTATATACAAGAGCAAGGCACCGAGTCACGTTGTCGCATCGTGTGCAGAGCCATGGCTAATGTCGAGCAGCTCGGCCCCCAAGCACGAGTATGATTGTTGGTGTTGAGCCAGGTGAAAACATGCTCGGTGTTCGCGGAGGCCGCCAACAAACGTCTAAACAGTAATGTCAGGCACCGCCGGGGCGTGCAGGTGACGGGCTCGCCATTTGCGTTGCGCCATGAGCAGGACTTTGATTGAGAGGGCGATGTGCATGCATTAGCATGGTTTGATAGCGTGAGCGTGAGTGTCTGCACGCGTACATGCTACTTGCCTCTATGGACGGTGTGCGCTAATGTGTACATCACGTATAATAAAAAATGGTTTGTGCATTTAACGCAAAGTATTTCATTTTCATTTGGCTGACGAGTGTGCATTGCAGCGACGTGTCCGGTTTGATTCCTCACATACGCATAATTTTGGTCTTTATTTCTTTCTCCACTGACAGGTAGGCCCGCATAGATAGATAGATAAAGAACACAAGTTAATGAGGTGCATGCGGAGTGTTTGACTGGTCAATCAGACAAATACGGAGCTATACGTTGAGCCAGTGACCGTATGATCACCATATCTCGTATACAATGATCAAAGTGATATATCAAGACAAGTTCGACGACCGCCAATGCATTTTACTCGGTAATAAATGACCAGGATTGAAGGGGAAACCAAATTTCCTTCGTCTTCTGTCCTTGAGCTCTTGACAAACCAATCCACTCCACCCCAGAGCTCTCACAAGGCGTCGTTCATGCCTTCGCGCTGCACACTAACCACTAAGGAAGCGATGGCATCCCGCCACGCCGAGTTCCTCTCCGCGCACAACCGCACACAAAATGGTAGGGAAGCGATGGCATCCCGCCATGCCGAGTTCATCGCCGCTCGCGACCTCACACCTACGTGGGCGGAATTTGAAGCTGCCAAGGCCGAATGGGCGATAGAGCAAGAGGCGGCCAAAGCCGCACAGAGGGAGCGGAAAAGTCAGAAAGCACTCAAAGAAAAGAGATACCTGCCGCCGCAAGAAAGAAGACGACGCACGCGCTGCTGGGGAGAGGTCAGCGGAGATCCAAGCACGGTGGGGTATCATCGACAGAGCCGGGAAGGAGAACGATGACGTCTGGCCAGCATCTGAGAAGTAGTAGTACTAGTAGTTAGTGTGTGTGTCTTTATCGCCCGTACGTTTGTTTAATTAATTACGAGCATGTACCAGTACTAGTTACTACTGTAGTTTTTAGAGAAAATTACCAGTACATTAGCCTAGACTCAATGGAAAAGTTCCTATCCTATGCATCAAATGGCATCTCTTTCTCTATAGGAATTGAGATGCATGTCATCTCACTTCCTATGATTTTCATATTCCTATAAAATTTCAATCCTATGAACCAAAGGAGGCCTCTGCTGGAGTACAGTACTACTGTAGCTAGCAGTACTACTGGAGTAGTTTTATTCAAGAAGCGGAATTCAACGAAGTCATGATGGTTCCTTCGTCCGAGCAACTTCACAGTGGGAAATGTTGGGCATGTGTTTTGACGGCTCATCAATCATTATTACTACGGCGCGACCACCCGGGTGACTCTCCATTGGAGTTCTGCGTGCATGGCAAGTGGACCAGGATGGTCGACGTCCCACATGTCGGTGAACGGAAGTATTCTTTCAGATATTGAGGAGCAAGGAAACCGTGTGGTATAGTATCATTGCTGATTTATATTTATTTTTTATTTTTGATGAATGCTAGCGTTTCAACTCTTACGACAAAGGAGTGCCAAACACGACATGTGCTGGATGTCCCACACGTCAGCGAAAGGAGTGGGACATGAACAGCGTGGTAGAGCGTCTCCACTTCTTCCACTTCCAGGTCGGAGACCATACGTCGGTATTTCCCCAAAGAGGAAGGGATGATGCAGCACAGCGGTGGTAGGTATTTCCCTCAGATATGAAACCAAGGTTATCGAACCAGTAGGAGAACCAAGCAACACAATGTAAACAGCCCGTGCACACAAATAACAACCACTCGCAACCCGACGTGTTAAAGGAGTTGTCAATCCCTTTTGGGTAACGGCGCCAGAAATGGTGCATGGACGGGAGAAAATTGTAATAGATTGAATAAATAGATCACAAATAAAATAAAGTGCAGCAAAGTATTTTTGTAGTTTTGGTTTAATAGATCCGAAAATAAATACAAGGAAAAAGTAGATCGCAAAGGCAAATATATCAGAAAGAGACCCGGGGGCCGTAGGTTTCACTAGTGGCTTCTCTCGAGAAAAAATAGCAAATGTGGGTGAACAAATTACTGTTGGGCAATTGATAGAACTTCAAATACTCATGACAATATCCAAGCAATGATCAATATATAGGCATCACGTCCAAGATTAGTAGACCGACTCTGCCTGCATCTACTACTATTACTCCACACATCGACCGCTATCTAGCATGCATCTAGTGTATTAAGTTCATGAAAAAACGGAGTAATGCAATAAGAACGATGACATGATGTAGACAAGATCTTTCTATGTAGAGTTAGACCCCATCGTTTCATCCTTAGTAGCAACGATACATACGTGTCGTTTCCCTTTCTGTCACTGGGATCAAGCACCGTAAGATCGAACCCACTACAAAGCACCTCTTCCCATTGCAAGATAAATAGATCAAGTTGGCCAAACAAAACCTAAATATCGGAGAAGAAATACGAGGCTATAAGAGATCATGCATAAAAGAGATCATAGAAACTCAAATACTTTCATGGATATTGTCGCGGGATATCCGCGGCCACCTATGGGATCGGGTGGCCCCTTGCTGGTTCGGCAGGGGGACGTCGCGTTGCACAAAGAGCAGATCAGCGCACGGCAGCACGGTAGATAGCACACAAGCAATTTACACAGGTTCGGGCCGCCGCAAGGCGTAAGACCCTACTCATTCTTTGGTGGATTGACGGTGGAATGAGTGTGGTGGTGTGTAGTACACTTTCCCAGCAAGGTTTGCCTTGGGGCCGCAATGACTACGCGCGTATGGTGGCTTGGGTTTGTCAACTTTCCAACCCTCTAACCCCTCCTACCAGTGCCATGGGCCTCCTTTCATAGATTAAGGGGTCACCACAGTGGAAAGTGGTCATTATCCACTGATATGATAACAAACAATGCTATTATACCTAACTCTACGGGCTGGTAGGGTGCATTTAATGCACCGCTTAGTGTCACATCACTGGTCGCCTGGCAAGGCCTGCCGGGCTATCTCGCCAGCTCCGCACCTGTTCTCTTGACACGTCGTGGGACGGGTGTCGTCTGTGGGTTTCTTCCGTAGGAGATGGCTGCCATGTGGCGAATGGCTGCCACTTAATCATCTTGCGGCTTGACACCACACTGATTGACGACGTGAGTCGTGCTTGAGTAGTTAGCGGGGTGGTTTTTCCCCCGCGAGCCCCCGGCAGGCTCTGCCGGGGAGTCTTGGTTTCTTGCTTCAGGTGGTGGCCCTCGCTCCTTGTCGAGCTCGCCTGCCTAGCAAGGGAGGCCCTTCTCTTGCCGTTGTCTTGCTCCTCTGGCTCGATCTTGGTCTATTTGAGCTGCATGTTGGTTCTTCAAATCTCTTGGGTCTTCATTCTCTGACTTGTCCTGGGCTTGTCCGCGCACGAGTCAGGGGAAAATGTATGCCCCGTATATTTCCCCGACATAAGCCCCGGGGCCTTAGCCACTCGTGTCGTGTGGCACGTTGGGTTAGGCCCCAAACAGTGCACGGACATGTGGCAGGAGAGGGTTGTGCATGATGGTTTGCCACAATGACTAGTCAAACAAACGTTCACATTGCGCAATTACTGTGCGTTGTGGGTCGTGGGGCAGTTGCGCTAATGGTAAAAGGGTTACTTTCCGAACCCTCGCACTCCTGCCCCACTTCCCCTCTCTTAAGAGCAGGGTAAATCGGAGCGGCACGATTCATCTATCTCTCGCCCCGCTCCCCCATCTTCTTCCTCAGCAAGCCAAGCAACAGTTCTTCATCTCGTTTCTCCTTCCATCACCACTCGACGAATTCCTCCCCTATCTGTGTCTCCGCAGTCATGGGGAAGAAACTCGCGAAGAAGTCGACGGCCGCGGTGAAGGAGACCGCCGCCAAGGGGAACAAGAGGTCGGCGGAGTTGAACAAGAAGTGGAGCGAGGACGTTGTCTTTGTTCTGTCCAACTTGAGCGGCCCCGTGCTTCAGGCGAAGTATGGGTATCTTTGGGGGCGGCCGTTGAGAAGGGGCATGGAGCGCCCGTGGTCTATGAAGTGGGCGAGGTGACTCCCCTTAGCTCTTATCGGTTCTTCGCTGCTTATTTCATCTGCGCCCTGTGTCCCCCTTTTTCTGAGTTTTTTTAGGCAATCATGAACATCTGCGGGTTTCATCTTCTTGATTTCACGCCGAATGCAATGGCGGGCCATCTTCGCGCATCTGTGTGAGAACTTCGTTGGGGTGAAGCCTAATTTAGATATATTCCGGCACTACTTCGTCCCGCGGGTTGAGAGCAAAGTTAACCGCTCCGAGATCATCAGCTGGATACCCCGGTTGAAGAAGAATTATCTCCCGGGGTACCAACGCAAGAGATGGGCTGAATGGAGAGGGGATTAGTGTTGGATCCAGGACAAGGAAGCACCCAAGTTATGTGAAGCGCGGCAACGATTCGGGCACCAAGGGCCTTTCTGACGACAGGTTGCGCTTGGCAATTAACAGGATTATTCGCTTGGCGGCTGCCGGGCTAACCATTGAGCATGTGGGGGCAGATTTCCTCCCCTGCCGCATCTCACCGCTGTAGGAAAGGGACAGGCCCGCATGGCTATACGGCGGCGCTGCGGATAGGATGAGACTGTTGCCAGGGCTGGCCACAATTTGTCGGCTTATGGCCATGCTTGGCTGTGCGACGAGTTGTTTGGTTGTTTCGAGGTGTTTAAGCTCCCGGCAACCATCGTCCCCTTGAACATCAACTCTGCTCGGGACCAGATACTGAAGTGGATGCCGGATTGCAATGCTGAGGGAGTATCGAGCACTTGGCGGCTCCCTTCTCTTGATGAAGAGCTCCACTGGTCGAGCACCTTGGTGGAAAAGGCCACCAGGGCCAAGGGGAAATGTATAAACGCACCTCCACTGCGGAGATAGCGTATATTCTGAAGAGAGTCACGAAGGACAAGGATGCCCATCATGCAGAGATGGAGAAAGCCGCAAAGGCCGGGAAAGGCAAAGGGAAGGCTGGGAACGGGAGCTCTTCCCAGGGCGGCAGTGAGGCGCAAGCCACAGAAGATTCTGCCGGGAGAGAACTTGTCAGGGATAACTTTGCCGGGCTAGATGCTCTAGCCACGACAGCGAAGGAGCTCCAGGAGGGAGAGGAGGCGGAGAGGGATGGGGGCGCGGTAGAGGCACCTAAAGAGGAATGGCTTGCGGCAGGACCGCAAGCCCCCGCTCTGGACCCAGACCAGCGTACCCGTAGGCGCGCCGCTACTATAGGAGCGGCGACCTCCAACACGGCACCGCCCACCAAGAATGTGAAGAAGATCTCCACCAAGTCTTCCAAGGCCGATGTGGCGTGTCGCCATTCTCCTCGTCTTTCTCAGGTCAAAGCACCTCCCGCCAGATGGCCGGTGGTCGCGGAGACGGAGTCCAGCTCCTGTTCCGGCTCGAGCTCCTCGCAGAGCTCATCTCCCCCGGAGCCCTTGATGTCGCGGCAAGCACCAAAGCTGCCGGAGAGCTCCACCCTTCCGTCTCTGAAGAGAAGGCGAGAGTCCCCTCCTCCCACGGAGTTCAACTTGAACTCCATGCTCATTGTAGAAGAGTAAGGAGGATTTCTCTTTGTGGTAAACATTTCTCCAAGAGAGTTTTGAATGCTTTCGTCGACTGACCTCTTATTTTCGTTATTGTTGGCAGGGAAGTAGAGGAGGAGACGGAGACCCTCATCCATCATTCCTGGAGGAAGCTCTGGTGCCTTGGATCGCTGGCGGGCGTCGAGGGCTCAGCCTCGGCGGGGAAGGATGCAGAAGACGTCGTGTCGAGTGCCCAGCTCAGCCCCCGGTCCGAGAGCGGAATATCATAGAGTAGCTAGTATCATATGTAGTACTTTATTTATATTTTCATGCATGACACATAGTAGCATAGCATTTATTATGATACGGTTTCATGATATGATACTTAACTCTCTCTTTCTTCATTTAATTAATTCTATGACAGCTCATCAAAATTTCCTAGTTGGCATGCATGATACTAGCTATGATACCCCCTTACTATTAGCCTAGCAAAGGTGTACAGATCATTTGTGCGTCGCTTTGTGAGTTTTCATACATTTGTTCGAGAAGCGGGGAGAAGTTTCAAACATTTCGGCCGCGAGGTGCGGCCACTGATGTAGGCCTAGTTGGTATTTTAATTACAGGAAATTCAGATGGAGTTCGGACATCATCAAAATCGATGTGTGCCTGTGGTGTGCTCTCACGACCCCGTGGAAAAAAATTGGTGAAGTTTGGCATAAGTTTTGATGACCGCTCCTTCCAAACCGGAGCATCTCACATGAAGGATCATGGTTTTCCAAAAGGAGACATGTCAATTCAAACTCCTGTGTTCGGCGACTTCATCATTTGGCCTCATAAAATTTCCACGGTACAAAATCACCATTATACCATGGGTTTGATTTTCTGGCGCATTTCAGGTATCGTTAGCTATATTTAAGACATTTTTTGAGATTAACATGCATTTTGTGCATAAAATTAAAATTACAACCGGAACTGCATGTGCTATCGAAAGGGATGAGGATCGCCATTCGATCTGGGAGCATCCAACAGTGCAGACGTATGATCTGTGGGGTTTGGGTTCTGGCCAATCAGAAAGCACGACTCAGATCGTGGGCGGGGTGGCGGGGTTTGGTCGGCACACGGCTTTCATCAACGAACCGTGTGCTATTCGCAAACCAGATTGCAAATTTTTGTTCACACATACTGTAGTGAGATCAATTGAGTGTGCTACCTTTGTGATATAATAATAATAATAACAATAACAACAAAAAACAGTTCATATTCATCCTGAGCTGACATCATATCAAGGTCAACATATTAACGGTTCTTACATCAACAGAAAACCGGGCATAACCCACAAATTCAGTACACGCGACAGTTCTAAATTGAAGGAATTAAGTTGCAGGGTAGGCATAAAGACTAGTCTTACGGCTTAATTCCCATGTACATGGGGGAACTGGGATCATTAAATTGACCCCAAATGAACTTGGGGTTTTTGATGATTTTACGCTGCTCTGTTACACGGGTGCGTGATCCCTTGGCTGGCAACTCATCAAATTCATCATACTCGTCCTCATCGGCAACATCATCGACACCCAGTACCCTTCTCTTACCATGCATCGCTAAATGGCCATTCTTATGCAAGGGGTCTTCCACAAAGAAAATCTGGGTAGCATCGCTGGCAAGAATGAATGGGTCTGCGTGATATGCCTCGCTGTCCTGTTAACACAGGTCTTCCTGTACTCATAAATCCTTACCTGACCAAGAGGGATCCATACGCACCTGAATAATGCCACCTTAACTTTCACATAGTCAAGCTCCCAAATCTCTTTGATGGTTCCATAGTATACCCTTTTATCAGCTTCATTTACAGTCATGCATTCTATTCGAACAGAGCTGTTCTGGTACGAGGTCTTCTAATCACGTTCCTCAGTGTAGAACGTGTATCCATTTATGTCATATGCTTGGTACGTCAACACCGTAGGTGATGGCTTTTGTGCCAACCATGTAGCAATGTCATCGATGGATCCTTGTGCCAAATGATTCTTCAGCCATTCGGCGTAGTTCTTAGTGTGCTCCTTCATCTCCACATCTGATGAAGGCACCATTGGTAAGAAACTATGGCATATCTCCGCCAAGTGTTCTTCGGCATAAGCGATGAGAACTGGGTTGTTAAGCAGTACCGTCAAATGGGCTTTCTCTGCCAATTCTCCGGGTGTAGCCATTTGCGTGCTAGCAAGGACCGTCTTACCTTTCAGCCTTCCCTCGTGGCGAGAGAGGGGCAGACCTATAGGTCTTTGTGTCATGTATTCGGTGCAAAACTCAACCACCTCCTCCGCGGTATAAACTTATAGGGTGCTTGCCTCTGGATGGTTTCGGTTCCGACAAAAGCGCTTCAGTATTTCCATGAACCGCTCGAAGGGATACATGTTGCGAAGAAACACAAGACCACAATACTTTATCTCGTCGACAAGGTGCACAGTGAGATGGACCATGACATCAAAGAATGGTGGTGGGAAAAACATCTCTAGGTTGGACAATATTCTTGCAATATCATCTTGCATATGATCCAACTCTTCAGGATCTACAACTTTCTGCCATAGTTGGTTGAAGAAATCACAGAGGTCAATGAGTGTGTTCTTATATCTTTGTCCATCAGATTCCTGATAGCCACCGGGAGGATTTGTGTCAACATTACGTGGCAATCATGTGACTTCATGTGTCCCAACTTCATTTTACCTGAGCTCACATCCACGAGACTTTTGATGTTTGCACAGTAGGAAGAGGATGTCTTAACTGACAACAAATAGGTGAAAAACTGTGTTGCTTCTTTTGTACTCAAATTGTAACTCCGGCGATCTTTGATGAATTTGTCATCATCTTCTGCTTCACTCTTGCGTTTTGATTGATTAGCAAGCATAGCGAGCCGTGAACCATCACCATCCTCTCTTTTACCTTTAATCTTGAGCAGAGTACCAAGGATGCTTTCACATACGTTCTTCTCTACGTGCATGGCATCGATGCAGTGATGTACACGTAGAATCTCACAGTAAGGTAATTTCAAGAACACCCATTTCTTCTTAAACACTTGACCCTTGGGTGTCTGTTTCACTGTCAAAGGGTGGTTCTTGCCAAGCACAACATTAATTTTTTTACCCATGTTGTGGACCACCTCCCCGTCATAGGGTCTTGGGACTGCACCTGCCTCTGTCGTACCATCAAATTTAGCTTTCATCTTTCGGTATGGGTGATTTTTCCGCAAGAACCTACGATGATGCAAATACACTGTTTTGCACGAGTTGGGAAGTCTTCTGCTAGCTATCCTATCCATGCATGTGACACACCCTACATCTCCCTTTGTTTTCTGCCCCGATGTGTTGCCTAATGCCGGCATATCTTGAATGATGTGCACCAGAATCGCATGTAGATCAAAAATCTCCTTTCTGTAAGCATCATAACATTTTAAAGCAGGCACATCTATCCACACTGTCAGCAGTTCTTCTACCAGTAGCTGAAAGTAAATGTCGACGTCATTTCCAGGTTGCTTCGTGCCTTGGATAATCATTGACATCATAATGTATTTTTTCTTCATACACAACCAAGGACCTAGGTTATATATGCACAGAAGCACCGGCCATGTGCTGTGATTGGTGCTCATATCGCCAAAAGGATTCATCCTGTCAGTACACTCCCCGAGCATTATACTTCTAGGATCCTTGGCAAAATTTTCAAACTTGTTGTCGATTAATTCCCACTGAGCCCCATCTTTCGGGTGCCTCATAAACCTATCCGCAATTCGCTCATCATGATGCCACCGCAACCTCTTTGACTCTCTAGGGTTTGCAAACAAACGCCTCAACCTTGGAATTAAAGGCAAGTACCAAACAACCTTGAACGGGATTCATGTCTTGATCTCGTCGCCCAATTTGTACTTGTCCTTTGCTCTCCTGCGCTTGTATCGTGCATGCTTGCATGTGGGACATGCACGTAAATCTTTGTACTCACCACGGTACAATATACAATCATTCACACAAGCGTGTATCTTCTGTATTTCAAGTTCCAATGGGCAAACAATTTTCTTCACTTCATTCGTGCTTCTGGGGAGCACATTATCTTCCGGAAGAATTTCTTTGAAAATACCTAACATCTCTGTGAAGCCCTTGTTTGATAGACCGTTTGCTGCTTTAAATCTAAGAAGCGCCAGGGTGGCACTCAACCTGGAATATTTCTTTTTGCAACTTGGATACAATTCTTTCTTGGAGTCCGCATCAATGGTTGGCAGATACTTGTACACAATCATATCCTTTTTTGGGCCCTCGAAATCTGCAATCATAGCAGCAATCTGGCATAGCAAGATCGTCGTCATCTGCGTCGACGTCTTGGTTTTCTAGTCGGCGTTTCGGCTTTCCGGTGTTCCATTGGTACATTGACGCCTCTGCCCCGATGTTAGATTCAACATTAATGTGACACAGATCGGGGTTTGCCATCTCGCTTGTTGGGGAATGTAGTATTTCAAAAAAATTGCCTACGATCACACAAGATCTATCTAGGAGAAGCATAACAACGAGCAGGGAGAGTGTGTTCATGTACCCTCGTAGACCGAAAGCGGAAGCGTTTAGTAACGCGGTTGATGTAGTTGAACGTCTTCACGATCCGACCGATCCAAGCACCGAACGTACGGCACCTCCGAGTTTTGCACACGTTCAGCTCGATGACGTCCCTCGAGCTCTTGATCCAGCAAAGTGTCGAGGGAGAGTTCCGTCAGCACGATAGCATGGTGACGGTGATGGTGAAGTAATCCGCGCAGGGCTTCGCCTCAGCACTACGTGAATATGACCGGAGGTGTAAACTGTGGAGGGGGACGCCGCACACGGCAAACAATGTTTGTTGTGTGTTCTAGGCGCCCCCTCCCCATGTATATATAGGTGGGAGGGGGAGGGGAGCAGCAAGGGCGCGCCCAAGTAGGAGGAATCCTACTTGGGGGCCTTGTCCAATTCGGCCTCCCCCCCTTCCAAAAGTGTTGGAGGGGGAAGGAAAGGGAGGGGAGAGAAGGGAAGGGGAGGCCGAATCCTCCTCTTTCCTTTCTCTCTTCCCCTCCTTCCTTCTCCTCCTATTTGGCATATATGGGGCGCACCAGCCTACTAGGGGCTGGTCTGTCCCGCCCTTGGCCTAATAAGGCCCATATCTTTGCCGGGGGGTGCCCGGAACCCCTTCCGGTGACCCGATACGTACCCGGTACCCCCAGAACATTTCCGGTGTCCGAATACTATCGTCCTATATAGGAATCTTTACCTCTCGACCATTTCGAGACTCCTCGTCATGTTCGTGATCTCATCCGGGACTCCGAACAACATTCAGTCACAAAATCACATAACTCATAAAATATAAATCGTCATCGAACGTTAAGCGTGCGGACCCTACGGGTTCGAGAACTCTGTAGACATGACTGAGACACATCTCCGGTCAATAACCAATAGCGGAACCTGGATGCTCATATTGGCTCCTACATATTCTACGAAGATCTTTATCGGTCAAACCGCGTAACAACATACGTTGTTCCCTTTGTCATCGGTATGTTACTTGCTCGAGATTCGAACATCGGTATCATCATACCTAGTTCAATATCATTACCGGCAATTCTCTTTACTCGTTCCGTAATGCATCATCCCGTAATTAACTCATTAGTCATATTGCTTGCAAGGCTTATAGCGATGATCATTACCGAGTGGGCCCAGAGATACCTCTCCGATACACGGAGTGACAAATCCAAATCTTGATCTATGCCAACTCAACAAACACCATTGAAGACACCTGTAGAGCATCTTTATAATCACCCAGTTACGTTGTGACGTTTGATAGCACACGAGGTGTTCCTCCGGTATTCGGGAGTTGCATAATCTCATAGTCAGAGGAACATGTATAAGTCATGATGAAAGCATTAGCAATAAAACTATACGATCATTATGCTAAGCTAACGGATGGGTCTTGTCCATCACATCATTCTCTAATGATGTGATCCCGTTCATCAAATGACAACACATGTCTATGGTCAGGAAACTTAACCATCTTTGATTAACAAGCTAGTCTAGTAGAGGCATACTAGGGACACTTTGATTTGTCTACGTATTCACACATCTATCAAGTTTCTGGTTAATACAATTCTAGCATGAATAATAAACATTTATCATGATATAAAGAAATATAAATAACAACTTTATTATTGCCTCTAGGGCATATTTCCTTCAGTCTCCCACTTGCACTAGAGTCAATAATCTAGTTCACATCGTAATGTGATTTAACACCAATAGTTCACATCTCCATGTGACTAATACCCAAAGGGTTTACTAGAGTCAATAATCTAGTTCACATCGCTATGTGATTAACACCCAAAGAGTGATCATGTTTTGCTTTGTGAGAGAAGTTTAGTCAACAGGTCTGCCACATTCAGATCCCCTTTCTCGCCCCTTTCCTCTGAAATCTCCAGATCTGCTTCAATTCCCTTCCAAGCCAGCGACCAATGGCGCCCCGAAAGGTTAAGGCCGCTTCGCTGCCCACCTGGTACGAGCCGGCTCTGGATGCGCCCAATGTCTCAGAGAAGAACCTCACTGCCACGCGTCTGCTGACGGCGGGGGAGAACAACGAGAAGGGGAAGACCGAGCTCCAGGCTGGCTCCGTTGAGCCGGAGGCTTCGAGGAGCACCTTCTACCCCTTCTTTATGAGCAGCGTCGTTGCGGGGCTGGTTCCCCCTTCTCCGACTTCTTCTACGCTGTCCTCAGCCATTACAAGCTGCAGGCCCTTCATCTCCATCCCAACTCTGTTCTTCTCCTGTCAATCTTCGCCTTCTACTGTGAGGCGTACGTCGGGGTGATGCTGTCTGTGGCTCTGTTGCGCCACTTCTTCTTCCTCCAAATCAATGACGGCCACACCTCAGGGTGCGCCAACTTCGTCGCAGCTGGCAAGGCCAACGCAATCTCGAAGGCCGGAAAGAAGGCCGATGGCTTCACGAGCAAGTGGGTCATGATGGATGCCAAGTGTGTCCACCCGCGGTTGATGCTGCCGACGGAGATGCCCCAGTCCGACGAAGGGTGGCTCTGCGTGAAGCTTACTGACGAATGGGCGAAGCCGGTGCTGGAGAAGATGACCGCCGACCTGAAGCCGGGCAACATGAAGGCGGCGAAGTTGACGGGGGCCATGCTCCTGAGGGAATTCCTGATGCTGCGTGTGGCTCTGCTCCAGGCACGCTCATGCCCCTTGTGGACGCTTGGGGTCGAAGAAGATAAGCTCCTCTTGATTCCGGATGCCTTGTCTGGAGAAGAGCTGGCTGTGGCTCTCCAGCTCCTGGTTGGGGACGACCAGGAATATCCGCCGAGTGCCTTTGTTCCCTTGTTCCTTCGCAAGGACGGGGCACAGGTCGCGGCCACCATGCCCACCTTCGGCGAGCACGGGCTAGTGCCGCCGGCGCCCCCTGGGGTCCCGACTGCGATGGCGCCGGTGGACGTTTCTTCTGATGATTCCTGCAGGGAGGGGGAAGAGGAGGAGGACAAGGAGCACGACTCGGAGGCGACCCCCGAAGGGATGGGGGAGACCTCTCCCTTGCGCAAGGCCGACATCCTCCGCACCTTGCCTGATGATGATGACGAGGCCGATGTCCCCCTGGAGGAAGGGGAGCCACCCGTGGCTGGGGGCTCTTCGAGGTCCATGGCCAGCCCCCAGAGGAAGCCACCGGCCGAGGTTCCGATGAGGGACAGGTCAGCACTGATCTCCCGCGACGACACTTCTGCTCCGACACCGCCCGGAGCTGCTTCCGGGCCAACTGCTGCCCCTTCTTCCGCTCCTGGAGCCCTCACACCTGCGCCTCAGGCTGCGAGTCTCTCAGGCTTCAGGCTTAAGAAGCGGAGGGACTACGTCGCGGTGGACCAGTAAGTGTTCTTGTCCTGCCTTGTTCTTTCTTCTGCTGCTCATTCTTGACGCTTCTCCGTTGTGCAATTAGGCCGATGCCCGCGGCGAAGAAGAGGAAGGAGGACGAGGTGGTATTGCTCGAGACCAGATCACCACCTGCGACCGCACCCCTCTCCATGGGTAAGGGCAGCGACGGCGCTCGTGCTTCTCTAGCCCGATCATCTTCGCGAGGCTTGGGGGAGCACCCCCGGGAGGAGTCAGGCCCTGCTGGCTCAGGAGGTGCCTACGTCCGGCTCGGTCGCTGGGGTCCCCGAGGCTCAGGAGCCCCTAGCCTCCTAGGCCATGGTGGCGATGCTGCCTCCTCCTCCTGCCGCACTGCTGACATCGGGTCATTCTACCTCCTCTGACGTCCTGGAGCGTGCTCTCTCCGCGATGACCCTGCTGTGAGAAGATCTTCAGGGCGTCGATCCCCATCTGGTAACCGGGCGCTTGGAGCTGGTCTCTCGCTGGCTTCACTCAGACGTGTCCGTTCGGGCGGCGCTGAGCCAGGCGACAGCAACCTCCAAGAAGGACAAGCAGGTCGCTGTTCAGGCTTCGGCTGCTCGCGAGGTGGCGCTGAATGATGTCGAGGCCGCCCAGGATCGCTGCCGTGTGCTGGAGGCCGAACTGAAGACTCTGCGCAGCGAGCGTGCGCAAGAAGCTCGAGGCCGCAAGGCGGAGGAGGAGAAGATGAAGGCCCGGGAGGATGCCATCAAGGGCCGCGATGCCGAGCTGGAGCAGTTGGCGAAGGCGCAGGCCGCGGAGCGCAGCCGGCTGGAGAAGCTGGAGCAGAAGGTGGGAGCGGAGAAGGCCGAACTTGACGCCAAGGCGAAGGTCCTGGCCGAGGACCGCGCGACCTTCGAGCTCCTCGAGGAGAGGTCCCGCAAGGCGCTGCAGTCTCTCTATGAGAAGGGCTTGGAGGAGCCGCTGGCTACCGCCAATGAGGGCCCCGTCCAGCTTCTTCCTTATCTGGTCAAGGCGCTTGAGGAAGTCGTGAGCGGTATCGGCCCCCTGGCGGAGGCGGCAGCCCACGTTCTTTCCTCGGCCGCGCTGACGCGCGTCTTCAGTCACCTTCATCTTCACGATCCCGTCGCCCACCTTGACGAGCTGCTGGAGCCCGTGGATGCCAAGCCCTGCGCAGCTGCTGCTGAAGCCGTGAAGGGTCAGGTGGAAGCCTTGCTAAAGAAGTTCCCCGCCCTCGACTGGTGGCGCTGCTGACCTTGCAACTCCGCCGGTGGTGCAGGTGAGGGCGACGCTGTTGAAGAAGAAGCATCTCTTGCTGGCGACGGCGGCGGCGTCCGGGGATGACAAGATGACCTGCTGGTGGCTCCTTTCCTATTTAGTTTCTACAAAATGGACCATGCCTCGGGGAGGCGTTTAGACTTGCATTTGGTATCGGGAGAACGATATGTCTTGTAATATTTGCTTGAGATTTTGCGATTTCCTTCCCATTTTCTTTACGTTCTACGTCGGCAGGGCCCGACCCTGCACATACCTCAGCCGCCGTTGGGTCGTCCGGATCACCAGGACGAGACCAAGGGGTGAGGGGTGAGGGGCTAGTTAGGCTCCCGAGTCGCGATGCTCAGGAGTCCCCCTCGACGCGCAAACAGCTTATGGAAAGGAAATGCAGGAATAGGTCTAGTGTTCTACGTCGGCAGGGCCCGACCCCGCGCATACCTCAATCTCCGTTGGGTCGTCCAGATCACCAAGACGAGACTAAGGAGTGAGGGGCTACATGGCCAGTCAGGCTCCTGAGTCGCGATGCTCAGGAGTCCCCCTTAATGCTCAAACGACCTTCATACCTTTTCCCTCACCGAGGCTAGGCTCGGGTGGGGCACGCGACGACCGGGTCCGGGGGACCTGGCAGGGTGGCGTACGCTTGGGCGTGACCCAAGCGTAGCCCGCGTGCCCAGCCCCCTCGCGCGACTCTCCCGAGGGGAGGTGTTGCGATGAGGCCAGACACTGAGCTCAAGGGCTCCCTAAGGTTGATACGGCCATGAGGCCGCCCTCAGTTGTTTATCACCAACGCGGAACATAGCGCTTCCGCACTTGCGCGGGCATAACCGCTCCTCGGTAGTGTCGACTGCCAGCACGGAGCATGGTGCTTCCACTAGTGCCTGGGTGGGGGCTCCCTCTGAGTGGAGCCCCCGGGCGTGTACAGCCCCGCCCTGACACGTGGCTTGCACGGCAGGGCTAGACGAGGTGTGTCTGGGCACTCGTGAGCCAGTGCGGGACTCACGAGGCCCTACCTCAAGGCGGGTTGCGCCTTGTCTTAGTTCTTGTTAGCTGCGGCGGTCCTGCAAGATGGTTAGGCAATCCCGCGCCGAATGAATCTCCTGAGGTTATCGCATGAGAAGGCCAAGCACCAACGACCCCAGGAGGTGGCGTGAAGGGGACCGGCCCACCAGACAGAGCTCAGCCGTTGTATTTATCGACGCTGCAAGGACGGGCCCGAGTACAGACGTCGTGCCTGGCCTTCTTATGCGAAGGATCCTGAAGAAAAACAGTCGGCGCGCGGCTCCCGCTGTGGATGACAACCAAGTAGGTGATAACCATAGATAGATCATGCATGGAAAGCGAACTAGCTTAGGTAAATGCAAGAACGATACATGCTGCTGGGTCGGACCCGAGCGGCCTAGGGATGATGCAGCCCGAGGGGCGCCCCGAGCAGAGTAAGCTAAAGACGTAAAAGGATACATGCCGCAGGGACAGGCCCATGCGGCCTGGGAATGATGCAGCTCGGGGGGCGCTCCCAACTAAATAAACTTGCAAAATGTCACCTGGTTCCGTTGTCGAAGGGATGTTAGGGTAGCTGAAGATGCGTGGCAAAGGGGTTGCTCCTCATGAGCCAGCGGGGCCCTGAGCCTCGGGAGGCTCTGGGGGCCCAGGCGGCTCCTCAAGGACTGTCTCCATCTCCACCAGGACTGTGTGATGCCTGGCTTCCTGAGCTGCCAGGATGCTCTGCAGGTTGCCCTGGAAGGCGGCTGCCACGCTCGGCAGGCCCACGCGCGAAGGTGTTGGAGGGGGAAGGAAAGAGAGGGGGAGAGAAGGGAAGGGGAGGCCGAATCCTCCTCTTTCCTTTCTCTCTTCCCCTCCTTCCTTCTCCTCCTATTTGGCATATATGGGGCGCACCAGCCCACTAGGGGCTGGTCTGTCCCGCCCTTGGCCCAATAAGGCCCATATCTTTGCCGGGGGGGGGGGGGGTGCTCGAAACCCCTTCCGATGACCCGATACGTACCCGGTACCCCCAGAACACTTCCGGTGTCCGAAAACTATTGTCCTATATATGAATCTTTACCTCTTGACCATTTCAAGACTCCTCGTCATGTCTGTGATCTCAGTCGGGCCTCCGAACAACATTCGGTCACCAAATCACATAATTCATATAATATAAATCGTCATCGAACGTTAAGCGTGCGGACCCTACGGGTTCGAGAACTATGTAGACATGACCGAGACACATCTCTGGTCAATAACCAATAGCGGAACCTGGATGCTCATATTGGCTCCTACATATTCTATGAAGATCTTTATCGGTCAAACCGCATAACAACATACGTTGTTCCCTTTGTCATTGGTATGTTACTTGCCCGAGATTCGATCGTCGGTATCATCATACCTAGTTCAATCTCGTTACCGGCAAGTCTCTTTACTCGTTCTGTAATGCATCATCCCGTAACTAACTCATTATTCATATTGCTTGCAAGGCTTATAGTGATGATCATTACCGAGTGGGCCCAGAGATACCTCTCCGATACACAGAGTGACAAATCCTAATCTCGATCTATGCCAACTCAACAAACACCATCGAAGACACCTGTAGAGCATACTTATAATCACCCTGTGACGTTGTGACGTTTGAGAGCACACAAGGTGTTCCTCCTGTATTCGGGAGTTGCATAATCTCATAGTCAGAGGAACATGTATAAGTCATGATGAAAGCATTAGCAATAAAACTATACGATCATTATGCTAAGCTAACGGATAGGTCTTGTCCATCACATCATTCTCTAATGATGTCATCCCGTTCATCAAATGACAACACATGTCTATGGTCAGGAAACTTAACCATCTTTGATTAACGAGCTAGTCTAGTAGAGGCATACTAGGGACACTTTGATTTGTCTATGTATTCACACATGTAACAAGTTTTCAGTTAATACAATTCTAGCATGAATAATAAACATTTATCATGATATAAGGAAATATAAATAACAACTTTGTTATTGCCTTTAGGGCATATTTCCTTCATCGCTGCCCTGGGTATCTTCATCCATGACCTCCTCTTCACCGTGTCTAGTCCAACGTGTATATCCATCCATGAATCCCCTAGAGACTAAGTGCATCTGGACATCTGCAACTTCATGTGACTCTGTATTGTCACAATCAGTACATGGACACAGGATGTAATCCGCATCACCAATTCTCCTCTTTGTACTTTCAGCAAAATTCATGAACTCTGTCACGCCACTGATAAAATCTGCGGTTTTCCAATTCTTCATCCATCGAGATCGTCCCATGTGCAGCACACGAATGGTAATTAAAAACAAAACAACAACATTAATACACGGATTAACTACTGCCCAAAGATGCGTGCATAAATCACAAGGTTTTATTTTAATAATTACTGAGGGCGCTCCATGTTGTTATCCAGACGTGCAATGGCAAAAATTAATGGCCAGTCAATTTACACGCAAAGTACTAGTACAACACTACAATTAGGAATTGAATACCTTAATTAAGCCACTCACGAAAAGAATACCTTAATTAATTAGCCGTGCGACGACCTCCACCCAGCAGACAGACAAGCACGATGCGGCGGCATGCCGAGACAGCAGGGTCGAGGAGCAAAGCTTAGTGCGGCTGCCGCCTGAAGTTCGACCTCCACTATCCCGCCATCGACCGCGATGGATGTGCTTGAATCACGCCGCCGCCGACCTCGATGGTTGAGCTCCTCCTATCTCTCGCCGCAGACCGAGGATTGACCTCCTATGATGCCGCCACCGCCCACCGACCCAGGATTGACCACTTCTCCGGTAGCCGCTGCCTAGGCTGCCGCCGCCATCTCTATACGCAGAGTGGCTGTTTTTTTACGGATATCCACAGAGCGGCTGTTTACACGGTATCTCAGTGTAACTCAATTATATGGACAGGGTAGTACATCACATACGGTTATGTAACGGCAACCGTGTCTAACCTATGTTGTCTTCTCACACGCACTACAAAAAAAGACACTTCCGTGATGATACGTGTTTGTCACAGTAGGTCACGTTTTCTATCATGCATGTACATCCATGACAAATTTATGATAGAATCAAGATAGTCATACCTTGTGCTGTTGTAGAAGTGTTCCATGACATTACCAAAATTATCATCACGGAAGTGTCCACTTCCATGATGATAAATCGCGCGTTATAGAAGTGCTTTCGTCAAGGGTGACCGACACGTGGCATCCACCGTAACGGGACGCCGTTAAGCTATCGGGTCCGGTTTTGGATTCGATAACCCGCTAACCGCCCGGACCAATGAGGATTTTCCACGTGTAAAATTCTCATTGGCCGGAGGAAACACATGTTGGCTCACCATTTGGACATATGTCATCCATTCATTGGACAGGAGGCGCCGATGATACGTCGACACGTGGCTTGGCCCAACAGAGGCCCATTCCGGTGAAAAGGCCGGCCCGTTTGACTTGGTCAAACGGTAACGGGCCGGCCCACGGGAAGCCTGTTAACGGCCTGTTCGTATATAGCCCATTTACAGCCTGCTAACACATGGCCTGTTACGGCCTACCGGAATTAAGCCCAGTAGCTTCATCTGGGCCATCCAATATGATTCCAGCCCGTTGTAACTTTCGGCCCATGTATGGCCCATGATGTCCTTCGGCCCATATGAGGCCATTTGTAACTCTTGGTCCATTAAAGGCCCGTGGTGAATCTGGCCCGCAATGAACAGTGTACCGCTTTATACCCATTAACAGCCCATTATTCCATTGGGCCGTTTCCAACCCGTGTTATGTTTCGGCCTTCTCAGGGCCCATTTAATCTTGGGCTTAGTTCCAGCATTCGGTTACTTACAGCCCGTTGCTGGCTTTTTCTGCTTGTGGGCCAAATTCAGCCCGTGGTTACAATCGACCCGTTTGCGGCCCGTTAATCCGTTGGGCCGTTTTCGTAGCGTCATCAAATACGGAAGATTAATGATAGCCCGTTATGGTCGGCCCATGAACGGACGATTCCAAATATAGCCCGTTTACGGCCCATAATGCGGTCTGTTATTGGCCCATGTTTGGCCAATCGATCATACGACCCGTAGAAGGCCCATTGATGCCACGGCCCGTAGAAGGCCCATCGTTTCTACGGCCCTTAGAAGGCCCATTGTTTCTACGGCCAGTAGGAGGCCCATGGTAACTACAGTAAATATGTAGCCCATGGTTATTGTGGACTAGTTTTTAAAAATAGGTTATTGCGGCCACTAGCAAACCGCGGAAAAAGAACTGCACTGACCACAAGCAAACAAATAAACAAGACAACAAGGAAATAAATAAGCAAGCAACTTACACTAGGCTATCACGGCTATTACACATATTACATGCACTGGGCATCAAGTTCGCCACTAGTGCAAATATAGGGAACAAAGCCGCATATCATATACACTGGGTCAAACTTGGTGACCAGTGCAAATAAACGTCGTAGCAAAACAAGTCCAGAACTGAAACCACTTCAGAAGAGCTCAAGAAACAATATCCTGGGTACCTATAATGCTGGCAAGATGCTTAGCAAGCTTATTAACTTTCTGTTGTTTGGCGCTTAAATCCTCCAGCACTTGCTGTTGCACAAGAAAGTATGCATCTGAATTCTGTAGGGACTTCCTCAATCCTTCGGCTTCTTGCCGCAGCACAGCTGACTGATGCCTTTCAGCTTGTAGCTGAGACTGAAGAAGCCGAAGTGATTCAAGCAGCAAGTTGGAAGAGCTTGTGCCAGCGGTACTGGCCAGTAACTCGAACACTACATCAACGCAGGACTGTGGGGTTTTCTCACTGTCTACAAGATCGTTTTTATCACCTTTCTTGGAGACCAACAGGGTTGTCTCACTATCTTGAACCTTATCTGCATTACTTTCTCTACCATTGCATAGTGGGGTGCTCTTCTCTAATATTTTGTTCACATACTACAAGAGAAACAAGCAGACACATCACAGGTTTAGCATGTAGTATACGAAACTCATTTTGGTAAACCGGTTCAGTAGTAAGGTGGACAGGATAACAGCATGAAACAAACATATATCTATGTACTATGGTCACTGTATTGTCCATATCATTCTAGTTTATGTTGCCTAATCAAGATAGAGACACAGTTCAACTCATATATTTCTAAGACAGAGCAGCATAGACCGAATATAAGTGTGAGAAACTACACAGCATTGGCAACACTTGTAATGTGCATCACATGAGAACATAACTGTTTATACAACTGAAACTGAAATCAACATAGAGCAAGAAATTAGAACAACAATCCAGTTAAAGAAATAGGTTTAAAACATACTTGTTGCGCCATTGGAGTTTCAATTGGATCCTTCAAATTCGAAAGTAGTTGGTATGAGTAAATACAGTGATGCAACAACAAAGGAGTATGGACCATAGCTACGGAATCTGACCTGAGAACAGTTGCTCTTCTGCTTTAAACGTGGAGTTTGGGTTCGCTGTGGTGGTCTTCATGCTTTGGGCACTGCAGTTGCTTTACAAATTGCTCGTGTGGGGGTACTCTGTGGTGGACATGGTGCTTTGTCAACTAGAAGTGGGTTACTATCTGCTGGGGTTGGGGTTAGATGGGTTGTAGCTGGTTCTCTACCCAACGGTGTAAGTGTGCAATCTGGAAGAGTCTCGATTATGTGTGGTGGGGCTAGTTTGTGGGCCAGTACAACCATGGTTCTATCTGCATCGACGGGTAGCACTGTCTTTTGTGAAGAACAGGTTTTTGCTCCCTTAGATACTGCCATCACCCCCTCCAATTCAAACGGCTGATAAACAAGAAAAGAAATTGAATGTATAGACATTGTATGATAGACAGATGTGGTAATTCACATATATGTTGTCTAACCAAACAGGACAGCATGACACAGTTTCACATATATGATGCCTAACTAAACAGGATAGCATGACACAGTTTCAGATATATGATGGACAACTTAACAGGATATAATGTAATAATTCAACATATGATGAGTATCTAAACAGGATGACATGACAAAACTATATGATGTCTTTCTCAAATAGGTTGGGATGAAATAATTCACATACATGTTGTCTAAGTATACAGGATGGCATGATATAATTGACATAATTGATTCATATACTAAGCAGCTGGCACTCGCATGTATGATCTCTAAACTAAGCAGAGCGAATTCAATATTGTGCATATGATGTCTAAACTAAGCAATGCAAGACACCATATGCATGATATGAGAAATATAAACATTGCAACTTAGAGCATACACCTCAGGTGGGATATAGGACTGGTCATATGTCTCCGAATCCTCCTTTGAGGAGCTCCCTGTAACCATCGAGATATATGCTTCAACAGGTACCATTGCCTGCTCTGAAGACCTTGTTTTCACTCCTGATTTTTCCATAACCGGCTCAAGTGGCTGATACACATGAAGAGTAGTTCAATATACACAGATTGTCGACAAATGGAATACGTAATGAAAAAAAGATGGCATGAGATAATTCACATATATGATTCCTGGCTACATGGCGGTGCATAATTCACATATATGATAACTGGCTGAAAGACATGGCATTGCATAATTCACATATCTGATATAGAAAGAAAACAGGAGGCATTCACACAAAGCATGTCTAATCTAAGCAGATGGCATGGCAATGCAAGACACCATATGCATGATATGAGCAATATAAGCCTGCCAAGTTAGAGCATGTACCTCGGGGGGGAATATGACTGGTCATCTGTCTTTGAATCCTCCTCTGAGGAGCTATCTGTAACCAGCAAGAAATTTGCATCGACAGTTAGCACTGACTGCTCAGAAGACCTTGTTTTCACTCCAGATTTTCCCATGACCGACTCAAATGGCTGATGCACATGAAGAGTAGATGAATGTATAAACATTGTTGACAAATGGAATACATTATGAAAAAAATATTGCATGATACAATTCACATATACGATGACTGGCTAAACAGGATGGCATTGCATGATTCACGTATATGATGCCTGGCTAAAGAAGATAGCATTGCATAATTCCCATATACTCCCTCCATTCCTAAATATTTGTCTTTTTAGAGATTTCAAATGGACTACCACATATGGATGTATATAGACATATTTTAGAGTGTAGATTCACTCATTTTGCTCCGTATATAGTCACTTGTTGAAATCTCTAAAAAGACAAATATTTAGAAACGGTGGGAGTATGATATAGAAACCAAACAGGTGGCATTCACACAAAGCAAATCTAAACTAAGCTGATGACATATAAGATGTATAATGTAAGCAATGTGAGGCGCCATATGCATGATATGACCAACATCAGCATGCCAGGTTAGAGCAAACACCTCAGATGGTAAATAGGAGTGGTCGGCTCCCTCTGAATCCCCATCTGTACAGTTATCTTCCTCTGGAATACAATCTGGAATGGCGGGAGGGGGCCCACTTCACCCACCATGGAGCGGTGTCTGCATGACATTATATTCCCACGCAACGGTCTTCTCTTTTTCTCTACATGTTCATTACAATTGTGTACAATAACTGACATGCATAATAATAAAAATAGTTAGATTTTGTAAGGCCTAAGGGGTGCATGCAGAAATGAAGACTGATGGTAGCAAACGAGTGGATAGTTCCAAAACTAATGATAGCAGGTAGATTATAGCTTCAAAATTTAAAAAGATAGAGAATGGATCATCTACTGTTTGTTGCCCACCCAACTCATATAGCTACCGGAGGTCGTGCAGCAGCAGCAGCAGCGCGAGCGAGAGCAGGAGCAGAGCAGCAGCATGAATGAGAGCAAGAGCGGAGCAGCAGCGCGACTAACAGCAATAGCAGAGAAGAGCAGCAGCACGAACAAAAGCAAGAGAAGTGCAGCAGTGCGACCGACAGCAACAAAAGAGTCGCAACGCGAGCGAGAGCCGGAGCAGCAGCAGCAGAAGCAGCAGCGCGAGCGAGAGCCGGAGTAGTTGCAGCTAGTGCCGGTGTGGAAGTCGCCGCCGAGGAAGCAATGACATGGGGAGAGATGCCGTGGATGAAGTGGCCGGCGACGGCGCTGTCGATGGAGACCCGCCATGGCTGCTCGGTATCGAGCACCGGCAGCCCCATGAGATCGAATAAAAGATAAAACGCAGCGATGAGTGCAGAACCTCCTTGGTGGCGCCGAGTGGGCCTCGGCTTCATCGGAGGAATTGGTGAGGGTGCTGTGGCTTCGGTGGGGCAGGTTAAGACGACGTTGTGGGGATGGAGGTGGTGCGATAGACGAGGCGAATGTCAGTGCAGCTCCTTGGAAGTGGAGGACAGGGCGGCTGATCCGGCGGAACGACGAGATCGATGACGGATCCTCATTCGGTGCGGTGGATGAGGGACGACGAGCTGTTGCGGTGGACGACGTCGTTGGGGAAGAGGCTCCGGCTGCGCGGCGGTCGGGAGCCGACGGAGGAGCGTGGGGTTTCACGGGTTTTGGCGGCCTCGGTGTACGAATGGGGGGCGAAGGGGAAGGTAGGGGGAGCCATGGCTTAGGGACGCGCTTGTCCCAAATGTAGGGTTATTTACCAGCGTACCCCCACCAGTTTTGACACCGCGACGTCGAACCGGCATTTCCGGCTGAGGGGTAGAAGGGGGATTTCGCGTGTCTGGGCTGCGGGACCGATTTGTGATGAGGAGGGAGTTTTCGCGCGTGTCGAAATTTTGGGATAACAAGGCGCGGAGCGGTTTGAACAGGCGGGAGTTTCAAAGCAGATGAGACAAAAGATACTCGAGCTTGAAAATTTCGGGATAAAAAGGCGTGGATTACTTGTTCGGCAGAACAAGCTTAACGTGTACAAAAAAACAATTCATACAAGACACAAGAGAGTCATGTCCCCTTACTATATTGCTATAGATGTTATTGAAAAAACTACAAGAAAAATGTAAAAAAAAATCGGGAGAACAAGATTACCCTGTACAGTACCAAATCTATTCGCACTTCCCTCAACAACAACAAAAGACAAATCAATTCCCACCAAAAGAAAGAGTCATGTCCCTTTTTATATGATTACAAATGCCAGGATCTCGAATTTCAATTTTTGAATCCACGTTATGTTGAATTCGAATATATCGTTAGGTGACCTTGCGGTTTATAATGGATGTAGTCCTACATTTTGATCTTCCAGCATATATGAACATTTTACTCCACCCTATGAACATATATATTGTCGTGGGGAAAACGGGGTTCGAACCCGCGACTTCTGTCACAGCCTTCAAAGAGCACTCTTTGGCCTTGAGAAAAGCCCCTTTCCAACTTCTTTTCTCAGAGAAGAAATAATGACGGTATCTGAGGAATAAGCATCGGCTAACTCTGTGCCAGCAGCCGCGGTAAGACAGAGGATGCAAGATCCCGGTTATAGAAGAAGAGTAGGCCAATCCCAATCTTAGGCTGCAACAAACAAGGAAATTCCTGTCATCAAACCGGCCTGATCCCCAAAAGGAAATCACATTTTTTGGTTGTGTGAACCAAAAGGAATGGTGTTCTTGGGTTGTACCTGCATAAAAAGAAAAAGGAAATCAAGTTTGGGAAATGGTACCTGGCTAGTAGGAGAAGAACCCGACTCGGTATTCTTAAAAAAAGAGGGGAAGCAGAACCAAGTCAAGATGATATGGGTCGCCCCTTCTTGCACCATCTGCAAAAGGCTGAGATTGAGAATTGAGGAATTTACCATATGGACTAAATTTGAATCAATTTTACATATTTGAATACGATTGTTGTCAAGTTATACAATCATTTAAATATTATCTTGATAACAAAAACGTGCATATAGCAGTAATCATATTTCACTATGAACTACATGTACCATACGATCTCCAATTCAAATATTTGTATCCATTTTATGCTGAATTCAAATAAGAGTACATTGGTTTAGGTAGTGAGATGTTCGGGATAATCTAAACCCTGTTTTCATATGTATATTTTTTGGCTGAATTGGGACAAGTTTTGGTATAAGCTTCTTGCAAAACCAGAGATTCTCTCAACAAGCCTCGTGGTTCCGAGAGGGAACGTGTCACCTTTGTGTGCGAAATGATAGACGCTGCCTCCCCCAGGATTTTCTTTACAGAGGCAACATAGAACTATATGAGTGCCTTGTTAAATTTTGAATTATTCCGGGTTCGTTTGGCCTTTTTATACATTAATTGAGTTTTTGGACATTTAATGTGCATAATCCAAATTTGAACTGCAAGCACATGCTCCGGTGCACCAAAGTTGGTTGAGAAATCACATGTGTGTCCTTGGGTGAATTTCTAGGTCCCATGCAAGAAATGGGAATCAAATTCAAACATCTTGGCGTCGTGACTCGGTCGAGAACATCGAGAAACTTGGTTTTAAAATTCATGTAAATCCAAAACTCGCCTGGAAATCATGAAACTTGGCACGGTGTCAAGTCATGGCACTAACATGTTGGGGTAAAAAATTGTACGATTTGGAACAAGTTTTGGTATAAGCTTCTTGCAAACCAGACCTTCTCTCCAGAAGGCTCGTGGTTCTGAGAGGGAACGTGTCACCTTTGAGTGTGAAACGATATACGCTGCCCCCAACCCCTTGAGTTTCTTTACAGAGGCAACTAGAACTACATGAGTGCCCTGTTAAATTTTGGAATTATTCTTGGTTCGTTTGGCCTTTTTCTACATTAATTGAGTTTCTGGTCATTTAATGTGCATAATTCAAATTTGAACTACAAGCAAATGCTCCCGTGCACCAAAGTTGGTTGAAAAATCACATGTGTGACCTCGGGTAAATTTCTAGGTCCCATGCAAGAAATGGGAATGAAATTCAAACATCTGGGCATCATGGCTCGGTCGAGAACATTGAGAAACATGATTTTAAAATTCTTGTAAATCCAAAACACGCCTAAAAATCATGAAACTTGGCATGGTGTCATGTCATGGTACTACCATGCTGTGGTAAAAAAATTGGCCGAATAGGAACAAGTTTTGGTACAAGCCTCTTGCAAACCAGAGCTTCTCTCAAGAAGGCTCGTGGTTCTGAGAGGGAACGTGTCACCTTTAAGTGCGGAACGATATACGCTGCCCCCCTTGAGTTTCTTTACAGAGGCAACATAGAACTACATGAGTGCCCTGTTAAATTTTGGAATTATTTTGGGTTCGTTTGGCCTTTTTTATACATTAATTGAGTTTCTGGTCATTTAATGTGCAAAATTCAAATTTGAACTACAAGCACATGCTCCCGTGCACCAAAGTTGGTTGAAAAATCACATGTGTGTCCTCGGGTGAATTTCTTTGTCCCATGCAAGAAATGGGGCTGAAATTCAAACATCTTGGCATCGTGGCTCGGCCGAGAACATTGAGAAACTTGGTTTTAAAATTCTTGTAAATCCAAAACACACCTGAAAATCATGAAACTCGGCATGGTGTCATGTCAAGGTACTACCATGCTGTGGTAAAAAAATTGGCCGAATAGGAACAAGTTTTGGTATAAGCTTCTTGCAAACCGGAGCTTCTCTCAAGAAGGCTCATGGTTCTGAGAGGGAACGTGTCACCTTTGTGTGCATAATTCAAATTTGAAATACAAGCACATGCTCCAATGCACCAAAGTTGGTTGAAAAATCACATGTGTGTCCTCGGGTAAATTTCTAGGTCCCATGCATGCAAGAAATGGGAATGAAATTCAAACATATGGGCTTCCTGGCTCGACTGGAAACATTGAGAAACTTGGTTTTTTAATTCCTGTAAATCCAAAACACGCATGAAAATCATGAAACCTGGCTTGGTGTCATGACATGGCACCAACATGCTGTGGTAATTTTGTTGTCCGATTTGCGAAGGCGCACACATTAACAATCAACAAAGTCATTTTGGAACAAGTGATGTCACGTTACAATCGGAAACACAAGTATTATTGAAACAGTGGGCATTCTATTTACCATTTATGTGCAGCCACACGTCCCCTTTTTTATTAGCTAGGAGGCGCCGTGCAGTGTAGCTATTTGAGTACGGGAGGCGTGCGATCAGACCCCTGCACGTGCTTATCAGGAGGAGAGCCCTTTCACCTCCATCAGTCGTCCACCTCTCTCCCAAGGTCTCCATTAATGGCGCCCGAGCCTCTGTTTAATGGTGTGGCTATGTCTCCCTCGACTGAGATTTAAGAGAGAAAAAAGAAAATCCGAAAAGAAATTTTTGCACGGATCTTGATGTAAGATCCGACGGACCTATATAGCATCTACTGCGACTTATAGCAAGACTGATGAATATATAAGGACGACGACAGTGGATAATAATTGTCTTACATAATTAGGAAGATAATTAAAAAAGCCACATGCGGCTACGCCCGAAGGGCAAAAGAAGAAGGAAGATAACGATCTAGCTCGCTGATCTCTACTTTCTTGATGCGTTGTTGCAGGCCGCAGGAACTAGTCTCTGCGGCAAGCGGCGATGAGCTCTGTCGTGTCCTCAAGACGCTGCTTGAGAGCATCCACGGATTCCTCCACCAGCCTTCGGCGCTTGATGCGGAGCATGTCATTCTCGTCCATAAGTTTCTTGACGATGACGTCGGTCCTCTTCAACAACGCACTGGTCTCCTCCTGCTGCTCTGCACTTCGGACGATCTTCGCCCTCAGTAGTTCGCGCTTGGCCCGGAGCCTCTCATTGCCCTCCCTTAGTTGTCGGATGACGCCGGTAGCCTGTTCAAACGAGGTTCTCATGTCGTCCTGCAACCTCGCCCAGCTGGAGATCTGATCCATCTGGCTATGGACGATCGCATGCATGCGCCTGTAAGAGTCGTCGCCTGCCCGCAAGACATTTTCCCAGACGCCGCGCCGCGGTGGGACATCTCTGCTGCATTCGCGGCGCGGCACGACATCTCTGCTGCTTCCGCGGCACGGCCGGAGCAGTCTGCTGCCTCGACGGCGCGGCGGGACCTCCGTGCTGCTTCAGCAGCGCGGCAAGACCTCTGTGCTGCTACTTCCGCGCGGCGGGACATGTCGGCTGCTTTCGAGACGAGGCGGGACATCTCTCGTGCTTCCGCTTCCATGCTCGCCTCTCCCTGGTGGTAATCTCTCGAGCCAAAACTCACGCTGGCCATGGCAGACGCAAGGGAAGGATGCTGAATGACTTGTTTGTTTTTGTGGATGAGGAGTTGAGGAGGAATGTGCAGTCATCTTGGCATAGTAGTGTTTATAACCGAGTACTAATATGCTCCTAAGTGGGAAACCAAATAATCCCAAAACAATAGGCGTGGTGCATTAACTTCTACCTCGTTTCTTGTTTCTTGACATATCAACCAATAGGAGATGTGGGTGTGCATGCTTTTAACGACTTGAGACTACAAAACACGACATGCAGTGGTTAGTTCATTGCATGCAATGCTATTAATTAGCAAATAAACATTAAGTTCTCTCGTTTTCCCCTCCTCCTTGGTCACGGTGATGACGGAGGGAGTAGGTTGTGATCGGTGTGAACAGGTTTGCAATTAAATATAGCATGGCAGTAGTAGTAATTTGGAATGTGACGAAACACGCTCAAAATTTATTGACGGTTTAGTTTTGAAGTGCGGCACTATTCTCGGATGGCGTAATGTGGGAACGTGTTCTCGGCCGTGGTGTAGCATATGCCATGGTACTAGTTCTTTTTCTACTGTTGTGTACGTGCAATAACTGGCACCGTCGGATACATATCTTACGCTTATTTGGGCGTTCGACAGGAATAGCCTCGTGGCGAGCTATAGACTAGTCTTTTTTTCAGACGCATTACACCTATCTCTTGGGACTTCTCGCACGCACCATCTCTAGCTCCCTAGGTCGATGCCACCCACATACACTTGTACTCTGAGTTTAGTATGTTATACAGGAAGAGAAGAGGTGCACGCACGCACTCGTTCTCTCTCACACATGCATCTGTAGCTATGAATTGTAGTGTTCTCAACCATCCGATTGGCTCTATCATAGGTTTCACGTTGCTCCTTGGCCTTGAGATAGTACTAGATGTCTTCATTTATTACTTTGTAGACTCATTTTGCATTGGAAAGCGCTACGTGATGGTAAAATATTATGTTACTCTATTTGCCTCTCTCCTCATTAATTACTTGCCACCTCATCATTTTTACTTATGTGGCATCTATGTTACTACCTATGTTACTCCCACTATGACCAGCCTTATGCGCAGAGAAATTAGGATCGGAGGGAGTACTACTACTAGTAGTACTACTTTGATGTGTCGCGTCAACTCGCACAAGTATGCAACACTTCCTGAACAAACAAGCATATAAGCTGTTATACTTACTTCTTATAAGTTGTTATACTTCTTACCCAAAGGATCTTTATATCCAACAGACACAAAATATCCGTTCGACTGTTGGAAATTACTTTAACTGCTGATCTGATGACGAAGTAATTGCTGCATCGCCACCAAAGCCCGCCATCTCTTAAGCTAAAGTAGTCCGAGCTAACCCATATATTAGCATATTACTAAGATAAACAGAAGGCACTGTAGAATCATTTAGGACGTGAGCTTGTCAATCTGAATGTGGAGGGACACCAGCTTAGCCCCGGCCAGCAGCTTGGGCGGAACTGTGAAGAAGGTCAGCTCGTGCATGGCGATGTCGCTGGGATCCTTGCTGCTTGTCACCTCCATTTCCACCTTGACGGTTTCGGTCCTGCCTTTGGGCTCCCCTGGCGGGCCGTTCGCCCACAGCTTGGCCACGTAGTGCGGCAGTGGGGATGACCCCGCTCTGATGCAGACGGCCGACACGACGATAGGCGCGCCGATGTCGAGCACGCCGCCGACCAAGAAAAACGCGCGGCCGTCCTCCTCCGCGAACAACAAGAGCCGTGGCTCCGACAGTGGCACCTGCAGCTGGAGCACCTTGCCATACTGGAACCTGTGCACGGGCATGTGATGCACGGTGCTGATGTGGTGGGAGAGCGTCGGCGGCGGGCCTTCGTAGCCGCAGACGGGCACGGGGCATTTGCAGGGCGCGAGCGAACACACGCTCTGCTGATCGGCGAGCTTGTGGTAAGTGACGTAGAGCCCACAGCCTTCGTGCGGGCACTCCACCCTCACTAAGGAGAGTACGACGTCCACCGCCGTGTTCCGCACGACGAAGCCACTGACGCGCTCGCACTTCTGGCACTGCCGCTGGTTCCCGGGGCGCTCGACGCGGCAGTCCGCGCAGGCCAGGTGCCCTCCCTTGCACTGCACAAATCAATCGAACAACACATCAATCAAGAAACCTGCACCTTGCTCGATCAGCCGAATGAAGGAGGTGTATTCGAACCTCATACACTGGAGGCTTCAAGGGGCGGAGGCACAAGGGGCAGTGGAGCAAGGTGAGGTCCATCGAGACCATAGAGAGCTCCATCGTCGGGTCATGTTCCGTCTGCATGATCTCGCCCTCCTCGTGCAACACCATCTCTCGCTTTATTAGGGTCGGGGCATTACAAAGGTTTCCCGTCACATATTCATACTACTTCAAGGTGCATTAAATCAACACATGCAAGTATCAAAAGGAGAGTCATGGCATGCATGCATGCATTGTAATTAATGCATCGGTAAACGAAAATTATTGAAATATATCGAGTGCAGTGCTTTGATGTGTCGCGTCAACTCGTACAAGACCGAGAAGTTTGATTACTACAACGCCCTCTCGCCTTAACCGCACCTGCCTTTGGCTGCATGACAGGTGGGCCACCCACCTGTTGGGCCCACCTGTCATAGACGCAAAGGCAGGAGAAGTAAGTCAATGAAGCCGCGTCCCTCCCTCGCCCATGAGCGTGGTGGCTAGCAGGACTAGGAGAAGCTTTCGTTTTCTACACGCTCTCCCTCCCGCACGCGATGGACATGCAACAGTTCAATCGGTGTCAGATGGCCAGAAGCATACTGTAGTACTCCTCCACTGCAGTAGTACTCCATCATTGTTCGACTTCCCAAAGAGGCGAAGAGCCAAGCGCAGCCCGGACGCTCGTGTGGCAGTTTCATGTGTAGAGTAGTCTAGGATAGCGTGTACCGTGCATGTAAGCTTAAAATTGTTGGGGTCAGCTCCATGCTTTTTTTATTAAAATAATCTTCTGGCCCTACCTGTCATCCTGGTGATTCTAGTTTGCACGCTCATCTGGTCAAGATAGGAATATATTTTTTAATTTGTGGTGGGGTAAATGTCAGAGGTTGCAGCAAATGGAGTATTGTACACTGCGGGTCTTTCAGCCAAGTTTAGAGGCAACCATGTCGGGCCAGTGCTATGATGTGTCATGTCAACTCGTACAACGAGGAGAAGCTTGATTTTACTACTACACGCCTTCTCCCTCGCCCATGCACGCGGTGGCTCGCAGACGAGGATAGGCTTTTGCTTATAGTACTACCACAAGATATCCCTCCCGCTCGCGGTGGACGGACATGCAGCAGTGGATTTGATACTGTAGAAGAAGTAGTAGTAACATCATTGTTTGTCTTCTCGAAGAGGCGAAGAGCCAAGCGCAACCCGAACGTGGCAGTTGCGAACCTTGGAGCACGCATATGAAAAAACGAGACCAACCCGGGCTAGACTAGCCTGTTGGCATTTTTTTATAGAAGAAAACTCCATGAGCACCAAACGCTCAAGCCGAGACTTGAACCCTGGTGGGCTGGCTACGAACTCCCGCGCCTTGCCAACTGAGCTATGCTCAGTTCTTAGGAGCACGCATATAGGCAGGCTCTTGCATGAGACAAAATTGCTATGTGAGCCCACTATTACTTGCTAGTACAGCCCTGTAAAACCAGAAAGGAGTATTTGCCTTTCTAGAGATTTCAACAAGTGACTAGACTACACCGAGACGGAGTACATATGGAGCAAAATGAGTGAATCTACACCGTAAATAAATACGTAGTTCTCTCGTTTTCCTCTCCGCCTTGGTCATGGTGCACAATATTGAGTATACTAGTACTATCATCTTGAAATTTACGAAGTCACCATAGGCACCTCATCGTCGACGGGAATGTCTCCTGATACGCGATAGACGCGAGCGGCAGTCGCCTCCATAGGTGCTTGAATGCCAAGGAGGGAGAGGGTAGCGGTTCCCGAGACATTGAGCGGTCAATGATGCATCCTCAAATTACATGTAGAGGGAATTAATTGGAGAAGCAGAATAGAGCCAGAACGATGTGAATGCAAAAGAGTTTGGATTCTCATATAAAGGCGCCCCACCACTCAAATCCATCTACTCCTAGTCTCTACGCAACACAGCTCACTCCAATCCAAGACCAAGTGACCAGAAACCAGAAGCACCTATGGAGGCGATGGATGCGAGCGGCAGTCGGCTGTGCCAAATCATCCAAGGCGCCGGCCTGAGGCCCCACATCGCGCAGTGTTTCCAGACGGTGCTGGCAACCGCCGGCGTCGTAGCCCTCGCCAACGCCGGCTTCGCCTCTCGCATGGACGACATGATGGTCAACTCCATCCGCAAGTTCACCATCGTCAAGAAGCGCGCAGACGACCTTGCTGTACTGCTCCAGCCCGCGCGCCCAGGCTCCTCATTGCCAGCCACCCTCATCGGCCTCCATGGTGACAAACTCTTTCAAGTCCTGGTGGCCCTGCAGGTGCCGGAGGTCGCGACGAAGAATGTGCACCTCGAGGCCGCGCTCGTCGCGTAGCGCCTCGCCATGCAAGAAACCGTCGACCTGCACATCCACTTCTACGAGGAAATTGTCTACATAGGCCACTACAAGGCCAGGGAGGACAGAAAGACGTTGGCCTTCTTCCAGCGGCTGGAATCTTTGGACGCCATTGTTCAGAAGCACGTCGACCTGGCCAGGAAAGCCGCTGCTACTTAGCCGCCGTTCGGTGGGCCGGCGCCCTGAGTCGAGGAGGTGGACATCGTCGATGGATGCATCTCTTCTTCTTGCCTCCTGTAACTAGCACTGCATCGCCTCGTGGCCTTAATTTTTTATTAGTATAGGAGTATATGGCATTTTTATTCCAGTAGTAACGTTTTCACTGTGAGGTGGGGCCGCAGTTGAGGAAACCGACCATCGGCAAATCCCTACCCCGCCCACCGGGCGTCGGCTGGCTTTAGAATTAGAAGAGAGAAACGAGGGAGAAGAGCTAGCTGTAGCACGGAAGTTGTTGTCAGATGGGACTCGCGTTGATAGAATAGGAGTACTGAGCACTCATACCTTTTTTTAGGGAAAAAGCAGTCGTATGTCTAGTACTACCACTAGTTGGGTGCGTGCGACCTATACCTGTCATCACTTTAGGTCTCCTTTTCGAACCACAGCTACGCTTCACCATACATATGTTTTCACGCATGTATCCTCCTATATGTACTCCTAGGCTATTTCCACATGCTCCCTTTCGCCGACATGTGGGACATAGAGCATCTGGGTCGTAGTGCATGCACGACAAGGAGCATATGCCGGGGTACTTTACATTTCAGACCTCACGAATTACATGCAAACCCCCCGCAGAAGAATAAATAAATAAATGAATTACTACATGAAACCGGATTATTTTCGTAGAAACCGGAGCACGTTCATTAAATTTTGGACATAACACGTTTATAAAAACTACCAGACTTAAACCAGTCTAAGGGCCTCTTGATTCGCGGGATACTGAAAACACAGAAATGGGGAAAGTATGATGGCAATGAACCGAGACGAGGAGAACTCTAACTCAGTTAGAGGTTAGAGTTAGATTCTAACCCTAAACTAACTCTAAACCAAAGAGGTGTATGGATGGCAGGGTTAGATTGACAATAAATGTTCTTTCCCAATCATTTGACTACTTTGGACCCTATTTCCTGCCGGATTTGGTGTGGCCGGCTCTTGTGTGGCCTCCTCCCGCTCACAATTGACATAAACGAACCATCTTTACAAATCAAGCATGCAAAACATGATAAATTTTACTTTGTCCATAGAATTGCGATATCCCACTTAAACATACAAGTCCTCAATCAAGCTTCACAAAAAAAATACACTCCATGAAACAAAGCATGAGCTAACTCATCACGGAAGTCATTCACAATAGGGAGGGAGCCCGGAGCCCCTCACGCACCCAGGGAGGAGCTCGTCATCGTCGCTCTGGAGGAAGGCTCTGTAGAGCCCAAGGCCCGGGAACCGCTCCGACGCCGGCGCTTGCGTGTTGAGGTCGATACCGGCATGGGTAGCAAGGCCACTTGCCGACAACTGCGAACCGAATCCTTGGACCTCTAGAAATAATGCAAGCCTGAAACTAAAATACCTAGAAAGGTGAACTGAATCTTTGGGCCTCTAGAAATAATGCAAGCCTGAAACTGAAATACCTAGAAAGGTGAACTGAATCTTTGGGCCTCTAGAAACAATGCAAGCCTAGAACTGAAATACCTAGAAAGGTGAACTGATTCTTTGGGTCTCTAGAAATAATGCAAGCCTGAAACTGAAATACCTAGAAAGGTGAACTGAATCTTTGGGCCTCTAGAAAGATTTATTACCTCCTCAAGCAGCATCAAACAATTCCATGAGTGCACCACAAATCTATTCCAAGTTTAATCAGGATCTACTTCTCCAAATTAGAATTAGCGCTAGAGCGAGCAAGATCAATGATATGGCTGTGAGACAGAGAAGGAACGAACAAACTCACCCCTCTCGCGAGCTCCCTGGTAGATGCACCACCGCCGCGCAAGACAGAGGGAGAAAAACGACCGGTGAAGGGGCAGCGGGGTGAGCTTCGAAGGCCGGAGGGAGAGGGCGGCGGAGGCCGGATGGAGAGGGCGGCCGGAGGAGAGAGAGGGAAAGCGGCGGAGCGGCGCTTGGGCGGGCGGCCCGATGGGGAACAGAGAGGAGTCGTGCGAGGGGGCGGAGGGAGCGATCTGGTGTGGGCAGGGGAGATTTTTTAGTTATCTTTTAGTGGGCCCGAGGAGAACTAACCCAATTAGAACCTCTCCACCGGGCTAGTTTTTTTAGCTGGGTTAGAGCAAACTAGCTCAAACTAACCCTCTTGTTTGGATAACTTGAGGCTATTTCAACCCAAACTAGCTGTAACTCAGGGATCCAAACAAAGAGGAGTAGTATTGTACATGCTACAGTCTGGACCGTGGCACATTGTTTTTTATGGCCATATCAGCACATAGTTTTCTACTGCTGATTCACTGGGCTACCGTGGTTCGCACTCCTCTGACGTGAGTAGTACTACTACTACTCCCTCTGTTCCTAAATATAAGTCTTTTTAGATATTTCAAATTGACTACAACATACTGATGTATGTAGACATATTTTAGAGTGTAGAATCACTCATTTTGCTCCGTATGTGGTCACTTGTTGGAATCTCTAGAAAGACTTATACCGCATGATTCTTTGCTCCTTCTTACTACTACGTACTACTTCGCTGACATGTGGGAGAGCCAGCAGCATCCGGGTCGATGTAATACGTGTCATGCACCAGATTAGAGTGCGGAATGGAAGGGAGGCATCACCCCAGCCGTACCGCCAGTAATTCATGACTATAGTGAGTAGTCATATCACAAGTCTTTCCAGCAGTAACGCGTCGTCAAATCGCACAGCCCGACCTTTCCAGCAGTAAGTAAGTTGAATCCGCTACTCCCTCACCCTCCTCGCCTCTCTGTCAAACCGCCTACGCAAAAACTACCGAGCGTACTGCCCGGGAAAAGCCCGGCCCGCAACTTTTAACTATGCGAAAATAGTTCGAGCTTGTTTGTTCTATATAAATGCTAGTACTGTATGTTTATTCACCTGTGGGGTTGTTCAATGAATGGAGGGCCGGGGAGCACAAGTGAACAATACTACTACTAGTAGTAGTAAGTAGGAGTCGTACAGTTAGTCACCTTAAATAGAGAGTTTCTTTTCTTTAATGCCACGTACACAAATTGAAACGCTTGTTGTGGAGAGAAAAAGATAATCACTCCACTATATATGTACGCATGGGCCTGAGTGCTTGCTTTACTAGGGTTACTCTCTTCATTCTCTCATCCTCTCTAGATATAAACAAGACAGCGGTAGCGACATTTTCTCTCTGCTCACCGCTGGTCACAGATCCGGCCGGATCCCTTTGGCTGGTGTGTGTAGAGGACTAGGTGCATCGTTCACGCGGTCATCACCGGCGAGGGAGGAAACCCACAGCTACCGGAGGGGCCCGATCCTGTGCCCGTGCCGTTCTCTCCGACACAGCGCCGGCTCGGGAGGTCCTCCAACCCTTCTTCCTCCCTGCCGTATTGTGCGCAGATCCGACCTGCCGCGCCGACATCCCGACGACCCTCGGGTATAAGTTCTTCGAAAACGGCTTTGCTCTACTGCCCCAGCTCCCCATGTGTCTGCATGTGCATCTTTTTCTACTCCCATCAGCTCTTCCAAATCCACCTAAATTTTTAGTATTATAAGAGGTAAAGCTACTTCATGCATTCGAATCTAGGACTTTGTTCAAACAACAAAAAAAGGGGAGAAAGTTGTAGCGTGAATCTAGGACTTGATTCAAAGAGGAAATAATATGGTGAAAGTAGTAGAGACCGGATACCCAACCGGTCTCTTGGTTGAAAAGGGAAATAATGGGAAAACGCAGTACAAACTGGATAAGGAACAGATCTATTATTGGTTGAAAAAAGGATAGAAAGTGGTGGCTGGTGGACAAGTCAAGAGAGTATGTCCAGGATTAGATTTGTTGCCCTCATATAGTAAAAGGTCTCCAGGATTAGACTTGCTGCCCTCACATAGTAAAAGGTCTCAGGATTAGATTTGCTGCCCTCACATAGTAAAAGGTCTCCAGGATTAGATTTGCTGCCCTCACATAGTAAAAGGTCTCCAGGATTAGATTTGCTGCCCTCACATAGTAAAAGGTCTCCAGGATTAGGTTTGCTGCCCTCGCATAGTAAAAGGTCTCCAGGATTAGATTTGCTGCCCTCACATAGCATGAACAAACTCGGCATCACCACTTTATGCCTCCTTGTAGGTACATTGTGCTGATGCATCCACTGTCGCATGTCCTTATACCAACCTTTTGCTGTTGTTAATGTAAGGGCGCATGTAAAATGAAGCGATCACACTGTTACCTTAGGGACATGTCTAACTAGTGTTATTGTTAATCTAATGCCTCCAGTGATAAGATGCAATTAAACTGTGTTACAAATGGTACTCCTGCTGTTTTCCCCAGTATGATAAGTAAGTTTCTCCTTTACGCTGTTGAGTGTCCTGGTGTCCCCACGATCCCATGCCCTTAAACCAACTCTTTAGCTGCTGTTGATTTACAGTATCTGGTAAACAAGCACTGCCACCATTAAACTAATCCCATATTTGACGAATGTCATTGTTGATCGTAATGCTCCCGGTAACATGAAGCATTGATGATGTTTTAAAATTTCTACTGTCCTTGCGTGATTTCCATGAACATAATTAAGATGCTTCTTTTCATTTCGTGTATGTTTCGTATATTCTTATTGACCAGCAACTGTTTACTTTCTATCTTTTTGTGCAGATAGGGATATCCATTTCACCTTGTTGCTATTGTGACCTTTTGGTGATTTGCACAAAACACTTCTTTTTGGAATGAGTGTCTTGTGCGGTTCAACTAAAATGTCACGTGGGCAACATCTCTCAATTTTGGTGGAACTGCACAGAATGGTGATTGGAGTTTCCAAAATCTCCGTCAAGTTCTGCTGGTAATCTCGTGCAACATTTTATTAGCCTTTGCAAGATGAGCCGTCACTGTCACCACAATGGCACTTTATTTTAGTTGAACTGCACAAAAGGATAAGCAAATTATAGTTGCACCTTACATGAGCCGGACAGCCAACCTTAATGTTCCTCAATTTTAGTGCAACTACTAAAGAAGAACCTTCCAGCTCACGAGAGCAAGTACTTCTTGCTAGCTGAATGATGCAATCTTTGCTTCATTTCAGGTGAACTACAAAAAAGGCACATGAATTGAATCATGGAAATCCAGGCAGGCCTCATCCGAGTGGAGCTGCAGGTTGAGTTCAAGGAGTGCCACTATTATAGTAATCATGCTCTTCTTGTTTGTGCTGTGCAAATAGGAATACTCAACTACAGATGTTGTGACGGTCAAGAGCATTCGCCAAGTTCTTCGGTTGTATGACATGACTAGCCAAGATGGATTTAATCCCGATATTCACTTTATCAATCTTGCAAGCTGGGAATCAATGAGATGTGTAGGCATATTTGTTGTACTTATTATTTGAATCTTATTTGTTGGTTATGAATCTTGCAAGCTGGGAATCAATGAGATGTGTAGGCATATTTGTTGTACTTATTATTTGAATCTTATTTGTTGGTTATGAATCTTGCAAGCTGGGAATCACGGCATGATGATGCAGAGGACAACAACCATAACAAATAGTTCAAACTTGGTAGTATTATCTGTGTGAAAGTGCGACAAATGTGTTGATCGTGTGCGTCCTGAGAATAATAATTCTAATTGTTGTGCATGTTGATCCTGTGGCACTGATAGAACGAGCCAATGCATTGCTTGTTTTAAGTATAAATTTCTATTAAAGCTAATTAAATTTAAGTAAAGTGACCACTAACTCTTGTTATTACAGTACCAATACAGACCCGCTCGTGAACCGATGTGTGGCTAGAGTAGGTTTCTTAATGGAGGCGTTTGAATGCGCCGATGGTGCATCTTCTGCCGGGCGTGCAGTGGGCGAGGGAGGGGTAGTAACTGTTGTCGCATGTACACACTCAGTTTACTGTTGAATCCAGTTCCCCAAGAGCTGAAAAATGAACTGCTGCCGCCGCCTACCCACTTGTTCACTTGAAGAGACTCCAATGGCGATCCGAGGGGTTAGCCTGCTGGATCTGGACTTCAGCAAGGAGTTCCCCTTTGAGTTCGTCGTTTAGTCGTATGGCTGCACCAAGTTGAATGTGATGTACACCAACGATCCGGACTCGGTGAAGCTCTACCTCGTCGAGTTCAAGCAGTACCTACAGGACGAGAAAGCACAAGGTCGCAGGACTAGACCTTGTGCCCATCCATTCGTCTCCTGACAGGGACCAGCGGATCGTCGTCGCCCAGGTATGTGTGCGGGACGAGGTTCTCATCTACCACTGCTATAGGGCCATCAGAGTGTCACATCCCTAGTTCTGGTAATGCCTAGTGCTTGCATTAGAGTGATGCATCATGTTTAAATTTTTTAGAAACTTGAAATGGGGATGTTCAAACCCTAGCACCAAATGAAATCCAACTAGGATCAAAATGAAATATTCTCAATGAACCTGAAATGCCCTTCAAAAATGTTCATCATTTTTGACTTAGTCTAGAACCTCTGCCAAAAATTGTTCACATTTTTTTAGGTCACCTTGGGTCACTGATTTAAATCATAAGTTATTTGCATTTGGGCATTTACATTCTATAAATTATTTTAAATGTCCAAATAATCATGAAAGGAAATGAGGGCTGCTGGAAATATTCCAAACAGTGCCCACAAACAGTCTCATGATTTTTAGAAATGCTCTGGCATTTTTAATAAAGCCAAAACATTTGGAGAAATAGAAAACAGGAACAGAAATGAGAGAGAGAGAGAGAGTATAGTACCTAGGCCAACTTCCCTGGCCGGCCCACTGGCCCATCCGCCAGTCATCCCCCTCCTCCCGCCAGGAGGATGAGAGGCATGTGGCCACCGCGCGCTAGCACGGGCCTGAGCCACCTCCTGCTTCCGCCGACGCTGGAGGCTGGCCGGAGACGCCACGTAACCTCCCCGACCGCCTCGCACTTTCCCCCGTGCTCCTCTCCCCTCCTCTGTCTCTCTCGCGCGCAACCACCCGAGCGCCACTGTCGCCATCGCTCACCGTAGCCATGGCCATCGCCTCTCCCTCGCCCCCTGGAGCTGCCCACGAGCTCCGCCTCGACCACCTCTTCCTCCTCGCCGAGAAACGCACCGCGGGAGCCCCTGCAACGCCGCCATCGCCATCGTCTTCAACCTCCAGCGCCGAGATCGCCGGCAACGCCACGTCGCCGTCCGGCCTCCCCCGAGCTCTCTGACGCCTCCAAACGACACGGGGTGAGCCCCTCTTCGTTTTTCCCCTATTACCGTCATCCCGCACGTCCTCTAGCGCTAGCGCTGCCGTGCTCGAAGCTCGCCGCCGCACAGCCATGTCACTGCCGTCGTTTCAGACGTTGTAGCTCGCGGGCGAGCACATCAACATGCTCAGCATCCCTCCATGAGCCCGTAGCCACTAACTGTTTCCCCTCCCGAGCTCCGTAGCGCCGAACCCGCCGTTTCCGTAGCTCCGGCCGCCGCGTAAGTCGCTACTGCCGTCAACCTAGGCCACCAGAGTTGCTGCTGCGTGCACCACCGACGTGGACGAACCTCCTCGTCGCATAGACGGCCTCCGCCGCCCATTTGGTCGTCAGAGAGCAAAAACTGAGCATCACCGCCATCTCTGGACGTCGCCGACGGCTTAAGCCAGCTGGTTTGACCTGGGGTTTGACTCCCCTGGGTCAATGGCAGGTGGGCCCAGAGCCCTGCTAATTCTAGTTTAGTGCTAATTAACTTTTAGTTAACCAACTAAGTCACTGACATGTGGGCCCACGCCCTAGTTAACTTAGGTTAGTATTTAACTTAGCACTAATTAACTCTGTTAATTAGATGTGACACTGACACGCGGGACCCACTGGTTAGTTTGACCTAGACCAACCCCGTTGACCTGCTGATGTCACAGTGACGCAGTGCTGACGTAGTAAAGAATTTTCTGGATTTAAACTTAATCAGAAAATTCCAGAAATTGTTATAAACTTCAAAAAATCATAGAAATTAATCTATAACTCCGATTGAAAAGATTTATATATGAAAAATTATCAGAAAAATCTAATCTATCCATTGGTACTAGTTTCATGCATGATAAAGTAACTTAACCTTGCTGTATAGATCAAAACATGTAAATTCACTTTGGAAATTCATAGTTTGAATTTGAATTTGAACCTTTGGTTCAAATCAACTCAAACCCTTCTGTTGCTAGCTGCATTAGCTCAAATCACGGCATCTTGCCATGTCATGATCATGCACCATATTGTTACATTGCATTGATTGTGTTCCTTCTCTGTTGCCGGTATTTGTCCCCTCTCAGTAGACGTGGTTCCGACGATGAGATCGATGACACCGATGAAGAACTATACTATCTTCAGAAGTGCCAGGCAAGCAAAACTCCCTTGTTCATTCCGATACAGTCCCACTCTCTCGCTCCTACTCTCTTTTATTGCATTAGGACAACAACGATTCATTTGTTACTTGCTGCGGTAGTTGAACCCCTTTCCTCTGCATGACCTGTCATTGCCACAGTAAATAGATGAAACCCACTAGCATGAGTAGGAGTTGTTTGACCCCTGATGTGCCTACTCATTCATGTTTGTTGTCATGCATGCTACTGCTTAGAGTTGTGTCAGGTCTGATTCATCGGGGATGAACTGGAATGGTGATGAACATGTCCTACTGTGTGTGAGCTAAGTGTCTGAACACGATTTGGTAAAGCTAGCAGTGACAGGCCATGTAGGAGTACATGGTGGGTTGTCTCATTGAAACCGTCCTTAGGAACTGAGTTCTGTGTTTGTGATCCATGAACAGCTACTACCATGTGTTGGGCCCGAAACCAATGGACCCTCTCGACTTATTAACCGCCCCTGTCCTCTGTCCGGGAGTTGCAAGTAGTTTCTGGTGTTTGTAGTATGCTGGAGGCCGTGCGCAACGCTGACCCGAGGGGTAGGCTGCAATGTGGTAAGCACGTGGCACGGTGTACCGGGACGCCCGTTTGGTGCCTCGGGAACCCTGCACACATCGTTCGGGGCCGTATGTGGAAACCTCGGCCAGACTCCCTGCGGATGGAACCTGAATAGGCGATAAACCTGGACTAGGGACTTGTGTGGTTAGTCAGGTCGTGGCCGACACCCTCGCCAGGCTTCCGCTTGAAGGTTGCCGAGATACATAACGTGTACATGGCAGTGAGTGGCGAGAGCGTGTGTGAAGAAGTACACCCCTACAGGGTTAACATCATCTATTCGAATAGCCGCATCCGCGGTAAAGGACCTCTGGGTTGCCTATACAGTTCATAGACAAGTGAAAGTGGATACTCTAAAATGCGCAAGATAAGCGTGAGTGCTATGGATGGCGTTCTCGTAGGGAGACGGGAGTGGACCCATAGTGGTGTATTGATATGGTGAATATGTGCCCTCGTGTGCGCCACCTCAAAAGAGTTACTTGTAGTCATAGTTTAGGATAGCCACCGAGTCAAAGCTGGCTTGCTGCAGTTGAATTCCACCACCCCCTTTGTTGATACCGAAGGATATGTAGCTAGTTCTGATGTAAGTCTTGTTGGGTACATTTGTCCTCACGTTTGCTTAATTTACGTTTTTGTAGAGAGACTTCAGTCTCGCTAGTAGTTCCGCGTGGACTTCAACGTTTAGCTTGTTACCTCAGCTACCATCTTGTGCCCTCGGCAGGGTCTCGTAGATAGTCAGGCTTCTCAGCCTTTTTCATTCGTAGTTGTCTGTACTCAGACAAGTTAAGCTTCCGCATGTTCTTGTTGCTTGTATGACTTGAACGCTGGGTCATCGGAACCATGTTTGTAATATCTATCTCTTCGGAGCCTAATGAATAAATACTTTGAGTTGTAGAGTTTTGTTGTGATGCCATGTTGTATTTGCACATATCGAGCATATTGTGTGTATGATTTGAAATGCTTGGTATGTGTGGGATCCGACAACCTAGTTGTTTATCCTTGGTAGCCTCTCTTACCGGGAAATGTCTCCTAGTGCTTCCACTGAGCCATGGTAGCTTGCTACTGCTCCGGAACACTTAGGCTGGCCGGCATGTGTCCTTCTTCGTTCATGTGTCTGTCCCTTCGGGGAAATGTCACGCGGTGTCTACCGGAGTCCTGTTAGCCTGCTACATCCTGGATTTTCCGGAGTCCTGTTAGCCCAGCTGCTACAGCCCGGATTCACTCGCTGATGACCGACACGTTCGTTGCTGGGTCATGTATGCCTGTCCTTGTAAGTTAGTGCCACTTTGGGTTCACGACTAGTCATGTCGGCCCGGGTTCTCTATCATATGGATGCTAGCGACACTATCATATACGTGAGCCAAAAGGCGCAAACGGTCCCGGCCCAGGTAAGGTGGCACCCGTGGGAATACCGTGCGTGAGGCCGTAAAGTGATATGATGTGGTACATGCTAGATCGGTGTGACTTAGGATCGGGGTCCTGACACAGAGGTTCTGGAGCATTCGCCCGTTTCATCGGTAGCGCCAACTGCACCCTCGCTACGGTGGAGAGAAGGAAGAATGCGACGATTCGGCCATCTGGTGCAACAAGTTTGTCGACATCCAGAAGCAATACAAGATCATCGGCAACGGGCAGGAGAAGGACTCCGTGGTTGACCTCGCCGAGACCATCATCGACCCCTGATACGCCAACATGAAAGAAGACAATGATACCAAGGACCTGAACACATGGGAGGTACCTCTGAATCTAGCCTACATAACCTATGCGGCCAAGGACGCATACGCATGCTACGACATGTACAGGCGAATCTTGGACATGAGGGCGTGTCTGCTTCCCGTAACCGACGAGTACACGGACAGCCGCAGCATCATGATCAAGCGTGCCAGGAAGGTCTAGATGTTGTACTTTATTTGTTTATAAGCACCTTTATCATCTGAGTGTTTCATGCATTAGCCTATGTGTCGTAATTATCTGTTTTGTCCGAAATATTTCTTTTAAGAACCCATTAACATGTTTTCTTTTTAGTGGCTATTTGCTTATGTATGTAACTAATTCACTTGTCCGTTAAAAAAACTAGTTCACTCGGCTGCCGTGCTTTGAATCTCCTTCCTCCCAACATATTCCCCTTCTCAGGTGGACCCAGCAGGTCTCGTACACAGACATATGGGACCAACCACCTATCCATTTTTATTTCTTTATTTTGTTCAATCTTTCGTCCACTTCCTATACAGCGGCTGGCCATCATAGCCTATGGCGTTGGCCAGGCCATCCCTCTACTCCCACACATTGTCCGGCGGCGGCAGCTCCACCGGCCCACCCTGCACCCAAACAAGTCAACCCTCATAGTCCCCTCCGCCTGCGTCTTCCCCCGCTCCGGTTCGTTCGGTCTGAGGTCTCGACGTCGTCCTCCGCCTTGGTGCTCTCGCCGCGGCGCCGCCATCTGTCGTTCCCAACATGGTCAACAAAACAAGAGGAATCGGGAGACAACTGTTCGTCGAGAGGCTGACAGTCCCGGGCCCACCAGGTCCATGGCCTAGGTTTTGTTGTTTAACATGGGCAGCCCACGACATGTTTCAACATTTTTTGGATCCAGCAGGTATCAAGCGGCCTCTGGGTCTCCCAACCTAGCTTGTCTATAACATCAGCAGCCCAAGTTATGTTTGTTTTTTCATGACGACGCATGGCTCAGTTCTATTTTTCTATAAGAATGCAAAACTGAACCTATGTTTTCTATAAGAATGCAAAACTGAACCTATATTTATATCTTATTTTATTACATATATATATATAATAGAAACAACATAAGGTTCCGTTAAACCTGTCATTCGTCCAACCATTTTATAGACCTTCCCACTTCCTTTATATTTCATTTTCATTAATCCTATATCTGAATTTTCTCCCACTTTCTTTTTCGATGTAAACTGAGTTTTCTCCCAGTACTTTTCCCTAGAACCAACTCAACTGTCCCACGTCTAGCCTAAAAAATAATAATATCCCACGTACTATTAACTCATCAAATTAAAATGATATTTTATTTTGTAAGTTGAAAAGTTCTTACAAAATAATAATAATAATTGTTTATATATAACTTGGCAAGTTAACTCCTAGTGATTGCGTACATAAGCTTGCAAAGATTTTACTGACCAATGCAGTAATAGACGTGCAATCATGTGTTTATGTTTTTATAACATTTCTCCGTCTAGCCCAACATGATATTTTCACCCAGCCCAGCAAGTCTGCGAATTTCGAGAAAAATGCAAATGGACTTTAAATTCTACCATATATACAAATGGGCTGCATATATGCTACATCATTGTTTCACCCAGCCCACCAAATGGACTAAAAAACAAATGGATTGGCTGACATGTGGGCCAGTAGGCCGAAGCCTAAGAAGGCATTGGATTTACATCCAACGGCCGACATTCTTCTTCAATCTCTTGTCTTCTTCCCCCAGCGCTGCCGGGACCGCCTGCTCCAGCCTCCGGCGTCCAGCGGCATTGTTTTGCGCGCCTCAGCGAAACGCTACCCCGCCGACGGCCAGGCCATCCCTCCACTCCGCACCTCCTGTTATTCTCTGCCGAGTGTAGGCCCACCCCGCACCCGAACCAGTCAAATTTCCCACTCTCCGTCTACGACTCCACTGCCGCGTCTTCCCCATCTCCGGGTCGTTCCATTCTGGGGCCTCGCCGTCGTCCACCACCTCGGTGCACTCGGAGCGACGTGGTCAACATACGAGAGTCATCGAAAGAGGACTGTTCGTGGAGAGCCTGACGGCTGGGACCCACGAGGTCCATGGTCGCACGCAAGGAAAGTTCCTCCTTATTAAGTTGTTTCGTCCCCCTGACAGCTGGGACCCACCGGCTGTATCTTCGCACAGAAGGAAGTGCCTCCTTGTTATGCGAAAAAAACCATTCCTCCTGATGACAGCTGGGACCCGGTAGATTTGGTGGCTGACTTGTGGGCCTACTAAGCAGACGTGTACGCAGGGCTTTGTCAACTTAATCAACAAATGATTCTAGTAGCTAGACTGTTGGATGTTAATCCAACAGCCGTGCTCCTTCTTCAACCTCTGTTCTTGCTCCTGTCTCCCATGGGCGGCAGTGCTGCCGCGCACCTGAACCAGTCAAGTTTCCCACTCCTCTCCATCTGCAACTCCACTGCCGCGTCTACCCCATCTCCGGGTCGTTCCAGTCTGGGGCCTCGCCGTCGTCCATCGGTCTTGGTGCGCTCGGCACGGTGTGGTCAACGTGGTCAACAACTGAGAGTCATCGGAAGATGACTGTACGTGAGAGGCTGACAGTGGGGACGCACCATGCCCATGGACGTATGCATGCAACTGCATCCTTTTTACCCTGAAAAATAATGTTTTCTCCCCCTAACTGTTGGGACCCACCAGCTACATCTTCGCACGCAAGGAAGTGCGTCCATATTATGGGCAAAAAAATGATTCGCCACCCTGACTGCTGGGACCCACCAGCTACATCTTCGCACGCAAGCAAGTGCCGGACAGTCGGGACCCACCCGGTCGAAGCGTACGTAGCGTTGTCATTCTGGTCGCGAACGTGTATGTACATACTGGTCTATCGGTCTGTGTGCAGGCTGCAGCGATGAACTGTGGCCGTGTAAGGAAGGGCACGTGTCGTTGTAGAGGCACGCACGTGTCGTAGTAGAGGCGCGCACGTGTCATAGTAGAGGCGCGCACGTAGCATGTACATGTACGTACATCGGCCAGGGTCCAAGAAAGAAAATACGGCCAAGTACGTACATACGGGTGGGGTCTCGAACGCCTACTCGCGCATACGTACGGCCACGGCTCGTGTACATGGTTGGGTCGGAATGGAGAAACTGCGTCATCGTCATGTTCATGGGGAGGCAACGGAATGTGTCATGTTCATTGGGAGGCAACGGAACGCGTGTTGTTCATCGGGAGCCAACCGGCTTGGACGAAATAGCCGATGGAAACGAGGCCTGGCGTACCGCAGAACTGAGGAAACGGCCTTGTGTTCGACCGGCCACGGTCGAAACAAGATCCTGTTCGTCGGGAGGGGTCTGGCGTACCGCAAAATGGAGCAAACGGACCTCCTACGGTCAAAACAGGGTCCTTTTGATCGGGAGGGGTGTGGCGTACCGCAAAATGGAGGAAACAGACTTGTGTTGGAGCGCTACGGTCGAAACGGGGGTCCTGTTCATCGGGAGGGGTGTGGCGTACCGCAAGACGGGACTCCACGAGATACTGTTCATCTCCACCGTCGACCTCTTCCAGCCTCCACGGGCTCCTGTTCATCCACCGACGACCTCCTCCAGCCTCCACCTGGGACTGTTCATCCACGGGCTCCTGTTCATCCAGCCTCCACTGCGCGCTCCTCCACCGGCTACTGTTCAACCAGCCCTCTCCACGGGGGTCCTATTCAAGCACCCCTCCATGGGCTACTGTTCATCCAGCCCTCCACCGGCAATTGTTCAACCAACCCTCCACCGGCTACTGTTCAACCAGCCCTCCACGGGGTCCTGTTCATCCAGCCCTCCACGGGGTCCTGTTCATCCACTGGCTCGATCGATCGGGGTACTGTTCATCCAGCGGCAACGGCCTCTACTACCACGGGTTCCTGTTCATCCAACCCCCACCGGGAACTGTTCATCCAAACCCCCTAACAACGCTCACTGTTCATCCAGAGGCAGCATCGATCGGCTTTAGTTAGCAGCAGTGGCGAAAGAATCGCTCGATTGGGTTCAGTTAACAGCAAGGGATCGATCGATCGCTCGGGTTCAGTAACGCGTAGCCTGCAGTGCAATCGCTCTGGTTCACTTAGAGCCCAATGCCTCGCTCGGGTTCAGTTATAGCCCAATCCCTCGCACACACGCGCGTACGTACGAGAGAAACGCGCATCACTCGGCCCCCGACCACCCACCGTAACCGGGAACTCCCCGATATTTTCCTCGCCCTTGCTTCTACCACGGTTTTTTCTGTCATGGACGGCCCAAAGAATGTCATGCAACTGCGTCTCCGGCCCGCCCAGGACGAAAAGACCATTTTATGTCATGATTTTTTGTCATAGAAGTAGGACTCCACCACATCTATGATGATGCCGGGTTTTATCACAATTATCGTGATAGAAGTGTCATAAGTATGACAAAAAAATCGTTCGGCCCAAAATGTCACGGATGTGCCTTTTTTTGTAGTGACGGTTTGGTGCGGAAATCGTGTGTGACATTGTAATACCTAACACACAAACGACATGTATAAACAGTGTGCTGTATACAACATATAGTGCCATAAGTAGTTCCCGACCATTAGCTTATCTCCATAGTTTCCCCATTTTCCCCAAATCCCTACATAGCCTCCAAATTCCCTCGCGTGGTGCTGACATTGGGGGAATGCGGACGTGTGGTGTTGATGGTTTCGGTGCGGCTCCTCCTGCTCGTATTGCCGCCACGACGGCGGTCGCCGCGGAGCACTTGCCTAAGGTCATCAGAAGGCAGGTGTACTATGGATCTGAATCGTCCTGTCAGGTTCCAATCTATCCCGATCTATTTTAGCATGTCCAAAGTATAGCTCCTTGTTGAATCCATCCTGAATGACCCCCCCCCCCCCCGGAAAGCGATCTGCCGCCGGATCCGGAGCATGACTCCAGACTCCCGCAACACGAGTTCGACTCCGAGTTTTGCGCCACCGTGAAGTACCAAAAGCTGAGTTGTGTGCACGGGCACACTCCCGCTCGACGTGTATGCATGGAGGTATTTGACATTGGCAGGCAGTTTCTCAGTTGCCCCTTAGAGGTTACTGCTAATTAAGTTCGTCATTTTACTTCAGTTAATGCCACCGCTCATCCATAATACTATTTAACATTGGCAGGGATATGAGGCTTGTGCCTTTGTTAGCTGGCTGTTTGAAGAATGGCATGGCAAGGCTCGGAGTGTTATCACCAAGCTCGCAGAAGATAATGTACTGAAGAAGAAACTGGCTGATCTGGAATGTAAAATCAGTACGATGAAGTAAGAAAGAATCAATCACATGCAATAGATGAAAGAAAGAGACAAGAAGGAACTAGCATGCGTAGTTGTGGTTGTCGCATTAGCCATGTTCTATGCGCTGTTTGCAATGATGATTAGGGGTTTTGTTTGACAGTATTGCTAAAGCACATCTAGATGTGCTCTAAGTAATGCACATCTAGGTCCTATGCCATTGATGTTACGCGAAGATTTGTGCGGATATTTTTCTTTGTCTTTTTTCTTTTCCTTTCTAGTTTGATTATTACTGGCTTTATCAATAAGAAGAGCTCAATGTATTGCTTGCCAACTGTCCTACTCCATTTGTACCGGTACCGGTGCATAATCCCAAAACTCGTTCCTTGTTTTTGTCCTGAAAAAGGAAACCAGCCAAATAGCCATAGGAGTCCCGCGCAACCCCGGGAATTTGGAGCGACTGGGTACAAATAATTGCGGTTGATTATATCAGCGGTTAGATAATATGTCAACCACCGCTTCAATCCTCGCTTCAATTTGTAGTTCCTCTTCTCTACGCATACCCCGCTTAAGTGTCCACCATCTTCATCGTCCCCGGCAGGCCGCGCTACACACTGGCACACACTCTGCAGCCATGTCGAGCGACAGCGAGGACGATAGTTCGGCCAGCCGTCTGGCCCCCGATGATAGGTCAACATCGGAATCATCCCGCTCGTCTTCCATGAGTCCGGGGTCGAGCCCAGACCTCGATTATATCCGGTTCATGGAAGGACGCCGCCTCCGGAGTCGTCAGATGATAACCAGATAGACGAGGAGCCATCGGAGGACGAAGAAGAGGACGATAATGATGATGAGGAGGAATGGTCGAACGAGGAGGAGGACGACAACGACAGCAACGACGATGACAACGGCGGCAACGATGAAAAGCCAACGGTCAGCGGCAAGAAGCGTCCTTCGCCAAGATGATGTCGCGGGGCCATCCAACAACGACAACAACAACAAGAAGGACTAAATTAAGCAGACTGTATATATCTCTGTTTATCCTGTCAATCTCAATGCATACGGTTAGTAATATGTATTCGACAGAGATCTCTACATTATCGCCCACAGGTTGGTTTGTTGAACTGTGTGCCCTGACGAGCACTCAATTCACAAAAAAAGACCGTATGGGCTGTCTATAATGATCGCACACAATTCTGATTACCGACCTGTTTGTCGGGTATCACACACATATTGTTACGCCGAATCGTTTGTGTCCACATCAATCATAGCAAACGGTTCATCGGAGTGAACTCTATGCCATATATCGCACACACCTTGATCTGGTGCCCGTTTCTGTTGTTCTGTCTCATCGCAAACAGTTCGTACAGATCAATCGTATGCCCCTCATCGCACACGCAACTAAAATCTGAACCGTGTTTGATGTATCATCCATCACAAATGTTTTGCACCTTTTTTGACGGTTTTTTACATCACTGTTTGCAATTAATTCATCGCACATAGTTTCGTCAAAGGGACTCTGATCGTAGTGTCGTGTTAGCAGCATCCTGCAGTTGTGATACTTAGCGCAAAATGAAGGCTAGCAAAAGATTGAGAAGCGACCAACCAAGAAACGAAAAATCTCATAAGCGTGCATTGAGCATAATTAACCACGAATAATGCACCACAAGTAGGATGTAATTTCATTGCACAACTATTGACTTCCGTACTTGCGTAGGGAATCACAAACCTTAACACCAATATTCTTACTAAAGCATAATTACTCATCAACATGACTCACATATCACATTGTCATATCTCAAAACTATTACAAGGAATCAAGTTTATTTTGTCCAATGATCTTCATGGAAGTTTTTATTATATCCTTCTTGGATATCTATCACTTTGAAACTAATTTTCATGTGTTGCTTTTGATAAGCTCAAACAAATATAAGTGAAGATCATGAGCATAATATTTCTTTCTCTCAAATTAATTTAAGTGAAGAAAGAGAGAATTTCTTAAAAATTTACTAACTCTCGAATAAATATTAGTGAAGCAAGAGAGAATTTCTACAAAAATATTAAAGCACACAGTGGTCAAAAAGATATAAGTCAAGCATATAGAGCAATTCCATAGCTCATAAAAAATTAAGTGAAGCATAGAGAGCAATTCTAACAAGTCATGGCATAATTTTGGCTCTCTCAAATAAGTGTGTCCAGCAAGGAATGAAGACTTAAAACAAAAAGAAAAACAAGCAAAGACTCATATCATACAATACGCTCCAAGCAAAACTCATAGTATGTGACGAATAAAAATATAGCTTCAAGTAAAATACCGATGGTCGTTAGAAGAACGAGGGGATGCCACTCGGGGCATCCCCAAGCTTAGTTGCTTGCTTCTCTTTGGATAATAGCTTGGGATGCCATGGGAATCCCCAAGCTTAGGCTCTTCTTACTCCTTATTCCTTCATCCATCATAACATCACCCAAAACTTGAAAACTTCAATCACACAAAACTCAACAAAACCTTCATGAGATCCGTTAGTATAAGAAAACAAATCACTACTATAAGTACTGTTGCAACCCATTCATATTTTATTCCTGCATTATATCTACTGTATTTCAACTTTTCTATGCCAAAAACTCTTCAAAGAAAACCATAGAATCATCAAAACAAGCACACAACGCAAAGAAAACAGAATCTGTCAAAAACAAAACAGTCTGTAGCAATCTGGATATTTCGAATACTTCTGAAATTCACAAAATTCTGAAATATTAGGATAACCTGATAAATTTGTATATCAATCTTCTGCAAAAAGAATTGGTATTTTATCACGCTTATGTTAAAAATGAAAAATATTTTCGTGAGCGCAAAAATTTCTATTTTCAGCAAGATCAAAACAACTATCACCCAAGAAGATCCTAAAGGCTTTGCTTGGCACAAACACTAATTAAAACACAAAAAACACAATCATAACAGTAGAATAATTGTGTAAACACTCAAGAACAGAAAGCAAAAGACAAAAATAAATTGCTTTCATTGGGTTGGCTCCCAACAAGCGCTATTGTTTCACGCCCCTAGCTAGGCGTAAAGCATGGATCTAAGTTTTGTCATCCGTAGTTTTGGCAACTTTTGTAAGGGCTTTCTCAAACCCGGGAGGCTCTTTGTGCCTCCCTAAATTCTCAGGAAAATAAACCACCTTTAGATCTAAAATATCCAATCGCTTATTGCAGAGAGTAATCAAGGTATTCATGCGGTTGATACTACCATTAAGATGTTTGAGGGGTTCGTTATATTTTTGCAATTCAACCATATGTTTATGCAAATCACCAAGTTTGTCCAACATTTGAACTCCCTCTGGGGTGAAAGAAAACCCCTTCTTTTGAGGTGGAACCCCTAGAATTCCTTCTAAAATTTCATAGGCAGCATTAGCATCAAGATCAATAAAATTCCCTTTAGCGACAAAATCTAAGAGTTGTCTAAGATGCAAAGCCAATCCTATGTAAAAATTATGAAGCAAGACCTTTGCGTCTCCCTTTAAATTACAAACACGATGGATTCCATAAGCCTATACCAAGCATCTTTCAAATTTTCTCCTTGTCGTTGCTTGAAGTATAAAACTTCAAAATCTGGTGATAAAGGAGGAGTAGACACGCTAGCCATTATGACTAGAAAGCAAGGACAAGGATAGATCCGGCAAGAAAACGGTGAACGAGAAAGAGGGCGAATAAAACGTCAAATTTTTGTGAAGTGGGGGAGAGGAAAATGAGAGGCAAAAGGCAAATAATGTAAATTGCAAGGAGATGAGATTTGTGATTAGGAACCTGGTAGATGTTGATGATGTGTCTCCGGCAACGGCGCCAGAAATTCCTTTTGATGTCTGCTAGACTACGTCGGTATTTCCCCAATGAGGAAGGGATGATGCAGCACAGAGACGGTAGGTATTTCCCTCAGTGATGAGATCAAGGTTATCGAACCAGTAGGAGAACCAAGAAACACTACGTAAATAGCACCTGCACACAAATAACAAATACTCGCAAGCCGACGTATTAAAGGGGTTGTCAATACCTTTCGGGTAACAGCGCCACAAATTGGCAAACGGACGTGAGAAAGTTGTAATAGGTTGATAGATCGAACGCCAAATAAAATAAAGTGCAGCAAGGTATTTTTGTATTTTTGGTTTAATAGATCTGGTGGTTGTACCCCAGCATAAGCTGGTGGTTGCTGACTTTCGCTTTCGGATTCGTGTCCAGCGGGATAAGCGTGCCAAAGTCGCTAGAACGAAGTGGTGGAAGCTCAAGGGGGAGGTAGCTCAGGTGTTCAAGGAGAGGGTCATTAAGGAGGGCCCTTGGGAGGAAGGAGGGGATGCAGACAATGTGTGGATGAAGATGGCGACTTGCATTCGTAAGGTGGCCTCGGAGGAGTTTGGAGTGTCCAGGGGAAGGAGAAGCGAAGATAAGGATACCTGGTGGTGGAATGATGATGTCCAGAAGGCGATTAAAGAGAAGAAAGATTGCTTCAGACGCCTATACCTGGATAGGAGTGCAGACAACATAGAGAAGTACAAGATGGCGAAGAAGGCCGCAAAGCGAGCTGTTGGTGAAGCAAGGGGTCGGGCATATGAGGACCTCTACCAACGGTTAGGCACGAAGGAAGGTGAAAGGGACATCTATAAGATGGCCAAGATCGGAGAGAGGAAGACGAGGGATATTGGCCAAGTCAAATGCATCAAGGACGGAGCAGGCCAACTCTTGGTGAAGGACGAGGAGATTAAGCATAGATGGCGGGAGTACTTCGACAAGCTGTTCAATGGGGAGAATGAGAGTTCTACCATTGAACTGGATGACTCCTTTGATGAGACCAGCATGCGTTTTGTGCGATGAATCCAGGAGTCTGAGGTGAAGGAGGCTTTAAAAAGGATGAAAGGAGGCAAGGCGATGGGCCCTGATTGTATCCCCATTGAGGTGTGGAAAGGTCTCGGGGACATAGCGATAGTATGGCTAACCAAGCTTTTGAACCTCATTTTTCGGGTAAACAAGATGCCAGAAGAGTAGAGAGGGAGTATATTAGTACCAATCTTCAAGAACAAGGGGGATGTTCAGAGTTGTACTAATTACCGTGGAATTAAGCTGATGAGCCATACAATGAAGCTATGGGAGAGAGTCATTGAGCACCGCTTAAGAAGAATGACATGCGTGACCAAAAATCAGTTTGGTTTCATGCCTGGGAGGTCGACCATGGAAGCCATTTTCTTGGTACGACAACTTATGGAGAGATATAGGGAGCAAAAGAAGGACTTGCATATGGTGTTCATTAACTTGGAGAAGGCCTATGATAAGATACCGCGGAATGTCATGTGGTGGGCCTTAGAGAAACACAAAGTCCCAGCAAAGTACATTACCCTCATCAAGGACATGTACGATAATGTTGTGACAAGTGTTTGAACAAGTGATGTCGACACCGTTGACTTCCCGATTAAGATAGGACTGCATTAGGGGTCAACTTTGAGCCCTTATCTTTTTGCATTGGTGATGGATGAGGTCACAAGGGATATATAAGGAGATATCCCATGGTGTATGCTCTTTGCGGATGATGTGATGCTAGTTGACGATAGTCGGACGAGGGTAAATAGGAAGTTAGAGTTATGGAGACAAACCTTGGAATCGAAAGGGTTTAGGCTTAGTAGAACTAAAACCGAGTACATGATGTGCGGTTTCAGTACTACTAGGTGTGAGGAGGAGGAGGTTAGCCTTGATGGCCAGTTGGTACCTCGGAAGGACACCTTTCGGTATTTGGGGTCAATGTTGCAGGAGGATGGGGGTATTGATGAAGATGTGAACCATCGAATCAAAGCCAGATGGATGAAGTGGCGCCAAGCTTCTGGCATTCTCTGTGACAAGAGAGTGCCACAAAAGCTAAAAGGCAAGTTCTACAGGACGGCGGTTCGACCCACAATGTTGTATGGCGCAGAGTGTTGGCCGACTAAAAGGCGACATGTTCAACAGTTAGGTGTGGCGGAGATGCGTATGTTGAGATGGATGTGTGGCCACACGAGGAAGGACCGAGTCCGGAATGATGATATACGAGATAGAGTTGGGGTAGCACCAATTGAGGAGAAGCTTGTCCAACATCGTTTGAGATGGTTTGGGCATATTCAACGCAGGCCTCCAGAAGCTCCAGTGCATAGCGGACGGCTGAAGCGTGCGGAGAATGTCAAGAGAGGGCGTGGTAGACCGAATTTGACATGGGAGGAGTTCGTTAAGAGAGACCTGAAAGATTGGAGTATCACCAAAGAGCTAGCTATGGACAGGGGTGCGTGGAAGCTTGCTATCCATGTGCCAGAGCCATGAGTTGGTTGCGAGATCTTATGGGTTTCACCTCTAGCCTACCCCAACTTGTTTGGGACTAAAGGCTTTGTTGTTGTTGTTGTTGTTGGTTTAATAGATCTGAAAATAAAAGCAAAGGAAAATATATCGCAAATGCAAATATAATAAAGAAGAGACCCGGGGGCCGTAGATTTCACTAATGTCTTCTCTCGAGAAAAATAGCAAACGGTGGGTAAACGAACTACTGTTGGGCAATTGATAGAACTTCAAATTATCATGATGATATCCAAGAAATGATCATTACATAGGCATCACATCCAAGATTAGTAGACCGACTTCTGCCTGCATCTACTACTATTACTCCACACATCGACCGGTATCCAACATGCATCTAGTGTATTAAGTTCATAGAAAAATGGAGTAATCCAATAAGAACGATGACATGATGTAGACAAAATCTATTTATGTAGAAATAGACCCCATCTTGTTATCCTTAATGGAAACGATACATACGTGTCGGCTCCCCTTCTGTCACCGGGATCAAGCACCGTAAGATCGAACCCATCACAAAGCACATCTTCCCATTGCAAGATAAATAGATCAAGTTGGCCAAACCAAACCCAAATATCAGAGAAGAAATATGAGGTTATAAGCAATCATGCATATGAGAGATCAAAGAAGACCCAAATAACTTTCATGGATAAAAAGATAGATCTAATCATAAACTCAAAGTTCATCCGATCCCAACAAACACACCGCAAAAAAGAGTTACATCATATGGATCTCCAAGAGACCATTGTATTGAAAATCAAACGAGAGAGAGGAAGCCATCTAGCTACTAACTACGGACCAGTAGGTCTACAAAAGACTACTCAAGCATAATCGGAGAGGCACCAATGGACATGATGAACCCCTCTGTGATGGTGTCTATATTGGATCTGGTGGTTCTGGAACTTGCGGCGGCTGGAATTGATTTACGTCGACTCCCCTAGGGTTTCTGGAATATTGTGGTATTTATGGAATAAAGAGGCGGTTCGGGAGGCAACCGAGGTGGCACAACCCACCCAGGCACGCCCTGATGGGTTGCACTCCCCTCGAAGCACCCCCAGCAGGTGCTTCTTCCACCCACTGGATGTCTTCTGGTCCATAAAAAATCCACAAAAAGTTTCGCTGTGTTTGGACTCCTTTTGGTATTGATTTCCTGTGATGTAAAAAACATGCAAAAAAACAACAACTGGCACTTGGCACTATGTCAATAGGTTAGTACCAAAAAATGATATAAAATGACTATAAAATGATTATAAAACATCCAAGAATGATAATATAACAACATGGAACAATCAAAAATTATAGATACGTTCGAGACGTATCAGCGCAGCGCACTCCGGAGAGGCGTGCTTTCCGGATTCCTTGCCGGTATCCCTGCTAGATTTTCTTCCTTGCTTGTTTTCCTTGGTGGGGACTGCGACTTCCGCGGTCTCGGCAATGACCGCATCCTGGTACATCTTATCCACGCATATAATTGCGTCCTTCCTGTCTGATGGGATATGTTGGGGATATAACCCCGCGGTGCGACCCGCCCAGGAGGGGCCAGGTTACACTATTGGCGACTCAAGAATAAAAGGCTTAAGATGTGCCTGAGGAGACATGAAGAATAGAGGTGGCTTAAGAGGCTGGCCTGTTGAAGGCCCAAGAACCGGAGGTGTGAGCCGCCCGATGGTGGCTTGCCTGGTAAGGCAAGGCGACTTAGAAACCGAGTTGGTCACGTTGTATGATCCGACTTGGACTCTTGTAAGCCCAGGGGCTCGACCTGTGTATATAAAGGCGAGACCCTACAGCGGGTTAACTCAAGAAACAATTGATCGATAGCTAGGTCAAGCGATTCCGCTCCCTTCTAATCGATATTCAAGCAATAGTCAACAAAGGCAGGAGTAGGCTTTTACCTCATTGTGAGGGGCCGAACCTGGATAAACCCTGTGTCCTTTATCCCGTTCAACCCCTTCAAGCTAACCTACGTTGCAATGGCTGCACACCTAAGTCCTTTCACAAGGGCATCTGCCGTGACAAAACCATGATAGTTGGCGCCCACCATGGGGCCTGCGCATGGTGGTTTCGAGTTCTTGAAGGGCTCCTTCCTAGGGATCGAAGGGTACGCTATTGGCAGGATGACCATGAGCCACCGCGGCAAGCTCTACACCGACGATGCTGGCTGGGGCCCCAAGGCCCGCTCAATCGAGTACGGGTACCGGGTCCCCTTGGGTGAAATCCATGTCTTCATCAGCAAGATCGGCTAAGCTGAGCCTGAGCCGGACATCTGCACCGACATCGCCGAGCCGGCTCGGCATGTGCGACCCGCCCGGATTCAACCTGGCCGGAAGCACGTTTTCGTCAGGTGCACACATGGCACGGACCTGGCAGAGAATTCTGTATCCGGAGGAGAGACTCTCGTCTACTCAGGTGATGAGTCCTCGATCGGAGAAACCGAGTCAATCTATCAGCTTCAAGACGGCGAGCTTGGGGGCTATCCGATGGTTACAGTATTTCGGACCTTTATGAGCTGCCGAGCAGAGCTGCTATTTTTATGGCTGGTATGCAACCGGCTCCAAACTCGTCAACGGCTGCTGCTATGACATCCGGCTCAACTGCTACTGCGACAACTGGGGGGAGCATCTTAGTGCGGCTGCTGGCTCAGGTTTTATCTAAACTCTTGGGAACTTTGATGACTCTGTTAGCCACATAGGATACTGCGGCGAATCAAGCACAGCATAATGCAAAAGTTGCAAAGCTGCGAGATGAGGTGGCCAAAGCCCAGGAGGATCTTAATGCAGAGAATGCCAGGATGGCAACGGAGTGAGCCCTGATGGATGCTGAGTCACAACGGATAAGGGCAGAGGCTTTTCGCCTGAGTCTGGATCAGAATGCGTCCAATGCTGTTCTTCGAAGGAGGCACTAGAGCCGCCTGCCTTTGCAGTATGAGGGACGGAACCTTTTTAACACACCTGCGGTAGGAATAAGTAACTTGCCCGGTGTAACCCGGGCTGCTGAGGCGCCAGGGACCGGGGCGACGGCTCAGCCTCGTTTGCCGGGCCCACATCATAGGGATCAGACCCCACCTCAATGGGTTCCAACACCCTCTGGCCATTATTCTAACCCGCCAGATAATATGGTAGCAGTGGCAACACGGCTGGTGGCTATCCTAATCGAAGGCGAGTCTCTGGCTGATGTGGAGACCCAGAATTTTGTGGAACTTCTTCAGACGACTGTGACACAACAAACGGCTTATTCGTACACTCATGAGTGTGTTCACTCAACTCCCCGCCCAAGTCGAAGCTACAGCCGGCGTATTGACTCGGCGACGGTTTCCAGCAGTGAACGACATCGTAACCTGCCTTGTAATGATGACCCGCCCCGTGGAAATAACCTGACCCATGATGATAATCTGCTGAACAATGCTCAGGCACTTGTGGATCAGGCTAGAGCCCGTCGTGAGGCAGAATTGGCGGCTCAATTGGGGGCTCATCAGCCGTTTGTAGTGATCCCTTCGGCCTCCATTGAAGCTGGGACGACTTCCAGGACAGTTGGTGTGCCATGTTTGGTACCGGCTCTACGTAATGAATGTCTACCCAAGGATTTTGTGGGCCCTTGCAAGGTGCCTAATTATACAGCTGATCTTCCCCTTAAGGCTTGGATTGAGAACTATGAATTGGCCATGGAGATGGTGGATGTTAATGATGTTGTATGTGCCAAGTACTTCTCCATGATGCTGGATGGGCCAGCTCGAACCTGATTAAAAGGATTGCCTGCTAATTCCATCAATTCATGGGCTGAGTTGAAAGTGTGATCCGTTCAGCATTTTAAGGGAACATGTAAGCAGCCTCTTGAGACAATGTTCAATGAGCCTTGCCCAAAGCACAGTTTGCCTGACAAGCCGGCGAGTAATGCTTGGAAGGATTGTTTCATCATGCGAGAGTACAGGAATTCCAACTTTAATCAGAATCACGGTAATAACCATGGGCCGCCCGGCGGGTCAGGATCTGGTGCACAGGGGCCCGGCTTTGGTGGAGGCGGCTCTAATTCATGTTATCAAGGCTAGAATAGTTAAGGTGGATATCAGCAACAGTCTGGTCAGGGCAACCAGCAACAGGGTAATCAGTCAGGATACAGAGTAATCCAAAGCAGCTCAATGGTGGCCAATACCATTTTTTTACCACCAGTCTTTGTAAACGAGATCAGAAGTATCATAAGCATGCGGTCAACACTGTTGAGCTGGCCGTACATTAGTACTTGCGATGGTCAGAATTTCCAATCACCTGGTGTCGGGAGGATCACCCGCCCTGAGTTGAAAATTCGGGTCATCTTGCTTTGGTGGTGGCCCCTCAGGTTGGGGGTTATACATTTACTAAGGTTCTTATGGATGGAGGAAGCAGTATCAACATCTTTTATTATGAGACCTTTCGCCGGATGAATTTAAACGACAAGGATCTTAAGCCATCTTCCACGGTTTTCCATGGCGTGGTGCCTGGTAAGTCGGCGCATCCTATTGGAAAGATTGCCTTGGAAGTTGCCTTTGGTAACGACTATGACTACAGAGAAGAGACACTGTGGTTTGAGGTGGTCAAGATTAAGAGCCCATATCATGCCTTGTTTGAGCGGCCGGCTTATGCAAACTTTATGGCCCGACCTTGTTATGTTTATTTGCAGCTTAAGATGCCAGGGCGTAAGGGCACAATTACGGTCCATGGTGACCGAAAAATCGCTTTGGAGTGTGAGGAAGGTGATGCTGCCTATGCTGAGACGGCCTGCGCCACAGAAGAGCTTAAGTTTATAAGGACAATGTTGACCCGGCCGATATGACTCCGTTGAAGAAGCCCACTACTGAGCAGAACCCTATGTTGAAGTTTCAGGCTGATGGCACTAAACAGGTTGATTTTTTCCTTAGCGATTCACCTCATCAGTTCGCAGTAGGGGCTAATATGGATCCTAAATAGGTAAGCGCGCTCATCGAGTTCATCCTTGAGAATCGGGACATCTTTGCATTGAAACCTTCTGACATGCCGGGTGTACCGAGAGAATTCGCTGAGCACACTCTTAATGTGGATCCTAAGTTTAAGCCTCTTAAGCAGTTCCTTCGTCGTTTCAATGAAGAGCGACGTAAAGCTATTGGAGAAGAGGTGGCCCGGCTCTTAGCGGCTTGGTTTATCATTCAAGTTTTTCACCCTGAGTGGTTAGCTAACCCGGTGTTGGTACTCAAGAAGATGGCACCTGTCGTATGTGTGTTGATTACACAGATCTTAACAAGGCTTGTCCAGCTGATCCATTTGCTCTCCCTCGTATTGACCAGATTATTGATGCTACGGCGGGTTGTGAGAGCTTATGTTTCCTTGACGCTTATTCTGGTTATCATCAGATCAAGATGGTAGTCAAAGACCAAGAGAAGAAGACTTTCATCACACCTTTTGGAGCTTTCTGCTGTGTTTCTATACCTTTTGGGCTCAAGAGTGCCCAGGCAACTTATCAGCATTGTGTTCAGAGTTGGTTGCACAGTCAGATTGGACGCAATGTTCATGCTTATGTTGATGGTATTGTGGTCTAGTCCCGGAAGAAGGAGACTCATCTTGATGATTTGAAGGATACTTTTGACAATCTCCGGGTCAATAAAATGATGCTTAATCCGGACAAGTGTGCCTGTAGGTAAACTATTGGGTTTTCTGGTTTCAGAGAGAGGCACTGAAGTTAACCTGGAGAAGATCAAAGCCATCACTTCTCTTGCTAAGCCGGCATGTGTCAATGACGTCCAACGTCTGGCGGGTCGTATTGCGGCATTGAGCCGGTTCATAAGTCGCTTGGGAGAGAAGGCAATCCCTTTATATTAGATGATGAACAAGACAGATTATTTTTTCTGGAGTGATGCTGCCAATAAGGCATTTGAGGCGCTCAAGAAACAGCTAGTTGAGCCGCCCATCCTTGCGTCTCCAATTGAGAAAGACCCTTTCTCCTATATGTGACAGCTAATAGTCGGGTTGTCAGTGTGGCGATAGTTGTGGAGCGCAAGGATCCGGGTAAGGAGTACCCTGTGTAGCGGCCGGCTTATTATGTCAGTGAGGTATTGATTGACCAAGCAATGATCTCCACATTGGCAGAAATTGGTGTATGGGGTGTTCATGGCGAGTCGTAAGCTAAAGCATTATTTTCTTGGTCACCCTATTACTGTAGTCAGTTCTGCACCTTTGGGGGATATTATTCAGAATCGCAAAGCTACAGGCCGGGTGGCTAAGTGGGCAATTGAACTTGGGCCTCATGGCTTGAAATATGTGCCAAGGGCAGCCATCAAATCTCAAGCTTTGATGGATTTCATAAATGACCGGACCGAGTTGTAGACACCTGAGGAGAAGCCTGGCAACACATATTGGACAACCCACTTTGATGGGTCCAGGCAATTGGAGGGCTCGGGGGCTAGAGTTATTTTGACTTCCCCACGAGGTGATAAATTATGTTATGCGCTGTGGCTAATATTTCCTTGTACTAATAATGCATCTGAGTATGAGTCTCTACTCCATGGCCTTTGTATGGCCAAAGAGATGAATTTAAGATGGGTCAGGTGTCTGGGCGACTTAGATCTTGTGGCTCAACAAGTCCCTGGCAAGTGGGACTCTAAGGACCCGCGCATGGCGGCTTATCATCAGACAATTGATAATATTGCTGGTCATTTTCAAGGTTATCAAGTGGATCACCTCGACCGATGAAAGAATGAGGCGGCTGATGCCTTAAGCCGGCTTGGGTCTCAGCGTAAGCCGGTTCCTCCTAATGTGTTCCTGGATGTACTACACAATCCCTCTATCAGGTTACCGTCCGAAGAAGATCTTGCAGTTCCCGACCCGGAGACCGGCTCTTCATGCTATTCCAGATTGGACTTTCCCTTATCTATCTTATATGACCCGGGGCGAGTTACTAGAGGATGAAATTTTGGCAAGGCAGATAACCCGGCGGTCTAAGTCCATGACTATCGTCAACAGCGAGTTACACCACTGAAGTGTGACAGGGGTATTCCAGCATTGTGTTTCTCCTAAGGAGGGCCGCAAAATTTTATGAGAGATTCATGAAGGTGATTGTGGTCATCATGCTGGTTCAAAGTCTTTAGTGGCTAAGGCGTTTCGTCATGGGTTTTATTGGTTGACGGCTCATGCTGATGCAGAGATATCGTCAGTAAGTGTGACGGATGTCAAAAAATTTCTCGATGAGCTCATGTGTCGGCTCAAGAGTTGCGGACGATTCCAATAACTTGGCCGTTTGCAGTCTAGGGGCTTGATATGGTTGGATCTTTCAAGAGGTATAAATATAAGAAGACCCACCTTTTGGTGGCAGTTGACAAGTTTACCAAGTGGGTAGAGGCAGAGCCAGTTAGCAAGTGTGATGCAGCAACCGCAGTTCAGTTTGTTAAAAAGTTGATCTTCCGCTTTGGTTACCCTCATAGTATCATCATTGATAATGGCACTAATTTTTCTAAAGGTGCTTTGAAGGAGTTCTGTCAAAGAGAGCATATTCATCTTGATGTTTCTTCTGTGGCTCATCCACAGTCTAATGGTCAGGCGGAAAGGGCTAACTAGGAGATTTTGAGAGGCATCAAGCCCCGACTTATGGTTCCTTTGGAAAGAATGCCGGGTTGTTGGGTTGAGGAGTTACCTTCAGTACTTTGGAGTATCAATACTACCCCCAACAGGTCAATAAGCTATACGCCTTTCTTCATGGTCTATGGTGCAGAGGCGGTTCTCGCAAGTGATATCTGTCATGACTCGGCATGAGTGGCGGCTTATGTTGAAACTGATAATGAGACGACACGACAGAATGCACTTGATGCTTTGGATGAAGAACGTGACCTTGCGGCGGCTCATTCAGCAATATACCAGCAAGACATGCGTTGCTATGATAGCCGCAAATTCAAGACTCAGGCATTTCAAGAAGGCGACTTGGTGCTCCGGCTGATCCAAGATCAGACAGATATGCACAAGTTATCCCCACCTTGGGAAGGACCTTTTGTGGTCAGTAAGAATCTTAGTAATGGCTCGTATTATCTCATTCATATACGTGAGCACAAGAAGTCACACACCTCTGAGGAGGAGACTAACAGGCCGTGGAATATCGCTCATCTTCGGCCTTACTATACTTGAGCCATCGGCTCTCCCCATTGTACATACTTCTGTCGATGTATATATCTTTTTATGATCAATATAATAAAGCCGGCATCCCTGAAAATTCAGGGCTTCCATCGTTTCATTTCTGTGTATCTGAGTCTTTATTAATAGGTCATAAGATCACTTGGGGGCTTCCAACCCACCGGGTTTAGCTTTCATACCCTCTTGGCTGGCCTAAGTTGCAATATTATGAGTTACACCTGCATGTTTGCAACTTGCTACTCCGCCAAGTGACCCGGCGAACACTTAACAGTCAATCTTTTTTAAGACCATGAACTTGTTAAGGTTAAAACAGCAGCTTGTGTCATGTGAGAGCCAGCTTACAGTGAGCTAGGATAAACTCAACGGCTGTGCGGCCTTGAAAGCACAAGGCTTGTGAGCCAACTTGTTTGGCCGTGTTTTGGAAAACCGGCCCAACAATTATTTGAGATTCGTTGTATTTTTTCTTTTGGTTTCTTTGGATATTTTTGAAGTTTTTGCTTTTGTGCACATTTTGATAATCTGGGTCGTGAGGCTCTGGATTATGTGGCTCATGTTTGAGTGTTTTGCGGTTATAACCCGCCCTGGCTTTGGACTTTAAGTCGCCAGTATATTTTGGTTTGAACAGCCGTGGTCATGAGGCTGCAAGTTCTTGGGTTGTCACCCAAACTGGCTTTTTAAACCGCCAGCATGATTTGACTCTATAGGTATGTTTTGAACTATTATAAGAGACTATGAGTCTTCAGGTTTGGTAACCTGCCCTGGCTTTAAGTCGCTAGTATGTTTTGGCTTGAATAGCCTTGGCTATAGTCTTTTCAGTAGTCATATAAGGCTACATATTTTTGGGTTGTCACCTGCCCTGGCTTTTGACTTTAAGTCGCCAGTACATATGTTATTTAATTTTTTGCAGGACATGTAAAACTTCAAATGAAAATAAGAGTCATGGTATGGCTCATATATGATCGCATCAGGCCCATCATAAAGATTAAACTGGCGGAGAAAAAGTCAAGATCAGCATGCATGAAGGCACGACATGGCGGATCATTGTTTTACACTACCCTATTACAAGGCTTTACACTAAGCCCAAAAAAGTTTTGAATCAAGTGTTTCTGGAGCTATACGCCCATAACCCGGCCTGAGAGCCGCCTGGGTCATCATCACTATGATCAGTTGTCCTCCTGCCGCCTTGAAGCTTGTGGGTCATCCTGCACCGGCTCTTCCTCGTCGATCATCTAAAGATCAGTCTTTGTCCAGTCGATGCCGGTTAAAGCTTCGGATGTGGCCTCGTCATTTAGTATAGTGGAATGATCAACATCAGGGCGAAGATATGCTTATGCCGAGGAGGAATGAGATTGACAACATCATGAGCTGGCGGCTTAATCTTCTGGTTGTTGTCGTCATAAGCCGGCATGCACTTGTTTAAATTTAGCTCTTCAATGAGCTTGCAGGCCACGGGCCGCATCTCTCGGACGCATTGATTGAAGTATTTTTCTTCAAATGCTGACTGGTCATCCTTGAATTCCGAGCACCCGGTGGTTATTTACTTTGGGTCAAGCTTAGATTGCCATGCTTTGGCCTGGCCAAGAGCAACGATGGCTCCGTCTCGGGCGACTGATAATTTTATTTCTTCAATCTGGCCTGGGACTATTGACAGATGATCCAGAACAGTCTTGATTTGACTCACGGTTTTCTGTTCCCTCCTAAAGCCACAAGACAGCGGAGAGTGCCACTATATAACTGCTCTGTTAGAGAGTAAATCTCCTTTAGCTACAAACATGTCTTGACCAAGACTTGCACTCCCGGGGCCTGTTAAAAAGTTATACAAGAGTCGCTAGCGAGTTATCAATGCATATATATATGAGAAGCCAGGCGGGTTATAGAATTTGAATGGCACATTACACTCACCGAAGATGGCAGTTCTCATTTGAGAGATGTGTTGTTTTAAGCCGGATAACTCTTCGGTTACCGGCTTAAGCGCAGCTTCAGCATCTTCTGCCTTTTTTGTTAGAGCAGCCTTCAGCGCTAACTTGGCCTTGGACTTTCTGTCTGCTACAGCTTTACACTTTTTCTTAAATCGCCAACTTGTGATTCCTTCATGTTCAATTCTTCCTGAAATAAATAAGGCAATGGTTACAATGCTAGGACCAAGTTTGATGAGATGCGGTTAATCAAGTTCCAAGCACATTGCAAACAATACACTTGGCACTTGGGGGCTTATGTAGGTCATTTTAATCTAATTATGACCCGGCTCACTTTATTAAGTTAGGCCGGCCCTTGGGGGCTACATGTTTGGATTTCTTAAGTGACTATAAGTCCCGGCTCACTTTATTAAGTTAGGCCGGCCCTTGGGGGCTACATGTTTGGATTTCTTAAGTGACTATAAGTCCCGGCTCACTTTATTAAGTTATGCCGGCCCTTGGGGGCTACATGTTTGGATTTCTTAAATGACTATAAGTCCCGGCTCACTTTATTAAATAAAGCTGGCCCTTGGGGGCTACACGTTTGGATTATTTAAGTGATTATAAAGTCCCGGCTCATCTTGTTAAAACTAAGCCGGTCCTTGAGGTTGCAAATTGGAAAAGGTTACAAGTCTACAGCATACTCGCTATTTTCCTATACTCTAGACTTGGCGGCTATATGAATGTATATGGAAAGGGGTTAGCAACATACCTCATAGCGTTCCTTCATAAGGTTAACTAAGTCGGCTTCCAGGTCATGGCTAGTATGAAGGTGGTTCAGATAACCTGTGAGGATGTCACTGGCATTGAGGGTGGAGTAGCTTTCCAAGTCCAGCTTCGCCTTGCCTTTGTCCAAGGAAGGAGATTCTTCCTTCGTACCATGCTTAGATAGCACAGTGGAAGCCCCTGGCGCTGTATGAGCCGTCCCAGTGATGGTGACGTCATTAGAGTCCTTTTCAAGAGGGGTCTCTTCAGCTGGCTTCGGAGGAGTTGCCGACTTAGGGCTCGGTGGGTCATGACTGGCCGCCGAGTTAAATTCAGTATCCATTTTCTCAGGGACAGTGGCAGGTCATTAATATGTTCTTCCAGGTCTTGAGTGAGGGCCTCAGAAATATCTGCAGACTGCTTCTCTGGTTCAGTAGTTTTGGGATCCTTTGAAGACCCGCCCAGCTTCTGTTTCTTGCCTTCCTTTGCCACGCCTTTGACAAAGATACAAAGTTGATGAGTATATCATTACAAATCATTAATAAACAAATTGAAATACTTACCCCTGGGCGATCTTAAAAGTTGGCATCTGAGTCCCAGAAGATGTCGGTGCAACTAACCCTGGGTCTGTTGCCCAGACCATGCACATGCCTAAGAGCAAGGTTGCGACATCCAAGACCAGACCAAGTAGAAGAGATAGCTCTTTGAGGAGTCAAAGAGCAGATCAAGAAGACCAAGTCAAGCCAAAGGAAGCAAGATACCACTAAGGGAAAGCCTCCCTTGCCGGGTACGTGAGCCTGGTGAGGACGAGGTTGCTCCAGAGACAAGTCTCAGGACTACCCCGGCAAGCTTGCCAGGGTGTCGAGGGCGGACCACCCCGCCAAGGCTCCACCACTCCACCTCGCAGCAACGCAAGTCATTGATTGGTGCGGTGTCAAGCCCCCAAGTGGCTAAGTGCCTGTTTCTTGACACATGGCAGCCACTTCTGAGGGAAATCGCCTCCAAATGACACCCGTTCAGAGACGTGTCAAGCAGACAGACAAGAAGGTGGCCGAACAGCCCGGCAAGGCTTGCCAGGCATGCCATGATGTGACACTAAGCGGCGCATTTAATGCGCTCTGCCCCGTATGTAAAGTTAGGTATGATAGCACTGTTTGCTATCTAATCAGTACACAGTGAGTGATTTGCCATTGTGGTGACCCCTTGATCTATAAAGGAGGGTCGTGGCAACCATAGAAAGGATTCGGACCCTTGTACACTCATACGCGCACAGCCGCTCTCACCCCGAGGCAACCCTGCCGGGCAAGAGCGCCGCGTCTCCACCCCGGTCCTCTCATCGATCCACCAAAGCATGAGTAGGGTATTACGCCTCGCGGCGGCCCGAACCTAGGTCAAACTGCCCGTGTGATCTCTGCCATGCTGAGCGACGTTCTCCACTCTTTGTGCATTGTGCTCATCCCCCTGCCGAACCACAAGGGCCTCATGGCCCCATAGGTGGTCGTGGTTTCCCACGACATCTTTGGCGCGCCATGTGGGGGAAGTGCTTGCGCGAACCCGAGAAGCGTACGCAGCGCGTCATCTTCATCGTTATTTTCTTCATCACCGGCTCCATCGTCCATGGCGCCCAAGAAGAAGCCCAGTGCCGCAGCCCACCCTTCCACCTCGAAGGCCCTGTTGCACACGGCCACCGACGCCACAAGGGCTACCGGGACGCATGGGGATGTGGATGCTGCGGGGGACGTGGTCGCGCAGACGACGTCATCACCACCTCCCTTGCGGCCGAAACGGGAGAAGGAGGCACCGGAGAAGGACATCACCAACAGCATCCCAGGGGCCCCACTCCATGAGGTACGGGTGGAGATATCATTCCATCTGCACCTCTCCGCCCGGCCGAAGGGCACAACCGTAGCAGCGGCACTCGTTCTGGGGTGAATCGCAACTCTCCGGCCGCTCCCACTACGGGCGCGGCCGCAGGGCATGCGCCACCCACGGAGCGAGCTGGCCCAGCCAATGCACCAAACGGAGCCGCTGGTCCTCAAGCGCCTCCACCTCGTCACCACGCCATCCCGGTGACTGGCTCACAACGATGAGAACACGGTGCGGCCACTACCAGCACCATCAGGAGCCGAGCGACGTTACGATCTACATCGTCCTCCATGCCAAGCACCGCTTTAGAGGCCATGGCACGGGCCCAACTACTGTAGAGATTTCCGCCGGCAATCGATCAGATGGATGAGCGGAGAGCCAGCATTCAGAGCCTGATTGGTTTCGCCGAGGCGGGAGGATCACAGCGAGCTGGCCTGCCACGGCCTCCCCAGGCGATGATGACGGCCCATGCTGCTGGCCATGCGGAAGGGGGCACCCCCGCGGTGCAGTCCCCTCTGCAGCGGCCAGCACAGGGGCCACAGCCGGAGCCACTCCACCAGGAACCCGATGATGTCTCGATGGCTTCGTCCGACCCTCGAGCGCGTCAAGGCCAATGGCGAGTCCTGGAAGACAGGGAAAGGGAAGGCGCGCGTCACCATCGAGCGACGCCATGACGCCCACCGCCAGTCTGACAGGCGCAATGGCCCCGACGTTGATGAACCCACGCTCGGTGAAGGTGGGTACCTACCTTTTGAGGTTTGGTGCCCCGACTTTACTCCTTAGTTTCGGAAAGTCCGTTGACCATCTACTCGCACGTTCAAGCTAGAAATACCAGAGAAGCGTGATAAGGAGAAAGGTCAAAGTGGCGCTGGCGGGAAGGGCCGAGGCGGCGGAGCAAGCCGCCCCGACAAGGCTCCTCGGAATCAAGGAAAACCCGCCAGAGGCCGTGAAAGGAGGATTGCAATGATGAGAGTGATGGAGGAGATGAAGGGGAAACTAGCGAGCAGGAGTTCCAAAAAGCCACTGACGCCCTGTGCATTGATGGGGGTGCATCTTTGCACTCCTCTCACCACCAACTTAAACAGTGGGCACATGAAGTCAATGTCATGGAGCCAGCGGCAGATTCTCGGAATTTGCTCAAATGGTCCCGCACGCCCATCGTCTTTGACAAAGAGGATCACCCCGACCACACCACCGCAGTAGGGTGCTTACCATTGTTGGTCTCACCAACAATCCGCAACCTCAAAGTCACAAAGATGTTCGTTGACGGCGGGGCCGGGTTGAATCTGATTTCTCCAAAGGTCATCGGCAAACTTCAGATAGCAGAGGAAGAGCTCAAGGTTACTGGCACATTTCAAGAGATCAACCCCGGCAGGAGTCGTCCTAAGGGGAAGATCACACTACCGGTGACATTCGGGGGAGTTGAATTACCGGACTGGGAAGATCGTGTTTGATGTGGTCGACCTCCCCCTGACGTACAATGGAATCCTTGGCCGCCCAACTCTGGAAAAATTCATGGCGGCATCCCACTATGCCTACAACACCTTGAAGATGCCAGGGCTGATAGGCGTCATTTCCATTCCATCAGACGAGAAGGACGCAATCATTTGCATGGACAAGATGTATCGGGAAGCAGTCGTGGCAGAGGCCGCTGAAGACACTGTTCCTGCCAAGGAAAGTAAAGGAAAGAAGAAAGCTAACAATGATGCCATCAAGGAATTCGGGAGGCGTACCTCCTCGGAGTATGCTACGCCTGTTGATGAATTCCCGAAGAGTTCCAATAGCAAGAGACCCAAGGCTGCTGCACCCGCTATGAAAAAGGTCCCGGTAGGGTTGGCTGGCGCTGAAGGTACCTTCACTATCAGTGCCACCCTCGATGACAAATAGGAAACTGCGCTCGTTGCCTTCCTGCGAGCGAATATCGATGTGTTTGCCTGGCAACCATCTGATATCCCCGGTGTTCCCAGGGAGGTAATAGAGCACCACCTTGTTGTCTGCCCACATGCCCGACCCGTCAAGTAGAAGGTCCAGAAGCAAGCTCTGGAGTGGCAGCAGTTCATTGTCGAGGAGATCAAGAAACTTGAGGCAGCTGGTCTGGTCAGAGGAGTATTGCATCCAACGTGGTTAGCAAATCCTGTGGTGGTACGCAAGGCTAATGGGAAATGGAGGCTTTGCATAGATTTTACAGATCTGAACAAGGCATGCCCGAAGGACCCGTATCCCTTGCCGCGCATCGACGAGATTGTGGATTCCACCTCCGAGTGTGACCTGCTTTCTTTCCTGGATGCATACTCTGGATACCACCAAATTCATGTCCAAGGAAGACGAACAGAAGACCGCGTTCATAACCCCATGTGGCACGTACTGCTTCGTACGGATGCCCTTCGGGTTGAAGAGCGTCGGATCCATTTTGCAAGGGCAGTCCAAATTGGCTTTGAGTCCCAGCTGCATAGGAACATCGAAGCTTACATGGATGATATTGTGGTCAAGACTAAGGACAGATCAAGCCTCATTCAGGATTTGGAAGAAACATTTGCTAATCTGCGCAAGATTAACTTGAAGCTGAACCCGGAGAAGTGTGTGTTTGGCGTTCCTTCCGGCAAGCTACTTGGCTTCTTTGTGTCCCATCGGGGGATAGAGGCCAACCCCGATAAGATCAAGGCTATCGAGCAGATTCAAGCACCCAGGACAGTTAAGGACTGAAGACGTTTGACTGGATGTGTTGCCGCGCTTAGCAGATTCATTTCCAAGTCTGCTGAGCACGCCTTGTCGTTCTTCAAAATCATGAAGAAGGCAGGACCCGTGGAGTGGACCCCGGAGGCAAACGCTGCGCTACAAGATTTGAAGACTTATCTTTCCTCTGTGCCCACTTTGGTCGCTCCCAAACCACAAGAGCCGTTGCTGCTATACTTAGCGGCCACTAATCAAGTGGTTAGTGCTACACTGGTGGCGCAGCGGGAAGTGGATGAAGCGGCAGCCACAGCCATTGTCCCCTCTGGGGAGGAAAATGAACATGTCCCAGCAAGGTCAAATGCAGTTCAAGACAAAGGAGAGCAAGGCAGCGGAGACAGTCCCAAGGTTGCGACAAGGAAGAAGGTGGTTCAGCGCCCAGTGTACTTCGTTAGCTCCCTGTTGCAGGGGGCTAGGTCCAGGTACTTTGGTGCGCAAAAGTTCATTTTTGGCCTCGTTATGGCCTCAATGAAACTGCACCACTACTTTCGAGCCCACGAGATCACGGTTATCACCCGTTTTCCTTTGCAACAGATACTCAGAAACCACGAGGCCACCGGCAAGATAGTGGAGTGGGCCTTGGAGTTATCCATCTTTGGTTTGAAGTTTGAGAGTACATCAACTATTCAAAATAGAGCACTGGCAGAGTTTATTGCAGAGTGGACGCCAACCCCTGATGAAGAAGTGTTGGAGACAGTTATTCCCAGCAAGGAAGCGCCCCAAGAATGGATTATGTATTTTGATGGTGCCTTCTCCCTACAAGGTGCAGGGGCTGGCGTGCTTCTTGTTGCTCACACCTGGGGAACACCTTAAGTACATCGTCTAGACGCATTTTCCTCGGGAGAAGGTTACCAACAATACTTCAGAGTAGGAAGGGCTCCTTGCTGGGCTCAGGATTGCAACAGAACTGGGGACCAAGAAGCTGATTATCCGCGGAGACTCACAACTTGGTGAGACAAGTGAACAAGGATTACCAAAGTCCATTGATGGAGGCATACATTGAGGAAGTAAGAAAGTTGGAGGAGCACTTTGACGGATTACAAACAGAGCACATACCCCATGCGGAAAACAACATTGCTGATCATCTATCAAAGGGCGATGCGCAAAAACTCCCTGTGGAACCAGGGACTTTTGTTCTATGTCTGACTCAGCCCTCCGTATCCTTGGCAACAATGTCCAGAAACAGGAGGAAACTGGACTCCGACAAGCCTCTCCTGGTAGAACCTCCCGAGGCTCCCGGTAGAGAGCTTGGCAGGAACAACTCCCCTTCGGTCGCTGAGCTGCCCCCTCCCGCCAGACCACCAGTGCCCACAGTCGAGGAGTGCGCTCCCACGAATGAGGAGGTGCCACTAGTCCTTGTTTCCGAGCCTCAGGCTCCAAATTGGGCACGCACATAGTCCATTTCCTCCAAACTGAAGAACTTCCCGAAGAGCAATAAGAAGCTGAAAGAGTAGCCCGGAGGGCCAGTATATATCATTTTGTTAATGACACACTGTACAGAAGAAGGCCCAACGATGTGAAATTGAAGTGCTTTTGCCGGGAAGAAGGAAAGAAATTGTTGGCAGAGATACATGAGGGTATGTGCGGATCACACATTGGATCGAGGGATCTGGTTGGAAAAGCCTTTCGGCAAGGATTTTACTTGCCCACGGCCCTCCAAGATGCAGTTGAGTTCATCACCAAATGTGAAGCCTGCCAGTTCCATTCCAAGAATATCCATCTGCCTGCCCAAGCTATTCAGACAATCCCTCTATCATGGCCATTTTCGTTCTGGGGGCTCGACATCTTGGGGCCCTTCCCCCGTGTTACCGGGGGCTTTGAATTCTTGCTCATTGCAATCGACAAGTTTACAAAGTGGCCGGAAGTAGAGCCCGTGAGAAAGGTGACTGCTCAGTCAGCTATCAAGTTCTTGAAAGGATTGGTGTGTCGCTTCAGGGTCCCTGCCTGAATCATCACCGACAATGGCACCCAATTCATGAGCCATGCCTTCATGCAATACGTTCATGCCCTCGGAAGTAAGATCTCATTCGCCGCTGTTGCTCATCCAAGGAGCAACGGGCAAGATAAGAGGGCGAATGCTGAAGTGTTGCGAGGACTCAAGACAAGGACAATTGATAAGCTGCAGAAGTGTGGCAGGCAATGGATCGGCGAGCTGCCGGTGGTTCTTTGGTCCCTCAGAATGACACCAAATCGAGCTACTAGGCAGACTCCCTTCTCCCTAGTCTATGGGGTAGAAGCAGTTATCCCCACGGAACTCATTTACGGGTTACCTTGAGTGCTTGCCTACGATGAAGTAGCGCAAGAACAGCACCGGCGTGATGACATTGTGCAACTTGAGGAGAACCGTCTCTGGGCTGCTACACGTGTTGCATGCTACCAGCAAGCCCTTCGTCGCTATCACAGCCGCAGGGTTCATGCCCGGAGTTTTGAGGAAGGCGACCTTGTCCTTAGGTGTGTTCAGTCTGTCACAAACAAGTTGACGCCAAAGTGGGAAGGCCCTTACCGGGTAGTACGAGTCACCAGACCTGGCGCAGTCCATCTGGAGACCGGAGATGGCATTCAGTTGCAAAACTCATGGAACATTGAGCATCTCCGTAAGTTCTACCCGTAAGGCGCGCGATAGCCACCCTTTTGTATAGGTCTTGCTGATGCTGCATGTAACCCCTTGTCCAAAGCCAGCCACAGACCCTGAGCAACAGAGAAATAAATGAAGCGCTGGGGGCCACCGACAAATTGCATGCATAAGCATAAGCATATCATGAGCATAGCATGTTCATGTAGATAAGATCGTATGTGGCATCATTTTCATCTGCACTAAACTGCAGGCTCCTACCGTGGACTCGGTCCCGAAGAGGAGGAGAGAAAAACAGCCTACATTGTAATACCCAGCAAGCCAAACAGATAAGTTCTTTCTTACCCATACATGTTCTGTAAGTAGACACTTGTGCATGTGAAAACCTCGCCACTTCCGAAACTTAGGTGCTTCCATTCTTGACTCGAACGTTGCTTGGTCAGCATGGTTGCAGTGGATTACATAATTTAAACTAAAGTTTGGCAAGTGCCTACACATTTAAGATTGAAAAAAGATAAGTGCCCCTGATGCCCTTTCTTGTCCCTCTCCTCCTAGGCACTGCTGCGGGAGGTGAAGAGGGCAAAAGGAGCGCCTGGGCAGAAGCCCAGCCTGACCCCATCAGGTCCCTCGACAAGGAGCCTAGCGAGAGCAGGAGGGCATGTGCGAAGGTGATGGTGAAGAGATTGGCGGAGACGACCCGTCAGCCGCCACCACTAGGGCCAGCAGGACGCGGTAGGGCGAACGAAGCTGTAGCCTGCGAGGAAGCCTGCCGGGCCCAACTGGTAGGCTGCTGGAGGAGCCGAGGGCACCATCTCCATCCCTGCACCCAACTCCCCAGCAAATCACCTTCCCGCAGAGGAGATGTAGGTGCAGATGGTGGTGCCGCTGCCTGACGATAACGGTGCTACTGGTGTTCAGCCGGAGTTGGAGTCGTCACCCTCCCGGTCGACGCCATCGTCATCGTCGTCACTGCTCTCCTCATCGCTATCGCTCGAGGAGGAGCTTTCATTGTCGGTCGAGCTCTCAGTGCAGCACCCTAAGCGAGCACCCGAGCATCCAAAGACCTTGACAGAGAGCAAATCGGCCTCCATTAATTTAAAATGGGGGACGTGCCCCTCCGACAAACTATGGGCGCGAGAAAATGCCTTCCGGCCACAGCCGAAGAACATGACATGGGGGGCAGGAAAATCCACATCCACCCGCATGCCGCCGTTCTCACAACCCCTCATGTGCAGTCTCAATGCGCGCGGCTGTTCGAGCTCCATCGTCCTTGCTAATGGAGTGGGGAGACGGAGGCGGCCGTGCAGATGCTTGTACAATCTGATGACGAACTCCAGAGGTTGGTCTCCGACGTGGCCGTCCATCGGGGGAGGGACGGCCGGTGGGGGCGCAATCAGAGTGCCACCACGTCCTCCTCGGCCCCGGGCGCCACGACGACCATGACCTTGCCCCCTCCCACCTCCCCTCGCGGCAGGCTCCGCCCCTACTTCTTTCGAGGAAGGAGGGAGACGCTATCGAGCAGAAGTTCTCATCGCCACTAGAGCAGCGCCGGATCCTCGGCCTCTCACCATGATAGACGAGGACTAATGCAGGAATGGAGGGAGAAGGAGGTGTGGAGAAACACCTCGCCCCGTGTCCCCTTTTATAGGCGAGCGGGGCAGGGGATAGATTTTTCCGTGAAGGTAGCCACCCCGTTCGACCAGTCCGGCTCCCCTCGCCATTAACGGCTCCCCTGCACCAATCCATGGAGCCTGGCTTTCTGCCATGGCGCTCATTCCTGCACCCACCCCATCCGCCACTAAATTTGCACAATGCATGCAATACACGTGGCAGAAGCACTTGCTGTTGGATTTCGGGTTCCGGCAAAACCCTTGAGGTTCGAACACTGACGTGCGCCCGAAGATTTCCCCTACCTAATCACGCCCTCAGCCTCACCGCGATCTCAAAGCCTAGCTCGACGAACTCGCAACGCAAGAGACACGAGATTTATACTGGTTCGGGCCACCGTTGTGGTGTAATACCCTACTCTAGTGTGGTGTGGTGGATTGCCTCTTGGGCTGAGGATGAACAGCACAAGGGGAAGAACAGCCTCCTGAGGCGAGGTGTTCTTGTGCTTGGTGGGTGTGAGGATGATCTGAATCTGTTGCCTCCTACTGTGGTGGCTAGTCCTATTTATAGAGGCCCTGGTCCTCTTCCCAAGTAATGAGCGGGAAGGGATGCCACAGCGGCCAATTTGAAGGGGGCAGCTAGTACAAGCTATCCTGACTAAAGGTGGTCTTCGCCTACCAAAGGCTCTGGTGGTGACGCTGTCTTGGGCTCCACGGTGACCTTCGTCCTGCCGTCCTGCTGGTCTTGGTCTTGTTGCACCGATATGGAAACCTTTGCCTGATGCCTCGGTACTCCTCGCCTGCGCTTGCCTCCTTAGCACCAAAGAGGAAACGAGGACACTGTGCGCACTGGCGCCCGTCTGGTGCCCGCCTGGTCTTGGTCGTCATGGCTTACGCCATTGGAACTTCGCGAGGTTCGCCTTGCCTTGATCTCTCCGCCCCTCACGAGCCAGCTTGGTGAGGCTGCCCCCGAGGAGGTCTTGTGTCGTCCGCCTCGCGAGGCTTGGCCCCTCGCGAGGGTCTTGAGCGTTTGTTGGTGAAGACGGGCCGTACTGGGCCGCGAGTGGAGCCATGTTGTGGGCCGCAAGAAGGCAAGTCTAGGGACCCCCGTTCCCAGAACGCCGACAGTAGCCCACGGGCCTAAGGTGCGCTCGGACTTGGCTTCGAGGCAAAGCCAAAGGGCAAGTGCGGAGTGCCGCGGGCCCCAACAGCATGCGGCCTTGGTCGACGCATGGCGATTGATTGGACATGGGCGTCTCCGCTTTCCCACGCTCCCTCGGCAACTGCCCGTCTAACAAAAGGCTGGCGCGGCAACGCTCGCCTTCATTGCTTTCTTCCGCCTTGCTCTAGATCCCCTTTCTCTCCCCTCGCTTCCGAAATCTCCAGATCTGCTCCCATCCCCTTCCGAATCAGCGACCAATGGTGCCCCGGATGGTCAAGGTTTCTTCGTCGCCCGCCTGGTACGAGCCGGCTCTGGATGCGCCCAATGTCTCAGAGAAGAACCTCGCCGTCACGCGCCTACTGACGGCGGAAGAGAGCAACGAGAGGGGGAAGACCGAGCTCCGGGCTGGCTCTTCCGTGCCGGAGCCTGCGGGAAGCACCTTCTTCCCCTTCTTCATGAGCAACATCGTCGCGGGGCTGGTTCCCCCTTCTCCGACTTCTTCTATGAGGTCCTTGGTCATTACGGGCTGCAGGCGCTGCATCTTCATCCCAACTCTGTTCTCCTTCGGTCGATCTTCGCCTTCTACTGCGAGGCATATGTCGGCGTGATGCCGTCCGTGGCTCTGTTGCGCCACGTCTTCTCCTTCGCATCAACGATGGTCGTACCTCCGGGTGCGCCAACTTCATCGCGGCCGGCAAGGCCAACTCGATCTCGAAGGCTGGGATGAAGGCCGACAGCTTCAGGAGCAAGTGGGTCATGATGCACGCCAAGTGCGTCCACCCACGCTTGATGCTGCCAATGAAGATGCCCCAGTCCGACGCGGGGTGGTCTCGTGCGAAGCTCACTGATGACCGGGCGACGTCGATGCTGGAGAAGATGAACGCCGACCTGAAGTCGGGCAACGCGAAGGCAGCGAAGGTGACAGGGGCCATGCTCCTGAGGGAATCCTGATGCTGCGCGTGGCCCCTCTTCAGGCTCGTATGCGCCCCTTATGGAGGCTTGGGGGCGAAGAAGACAAGCTTCATTTGAGCCCGGAAGCCTTGCCTGACGAAGAGCTGGCTGCGGCTGTCCGCCTCCTGGTCAGGGACGACCAGGAATACCCACCGAGTGCCTTCGTTCCCTTGTTCCGCCGCAAGGACGGGGCGCAGGTCATTGATACGTCTCCAACGTATCTATAATTTTTGATTTCTCCATGCTATATTATCTTCTGTTTTGGACATTATTGGGCTTTATTATCCACTTTTATATTATTTTTGGGACTGACCTACTAACCAGAGGCCCAGCCCAGAATTGTTGTTTTTTGCCTATTTCAGAGTTTCGCAGAAAAAGAATAACAAACGGAATGAAACCTTCGGGAACGTGATTTTCGGAACGAACATGATCCAGGAGACTTGGACCCTAAGTCAAGGAAGCTTCCAGGAAGCCACGAGGTAGGGGGGGCGCGCCTACCCCCCTGGGCGCACCCTCCACCCTCGTGGGCCCCATGTTGCTCCACCGACGTACTCCTTCCTCCTATATATACCTACGTAACCCCAAATGATCAGATACGGAGCCAAAAACCTAATTCCACCGCCGCAACCTTCTGTACCCACGAGATCCCATCTTGGGGCCTGTTCCGGAGCTCCGCCGGAGGGGGCGTCGATCACGGAGGGCTTCTACATCAACACCATAGCCTCTCCAATGAAGTGTGAGTAGTCTGCCTCAGACCTTCGGGTCCATAGTTATTAGCTAGATGGCTTCTTCTCCCTTTTTGGATCTCAATACAATGTTCTCCCCCTCTCTCGTGGAGATCTATTCGATGTAATCTTCTTTTGCGGTGTGTTTGTTGAGACCGACGAATTGTGGGTTTATGATCAAGATTATCTATGAACAATATTTAAATCTTCTGAATTCTTTTATGTATGATTGGTTATCTTTGCAAGTCTCTTTGAATTATCAGTTTGGTTTGGCCTACTAGATTGATCTTTCTTGCAATGGGAGAAGTGCTTAGCTTTGGGTTCAATCTTGCGGTGTCCTTTCCCAGTGACAGTAGGGGCAGCAAGGCACGTATTGTATTGTTGCCATCGAGGATAACAAGATGGGTTTTTTTATCATATTGCATGAATTTATCCCTCTACATCATGTCATCTTGCTTAAGGCGTTACTCTGTTCTTATGAACTTAATACTCTAGATGCATGCTGGATAGCGGTCGATGTGTGGAGTAATAGTAGTAGATGCAGGCAGGAGTCGGTCTTCTTGTCTCGGATGTGATGCCTATATACATGATCATACCTAGATATTCTCATAACTATGCTCAATTCTGTCAATTGCTCAACAGTAATTTGTTCACCCACCGTAAAATACTTATGCTCTTGAGAGAAGCCACTGGTGAAACCTCTGGCCCTCGGGTCTATCTTCATCATATTAATCTTCCAACACTTAGTTATTTCTGTTGCTTTTTACTTTGCTTTTATTTTACTTTGCATCTTTATCATAAAAATACCAAAAATATTATCCTATCATATCTATCAGATCTCACTCTCGTAAGTGTTGACAACCCCTTATCGCGTTGGTTGCGAGGATTTATTTGTTTGTGTAGGTGCGAGGGACTCGCGCGTAGCCTCCTACTGGATTGATACCTTGGTTCTCAAAAACTGAGGGAAATACTTACGCTACTTTGTTGCATCACCCTTTCCTCTTCAAGGGAAAACCAACGCAGTGCTCAAGAGGTAGCAAGAAGGATTTCTGGCGCCGTTGCCGGGGAGGTCTACGCAAAAGTCAACATAAGAAGTACCCATCACAAACCCTTATCTCCCGCATTACATTATTTGCCATTTGCCTCTCGTTTTCCTCTCCCCCACTTCACCCTTGTCGCTTTATTCGCCCTTTTTCCGTTCGCCTTTTCGTTTGCCTTGATGTCTTACTTGGATCGTTTGCTCGTTTGGTTGAAATAGTTGAGTATTTATTCCTAAACGGAGAAGCTAATATCTATGGATCCTCATCCGCTTGCCAATCTTTTTAAGATATCCAATTATGATGAACCAATTCCTAATGATTTGGATGCACTAGATTTTCTTTATAAGGTTTTGCTTGAAATCCGTGAATCTGAAAATTGTGATGAAGTGCTTTATGAAGTGATTCACGATAGATCTTTGAATAAAAATCATGATTGCAATGATTTTATTATAAATTATATAGATGTAAATTATGCTAATAATATGCAAAACCCTAAGCCTGGGGATGCTAGTTTTGCTATGTCCACTACCTGTTGCAATAATCATGATTGGGGAGATTCTTCTTATGATCTTGAAAATTTATTTAAGCCCCATGATGAATATAAGATTGATAATAGTGTTTGCAATAATATTGAAAGTGGGTTTGGAAGATTGTCAACTTTAGATCCCACATATTTGGATAATATTCAATCTTATGAAATTTTTGATAAAAGTGGGCTTGGAGAAATCATGACTTTAGTTAATGATAATCCCACTATTTTGGAAGAGTGTCAACTTCGCATGCATGTAGATCGTGTTGAGAATATGTTATGTGATAGCTATATTGTTGAATTTTCTTATGATCCCACATGTAATTATTATGAGAGAGGAAAATATGGTTATAGAAATTTTCATGTTACTAAATTACCTCTCGTTATGTTGAGATTGCTAGTGTTCTTTTCCGCTTCCTTGCATATGCTAGTTTTTGCTTGCTATGATAATTTGTTTTTCTATAAGATGCCTATGCATATGAAGTATGTTAGACTTATATGTGTTTGTCACTTGTGTTATGATGCTCTCTTTGTGCTTCAATTCTTGTCTTTCATGTGAGCATCATTAAAATTATCAATGCCTAGCTAAAAGGCTTTAAAGAAAAGCGCTTGTTGGGAGACAACCCAATATTTTTCCTTGCTGTTATTCAATAAATAATTGTTCTAGCCTCTGGTTAGATGTGTTTTTATGTTTTAATTAGTGTTTGTGCCAAGTTAAACCTATAGTATCTTCTTGGATGATAGTTATTTGATCTTGCAGAAAATTCCAGAAACTTTCTGTTCACGAAAACAATTGTTAAAAATCACCAGAACTTGATAAAATATTGATTCCAATAGCTGCTGATCAATAAACAAATTGTCTAGGACTTCCTATTTTGGCTGATTTTTTGGAGTTCCAGAAGTTTGTGTTAGTTACAGATTACTACAGACTGTTCTGTTTTTGACAGATTCTGTTTTTCGTGTGTTGTTTGCTTATTTTGATGAATCTATGGCTAGTAAAAGAGTTTATAAACCATATAGAAGTTGGAATACAGTAGGTTTAACACCAATATAAATAAAGAATGAGTTCATTACAGTACCTTGAAGTGGTGTTTTGTTTTCTTTCGCTAACGGAGCTCAAGAGATTTTCTGCTGAGTTTTGTGTTGTGAAGTTTTCAAGTTTTGGGTGAAAGATTTGATGGATTATGGAACAAGGAGTGGCAAGAGACTATGCTTGGGGATACCCATGGCACCCCCAAGATAATATAAGGACACCAAAAAGCCAAAGCTTGGGGATGCCCCGGAAGGCATCCCCTCTTTCGTCTACTTCCATCGGTAACTTTACTTGGAGCTATATTTTTATTCACCACATGATATGTGTTTTGCTTGGAGCGTCTTGTATGATTTGAGTCTTTGCTTTTTAGTTTACCACAATCATCCTTGCTGTACACACCTTTTGAGAGAGACACACATGATTCGGAAATTATTAGAATACTCTATGTGCTTCACTTATATCTTTTGAGTTATATAGTTTTGCTCTAGTACTTCACTTATATCTTTTAGAGCACGGTGGTGGATTTGTTTTATAGAAACTATTCATCTCTCATGCTTCACTTAGATTATTTTGAGAGTCTTAGATAGCATGGCAATTTGCTTAAATAAACCTAATATGCTAGGTATTCAAGATTAGTAAAAACTTTCTTATGAGTGTTTTTGAATACTAAGAGAAGTTTGATGCTTGATGATTGTTTTGAGACATGGAGGTAGTGATATTAAAGTCGTGCTAGTTGAGTAGTTGTGAATTTGAGAAATACTTGTGTTGAAGTTCGCAAGTCCCGTAGCATGCACGTGTGATAAACGTTATGTAACAAATTTGAAACATGAGGTGTTCTTTGATTGTCCTCCTTATGAGTGGCGGTCGGGGACGAGCGATGGTCTTTTCCTACCAATCTATCCCCCTAGGAGCATGCGCGTAGTGCTTGGTTTTTGATGACTTGTAGATTTTTGCAATAAGTATGTGAGTTCTTTATGACTAATGTTGAGTCCATGGATTATACGCACTCTCACCTTTCCATCATTGCTAGCCTCTTCGGTACCGTGCATTGCCCTTTCTCACATTGAGAGTTGGTGCAAACTTCGGTGCATCCAAACCCCGTGATATGATACGCTCTTTCACACATAAACCTCCTTATATCTTCCTCAAAACAGCCACCATACCTACCTATTATGGCATTTCCATAGCCATTCTGAGATATATTGCCATGCAACTTTCCACCATTCCGTTTATCATGACACGTTCATCATTGTCATATTGCTTTGCATGATCATGTAGTTGACATAGTATTTGTGGCAAAGCCACCGTTCATAATTCTTTCATACATGTCACTCTTGGTTCATTGCATATCCCGGTACACCGTCGGAGGCATTCATAGAGAGTCATACTTTGTTCTAGTATCGAGTTGTAATCATTGAGTTGTAAATAAATAGAAGTGTGATGATCATCATTCTCTAGAGCATTGTCCCTAGTGAGGAATAAAAGAGAGAGAGAGAGAGAGAGAGAGAGAGAGAGAGAAAGGCCATAAAAAAGAGAAGGCCCAAAAAATGAGAGAAAAAGGGACAATGTTACTATCCTTTTACCACACTTGTGCTTCAAAGTAGCACCATAATCTTCATGATAGAGAGTCTCTTGTTTTGTCACTTTCATATACTAGTGGGAATTTTTCATTATAGAACTTGGCTTGTATATTCCAACAATGGGCCTCCTCAAGTGCCCTAGGTCTTCGTGAGCAAGCAAGTTGGATGCACACCCACTTAGTTTCTTTTGTTGAGCTTTCATATATTTATAGCTCTAGTGCATCCGTTGCATGGCAATCCCTACTCCTTGCATTAACATCAATCGATGGGCATCTCCATAGCTCATTGTTTAGCCTCGTTGATGTGAGACTTTCTCCTTTTTTTGTCTTCTCCACATAACCCCCATCATCATATTCTATTCCACCCATAGTGCTATATCCATGGCTCACGCTCATGTATTGCGTGAAGGTTGAAAAAGTTTGATATTACTAAAGTATGAAACAATTGCTTGGTTTGTCATTGGGGTTGTGCATGATGAGAGCATTCTGGTGTGACAAAAATGGAGCATGACTAAACTATATGATTTTGTAGGGATGAACTTTCTTTGGCCATGTTATTTTGAGAGGACATAATTGCTTAGTTAGTATGCTTCAAGTATTATTATTTTTATGTCAATATTGAACTTTTATCTTGAATCTTTCGGATCTGAATATTCATACCACAATTAAGAAGAATTACATTGAAATTATGCCAAGTAGCATTCCACATCAAAAATTCTGTTTTTATCATTTACCTACTCGAAGACGAGCAGGAATTAAGCTTGGGGATGCTTGATACGTCTCCAACGTATCTATAATTTTTGATTGCTCCACGCCATATTATCTTTTGTTTTGGACATTATTGGGCTTTATTATCCACTTTTATATTATTTTTGGGACTAACCTACTAACCGGAGGCCCAGCCCAGAATTGCTGTTTTTTGCCTATTTTAGAGTTTCGCAGAAAAAGAATATCAAACGGAGTCCAAACGGAATGAAACCTTCGGGAACATGATTTTCGGAACGAACATGATCTAGGATACTTGGACCCTAAGTCAAGGAAGCTTCCAGGAAGCCACGAGGTAGGGGGCACGCCTACCCCCTGGGCGCGCCCTCCACCCTCGTGGGCCCCATGTTGCTCCACCGACGTACTCCTTCCTCCTATATATACCTACGTACCCCCAAACGATCAGATACGGAGCCAAAAACCTAATTCCACCGCCGCAACCTTCTGTACCCATGAGATCCCAACTTGGGGCCTGTTCCGGAGCTCCGCCGGAGGGGGCATCGATCACGGAGGGCTTCTACATCAACACCATAGCCTCTCCGATGAAGTGTGAGTAGTTTACCTCAGACCTTCGGGTCCATAGTTATTAGCTAGATGGCTTCTTCTCTCTTTTTGGATCTCAATACAATGTTCTCCCCCTCTCTCGTGGAGATCTATTTGATGTAATCTTCTTTGGCGGTGTGTTTGTTGAGACCGATGAATTGTGGGTTTATGATCAAGTTTATCTATGAACAATATTTGAATCTTCTGAATTCTTTTATGTATGATTGGTTATCTTTGCAAGTCTCTTCGAATTACCAGTTTGGTTTGGCCTACTAGATTGATCTTTCTTGCAATGGGAGAAGTGCTTAGCTTTGGGTTCAATCTTGCGGTGTTCTTTCCCAGTGACAGTAGGGGCAGCAAGGCACGTATTGTATTGTTGCCATCGAGGATAACAAGATGGGGTTTTTATCATATTGCATGAATTTATCCCTCTACATCATGTCATCTTGCTTAAGGCGTTACTCTGTTCTTATGAACTTTATACTCTAGATGCATGCTGGATAGTGGTCGATGTGTGGAGTAATAGTAGTAGATGCAGGCAGGAGTCGGTCTACTTGTCTCGGACGTGATGCCTATATACATGATCATACCTAGATATTCTCATAACTATGCTCAATTCTGTCAATTGCTCAATAGTAATTTGTTCACCCACCGTAAAATACTTATGCTCTTGAGAGGAGCCACTAGTGAAACCTATGGCCCCCGGGTCTATCTTCATCACATTAATCTTCCAACACTTAGTTATTTCCGTTGCTTTTTTACTTTGCTTTTATTTTACTTTGCATCTTTATCATAAAAATACCAAAAATGTTATCCTATCATATCTATCAGATCTCACTCTCGTAAGTGACCGTGTAGGGATTGACAACCCCTTATCGCGTTGGTTGCGAGGATTTATTTGTTTGTGTAGGTGCGAGGGACTCGCGCGTAGCCTCCTACTGGATTGATACCTTGGTTCTCAAAAACTGAGGGAAATACTTACGCTACTTCGCTGCATCACCCTTTCCTCTTCAAGGGAAAACCAACGCAGTGCTCAAGAGGTAGCAGTCGTCGCTGCCAGGCCAACCTTTGATGGGCGCGGGCTGGTGCCGCCAGCGACTCATGCGGTCCCGGCTGCGACGGTGCCGGTGGAAGTGTCTTCTGACGACTCTCGCAAGGAGGAGGAAGAGGAGGAAGATGAGGAGTGCGACTTGGAGGCGACCCCCGAGGGGATGGGGGAGACCTCCCCCTTGGGCAAGGCTGACCTCCTCTGCACCATGCCTGACGACGACGATGAGACCGATGACCTCCAGAGGGGGGAGCCGCCCGTGATCCCGGCGAGGGGCAGGTCGGTGTTGGTTTCCCGTGATGACGCTCCTGTTCTGACGCCGCCTGGGGTTGCTTCTGGCCCATCTGCTGCTCCTTCCTCTGCCCCTGGAGACCGTGCGCCCGCGCCCCAGGCTGGGAGGCTCTCGGGCTTCAAGCTTAGCAAGAGGAGGGTGGACTATACCGCGGTGGACCAGTAAGTGCTCTTGCCTTGTTTCGTTCCTGCTTCTGCTGCTTGACCTTGACGCTTCTCCGCTGTGCGATTAGGCCGACGCCTGCGGCGAAGAAGAGGAAGGAGGAGGCGGTGGTGCTGCTCGGGACCAGCCTGCCTGCTCCCGCTGCGTCTCCCTCCGTGGAGAAGGGCAGCGTTGGTGCTCATGTCTCTCCAGCTCGGTCGTCCTCGCGAGGTCTCCGGGAGAAACCTCGGGAGGAGTCAGCCCCCGTGGCCCCGCTGGCTCTGGAGGCACCGGTGTCTGGCTCGGCTACTGAGGTCTCCAAGGCTCAGGGGCCCCCAGTCTCCCAGGCTATGGTGACGATACCTTCTCGTCCTCCTCCTGCTACACCGTTGATTCCAGGTCCTTCCACCTCCCCTGACGTCTTGGAGCGCTCTCTTTCTGAGATGACCCTACTGCGAGAAGATCTTCAGGCCGCCGACTCCCACCTGGTGGCTGGTCGCCTGGAGCTAGTCTCTGGCTGGCTCCATTCTGACATGTCCGTTCAGGCGGCGCTGAGCCAGGCCACGGTGACCTCCGAGAAGGAGAAGCAGGCCTTCTAGGCAGCGGCTGCTCGCGAGGCGGCGCTGAAGGACGTCGAGGCCGCCCAGGATCGCTGCCGGGCGCTGGAGGCCGAGCTGAAGACCCTGCGCAACGAGCGTGCAGAAGAAGCCCGTAGTCGCAAGGCGGAGGAGCAGAAGATGAAGGCTTGGGAAGATGCCATCAAGGATTGCGACGCCAAGCTGGAGCAGTCGGCGAAGGCGCAGGCCACTGAGCACGGCCAGCTGGAGGAGCTGGAGCGGAAGGTGAAGGTGGAGAAAGCCGAACTTGACGCCAAGGCAAAGGTTCTGGCCGAGGACCGCGCGGTCTTCGCGCTCCTCGAGGAGAGGTATCACGTGGCACTGAAGACACTCTATGAGAAGGGCTTGGAGAAGCCGCTGACCACCGACGAGGACGGCCCCGCCCAGCTGCTTCCCTACTAGGACGAGGCGCTTGAGGAAGTCGTGAGCGGCATCGGCCCCATGGCAGAGGAAGAGGCTCGCGTCCTTTCTTCAGCTGCGCTGACGCGCGTCTTCAGCCACCTCCATCTTCACGATCCTGCCGTCCGCCTTGACGAGCTGCTGGAGCCTGTGGACGACGAGCACTGCGTAGCCGCTGCCGCTGCCGTGAAGGGTCAGGTGGAGGCCCTGCTGAATAAGTTCCGCGCCTTCGCTCCCGCGCCTTCGACCGGCGGTGCTACTAATCCTGCAGCCCCGGCTGGTGGTACAGGTGAAGGCGACGCCACCAAGGAAGGAGCGCCTCTTGCGGATGCCGGCGGTGTCCAGTGAAGACCTGCGTGCGGCTCCTTTCCTGTTTAAACTCCTGCAACATGTCCCGTGCCTCGTGGAGGCATTTAAACTTGCGTTTGATACTCGGAGAACAATATGTCTTGTAATATTTTTTTGAGATTTTGCGATTTCCTTCCCATTTGCTTTACGTTCTATGTTGGCAGAGCCCGACCCCGCGCATACCTCAGCCGCCGTTGGTTCGTCCGGATCACCAGGACGAGACCAAGGAGTGAGGGGCTACGTGGCCAGTTAGGCTCCTGAGTCGCGATGCTAAGGAGTCCCCCTTGACGCGCAAACAGCTTATGGAAAGGAGATGCAAGGGTAGGTCTAGTGTTCTACGTCGGCAGGGCCTGACCCCGCGCATACCTCGACCGCCGTTGGGTCGTCCGGATCACCAGGATGGGACCAAGGAGTGAGGGGCTACGTGGACAGTTAGGCTACTGAGTCGCGATGCTCAGGAGTCCCCCGTGACGCTCAAACGACCTTCATACCTTTGTCCTCGCCGAGGCTCGACTCGGGAGGGGCGCGCGACGACTAGGTCCGGGGGACCTGGCTGGGTGGCGTACGCTTGGGCGTGACCCAAGCGCAGCCCCCGTGCCCAGCCCGCTCGCGCGACTCTCCCGAGGGGAGGTGTTGCGATGAGGCCAGACACTGAGCTCAAGGGCTCCCTGAGGTTGATACGGCCGCGAGGCCGCCCTCAGTTGTTTATCACCAGCGCAGAGCATAGCGCTTCCGTACTTGCATGGGCATAGCCGCTCCTCGACAGTGTCGACGGCCAGCACGGAGCATGGTGCTTCCACTGGTACGTGGGAGGGACTCCCTACTGCGGAGAGCCCCCGGGGCGTGTACAGCCCCGCCCTGACACATGGCTTGCACGGTAGGGCTAGACGAGGTGTGTCCGGGCACTCGTGAGCCAGCGCGGGACTCATGAGGCCCTACCTCAAGGCGGGTTGCGCCTGGTCTTGATTCTTGATGGCTGTGGTGGTCCTGCGAGATGGTTACACAACCTGCGCCGAACAAATCTCCTGAGTTTATCGCGTGAGAAGGCCAAGCACCAACGACCCCAGGAGGTGACGTGAATGGGGCCGGCCCGCCAGACAGAGCTCGGCCATTGGATTTATCGACGCTGCAGGGACAGGCCCGAGCACAGACGCCGTGCCTAGCCTTCATGCGAAGGGCCCTGAAGAAAGACGATCGGCGCGCGGCTCCCATGGTGGGCGGCAATCAAGTAGGCGATAACCATAGATAGATTATGCATGGAAGGCGAGCTAGCTTAGGTAAATGCCAGAATGATACATGCCACTGGGCTGGACCCGAGCGGCTTGGGGATGATGCAGCCCGAGGGGCGCCCCCAACAGAGTAAGCTAAAGATGTAAAGGGATACATGCCACAGGGACGGACCCACGCGGCCTGGGAATGATGCAGCCCGAGGGGCGCTCCCAGCTAAATAAACTTGGAAAATGTCACCTGGTTCTATTGTTGAAGGAATGTCGGGGCAGCTGAAGACGCGTGGTGAAGGGGTTGCTCCTCACGAGCCACCGGGACCCTGAGCCTCGGGAGGCTCTAGGGGTCTGGGCGGTGCCTTGAGGACCATCTCCATCTCCGAAGGACTGTGTGGTGCCTGGCCTCCTGAGCCGCCAGGATGCTCCGCAGGTTGCGCCGGAAGGCGGATGCCACGCTTGGTAGGCCAAAAGGCATGCGAAGGTAGCTGTGAGGCGGGCCCTTGCAGCGTCCCACACGCGAAGGCCAGAAAAGCTCCTGAGATGCAGCCCTGTTGAGCCCTGGGATGTCGATGCAGACGCGCAGCCCACCATCCTCGCTTGGATGGGGAGCCGCGACAGGTGAGCGGTGGTCGTCGTGCATGGCTCTTGCAACCTGCAGTTCCTGAGTGGTCTTGGCAATGAATTCTTGAGCGCCGGGTGCTCATTGTCCGGTTTCCTCCTGAGGGAAACATGCTGCGAAGCACGCCTCCATGTGGTGCCCGAGCACCTCCCTCGTGACGTTGGCAAGGTCAGAGGCCCTCCAGAAGAGAGCCCCCGAGCCCTGCCCGAGGAGGGTGCTGGGCGCGCCTTCCTATGCAAGGGAGGGAGGCGCCCCAGGCGCGGGCGCTGATCCTGACGTGGCTCCACTTGCGGTGCTGCTCTCCTAAGGCCCTGAGCGGAGTAGATGCTTCTTCTTCTTGGGGACGACCTCAGGAGGGTGTTGTGTCGCGTTGCTGTCGGGGTCTTCGATTGACGCTGCTTGGAAGGCGCGCTCGAGGGAGCACACCTCATCTCTTTCTTCGCATGGGACAGTGATGATCCCGCCGCTTCCTGGCATCTTGAGGACATTGTAGCCGTGGTGTGTCACTGCCATGAACTTGTCCAGGGTCGGATACCCGAGGATGGCATTGTATGGCAGACGGATGTGGGCGACGTCAAAGTCGATTAGCACGGTGCGGTAGTTGTCGCGCTGTCTGAAGGTGACAGGGAGGCGGATCTGCCCTATCAGCGTGGTGGAACCGTCGGTCACTCCTGAGAAGGGCTTGGTAGGCTGAAGCTGATCGTAGGGCACTTGAAGGCTGTCATACATCTCGACGGACAGGACGTTAAGCCCTGCGCCGCCATCAATGAGGGTCTTGGTGACTTGTACGTTGCTGATGACGGGTGAACAAAGCATCGGTAGGGCGCTAGCGGTGGCCGCGCACTTGAGCCGATCCGCCGAACTGAAGGTGATGGCGCACTTGGACCACCTAAGCGGGCGTGTGGCCTCGAGCCTGGGAAGGACTGCGTTCACCTCGCGAGCAAACTACTTGAAGATTCGCTGAGAGACTGGGGCTTGGGCTCCACCCAGGATGCAAGCGATAGCCTGCGGCTCCTGGAAGCCCCCAGCCCCCTCGTCCTGATGGTGGTCGTCGTTCCTTCTTGGTGGTGGCGGCAGCAGAGGAAGGCCAGCATTGCCCTAAGGATGGTCCTCGCGAGGCTGATCCCTCCAGGCGCCTTCACGACGTTGATCCTACCAGCGGTCCTCGCGAGGCCGGTCGCGCCACTCTTGGCGAGGGCCACGGTCGTCCCAGCGTCCTCCGCCACGTCCTCCGTGGCTGTAGCCCCGGTCGTTGTGCTTGGGGCGTCGACCGAGGCGTCCATCTCAAATGGCCCCGAGCTCTTGACAGTCGTTACTGTTGTGGTTGTGAATGTTGTGGAAGGCGCAGAATGGTCGGCTGCTCTTGGATGACTCGGGCTGGTCGCGGCCGCGCTTCGTGTCCAACTCCGCCGCGAGTATGGCCACTCCCTTGTGTTTCATGTCCTTGGCTTTGGCTTTCTTCTCCTCCAGGTCGGCAGCCAGGAGCACGAGGAGGGAAAGGCGCCCTTCCTCAGCCCTTGTGCACTTGGTCGCCAGGTTGAACAACTCCAAGGACGTGCACAGCTCCTCGTGGATGGCGAGCTCCTCCTTCATCTTGATGTCGCGGACGGCATCAGAAAACGCGGAGATGATGGCCTCGTCCGTCACCTTGGGGATCTTGAGGCGAACGTTGTTGAAGCGCTGGATGTACTTCTGGAGGGTCTCTCCTGGCTGCTGCTTGACGCGGCGCAGGTCACCCGCGGCCGGAGGGCGGTCGCGAGTGCCCTGAAAGTTGGCTACGAAGCGTTCGCGCATCTCGTTCCAGGAGGAGATGGAGCTTGGAGGCAGGTTCATGAGCCATGAGCGGGCGCCATCCTTGAGAGCCATGGGGAACCAGTTCGCCATGACTTTTTCGTCGCCGTTGGCCGCCTCGATGCTCAGCTCGTAGAGCTATAGGAACTCCGTGGGGTCGGGGGTGCCTTCGTAGCGTGGAGGCAGGTCTGGCTTGAACTTGCCCGGCCATGCGACGCTACGCACCACAGGAGTGAAAGCGCAGCAGCCCGCGGTAGCCACCAGGACCCTTTGCTGATGTGGAGCTTGCCCTTGATGTCCGCGCACCACCACCGCAGGCGGCGCACGGTCTTGTCGTAGTGGTGCTGGGAGCGCGGGAGCGTTTTCTTGTGGACGAGGAACTTCTTGGCAGCTTCTTTCTTCACGCATGGTCGCCCGACGTGACGGGTCGCACCGGGGGGCCGCACGCCTTGGCGCCAGGACGCCGTCTTGGTGCGGAGGTGGTGGGGGTGGCGCTCCATGAGCCACGTCGCCTGCAGCTGGCGGAGGGCGAGGCAGTGAGAGGGACGGCGCAGGGGAGCCCCCTGCGGCGCTGACGAGCTCGGCGATGCGGTCCAGCCAGTCTTCGTAGAGGTCGTCGATGGGGCGGTAGCGCAGGAGTTCGCGTGCCATTCACAGCGCGGCCTGCGTGTCCGTGGGAGCGCGACGAGCGTGAGACGATGAGCCAGCCGGGGTCAGCGACGGAGTGGCGGTGCGGCCGTCCCACCGCACCGAGGGGTGTAGCGAGGACGCTTGCTTCTCGTTCCCCGCCGGGCTGGTGGCGGCGTTGGCGGCAGGCGATGGAGAACGACAGGGAGGCCCACCGACGGGAGCCGTCTGAGCAACGCGGGCGGTGAGGGCAGCCCGGCGCTCAGCACGAGCCCGGCGAGCGTCTGCCATGGATGCGACGATGCGACATGACGCGGATTGATGGAAGGAAAGCTTCGGTGCACCCCTACCTGGTGCACCAAATGTTGGATTTCGGGTTAAGGCAAAACCCTTGAGGTTCGAACACTGGGGTGCGCACGAAGATTTCCCCCTACCTAATCACGCCCTCAACCTCACCGCGATCTCAAAGCCTAGCTTGACGAACTTGCAACGCAAGAGACACGAGATTTATACTGGTTTGGGCAACCATTGTGGTGTAATACCCTACTCCAGTGTGGTGTGGTGGATTGCCTCTTGGGCTGAGGATGAACAGTACAAGGGGAAGAATAGCCTCCTGAGGCGAGGTGTTCTTGTGCTTGGTGGGTGTGAGGATGATCTGAATCTGTTGCCTCCTACTGTGGTGGCTAGTCCTATTTATAGAGGCCTTGGTCCTCTTCCCTAATATTGAGCGGGAAGGGATGCCAAAGCGGCCAATTTGAAGGGGGACAGCTATTACAAGCTATCCTGACTAAAGTTGGTCTTCGCCTGCCAAAGGCTTTGGTGGTGACGCCGTCTTGGGCTCCACGGTGACCTTCGTCCTGCCGTCCTGCTGGTCTTGGTCTCGTTGCACCGATATGGAAACCTTTGCATGATGTGTCGGTACTCCTCGCATGCGCTTGCCTCCTTAGCACCAAAGAGGAAACGAGCACACTGTGCGCACCGGCACCCGCCTGGCGCCCGCCTGGTCTTGGTCGTCATGGCTTACGTCATTGGAACCTCGCGAGGTTCGCCTTGCCTTGATCTCTCCGCCCCTCGGGAGCCAGCTTGGTGAGGCTGCCCCCGAGGAGGTCTTGTGTCGTCTGCCTCGTGAGGCTTGGCCCCTCGCAAGGGTCTTGAGCGTTTGTTGATGAAGACGGGCCGTACTAGGCCGCGAGTGGAGCCACGCCATGGGCCGCAGGCAGGCAAGTCTGGGGACCCCCATTCCCAGAACGCCGACACTTGCAGCGGGAAAGATAATGGGGTGGCGATTACCGCCCCGCGAACGTGGGACATGGGTACCCTGCAGATCGTGGCCCATTATCTCCCCCACTGCAATTGGCGTTATGCGATGCACGGGAGAACCAGAAACTAACATGGGCTCAGGTTAATGAAAAAGCAAAGAAGATCTCGAAGGACAGGCAACTACTACCCTCTTACCTGTGCACTGGATAGGACCTACCCCGACGACGCCCGGCAACGTGTTCGGGCCAGGCCCGGGGGCTCCTGTCAGTGCAACAAACCCTAGGTCTGTTGCCCAGACCATGCACATGCCTAAGAGCAAGGTTGCGACATCCAAGACCAGACCAGGCAGAAGAGATAGCTCTTTGAGGAGTCAGAGAGCGGATCAAGAAGACCAAGTCAAGCCAAAGGAAGCAAGATACCACTTAGGAAAAGCCTCCCTTGCCGGGCAGGTGAGCCTGGCAAGGACGAGGTTGCTCCAGAGACAAGTCACAGGACTACCCCGGCAAGCTTGCCGGGGGCGCCGAGGGCGGACCACCCCGCAGAGGCTCCACCGCTCCACCTCGCAGCGACGCAAGTCATCGATCGGTGTGGTGTCAAGCCCCGAAGTGACTAAGTGGCTATTTCTTGACACATGCCAGCCACTTCCGAGGGAAATCACCTCCAAATGACAACCGTCCAGAGACATGTCAAGAAGACAGATGTCGGATGTGGAGTTCCGGCAAACCCTTAAGGTTCGAACACTAGGGTGTGCACGAAGTCTTTCCCTCCTACCGATCTACGCCCTAGCTCGCTAAGATCTCACGGACGAACTCAACGAACTCGCAACACAAAGAGACATGAGATTTATACTGGTTCGGGCCATCGTTGTGGTGTAATACCCTACTCCAGTGTGGTGGTGGATGGATTGCCTCTTGGGCTGATGATGAACAGTACAAGGAGAAGAATAGCCTCCGGAGGTTGAGGTGTTCTTGTGCTTGGTGTCTTAGCCGGTGGCTAGCTCTACTTATATAGGCCCTGGTCCTCTTCCCAAATGTTGAGCGGGAAGGGAGCCAACAATGGCGGCCAAATTTGAAGGGGGACAGCTAGTACAAGCTATCCTGACAAAAGTGGTCTTCGCCTGCGAAAGGCTGTGGTGGTGACGCCGTCTTGGGCTCCACGATGACCTCCGTCTTGCCGTCCTCCTGGTCTTGGTCTCATTGCACCGATATAGCAACCTTTTCCTGATGCCTCGGTACTCCTCGCCTGCGCTGGCCTCCTTAGCACCAAAGAGGAAACAAGGACGCTGTGCGCGCTGGCGCCCGCCAGGTGTCGATCGTCATGGCTCACGTCACGAGAGCCTCGTGAGGTTTGCCCCGCCTTGATATCTCCGCTCCTCGTGAGCCTGCCTGACTAGGTCACTCCTGAGGAGGTCTTGCGTCGTCCCCCTCGCGAGGCTTGGCCCCTCGCGAGGGTCTTGGATGCCTTGTTGGTGAAGATGGGTCGCACGGCCCGCTGGCTTAGCCACGCCGTGGGCCGCAGGCAGGCAAGTCTGGGGACCCCTGTTCCTAGAACACCGACAGTAGCCCCCGGGCCCAAGGTGCGCTCGGGCTTGGCTTCGCGGCGAAGCCAAGGGTCAAGTATGGAGCACCGCGGGCCCCAACAGCCTGCGGCCTCGGTTGACGCGTGGCGGTTGATTGGACGTGGGCGTCTCCGCTTCCCCACGCTGCCCTTGAATCCGCCTGGCTACGCGGCCCCCGCATCTCACACAGTTATTCTTCCTTCACCCACGCCTGGCTCTTCCAATCTCCCTGCTTCCTCGAGGACCTGCTCTGCCTGTCCAATCCGGCTTACGCTTCGCCTGCTTCATCGCCGTGGTGCCGAAACAAGCGGAAAAGGGGAAGAAACCCCTGTCGTTGCCAACTGCGCCTCCGTCTTTTGAGTCGGCGCTCGGCCGGCCTCGGGTGCTCAACGACGAGGCCATGGACAAGGTGCGCCCCATGCTTGCCTACAGTTTCAACGAGTGGGGAGAGACGGCGGCTTGGCCCGCGTCCCACACTCGCATGGCTCGGGCAGCCACTGAGGTCTCGATCTTCATAGAGGCCCTTTGGGTTGGCCTGATTCCTCCCTTCTCCGCCTTCTTCAACGCGGTGCTCGAGCATTACCAGATCCACATGCTTCATCTCGACCCTCAATCTATGACCCTTCTGGCCGTCTTCGCCTTCTTGTGCGTGGCCATGGTGGGCGTCGCTCCTTCCGTGGCCCTCCTCCGCCATTTCTTCTTGTTGCATCTGACCAGTCCCTGGCAGAGCTCGGGGTGCGTGGGCTTCCAAGTCGTGGCCGCGATAGCGGGCGAGGGGATTGACTTTGAGCTTCCTTCGTCCACGAGCGAGTTCCGCATACGATGGGTGTTTGTTGATGCCGGCGTGCTCAACCCTCTGCTCCAAGTTCCGGCGGGGCCTGCTGTTCCAAACTCTGGCTGGGGCCATCAGAAGCTCGCGAGCCCTCGCCTTGCCCCCGTCTGGGCCAGGCTAAGGTGGTTGAAGGACCTCGGCGTGACTGTGCCCATGGTGGTGAAGGAGTTCGTGAAGCGTCGAGTCGCTCCACTTCAGCGCCACTCCCGCCCAATGTGGGACTTGCTCCGCAGCCAGGACCGCATGAGGTTTCAGGAGAAGGGGCTTCCTCTTGTGATGCAGCAAACGGTGCTCATGGTCCTATCAGGTGTCCCTCTGCCGGATGAGATGCCCCGGAATAGCTGCCTGTTGTACCGCTGCGAGAACAAAGCCGCATTTGCCGCGAGCATGCCTTCCTTTGACGAGTGGGGGCTGCGCCCAATCGGCCTGGTGGGGTCCCGCGAGAACCCCGTCATCATGGTTCCCTTCTTCGCCACCGGTGCCGAGCTCGCCCCAGGTGACGGTGCGGGAGAGCGAGCTTCGACAAGGGCCGGTGACTCGAGTGCTGAGGAGCACATGTCGAGTGATGATCCTGAGGCGTCTTCCTCGGGGGCCTGTGCCCCCCTCCTGAGGCGTCGGTCACTGAGGAGGCGCGGCATGCGGCTCCCGAGGCCAAGGCTCCAGGAGCCTCGGGAGGTTGTGGTGAGACGGTGCCCGGCTGTCCGCCGCAACCGGGCGCCCCTGAAGACATCCTTCCAAGCTCTTCTTCATCCCCGCCGCACACCGGCCGTCACATCCAGCGCTTCGGTCGTCTTTGTGTGGACTTCGAGGAGCTCCGCAAGAGGAAGGGATCCCCCAGCGGCAGCAATATCTTTGGACCGTTGAAGCGACGAAAGTACATCGCCATTGACGCGGAAGTATCTTGTTATCATGGCTCCTTGTATGTAGCCTTCTTATCCTGACATCAGTCCTTCACGGCTCCTTCCGCTGAAGCTGTTGCATCCTCTGAGAAGCGGCCTCCTCCTTCACCGGCTCCCCCATCGGCCTTGAGCGTTCCTGGTCTGCCTGCCGCCCCTCGAGCAGGGTCGGTTGGGGAGCGTCCCTGCCCTCGTGGTGCGCTGAGCCCGCGGCTTGGCCACCCCTCCCCCACGGTCTAGCGTGCAGCTTGACGGGCGTGCCCAAGACTCATCCTTTCCTCATGGACAGCAGCTGGTTGGCCTCGATCTTCGGCTCCTCTTCAAGCAGCGAGCCCCGATCGGCTCGGGCTTCTCGCGAGGACTGGCTGACGTCAGGTACGGTGTCAGCCCCCAGCCCCCTGCCAGGAGGTGGCGCGCCACTTGGCGCCCCGCCTGCTTCCCCGGAGGTGGAGGACGAGGTGGGCCGAGCATTCGAGCTCGAGCGCGGGCCGAGCGTAGTTCGTCATGAGCTCTTCCAGGAGGCGATGGGCGCGATGAGTCGACTGGGTGAAGAGCTCGCTGGTGTCGACTCGCGCCTTGAGGCTGAAGGTCTCCGGCTGGTGGAGAAGCGGCGCAAACTGAAGGTTGCCATCAACCTCGGTCGCTATCAGCGCGACCTTGAGAATGCGAAGGCCGAGGCGTCCCTCAAGATCGCCCATGAAGCCTGCTCGTGAGCCTTGGAAGAGGCTTGCGAGGCTGACCGCCATCGCGTGGCTGTGGAGGAGCGCGCGTGGGAGCTCCAGGCCTGGAGCGCGTCCCTTGAGCAGCAGGTGGAGGCGCGTAGGGCCACTCTTGCATCGCTGAGGGGGACGCCTGCGGAGGAAGAGGAGGTCCGAAAGCGCGACGAGGCGCTGGCCCTGGAAGTCGTGGAGCACAGCCTCGAGCTCGAGCAACTGGAGACGAGGGAGCATCAAGTTGCTCAAGCAGAAGATGCCGTCGGGGCTCGCGAGGCCAGACTCGAGGAGGAGGTCAATCGCCGGGTGGCCGAGGTTCGCGCAGACCTGGAGGGTAGGTACGACTTGAAGCTGAAGCTCACGGGTACGGAGGATGCGGGCAGGGCCGCTGCCCTCAGGCCCAGGTTGGATGAGGCTGAGAGGCGCGCGTAAGCCACGGCCGCCGCCCTGGTTACGGCGCAGGCAGACCTGGCCTCTGCCCGCGCTGAGCTGCGTTCCCTTCGGAGGCGGGTCGATGACGCTGAGGCCGCCGCACGACAAAACACGGAGGAAGTGCTCCAGCGACGAACGCTGGAGCGCGAGCATGCCCCTATGCTTCAGGATCTCCGGAACAGGGCCAATATCGCCCTGGGCCACATTTGCGACGTGGAGGTGCTGGCCCCTCACTCGAATGATTATGCCAGCCACCTGACCTTCTTCACCGAGGTGGTGACGCGCCTGGAGGCTCGATCTGCCAGAGCTCGCCAGCTTGTGGAGGAAAGGGGTCGTGGCCTGCTTGAGCGCGCTTTCTCCCGTGTCTTCAGCCATCTCCTGAATGTCGATCCCAACTTTGATTTCGACACCGCCATCGCCCCCGTACCCACGGCTGTCCGGGGCGACCTGGCGCGTTGGGTTGAGGACAATGTGGACGTGTTGGTCAGGGCCTTCACTTCGGAGGACGACGCGGTGGTGGTCGTCGCAGACGAAGGCGACGTGGTTGACGACGGCGACGGGGGCGTCGCCGATGGCGGCGATGATGCTGACGAAGACGACGACGACGCAAGCGACGCGTCCGCAGGTGATGCAGCGAGCGACATTTCTGGCTGATCCCTTGTTCTCCTGTCGTTTCATCCTGCACACAAAACTCGAGCGTGGCCCTTGGGAAACTTGTAAGAGCATTTTGAGAGGGGGAGCCCCTCATGTAAGCAAATTGCAGTTTTTACTTTCCTATGCAGTGTGAGTTTGTGTCCTCGTGGACTCGTGAATCCAGGTGCGAGTTTTCTGTCATGGTTTACCTTAGCCAGCGCCAGCTTTGAGCTGGGTCGCGAGGCGTTGAGTTTCTGAGAATCCTGCGGAGCTTGTCGCCCCGTCAGAAGGGGCCCCACAAGAGGTGAGCACCAGTTGTAGTGCTAGCGCGCGCTTGGCATGCGCGTGCTTCGCGCAGTCCCGCTCGCGAGGAGCTCGTGAGGGGAAGGCGACGGACATGAGTCCCAGACAAAACGAGATCCAGAAGGCAAGAAATTGCTCAAACGAGAAAAGGCTCCCCCCGTGCGCATCGATAAAAATTCAGCTTCAACTTAAATCCAGATCCACAAAGCAAAGCTACAGAAAGAGAGATCCAAAGCGAAAGGCCGCGTCCGACACCTAGTCTAGTCTTCTGGTCTTCAAGTCTTCTCTCCAGCGCGGAGCTAAGTGCTGCCACTAGGCATGGGAGGGAGCCGCAGGGCCTGAGGCCGGCACCCCTGAGACTCCGGGGCGTGTACTGCCCCAACTCATTATTACGTGACAGTGTCACGGGCAGCGAGCTTCACTGGCATTGGGCCTTCTTCACAGGTACCGGCCTTGCTTCATATCGCCAGACAAGGGCCCCGCCTTGCGCCACCCTTGACCTCCTTTAAGCCGACCGGTCACCGGGACGACACAAAAGAGGGAAAGAGGATGCCAGCGGTGCCCTCGGCGACCACAGGTCCTCTGCCGGGGGAAGGGTCGTCGAGGCCTCCCCGGCAGAGGGCCTACCTCCGGGTGTCGCCAGGCGTCGCGCGGCGCGGGGAGGGGCCTTGCTCCTGGCTCCCTCCTGGCGGCCCCCCAGCATGTTTCCTTGTTGGAAGGGGTGCTGCCGTGCCAGGGTCGTCGATCGACGCTGCAACCTGATTCATCTATAGCCCATGGTTAGCGTAAGCCTGTTCCTGAGAGATTAGCGGTACCCTGTAGTTGCCGTTGCCGGCGCGATCGTCATGGTTCTCCGTTGGTTCTTAGAAAGCTTCAGCTCCTAGCGCCCCGTCTCCCCAATCTTCTCCAACGAATGAGCCGGGGTCGTCCTCCGGTGCGTACTCTTGGTCCATCATGCGGGGCACGTAGGCCTCCTGGGCCGTCACCCCGAACACCTCGCCATAGTGCCCCATGCTCCATGTTGCTCGGCCCAGGGTGGCGTTCTGAGGATGGTAGCGTGGCATCCGGCTAGGACCGTGGGGGGCGACGCTTGCGCCCACGCTTGTCGCGGGCGGCATGGGGGCGGTGGAGCCCCCTACGCCGTTGGCCGTGCTGATGTTGATGAAGCCCCCGGGCGTAGCTGATGGCGCGCGGTTGTGGTGATGCCTGCCGTGTGGCCCTGCAGTGGCATGAGGGGAAACTCGATAGCAGAAAGGTGGTGCCCCCGGCGCCGCTGCATCCAGTAGCTCGGCAACACGCTCCAGCAGTGCATCCCGGCCGCTCTCCATCAGCCTGCATCGCAGCAGCTCCCTTGCCACGGTGAGCGCTGCCCGCATGTTTGCTTGCTCCCGCCGCGAGTGCGGTGCCGTTGCTGCGGCATGGCTCGCTGCTCTTGCAGCGGCTCATACTTGCAGCGGGGTGAGGGTGGACGACGCCTGGCCGCGCTGCCCGCGCCCGGTGGAGTTTGGCGGCGCTCGCGTCGCCTGGAGTGCGGGGTCGAGGTCTTCATGGGCAGGCGGAGCTGCCCGGGCTGGCCAGGCTGCCCAGCGGTCGGAGCCGGCCCTTGAGTCGCTGGACATCGTGGCTATGGAGCGTCGGCGAGCTAGTCAGCGGAGAAGAAGCTCCGACGCACCCCTACCTGGCGCGCCAAATGTCGGATGTGGGGTTCCGGCAAACCCTTAAGGTTCGAACACTGGGGTGCGCGCGAAGTCTTTCCCTCCTACCGATCTACACCCTAGCTCGCTAAGATCTCGCGGACGAACTCGACGAACTCGCAACACAAAGAGACACGAGATTTATACTGGTTCGGGCCACCGTTGTGGTGTAATACCCTATTCCAGTGTGGTGGTGGATGGATTGCCTCTTGGGCTGATGATGAACAGTACAAGGAGAAGAACAGCCTCCTGAGGTTGAGGTGTTCTTGTGCTTGGTGGCTTAGCCGGTGAGAGCTGGATGAATTGATCGCCCCCCTACTGTGGTGGCTAGCTCTACTTATATAGGCCCTGGTCCTCTTCCCAAATGTTGAGCGGGAAGGGAGCCAACAATGGCGGGCAAATTTGAAGGGGGGCAGCTAGTACAAGCTATCCTAACAAAAGTGGTCTTCGCCTGTGAAAGGCTCTGGTGGTGACGCCGTCTTGGGCTCCATGATGACCTCCTTCTTGCCATCCTCCTGGTCTTGGTCTCGTTGCACCGATATAGCAACCTTTGCCTGATGCCTCGGTACTCCTCGCCTGCGCTGGCCTCCTTAGCACCAAAGAGGAAACAAGGACGCTGTGCGCGCTGGTGCCCGCCTGGTGCCCGCCTGGTGTCGATCGTCATGGCTCACGTCACGAGAGCCTCGTGAGGTTTGCCCTGCCTTGGTATCTCCGCTCCTCATGAGCCTGCCTGACTAGGTAACTCCGTAGGAGGTCTTGGGTCATCCCCCTCGCGAGGTTTGGCCCCTCGCGAGGGTCTTGGATGCCTTGCTGATGAAGATGGGCCGCACGGCCCGCTGGCTTAGCCACGCGGTGGGCCACAGGCAGGCAAGTCTGGGGACCCCCGTTCCAAGAACGCCGACAACAGACAAGAAGGTGGCCGAACAGCCCGGCAAGGCTTGCCGGGCATGCCATGATGTGACACTAAGCGGCGCATTTAATGCACTCTGCCCCGTCTGCAGAGTTAGGTATGACACTGTTTGCTATCTAATCAGTACACAATGACTTATTTGCCATTGTGGTGACCCCTTGATCTATAAAAGGAGGGTCGTGGCAACCATAAAAAGGATTTGAACCCTTGTACAGTCATATGCGCGTAGTCGCTCTCGCCTCGAGGCAACCCTACCGGGCAAGAGCGCTGCATCTCCACCACGGTCCTCTCATCAATCCACCAAAGCAGGAGTAGGATTTTACGCCTCGCGGCGGCCCGAACCTGGGTAAAACTGCCCATGTGATCTCTGCTGTGATGCGCGACGTTCTCCGCTCTTTGTGCAATGTGTTCATCCCCTTGCCAAACCACAAGGGGCTCGTGGCCCCATAGGTGGCCGTGGTTTCCAATGACAGAAGAGTCGCGGGATGATGGAGGCGTCTTCTGATAATTTTGAGTTGGAAGGATTAAGAGGTTGACGTATGAGGCCGGCTAATGGATAAAGAGAGTCTGGGTTATGTAGCACCTCATGTCGATGCTTGCGAGGAGCAGGCGTGTTAGGTAAGCCGGAGACGAGGTCGTGAGAGCCGCCACTCCAGGTCGGGTGCCTTGACTCGTGTTGTTGTTTCTTCAAAAGAAGTTTGGGATCCAAGTGAGCAAGAGGATGAGAAAATTTTACCCTATGGATGACCTGCCGAATTATCTTTCTTTGTAAGGGTTCTGAGCCGGAGGAAATTATAGTTACCTATGCTGCGCCTGCATGGATGGTGTCTGCCTATTCCTGAGAGGAACCAGTGTCAATAAGTTGCATGAAAAGAAATCTAAGATAGTCAAGTTATACCTCCGACTCATCATCAAGATGGAGCATCACTTCGGCTGATAGCTTCTTGCGGCGACCCGGACCATGAGCTTTTGTTTTTGTCATTTTGACTGGGCGGCGGCTTGAAGATTCCTTCTCCAGAATGGAGAGTTAGCCTGTATAGAAATGAACAACATAATTGAAATAAGGTGAAAGTTACAGATTGATGAAAGCATGATGAAGTTTGATCTAATGTCTTATAGGAGGAGCCAGGTTAAGTGTGCAGAAGGGATTCAATGCCACTTTGTTGCAGCTTTCCAGAGACTTGCCGAGCAGCGTCTTGACCATCTCATTGATCTCTTTATCAGTCAGACGAGTTGGGTTGTAGCGTTGTGGGTCTTTTGGGTCACCAGTATAATGACACATTAAGCCGGCGTGACCCAGCAACAGACCAGGTCAACTCCAGTTAGGCCATTGACGAGCAAGGCCCTTATCTTTGAAAAGGTGGCAGCAAAGGGAGCGCGTTCGGCAGCGGTTAAATGACCTGGAAGCTGGCCGATGATGGTAAGCTGGTAGGGGCGGAAACCTGGCAAGGGGTTCTCTCCAGATGGGGAGGTGTCTTTACAATAGAACCAGGTGAAATTCCAGTCTTTGGGGTGACTGGGCAGGGCGGCTGAAGGAAAAACTACGTCTCTTCGCCTTTGGATAGAAATGCCTCCGAGTTCAAGACTGAGCCCATCTGACATCTCAGTTTGACGGTTGATGTAGAAATAGTCTCTGAACAGATCAACAGAGGGTTTTTCCCCAAGGTACACTTCGCAGAACACTTGGATGTTGCATATGTTGAAACAGAGTTGGGGCCAATGTCTTCTGGATGAAGATTGTAGAAATGTAAAACATCCCGGAATTTTTTTGACCAGGGGGGTGAGAAACCATGGACAAGATGATCCGTGAAAACTACAACCTCCCCTTCTTGGGGTTCAGGGGGCATTCGGAGCCTGGAACCTGCCAGTGAATGACCTCTTGAGGAGGCAAAACCCACATGGTCACGAAATCGTTGATTGTGCTCTCCGTGACTAATCCAATCACAGGAGGTAGGAGTCTTAGTCATGATGGCGAGTTAAAAGTTATAGCCTAAGAATAAAAGTATGGCGGATTAATGTATGATGATAAACCACCTGAATGATCATACAACACTTCAGCAATGATAAGCTAGACACCATTAAAAGTTTATGCATTATAGGTTGTTGAAGGGATTGTGAGCCACCCTAGCCATGGAACGGGGCAGTTACTAGATTATAAGCACATGACAGGTTAAATTGAGAAGGTATAAGACAGCAAGCATTGTCGGCGGGTTATACAAAATTTTGGATTTCTTGGCGCGTCATAAGTTATGATTAAGACGGCCAGGTTCTGGCAGGTCACAAAAGTTGTTGTTTAAGCTGCCCAAACAAAGAATGGTGGATCAGTTGTCTATGAAATCAAGATTGTTGAAATTCCACTAAGTATGGAACAAACAAGTTTCACAGATTGTGCCTAAAATTTTGGATCTACGGCAGTTCAAGAAATGAAGAACAATTCCAAAATCTAAGGTACAGTAATGGAAAAAGTGGCAAGTCGTGCATGGATTCTGAGAAAAGGGATCTACGCGAGATGCAAAATGAGGGCTAAAACTGCTACCGCCCCATGTCTACTTCGTTTTTGGATTGAACTAAGTTCTCTAAAGCAGAAAGTGGATGAACTTGAGAGAACCACGATGAACATGCTAATGAACTACAGGAACTGCTATGACCTAATGCGTATCTAAAGCAGAAAAGGAGGAGTACCTGACGAAGTTGAAGAAGAGCGGGGACGCGCCGCCGTTATTTGGTCCGGTCAGGTTGATGCAGCGGCCTTTGTCAGGGTCGTTGGTGAAGAACGGCCGGAGCGGCGGAGGTTGCAAGGTGGAAGAAGTGGAGGCGAAGGGGGTAAAAGTGAAAAAGGACCCCCCCCCCCCCCGTGCCTATATATATAAGGGAATAGGTGAAACAGTGAAATGGCAGGTGCAAAAATCAAGGAGACGTCATGATTATCTTAACACCGGAGGCGCCTCGATTCTCAGACGACCAATTAATGTAAAAAGATCCATTGTAATGTCATAGGATTTTTCTGGATTTATCTCGCATGACGTCACGGCGGGTTACAACGATTTGTTCGAAGTTAAGTATTGGAAAGAAGACTCGCCAACCAGAACCAGTGAAGATTGACATGAACAAGTTCAAATCAATCTGGGGCCTAATGTTGGGGACATGACCCCGCGGTGTGACCCGCCCAGGAGGGGCTGGGTTACACTATTGGTGACTCAAGAATAGAAGGCTTAAGATGGGCCTGAGGAGACATGAAACTAGAGTCGGCTTAAGAGGCGGGCATGTTGAAGGCCCAAGACCCGGAGGTGTGAGCCGCCCGATGGTGTCTTGCTTGGTAAGGCAAGGCGACTTAGACACTGAGTTGGTCACGTTGTGTGATCCGACTTGGACTCTTGTAAGCCCAGGTCTCGACTTGTGTATATAAAGGCGAGACCCTGTGGCGGGTTAACTCAAGAAACAATTAATCGATAGCTAGGTCAAGCGATTCCACTCCCTTGTAATCGATATTCAAGCAATAGTCAACAAAGGCAGGAGTAGGCTTTTACCTCATTGTGAGGGGGCGAACCTGGGTAAACCCTGTGTCCTTTGTCCCGTTCAACCCCTTCAAGCTAACCTACATTGTGATGGCTCCACACCTAAGTCCTTTGACAAGGGCATTTGCCATGACAAAACCACGACAGGATAGAAAAGACGCCCATTGGTCCTGGCATCTTCAGGGTGTTGTAGGCATAGTGGGATGCCGCCATGAACTTTGCCAGGGTAGGTCGTCCAAGTATCCCATTGTACGGTAATGGAAGCTCGACCACGTCGAACACAATCCTCTCGGTCTGATAGTTCAATTCTCCTCCAAATGTCACCGGCAGCGTGATTTTCCCCTTTGGACGACTCCTTCCGGGGTTGATCCCTTTGAACGTGCCAGTAACCTTGAGATCTTCATCTGATATCTGCAGCTTGCTGATTACCTTGGGAGAAATTAGATTCAACCCGGCCCCGCCGTCAACCAACATTTTTGTGACCTTGAGGTTGCGGATTGTTGGCGAAACCAACAATGGCAAGAACCCTACCGCAGTGGTGCGGTCAGGGTGATCCTCATCGTCAAAGATGATGGGCGTGCGAGACCACCTGAGTGGTTTCCGGGAACCTGCCAGTGGCTCCACATCATTGACTTCATGTACCCACTGTTTCAGCTGGCGGTGAGAGGAGTGCAAGGATGTGCCCCCGTCAATGCACAAGGCGTCAGTGGCTTTCTGAAACTCTTGCTCACTGGTTTCTTCTTCATCCCCTTCACCGCTTTCGTCATCACATTCCTTCTTATCTCGGCCTCTAGCAGGTTTCCCTTAGTGCTGAGGGACCTTGACGGGACGGCCTCCTCTGCCACCTCGGCCTTTCCCGCCAACTCCATCTTGGTCTCTTTCCTTGTCACGCTTCTCGTATTCAACTTTCTGCTTCTTGACGAGTTGCTCAACTTGATGGCACACTTGGAGATCATGGACCTTGGTCCAATGAATCTTGCAGTACGGTCCGTCAGCCTTCCCAGCTTTCTCGGCCGCCGCAACTTCCCGGCAGTCAGTGCACGTGGCAACTTCCTTGCCAGGGGCTTCTGTCTTGGCCTTCTTGCCGGTACTAGGAGTGCCGGATCCTTCGATAGCCAGCACAGCCTTCTCTTTGTGTTTCTTGTTGTGTTTCTTGTTCTTCTTCTTCTGGTTGGCAGCATCGTCGTCATCTTCAAAGTCAACTTTGACGCTATCTTCTTCTCCGGGGAGTCGTCTCCCCTCCTCTATACGGGCACACTTATCTGCCAAGGTGTAAAGCTCATTCATAGTCTTGGGCAACCAGACGTTCATCTTGGAACGTATCCTGCGGTTGCGTACGTTGGACTGGAACGCGGCAATCACAGCTGCTGGGTGGATATCTGGAATGTTCCTATGCACCCGGCTGAATCTCTGCATGTACTTCCGCAAACTCTCTCCTTCCTTTTGTGGAAGGAGCTACAAATCACTGGGCCGCCCTGATTCTTGATGGCCGCCCATGAAGGCATGAACAAACTCATTGCATAGGTCAGCCCAAGTTGAGATGGAGTTCTCCGACAAGTGCATCAGGCACGACCTCACGTTCGGCTTGAGTGCCAAAGGGAAGTAGTTGGCGAAAACCTTTTCATCTGTTCCTCCAGCGGCTTGAACGGCGATGGTGTAGATGCTCAAGAACTCTGCCGGGTTCAGTCTTCCATCATATTTTTCTGGTATATCTGGTTTGAACATACGGGCATATGGCCAACGGACTTGCTGCAGCTCGCGAGTGAAGGCAAGGCACCCAACCTTGAAAGGCAGGTATTCGCCTCCACTGGACGCGGGTTCGTCGATGTTGGGGCAATTGCGTCTGTCAGACTGGCGGCGGGTTTCGCGGTGCCGTTCTATGGTGACACGCGCGCCTTCCCTCCGCTTGTCTTCCAGGACCTCCCACTGATCTCGATGGGCTCGAGGATCAGATGAAGCTATCGACACCTCGTCGGGCTCTTGGTCGCGTGGCTCTAGCTGCAGCCTCTGCGCTGGCTTCCATGAAGGGGACTGCACCGTCGGAGTGGCCCCTTCGGCACGGCCATCGACTCGGGCCATTGTTGCTGCTTGCGGGTGCCATGGTGGGCCTGCCTGTTGCAATCCTCCCACCTTAGCAAAACTAATCAAAGTTTGGATGGTGGTTGTCCACTCATCCAGTTGATTGGCCGCCGCGGGAATCTCAGCAGGAGCTGGGCTCGCGCCATGGCTTCCGAAGCAGTGCTTGGCATGGACGAGGATGCAGATCACGACATCGCCCGACTTCTGACGGTACCGGTAGTGGCGACATCGCCCGACTTCTGACGGTACCGGTAGTGGAGCCAGTCGCCAGGGTGGCGTGACGATGCGGATGGTGTGCCTGGGGGTTGACGACCCCATTCGGTGCTTCGTCTTGATTATCTTTCCCTGTGGAAGGCGTGTGCCCCGTATTTGCACCCATAGCAGGGGCGGCTAGGGGGTAGTGATTCGCGGGAGAGCGGGCGCCATCGCTGCAGCTGCGTCCTCCAGTGAGGTGGAGAGGCGAAGACTGAATATTCTCCCCACACGCGTCTTGTGGAGCATGGCCGCTAGGGTGCTGCAGATGATGTCCTCCTCCGGCGCCCCCTGCTCCCACTTTGGCCGCAGGGGGAACGGTGACGGTGCCACCTGCGCCGGTCATGTTCCCCGCGGCGTCCGCGTCCCTTGACGCCACCGCAGCTCCCACGGTATCAGTGGAAGCATGCAATGGGGCCTTTGAGGTGGAAGGGTAAGCTGTTGCGACGGACTTTTTCTTGGGCGCCATGGATGATGAAGCTGTCGATGAAGAAGAAGATGATGAAGGATAACACGTTGTTTACGATCTCGGGTCGCGCAAACGCCTCCCCCTACCTGGCACGCCAAAGATGTCATGGCAGAACACGATCACCTATGGGGCCGTCGGCCCCTTGTGGTTCGGCAAGGGGGAGGGGCATGTTGCACAAAGAGCGGAGACCATAGAGTAGTGATACGTCTCCAACGTATCTATAATTTTTTATCGTTCCATGCTATTATATTATCTGTTTTGGATGTTTTATATGCATTAATATGCTATTTTATATTATTTTTGGGACTGACCTATTAACCTAGAGCCAAGTGTCAGTTCCTGTTTTTCCCTATTTTTGAGTTTCGCAGAAAAGGAATACCAAACGGAGTCCAAACGGAATGAAACCTTCACGATGCTTTTTCTTGGACTAGAAGACAACCAGGAAACTTGGAGATGAAGTCAGAGGAGCCAGGAGGTGGCCACAAGGACGGAGGGTGCGCCCAGGGGGGTAGGGCGCGCCCCCACCCTTGTGGGCCCCTGTGCACCTCCTGACCTAATTCTTTCGCCTATATATTCCCAAATATCCCCAAACCACCAGAGGCATCCACGAAAACACTTTTCCACCGCCGCAACCTTCTGTACCCGTGAGATCCCATCTAGGGACCTTTTCCGGCACCCTACCGGAGGGGATTTGATCATGGAGGGCTTCTACATCAACTCTATTGCCCTTCTGATGAAGCGTGAGTAGTTTACCACAGGCCTGCGGGTCCATAGCTAGTAGCTAGATGGCTTCTTCTCTCTCTTTGATTCTCAATACCATGTTCTCCTCCATGTTCTTGGAGATCTATTCGATGTAATACTTTTTTGCGGTGTGTTTGCCGAGATCCGATGAATTGTGGATTTATGATCAGCTTATCTATGAATATTATTTGAATCTTCTCTGAATTCTTTTATGCATGATTTAATATCTTTGTAATTCTCTTCGAACTATCAGTTTGGTTTGGCCAACTAGATTGGTTTTTCTTGTAATGGGAGAAGTTCTTAGCTTTGGGTTCAATCTTGCGGTGTCCTTTCCCAGTGGCAGTAGAGGCAGCAAGGCACGTATTGTATTGTTGCCATCGAGGATAAAAAGATGGGGTTTCCATCATATTGCTTGAGTTAATTCCTCTACATCATGTCATCTTACTTAATGCGTTACTCCGTTCTTTATGAACTTAATACTCTAGATGCATGTTGGATAGCGGTCGATGTGTGGAGTAATAGTAGTAGATGCAGAATCGTTTCGGTCTACTTGACACGAACGTGATGCCTATATTCATGATCATTGCCTGAGATATCGTCATAGCTTTGCGCTTTTCTATCAATTGCTCGGCGGAATTTGTTCACCCACCGTATTATTTGCTTCCTTGAGAGAAGCCTCTACTGAAACCTATGGCCCTCGGGTCTATTTTCCATCATATAAGTTTCTGATCTACTATTTTGCAATCTTTTACTTTCCGATCTATAAACCAAAAATACCAAAAATATTTACTTTATCATTTATCTATGTCTATCAGATCTCACTTTTGCAAGTAACGTGAAGGGATTGACAACCCCTTTATCGCGTTGGGTGCAAGTTTTTTGATTGTTTGTGCAGGTATTCGGTGATTTGTGCATTGCTCCTACTCGATTGATACCTTGGTTCTCAAACTGAGGGAAATACTTATCTCTAGTTTGCTGCATCACCCTTTCCTCTTCAAGGGAAAAATAAACGCAAGCTCAAGAAGTAGCAGGAAGAATTTCTAGCGCCGTTGCTGGGGAGGTCTACACCAAGTCAAGACATACCAAGTACCCAACATAAACTCTCATCTCTTGCATTACATTATTTGCCATTCGCCTCTTGTTTTCGTCTCCCCCACTTCTAAAACGATTTTCGAAAAGATTTGCCTTTTCTTCGCCCCTCTTCCGTTCGTCTTCTTGGTTTTCTTTTTGTGTGCTCATGCGTTAGATCGTTTATCTTGCCTCCATGACTAGTCCTCCCATCATTGTTAGCACTCCCGATAATGAAGTCCTCAACTTTAAACAGAGGGAGAAAATTTAAAAGATGCTTGGTATAGAATTTGCAATGCTCAAAATAGATCTACTCGAAAGCAATCTACTGCTAATCTTCTTTGCAATTTTTATGTGGGCGTTACTCCTTGGAATATATATGTTCTAGATACCATTACTGGGGGGAATTTCTTGGGGAGCCATACTTTTGATTCTTACAATGCCATGATAGATTTGTTTGGCCCACCACCTCTTTTGATCAATGGAACTGTTTTAACCTTGGAACAGTGATGCAAAGGCTCGATATTATTGAGAATAAAATTGCTACCGTTGAGTTCATTGAAAATTTGGATAAAAAGATTCATAATCATATTACTCAATATGGATCTAAGGTAGGAGTTACTTTAAAGAATCTTAGAGAAAAAGAACCCATAGTTAATGAAAAGATAGATCAAGATTCTACTAGAATTGGCAAACTAGAGGATATTATTACCAACCTGGGTTCCGCTTTTTCTTCTATTAAAACTACTCAAAATCTTCCTCCTACTAAGGCTGCCAAGTTTATTTACATTCCCAAGAATAAGGGTGAATCTTCTAGTAAAGAAAATGAAGATCTCAAAACAATAAGTGTTCACCCCAATTTTTTTGATATTATTAAGGAACCGATTGCCACGAGTGAATTTCTTGATTTCTTGCCTAGGAGTTTGATCATTGATAAAACCAAAGAATATCCTAAGGATTACAAGTGTGCAATTGAAGAATTGCATACCAAAGATGACAATACCTAGATGTATTCGTGTTTTATGCCTAGCTAAGGGCGTTAAACAATAGCGCTTGTTGGGAGGCAACCCAATTTTATTTTTGTTTTTGCTTTTAGGTTATGTTTTACAATAAATAATTCATCTAGCCTCTGGTTAGATGTGGTTTTGTTTTCTAAATTAGTGTTTGTGCCAAGTAAGACCTTTGGGATAGCATGCGGTGATAGTTGATTTGATCTTGCTGAAAAACAGAAACTTTTCCGCCTAGGAACATAATTTTCATTTTTTACAGAAGCGTGCTTTTGATTTGATTCTTTTTGCAGAAGATTAATAAACAAATTGCTTAGTCGTCCAATTTTTCAGAATTTTTGGAGTTACAGAAGTATTCGAGAGTTACAGATTACTACAGACCGTTCTGTTTTTGATAGATTCTGTTTTCTATGTGTTGTTTGCTTATTTTGATGATTCTATGGGTAGTATCGGGGGGGTATGAACCATGGAAAAGTTGGAATATAGTAGATATTACACCAATATAAATAATGAATGAGTTCACGACAGTACCAAAGGTGGTGATTTATTTTCTTATACTAACGGAGCTTATGAGATTTTCTGTTGAGTTTTGTGTTGTGAAGTTTTCAAGTTTTGGGTAAGGATTTAATGGACTATGGAATAAGGAGTGGCAAGAGCCTAAGCTTGGGGATGCCCAAGGCACCCCAAGGTAATATTCAAGGACAACCAAGAGCCTAAGCTTGGGGATGCCCCAGAAGGCATCCCCTCTTTCGTCTTCGTTTATCGGTAACTTTACTTGAGGCTATATTTTTATTCACCACAAGATATGTGTTTTGCTTGGAGCGTCTTGTATGATTTGAGTCTTTGCTTTTTAGTTTGCCACAATGATCCTTGCTCTACACACCTTTTGATAGGGACACGCAGTAATCGTGATTTGTTAGAATACTCTATGTGCTTCACTTATATCTTTTGAGCTAGGCAATTATGCTCTGGTACTTCACTTATATCTTTTTAGAGCACGGTGGTGGTTTTATTTTATAGAAATTAATGAACTCTCATGCTTCACTTATATTATTTTGAGGGTCTTTAAACAACATGGTAATTTGCTTTGGTACTCCTAATATGATAGGCATCCAAGAGGGATGTAATAAAAACTATAAAGTGCTTTGAATACTATGAGAAGTTTGATTCCTTATGATTGTTTTGAGATATAGAGATGGTGATATTAGAGTCATGCTAATGAGTAATTGTGAATTTGAGAAATACTTACGCTAAGGTTTGTGAGTCCCGTAGCATGCACGTATGGTGAACCGTTATGTAACGAAGTTGGAGCATGAGATATTTTTTGATTGTCTTCCTTATGAGTGGCGGTCGGGGACGAGTGATGGTCTTTTCCTACCAATCTATCCCCCTAGGAGCATGCGCGTAGTACTTTGTTTCGATAACTAATAGATTTTTGCAATAAGTATGTGAATTCTTTATGACTAATGTCGAGTCCGTGGATTATACACACTCTCACCCTTCCATCTTTGCTAGACTCTCTAGTGTCGTGCAACTTTCGCCGGTCCCATAAACCCACCATATTCTTTCCTCCCAACATACCTACCTATTATGGCATTTCCATAGCCATTCCGAGATATATTGCCATGCAACTTTCCACCATTCCGTTTATTATGACACGTTCCATCATTGGCATGTTGCTCTGCATGATCATGTAGTTGACATCGTATTTGTGGCAAGCCACCGTTCATAATTCTTTCATACATGTCACTCTTGATTCATTGCACATCCCGGTACACCGCCGGAGGCATTCATATAGATTCATATTTTGTTCTAAGTATCGAGTTGTAGTTCTTGAATTGTAAGTAAATAAAAGTGTGATGATCTTCATTATTAGAGAATTGTCCCATCTCAGGAAATAAAAAAAGGGGAGAGAAAAGGCCAAAAAAGAGAAGGCCCAAAAAAAGAGAGAAAAGAAGAAAAAAATGAGAGAAAAAGAGAGAAGGGGCGATGTTACTATCCTTTTTACACACTTGTGCTTCAAAGTAGCACCATGATCTTCATAATAGAGAGTCTCCTATGTTTTCACTTTCATATACTAGTGGGAATTTTTCATTATAGAACCTGGCTTGTATATTCCAACGATGGGCTTCCTCAAATTGCCCTAGATCTTCATGAGCAAGCAAGTTGGATGCACACCCACTTAGTTTCTTTTTGAGCTTTCATAAACTTATAGCTCTAGTGCATCTGTTGCATGGCAATCCCTACTCACTCACATTGATATCTATTGATGGGCATCTCCATAGCCCGTTGATACGCCTAGTTGATGTGAGACTATCTCCCTCTTTTTGTCTTCTCCACAACCACCTTCTATTCCACCTATAGTGCTATGTCCATGGCTCACGCTCATGTATTGCGTGAAAGTTGAAAAAGTTTGAGAACATCAAAAGTATGAAACAATTGCTTGGCTTGTCATCGGGGTTTTTTGTGATTTGAATATTTTATGTGATGAAGATGGAGCATAGCCAGACTATATGATTTTGTAGGGATAAGCTTTCTTTGCCCATGTTATTTTGAGATGACATAATTGCCTTGTTAGTATGCTTGAAGTATTATTGTTTTTTATGTCAATATTAAACTTTTGTTTTGGATCTTACGGATCTGAACATTCATGCCACAATAAAGAAAATTACACGAATAAATATGTTAGGTAGCATTCCATATCAAAAATTCTATTTTTATCATTTACCTACTCGTGGGCGAGCAGGAATTAAGCTTGGGGATGCTTGATACGTCTCCAACGTATCTATAATTTTTTATTGTTCCATGCTATTCTATTATCTTTTTTGGATGTATTATATGCATTAATATGATATTTTATATTATTTTGGGGACTAACCTATTAACCAAGAGCCCAGTGCCATTTCCTTTTTTTCCCTGTTTTTGAGTTTCACGGAAAAGGAATACCAAACGGAGTCCAACCGAAATAAAACCTTCGTGATGATTTTTCTTGGACCAGAAGACAACCAGGAGCCTTGGAGATGAAGTCGAAGGAGCCACGAAGCTGCCACAAGGACGGAGGGCGCGCCCCCCCCCCCACACTTCTGCCCCCCCCCCCCCCCGTGCACCTGCTGACCTAATTCTTTCGCCTATAGATTCCCAAATATCCCAAACCACCAGAGGCATCCACGAAAACACTTTTCCACCGCCTCAACCTTCTGTACTCATGAGATACCATCTAGGGACCTTTTTTGGCACCCTATCGGAGGAGGATTCGATCACGGAGGGCTTCTACATCAATTCTATTGCCCTTCCGATGAAGCGTTAGTAGTGTACCATAGACCTACGGATCCATAGCTACTAGCTAGATGGCTTCTTATCTCTCTTTGATTCTCAATACCATGTTCTCCTCGATGTTCTTGGAGATCTATTCGATGTAATACTTTTTTGCGGTGTGTTTGTTGAGATCCGATGAATTGTGGATTTATGATCAGCTTATCTACGAATATTATTTGAATCTTCTCTGAATTCTTTTATGCATGATTTGATATCTTTGTAATTCTCTTCGAACTATCAATTTGGTTTGGCCAACTAGATTGGTTTTTCTTGCAATGGGAGAAGTGCTTAGCTTTGGGTTCAATCTTGCGGTGTCCTTTCCCAGTGACAGTAGGGGCGGCAAGGCATGTATTGTATTCTTGAATCGAGAATAAAAAGATGGGGTTTTCATCATATTGCTTGAGTTAATTCCTCTACATCATGTCATCTTACTTAATGCGTTACTCCGTTCTTTATGAACTTAATACTCTGGATGCATGCTGGATAGCGGTCTATGTGTGGAGTAATAGTAGTAGATGCAGAATCGTTTCGGTCTACATGACACGGACGTGATGCCTATATTCATGATCATTGCCTTAGATATCGTCATAACTTTGTGCTTTTCTATCAATTGCTCGGCTGTAATTTGTTCACACGCCGTATTATTTGCTTTCTTGAGAGAAGCCTCTAGTGAAACCTATGGCCCCCGGGTCTATTTTCCACGATATAAGTTTCCGATCTACTATTTTGCAATCTTTTAGTTTCCAATCTATAAACCAAAAATACCAAAAATATTTACTTTATCGTTTATCTATCTCTATCAGATCTCACTTTTTCAAGTAATCGTCAAGGGATTGACAACCCCATTATCGCATTGGTGCAAGTTGTTTGATTGTTTGTGCAGGTATTCGGTGATTTGTGCGTTGTCTCCTACTGGATTGATACCTTGGTTCTCAAACTAAGGGAAATACTTATCTCTACTTTACTGCATCACCCTTTCCTCTTCAAGGGAAAAACCAACGCAAGCTCAAGAAGTAGCAAGCAGCACGGCAATGGTGACGTGGGTGGTTTTTACCCAGGTTTGGGACTCTGCGAAGCGTAAAATCCTACTCCTGCTTTGGTGGATTGGATGGAGGACCGTGACAAACACGCAACACTCAAGCCTGGCAAGGTCGCCTCGGGGAGAGCAGCTACGCGCGTATGAGTGTACAAGGGTCTGAATCTTATTCTAGGTCGCCATGGCCCTCCTTTTATAGGCTAAGGGGTTACCACAGTGGCAAATCAGTCATTATACACTGATTAGATAGCCAACAATGCTATCATACCTAACTCTGGCAGTTAGGACAAAGTGCGTTAAATGCACTGCTAGGTGTCACGCTGAGGATGAAGCCCGGCAAGCCTGCTGCGCCGCTCAACCACCCTCTTGTCTATCTTCATGATACGCCTCTGGACGGGTGTCATGCAGGGTGAATCTTCTTCCCAAATGGCTGCCACGTGCCAAATGACAACCACTTAATCACTTGGGGGCTCAACGCCACACTGATAAGTGACTTGCATCGCGGTGTGGTGGAGTGGTGGAGTCTTGGCGGGGGGACTTGCCCTTGGCGGCCCCGACAAGCCTGTCGGGGAAATCTTGGGACTCTTCTTTGGTGAAGCCTCGACCTGAGCAGGCTCGCCTGCCCGACGGTTTTTACTTAGTGATATCTTGTTCCTTTGTCGTGTCTTGATCTTCTTGATCCGCCCTTTGATTTCTCAAAGAGCTATCTCTCCAGCTTGGTCTTGTCTTGTCGCTGTAACCTTGCCCTTGTGACCGTGTACAGTCCAGGCAACATACGCCAGGGTTTGTTGCACCGACACATGTAAGTATGGTCATTGGTGGTGATCCACCCATCATTCTTAGAAATTCAGAGAACACCCACTCAAAGCTCTCAATTGTCTCGTCTCAAACAAGCACACCGGCTAGAATGATACTCTGGAAATGACTGTTGACAAAAACGAACAACCCGAAAGGCATGTCATACAAATTTGTCTTGTATGTTGTATCAAAAGTTAACACGCTGATGCGGCTTGAACTACGTCGGTATTTCCCCAAAGAGGAAGGGATGATGCAGCACAGCTACAGTAGGTATTTCCCTCAGTGATGAGACCAAGGTTATCGAACCAGTAGGAGAACCACGCAACACTATGTAAACAGTACCTGCACACAAAGAACAAATACTTGCAACCCGACGTAAAAGAGGGGTTGTCAATCCCTCCCGGATAAAAAGATAGATAAAATTGTAGTCGATTGGATAAATAGATCTCACGGAAACGCGAGATAAAATAAATAATATAAAATTTCAGCAAGGTATTCTTGGGTTTTTGGATTAATAGATCTGAAAATAAAAGCAAATAAAAATAGATCTTGAAGGCAAATATGATAAATAAGAGACCAGGGGCCATAGATTTCACTAGTGGCTTCTCTCGAGAAAAATAGCATACGGTGGGTAAACAAATTACTATTGGGAAATTGATAGAACTTCAAATAATCATGACGATATCGAGGCAATGATCATATTATAGGCATCACGTCAAAGTAGACCGACTCCTGCCTGCATCTACTACTATTACTCCACACATCAACCGCTATCAAGCGTGCATCTAGTGTATTAAGTTCATGGAAAAACATAGTCATCTACTACTATTACTCCACACATCGACCGCTATCCAGCATGCATCTAGTGTATTAAGTTCATGGAAAAACAAAGTAATGCAATAAGAACGATGACATGATGTAGACAAGATCTATTCATGTAGGAATAGACCCCATCTTGTTATCCTTAATAGCAACGATACATACGTGTCATTTCCCCTTCTGTCACTGGGATTGAGCACCGTAAGATGGAACCCATCACAAAGCACCTCTTCCCATGGCAAGAAAAATCGATCTAGTCGGCCTAACTAAACCAAAGATTCAAAGAAGAAATACGAGGCTATAAGCAATCATGCATATAAGAGATCAAAACTCAAATAACTTTCATGGATAAAATAGATCCGGTCATAAACTCAAAGTTCATCGGATCCCAACAAACACACCGCAAAAAGAGTTACATCAAATAGATCTCCAAGAGACCATTGTATTGAGAATCAAAAGAGAGAGAGGAAGCCATCTAGCTACTAACTACGAACCCGAAGGTCTACAATGAACTACCCACGCATCATCGGAGAGGCACCAATGAGGATGATGAACCCCTCCGTGATGGTGTCTAGATTGGATCTGTGGTTTCTGGAACTTGCGGTGGCTGGAATTGTGTTTCGTCGCCTCCCCTAGGGTTTTTGGAATATTGTGGTATTTATAGAGCAAAGAGGCGGTGCGGGAGGCGACCGAGGTGGGCACAACCCACCAGGGCGCGCCTGGGCCCCCAGGTGCGCCTAGGTGGGTTGTGCTCCCCTCGGAGCCCCCCTCTGGTACTTCCTTGGCCCATCGTGTGTCTTCTGGTAAAAAAATCTCCAAAAAGTTTGGCTTCATTTGGACTCCATTTGGTATTGATTTTCTGCGAAGTAAAAAACAAGCAAAAAACATCAACTGGCACTGGGCACTATGTCAATAGGTCAGTTCCAAAAAATGATATAATGTTGCTATAAAATGATTGTAAAACATCCAAGATTGATAATATAACAGCATGGAACAATCAAAAATTATAGATGCGTTGGAGACGTATCACACGCCTCCAAAAAGGTATACTACAACCTGCTGGTACCACTTGCCCACATCAGGTTCTTAATCCTTCCATCGCCATCAGCTTGAACTCTGTATACAAAGTGGGGATCCTTTGCACCAACTGCAAACACTTCTATAATCTTCCTCACATCATCATCTGATTGCTCCCTATTTATCTTCCCACACAGATTGCACAAAGAACTCTTGGTGAACGGAATGTTATCCATTGATCCAGAGAAGCCTCCTATTTTGTTGTACACTTTTGCAAGGTTCACATTGTTCTACCTCAAGTGCTTTCATCAGATCCCTGTTGTACACGTCAATATGTTTGTGTGATGGTCAGTGGATTGTCTCACCAAAGTTTGGGGAAAGTGAATGATTATGATTATCTCCATGCTCGTAAAAGTCTAATCAGAGCAGGACACTCGCAATGACATGACCTTGTGTTCTCAACACCATCTTTACGCTGTCAAAAATAGCTATGAATTACTTAACAACCAAAGCAGTACCGCGCAGATATGAATTATCCATCACAATCTATCAAAAAAGAAAATTAGCTACCCACCGAGCAGCCGCACACTATCTCCTGCATGCACTTTGTCCTCTCCACATTTAGTCTAATTTAGTCTACTCTTGCCATACCGGATGCCAAAATCTCTTTCCATGAATACAAGTTGTAGAAATCGTTGCCTCTGCAACAGAACCAAATGTAGTACCAACAAGCGGGGTAATCACATTTTCAGTCGGGTTCTCTGCAAACACCTTGCTTTCTCGAAAGCACTAACATGGGTTGGGCATGGTCTTCAGCTGGGGGTGGTTGCATGTATCCTAAGCCTGCAACCACAGGCACATACAACATGAATTCCTAGCTCAACATAGTTATGAGCCTACAGACACAAGCTCGTGTTACTCCGAATTATCTAACTCTCAGGATCAATCAAATTTCAAAGACCAGCATAATAATCACCGATTATTTCTGACTGTACAGGCCAACAAGCAAGCAAACAAATGCACATTCAACATGTTCCTAAATTTCCAGAGAGCAAAATCTACTTGCAACTTCAGAAACAAGAACCTTAGATCTTGTGCACGCAGACAACAATCAACTATCCCTCTTACTTCAAGATTTACTCTCTGAAATTGTACCTTTTTTCACCACAACACTAAAATAAGATGGAATGCAAGCTCGTATAACTTTTGTTGCACCCTGCTGCTCAGGGATTCATCTTCCAAGTTGACAGGTCCGACATCGGCGACGAGCTATCCCTTTTGTTCGCCGACGGTTCGTTCATCGTCAAGATTTGTGTGTCGCCGTTGTCCAGCGCAGCCTGGCTCTCAGTGTAACATCTCAATTCTCAATTTGGATGTTTATAATAGATCATTCATATGCATCCATGATTTATGCATTTTTGCCCCATTTGTTTTATTTGATTTTTGATCCAAGGAACTTTGAGCAACTCAAGGACCAAAAGAGAGAGTTGGAAGTTTCCCTAAAAACCAATTTTGAATTTTTTTCGAAGTTGGGAGTTTGGATCAAATTTGGTTTCACTAAAAAAATCATTTCCATTATATAAAAAATAAAATAAAGAGAGAAGATAAAATGACTTCTTCAAAATCAGAAAATAAAATATTGGAAATTGAATTTGGAACCAAAATATATTTGTTGAGTTTTATTTGCAATTTATTTTATTAGCATAGCAAAAAGTTTATTTTTGAAAATTTGCATTTTAGGCCGGATAAAAGTTCACAAGGTCATATATAAGACCATATTACTATGTGAATTTTCTGGGAATTCTTAGACTTATTTTCATTTGTCTTTTGGTGCTTTAATGCTGCTGTAAAAAAACGTTTAAAAAAAAACGCAGCCCAGCAGGCCCATGCCCAGGCGCTATCTTCTTCTTCCTCTCAACGTTACAGAAACATGTACGCACGCACGCAGGCAGCACCCCACCCCTCTCCTCCTCTCCCTCGCTCCAAAACTGCTCTGAATCGGTTCCCCTCGCCTCCCTCTACCTTTTCCCCTTCACTAGTGCGCCTTAATCCCCCCTCTAATGGCCATTAGAAGCCCAAGTAACAGCCACCATTAACATCATAAAGTCGGCAACGCTCAGCTCATCTCCAGACCTCCCCAACCCCTATATAAAGCACCCCTGGGAGCCCCTCTCACCCCTCGTCCGAAGGCCCCACTTTTTGGAGTTTTTCCCCCTCCCTAACCTCGCCAATTGCTCGCCGGAGTTCGTGAATTCCGGCGACCTCTCACCGTGCGTACAGGAAGCAATCTACAACCACAACTTGTGCAAGTGGTTCAACTAAGCGTCCTCTACATAATTTCGCACACGTCCTTCGCCGAAGCACACCGGAGCCACCTTCTTCCTCGTCTCCGGCGACAATTCCGGTGAGCACCCAGCCAGCGAATCACAGAGCGCCACTTGTCCCTGGCCGATTTTTCTTCTCTTTTTCAGGAATTTTTCCAAATTCAGATTCTTTACCAAATCTTCTTTCTTGTATATCTTTTAGTCTATAGATCCGATTTAGTTGATTCTTTTTCCTACTAGTTCATAGAAATCCCATCTACCCAGAGAACCAAACGAAAAATATTTTTGAAAATTTAAAAATTTGAATTCGAACAGATCTGAATTCAAACCTCGTTAGGCCGTATCTCGAGTTTCCTAACTCCGTTTTAGGTGATTCTTTTTTAAAATCGAAGCTCGTAACGTGTACTTTCTGTTAAAACCAAAACCATTTATTTTTGTTGCTGTAAAAATTACGTTCTATACAGAAACTTTATTTGGTTGTTTTTGAAGTTTTTCGAAGTCCTCTCTTTGTTTTCTTTTCGATTCTTTGCTTGTATGCTTATGTATGTTATTGCTTGTTTACGCTAGATCATCCGGAGTGTGAGGCTTGCTACTACGAATCTTTAGAGTTCAACGATCCTCAGCAAGGCAAGTTCACACTTTGATCATAATTTTCAATACCCAGTTTTTACTATGCATTAGTTTCACCCTCAGAGACAGCATGAGTAGGATTGGGAACATGTGGTTATGCTATGTAGTTCATGTGGTGGGAACCTATGACCTTTGATCACCCCGGGAATATTCTTTATGTCATATATTGTTTAGCCATGCTCGTAGACGGAGATTGGTATGAGTGATTTATGCAAGTTACGAGAGATAATAATTTTGGGACAACATAAGGTGGCAACTTTAATACACATCTGGGTGGATTGTTTGGGGCACCTGGAGAAACCAGTGCTTGCCCAAGGGGAATCCCGGAGTACCCGTGTGATTACCCTAGGTCCGCCACCCAGGCTCAAAGGGATCATAAGATATTTCATGCCTAGAAACTTCCGTGTGCAACCACTAGCCATTATGGGCTCTGGCATAGTTGAGTAAGTTGTGTGACCTCTTTCCGTGGTAGGCTAGCTGATGTAGGGGAAAGTAGGTGTACCGGTCTACCCAGGGTTTGGAGGACATACTTCAGAAAGGCTATGTCTCGATCTTCCGATCATGGAGGTGGTCGAGTCTTGTGGGGAAAAGTGCACAAACCTGTGCAGAGTGTACAAACTAATCATGATTAGCCGTGTCCCCGGTTATTGACAATTTGAGTATCTAGAAGTGAATTATTGGTTGATCTCATCACTCTTTTAATGAAATTATTGGGTTACTAATAACTTGGGAATTTTGGGATTGAGTTGGAGGAACCTTCTCAATAATGGCATTTTAATTTAGTAGTAAAAAAGTTTATTCCTTTGTTGTAGGATAAAATTAGCTTTATGCAAAATTAAATTTAGAGCCTCCACCAGCTAAATTTGCATATAGAGATAGTCTTTTCATTTATTATTATTCTATGGTGTGAAATTGCCAGCATATTCCATGTGCTGACCTACACGGTTGCAACGTCTCATGTTGCAGACTTTTCCGACGAGGATTAAAGGTGCGATAGGTCGTTGTTCTGCACTCAGTTTGCCGTGGAGTTGGATGGACTCATTTACCTTTGAAGCTTCCGCGGTTATTTTTATTTAGATGGCCTTTGGCCATATTATTGTAATAAATACTCTTTTGAGAACCTCGATGTAATAAAGTGTGATTGAACTCTGTTATAATTCCTCGAGTACTGTGTGTGTCAGCATACCGATCCAGGGATGACACTTAAGCACAGAGAGTTCGATCCATTTTGGGTCGGGTCGCTACAAGATGGTATCAGAGCACACGCTGACTGTAGGACGCGGCCACTAGGAAATGGAAAGCCATAGGATTAAAACTCTATTTTACGACTTCCTTAAATATCCGTTGGTCTATACTCTTCTCTATTCATTTCTATCTCTTCTCCACTTCAATAAAATAGTTGTTGAACCCCATCACCAAGTTGCTCGGCCCGATGAGACCATGACCTATGAAGACATCATTGACGAAGAAGAAGAAGCTGGAGTTGACTTTGATTTGAGAAGATTTAGTTCAGACCACCACTACCAAGTTGAGTCCAACGAATGATTGCGGTAGTATGAAGAGATCATATCTCTTGTGGATATGACCTTACCTGTAGGCTTTTGCTTGTGTGGTATGATCTGTGTGAATTGCTTGATTTGAAATTTTCTTGCTATCATAAGCATATGGGTAGTGATTTCTCTCATTGGGCCCTTATTCTATTCTAATTTCTCATCCACTCTAAACCTAACAGATGCCTCTGAGACGTGACCCGGAATTCCCATCGGAACTTACCCAGTTGATCCAGAACCAGAATGCCCTCATGCAGCTACTCATCCAGAATCAGAACCAGAACAACAACAACCCACCGCCACCACCCCCGGTCGACAACCTTACCCGTTTCCTGAGGTTGAACCCACAAGTGTTCTCTAGCAGCACGGAGCCGATCATTGCAGATGACTGGCTTCACAAGATCGGAAGAGAGCTGACCACCGCAGGATGCACTGACGCTGAGAAGGTGCGCTTTGCCGCACATCAACTGGATGGACCAGCAGCCTCGTGGTGGGAGAATTACACCACCACATTCCCCATAGCCAATGTGACTTGGGATCAGTTCCAGCAGGCGTTCCGTACCGCACATGTTTCAGCTGGAGCTATGAGTCTGAAGAAGCGTGAGTTCCGCAACTTACGCCAGGGAAATCGTTCTGTTGGTGGTTATGTGGAGGAATTCAGCAAGTTATCCAGGTATGCTCCCGGAGACGTGGCTGATGATGCCGCTAAGCAGGAGAAATTTCTAGAGGGATTAAACGATGATCTGGGACTTCAGTTGACTATGGCTACCTTTAACAATTATCAAGAGTTGGTCGACAAGGCTCTCATTCTGGAAGGCAAGCAGCAGCAGGTGGAGAATCGTAAGAGGAAGTACGGACAGGGAAAGTACAACTCTGGTGTTCAGCAGAAGCCCCGCTATACCCCGTACTCGGGAAATAATGGATCAGGATCCGGCAATTATGGTGGACACACTCACCATAACCATGGAGGACATTCACATCATGGAGGGAATGGACACAACCATAATGGCCATAGGAATGGCAATGGAGGAAACAACAATCAGCATCACTCCAACCTCGCTACACCGGCAAAGAAGGATCTGAGCCACATTACCTGTTTCAAGTGCGGGGAAACCGGACACTACGCCACTAAATGTTCCGAGGCGAAGAATGGGAACGGTAATGGAAGCTCTGGAGGCAAGAAGCCCAATCCCTTCACCAGAGATCAGGTGAACCATGTCAATGTGGAGGAAGTTTATGACCAGCCTGACGCCGTTGTTGGTAAGTTCTTGATTAATTCATTTACAGCCCTTGTTCTTTTTGACACTGGTGCATCACATTCATTCATATCGCCGTTGTTGGTAAGTTCTTGATTAATTCATTTACAGCCCTTGTTCTTTTTGACACTGGTGCATCACATTCATTCATATCAAGGGGGTTTGTGGATAAGTTTAAGTTGCCGACCATAGCCCTTAAGTCACCTATGTTAGTGAGTTCCCCAGGAGCAGAGTATATGGCCAGTCGGGGATGTTTTCAGTTGCCATTAACCATAGGGAGACATGTTTTCCCCATAGACCTCATCATCCTAGAATCACAAGGATTGGACGTAATTCTAGGCATGGACTGGCTATCCAAGTATGAAGGGAATATTGATTGTGCCCGTAAGTCGATTCTTCTCACCACCCCAGAGGGGAAACGGATCAAGTATGTGTCGAGGCATACACCAAGGAGGACTCAAGTGAATTCTCTTTCGGGAGTTGTTCAGGAGGAAGTACCAGTTGTGAAGGATTATCCTGATGTATTTCCCGAGGAATTGCCCGACATGCCACCGGATCGTGACATAGAGTTTTTGATCGAATTGTTACCAGGCACCGGACCAATATCCAAGAGACCGTACCGGATGCCCGCAAATGATCTGGAGGAAATTAAGAAGCAAATTAAAGAATTATTGGAGAAAGGTTATATTTGACCGAGTTCATCACCTTGGGGAGCCCCAGTGCTTCTAGTTGAGAAGAAGGATGGATCCTTGAGAATGGTTGTAGATTATCGTGCGTTGAATGAGGTGACGATCAAGAACAAGTACCCTCTGCCGATGATCAATGATTTTTTTGACCAGCTACAAGGAGCAAAAGTTTTCTCAAAGATCGATCTTCGATCAAGATATCACCAGCTGAAGATTCGAGAACAGGATATACCCAAGACAGCCTTTACCACGAGATGTGAGCTTTATGAGTACACGGTCATGTCTTTTGGTTTGACTAATGCCCTTGCCTATTTCATGAGTATGATGAATAAGGTATTCATGGAGTTCTTGGATAAGTTTGTTGTGCTATTCATTGATGACATATTGATTTACTCGAAGAATGAAGAAGAACACAAGGAACATTTGCGCTTGGTTCTTGAGAAGCTCAGGGAACATCAGTTATACGCAAAGTTCAGCAAGTGCGAATTCTGGTTGAAGGAAGTTGGATTTCTCGGACATATTATATTAGGAGAAGGGATAGCAGTAGCCCCCTCAAAGGTTGAAGCCGTCACCGAATGGAAGGCACCCACCTCAGTCGGAGAGATTCGCAGTTTTCTTGGACTCGCGGGATATTATCGGAGGTTTATTGAGAATTTCTCCAAGATCGCGAAGCCCATGACAGAGTTATTGAAGAAAGACACCAAGTTTAATTGGACCGAGGAATGTGAGGCTAGTTTTCAGGAGTTGAAGAAACGTTTGGTCACAGCCCTAGTGCTAATTCTTTCGAATATACGCAAGGATTTCCAAGTATATTGCGACGCTTCTCGTCAGGGACTTGGAGGTGTTATTATGCAAGAAGGAAGAGTTGTTTCATATGCCTCACGTCAGCTTCGACCTCATGAGCGGAATTATGCCACGCATGATTTGGAGTTAGCAGCCGTAGTGCACGCACTCAAGACCTGGAGACATTTTCTTATCGGAAATCGTTGTGATGTTTACATGGATCATAAGAGTTTGAAATACATCTTCACGCAGAAGGAGTTGAACCTCAGGCAGAGAAGATGGTTGGAGCTCATAAAGGATTATGATATGAAATTGCACTATCACCCATCAAAGGCCAATGTTGTGGCAGATGCATTGAGCCACAAGAGCTACGTCAATACCCTCACAGCAGGAGGATTACCTCAGGAGTTAATTGATGATCTCAGAGATCTTCGATTGGAGATAGTACCACGAGGTCTTGTTGCCGCAATGGAAATTCAATCCACTTTGTTTGGAAAGATCCGAGAAGCCCAGCAGTTAGACAAACGTATTGCGGAGATAAAGGGAAGGATGAACCAAGGAAAGGCAGAAGGATTTCGTGAGGATGAACATGGAACCTTATGGTTTGAGCAGCGTATTTACGTGCCAAATAACCCAGAGATCGGGAAATTGATTCTTCAGGAGGCTCATGATTCGCCTTATTCAATACACCCGGGCAACACCAAGATGTATTTGGACTTGAAGGAAAGTTTCTGGTGGACAGGTATGAAGAAGGATATTGCCGAGTATGTCGCAGTATGTGACGTATGTCAGAGGGTTAAGGCAGAGCACCAGAAACCAGCAGGATTACTTCAGCCTTTGCCGATACCAAATTGGAAGTGGGACAACCTGGGCATGGACTTCATTACAGGATTACCCAGGACCCGATCAGGCTATGATTCTATTTGGGTAGTGGTTGATCGATTGACTAAGGTAGCTCACTTCATCCCCGTGAAAACCACATATACAAGTGCTAAGTTGGCCAAGATATACATGACCAGGATCGTATGTCTGCATGGAGTTCCGAGGACCATCATATAAGATAGAGGAACACAATTTACCTCAAAGTTTTGGCATCAATTACACGAAACTTTGGGTACCAGGCTGGAGTTCAGTACAGCTTTTCATCCGCAGACAGATGGGCAGACCGAGAGAGTGAGTCAGATTCTGGAGGACATGTTGAGAGCTTGCGCGCTAGATTATGGATCTAGTTGGGATGATAACTTGCCTTACGCAGAGTTCTCATATAACAACAGCTATCAAGCTAGTTTGAAAATGGCCCCTTTCGAAGCTTTGTACGGAAGGAGGTGCAGGACACCATTGATGTGGGATGAAATTGGAGACCGTAAATTATTCGGACCAGATTTAATTAGAGATTCAGAGGAGAAAGTCAAGCTGATCCGCGACAGACTCAAGATAGCCCAATCCAGACAGAAGAGTTATGCTGATACTAAACGCAAGGAGGTAACCTATGAAGTCGGAGATAGAGCATATCTTCGTGTGTCTCCACTTCGAGGAGTTAAACAATTCGGAGTCAAAGGAAAGTTAGCACCATGGTTTGTGGGGCCGTACAGAGTTTTAGAACGCATGGGTGAAGTTGCCTACAAGTTGGAATTACCAGATGCCTTGTCAGGAGTTCATGATGTGTTTCACGTTTCCCAGTTGAATAAGTGCCATGCGGAGATGGTCGATATTCCTTTGAGAGATACAGTGCCACTGGAAGCCATATAGTTGGATAGTGATCTGACCTATGAGGAGAAGCCCATCAAGATTCTCAAGACTGCAAGCAGGGTTACCCGCAGCAGGGTCATCAAGTTTTGCAAGGTTCAATGGAGTCATCATACTAAGGAAGAAGCCAGCTGGGAACGAGAAGAAGACCTCCGACAGGACCACCCACACCTTTTTGCTAGCCAACCCGAATCTCGAGGGCGAGATTCATCTTAAGGGGGGTAGGTTGTAACATCCCAATTTTCAATTTGGATGTTTATAATAGATCATTCATATGCATCCATGATTTATGCATTTTTGCCCCATTTGTTTTATTTGATTTTTGATCCAAGGAACTTTGAGCAACTCAAGGACCAAAAGAGAGAGTTGGAAGTTTCCCTAAAAATCAATTTTGAATTTTTTTCGAAGTTGGGAGTTTGGATCAAATTTGGTTTCACCAAAAAAATCATTTCCATTATATCAAAAATAAAATAAAGAGAGAAGATAAAATGACTTCTTCATAATCAGAAAATAAAATATTGGAAATTGAATTTGGAACCAAAATATATTTGTTGAGTTTTATTTGCAATTTATTTTATTAGCATAGCAAAAAGTTTATTTTTTTAAACTTGCATTTTAGGCCGGATAAAAGTTCACAAGGTCATATATAAGACCATATTACTATGTGAATTTTCTGGGAATTCTTAGACTTATTTTATTTTGTCTTTTGGTGCTTTAATTCTGCTGTAAAAAAACGTTTAAAAAAACGCAGCCCAGCAGGCCCATGCCCAGGCGCTATCTTCTTCTTCCTCTCAACGTTACAGAAACATGTACGCACCCAGGCAGGCAGCACCCCACCCTAGCGCCCCACCCCTCCCCTCCTCTCCCTCGCTCCAAAACCTCTCTGAATCGGTTCCCCTCGCCTCCCTCTACCTTTTCCCCTTCACTAGTGCACCTTAATTCCCCCTCTAATGGCCATTAGAAGCCCAAGTAACAGCCACCATTAACATCATAAAGTCGGCAACCCTCAGCTCATCTCCAGACCTTCCCAAGCCCTATATAAAGCACCCCTGGGAGCCCCTCTCACCCCTCGTCCGAAGTCCCCTCTTTTTGGAGTTTTCACCCCTCCCTAACCTCGCCAATTGCTCGCCGGAGTTCGTGAATTCCGGTGACCTCTCACCGTGCGTACAGGAAGCAATCTACAACCACAACTTGTGCAAGTGGTTCAACTCATCGTCCTCTACATCGTTTCGCACACGTCCTTCGCCGAAGCACACCGGAGCCACCTTCTTCCTCGTCTCCGGCGACAAGTCTGGTGAGCACCCAGCCAGCGAATCACAGAGCGCCACTTGTCCCTGGCCGTTTTTTTCCTCTTTTTCAGGAATGTTTCCAAATTCAGATTCTTTACCAAATCTTCTTTCTTGTATATTTTTAGTCTATAGATCCGATTTAGTTGATTCTTTTTCCTAATAGTTCATGGAAATCCCATCTATCCAGAGAACCAAACGAAAAATATTTTTGAAAATTTTAAAAATTTGAATTCAAACAGATCTGAATTCAAACTTCGTTAGGCCGTATCTCGAGTTTCGTAACTCCGTTTTAGGTGGTTCTTTTTGCAAATCGAAGCTCGTGTGTACTTTCTGTTAAAACCAAAACCATTTATTTTTGTTGCTGTAAAAATTACATTCTGTACAGAAACTTTATTTGGTTGTTTTTGAAGTTTTCCGAAATCCTCTCTTTGTTTTCTTTTTGATACTTTGCTTGTATGCTTATGTATGTTATTGCTTGTTTACGCTAGATCATCCGGAGTGCGAGGCTTGCTACTACGAATATTTAGAGTTCAACGATCGTCAGCAAGGCAAGTTCACACTTTGATCATAATTTTCAATACCCAGTTTTTACTATGCATTAGTTTCACCCTCAGAGACTGCATGAGTAGGATGGGGACATGTGGTTATGCTATGTAGTTCATGTGGTAGGAACCTATGACCTTTGATCACTCCGGGAATATTCGTTATGTCATATATTGCTTAGCCATGCTCGTAGACGGGGATTGGTATGAGTGATCCATGCAAGTTGTGAGAGATAATAATTTTGGGACAACATAAGGTGGCAACTTTAATACATATCTGGGTGGATTGTTTGGGGCACCTGGAGAAACCAGTGCTTGCCCAAGGGGAATCCCGGAGTACCCGTGTGATTACCCTAGGCCCGCCACCCAGGCTCAAAGGGATCATAAGATATTTCATGCCTAGAAACTTCTGTGTGCAACCACAAGCCATTATGGGCTCTGGCATAGTTGAGTAAGTTGTGTGACCTCTTTCCGTGGTAGACTAGCTGATGTAGGGGAAAGTAGGTGTACCGGTCTACCCAGGGTTTGGAGGAAATACTTCAGAAATGCTGCGTCTCGATCTTCCGATCATGGAGGTGGTCGAGTCTTGTGGGGAAAAGTGCACAATCCTCTGCAGAGTGTACAAACTAATCATGATTAGCCGTGTCCCCGGTTATGGACAATTTGAGTATCTAGAAGTGAATTATTGGTTGATCTCATCACTCTTTTAATGAAATTATTGGGTTACTAATAACTTGGGAATTTTGGGATTGAGTTGGAGGAACCTTCTCAATAATGGCATTTTAATTTAGTAGTAAAAAAGTTTATTCCTTTGTTGTAGGATAAAATTAGCTTTATGCAAAATTAAACTTAGAGCCTCCACCAGCTAAATTTGCATATAGAGATAGTCTTTTCATTTATTATTATTCTATAGTGTGAAATTGCCAGCATATTCCATGTGCTGACCTACACGACTGCAACGTCTCATATTGCAGACTTTTCTGACGAGGATTAAAGGTGCGATAGGTCGTTGTTCTGCACTCAGTTTGCCGTGGAGTTGGATGGACTCATTTACCTTTGAAGCTTCCGCAGTTATTTTTATTTAGATGGCCTTTGGCCATATTATTGTAATAAATACTCTTTTGAGAACCTCGATGTAATAAAGTGTGATTGAACTCTGTTATAATTCCTCGAGTACTGTGTGTGTCAGCATACCGATCCAGGGATGACACTTAAGCACAGAGACTTTGATCCATTTTTGGTTGGGTCGCTACACTCAGCCTACTGGGACACATCCATAGACGCCCGCTCCAACATGGGGAGCACCTCCAAATCGCGGATCCAAGTGACAACCGTGGTCACCTGAGGCGGCACCAAGCTTTCCCCCAACCTCCTCTAGCACATTGGATCTGAAACTTGGAGTTGGTAAACCAAAAAACTGGGTCAGGTAAGCCAGAGGGACAAATATGGAGGCGACATCATTGTGAGAAGCTAGAAATCCAAAGGTCAGTACTAGACATCAGAGTACTGATGTTTGCATCCTATCAGACTAGTCGTAGACCGTCGGATTAGTAGCAAGCTAAGCGTCCGATTTGCAAGTTAGACCCACACATAGAGGAGGGTGCATGTGGTTAGTTTGGATATGCATTAATAGCGATTTGTTTCCATGATGCTTCCGTAAATCACGCCAATCCAGTTTTAATTGTACATGCGTGGAATTAGCCCCCAAATTAAGCTCATCGCTCCTGGTCTTCATCACGGTTTGCTTTGGAAGCAAATAAAAAAATAAAAAAATTGAGGGTCTTCGGAAGCAAATTTTATTTCCACTACTATTCAAACTTGCTTCTGGTTTATATGTGTTATTTAAATATTTTGCTTCCACGGTGAAAGTTGCTTCCATTGACTAGTGAATTGGCTTCCTTGAAGAATCAAATTTGCTGTGATTTGATAGAAACTTGTACTTATATATTGTTCCTTTTTTCAATTACAAACATCAAAAAAATTGCTTGCATCGAATAGATAATTGTTTTTAACCAATAAGACCTTTTTGTAGAAGAGAACCATGAACATGAGGATACATGCTCGAAACACAACAAGGATGTATGGGAATAAGTTATAAAATTGTGCTCAGTTTGCTTTCACTGGGAGCAAATTATGCTTCCATAGTTCCGTGCACATACAATTTAAATTGAATACAAGCTCAGACAAACTGGTAATTGCTCCTACTAGCTTCGTACTTGATGTTGTACGGGATGTGACAATGTGGCCATCAAGTCGCTGTATCTGGCGTAGCTCCTCAAGACGCACATTATTCTGGCGCACGATCAAGTCAGCAGTCATCTTTCGTCGGCTTGAAGAAGTCACTCGTCCATGCAGTGGTGCTTCAAACATAAGTAAATTTAGCTTCTGATGAGTTAGTGCTTCCAACACCGTCAAAATCACCCCCGATTGCTTGAAGCAAATCACCGTCCAACAGAAGCAATAAAAGGTTCGATTGGAAGCATATAAGCAAGGTATGTTTGGCGAGCTAGTGTGGAAAAACAACAATATGTTGGAAGCATATAATTCGGCATTTTGAAGCAATAATAAAGTAGAACGGAAGCAAACATTACATAAACTAGCAAATGGATTGGGAATCGTGTCATCCTAATTTTGTTAAGTATGGAAGCACAGTGTTAAAGTGACGACGAAGATAGCACCCGAGGACAGATATAGAACGAAAAATAAATATGGAAGGAGGCATCAACAGTTTAATATGTATGCATTACTGTTAGATTGGAAAAAGATAAATAATGAAGTGTTTTTAAAAAAGACAAATAAAAATCCCCAGGCAGACTAGAAAGAAATATAAAAAATTAGGTTGCACGACTATAATTGTATATGTACATGACAAGCATGCAACAAGCACCTAGGTAGCATGAATGCTAAGCAATGATCTTTACTGGAAGCATGAATGTTTTGAAGCAATGCTTTGAATGAAAATACTAATTACACAGTTGAAAATATATGCATCAAAAACTAGAATGAACTGGCTTGAAGCATCTGTACATATGAAGCTTCTAGGAAGCATGACAAAGGATTGACATTCCATATCCATACATAGCAAAGCCCCTATAGTGAATTCAACTATGCAATATTATGTGGGAGCATGAACAGTTTTGATTCTTATAACTAGGAGAAGCAAAAATAAAATAAGATTAAGTACTAGCAATCAAGGAAGCTTGGATCCGAAACTATACAAGCACATGAATCGAGATGTTGGAAGCTCCATTTGCAGTATGCATGACAATAAGAGACATGACATAGAACATCAGCTATATACATAGGAGCTCGGTTGGAAGCATAAAATAATGAAGCTTGAAGCAAATTAGTGTTGTGGCTGGCAAAGGGATGGATGTTTTGTGTCACCAACATACAAATTGATATATATAAAAAATATAACCTATAGAAGCAAATTGTATAGAGTTCAAGAGCATCTATATTGCGCTTTAGATGTTGCACAACAAAGAAGCATGAATATGGTACTTTGGGAACATAACTAGTCTTGGATGGAAGCATGGAAAATTCATAGTGTAACGGAAACTAATAATCTAATATTACTGTCAAGATTGTGATGCATATTATTGTGATGTGTGTACCGAATTAACCAAAATTCATAGATGATATAGTGACAAATACATGTCGTATAGACCCTAATATGAACAGAAGAATCAAGATTAGAGGACTAAATACCTTGGTCTCATTGCTGCATGCAAGGGAGGCGAGTGAATCTGTCGGCGTTCTGGAAACGGGGGTCCCCAGACTTGCCTGCCTGTGGTCCACGGCGTGGCTCTGCTAGCAGGCCCGTACATCCCATCTTCATCAACAAGGCATCCAAGACCCTCGCGAGGGGCCAAGCCTCGCGAGGTGGACGACGAAAGACCTCCCCAGGAGCGGCTTCACCAGGCTGGCTCACGAGGGGCGGAGAGATCAAGGAAAGGCAAACCTCGCGAGGTTCTCGTGACGTGAGCCGTGACGACCGAGACCAGGCGGGCGCCAGCGCGCGCAGTGTCCTTGTTTCCTCTTTGGTGCTAAGGAGGCAAGCGCGGGCGCAGAGTACCGAGGCGTCAAGCAAAGGTTTCCATATCAGTGCAACGAGACCAAGACCAGCAGGACGACAAGACGAAGGTCACCGTGGAGCCCAAGGCGGCGTCACCACAAGAGCCTTTTGCAGGCGAAGACTGCTTTTGTCAGGATAATCTGTACTAGCTGTCCCCTTTCAAATTGGCCGTTGTTGGCTCCCTTCCTGCTCTATAGTTGGGGAGAGGACCAGGGCCTCTATAGATAGGGCTAGCCACCACAGTAGGAGGCATCGAATCCTCACCTACACAAGTTGGCCAAACACAAGAACACCTCAACCTCAGGAGGCAGTTCTTCCCCTTTGTACTGTTCATCCTCAGCCCAAGAGGCAATCCACCACCACCACACTAGAGTAGGGTATTACACCACAACGATGGCCCGAACCAGTATAAATCTTGTGTCCCTTGTGTTGTGAGTTCGTCGAGCTAGTCCGTGAGATCTTAGCAAAACTAGGAAGTGGATCGGTAGTGGGAAACCTTCGTGCACACCCCAGTGTTCGAACCTTGAGGGTTTTGCCGGAACCCGTGATCCGACATTTGGCGCGCCAGGTAGGGGTGCGCCGAAGCTTCCCTTCCGTCGCTCCGCGTTCCGTTGCTTCATCGTCTCCATGGCGGACGCGCGCCCTCACCGCCCGCGTTGCTCAGATGGCTCCCGTCGGCGGGCCACCCCGTCGTTCTGCATCGCCTGCCGCCAACGCCGCCACCAGCCCGGCGGGGAACAAGCAGCAAGCATCCTCGCTGCACCCCTCGGTGCGGCGGGACGGCCGCACCGCCACTCCATCGCTGACCCCGGCTGGTTCGTCATCCCACGCTCGTCGCGCTCCCGTGGACGCGCAGGCTACTCTGTGCATGGCGCGCGAGCTCCTACGCTACCGCCTCGTCGACGACCTCTACGAGGACTGGCTCGACCGCATCGCCGAGCTTGTAAGCGCCGCAGGGGGCTCCCCTATGCCGTCCCTCTCGTTGCCTCGCCCTCTGCCAGCCACGGGCGGCGTGGCCCATGGAGCGCCTCCACCACCTCTGCTCCAAGACGGAGTCTTGGCGCCAAGGCGAGCGGCCCCACGGCGCGACCTGCCGCGTCCGGCGCCCGCGCAAGAAGAAAGAAGCTACCAAGAGGTCCCACAGCCACGAGAAAATGCCCCCGCGCTCCCTGCACCCCCACGGCAAGACCGCGTGCCGCCTGCGGTGGCGGTGCACGGACCCCATCAAGAACAAGTTCTCCACCAGCGTCGAGTCCCTGTGACCACGGCAGGCTGCCGCACCTTCACCCCTGAGCTGTGTAGCGTCGCCTGGCCTGGCAAGTTCAAGCCGGATCTGCCTCCTCGCTACGACGGCACCCCCGACCCCGCGGAGTTCCTGCAGCTCTACGAGCTGAGCATCGAGGCGGCTAACGGCGACGAGAAAGTGATTGCGAACTGGTTCCCCATGGCTCTCAAGGATGGCGCCCGCTCCTGGCTCCTGAACCTGCCTCCAGGCTCGATCTCCTCCTGGGACGAGATGTGCGACCGTTTCGTTGCCAACTTCCAGGGCACTCGCGACCGCCCGCCGGCCGCGGGTAACCTGCGCCGCGTCAAGCAACAACCAGGAGAGACCCTCCAGAAGTACATCCAGCGCTTCAACAACGTTCAGCTCAAGATTCCCAAGGTGACGGACGAGGCCATTATCTCCGCGTTCTTTGATGGCGTCCGCGACGTCAAGATGAAGGAGGAGCTCGCCATCCACGAGGAGTTGTGCATGTCTCTGGAGCTGTTCAACCTGGCGACCAAGTGCGCAAGAGCTGAGGAGGGGTGCCTCTCCCTTCTCAAGCTCCCGGCTGCGGACCGAGAGGAGAAAAAAGCCAAGGCCAAGGACGTGAAGTGTAAGGGAGCAGCCGTGCTCGCGGCGGAGCCGGACACGTAGCGCGGCAGGGACCAGTCCAAGTCATCCAAGAGCAGCCGACCGTTCTGCGCCTTCCATAACCTGCGTAGCCACAACACCAGCGACTGTCAGGAGCTCAGAGCCATTCGAGAGGGATGCTTCGGTCGACACCCCGAGCGCAACGACCGGGGTTACGGACGAGAAGGAGGACGTGGTGGCGGACGCTGGGATGACCATGGCCCACGCCAAGAGTGGCGCGACGGGACTCATGAGGACCGTTGGCAGGATCAGCCTCACCAGGGCGCCTGGAGGGATCAGCCGCGTGAGGATCGTCCTCAGGGCAACGCCGGTCTTCCTCCACTACCACCACCACCAAGAAGGAACGACGACCACCATCAAGATGAGGGGGCTGGGGGCTTACAGGAGCCGCGTGCTATCGCCTGCATCTTGGGCAGAGCTCAAGCCCCAGCCTCGCAGTGTATCTTCAAGCAGTTTGCTCGCGAGGTGAATGCAGTCCTCCCCAAGCTCGAGGCCACGCACCCGCTCAGATGGTCCAAGTGCCCCATCACGTTCAGTTCGGCAGATCAGCTCAAGTGCGCAGCTACCGCTGGCGCCCTCCCAATGCTTTGTTCACCAGTCATCAGCAACGTGCAAGTTACCAAGACCCTCATCGATGGCGGCGCAGGGCTCAATGTCCTGTCCGTCGACACGTTCAACAACCTCCAAGTGCCCTACAACCAGCTTCAGCCTACCAAGCCTTTCTCAGGAGTAACCGACCGTTCCACCACACCGATAGGGTAGGTCCGCCTCCCTGTCACCTTCGGAGAACGCAACAACTACCACACCGAGCTCATCGACTTCGACGTCGCCTACATCCACCTGCCATATAATGCGATCCTCGGGTACCCAGGCCTGGCCAAGTTCATGGCTGTGACCCATCACGGCTACAATGTCCTCAAGATGCCGGGAAGCGGCAGAATCATCACAGTCCTGTGCGAAGAAAGAGATGCAGTGTGCTCCCTCGAGCGCGCCTTCCAAGCTGCAGCAATCGATGACCCCGATAGCAAGGGCGAGCGCCCTCCTGAGGCCACCCCCAAGAAGAAGAAGCAGATGCACCGTGCAGGGCCTCAGGCAAGCGGCACCTCGTCAGGATCGGCGCCCGCACCTGGGGCGCCTCCCTCCATCGCATAGGAAAGCGCGCCCAGCGCCCCTCTCGGGCAGGGCTCGGGGGCTCTCTTTTGGAGGGCCTCAGACTTTGCCAACATCACGAGGGAGGCGCTTGGGCACCACTTGGAAGCATGCTTCATGGCACGTTTCCCTCAGGAGGATACAGGGCGAGGAGCGCCCACTGCTCAGGAGTTCATCACCAAGACCACTCGGGAACTGCAAGACGCAAGAGCCATGCGCGGCGGCTGCCGCGCACCAGGCGCAGCTCCCCATCCAGGCGAGGATGCCGGGCTGCACGCCTGCATCGACGTCCCAGGGCTAAACAGGGCCGCGTCTCAGGAGCTTTTCTGGCCTTCGCGCGTGGGACGCTGCGAGGGCCCACCTCACAGCTACGTTCGCATGCCTTTTGGCCTGCCGAGCGTGGCGTCCGCCTATCAGCGCAACCTGGGGCGCGCCCTGGTGACTCAGGAGGCCGGGCATCACGCCGTCCTGGCGGAGATGGAGACGGTCCTCAAGGAACCACCAGGACCCCCAGAGACTCCCGAGGCTCAGGGCCCCGGTGGCTCGTGAGGAGCAACCCCTTCGCCGTGTACCTTTAGCTGCCTCAACTCTCCTTCATCAACAGAATCAGGCGACATTTTCCAAGTTTATTTAGCTGGGAGCGCCCTCAGGGCTGCATCATTCCCAGGTCACGCGGGTCCGTCCCTGTGGCATGTATCCCTTTTATGTCTTTAGCTTACCTCGCTGGGAGCGCCCCTCGGGCTGCATCATCCCCAAGCCGCTCGGGCCTGACCCAGTGGCATGTATCTTCCCTGCATTTACTTAAGCTTGTTGCTTCCATGCTTAATCTACTTATGACTACCACTTGTTCGATCGTCACCCACCACGGGGGCTACTCACGCTGGCACGTCGCTTGTGCACGGGTCCGTCCCTGCAACGTCGACAAACCTGAGCGGCTGAGCTCTGGCTTGCGGCACACCCCGTGCACGTCACCTCACCAGGCCTTCAGTTCCTTCATTCCCTCGCGAAGCAACCAGTGGCAGACCGGCAACCATTGGGGCAAACTGTGTTTCTCCTTGTGCTAGCTTGCAGGAATCTCCTGAGGATAACAGCAGGTGGCGCCACGAGCTCCCTCTTCGCCCATGCAGTCCGCTTGCACGTTAAAAGGGGGGCTCCTGAGCATCGCGACTCAGGAGCTCCTACTGGCTCTCCAGCCCTCACCCCCTGGCCTTGACCACGGCACGCGACCTGGCATACCAGCGGCGACTGAGCTCACTCGAGGGCCGGGAACTGAGGACGTAGAGCATAAAAGAGAGCATGGAGAAGAGGGGGACGCTCGTATGGGCCTGACCTAGCTATGCTGCGGACGCCTACGCACGAACCTGGCGCATCACGAGGAATCGACTCCGGACCGTCAAGATAAGTCCCGTGCACAGATCGGCTAAATCGCTAAGGCCTAGGAACCACATTAGCTGCAGCCCTACCGCGGCAGCGTCACCTCCCTTTCTTACCTTTCGACGACGCTTGAGCGCTAAAGGGGACCTCCTGAGCATCGCGCCTCAGGAGCTATTACTGAACCTCGGTCCGCTCACCTCCTGGCCTTGACCACGGCACGCGACCTGGCATACCAGCGACTGCTGCAGCTTGCTTGGGGACCGGGACCTGTCAGCGTAGAGCAACAAGCCGTCACGAGGTTGGAAAGGGGAGACCGAGCCTAAACAGGACATGCGTTCGCAAATTTTCATAACAAGGATAATATCAACAAAAGACATTACAGACCCTTTGCACGCCCCCACGGGGTACTTCTTGATTCCTCGCGGGGAACAAAAGACGAGAACTTAGGGGAATCCTATCTACACACCCCCGCGGCCGACGTCATCATCAACAGTGGGCCACGGGAGGCCGGAGCCAACCCCATCCAGATCAGCGACGGCGGCGGCTGGACGCCGCAGCCTTGCTCCGGGCGCGGCGGGAGCTTGGGGGCACGTAGCTGTCGTCGCTCGTCTCCAGAGTCTCGTAGAGCTCAGGAGAACCACTGGACTCCCAAGAGTCGCTGCTGCTGGAGGAGCCGCAGGCGGGGCGCGCATTGTCCTGGCGCTCCCCTCCATGGCAGCACTCCAAGCGGCGGCCCTCCGCATCGGAGACCTTGAAGGACAGCGTGGAGGCGCCATCATAATCAAAGTGGATCGCGAGGGCACCCTCAGCGCGGCAAACCCGCGCATCCTCACCCCAGGCGCAGGTCATGAAGATCTTGCTGGAGGAAACCACTTCAACCTTTGCTCCGGTCGCCGGAGCGTCGCAGTCAGCATGCTGCAACCAGAGCTCGAGGGGTCCCCTCAGTGGCATCACGTCGGAGAAGAACCGCGGGAAGCGGATCCAAGTGCTCGGGGGCATCGCCGCCCACAGCACAAGCTCGCGCGAGGAGTCTGTGGCATGGACTCCAGGGGCGGCGACGCGCGCCGCGACGGTACGACAACCATGGCCACGGAGGGCGCGCCGACGCTCGTCGCCTCTCCCTCCTGAGCCCCCGGCTTGGGCGTACAGGGGTAGCGGATACCCAGGAGGAGGCCGCTCGCACCAAGGCCTCGTCACCACCTGCACCGCCGCCGCATCACGGCGGTGAACCGGCCTCTTCTTCGGCGGAAGCGGCGCCGGCCCGTCGAGGGGAATCTTTCCTTTCTCCCCAGCAGAAAACCTTTGGATGGGCGCCATCGGTGTCAGCGGTGGAGCAGAGGAGGAAGAAGCAAGCGGAATGGGAAGAAATGGCGACGGGGGCTCTGCCGCCGCTCCACATTTATAGCAGGAGAAGGCTAACCAGCGCCCCCCACGATCACAGGTAATGATGGTTTTCCTTGCATGTCGCAGGGACTTGTCAAGTCGGGCAGTTGCCGAGGTAGCATGGGGAAGCAGAAACGCCCACGTCCTATCAACCACCACGCGTCGACCGAGGCCGTAGGCTATTGGGGCCCGCGGCGCTCCGCACTTGACCATTGGCTTCGCCTCGAAGCCAAGCCCGAGCGCGCCTTGGGCCCGGGGGCTACTGTCGGCGTTCTGGGAATGAGGGTCCCCAGACTTGCCTGCCTGCGGCCCACGGCGTGGCTCTGCTAGTAGGCCCGTACGGCCCATCTTCATCAACAAGGCATCCAAGACCCTCGCGAGGGGCCAAGCCTCACGAGGCGGACGACGAAAGACCTCCTGAGGAGCGGCTTCACCAGGCTGGCTCGCGAGGGGCGGAGAGATCAAGGCAAGGCAAACCTCGCGAGGTTCTCATGACGTGAGCCATGACGACCGAGACCAGGCGGGCGCCAGCGCGCGCAGTGTCCTTGTTTCCTCTTTGGTGCTAAGGAGGCAAGCGCAGGCGCAGAGTACCGAGGCATCAAGCAAAGGTTTCCATATCAGTGCAACAAGACCAAGACGAGCAGGACGACAAGACGGAGGTCACCATGGAGCCCAAGGGGGCATCACCACCAGAGCCTTTTGCAGGCGAAGACTGCTTTTGTCAGGATAAGCTGTACTAGCTGTCCCCTTTCAAATTGGCCGTTGTTGGCTCCCTTCCCGCTCAATATTTGGGGAGAGGACCAGGGCCTCTATAAATAGGGCTAGCCACCACAGTAGGAGGCATCGAATCCTCACCCACACAAGTTGGCCAAACACAAGAACACCTCAACCTCAGGAGGCAGTTCTTCCCCTTTGTACTGTTCATCCTCAGCCCAAGAGGCAATCCACCACCACCACACTAGAGTAGGATATTACACCACAATGGTGGCCCGAACCAGTATAAATCTTGTGTCCCTTGTGTTGTGAGTTCGTCGAGCTAGTCCGTGAGATCTTAGCAAAACTAGGACGTGGATCGGTAGTGGGAAACCTTCATGCGCACCCCAGTGTTCGAACCTTGAGGGTTTTGCCAGAACCCGTGATCCGACAGAATCATGTGTTGTTCTTCGCATGCTCCCTTCGTTCCTCAACCAAGACGACGCTGCCACGGTGGACCAGAGGACTGGCCGTGGCCGAACCTAGTGCAGGTGACCAGCAGGGCGATGGGGGTTGGCAGCTCGCTCGTGCACGTTGTGGATATTGCCAGGCACAGCCCCCGGATGGGACGGCGAACTGGCGCATTGGATCTCACGGCCGCTGCGGGGTGGCTGGTTCATGGCGGTGAGATCTTGGCGACAAGGGGAGGAGACATGGGGACGAGGGTCGGGTGGGGTGATTAAGGAAGGTAAGATTAATGAGGGAGATATTATAGGTGGGACGTGGCAACAAATCAACTGGGTTTGGAAACACATCACGGATTTATGAAAGCAATCTCAGCCGTGTGATGAGAAAACATCAACATTTCATGATTGTTCTGACTAATGCGTTCTTCCAGACTTCTGATAAGAAGTGTTTCCCAAATCCAAATACCCCGCCGATCGCTTGCATCACAGACTCCTTGCTGCCTCACCGCCGGTGCTCGCTGCCTCTATCCAGCAGTCCTCAGCCCACAAATGCCATGCCCTAGCCGAGAAGACTGTCGGCACTGTATTCAATTCATGTCTGGAATCATCTCACGAAAAGTGAACTTCCAGAGCCACGGATCAGACGGAAGCCCTGTTCTCTGTTCCATGGCTCACCTTGTTTGCGGGCAACAACTGTCCCCCCTTCGCCAGATCCGTCCACTAAATCAGCATGCAATGGCCCACCACCCACGCACAATCACATCCGGTAATTCGCTACATGACACGATTTCTTCTGTTTCTTACACAGCCGTATATAATAATTTCACAGATCCAAAAGCCCTTCAGGACGGCCTAGATAATGGCCTCATATGAGCTCGCGCTGAATTACTCCATGTTCGATTAGCCAGGCTTATCTGGGGTTGTGGAAATAAGATGTGCTCTATCTAGCTTATTTTAGAAACCCAATCTAAAAAAGAAAATATTATAAGCCTATTAGTTAACCCTTATTTAGCAATTGCGTGTGGGAAGGGTCTTTGTCTTGCATGATCTACTCCTACATAACATTGTGAACGCAACAGATTCGAAGTAGGTGGCGCATAATATACTAAAAGGGAGTGGACAAAGCTACGAACAAGTTATTTCTGAAAGCATAGATCATTAGAGTTCAATTGCATGTTTTGTTTTGAGGGAAGAGCTTCGAACTATGAAGCACACACATTAGCTAGATTCTCTCATTTTAAGGGTCAAGGACGTCAATCTTGGCTAGGCCAACCCCGTGACCCGGTTTGTGTCCTGTTTCATATAAACTTTGAGTAATAAAGTTTGGTCTTTCCAAACACAAAAAGTTAACACTTAATTAGTAGTCTTCTAAAATAAATTTTTAAGCCGAGCTTCTAAAGTAAGTTGGGCAGAGGGTACCTTATATCCACGGCCCTAAATAAGCCACAAAAGAACCGACCCTGATTCTTTTTCCTCTAAAAATGTTATTGTGGTTTGTTGCTTTGGGTTGATTTTATCCTTGGGTTTCGATTATGTTCTAGCGATTTTTTTATCCATGCCTCGTGTTGGGCTGCTCACACTATATTTGATTTATTGGAGCATCTACACCAGAGTTGAAGCTGGATGGCGAAAAGGAAGAAACCACCAGATCCGCCTTTTACACATCGGCGACTCATCGTTCCCATCCTCCTCGATAAGAATTGCGGCGGTAATGACCATTGCCCCTCGCCTGCCTCTCGCCACCCTCACGACAACCCCGCAGTCGCAGGTGTCGGTAGCGGCGGCTGTGATGCTTGCACCCGTGAAACGGGACGCTCCTGTGGTGGTTGATACGTCTCCAACGTATCTATAATTTTTTTATTGTTCCATGCTATATTATATTCTGTTTTGGATGTTTAATGGGATTTATTATACACTTTTATATTATTTTTGGGACTAACCTATTAACCGGAGGCCCAGCCCAAATTGCTGTTTTTTTGCCTATTTCAGTGTTTCGCAGAAAAAGAATATCAAATAGTGTACGATGATTAGTATGTTACACATATGTTTCCTTATGTGAACATGTGTGTGAATTTACAATATGGATAGTTAATATGCAAATGCCTTCTGGACATCGGTCACACGCTTAAACTCAATGAACTGTGTACGATACTAATACTTTCCATGAAAATTTATGAACTTGGGTAACAGCATTTGAGTAACGTATATATAGTGGTTACACTATTCGACAAAAGGAGGATCTTCGTAACATGGTTTTGACAACCATATGGTCCATATCTACATACTTAACATAGTAACAACTATCACATTTTAAGAGGCTAAGGGCCAACAACCATATGGTCCATATCTACATACTTAACATATATAGTAACAGCTAGCACATTTTAAGAGGCTGAGGGCCAACAACCACAACTATTCACTGGAAGCAGCTTGATCACGGCGACTCGGCATCTCGTCAATGAAAAGGAAGAGCCCTCCTGTGCCTTGGTAGAGCAGGAGTAGAACAGTGTCTCCAATTTTCCAATATGGATGCATTGCCACGAGAAGCGAGAACTTGTTAATTTGAATGGTTCCATTTTTGCGGGAAATGCAGTACCTTGCAATCACTTTGGCGTTATTAGCAGGCACAAGTGTAATTCGACCACGTCGGGAAATCGATCCAGGAATGGCTACAGGGGGCAATTTCTGTTGACATGTAGAATAAAAAACAATTGTAACATATCGTTGAAGATATATATAGTTTATGAGCATCAACATTAAAATAAGACTTTTTACCAGCGCTTTGTGCACACAATTGGTCTTGTTCAGTGTGTGCACCATAGGTCTAATTAATCCCATCCAAAATCCAGCGTTCATACGCTGTGCTATCTCTGTCAGATTATCAACAAAGTTTATGACATGCTTCAGGTCCTTCCAGTGAAATTTGGTACGCTTAGTAACATACAGATCGTTCACTATGCATCCAACATATCCTGCTTAAAAGGTGGAAAGGTATTATTTATTCAGAACATGGTAGAATAATATATAGTGCGCATAAATTGGTAAACATAATTTCTTACTGCCTAGGAACAGAGTCAGAATATGATATCACAATTGGTTGCTTAAATAGTGATCAATTGGTTGCTTAAATAGTAATATGACAGCATGGAGAAAGTTGAAAGGACACTAAGCTCGATCAGACTTTGATCGGCTGATGACGTTGGGGAAGTAAACATCCATGTTAATTAGACCAGGCTGTGGTGCACGCACTAGAATTTTATTGCCAGCTTTCAGTTCATAACACTTAGACATTTTTCTCCAAAGGTCCGCATTAAAATAGGAGTGACCATCTTTATCAAGTTTTACGCTAACCGTCATTGTAAATCCATGTTGCGTTGTCAGTATGACATCTTGGGAGTCATCAGCAAAGTAAAGCCCAAGATTTCCTTCTACTCCTGTTCTCGCAAAGCAAGGGATGTATTGCTTGAAATAAAATTAAGATCGTAAATTAGGTATATTGAAATAATCGAGCAAGATGCAAATATGGGAGTAACTGATAGAACATATCCATATATATATGCAAGCAAAGTACAAAAATATAGAATTAAAAATAGATAATGTAACAAAGATTTGATGCAAATATATAGATAATGTAGCAACAGACAGTATGTGTTCACAAATTTAGGCCATGCCGACCGTGGTAGGTTGAGATTGAACATATCGAGCGCTCCCTGAAGTCATCCGGAATGGTGAGATAGAACTTCATTTCCGACTGGCCACGACCACAGTTGCCCGATTTGTGCTCGCACTGTGCACATATGAATGAACACCCACGAATCAGCTAGAACAAAAATGATTCCACGGTGATTTCCGCCAGTTGATTAACAGCGATGGACGAACTGCGATAAGAGGTGAGTAAATATTTTGCTAATTAAGTTGATTACCTTCTCCATGAGAAAAATCCCCGGCCCAATCCCGCAGAAAACCCCAGTCAACCAGAGTCTAGAATGTCGGTGCAGATAGGCGGCGGAAAGTGGTGGAGGCGAAATCCGGTGTCGTTTGGAGCACGACCTACGGCCGCCGCCAACAGCTGTCGAGCTTAGGGTGCAGAGTTGCGGAGGAGTCCGCAGCGAGTGAGTGGGGACGAAGTGGGCGAGGGTTTTCTTTTCCTTTTGCATGTGTGAGTGAACACATACGGTTCGCAGAGGCGACAGAGATGAATCGTGTGCGATAGTAAATCACCGAGATTGAATGGGAATCCAAATTTCCTTTGTCTTTCATCCATGAGTTTTTTTCTACGATGAACATAAACCCTGCTAATCGTCGTGTTCAAATTTGACACTTTTCCGGGTTCATTTACAATATTTAGGGGATTATGTGCATTTTGTAGGCATTAATGCACGTAATTCAAATTCAGACAATTGGTGCATGAAAGGGTGCACAAGAATGGTCTGGAAAAACCATACTCGTGGTATTTAGTAATTACTCAAGCCTTTTACAAGGAATGGGCAGAGATTTCAATGGTGTCAACCACAAACGCGTCATTTACTGGGTTATCAACTATAGAACAATGAAATATGTGCTTGAAAAACATGACGGCTGGCATGGTGCCATGGTATGGCCTCATCGTGCCCTGGTTAAAAGCTGAGAAGGTTTGATTTATGCCATCATGCACGCCCTTCATAAATCGAACCATCACCGAGGAAGTTCAATTCTTTCGAGAGGGAAATCACCAAGATTGAAGGGGAATCCAAATTTCCGTCCTAGTTTGTCTTTCAGTTTTTTTCCAACGATCAACATACCGCCTAAAATGAAACGTGTTCAAATTTGACATTTTTCCAAACTCATTTACCATATTTAGGGGATTGTGTGCATTTTCTAGGCATTAATTATGCACATAATTCAAATTCGAACAATCGGTGCATGAAAAGGTGCACAAGAACGGTTTGGAAAACCATGCTCGTGCTATACAAAAATGAAACACATGGTTGGAAAACATGACGCCTGGTGTGGCGCCATGGTATGGCCTCACCATGCCCTGGTAAAAATTGGATAATGTTTTCCTTATGTCGTGATGCGCGCCTTTCATAAAACGAACCATCATCCGAGGAAGTTTCATGGTTTCGAGGGGGAAATCACCAAGATTGAAGGGGGTCCAAATTTCCTTTGTCCTTTGTCCACGAGCTTTTTTCTATTATGAGCATACAACCTGCAAATCACTGTGTTCAAATTTGGGACTTTTCTGGGTTCATTTGCCATATTTAGGGGATTATGTGCATTTCCTAGGCATTAATGCGCATAATTCAAGTTCAAACAACCGATGCATGAAAGGGTCCACAAGAACGGCCTAGAAAACCATGCTCGTGCCATTTAGTAAATTCACATGCCTTTTACAAGGAATGGGCAGATATTTGGATGAAATGTGTGGCAATAGTCAACCACAAATGTTTGTTTGTTGGGTTTTCAACTATAGAAAAATGAAATAAATGCTTAAAAAACATGACGCCTGGCATGGTGCCATGGTATGACCTCACCATGCCCTGGTAAAAATTTGAGAAGGTTTGGCTTATGTCGTCATGCACGCCCTTCATAAATCGAACCATCACCGAGGAAGTTCCATGCTTTCGAGAGGGAAAATCCCCAAGATTCAAGGGGAATCCTGATACGTCTCCAACGTATCTATAATTTTTGATTGTTCGATGCTATTATATTATCTGTTTTGGATGTTTAATGGGCTTTATTATACACTTTTATATTATTTTTGGGACTAACCTACTAACCCAAGGCCCAGTGCAAATTGATGTTTTTTTTGCCTATTTCAGCGTTTCACAAAAAAGGAATATCAAATGGAATGAAACCTTCGGGAGAGTGATTTTCAGAACAAACGTGATCCAGAGGACTTGGAGTGGACGTCAAGAAACCAACAAGAAGGCCACGAGGCAGGGAGGCACGCCTGCCCTCCCTAGGCGCGGCCCCACCCTCGTGGGCCCCTCGTAGCTCCACCGACCTACTTCTTCCTCCTATATATACCCATATACCCCGAAAACATCCAAGAGCACCACGAAACCCTATTTCCACCGTCGCAACCTTCTATACCCGTGAGATCCCATCTTGGGGCCTCTTCCGGTGCTCCGCCGGAGGGGGAATCGATCACGGAGGGCTTCTACATCAACACCATAGCCTCTCCGATGATGTGTGAGTAGTTTACCACAGACCTTCGGGTCCATAGTTATTAGCTAGATGGCTTCTTCTCTCTCTTCGGATCTCAATACAAAGTTCTCCTCGATCTTCTTGGAGATCTATTCGATGTAACTCTTTTTGCGGTGTGTTTGTCGAGATCCGATGAATTGTGGGTTTATGATCAAGATTATCTATGAACAATATTTGAATCTTCTCTGAATTCTTTTATGTATGATTTGTTATCTTTGCAAATCTCTTCGAATTATCAGTTTGGTTTGGCCTACTAGATTGATCTTTATTGCAATGGGAGAAGTGCTTAGCTTTGGGTTCAATCTTGCGGTGTCCTTTCCCAGTGACAGCACGGGCAGCAAGGCACGTATTGTATTGTTGCCATCGAGGATAAAAAGATGGGGTTTATATCATATTGCTTGAGTTTATCCCTCTACATCATGTCATCTTGCTTAATGTGTTACTCCGTCCTTATGAACTTAATACTCTAGATGCATGCTGGGTAGCGGTCGATGTGTGGAGTAATAGTAGTAGATGCAGAATCGTTTCGGTCTACTTGTCGCGGACGTGATGCATATATACATGATCATGCCTAGATATTCTCATAATTATGCACTTTTCTATCAATTGCTCGACAGTAATTTGTTCACCCACCGTAATATTTATGCTATCTTGAGAAGGCACTAGTGAAACCTATGGCCCCCGGGTCTATTTGCCATCATATTAATCTCCCGTCAGCTAGCTATCTCTGTCGCCGTTTATTTTGCAATCTTTACTTCCAATCTTTATCATAAAAATACCAAAAATATTATCTTATCATCTCTATCAGATCTCACTTTTGCAAGTGGCCGTGAAGGGATTGACAACCCCTTTATCGCGTTGGTTGCAAGGTTCTTATTTGTTTGTGTAGGTACGAGGGACTTGCGTGTGGCCTCCTACTGGATTGATACCTTGGTTCTCAAAAACTGAGGGAAATACTTATGCTACTTTGTTGCATCACCCTTTCCTCTTCAAGGGAAAACCAACGCATGCTCAAGAGGTAGCAAGAAGGATTTCTGGCGCCGTTGCCGGGGAGTCTACGCACAAGTCAAGACATACCAAGTACCCATCACAAACTCTTATCCCTCGCATTACATTATTTGCCATTTGCCTCTCGTTTTCCTCTCCCCCACTTCACCTTTGCCTTTTCTTCGCCTTCTTCCCATATGTATTTTTGTTTGTGTTTCCACGTGCTTTCTATTTGCTTGCATCTTTGCTTGCTAAAAATCTATTGATATCGATCCACTTAAAGTGTTCTACTTGGATCATCTTCGATCCTTAAGCGCTCGTGCTGAAACCCCAACTAGCCTAGTTGATGGGAAATCTTTAGATGAGCATGCTCATTTTGTGCGTCACCGTTTGTCTGAAAAAGGGACATTCTTATGGGATCAAATAAACAGATTGTTGTGTTATGCTTGGAATCTTTGTGAAATTTATGATTTTACTTGTTGCTCTAAGAACCCTAAAAAACACCTCCCCTACCTATGTGAGTTTAATGATAATGAAATATTATCTTCTTATGCAAAGGGTGTTTATAGTTACTATGATATCTAACAACTTGAAGAATTTGTCGTTTTTAAGGGTGCTCATGAAGTTGCTTCTTTGATTGAAAGTATGATATTACTTTCCACAGATCTGAAAATTCCGACATACTTAAATATTGCGATGAAAACTATGCCCATAATGTCTATGTCCAAGAATTTATTGAAAGAGTGACCATTGCTTTGGAAGAAAATAATGATATGCATGAATCTATAGATAATTATGATTCTGATGATTTGATTGAAATATCCCTTGATGAACATGATGCTTGCTATTCTTGTGGCCATGATGCCAATATTTATGAAGATGAATTTGCTATAGTTCCTTATGTCAAACATGAGATCGTTGCTATTGCACCCATACTTGATAATTCCTTCGATGAAAAGCATGATTGCAATGATTTTACTATAAATTCTCTTGATGTCAATTGTGCTAATGCAAAACCCTAAGCTTGGGGATGCTAGTTTTGCTATGCCTACTACTTGTTGCAATGATCATGATTGGGGTGATTCTTCTTATGATCTTGAAAATTTATTTAAGCCCCATGATGAATATGAGATTGATAATAGTGTTTGCAATAATATTGAAAGTGGGTTTGGAAGAGTGTCAACTTTAGATCCCACGTATTTGGAGAATATTCAATCTTATGATATTTTTGATAAAAGTGGGTTTGGAGAGGTCATGACTTTAGTTAATGTTATTCCCACTATTTTGGAAGAGTGTCAACTTTGCATACATGTGGATCATGTAGAGAAAATTTTATGTGATAGCTATATTATTGAATTTGAATATGATCCCACATGTAATTATTATGAGAGAGGAAAATATGGTTGGAGAAATTTTCATGTTACTAAATCACCTCTCGTTATGTTGAGATTGCTATTGTTTCTCACTTCTTCCTTGCATATGCCAGTATTTGCTTGTCTCGATAATTTGTTTGCCTATAAGATGCCTATGCATAGGAAGTATGTTAGACTTAGATGTGTTTTTCACATGCTATATGATGCTCTCTTTGTGCTTCAATTCTTTTCTTTCATGTGAGCATCATCGAAATTATCAATGCCTAGCTAGGGGCGTTAAACGATAGCGCTTGTTGGGAGGCAACCCAATTTTCTTTTTGTTTCTTGCTTTTTGGTTCTGATTAGTAATAAATCTTTGATCTAGCCTCTGGTTAGATGTGGTTTTATGTTTTAATTAGTGTTTGTGCCAAGTAGAACCAATAGGATCTTCTTGGGTGATATAGTTGTTTGATCTTGCTGAAAAAGACAGAAACTTTGCGCTCATGAATATAATTGTTAAAATTCACCAGAACGTGATAAAATACCAATTATTTTCGCAGTAGATCAGTACACAAATTGTACAGGTTGTCCTAGTTTTTCAGGATTTTTGGAATTCCATAAATATGCGAACAAATCTGATTGCTACAGACTGTTCTGTTTTTGACAGATTCTGTTTTTCGTGTGTTGTTTGCTTATTTTGATGAATCTATGGCTAGTATTGGAGGTTATGAACCATAGAGAAGTTGGAATACAGTAGGTGTAACACCAATATAAATAAATAATGAGTTCATTACAGTACCTTAAGGTGGTGGTTTGTTTTATTTCGCTAACGGAGCTCATGAGATTTTCTGTTGAGATTTGTGTTGTGAAGTTTTCAAGTTTTTGGTGGCAAGAGCCTAAGCTTGGGTATTCCCAAGGCACCCCAAGGTAAAATACAAGGACAACCAAGAGCCTAAGCTTGGGGATGCCCCGGAAGGCATCCCCTCTTTTGTCTTCGTCCATCGGTAACTTTACTTGATGCTATATTTTTATTCACCACATGATATGTGTTTTGCTTGGAGCGTCTTGTATGATTTGAGTCTTTAATTTTTAGTTCACCACAATCATCCTTGCTGTACACACCTTTTGGAGAGACACACATGAATCGGAATTTATTAGAATACTCTATGTGCTTCACTTATATCTTTTGAGCTAAATAATTTTGCTCTAGTGCTTCACTTATATCTTTTAGAGACGGTGGTGGTTTTATTTTATAGAAATTATTGATCTATCATGCTTCACTTATATTATTTTGAGAGTCTTTTAGAACAGCATGGTAATTTGCTTTGGCTATAAAATTAGTCCTAGTATAATAGGCATCCAAGATGGATATACTAAAAACTTTCATATAAGTGCATTGAATACTAAGAGAAGTTTGATACTTGATGATTGTTTTGAGATATGGAGATAGTGATATTAAAGTTGTGCTAGTTCAGTAGTTGTGAATTTGAGAAATACTTGTGTTGAAGTTTGCAAGTCCCGTAGCATGCACGTATGGTAAACGTTGTGTAACAAATTTGAAACATGAGGTGTTCTTTGATTGTCTTCCTTATGAGTGGCGGTCGAGGACGAGAGATGGTCTTTTCCTACCAATCTATCCCCCTAGGAGCATGCGCGTAGTGCTTGGTTTTTGATGACTTGTAGATTTTTGCAATAAGTATGTGAGTTCTTTATGACTAATGTTGAGTCCATGGATTATACGCACTCTCACCTTTCCATCATTGCTAGCCTCTTCGGTACCGTGCATTGCCCTTTCTCACCTTGAGAGTTGGTGCAAACTTCGCCGGTGCATCCAAACCCCGTGATATGATACGCTCTATCACACATAAACCTCCTTATATCTTCCTCAAAACAGCCACCATACCTACCTATTATGGCATTTCCATAGCCATTCCGAGATATATTGCCATGCAACTTTCCACCGTTCCGTTTATTATGACGTGCTTCATCATTGTCATATTTCCTTGCATGATCATGTAGTTGACATCGTATTTGTGGCAAAGCCACCATGCATATTATTTCATACATGTCACTCTTGATTCATTGCCCATCCCGGTACACCGCCGGAGGCATTCATATAGAGTCATATTTTGTTCTAGTATCGAGTTGTAACCATTGAGTTGTAAATAAATAGAAGTGTGATGATCATCATTAATAGAGCATTGTCCCAAATAAAAAAAGAAGAAAGGCCAAAAAAAGAAGGCCCAAAAAAAGAAATAAAAAGGGACAATGCTACTATCCTTTTTCCACACTTGTGCTTCAAAGTAGCACCATGATCTTTATGATAGAGAGTCTCTTGTTTTGTCATTTTCATATACTAGTGGGAATTTTTCATTATAGAACTTGGCTTGTATATTCCAACAATGGGCTTCCTCAAATGCCCTAGGTCTTCGTGAGCAAGCAAGTTGGATGCACACCCACTTAGTTTCTTTTGTTGAGCTTTCATACATTTATAGCTCTAGTGCATTTGTTGCATGGCAATCCCTACTCCTTGCCTTGACATCAATTGATGGGCATCTCCCTAGCCCGTTGATTAGCCGCGTCAATGTGAGACTTTCTCCTTTTTTGTCTTCTCCACATAACCCCCATCTTTATATTCTATTCCACCCATAGTGATATATCCATGGCTCACGCTCATGTATTGCGTGAAAGTTGAAAAAAGTTTGAGATTACTAAAGTATGAAACAATTGCTTGGCTTGTCATCGGGGTTGTGCATGATGAGAGCATTCTTCTGTGAGAAAAATGGAGCATGACCAAACTATATGATTTTGTAGGGATGAACTTTCTTTGGCCATGATATTTTGAGAAGACATAATTGCTTAGTTTGTATGCTTGAAGTATTATTATTTTTATGTCAGTATTAAACTTTTATCTTCAATCTTTCGGATCTGAACATTCATGCCACAATAAATAAAATTACATTGAAGAATATGCTAGGTAGCATTCCACATCAAAAATTTTGTTTTTATCATTTACCTACTCGAGGACGAGCAGGAATTAAGCTTGGGGATGCTTGATACGTCTCCAACGTATCTATAATTTTTTATTGTTCCATGCTATTATATTATCTGTTTTGGATGTTTAATGGGCTTTATTATACACTTTTATATTATTTTTGGGACTAACCTACTAACCCAAGGCCTAGTGCAAATTGCTGTTTTTTTTGCCTATTTCAGTGTTTCGCAGAAAAGGAATATCAAACGGAATCCAAACGGAATGAAACCTTCGGGAGAGTGATTTTCGGAACAAACGTGATCCAGAGGACTTGGAGTGGACGTCAAGTAATAAACGAGGAGGCCACGAGGTAGGGAGGCGCGCCTGCCCCCCCTAGGCGCGCCCCCCACCCTCGTGGGCCCCTCGCAGCTCCACCGACCTACTTCTTCCTCCTATATATACCCATATACCCCGAAAACATCCAGGAGCACCACGAAACCCTATTTCCACCGCCGCAACCTTCTGTACCCGTGAGATCCCATCTTGGGGCCTTTTCCGGTGCTCCGCCGGAGGGGGAATCGATCACGGAGGGCTTCTACATCAACACTATAGCCTCTCCGATGATGTGTGAGTAGTTTACCACAGACCTTCGGGTCCATAGTTATTAGCTAGATGGCTTCTTCTCTCTCTTTGGATCTCAATACAAAGTTCTCCTCGATCTTCTTGGAGATCTATTTGATGTAACTCTTTTTGCGCTGTGTTTGTCGAGATCCGGTGAATTGTGGGTTTATGATCAAGATTATCTATGAACAATATTTGAATCTTCTTTGAAATCTTTTATGTATGATTTGTTATCTTTGCAAATCTCTTCGAATTATCAGTTTGGTTTGGCCTACTAGATTGATCTTTCTTGCAATGGGATAAGTGCTTAGCTTTGGGTTCAATCTTGCGGTGTCCTTTCCTAGTGACAGCAGGGGCAGCAAGGCACGTATTGTATTGTTGCCATCGAGGATAAAAAGATGGGGTTTATATCATATTGCTTGAGTTTATCCCTCTACATCATGTCATCTTGCTTAATGCGTTACTCCGTTCTTATGAACTTAATACTCTAGATGCGTGCTGGATAGCGGTCGATGTGTGGAGTAATAGTAGTAGATGCAGAATCGTTTCGGTCTACTTGTCGTGGACGTGATGCCTATATACATGATCATGCCTAGATATTCTCATAATTATGCACTTTTCTATCAATTGCTCGACAGTAATTTGTTCACCCACCATAATATTTATGCTATCTTGAGAGAAGCCACTAGTGAAACCTATGGCCCCCGGGTCTATTTTCCATCATATTAACCTCATGTCAACTAGCTATCTCTGTCACTGTTTATTTTGCAATCTTTACTTTCAATCTTTATCATAAAAATACCAAAAATATTATCTTATCATCTCTATCAGATCTCACTTTTGCAAGTGGCCGTGAAGGGATTGACAACCCCTTTATCGCGTTGGTTGCAAGGTTCTTAGTTGTTTGTGTAGGTATGAGGGACTTGCGTGTGGTCTCCTACTGGATTGATACCTTGGTTCTCAAAAACTGAGGGAAATACTTACGCTACTTTGCTGCATCACCCTTTCCTCTTCAAGGGAAAACCAACGCATGCTCAAGAGGTAGCAAATCCTAATTTCCGTCGTAGTTTGTCATTAAGTTTTTTTCCAACGATCAACATATTGCCTCAAATGCAACGTGTTCAAATTTGACATTTTCCCGGGCTCATTTACAATATTTAGGGTATTATGTGCATTTTCTAGGCATTAATGGACATAATTCAAATTCAAACAATCGGTGCATGAAAAGGTGCACAAGAACGGTCTGGAAAACCATGCTCGTGTTATTTAGCACATTCTCATGCCTTTTACAAGGAATGGGTAGATATTTCAAGGAAATGTATGGCAGTAGTCAACCATAAATGCGTCGTTTACTCGGTTAACAACTATACAAAAAATGAAGCACATGGTTGGAAAACATGACGCTTGGCTTGGTGCCATGGTATGGCCTCACCATGCCCTGGTAAAAATTGGAGAATGTTTTCCTTATGTCATGATGCGCACCTTTCATAAATCGAACCATCACCGAAGAAGTTTCATGGTTTCAAGGTGGAAATCACCAAGATTGAAGGGGGGTCCAAATTTACTTTGTCCTTTGTCCACGAGTTTTTTTCTACGATGAACATACAACCTGCAAATCACCGTGTTCAAATTTGGCACTTTTCCGGGTTCATTTTCCATATTTAGGGGATTATGTGCATTTCCTAGGCATTAATGCGCATAATTCAAGTTCAAACAATCGATGCATGAAAGGGTCCACAAGAACGGCCTAGAAAACCATGCTCGTGCCACTTAGTAAATTCTCATGCCTTTTACAAGGAATGGACAGATATTTCGATGAAATGTGTGGCAATAGTCAACCACAAATGCAGACTAAGGCATAGCCTAGTGGTGGGAAGGGGCTGATGCCTTCCCACCCACCCAGGTTCAAGGCATGGTACTTGCAATTTGGGGTTGTTGCACCAATTATACTGTAGGGGGTTCCCTTACAGTCTTTCTGTCAAAAAAAATAGTCAACCACAAATGTTTGTTTGTTGGGTTTTCAACTATAAAAAATGAAATAAATGCTTAAAAAACATGATGCCTGGCATGGTGCTATGGTATGACCTCACCATGCCTTGGTAAAAATTTGAGAAGGTTTGGCTTATGTTGTCATGCACGCCCTTCATAAATCGAACCATCACCGAGGAAGTTCCATGCTTTCGAAAGGGAAATCCTCAAGATTGAAGGGGAATCCAAATTTTCTTCGTTCTTTGCCCTGGAGTTTTTTTTCTACGATGAACATACACCCTGCAAATCACCGTGTTCAAATTTGGCATTTTTCCGGGCTCATTTACCATATTTAGGGGATTATGTGCATTTTCTAGGCATTTAGCGCATATAAATCCAATCCAGCTACAGGTGCACGGGTGTGATGTGAGGGATGTGGATTGCCGTTCGATCGTGGCGCATCCAACGGTGCACACGCGTGATCCGCGTGGCTGGGGTTCCGGCCAATCATAAAGCAACACACAATAGGCTCAGCGCACACTGTTTCCGGAAGCGATGGAGATGAACCGTGTGCGATAATGAACGAGCAAAATTGTAAGGGAAACCAAATTTCTGTTGTCGTTTGTGGTTGAGCTCTTGAATACCACCGCACTGTACGGCTGCCCGGCCCCTCCGTCCCAGAGCTCTCTCCAGGCGTCGTCCATGGCACCGTGGCGCACAATAACTGGTAAGGAAGCGATGGCATCCTGCTACGCCGTGTTCCTCGCTGCCCGCGACCGCACACATGGTAAGGAAATGATGGCGTCTCGCCGCGCCGAGTTCATCGCCGCCGCCGGCCAGACAGTTACATGGGCGGACTTTGAGGCTGCCATGGCCGAATGGGTGGTGGATCTAGAGGTGGCCAAAGCCGCACAGAAGGAGCGGAAAAGGCAGAAAGCAGTCAAGAAAAGAGAGTCCCGCCGCCGCAAGAAAAAAGAGGCCGCACGCCGTGGTGAGGAGAGCTTGGCGGAGATCGAAGCACGGTGGGCTGCCGCCTACAAGGCCGGGAAGGAGAACGCCGGCGTGTGGCCAGCATGCCCTGATGGCAGCATGTGAGAAGTAGTTTAAGTTTGTAGTATTAGAGCAAATTACCAGTAGTACTTTAAGTTTGTAGTATTAACGTACAATGTCGATAAGAGCATCCTTTGAGGGCTTTGAGCGTTGATTAGCATGTGTGCCCGTGTGCGTTTTTTGCGTTAATCATTAGAAGATCACAAAACACACGGTTTCTATGCCGTACCCGTCTGTGTTTTTTGCGTTAATGACCCATAAGTCAGTTACCTGTGCGATATTTCCTAATAAACCAGGCGTACCATTGACCGAAAAAAATCAAGTACACGTGTACATTTTTTTGGAGACGGGATCTGCCAACTTTCTTTTTTCTCGCACACGAGTATTTTACGCGCTTCGTCTCCGTTGTGTGTTTCCCCCGCCCAAGTTTCAAATTTCGCACCGAAATTTTCATTAGGCGCGCGATTTCAGAATTTATTCCTCCAACCACATCCCCTTCCCCTCAGTATCCCCCCTCCCTCGCGCCTCCCCCTACCGGCATCTCAAACCGCCGCCGCCGCAACCACAGCTTCAACCACATCTACGTTCTGCTCGGATCCAGTCAGGTAAGCCACCGATCTCTATCATGTCCCCAGCCTGATTCCTTAAATGGCGCCTGCGAAACATCCTTATGCCTCCAAATTGAAGGAAATATGCCCTAGAGGCAATAATAAAGTTGTTATTTATATTTCCTTATATCATGATAAATGTTTATTATTCATGCTAGAATTGTATTAACCGGAAACTTAGTACATGTGTGAATACATAGACAAACAGAGTGTCACTAGTATGCCTCTACTTGACTAGCTCATTGAATCAAAGATGGTTAAGTTTCCTAGCCATAGACATGAGTTGTTATTTGATTACCGGGATCACATCATTAGAGAATGATGTGATTGACTTGACCCATTCCGTTAACTTAGCATACGATCGTTTAGTATATTGCTATTGCTTTCTTCATGACTTATACATGTTCCTATGACTATGAGATTATGCAACTCCCGAATACCGGAGGAACACTTCGTGTGCTACCAAATGTCACAACGTAACTGGGTGATTATAAAGGTGCTCTACAGGTGTCTCTGATGGTACTTGTTGAGTTGGCATAGATCGAGATTACGATTTGTCACTCTGATTGTCGGAGAGGTATCTCTGGGCCCTCTCGGTAATGCACATCACTACAAGCCTTGCAAGCAATGCAACTAATGAGTTAGTTGCGGGATGATGTATTACGGTACGAGTAAAGAGACTTGCCGGTAACGAGATTGAACTAGGTATTAAGATACCGACGATCGGATCTCGGGCAAGTAACATACCGATGACAAAGGGAACAGTGTATGTTGTTATGCAGTTTGACCGATAAAGATCTTCGTAGAATATGTAGGAGCCAATATGATCATCCAGGTTCCGCTATTTGTTATTGATCGGAAACGAGTCTCGGTCATGTCTACATAGTTCTCGAACCCGTAGGGTCCGCACGCTTAACGTTCGGTGACGATCGGTAATATGAGTTTATGTGTTTTGATGTACCGAAGGTAGTTCGGAGTCCCGGATATGATCACGGACATGACGAGGAGTCTCGAAATGGTCGAGACATAAAGATTGATATATTGGAAGCCTATATTTGGACATCGAAATAGTTCCGGGTGAAATCGGGATTTTACCGGAGTGCCGGGGGGTTACCGGAACCCCCCGGGGGTTAATGGGCCTTGTTGGGCCCTAGTGGAGAGAGAGAGGGGCCGGCCAGGGCAGGCCGCGCGCCCCCTCCCCTTGAGTCCGAATAGGACAAGGAAGGGGGGCGCCCCCCTTGCCTTTCCCCTCTCCCACTCCTTCCTTCCCCCTCCTAGTGGGACTAGGAAAGGGGAGTCCTACTCCCACTAGGAGGAGGACTCCTCCTGGCGCGCCCTCCTAGGGCTGGCCTCCCTCCCCCTTGCTCCTTTATATACAGGGGCAGGGGGCACCCCATGGACACACAAGTTGATCAGTTGATCATTTAGCCGTGTGCGGTGCGCCCCTCCACCATAATCCACCTTGGTCATATCGTAGCGGTGCTTAGGCGAAGCCCTGCGTCGGTAGCATCATCATCACCGTCATCAGGCCATCGTGCTGACAGAAATCTCCCTTGAAGCTCTGCTGGATCGGAGTTCGTGGGACGTCACCGAGCTGAACGTGTGCTGAACTCGGAGGTGCCATGCGTTCGGTACTTGGATTGGTCGGATTGTGAGGACGTACGACTACATCAACCGCGTTCTCATAGCACTTCTGCTTACGGTCTACGAGGGTACATGGACAACACTCTCCCCTCTCGTTGCTATGCATCACCATGATCTTGCATGTGCGTAGGAATTTTTTTTTAATTACTACGTTCCCCAACAGTGCCATCCGAGCCAGGTTTATGCGTAGATGTTATATGCACGAGTAGAACACAAGTGAGTTGTGGGCGATACAAGTCATACTGCTTACCAGCACGTCATACTTTGATTCGGCGGTATTGTTGGATGAAGCGGCCCGGTCCGACATTACGCGTACGCTTACGCGAGACTGGTTCTACCGACGTGCTTTGCACACAGGTGGCTGGCGGGTGTCAGCTTCTCCAACTTTAGTTGAATCGAGTGTGGCTACGCCCGGTCCTTGTGAAGGTTAAAACACCACATACTTGACGAAATATCGTTGTGGTTTTGATGCGTAGGTAAGAACGGTTCTTGCTCAGCCCGTAACAGCCACGTAAAACTTGCAACAACAAAGTAGAGGACGTCCAACTTGTTTTTGCAAGGCATGTTGTGATGTGATGTGGTCAAGACATGATGCTAAATTTTATTGTATGAGATGATCATGTTTTGTAACCGAGTTATCGGCAACTGGCAGGAGCCATATGGTTGTCGCTTTATTGTATGAAATGCAATTGCCATGTAATTGCTTTACTTTATCACTAAGCGGTAGCGATAGTCGTAGAAGCAATAGTTGGCGAGACGACAATGATGCTACGATGCAGATCAAGGTGTCGCGCCGGTGATGATGGTGATCATGACGGTGCTTTGGAGATGGAAGATCAAAGGCACAAGATGATGATGGCCATATCATATCACTTATATTGATTGCATGTGATGTTTATCTTTTATTCATCTTATTTTGCTTAGTTCGACGGTAGCATTATAAGATGATCTCTCACTAAATTTCAAGGTATTAGTGTTCTCCCTGAGTATGCACTGTTGCGGAAGTTCGTTGTGCCGAGACACCACGTGATGATCGGGTGTGATAAGCTCTACGTTCACATACAACGGGTGCAAGCCAGTTTTGCACATGCAGAATACTCGGGTTAAACTTGACGAGCCTAGCATATGCAGATATGGCCTCGGAACACTGAGACCAAAAGGTCGAGCGTGAATCATATAGTAGATATGATCAACATAGTGATGTTCACCATTGAAAACTACTCCATCTCACGTGATGATCGGACATGGTTTAGTTGATATGGATCACGTGATCACTTAGATGATTAGAGGGATGTCTATCTAAGTGGGAGTTCTTAAGTAATTTGATTAATTGAACTTTAATTTATCATGAACTTAGTACCTGATAGTATTTTGCATGTCTATGTTGTTGTAGATAGATGGCCCGTGATGTTGTTCCGTTGAATTTTAATGCGTTCCTTGAGAAAGCAAAGTTGAAAGATGATGGTAGCAATTACACGGACTGGGTCCGTAACTTGAGGATTATCCTCATTGCTGCACAGAAGAATTACGTCCTGGAAGCACCGCTAGGTGCCAAACCCGCTGCAGGAGCAACGCCAGATGTTATGAACGTCTGGCAGAGCAAAGCTGATGACTACTCAATAGTTCAGTGTGCCATGCTTTACGGCTTAGAACCGGGACTTCAACGACGTTTTGAACGTCATGGAGCATATGAGATGTTCCAGGAGTTGAAGTTAATATTTCAAGCAAATGCCCGGATTGAGAGACATGAAGTCTCCAATAAGTTCTACAGCTGCAAGATGGAGGAGAATAGTTATGTCAGTGAGCATACACTCAAAATGTCTGGGTATAACAATCACTTGATTCAACTGGGAGTTAATCTTCCGGATGCTAGTGTCATTAACAGAATTCTTCAATCACTGCCACCAAGCTACAAGAGCTTCGTGATGAACTATAACAAGCAAGGGATGGATAAGACAATTCCCGAGCTCTTTGCAATGCTAAAGGCTGCGGAGGTAGAAAGCAAGAAGGAGCATCAAGTGTTGATGGTCAACAAGACCACCAGTTTGAAGAAAAAGGGTAAAGGGAAGAAGGGGAACTTCAAGAAGAACGGCAAGCAAGTTGCTGCTCAAGTGAAGAAGCCCAAGTCTGGACCTAAGCCGGAGACTGAGTGCTTCTACTGCAAAGGAACTGGTCACTGGAAGCGGAACTGCCCCAAGTATTTGGCGGATAAGAAGGATGGCAAGGTGAACAAAGGTATATGTGATATACATGTTATTGATGTGTACCTTACTAATGCTCGTAGTAGCACCTGGGTATTTGATACTGGTTCTGTTGCTAATATTTGCAACTCGAAACAGGGACTATAGATTAAGGGAAGATTGGCTAAGGACGAGGTCATGATGTGGGTGGGAAATGGTTCCAAAGTCGATGTGATCGCGGTCGGCACGCTACCTCTACATCTACCTTCGGGATTAGTTTTAGACCTGAATAATTGTTATTTGGTGCCAGCGTTGAGCATGAACATTATATCTGGATCTTGTTTGATGCGAGACGGTTATTCATTTAAATCCGAGAATAATGGTTGTTCTATTTATATGAGTAATATCTTTTATGGTCATGCACCCTTGAAGAGTGGTCTATTTTTATTGAATCTGGATTGTGGTGATACACATATTCATAATATTGAAGCTAAAAGATGCAAAGTTGATAATGATAGTGCAACATATTTGTGGCACGGCCGTTTAGGTCATATTGGTGTAAAGCGCATGAAGAAACTCCATTCTGATGGACTTTTGGAATCACTTGATTATGAATCACTTGGTACTTGTGAACCATGCCTTATGGGCAAGATGACTAAAACGCCGTTCTCCAGAACTATGGAGCGAGCAACAGATTTGTTGGAAATCATACATACTGATGTATGTGGTTGATGACCCACAAGTGTAGGGGATCTATCGTAGTCCTTTCGATAAGTAAGAGTGTCGAACCCAACGAGGAGCAGAAGGAAATGATAAGCGGTTTTCAGCAAGGTATTCTCTGCAAGTACTGAAATAAGTGGTAACAGATAGTTTTGTGGTAGGATAATTTGTAACGAGCAACAAGTAACAAAAGTAAATAAAGTGCAGCAAGGTGGCCCAATACTTTTTGTAGCAAAGGACAAGCCTGGACAAACTCTTATATAGAGAAAAGCGCTCCTGAGGACACATGGGAATTATCGTCAAGCTAGTTTTCATCACGTTCATATGATTCGCGTTCGGTACTTTGATAATTTGATATGTGGGTGGACCGGTGCTTAGGTGTTGTTCTTACTTGAACAAGCATCCCACTTATGATTAACCTCTATTGCAAGCATCCACAACTACAACAAAAGTATTAAGCTAAACCTAACCATAGCATGAAACATATGGATCCAAATCAGCCCCTTACGAAGCAACGCATAAACTAGGGTTTAAGCTTCTGTCACTCTAGCAACCCATCATCTACTTATTACTTCCCAATGCCTTCCTCTAGGCCCAAATAATGGTGAAGTGTTATGTAGTCGACGTTCACATAACACCACTAGAGGATAGACAACATACATCTCATCAAAATATCGAACGAATACCAAATTCACATGACTACTAATAGCAAGACTTCTCCCATGTCCTCAGGAACAAACGTAACTACTCACAAAGCATATTCATGTTCATAATCAGAGGGGTATTAGTATGCATATAGGATCTGAACATATGATCTTCCACCAAATAAACCAACTAGCATCAACTACAAGGAGTAATCAACACTACTAGCAACCTACTAGTACCAATCCCGGACTTGGAGACAAGAACTGGATACAAGAGATGAACTAGGGTTTTGAGAGGAGATGGTGCTGGTGAAGATGTTGATGGAGATTGCCCTCTCTCGATGAGAGGAGCGTTGGTGATGACGATGGCGATGATTTCCCCCTCCCAGAGGGAAGTGTCCCCGGCAGAACAGCTCTGCCGGAGCCCTAGATTGGTTCCGCCAAGGTTCCGCCTCGTGGCGGCGGAGTCTCGTCCCGAAAGGTTGCTTATGATTTTTTCCTCGATGAAAGACTTCATATAGCAGAAGATGGCCACCGGAGAGCCAACAGGGGGCCCACGAGGCAGGGGGACGCGCCCCCCACCGTCGTGGGCGGGTGGTGGCCCCCCTGACGTATTTCTTCCGTTCAGTATTTTTTATTATTTCCATAAATGACTTTCGTGGAGTTTCAGGACTTTTGGAGTTGTGCATAATAGGTCTCTAATATTTGCTCCTTTTCCAGCCCAGAATTCCAGCTGCCGGCATTCTCCCTCCTTATGTAAACCTTGTAAAATAAGAGAGAATAGGCATAAGTATTGTGACATAAAGTGTAATAACAGCCCATATTGCAATAAATATCGATATAAAAGCATGATGCAAAATGGACGTATCAACTCCCCCAAACTTGGACCTCGCTTGTCCTCAAGCGGAAGCCGATAACGATAAATATGTCCACATGTTTAGAGGTAGAGGTGTCGATAAAATAAAATACGGACATGAGGGCATCATGATTATTCTCATAACAGCAACATAAATGGATATTGTCATATGATTTCTTATGATCAAGTAATAATCTATTCACAATGCCAAGTATGAATCAGAAACTTTATTGAGAACTAACAAACTGTAATCTCAGTCATTGAAGCAATTGCAATTTATCATAACATCAGAAAGAGTCTATGTCAGAGCCTTCTAGCAAGTCCACATACTCAACTATCATTTAGTCTTTCATAATTGCTAACACTCACGCAATACTTGTGGTTACGGAGTTTTAATCGGACACAGAGAAAGATAGGGGCTTATAGTTTCGCCTCCCAACCTTTTACCTCAAGGGTAATGTCAACAATAATAACTCATGCTGACTTACATCCAATTAGATATATCTATCAGGATCTTTCCAACACCCTGTGCTTGCCAAAGGATAAAGTGTAAAAAGGAAAGGTGAAGATCACCATGACTCTTGCATAAGGAAGAAGATAATAATAAAAGATAGGCCCTTCGCAGAGGGAAGCAGAGGTTGCCATGCACTTTCAGGGTTGGATGCACAAAATCTTAATGCGAAAGAATGTCACTTTATATTGCCACTTGTGATATGAACCTTTATTATGCAGTCCGTCGCTTTTATTTCTTCCACATCACAAGATCATATAAAGTTTATTTCCTCCACACCAATCAATCATACATATTTAGATAGCAATTTTTATTGCTTGCACCGATGACAACTTACTTGAAGGATCTTACTCAATCCATAGGTAGATATGGTGGACTCTCATGGCAAAACTGGTTTAAGGGTTTTTGGAAGCACAAGTAGTATCTCTACTTGGTGCAAAGAATTTGGCTAGCATGAGGGGGAAAGGCAAGCCCAACATGTTGGATGATCCATGACAATATACTTTATCTCAGATATAAGAAAACATAACCCATTACGTTGTCTTCCTTGTCCAACATCAACTCTTTAGCATGTCATATTTTAATGAGTGCTCCCAATCATAAAAGATGTCCAAGATAGTATATTTATATGTGAAACCTCTCTTTCTTTATTACTTCCTATTAATTGCGACGATGACCAAAGCTATGCTTGTCAACTCTCAACAATTTTTAATCATCATACTCTTTCTATGTGAAGTCATTACTCTCAATAAGATCAATATGATCTCTTTGTTTCTTTTTATTCTTTTTCTCCCCCTTTTTTATTCACTCAAGATCATAGCAAGATAATCAAGCTCTTGACTCAACACTAATCTTTATTATATAGCTCATGGACTCGATTACATAGAGAGATCATAAAGCAAAACTCAAAACTAGACCATGCCATAAAATTTATTCTACTAGATCAAGATACTACTAATAGGATCGAACTAAGAAAGCGGTAAAGATAGGAGTGTGATGGTGATACGATACCGGGGCACCTCCCCCAAGCTTGGCAGTTGCCAAGGGGAGTGCCCATACCCATGTGATTATGTCTCCTTTGTTGGTGAAGAAGGTGGAGTTGTTGATGATGCGGGTTTGTCGTCCATCTTCCAAGGCATAGGCTCACCATCATAGAAGGATGATCGAGTCTCCGGGATCCTCAAATCTGCAGCCAAACTCATCCTTTTGAATCTATATTCATACTCACAGTTTTGGTTTTGCAGGTCATAGATTTGGGCTTGAAGGTGCTCGATCTTCTCGTGAAGCTTGAAGATGGTCTCCCCAATGTTGTTTGCATCTAGTTTGTGGTTGTTGGTGAACTCCGCGATCATCATGTGGTTGGGGTTGAGTCCAAGTTCCACCATCCCCTGGCACTTGAAAAGTTGTTGCTCCATTGCTTCGAGCCTCGTCTCCACGCTTCCGGTCCCCTTCGGTCCCTCAACATCGCGGATGTGCAGCAACCCATCACGCATCTCAATGGTTTGAGGGTGTCGCAGCACCTCCGCGAGGTAAGGATTGATGACCTTCTCGAAGAACTTGTCCTTGGGGGCACTTGGAGACGTCATGATAATCTAGATCTTGTCAGAAAAACAGCTCGAAACAAGGGCAGAGGATATTTGCGTGATACCGGGTCAAAACCTTCGGGAGATTATATAATGAATTTTTACCGACCAAAATACGTAATGTGTAAGAAAACGGAGTCCGGAGAGCACACGAGGTGCCCACGAGGTAGGGGGCGCGCCCAGGGGTAGGGCGTGCCCTCCACCCTCGTGGGGCCCTCGTGTCCTTCCCGGACTGATTCTTATTTTTCTATTTTTCTAAATATTCCAAAACGGAGAAATATTGCCATAAAAATTGTTTTGGAGTCGGTTTACTTACCGTACCACATACCTATTCCTTTTCAGAGTCTGAAACGTTCCGGAAAGTGTCCCTTATGTATTCCTCCGGGGTTACGGTTTCAACAACATTGGTTTCAACATTTATGGGATTACCTGAGATATAATGTTTGATTCTTTAACCGTTCACCACCTTCAGATTTGTGCCTTCGAAGTTGTTGATTTTTATGGCACCGGAACGATAGACCTCCTCGATAACGTAAGGGCATTCCCATTTAGAGAGAAGTTTTCCTGCAAAAAATCTTAAACGAGAGTTGTATAGCAATACATAATCACCTACGTTAAACGCACGCTTTTGTATCCTTTTGTCATGCCATCTTTTAACTTTTTCTTTAAACAATTTGGCATTTTCATAAGCTTGGGTTCTCCATTCATCACGTGAGCTAATGTCAAATAACCTTTTCTCACCGGCAAGTTTGAAATCATAGTTGAGCTCTTTAATAGCCCAATAAGCCTTATGTTCTAGTTCGAGAGGTAAGTGACATGCTTTTCCATAGACCATTTTATACGGAGACATACCCATAGGATTTTTAAATGCAGTTCTATAGGCCCATTATGCATCATCAAGTTTCTTGGACCAATTCTTCCTAGATCTATTAATAGTCTTTTGCAAAATTAATTTGAGCTCTCTATGACTCAATTCTACTTGACCACTAGACTACGGGTGATAAGGAGGTGCAATTCTATGGTTAACATCATACTTAGCAAGCATTTTACGAAAAGCACCATGAATAAAATGTGAACCACCATCAGTCATTAAATGTCTAGGGACTCCAAACCTCGGAAAAATAACTTCTTTAAGCATTTTAATAGAAGTGTTATGATCAGCACTACTAGTTGGAATAGCTTCTATCCACTTAGTAATGTAATCAACAGCAACTAAAATATGTGTATAGCCATTAGAGGCAGGAAAAGGTCCCATATAATCAAATCCCCAAACACCAAATGGTTCAATAACAAGTGAATAATTCATAGGCATTTCTTGACGTCTACTAATGTTACCAATTCTTTGGCATTCATCACAAGATAAGACAAACTTACGGGCATCCTTGAAGAGAGTAGGCCAATAAAAACCGGATTGCAATACCTTATGTGCAGTTCTGTCTCCAGCGTGGTGTCCTCCATATGCCTCGGAGTGACACTTGTGTAGGATCTTTTCCTGTTCATGCTCAGGTACACAACATCTAATAACACCATCTACTCCTTCTTTATAAAGATGTGGGTCATCCCAAAAGTAATGTCTCAAATCATAGAAAAACTTTTTCTTTTGCTGGTATGTGAAACTAGGTGGTATAAATTTAGCCACGATATAATTAGCATAATCAGCATACCACGGAGTACTACGAGAGGCATTAATGACATTTAATTGCTCATCAGGAAAGCTATCATCAATAGGTAGTGGGTCATCAAGAACATTTTCTAACCTAGACAAGTTGTCTGCAACGGGGTTCTCAGCTCCCTTTCTATCAACAATATGCAAATCAAATTCTTGTAGCAGGAGAACCCATCTAATAAGTCTAGGTTTAGCATCTTTCTTTTCCATAAGATATTTAATAGCAGCATGATTAGTGTGAATAGTTACTTTAGAATCGAACAATATAAGGTCTGAACTTATCACAAGCAAATACAACTGCTAAGAATTCTTTTTCAGTAGTAGCATAATTTCTTTGAGCATTGTCTAGAGTCTTACTAGCATATTGAATAACATTTAATTTCTTATCAACTCTTTGCCCTAGAACAGCACCTACAACATAATCACTAGCATCACACATAATTTCAAAGGGTAAATTCCAATCAGGTGGCTGAACAATAGGTGCAGAGATCAATGCTTTCTTAAGTATTTCAAATGCTTCTACACAATCATCATCAAAGACAAATGGTATATCTTTTTGTAATAAATTAGTCAGAGGCCGAGAAATTTTTGAGAAGTTCTTAATGAACCTCCTATAAAATCCGGCGTGACCAAGGAAACTTCTTATACCTTTGATGTCCTTGGGACATGGCATCTTTTCAATAGCATCAACCTTGGCTTTATCAACCTCAATACCTCTTTCAGAAACTTTATGCCCCAAGACAATACCTTCATTAACCATAAAGTGGCACTTTTCCCAATTCAAGACAAGATTAGTTTCTTCACATCTCTGCAAAACTCGATCAAGGTTGCTCAAGCAATCATCAAAAGAGGATCCATAGATGGAGAAGTCATCCATGAAAACCTCACAAATCTTTTCAAAAAAGTCAGAGAATATAGCCATCATGCATCTTTGAAAGGTAGCAGGTGCATTACATAAACCAAAAGGCATACGTCTATAAGCAAAAGTACCAAAAGGGCAAGTAAAAGTAGTTTTAGATTGATCGTTGGCTGACACGGTATTTGAGAGAAACCAGAATAACCATCTAGAAACCAAAAATGTGTATGTTTAGATAATCTTTCTAGCATTTGATCGATAAAAGGTAAGGGGTAATGATCTTTCTTAGTGGCCTTATTTAATTTGCGGAAATCAATTACCATCCTATAACCTGTAATAATTCTTTGCGGAATCAATTCATCTTTATCAATAGAAACGACGGTAATACCTCCCTTCTTAGGGACACAATGGACAGGACTTACCCACTGACTATCAGCAACGGGATAAATTATACCTGCCTCAAGGAGCTTTAGTATTTCTTTTCTTACCACTTCCTTCATCTTAGGATTCAGCCGTCGTTGATGATCACGAACTGGTTTGGCATCTTTTTCCAAATTTATTTGGGACTAATGCCCTTAAGATCATCAAGAGTATATCCAATAGCAGCACGGTGCTTCTTCAGAGTTTTCAATAGTCTCTCTTCTTCATGCTCTGAAAGGTTAGCACTAATAATAACAGGATATATCTTTTTCTCATCAAGCTAAGCATATTTAAGAGTATCAGGTAAAGGTTTGAGCTCAAACACGGGATCACCCTTGGGTGGAGGAGGATCCCCTAGGATTTCAACAGGCAAATTGTGTTTCAGGATAGGTTCCTGTTAAAAAAACACTTCATCTATTTCCCTTCTTTCATTCATAAACATATCTTGTTCTAAAGGATCACTAGGAGGTACGGCAATAGAAGCAAGACCAATAATTTCATCCTTACTAGGTAATTCTTCTTCACGGTGTTGTCTACGAAATTTAGAGAAATTAAACTCATGAGACATATCACCCAAACCAATAGTAACAACATCCTTTTCGCAGTCTATCTTAGCATTAACGGTGTTCAAGAAGGGTCTACCAAATATAATGGGACAAAAGCTATCTTGTGGGGAACCAAGAACAAGAAAATCAGCAGGATATTTAGTTTTCTCGCACAAGACTTCAACATCTCTAACAATTCCCATTGGTGAAATAGTATCTCTATTGGCAAGTTTAATCGTAACATCAATATCTTCTAACTCGGCAGGTGCAATATCATGCTTAATTTCTTTGTATAAGTCAATAGGTATGGCACTAGCACTAGCACCCATATCACATAAGCCATGATAACAATGATCTCCTATTTTAACAGAAATAACAGGCATGCCTACCACAGGTCTATGTTTATCTTTAGCACAAGGTTTGGCAATTCTAGCAGTTTCATCACGGAAATGAATAACATGCCCATCAATATTATCAGACAAGAGATCTTTAACAATAGCAATATTAGGTTCAACTCTAATTTTCTTAGGAGGTGTATAAGTTCTAATATTGCTTTTACGAACCACAGTTGAAGCTTTAGCATGATCCTTTATCCTAACAGGGAAAGGTGGTTTCTCAACATAAGAAGTAGGAACAATAGGATCATTATAAGTGATAGTCTTTTCTTCAACTTTAATAGGTGCGGCTACTTTTACTTCTATGGGAGGATGATATTTAAACCACTTCTCCTTGGGGAGATCAACATAAGTAGCAAAAGATTCACAGAATGAAGCTACTATCTCAGAGTCAAGTCCATATTTAGTGCTAAATTTACGGAAAACATCGGTATCCATAAAAGATTTAACACAATCAAACATAGGTGTCATACCTGACTCCTTACCTTCCTCGAGATCCCAATCTTCAGAGTTGCGTTTAATTCTATCCAGTAAATTCCATTTGAATTCAATATTCTTCATCATAAAAGAGCCAGCACAAGAGGTATCGAGCATGGTGCGATTGTTATCAGAAAGCCGAGCATAAAAACTTTGAATAATTATTTCTCTTGAGAGCTCATGATTGGGGCATGAATATAACATTGATTTAAGCCTCCCCCAAGCTTGAGCGATGCTTTCTCCTTCGCGAGGCCAAAAATTATATATATAATTGCGATCGCGATGAACAAGATGCATAGGATAAAATTTCTGATGAAATTCCAATTTCAATCGTTTATAGTTCCATGACCCCATATCATCACATAGCCTATACCATGTCGATGCATCTCCCTTCAAAGATAAAGGGAAGACCTTCCTCTTAACAACATCAGCGGGTATACATGCAAGCTTTAATCCACAAACTTCATCCACATATATTAGGTGCTCATCAGGATGCTTTGTTCCATCTCCTACAAAAGGATTAGCTAGCAGTTTTTCTAACATACCCGAAGGAATCTCAAAGTGGACATTTTCATTTTCATTTTCATTTTTAGTAGGTTCAGTGGGTTGAGGAGAAACTCTTTGCTCTACTGGTCGGGGTGAAGATACCCCGAACAAGCCCCTCAGAGGATTACTTTCCATAGTAACAAGTGACAGGAAATTTCAGCACACTATATAAATTTTTCCTTACCAAATTCCACCTACCAAAGGCGCTTCACTCCCCGGCAACGGCGCCAGAAAAGAGTTTTGATGACCCACAAGTGTAGGGGATCTATCATAGTCCTTTCGATAAGTAAGAGTGTCGAACCCAACGAGGAGCAGAAGGAAATGATAAGCGGTTTTCAGCAAGGTATTCTCTGCAAGTACTGAAATAAGTGGTAACAGATAGTTTTGTGATAGGATAATTTGTAACGAGCAACAAGTAACAAAAGTAAATAAAGTGCAGCAAGGTGGCCTAATCCTTTTTGTAGCAAAGTACAAGCCTGGACAAACTCTTATATAGAGAAAAGCGCTCCTGAGGACACATGGGAATTATCGTCAAGCTAGTTTTCATCACGTTCATATGATTCGCGTTCGGTACTTTGATAATTTGATATGTGGGTGGACCGGTGCTTAGGTGCTGTTCTTAATTGAACAAGCATCCCACTTATGATTAACCTCTATTGCAAGCATCCGCAACTACAACAAAAGTATTAAGGTAAACCTAACCATAGCATGAAACATATGGATCCAAATCAGCCCCTTACGAAGCAACGCATAAACTAGGGTTTAAGCTTCTGTCACTCTAGCAACCCATCATCTACTTATTACTTCCCAATGCCTTCCTATAGGCCCAAATAATGGTGAAGTGTTATGTAGTCGACATTCACATAACACCACTAGAGGATAGACAACATACATCTCATCAAAATATCGAACGAATACCAAATTCACATGACTACTAATAGCAAGACTTCCCCCATGTCCTCAGGAACAAACGTAAATACTCACAATGCATATTCATGTTCATAATCAGAGGGGTATTAATATGCATATAGGATCTGAACATATGATCTTCCACCAAATAAACCAACTAGCATCAACTACAAGGAGTAATCAACACTACTAGCAACCTACTAGTACCAATCCCGGACTTGGAGACAAGAATTGGATACAAGAGATGAACTAGGGTTTTGAGAGGAGATGGTGCTGGTGAAGATGTTGATGGAGATTGCCCTCTCCCGATGAGAGGAGCGTTGGTGATGACGATGGCGATGATTTCCCCCTCCTAGAGGGAAGTGTCCCCGGTAGAACAGCTCTGCCGGAGCCCTAGATTGGTTCCGCCAAGGTTTCGCCTCGTGGCGGCGGAGTCTCATCCCGAAAGGTTGCTTATGATTTTTTCCTCGATGAAAGACTTCATATAGCAGAAGATGGCCTCCGGAGAGCCAACAGGGGGCCCACGAGGCAGGGGGGCGCGTCCCCCACCCTCGTGGGCAGGTGGTGGCCCCCCTGACGTATTTCTTACGTTCAGTATTTTTTATTATTTCCAAAAATAACTTTCGTGGAGTTTCAGGACTTTTGGAGTTGTGCAGAATAGGTCTCTAATATTTGCTCCTTTTCCAGCCCAGAATTCCAGCTGCCGGCATTCTCCCTCCTTATGTAAACCTTGTAAAATAAGAGAGAATAGGCATAAGTATTGTGACATAACGTGTAATAATAGCCCATATTGCAATAAATATCGATATAAAAGCATGATGCAAAATGGACGTATCGGTGGTCTGATGAATGTTGAGGCTCGCGGCGGGTATCATTATTTTCTCACCTTCACAGATGATTTAAGCAGATATGGGTATATCTACTTAATGAAACATAAGTCTGAAACATTTGAAAAGTTCAAAGAATTTCAGAGTGAAGTGGAAAATCATCGTAACAAGAAAATAAAGTTTCTGCGATCTGATCGTGGAGGAGAATATTTGAGTTACGAGTTTGGTCTTCATTTGAAACAATGCGGAATAGTTTCGCAACTCACGCCACCCGGAACACCACAGCGTAATGGTGTGTCCGAACGTCGTAATCGTACTTTACTAGATATGGTGCGATCTATGATGTCTCTTACTGATTTACCGCTATCGTTTTGGGGTTATGCTTTAGAGACGGCTGCATTCATGTTAAATAGGGCACCATCTAAATCTGTTGAGACGACGCCGTATGAACTGTGGTTTGGCAAGAAGCCAAAGTTGTCGTTTCTTAAAGTTTGGGGCTGCGATGCTTATGTGAAAAAGCTTCAACCTGATAAGCTCGAACCCAAATTGGAGAAATGTGTCTTCATAGGATACCCAAAGGATACTGTTGGGTACACCTTCTATCACAGATCCGAAGGCAAGACATTCGTTGCTAAGAATGGATCCTTTCTAGAGAAGAAGTTTCTCTCAAAAGAAGTGAGTGGGAGGAAAGTAGAACTTGATGAGGTAACTGTACCTACTCCCTTATTGGAAAGTAGTTCATCACAGAAATATGTTCCTCTGACTACTTCACCAATTAGTGAGGAAGCTACTGATGATGATCATGTAACTTCAGATCAAGTTACTACCGAACCTCGTAGGTCAACCAGAGTAAGAACCGCACCAGAGTGGTACGGTAATCCTGTTCTGGAGGTCATGTTACTTGACCATGACGAACCGACGAACTATGAGGAAGCGGTGATGAGCCTAGATTCCACAAAATGGCTTGAGGCCATGAAATCTGAGATGGGATCCATGTATGAGAACAAAGTGTGGACTTTGGTTGACTTGCCCGATGATCGGCAAGCCATCGAGAATAAATGGATCTTCAAGAAGAAGACTGACGCTGATGGTAATGTTACTGTCTACAAAGCTCGACTTGTTGCGAAAGGTTTTCGACAAGTTCAAGGAGTTGACTATGATGAGACTTTCTCACCCGTAGCGATGCTTAAGTCCGTCCGAATCATGTTAGCAATTGCCGCATTTTATGATTATGAAATTTTGCAAATGGATGTAAAGACTGCGTTCCTGAATGGATTTCTGGAAGAAGAGTTGTATATGATGCAACCTGAAGGTTTTATCGATCCAAAGGATGCTGCTACCTCTTGAGCACTTCGTTGGTTTTCCCTTGAAGAGGAAAGGGTGATGCAGCAAAGTAGCGTAAGTATTTCCCTCAGTTTTTGAGAACCAAGGTATCAATCCAGTAGGAGGCTATGCGCGAGTCCCTCGCACCTACACAAAACAAATAAATCCTCGCAACCAACGCGATAAGGGGCTGTCAATCCCTACACGGTCACTTACGAGAGTGAGATCTAATAGATATGATAGGATAATATTTTTGGTATTTTTATGATAAAGATGCAAAGTAAAATAAAATCAAAATAAAAAGCAACAGAAATAACTAAGTGTTGGAAGATTAATATGATGAAGATAGACCCGGGGGCCATAGGTTTCACTAGTGCCTTCTCTCGAGAGCATAAGTATTCTACGGTGGGTGAACAAATTACTGTTGAGCAATTGACAGAATTGAGCATAGTTATGAGAATATCTAGGTATGATCATGTATATAGGCATCACGTCCGAGACAAGTAGACCGACTCCTGCCTGCATCTACTACTATTACTCCACACATCGACCGCTATCCAGCATGCATCTAGAGTATTAAGTTCATAAGAACAGAGTAACGTCTTAAGAAAGATGACATGATGTAGAGGGATAAATTCATGCAATATGGTAAAAACCCCATCTTGTTATCCTCGATGGCAACAATACTATACGTGCCTTGCTGCCCCTACTGTCACTGGGAAAGGACACCGCAAGATTGAACCCAAAGCTAAGCACTTCTCCCATTGCAAGAAAGATCAATCTAGTAGGCCAAACCAAACTGATAATTCGAAGAGACTTGCAAAGATAACCAATCATACATAAAAGAATTCAGAGAAGATTCAAATATTGTTCATAGATAAACTTGATCATAAACCCACAATTCATCGGTCTCAACAAACACACCGCAAAATAAGATTACATCGAATAGATCTCCACGAGAGAGGGGGGAACATTGTATTGAGATCCAAAAAGAGAGAGAAAGCCATCTAGCTACTAACTATGGACCCGAAGGTCTGAGGTAAACTACTCACACTTCATCGGAGAGGCTATGGTGTTGATGTAGAAGCCCTCCATGATGGATGCCCCCTCCGGCGGAGCTCCGGAACAGGCCCCAAGATGGGATCTCGTGGGTACAGAAGGTTGCGGCGGGGGAATTAGGTTTTTGGCTCCGTATCTGATCGTTTGGGGGTACGTAGGTATATATAGGAGGAAGAAGTACGTCGATGGAGCAACAGGGGGCCCACGAGGGTGGAGGGCGTGCCCCCCTACCTCGTGGCTTCCTCTTTTGTTTCTTGATGCAGGGTCCAAGTCTCCTAGATCATGTTCGTTCCGAAAATCACGTTCCCGAAGGTTTCATTCTGTTTGGACTCCGTTTGATATTCTTTTTCTGCGAAACTCTGAAATAGGCAAAAATAGCAATTCTGGGCTGGGCCCCGGTTAATAGATTAGTCCCAAAAATAATATAAAAGTGAATAATAAAGCCCATTAATGTCCAAAACAGAAGATAATATAGCATGGAGCAATCAAAAATTATAGATACGTTGGAGACGTATCAAGCATCCCCTTAATTCCTGCTCGTCCTCGAGTAGGTAAATGATAAAAACAGAATTTTTGATGCGGAGTGCTACTTGGCTTAATTTCAATGTAATTCTTCTTAATTGTGGTATGAATATTCAGATCCGAAAGATTCAAGATAAAAGTTCATATTGACATAAAAATAATAATACTTCAAGCATACTAACTAAGCAATTATGTCCTCTCAAAATAACATGGCCAAAGAAAGTTCGTCCCTACAAAATCATATAGTTTAGTCATGCTCCATCTTCGTCACACAAAAATGCTCTCATCATGCACAACCCCGATGACAAGCCAAGCAATTGTTTCATACTTTAGTAATCTCAAACTTATAAACCTTCACGCAATACATGAGCGTGAGCCATGGACATAGCACTATGGGTGGAATAGAATATGATGATGGGGGTTATGTGGAGAAGACAAAAAAGGAGAAAGTCTCACATCAACGAGGCTAATCAATGAGCTATGGAGATGCCCATCGATTGATGTTAATGCAAGGAGTAGGGATTGCCATGCAACGGATGCACTAGAGCTATAAATATATGAAAGCTCAACAAAAGAAACTAAGTGGGTGTGCATCCAACTTGCTTGCTCATGAAGACCTAGGGCACTTGAGGAGGCCCATTGTTGGAATATACAAGCCAAGTTCTATAATGAAAAATCCCCACTAGTATATGAAAGTGACAAAACAAGAGACTCTCTATCATGAAGATTATAGTGCTACCTTGAAGCGCAAGTGTGGTAAAAGGATAGTAACATTGTCCCTTCTCTCTTTTTCTCTCTTTTTTGGGGCCTTCTCTTTTTTTTATGGCCTTTCTCTCTCTCTTTTTATTCCTCACCTGGGACAATGCTCTAGAAAATGATGATCATCACACTTCTATTTATTTACAACTCAATGATTACAACTCGATACTAGAACAAAGTATGACTCCATATGAATGCCTCCGGCGGTGTACCGGGATATGCAATGAACCAAGAGTGACATGTATGAAAGAATTATGAACTGTGGCTTTGCCACAAATACTATGTCAACTACATGATCATGCGAAGCAATATGACAATGATGAACGTGTCATGATAAACTGGATGGTGGAAAGTTGCATGGCAATATATCTAGGAATGGCTATGGAAATGCCATAATAGGTAGGTATGGTGGCTGTTTTGAGGAAGATATAAGGAGGTTTATGTGTGAAAGAGCGTATCATATCACGGGGTTTGGATGCACCGGCGAAGTTTGCACCAACTCTCAATGTGAGAAAGGGCAATGCACGGTACCGAAGAGGCTAGCAATGGTGGAAAGGTGAGAGTGCGTATAATCCATGGACTCAACATTAGTCATAAAGAACTCACATACTTATTGCAAAAATCTACAAGTCATCAAAAACCAAGCACTACGCGCATGCTCCTAGGGGGATAGATTGGTAGAAAAAGACCATCGCTCGTCCCCGGCCGCCACTCATAAGGAAGACAATCAAAGAACACCTCATGTTTCAAACTTGTTACATAACGTTTACCATACGTGCATGCGACGGGACTTGCAAACTTCAACATAAGTATCTCTCAAATTCACAACTACTCAACTAGCACGACTTTAATATCACTACCTCCATGTCTCAAAACAATCATCAAGCATCAAACTTCTCTTAGTATTCAAAACACTCATAAGAAAGTTTTTACTAATCTTGAATACCTAGCATATTAGGATTTAAGCAAATTACCATGCTATTTAAGACTCTCAAAAAATATAAGTGAATCATGAGATATCAATAGTTTCTATAAAACAAATCCACCACCGTGCTCTAAAAGATATAAGTGAAGTACTAGAGCAAAAACTATATAACTCAAAAGATATAAGTGAAGCACATAGAGTATTCTAATAATTTCCGAATCATGTGTGTCTCTCTCAAAAGGTGTGTAAAGAAAGGATGATTGTGGTAAACTAAAAAGCAAAGACTCAAATCATACAAGACGCTCCAAGCAAAACACATATCATGTGGTGAATAAAAATATAGCTTCAAGTAAAGTTACCGATGGAAGTAGACGAAAGAGGGGATGCCTTCCGGGGCATCCCCAAGCTTTGGCTTTTTGGTGTCCTTAGATTATCTTGGGGGTGTCATGGGAATCCCCAAACTTAGGCTCTTGCCACTCCTTGTTCCATAATCCATCAAATCTTTCACCCAAAACTTGAAAACTTCACAACACAAAACTCAGCAGAAAATCTCGTGAGCTCCGTTAGCGAAAGAAAACAAAAGACCACTTCAAGGTACTGTAATGAACTCATTCTTTATTTATATTGGTGTTAAACCTACTGTATTCCAACTTCTCTATGGTTTATAAACTATTTTACTAGCCATAGATTCATCAAAATAAGCAAACAACACACGAAAAACAGAATCTGTCAAAAACAGAACAGTCTGTAGTAATCTGTAACTAACGCAAACTTCTGGAACTCCAAAACATTAGCCAAAATAGGAAGACCTAGGCAATTTTTTTATTGATCATCAGCAAGTGGAATCAAGATTTTATCACGTTCTGGTGATTTTTAACAATTGTTTTCGTGAACAGAAAGTTTCTGGAAATTACAGCAAGATCAAATAACTATCATCCAAGAAGATCCTATAGGTTTAACTTGGCACAAACACTAATTAAAACATAAAAACACATCTAACCAGAGGCTAGATCAAATATTTATTCTTAAACAGAAGCAAAAAACTAAAAACTAAAAATAAAATTGGGTTGCCTCCCAACAAGCGCTATCGTTAACGCCCCTAGCTAGGCATAAAAGCAAGGATAGATCTAGGTATTGCCATCTTTACTTGGCAATCCATAAGTGGATCTCATAATAGATTCATATGGTAGTTTTATTTTCTTCCTAGGGAAGTGTTCCATGTCTTTCTTTAATGGAAATTGGAATCTAATATTCCCTTCCTTCATATCAATAATTGCACCAATCGTTCTAAGGAAAGGTCTACCAAGAATAATAGGACATGAAGGATTGCAATCTATATAAAGAACAATAAAATATATGGGCACATAGTTCCTATTTGAAACAATAAGAACATCATTAATCTTCCCATAGGTTTCTTAATAGTGGAATCCGCAAGGTGCAAGTTTAAAAAGCAATCATCAAAATCACGGAAACCTAGCAAATCACACAAAGTTTTTGGAATCGTGGAAACACTAGCACCCAAATCACACAAAGCATAGCATTCATGATCTTTAATCTTAATTTTAATAGTAGTTTCCCACTCATCATAAATTTTTCTAGGGATAGAAACTTCCAACTCAAGTTTTTCTTCATAAGATTGCATCAAAGCATCAACGATATGTTTGGTAAAAGCTTTATTTTGACTATAAGCATGAGGAGAATTTAGCACAGATTGCAACAAGGGAATACAATCTATAAAAGAGCAATTATCATAATTAAATTCCTTGAAATCCAAAATAGTGGGTTTATTAATATCTAGGGTTTTGTTCTCTTCAATCCCATTTTTATCAAATTTAGCATCAAGATCTAAAAACTCTGAATTTTTGGAACGCCTTCTAGGTAAAGGTGGATCATATTCAGTCCCAGAATTATCAAGATTCATATTGCAAAACAAAGATTTGATAGGGGACACATCAATAACTTTTAGATCTTCATCTTTATTTTCATAGAAATCTGGTTTAGCGGCCATCTTATTAACTAAGGTAGCTTGCTTATCCGATATTTCAGCTATCAACTTTTCAAGACGAGCAATTTGGGATCTCAAACCATCAAATTCTTTAGACATATCATCGAGCTCTTTATTCATATAACTCATAAAGCTTTTTTGTTCCTTAAGCTCGTTTCTGAAGAAATTATTATGCTCAAATTGCAAAACCATAAAACTCCTGACGTTGCTTTCAATCTCTTCTAACCTTTTAAGGTGAAGATCACCAAATCTAGGTAGAGCCATCGTGACAAACAAGCAATCCAACACACGAGTAAACAAGAGACGGGCAAAAAGAGGCAAACGGAAAAGAAAGGGCGAATAAAACGGCAAGGGTGAAGTGGGGGAGAGGAAAACGAGAGGCAAATGGCAAATAATGTAATGCGGGAGATAAGGGTTTGTGATGGGTACTTGGTATGTTGACGTTTGCGTAGACCTCCCAGGCAACGGCGCCAGAAATCCTTCTTGCTACCTCTTGAGCATTGCAATGGTTTTCCCTTGAAGAGGAAAGGGTGATGCAGCAAAGTAGCGTAAGTATTTCCCTCAGTTTTTGAGAACCAAGGTATCAATCCAGTAGGAGGCTACGCGCGAGTCCCTCGCACCTACACAAAACAAACAAATCCTCACAACCAACGCGATAAGGGGTTGTCAATCCCTACACGGTCACTTACGAGAGTGGGATCTGATAGATATGATAGGATAATATTTTTGGTATTTTTATGATAAAGATGCAAAGTAAAATAAAAGCAAAATAAGAAGCAACCCAAATAACTAAGTGTTGGAAGATTAATATGATGAATATAGACCCGGGGGCCATAGGTTTCACTAGTGCCTTCTCTCGAGAGCATAAGTATTCTACGGTGGGTGAACAAATTACTGTTGAGCAATTGACAGAATTGAGCATAGTTATGAGAATATCTAGGTATGATCATGTATATAGGCATCACGCCCGAGATAAGTAGACCGACTCCTGCCTACATCTACTACTATTACTCCACACATCGACCGCTATCCAGCATGCATCTAGAGTATTAAGTTCATAAGAACAGAGTAACGCCTTAAGCAAGATGACATGATGTAGAGGGATAAATTCATGCAATATGATATAAAAAACATCTTGTTATCCTCGATGGCAACAATACTATGCGTGCCTTGCTGCCCCTACTGTCACTGGGAAAGGACACCGCAAGATTGAACCCAAAGCTAAGCACTTCTCCCATTGCAAGAAAGATCAATCTAGTAGGCCAAACCAAACTGATAATTCGAAGAGACTTGCAAAGATAACCAATCATACATAAAAGAATTCAGAGAAGATTCAAATATTGTTCATAGATAAACTTGATCATAAACCCACAATTCATCGGTCTCAACAAACACACCGCAAAAGAAGATTACATCGAATAGATCTCCACGGGAGAGGGGGAGGACATTGTATTGAGATCCAAAAAGAGAGAGAAAGCCATCTAGCTACTAACTATGGACCCGAAGGTCTGAGGTAAACTACTCACACTTCATCGGAGAGGCTATGGTGTTGATGTAGAAGCCCTCCGTGATGGATGCCCCCTCCGGCGGAGCTCCGGAACATGCCCCAAGATGGGATCTCGTGGGTATAGAAGGTTGCGGTGGTGGAATTAGGTTTTTGGCTCTGTATCTGATCGTTTGGGGGTTCGTAGGTATATATAGGAGGAAGAAGTACGTCGGTGGAGCAACAGGGGGCCCATGAGGGTGGAGGGCGCGCCCTAGGGGGGTAGGCGCGCCCCCCTACCTCGTGGCTTCCTTTTTGTTTCTTGACATAGGGTCCAAGTCTCCTGGATCATGTTCGTTCTGAAAATCACGTTTCCGAAGGTTTCATTCCGTTTGGACTCCGTTTGATATTCTTTTTCTGCGAAACTCTAAAATAGGCAGAAACAGCAATTTTGGGTTGGGCCTCCGGTTAATAGGTTAGTCCCAAAAATAATATAAAAGTGAATAATAAAGCCCATTAATGTCCAAAACAGAAGATAATATAGCATGTAGCAATCAAAAATTATAGATGCGTTGGAGACGTATCAGATGCTAACAAAGTGTGCAAGCTCCAGCGATCCATCTATGGACTGGTGCAAGCATCTCAGAGTTGGAATAAACGTTTTGGTAGTGTGATCAAAGCATATGGTTTTATATAGACTTTTGGAGAAGCATGTATTTACAAGAAAGTGAGTGGGAGCTCTGTAGCATTTCTAATATTATATGTGGATGACATATTGTCGATTGGAAATGATATAGAATTTCTGGATAGCATAAAAGGATACTTGAATAAGAGTTTTTCAATGAAAGACCTCGGTGAAGCTGTTTTGGACTTTCACGAAACACATACCTTGATAAAGTTTTAAAGAAGTTCAAAATGGATCAAGCAAAGAAAGGGTTCTTGCCTGTGTTACAAGGTGTGAAGTTGAGTCAGACTCAATGCCCGACCACTACAGAAGATAGAGAGAAAATGAAAGATGTTCCCTATGCTTCAGCCATAGGCTCTATCATGTATGCAATGTTTTGTACCAGACCTGATGTGTGCCTTGCTATTAGCTTAGCGGGGAGGTACCAAAGTAATCCAGGAGTGGATCACTGGACAGCGGTCAAGAACATCCTGAAATACCTGAAAAGTACAAAGGATATGTTTCTCATTTATGGAGGTGACAAAGAGCTCATCGTAATGGTTATGTCGATGCAAGCTTTGACACTGATCCGGATGACTCTAAGTCACAAACCGGATACGTGTTTATATTGAACGGTGGAGCTGTCAGTTGGTGCAGTTCTAAACAAAGCGTTGTGGCGGGATCTACGTGTGAAGCGGAGTACATAGCTGCTTCGGAAGCAGCAAATGAAGGAGTCTGGATGAAGGAGTTCATATCCGATCTAGGTGTCATACCTAGTGCATCGGGTCCAATGAAAATCTTTTGTGACAATACTGGTGCAATTGCCTTGGCAAAGGAATCCAGATTTCACAAGAGAACCAAGCACATCAAGAGACGCTTCAATTCCATCCGCGACCAAGTCAAGGAGGGAGACATAGAGATTTGCAAGATACATACGGATCTGAATGTTGCAGACCCGTTGACTAAGCCTCTCTCACGAGCAAAACATGATCAGCACCAAGACTCCATGGGTGTTAGAATCATTACTTTGTAATCTAGATTATTGACTCTAGTGCAAGTGGGAGACTGGAGGAAATATGCCCTAGAGGCAATAATAAAGTTGTTATTTATATTTCCTTATATCATGATAAATGTTTATTATTCATGCTAGAATTATATTAACTGGAAACTTAGTACATGTGTGAATACATAGACAAACAGAGTGTCACTAGTATGCCTCTACTTGACTAGCTCGTTGAATCAAAGATGGTTAAGTTTCCTAGCCATAGACATGAGTTGTTATTTGATTAACGGGATCACATCATTAGAGAATGATGTGATTGACTTGACCCATTCCGTTAGCTTAGCATACAATCGTTTAGTATATTGCTATTGCTTTCTTCATGACTTATACATGTTCCTATGACTATGAGATTATGCAACTCCCGAATACCGGAGGAACACTTTTTGTGCTACCAAACATCACAACATAACCGGGTGATTATAAAGGTGCTCTACAGGTGTCTCCGATGGTACTTGTTGAGTTAGCATAGATCGAGATTAGGATTTGTCACTCCGATTGTCGGAGAGGTATCTCTGGGCCCTCTCAGTAATGCACATCACTATAAGCCTTGCAAGCAATTCAACTAATGAGTTAGTTGCGGGATGATGTATTACGGTACGAGTAAAGAGACTTGCCGGTAACGAGATTGAACTAGGTATTAAGATACCGACGATCGAATCTCGGGCAAGTAACATACCGATGACAAAGGGAACAATGTATGTTGTTATGCGGTTTGACCGAGAAAGATCTTCGTAGAATATGTAGGAGCCAATATGAGCATCCAGGTTCCGCTTTTGGTTATTGACCGGAAACGAGTCTCAGTCATGTCTACATAGTTCTCGAACCCGTAGGGTCCGCACGCTTAACGTTCGGTGACCATCGGTAATATGAGTTTATGTGTTTTGATGTACCGAAGGTAGTTTAGAGTACCAGATATGCACGGACATGACGAGGAGTCTCGAAATGGTCGAGACATAAAGATTGATATATTGGAAGCCTATATTTGGACATCGGAATAGTTCCGGGTGAAATCGGGATTTTACCGGAGTGCTGGGGGGTTACCGAAACCCCCCGGGGGTTAATGGGCCTTGTTGGGCCCTAGTGGAGAGAGAGAGGGGTTGGCCAGGGCAGGCCGCGCGCCCACTCCCCTTGAGTCCGAATAGGACAAGGAAGGGGGGCGGCTCCCCCCCCCCTTGCCTTTCCTCTCTCCCACTCCTTTCTTCCCCCTCCTAGTGGGACTAGGAAAGGGGAGTCCTACTCCCACTAGGAGGAGGACTCCTCCTGGCGCGCCCTCCTAGGGCCGTCCGGCCTCCCCCTTGCTCCTTTATATACGAGGCCAGGGGGCACCCCATGGACACACAAGTTGATCAGTTGATCTTTTAGCCGTGTGCGGTGCCCCCCTCCACCATAATCCACCTCGGTCATATCGTAGCGGTGCTTAGGCGAAGCCCTGCATCGGTAGCATCATCATCACCGTCATCACGCCGTTGTGCTGACAGAACTCTCCCTCGAAGCTCTGCTGGATCGGAGTTCGTGGGACATCACCGAGCTGAATGTGCGCTGAACTCGGAGGTGTCGTGCGTTCGGTACTTGGATCGGTCGGATCGTGAAGACGTACGACTACATCAACCGCGTTCTCATAGCACTTCCACTTACGGTCTATGAGGGTACGTGGACAACACTCTCCCCTCTCGTTGCTATGCATCACCATGATCTTGCATGTGCGTAGGAATTTTTTTTAAATTACTACGTTCCCCAACACAAATCCCCCCCGCCAGGAGCTGATGGCGGTCCATGGCGCGATGGACGTTGTGCGTGTTGACCTGGAGGAACACCTCGCCTCCGCCGCCGCCGACATGGTGCAAGCTCTGGCCCAGATGAAGTCCCCCAGCGACTACCCCCCCCCCCAGGACTTAATAGGTAAGATCTGACCAGCTAAATCTTACCAATACCACTTGCAACGGCTATGATTTGTACGGTTGATGCATTAAGCATGTTCGTGCCTTGTTTATTTCAATACTACACATTGTGTGATGTTCAAATATTACCGTGCCCAGCTCAATTTCACCAATACCAGCAACAAACTTACAATACATGACTCAGGATATCACTAGAGATGCTGCCCATTTGCTATTTTTAGTGGATGCTAACCCTGTTGCACTTCACATGCCTGTCCATGTACTTACGCAGGGTCATAACGGCCGATGCTTTTGTTTGCCGTTGAGGTGAGCTGCATCCCATGTCTTAGAGTATTTCACATAATTTGTGCAATTGCAGTTTAACTTCTACCCATTTACTGGTTGCCTGTAGGTACACATGTCAGTGACACTGATCCACGCTTCGACCCGGAGGAACAGCTCGCCTCCGCCGTCGCTGACTTTGGGCGAGCTCTGGCCAAGATGAAGTGCCCCAGCAACTACCTCTCAGGACTTACCAAGTATGTACTCACCAGTTCAATCTTACCAATACCAGTTGCAATTAATGGCTATGTTCTGTACGGTCGATGTATTAAGCATGTTCTAGTAAACATGCCTAACACGTTTTTGCTACTATCCCTACCTTTTTATAGACATCTAGGCCATTCTCTGCTCTGGCAGCACCTGCCTTGTGATGTTTAACTATGCCAATTGCATTTTTATCAGTACCGGTTTCAATGTCTATTAAGCCTGTTGCAATTAACAGTTGAATCCATTTTTAAACAGTTGCATTTCAATGGCTACAAACTTACAAAACATGACTTAGGATGTTGTTAAGACTGTTGCAATTAACAGTTGTATCCATTTTTTAATTTGTCCATTTGCTACCATGCTACTCTCCGCAATGAAGATATACTAGAGATGCTGCCCCATTTGCTATTTTTGGTGGATGCTAACCCTGTTGTACTTAACATGCTTGTCCATGTACTTACGCAGGGACATAACGGCCAATGCTGTTGTTTGCCGTCAAGGTTAGCTGCATCCCATGTATTACAGTATTTCACATCATTTGTGCAATTGCAGTTTAACTTCTACCATTTACTGGTTGCCTGTAGGTACACATGTCAGTGGCACTGATCCACGCTTCGACCCGGAGGAACAGCTCGCCTCCGCCGCCGCTGACTTTGGGCGGGCTCTGGCCAAGATGAAGTGCCCCAGCAACTACCTCTCAGGACTTACCAAGTATGTACCCACCAGTTCAATCTTACCAATACCAGTTGCAATTAATGGCTATGTTTTGTACTGTCGATGTATTAAGCATGTTGTAGTAAACATGCCTAACACGTTTGAGCTATTTTCCCTACCTTTTTATAGACAACTGGGCCATTATCTGCTCGGGCAGCACCTGCCCTGTGATGTTTAACTCTGCCAATTGCATTTTTATCAGTACCGGTTTCAATGGCCATTAAGCCTGTTGCAATTAACAGTTGTATCCATTTTTAAAGAGTTGTATTTCAATGGCTACAAACTTACAAAACATGAATTAGGATGTTGTTAAGCCTATTGCAATTAACAGTTGTATCCATTTTTTAATCCGTCTCTTTGCTACCGTGCTACTCTTTCGAAATGAAGATATCACTACAGATGTTGGCGTTTTATTACCATTTGCTATTTTTTGTGGATGTTAACCCTGTTGTAGTTAACATCGGCTTTCCATGTACTTACACAAGGCTACAATGGGCGATGTTGTTGTTTGCCATCGAGGTTAGCTGCATCCCATGTCTTATACACCATCTATTCCTAAATATAAGTATTTTTAGAGATTCCAATATAGACTACATAAGGAGCAAAATGAGTGAATCTAGATTCTAATCTAAACTATATCTATAATTCTATATACATATGTATGTAGTTCATATTGAAATCTAAAAAAAATACTTGTACTTAGGAACATAGGTAGTTGTATTTTACATCATTTGTGCAATCTCAGTTTTGCTTCTAACATTTATTGGTTGCTTGTAGGTACATATATGAGGGGTACTGATCCACGCTTCGATCCCTTTTGCGTATGGGGCAATGAGATATTCATGAACAAGCGTCAAGTGAGGAAACTAAGAAAGATTGTTAGGCGAAAGAAACGGGTGATTGGAATTAACCTCTTTATTTACACTTTGTCGAAGACAACAGTGAACTTTAGGATGGTAAGTAATGTGTTGCCTTTTCCCCCTGCCCACAACAAGTTACTCTATTAGACCTCAGTATCTGATATTTTTCCCTTTTCAGTGGTTTTCGAAGCTATTTACTGATGATTACCTTGCAAACTACATGACCGGAGTGGAGGCAACTAAGGTTAAAGTATATAATTCATGCTACCATGATAATGCTGTAGAAGTATTCCTGAAGGCGGTGAAGGATGGGCGGGCGGTCGTCACAAGGGGTTGAACAAAAGTGGTTCGTGCCTATGGCATGCAGGAAGGCACATTATGGGCATTCCTCTTCTTCAACACTGTCGGCAGTCAAAATGATTTACACTTGTCTCTTCACCTTTACCGCCTTTAAATACTGTGGTTCATCATAGTTAATTGCTGCCTAATCCTGTAATTACTGAACATATTGTACTGGCAATTTTATTTATGGATTCGTTGTTGAACCATTGTGCTGAGAATTTGAATTTCATGTTTCGTATTTCAAAATTTCCAATTAGAATAATAAATTACAGGCAAAAATAAAAATAGAACAGACGGTCATGGACCTTTGCAAACGGTTCTAGCAGTAAAAGCGCTTGCGATGGATAGCCCAATGCCACACAGTTTTCTACATCAAATCGTGTGTGATGTAGTTAATGAAAGCAAACAGTTAACCAAGGCAGAGCGTGTGTGATAGTTACACCTTTCACACACGAGCGTATTCATAAAACCGTGTGGGATGTACATCCGAACGGAAACGTTTTCCCTGGATTGACTGTGTGGGATGTACATAAGAACGAAAACGTATTCCTTGGATTGACTGCGTGTGATATGCATACGAACAGAAATGTTTTTCTAGGATTCACCGTGTGGGATGTACATACCTACGGAAATGATTTCTAGAATTCACCGTGTGGGATGTACATACCTACGGAAATGATTTCTAGGATTCACCGTGTGGGATGTACATACCTACGGAAATGATTGGGTTTCGATGCCTCTCCCGATCGCACACGGCCCCAGCCTGGGTCCCAGGAGGGCCTATCCCCGACGATTTCTGGGTCGTGTGGGAAGGACACCCTATCGCACACACTCACTTGGCGACGGTTCCAAATGCCGTAGGGGAAAGGGGTTTTAAACCGTTTGTTTAGGACCGAGGCGCACCAGTGCTAGTGGCAATGGTATAGGAGGTGTGTTAATGCAAGAGAAGCGCCCAATTGCTTATTTTAGTGAAAAACTTTTCGACGCGCAACTCAATTATACCATCTATGACAAAGAGCTATATGCCTTAGTACTAGTTTTGCATGTGTGGGAACATTATCTCCATCCTCATGAATTTGTCATCCACACGGATCATGAAACGCTTAAATACCTTAAGGGTCAAACTAAATTGAATAAGCGACATTCCAAATGGAGTGAGTTTATTGAGTCTTTCCTTATGTCATCAAGTACATTAAGGGTAATTAAAGAGAATGTTGTGGTGGATGCTCTTTCCCGCAAATGCATGCTTGTTCCTCAACTTGAATTGAATGTCATTGGCTTTGAGCACATAAAAGACTTGTATGCACATGACCCTACTTTTGCTATTCCTTATGCCAAATGTTTGACGCATACTTCTTGGGAACGCTATTACATCAAAGATGATTATCTTATGAGAGCTAACAAACTATGTATCCCTGAGTCTTCTCTTTGTTTGTTACTTATACAAGAATCTCATGGAGGACTTATGCGACACTTAGGACGCGACAAGACCTTCGCTACGCTCTCGAAGAACTACTTTTGGCCCAATATGTTCCGCGACGTCTCCCGCTAAACCAATCGATGCTCTACATGTTGCAAAGATAAGTCTAAAGCTCAATCCCATGGTCTCTATATGCCACTTCATGTTCCGTATCACTCATGGGAAGATATTAGTATGGACTTTGTGCTTGGTTTGCCTAGAACTAGAAATGGCAAAGATTCTGTGTTTGTTGTTGTGGACTGTTTCTCTAAGATAGCACATTTTATTCCATGCGACAAGATAGACGATGCTTCACATGTTGCCAACCTCTTTTGTAGGAAAATCTTGCATCTACATGGAGTGCCCAAGACTATCGTGTCGGACCGCGACGTCAAATTCCTAAGCTACTTTTGGAAGATGCTATGCGCCAAGCTCGGAATCAAGCTCCTATTCTCCTCGGCATATCCACAAACTGACAGCCAGACAAAGGTCACGAACCGGACGCTATCCACTCTCCTACGCGTGTTGATCAAGAAGAACATCAAGGACTGGGAGGAGTGTCTACCCATCACCGAGTACGCCTACAACCGCGCAAGACATTCGACTACCGGCAAGTCCCCCTTCGAGGTCGTCTACGGCTTCAACCCGTTGTCCCCATTGGACATTCTACCGCTACCATTACAAGAGCGCATCAACATGGACGCGAGTGCACGAGCGAGCTATCTCAAGAAAGTGCATGAAGATACAAGGCACACCATCGAGCGCCAAGTACAACGCCTCGCGACCAAGATCAACATCAACAACAATCACATGATTTTAAACACCGGAGTTCTTGTGTGGCTACACCTTCGCAAGGACCGCTTCCCCAACGAACGCAAGTCCAAGCTTCTACCTCGAGCCGACGGACCCTTCAAGGTGCTAGCACGTTACAACAACAACGCCTACAAGATCGACATCCCACGTGACAAGTACTCCGTGAGCGACATCTTCAACGTCAAAGATCTCTCTCCCTACCATGGTAATGAGGCTTTCAATCCGATGTCGGATCTTTCCCAAGGGGGGAGATGATGCGGAGCATCCTATGGTCATCCCCATGGACTTACCTACGTCTCCCACGACACCACATGGACCAATGACTAGAGCTCGGGCACGGGCTATTGAAACTAAGGTGAACTCGCTCCTCTCCGAACTACCACTTTCCACATGTGAGACATGGCTACTACATCAAGCGGAGACCCTATGTGTGATCAGGTACTTAGAGGCAAGCCATGGAACAACTACATCCAACGGACAAGACAGCGAGAGCACCAAGTACAAGGACCAAGAAGAGGAGCTGCCAGAAAACCTACAGCCACCGGACGACCGGACTAGGCCGGACGTCCGACGCCTGAAGGGTCAGCCAGCCAGCCCAAGTCCCAGCTAGCGTATGCTACAGCGGCCGGACGACCGACACGGACCAGACATCCGACACCTCCCAGCTTCCGGACGACCGAGCCCCTCCGGACATCCGATGTCACCCAATAGAAGAGAAATTAACGGAAGTTTGAAGACCTTAGGACGACCGACGACCAGACATTCGACCCCGACCGGAAATCCGACACCGACCCATCTGAGGTAAAACGCCGGACGTCCGATCCCTACCGGACGACCAGACCCTCGCAAGCCACCGGACGACCGACGCCTGTCTGCGCACAGAGTGTTGAGCCGAGGCCCATGTACCCCTTCGCCCCTCTAGACTATATATACGACTCCACCTCCCCTTTTCTAGGGTTAGCATTGGTTTAGCTCATATGAGAGATAGAGCTTTGCTCATCCACTTGATACATACTCCATTGGAGACCGAGGCCTCCGCGGAGAAGATCCCAAGTGGATTCAAGACCCCGAAAGGGAAGATCCCCTAGTGGATTCAAGACCTCCTCTTGGAGAAGAACTAGCTACTTGTATCCTTCCTTTGTTGTCTTTGGATCGCTGTGACCTCTTTGTGTTCATGGATCTAGCACAAGTGTGATCGTTTCCCGTTGATTTGAGTGTTTCCTCTCGTTTCCCCTTGTGTTTTCCCTCGTGTGTTCGTCGTGTTCTTCATGGGATCCCCTCCAAATCGTGAAAGATCGGCCCTAGGGTTCCACCCTACATCATAACCCTTGAAGAAAAAGACTCTCAAATGATGAGAACTTATTTCTTATTACGATGAAGTAATATTTACAGGCTTTGACATTTTTTATGAGCTATTGTTTGTGTTTTTATTTATATGAACGAACAGTCTGACATGATACTATTCTAATGGTTGGTCTTAGTTTAACGGCGGGTCTGTTTATTCTGTTGGTTGTGCTTTAGGAGGAAAGCTTGGCCATGGCACCCGAACTGATGAGAAATACCCTAGATTGATTGAGCAGTTCCGGACTCTGAATATACAACCAATAGTTGTTGCTGCTAGTGCTTGGTATGCTGTTGTTGTGGGCAAGGATGGACGAGTTTGCACTTGGGGATGGGGACGTTATGGCTGCTTGGGTCATGGTAATGAGGAATGTGAGTATGTTCCCAAGGTGGTTGAGGCCTTGAGCAGTGTGAAGGCCGTTTATGTAGCAACTGGAGATTATAGCACATTTATTGTGTCACGCAAAGGTGATGTTTACTCGTTTGGATGTGGTGAGTCATCAAGCCTTGGCCACAACACTACAATTGAGGCTAGGCACTATCTAGCACACCTCCTAAGTGCTTAACAAACATGCAATTCAATTTAGTTTTGTATGTATTAGTTTAGTTGGCCTACTTGATCATCAATGCGGGATTCTTGTGGCAGTTTCTATTTTATATTAAGATTATATTGTTGATTTTTTGGATTACAAATCCTCAATATTACCGAAAATTTAGACTACACATTATGATCATACAAGGAAGAGCTAATGCACATGCAGTGGCGGGTGCTTGAGTTTTAGGGTTTATGTGCATGTCCATATAGGGTGTAAGCAAAAACAATTTGTATGACTAAACTTACGAGAGAGATTTGGTTTTGAGTTTTGTATTAATTATTTGTTCGATTGTAACTCCTATGATAGTGAAGAAAGAAAAAATTGATCGAAGTTTAGATTTTTCTGTGGGAAATAGCACATAGTATAACACCGTGGAAGATTGTGGCTACAAGTATAGCTGATATGCCAGTTTTTGCAATGATCATGTAATAGAGTTATATTCCTTGAAGTTTCCGTGGAAAGCTAGCCAACACGGGGCTATTGGATGTGCACTATTGTATCTAGAATTTATTAGTTATAGAGTGATTTTTTTTGTGTGTTGTTCGATATTATGTTTTTGTTCGGTTGGTTAACCTCTTATGGCACCGTTAATCTTCCGTTTGCAGATAATTGCTTTAGTTTGCGTTGTAAGAATAAGCAGAAAGATCATATTTGTTAATACAAGTCCTTTTAGTCCTCTCTAATTTAGCTTGCTACTTCTGAATCAATCGTCATTTTCTTTACCATCTATGTGTGCTTTTCCAGGGTAACAACATGCAGAGCAACGTCCTTAGCCCTGATCAGGTGACTTCGTTGCAGAGTATGAATGAGAAGGTGGTGTAGGTCAGCCTTACGAATTCCATATACTGGAATGCGCATACATTTGCACTGATAGTCAGGCAAATTCTACGCTTTCGGCGCAGGGGATAAAGGGCAGCTAGGTAGTGAACTTGTCGCACAAGAAAGTGAGAGGGGAACCCCGGAGCGGGTCGAAATTGACCTCAGTTAGGTTCAGTTGCAACATCTCCTTCTCACTCCAATTGCATGCTACTAACCATCACCTTCCTAATTAACTTTTGATTGCAAGCACTTAGTTTGTACTCCCTCAGTCCGAAAAGGTTTGTCCCAAACTTATCCCTCAAATGGATGTATATAGCATTAACTTGGTGCTAGATACATTCATTGGAGGGACAAGCTTTTTCGAACGGAGGGAGTACCCCTGTTTTGTTGGGTCTCATCTGTGTCTCAGCCGATCCTTGTGAAAACAGTTACCCTGCAAGACATTGTTTTTTTTTTGAGTGAAGGCCATCATGACTAGCTTTATTAAAATTAAACAATGTTTGCATCGTCTATGAGCTTACTAACAACACAGTCAGGAGGCTCGCCCAACCAACCAAAGGCCCAGCCGATCCTTGTGAAAATAGTTACCCTGCAAGACATTGTTTTTTTCGAGTGAAGGCCATCATGGCTAGCTTTATTAAAATTAAACAATGTTTGCATCGTCTATGAGCTTACTGACAACACAGTCAGAAGGCTCGCCCAACCAACCAAAGGAGGATTTATTACAGAAACAAAAATTGGCTAGCACATGAGCTGCTTGGTTACAAGAGCGATAACAATGCTTAAAAATGACCTTCCCGATCAAGGAACTAGTATCCACACATTCTGCAAAGATTGCCACTGTTGAGTCCCACCATCTAGTTTGACCATTACAAAAGTTAATAACCTGTAAGGAGTCTGATTCCAATGCACACGATTGAATCCGAGAGAATTAGCAAATACTAGACCATCTCTCATTGCCAAAGCTTCTGTAGTGATGACATCTGCAGCGAAAGGAATAAATTTGCATATAGTTGAAACTGTAAATATAAGGACCATGTCTTGTAGTCCGCTCCTTGAAAAATGAGCAGTTGATTGTGGTTGATAATTTAACATATTGTGAAACGTACCTTGATTGGTATACTATTTTTATTTCGGTGTGATGCTGCTGTGTTGTATTTTTTATACTTTAAGTATGAACCCATGTTTAATACATGTGACCATTTTGGTAACTAGATTCGGAGGCTGCATGGCGATTGTTAACTTACTACTAGTGCTTCGTTTAAGGTGATTTTTTTCCATCACCCCCTCGGTGAAAAGCAGCAGTGTCTGGAGAGCAGCGTTTTGGCTGCCGAGCCCAGCTGCTCTCGTAATCTGTACCGCTGAATCATATTTGGGGATGCGTGACATTGGGTTTTCTGCTGCAGGTACGGTTCGCTCAAAAATAGTGTATTTCAAGCCTCCGTATGGCCCTTGTTCATGGCAGGGTTGGCAGCAGATACGTCGACCGATGGCCCAGAATCGGTGGGCGTCATAGACCTGGTACAGAAAATGTGCATATATGTTTTGCGTGCTGGACGCCGCTCCTAGTCCATGCACGCGGTGTGCTCGACCAAAGGCGAGCCACGCTCCAGTGTCCCGGGAGGCCAGGAGGAGTTGCAGGCTGTTGTCCGCGGGGCGCAGGCCATGGCCGTGTGGATGAGAAAACCTCACACCAAGTCGTCTGTTCGTCAGAATTCTGTGAATCTGTGATTTGGTTCGTGCGTTTGTTAACGAGCCGGAACGACCGAACGAGTTGTTTGCTCAGGCCAGCAATGTGGTGCTTGTGGTGATGCAGTGGCGAAGTGGCAATAGTCATGCGATGTCCACACTATCATCCATGAATAATTGCTGAAGATGATGATGCCGATGTATGTATAGCGTGTGTTTGTTGCAGTTAAAATCATGCACGATTTGCACGCAAAAAACATGCAGTACGTACCAATCGTCTATTCTTGGTCAGGTCTGAACTCTGAACGTCGAGCATGGTTAGCCACTTCTGTCCTGCCACCGCGCTCGGTATCACCCAGCAGCCAGCCAGCCACGCGTGCACAAGACCTCTCCCGACAAAACCAACCAGGCCACGGACGACCAAGATGATCACTGGAGCTCCTCCCGCAACATCGATGAGCGGCTTGCCTTTCGTCGAGCACACAACATGAGTGCACCAGAAGCAACACCCAGCACACCGGACGCTGGCCCATCGAGGCGCTGACGCTAGTCCCATGCTGTGGGCTCACTTTCTGCCACTTGGTTGCCAACCTTGAATACTGAGCAAGACGAGAGCTCCGCCATGGTGCACCGGTGTCTCCTTGTGCAAGCATAAAGCATTGTCGCCTCCCCATGCAACAACGGTGCACCAGGTGAGCACCAGGCACAGAACCGGCAAGCGACGGTACATAATTTATGCACAGATCCAGGACTGTCAAAAGATCTACTTTTTTTTTACCGGTCACGGAGAGAAGCATTCAATTTCTGTGGACCACCCATGGGCCTCATCTGTAAATTAAAAACCCAACCAATTCACTGTACGGGGAAGAATACAGGCTGGAAACCAAATCCCCATGCGATTGAGCGACACAGATTTCGGGAGCAGATACGCTCGGGCACCGAAAGGGATTTCCGTATGCATAAAACTTATATTGAATCAGTAGTATACGAACTCAAGCAAGTTAACACTGCACTTGGATTTGTAGTATACAAACTCAAGCAAGTAGGCAACACAATAGTTGCGTAACTGCAATGAATATTGTAACATCAACATTACGTCATTTGCATTACCACTAGTATGCACTGTTCAAACCAACTCAACAAGAATACTCATCTTTACAATAAAAAAGTGTGCAAGGAAACAAGCTTCCCAAAATTTGAAGGATAACATATATACACTAACCCTACTACTGTACTGAAAATCACCCTTCTAGTATTAACTAACAGAGTTCCTTCCGAAAGAAAACAAACATTTTATCAATCCGGCACATGCCAATAGCCTCACAGCCCTAAAGACATGGGGGATAACAATTGGGACGCATCAAAACAGCAACTTGAATAAGAGGATATAAAATTACTACAACACAAATACAGATCATGTGTACTAACATAAGATTGGCAACCTTTTACTGGCAGTCGGTACATCCTACTGTCCCATCCCATACCATCTACCCCTTGCCGCCCTTCTCTCCAGATCCAACATAGGATGCACAAGCATCCCTCTCACAAGCTGGTGGCAACTGGCATGCAACTCAACAAGCAACAGAATTCACTCCGTATGTGCCATCCGCACTTGGAAATAAGCCATCAGAACCTCTGGGCTGCAGTTAAGCACTGAAGCTTCAGGGTGGTTAAAGTATTACATGGTGTACACGTGAAGCCTAATGTTCCATCAAAGCTGCATCAGTTTCTGATAATGGTGCTGCAAAACAGACAAGTTATCAGTTGGTGTCAAACAGGAAGTAAAACAGACAAGTGACTTGAAACAGAAAAGGGTGCGGCAAACCCTATCCTTTTCTAGATCAATTCAGACAACACAACTACTCCCTCCGTAAACTAATATAAGAGCGTTTAGAATACTAAAATAGTGATCTAAACGCTCTTATATTAGTTTACAGAGGGAGTACTTACAAAAGTAGCACTGGTTTAGTTACAGCATACACATAATTACTTTAACAAGTTTGTAAAGACATACCAAGCAAGTCCTCGTACATGTCGGGGAACAAGGAAGACTCCAGCAGAAGTGGCGGGGAGAATACTTGATCAAGAGCATCATCTGTCATAAACGACTGACCACTGACTGGGTAAAAAAAGTTTGCAGCACTGCTTGGATCGTCATGGCCATTCAGTTTACTTGACACAGCTGGGGTTGTATGCATTGGGCTGTCAGGATTGAAGTAAAGATCGCTTGTGCTCTTGGGTAACTTCGACTGTGACGACGATGGACCTATCTTTTGTTTTCTTCGGTTTGCCACGGCACCCACATCCTTCCTTGCAGCACCTGTTGATAGGGGAATGAAGAAGTGCTCCGAACCATCATCACTACTCTTGTCCTGTGGACTCTCCATGTTGCTCAATGGCTTTGATAGAGCAGCTTCACGAACAGAACGTCTGATGTCATGAGCAAAATAACCATCATTTTCTGCAAAGAGAATATAGAGTAGCTAATAATTAAATGAAACAAGACTCATCAAAAGCAGATTATAATCAGCAAAATAACAACATAAAGAAGAAGCATATTTTTACAGTTAGGCATTCCCTACAGTTTTCAGTTAAGAAAGAAGCTGATCTAGCCTATGTATTAAGATATGAATACCATGCATCGAACCATTTGCTTGATCTTTGGCTGAGGGGTGGGTAAGTGCTTTCTCTTCAGGCATAATTTCTTGCCTAGGTTGGTGTGCTAAGGCATTCCGTCTTTGTGTCTGTGCTCCTTTTCCAGAAGAACTTGGAGTCAGACTAAATAGAGGAGGTAGCTTTAGAGCAGGACTACTCCCAGCCTTGCCGATCTGTGTTGAACAGAGCTTAGAAGTCATCTCTGAAACTTCGCCGCTGCTTTCCTGCTTTAAAGTAAATAAGTAATTAGAAAGCATGTGAATAAATAAACAGAGAAAGGTGCAAAAAATGTTTTGCACGCTGAGACTCTAACGTAGAGATTTAATAAAGATGAAATGTACATACCCCCCTAAACTTCCAGGTTGGGCCACATCACCCCCTGAACTCCAAAATACCTGACTTAATCCCCGCAACTTCCAAAAACCAGACAAATCATCCCCTGGTACCCTCGTGAGTGGTTTTGCCTATGTGGAGGTTGTTTTGTTTTGTCAGCAAGGCTTAGCAGAGGCACGTAAAGAAGGCAGGAAACGGCTGAGAGGTTCCTGCCTCCATGCGAGCTCACTGGTCCTCCACTTCCTTGATTTGGTGCAGGGATTTGGGCCGGCGCCGTCATCTCTCTTGGCTCCGGCGAGCGTTGCCGCAACACCCCCTCGCCGTCATCCTCTCTGAGCACTTATGGTGACCTATAGAAGCTCCTGGTGCCTTGGTGAATCCTCCCGACCAACAACCAAAGCCCCTCCCCGATGCCAGCAGATGCGGCCCCATCACCTCGGTTGTTCGCGAACTTGTCCGAGCACGAATTCGAACTCAGGGTGAGCTCCCAGTTCCTTCACTGACTCCTCCCTCTCCCTCCAGCTGTCTCTCTAGCGCCTGCTCCAGTTTCTCATTCCAAACGTCGCCGGCGGCGATCATGGTGCCATCTCCGGTAGCCTTGTGACCCTGGACTGACGCAGGTGAGCTCGTAGCTTTAGCCGCTCCCGTTTGGTGCATGTGACGCATCCACAGGCCCCTGCAACACGTCTTCCGGCGTAGAGCCACCGCTGCCGCAAAGCTTGCTGGAATTGGCACGATGACGGCGTCCTGCAGGCCGGGCCAAAGAGTCGATGACGTAGGGGAAGCCGTCAAGAACGCCACGCCGGATTGCAAGATGAAAATAGCATCGGAGCAGATGGCTGCTGTTGGAGTGAGCTTTGCTCCTAGGAAGAACGCCGTGGGAACGCAGAGGCACAAGACTGCTGCTGCACGCACGCGCCGCAATGATGAGGGCTGGCGGCTCTTGGCGTGCGTCCTCCATCTTATCTGGCAGCATGACGCGGGCATTGGCGCCGAACACAGAGGCCTTGATCAACGTATGTGGACATTTTTTGGCTGAGGTGGCTGCCATATCACGTCCCACAGAGGCAAAAACACTAAAAAAAAACATCGAGTGGGCTACGGGGTGATTTGTCCGGTTTTTGGAAGTTGGGGGGATTAAGTAAGCCATTTTGAAGTTCAGGGGGTGATGTGGCCGAAACCTGCAAGTTTAGGGTGTTTATAATGTCACTGAAAAGGTGCTATGTGATGATCTGTGAGAAAACAATGGTCCATTTGGTTTGACAAATGCCCCTATGCTAGAATATCTCCTCACTCATTGAGAGGATTGGGGCCATAGTCATGTGACAGCCTCTTGCTATCAACACTTCTGCCCTTCATGAATAGTCAATGCTAGCATGAGTTCACCCCATTGCACCAACCAAAACGCAAGCCTCTTGGATCCTAGGATTCAACGGTGACAAACCAAAATTTTCACCTTTCAGCAATTATATTATTACCAGGATGGAGGTGTTCCTCATAGCAAACAACCCTAATGATATGAAAGAAACTAAATATTCTGGTATGAACACGAGGAATGACAGTAGTACAAAGGAAAAATATACAATCAGAACAGCAGTTGCATTTTTGTCCATATTGAACAAGTTAAACAGGAAATACGATAAATCGTCAAACAGTAGAATCATGCAAATGAGAGCGATTTCGTACTTCTGGTCTTCCAAGCACTGTATTTTGGACAGACAACTGTCTGGAGTTTGTTTGATCCATCAGATTACTAGGTACACTATTAACTTCTTCGGAAAGTTTTGTTATTGACTGCTGCATTGCTGGAATAGCTTCCTTGAGTTGATTAATTAGGCCCTAAAAAAGGAAAAATAATGGCAAATGATTAAACAATCAGTCAAATGCCACATAAATTCGTCCTCGGTAAAATCTGTAAATGAGGTGCATCTTCGCAAGCCATGCTTACAACAGATGAATGGAGAAAAATAGCATAGCTTCTGAAGGATGTTGTTATTACCTGTATACTGACTAAATGCTGGCGATGTTCGGCCAATGTTGCAGTTAATGAGTCGGCATGGCTACTAGTTTCGCTGTCAGATGCACTGCAGAGTAATTCTGGCCCCTCCCCATCATTTGCTTTGGCCTACACCATTAGTTGGTTGTATGTTACTCCCTCCGTTCCGAATGACTTGTCGCAGGTATGGATGTATCTAGATGTATTTTAGTTCTAGATACATCCATTTATGCGACGAGTAATTTGGAACGGAGGGAGTACAAGTTATAACCGAATACATTGGTTCAGAACATGTGATGTGCCTGTACTTCAGGATGTGACAATACCACTATGCAATACCGATCTGTCATCAATACACCACCAATGCAGAAATATGCATGGGTGGTATGTAAGGTTATTTTCATCTTTATAAGGAAAGAAAAACAAATGGGGATTAAATGTCCCTGTTTCTAAATATTGTCCAGTCCACGGACCATTTAATCGTACGTCGTTTGTCTTGTGGTCTATTAAAAATTTAATCATATAATTCTTCATAGGTGGTTATACTTGACCCAAAATAAAATATCAATGATTTAGAGAAAATGATGCATCATCACTATACCGGCATTGCCGGCTAGATTTCACTAACCAAAATGAAATCAAGTCAGAAGGTACAGAACGACCACACAAAACATGAGAGAAACAACGGTCTGAAAGATTGAAACAATTAAGAACTGGAAGAACATTGCAGAAAATTTGAACTAAATATGGCTATTAACATTTTGCAGAAGTTAATAGACCTTGAAGCATGAAAAACAGGGACGTGGCAGGAGCTCTCGATGCTAAATTTTGGTTACCAAAGAATGCTGCTATACTGTATAAAATGGCCATCAAGTGAAATGGACTGCGGCAATTCATGAGTTATCTCCAGGTTAATAGGTGTGTCGCTTAGCATAAAAATGCTACTGCTGCACAAGGGCACGAGCCATAGTGAAACACTGAAACTGAAAAAACCACTAAAGATAAGAGAGGCCAGCATATTAATAGGGACAAAGCAGTTCTTTGCCAGCTCTAGCACTGTAAAATATATTGATAGTTCTGGAGGCACAGTTCTTTGCCAGCTCTAGCACTGTAAAATATATTGATAGTTCTGGAGGCACAGTTCTTTGCCAGCTCTAGCACTGTAAAATATATTGATAGTTCTGGAGGCTCAAGACCTTTTGACTATTTGCAGGTTATGCCACAGATGATGTTGTTTGTCTGTACTCCTCAAAATCGATGTGTCTTATAATTCCACAGCTTATTATTGCGCAATAATCCTATAGTGGTTTGTAGCAGATCTAATGGGAGGTTGAACTTTCTCCCAGTCGAATAAATTGAAATGTTGACCCCATTTAGAAAAAGAACATTTGAGCTAAAAATATATATGTGTGGGACATATTCAAATTACTGATGATTACAAACCAATGTTAGCACATAATCTGTGATGCTAAACTTTGTATAGGTGCCAAAATTCTTTTACCGTAGTGACCAAGATAATTGACAACACTTTTTACCCAATATTACACAGAAATAACATGAGCTATAACTTTGTGCCGCTTGATGGAAAACTATAACAGCATTGTGCAGAAAAAAGCTGGTCTAATATATAGGAATAGTTTACTCACAACTCACAGTGCATGACATTTGATGCTTCCATAAGATCAATGAGTTTAAATTAATATTTAATAAAATGACTGCAACATATTAGAATGCAGAGAGAAGAATATCACATGGAAACCAAGTTTCGAAGAAACTTTATGGAAACCACATTTGAAAGTTTCGAAAAAATCTGAAAAAAATACAGGATGTTAAGAGAATGATGTTCTATTCCCAATTTTCCATACGAAATTCCAAGTTCAAACACATTACCATCTACAAGCTATGAAAAGAACAAATTTAGCAATGAATAGTGATGTTTACTGTTCGACCTACTCAATGCTGATTTTAATTTTTTTTTCATACCTCGTAAATGGTAATGTGTTTGAACTTAGGAATTTCACATGCTAATAGAACATCACACTCTTAACATCCCTTTTTTTACAATTTTTTCAAAACTACAAAACATTATTTCCACAGTTTTCACCGGTTTCCACCAAAACTTGGTTTTCATGTTGTGATATTCTCTCTCTAGAGTGTAAGCTCTGGTAAAACTGGTAGTTCGATCATGCTGCGAGATTAAATAAATTCATGGTTTAAAAAGGTGTGCCTACGCAATTGCAGAACGCCTAGCTGCTAGACTGCTAGGCATGTGCTTAAGCATGCCTAGGTGTGTGCTTAGGCAAGACAGTTGCTAGGCAGATACAAGACTAGGAATTTAACCTGGTGCTTTTTTTAACCCTGCACAAATTAAACAATTGCTTACCAAATGAAGAGATTGTTTATGAATACGCTGCAAAGCATGAGTCCAACGTCGAAGAATTTCAGCTACGTCAACAGTTTGTTGGACACGCCCATTCCTATCATCTAATCTTGGAAGAGCTTCTTCCTTTCCCTGGAATAAAGATATCTGCTCCTGCTTGTCCAAAATTTGAGACGTTTCACCAGCTCGGGCTGATAGTAATTCAGAATGTGGGATGCTTGAACTTGTATCCATTGCTGCTAGCAATTGCGATCCAGATATACGGTACCTAAAAGAACGTATTTTGTGGAGCAAGGTGAGTAGTGATGATTAAGGATATTTGGATCAAAATGTAAAGTTTAACAGAAAGTGTATCACACCTATGCTCACGGTGTGCTATAAGATCTTCAATTGGCCCAGAAGCTAAAACCTCATGCTGGCCTGCAAGGGTATTTCCATTACTATCTAGAAGAAGCTAAAACATTATGCTGTCGTGCATGATATGGATAGTTTGAGCATGCTGGACACACATATTCTGGAAACGATACTTCATTGACTGTACCTTTGCGAGCCAATATCGATTCCCACAAACGTGTTGCCTTAGATACCAAATGTGAATTCTGTCCAGATGAGCTTGAGATACGTTCGTCCCACAGTTCCCCCTCTAGCTTGGCTTTGTTCCTCATATCTTGTAGCTTCTCTAACTCCTGTTGCAGATATGCCTGAAAGCTCCATGCAAACATCATAAGAAATGAAAACAGGACCCAAAACATAACCATCTGAATGGACTGTATAGAAGCTACCCTGTACCTCTTCAGCACATAGACTTCGGAATTCAGCTGTCATTTCATGGGCTAAATTTGACCAGGTTGTCTGCCTTTGAACAGCAATGTTTGCATTTTTAAGAAATTTACGCCTCTCAAGAGCAATCCTTGCCTGTTAGGAATATCACATATGAGCTCGCAGATAAACTCATAAAGAGAAATAAGCCCTGAGATAACCGGGTGTTTTTACTACAAGGACAAACACCAGAGACCAATTTTCCTTAATGGTAGCAAAGGTGGTCCGTGCGTTTGGATAAATTATGCTATCAGGCTCAGTTTGTTGTTGCTGAACTGTGTTGTGATGTGCGTATTTGTTAAGCTACTGCATATAAGAACTCAAAAAGGATCCACTGCTCTTCCTTAGAAGCCAAATAAAATGTACATAAATCAGGTTGACTAATGGTTTTCCTCTCACATTTCATCTTGCATCTTCCACAACGAAAAGAAGAGTACATTTGCAAAATGACCAAGTAAGCGAGCAGCCAAACAATCATAATCCAACAGCAGTTCAACGCATCATGATTATATTATAACAATCCGCCTCAATGCCAAACAGAGCGTATATCTGGATCTAAAAATGGTTTGTGTACCCATCAGTTATTATACAAGCCTACTAGCTTCATTGGGTTTGCATCTTGTACAAGATTCAAATTATTCTGTTCTGTTTATTTCCTAGGTAAGAATATACTTACTGGAGTGGAATCATACTCAAATTCTACAGGCAAGTGAAGTCATCAGGTTTCAACAAAGAAGTTAGCTTGCTAAGGGGTATATTATCTTGTCATGCTCAAGAAAGGAAGAGATACATCTTGCTTCACTAAACTGAATTACTGTGCATAAAGACTAACTTAAGACTGAAGTGGTGAAGCCTGCTGTATCCACGTTATTGGTCTCGCATCAAAAAATCAAACTGTACCTCATGTGAGGTGCCCGAAGTCCCCAGCATTAAATTAAAGTATACCAAACAAAATACTCGCCAGTCTAGAAAAGTTTCGTACTGATAAGAACTTTTAGGACTTCATGTTCCCTTTATAAGTGATTTGCATTTTAGGGTAGAAGGTAGTCCTGAAAGAGGGTCACCATACGATATAACATAAATTAACAGTTCAGAAAATTTAAGAGCAAGCTATCCTTGCCTTTGTTACAGGAAGTAATGCAGCTGCATGAAGATAAGAAACGTCTGTGAGTGCTGCCGGCAGTGGATTTGATGCTACATCAGCCGCAAATGTTCTCCTATGGACTTCCCTCAAGGCATGTACAGAGAGTTGCCACAAAAGCTCAACAAATCTGCATCAGTGTAGGGAGTATAAGCTGTTACAAGGACAATTCTGAAAATATACCAAGTTGTCTGATCAGCTGATTTACAAGCAGTTAGTTTACATCAATGACTATTGGACTTTGTTTTCTAAGAGTGAGAACTGAGTGGCTACATATTGTAGTCACGTTTTTGATATCTTAAAGATCAGCATGTTGTTTTGGCCTTCAGTATGGCACTTGAAACAATACTTGACAAGTTGACCAATGCAATAGAACTTATTAACACCTGTTCCAAATCTATGAAGGAACAATATGGAATCATCAACAGGCACATAAAGTTAAACGCAGTCTAAATTGTGTGCCTACGGGGTATGGTGACATGAGGTGAGGTGCGGCACAATGCCTCAAGCAGTTCACAGCGCAATGTGTTAGGCCTAAACACTCCTGTTTGGTGTGTCAGTGTTTCTCTCCTACTCGCTTTTCATGTGCTTTGTACTTCAGGTGACTTAAGGATCTAGCACATTGAGCAGTGGTGCAACCTTGATTGCATTGCTCAATTCTCATAATACATTGTCTGCTATCTTAGGTGAATAATCAAAGTCGAGAAGCATGTAGAGAACTCATTTCTAGCACAGTAAATACTATAATCGATCCCCTTCTAAATTTTATTTAAAAGGAGCATTAAGCACTAGCATTCACTACCTATCTTCAAATTAGCTGACATAATATTTGAGAGAAACCATGAACTATGGATAGAGACAAGCAAAGCCGCATGATTGCATCCAGTTTCAGCAGACCTTTTCAACTTAGTAACAACGTTTCAATGAATGCAGTTAAGCTACATTGCACATTTGCGCAGCACGACAAGCCGCACAAACAGGACTAGCCGATTTCTAACCGACCAAACTACAGGCATCCATGTGTACTGACCTCGGCCCGCAGCAGGTGGCGAGAGACGAAACCCTGGAGTTGCTCCGTGGCAGCGCTCCCTGCTGCTCCAGCTCGCTGATGATACATTGTACGATCTAACCAAGCAACGAAACCAAAAGTCAAAACAAAGGCTGCTTTCGCGTGCACCCAAGCTAAGCAAATCTGCAAAATCTAACCTTGCGGAACTCCCTGGACTGCGCGGAATCAAAGATCGGCCACACTTTGTCGAAGTCCTGCGCAACGGAGAATCACACTCGGAAATCATATATCTCAAAAGAACCGGAGAAGGAATACCAGCGAACGGGGTAAAATAGCGAAGAGCCGGAGAGGCTGAGGAGGATTTGAGGGCGCGTGCGTGCGTGCCTTGGCGGACTGCGCGGGGCCGCGGAGTGAGGATAGGAGGAAGTAGAGGAGCTGTTCGCCGAGGCGAGGGTTGGAGTGCCGGAAGAGGCCGACGCGAGGAGAGGCCGCGCCGGCGGGGGAGCCGAGGACGACTGGATCGAGGCCGAGGAGGAGGCAGTTGGTATACATGGCGCCCTCCAGCTCCGCCTCCCGCTCCTTCTCCCTATCGGTCGACATGGTCGCCGGTTTCTACTGGGTGGCTGGGTTGGGGCTAGGTTTAGGAGGAGGCGGGCGCCATTGGAGTTGGGAGATCTCGCGAGGCGGAGGTGGAGGTGGAAGACAAAAAAAAAGTAAAATACATGTCCGGTCTAGCATCTCTAGCACACCCCGTGTAATGTCGACGAGTTAATTACATCCATAATACATAAACTTGCAATAAGATAACAATATCATACATAATTTTTAAAAACTCATAAAAATAGTACAACAACTTCATAATAACACATACTAGTAGAATGCCCGTGCGTTGCCACGGGCCTTTTAGTTTATTTTATTGTATCCATAAATACAAATGCATATCTCTTTCGCTTTCTTACTCTATCTACCACCCTTCATATCTCTTCCTCTCCTTCTCTCCCACCCATGCTCTCTCTAGCCCTCTCTCACTCTCTCTCTTACACACACCGTCTTCCTCTTCCATGACTTAATTTAATTTGAGCTCAACTTAATTTTAGCTTAGTGTTAACATTCTCGGCTATAGTATATCCTAGTAGCTTAAACACTAAAAGAAAAACTTAACTTTTACACGGGATCTAGTTAAGTTGTCCGTGCGTCGCAACGGGAGCGCGCATATTTTGACGGTTCAACACCAATCGTGTCTAATATATAATGTTTACAAGCTCCATACACATATGTATCGTTGTATACATACTTTACCACTACATCACTCTGTAATGACACGTCGAACAAATAATTAAACAAATAATTAATGTTGCCTCCAAGGTCAAAGTTCATTTGTCTCTCGCACGTTCGAGCATGTTCAGACATCAAATGGATGTCTAGCAGGCTCCCCAAAATTCAAGCATCTAGATATGAGCTAAAACTCTTAAACCTTAACGGGTAGCGCACTACAACAACCCATTCTGTATAGAATTGTTTTCATTATACATGATTCTGATAATAAGACTATCCTACCTCCAAACCAAGGCTATCTAAAGATCTAAAGATTTGCCGAGGCTCAGGATGTTCTGAATGGAGTTCAATTGTCAAACCAGCTAGGTTGCCAAAAGATCGTTGTTCAATCTGACTGTCTTGAAGTTATTAGTACACTACAGGTTAGAGGATTTTCGGTAATAGCAGCAGCTTCTACATACGAAGACATCAGCATTTAAGCTTCTTCTTTTGTGAAAGATTTGTATTTCTTTTGCTAGAGAGAAGTAATAAAGACAACTGAAAGATCGTGGATGTCGCCTAGAGGGGGTGAATAGGCGCTTTAAAATAATTACGGTTGAGGCTTGAACAAATGCGGAATAAACCTAGCGGTTAATTTGTCAAGCACAAAACCTACAACAACTAGGCTCACCTATGTGCACCAGCAACTTATGCTAAGCAAGAAAAAGGGATAATTAGATTTATGCCCCTAGTTGTGTCCCACTCGTCTGTTTTACCCCTAATTCCCAAAAGTCACCGGTTCTGTCCAAGTCACTTTGCTCCTCTTATGCTTTTGCCCTTTGACCGTTTGACCGTCAGTTTGAAAACTTCATAACTAATTCATACTGAATCAGAAAAAATGCAAATAAGATACCAAAATGTTCAGAAAAACATCACCTATATGTCAGTGTCACTTGCATTCATGAAAAAAGTGTTGGAAAGTGCACATCCGAGTTTTAGCTCTTTTGATACCACCATGCATAGTGAACTCTAAAAAAATTCAAAAAAATTCAAAAAAATATGGTGGCGAAGAACAACAAATGTTCTAAGTGCTTGCCAAGTTTCATTAGGGAACGACATTCATGGAAGTCGTGGCAAAAAAATAATCTATTTTGAAGTGTTGATTGTTTTTTTTGCCGCAGCACCCACGAATGTTATTCCCTGATGAAACTTGGCAGGCACTTAAAACATTTGTCATTCTTTGCCACCAATTTTTTTTTTAATTTTTTTGAACTTTTTTTATTTTACTATTCATGGTGGTAGCATAAGAGCTAAAACTCGGATGTGCACTTTCCAACACTTTTTTCATGAATGCAAATGACACTGACATATAGGTGATGTTTTTGTGAACATTTTGGTATCTTATTTGCATTTTTCTGATTTAGTATGAATTAGTTACGAAGTTTTCAAACTGATGGTCAAACGGTCAAAGGGCAAAAGCATAATAGGAGCAAAGTGACTTGGACAGAACCAGTGACTTTTGGGAATTAGGGGTAAAACAGACGAGTGGGATACAACTAGGGGCATAAATCTAATTATCCCCAAGAAAAACTACTTAGGTGATAGCAAGATATATGACAAGAAACAATGTGGCTATCACAAAGTAAAGTGCATAAGTAAAGGGCTCGGGTAAGAAATAACCGAGGCACGCGGAGACGACGATTTATCCCGAAGTTCACGCCCTTGCGGATGCTAATCTCCGTTTGGAGCGGTGTGGAGGCACAATGCTCCCCAAGAAGCCACTAGGGCCACCGTAATCTCCTCACGCCCTCGCACAATGCAAGATGCCGTGATTCCACTAAGGGACCCTTGAGGGCGGTCACCGAACCCGTACAAATGGCAACCCTTGGGGGCGGTCACCGAACCCGTACACTTTGGCAACCCTTGGGGCGGTCACTAGAACCCGTCAAATTGCTCGGGGCGATCTCCACAACCTAATTGAAGACCCCGACGCTTGCCCGGAGCTTTACACCACAATGATTGAGCTCCGAACACCACCAACTGTCTAGGGCGCCCAAGCACCCAAGAGGAACAAGCTCAAGGGTACCAAGCACCCAAGAGTAATAAGCTTCTCAACTTGTAACTTCCACGTATCACCGTGGAGAACTCAAACCGATGCCCAAATGCAATGGCAAGGGCACACGGAGTGCCCAAGTCCTTCTCTCTCAAATCCCACCAAAGCAACTAATGCTAGGGAGGAAAATGAGAGGAAAAACAAGAAGGAGAACACCAAGAACTCCGAGATCTAGATCCAAGGGGTTCCCCTCACATAGAGGAGAAAGTGATTGGTGGAAATGTGGATGTAGATCTCCTCTCTCTTTTCCCTCAAAAACTAGCAAGAATCCATGGAGGGATTGAGAGTTAGCAAGCTCGAAGAAGGTCAACAATGGGGGAAGAACACGAGCTCAAAAGGATAAGGTTCATTGGGGAAGAAGACCCCCTTTTATAGGAGGGGGAAAATCCAACCGTTATGTGCTCAGCCCGCACACGAGCGGTACTACCGCTCCACGAGCGGTACTACCGCTCGGGCGGAAGAAGCAGGAAAAAGGAGCAACAAAATAAGAACCTTGGGGCGGTAGTACCGCCGATAAGCGGTACTACCGCTCACCCCAGCGGTACTACCGCTGGAGTAGCAGAACACGGGACAAAAGGAGGCAGGACAGAGCAGTGTACGGTGGCAGTAGTGCAGTAGCGGTACTACCGCTCGACCGGAGCGGTACAACCGCTTATAGGCGGTACTACCGTGCCTTACTGCCGCGCGACTACTGCTGAACCCGACACGAAAAGAGCAGACCCAAAATCGAGGCGGTAGTAGAGCGGTACTACCGCTTGACGCTACAAGCGGTACTACCGCTGCCACCGCGGTACTACCGCAGGGAGAAAAACAGAACTGCCAAAACTTCTTCATATGAGCTCCGAATTGAGCAAACTCAAGCTTGTTGGATACAAGACGACGAGTAGCATCAAAACAGCGACTGGTTATAGTAAGAAGAGGCAGAGGAGGTATGCCTAACAAATAGAGGAGTGAAACCTCCAACCGAGAAGAACCGACATAACCTCCAACATCGAAAACATCATAGAAGATGCAAGTGAACTCCGTTTTCGGTGAAGTCGAGCTTGTCATCAAGATGACCATAAGCTCCAAAACTCACAAAGAGAAGAACCAAACAAGAACAAATAAAGATGATGCAAGGATGCAATGGTTTGAGCTCTCTATGAACGGTACGATCAAGCTACTCATCGAGAGCCCCCCTTGATAGTACGGCAATCGATCCTATAACCCGGTCTCCCAACTACCATCATGAGACCGGTAAAATAGAAAACCTATTAAGAGCAAACCTTTGTCTTGCACATGGTCCACTTGAGCTAGATGATGACGATCTTGACTACCTCAAGATGGACCACCTTTCTTGATTGCGTTGGCTCGATGAAGACTAGTTGATTGCTCCCCATACTCCACTATGGGTGAGCCACCCTTCCGCACATCTTCACAAGTCCATTGTCACCACAATGGATGGCAAGCTTCAAGCATTTGATCTCTTCGTGATGCTTTACTTGAACTTGCCCGCTTCACTTGAACTTGCACACCGCAACCTAACCCCACAAAGAACTCTCACGAAGACCATGGGTTAGTACACAAAGCGTAATTGACAATGCTTACCATACCATGGGATCGCTTGATCCCTCGGTACATCTTGTGCGCTTTGTGTGTTGATCAACTTGATTCACTCTTGACTTAGTCTTGATCAACCTTGACTCTTTCCAACTCTCTTCATTTGGATGATGTCTTGAAGGTAAAAATGAATGATCACACAATCTTCTTCTTCAAGACATGCTTGCAATAAGCTCAACTCTCACATGACCAATCTTTGGATAATTCCTTAATAACACCTTGGTCACCACATAAACTCCTTGAAACCAACACATGGACTTCAAGAAATGCCTATGGACAAATCCTTCAAATATAACTCAAGGCAACCATTAGTCCATAGAGATTGTCATCAATTACCAAAACCAAACATGGGGGCACCGCATATTCTTTCAACAACTATCGAAGAACAATTAATGCATGCAAAAAAAGATAATATCACAAGTGTTTATAAATCACTACCCCGTGAATTTCACAAGGCCATCAAGAGGAAAGTTGAAAAAAAAGGAAAAAGATCAGTTTGATTTACTACATTTACCAATCTACAGATATTCTATAACATTTCAAGCTACAACTATGAACTTAGGCACTTATTTTCTTCTAATACTGAAAAGCAAACTATACAGTGCTCAATTAAGCTCTCCATCTATATTTCATAGCATTTACAAGCACATAATGATAAGGAATTCCCATCAGCTCCAAATTGCAATAAGCTAATATTAGTTTTTAATCTTGGTCTACCATATTTTTGTATTCTCTCGAGTTAAAAAAAACCATGGGTTGATGCTCACAATTTTTTGAATTGAAAAAAAATCATGTAAGAGATCAGTTAGCTCCCTCCTCTGGTGAATGCAGAACAGGTCTTCCTTCTGATCTCTAGTCAAAAGAACAAAAATAAATATCTAGAGGAGGATTATAGAAAGTGGACTAACTCAGCGAAATAAGCAAACCATTCAATTATTAACATAGATTTGTGTAACCAGCTTATTGACAAGGCCAATTACCATGCAGACTGAATATGAGGACATACATGTACTGATTCTTTATTCTTGTATACAGAAATATGGAAATAGTAATTAGTATTGTTCATGCACGACCAAACCAAAAAAGCATACAAGATTGTCTTCATACTTGAAGACCACTTAGGTGAGCTCATTTCAATTCTGATAGGGTGAGTAGATAAGTTCCAAAATAATGGGAAGACAATATTACCCCTATCTTAAAATATTGGAATGATCTAAAATTATGTGTGAGATTCATAGGAAAGCATCATTCATGAAGTGTGATATTTCTCTTGCTTTTATTCTTCTCAAGGGATAGCTCAACATAAGTGGAAAAGAAGCGACTACTGCCATTGAGTATTTTCATCAAACACAATGCGCCCAACTATATACGCCATCAAGTCTAATAAAACTGAACATGGTAAATCATATTCATATTGGTATCATCCCTAGTAGAAGCTCTACGTAATTTAATGAGAAATGAAATTAGCATGAAAAATGGTCATATCCAGATCAATTCTCTTTAATGAGAAATGAAAACGACCCTATGCATGTCCCAAAAGAACAGTGCCCTATGGCGACTTGCAAAATAACATGCGCCACCGAATAATTTACTTAATAATTAAGCGAGTGCGGTGCCCATCAACGATGACGGAGTTGTTCACCAATTCCTCCAGCGCGTCCGGCCAGCCAGCCGCCGCCCGTTTGGAGGTGTTCGGCGCTGGCGTTGGCTCCCCGACCCCTTCTCCACTAAAAGGAGGAACCTGTGTCGTCGAGGGCCTCAGGGCCTCGGGAGTGGACGACTGATGGGGCCCGGATGGTCCGGACTCTCTTCCCGCACCGGCGAGGAGGGACGCGCCCTCCTGTTCTTCGGCGACCAAGGTGTTAACCTCGGCCATGATGGTGTCGACCTCCCCATCTGTGTTCGTCGGAGGAGGAGGAGTCCTTCGGGACCGCACCTCACCGACCTCTTCAGAGATCAAGGGAGGCGCGGAGCATGATGCGGACCCACTATCCGCCAGTTCGGCGGGTGGTTACGTCCCCTTTGAGGTTGGTTTGGGGGGCGGTCACGTGGAGGGATGCAATTCTCAAGAGTTAGCCTCCAACCAGAATGAATTACTAAAGGCACTTATTTTCTTCTAATACTGAAAAGCAAACTATGCAGTGCTCAATTAAGCTCTCCATCTATATTTCATAGCATTTACAAGCACATAATGATAAGGAATTCCCATCAGCTCCAAATTGCAATAAGCTAATATTAGTTTTTAATCTTGGTCTACCATATTTTTGTATTCTCTCGAGTTAAAAAAACCATGGGTTGATGCTCACAATTTTTTGAATTGAAAAAAAATCATGTAAGAGATCAGTTAGCTCCCTCCTCTGGTGAATGCAGAACAGGTCTTCCTTCTGATCTCTAGTCAAAAGAACAAAACTAAATATCTAGAGGAGGATTATAGAAAGTGGACTAACTCAGCGAAATAAGCAAACCATTCAATTATTAACATAGATTTGTGTAACCAGCTTATTGACAAGGCCAATTACCATGCAGACTGAATATGAACTGATTCTTTATTCTTGTATACAGAAATATGCAAATAGTAATTAGTATTGTTCATGCACGACCAAACCAAAAAAGCATACAAGATTGTCTTCATACTTGAAGACCACTTAGGTGAGCTCATTTCAATTCTGATAGGGAGAGTAGATAAGTTCCAAAATAATGGGAAGACAATATTACCCCTATCTTAAAATATTGGAATGATCTAAAATTATGTGTGAGATTCATAGGAAAGCATCATTCATGAAGTGTGATATTTCTCTTGCTTTTATTCTTCTCAAGGGATAGCTCAACATAAGTGGAAAAGAAGCGACTACTGCCATTGAGTATTTTCATCAAACACAATGCGCCCAACTATATACGCCATCAAGTCTAATAAAACTGAACATGGTAAATCATATTCATATTGGTATCATCCCTAGTAGAAGCTCTACGTAATTTAATGAGAAATGAAATTAGCATGAAAAATGGTCATATCCAGATCAATTCTCTTTAATGAGAAATGAAAACGACCCTATGCATGTCCCAAAAGAACAGTGCCCTATGGCGACTTGCAAAATAACATGCGCCACCGAATAATTTACTTAATAATTAAGCGAGTGCGGTGCCCATCAACGATGACGGAGTTGTTCACCAATTCCTCCAGCGCGTCCGGCCAGCCAGCCGCCGCCCGTTTGGAGGTGTTCGGCGCTGGCGTTGGCTCCCCGACCCCTTCTCCACTAAAAGGAGGAACCTGTGTCGTCGAGGGCCTCAGGGCCTCGGGAGTGGACGACTGATGGGGCCCGGATGGTCCGGACTCTCTTCCCGCACCGGCGAGGAGGGACGCGCCCTCCTGTTCTTCGGCGACCAAGGTGTTAACCTCGGCCATGATGGTGTCGACCTCCCCATCTGTGTTCGTCGGAGGAGGAGGAGTCCTTCGGGACCGCACCTCACCGACCTCTTCAGAGATCAAGGGAGGCGCGGAGCATGATGCGGACCCACTATCCGCCAGTTCGGCGGGTGGTTACGTCCCCTTTGAGGTTGGTTTGGGGGGCGGTCACGTGGAGGGATGCAATTCTCAAGAGTTAGCCTCCAACCAGAATGAATTACTAAAGGCACTTATTTTCTTCTAATACTGAAAAGCAAACTATGCAGTGCTCAATTAAGCTCTCCATCTATATTTCATAGCATTTACAAGCACATAATGATAAGGAATTCCCATCAGCTCCAAATTGCAATAAGCTAATATTAGTTTTTAATCTTGGTCTACCATATTTTTGTATTCTCTCGAGTTAAAAAAACCATGGGTTGATGCTCACAATTTTTTGAATTGAAAAAAAATCATGTAAGAGATCAGTTAGCTCCCTCCTCTGGTGAATGCAGAACAGGTCTTCCTTCTGATCTCTAGTCAAAAGAACAAAACTAAATATCTAGAGGAGGATTATAGAAAGTGGACTAACTCAGCGAAATAAGCAAACCATTCAATTATTAACATAGATTTGTGTAACCAGCTTATTGACAAGGCCAATTACCATGCAGACTGAATATGAACTGATTCTTTATTCTTGTATACAGAAATATGCAAATAGTAATTAGTATTGTTCATGCACGACCAAACCAAAAAAGCATACAAGATTGTCTTCATACTTGAAGACCACTTAGGTGAGCTCATTTCAATTCTGATAGGGAGAGTAGATAAGTTCCAAAATAATGGGAAGACAATATTACCCCTATCTTAAAATATTGGAATGATCTAAAATTATGTGTGAGATTCATAGGAAAGCATCATTCATGAAGTGTGATATTTCTCTTGCTTTTATTCTTCTCAAGGGATAGCTCAACATAAGTGGAAAAGAAGCGACTACTGCCATTGAGTATTTTCATCAAACACAATGCGCCCAACTATATACGCCATCAAGTCTAATAAAACTGAACATGGTAAATCATATTCATATTGGTATCATCCCTAGTAGAAGCTCTACGTAATTTAATGAGAAATGAAATTAGCATGAAAAATGGTCATATCCAGATCAATTCTCTTTAATGAGAAATGAAAACGACCCTATGCATGTCCCAAAAGAACAGTGCCCTATGGCGACTTGCAAAATAACATGCGCCACCGAATAATTTACTTAATAATTAAGCGAGTGCGGTGCCCATCAACGATGACGGAGTTGTTCACCAATTCCTCCAGCGCGTCCGGCCAGCCAGCCGCCGCCCGTTTGGAGGTGTTCGGCGCTGGCGTTGGCTCCCCGACCCCTTCTCCACTAAAAGGAGGAACCTGTGTCGTCGAGGGCCTCAGGGCCTCGGGAGTGGACGACTGATGGGGCCCGGATGGTCCGGACTCTCTTCCCGCACCGGCGAGGAGGGACGCGCCCTCCTGTTCTTCGGCGACCAAGGTGTTAACCTCGGCCATGATGGTGTCGACCTCCCCATCTGTGTTCGTCGGAGGAGGAGGAGTCCTTCGGGACCGCACCTCACCGACCTCTTCAGAGATCAAGGGAGGCGCGGAGCATGATGCGGACCCACTATCCGCCAGTTCGGCGGGTGGTTACGTCCCCTTTGAGGTTGGTTTGGGGGGCGGTCACGTGGAGGGATGCAATTCTCAAGAGTTAGCCTCCAACCAGAATGAATTACTAAAGGCACTTATTTTCTTCTAATACTGAAAAGCAAACTATGCAGTGCTCAATTAAGCTCTCCATCTATATTTCATAGCATTTACAAGCACATAATGATAAGGAATTCCCATCAGCTCCAAATTGCAATAAGCTAATATTAGTTTTTAATCTTGGTCTACCATATTTTTGTATTCTCTCGAGTTAAAAAAACCATGGGTTGATGCTCACAATTTTTTGAATTGAAAAAAAATCATGTAAGAGATCAGTTAGCTCCCTCCTCTGGTGAATGCAGAACAGGTCTTCCTTCTGATCTCTAGTCAAAAGAACAAAACTAAATATCTAGAGGAGGATTATAGAAAGTGGACTAACTCAGCGAAATAAGCAAACCATTCAATTATTAACATAGATTTGTGTAACCAGCTTATTGACAAGGCCAATTACCATGCAGACTGAATATGAACTGATTCTTTATTCTTGTATACAGAAATATGCAAATAGTAATTAGTATTGTTCATGCACGACCAAACCAAAAAAGCATACAAGATTGTCTTCATACTTGAAGACCACTTAGGTGAGCTCATTTCAATTCTGATAGGGAGAGTAGATAAGTTCCAAAATAATGGGAAGACAATATTACCCCTATCTTAAAATATTGGAATGATCTAAAATTATGTGTGAGATTCATAGGAAAGCATCATTCATGAAGTGTGATATTTCTCTTGCTTTTATTCTTCTCAAGGGATAGCTCAACATAAGTGGAAAAGAAGCGACTACTGCCATTGAGTATTTTCATCAAACACAATGCGCCCAACTATATACGCCATCAAGTCTAATAAAACTGAACATGGTAAATCATATTCATATTGGTATCATCCCTAGTAGAAGCTCTACGTAATTTAATGAGAAATGAAATTAGCATGAAAAATGGTCATATCCAGATCAATTCTCTTTAATGAGAAATGAAAACGACCCTATGCATGTCCCAAAAGAACAGTGCCCTATGGCGACTTGCAAAATAACATGCGCCACCGAATAATTTACTTAATAATTAAGCGAGTGCGGTGCCCATCAACGATGACGGAGTTGTTCACCAATTCCTCCAGCGCGTCCGGCCAGCCAGCCGCCGCCCGTTTGGAGGTGTTCGGCGCTGGCGTTGGCTCCCCGACCCCTTCTCCACTAAAAGGAGGAACCTGTGTCGTCGAGGGCCTCAGGGCCTCGGGAGTGGACGACTGATGGGGCCCGGATGGTCCGGACTCTCTTCCCGCACCGGCGAGGAGGGACGCGCCCTCCTGTTCTTCGGCGACCAAGGTGTTAACCTCGGCCATGATGGTGTCGACCTCCCCATCTGTGTTCGTCGGAGGAGGAGGAGTCCTTCGGGACCGCACCTCACCGACCTCTTCAGAGATCAAGGGAGGCGCGGAGCATGATGCGGACCCACTATCCGCCAGTTCGGCGGGTGGTTACGTCCCCTTTGAGGTTGGTTTGGGGGGCGGTCACGTGGAGGGATGCAATTCTCAAGAGTTAGCCTCCAACCAGAATGAATTACTAAAGGCACTTATTTTCTTCTAATACTGAAAAGCAAACTATGCAGTGCTCAATTAAGCTCTCCATCTATATTTCATAGCATTTACAAGCACATAATGATAAGGAATTCCCATCAGCTCCAAATTGCAATAAGCTAATATTAGTTTTTAATCTTGGTCTACCATATTTTTGTATTCTCTCGAGTTAAAAAAACCATGGGTTGATGCTCACAATTTTTTGAATTGAAAAAAAATCATGTAAGAGATCAGTTAGCTCCCTCCTCTGGTGAATGCAGAACAGGTCTTCCTTCTGATCTCTAGTCAAAAGAACAAAACTAAATATCTAGAGGAGGATTATAGAAAGTGGACTAACTCAGCGAAATAAGCAAACCATTCAATTATTAACATAGATTTGTGTAACCAGCTTATTGACAAGGCCAATTACCATGCAGACTGAATATGAACTGATTCTTTATTCTTGTATACAGAAATATGCAAATAGTAATTAGTATTGTTCATGCACGACCAAACCAAAAAAGCATACAAGATTGTCTTCATACTTGAAGACCACTTAGGTGAGCTCATTTCAATTCTGATAGGGAGAGTAGATAAGTTCCAAAATAATGGGAAGACAATATTACCCCTATCTTAAAATATTGGAATGATCTAAAATTATGTGTGAGATTCATAGGAAAGCATCATTCATGAAGTGTGATATTTCTCTTGCTTTTATTCTTCTCAAGGGATAGCTCAACATAAGTGGAAAAGAAGCGACTACTGCCATTGAGTATTTTCATCAAACACAATGCGCCCAACTATATACGCCATCAAGTCTAATAAAACTGAACATGGTAAATCATATTCATATTGGTATCATCCCTAGTAGAAGCTCTACGTAATTTAATGAGAAATGAAATTAGCATGAAAAATGGTCATATCCAGATCAATTCTCTTTAATGAGAAATGAAAACGACCCTATGCATGTCCCAAAAGAACAGTGCCCTATGGCGACTTGCAAAATAACATGCGCCACCGAATAATTTACTTAATAATTAAGCGAGTGCGGTGCCCATCAACGATGACGGAGTTGTTCACCAATTCCTCCAGCGCGTCCGGCCAGCCAGCCGCCGCCCGTTTGGAGGTGTTCGGCGCTGGCGTTGGCTCCCCGACCCCTTCTCCACTAAAAGGAGGAACCTGTGTCGTCGAGGGCCTCAGGGCCTCGGGAGTGGACGACTGATGGGGCCCGGATGGTCCGGACTCTCTTCCCGCACCGGCGAGGAGGGACGCGCCCTCCTGTTCTTCGGCGACCAAGGTGTTAACCTCGGCCATGATGGTGTCGACCTCCCCATCTGTGTTCGGAGGAGGAGGAGGAGTCCTTCGGGACCGCACCTCACCGACCTCTTCAGAGATCAAGGGAGGCGCGGAGCATGATGCGGACCCACTATCCGCCAGTTCGGCGGGTGGTTACGTCCCCTTTGAGGTTGGTTTGGGGGGCGGTCACGTGGAGGGATGCAATTCTCAAGAGTTAGCCTCCAACCAGAATGAATTACTAAAGGCACTTATTTTCTTCTAATACTGAAAAGCAAACTATACAGTGCTCAATTAAGCTCTCCATCTATATTTCATAGCATTTACAAGCACATAATGATAAGGAATTCCCATCAGCTCCAAATTGCAATAAGCTAATATTAGTTTTTAATCTTGGTCTACCATATTTTTGTATTCTCTCGAGTTAAAAAAACCATGGGTTGATGCTCACAATTTTTTGAATTGAAAAAAAATCATGTAAGAGATCAGTTAGCTCCCTCCTCTGGTGAATGCAGAACAGGTCTTCCTTCTGATCTCTAGTCAAAAGAACAAAACTAAATATCTAGAGGAGGATTATAGAAAGTGGACTAACTCAGCGAAATAAGCAAACCATTCAATTATTAACATAGATTTGTGTAACCAGCTTATTGACAAGGCCAATTACCATGCAGACTGAATATGAACTGATTCTTTATTCTTGTATACAGAAATATGCAAATAGTAATTAGTATTGTTCATGCACGACCAAACCAAAAAAGCATACAAGATTGTCTTCATACTTGAAGACCACTTAGGTGAGCTCATTTCAATTCTGATAGGGAGAGTAGATAAGTTCCAAAATAATGGGAAGACAATATTACCCCTATCTTAAAATATTGGAATGATCTAAAATTATGTGTGAGATTCATAGGAAAGCATCATTCATGAAGTGTGATATTTCTCTTGCTTTTATTCTTCTCAAGGGATAGCTCAACATAAGTGGAAAAGAAGCGACTACTGCCATTGAGTATTTTCATCAAACACAATGCGCCCAACTATATACGCCATCAAGTCTAATAAAACTGAACATGGTAAATCATATTCATATTGGTATCATCCCTAGTAGAAGCTCTACGTAATTTAATGAGAAATGAAATTAGCATGAAAAATGGTCATATCCAGATCAATTCTCTTTAATGAGAAATGAAAACGACCCTATGCATGTCCCAAAAGAACAGTGCCCTATGGCGACTTGCAAAATAACATGCGCCACCGAATAATTTACTTAATAATTAAGCGAGTGCGGTGCCCATCAACGATGACGGAGTTGTTCACCAATTCCTCCAGCGCGTCCGGCCAGCCAGCCGCCGCCCGTTTGGAGGTGTTCGGCGCTGGCGTTGGCTCCCCGACCCCTTCTCCACTAAAAGGAGGAACCTGTGTCGTCGAGGGCCTCAGGGCCTCGGGAGTGGACGACTGATGGGGCCCGGATGGTCCGGACTCTCTTCCCGCACCGGCGAGGAGGGACGCGCCCTCCTGTTCTTCGGCGACCAAGGTGTTAACCTCGGCCATGATGGTGTCGACCTCCCCATCTGTGTTCGGAGGAGGAGGAGGAGTCCTTCGGGACCGCACCTCACCGACCTCTTCAGAGATCAAGGGAGGCGCGGAGCATGATGCGGACCCACTATCCGCCAGTTCGGCGGGTGGTTACGTCCCCTTTGAGGTTGGTTTGGGGGGCGGTCACGTGGAGGGATGCAATTCTCAAGAGTTAGCCTCCAACCAGAATGAATTACTAAAGGCACTTATTTTCTTCTAATACTGAAAAGCAAACTATACAGTGCTCAATTAAGCTCTCCATCTATATTTCATAGCATTTACAAGCACATAATGATAAGGAATTCCCATCAGCTCCAAATTGCAATAAGCTAATATTAGTTTTTAATCTTGGTCTACCATATTTTTGTATTCTCTCGAGTTAAAAAAACCATGGGTTGATGCTCACAATTTTTTGAATTGAAAAAAAATCATGTAAGAGATCAGTTAGCTCCCTCCTCTGGTGAATGCAGAACAGGTCTTCCTTCTGATCTCTAGTCAAAAGAACAAAACTAAATATCTAGAGGAGGATTATAGAAAGTGGACTAACTCAGCGAAATAAGCAAACCATTCAATTATTAACATAGATTTGTGTAACCAGCTTATTGACAAGGCCAATTACCATGCAGACTGAATATGAACTGATTCTTTATTCTTGTATACAGAAATATGCAAATAGTAATTAGTATTGTTCATGCACGACCAAACCAAAAAAGCATACAAGATTGTCTTCATACTTGAAGACCACTTAGGTGAGCTCATTTCAATTCTGATAGGGAGAGTAGATAAGTTCCAAAATAATGGGAAGACAATATTACCCCTATCTTAAAATATTGGAATGATCTAAAATTATGTGTGAGATTCATAGGAAAGCATCATTCATGAAGTGTGATATTTCTCTTGCTTTTATTCTTCTCAAGGGATAGCTCAACATAAGTGGAAAAGAAGCGACTACTGCCATTGAGTATTTTCATCAAACACAATGCGCCCAACTATATACGCCATCAAGTCTAATAAAACTGAACATGGTAAATCATATTCATATTGGTATCATCCCTAGTAGAAGCTCTACGTAATTTAATGAGAAATGAAATTAGCATGAAAAATGGTCATATCCAGATCAATTCTCTTTAATGAGAAATGAAAACGACCCTATGCATGTCCCAAAAGAACAGTGCCCTATGGCGACTTGCAAAATAACATGCGCCACCGAATAATTTACTTAATAATTAAGCGAGTGCGGTGCCCATCAACGATGACGGAGTTGTTCACCAATTCCTCCAGCGCGTCCGGCCAGCCAGCCGCCGCCCGTTTGGAGGTGTTCGGCGCTGGCGTTGGCTCCCCGACCCCTTCTCCACTAAAAGGAGGAACCTGTGTCGTCGAGGGCCTCAGGGCCTCGGGAGTGGACGACTGATGGGGCCCGGATGGTCCGGACTCTCTTCCCGCACCGGCGAGGAGGGACGCGCCCTCCTGTTCTTCGGCGACCAAGGTGTTAACCTCGGCCATGATGGTGTCGACCTCCCCATCTGTGTTCGGAGGAGGAGGAGGAGTCCTTCGGGACCGCACCTCACCGACCTCTTCAGAGATCAAGGGAGGCGCGGAGCATGATGCGGACCCACTATCCGCCAGTTCGGCGGGTGGTTACGTCCCCTTTGAGGTTGGTTTGGGGGGCGGTCACGTGGAGGGATGCAATTCTCAAGAGTTAGCCTCCAACCAGAATGAATTACTAAAGGCACTTATTTTCTTCTAATACTGAAAAGCAAACTATACAGTGCTCAATTAAGCTCTCCATCTATATTTCATAGCATTTACAAGCACATAATGATAAGGAATTCCCATCAGCTCCAAATTGCAATAAGCTAATATTAGTTTTTAATCTTGGTCTACCATATTTTTGTATTCTCTCGAGTTAAAAAAACCATGGGTTGATGCTCACAATTTTTTGAATTGAAAAAAAATCATGTAAGAGATCAGTTAGCTCCCTCCTCTGGTGAATGCAGAACAGGTCTTCCTTCTGATCTCTAGTCAAAAGAACAAAACTAAATATCTAGAGGAGGATTATAGAAAGTGGACTAACTCAGCGAAATAAGCAAACCATTCAATTATTAACATAGATTTGTGTAACCAGCTTATTGACAAGGCCAATTACCATGCAGACTGAATATGAACTGATTCTTTATTCTTGTATACAGAAATATGCAAATAGTAATTAGTATTGTTCATGCACGACCAAACCAAAAAAGCATACAAGATTGTCTTCATACTTGAAGACCACTTAGGTGAGCTCATTTCAATTCTGATAGGGAGAGTAGATAAGTTCCAAAATAATGGGAAGACAATATTACCCCTATCTTAAAATATTGGAATGATCTAAAATTATGTGTGAGATTCATAGGAAAGCATCATTCATGAAGTGTGATATTTCTCTTGCTTTTATTCTTCTCAAGGGATAGCTCAACATAAGTGGAAAAGAAGCGACTACTGCCATTGAGTATTTTCATCAAACACAATGCGCCCAACTATATACGCCATCAAGTCTAATAAAACTGAACATGGTAAATCATATTCATATTGGTATCATCCCTAGTAGAAGCTCTACGTAATTTAATGAGAAATGAAATTAGCATGAAAAATGGTCATATCCAGATCAATTCTCTTTAATGAGAAATGAAAACGACCCTATGCATGTCCCAAAAGAACAGTGCCCTATGGCGACTTGCAAAATAACATGCGCCACCGAATAATTTACTTAATAATTAAGCGAGTGCGGTGCCCATCAACGATGACGGAGTTGTTCACCAATTCCTCCAGCGCGTCCGGCCAGCCAGCCGCCGCCCGTTTGGAGGTGTTCGGCGCTGGCGTTGGCTCCCCGACCCCTTCTCCACTAAAAGGAGGAACCTGTGTCGTCGAGGGCCTCAGGGCCTCGGGAGTGGACGACTGATGGGGCCCGGATGGTCCGGACTCTCTTCCCGCACCGGCGAGGAGGGACGCGCCCTCCTGTTCTTCGGCGACCAAGGTGTTAACCTCGGCCATGATGGTGTCGACCTCCCCATCTGTGTTCGGAGGAGGAGGAGGAGTCCTTCGGGACCGCACCTCACCGACCTCTTCAGAGATCAAGGGAGGCGCGGAGCATGATGCGGACCCACTATCCGCCAGTTCGGCGGGTGGTTACGTCCCCTTTGAGGTTGGTTTGGGGGGCGGTCACGTGGAGGGATGCAATTCTCAAGAGTTAGCCTCCAACCAGAATGAATTACTAAAGGCACTTATTTTCTTCTAATACTGAAAAGCAAACTATACAGTGCTCAATTAAGCTCTCCATCTATATTTCATAGCATTTACAAGCACATAATGATAAGGAATTCCCATCAGCTCCAAATTGCAATAAGCTAATATTAGTTTTTAATCTTGGTCTACCATATTTTTGTATTCTCTCGAGTTAAAAAAACCATGGGTTGATGCTCACAATTTTTTGAATTGAAAAAAAATCATGTAAGAGATCAGTTAGCTCCCTCCTCTGGTGAATGCAGAACAGGTCTTCCTTCTGATCTCTAGTCAAAAGAACAAAACTAAATATCTAGAGGAGGATTATAGAAAGTGGACTAACTCAGCGAAATAAGCAAACCATTCAATTATTAACATAGATTTGTGTAACCAGCTTATTGACAAGGCCAATTACCATGCAGACTGAATATGAACTGATTCTTTATTCTTGTATACAGAAATATGCAAATAGTAATTAGTATTGTTCATGCACGACCAAACCAAAAAAGCATACAAGATTGTCTTCATACTTGAAGACCACTTAGGTGAGCTCATTTCAATTCTGATAGGGAGAGTAGATAAGTTCCAAAATAATGGGAAGACAATATTACCCCTATCTTAAAATATTGGAATGATCTAAAATTATGTGTGAGATTCATAGGAAAGCATCATTCATGAAGTGTGATATTTCTCTTGCTTTTATTCTTCTCAAGGGATAGCTCAACATAAGTGGAAAAGAAGCGACTACTGCCATTGAGTATTTTCATCAAACACAATGCGCCCAACTATATACGCCATCAAGTCTAATAAAACTGAACATGGTAAATCATATTCATATTGGTATCATCCCTAGTAGAAGCTCTACGTAATTTAATGAGAAATGAAATTAGCATGAAAAATGGTCATATCCAGATCAATTCTCTTTAATGAGAAATGAAAACGACCCTATGCATGTCCCAAAAGAACAGTGCCCTATGGCGACTTGCAAAATAACATGCGCCACCGAATAATTTACTTAATAATTAAGCGAGTGCGGTGCCCATCAACGATGACGGAGTTGTTCACCAATTCCTCCAGCGCGTCCGGCCAGCCAGCCGCCGCCCGTTTGGAGGTGTTCGGCGCTGGCGTTGGCTCCCCGACCCCTTCTCCACTAAAAGGAGGAACCTGTGTCGTCGAGGGCCTCAGGGCCTCGGGAGTGGACGACTGATGGGGCCCGGATGGTCCGGACTCTCTTCCCGCACCGGCGAGGAGGGACGCGCCCTCCTGTTCTTCGGCGACCAAGGTGTTAACCTCGGCCATGATGGTGTCGACCTCCCCATCTGTGTTCGGAGGAGGAGGAGGAGTCCTTCGGGACCGCACCTCACCGACCTCTTCAGAGATCAAGGGAGGCGCGGAGCATGATGCGGACCCACTATCCGCCAGTTCGGCGGGTGGTTACGTCCCCTTTGAGGTTGGTTTGGGGGGCGGTCACGTGGAGGGATGCAATTCTCAAGAGTTAGCCTCCAACCAGAATGAATTACTAAAGGCACTTATTTTCTTCTAATACTGAAAAGCAAACTATACAGTGCTCAATTAAGCTCTCCATCTATATTTCATAGCATTTACAAGCACATAATGATAAGGAATTCCCATCAGCTCCAAATTGCAATAAGCTAATATTAGTTTTTAATCTTGGTCTACCATATTTTTGTATTCTCTCGAGTTAAAAAAACCATGGGTTGATGCTCACAATTTTTTGAATTGAAAAAAAATCATGTAAGAGATCAGTTAGCTCCCTCCTCTGGTGAATGCAGAACAGGTCTTCCTTCTGATCTCTAGTCAAAAGAACAAAACTAAATATCTAGAGGAGGATTATAGAAAGTGTACTAACTCAGCAAAATAAGCAAACCATTCAATTATTAACATAGATTTGTGTAACCAGCTTATTGACAAGGCCAATTACCATGCAGACTGAATATGAACTGATTCTTTATTCTTGTATACAGAAATATGCAAATAGTAATTAGTATTGTTCATGCACGACCAAACCAAAAAAGCATACAAGATTGTCTTCATACTTGAAGACCACTTAGGTGAGCTCATTTCAATTCTGATAGGGAGAGTAGATAAGTTCCAAAATAATGGGAAGACAATATTACCCCTATCTTAAAATATTGGAATGATCTAAAATTATGTGTGAGATTCATAGGAAAGCATCATTCATGAAGTGTGATATTTCTCTTGCTTTTATTCTTCTCAAGGGATAGCTCAACATAAGTGGAAAAGAAGCGACTACTGCCATTGAGTATTTTCATCAAACACAATGCGCCCAACTATATACGCCATCAAGTCTAATAAAACTGAACATGGTAAATCATATTCATATTGGTATCATCCCTAGTAGAAGCTCTACGTAATTTAATGAGAAATGAAATTAGCATGAAAAATGGTCATATCCAGATCAATTCTCTTTAATGAGAAATGAAAACGACCCTATGCATGTCCCAAAAGAACAGTGCCCTATGGCGACTTGCAAAATAACATGCGCCACCGAATAATTTACTTAATAATTAAGCGAGTGCGGTGCCCATCAACGATGACGGAGTTGTTCACCAATTCCTCCAGCGCGTCCGGCCAGCCAGCCGCCGCCCGTTTGGAGGTGTTCGGCGCTGGCGTTGGCTCCCCGACCCCTTCTCCACTAAAAGGAGGAACCTGTGTCGTCGAGGGCCTCAGGGCCTCGGGAGTGGACGACTGATGGGGCCCGGATGGTCCGGACTCTCTTCCCGCACCGGCGAGGAGGGACGCGCCCTCCTGTTCTTCGGCGACCAAGGTGTTAACCTCGGCCATGATGGTGTCGACCTCCCCATCTGTGTTCGGAGGAGGAGGAGGAGTCCTTCGGGACCGCACCTCACCGACCTCTTCAGAGATCAAGGGAGGCGCGGAGCATGATGCGGACCCACTATCCGCCAGTTCGGCGGGTGGTTACGTCCCCTTTGAGGTTGGTTTGGGGGGCGGTCACGTGGAGGGATGCAATTCTCAAGAGTTAGCCTCCAACCAGAATGAATTACTAAAGGCACTTATTTTCTTCTAATACTGAAAAGCAAACTATGCAGTGCTCAATTAAGCTCTCCATCTATATTTCATAGCATTTACAAGCACATAATGATAAGGAATTCCCATCAGCTCCAAATTGCAATAAGCTAATATTAGTTTTTAATCTTGGTCTACCATATTTTTGTATTCTCTCGAGTTAAAAAAACCATGGGTTGATGCTCACAATTTTTTGAATTGAAAAAAAATCATGTAAGAGATCAGTTAGCTCCCTCCTCTGGTGAATGCAGAACAGGTCTTCCTTCTGATCTCTAGTCAAAAGAACAAAACTAAATATCTAGAGGAGGATTATAGAAAGTGGACTAACTCAGCGAAATAAGCAAACCATTCAATTATTAACATAGATTTGTGTAACCAGCTTATTGACAAGGCCAATTACCATGCAGACTGAATATGAACTGATTCTTTATTCTTGTATACAGAAATATGCAAATAGTAATTAGTATTGTTCATGCACGACCAAACCAAAAAAGCATACAAGATTGTCTTCATACTTGAAGACCACTTAGGTGAGCTCATTTCAATTCTGATAGGGAGAGTAGATAAGTTCCAAAATAATGGGAAGACAATATTACCCCTATCTTAAAATATTGGAATGATCTAAAATTATGTGTGAGATTCATAGGAAAGCATCATTCATGAAGTGTGATATTTCTCTTGCTTTTATTCTTCTCAAGGGATAGCTCAACATAAGTGGAAAAGAAGCGACTACTGCCATTGAGTATTTTCATCAAACACAATGCGCCCAACTATATACGCCATCAAGTCTAATAAAACTGAACATGGTAAATCATATTCATATTGGTATCATCCCTAGTAGAAGCTCTACGTAATTTAATGAGAAATGAAATTAGCATGAAAAATGGTCATATCCAGATCAATTCTCTTTAATGAGAAATGAAAACGACCCTATGCATGTCCCAAAAGAACAGTGCCCTATGGCGACTTGCAAAATAACATGCGCCACCGAATAATTTACTTAATAATTAAGCGAGTGCGGTGCCCATCAACGATGACGGAGTTGTTCACCAATTCCTCCAGCGCGTCCGGCCAGCCAGCCGCCGCCCGTTTGGAGGTGTTCGGCGCTGGCGTTGGCTCCCCGACCCCTTCTCCACTAAAAGGAGGAACCTGTGTCGTCGAGGGCCTCAGGGCCTCGGGAGTGGACGACTGATGGGGCCCGGATGGTCCGGACTCTCTTCCCGCACCGGCGAGGAGGGACGCGCCCTCCTGTTCTTCGGCGACCAAGGTGTTAACCTCGGCCATGATGGTGTCGACCTCCCCATCTGTGTTCGGAGGAGGAGGAGGAGTCCTTCGGGACCGCACCTCACCGACCTCTTCAGAGATCAAGGGAGGCGCGGAGCATGATGCGGACCCACTATCCGCCAGTTCGGCGGGTGGTTACGTCCCCTTTGAGGTTGGTTTGGGGGGCGGTCACGTGGAGGGATGCAATTCTCAAGAGTTAGCCTCCAACCAGAATGAATTACTAAAGGCACTTATTTTCTTCTAATACTGAAAAGCAAACTATGCAGTGCTCAATTAAGCTCTCCATCTATATTTCATAGCATTTACAAGCACATAATGATAAGGAATTCCCATCAGCTCCAAATTGCAATAAGCTAATATTAGTTTTTAATCTTGGTCTACCATATTTTTGTATTCTCTCGAGTTAAAAAAACCATGGGTTGATGCTCACAATTTTTTGAATTGAAAAAAAATCATGTAAGAGATCAGTTAGCTCCCTCCTCTGGTGAATGCAGAACAGGTCTTCCTTCTGATCTCTAGTCAAAAGAACAAAACTAAATATCTAGAGGAGGATTATAGAAAGTGGACTAACTCAGCGAAATAAGCAAACCATTCAATTATTAACATAGATTTGTGTAACCAGCTTATTGACAAGGCCAATTACCATGCAGACTGAATATGAACTGATTCTTTATTCTTGTATACAGAAATATGCAAATAGTAATTAGTATTGTTCATGCACGACCAAACCAAAAAAGCATACAAGATTGTCTTCATACTTGAAGACCACTTAGGTGAGCTCATTTCAATTCTGATAGGGAGAGTAGATAAGTTCCAAAATAATGGGAAGACAATATTACCCCTATCTTAAAATATTGGAATGATCTAAAATTATGTGTGAGATTCATAGGAAAGCATCATTCATGAAGTGTGATATTTCTCTTGCTTTTATTCTTCTCAAGGGATAGCTCAACATAAGTGGAAAAGAAGCGACTACTGCCATTGAGTATTTTCATCAAACACAATGCGCCCAACTATATACGCCATCAAGTCTAATAAAACTGAACATGGTAAATCATATTCATATTGGTATCATCCCTAGTAGAAGCTCTACGTAATTTAATGAGAAATGAAATTAGCATGAAAAATGGTCATATCCAGATCAATTCTCTTTAATGAGAAATGAAAACGACCCTATGCATGTCCCAAAAGAACAGTGCCCTATGGCGACTTGCAAAATAACATGCGCCACCGAATAATTTACTTAATAATTAAGCGAGTGCGGTGCCCATCAACGATGACGGAGTTGTTCACCAATTCCTCCAGCGCGTCCGGCCAGCCAGCCGCCGCCCGTTTGGAGGTGTTCGGCGCTGGCGTTGGCTCCCCGACCCCTTCTCCACTAAAAGGAGGAACCTGTGTCGTCGAGGGCCTCAGGGCCTCGGGAGTGGACGACTGATGGGGCCCGGATGGTCCGGACTCTCTTCCCGCACCGGCGAGGAGGGACGCGCCCTCCTGTTCTTCGGCGACCAAGGTGTTAACCTCGGCCATGATGGTGTCGACCTCCCCATCTGTGTTCGGAGGAGGAGGAGGAGTCCTTCGGGACCGCACCTCACCGACCTCTTCAGAGATCAAGGGAGGCGCGGAGCATGATGCGGACCCACTATCCGCCAGTTCGGCGGGTGGTTACGTCCCCTTTGAGGTTGGTTTGGGGGGCGGTCACGTGGAGGGATGCAATTCTCAAGAGTTAGCCTCCAACCAGAATGAATTACTAAAGGCACTTATTTTCTTCTAATACTGAAAAGCAAACTATACAGTGCTCAATTAAGCTCTCCATCTATATTTCATAGCATTTACAAGCACATAATGATAAGGAATTCCCATCAGCTCCAAATTGCAATAAGCTAATATTAGTTTTTAATCTTGGTCTACCATATTTTTGTATTCTCTCGAGTTAAAAAAACCATGGGTTGATGCTCACAATTTTTTGAATTGAAAAAAAATCATGTAAGAGATCAGTTAGCTCCCTCCTCTGGTGAATGCAGAACAGGTCTTCCTTCTGATCTCTAGTCAAAAGAACAAAACTAAATATCTAGAGGAGGATTATAGAAAGTGTACTAACTCAGCAAAATAAGCAAACCATTCAATTATTAACATAGATTTGTGTAACCAGCTTATTGACAAGGCCAATTACCATGCAGACTGAATATGAACTGATTCTTTATTCTTGTATACAGAAATATGCAAATAGTAATTAGTATTGTTCATGCACGACCAAACCAAAAAAGCATACAAGATTGTCTTCATACTTGAAGACCACTTAGGTGAGCTCATTTCAATTCTGATAGGGAGAGTAGATAAGTTCCAAAATAATGGGAAGACAATATTACCCCTATCTTAAAATATTGGAATGATCTAAAATTATGTGTGAGATTCATAGGAAAGCATCATTCATGAAGTGTGATATTTCTCTTGCTTTTATTCTTCTCAAGGGATAGCTCAACATAAGTGGAAAAGAAGCGACTACTGCCATTGAGTATTTTCATCAAACACAATGCGCCCAACTATATACGCCATCAAGTCTAATAAAACTGAACATGGTAAATCATATTCATATTGGTATCATCCCTAGTAGAAGCTCTACGTAATTTAATGAGAAATGAAATTAGCATGAAAAATGGTCATATCCAGATCAATTCTCTTTAATGAGAAATGAAAACGACCCTATGCATGTCCCAAAAGAACAGTGCCCTATGGCGACTTGCAAAATAACATGCGCCACCGAATAATTTACTTAATAATTAAGCGAGTGCGGTGCCCATCAACGATGACGGAGTTGTTCACCAATTCCTCCAGCGCGTCCGGCCAGCCAGCCGCCGCCCGTTTGGAGGTGTTCGGCGCTGGCGTTGGCTCCCCGACCCCTTCTCCACTAAAAGGAGGAACCTGTGTCGTCGAGGGCCTCAGGGCCTCGGGAGTGGACGACTGATGGGGCCCGGATGGTCCGGACTCTCTTCCCGCACCGGCGAGGAGGGACGCGCCCTCCTGTTCTTCGGCGACCAAGGTGTTAACCTCGGCCATGATGGTGTCGACCTCCCCATCTGTGTTCGGAGGAGGAGGAGGAGTCCTTCGGGACCGCACCTCACCGACCTCTTCAGAGATCAAGGGAGGCGCGGAGCATGATGCGGACCCACTATCCGCCAGTTCGGCGGGTGGTTACGTCCCCTTTGAGGTTGGTTTGGGGGGCGGTCACGTGGAGGGATGCAATTCTCAAGAGTTAGCCTCCAACCAGAATGAATTACTAAAGGCACTTATTTTCTTCTAATACTGAAAAGCAAACTATGCAGTGCTCAATTAAGCTCTCCATCTATATTTCATAGCATTTACAAGCACATAATGATAAGGAATTCCCATCAGCTCCAAATTGCAATAAGCTAATATTAGTTTTTAATCTTGGTCTACCATATTTTTGTATTCTCTCGAGTTAAAAAAACCATGGGTTGATGCTCACAATTTTTTGAATTGAAAAAAAATCATGTAAGAGATCAGTTAGCTCCCTCCTCTGGTGAATGCAGAACAGGTCTTCCTTCTGATCTCTAGTCAAAAGAACAAAACTAAATATCTAGAGGAGGATTATAGAAAGTGTACTAACTCAGCGAAATAAGCAAACCATTCAATTATTAACATAGATTTGTGTAACCAGCTTATTGACAAGGCCAATTACCATGCAGACTGAATATGAACTGATTCTTTATTCTTGTATACAGAAATATGCAAATAGTAATTAGTATTGTTCATGCACGACCAAACCAAAAAAGCATACAAGATTGTCTTCATACTTGAAGACCACTTAGGTGAGCTCATTTCAATTCTGATAGGGAGAGTAGATAAGTTCCAAAATAATGGGAAGACAATATTACCCCTATCTTAAAATATTGGAATGATCTAAAATTATGTGTGAGATTCATAGGAAAGCATCATTCATGAAGTGTGATATTTCTCTTGCTTTTATTCTTCTCAAGGGATAGCTCAACATAAGTGGAAAAGAAGCGACTACTGCCATTGAGTATTTTCATCAAACACAATGCGCCCAACTATATACGCCATCAAGTCTAATAAAACTGAACATGGTAAATCATATTCATATTGGTATCATCCCTAGTAGAAGCTCTACGTAATTTAATGAGAAATGAAATTAGCATGAAAAATGGTCATATCCAGATCAATTCTCTTTAATGAGAAATGAAAACGACCCTATGCATGTCCCAAAAGAACAGTGCCCTATGGCGACTTGCAAAATAACATGCGCCACCGAATAATTTACTTAATAATTAAGCGAGTGCGGTGCCCATCAACGATGACGGAGTTGTTCACCAATTCCTCCAGCGCGTCCGGCCAGCCAGCCGCCGCCCGTTTGGAGGTGTTCGGCGCTGGCGTTGGCTCCCCGACCCCTTCTCCACTAAAAGGAGGAACCTGTGTCGTCGAGGGCCTCAGGGCCTCGGGAGTGGACGACTGATGGGGCCCGGATGGTCCGGACTCTCTTCCCGCACCGGCGAGGAGGGACGCGCCCTCCTGTTCTTCGGCGACCAAGGTGTTAACCTCGGCCATGATGGTGTCGACCTCCCCATCTGTGTTCGGAGGAGGAGGAGGAGTCCTTCGGGACCGCACCTCACCGACCTCTTCAGAGATCAAGGGAGGCGCGGAGCATGATGCGGACCCACTATCCGCCAGTTCGGCGGGTGGTTACGTCCCCTTTGAGGTTGGTTTGGGGGGCGGTCACGTGGAGGGATGCAATTCTCAAGAGTTAGCCTCCAACCAGAATGAATTACTAAAGGCACTTATTTTCTTCTAATACTGAAAAGCAAACTATGCAGTGCTCAATTAAGCTCTCCATCTATATTTCATAGCATTTACAAGCACATAATGATAAGGAATTCCCATCAGCTCCAAATTGCAATAAGCTAATATTAGTTTTTAATCTTGGTCTACCATATTTTTGTATTCTCTCGAGTTAAAAAAACCATGGGTTGATGCTCACAATTTTTTGAATTGAAAAAAAATCATGTAAGAGATCAGTTAGCTCCCTCCTCTGGTGAATGCAGAACAGGTCTTCCTTCTGATCTCTAGTCAAAAGAACAAAACTAAATATCTAGAGGAGGATTATAGAAAGTGGACTAACTCAGCGAAATAAGCAAACCATTCAATTATTAACATAGATTTGTGTAACCAGCTTATTGACAAGGCCAATTACCATGCAGACTGAATATGAACTGATTCTTTATTCTTGTATACAGAAATATGCAAATAGTAATTAGTATTGTTCATGCACGACCAAACCAAAAAAGCATACAAGATTGTCTTCATACTTGAAGACCACTTAGGTGAGCTCATTTCAATTCTGATAGGGAGAGTAGATAAGTTCCAAAATAATGGGAAGACAATATTACCCCTATCTTAAAATATTGGAATGATCTAAAATTATGTGTGAGATTCATAGGAAAGCATCATTCATGAAGTGTGATATTTCTCTTGCTTTTATTCTTCTCAAGGGATAGCTCAACATAAGTGGAAAAGAAGCGACTACTGCCATTGAGTATTTTCATCAAACACAATGCGCCCAACTATATACGCCATCAAGTCTAATAAAACTGAACATGGTAAATCATATTCATATTGGTATCATCCCTAGTAGAAGCTCTACGTAATTTAATGAGAAATGAAATTAGCATGAAAAATGGTCATATCCAGATCAATTCTCTTTAATGAGAAATGAAAACGACCCTATGCATGTCCCAAAAGAACAGTGCCCTATGGCGACTTGCAAAATAACATGCGCCACCGAATAATTTACTTAATAATTAAGCGAGTGCGGTGCCCATCAACGATGACGGAGTTGTTCACCAATTCCTCCAGCGCGTCCGGCCAGCCAGCCGCCGCCCGTTTGGAGGTGTTCGGCGCTGGCGTTGGCTCCCCGACCCCTTCTCCACTAAAAGGAGGAACCTGTGTCGTCGAGGGCCTCAGGGCCTCGGGAGTGGACGACTGATGGGGCCCGGATGGTCCGGACTCTCTTCCCGCACCGGCGAGGAGGGACGCGCCCTCCTGTTCTTCGGCGACCAAGGTGTTAACCTCGGCCATGATGGTGTCGACCTCCCCATCTGTGTTCGGAGGAGGAGGAGGAGTCCTTCGGGACCGCACCTCACCGACCTCTTCAGAGATCAAGGGAGGCGCGGAGCATGATGCGGACCCACTATCCGCCAGTTCGGCAGGTGGTTACGTCCCCTTTGAGGTTGGTTTGGGGGGCGGTCACGTGGAGGGATGCAATTCTCAAGAGTTAGCCTCCAACCAGAATGAATTACTAAAGGCACTTATTTTCTTCTAATACTGAAAAGCAAACTATGCAGTGCTCAATTAAGCTCTCCATCTATATTTCATAGCATTTACAAGCACATAATGATAAGGAATTCCCATCAGCTCCAAATTGCAATAAGCTAATATTAGTTTTTAATCTTGGTCTACCATATTTTTGTATTCTCTCGAGTTAAAAAAACCATGGGTTGATGCTCACAATTTTTTGAATTGAAAAAAAATCATGTAAGAGATCAGTTAGCTCCCTCCTCTGGTGAATGCAGAACAGGTCTTCCTTCTGATCTCTAGTCAAAAGAACAAAACTAAATATCTAGAGGAGGATTATAGAAAGTGGACTAACTCAGCGAAATAAGCAAACCATTCAATTATTAACATAGATTTGTGTAACCAGCTTATTGACAAGGCCAATTACCATGCAGACTGAATATGAACTGATTCTTTATTCTTGTATACAGAAATATGCAAATAGTAATTAGTATTGTTCATGCACGACCAAACCAAAAAAGCATACAAGATTGTCTTCATACTTGAAGACCACTTAGGTGAGCTCATTTCAATTCTGATAGGGAGAGTAGATAAGTTCCAAAATAATGGGAAGACAATATTACCCCTATCTTAAAATATTGGAATGATCTAAAATTATGTGTGAGATTCATAGGAAAGCATCATTCATGAAGTGTGATATTTCTCTTGCTTTTATTCTTCTCAAGGGATAGCTCAACATAAGTGGAAAAGAAGCGACTACTGCCATTGAGTATTTTCATCAAACACAATGCGCCCAACTATATACGCCATCAAGTCTAATAAAACTGAACATGGTAAATCATATTCATATTGGTATCATCCCTAGTAGAAGCTCTACGTAATTTAATGAGAAATGAAATTAGCATGAAAAATGGTCATATCCAGATCAATTCTCTTTAATGAGAAATGAAAACGACCCTATGCATGTCCCAAAAGAACAGTGCCCTATGGCGACTTGCAAAATAACATGCGCCACCGAATAATTTACTTAATAATTAAGCGAGTGCGGTGCCCATCAACGATGACGGAGTTGTTCACCAATTCCTCCAGCGCGTCCGGCCAGCCAGCCGCCGCCCGTTTGGAGGTGTTCGGCGCTGGCGTTGGCTCCCCGACCCCTTCTCCACTAAAAGGAGGAACCTGTGTCGTCGAGGGCCTCAGGGCCTCGGGAGTGGACGACTGATGGGGCCCGGATGGTCCGGACTCTCTTCCCGCACCGGCGAGGAGGGACGCGCCCTCCTGTTCTTCGGCGACCAAGGTGTTAACCTCGGCCATGATGGTGTCGACCTCCCCATCTGTGTTCGGAGGAGGAGGAGGAGTCCTTCGGGACCGCACCTCACCGACCTCTTCAGAGATCAAGGGAGGCGCGGAGCATGATGCGGACCCACTATCCGCCAGTTCGGCGGGTGGTTACGTCCCCTTTGAGGTTGGTTTGGGGGGCGGTCACGTGGAGGGATGCAATTCTCAAGAGTTAGCCTCCAACCAGAATGAATTACTAAAGGCACTTATTTTCTTCTAATACTGAAAAGCAAACTATACAGTGCTCAATTAAGCTCTCCATCTATATTTCATAGCATTTACAAGCACATAATGATAAGGAATTCCCATCAGCTCCAAATTGCAATAAGCTAATATTAGTTTTTAATCTTGGTCTACCATATTTTTGTATTCTCTCGAGTTAAAAAAACCATGGGTTGATGCTCACAATTTTTTGAATTGAAAAAAAATCATGTAAGAGATCAGTTAGCTCCCTCCTCTGGTGAATGCAGAACAGGTCTTCCTTCTGATCTCTAGTCAAAAGAACAAAACTAAATATCTAGAGGAGGATTATAGAAAGTGGACTAACTCAGCGAAATAAGCAAACCATTCAATTATTAACATAGATTTGTGTAACCAGCTTATTGACAAGGCCAATTACCATGCAGACTGAATATGAACTGATTCTTTATTCTTGTATACAGAAATATGCAAATAGTAATTAGTATTGTTCATGCACGACCAAACCAAAAAAGCATACAAGATTGTCTTCATACTTGAAGACCACTTAGGTGAGCTCATTTCAATTCTGATAGGGAGAGTAGATAAGTTCCAAAATAATGGGAAGACAATATTACCCCTATCTTAAAATATTGGAATGATCTAAAATTATGTGTGAGATTCATAGGAAAGCATCATTCATGAAGTGTGATATTTCTCTTGCTTTTATTCTTCTCAAGGGATAGCTCAACATAAGTGGAAAAGAAGCGACTACTGCCATTGAGTATTTTCATCAAACACAATGCGCCCAACTATATACGCCATCAAGTCTAATAAAACTGAACATGGTAAATCATATTCATATTGGTATCATCCCTAGTAGAAGCTCTACGTAATTTAATGAGAAATGAAATTAGCATGAAAAATGGTCATATCCAGATCAATTCTCTTTAATGAGAAATGAAAACGACCCTATGCATGTCCCAAAAGAACAGTGCCCTATGGCGACTTGCAAAATAACATGCGCCACCGAATAATTTACTTAATAATTAAGCGAGTGCGGTGCCCATCAACGATGACGGAGTTGTTCACCAATTCCTCCAGCGCGTCCGGCCAGCCAGCCGCCGCCCGTTTGGAGGTGTTCGGCGCTGGCGTTGGCTCCTCGACCCCTTCTCCACTAAAAGGAGGAACCTGTGTCGTCGAGGGCCTCAGGGCCTCGGGAGTGGACGACTGATGGGGCCCGGATGGTCCGGACTCTCTTCCCGCACCGGCGAGGAGGGACGCGCCCTCCTGTTCTTCGGCGACCAAGGTGTTAACCTCGGCCATGATGGTGTCGACCTCCCCATCTGTGTTCGGAGGAGGAGGAGGAGTCCTTCGGGACCGCACCTCACCGACCTCTTCAGAGATCAAGGGAGGCGCGGAGCATGATGCGGACCCACTATCCGCCAGTTCGGCGGGTGGTTACGTCCCCTTTGAGGTTGGTTTGGGGGGCGGTCACGTGGAGGGATGCAATTCTCAAGAGTTAGCCTCCAACCAGAATGAATTACTAAAGACAATGTAGCTAAAAATACCAGCTCCATACCTGCGGGCCAGGGGCTTGACCCTGGGTTCCTTCTTCGAAATCTCCTCGGGCGCTTCGGACTCCTCGTCCAAGCTGTCAGACAGGACCAGCTTGGGCCGGCACCACCTCTTCAGGGCCTGCAGGGGTCGAACCTCTTCGACATCCTCAGACGCCGCCCTCTTCTTGGAGTGCGAGGAGGCGCTCTCCTCCTCGTCCTCATTCTCGTCCCCATCCTGTATGATTGAGGCCGCGGCGTCCCCAGACCGGTTGCCTGGATGAGCCCTAAGGCGGAGGCCCTCCTTGGCCTCTGGTACCTCCTTCTTCCTACCCTTCTTGCCAGGCGCCTTATAAGGCATCACAATCAACAGCTGCTCCAATCGGGGCTCTTCGGGCAGCGGCGCCGAGCCATTGATCTTCTCGGCCTTGGTGAGCCAGCCCTGCAAAATCCACATAGAGGTTCAGACCAAATCATACGTTGTGTGAATATTCGAACACACGTTGAAAGATGAATGCCGCTCACCTCCTTTGGAGGGTTCGCGACGTCAAGGCCGATGTCCTTCCCCTCGACCGGCCACTCTTTCTGAGGCTTGAATAGCAGACCCCATATTTTATCATGGTTTGTGCCGAAGAGGTGTTGCATGGTGGCCGGATCCTCAGGCTCGTGCTCCCACATTGGCTTGGCCCTCTCCTGGCAAGGGAGGAGTCGGCGGTTGAGCATGATCTGGACCACGTCAACCAGCTTCGTGCCAGTCTCCATTATGCTGACGACGCGCTTCTGCAGTGCCTTCACGTGGGCAACGCACCTCCAGTCCGGACTCTTGGTGGTCCATGAGGCCAGTCTGGTAGGAGGTCCGGACTTGAATGCGGGAGCCGCTCCCCAGGCGACATCCCTTGGCTCGGTAATATAGAACCATTCCTTTTGCCAAACCTTAATGGTGTCGATAAACTTGCCTTTCGGCCACTGGACCCGTGGCAGCTTGCTGATCATGGCCCCGCCGCAGTCCGCATGGTCGTCGCCCACCACCTTGGGCTTGATGTTGAACACCTTCAGCCATAGGCCGAAGTGCGGCCGGACTCGAGGGAGCGCTTCATAGAAAACGATGAAGGTCGAGATGTGGAGGAGGGAGTTTGGGGCTAGATCATGAAAATATAGCCCATAAAAGAACATCAACCCCCTTACGAAGCGGTGTAGAGGAAACCCGAGCCCTTTGAGGAAATGAGGGAAAAACACAACCCTTTCGCCCGGCCTGGGCGTCAAGATGATCTGGCCCGGTTCAGGGATGTTGGCCGACAAACAGCCAGCCAGCTTCAGCTTCAGAATGTCACTATCGGTGACGATGGAGGCATACCACTTCCCGTTGGAACCAGATCCGGCCATAGCGGGAGTGAGCGGGGTGGGATTCGCCGCGAGGCAGAGAGATTGGGCGCTGGAGCTCGGAAGGATTGCGTAGGCAATAGCGGAAGGTGGAGAAGGCGTGGGATGCAGATTGCAGTTGTCCCTCTTTATAAGCCACAGAAGGACCACGAGTCCCTCTTTTCACGCCGTTGGCTTCTCCACTTCCTGATAATCTTGTAACGTTATGTGCGAGTGGGAGTCGAGGTCATTGATCATATCCCCGAAAATGGAGCACGATCTTCACCTTGATGAGACGTGCCAATAAGGGGTCGGCCTCGAACCGCGCATCAAGAACGGCCTACCGCTTAGAGTTATGACCGGTTGTGACCCTTCATTAAAATAGAAAAAGTTTTCAGTCAAGGACACTATTCACGCTTGAGCGGCTGTTTTTTCTCCTTCAAGTCTAAGTAAAAAAGGCGTTCCAGATTCCAAACACCACTTTACTCCAAGTGTGTGTGCAGAATGCATTGAAGAACTCACCTTGCAAGCCTAAGACTATCTGGTGTACGCATGCCAGACACAATCTCCGGCGTTGGAGGCTAGTTCGGGGGCTGCTGGGGGAGTTATGGACTAAGGGGTCCTCGAGGAGCCGGCCCATCCGATGTGGGCCGGACTGGTGAAGCCGAATAACGGCGGAAGGCTCATGATCGATAAGGAAACTTCGGAGTCTTGGTGTGCCCTCCAAGCCAAGAATAGGCAGAATCCTATTCTCATTGTAATCGATTCCCTGTAACCCTAACCCTAACGGTGTCTATATAAACCAAGGGCTGTAGACTTTAGGCTAGGACTTCATATATCACCTCATCGCCTTAGGGCTAGGCTCATGCTGATCTCGAGGTAGATCCACTCTGTAATCATACGTATCCAATATAATCAAGCAAAACGTAGGGTATTACCTCTTCGAGAGGGCCCGAACTTGGGTAAACAGCGTGTTCATCGTCCCTTGTTCCCCATTGATCCAAGATCCACAGCTCGGGACCCCCTACCCCGAGGTCTGCCGGTTTTGACACCGACATCCGTGTTTTCACTCAGGTGACTAGCAACATTCAGAAACCAATACACTCCTAGCGGGTGAATCGGCTTAGCCGGGAACCAGTTTCGCCTAGGTTAAAAATATTCTGAGTGCGGACATGTTCCACACTTGGGGCTTAGCCGCGAACCAGTTTTCGCCTAATTTAAAAACATTCCGAGTGCGAACATGCTTTACACTTGGGGCCTTAGCCGCGAACCAATTTTTGCCTAACTTAAAAACATTTCGAGCGCGGGCATGCTCCACTTGGGGGCTTATCCATGAACCAGTTTTCACCTAAGTTAAAAACATTTCGAATGCAAACATGCTCCATACCAGGGGGCTTAGTCGCGAACCAGTTTTTTCCTAAGTTCAAAACATTCCGAGCGTGGACATGCTCCACACTCGGGGGCTTAGTCACGAACCAATTCTTGCCTAAGTTAAAAATATTGCGAGTGCGGACATGCTCCACACTCGGGGGCTTAGCCGTGAACCGGTTTTTGCCTAAGTTAAAAACATTCTGAGTGCGGACATGGTCCACACTCGAGGGCTTAGCCACGAACTAGTTTTTGCTTAAGTTCAAAACATTTTGAGTGAGGACATGGTCCGCAGTTGGGAGCTTAGCCACGGACCAACTTTCGCCTAAGCTAAAAACATTCCGAGTGAGGACATGGTCCACACTTGGGGGATTAGTCGCGAACCAGCTTTCGCCTAAGCTAAAAACATTTCGAGTGAGGACTGGCCCACACTCGGGGGCTTAGCTGTGGACCACCTTTCGCCTACGTTAAACAAAACATCAGCAAATAAGGATTAAGTTTCCTAATTGAAAACTTCGATCTGTTTGAATGTTCAAAAGCAAAAGAAAAATAAAGGAGCCTGAAGCTCATTAAATTTTATGTTTACAACAACCACCCGACATTCCGGAGCAAATTAATTCAAAAAAGTTTTTCACGCATCAGGCGGGGGGCTGTCTGTCTCGATGAAGGTCTCCATATCAATGCCATCGACGATCGGCGTGCCGGCCTCAGCCAATGTCTCCATGAAGTCCTTGAACCCGAGCTTCTTCTTGTTGACCACTCAGAGAGTCTTCGGCTTCTCCTCACCCACATCCTTACAATGGACATGGACGAGTGATAAGGCCACATCGGTGCCGGTGCGGGTCGGCTATCTATGGGGCAGCTCGGCCCCTTCGTGGTTTGGCGAGGGAAGCACACCAGACACAGAGAGCAGGACGACAGAGGACGCAACAATATTGACCAAGGTTCGAGCCGCCGAGAAGCGTAAAACCCTACACTACAAAAAAAGACATCCATGACATTTTGGGCCGAATGAATTTTTTTCCTGTCATGCTTATGACATTTCTATGACAATAATTGTGACAAAATTCGGTATCATCATAGATGTGGCGGGCTCCTACTTCTATGACAAAAAATTATGACAGAAAATGGGCTTTTCGTCCTGTGCGGGCCGGAGACGCACCTGCATGACATTCTTTGGACCGTCCATGACGGAAAAAATCATGGTAGAAGCGAGGGCGAGGAAAATTTCGGGGAGTTCCCGATTATGGTGGGTGTTCGGGGCCGAGCGATGCACGGAGGGATTGCGCATTTCTCTCGTACACGTATGCGCGTGTGTGCAAGGCGTTGGGCTCTAACTGAACCCGAGCGGTTGCACTGGCTACGCGTTACTGAACTCGAGCATTGATCGATCCCTCCCTGCTGGCTGTTAACTGAAGGTGATCAAGCGATTCCTTCGCTACTGCTGCTAACTGAAGCCGATCAAACCTGCTGCCTCTTGATGAACAACGAGTGTTATTGGGGGTTGGATGAACAGCTCCCGACGGGGGTTGGATGAACAGGACCCTGTGGTAGTAGAGGCTGTTTGCCGCTGGATGAACATGACCGCGATCGAGAGGAGGCCGCCACACACCCGAGCCTGTTGGGGGTGGATGAACATGACCTCGTGGAGGGCTGGTTGAACAGGACCCTGTGTGGAGGGCTGGTTGAATACTAGCCGGTGGAGGCTGGATGAACAGGACCCCGTGGTGAACAGTAGCTGTTGGAGGCTAGAGGAAGTTGACGGTGGATGAACAGTAGCAGGTAAAGGCTGGAGGAAGTCAATAGTGGATGAACAGTAGCCCGTGGAGGCTGGAGCAAGGCAGTAGATGGTGGATGAACAGTAGCCCGTGGAGTCCCGTTTGGCAGTACGCCACACACCCCTCCCAATGAACAGGACCCCGTTTCGACCGTAGCCGCTCCAGCACAAGTCTGTTTCCTCTGTTTTGCGGTACGCCACACCCCTCCCGATTAACAGCACCCTGTTTCCACCGTAGGAGCTCGAACACAAGTCTGTTTCCTCCGTTTTGCGGTACGCCAGACCCTTCCCGGTGAACAGGACCCTGTTTCGACCGTACACGGTCGAACAGAAGGCCATTTTCCTCTGTTTTGCGGTACGCCAGACCCCGTTCCGGCTGTTCCGTCCAAGCTAGTTGTCTCCCATTGAACACGACCCATTCTGACCCAGTTTGTTGCCTCCCGATGAACACGACATGTTCCGACCCAGTCACTTGGCTCCCGGTGAACACGGCGCTGTTTCCTCCGTTCCGACCCAGCCGGTTAGCTGCCGATGAACAGGACAACGTCGCCGCCGTCCGTTGCCTCTCCATGTACATGAGCCCTGGCCGTCCGTATTTGCGAGTACGCATTTCGAAACCCCGCTCGTATGTACATACGTAGCCGTATTTTTTGGCGTGTGGCTGCATGTACATGTACACGGTTTAGACGGGACAACCTGAACTGCTATGTGGGGGGCTCTACTGTGACATGTGCCGCTACTTACTCGGCCATGGTTCATTGTTGCGGAGCGACCAATCGACCAGTATGTACGTACACGTTCGCGACAAGACAAACAATGCTATGTACGCTTCGACGGGGTGGGTCCCAGCTGACAGGGTGGATAATGACGCACTTCCTTGCGTGCGAACATATAGCTGCTGGGTTCCAGCTGTCAGGGGAAGGAATCGTTTTTTACCCGTAATAATGATGCACTTCCTTGCATGCGAAGATGTAGCTAGTGGGTCCCAGCTGTCAAGGGGAGAAAACATTATTTTTTAGGGTAAAAAGGATGCCAGTTGCATGCATGTGTCCATGGACGTGGTGCATCCCCACCGTCAGTGCTCTCACGTACAGTCATCTTTCGATGACTCTCGTTTGTTGACCACGTCGACCACACCGTGCCGAGCGCACCAAGGCCGATGGACGATGGCGAGGCCCCGGACTGGAACGACCCGGAGATGGGGAAGGAGTGGCATGGAGTCACGGATGGAGAGGAGTGGAAAACTTGACTCGTCCGGGTGCGCGGCAGCACTGCTGCCCACGAGAGAGAGGAGCAAGAGAGGTTGAAGAAGCAACACGGCTGGTTGACTAACATCCAACGGTCCAGCTGCTAGAATCATTTGTTGATTAAGTTGACAAACCCCTGCGTATGCGTCAGCTTAGTAGGCCCACAAGTCAGCCACCAAATCTGCCGGGTCCGAGCTGTCATCAGGAGGAATAGTTTTTTCGCATAACAAGGAGGCACTTCCTTCCGTGCGAAGATAAATCCGGTGGGTCCCAGCTGTCAGGGGGAGGAAACATTTTTTTAGCTTAATAAGGAGGAACTTTCCTTGCGTGCGACCATGGACCTCGTGGGTCCCAGCTGTCAGGCTCTCCACGTACAGTCCTCTTCCGATGACTCTCATCTGTTGACCATGTTGCGCCGAGCGCAGCAAGGCGGTGGACGATGGCGAGGCCCCGGATAGGAACGACCCAGAGATGGGAAGACGCGGCAGTGGAGTCGCAGATTGAGAGGATTACAAGGGTTATAATTGATTCTGGTGTGGCGTGGGGGGATAGCCTGGCAGGCTGTGGGGTAGCACTTCGCAGCGATGCGTGCTAAGCAGAGCCGCTAGCCACCGGAGGCCGGAGCAGGCGGTCCCGGCGACGCTGGAGGAAGAAGACGAGAGATTGAAGGTGCATGCCGGCCGTTGGATACAAATCCAATGGCCGTGGATGTCAGAATCATTTGTTGACTAAGTTGACAACGCCTTCCGTAGGCTTCGACCTATTGGCCCACATGTCAGCTTGCAAAAAATGTGGCATATATTTAACCCATATTTTCTAGAAGTTACAATCCATTTGCTGGGCTGGTGAACAAATAATTTCGCGTCAATGTGGCCCATTTAATATTTTCTAAGAAATCCCAGCCCATTTATACTTTCTTGAAATACACGAATTAGCTAGGCTTATTCTATATTTAATGTTAGGTTAGAAGGAGCAATTAATATCAAAAAATAAACCGAAGCTACACATTTTATTATATATAAAATCAACAAATTAGTGAGTTATTGCTCAAAAGAAAAATGAGCGCGTTATTATTACATTGGTCCTTAAAATCTTTGCAAACTTTTGTACGCAATCACCAGGATTTTCCTTGCGTGTGAGTAAAAAACAACCAGGATTTTCCTTTCTAACTTCTGTTAAGCATTTACTTTTATAAGTTAATAAGACGTGGAATGTTTTTATAATGTATATACAAGTCTCTATTAAATATACGATAATAGTAATAATATAAATATATATATTGTGTGGTTAGAAGGGAAAACATAAATTGGACACTCCATTATTATTCTTATATATAGGTAAATAGAACAGAGATATGCGTTTTATTAAAAAAATACATTGGGTTGCCGATGTTTAAGAAAAAGTAAAACCAACGCTGGGAGGCCATAGGCCGGTACGTACATGATGGACCTCAAAAAATAAGTTGAAACCACTGTCTCGGTATGTCGTGGGCTACGCATGTTAAAAAAAAATCCTAGGCCTAGCTGATACTTGTTCGCCATCTGAAAAATGATACTGGCTAGATCCCCGATACCCCTTTCCCGCAAAAAAAGATCCCCGATACCCCTGAAAAAAAGCTCCCCGATGACATTCATCGTTGGAAATTTATTTCATTTATTGACTAGGTTGACAAACCTGTGGGCCCCAACGTCAGTATAGAATTAGGAGGAAGCTTTTTTTCCTATGAGGCACTTGCTTGCATACGGCTTGGACCTGGTGGGTCCCCACTGTCAGCCTCTCAACATACAGTCCTCTCCGGATTCCTCACGTTTGTTGAGCATCTTTACAACGGCATACGGCGGCGCCACGACGAGCGCACACGGACGGGAAAGAACCGGAGCCGGGGAAGACACCTTCATTCTTTCGAACATACCGCACTAGCCCGGTGGCTGCAGCCCTCTCACCCAAAAGTTGTACTGCTCGGGTTTGATTCCAACTGGTGCAGTTGAAAAATATCTAACACTTTCCAAAATTTCGTCCCTAGTTTACCCAGTTTTTCGCACACTCAACATTGTCTTGCCATTTTGAAAATAGCATATATTTTTGACTTTGCATCATATGCAGATGTGCTATACATGAATGTTGATCAGCATGATGTTAACTTGTTGTTAGTTCCATTTTTTACCATGAATAAAGTTTCCAACATTCTGTTATCCATGTTTGAAAAGTGCGTGTTGATTTAAATGCTCCGCCTTTGAAACATGAAGTTTCTTATCTAAAAATCACTTGGACAAGCATCCATCGCCGGTGTTGGATTCGATGTCGTGCTTCTTCAATCCCCCGGTAGCGCGAGGGGGAAATAAACTTCCGTCCCGTGCTGCCGGTTGGGGAATGGAGCGAACTGGGTTAAAGAGGGGGCCGGCGACGCGGCTGAAGAAGCACACCAGACGCGATTTTTTCAGTGGATGGCTCTCGATGGCATTTTTTTACTTGCATCTGCACCATACAACCTGCATTTTTAGCCTCCCAGACCGTGGTGGACCAGCAACCTATTTGTTGGGCGGGCCAACCAACAGAAAGCAACACTTGATTTTTCATTAAGGCCCAAAAACAACGTGGTACTATGTTTGTTTTGAGGCCGAAAACATTACGGCATGGGTTGAGCGGGGGAGGGGGAAGACAGAGCAAAAAGATAAAATAGAGCTGATGCGTCGTTGCTACCCTAACAAGCAGGTGCAATTCTTCTCAGGAAGAAGGTGTGTCGTTGACACTCACCCGTCACAATCCCACAGCAGACATTCTAACAAGTTCACACACAAGTACAACAGAAAAGGTAAACATTCGTATCAAACTTAGATTCACAGGACACGTTCATATTCATGGCCAGCATTCACAATCAACAACTCAAAAGATTCCTATATACACAAGTTCAACATGTCTATGCATCCAAATGATTGATAGATCACAAGACAATATTCATAGATAATTCACAAAAAGATTCAGATATACACATGTTTAGCATGTTTATGCATCCAAATGATTGAGATCACAACCAATATCATCCATGGACAAACTTTAATTACCTAGGGTACAGACTGGTAAATGGTGTTCACTCGGTGGTACTTCTTGCTAAAATTAATGTTTGTACGAGTAAACTTTCGAGTACATAAGAGGCAACACAGACAATCTGAACTTTGCTTGTAGGTTTATCCTTGAGATAGTGGCCTCGATGCCGAGGGAGGTTTGAGCAACTTGGCCACTACTTTCATCCAACTAGTTTACTGGCTCATCTTGTCCTGTAGCTCACCAAAATTCTACATTGCAGACAAGAAAGGAGGCGGTCAATAAAATGAACCACCCAAATTTTTTGTGCTGTTCAACTGAAATGGAGCATCCCTGGCGTGCAGACTGATTAAGTGCCAGATGAATATACGCGTCAACCAACTTGTCTGGAATCTTTAGACTCCATGCCATACAGTTTTCTACCATATGTGCCGATAACCAAAAGGCACAAGTTGGGACCAAAGACTAGATTATGTTTTTCTAGGCTATGCGCCAAGCAATATTGTTAGCGTTCACTCTGGCACTTCTTGTCAACATCGATGCTTGTCTGAGTGAACTTTGGAGTACATCGCAGCAGCATAAGTATATGTCCATCTGATCTTTTTGTGCAGTTCTACTGAAATCACCCAATGTAATGATTTGCCTGCGAATTTAGGCTCCAAGTTACTCCTTTATGAAATCGGCAAACAATAGCAGAATACCAAATTACCAATACATATGACAAGCACAATAATCAGGATAAAGACCGGTACCAACCTGTGTGAGGTAGCATATCAATTACTATTTCCTTTGACTGGAAGCCGAGATAAGCGACTGACATGAAAGGAAGGATGCAGTCGAGGCCATGAAGCACCCAAAGTTTTTGTGCAGTTCCATCAAAATAGAGCATCCCTGTTGGCACATATATTGAGAGAGTGAGAACTGTAATAGTGGGACTAGTTGATGAAACATACACTAACAAATAGAAGCACCCTCGTTATGGGTAAAGTTAGCAACATAGTAGTCTTGCTTAAAGGGAGGTATTAGTTTATTTAATCAGTGCCAATTAGCTCAACACTCAAAGCATTGCCATGTATCATAGGTTGCAAAACTTTAATGTGCAAAGGTAAAGGAGTTTCTCATGTGAGTAGCAACACAGTGGCATGATACAAATAGAGATGACAACAAACTAATGTGGATGAAGGCCTTAGGCCGGTACCAACCTGAGCAAAAAAGCTTATTCAAGTAGTTCCAGAAGAGATGATAAAGCACTCACTGGAATCACTCAATAGTATATATTTTTGTGCACTTCAAATGTATGGTTGACATCACTCTTGTTTACCAGTGGTGAGATTATATTGAAAGATTATCAAGAACTTCCAGCAGAGTTAAAGCACTGGTTAGGATACAGTTCATTGTATTCTCCTGCAAAGTTCCACTAAAATGTATGATTGGCACAACATGATCCATGTTTGCACAAGTCGGAACAAGGTGAAACCTTCATTAGCTTAGTGAGAAAGGATAGAAAGACATTAGCATATTACTTTAACAGTAGCATCAAATTCATGATGGACAATACGCAAAACATTGCCTCATTGAACCAGTGGCAATAAATTGACATGCAAAACAATAACATTATTGTGTCATGACACTACCAAGATTCCCTCCCTGCTCCACCAGATGATTCACCTCCACAGACACACATACACACATACATGATTCCACATAGGGTGCTACTAAAGATTTGTTTAACTCCGACAGGAAAATTAGGTAGCAATAAATTAGTGCTACTTAAGTACTCCTAATTAATTAAGTGACCTTGCAGGAGAGACAACAGAAGTGGAAGGGCTCCTGGAGGATCATCTCACATGTAAGGGAGACGTTGCCGGAGCCCTTGAATGGCCTCGACTGAGGCCTCGGCTTCAGCAAGATCACATTGGCACTGTTGATCGTGTAGAGATGGGTCACACATGCATCCAGGATCCAGTTAATTAGTATGATGTGTCGTCAAGCCAAGTACTACTCTGATGCATTTCTCTATTTATCTCTACTCCTATAAAAACAGAGTTGGTGATGATGGTGTGCCTGCCATCCTGCAATATAGGCCGTCTGATTTATATTTGACGGATAGGAAGGAAACTATGGTAATTTTGCAAAAAGATACCCACACCCCTCTCCACATTTGCAAATAAGGCATTCCCTCGTTCATCCTTTTCTCTCACAAGATAAACTACTCATACAAATGCATCTTGATGTTACATGCAACGCACGGGCATCTTGCTATTCTTCCAAGTAAATTAAGACTAGTAGCAACACAACAATACAATACCACTAGCAAGATGTCAGGATAACATAGGACGGTACCATCGTGTGATCTTCTTCATTTCCTCCTCCTCCTCCTTCTCCTCACCAGTTGGTGAAACCAAGTACATGATTGGCCTTCTATTTCAGATTTGGTTTTGTCAGTGAGGGAGTACAAGTGTACTACTAAACAATAGCATTATTTTCTCATGGCAGTCGCAAAATAGAGGTGAACACATGCATTAAATATCATTCTTACCTAAAGGAAGGTTATGGTGCCAATATGGAGGATGAAGATTGGAACATAGATCTCCCCTTGTGCAGTTCCACCGAAATGAACCAATGGTTCCATTCTGATATTCCAGTTAAACAGCACAAAAGTCACTTCTTTTAAGAAGTGTTTTGTGCAGTGCACCAAAATGTCGCAATAGCAACAAGGTGAAATGGATATCCCTGTTTGCACAAAAAGCTACAGAGGAAACAGTCAGAGTCTCAAACAGTTACTGGCAAAAACAATTGGTTAAACTTGTCATGGCTTATAACAGTGGCATGGCTTCATTTTACCAGGGGCATTAGATTAGGAACAACTAAATATTTGCTATAAGGGCATGGGACAGTGGATGCACCAGCAGTCCAGCACCATGTACCTAAACCGGGGCATAAAGTGGTGATTCAGAGTTTGTTGCCCCGATAAACAAACATCCAAGAAACATCTGGGTTGGTCCCATTTTTGCTCACTCTAGCCACCTATTCATATGCGTGGATATCAAATCTAGTCCTGGTCATACCACTGTGTACAGCGTTTCCCCTATATTTGCCTTTTCGACCAAGAGACCAGTTGGATGACCAGTCTGTACTACTTTCACCCCTTTCTTTCATGTTTGTACCAAGTCCGACGTACATACTAAATTTCCCCTCTTTATTTCTTGTTTGAACCAAGTACAAGATTCGACTCCATGAAGTAGCTTTACCTATAACAATAGAAAAAAATTAGGTGACGTTGGACCATCCGATCGAGCCTAGCTACGAGGGGGGCTGAGAGGTAGAAAATGGTGCACATGCAGCGATGTAGCAAGCTGGGGAAGTAGAGCTAGGCCGGTATCAACGGAAGATATACCTGAAGGTCGTCAGGGTGTGGATAGGTGGGCGACGGGAGGCCGGATCCTCCCACACTAGGGTAGCGACGAAGGGATCGGAGGACCTCCCACACCGGCGCTTGGCCAGAGATAACGGTGCGGCTGGCAGTGGGTCTCCTCCCTCGCTATCGACGATGGCCTAAACGCTGCCCCTCATCCCCTTCACCGGCGGAGGGGGATACGTCCGGATCTGTAACCAACGGTGAGGATAGAAAGACAGTGTTACCACTGCTATCTTGTTTAGGTCTGGAGAGGATGAGAGTGTGTGAATAGAGCAACCCTAGCAAGCAAGCGCGGAGGCTCCTGCCTATATATACGTATAGTGGGGTAGTTTTGTTTTTTCACTCCATCAAAACAATCGTTTAAAACTGTGTACGTGCCAGGTCGCCGTTTTTTTGAGTTGTTGATTGTTTTTTGAGATAGCTACCCGCTTATTCCAAGTGGTGTTACGGTGTGCCAGGTCGCACTTTGTATCGTTCAAGTCTGGTACTAGACCCTCCATTAAGTGAACAACCACCGCCTCATAAAAATTGTGAAGAAGCCCATGGCTAAAATTATCGGAAATGTGGGCTGCACCAACATGCATTATTATTTATATCTTCTATGTGGGAGTATCCTCAAAACAAAATGTGAGAGTACAATCTTTATTGGGCCCCTTTGTAATTTGTGCTAAATTTTGACCAAATATTTAACTGACAAAATGTTAGTGCATGTTGTTAACATAAAGTTAGAATATATTACTATATATATTAGAAATAGCGAGTGTGGAATAATGATGGGCTAGTGTGCGGAATTATCCTAGGAAATTGTTAACAAGATCGATGATCATTATTGCAATTTTATATGAGGGAGAGGTATAAGCTAACATTCTTTCTCTACTTGGATCATATGCACTTATGATTGGAACTCTAGCAACCGTCCTCAACTACTAAAGATCATTAAGGGAAAACCCAACCATAGCATTAAAGTATCAAGTCCCCTTTATCCCATACACAACAACCCCCTTACTCGGGTTTAAGCTTCTATCACTCTAGCAACCCACTATAGGCGAATCATGAACGTATGGCAACACCCTACAGCGGGAATCCTTCATGTGTGTGTGGCACGAAAGGCACCATTGGACAACACCAAAATAAAACATACAACTCAAACCCATCTAGATCATCAATCAACCCAAAAGACAAAAGAGATCTACTCAAAACATCATAGGGTGGCAACACATCATTGGATCATAATATGTGGCATAAAGCACCATGTTCAAGTAGGGGATTACAACGGGGTGCGGGAGAGTGGACTGCTTGAAAGAGATGAGGAATGTGATGAAGATGATCACCATGGTGATGGTTCCCCCGACGGCCCTCCGGCGCCGCCGAGAGAGAGGGGGAGAGAGTCTCCCCCTTGTGCTTCCTCTTCCATGGCCTCCCCCCTTGATGGGGAGAGGTTATCCCTTTGGTCCTTGGCCTCCATGGTGATGATATCCCCCTCCGTCTTCCTCCTCCATGGCCTTCAGTGATGATGTCCCCCTCTGGCGGGGTGCCGGAGAGGGCCTAGATTGATTTTTCGTGGCTACAGAGGCTTGCGGCGGTGGAACTTCCAATCTAGGGTTCTTTTTAGAGGTTTGGGTATTTATAAGAATTTTTGGCATCGGTCTCACGTCAAGGGGGTGCCAGAGGGCCCCCCCGGAGCATCCTCCCTAGGGGGTAGGGCACGCCTAGAGGGCTTGTGGACTCCTCGTCCACTTCCTGTCCTAGCTCTTGTGCTCCGGGGGTCTCTTTTGGTCCATAAAAAATCACCGTAAATTTTCAGCCCATTCCGAGAAATTTTATTTCTGCACAAAAAATGACACCAAGGTAGTTCTGCAGAAAACATCGTCTGTCCGGGTTAGTTCCAATCAAATCATACCAAAACCATTTAAAATTGTTGTAAACATGGCATGAATACTTCATAAATTGTAGATACGTTGGAGACGTATCACATGGCTAACCAAGAGCCAGTGCTCATTTCCCCACCGCGATCTGTTCCCGTGGTGAGAAAATCAACCACCAAAACTGGTCGCTAGGAGGTGATACGTCGGCAATCTGCACGGCTGTCGGTGTCAAAACCGGCGGATCTCGGGTAGGGGGTCCCGAACTGTGCGTCTAAGGCGGATGGTAACAGGAGGCAGGGGACACAATGTTTACCCAGGTTCGGGCCCTCTCGATGGAGGTAATACCCTACTTCCTGCTTGATTGATCTTGATGATATGAGTATTAGAGGAGTTGATCTACCACGAGATCGTAGAGGCTAAACCCTACAAGCTAGCCTATGATTATGATTGTTGTTGTCCTACGGACTAAACCCTCCGGTTTATATAGACACCGGAGGGGGCTAGGGTTACACAGAGTCGGTTATAAGGGAGAAGATCTACATATCCGAATTGCCAAGCTTGCCTTCCACGCAAAGGAGAGTCCCGTCCGGACACGGGACAAAGTCTTCAATCTTATATCTTCATAGTCCAACAGCCCGACCAAAGCACATAGTCCGGCTGTCCGAGGACCCCCTAATCCAGGACTCCCTCAGTAGCCCCCGAACCAGGCTTCAATGACGATGAGTCCGGCGCGCAAATTGTCTTCGGCATTGCAAGGCGGGTTCTTCTCCAAATTCTGAGTACCTGTCGAGTAGTGTCCGGCTTCCCATAAATGTTGCACACCTTGGCTTCCGCGCCTAATAATGGCTATCTTCCACGTGTCGAGCGAATGCGAGAAGTCGGGGCATTTTTACAGTTGCCACCCTAACCATGTGAGTAAATCATCTATTTAAGGGACCGGGGATCCTTAGATCCAGATCACACCATCCTCCCTCAGTGAGTATCCATCGGAGCGCGCTCGGAAAAATCCATCCCATCATGGCCGGCCATCGCAGCTCCTTCTCTCGCTCACGTAGCCCTAAGCCAGGCAATTGGAAGAAGTGTTCCGTCTCCCACAGACAGTTAGTAGAGTTACAGACCCAGGGGTTTCTCCCTCCTGCATATATGGTCCCCGTCCGAGCTGGACTAGCACTTACAATGGTGGGGAGCAAGCGGAGAGCTTTCCCAATCCATCTATGGGGGAGCGGGTATGCCTTGTCCCTTACTTATTAAGGGGACTTGGATTTCCAATCCATCCGTTCCTCCGCGGGCTCCTGGAGTTCTACGGCCTCCAGCTGCATAATTTTACTCCTGCCTCCATATTACACATCGCTGGCTATGTTGCCCTTTGCGAGCTGTTTTTGGGCTGCGAAGCTCATTTCGAGCTATGGAAGAGGCTATTCTGCCTCGTACCCCGTACACACGAGGGGTCAATATATCAAGTGGGCGGATCCGAGATATGGCGCATCGCTGGGACCGGATACCTGTCCGGTACTCCGAAGAAGACATCCGAAGACTGGCCTTCGGAGTGGTTTTATATGGAGGACGTCCCCCTTCCGGACCCTGTTTGGATGGGCCTTCCTGAGTTTAATAACGCCCCTTTGAAGAAACGCCGCAGCTGGCGCCCTCGGAGCCCCCAGGAGGAAGATAACAGAGAGGTCTTTTACCTGATGGGACGGATACAAACACTGGCCAAATCAGGATTGACAATAATCGAGGTTATGTTAATATGTATAATGCGGGGGGTGCAGCCACTTCAATATCGGGGACAACCCATGTGGCACTTCAATGGAGAAGACGATGCCACCTGCTGCGGTCATAAAGGTTCGGACTCCGTCGCTGCTCTAGTGAAAATAATGTCCGATTTATATAAAGGAGAGGAAGAGGAGTTCATCCGCATCAAGCCACGGGATGGATTCTCCATGTACAAGCCCCCAAACTGGGTGAGTTGCTACTTTTTACTCCAGACCTTCCCGCATTCTTTGTCATAAATATTTACCTTGCTATTTCATAGCAAGAATTGCGAAAAGCTGTGAGGGAGGTCCACAACCCGTCTCCACAACCAGAGGACCCTGACCGGGCCCTCGACCCCGGACTCGAAGAAGATCCGGACACATTTGTGGAGCTCATCGACAGGACGTTCTATCAGTTAAGCTGCGACGGTGTCTTGGTGGCCATCATAGCCGATTATCCCGGACTGCTCCCTGCATCGCACGTAAGTAAAACCGGAGTCCCAACTTCCGAGAAGGATCCCATTTTTTGCACTTCACCTACCGCACACATTTGGTGTCTTACAGGGAAGGCCCTCGGGACGCCATGCCGAACCCGCAGTGACTCACCAACAAGGGGCACCGAAACCGGGTAGGCTTAAAAGGAAGGCGGTCAGGACTGAGACGCCGTCGCAGAGGTATGAAAAAGGACCCTGCTCCGTGGTTGTCGTCTTTAAAATATAATAACGTCCATGGTTCCTGGCAGAAAAAATGCTCGCCGGACTATATCCGGAGATCCTGCCGGCCACGCCTCCACTAGTCGGGCTTCAGAGCCGGACCCAGAGGCAGATGGTAACGCGAGGACAACGCCGGATGTTCCTCCTATAGAGGATGCGGATAGGCTGTCCGCTACAAATTCCGAAGTGGAGAGTGCCATGAATCACAGGCGTCGCCGGGCCATACTTCGCGACCCTGGTTTCTCTGAAGAGGCGTTCGATGCCTTCAACTCAGGAGACACGTACATCCGAGCTGCTCAAAATGGTCTTGCCAGAGCCATGGACCAGTATGTAAAGGATATACGGGTAAGAAAATCTGATAATTATGTATATCTGTAGCCCCTGAGACTTGAAACAGTTGACACAACTGATTTAAGGATCATTATTTGTGTAGGTTCTTACGGAGAAGAATACCCAGTTGTCTCAAGAGCTGGAGGAGTGCAAAGCCCAGCTACGGGACGCAGTTGCCGCAATGAAGGAGTCCGAGAAGGCCCCCTCTGGTAACACTTGTCTCTATCAAAAAGAATGACATGTACCGGTTAGTGTGCGGCATGCCTGTAAATCTAACAATAGATTCTGCAGATGATCCCGGAATGAATCTGGAGGTCGTGCGAGGGGATGAGCAACATGCTCAACGACAGTTAAAGGCTGGCGAGCGCGTGCTTAAGCAGGTTAGGCGGGAGAAAAACGATCTCCAAGATGCCAATATCCGGCTCAGTGTTGAACTGAAAGATGTTCGGGCCTAGCTTGCTGACTCCGTAAAGGAGAATAAGAGGCTTCGACGCGACATTTTTAGTAAGTGCTTAAACAAACTTTTATAGAGTTCGGCGAAGAAACCGGCTAACAGAGTTATATCTGTAGGTATGCTGTCGGGTCGTCCCGCAGAGGAGATGCCCGGGTCTGCAGGTGATCTTCTGCCCGAGCTCTCACAACTGCACGAACAAGTTCGGCAGGTGATGCAAGGCATTGCCCAAGCCTTGTGGCCATCGACCTCCCTGCCAGGAGGCATGGGGGAGCTCGCAGAGATGCTCAAGGGAGCGCGGCGGCGCTTCCGATTATGGAAGATATCTGCCTGCCGACAAGGTGCGAGGGAAGCCTGGGCCATGGTGAAGACTCGATATACCAAGGCTGACCCGAACCATATGGCCGAAGTCGGACCTGTGGGGTCTGATGGGAAAGAAATCCCCGTCAGTTTGGTGTATGACCAAGTAAAATTAGCCGCAAAGTATTCCCAACAGGATTGTAGGCTAGACAGCCTGTTGGATGGTATAGAAGAAGAGTTTAGTTAGTCTGAGTGACTATGTACTTCAATTGACATATATTGTCCCTAGCCGGATTGTAAATCATTTGTCATGGCGGACCTTTTCGCTTCGACCTCCGGACCCGACAGTCCGGAGTGTATCCGAATACCGCTCAGTTATGTAAAAACCGGGGTACGCGTGGAAACCAGGCGTAGGGGTCATAAGGGCTTGAACAGACAAGTACCCAACTAGCTATGTTATATTACATGGATAGTAAGAAACATCTTCCAGGGAGAATAGTTCCGTTAAGGGTTCCTTTCCCTGGGTACGCATGCATTAATATGTGCATGTCCGAACTGCGAAAAGAGACGCAGGATATAAACATCTGGGGGCATGTATTACAATAATTAAAAGTCATCTTTTGTTCACCAACCGAATATTCCCTTAAGAACGCTAGCTTTCGGCTTCACCCAGTCTGAGGTACACATCCGGCTGACCCGGTAGTAACAATCGCAGAGGTGCTCCCCTTATGCCCTAGCCGAATTAACGGGAACGTAGGGCATAAACACAAGAGCCAGGCAACCCAGCTTGGCCAAAACTTAAGTCATATCGATGCATATAATGGCGAAAAAGGGTACATGTGGAAAACTAACACATGTGCGGGGGGCATAAAGCCCGCAACATAATTATATTAAGCTTTTGTATAAGAAGCCCCCAGGTATAATGAGCACGCCTAGCGCATCAAGATTGTGTAGTCAAGACACATTTTAACCTTTTAAGGCTGTGAAGAAAAAGGGAAGAAAAAGAGAAAAGACAGATAACGGATATATATAAAAAATTGACGGAGGTAAGGAGACGAACACATAGTCCGGAACTAGGCATAGAACCTTCGGAGTCTGGCTGCGTTCCATGGGTTTGGCTCGAGTCGATTGTCCGATGCATCCCGCAGGCGGTACGCTCCACCGGCAGAACTTGGTCGATAACGAAGGGACCTTCCCATTTGGGCTTGAGCTTGTTCTTTTTCTTCTCCGGTAGGCATAGAACGAGTTCGCCAACGTTATAAGTTTTGGCCCGTACTTCTCTGCTTTGATACCGTCGAGCATGTTGCTGATAGAATGCGGAGCGGGCTTTTGCCACGTCACGCTCCTCCTCCAGGGCGTCCAAACTGTCCTGTCGATCGAGCTCGGCTTCTTTCTCTTCGTACATGTGCACTCGAGGTGAGTCATGAATTATGTCGCAGGGCAGTACCGCCTCTGCGCCGTATACCATAAAGAACGGTGTGTATCCGGTAGTGCGATTCGGCGTGGTCCGCAGCCCCCATAGTATGGAGTCGAGCTCCTCAACCCAGTGCGTATCTGATTCCTTCAAGGATCGCACTAATCTGGGTTTAATGCCGCTCATGATAAGACCATTTGCTCGCTCGACTTGACCGTTAGTTTGAGGGTGATAGACGGAGGCATAATCGAGCTTAATGCCCATGTTGCTGCACCAAGTTTTTACCTCGTCGGCTGTAAAGTTCGAGCCGTTATCGGTGATGATGCTGTGTGGGACGCCGTAACGGTGTACAACCCCGGATATGAAGTCTATCACTGGTCTGGATTCGGCCGTTTTAACTGGTTTGGCTTCTATCCATTTGGTGAATTTATCCACCATGACCAATAGGTATTTTTTCTTATGGCTTCCCCCTTTAAGGGGTCCGACCATATCAAGCCCCCGGACCGCAAAGGGCCAAGTAATGGGGATTGTTTGGAGAGCGGTAGGTGGCATATGGCTTTGGTTTGCAAAAAGCTGGCAACTGACGCAACGTTGAACGAGGCCCTGTGCGTCTACTCGGGCCGTCGGCCAGTAAAAACCTGTTCGGAAGGCCTTGCTTACAAGGGCCCGGGCTGCGGCGTGATGGCCGCCAAGTCCAGCATGAATTTCTGCCAATAGTTGCCGTCCTTCCTCTTCGGAGATGCACCTTTGAAGTACTCCGGTTGCGCTTTTCTTATAAAGCTCTCCCTCGTGGACCTTGTAGGCTTTAGACCGCTGCACAATGCAACGTGCCTCGTTTGGGTCCTCGGGGAGTTCTTGCCTAGTAAGGTAAGCCAAGAAGGGTTCTGTCCACGGGGCGATGACAACCATAATCACGTGGGCTGAAGGTGTTATTTCGGTGGCAGAGCCTCCGATTACGTCAGAGTGTTCGGGATCTGGCGTTGTGGCCGGGTCCGGACTATTGTTGCCGATCTTTCCTTCCCATACCACGGATGGCTTAAACAGCCTTTCCAAGAAGATATTAGGTGGGACAGGGTCGCGCTTAGCACCGATGCGGGCTAGGATATCCCCTGCTTGATTGTTTTCCCGGACCACATGGTGGAATTCAAGCCCCTCGAACCGAGTTGACATCTTGAGGACGGCGTTGCGGTAAGCCGCCATTTTCGGATCCTTGGCGTCGAAGTCTCCATTTATTTGAGATATTGCGAGGTTCGAATCCCCACACACCTCTAGGCGTTGAATGCCCATGGAGACTGCCATCCAGAGACCATGTAACAGGGCCTCATATTCTGCTGCGTTGTTGGAGTCTGTGTATAGTATTTGGAGTACGTATTGGACTATATCTCCGATGGGGGATGTCAGGACGACGCCAGCCCCCAGACCAGCCACCATTTTAGAGCCGTCAAAGTGCATGATCCAATTGGAGTACGCGCCGTACTCTTTAGGGAGTTCGGCTTCTGTCCATTCGGCGACGAAATCAGCCAGTACTTGTGACTTAATGGCTCACCGTGGTTTGTATATTATGTCGAACGGGAGGAGCTCAATAGCCCATTTAGCAATCCGGCCCGTGGCATCGCGGTTGTTTATTATGTCATTGAGTGGTACTTCAGAGGCCACTGTAATTGAACACTCTTGAAAGTAGTGTCGTAGTTTCCGGGATGCCATGAAGACCGCGTATGCTATCTTTTGATAATGTGGGTACCGTGATTTGCATGGGGTGAGGACAGTGTATACATAGTATACCGGCTTTTGAAGCGGGAACTTATGTCCGTCCGTCTCTCGTTCGACGACGAGCACTGCGCTTACAACTTGGTGTGTTGCCGCTATATATAACAACATTGGTTCGCCGGCATTTGGTGCGGCGAAGATTGGGTTGGTGGCCAGAACGGCTTTTATTTCTTCCAATCCGGCCGCGGCCGCATCCGTCCACTCGAAGTGTTCGGTGCGTCGAAGAAGGCGATAAAGAGGTAGTGCCTTTTCTCCTAATCGGGAGATAAAGCGGCTTAAGGCAGCCACGCATCCAGTTAGTTTCTGGATTTGCTTGAGGTCTGTTGGGATAGCCAACTGTGACAGAGCTCGGATTTTAGCCGGATTTGCTTCAATTCCTCTATTGGAGACGATGAAGCCTAAGAGCTTTCCGGCGGGCACGCCGAAGACGCATTTTTCCGGATTAAGCTTGATGTCATATGTTCGGAGATTGTCGAACGTGAGCCTCAAGTCGTCTATTAAGGATTCGACGTGTCTGGTTTTAATGACCACATCGTCTACGTATGCCTCCACTGTTTTGCCGATCTGTGTTTCCAAGCATGTCTGAATCATGCGTTGATAGGTTGCACCGGCGTTTTTGAGCCCGAAAGGCATGGTGTTAAAACAGAAGGGGCCGTATGGGGTGATAAAATGCCGTTGTGGCTTGATCGGACTCCGCCATCTTAATTTGATGGTATCCGGAGTATGCGTCGAGGAAACACAATGAATCGTGTCCTGCGGTAGCGTCGATAATTTGGTCGATGCGGGGGAGGGGGAAGGGATCCTTGGGGCAAGCCTTGTTAAGGTCCTTGAAATCGACACATAGGCGCCAGGATTTGTCCTTCTTTGGTACCATCACCAAGTTTGCTAGCCAGTCCGGATGTTTTATTTCTCTGATAAATCCGGCCTCAAGTAACTTGACCAGCTCTTCTCCCATGGCTTGTCGCTTAGGCTCAGAGAAACGCCGGAGAGTCTGCTTGACCGGCTTGAACCCCTTTAGAATGTTAAGGCTGTGCTCGGCCAGCCTGCGTGGGATTCCTGGCATGTCTGAAGGATGCCAGGCGAATATGTCCCAATTTTCGCGCAAGAACTCCCGCAATGCGGCGTGTGTTGTGGGGTCCAGCTGTGCCCCGATGGATGCTGTTTTTGTAGGGTCCGTTGGGTGGACCTGGAATTTGACTATTTCGTCCGCTGGTTTAAAAGAGGTGGACTTGGGTCTTTTGTCGAGTATCACGTCGTCCCTGTCCACTGTGGAGCGCAGCGCAGTTAGTTCTTCGGCTGCAAGGGCTTCGGATAACGCCTCGAGGGCTAGTGCGGCGGTTTTATTTTCGGCGCGGAGTGCAATGTCCGGATCACTAGCTAGAGCGATGATTCCCTTGGGCCCGGGCATTTTGAGCTTTATGTACCTGTAATGGGGTATAGCTTGGAAGATCGTGAATGCCTCCCGCCCTAAAAGGGCGTGGTATCCGCTACTGAACGGGGCCACTTGGAATGTGATTTCTTCGGACCTATAATTCTCCGACGTGCCGAATTCCACATCTAGTGTGATTTTTCCCGCACATCGTGCCTCCCGACTAGGGATGGTTCCTCTGAAGGTCGTGCTGCTTTGCTCAATGCAGCTCTTGTCTATTTCCATTTTGTTAAGAGTCTCCTCGTAGATGAGGTTTAATCCGCTGCCACCGTCCATGAGCACTTTAGTAAGCCAGAAGCCCTCCACAATTGGACTAAGGACCAAGGCGGCTGGTGCTCGGGCTGTTCGGAACTGAGGCTCGTCACTGGCATTGAAGGTTATAGCCGTGTCGTTCCATGGATTTATTGCTGCGACGTGGCAGACTTCGGCAAGGCTGCGGAGTGCTCGCTTGCGCCTATTGTTTGAGGCGAAGGTCTCGAAGACTGTCAATACTGTATTGTTATTTTCCACGAGATGGTGCTCTGTGGTATTGTTGATGAGGAGATCCTCACCGCTCTTGGCCACCTGCCGGAGTATCCAACATGCTCTAAGGCTGTGTGTTGGTATGGTATCCGGTGTACTGTGAATTTTGCATGGCCCATTGAGCCATCCTTCCAATATAGTTCCACGCCCCGTAGTGGGCTTTGGTTTCTTTGTAATTGGATCGGGTGACTTACGAGAGTACACCCTTTTAATCGGACGGGGTTTCTAGTGAGAGCCCGGGGATCCCAGAATTTTGCTTGGGTTTTCCAGGTGCTTTCCATCGCACAGTACTTCCGTACTATGGCCGCCAAGTCAGCGAAGTGTGCTATGTCACGGCGACTTATGGCGTTGAGGATTCCCTTGAATTTTTGCAAAAGAATGAAATTGCGTCTTCCTCGCGACAGTCCTTGACCTTGTTCATTACAAAGAGGAATCTGGCCCAATAGTGATGTACTGTCTCTTGGGGCTCTTGTCTAATGTGGGAAAGATCACTTATGTCTGGGTGGGTGGGTAGATTTAGGTCCAAACCCTGACCCGATCTGGAACCCAGGGGCGGAGGAGTTTCTGAGCTTGGAAGTTCGGGCTCCGGGATGTTGCCCAATAGTTCTGGCCCCATGCCTGATTCTAAGTTTGAAGCTTGGGCCATGTCCTCCCGTAGACGGGTATCCGACTCGGAGAGCTCGGGAATCCGGACATAGTTCGTCCTCAAAATAGAGGAAGAATCGCTACATTGCTTCTCCACCACCGCTATCTGATGGGTGACCGGCGGAGAGTTAATCTCCCTTTGGTCGGGTTTGAGCCCGATCCGATCATAGTCCGTAGCGACTCCCAGGGCGGTGATGCGATCCAAGAGCTCGTTCAAAGAAGAGAGCTCCATTGGGTCCATCTGCTCGGCGAATTCTGAGCCGACGTGGAGGCTATTTTTGATGACCTGAGAAGTCATCGTCAGCGCGATGGCCGAATGGGCGGTCATGATGAAGCCGCCTAGTCGGAGAGTTTGGCCTGCAGCCAGGGCTCCCCCAGAGGTAATGCTGTCCTTGACGACAAGGCGAGCCATCATGCCTTATCGTGACGGCACAGTGGAACTCTCAATGAAAGCACCAATGTCGGTGTCAAAACCGGCGGATCTCGGGTAGGGGGTCCCGAACTGTGCGTCTAAGGCGGATGGTAACAGGAGGCGGGGGACACAATGTTTACCCAGGTTCGGGCCCTCTCGATGGAGGTAATACCCTACTTCCTGCTTGATTGATCTTGATGATATGAGTATTGCAAGAGTTGATCTACCACGAGATCGTAGAGGCTAAACCCTGAAGCTAGCCTATGATTATGATTGTTGTTGTCCTACGGACTAAACCCTCCAGTTTATATAGACACCGGAGGGGGCTAGGGTTACACAGAGTTGGTTACAAGGGAGGAGATCTACATATCCGAATTTCCAAGCTTGCCTTCCACGCAAAGGAGAGTCCCGTCCGGACACGGGACAAAGTCTTCAATCTTGTATCTTCATAGTCCAACAGTCCGGCCAAAGCACATAGTCCGGCTGTCCGAGGACCCCCTAATCCAGGACTCCCTCAACGGCAAGCCAAGCTCAAGCCCCCGTCCTCTCGGCAAGAACTCATCGGGGAGGACGAGGCTTCTCATCCATCAAGCTCGCCCTCGCCGGCCATCAAGAGGGCCAGGGAGACTCCCCCACCTCCTCAGTATGACATGAACGCTCTCCTCAAATTCGAAGAATAGTAAGCTGATCTTTGTCTTTTTGAAATCATGATTTGCTCAACTGCTATTCTATTTTGAAGTTTCTTGTCTTTCGGGGATGATGAACCACTGGCGCAACGGGCGAAGCGTGCCAAAATCCCAAAGGAGCAAGGCTCTCCTGCAGGAGCTGGGCAGGGGTGCCAGTGGCTGTTGGTGCAATCGCTAGGCCCCAGCCTTGCCCCGCGCATGAGAACATGCCGTCGGACCAACCATTCGGCGTCAGCATTGAAGTTCCTCCTCCCAAGTACGACAACGAGATGGGAGAGACTCGGCAAGGAGAGGAGCGCCAAGGTATGACCCCGTGCTGGGGTCCCCGTCGAGCATCGTCCCGGGGAGTGCTTCTCCGGCAAATGGTGCCACTTCGACAATGGGAGCCATCGAAGGCAATGCATCGGCACCGCAAGCTGCCGAGGGAGGAGATGCTCTCCGACAACATGTACCAACGGGTAATCTCCATGCCCCACTCTTTAAGCTCATCATATATGACTTGAATAGGAACGGGATTGGAAATGACATGGATCACCGCGGCATTGGAAGACACTTGGGAAACCACAGGCATCCCCAGCCCCCATCCAGGGCGAAGAAAGCACCTCCTCAGTGGTGGCTAGCGATGGCATCCTTCTTCCCCCGCTGTCCGCGGCCTTCGCTCCCTCTCGCATTGGGGGCTCGGCCTCTGGTGGTGGCCCCGACTATAGCTCTACAATGTTGACCTGCTTTGCATGCCATCGCGCGGGTCACTTCCAGTCTAGATGCAAGTTTCCTCCTTTCTGCTTGATATGCCGCACTGTAGGCCACCTCACTATGGAGTGTGATAACCGTATCCAATTCCCCGCCTTTAAGCAGTTTGGTCTTGGCCACCCTGGATGTGCTTTCTTCGCCCTGGATGGGGAGCTGGGGATGCCTGTGGTTGCCCCAGTGTCTTCCAATGCTGCGATGATCCATGTAATTTCCAATCCTGTTCCTATTGAAGTCATATCTGATGAGCTTAAAGAGTCGGTCATGTAGGGCTGGGTTGGCAGATCTATCAGATGTCTGAGAGAGAATTTTATGTTACCTTCCCTACTAAAGAAAGCTTAACGATGATGGCTTCGTGTATGAGTTTTACCCTTCCTTTGAACCAAGTGACCGTCTTTGTCAAGGCAGCCATTAATGGGGCAAAAGCGGTGGCCTCCTTGTCTGAATCCTGGGTGCTTCTTGAGGATGTTCCGTCTGGGCTTAGAAACGCCCATTTCTTGATGGCTTTCAGAGTGCTTATTGGTAAACCTGTAGTTGTTGATGAGGCGTCTCTCGACCCCCTTGTCCCAATTCATATGAAGATCTGGTGTCTGGATCAGTCGCGTGTGCAAGGCACGGTTGATGTTTTCCCAGCTTCGGATGCTTATCGTATCTGTGTCCGCACTGAGGGCAGGGCCGATGAGCAAGCACCTCCTCCCCCTGCTCCTAAGCCATCCAACCCAGATCCTTCTGATGGTGGGGGTGAGATGGATGCGGGCAGCAATGCGAATCCTTTCACTGCATCAGAATGGGAAGGGATGGGCTCTGAATCTCGTGGCATGTTCGATTTTGGCCCTTCTGGTACTGGTGGTGGGGGTTCTCCCAAGGAAGGCGCTCGTGATGTGGAGGCCATGAACATGGAAGGTCTTGGTGGGGCCACACCCTTCTCTGTTGCGTGCTCTACCATCCCAGATGATGGTGCTCGTCCGGCTTCCCCATCTCTGTCTGGTATCGTGGATGTGCCTCTGGATGTTGCGGCTCCACCCTCAAGCCCTTGCAGCAAGAAACAAAAGAAGAAGTCCACTGTGCGTAAGTTCTTGGCCAGGAGTAGGGCCTCTTCAGGGAGTAAGCTCTAGGGAGCGAGTATGTGCCGCCGTCTGGATGATGACTTGGGTGCGGCTGGCTCGTCGGGGCAGCCCGGAGGCGGTGCTTCTTCCTCTCTAACGCGACCCTCGGTGGCTTCGGTCCATTCTTCTGTCTCCACGACGCGAAAGGGTCTCCGTCGCCAAAATGGCGTGGTCCCCATCTAGGAAGAGGTCGAGCGCAGGGCGGTGACCAAGGACCTTTGCCCCCAGGTAATGTTTCCCCTCCCTTCCCTGTTCGGCTGGTGTTGCCTTCTTTACCGGATTCGCATCTCTTAAACATTCTAGCCGATATTGGTGTTTCAGTTGATCACAACACCGGATCTCTGATGCGGCTTGAACTACGTCGGTATTTCCCCAAAGAGGAAGGGATGATGCAGCATGATACGTCTCCAACGTATCTGTAATTTTTGATTGTTCCATGTTGTTATATTATCAATCTTGGATGTTTTAGCATCATTTTCTAGTCATTTTATATCACTTTTTGGTACTAACCTATTGACATAGTGCCAAGTGCCAGTTGCTGTTTTCTGCATGTTTTTACATCGCAGGAAATCAATATCAGACGGAGTCCAAATGCAATGAAACTTCACGAAGATTTTTTTGGACCAGAAGGAACGTAATGGGCCCTGGCTGCGCCTGGGGGGTGCCCCGAGGGGGGCACAACCTACCAGGGCGTGCAGGAGGCCCAGGCGCGCCCTGGTGGGTTGTGCCCACCTCGGGTGCCCCCCGGACCGCCTGTTTGCTCTATAAATACTCCAGCATTCTAGAAACCCTAGGGGAGTCGACAAAATATTCATCCAGCCGCCGCAGAGTCCAGAACCACCAGATCCAATCTAGACACCATCTTGGATGGGGTTCACCACCTCCATTGGTGCCTCTCCGATGATGCGTGAGTAGTTCTTTGTAGACCTTCGGGTCCGTAGTTAGTAGCTAGATGGCTTCATCTTTCTCTCTCTGAATTCTCAATACAATGGTCTCTTGGAGATCTATATGATGTAACTCTTTGGGGTGTGTTTGTTGGGATCGATGAACTTTGAGTTTATGATCAGATCTATCTTTTTATATCCATGAAAGTATTTGAGTTTCTTTGATCTCTTTTATGCATGATCTCTTATAGCCTCGTATTTCTTCTCCGATATTTGGGTTTTGTTTGGCCAACTTGATCTATTTATCTTGCAATGGGAACAGGTGCTTTGTAGTGGGTTCGATCTTACGGTGCTTGATCCCAGTGACAGAAAGGGAACCGACAGGTATGTATCGTTGCTACTAAGGATAAAACGATGGGGTCTATCTCTACTTAGATAGATCTTGTCTACATCATGTCATCGTTCTTATTGCATTACTCCGTTTTTCCATGAACTTAATATTCTAGATGCATGTTGGATAGCGGTCGATGTGTGGAGTAATTGTAGTAGATGCAGGCAGGAGTCGGTCTACTAATCTTGTACGTGATGCCTATATAATGATCATTGCTGAGATATCTTCATGAGTATTTGAAGTTCTATCAATTGCCCAACAGTAATTTGTTCACCCACCGTTTGCTATTTTCCTCGAGAAAAGCCACTAGTGAAACCTACGGCCCCCGGGTCTCTTTCTCATATATTTGCCTTTGCGATCTACTTTTTCCTTGCTTTTATTTCCAGATCTATTAAACCAAAAATACAAAAATACCTTGCTGTGTTTTTTTCTATTTATTTTATTTGCGATCTATCTTTCAATCCACTACAAATTTACCTCATGTCCGTTTGCCTATCTTGAGGCGCCGTACCCCGAAAGGGATTGACAACCCCTTTAACACGTCGGGTTGCGAGGATTTGTTATCTGTGTGCAGGTGTTGTTTACGTTGTGTTGCTTGGTTCTCCTACTGGTTCGATAACCTTGGTTTCATATCTGAGGGAAATACCTACCGCCGCTGTGCTGCATCATCCCTTCCTCTTTGGGGAAATACCGACGTAACTTCAAGCGACATCAAAAGGAATTTCTGGCGCCGTTGCCGGGGAGGATCTTCAACATATGCCAGGTTCCTAATCACAAATCTCATCTCCTTGCAATTTACATTATTTGCCATTTGCCTCTCGTTTTCCTCCCCCCACTTCAAAAACATTTGTCGTTTTATTCGCCTCTCTTTTTCGTTCGCCGTTTTCTCGTCAGATCTATTCTTTGCTTGCAATCATGAGTGATTTCGGTATGGCACCCACAGATGATGGCCTAACTCCTAAGATTGGATGTACGGGCAATCTGGATGCTAAAACTTTTATCTTGGGGCAAGGGAACGTTATGGGAAAAGATCGTATCCAAGAATTTTTCAATTGTGTTGGGAATCTAAGTCTTGATGATGCTCCTATACTTAAAACTACTAGATCTTATGCGGATGCTATTTCAGCACTAGTTCTAAAACTTGAAAGTAAATTTATTTGTATCCATCCTACTTTGCAAAGATTGTTTTTTGAGCTTCCCGTTATAAAGAATCCTAGGGCTAAAAAGTTGGCCACCCTTGTCCTTATGAATGAATTTGATTACATAATACGGGAAGCTAGGGAAATCTTTGATTTTTATGGTATGAATCATGAAAAACCTGTGATAGATGAAATTCTTTAAAATAGTGACTATGCTTTAAGACATTCGCTTGGGGACAATAAAATCTTTGATGGGAATCTTAAAAAGGAAGTCCCCGTTTTAGATATAATCCAACAAGTTCTCAATAATGTTAATCAACATTACTCTTGGATTGTTAAGCAAAATCAAAAGGGGTATGATGAAAACCAACTTAGGATTGCTAAGGTTTATATGGATAACATGTTTTATGTTGTGTTTACAAAGCCCCATACTGAAAATACCTCTAAGAAAATTAAGAAGAAGGATAACAAAATTTAGATCCTTGCTTTATGCCTAGCTAAGGGCTTAAAACTATAGCGCTTGTTGGGAGGCAACCCAATGAATAAAATTTATTTTTGCTTTTTGCTTTATGTTCGTGAGTGTTAGCACAATTATGCTACTGTTATGATTGTGTTTTTTGTGTTTTAGTTAGGGTTTGTGCCAAGTAGAACCGATAGGATCTTCTTGGGTGCTAGTTGTTTAATCTTGCTGAAAAAGACAGAAACTTTGCGCTCATGAAAACAATTCTCATTTTTTATCAGAAAGTGATTTTGCCCTGATTCTTTTTGCAGAATATTAATATACAAATTACCCAGGTCGTCCTATTTGTTTCAGAATTTTTGGAGTTCCAGCATTTTTCGAAATAGTCAGATTGCTACAGACTGTTCTGTTCTGACAAATTCTGTTTTCTTTGCGTTGTGTGATTATTTTGATGGCTCTATGGTTTTCTTTGATGAGTTTTTGCCATAGAAAAGTTGGAATACAGTAGATATAATGCAAAAACAAAATATGAATTGGTTTGGTACAGTACTTATAGTAGTGGTTTGCTTTCTTTTACTAACGGATCTCACGAAGGTTTTGTTGAGTTTTGTGTGATTGAAGTTTTCAAGTTTTGGGTTATCTTACGATGGATGGAAGAATAAAGGATAGAAGAGCCTAAGCTTGGGGATGCCCCGGCATCCCAAGCTATTATCCAAAAATGAGCAACCAACTAAGCTTGGGGATGCCCCTGAGTGGCATCCCCTCTTTCTTCTAACGACCATTGGTATTTTACTCGAAACTATATTTTTATTCGTCACATGATATGTGTTTTGCTTGGAGCGTCTTGTATGATATGAGTCTTTGCTTGTTTTATTTTGTGTTTTAAGTCTTGATCCCTTGCTGGACACACCTATTTGGGAGAGCCAAAATTATGTCATGACTTGTTAGAATTGCTCTCTATGCTTCACTTAAATTTTTATGAGCAATCGACTTGCTCTAGTGCTTCACTTAGATCTTTTTTAGCACGGTGTGCTTTAGTATTTTTGAAGAAATGATCTCTTGCTTCACTTAGATTTATTTGAGAGTTAGTAGAATTTTCAAGAAATTATCTCTTGCTTCACTTAAATTATTTTGAGAGAAAGAAATTTATTTATGCTCATGATCTTCACTTATATTTGTTTGAGCTTATGAAAATCAACACATAAAAATTAGTCCCAAAGTGATAGATATCCAAGAAAGATATAATAAAAAGTTTCATGAAGATCATTGGACAAAATAAACTTGGTTCTTAGTAATAGTTTGAGATATGATGATGTGCTATGTGAGTTATGTTGATGAGTAATTATGCTTTAGTAAGAATATTGGTGTTAAGGTTTGTGATTCCCTATGCAAGTACGAAAGTCAATAGTCATGCAATGAAATTATATCCTACTTATGGTGCATTATTCGGTGTTATTTATGCTTAATGCTTGCTTATGAGATTATTCGTTTCCTGGTTGGTCGCTTCTCAATCTTTTGCTAGCCTTCATTTTGCACTAAGTATGATATCTACTTGTGCATCCAAAATCCTTTAAACCAGTTTTGCCACATGAGTCCACTATATCTACCTATATGCGGTATTCTTTTGCCGTTCTAAGCAAAATTGCATGTGCCATCTCTAATTTTCAAAATAAACTTCTCTTTTGTGTGTTTGTTTCGCTCGCGGAGCGGTGAAGGGTGGCTAATATTTTCCATGCTAGATGTGTTATTCTCACGATGAGTGTTTATTCACTTGTCATTGCACGAGAGTAAGGCAAAGGTATTAGGGATTACTAAAGATTTCTTCCAGTTTATCAATCCGAGAAGGGCTTTCTTCAATTCTTTCATGAATTACGGTCCCTTTTCTTTTAACAACTTAAAAACTTCTCCCTCTTTTGACCCAACTTTAGTAGCAAAATCATGCATCTTTTCATCCAAGTTTTCAGTATGTTCTTCGGTAAGCATTTTCTTTTCAATAGCATCTAGTCTTTCCATAACATGCTCCAGAGTCAAAGTTGTTTCATTAATCATAAGAGGTGGTGAACCCACTAAATTTCCCATAGCATTAAAAGCATCAAGAGAGGGACACATCAAGAAATTTCCACCGGTAATCGTATCAAGGACGAATCTATACCAAGTGGTGATGCCCACATGAAAACAGCGAAGAAGAACAACGGTAGATTGCTTACGAATAGATCTATTATGAGCATTGCAAATCCTATACCAAGCACCCTTTAGATTCTCCCCTCCCCTTTGCTTAAAGTTAAGAACCTCATTCTCGGGAGTACACGTAATAGAAGAAGAACTATCCATAACAACAAAAAGTGATAAACAACAATGCACACAAAAACAGACCTGACGAGAAAAATGGCGAACGGAAAAGAGGGCGAATAAAACGACAAATTTTTGTGAAGTGGGGGAGATGAAAACGAGAGGCAAATGGCAACTAATGTAAATTGCAAGGAGATGAGATTTGTGATTAGGAACCTGGTAGATGTTGATGATGTCTCCCCAGCAATGGCGCTAGAAATTTCTTTTGATGCGGCTTGAACTACATCGGTATTTCCCCAAAGAGGAAGGGATGATGCAGCATAGCTACGGTACGTATTTCCCTTAGTGATGAGATCAAGGTTATCGAACCAGCACTACTGCAGGATGCTGCTAACGCGACACTACGATCAGAGACCCTTTGACGAAACTGTGTGCGATGCATTAATCACAAACGGGGATGTAAAAATACCGTCAAAAAAGGTGCAAAACGTTTGCGATGGCGGAGCCATCAAACACGGTTCAGATTTTAGTTGCGTGTACAATTCAGGGCACACGGTTAACCCGTTCGAACTGTTTGCGACGAGGCAGAACAACAGAAACGGGCAGCCATATCAATGTGTGTGCGATATACGGCATACAGTTCGCTTCGATGAACCGTTTGCTATTAGGGAGTGCAACATAAACGGTTAGCCAGATCAAGGTGTGTGTGATATAGGGCATACGGTTCGCTCGGACGAACTGTTTTCGATTAGCGAACGCAACATAAACGGTTCAACTTAACAAGATGTGTGTGATACATGACAAACAGCCGACTCGGATGAACTGTTTGCGATGAGAAATTACAGCACAAACGGTTAATATAGTTAGTTCGTGTGCGATTCTGTGTGTACAAAAAACATTGAAAAATGCAGACTAGTTGCTTGCGGTGGCTAGGAGTATCGCACACGATGGTTCTGCAAGTACTCGTGTGCGATGATTAGTAAGTTACACATACATTTCCTTATGTTAACACTTGTGTGATAAATAACACGTGGCACCGGATACGGTATTCGGGTTGTGTGTGTGCTCCACTTAGTCTTCCCGCGCTCTAGTGAACGCTTCCCGCGCTCCACATGGGTGAATTGTAAAATCCACGCCTATTCCCTCACCGGTTTCCCGCCACCAGCTAACGGCTTGCTGCATATAACCCAGGCGGCAACGCATCGCCGCGACACTCTGCGAAGATCTAGTCCCACCCATCTACCATTAGTTATTCCAAGCATGCCAGGCAACGACCAAAGCTTCAACGTCGATGCCTTGCATTACATCTTCGGCGAGGAGAACGAGATGGAGCAGGTCGGGGAACAAGAGCTTCATCAGACGGTGCAGGCACCATGGCCCATCGGCAGCAATATCGGCGTCACAGTCCTTGGGAGCACAATCGGCATATTGCAGAGGAGGTGTGATGAGCAGTTTGCCATCCATCGTGCAAAAGATCCGGAGCTGCTCGGCGGCATGATCGATGACCCACCCGAAGAGCCGCCATCACCATTGCTCATTGAGAGCTTGATGCCCCGCAAGGAATGAGCAAAGGACCTCTACGATTCAGTCAAGACAAAGGCAGCCTACGGCTTCATCATTGCCCGCGGCGGCTGTGTCAACCTCGATCCCGATGATGTGGTGGCCAGGCTCGAGGGCATCCTTGGCGGAGTTGACGTCCCCGACGAAGTAGAACATCACCAACATGATATCTTGAGGATGCAGGTGATCGACGAAATTTGCTACCAGGCCAGAGACATGGAAATGGAGCGGTTCCGCGGAGTTGTCATGCGCGTGATTGCACGCTGTCAAGCTCTTCTGGAAGAGCCCCAGCAGCCCCAAGAGCCTCCCAGTGCTAGCAGCTCCGTAGGCGGAGGCGGGTCGGGACACTTGGAGTGAACGGCCGCAAGGCTGCTTTGCTGATCATGGAGTCCGAGAAGACCATCGTCGGAAGGACGCCAGCTCAGCCCTTTAGCTTATATTTTATTATAATTGTATGCATATGTAGGTCGTGAGTGTTATGGGCCTTGCCACATTTGGCATTTTAAATTATCCTGAATATTTAAGACAATTATTAACCGTTGCCATTGTAACTTTGCCTCAACGGCGAGCAGAGCGCGCACAGGGATGCCAGAGCAGAGCGCGCCATGGCCGCCTCAACGGCGAGCAACCACGTGGCCAACCTTCTGCCATCAATAAATTTTGACCTTGTTTCTCGTCACATTGCTGATTACAACACAATAAGTAAGTGCAAATCTGTTCACACCTATCAAACTAATATGTGTTCACACTTAGCACCGGGCTATAAAAACTACCCACTCAAAAATTACTTCACAGTTCCTCTCCTCATCACCCACAAAACTGGTTTTTTTGTCAAGTCGTTCCACCATGACCGGTAGGAGGAGTTTAGGAAGGACATATAACCAGGCAGCAAAGACCAAGGTCGCGGAAGCACTAGAGAGGTCCCGCCGCGAAGCCGCAGCAGAGATGTCCCGGCGCGCCACAGAGCCCTCGAACGAGCTCTCACGGGCACGCGAGGGCTCTCACAAGCGCATTTGCAGCGTCGACCATCACGACGAGCCGGCGTTCCTGAAGTCCTTTGCCGGCGATGACGACATTCTCGCTGGCGTCACTACGTAGCAGGAGCTGGTCGACAGCTTGATGAAGCTGCTCAAGATCAGCGATGCCTCGATTGACAAGGCGGCCGGCCTCGTCGAGCAACTCATGGGTGATAATGCAAAGCTCCTCAAGTTGGTCACTGAGAAGGAGGAGGAGGCCGCCGGCTGGAAGATGCTGCATGAGCAGAGCAGTGCCTCGAAGATGACACTGAAAGCGGTCGTGGAGGAACTGATGGGTGGCTTGAGGAAGCTCCGGATCGAGCGCGAGCAGGAGGTGGAGGAATCTGTGGCTGCTTTCAAGCAAAGTCATGAGGAATTGAAGAAGGAGCTGGAGGATTTCGCCGCCCGGCGATCCATCGACGAGTAGAGACAGCAGCGACCCAGATCGTTGTCTACAATTTCCTTCTTCTCTTGCCCCCGTGTCTTCCGGGCTTTGCTGCATGTGGCATTTTAAATTATCCAGAATATGTAAGAAAATTATTATCTGCGCCATTGTAAATTTGTCATCGTATTATCCGTTGCCATTTTATTTGTGGTCGTATTATCCGTTGTCCTATGTGGCAATTTAAATTAGGGCGGAATACGAGTTGAAAACATGAACAAAGAAAATGCTGCCATGGGATCACAAGCAAACACCCTCCGTCCAGGTGCTTTAATTAACCCATTAATGGACAAGTTGTGAGCGAGGCGGGCGGCGGCTGGTGCATGGAGGTCAAAGAGCTCGCTTCCCCGTGAGCATGGGCGGCCTTGCTGCTTGCATGTGTCCCGTCGAGCCTGCGAGGTGGACATGATGCACGCATCCTGTCTAGCCTGCGCGGCGGATTGCTCGCACGCATCCCGTCGAGCCTGCACGGTGGACTTCTCACGCTCGTCCCGTCTAATCAAACAGCTGCACGCACGCCACCGAGTATGGTTAAATTTTGACACGGTTAATATAATACAACCGTTTGCGATATTAACGTGTCAGCTTTTTGTTTCAAAAAGGACTTCGTTGGCTACTAATGTGTGCGCCTCTTCTCAAACTGGACGATTTTTTTACCACGGCATATATGTGCCATGTCATGAAACCATGCCAAGTTTCATGTTTTTTGGGTGACTTTTTGATTTACTGGGATTTAAAAACCGAGATTCTCAATGTTTCAGGACGACGACAAGTTTGTAATTCATTCCCATTCCTTAAACGAGACCTAAACATGCACCCAATGACACATGTATGATTTCCCATCCATTTTGCTTCACTGGAGCATGTGGTTGTAGTTCAAATTTGAATTATGGACTACATTAAATGCATAGAAAACTTAGTAATTAGTAATATATATACAATGGCCAAACGAACCCTGAACAGTTTCAAATTTGAGCCCGACACTCTTGTTATTCTATGTTGCCTGTAGAAAACAAAGTTCAAGGCGAGAAGAGGCAACGATTATCGTTTCACCCACAAGAGGGGCATGTTTCCCTACCGGAACCACGAGGGTTGCGACAGGCTCTGTTTTGTAAAAGTCTTGTAATATAGCTTCGCCCAAATTGGACAATTATATGTACCATGTAGTGACACCACGCCAAGTTTCATGATTTCCTGGTGAGTTTTGGATTTACAGAGATTTAAAAACCGAGATTCGCAATGTTTGTGGCCAAGCCAGGACGACAAGACGGTTGAATTCGTTCCCATTCGTTCCATTGGACCTAAACATGCACCCCAAGGAAACATGTACGTTTTTCTAGCCATTTTGGTGCTCTGGAGCATGTATTTGTAGTTCGGATTTGAATTATGGACATTAAATGCCTAGAAAACTCAATTAATGAATAAAAAAGGTCAAGCGAACCCTGAATAATTTCAAAGTTCAGCGCGAATCTGCAGTTGTTCTGTGTTGTGTGTAGAAGAAAATACGAGGCTAGAAGAGGGAGTGATTATCGTTTGGCCCACAAGGGGACACGTTTCCCTATAGAAACCACGAGGGTTCTTGCGACATGCTCCGGTTTGTAAGAGGTTTGTAATAAAGCTTGGCCCAAATTGGCAATGTTTTTACCACGACATATGTGTGCCATGACGTGACACCATGCCACCTTTGATGACTTTCTGGTGAGTTTAGGATTTATGGGACTTAAAAACCGGGATTCCAAATGTTTGAGGACGAGCCAGGACACCGGTATGGTTGTAATTCATTCCATTCCTGGCATGAGACCTAAACATGCACCCAAGGACACATGTATAATTTTTCTAGCCATTTTGGTGAACTGGAGCATGTATTTGTAGTTGAGATTTGAATTATGGACATTAAATGCCTAAGAAACTCAATTAGTGTATAAAAAGGCCAAATGAACCCTAAATAAGTTTAAATTTCAGCACGGATATCATGTCGTTCCATGTTGCGCGTGGAAGAAAATACAAGGCAAAAAGAGGCAGTGATTATGTTTCGCCCACAAGGGGAACACGTTTCCCTATCGGAACCACGAGACTTCTTTGAGAGACGCTCTGGTTTTTGTAAGAGGTTTGTAATAAAGCTTGGCCCAAATTGGACAATGTTTTTACCACGACATATATGTGCCATGACGTGACACCATGCCACCTTTGATGACTTTCTGGTGAGTTTAGGATTTATGGGGACTTAAAAACGGAGATGCGAAATGTTTGAGGACGAGCCATGACACTGGTACGGTTGTAGTTCGTTCCCATTCCTGGCATGGGACCTAAACATGCACCCAAGGACACATGTATAATTTTTCTAGCCATTTTAGTGAACTGGAGCATGTATTTGTAGTTCAGATTTGAATATGGACATTAAATGCCTAGGAAACTCAATTAGTGTATAAAAAGACCAAACGGACTCTGAATAAGTTTAAATTTCAGCATGGATATCCCGTCGTTCCATGTTGCCCGTAGAAGAAAATACAAGGCGAAAGAGGCAGTGATTACGTTTCGCCCACAAGGGGGACACATTTCCCTATCGGAACCACGAGGCTTCTTTGAGAGAAGCTCCGGTTTGTAAGAGGCTTGTAATAAAACTTGTGCCACAATGGACGAAAAAAATTCCTCGACATATAAGTGCCATGTCGTGACAGCATGGCAGGTTTCACAATTTTCGGCTTAGTTTTGGATTTACGGGGATTTAAAAACCGAGATTCTTCTCACGGAATGTTTTCAAATAGCACACGGTTCACTCACGAAAGCTGATATTCAATGAAAACTTCGTGGAAACCATATTTTGAAGTTTCATAAAAATCTGAAAAAATGTGGGATGTTAAGAAGGTGATGTTTTATTGCGACACAAAATTTCAAGTTGAAAAACATTACGAGATGTGAACTATGAAAAAGACATATTCAGCCCTGAATAGTGACATTACTATTTAGCACTATTCAACGCTGATTTTGTCTTTTTCATAGCTCACATCTCGTAATGTGTTTCAACTTGAAATTTTGTGTGGCAATAAAACATCATCCTCTTAATATCCCACATTTTTTTCATTTTTTTTGAAACTTCAAAACATCTTTTTCTTGTGGTTTTCACCAGTTTCCACCGAATGTTGCTTTCCGTATGATATTCTCCCCCCGCTGCACGCGCGACCTGAGTCGTGCGTTCTGACTGGCCAGAGCCCAAACCCCACGGATAATACGTGTGCACCATTGGATGCTCCCAGATGAACGGCAACCCTGAGCCCTTTAGACAGCACATGCAGTACATGGGTAAGCACTGTGCGCATCCGTCGTGTAGCTCACGCTTCCTTCTCTATTAGGTTTTCATTCAACACAGGCCACCGTTTCTCGCCACTCCTCTCATCGATTTCCCGCCTCTTCTCCCATATATGCATGATGTAGATGTTCATTTAATTCTTATAGTTCATCTCATCCAAAATCAATTATTTTTATAAAAAATCTATTTTAAGATTCATGGAATTTTGCATTGTAAAGGTAAAAACAAAAAGTGACAATTCATTTAGAAAAAAAAGTTTGGGCAATTAAGATATGGAACATTCTAGAGAACAAAGGAGAAGTGCTTGTGTTTTGAGGTTTGTGCATTATGCTTAAGTTCAACCATGGAGTCTTCTAGATTGTACATGTGGCAGAATCTGGTGGAATGTAGATGATATCCAACGGCCATTAGTGCTCATATTTGCCATCTCTGACCGTTGGATTGGCTTCATTCAACGACCAACTTTCAAAGTTATTCGCACATTTTATAGGTGTATAGATGTATAGATATATGTAGATGTGTCCCATGCTAGACAAAATAAAGTTTGAGCGCATGCGTGGGATGACCCCCCCCCCCCCCCCCCCCCGCCGCCGCCGCCTCGAAGTTGGGAAACTGACATCGCACGTATTGAACCAGGCTTGGAGTCGGGTACGGTGTTCGGTTTGTAATGTAGTTGGTGGCCCATCGAAGTTGTGCATTTGGGATTTAAGCACATCATACACCATCGTACCCATACATATTTTCAGGCCGCATGTAGTGTATACGAGGTCTTCTGATCGACCACGTATCCCTTGTGCGGTTTTTTGTGATGACACGCATATCTGTGGGCTCCCCGAGTGTATATATATCATCCCTTTGACCGATAATGCGGGGTATGTGTTGGCCATGAATGGATTCCTCCTAGTTCGTGTTAGGGCCGGTCACCGTCAAATGTTGGTCAACCAAAGATCGAGCTCATGCGTTGTGAGGATTCCCTCCCAGATGCTCGGATTGCTGGGTTCGACCTACATCAAACCCTACGTATCTCGTCCTTAACTACCTTGCCTTCATGGTTGTTGTCTGTATCGAGAGGTAGGCACCACATCTAAATTGTACATTATTCTATATTGAAAACACACATCACCCCTTCCCAACGGACATCATTTTGGGCCGCATGCAAGAGGTGCTGGTTTTGTGGTCCCTCTCGTGCGATTTTTATGATGGTTCAATCTATTGGCCCAAGCGGTTTATCGATAACAACAACTGTCATTTGACCAAACGATAGATTCATTGGTCCGTCTTATGGTAGGTCATGGCGACATGCATGTATGACCAAAGTATCGATCATTACGTGCATCTGCCCCACTGACACGAAGTGGGAGGTGGTGGGCCAAGCATCCTAGCTAGGTACGACATTATGCCATATATCCTAGCTAGGTGGTTGTTAGGGTGCTTTCGGGTTTGCGAGGCAGGTGCCACCAAAGTTATGCATTGTGTATTTAAAGTTTTAAACATCCCCATTATTCATACATATATTTGGCCACTTCCAGGTGGTTCTTGACTTCTGGCCCCTCTCATCGATCTTCAATGACGTGCCCAACCGTGGGCCCGCGCAGTCAAAGTTGTGCATTGGAATTTTGAACATCATAGACCACCCTTTTCACTCATATATATTTGGGCTACATGCTGGTGTGGCTGTCTTTTGACCCTCTCTAACGTTATTTTTTGCTGCAAAGACTCTGATGACCCTCAACGGACATGGGGTATAATATCTTAACCGTGTGCAAGTGCGATGTGAATCACCACGCCTGCGCAAGCGCGAGCAAATTAAGGTGGAGGTACTGGCTCAACCGTGTGCGATGCAAGTGCGCTGAAATCACCACGACCGCGCAAGCGCGAGCAAATTAAGGTGGAGGTACTGGCTCAACCGTGTGCGATTCAAGTGCGCTAAAATCACCACGACCGCGCAAGCGCGAGCAAAGGGTGGAGGTACTGGCTTAACCGTGTGCGATGCAAGTGCGCTGTAAAACCACCACCTGTGCAAGCTAAAGGCGGGTAAGTTTATTTGGAAATTAGGACGAACCGTGTGCGATAGACCAGCTAGCTATAAATATAAAAAACAAACTACCCACCTTGAGCGTTGCAAAAATCGGCGGATCCACACCACTTTTCCTTATTATCATACACGCTTATTATTATTGGACCGTGCGATCTTGGGCACTCCCGCCCCGCATCAATTCCTTTACCCAAATTTTAGTAGCCGCCATACTTCAACCGTCACCCACACTCCTCCAACACCGACCTTATAGTAAAATTGCAGTAGCCGAGGCATTTGAACTGTCGCCCTCCCTCGTCCACCACCATCTCCACCCACCATTACTAAAATTTTCAGTGGCCACGGCGTATCCTCAAACACCAACCCCCCCTCCACAGTCCCCCACCCTCCCCCTCCCCCCTCAAACCCTAGCTCGCGGCCGCCGCCGCCGCCAACCCCTGCCGGTCTGCCCGTTCCTCCTAGCTTAGATAATAAAGTTCAGGTTACCCAGCGATTCATATACCATCGCCCCACTCCCCCTGAGTTTTTAGATGAGGCTTGCGGTGTCCCTCACCGCCAGATCCACATCCCCTGCTCCAGAATGTTGCAGCCTAAGCTCGACAACGTATCTCGGGGAGCCCGACGAGCGTTCGACCAAGAAGAGGTTTATCATGGCCTCTCCGGCGGACGTTGGCGAGGTGGCCGCCGTTCGCCCCGACCTGTCGATCCCGGAGCAACAAGTCGCCGTGGAAGCCGACGAAGACGTTGACTACGTTGCCATGACGAAGGCTTCATGTCAGCAGGCTAGCGTATTACTGTATCTCGGGAAAGCTGGCTACGACATCAAGCTCGTCCACACCGACGGCTTCATGCGGGCCATGTCACAGGTTAAGTGGTCCATCACCAACCCCTCTGGTTCAACCGTTGTCGATCTCTTCGATGGCCCTGCCGCTGATCTCCTCCGCCAAGCGGTCAAGGATTTGCGAGCTTTATACACCATCGAGCCTATTTGTCATTTCTGAAGGACACGTTCTACGGCGGTGGCTTGGGATCCTCAATTGCCAAGTCAGATCTCATCGACCACGACCACGACCATGAGGAGGGCACCCACGAAGGTTCTTCTAAGGTGAAACAACCCATCTGTGACATCAGAGAGCGCACCATGGGTCTGTACTCTTCCGACTGGAAGGATCCCGTCCATGAAATGTGAGGCAACATTCTATCAGCAAATCTTACCTTTTCTAGCTTGCCAACCCGTACCCTTTGTTGTAGTAGCATTTTCCATGCGGTGCTTTAACTGTGCCGTGTTTAATTATTTCAGTTATGCAAAAATGTATTATTCAATAGGTCTATGTGATGTTTAAGTATGAATTGTCCACTTCAGTTCACGAATGGCTATATTTGGTTGTTTATAGTGAGTAGAGGCCTTGTTTATCTGTATTTGGTTGTTAGGTTACTTTTTTTAGCATTTGTCCAGTTATCAAGCAGATGCCTTGTTTATCTTTATCAGCTAGGTTGGTTGCAGTGAGCATTTGTCCAGTTTTCAAGCATATGCCGTGTTTATATGTATTTGCTTGTTAGGTTGGTTGCAGTGAGACTCTGTCCAGTTTTTAATGGCTATATTTGGTTGTTATACTGGTCATTTATGCCTTGTTTATTTCAGTCATTCATAATGTGTTGTTCATTATGTGCAAGTCAGAACTGTGCCGCTCGATTACATCATTACCAGTTTGAACGGCTATATTTGGTTCCAGTTATTCCTGGTGTAGTTAACAGATGCCCATTATTTCAGTTTTACACATTTATCCAGTGTGATGTTTAAGCATTACCTACGTTCTATTCATTTTCAACAATACCAGTTTGAATTGCAATATTTGATGGCTGTTAAGCCTGCTGTCGGTAACATTACCTTCCATTTTATATCTGCATTAACAGCATGCTGAAACCAACACATTCAAGCTATCATTTGGAGATGATGTTGTTTACCTTTGCTATATTTGTTTGATGATAACCATATTGCTATCATCCAAAATGAAGACCAAGTAGATATTGCAGATCATGCTGGGAAAGCAACAATCTTATGGGAGGCTTTCAAGAAAAGAATGGGGACCTCTGAACAGACCACGATGCATTTTGATCTGCCGTCCTTATATGAACCTCTTCCTGATGCATCAATTTTTCATGATCTGGAGCTCCCTTTCACTAAGGAGGAAGTTAATGAAGTGGTTAATGAACTGCCAAATGACAAATCACCTGGTCCAGATGGATTTAATAATGATCTTTTCAAGGCCTGCTGGGAGATCATCAAAGTTTAGATTAATTAATGATTTTCATGATGGTCAACTGTCCTTAGAAAGCATCAACACCTCCTACATCACTCTCATTCCTAAAGGGCCAACTCCTCTAATAGCAAATGATTACAGGCCAATTTCTCTATTGAATTGTTGTTTAATACTCATTACTAAACTACTGGCTAATAGACCGCAGAAAGTGATTCTTTCTATGGTTCATATTAACCAGTATGGTTTTCTCAAGAAAGGGCCATTCATGATTGTTTAGGATGGGCTTATGAATATTTGCACCAATCTCATAAATCAAAGGAAGAGATTATTGTCCTAAAGCTGGATTTTGAGAAAGCCTTTGACATAATAGAGCACAAAGCTATTTTGGATATTCTTAGAGCTAAAGGTTTTGGGGAAAGATGGATAAATTGGATTAAAATGCTCTTTACTTCTGCTTCATCTGTTGTCATGGTGAATGGGGTTCCTGGGAATAAATTTTATTGTATCACGGGAGTAAGACAGGGGGACCCTCTATCTCCCCTTTTGTTTGTTTTGGCTACTGATTTGCTCCAATTAATCCTAAACAAGGCCATGGAAATGGGGCTCCTTATACCACCTTTGCAAGTAAATTCCTGTCCTCACTTCCCCATTGTTTAATATGCTGATGATACTCTGGTCCTTCTTCAAGTAGATGCAAAACAACTTCACTACCTTAAAGCTCTATTACACACATTTGCTGAATCCACTGGTCTTAAAGTGAACTATCACAAATCAAGTCTCATTCCAATCAATCTTGCTGATGATAAAGTGGAAATCCTGACCAACACCCTCCATTGCAAGAAAGGGGCATTTCCTTTTACATATCTGGGAGTACCATTTGGACTACTTAAACCCTCTATGGAACAATGCTTACCTCTTGTCAATAGGATAGCAGAAAATTGATGGGATTGTCTTCCTTCATGACCTTGTCTGGCAGAGTTCTATTGGTTAAATCAGTCCTTAACTCTTTGATCATATATTTCATGGGTTGTCTTGATGTACCAGTGACCATTAAGAACCAAGTTATCAAATACTTGAGACATTGTCTTTAGAGGGGGCATGATCTAGAGGATCACAGACCAGCTATGGTTGCTTGGAGTACTGTCTGCAGACCAAAGGATCAAGGAGGGCTGGGGGTGTTGGATATTTTTGTGCAAAATAAAGCACTGATACTGAAGAATCTTCACAAGTTCTATAATAGACTAAATATTCCATGGGTTAATCTAATCTGGGAGACTCACTACAGTAATGGTTCTCTGCCTGGAAACAATTGGACTGGATCATTCTGGTGGAAAGCAAATTTGAAACTCCTTGATGATTACGAATCAATGGCAAGATGCAATGTGAGAGATGGTAGGAGTGCCCTTTTCTGATGTCGTGGTATTCTCACGGGGGGTTTGCGAGACGACAGATGCCATGGGATGGCTTGAGGTGAGGGCAAGACTGCACTGGAATATCCGGGGACGGGTATGCGAGTAGCACGCGGTGGTTTACCCAGGTTCGGGGCTCTCTGGAGAGATAATACCCCTACTCCTGCATGTCTGAATATATATGTGGAATATACGTAGCAGTACAGAGTTGCTCCTGGAGCTGTATCTGAGATCAGTGCCATGGGCACCTGATCTCGTATATATGCGGGTGGCCGGATGAGCATGCAAGCTCTAGTGGCCGAATTGCTTGTGGTTGGATGAATGGGTGTGTGCCCGTGAGCATGTATGCATGCGTGAGGGAGTGGGATGGATGGATGTGTGCTTGCTTATATAGTGTGGGCTAGCTTAGTATGTAAGCTAGGTGGTGGGCATGGTGGGCGGTGGCCCAGACACCAACTACACTATTAGAGATGTCATGCGAGGCGACCCGTGACGCAGGCTATAGTGCGCCACTATTGCTCAGCAGTGCCCGGGTACAACCGTCTCGTCCGCGGTATGGCCGTCTTGTCAGCGGTATGACCGTCTTGTCGGTGTCGGGTCGGAGCTGCAGTTGACTCCACGCAGCAGGCCGACTGGAGTAGCCGGACTAAGAGCAGGTTGGAGTAGTCGGCCGGAGGAGCAGTCGGCCCGGGCGGGCGGGCACCCCGTCCGAGTGCCGTCTGGAGCGGCCGGGTGGCGAGCCAGCCGGAGCAGCCGGACTGAGGGGCTTAGCTAGCCCCGATGTCTTGAAATGTTGTCTCTCCGTCTTTGGGGTACCCGTGGTCAATACCTCCGACATCTGGTCTGACCTATGGCATACTACATGTCTGCAAAATATGCTACTCCATCCTTTCTCATTTGCCAAAGACCAACACTACTCTGTGAATTCTGTCTTGCAACTTGAATACTTAGAGGATTTGTTCCACCTACCACTCACAACAGAAGCATATGAGGAATTTGAAATTATGGAATACATTTGTGTTGACCTAAAGAGATCGGAGTATCTGGATTGTACTGACACATGGAGTTATATTTGGGGCAATGAGAAATTTTCTATAGCAAAGGCTTACAGAACAATGATGGGAATAAGAGTAGTTCCTCAACAGTTTCAGTGGATTTGGAATAGCTCCTGCCAACCAAAACATAAGGTGTTTTTCTGGAGATTGCTTCATGATAGACTGAACACAAGAAACTTACTAAGAAGGAAAACTTTTGTACTGCAAAATTACAATTGTGCCATTCAGAACTGCCAGCAATAGGAAACACTTCAACATCTCTTTTGGACTTGTCCTTTTGCCTCACAATGTTGGGATCTGATCTGTCCTAATAGACAAAACAATGTCTTAGTTATGGAAGCTTTTGCTGACCTAAAACAACAATTGCAACTGCCTTTCTATATGGAAATTATCTTATTGGCTTCTTGGGCTATTTGGATCACTAGGAACAATTTTATCTTCCAAAACATTCAGCCCAATTTACAGAGATGGAAGAATACCTTCAAGGAAGAATTGCATCACCTCAAGTTTAGAATCAAGAGGAAATATGCTAGGGAATTCATCCTGTGGCTAGACCATTTGGCCTTGCAATTTATTTGTTCTGCTTTTGCAACCTCTTTCTTTTCTTCTAGTCTTGTTTAACTGAGTAGCTTAGTCCTTTTCTTCCCTTTCTTTTCTTTTCCTTGTCTGGCTTAGCTCAAGCCATGTAAATTGATTTTGTTTTTTAATGATAAAAATTGCAGTGGGGTTTTGCCCTACTGTGTACAGTCAAAAAGAGAGCACAAATGTGGATACAAGAGATTACATATTCAAGACTAAAGTTTGGCAAATGCCTACATGTTTCAGATTGAAAAAAGATAAGTGCCACGTAATCCCTTTCTTGTCCCTCTCCTCTTAGGAACTACAGAAAGAGGAAAAGAGGGCAAAAGGAGTGCCTGGGCAGAAGCCCAGCTTAACCCAATCAGGGCCCACGAGACGCAGCCTGATAAGAACGGGAGAGCGCGGACGAAGGTGATGGGCGAAGAGAGCGGCTAGGCGATGCCCTAGTCACCGCCGCCAGGACCAGAGGGACACGGTAGCATGGACACCGGTAGGGAAGACGAGGCCAGAGTCCACAGGGAAGCCTGCCGGGGCCCAGCTAGAAGACTGCTGGAGGAGGCGAAGGCATCCACACCCAGACCCCGGCAAATCGCCTTGCCGGGGGAGAAGACCTAGGTGCAGATGATGGTACTGCCTGCCCCTCCTGACGGTGACGGTGCGTCCGGTGCTTAGCTGGAGTCAGAGACATCGTCCTCCTGCCCGGCGCCGTCGTCTTTGCCGTCACTGTGCTCGTCGCTATCGCTCGAGGAGGAGCTTTCGTCGTGGGTCGAGCTCTCCGCGCGACACCCTAAGCGAGCACCCGAATGCCCGAAGACCTTGATGGAGAGCAGGGTGGCGTCCATTAACTTGAAATGGAGAATGTGCCCTGTCGTCAAGCTATGGGCACGAGCAAAAGTTTTCCAGCCACGCCGGAGAAGCATGGCATGAGATGCAGGGAACTCTACGTCCGCCCGCATGCTGTCGTTGCAGCAGCCCCTCATGTGCAGCCTCAATCCTGGCGGCTGCTCAACCTCCATCACCCTTGTGAAGGGAGTTGAAGCCGAAGGTGGCTGCAAGGAGGCCCCCGCAGCTTGACGATGAATTCTAGCGGCTGGTGTCGGTGTCAAAACCGGCGGATCTCGGGTAGGGGGTCCCGAACTGTGCGTCTAAGGTCGATGGTAACAGGAGACAGGGGACACAATGTTTACCCAGGTTCGGGCCCTCTCTATGGAGGTAATACCCTACTTCCTGCTTGATTGATCTTGATGAATATGAGTATTACAAGAGTTGATCTACCACGAGATCGTAATGGCTAAACCCTAGAAGTCTAGCCTGTATGACTATGGTAATGAGTATCTCTTCCTCCAGACTAACTCCTCTGTTTATATAGACACCGGGAGGATCTAGGGTTACACAAGGTCGGTTACAAAGAAAGGAATCTACACATTTGATCGCCAAGCTTGCCTTCCACGCCAAGGAGAGTCCCATCCGGACACGGGTAGAGTCTTCGGTCTTTGTATCTTCACAACCCATCAGTCCGACCCATGGCTAACAGGCCGGATGCCCGAGGACCCCTTAGTCCAGGACTCCCTCAGTAGCCCGTGAACCTGGCTTCAATGACAAGGTATCCGGCACGTAGATCTATTTTCGACATTACAAGGCGGGTTCCTCCTTCCGAACTCCAAGATAGTCTTCAGACGTAATGGTCGTGTCCGGACCTGTAACACCCATACCGCACACAACCGCAGAGAATATAATATTCCACGAGTCCAATCCGCTGACAACCTTTTGCAACATGACATCACGTCCGCCCGGTCATAATTTCGAACCATTTTTCGTCTGCCGCTCCATGTTTCGAGACGCGGTTGCCATTGGCACGTCTTATCGAAGCAGATATCGTGTCCCCTTGTTGCGGGATTCTCATCAATACGGGCGTGGGTAACCCAACCGTGCCGTTTACACAGCCCTTGGGAACAGGCGGGTTTTAAGGCGAGTGGGGAGGCGTTCAATATTCACTGCTTTTATAAGGAGATAAGAATCCCCTTTCTTCACCCACGCCTCCTCTTCCTCTCCGTCCTTCCATTCTCGAGCTCCAGCGCCCAAGTTCCCATCTTCTCCACCTCAAGGAAGTACTCAATCATGTCCGGATCCAGAGGCCAAGGCAAGTGGATGGTCTCCTCCATCAAGGAGAAGGACATCACCCAGCTTCGGGCGGCCGGGTACCTGGCGAAAGGAATCGCCCACCGTCTGCCCACCAAGGGGCAAGTCATCCCCACCCCGAAGCCTATTGAGAGGGTAGTTTTCCTCCCTCACTTCATCCGCGGACTGGGGTTTCCACTTCACCCTTCCGTCCGCGGTCTGATGTACTATTACGGGCTAGATTTCCATGATCTAGCCCCGAACTCCTTCCTCAACATCTTGGCATTCATTGTTGTGTGCGAGGCCTTCCTCCGCATCCACCCCCACTCCGGCCTATGGCTCAAGATCTTCAACGTGAAGCCAAAGGTGGTGGATGGACAACACGCGAAGTGTGGAGGCGCCATGGTGAGCAAGATGCCCAACGTCACTTGGCCCACACGCACTTTTATGGAGACTGTCAAGGAGTGGCAGAAGCAGTGGTTCTACATCACAGAGCCATGCGGCGCCACTTGGGCGGCGGCTCCCGAATTCAAGGCCGGAGCCCCAATGCGGCTCACCTCCTAGACGGAGAAGGGCCCCAACTGGTCTGCGTCAGACGAGCTGATAGCGCTGCAGACGCGCATTCAGAGTATGGTGGATAAAAACATCAAGCTCGTCGACGTGATCCAGGTGATGCTGGTTCGCCGGATTCTCCCCTGCCAAAGCCGAAGCTTCCCTTTATGGGAATTCGATCCGGAGAAGCACCAGACCCTGGGAGGGCTCTTCGAAAATACTCACGAAGATGCCTGGAAGTTGCTCTTCAAGGGCAACGAGAAGCCGCCAGTCATAGATTCGGACCGTGGGCACGATCACACCCATCCCGCCAATGAGGTAAGTTCTCCTTTTCTTAAGGCGTACCTTATACTTGATTGTTCAAGGAAGATGCCTAACCTTTGCTGTATTTTTTCAGGTGTTGACGGAGAGAGCGGAGCGGATCCATAGTTCGGCTCCGCTGCCCGAAGAGCCAGTCATCCCGCACCTGGAGAAGATGCTGGTTCCGACGCCCTATAGGCCGCCGGAAAAGAAGGCCAAGGGGGCCAAAGGTGGCCCCCGTCGCAAGGGTGCTTCGGACATGACGCCCTTTCCTCCGCCGCTGAGGACGACGACGAGGAGGAGGAGGAGAACAACCCTCCCCTGATGAGGGAAAGAAGAAGAGGGCGGCCTCCACGAACCTGGAGGCGGAGTCATCCAAGAAGGGGAAGGGCTCCCTCACGGATAACTCCGCGTGGGATGTCGACAGCAGTCTAGTGCGACGCCCCCGCACTAAGCCTCGGGCTGCATCGTAAGTGCTAAGACTCATACATACCCATAAATCCAGCCTCTCCTCTTCATTGTATTGACATGATTAGTTATGCTATTGCAGTCCAGCCCACGACAGCTCCCAGCGATCCTCGTCATGAGGTTCGTTGGATTCAAAGGCGATGGCTAGTGAGTCACCGCCGACCGCTCACTCCGCCAAGGCCAAGGATGACACAGAGGTGCTGTCCCGAAGGACTTTCCCAGGCCGGGGAGAGGTTCAGGAGGCGCCAGAAGGCGAAGCCTCCATCGTCGGACACCAGGGGGAGCCAATCCCCATGGAGATTGGCGATGAGGGCCGTATTCAGTTCGGCCCTCAGCCGAACTCGATTCCGGAGACCTATATGGCTCCGGAATCCGGCATGCAACCTCCTTCGAAAGAAGGGGGTGTGCCTATTCCGTCGGTGACCCCTGTCCAACCAGGGGCACCGGATAATCTGCTGGAAGCGCTGCGAGGCGCTTCCAAGCTGGATGAGCACCGTGTTCTTATGGGCACGGTAATTGAAAGGGTTAAGTCCGCCAAGAGCAGACTAATCGAAGCCTGCAGCAGCCTGCTGACAGGTTTTGAGGTAAGCGACGGAAAAAGAGAAGATCCCAATACAGACAGTAGCCCCTGAGACACTGTCCGATGTTCGGAAATAAAAAGCCGGACAGAGGATCAATCTCTTATTGCAGGAAACTAACTAAATATGTCTGAAATGAATATGCAGGCGTCGCTGTTGGTCGCGGCCTCGCATACTGCTGAAGTCTCCGGACTGAAGCAGAGACTGGAGCAGGCCGAGGAGGAGCTCGGCCAGGTGAGGAGGCAGCTCCAAGAAAAACAAGGTATGTAATAACCCGCTATATATTCGAAAAGAGTAAAATGATGTATATTGACCGAAGTGTCATGATATGTATAGGAGCAACAACTGAGGTCGAGGCCCTCAAAAAGGCCCTGGACGAAGCTGAGGGGAAGGCTGTCAAGGAGCAGGCCGCCCGTAAGAACCTCAAGGCTCGGGTCAACGAGGTCCAGCAAGAGCTCTAGGACGCGGTAAGGAAGTGTGAGACCTTGGAGCGCGATGCGTCGGCTCAAGAGATCGAACTCGCCAAGGCTCGTCAAAGCGCAGAGACGGCCCAAAATGAGGCCCAGGGCGCCCTCCAGGAGATCCAGGAGGCCAGGAAGATCGCGGCGGGTAAGGCATTTAGTATGCAAAGCAAGAATGTGGAGAGGAAGTATCTTTTACTAAACCGGATTCGGAGTTCTCTAGTGGCTTTTGCTGGTCTGCCACGCAATGTGTCTGACGCCACGGAGTTCTTTCGAGCCGAAGAAGGGAGCTCCACGGAGAAGCTGTTCTGGTCACAATATCTTGCGCCAGAACATCCAGTGCCATTCAGCAATCAGCTAAAACAGCTGGTCGAGCTGCACAGGGTGGCCGAACTGGCCATGAAGGATTTAATAATCCGACTGTGGCCAGCCGAAGCTATACCCGACAGTTACTTCGGCCTGGTGAAGGGGCTGGTGGATGCCTGTCCTCGGCTGGACACCGTCAAGCGGTCCATCTGCATCGAGGGCGCGCGTATGGCCTTTGCCCGTGTCAAGGTCTGGTGGGCGAAGATGGACGCCATCAAGATTGTGACCGAGGGGCCACCCGAGGGCAAGGAGCACCGCACACCCGAGCGGTATTTTGGAGACGTCCTGAAGGGGTCTCGTATTGTAGCGACGCACTGTTCGCAAGCCATTATCTTTGAATGAATGCATTCAAGTTGCCTCTACCTTGTATGATAAAACAAAGTGAGTTTGTAATATAATGTTTGTTATGTTAAAATTTTTACCTCATGTGCGGTCGTGTTGTATGAAATCTGAGCGTTGGCCAGTCGTCGGCTTCTGCCCCCATGTAGGTAGTACGGAGGTGTTCGGGATGGAATCTAAACACTCTTGATCCAATTATATGGTCCTTGAAGGAGTTGTTTAGCGCAACGAACCAGGCAATCAGACTATGCGGCTTTAACGCCCTCACTTAGGCATAGGAGTTTGACAATAAATGCGCAGCCCCTAGTATCCGAACTAGAGTGCTATAAGCGCCTGATCGGGAAGTACGGATCCTTCGCGTAATGCGGAAGAAATCTCCAACTATTTGCAACCTCCGAAGAGCTGACCGGCTCTCGCCGCATCATGACAGTCAGTTTTCGGCTTTCTCTACTGAGGTGCTCCTTTGGGTAAACCAAGGCACAATCGCAGTAGTTCTCCCTTTACTACCTTAGCTAATATAGCGGAACATAAGGTAGCAAGCACAGGAGCCGGGCAACGACCAAAGACATGATTCAGAGCCAATGCATATAGTGCTAAATTCGGGTGCCGAACTATACTATAAAAAGTGTTTGGACTTTTGTTGCCGTAGTGCGGGGTGCTATGAAGCCCCTGGCAAATATGAAACATACCAAAGTGTACGGCTGCTATCTGATAAGGTTACCCACAGGAGGGAAAGAAAAAAGAAAGGAAATCAGAGAGGGTGCAAAGATAGTAAGCTAGGGCCCTAAAGCTCAGGCCGCAAACTGTTTCCTTTGTAATTTGATTAATACGTCAAGGCGCATTTGATACAAGTAGTGCGATAAGCAACAAGCTATTTAACATGCCAAAACCAAGGGAGAACTACATGTGGGTCCTGAAAAACAGGTAGAGTGATCGTTAACGAAACCACCTAGAAAGTCCCCCATATGTCTATGTTTCTTGTCGTCTTGGTGTGTTTGTCCTTCAAGAGGACCGATGATCAGGCCATCAGATGGGGCCTGCGGGATTGAGACCTGAAAAAGGGAAAAAGGAAAAGTGAAAGTATGTGTGTATCCGGTGCCGGTTGAGCCGTACTGTGGATCACAAGCTAGCTATGCCTCCGTCGATGCCCATGGAATGAGTGCGTAGTTATGTACGCGCAGCACGAATGCCACCACTTGATCGGGACTGAGACGGAGGCCGGATTGCTAGCCGAGCTCCTGACGAGCTGAGCTGTCCTGCTACAGGGTAGTTCGGACCCTCTTAATGGTGTCCGTGGGCTCGGCAGCCGAATTAAGGTTCTACTTGAGAAGGCCGCTCTGTACTTCTGCTGCTAAGGCAGCTGTGTGCTCTTCTGTACGGAGGGAGCGTTCCGTATTTCCATTGACCATTATGATGCCACGTGGACCGGGCATCTTGAGCTTGAGATAAGCATAGTGTGGCACTGCGTTGAATCGAGCGAATGCGGTTCGTCCGAGTAGTGCGTGATAGCCATTGCGAAAGGGGACGATGTCAAAGATTAACTCCTCGCTTCGGAAGTTGTCCGGAGATCCGAAGACAACCTCTAGTGTGATTGAGCCCGTACAGCGGGCCTCTACACCTGGTATGACTCCTTTGAAGGTAGTCTTTGTGGATTTGATCCGTGATGGATTAATGCCCATTTTGTGCACTGTATCCTGATAGAGTAGATTGAGGCTGCTACCTCCGCCCATAAGGACGCGTGTCAGGTGAAATCCATCAATGGTTGGGTCGAGGACCAGCGCGGCTGAACCGCCATGAGGGATACTAGTCGGGTGATCCCGACGATCAAAGGTGATCAGGAATGACGACCATGGATTGAATTTTGGGGCGACTGGCTCTATCGCGTAGACATCCCTGAGTGCGCGCTTGCGCTCCCTTTTGGGGATGTGTGTAGAATATATCATGTTCACTGTTTTGACTTGAGGGGGAAACTTCTTCTGTCCCCCTGTGTTCGGTTGCTGGGGCTCCTCGTCATCGTCCTTGCTTTGTGATCCCTTTTCCTTGTTCTTGGTGTTTAATTTGCCATCCTGTTTAAAAACCCAACAATCTCTGTTGGTATGCTTGGCTGGTTTGTATGGGGTGCCATGTATCTGGCACGGATGATCGAGTATGCGGTCCAGGCTGGATGGTCCCTGATTGTTTCGTTTGTATGGTTTCTTCCGCTGGCCGGACTTGGAGCCGCTGAATCCGGCGTTGACTGTGGTGTCATTCGTATTATCGCCATTGCTTCGGCGTTTGTGTCTGTTACGTCGGAGCTTGCCGTTGCTGTTTTTGACCTCGGAGGGGCCTGCCTCGCTGGCTGTGTTTTTACTACGCGCCAGCCAACTATCCTCACCTGCACAAAAGCGGCTCATGAGTGCCGTGAGGGCTGCATAGATTTTGTCTTTTCTTGGCCGAGGTGGCGGGCGAGCCATTCGTCGCGGATGCTATGTTTAAAGGCCGCTAGGGCTTCGGCATTCGGACAATCGACGATCTGGTTCTTTTTAGTTAGGAACCTAGTCCAGAACTTCCTGGCTAACTCTCCAGGCTGTTGAACTATGTGGCTTAAGCCATCGGCGTCTGGTGGCCGGACATATGTACCTTGGAAGTTGTCGAGGAAGGCTTCTTACAAGTCCTCCCAGCTGCCGATAGAATTTTCAGGCAGGCTATTTAACCAATGCCGTGCTGGCCCTTTAAGCTTTAGTGGGAGGTATTTGATAGCGTGGAGGTCATCTCCGCGGGCCATGTGGATGTGGAGGATAAAGTCCTCGATCCATATCGCGGGATCAGTTGTCCCGTCGTATGATTCAATATTCACGGGTTTGAACCCTTCGGGGAATTCGTGATCCATTACTTCATCAGTGAAGCAAAGAGGGTGTGCGGTGCCTCTATATCTGGCCGCATGCGACATAGCTCCGATGGAGTCCGTCTGCGGTTATCGGCTCGGGCGTGACTAGGTTTGTCACGCCCGAATAGGTAGCCATCGTCGCATGTCAAAGAACGTCCTCGTGATCCGTAGATTGATCTGGTATATCCTGCTCTACTGTCCAGGTCCTGCCGAAGGTCGTATGTGTGACCCCGAACTGTTTGTCTCTATTTTTACGTGGCGGTGGGGCGGGCTGCTGTTCGGCCTGAGTTGCCGCTTTATCCCGACCGCGTGGTGGTTGGTCCGCCGCACTATCCTGACCGCGTAGTGGTCGACCGGCCGCATTACGCGAGGGAGGTATGGGCTCCGGCGCCTCCTCATTGAACTGAGGTAGCAATTTGCGCATCGGGTAACTCTTGGCTGGGCGTCTGAGGCCGTATTTCTCGGCTGCCAGGACATCAGTCCACCTGTCAACGAGCAGAACTTGGTCAGCTTGAAGCTGCTGCTGCTTCTTTTTCAGGCTTCTTGCGGTGGCTATTAGCTGGCACTTGAAGCGCTCCTGCTCGATAGGTTCCTCAGGCACGATGAAATCCTCGTTGCCGAGGCTTTCCTCATCCTCGGAGAGCGGACGATAACTACCGTCCTCCGAGTCATTGGGCATGGCCTGTTCATCGGGGCTGACTTGCCCGTTTTCTTGTTCCTCCTATTCGGATGTTACCTCAACAGGGTCTTCATTGTTTTCGGCGTCGTCCGGAGTATTATTTTCTCCGGTGCCAGTATTGCTGTCTCTTGAACGACGTGACTTAGAGCGGCGCCGAGGACGCCGGCGTTTGTGCTGTGTCTCAGGAGGTTTATTCTCAACTGGATTTTCTTTGTCATCGTTGTTGGTTGCTTTGGGTGTATCCACCATGTACACATCGTACGAAGAAGTGGCCGTCCAGTGTCCAGTAAATGGTGGGTTTTGGCTTTGCTCCTCATCGACATCGTCGTCCATACCATCGATGTCTTTAGAGCCGTAATCAAGCATGTCGGTTAGGTCCTCGATAGTGGCTATGAAGTGGGTGGCGGGTGGGAAGCGAAATTCTCCCGCATCATCAGCCTCCAGTTCAAACCGGACATAATTCGGCTGTGAGTCCCCCGCCAAGGACAGATTCTTTAATGAGTTTAGCACATCGGCAAAGGGTGAGTGCTGGAAGATGTCTGCGGCGCTAAATTCGAAGATCGATAACCGATCAAGCTCGGCGTTCGCGGACACACACGGTTCGGAGCTTATGGCCGGAGACGAGTCTGGAGTTCCGGTGACACGGATATCGTGTGAGGTTAAGTCTATATGCGGCTCCAACACTGGGGAATCTGTGGCCTCCGTGGTGGGGTTGAGCCTCCCGTCCTTGGATGGCGCAGTATGCTCCGGATCTAAGGCCAAAGCAGTTACAGGAGCTATCTCCTGGATGCGGTCCGATGACAGATTTAGGTCATGTTCATCGAGGTGAACGGGAGCGGTCGCCGCGGTCTCGAATCCGGCGAAGATCAAATCTCCACGGATGTCCATGACGTAGTTCAAGCTCCCAAATCTGACTGGTGGCCAGGGGCGTAGCTATCGATCTGCTCCGGATGGCCAAACAAGTTGGCCCGCAGTGCGAAGACGCCGATTACGAAGATCTGTGCGGGGAGAAAAGTCTCCCCTTAGACGGCGTCGTTGCTGAATATTGAAGGGGCCATCAGACCTTTTAGGGGACGACACAGTGGAACTCTCATTGAAAGCACCAATGTCGGTGTCAAAACCGGCAGATCTCGGGTAGGGGGTCCCGAACTGTGCGTCTAAGGTCGATGGTAACAGGAGACAGGGGACACAATGTTTACTCAGATTCGGGCCCTCTCTATGGAGGTAATACCCTACTTCCTGCTTGATTGATCTTGATGAATATGAGTATTACAAGAGTTGATCTACCATGATATCGTAATGGCTAAACCCTAGAAGTCTAGCCTGTATGACTATGGTAATGAGTATCTCTTCCTCCGGACTAACTCCTCGGTTTATATAGACACCGGGAGGATCTAGGGTTACACAAGGTCCGTTACAAAGAAATGAATCTACACATTTGATCGCCAAGCTTGCCTTCCACGCCAAGGAGAGTCCCATCCGGACACGGGTAGAGTCTTCGGTCTTTGTATCTTCACAACCCATCAGTCCGGCCCATGGCTAACAGGCCGGACGCCTGAGGACCCCTTAGTCCAGGACTCCCTCAGCTGGTCCCCGATGTGGCCTTTGTTTGGGCCCAAGGCAACAGGAGGAGGGGCAATCAAAGCACCGACACGTCCCACTCGCACCCGGGCGCCACGACGGCCACGCCCTCATCCTCTAGCACCTCCTCTCATGCTGGGACCCACCCCTGCATCCCCAGCAGGGGGAGGAAGGCGCTGTCGAGCGGAGACCCTCGTCGCCACCACTGGAGTCCCACCGCACCCTCTTCCCCTCACCATGGTGGAAGAGAGATACCAGAAGAAGAAGAAAGGAGATGTGTGTGGGTGAGCACCTCGCCCACGTTCCCTTTTTTATAGGCGAACATGGCCGGAGGCTAGCTCCTCACCCAGGAGGCAACCGCCCCGCTCCGCCAATTTAGCCCCTCTGCGTCGCTCACGATGCACAAAATCAAGACCGCCCTCCTGCACCTATCCATGGCTCCTGGCTTTCTGTCATGGCACCCATTCCCCCGCCCTTCGCATCCGCCACCAACCCTGCATAATGCATGCAACGTTCATGGCAGAAACAACAGGAGCGGTAGAGCGAGTGAAATGGCAGTTACCACCCCGTGAACGTGGGGCATGGACAGCCCACGGATCATGGCGTAAATTCCCCACGACGTCCCGCACGATGCACGGGAAAAATGGAAACTGACTCAAGCATAGGTTAATGAAGAAGCAAGGGAGATATCAAGGGAAAGTAAAATATCATCGCAAGTGTTTGCCTATGTAACTGATAGGGCCTACCCCGACGATGCTCAGCGGCACGTTTAGGCCAGGCCCGGGGGCTCCTGTCAGTGCAACAAACATTCACGTATGTTACCCGGACTATACACAGGCATGATGGTATCGAACAGCTATGCCAACATCCAAAACAAGACCAAGCCAGAGAAGCAGCTCTTTGGGAGATCAAAGAGCGGATCAAGATGACCAAGAGAAACCAAGACAACAAGATATCACCTTGCGAAAGCCTCCCTTGCCGGGTAGGAGAGCCTGGTCGGGTCGAGGCCACCCCCAAGGGCAAGTCTAAGATCTCCCCGACAGGCTTGCCGGGTCCGCCAAGGGAAAATTCCCCCGCCAAGGCACCACCGCTCCACCACTCCAACGCACCATGATGCAAATCACCTATCAATACGGTGTCAAGCCCCCAATATGATTTAGTGGCTTCCGCTGGGCACGTGGTAGCCATTCAGAAGACAGATTACCTTCGTATGACACCCGTTCAGAGGCGTGTCAAGCAGATAAGCAAGAGATGATTAAGCGGCACGGCAGGCTTGCCGGGCTGCATCCTCAGCATGACACCTAGCAGTGCATTTAATGCACTTTGTCCTAACTGCCAGAGTTAGGTATGGTAGCACCGTTAGCTATCTAATCACTAGATAATGACTGTTTTGCCACTGTGGTTACCCCTTGAGCTATAAAAGGAGGGCCATGGCAAACGGGAGAAGGATTTGGACCCTGGGATACTTGTACTCACATAGCTGCTCTCTTCCCGAGGCCACCTTGCCGGGCTCGAGCGCTACACGTTCTTTGGGTTCTCCCATCAAATCCACCAAAGCAGGAGTATGGTTTTATGTCTCACGGCGGCCCGAACCTAGGTAAAAACTACCAGTGTCACTATCGTCTTGTTGTTTCATGATCTCTGCTCTTTGTGCAACGTGCTAGTCCCCTTGCTGAACCACAAGGGGCCAATGGCCCCATAGGTGACCGTGTTTTCCCACGACAAGGGGCTCCAAGGGGAGCACAACCCACCAAGGCGTGCCTGGGGGCCCAGGTGGGTTGTGCCCACCTTGGTGTCTGTCGGATTCTGGGTTCCGGCAAACCCTTGAGGTTCGAACACTGGGGTGCGCATGAAGATCTCTCTATCTCTAGCTCGCCCTCGCAACGATCTCAAGGCTTAACTTGACGGACCCAAAGAACAAGAGACACGAGGGTTTATACTGGTTCAGGCCACCATTGTGGTGTAATATCCTACTCCAGTGTGGTGTGGTGGATTGCCTTGCAAGCTGAGAATGAACAAGTACAAGGGAAGAACACCCTCCCGAGGAGAGGTGTTCTTGAGATCGGTGAGCTAGTGTGGTGGCCTTGGCGGAATGGATCCAGTCCAAGATTAGTTGCCTCCTATGGTGGTGGCTAGTCCTATCTATAGAGGCCCGGGTCCTCTTCCCAAATATTTGGTGGGAAGGGATCCCACAACGACCAATTTGAAGGGGGACAACTAGTACAAGTTATCCTGACAAAAGGTGGTCTTCGCCTGCCAAAGGCTTTGGTGGTGACACCGTCGTGGGCTCCGCGGTGACCTCCGTCCTGCCGTCCTGCTGTTGTTTTGGTCTCATTGCACCAATATGGAAATCTTTTCCTGATGCCTCAGGACTCCTCGCCTGCGCTTGCCCCTTTAGCACCAAAGAGGCAATAAGTACGCTGCGCCCGCTGGCGCCCGCCTGGCCTTGGTCGTCATGGCTCACATCATGCGAACCTCGCGAGGTGCCCCTTGCATAGATATCTCCGCTCCTCGGGAGCCAGCCTAGGGGGGGCGCCCCTGAGGAGGTCTTGTGTCATCCGCCTCGCGAGGCTTGGCCCCTCGCGAGGGTCTTGAGTAGTTGTTGGTGAAGATGGGCCGTACCAGGCCGCTGGAGGAGCCACGCCCTAGGCCGCAGGCAGGCAAGTCTGGGTACCCCCATTCCTAGGATGCCGATAGTAGCCCCCGGGCCCAAGGCGCGCTCAGACATGGCTTCGCGGCGAAGCCAAGGGGCAAGTGCGGAGCGCCGCGGGCCCCAATAGCCTGCGTCCTTGATTGACGCATGGCGATTGATAGGACGTGGGTGTCTCCGCTTCCCCACGCTGCCTCGGCAAGTGCACGACTTGATGAGTCCCTGCTGCATGCGGAAAAACCATCATTACCTGCGATCGTGGAGGCCGGTGGTTGGCCTCCCTTGGGCTATAAATGAGGAGAGGGGCAGAGCCCCGTCATTCATCTCTTCCTCCGTTCCGCCCACTTCTTATGCTTCCTCCTTGCCGCGATACCCATGGCGCCGATACTGAGGTTCTCTACTGCTGAAAAGGGGAAAGCTCCCTGCGAAGAGCCGGGGCCACTCCCGCCGAAGAAGAGGCTAGCCCGCTCCCGCGATGTCGTCGTGAGGCCGGAGGTGACGAGGCCTTGGCATGAGCGGCCTCCCCCCGGCTACCCGCTGCCTTTGTACGCCCAGGTAGAGGGCTCCGGAGGAGGAGGCAGCAATCGACGCCGATCGCGCTGTTGCCGCGGTGGCCGTGCCGCGGCGTTGCGTGTTGCCGCCCCGGGAACCCACGCCGAGGGCTCCTCGCGTGAACTTGTGGTGTGGGCGGCGATGCCACCGCGCTCTTGGATCCGCTTCCCGCAGTTCTTCTCCGCAGAGATGCCGCCGAGGGGACCACTCGAGCTGTGGCTACAACATGCCGAGTGCGACGCCCCGGCGATTGGGGCGGAGGTTTAGGTCGTCTCCTCGGGCAAGATCTTCATGACCCGCGGATGGGGCGAGGTCGCCCAAACATGCCGCGCGGAGGGTGCCCTCGCCATCTACTTCGAATACGATGGTGCCTCCACGATGTTCTTCAAGGTCTTCGACGAGGAGGGCCGCCGCCTGGAGTGCTGCCCTGGAGGGGCCATCGGGATGGCACAGCGGCAGGAGCCGGGCCCGCCATTGGCCTCGCCGGCAGCTCCTCCGACAGCAGCGACGACGCTTGGGAGTCCAGCGACTCTCCCGAGCCCTACGAGACTCCGGAGACGAGCGACGACAGCTACGTGCCCCCGAGCTCTCGCCGTGCCCAGAGCGCAGCAGCGGCGTCCGCCCGTCGCCGCCGTTGACCTGGATGGGGTTGGCGTTGGCCTCCCGTGGCCCACTGTGGATGATGGCATCGGCGGCGACGCTTGTAGGCAGGGCTCCTAGAAACCTTCTCCTTTTGTTCCCTGCGAGGAATCGAGATGAACCACATGGGGGAGTGTAAAGGATCTGTAGTGCCTTTTGTTAATATTATCCTTATCATGAAGATCTACAACTGCGTGTCTTGCTTCGGCTCAGTCCCTCCTTTCCCAACCTCGCGGTAGCTTGGTGCTCTACGCTGACAGGTCCCGGTCCCCAGGCAGGCTGCAGCCGTCGCTGGTATGCCAGGTCGCGATGCCGTGGTCAAGGCCAGGAGGTGAGCGGCCCGAGGTCCAGTAAGAGCTCCTGAGGCGCGATGCTCAAGAGGTCCCCTTTAGCGTGCAAGCGACTACCTGAAGGCAGGAAAGGAAGGCGGCGTCGCCGTAGCAAGGCTGCAAGGGATGAGAATCTTGTGTTGCAGCGCTTGGCTGATCCTAGTGCGAGACTTATCTTAGCGGTCCAGAGTCGATCCCTTGTGCAGCGCCAGATTCGCGTGTCAATGTCTATAGTGTAGCCTGGTTAGGCCCGTGCGAGCCTCCCTCTCTCTTTCATGCTCTTCTGTGTGCTCTACGTCCTCGGGTCTCGACCCTCGAGCGAGCTCAGCCGCCACTAGTATGCCAGGTCGCGATGCCATGGTCAAGGCCAGGGGGTGAGGGCTGGAGAGCCAGTAAGAGCTCCTGAGTCACGATGCTCAGGAGCCCCCCCCCTTTAACGTGCAAGCGAATTATGTGAAAGAAGAAGAAGGAGCCTGCGGTGCCGCCCGCAATCAGCCTCCAGAGGTTCCTGCAAGTTAGCGCAAGGAGGGATACAGATTGCAGCCGCGCTTGCTGGTCTGCCACTGGTCGTTCCGCAGGAAGATGAAGGCACTGAGGGCCTGGTGAGGTGACGTGCGCGGGGCGTGCCGCGAGCCAGAGCTCGACCGCTCAGATTTGTCAGCGTTGTAGGGACGGACCCGAGCACAAGTGCCGTGCCAGCATGAGCAGCCCCCATTGCGGGATGAGCAGGAGGCCGATCGGCAATGCGGGAGGCCGCAATAGGCAACAATCAAGCAGGCGATAACCGTGAGATGACTTAAGCAAAGAGGCAGGTTAGCTTAGATAGATGCAAGAACGACACATGCCACTAGGACGGACCCGAGCGGCCTGGGGAAGATGCAACCCTAGGGGCACTCCTAGCAGAGTAAGCTAAAGATGCAAAAGGATACACGTCGCAGGGACAGACCCGTGCGACTTGGGGATAATGCTGCCCGAGGGGCGCCTCCAACTGAATGAACTAGAAAGAGTCACCTGATACAGTAGCCGGAGCGATGTTGGAGTAGCTGAAGATGCATGTCGAAGAGTTGTTCCTCACGAGCCGCCAGGGTCCTGATCCTTAGGAGGCTCCACGGGCCCAGGTGGCTCCTGGAGAACCGTCGCGGCCTCCTCTAGGACGACGTGATGTCTGGCATCCTGAGCCGCCAGGATGCTCCGCGGGTTGGCGCTGGAGGTGACAGCCGCGTTCGGCAAGCCGAATGGCATGCAAACGTAGCTGTGAGTTGGACCCTCGCACCGTCCAACGCGCGAAGGCTAGAAACGTCCCTGAGATGCGGCCCTGTTGAGCCCTGGACTATCGATGCAGACGCGCAGCCTGCTGTCCTCGCCAGGATGGGGAGCTGCGCCAGGTGGTGGGCGGCGGTCGCCGTGTATGGTCCTTGCTTCCCGAAGCTCCTGGATCACCTTGGTGATGAACTCCCGAGCACTAGGCGCTCCACGCCTCGTGCCCTCTTGAGGGAAACGTGCGGCGAAGCACGCCTCCACGTGGTGCCCGAGCGCCTCCCTCGTGACATTGGCTAGGTCTTAGGCCCTCTAGAAGAGAGCCCCCGAGCCCAGCCTGAGGAGGGCGCCGGGCGCGCCTTCCTATGCAAGGGAGGGAGCCGCCCGGACTGCGGGCGCAGATCTTGAGGTGGTGCCATTGGAGACACCGCTCTCATGAGGTCCTGGGCGGAACAACTACTTCTTCTTCTTGGGAATGGCCTCAGGAGGGTACACGGTGCCTTCGTTGTCGGGGTTTTCGACTACTGCTGCCTGGTAGGCGCGCTCGAGGGAGCACACCACATCTCTTTCTTCACATGGGACCGTGATGATGCCGCCGCTCCCTAGCATCTTGAGGACGTTGTAGCCGTGGTGGGTCACTGCCATAAACTTGGCCAAGGCTGGATACCCAAGGATGGCGTTGTACGCCATGCGGATGCGGGTGACGTCGAAGTCGATGAGCTCGGTGCGGTAGTTGTCACGCTGGCCGAAGGTGACAGGGAGGCGTGATACGTCTCCAACGTATCTATAATTTATGAAGTATTCATGCTATTATATTATCTATCTTGGATGTTTAATGGGCTTTATTATACACTTTTATATGATTTTTGGGACTAACCTATTAACCTAGAGCCCAGTGCCAGTTTCTGTTTTCTCCTTGTTTTAGAGCATCACAGAAAAGGAAAACCAAACGGAGTCCAATTGACGTGCAACTTGACGGAGATCATTTTTGGACCAGAAGAAGCCCACGGAGTACCGGAAATAGGCCAAAAGAGTCCCGGGCTGCCCACGATGGCGGGGGGCGCGCCCCCTGCCTCGTGGACAGCCCGGAAACCCCCCTGACGTGAAATCAACGCCAACACCTCTCATATATACCCAAACTTCCAAAAAGAAACCTAGATCGGAAGTTCCACCGCCGCAAGCCTCTGTAGCCACGAGAAATCAATCTAGGCCCTCTCCGGCACCCTGCCGGAGGGGGCCATCATCACCGGTGGCCATGGAGGAGTATCCCGGAGAGGCCATCATGGCCATGAAGGCCAAGGACCAGAGGGAGAACCTTTCCCCATCTAGGGGGAGGCCATGGAGGAGGGAGCACAAGGGGGAGAACCTCTCCTCCTCTCTTTCGGTGGCGCCGGAGTGCCATCGGGAGGGGAATCATCGCCACGGTGATCGTCTTCATCAACATCACCATCATCATCACCATCCTCATCTCTTTTACGCGGTCCACTCTCCCGCACCCCGCTGTAATCCCCACTTGAACATGGTGCTTTATGCTACATATTATGATCCAATGATGTGTTGCCATCCTATGATGTTTTGAGTAGATATCTTTTGTCCTTGGGTTGATTGATGATATAGATTGGTACGAGTTGTATGTTTTATTTTAGTGCTGTCCTATGGTGCCCTCTGTGTCGCGCAAGCGTGAGGGATTCCCGCTGTAGGGTGTTGCAATACGTTCATGATTCGCTTATAGTGGGTTGGTGAGTGACTGAAACACAAACCCGAGTAAGAGGGATTGTTGCGTATGGGAATAAAGAGGACTTGATGCTTTAATGCTATGGTTGGGTTTTACCTTAATGATCTTTAGTAGTTGCGGATGCTTTGCTAGAGTTCCAATCATAAGTGCATATGATCCAGGTAGAGAAAGTATGTTAGCTTATGCCTCTCCCTCATATGAAATTGCAATGACGACTATCGGTCTTGTTAATAATTGCCTAGGACAATTCCGCACACTGATCCACCATTATTCCACACTCGCTATTTATAATATTTCGTAATATATTCTAAATTTATGATAACAACACCTACTTTTATATTTTAGCTCTCCGGTATCATACAAAGTTATCCTCTTCATACCCACAACATAGTTTTATTTCTCGTTGCTAGTTGGAAGCAAACGTTCGGTGTACGTAGAGTCGTATCAGTGGCAGATAGGGCTTGAGAGAATATTGATCTTACCTTTAGCTCCTTATGGGTTCGACACTCCATACTTATCACTTCCACCTTTGGAAATTGCTACGATGATTCCTTGCACTTGGGGATTATCAAGCTCTTTTCCGGCGCCGTTGCCGGGGAGCAATAGCGTGGGGTTGATATTCTCGTGTGTGCTTGTTTGCTTTCTTCACTAAGTAGATTTTGTTTTTCCTTTTTGTTTCTGTTTAGTTGTGGGTGAAACATACAATTTTTTTAAATAATTAAAATACAAAAAAACTACTTGCCTTTCATGCCTAAATTTTTTTTCAAAAAGAGAAGTGATTGGAAAGTTATGCATTGAAGAAGTGAGGGTCGACCTTGAGCACTTGTGTTCATGCTCACGGAAACAATGTAGAATTTTTCATGAAAGTTTCTCTGTAAATAATTATCCCCTTGTATATATCCATTGTATTATAAAAATAATGTGCCAATCTTTGGTTTTAGGATGATTAGATTGCTTGTTTACTATGTGCAGAACAAAAACAGAAACTTTGGCTGTAGTGCGTGAATTTACATTTTTTACTGGAAAGTAAAATGGGTCTGAAACTTTTTGCACATTACTTCTGTACAAAATTTTCAAATTGTCAAATTTATTTCATATTTTTTGGAGTTACAGAAGTTTGCTAAACTTCCAGATTACTACAGACTGTCCTGTTTAAGACAGATTCTGTTTTTGATGCATTGCTTGCTTGTTTTGATGAAACTATCAATTTCTATCCGTGGATTAAGCCATGGAAAAGTTATATTACAGTAGCTATAATGCAAAAACAAAATATGAATTGGTTTGCAACAGTACTTATAGTAGTGATTTGCTTTGCTACACTAACGGATCTCACAAAGTTTTTGTTAAAGTTTTGTGTGGATGAAGTGTCCGAAGGTCGAGGAGCTATCAATATGAGAAGAATAAAGAGAGGCAATATTTCAAGCTTGGGGATGCCCAAGGCACCCCAAGTAAATATTTCAAAGGATACTCAAGCATCTAAGCTTGGGGATGCCCTGGTTGGCATCCCATCTTTCTTCTTCAACAAATATCGGTATACCTCGGTTTTTGTTTTGTTCACATGATTTGTGTCCTTTGTGTTTTTGTTTTTCCTTTAAGAATCATGCTAGCATGAGATAGCCCTTCATTGATTTATAGAATAATTCATGTGCTTCACTTAAATCTTTTAAGTACGACCTTACAGAATTGCTCTTTGTGCTTCACTTAAATCTTTTGAGTATGGTTTTACAGAATGCTTCATGTGCTTCACTTATACATTTTGAGCTTGAATATTGGTTAGTCTATATTAATTTTATAATGCTCCATGAACTTCACTTATATCTTTTGGAGTATGAATAATACTATCATTTAAAGTGGGTTTGGAAGAGTGTCAACTTTAGGAATTAGTGATCCCACTATTTTGGAGGGTGTTGAATCTTAGTGTGATATTTATGAAAGTGGATTTGGAAGAGTGTCAACTTTAGCTAGTAATGTTCCAATTGATTATGAGAACAAGGTTTCTATTCTTGTTGCTACTGAAAATTGTTATGCGGGAGGAATACATGCTTGTAGGAGTTGCAATAATATCAAGTTTCCTCTCTATGTGCTTAAAGTTTTCAAGTTATACTTGTTTTGCCTTCCTATGCTAGTTGATTCTTGTTCCCATAAATTGTGTGCTCACAAAATCCCTAGGCATAGGAACTGGGTTAGATTTAAATGTGCTAGTCATATTCTTCAAGATGCTCTCTTTGTGTTTCAATTCTTGTCTATTATGTGAGCATCATTGAAATCATCATGCCTAGCTAAAAGGCATTAAAGAAAAGCGCTTGTTGGGAGACAACCCAATATTTACCCTTACTGTTTTTGTGTGTTTACATGATTAAGCTACTGTGGTAATCATGTTTTATAGCTTTTGTTTCAATAAAGTGCCAAGTAAGACCTTTGGGAAGACTTGGGTGAAAGTTAATGTGATCTTGCTGTAAAAAATAGAAACTTTGCGCTCACGAGAATAGATGCCATTTTTTTACAGAAGAGTGCTTTTGAGTTGATTCTTTTTGCAGAAGATTAATAGGCAAATTCCTCACGTCCACCAATTTATTTCATAATTGTTTGAGTAGCAGAAGTATGGTTATTGTTCAGATCATTACAGACTGTTCTGTTTCTGACAGATTCTGTTTTCATTGCATAGTTTGCTTGTTTTCTAGTTTCTATGGCTTATATTCCTCAATATAAATTGTAGAAATGATATGGTACAGTAGGCATTGTGTGAGAACAATTATGAACCTTGTCTTTGACAGTACCAAAGTGAATGGTTTGCTCTTTATCATACTAACCCATCTCACGAAGTTACGTTAAGTTTTGTGTGATTGAAGTTTTCAAGCTTTGGGTGAGATATCGATATGAGGAGAATAAGGAGTGGAAAGACCCTAAGCTTGGGGATGCCCAAGGCACCCCAAGGTAATATTCAAGGAAGACTCAAGCGCCTAAGCTTGGGGATGCCCCGGAAGGCATCCCCTCTTTCGTCTTCAAAACTATCGGTATACCTTACTCGGAGCTATATTTTTATTCGTCACATGATATATGTTTTGCTTGGAGCGTATTTTCAATTTTACTTGCTGTTTGAATAAAATCATTGGATCTGAAATATTGAATGAAAAAGAATCCTCCCATGGCTAGTTAATTATTTGACTACTCAGTGTTCTTCACTCATATCTTTTGGAGTAGTTTGTCATTTACTCATGTGCTTCACGTATATCCTATGAATAAATGGTTGAATAAATTGAATGTCATAAACCTGAATTTATATATGTTTCATATGCTTATAACATGGGGAGTAATGACTTCACACATAACAAGTATAGGTAGTAAACTTATTGAAAGTTAGCAAACGTAGAATTGGTCACTTGAACAATTCATGAAAGAATACTGAAGGAAGAGAGGTTTCACATATAAATATACTATCTTGGACATCTTTTATGATTGGGAGCACTCATTAAAATATGACATGCTAAAGAGTTGATGTTGGACAAGGAAGACAACGTAATGGGTTATGTTTTCTTATATCTGAAATAAAGTATATTGTCATGGATCATCCAACATGTTGAGCTTGCCTTTCCCCCTCATGCTAGCCAAATTCTTTGCACCAAGTAGAGATACTACTTGTGCTTCCAAATACCCTTAAAACCAGTTTTGCCATGAGAGTCCACCATATCTACCTATGGATCGAGTAAGATCCTTCAAGTAAGTTGTCATCGGTGCAAGCAATAAAAATTGCTCTCTAAATATGTATGATTGATTGGTGTGGAGGAAATAAGCTTTATACGATCTTGTGATGTGGAAGAAATAAAAGCGACGGACTGCATAATAAAGGTCCATATCACAAGTGGCAATATAAAGTGACATTCTTTCGCATTAAGATTTTGTGCATCCAATCCTGAAAGCGCATGGCAACCTCTGCTTCCCTCTGCGAAGGGCCTATCTTTTACTTTTATCTTCTACCTTATGCAAGAGTCATGGTGATCTTCACCTTTCCTTTTTACATTTTATCCTTTGGCAAGCACGGGATGTTGGAAGGATCCTGATATATATATCTAATTGGATGTAAGTTAGCATGAGCTATTATTGTTGACATTACCCTTGAGGTAAAAGGTTGGGAGGCGAAACTATAAGCCCCTATCTTTCTCTGTGTCCGATTAAAACTCCATAACCACAAGTATTGCGTGAGTGTTAGCAATTGTGAAAGACTAAATTATAGTTGAGTATGTGGACTTGCTAAATCAAAGCTCTGACATAGACTCTTCCTGAAAATAAGATGAATTGTAATTGTTTGATGACTGATAACACGGTTTGTTAGTTTTCAAGAAAGTTTATGATCTATACTTTAACATGTGAATAGCTTGTTACTTTATCATGAGAAGTTTTATGAGATGAGCTACTGTTATGACATATAATGATGCTAGAAAAGGTGATTGAAATTATCATTGATCAAACTTGTGCACCCACTAGAATTCACACTTCATAAATTATTTCTTTTATCATTTACCTACTCGAGGACGAGCAGGAATTAAGCTTGGGGATGCTGATACGTCTCCAACGTGTCTATAATTTATGAAGTATTCATGCTGTTATATTATCTATCTTGGATGTTTAATGGGCTTTATTATACACTTTTATATGATTTTTGGGACTAACCTATTAACCTAGAGCCCAGTGCCAGTTTCTGTTTTCTCCTTGTTTTAGAGTATCGCAGAAAAGGAAAACCAAACGGAGTCCAATTGACGTGCAACTTGACGGAGATCATTTTTGGACCAGAAGAAGCCCACGGAGTACCGGAAGTAGGCCAGAAGAGTCCCGGGCTGCCCACGATGGTAGGGGGCGCGCCCCCTGCCTCGTGGACAGCTCGGAAACCCCCCTGACGTGAAATCAACACCAACACCTCTCATATATACCCAAACTTCCAGAAAGAAACCTAGATCGGAAGTTCCGCCGCCGCAAGCCTCTGTAGCCACGAGAAATCAATCTAGGCCCTCTCCGGCACCCTGCCGGAGGGGGCCATCATCACCGGTGGCCATGGAGGAGTATCCCGGAGAGGCCATCATGGCCATGAAGGCCAAGGACCAGAGGGAGAACCTTTCCCCATCTAGGGGGAGGCCATGGAGGAGGGAGCACAAGGGGGAGAACCTCTCCTCCTCTCTTCCGGTGGCGCCGGAGTGCCATCGGGAGGGGAATCATCGCCACGGTGATCGTCTTCATCAACATCACCATCCTCATCTCTTTTACGCGGTCCACTCTCCCGCACCCCGCTGTAATCCCTACTTGAACATGGTGCTTTATGCTACATATTATGATCCAATGATGTGTTGCCATCCTATGATGTTTTGAGTAGATATCTTTTGTCCTTGGGTTGATTGATGATATAGATTGGTACGAGTTGTATGTTTTATTTTGGTGCTGTCCTATGGTGCCCTCCGTGTCGCGCAAGCATGAGGGATTCCCGCTGTAGGGTGTTGCAATACATTCATGATTCGCTTATAGTGGGTTGGTGAGTGACTGAAACACAAACCCGAGTAAGAGGGATTGTTGCGTATGGGAATAAAGAGGACTTGATGCTTTAATGCTATGGTTGGGTTTTACCTTAATGATCTTTAGTAGTTGCGGATGCTTGCTAGAGTTCCAATCATAAGTGCATATGATCCAAGTAGAGAAAGTATGTTAGCTTATGCCTCTCCCTCATATGAAATTGCAATGACAACTACCAGTCTTATTAATAATTGCCTAGGACAATTCCGCACACCGATCCACCATTATTCCACACTCGCTATTTATAATATTTAGTAATATAGTCTAACTTTATGATAACAACACCTACTTTTATATTTTAGCTCTCCGATATCATACAAAGTTATCCTCTTCATACCCACAACATAGTTTTATTTCTCCTTGCTACTTGGAAGCAAATGTTCGGTGTACGTAGAGTCGTATCAGTGGCAGATAGGGCTTGAGAGAATATTGATCTTACCTTTAGCTCCTTGTGGGTTCGACACTCCATACTTATCACTTCCACCTTTGGAAATTGCTACGATGATTCCTTGCACTTGGGGATTATCAAGGCGGACCTGCCCTATCGGGGTGGTGGAGACATCAGTCACTCCTGAGAAGGGCTTGGTAGGCTGCAACTGATTGTATGGAACTTGAAGGTTGTTGAATGTCTCGACGGACAGGACATTGAGCCCTGCGCCGCCGTCGATGAGGGTCTTGGTGACTTGGACGTTGCTGATGACGGGTGAGCAGAGCATCTGGAGGGCGCCGGCTATTGCCGCACACTTGAGATGGTCTGATGAGCTGAAGGTGATGGCGCACTTGGACCACCTGAGCGGGCGCGTGGCCACGAGCCTGGGGAGGGCCACGTTCACCTCACGAGCAAACTGCTTGAAGATACGCTGAGAGGCTGGGGCTTGGGCGCCACCCAAGATGCAGGCGATGTCGCGAGGCTCTTGGAAGCCCCCAGACCCCTTGTCCTGATGATGGTCGTCATTCCTCCTTGGCGGTGGCGGCAGCGGAGGGAGCGCAGCGTTGCCCTGAGGGCGGTCCTCATGGGGCTGGTCTCTCCAGACGCCCTCGCTAGGTGGGTCCTGCCAGCAGTCCTCATGAGGCCGGTCACGCCACTCCTAGCGGGGGCCGCGGTCGTCCCAGCGTCCCCCACTTCATCCTCCTCCTCGGCTGTAGCCCCGGTCGTTGCGCTCGGGGCATCGACCGAAGCGCCCATCACGGATGGCCCTGAGCTCCTGACAGTCGCTGGTGTTGTGGCTGTGAACGTTGTGGAAGGCGCAGAACGGGCGGTTGTCCTTGGACGACTTAGGGTGGTCGCGGCCGCGCTTCAACTCTGGCTCTGCCGTGAGCACAGGAGCCCCCTTGCGCTTCACGTCCTTGACCTTGGCCTTCTTGTCCTCCTGGTCGGCAGTTGGGAGCTCGAGGAGGGAAAGGCGCACTTCCTCAGCTCTTGCGCACTCGGTCGCCAAGTTAAACATCTCCAGGGCCGTGCATAGCTCCTCGTGGATGGCGAGCTCTTCCTTCATCTTGACGTCGCGGACGCCATCGAAAAACACAGAGATGATGGCTTCATCTGTCACCTTCGGGATCTTGAGGCGAACACTGTTAAAGTGCTGGATGTACTTCTGCAGGGTTTCCCCTGGCCGCTGCTTGATGCGCCTGCTGGTACCGTTCGTCATGGCTCACGTCACGAGAGCCTCGTGAGGTTTGCCCCGCCTTGATATCTCCGCTCCTCGTGAGCCTGCCTGGCTAGGCCACTCCAGAGGAGGTCTTGCGTCGTCCTCCTCGCGAGGCTTGGACCCTCGTGAGGGTCTTGGGTGCCTTGTTGACCAAGATGGGCCGCACAGCCTGCTGCTTAGCCACGCTGTGGGCCGCAGGCAGGCAAGTCTGGGGACCCCCGTTCCCAGAACACCGACAGTAGCCCCCGAGCCCAAGGTGCGCTCGGGCTTGGCTTCACGGCGAAGCCAAGGGTCAAGTTTGGAGCACCGCGGGCCCCCAAAGCCTGCGGCCTCAGTCGACGCGTGGCGGTTGATTAGACGTGGGCGTCTCCGCTTCCCCACGCTGCGTCGGCAACTGCTTGCCCTGACAAAGGCTGGCGCGGGCAGTTCTTTCCTTCATTGCCTCTTCCTTGCCTCGCTCCAGATCCCCTTTCTCGCTCTTTGCCGCCGCTATCTCCAGATCTGCTCCAGCCTTGCTCTGCATCTGCCGCCCATGGCGCCGCGCAAGGTCAGGACCTCCTCAACACCGGCTTGGTATGAGCCAGCCCTCGAGGCGCCCACCATCACGGAGAAGAGCCTCGCCTCCGTGCGCCTGCTGACGGCGGGCGAGGGCAATGAGTGGGGGAAGACGGAGCTTTAGCTTGCCTCTGACGAGCCGGAGTCTGAAGGGAGCACCTTCTTCCCTTTCTTCTCGAGCAGCGTCGCCGTTGGGTTGGTCCCCCTTTCTCTGATTTCTTTTATGAAGTCCTCGACCACTACGGTCTGCAGGCGTTGCATCTCCATCCCAACTCTGTCCTCCTCCTGTCCATCTTCGCCTACTACTGTGAGGCGTACCTGGGCGTGATGCCGTCCGTGGCGTTGCTTCGCCATTTCTTCTTCCTTCGTGTCGGCGAGGGTCACATCTCCGGGTGTGCTAACTTCGTCGCATGCGGCAAGGCCAACTCGATCTCGAGCACCGGGAAGAGGGCCGACAACATCCGATCCAAATGGGTCATGATGGATGCCCAGCGTGCCGATCCGCGCCTGGCGCTGCCGATGGAGGCGCCCCGGCAGGGCAAGGGGTGGCCCAAGGCGGAGCTTGTCGATGAGCGGGCATCATCAGTGTTGGGGCAGATGATGACCGACCTGAAGCCGGGCAACGCGAGGGCGGCCAAGATAACGGGGGCGATGCTCCTGAGGGAGTTCTTGATGCTGCGGGTTGCCCCACTCCAGGCGCGCGCGCGCCCCCTCTGGGAGCTTGACGAAGAGGAGAACAAGACTCGCCTAAGGCCCGGGGACCTGCCTGGCGATGAATTGGACGCCGTCCTGCGCCTCATAGTCGGGGACAACCAGGAGTACCCGCCTAGCGCCTTCCTTCCCCTGTTCAAACGCAGGGACCAGGAGGAATTCGTCGCCTCCAGGCCGACTTTTGATGCGCGCGGACTGGTACCGCCGGCGCTTCCGGAAGCTCCTGTGACGCAGAACCCGGTGGAGGTGTCTTCTGGTGAGTCCCGCGGAGAGGGAGAAGAGGAGGAGGACTCGGAGAAGACCCTGGAAGAGATGGGGGAGACTTCCCCCCAGAGCAAGGCCGAGATTCTCCGCGCCCTTCCTGATGATGCCGATGCCGACGCCCACCAAGGGAAGAGGGAGCAACCTCCCGTCCCGACGAGGAGTAGGTCGTCGCTGGTGGCCTGAGGTGCCGCCTCTGCCCTGATACCTCCTGGGGCTGGATCCGGTTCTGCCTCCGCTCCGCCCGGCGCCGCCGGCGTTCGAACGCCTGCCCCTCAGGTCCCGAAGCTGTCAGGCTTCAAGCCTCTCAAGCGGTCAGTGGAATACGTCGCAGTGGATCGGTAAGTGTCTTAAGCTTAGCTTTGTCCTTGCTTGTACTCGTCGCTTCCTGATACTTGCCCTTGGTTGATCAGGCCGTCATCTTCGGCGAAGAAGAGGAAGGAAGACGCAACGGCCGTGCCTCCCGCGGAGAAAGGAGGCAATAGCGCTCGCATCTCCCCAGCCCGATCTTCCTCGTGAGGCCAAGATGGGCATCACCGCGTGGAATCAGCCCCCATGGCTCCGCTGGCTCCGGAGGTGCCGGTACTTGGCGCGGCTGACGAGGTCCCAGCTGCTCTGGAACCTGCGGTCTCCCAAGCCCTGGTGATGATGTCGCTTCCTCCCACTGCTGCATCTCCACTCCCTGGTCCTTCTGCTCCTGCTGCCGTCTTGGAGCATGCCCTTGCGGAGATGACCCAGCTGCAGGCGGATGTCCTGAGCGCGGACCCGCGCCTGGTGGCCGGGCGTCTGGAGCTGGCCTCCGGCTGGCTTCACTCCGACCTGGCAGTTCGTGCGGCGCTGGGCCAGGCTGCTGCGGCTTCCGAGAAGGAGAAGCAAGGAGCCGCCAACGCTTCAGCCGATCGTGAGGCGGCGCTAAAGGACGCGAAGGCCGCCCGTGACCATTGCCAAGTGCTGGAGGGCAAGCTGCAGAGCCTGCGCGACAAGCACGCCGAAGAGGTGCACTGCCGCCAAGCGAAGGAGGAGGAGATGAAGGCCCGGGAGGAAGCCGTCAAGAACCATCATGCAGAGTTGGCGGAGCTGGGGAAGAAGCAGGCCGCCGAGCGCAACCGGTTGGAAGAGTTGGAGCGGAAGATGAGGACAAGGGAGGCCGATCTTGACGCCAAGGCGCGAGTCCTGGCAGAAGACCGCGTGGCCTTTGTCGATCTCGAGGAGAGGTCTTGCAAGGCGCTGGACACGCTCTACGAGCACGGCCTGGAGAAGTCTCTGGACACCGACGAGGACGGCCCCGCCCAGCTACTTCCTCTCATGGTGAAGGCGCTTGAGGAGGTTGTTGATGGTCTCGGTCCCATGGCGGAGGCAGAAGCTCGCGTCCTGTCCTCAGCCGCGCTGACTCGCGTCTTTAGCCACCTGCACCTTCGCGACCCCAACGCCTGCCTTGACGAGCTGCTGGAGCCTGTAGCTGAGGATCAATACGAGGCGGCTGCCGCGACCGTGCAGGATCAGGTGGGGGCCTTGCTGAGGAGGTCCCGCGGCTTCGTCTCCGCCCCTCTATCCGGCGTCGTCGACCTTGCAGCTGGTGGTGAAGGTGAAGACAAGATGGCTCACGAGGGAGCACCTTTCGCGGACGATGGCGACGTCTAGAGGTGACCTGCGGCCATTCTTCTCGTTCCGTTCCTGCGACATGTATCAGGCCTCGTGGAGGCGTTTAGACTTTTCATTTGGTATCGTGAGGACAATATGCTTGTAATATTTGCTTCGAGATTTTGCGATTTCCTTCCTATTTGCTTTGCGTTCTGCGTCGGCAGAGCCCGGCCCCGCGCATACCTCAACCGCCATTGGGCCGACCGGAGACCAGGACGGACCAAGGAGTGAGGGGCTACGTGACCAGTTAGGCTCCTGAGTCGCGATGCTCAGGAGTCCCCCTTGACACGCAAACAACTTATAGGGAGAGTTCGTGGGGATAGATTAATGTTCTACGTCGGCAGAGCCCGGCCCCGCGCATACCTCAACCGCCATTGAGCCGACCGGAGACCAGGATGGACCAAGGAGTGAGGGGCTATGTGACCAGTTAGGCTCCTGAGTCGTGATGCTCAGGAGTCCCCCTTGATGTGCAAACAATCTCCATACCTGCCCTCGCCGAGGCCTCGGGAGGGGCGCGCGATGCCTAGGTCCGGTGGACCTGGTTGGGTGGCGTGCGCTTGGGCGTGACCCGAGCGCAGCCCCCATGCCCAGCCCCCATGCGTGGCTTTCCCGAGGGGAGGCGTTGCGGTAAGGCTGGGCGCTGAGCTCTGGGCTCCCTGAGGTTGGCACGACCATGGGGTCGCCCTCAGTTGTTTATCACCAATGCGAAGCATAGTGCTTCCGCTTGTGCACGGGCATAGCCGCTCCTCGGCAGTGTCGTCAGCCAGCACGGAGCATGGTGCTTCCACTTGGGCGTGGGATGGGGGACCCCTCCGGGAGGAGCCCCCGGGGCGTGTACAGCCCCGCCCTGACACGTGGCTTGCACGGCAGGGCTGCGAGGTGTATCTGGGCACTCGTGAGCCAGCGCGGGACTCACGAGGCCCTACCTCAAGGCGGGTTGCGCCTGTTCTTGAGTCTTGGTGACTGTGTGTTCCTGCAAGGCGGTTAGATGCAAGCACTCTACATCCTCAGGTCCCGGCCCTCGAGCGAGCTCAGCCGCCGTTGGTATGCCAGGTCGCGATGCCGTGGTCAAGGCCAAGGGGTGAGGGCTGGAGAGCCAGTAAGAGCTCCTGAGTCGCGATGCTCAGGAGCCCCCTTTTAACGTGCAAGCGGATTGCATGGGATAAACAGACCTGCGGCGAGCGACAATCGAGCAGGCGATAACCGTTGGCAGGTTAAGCATGAAGAGCATATCAACTTGGATAAATGCAGGACGATACATGCCACTGGGTCTGGCCCGAGCGGCTTGGGGATGATGCAGCCCGAGGCGCGCCCCCAGCAAGGTAAGCTAAAGACTTAAGCAAAAGAGATACATGCCACAGGGATGGACCCATGTGGCCTGGGAATAATGCAGCCTGAGGGGCGCTCCCAGCTTAAACGAACTTGGAAGATGTCACCTGGTTCTGTAGACGAAGTAGAATTGGTGTAGCTGAAGCCGCGCGTTGAAGGAATGGCTCCTCATGAGCCACCGGGACCCTGAGCCTCGGGGGGCTCTGGAGGTTCAGGAGGTTCCCTGAAGACCGTCTCCATCTCCTCCAGGACGGCGTGGTACCTGGCCTCTTGAGCCGCCAGGATAGGCTGTAGATTGCGCTGATAGGATGACGCCACGCTCGGCAAGCTGAACGGCATGCGAACGTAGCTATGTGGTGGGCCCTCGCAGCGGCCCACACGCGATGGCCAGAAGCGCTCCTGAGATGCAGCCCTATTGAGCCCTGGGACGTCGACGCAGACACGCAGCCCGACATCCTCGCCTAGATGGGGAGCTGCACCTTGTGAGCGGCTGTGGCCGCGCATGGCTCTTGCTTCTTGCAGTTGCTGGGTGGTCTTGGTGATGAACTCCTGGGTGGTGGGCACTCTTTGCCCTATGCTCTCCTGAGGAAAGTGTGCCGTGAGGCACGCTTCCAAGTGGTGCCCAAGCGCCTCCCTCGTGAGGTTGGAAAGGTCTGAGGCCCTCCAGAAGAGAGCCCCCGAGCCCTGCCTGAGGATGGCACCGGGCGCGCTTTCCTATGCGGTGGAGGGAGGCGCCCCTGGAGCGGGTGCTGATCCTGGCGAGGCTCCTGCCGTGACGCCATCCTCCCGAGATCCTGCGCGGCGTGACTGCTTCTTCTTGGGGATGGTCTTCGGAGAGCCTTCACTTCTGCTATCGGGGTCGTCGATTGCTGCGGCTTGGAAGGCGCGCTCGAGGGAGCACACCACATCCTTCTCCTCACATGGGACCGTGATGATTCCTCCACTTCCTTGCATCTTGAGAACGTTGTAGCCATGATGAGTGACCGCCATGAACTTGGCCAGGGCTGGATACCCGAGGATGGCATTATACGGCAGGCGGATGTGCGCGACGTCGAAGTTGATGAGCTCAGTGCGATAGTTCTTGCGCTCCCCGAAGGTGACAGGCAGGCGGACCTGCCCTATTGGTGTGGTGGAACCATCGGTCACTCCTGAGAAAGGCTTGGTTGGCTGGAGCTGCTCATATGGCACTTGGAGGTTGTCGAACGTGTCGACGGATAGGACGTTGAGCCCTGCGCCGCCGTCGATGAGAGTCTTGGTGACTTGCACATTGCTGATGACTGGGAGCACAACATAGGGAGGGCGCTAGCGGTGGCCGCGCACTTGAGTTGGTCTGCCGAGTTGAAGGTGATGGCACATTGGGACCACCTGAGCGGGCGCGTGGCCTCGAGCTTGGGGAGCACCGCGTTCACCTCGCGAGCGAACTGTTTGAAGATGCGCTGAGAGGCTGGGGCCTGGGCACCGCCCAAGATGCAGGCGATCGCACGTGGCTCCTGGAAGCCCCCAGCCCCTCGTCCTGGTGGTGGTCGTCGTTCCTTCTTGGTGGCGGCAGCGGGGGAAGTCCGGCGTTGCCCTGGGGGCGATCCTCACGAGGCGGGTCCCTCCAAGAGCCCTCGCGAGGTTGGTCCTGCCAGAGGTCCTCACGAGGCCGGTCGCGCCACTCCTGGCGCGGGCCACGGTCATCCTAGCGTCCGCCTCCGCGTCCTCCTCCGCGGCCGTAGCCCCGGTCGTTGCGCTCGGGGCGTCGACCGTAGCGTCCTTCCTGTATGGCTCTGAGCTCTTGGCAGTCGCTGGTGTTGTGGGTGTTCAGGTTGTGGAAGGCGTAGAACGGTCGACCGTTCTTGGATGACTCGGGCTGATCTCTGCCTCGCTTGGTGTCGGGCTCTGCTGCAAGCACTACTGCCTCTTTGTGCTTCACGTCCTTGGCCTTGGCCTTCTTCTCCTCCGCTCCTGCAGCTGGAAGCTCAAGGAGAGAGAGGCGCCCCTCCTCTGCTCTTGCGCACTTGGTCTCCAGGTTGAACAGCTCCTGAGATGTGCAGAGCTCCTTGTGGGTAGCGAGCTCTTCCTTCATCTTGACGTCACGGACGCTGTCCGAGAACGCGGAGATGATGGCTTCGCCCGTGACCTTGGGGATCTTGAGGCGGGTGTTGTTGAAGCGCTGGATGTACTTTTGGAGGGTCTCTCCTGGCTGTTGCTTGATGCGGCGCAGATCACCCGCGGCCGGTGGGCGGTCGCGAGTGCCCTGGAAGTTGGCGACGAAGCGGTCGCGCATCTCGTCCCAGGAGGAGATCGAGCCGTGCTATAGGTTTAGAAGCCAGGAGCGGGCCCCATCCTTAAGAGCCATGGGAAACCAGTTCGCCATGACTTTTTCATCGCCGTTGGCCGCTTCGATGCTCAGCTCATAGAGCTGCAGGAACTCCGCGGGGTCGGCGGTGCCGTCGTAGCGAGGAGGCAGATCTGGCTTGAACTTGCCTGGCCAGGCGACGTTACGCAGTTCGGGGGTGAAGGCGCAGCAGCCGGCCGTGGTCGCCGGGGCCCGCTTCTGAGGTGGAGCTTGGTCTTGGCGAGGTCCGCGCTGCGCCACTGCAGGCGGCACGCGGTCTTGACGAGGTGGCGCGGGGAGCGCCGGTGCAGCTTCTCGCGGCCGCGGGATTTCCTGACAGCTTCTTTCTTCACGCGCGGGCGCAGGGCGTGGCGGATCACGCCGCGGAGGCGCGCGCCTTGGTGCCAAGGCATCGTCTTGGGGTTGAGGTGGTGGAGGCATGCCATGAGCCCCGTCGCCCGTGGCTGGTTGAGGGGGAGGCAGAGAGTGGGATGGCGCCGGAGAGCCCCCTGCGGCGCGGACGAGCTCGGCGACGCGGTCGAGCCACTCCTCATAGAGGTCGTCAACGGGGCGGTAGCACAGGAGCTCATTCGCCGCGATGAGCGCGGCCCATGCCTCCATGGGAGCGCGGTGCGCGTGAGACGAAGAACCAACAGGGGTCAGCGACGGAGTAGCGGTGTGGCTGTCCTACCGCACCGAAGGATGGAGCGAGGACACCTGCTGCTCGTTCCCCGCCGGGCCAGTGGCAGCGTTGGCGGCGGGAGATGGAGAACGACGAGGTGGCCCGCCTACGGGAGCCGTCTGAGTGACGCGGGCGGAGAGGGCAGCCCGACGCTCAGCTCAAGCACGGCGAGCATCCGCCATGGAAACGACGGAGCGATGGACCGACGAACTGATGGAAGGGAAACTACAGTGCACCCCTACCTGGCGCGCCAAATGTCGGATGTGGGGTTCCGGCAAACCCTTAAGGTTCGAACACTGGGGTGCGCGTGAAGTCTCTCCCTCCTACCGATCTACGCTCTAGCTCGCTAAGATCTCGCGGATGAACTCGACGAACTTGCAACACAGAAAGACACGGGGTTTATACTGGTTCGGGCCACCGTTGTGGTGTAATACCCTACTCCAGTGTGGTGGTGGTGGATTGCCTCTTGGGCTGATGATGAACAGTATAAGGGAAGAACAACCACCTGAGGTTGAGGTGTTCTTGTGCTTGTGAACTTGTGGCGTGACGATTCGATCGGGTCGGATCAAGCTAAGATGAGATGCCCCTACTGTGGTGGCTAGCTCTACCTATATAAGCCCTGGTCCTCTTCCCAAATATCGAGCGGGAAGGGAGCCAACAACGGCGGGCAAATTTGAAGGGGGGCAACTAGTACAAGCTATCCTGACAAAAGCGGTCTTCGCTTGCGAAAAGCTCTGGGTGACGCCGTCTTGGGCTCCACGATGACCTCTGCCTTGCCGTCCTCCTGGTCTTGGTCTCGTTGCACCAATATGGCAACCTTTGCCTGATGCCTCGGTACTCTTTGCCTGCACTGGCCTCCTTAGCACCAAAGAGGAAATAGGGACGTTGCGCGCACTGGCGTCCGCCTGGCACCCGCCTGGTACCGTTTGTCATGGCTCACGTCACGAGAGCCTCGTGAGGTTTGCCCCGCCTTGATATCTCCGCTCCTCGTGAGCCTGCCTGGCTAGGCCACTCCAGAGGAGGTCTTGCGTCGTCCTCCTCGCGAGGCTTGGACCCTCGCGAGGGTCTTGGGTGCCTTGTTGACGAAGATGGGCCGCACGGCCTGCTGCTTAGCCACGCTGTGGGCCGCAGGCAGGCAAGTCTGGGGACCCCCGTTCCCAGAACGCCGACAAATTCGCCATGACCTTCTCTTCACCTTTGGCTGCCTTGATGCTTAGCTCATAGAGCTGCAGGAACTCTGCCGGGCCGGGGGTGCCGTCGTAGCGCGGAGGCAGGTCCGGCTTGAACTTGTCGGGCCAGACGACGCTGCGCAGCTCGGGAGTGAAGGCATGACAACCTGCTATGGCCACCGGAGCTCATCGTAGAGGCGGAGCCTGGTCTTGATATCCACACGCCACCACGGCAGGCGGCGTGCGGTCTTTGCGCTGTGGTGCTGGGAGCGTAGGAGCGTTTTCTTGCGGCCGAGGGACTTCTTGGCAGCTTCCTTCTTCATGCACGGGTGCCCGGCGCGGTGGGTCACGCCGCGGGGCCGCGCGTCTTGGTGCGAGGGCAGTGTCTTGATGCGGAGGTGGTGGAGGCGCTCCGCGGGCGACGTCGCCTGCTGCTGGAGGTGGTCGTGGTAGCGAAAGGGACGGCACAGGAGAGCCCCCAATGGCGCTGACGAGCTCGGCAATGCGGTCGAGCTAGTCGTTGTAGAGGTCGTTGACTGGACGGTAGCGCAGGAGCTCACGTGCCATGAGCACGCAGCCTGCGCGTCCGTGGGCGCGCGACAAGCATGGGACAACGAGCCAGCCAGAGTCAGTGACGGGGTGGCGGTGTGTCTGTCTTGCCGCAGGGAAGGGTGCAGCGACGAAACTTTCTATCGGCGTTCTGGGAACGGGGGTCCCCAGACTTGCCTGCCTGCGGCCCACGCCATGGCTAAGTCAGCGGGCCGTACGACCCATCTTCATCAACGAGGCATCCAAGACCCTTGCGAAGGGCCAAGCCTCGCGAGGCGGATGGCGCAAGACCTCCTCAGGAGTGGCCTGGCCAGGCAGGCTCACGAGGAGCGGAGATATCAAGGCGGGGAAAACCTCACGAGGCTCTTGTGACGTGAGCCATGACGATCGAGACCAGGCGGGCGCCAGCGCGCGTAGCGTCCTTGTTTCCTCTTTGGTGCTAAGGAGGCCAGCGCAGGCGAGGAGTACCGAGGCATCAGGCAAAGGTTGCCTTATTGGTGCAACAAGACCAAGACCAGAAGGACGGTAGGACGGAGGTCATCGTGGAGCCCAAGACGGCGTCACCACCAGAGCCTTTTGTAGGCGAATACCACTTTTGTCAAGATAGCTTGTACTAGCTGTCCCCCTTCAAATTTGCCCGCCGTTGTTGGCTCCCTTCCCGCTCAATATTTGGGAAGAGGACCAAGGCCTATATAAGTAGAGCTAGCCACCACCGTAGGGGACAACTCTCACTCAGAGGCATCTCACCCACACAAGCTAGACGAGCACAAGAACACCTCAACCTCAGGAGGCTGTTCTTCCCCTTGTACCGTTCATCATCAGCCCAAGAGGCAATCCACCACCACCACACTGGAGTAGGGTATTACACCACAACGGTGGCCCGAACTAGTATAAACCTCATGTCTTTCTGTGTTGCGAGTTCGGCGAGTTCGTCCGTGAGATCTTAGCGAGCTAGGGCGTGGATTGGTAGGAGGAAAAGACTTTGCGCGCACCCCAGAGTTTGAACCTTAAGGGTTTGCCGGAACCCCACATCCGACATTTGGCGGGCTAGGTAGGAGTGCGCCGTAGCTCCTCTCCACCAGCCTGCGCCCCGCGTCGCCGCTCTTCGCCCCCATGGCAGGTGCCCCGCCATCCGCCCCTGCGGCTGACGTCGACCGCGGGGCATCTGGGTACCGAGCCTTGGCCCCCGCCCTAGGGCGGGTGCAGTGGCCGACCAAGTTCAAGCCTGAGATGCCGCCGCGTTACGATGGCGCGACAGACCCGTCGCCGTTCCTGCTGGCGTACGAGGAGGCTGTCCACGAGGCCGGAGGCGACGACAAGATCATGGCCAACTGGTTCCCCATGGCCCTCGCCGGCGAGCCGCGCGCCTGGCTACTCAACCTCCCTGGATCCACGGTGGCGTCCTGGGGGAGCTCCGCGACCTCTTCGCTGCCCGCTACATGGTGCCGGCGGAGCACGCAGTCGCAGCCTTGCTGGGCGGCTCTCAAGCACCGCCTTCAGATCGCCACGTCAAGTCGTTCCTCCGTTAGATCGGGGCCACCTCCAAGCGCCCGGGGGCTCCGCCAGGTTGGGCTGCGCCAGAGGCTGACCTCACCTTCGGCTCAGAAGACCACCCCGACTCCATCGCCGGCTCGGGCATGCTCCCAATGCTCTGCACGCCCACCATTTGCAACATGGCCGTTACTAAGACCCTCATCGACGGCGGTGCCGGCCTGAACTTGCTCTCCCTAGAAGCCTTCAGCCTTCTTCACGTGCCGCTCGAGCGGCTCAGCCTCAGCAAGCCCTTCTCAGGAGTTGGTGGTGGAGCTGCCCACTCTCTGGGGCAGATTCGCCTCCCCGTCACTTTCGGCACATGCGACAACTACCGCACCGAGCTGGTGGACTTCGACATCGCCCGCATCGGTCTCCCGTACAACGCCATCCTCGGGTACCCAGCTCTCGCTCAGTTCATGGCGGCGACTCACCCGGCCTACAACCTCATGAAGATGTCGGGGAGCAAGGGCATCCTCACCATCAATGGGGACGCTAAGGAGGCCGTGACGGCACTCAGGCTTGCCTTCAAGACCACGGCGGCAGCATAGCCAGCAAGCGCCGGTACCCCCGAGGGCAAGAAGGCCGTGCCTACCAAGAAGAAGCAGTTGTTCACCCAAGACAAGGCGGAAACCAAGGAGGTGCCGGTCAACGAGGACAGGCCTTCGGGAGCCACCTTTACCATAGGCGCGGGCCTTGACCCGGGTCAAGAGGAGGCCTTGGTGAGGTTCTTGCGCGCGAACAAGGAGATATTCACGTGGGAGCCCAATCAGTTGGTAGGGGTCCCGAGGGAGGTGATTCAGCATCACCTGAGGGTATGCCCTAACGTACGCCCCATGAAGCAGCGAGCGAGGCGGCATTCCACTGAGAAGCAGGCCTTCATCGTCCAGGAGACACGCAAGCTGGAGGCGGCAGGTGCCATTCGCGAAGTTCGATATCCCGAATGGCTGGCGAACCCCGTCGTAGTGCCAAAGAAAGGCGGAAAGGAACGGATGTGCGTCGACTTCACCAACCTTAACAAAGCCTGCCCCAAGATCCGTTCCCGCTCCCGCGCATCGACCAGATCATCGACTGCACCGCCGAATGCAAGCTACTTTGCTTCCTGGATGCATTCTCAGGGTATCATCAGATGAAGATGGCGGTGGAAGATGTGGAGAAGACAACCTTCCTGACGCCATGTGGGGTGTACTGCTACACCTGCATGCCCTTCAGGCTGCGCAACGCGGGCGCGACTTTTCAGCGGCTAATGCACATCGCCCTGGGGCGGCAGCTCGGGAGAAACACAGAGGCCTATGTCGACGACATAGTGGTAAAGTCTCGCGAGGCGAAGACGTTGATTCAAGACTTGGAGGAGACCTTCGAGAGCCTGCGCCAAGTGAACTTGAGGCTTAACCCAGAGAAGTGTGTGTTCGGCGTCCCCTCCGGCAAGCTGCTGGGATTCCTCGTATCCCATAGAGGGATCGAGGCAAACCCGGAGAAGATCAAGGCCATCGAGGACATGAGCCCACCATAGACCCTCAAAGAGATGCAGAAGCTAGTAGGGCGGGTGACCGCATTGGGGTGTTTCATCTCCAAACTGGGAGAGCGCACCTTACCCTTCTTCAAGCTCATGAAGAAGAAGGGCCCGTTCGAGTGGACCCCGGAGGCCGACCAGGCCTTCCGAGACCTCAAGAAATACCTTACCAGCCCTCCGGTGATGGTGGCACCACGACCTCTTGAGCCCCTAGTACTCTACCTTGCCGCCACCCCGTACTCCGCCAGCACGGCGCTGGTGGCGGTTCAGGAGGAGCGTGAAGCCAAGGGCGCGCTGCGCCAAGCCGGAGCTCAAGTGGTGTAGGGTCACGAAGGCGCAGCAAAGGCATTAGCAGCAGAAGACCAAGCTCGGCAGGACAACGTCGCCAAAGCTCCTGAAGACAGTCAAGTCTCAGGAACCCCTCCTCCTCAGGAAATGCACCAATCTCCACAGGACCCAGGCCTCGGCAGTATGCCGGCCCTCGTAGAACACCCGGTGTACTTCGTCAGCACCGTGCTGCGGGACGCGAGGGCGCGCTACCCCATGCCTCAGAAACTCCCGCTCGCGCTCTTGGTGGCCTCACGCAAGTTGCGACACTACTTCCAGGGCCACCCCATCAAGGTCGTCTCAGCCTACCCATTGGAGAGGATGCTCAGGAGCCCCAACTCAGATGGAAGGGTCGCTGAATGGAACATCGAGCTGCAAGCATTCAAGTTGGAGTTCAGCACTACCAGGGTCATCAAGGGGGCCGCGGTCGCTGATTTTGTGGCAGAATGGATGGATGCCCCGACACTTGAAGAAGGCGAAGACCGGTCCACCTCACCAGGGAGCGAGGCTCCAGACGGCTGGGTCATGTATTTCGATGGCGCCTTCGCGCACCAAGGCGCGTGGGCTGGAGCGGTGCTCATCTCGTCCACTCAGGAGAAGCTCTACTACGCCGTGCAACTCTGCTTTCAGCACGACGAGAAGGTCTCCAACAATATTGCAGAATATGAAGGCCTCATAGCTGGCCTGAAGGTTGCGGCAGCTCTAGGGGTGAAGCGCCTTACTATCAGAGGCGACTCGCAACTCCTCGTCAACTTCTCCAACAAGGTGTACGAGCCAAAGGACGAGCATATGGAGGCATACCTCGCGGAGGTGCGCAAGATGGAAAAGCAGTTCTCAGGCCTGGAGCTGCAGCACGTGCCCCGAGGTACCAACAAGGAAGCCGACGACATCGCCAGGAGAGCATCCAAGTGGCAGCCGCAAGAGCCCGGTGTCTTCGAGGAGCGGCTCTTCAAGCCATCAGCTACACCACCACTTTCAAGCACGACTCAGCCTCGGGAGGAGCTCCCACAACCTCCAGCCACGGGAGCCCCAGCCTGTGGCCCGACCTCAGGAGCTCGGCCGCTCTTGGCGCTAGAGCCCCAGGAGGAAAGCTGGATCCAGGAATTCAAGGAGTACCTGATGCAAGGGACGATGCCGGAAAAGGAAGAGGACGCAGAGCGCGTGGCCCGGCAGGCCACGACATACTGTATCCAGGACGGCGAGTTGTACAGGAAATGACTGAACGATGTCACGTTGCGCTGCATCTCCAGTGATCAAGGAAGGGAGCTGCTGGTCGACATACACGGAAGGGACTGCGGGCACCATTCGTCGTCACGGACCCTCGTCGGCAAGGTGTTCCGCAGTGGATTCTACTGGCCTACAGCACTCAACGACGCAGCCGAGCTAGTAAAGTCCTGCGAGGCTTGCCAATTCCACGCCAAGCAAATTCACCAGCCAGCTCAGGGCCTCCAGACCATCCCGCTCACGTGGCCATTCGCGGTCTGGGGGCTGGACATCTTAGGCCCGTTCCCATGGGTGCCAGGGGGCTACCGCTATCTCTACGTCGCCATCGACAAGTTCACCAAGTGGGCAGAAGTGGAAGCCGTCCGTACCATCCCAGCCGGCTCCGTTGTCAAGTTCATCAAGGGCCTCGTGAGCCGCTTCGGAATCCCCAACCGCATCATCACAGATAACGGCTCGCAATTTACTAGTAACCTCTTCAAAACCTACTGTGCTAACCTTGGAACGCAGATCTGCTACGCTTCGGTAGCGCACCCCAGGAGCAATGGCCAGGCCGAACGCGCCAACGCGGAGGTCCTCAGGGGCCTCAAGACCAGGACCTTCAAGAAGAAGCTGGAGGCCTGCGGCAAGGGCTGGCACGATGAGCTCCAGTCCGTGTTGTGGTCCATCCGCACCACCGCCACCAAGCCAACGGGCGAGACTCCATTCTTCCTCGTCTACAGAGCTGAAGCAGTCCTTCCTCACGAGGTCAAGCATCGCTCCACATGGGTCCTGGCGTTCAACGAAATGCAAAAGGATGCCACACGAGGGATGGATCTCGTGCTGGGGGAGGAACGCCGTCACGAAGCCGCATTGAGGGCAGCAAGGTACCAACAAGCGCTACGGCGATACCACTGCCGCAATGTCCGCTCCAGGACGCTTGAGGTAGGCGACCTCGTCCTGAGGCGGGTCCTCTCCAGGGAAGGGCTGCACAAGCTCTCGCCCATGTGGGAAGGCCCGTACAGGGTCGTCCATGTCTCCAGGCCTGGTGCAGCGCGCTTGGAGACGCAGGACGGGATGCCCATCCAGAACGCCTGGAACATCCAGAGCCTGTGAAGAAAGGCCCAGAGCCTGTAAAGAAGGCCCGGTGCCTGTGAAGAATCGTCGCCCGTGACACTCTCACGTAATAATGAGTTGGGGCTGTACACACCCCAGAGTCTCAGGAGCGCCGGCCTCAGGCCCTGGGGCTCCCGCCCACGCCTAGTGGCAACACTTAGCTCAGAAGACTTGAAGACTAGATTAGGTGCCGGACGCGGCTTTTCATTTGCTTTCCATAGTTGGCTCACTTTTCCTTAATCGAAGTTTGCTTTTGGCGTTCCTTGCTGATTTGATTCCCTCGCCTCTTACCGCATTTTTCGGCTCTGGTTTGCTTGTGTTCTCTCTCTCGCATACCTCGCGGGGGGACTAGGCAGGTGCCCTCGCGAGCATTTTTCTCCTTTCTGCCTTCTCGCGAGACACCCTCGTTCGAACCCAAAAACTGGCGCACCTCTCCTAGTCCGTGCCCCACGGGTACCGCGATACAAAGCGCCAGGTCAAGGCTCGAGTGGACGACAAATCTTCTAGCGCACCTCCTAACGAATTTTTGCAGGTCCTGAGCAAACACAGACCACCAGGTCAAGATGGACACGAGGAAACAAACGCCTCGTAAGGAAGAGGGTGTCTCGGACGCATCAGGTTAAGTTATCTTCGCGCAAAATAACAACACGGCATGGGAACAACACGCACAATGCAATAACCAAGGAACCACAGTTCGATACATGCCCCTCTGGGCCCATACTGGTTTCATTTTTGATGCAGGAAAAAGAGCAAAACAAAGCGGCGTTGCATCGATCCGCGGAGGCAGGCCCCTAGCGACACCCCGAGCCTAGCCAGACCCTTCCTCGTGCTTCACGGAGGCGCGGCAGCGAGATGACCCGCTGCTACCTTCAAAGCGGGTGCGGCGGCTGGTCATAGCCACCACTACTGGAGCTGACGCCAAAGGAAGAACCGCCGTAGCTGGATGAGACACGGTCGCCGCCGAGGGCAGGCTCGCCCTCATCCTCGTCGCGACCGTCACCAAGGCCGAGCACCTCCTCGCCGTCGTTCGCCTCGGGGCAGCACCCAGCGCGGCGACCATCTTCCCCAACCACCCTCACACAGAGGGTCGATCCACCATCGCACTTGAAGTGGAGGGTGCATCGCCTGCCCAGGCCGCGCGCGCGGGCGAACGTCTGCCAGCCACGGGCCAGGGCTATGTTGCCCGTGGCGGAAGTCTCGACTGCGACCCAAGAGGCCTTGCTGCAGCGACCGTCTGCCTGCAACCAGAGTCCGCCTGGACCGGAGGCCGGCAGTTCGCCGGCGAAGAAGCGTGAAGGCTGGAGCCAGTTGCCGGCCGAGTTCTTCGACCAGACGAGAAACTCCGGCGACACCTTCGCCGAATGGAAGCATGGACGGGGAGGCCGCGCCACCACAGCACGCCTCCGCTCGTCAACTAGACCGCCATGGCTGGGACGACCCTCCCTGCGTGCCGCGGCGCCGCCACCACAGTGGGCCACGGCGGGGGTCACGGCGTGCTTGCGCGGATGGCCGCGTCCGCACTTGGGTGCCGGGGAGCCGGGTCCCTCGCGAGGGGCCTTCCCCTTCTCGGCGGCAGAGAACTTCCTTCGTGGCGCCATCGGTGGCGCTGCTGGCGGTGGAGCAAGGAAGAAGAAGCAAGCAAGCAAGGAAGAGATGGGTGACGGGGGCTCCGCCCCCTCCCCATTTATAGCTGAAGGAGGCCAACCGGCGCCCCCACGATCACAGGTAATGCTGGTTTTCCTTGCATGTCGCAGGGACTTGTCAAGTCGAATAGTTGCTGAGGCAGCGTGGGGAAGTGGAGACGCCCACGTCCAATCAACCGCCACGCGTCAACCATGGCCGCAGGCTTTTGGGGCCCACGGTGCTCCGTACTTGACCCTTGGCTTCGCCGCGAAGCCAAGCCCGAGCGCACCTTGGGCCCGGGGGCTACTGTCGGCATTCTGGGAACGGGGGTCCCCAGACTTGCCTGCCTGCGGCCCATGACGTGGCTAAGTCAACGGGCTGTACGGCCCATCTTCATCAACGAGGCATCCAAGACCCTCGCGAGGGGCCAAGCCTCGCGAGGCGGACGGCGCAAGACCTCCTCAGGAGTGGCCTGGCCAGGCAGGCTCACGAGGAGCGGAGATATCAAGGCGGGGCAAACCTCGTGAGGCTCTCGTGACGTGAGCCATGACGATCGAGACCAGGCGGGCGCCAGCGCGCGCAGCATCCTTGTTTCCTCTTTGATGCTAAGGAGGCCAGCGCAGGCGAGGAGTACCGAGGCATCAGGCAAAGGTTGCCTTATTGGTGCAACAAGACCAAGACTAGAAGGACGGCAGGACGGAGGTCATCGTGGAGCCCAAGACGGCGTCACCACCAGAGCCTTTCGTAGGCGAAGACCACTTTTGTCAGGATAACTTGTACTAGCTGCCCCCTTCAAATTTGCCCGCAATTGTTGGCTCCCTTCCTGCTCAATATTTGGGAAGAGGACCAGGGCCTATATAAGTAGAGATAGCCACCACCGTAGGGGACAACTCTCACTCAAAGGCATCTCACCCACACAAGCTGGACAAGCACAAGAACACCTCAACCTCAGGAGGCTATTCTTCCCCTTGTACTGTTCATCATTAGCCCAAGAGGCAATCCACCACCACCACACTGGAGTAGGGTATTACACCACAACGGTGGCCCGAACCAGTATAAACCTCGTGTCTTTCTGTGTTGCGAGTTCGGCGAGTTCGTCCGTGAGATCTTAGCGAGCTAGGGCGTGGATTGGTAGGAGGGAAAGACTTCGCGCGCACCCCAGAGTTCGAACCTTAAGGGTTTGCCGGAACCCCACATCCGACACTTGCTGGTCGTTCCCTGCCGTGCCGGTGGCAGCGTTGGCAGTAGGCGATGCAGAACGGTGGGGAGGTCTGCCGACGGGTGCCGTATGAGCGACGCGGGCGGCGAGGGCGGCCCGGCGCTCGGCACGGGCTCAGCGAGCGCCTGCCATGGATCCGGTGGAGCAGCGGAGCACGGATCGACAAAAGAAAGGCTTCGGCGCACCCCTACCTGGTGCACCAAATGTCTGATTCTAGGTTCTGGCAAACCCTTGAGGTTCGAACACTGGGGTGCGCACGAAGATCTCTCTATCTCTAGCTCTCTCTCGCAACGATCTCAAGGCTTAACTCGACGAACCCAAAGAACAAGAGACACGAGGGTTTATACTGGTTCGGGGTACCATTGTGGTGTAATACCCTACTCGAGTGTGGTGTGGTGGATTGCCATGCAGGCTGAGGATGAACAAGTACAAGGGAAGAACAACCTCCTGAGGAGAGGTGTTCTTGAGCTCGGTGAGTTAGTGTGGTGGCCTTGGCGGAATGGATCCAGTCCAAGATTAGTTGCCTCCTATGGTGGTGGCTAGTCCTATTTATAGAGGCCCGGGTCCTCTTCCCAAATATTAGGCAGGAAGGGATCCTACAACGACCAATTTGAAGGGGGACAACTAGTACAAGTTATCCTGACAAAAGGTGGTCTTTGCCTGCCAAAGGCTCTGGTGGTGACGCCGTCGTGGGCTCCGCGGTGACCTCCGTCCTGCCGTCCTGCCGGTCTTGGTCTCGTTGCACCAATATAGAAACCTTTGCCTGATGCCTCGGGACTCCTTGCCTGGGCTTGCCCCTTTAGCACCAAAGAGGCAACAAGTACTCTGCCCGCTGGCGCCCGCCTGGCCTTGGTCGTCATGGCTCACGTCATGCGAACCTCGCGAGGTGCCCCTTGCATAGATATCTCCGCTCCTCGGGAGCCAGCCTAGGGGGGCCGCCCCTGAGGAGGTCTTGTGTCATCCGCCTCGCGAGGCTTGGCCCCTCATGAGGGTGTTGAGTAGTTGATGGTGAAGATGGGCCGTACCAGGCCGCTGGATGAGCCACGCCCTGGGCCACAGGTAGGCAAGTCTGGGTACCCCTGTTCCTAGGACGCCGACAGTGGCCTCCTGCACCACCTCTTTGCCCTATAAATACCATATATTCCAAAAAAACCTAGGGGAGTCGACGAAACACAATTCCAGCCACCGCAAGTTCCAGAACCATGAGATCCAATCTAAACACCATCATAGAGGGGTTCATCATCCTCATTGGTGCCCCTCTGATGATGCGTGAGTAGTTCATTGTAGACCTACGGGTCTGTAGGTAGCAGCTAGGTGGCTTCCTCTCTCTGTTTTGATTCTCAATACAATGGTCTCTTGGAGATGTATTTGATGTAACTCTTTTTGCGGTGTGTTTGTTGGGATCCGATGAACTTTGAGTTTATGATCAGATCTATTTTATCCATTAAAGTTATTTGAGTCTTCTTTTGATCTCTTATATGCATGATTATTTATAGCCTTGTATTTCTTCTTTGAATCTTTGGTTTACTTAGGCCAACTAGATCGATTTTCTTGCCATGGGAAGAGGTGCTTTGTGATGGGTTCGGTCGTGCGGTGTTCTTTCCCAGTGACAAAAGGGGCAGCAAGACACATATTGATCATTGCTATTAAGGATAACAAGATGGGGTCTATTAAGGATAACAAGATGGGGTCTATTCCAAAACCCCCAAAATACCTTGATGCAATTTTTATTTGCATCTTTATTTTGCAATCTATTTACAATATCTATCACAATTTTATCCCGTCAACTTGACAATTTCTGGCGCCGTTACCTGAAGAAGGGATTGACAACCCCTTATACGCGTCGGGTTGCACGTATTTGTTCTTTGTGTGCAGGTACCATTTACATAGTGTTGCTTGGTTCTCCTACTGGATTGATACATTGGTTTCATAATTGAGGGAAATACCTATCGTAGTTGTGCTGCATCATCCCTTCCTCTTTGGGGAAATACCGACGTAGTACAAGCGACATCAAAAGGAAATTCTGGCGCCATTGCCGGGGAGACATCATCAACATCCATCAGGTTCCTAATCACAAAACTCATCTCCTTGCAATTTACATTGTTTGCCATTTGCCTCTCGTTTTCATCTCCCCCACTTCACAAAAAATTGTCGTTTTCTTTGCCCCTTTTTCGTTCACCGTCTTTTTCGTCAGATCTAATTTTGTGCGCATTCTTGTTTGCGTAGTTGCGATGTCTCAAGAAAATACCAAATTGTGTGATTTTTTGTCAGGACCCCGATTCCAAGTCACATCGATCTAGCCGGTAACACCTCATATCACTTTGCGGCCTCACGCACGGTATTCCCACGGGTGTCGCCTTACCATGGCCCGGGACCGTTTGCGTCTTTTAGCTCACGTATATGATAGTGTCGCTAGCATCCATATGACAGAGAACCCGGGCCGACATGACTAGTCGTGAACCCAAAGTGGCACTAACTTACGGGGACAGGCATACATGAATCAACATCGAGCATGTCGGTCAGCAGCGTGCGAATCCGGGCTGTAGCACTGGGCTAACAGGACTCCGGGAACCCGGACTGTAGCAGGCTAGGCAGGACTCCGGATGTCACCGCGTGACATTTCCCCGAAGGGACAGACACAGGAACGAAGTGAATCACATGCCGGCCAGTCAAGTGTTCCGGAGCAGTAGTGCTGGGCTAGCAGGACTCCGGTGAACCGGGCTGTAGCGGACTACTATGGCTCATGGAAGCACAAGACTACATTTCCCCATAAGAGAGGCTACCAAGGATAAACAACTAGGTTGTCGGATCCCACACATACCAAGCATTTCAATCATACACACAATATGCTCGATATGTGCAAATACAACATGGCATCACAACAAGACTCTACGACTCAGAGTATTTATTCATTAGGCTCCGAAGAGCCAGATATTACAAACATGGGTCTCATGACCCAACATTCAGAGCATACAAGTCAAAGCACATGCGGAAGCTTAACATGTCTGAGTACAGACATCTATAAATGAAAAAGGCTGAGAAGCCTGACTATCTACCAGATCCTGCCGAGGGCACAAGATCGTAGCTGAGGTAACAAGCTAAACGTCGAAGTCCACACGGAACTACTAGCGAGACTTACGTCTCTCTACAAAACATAAAATAAGCAAACGTGAGTACAAATGTACCCAGCAAGACTTACATCAGGACTATCTATATATGCATCGGTATCAACAAAGGGGGTGGTGGAGTTTAACTGCAGCAAGCCAGCTTTGACTCGGTGGCTATCCTGAACTATGACTGCAAGTAACTCTTTTGAGGTGGCGCACGCGAGTCCACATATTCACCATATCAATACACCACTATGGATCCGCTCCCGTCTCCCTATGAGAACGCCATCCATAGCACTCACGCTTATCTTGCGCATTTTAGAGTATCCACTTTCACTTGTCTATGAACTGTACAGGCGACCCAGAAGTCCTTTACCGTGGACACGGCTATTCGAATAGATCATATTAACCCTGCAGGGGTGTACTTCGTCACACACGCTCTCGCCACTTACCACCATGTACACCTCGTGTACCTCGGCAACCTTCAAGCGGAAGCCTGGCGAGGGAGTCGGCCATGACCTGACTAACCACACAAGTCTCTCGTCCAGGTTTATCGCCTATTCGGGTTCCATCCGCAAGGAGATCCGGCCGGGGTGTCGCTCACGGCCCCAAACGATGTGAACAGGGTTCCCAAGCCCACCTCGACGGATGGATCTACGCTTGGTACACCGTGCCACGGTGCCTAGTCTGTCCCAAGCCCACCTGTACCGGGTACCACTTGGTAGACTACTAACACTACCTACAAACACCAGAAACTAGTTGCAACTCCTGGACAGAGATCAAGTTGATTAATAAGTCGAGAGGGGCACTTAAGCATTCCAATGTGTGGTTGTAACTGTTCATGGATCACAAACACAGAACTCAGTTCCTGAGGACGGTTTCAATGAGACAACCCACCATGTACTCCTACATGGCCTCTCACCGCTACCTTTACCAAATCGTGTTCACACACTTAGCTCTCAACAGTAGGACATGTTCACCACATTCCAATTCATTCCCGATGAATCAGACCTGACACAACTCTAAGCAATAGCAGGCATGACAAACAAGCATGAATGAGTAGGCACATCAGGGCTCAAACAACTCCTACTCATGCTAGTGGGTTTCATCTATTTACTGTGGCAATGACAGGTCATGCAGAGGATAAAGGGGTTCAGCTACCGCATCAAGTAACAGATAGATCGTTGTTGTCCTAATGCAGTAAAAGAGAGCAGGAGCGAGAGAGTGGGATTGTATCGGAATGAACAAGGGGGTTTTGCTTGCCTGGCACTTCTGAAGATAGCATTGAGTCTTCAGTAGTGTCAACGATCACAACGCCGGAACATCGTCTACCGAGAGGGGACAAATACCGGCAACAGAGAAGAAATACAATCAATGCAATGCACAATATGATGCATGATCATGACATGGCAATATGCTGTGGTTTGGGCTAATGCAACTAGCAGCAAGTTAAATGGAGTTGGCTTGAATCAAAGATTCAAATTCAAACTCCATATGTGATTTCTTAAATGCCATTTAATTGAATTGTCCTAAACAGTAGTCATAAGTTGTTCTAACATGCATGGAAATGGTACAGATGGATAGATTGGATTTTTCTGATCATTTTTCATATATAAATGTTTTCCATCTGAGTTATAGATTATTTTCTATGATTTTTAGAAGTTTATAGGATTTTCTGGAATTCCTGAATTATTTTAAATCCAGAAAAAGATTAACTGCGTCAGCACTGCGTCATGCCTATGTCAGCAGGTCAGCAGCGCTGACCAGGGTCAAACCTGACGTGTGGGGTCCACACGTCAGTGACACCTGGTGCTAACCCGCGTTGACTAGCACTTTGACCTGTTGCGGGGCCCATTGTCAGTGGCTAAGGGCGGCTGAGCTGGCAGGGATTAGCGCTAATGAGTGCGCCACGTCGGTCCTCGCCGGAGTTTCGCCGGTGACAACCAAAACTGCAGCGGCAACTCGCCGGACTTGAGCTACAGACGGCGGCTGGACGCGCGAAACCCACCAGGAGGTAGCCCACGCTCTTCCGCATCCAGAGGAGGTGTCAGAAGGTCGCGGGGTGGCCTGGTTCGCCGGCAGCGAGCACGAATGCGGCGGCCGGAGTTCGGGCACTGATGGTTTAGGCGCTACAGCGCGTTTCGAGGCGAACTGGTGGGGTCTGCGGCTTCCTGAGGAAGCGCTGAGCACGCCTACGTGCTCTGGTGCGACGTGCGGGTGTTGCAACCGCGGCGGCGACATGGCCGGCGGCGGGGAGCACTCGGCTCCGGTGGTTGATGCGGCTAGGGGGCAAATCAAGCAACGAGGCATGGGGAAACGGTGCAACGGCTCACCGCGGTTCTTCTGGTGCTGCTGGCAGGGCAGGGGAGGCACGGGGTCCGGCGAAACGACGGTGGGGATCACCGGCACCCGAGGTCGAAATCGGCGGCGTTGGAGATGCAGCAGAGCTTCTGGCGCCGTGTGACTCGATGGAGAGGACGACGACGTCGTGGCGGAGCTTCTGGGCGCGTTGGTGAGGCGAGGGGAAGGCGGTGGCCGCGGTGGTGGCGATCGGCGGCGACGGGCTCGCTCGGGTGGCTGCGGCGCGAGCGCTGGGGGGGAGAGGGAGGAACCAGAGAGGGGGGGGGGGGAGATGCAGGGGTGTCGTGGCGCTCTTGGCGCCCTCCAGCAGCAGCGGCGGCAAGCAGGAGGTGGCCGCGCGCGTGCTGGCGTGCGGAGGCCACGCGCCCCTGCCTACTGGCGTGAGGTAGGGGATGACTGGCATCTCCAGTGGGCTGGGCTGCTACAGTAACGGGCCAAGGTAACTCTCTCTCTCTGCTTTCTGTTTCTGTTTTCTATTTATTTCTCTGTTTTGAATTAGTAAAAATACTAATTCATTTTGTAAGATCCTGAAAATAATTGTGGGCACTTTTGAAACTATTTCCAACAGCCCTCAAATGCTTTCAAGATTATTTGGACAGTTAAAATATTTTGTAGAATTTAAATGTCCACATTCAAATACTTATGATTTAATTCAAAAATCCAGAATGTCCTAGAAAAAGTGTGCACCATTTTGCCAGGGGTTTTAGCCCAATCCAGAAATGATGAACATTTTATGAAGGAATTTTGGGATCATTGAAAATATTTCATTGTGACCCTAGTTGGATTTCATTTGGTGCTAGGGTTTGAACATCCCCATTTCAAGTTTAGGCAAAATTTAAACATGATGCACCAACCAAGCTAGTCCAAGTGCAAAGCAAGGTTAGGGATGTGACAACTCACCCCCACTAAACAAAAATCTCGTCCCGAGATTCAAGCGTAGGGTAAGATGAAAGGGGAACACAAACTAACATAATCTTCATGATCCAATTGTTCTTCTCGAAGATGTTAATTCATTGCATCATCTTGATCTTGACATCTTTTCTTTCGGGAGCTTCATCCAACTATGATGACGGAAGAGAGGGAAACTCTACAGGATTGATCTTCTCGAAGATCGAGCTATACAAGATCAACTCGCGGAATGAGATGTTGAAACATCTCGAGTTGAGACACAAAACACATCGAGAGGGATGGAAGAACAAACGATGAGATTTGACTTGGTGGGCAACAATCCTACGCTTAGGTAGGATGGTGCATGGGTTCCAAAGCAGCGAGGAGTTAATTGCCATGACTCCATAACGGGGCACCTTAGGAAAGGTGACTCGTAGAATTCTTCCCTTAAGTGGCAAAAAGAATTACTTTTGATTCAGAGATCATTGAAACTCTTTATACCAGCCCAAGGCAAAACGCAACAATCGTTTGGCGGAGTACGAAGGATGGCACAATGGCGGTGCAAGCTGGGAACAAAATGCAAATGATGGGAATGATTCTAGTAACTGGGGAGAAACCCAACAGTAGAGAGTGATTCCACTATTGGAAAGGTTATAACATAACCGAGGAGATTGGGGCCAATCCCAGTTAGTGCTGACGATGACACCTAATGCTTGCGCGTGCTCTCAAGAACTTGAGCATTTCCATATTCATCAAGTTTTACCAATATCCGTGCCGAGGATCCTGGCATCCTTACTTCCATGATGAATAGTGATGGACAATGCGGATACAAAGGAAGATAACACCTTCTCAGACTTCCCCTTAGCGAGGCTAAGGAAACAGAATCTGGATGATCGACCGAGAGACATTTAGCACTCCGCTTCTAATGTTCTCCTCGATGTGCTAGTGCAACCCATTTGTTAAAATGGTTTGGTACGTAGAACATCAAGTAAAAGGTCGGACTTCGGGAGCACAAGAGTCCATAAGGAATATCTACGGAAGTAGAATCTTATGAAATCCTTATGGAGAGGTGGCCAACTTCCTCAATCAAGATACTATAATAATAGGTCTTCCGGTTGGGTGTGTTGGCCACGACATCCACTCTACCGGTTACCGAGAGACCAATATTATAGCTCTTGGGAAACGTTCCAACCATCACATCTGCCCGAGATTCAGATCTGGTTGGTGGTAGGATATTCCAGACTCATCGAGTCTAGGAAGAAAAATGAAGGTTTGCAACACCAACTGACGAGATGACGTTGTGAGATTCTCAGGGGATGAACTACGATAGCAAGCTCCAAAACATGAGCTGGTTCTGCTACAACATGTGAACACGCTGTCCCAGACAAGCATGACCACATAGTAGTCTTACAAGAAAACACTACCGAGCTCTGGTTGGGAACCATCATTAAGATAACGAAGTCTTGTGCATGTCCGTCCGGGCCCTTCAGGAGTAGCGCATGAACTTCTTTTCTTTGAACAAATCAATCAGTGGCTTGGTGTGCTAGGAAATACCGATGGGATGGAGGTAGCTAATCTCTCAAGCCATGGTATACTTCGCATGTGCATGACTGACTTGGGATGATTCCAGAGGAAGCAAAACTAACTTTCTCGAATTCACGACGGCAACTTGCACCTAATGCACGTGAACTTGGAGAAAGCCACTTCTTGCACCAAACATATACCTCATGAACAACATGAAGGCAATGGTTACAAAGTTTTCAACACTAGGTTGATGTTCAACATGAATTAAGGAGGGGACAAGATGTTGTTGATGGGCTCAATAGCCACTCATCGGAGTTTCCATATCACTGGACTTCCACCATCATGTGAACACGGTGATAGCATTGGTCAGACCAAAGATGTAATGGTGTATGCTCGAGGAATCAACCACGAGTAAGACAACATTACGAACATCGTTGGTTCTGGTTTGATTTGGTAATAGCCCATACTCAAATCAAAGTTTGGTTAAGAGGATAGGTCCATTAATTGATCACGAGGACCAATCATTGAAGAAATCATCTTTCTACAACAAACACACACAAGAGATATCCTTTGGAAAGAACTAAGTCAGGCAAGCTTTTATCTTCCAACTCTCCAAGTTGTTGTTTAGCTTAACCAACTAGCTCAAGGTATCCAACACAGATTCTTGGAGAAAGAGTGGTTTATAGGAAAACCATTTGATCACGAGCTCAACATAGCGGTCAGGTGTCAACCTGGTAACACTTCCGAGAAGATATTCGAGAAATCACGAACCACCGATATGTTACTAAGCTCGAGAACAAACTTGCTTTTCAGGGCAAAACGATGTGAACAAAAAGAGCGAGGAATTGATACAATCCTAACTCGTTGACCAAAGAGTGCACCAGGAAAAATGGACTAGGTAACACGATCAATCTCAGGATGATGATTGAATAACCGGCACGCTAAGGATGAGAGTATTGTCATTAACTACCAAGCAACGAGTTGCTCAGAGTATTGATTTCACACATCACGGTTCACTTGTCGGTATTCCGGTTGTGACAACACGGAACCGAGGAATGAATAATGATGGCGAGAAGTATCACTTAATCAAGAATTCATAAGAGGTGGTGCAATTCTCATGACACTCTTGACATAAAGATGGTGACGCTCCAAGGTAGAGCAGAGCAAAAGCTGGATTGGCATTTTGGCCTGCGGAATACACTTGCTTTGACCCAATCCTAGATATGGACGAGGTTTTGGAGTTTGTTTCTCCTAGTCATTCTGAAATAGAACGGCTTGACGGGCCACAAGGATAGTACGCATCAATGAACACGATCGCACACATACCCTTGACTATCAATTGATAGATGAAGGTCGGAATACAGCTAAAGAGGGACAACCCCAAAGAACATATGATTATCTGAGTTGTGGATGCATAAATTTAGTATGTCAAACAAGTTCAACATATTTCTTCCAGATAATCCATGCAGAAAGGTAGGACTGGCAGATTCACAATGCAGAATGGAGAACTCCTCAAGAGCGCCCTGGTTGTGATCTTTTGGTTAAAAGAACTTCTGCCATAATGGTTCATGGTATTGGAAGAATGAGATACCACGGACCTCGAAGACTATCACAAAGGTTACTAATATCCTAAAGGAACTAGCAACACTATCAACATGAAGTAAGTAGGGTGAATCTCGAGTTCAGAAACCCGGGAATAGAATGCCTACTAACTAAGTGGCATCACGGGATGCTTTCGAGAGTAATGGCCAGAATCATCACACTGGGGATGCAAGCATTGCTAGATTGCTAAGTGGTTCTGTAAGACACCTAGGGTCATAATAATAACTCCAACATATATGTCAAGGCAACAGAGTACCTCAACTCAACGATTAGTGTGGTTAATCTGGCCCAAAGGAACATCGGGAACGGACGGAAAGGATTTGCAAATGCATCAGACTATTTAGAAACTTGGGGTGACTCGGACAGCATAACGGCTGTGAATGCTCAAAAGATTTGAGACATCCTGCAAATTGGTGGCATAATGTCGGGACCCCGATTCCAAGTCACACCGATCTAGCCTGTAACACCTCATATCACTTTGCGGCCTCACGCACGGTACTCCCACGGGTGTCGCCTTACCATGGCCCGGGACCGTTTGCGCCTTTTGGCTCACGTATATGACAATGTCGCTAGCATCCATATGACATAGAACCCGGGCCGACATGGCTAGTCGTGAACCCAAAGCGGCACTAACGTATGGGGACAGGCATACATGAATCAACATCGAACGTGTCGGTCAGCAGCGTGCGAATCCGGGCTGTAGCACTGGGCTAACAGGACTCCGGGAACCCGGGCTGTAGCAGGCTAGGCAGGACTCCGGATGTCACCGCGTGACATTTCCCCGAAGGGACAGACACAGGAACGATATGAAACACATGCCGGCCAGTCAAGTGTCCAGAGCAGTAGTGCTGGGCTAGCAGGACTCCGGTGAACCGGGCTGTAGCGGACTACTATGGCTCAAGGAGGCACTAGACTACATTTCCCATAAGAGAGGCTGCTAAGGATAGACAACTAGATTGTCGGATCCCACACATACCAAGCATTTCAATCATACACACAATATGCTTGATATGTGCAAATACAACATGGCATCACAACAAGACTCTACGACTCAGAGTATTTATTCATTAGGCTCCGAAGAGCCAGATATTACAAACATGGGTCTCATGACCCAACATTCAGAGCATACAAGTCAAAGCACATGCGGAAGCTTAACATGTCTGAGTATAGACATCTACAAAAGAAAAAGGCTGCGAAGCCTGACTATCTCCCAGATCCTGCCGAGGGCACAAGATCGTAGCTGAGGTATCAAGCTAAACGTCGAAGTCCACACGGAACTACTAGCGAGACTGACGTCTCTCTGCAAAACATAAAATAGGCAAACGTGAGTACAAATGTACCCAGCAAGACTTACATCAGAACTATCTACATATGCATCGGTATCAACAAAGGGGGGTGGTGGAGTTTAACTGCAGCAAGCCAGCTTTGACTCGGTGGCTATCCTGAACTACGACTGCAAGCAACTCTTTTGAGGTGGCGCACACGAGTCCACATATTCGCCATCTCAATACACCACTATGGATGCGCTCCCGTCTACCTACGAGAACGCCATTCATAGCACTCACGCTTACCTTGCGAGTTTTAGAGTATCCACTTTCACTTGTCTATGAACTGTACAGGCAACCCAGAAGTCCTTTACCGCGGACACGGCTATTCGAATAGATGATGTTAACCCTGCAGGGGTGTACTTCACACACGCTCTCGCCACTTACCACCATGTACACGTCGTGTATCTCGGCAAGCTTCAAGCGGAAGCCTGGCGAGGGAGTCGTCCATGACCTGACTAACCACACAAGTCTCTAGTCCAGGTTTATCGCCTATTCGGGTTCCATCCGCAAGGAGATCCGGCCGGGGTGTCGCTCACGGCCCCAAACGATGTGTACAGGGTTCCCAAGCCCACCAGATGGGCGACGCTTGGTATACCCGGCCACGGTGCCTAGTCTGTCCCAAGCCCACCTGTACCGGGTGCCACTTGGTAGACTACTAACACTACCTACAAACACCAGAAACTAGTTGCAACTCCTGGACAGAGATCAGGTTGATTAATAAGTCGAGAGGGGCACTTAAGCATTCCAATGCGTGGTAGTAGCTGTTCATGGATCACAAACACAGAACTCAGTTCCCGAGGACGGTTTCAATGAGACAACCCACCATGTACTCCTACATGGCCTCTCACCGCTACCTTTACCAAATCGTGTTCACACACTTAGCTCTCAACAGTAGGACATCTTCACCACATTACAATTCATCCCCGATGAATAAGACCCGACTCAACTCTAAGCAGTAGCAGGCATGACAACAAGCATGAATGAGTAGGCACATCAGGGCTCAAACAACTCCTACTCATGCTAGTGGGTTTCATCTATTTACTGTGGCAATGACAGGTCTTGCAGAGGAAAGGGGGTTCAATTACCGCAACATGTAACAGTTGAATCGTTGTTGTCCTGATGCAGTAAAAGAGAGCAGGAGCGAGAGGTTGGGATTGTGTCGGAATGAACAAGGGGGTTTTGCTTGCCTGGCACTTCTGAAGATGATATAACTCTTCATCGGTGTCATCGGACTCATCGTCGCAACCACGTCTACCGAGGGGGAACAACACCGGCAAACAGAGAGGAAACACGATCAATGCAATGCACAATATGATGCATGATCATGACATGTCAATATGCTGTGATTTGGGCTAATGCAACTAGCAACAGGTTAAATGAAGTTGGTTTGAATCCAAGATTCAAATTCAAACTCCATATGTGGAAATTCAAATGCCATTTACATGATTTGTCCTACACAGTAGCTATAAGTTGTTCTAACATGCATGAAAAAGGTACAGATGGATAGATTGGATTTTTCTGATCATTTTTCATATATGAATTATTTCATTTGGAGTTACAGAATAATTTCTATGATTTTTAGAAGTTTTGGCTATCTTCTGGAATAAATAAATCATTTCTAATTTATTTAAAATCCAGAAAGCTTTATGATGTCAGCAATACGTCATGCTGACCTCAGCACTACGTCATGCTGACCTCAGCAGGTCAACACGGTCAGCCATGATCGTGGGACCCATATGTCAGCTGCACAGTGGCTAATAGGGTTTAGTTAAATCCTAACTAAAGCAATTAGAAGGCAGGGGCCCACTGTCAGTGTGAGGGGGGCTAATTAGCGAGGTAATTAGACGCTAAGAGGCTGCCACGTCAGCACGCCGGAGTTGAACGCCGGCGAGCACGCGAACGCGGCGGCGATGCTTGGAAACGCGCTACGGGCGGCGGCTGGATGCGCTGGGGGCACCACGAGGAAGCCCTCGCTCGCCCGCATCCACGGGTGCACGCAGCTGGGCGCAGGGAGGCCGGGGTCGACGGCGACGACCACTTGGGCGACGGCCGGAGTTCGGGCATCGGCGGGTTAGGCGCTACGGTGCACGGGAGGAGGAGCTGGTGGCGGCTACGGGCTCCTGGTGCTGTGTTGAGCACAGCGGTGAGCTTGGCTTCGAGCCACTGTGGCTCTAGCCACGTCGGCGACGAGGCATGGCGGTGGCGAGCTTCGGCCGCGGTTGTTAGTGGGGCTAGAGGAGGAAATCGACGGCGGGGAGAGAGGGGTTGGGTAGAGGAGCTCACGGCGAGGTCGCAGAGCAGCTCGGCGTGCCCGGGGACGGCTTGTTGACGACGAAAAGTCGCCGGCGATCTCCGTGGTCGGAGGAGGAAGAAGGGGGCGGGGACGACGCGTCGGGGCTCTTCTGCTTGCCTGGGACGACAGAGAGGACGAGGGCGGCACGGCGCGGCTCGGGGGCGCGTCGGAGAGGCGAGGCAGTGGCTGTGGCCACGGCAACGATGAGCGGCGGCGACAGCGGCGCTCGGGCGCGAGAGGGAGAGAGAGCAGAGGAGGGGAGAAGCACGGGAGAGAGTGAGAGAGGGTCGGGGAGGTACGTGGCGGCTGCAGGAGCCTCTCCCGTGTCGGCGGAAGCAGGAGGTGGCCACGGCGTGTGGCTGCGCGCGGCGAGCACGCGCTCGGCGTCCTTCTGGCGCGGTGGAGATGACGACTGGCGTCGGCCATCTGGGCTGGGCCGCACAGTGCTGGGCCACAGCTGGGCCGGTTAGCTACAAGTGAGCGCCTGGTAAGTTTCTCTGTTTTCCTATTTTTCTTCCTATTTTCTATTTATTTGCTCTGTTTTGATTTAGTAAAAATACTAAATCACTTCCAAAACTCCTGAAAATATTTGTGGGCACCTTTTGAATTATTTCCAACAGCCCTGAAATCATTTCAGAATAATTTGAGCATTTAGAATAATTATAGCATTTAAATGCCCAAATTCAAATACTTTATGATTTAATCCAATGATCCAAAATATTCCACAAAAATGTTCACTATTTTTGGTTTGGACTCAAAGCCTTGCCAAAATTATCAAACATTGATGAAGGCATTTTGGGTTCATTGAAAACATTTGAATTTGACCCTAGTTGAGTTCATTTGGGGCTAGGGTTTGTTCATCCCCATTTCAAATTTCAATAAATTTAGACATGATGCAAGCATATCTAGCTAGCCTAAGTGCATACCAGACTAGGGATGTGACATTGTGCCAATTAAAGCCTTTGGGATTATGTTTGGTGATAGTTGATTTGATCTTTTTGGAAAACAGAAACTTTTGCGTCCAGTAAAATAATTTTCATAAATCACAGAAGCGACGAAAGCTTCTGAATTGTTTACATAAGATTAATATACAACTTTCCTACATCGTCCTAATTGTTCAGAATTTTTGGAGTTACATAAGTATATGAACTTTTTAGATTTCTACAGATTGTTTGGTTTTTGAAAGATTCTGTTTTCTTCGCATTGTGTGCTTATTTTGATGAATCTATGGTTTGTATTGGAGTGTATGAGCCAAGGTAAAGTTGGAATACAGTAGATATAATGCAAAAATAAAATATGAATGGGTTTGCAACAGTACTTAGAGTGGTGATTTGCTTTGTTATACTAACGGATCTCATGAAGGTTTTGTTGAGTTTTGTGTGATTGTAGTTTTCAAGTTTTGGGTGAGATCATGATGGATGAAGGAATAAGGAGTAAGAAGAGCCTAAGCTTGGGGATGCCCCATGGCACCGCAAGTTATTATCCAAAGAGAAACAAGCAACTAAGCTTGAGGATGCCCCGGAAGGCATCCCCTCTTTCTTCTAACGACCATCGGTATTTTACTTGGAACTATATTTTTATTCGTCACATATCATGAGTTTTGCTTGGATCGTCTTGTATTCTGTGAGTCAATGCTTGTTTTGCTTTTCAGTTTTTAAAAAGTATCCTTGCTGGACACACCTATTTGAGAGAGCCAAAATTATGCTATGATTTGTTAGAATTGCTCTCTATGCTTCACTTAAATTCTTCGAGCTATGGAATTGCTCTAGTGCTTCACTTGTATCTTTTTGAGCATGGTGTGCTTTAATATTTTTGAAGAAATCTCCTCATGCTTCACTTAGATTTATTTGAGAGTTAGTAAATTTTTAAAGAAATTCTCTCAGTCTTCACTTATATTATTTTGAGAGATGAAAATCTTTATGCTCATGGTCTTCACTTTGATTTGTTTGAGCTATTCAAAAAGAAACATATAAAATTAGTCCCAAAGTGATAGATATTCAAGAGGGATAAATAAAAACTTTCATGAAGATCATTGGACAAAATAAACTTGATTCTTTGTAATAGTTTTGCGATATGATGATAGTGATATGTGAGTCATGTTGGTGAGTAATTATGCTTTAGTACGAATATTGGTGTTAAGGTTTGTGATTCCCTATGCAAGCACGAAAGTCAATAGTTGTGCAATGAAATTACATCCTACTTGTGGTGCATTATTCGGTGTTAGTTATGCTTAATGCTCACTTATGTGATTTTTTGTTTCTTGGTTGGATGCTTCTCAGCCTATTTGCTAGCCTCCAGTTGTACTAAGTAGAGATACTACTTGTGCATCCAAAATCCTTAAACCAAGTTTTGCCATATGATTCCACCATACCTACCTATATGCAGCATTCCCATGCCGTTCTAAGCAAATTTGTATGTGCCATCTCTAATTTTCAAAATGAAATTTCCTTTTTGTATGCTGGTACTGCTCATGAAGCGTCAAGGGGTGGCCAATATTTTCCATGCTAGATGTGTTATTCTCAAGATGAGTGTTTATTCACTTATCATTGCATGAGTGGTAATAGGGATGCCCAGTCCCGAAATGAAAAATAAATTTAATTTATGTTGTCAAATAATAAATTCCTTGGAAAGTGGTTGTATGGACGGCACCCGTGGATACAGCTAGCCATGGAAAGTGAAAGAATGGTGGAAAAGGAATAAACTTTTTTTCTATTTGGGAAACACCTATGATATATCTAGCATGGAAAGTGTTGGGAATTACTCGGTTGTATTGACGGGAAAAGTATGCCTCTCAAAAATTCATCTCTCAACTTAAGCTTTGAGCTCCGGCACCTCTACAAATCCCTACTTCCCTCTGCGAAGGGCCTTTCTATTTACTTTATGCAATTTTTATTTTTATTTGAGTCTCCTTCTTCTCTTATAAAGCACCAACTAAGGGGCACTATGATCGTACTTGAGCATTGGATGTAGCTAATATACGAGTGTGTTTCATGAATGGATCAATGATTGAGCATGATGGGCTAGGGATAACTTTCTTTAGTGTTGATATTATGAAAGACATGGTTGCTTATTGATATGCTTGAGTATTGAAATCGTCATGTCAAAACTAGACTATTGCTTTGAATCATATAAAAGTCCAAATGTCCATGCTACAAAAGAAAAGAATATGTGATGAACATGTTAGGCAACATTCCACATAAAAAATTCTATTTTTATCATTTACCTACTCGAGGACGAGTAGGAATTAAGCATGGGGATGCTGATACGTCTCCAACGTATCTATTATTTTTTATTGTTGCATGCTATTATACTATCATTCTTGGATGTTTTACAATAATTTTATAGCAACTTTATATCATTTTTTGGAACTAACCTATTGACATAGTGCCCAGTGCCAGTTGCTGTTTTTTTGCTTGTTTTTTACTTCGTACAAAATCAATACCAAACGGAGTCCAAACGCAGCGAAACTTTTTGGAGAATTTTTCTAGACCAGAAAGAACAAGATGGGCCAAAGAAGTACCAGAGGGGGATCCGATAGGAGCACAACCCACCAGGGCGCGCCTGGGGGCCCAAGCACGCCCAAGTGGGTTGTGCCCACCTTGGTGGCCTCCCGCACCGCCTCTTCGCCCTATAAAATACCCAAATATTCCAAAAACCGTAGGGAGTCGACGAAACACAATTCCAGCCGCCGCAAGTTCCAGAACCACGAGATCCAATCTAAACACCATCACGAAGGGGTTCATCATTGTCACATCCCTAGCTTCTCGCATTGCACTAGGCTAGCTTCATGTCAGCATCATATTCGAATTTTGCAGAAAATTGAAATGGGGATTGCTCAAACCCCTAGCACCAAAGCAATGCAATAGGTTCAACTTAAAAATATTTTCATTAAACCCAAAATGCCCTTCCAAAATGTTCATTATTTATGGAAAAAGGTTAAAACCTTTACCAGAGGTCATGCACATTTTTCCAAGGCATTTATGGTCTTTGAATTAATTCAAACATATTTGAATGCTATATATATTTCAGATGCTCCAAAAATGTTGGAAATTGTTAAGGGTCACTGGAATAATTCAGAAGTCACCCATAATTATTTCCAGGATTTTATGAAATGGTTTAGTATTATTACTAAATCAAAACAGAGCAAAAGAAATAGAAAATAGAAAGAAAAATAAAGGCAACAGGAAACCTACCAGGCCCCAAACCTACCTGGCGGCCCACTTACCTGGCCCAGCCCACCAGAGCTGCCACCGTCTCCCACCTCGCGCCAGAAGGACGCGAGGCGTGTGGCCACCGCGCGCGGGCACGCGCCCGAGCCACCTCCTGCTTCCACCGCTTTTGGAGCCAGCCACGAGCGCCACGCACTCCCTCTCGACACCCTCGCTCTCTCCCTGGACCCCCTCCCCCTCCTCTGCTCTCTCCCGCAGCACCACCGAGCGCGTTCGCCGCCGCCGCTCGCCGTAGCCATGGCCACCACCTCTCCCACGCCCCCTGGAGCTGCCCACGAGCTCCGCCTCGTTCCTCTCTTCCTCCTCACCGAGCCTCCCAACGCCAGAAGCCCCGAAAACGTCGCCGGCATCGTCGTGTTCACCGTCGGGCACCGGAGATCGTCGCCGCCGATTCGTCGTCCACAGGGCTTCCCCGAGCACGCTGGCCATCCCTACGGCACCGCTGTGAGCCCCTGAGCGTTTCCCCCCTCTCCCCGCAGTCAATCCCCTCCTCTAGCCAGGCTAGCCACCCGAGCTGAGAGCTCTGTGTCGCCGGCCATGGCGCCGCCGTGGCCAGAGCCCGAACCAGCCGCTCCCGCACGCGTCGTCATCCTCCTCACCTCTCCAGGAGCCGTAGCCACCACCAGATCCTTCCCATGTGCCCTACAGCCACCGCCCGAGCTCACCCGAGCTTCGGCCGCCGCCGCAAGCTCGTCTCCGGCGAGTATAGTGCACCCCAGCCGCTGCTGCCTACTCCGTTGGATGCGGACGAGCATGGGCTCCCTCCTGGTGGTCGCACCGCACCTAACCGCAGCCCCTAGCGCCGCCTAGCTACAGCTCCGCCGTGCGGAATGGTCGCCGCCGGCCAGAGTCCGGCGATGATGACGTGCCACCGTCATCAGCGCCTAACTAACCCCCCTAGAGTCATTGACAGTGGGCCCCGCCGAGCTAATTATTTTTAGTTAGGATTTAATAAGCCACATAATTAGCACTGTTACACTGACAGGTAGGTCCCACCAGTCAAATTTGACTTTGGTCAATGCTGACGTCACCCTAATGCAATGCTGACGCAGTAATTTAATTACTGGAATTATTCTTTTACAGGAAATTCCAGAAAATCCCACAAACTTAAAAAAATCATAGAAAATAATCTATAACTCAGAATGAAATAAATTATATATGATAATGCACTATTTGAATTCATAGTTTGAATTTGAATTTGAACCTTGAGTTCAAATCAACCCAAACCTTTCGGTTGCTAGTTGCATTAGGCCAAATCACATCATATTGCCATGTCATAATCATGCATCATATTGTTGCATTGCATTGATTGTATTTCTTCTCTATTTCCGGTAATTGTCCCCTCTCAGTAGACGTTGCTTCGACGTTGTGATCGTTGACACTAATGAAGACTCAATGCTATCTTCGGAAGTGTCAGGCAAGCAAAACCCCCTTGTTCATTCCGATACAATCCCACTCTCTCGCTCCTGCTCTCTTTTACTGCATTAGGACAACAATGCTTCATCTGTTACTTGCTGCGGTAGCTGAACCCCTTTATCCTCTGCATGACCTGTCATTGCCACAGTAAATAGATGAAACCCACTAGCATGAGTAGGAGTTGTTTGAGCCCTGATGTGCCTACTCATTCATGCTTGTTGTCATGCCTGTTATTGCTTAGAGTTGTGTCATGTCTGATTCATCGGGAATGAATTGGAAAGTTGTGAACATGTCCTACTGTGTGAGAGCTAAGTGTGTGAACACGATTTGGTAAAGGTAGCGGTGAGAGGCCATGTAGGAGTACATGGTGGGTTGTCTCATTGAAACCGTCCTCAGGAACTGAGTTCTGTGTTTGTGATCCATGAACAGTTACTACCACACATTGGGCTCCGGGCGCTCCAAGCTCTCTCGACTTATTAATCAACCTGATCTCTGTCCAGGAGTTGCAACTAGTTTCTGGTGTTTGTAGGTAGTGTTAGTAGTCTACCAAGTGGCACCCGGTACAAGTGGGCTTGGGACAGACTAGGCACACGTGGCCTGGTGTACCGAGTGGCACCCGGATGGTGGGCTCGGGAACCCTGCACACATCGTTTGGGGCCGTGAGCGACACCTCGGCCGGATCTCCTTGCGGATGGAACCCGAATAGGCGATAAACCTGGACGAGAGACTTGTGTGGTTAGTCAGGTCGTGGCCGACTCCCTCGCTAGGCTTCCGCTTGAAGGTTGCCGAGGTACACGACGTGTACATGGTGGTAAGTGGCGAGAGCGTGTGTGAAGAAGTACACCCCTGCAGGGTTAACATCATCTATTCGAATAGCCGTGTCCGTGGTAAAGGACTTCTGGGTCGCCTGTACAGTTCATAGACAAGTGAAAGTGGATACTCTAAAATGCGCAAGATAAGCGTGAGTGCTATGGATGGCGTTCTCGCAGGGAGACGGGAGCGGATCCATAGTGGTGTATTGATATGGTGAATATGTGGACTCGTGTGCGCCACCTCAAAAGAGTTACTTGCAGTCGTAGTTCAGGATAGCCACTGAGTCAAAGCTGGCTTGCTGCAGTTAAACTCCACTACCCCCTTTGTTGATACCGATGCATATGTAGCTAGTTCTGATGTAAGTCTTGCTGGGTACATTTGTACTCACGTTTGCCTATTTTATGTTTTGCAGAGAGACGTCAGTCTCGCTAGTAGTTCCGTGTGGACTTCGACGTTTAGCTTGATACCTCAGCTACGATCTTGTGCCCTCGGCAGGGTCTTGTAGATAGTCAGGCTTTGCAACCTTTTTCTTTTGTAGATGTCTGTACTCAGACATGTTAAGCTTCCGCATGTGCTTTGACTTGTATGCTCTGAATGTTGGGTCATGAGACCCATGTTTGTAATATCTGGCTCTTCAGAGCCTAATGAATAAATACTCTGAGTCGTAGAGTCTTGTTGTGATGCCATGTTGTATTTGCACATATCGAGCATATTGTGTGTATGATTGAAATGCTTGGTATGTGTGGGATCCGACAACCTAGTTGTTTATCCTTGGTAGCCTCTCTTATGGGGAAATGTAGTCTTGTGCTTCCATGAGCCATAGTAGTCCGCTACAGCCCGGTTCACCGGAGTCCTGCTAGCCCAGCACTACTGCTCCGGAACACTTGACTGGCCGGCATGTGATTCACTTCGTTCCTGTGTCTGTCCCTTCGGGGAAATGTCACGCGGTGACATCCGGAGTCCTGCCTAGCCTGCTACAGCCCGGGTTCCCGGAGTCCTGTTAGCCCAGTGCTACAGCCCGGATTCGCACGCTGCTGACCGACATGCTCGATGTTGATTCATGTATGCATGTCCCCGTAAGTTAGTGCCACTTTGGGTTCACGACTAGTCATGTCGGCCTGGGTTCTCTGTCATATGGATGCTAGCGACACTATCATATACGTGAGCCAAAAGGCGCAAACGGTCCCGGGCCATGGTAAGGCGACACCCGTGGGAATACCGTGCGTGAGGCCGCAAAGTGATATGAGGTGTTACCGGCTAGATCGATGTGACTTGGAATCGGGGTCCCGACAATCATCCTCATTGGTGCCTCTCCGATGATGCGTGAGTAGTTCGTTGTAAACCTATAGGTCCGTACGCAGTAGCTAGATGGCTTCCTCTCTCTCTCTCTCTCTCTCTTTTGATTCTCAATACAATGGTCTCTTGGAGATCTATTTGATGTAAGTCTTTTTGCGGTGTGTTTGTTGGGATCTGATGAACTTTGAGTTTATGATCAGATCTATTTTATCCATGAAAGTTATTTGAGTCTTCTTTTGATCTCTTATATGCATGATTACTTATAGCCTTGTATTTCTTCGTCGAATCTTTGGTTTAGTTAGGCCAACTGGATCGATTTTTCTTGCCATGGGAAGAGGTGCTTTGTGATGGGTTCGGTCGTGTGGTTTTCTTTCCCAGTGATAGAAGGGGCAGCAAGACACATATTGATCGTTGCTATTAAGGATAACAAGATGGGGTCTATTCATACATGAATAGATCTTGTCTACATCATGTCATCGTTCTTATTCCATTATTGTTTCTCCATGAACTTAACACACTAGATGCATGGTGGATAGCGATCGATGTGTGGTGTAATAGTAGTAGATGCAGGCAGGAGTCGGTTTACTAATCTTGGACATGATGCCTATATATTAATCATTGCCTGGATATGTCATGATTATTTGAAGTTCTATCAATTGCCCAACAGTAATTTGTTTACCCACCGTGTGCTATTTCCTGAGAGAAACCACTGTGAAATCTACGCCCTCCCCGGGTCTATTCTTTATCATAGTTTCTTTACCATCTATTATTTGCCACTTTTGATTTCATATATATTATTCCAAAAACCCAAAAATACCTTGCTGCACTTTTTATTTGCATCTTTTACTTTGCGATCTATTTATCCAATCTATCACAATTTTATCCTGTCAACTTGACAATTTCTAGCGTCGTTACCCAAAGAAGGGATTGACAACCCCTTATATGCTTTGGGTTGCAAGTATTTGTTCTTTGTGTGCAGGTACCATTTACATAGTTGTCGGTATACAAAAGTAGGGGTCCTTTTTGCACCCCTTTAATTGTGCGCGAGCAGTCACAACCACACGCTTGCGGCCGCGCTCGGCGGAACAGAAGAGGAAGCAAAGTCACGAGACTACCAGAGCTGTGCTCAAGACCAGAAGCATGAAGAGCAGAGGGGCGAGGTGAAACTCCCAAGTAGGGCCCTTGCCGGGGCAACTTGCCCAACACCAACGGGGCCGCCACCCTTGAGTCTAAAAGTTCCGACGCCATCAACCACATTGGAACCAAGGCTCGGGAGGCGCCTCCACCATGCAGATCTTTGTGAAGACAAAGGGCCTGCGAGGCCTAGGTAGGAACTAGAGGACAAAACAAACAGCGAGGCCCCTTGCCGAGGATGCCCACGAGGCCCCGGCAAGGCTCCTGCCAAAGATACCCATGAGGCCCCGGCAAGACTCTTGCCGAGGGCGCCCACGAGGCCCCGGCAAGACCCTTGCCGGGAATATCAGCAAGACCGCGGCAAGGCCTTGCCACCCCAGCTCAGCAGCCGACCCACCAACTAAGCAGGTACCCACGTGGCAGTACGTGACTCCTAAGCCAACTAGTCAAGCACCTGTGTGGTGGCATGCAGATCTTCAGGAAGACCCTGCCACCACACCAGCTCAGCAGCCTGCCAACCTACATGGCGCTGCATGCCTCGTTGGCCTGGACGCGAGGTGAAGCGGCGACGGACGGGACGGGCCTCATTGCCGTCCCCGATAAAGTAAGAGGACACCTAAGTAGCGCATTTATAGCGTTTTGTCGTGTGATGTCAGGCAGGAAGCTTGTACACTGTACAACTTTCCACCTCCTGTGTGCCACTGTGGCAGCCCTTTGACTATAAAAGGAGGCCCGCGGCGTACTATGAGAGGATTCAGACTTTTGGACCCTGCACGCTTTGTAGCTAGTCCAAGAACACCAGATAAACACCAGCCAGCAGGAGTAGGGTATTACGCATCACTTGCGGCCCGAACCTGGATAAATCTCCCGTGTTGATCTCTTAAACCCGCTCTTTCCACAGCCCCGCGCCCGCCGACCGTAGAAGGGATTCCCCGTGATCCTATACGTGTCGTTTCCACTGACATCTTTGGCGTGCCAGGTAGGGGGCGCAAGCTGTGAAAATCCGGTTTGAAGGTCAGCGCATCGACTTCATCATCACCATGGCCCCCAAGAGAAAGGGGATCACAGCGGTCGGGTCACCCGGAGGCGACCCGTCCGCGCCAGCGCGGGCAGGCGACTGGGTGGCCACGGATGGGGCCGGAGACATGGCCCGCGAGCATCCACAACACTCTGGCGATCGGAGCCACGCGAGCGGCGTCGTTCGAATCCGAGACGACGAGCCGCACGCCGCTGGGTCCAGGGGCGGGGCCGTGCTACCCACGGGCGGCGTGGCAACCTCTATGGCGCCCCAGCTAGCACCCACGCCGCGGCCTTCCCAGGCCGTGTGCGATGAGTGACACCGCGATGCCGGAGCCCCCGGGCACCGCCGCGGAAAGAGCCCTGTGCGCCACTCGCAGGACGCACCAGGCCGGTGTGTGCGCTCGGACGCCGGCGGAAGCGGCGTGCGACCGCGAGACCGTGACATAGCCCCTTCTAACCTGGTTAGAAGTCAGAGCACGTCACGGTCTATGCAGCTCTCGCCGCCGCCCACGCTAGCAGAAGCACTGGCGCACGTGCAACTGCTCCTCGATTTCCCCCTGCTACGGAGAAGCTCGACGAGTGGAGGGCCACCATCCGAAGCCTTGTCAGCTTCGCCAACAAAGACGAGCCGCTCCCAACGGGACCCTCACGCCGGCGTTCTGTCGAGCCGGTGCATGCCGGCGGTGGGGGGACCGGAGACGCTACGACCATGGTGCACTCTCCTCCCCCGCGGCCGTGACAGCAGCCACTGGCCCGTCGGGCCGACGCCTATGACAACGTTTCCACAACATGGTCCGACCCGCGAACCCACTGTGATCAACGTCCAGTTCTTCGAGAGCGAGCTCAGGAAGATGCTCGAACTACCATCGAGCGACGGCGGGTGGTGCGCTATCAGTCAGATCGGTGTGCGGGGCCTGCTATGGACCACCCAGCGCCGAGGGGCCCTGGCGGCCTGCCTTACGAGGTGGGTTGTCCGGCCTTTACCCGAGAGCTGCGATAATTCCAGTGGCCCTCCCACCGCACATTCAAGCCTGATGTTGGGGAAAAGTACAACGACAAGACTCACCCGTCGGAGTTCCTCAGCATCTACACCATCGCGATGCAAGCCGCCGGGGCTCGCGATGATAAGGTGCTCGCCAACTACTTTCCGTTGGCATTAAGCCCAACGTCATGTCATGGTTGATGCACGTGCTGGTGGATTCCATCTCTTCTTGGTCGGACCAGTGCCACGAGTTTGTTGGCGCCTTTACTGGAGGCCACCAAGCTCCTGGCCAGGCAAGTGACTTGCATGTCATCCCCAGAAGGATGGTGAGCCCCTGCGTAAGTACATACAAAGATTCAGCCGGGTGCAGTACACCATCCCAGATGTTCATCCCACCGCTGTCATCAGTGCATTCCATCAGAACGTACGCAACAGCAAGATGCGCGAAGAGCTGGCAATGAACAAGGTCAAGGATGTAGCCGAACTTTATGTTCTGGCGGATAGGTGTGCTCGGGCTGAGGAAGGAAGGAAGTACCCCGGCGAAGACGCTGATGCGGAAACCGACTCCACAGATGAAGACGCCGCTACCCCGACGAAGAAGGGCCGGCGCCGTAACAGGAAACGTAAGGGCAAGACTGTGCTTGCCGTTGAGGGATCCGGCGACCCCGGCGCCGCCAAGAAGGCCAAGGCTGACGACCTCGACAAGGAGGTTGCCGGGTGCGCCGCCTGCCGGGCCTTGGCGGCCGCCGACAAGCCAGGAGGCTCCGACAAGCAGTACTACAAGATCCACCGCACCAAGGGCCATGACCTCCAGAACTGCCGACAAGTTGAGCTGCTTGCTGAAAAGCAGAAAGCTGAATATGAAAGGCGGGACAAGGAGAAGGGTCAGGATGGTGCTGAGGGGTCTGGCAAGAAGCATGGCAGCCAAGGAGGTCGCCGTGGCAAAGATAATCAACAAGAGAGGCCCGCTCGGGGCCGCGACAAGAAGGAAGAAGATGACGATCATGACGAGGACGACGAGTCTGGCGAGCACAAATTCCAGAAAGCTATAGAGGCCATGTGCGACGGTGGTGCCTCGTTGCACACCTCTCACCGCCAACTGAAGCAGTGGACGCATGAGGTCACTGCGGCAGAGCCATCGTTCGATGCCAAGAAGCCATTGAAGTGGTCCCGCACGCCCATCATTTTTGACACCAAGGATGACCCTAATCGCGCGACTGCGGTCGGGTGTTTGCCGTTGTTGGTTTCACTAACAATATGCAACCTCATGGTGACCAAAGTGTTCGTTGACGGCGGGGCCGGTCTAAATTTGATCTTGCCTGCTGTGATCAAGAAGCTGCAGATTCCTGATGGAGATCTCGAGGAAACATGCACGTTCCAAGGGGTCAACCCAGGAAGGAGTCAGCCGAAAGGTAAGATCACGCTGCCCGTTACATTTGGGGGCGAGCTCAACTACAGGACGGAGAAGATCGTTTTTGATGTTGCCGAGATCCCTTTGCCATACAACGGGATCCTTGGCCGCCCAGCGCTGGCCAAGTTCATGGCGGCGTCACACTACGCCTAAAACACATTGAAGATGCCGGGGCCGCTGACCATCATCACCGTCCCCTCTGACAAGAAAGATGCGCTCATCTGCGCCGACCAACTCTACCGAGAGGCAGTTGCAGCAACTGCCGCCAAGGCACTTGCTCCTGCCGCTGAAGCCCCGGGAAGGAAGAAGGCCGGCAAGACCTCTTGCACCCACTCCGGCAAGCGCACATCTTCGGAGTGCTGTGCTCCCGTTGAGGACGTGCCAGAGAGCTCCACCAGCAAGAGCAAGAAGTCCAAGGCTGCACCACCAGAAACCAAGAAGGTGTCCATCGAGAAGGACGACATGGGCGGGGCTTTCACTATAAGCTCCGCCCTCGACAACAAATAGGAAAGCGCGCTCATCGCCTTCCTGTGGGCGAATGTCGATGTATTTGCATGGCAAGCATCTGACATCCCCGACGTTCCCAGGGAGGTAATTGAGTACCATCTTGCTGTCTGTCCTCACGCGCGACCCGTCAAGCAGAAGGTCAGGAAGCAAGCTTTGGAGCGACAAGAATTCATCATTGAAGAGATCAGGAAGTTGGAGGCGGCAGGCCTGGTTAGAGGAGTCCTCCACCCCACGTGGTTGGCCAATCCAGTGGTTGTGCGTAAGGCGAATGGGAAGTGAAGGCTATGTATTGACTACACAGATATCAATAAAGCTTGTCCGAAGGATCCTTTCCCTCTGCCACGCATTGACCAGATTGTAGACTCCACTGTCGGGTGTGACCTGCTGTCATTCCTCCACGCCTATTCAGGATACCACCAGATCTTCATGATGAAGGAAGACGAAGAAAAGACCGTGTTCATCACCCCATGTGGTACGTACTGTTTTGTACGAATGCATTTTGGGTTGAAGAGCGCTGGTTAGACGTTTGCCCGAGCGGTCCAAATTGATTTTGAACCCCAGCTACATAGAAATATGGAAGCTTGTATGGAGGACATAGTAGTCAAAACCAAAGACAGGGCCACGCTCGTGCAAGACTTAGAAGAAACATTTGCAAATTTGCGCAAGATCAAGCTCAAGCTGAACCCTGAGAAGTGTGTCTTCGGCGTTCCGTCTGGCAAGCTTCTCCGGTTCTTTGTGTCACAACATGGGATCGAGGTGAACCCCGACAAGATCAAGGCAATTGAGCAGATTGAGGCGCCAACACGGGTCAAGGACGTCCGTAGGCTCGCCGGCTGCGTTGCTGCCCTGAGTAGGTTCATCTCCAAATCCGCTGAGCGCACCCTCCCCTTCTTCAAAATTTTGAAGAAGGCGGGTCCAGTAAAGTGGACTCCGGAGGCAGAGGTAACACTGCAAGATTTGAAGATGTACCTTTCCTCCACGCTGATACTTGAGCGCACCCTCCCCTTCTTGTATAGCCGTTGCTGCTATACAAGAGCCGTTGCTGCTATACTTAGCAGCAACGAATCAAGTGGTGAGTGCCGCGCTAGTGACACAGAGGGAACTCGAGGGAGAAGAAGTGGCAGTGGTGGAGCCGCCAGATAATGGGCCGGGGCCCTCCCCGGTGGGGCTTGACGCCGACAAGGCGAAACCCCCGGCAAGGCCCGGTCCCGGCAAGGCGGAGTCTGCGCAGACGGGCGAAGTTGAACAGAAGAAGAAGATGGTGCAGCACCCAGTTTATTTTGTCAGTTCCCTCTTGCAGGGGGCTAGGTCAAGATATTCCGGTATGCAGAAGCTACTTTTCGGCCTCCTCATGGCCTTAAGAAAGCCGCGGCACTATTTCCAAGCACATGAGACCATCGTTGTCACCCACCTCCCAACGAATCTTGCACAACCCAGATGCAACTGGGAGGATCGTGGAGTGGGCATTGGAGCTGTCGAGCTTTGGACTCAAGTTTGAAAGTACTTCAACGATCAAGTGCCGAGCCTTGGCAGAGTTCATAGCAGAATGGACCACAACGCACGACGAGGAGATTCAAGAGACCACCCTTGCCAGCAAGGAGACGAGCAGTGAGTGGATTATGTACTTCAATGGAGCTTTCTCACTCCAAGGTGCTGGTGCCGGCGTGCTACTCGTCGCACCCACCGGAGAGTGCCTCAAGTACGTAATCCAGATGCACTTTCCCCGGGAAAAATCAACGAACAACACGGCGGAGTACGAGGGACTGCTGGCCAGTCTCAGGATCGCGGCATACATCAGAATCAGGAAGCTCATTGTCAGAGGTGATTCGCAGCTCGTCGTCAAGCAAGTGAACAAGGATTACCAGAGCCCGTTGATGGAGGCCTATGTGGATGAAGTGAGGAAGTTGGAAGAGCGCTTTGATGGGTTCCAAGCAGAGCATGTTCCCCGAGTGGAGAACAGCATTGCTGACGACCTATCAAAACGCGCTGCCCTCAAGTTGCCTGTGGAACCAAGTACCTTTGTGCTTCAATTAACTCAGCCATCCATTGAACCATCAGCAGGACAGAGCAAACAAAGGAAGGCGGGCCCCGACAAGTACTTTCCCGCTGAGCTCCCAGGAGCTGCCGGCAAGGACGTTGCCAGATGTCCCAAGCTTACCGGAGAGCAGCAACCCCCGGCAGGGCCTCAAGCCCTGGCCGTAGGGGCAGCTGCCCTCACGGCCGAAGATGTGCCTTTAGTCCTTGCCGTCGAGCCCCAGGCTCTGGCATGGGCACAACCCACCATCCGTTTCCTCCAAACAGGGGAGCTTCCTGAGGAACAAGAAGAACCAGAGAAAGTAGCGCGTCGGTCCAGCATGTACCAGTTTGTGGATGATTCCCTGTATAGAAGGAGTCCGAACGGTGTGAAGTTAAAGTGCATTCCTCGGGAAGACGGACTGAGGCTATTGGCATAAATGCACGGAGGCATGTGTGGCTCCCACATAGGGTCGAGAGCCCTTGTCGGCAAAGCATTCTGGCAAGGCTTCTTTTGGCCCACCGCCCTCCAGGATGCAACTGCCCTAGTAACCAAGTGTGAAGCGTGCCAGTTCCATTCAAAGAAGCTTCATCAACCAGCCCAAGCCCTTCAGACAATCCCTCTTTCCTGGCCATTTTCGGTCTGGGGGCTCGACATACTGGGTCCCTTTCCCCGCACTGTCGGGGGCTTTGAGTACTTGTACGTCGCAATCGACAAGTTCATAAAGTGGCCGGAAGTAGAACCAGTGAGAAAGGTGACAGCACAGTTAGCCATCAAGTTCTTCAAGGGGCTAGTCTGCCATTTTGGTGTGCCCAATAGAGTCATCACCGACAACGGCACGCAGTTCACGAGCCGCACCTTCATGCAGTACATTCAGGACCTCGGCAGCAAGGTCTGTTTTGCTTCTGTTGCCCATCTCAGAAGTAATGGCCAGGCCGAAAGGGCGAATGCAGAAGTGCTGCGAGGCCTCAAGACTAGGACTTTTGACAAGCTGCACAAGTGCGGAAGGCGCTGGGTTGATGAGTTGCCAAAGGTTCTTTGGTCGATCAGAACGACGCAAAATCGAGCTACTGGCCAGACACCATTTGCCCTGGTTTATGGGGCATAGGCAGTTCTCCCCACGGAACTCATATACGGGTCACCTCGAGTGCTCGCTTATGATGAGCTTGAGCAAGAGTAGTTGTGTCAAGAGGATGCGATGCTCCTTGAGGAAGACCGTCTTCGGGCTGCTGTGCGAGCCGCTCACTACCAGCAGGCCTTGCGCCGCTATCATAGCTGCAAGGTTCATGCCCGAAGCCTTGAGGAAGGCAACCTTGTTCTTCAGCGGATTCAATCCGCCAAGAATTCAAACAAGTTGACGCCGAAGTGGGAGGGCCCTTATCGAGTAATGCGAGTCAGCAGGCCCGGCGCAGTCCGCCTGGAGACCGAAGATGGCATTCCATTGAGCAACTCCTGGAATATAGAACATCTTCGCAAGTTTTACCCCTAAGGCGCGGTTGCCGGGAGCCTCGGCAACCCCCATTTTGTACTAGCCTTGCTGGCAAGGCATGTAACCCTATGTACAAAGCCACGCGCAGACCCTGAGCATAAATAAATGAAGCGTTGGCGCCCTAAGTTTTAGCATGCATGCTAGGTTGTCTTTGTTAGGGTCGATAGTGCTTAGCGGCAACTAACCCCTAGCATAGAGATTGAGTGTGCATTTCTCTATTCCTTCCATCTCTTCTTTTGGTTCGCAGGATGCGTGGGCGTTTCTGCTGAGCTGTTTGGAGGAAAGGAAACAGACCAACGCCCCAACCCCGGCAAGCCAAGGTTGCCAGGGGCTGCAGATCCAGAGATCCGACCATGGCAAGCCAAGGTTGTCGGGAGCTGCAGAATCAGATAAGTCTTTCACCCCCCACTCTCCACTTCCGTATGGAACTTGAACATACGAAGCTTTGCTCACTCTTATGCCACCGTGCTCCCTCTTTCCAGTGTCCAAGAACCTTTCTTTGGGACGGAACTTGGTTGTAGTGCGATGGAAAGAGAACAAGCGAAGAACCTAATCCTACTTTGCCCCTACCTCCGCCAAGGGCGTGAGTGTAGTCGAGCTATAGAGCAGGAGGACGGCAAGGTCTGTTGCCGGGTGATGATGTTTATTTTAAGATAACAAGGATTCGATCCTTAGTGTGAGCCTCGCTCGCGCACAAAAGAACTCGGCAAACACCCCTTGTTCTTCATTAATACGTTGTTAACAAGTACAGTTCATACGGAGTGTGAGCTTGAGCAAAGGGGTTACAAGGTTTAAATCTGACAAGTGCCCGTAGGCTTAAAAACTAAAAAATGATGAGATGCCTGTAATCCCTTTCTTGTCCTTCTCCTTAGGAGACGGATCAGGATAAGCAGGAGGGCAAAAGAAGTGCCTAGGCGAGGTACGAGCAGCAGAAGACACCAAGAGGAGGCTGGTGATGACGGTGCCGGGGAAGAAGCCGAAAGATGAGGCAGCAGGCCGGCAATACGCGACGAAGGCGTCGGCACCATCGTACTCCGAGTTGATGGCCCACCACCTGCCTTTTTCATCTTCTCCGGCCTCCCAGCGCCAGCCACCAGAAGCAGCGGCCCCGAGAAGTTCAAGGAGCTGGCCCCACCCCCGGCAAATCGCTCTGCCAGGAGAGAGGGCCAGGTCCAGATGCTGCTGGCTCCACCAAGGGACGGGGCGTCCGATGCCTAGTCGGACCCGTCCCCGTTGTCCTCCCCGCCGGTTCCCTCCTCACCGCCGCTCGAGGACTCGTCATCGGTCGAGCTCTCCGCGCAGCATCCTAGCCTGTGTCCCGAGCGCCCGAAGACATTGACGGAGAGCAGGTCGCTCTCCACCAAATTGAAGCAGAGAACGTGCCCCTTCATCAAGAAGTGGGCACGTGCGAAGGTCTTCCAACCCTGACGAAGGAACATCAAATGAGGGGCGGGGAACCCTGTGTTCACCCACATATCGCCGTTGCAGCACCCCTTCATGTGAAGCCTTATGCTCGGCCGCTGGTCGATCTCCAGCACCCTCGTGAACGCCTTGGGAAGGCGAAGGTGGCTACGCGACGGCTCGCGCTGCTACAGGATGAACTCCAGCGCCGTGTCCCCGACGTGGCCGCTCGACGAAGTAGGAGGAGACGGTGGCGAAGATGGTGACGGGGATGGCGATGACGCAGGTGTCCCCCTTCCGCGCCCGCCTCGGCCTCGACCGCCTCCGCTTCGACCGCCTCGCCGACCGCGGCCCTATCCGGCGCCCCCACCTCGAGCATGGCCTTCGCCTTGGGCGGCTGGCTCTTCCTTGACCGCCGCGGCCCTCTGGCGGGAGGAGACCTGGTCGCCTCTGTGGAAGAGCGGCCGCGGCCATGCCCTCTCGCCATGGCGATGGATGGAGAATGAAGACGAAGGGGGGATGCGAGGAGATGCTCCTCCTCCTCCTCCCCCTGAGTCCCCTTTTTATAGCTGGGCGGGGGAGGCCAAAAGACTAGTTCTACGCCTCTGAAGAGCCCTTTCAGGTCCGGCTCATTAAGTGGCAACGAGCAAGTCCATCGACCGCCCTCCCCACCCAATCAAAGGCGCGTAAGTATCGGCCACCGCGTGCCTTCCCATATCCCGTGCGTCTGTCACCTAGCCCACGCCGTGCATGCGGCGTACGTGGCGCAAGGGGCAGGCGTAGTGGGAAACGTGGAACGACGGTTGCAAGGCAGAGAGAGTAAATGAGCAGCGGCCCTACAGTTTTAAAGGGACACGCAAGCTGCCTCTTTACTATTTACCGCGGGATGACGTAAGCATGCTGCGGTCATTCCACGCATGACCCCCCACGTCACGCATTCAACGCGGGTCATGGGGAAGTGCAACAAGCAAGGGAGTTATTGCAGTAAAAACTCCGCCGCGCGCGCGACCGCGCACCGTTCTGGGCCTGGCCCAATAACGCCCTGCGCTTATATGTGGCCCAGGCCCGGGGGCTCTGTCGGTGTACAAAAGTAGGAGTCCTTTTTGCACCCCTTTAATTGTGCGCGGGCAGTCGCAGCCACACGCCTGCGGCCGCGCTCGGCGGAACAGAAGAGGATGCAAAGTCACGAGACTACCAGAGCCGTGCTCAAGGCCAGAAGCATGAAGGGCGGAGGGGTGAGGTCAAACTCCCCTGGTAGGGACCTTGCCGGGGCAGCCTTCACGGCCCCGGCAAGAGCCTTGCCGGGGCAACTTGCCCAACACTAACGGGGCCGCCACCCTTGAGTCTAAAAGTTCTGACGCCATCAACCACATTGGAACCAAGGCTCGGGAGGCGCCTCCATGGTGGCATGCAGATCTTTGTGAAGACAAAGGGCCTGCGAGGCCTAGGTAGGAACCAGAGGACAAAACAAATAGCGAGGCCCCTTGCCGAGGATGCCCAGGAGGCCCCGGCAAGGCTCCTGCCGATGATACCCACGAGGCCCCGGCAAGACTCTTGCCGAGGGCGCCCACGAGGCCCCGGCAAGACCTTTGCCGGGAATATCAGCAAGAGCGCGGCAAGGCCTTGCCGTCCCGTCGCCGCCCCAGCTCAGCGGCCGACCCACCAACTAAGCAGGTACCCACGTGGCAGTACGTGGCTCCTAAGCCAACTAGTCAAGCACCTGCGTGGTGGCATGCAGATCTTCGTGAAGACCCCGCCACCACACCAGCTCAGCAGCTTGCCAGCCTACATGGCGCTGCATGCCTCGTTGGCCTGGACACATGGCGAAGCAAGGCGAAGTGGCGACGGACGGGACGGGCCTCATTGTCGTCCCCGATAAAGTAAGAGGACACGTAAGTAGCGCATTCAATGCGTTTTGTCCTGTGATTTCAGGCGATAAGCTTGTACACTGTACAACTTTCTAGCTCGTGTGTGCCACTGTGGCAGCCCCTTTGACTATAAAAGGAGGCCCATGGTGTACTGTGAGAGGATTCAGACTTTTTGGACCCTGCATGCTTTGTAGCTAGTCCAAGAACACCAGATAAACACCAGCAAGCATGAGTAGGTTATTACACATCACTTGCGGCCCGAACCTGGATACATCTCCCGTGTTGATCTCTTAAACCCGCTCTTTCCACAGCCCCGCGCCCGCCGACCATAGAAGGGATTCGTCGTGATCTTATAGGTGTCGTTTCCACCGACAATAGTGTTGCTCGGTTCTCTTACTAGATTGATACCTTGGTTTCATAACTGAGGGAAATACCTACCGTAGTTGTGCTGCATCATCCCTTCCTCTTTGGGGAAATACCGACGTAGTTCAAGCGACATCAACATGCATACCAACATGCTCACACAATAAGATAGCAAATGAAATATGTGTCAAACATGCACAACCAATTCTAGCAACTATCAAGCTGTGGGCGATGACTAGGTCATCTATATATCAGTATATTGACTTAGGAGCCAAATAAGAACATTTGATCATAGGTCATACGCATCATTTAAGCACAAGTTGGGTTACCACTTTTACACAAAGCACTAATGTGTTCACATCAGTAGAGTTGCTTTAACTCAAGTCTTAGAGCAAAGCTCCCCCTAGATGTGATATCCCCCAAAGAGGGATGAACTAACCTTGGGTTTTGTTGATGATGACTTCATATAGATGTTGAAGATGTGGATGATCAATGTTGAGGAGGATCATCAAGAGTTGGGAGCAATCCTTTAGATTTGGGCACTTTCAATAACTACATGGGTTAGTCCCACGAGGAGCATACAAGGATATCTATAGACATAGAGTGGAATACACATATGATGATGTCCATGAATGCATTGAATACCTTGTCCCTTGTCTTACCAACAAGAGGGTCTATGACTCCATGAACTAGTGCAAGATGTTGAAGTTGTTTGCACAAGTCCTTGCCAAAAAGAATGTGAGTGAAGTTTGTTGGCGGAGTCACCCTCAATAACACTCTAGTTCTTCTTCTTCGGGACCCACATAACCTTGATGGGAATCCTTGGAGTTGTGGTTGAACTTGATGTAGAGCTTGATGAAGTCTTGGGAACCCACTTGACCACGGCTTGAGGTGCTTCTTCAAATGAGTCTATCTCTTCTTGAAGCTTGTCCTTGCCTTTTAGCTTGTGGTCTTGTGGTGGAAGATCATCTTGAGCGTGTGTTCCCTTAAAGGAAGTGGGGTCATACTTCTCTTGTTGAAGAACAAGCTTTGTCTTGGGGTATTGATCTTCTTCCCATTCAACTCCATTGGCATTGAACTTCCATTCAAAACCAATACCTTGATTCTTCCGGTGTCTTCCTTGCTCGCGTACAATTTCCTCACATTGCATACTCCCGGCAAGACTCTTTAAACACCTCTCTCTATAATTCCCTTCAATAAACTACTTTCTTGCTCAAGTGTAACTTGGCTAAGAGAATCATTAGTGGAATCAAGAGAACTACTAGAAGCAACAATATTGGTTTTAGCATTGTTATTGTTACAACTAGCACTACAAAAAAAAGTCACATCTGTGACATTTTGGGTCGAACGAAAAAACAATTGTCATGCTTATGACACTTTTATGATGATAATTGTGACAAAACCCGGTATCATCATAGATGTGGTGGGCTCCTACTTCTATGACAAAAAATCATGACAGAAAATGGGCTTTTCGTCCTGGGCGGGCCGGAGACGTAGCTGCATGACATTCTTTGGGCCGTCCATGACGGAAAAACCCGTGGTAGAAGCGAGGGCGAGGAAAATATCGGGGAGTTCCCGGTTATGTTGGGTGGTCGGGGCCGAGCGATGAACGGAGGGATTGCGCGTTTCTCTCGTACACGTACTCGCGTGGGTACGAGGCGTTGGGCTCTAACTGAACCCGGGCGAGGCGCTCGCCTACTCAACCCGAGCGATTGCACTGGCTACGCGTTACTGAACCCGAGCGATCGATCGATCCCTGGCTGTTAACTGAACCCGATCGAGCGATTCCTTCGCTACTGCTGCTAACTGAAGCCGATCGAACCTGCTGCCTCTTGATGAACAGTGAGTGTTGTTGGGGGTTGGATGAACAGTTCCCGGTGGGGGTTGGATGAATAGGACCCCGTGTTAGTAGCTAGAGGCCGTTGCAGCTGGATGAACAGGACCCCGATCGAGCCAGTTGGGGGTGGATGAACAGGACCCCGTGGAGGGCTGGTTGAACAGTAGCCAGTGGAGGGCTGGACGAACAGTAGCCCATGGAGGGCCGGTTGAACAGTAGCTGGTGGAGGCTGGATGAACAGGAGCCCGTGGATGAACAGGAGCTGGTGAAGGCAGGGCGGAGACGCTGTGGATGAACAGTCGCAGGTGGAGGCTGGAGGAGGTCGACGGTGGATGAACAGTCGCAGGTGGAGGCTGGAGGAGGTCGACGGTGGATGAACAGTAGCCCATGGAGGCTGGAGCAGGCCAGTGGAGTCCCGTTTTGTGGTACGCCACACCCCTCCCGATGAATAGGACCCCCGTTTCGACTGTAGGAGGCCGAAGAGAAGTCCGTTTCCTCCGTTTTGCGGTACGCCACACCCCTCCCGATCAACAGGACCCCGTTTCGACCATAGGAGGTCGAAGAGAAGTCTGTTTCCTCCATTTTGCGGTACGCCAGACCCCTCCCGATGAACAGGATCCCGTTTCGACCGTAGGCGGTCGAACAGAAGGCCCTTTCCTCCATTCTACGGTACGCCACGCCTCGTTTCAGCTGTTCCGTCCAAGCCGGTTGGCTCCTGATGAACAGGACGTATTCCATTGCCTCCTGATGAACACGACGCAGTTTCTTTGTTCCGACCCAGCCTCTTGGCTGCCGATGAACAGGACGTTGTCGCCGCTCTCCGCTGCCTCTCCATGTACACGAGCCCTGGCCATACGTATGCGCGAGTAGGCGTTCAAGACCCCGCCCGTATGTATGTACATGGCCGTATTTACTTTCTTGCACCCTGGCTGTACGTACGTGTACACGATATAGACGGGACTGCATGACATGCTACGCCCGCGCCTCTACTACGACACGTGCCCTTCCTTAGTCGGGCACGATTCATCATTGCAGCCTGCAGACAGACCGATCGACCAGTATGTACGTACATGTTCGCGACCAGACAGACAACCCTACGTACGGTTCAACCGGGTGGGTCCCAGCTGTCAGGGAGGTAAGGAGGCACTTCCTTGCGTGCGAAGATATAGCTGGTGGGTCCCAGCTCTTAGGGGGAGAATCATATTTTTTGCCCGTAATATGGATGCACATCCTTGCGTGCGAACATGTAGCTAGTGGGTCCCAGCAGTCAGGGGGTAAATGTTTTTTTTCGCAAAATACGGTGGCCCGTCCAGTGGGTCCCTACTGTCAGGTGGAGGAATCATTATTTTGCGCGTAATAAGGAGGCACTTCCTTGATGCGGCCGTTGACCCAGCTGTCAGCCTCTCCATGTACAGTACTCTTTCGATGGAAGTCGTTCCTTGACCAGATTGACCACACCACGCCGAGAGCACCAAGGCGATGGATGACGGCGAGGCCTAGGAAGGGGACGACATGGAGCTGGGAAAGACGTGGTAGTGGATGCCCACGCGGAGAGGAGTACGAGGGTTGACTGGTTCGGTTGCGGTGTGAGGTTGCCGTCACCGCAGAATAACAAGGGTTGTGGGTGAGTAGTGGGATGGCCTGGCCAGAGGTTGGAGTAGGGTGGGGCGGTCAGGCCTGCGCGCCAGCAGAGCCGACCACGGGAGGCAGGAGCAGGCGGCACGACCGGCGCTGGTTTGGGCGGCTAGAGCAAGAAGACCAGAGGTTGAAGAAGCACTACGGCCATTGGATGGACATCGTATGGTCACTGGAGCTAGAATCATTCATATTGACTAAGTTGACAAAGCCCTCCATCCGTGTCAGTAGGCCCACAAGTCAGCCTCCAACTATGGTGGGTCCCAGATAGCAGGGGGAGTATTCATTTTTGTGTGCATTGACCACGCCGGTCTGAGCGCGTCCAAGGTGGTGGACAACAGCGAGGCTTCGGATAGCAACGAGCCGGAGATGGGAAGGCACGGGAGTGGAGTCGCAGACGGAGAGGTGTACGAGGGTTAACTGGTTCTGGTGCGGCGTGGTTTGGCAGTCGGTGGAGAAGAACAGGAGGTGTGGAGGGATGGAGGGATGGCCTGGCCGACGGTGGGGTAGCGCTTCACAGTGAAGCGTGCTAAGCAGAGCTGCTAGCAGCAGGAGGCGGGAGCAGGTGGTCCCGGCGGCGCTGGAGGAAGAAGATGAGAGATTGAAGGTGGATGCCGGTCGTTGGATGTAAATCCAACGGCTATTGATGTCAGAATCATTTGTTGACTAAGTTGACAACGACTTGCGTTGGCTTCGACCTATTGGCCCACATTTCAGCCTCCAAAAATATGGCACATATTCAACCCATTTTTTCAGAATTTACAGTCCATTTGATCTTTTTTTAGAATTACAGTCCATTTGCTGGGTTGGGTGAACAAATAATGTAGCATCCATGCAGCCCATTTTTTTTAAAACTAGAACCCATTTTCACTTTCTTGAAATACATGAATTTGCTGGTTGGCTGAACAAATAATGTAGCATCCATGCGGCCTAAAAAATTACAGCCCATTTGCACTTTCTCGAAATACATGATTTTGCTGGGCTGGTTCTAATTATAATGTTGGGTTGGGCGCAACAATGTTATCAAAAAATAAACAGGGGCTGAGCATTTTGTTATAAATATATTTAAATAATAAGTGCTTTATTATTACATTGGTCCTTAAATCTTACCAAGATTTTGTACACAATCACCGGGATTTTCTTGCCTTAATGTAAAAAAATCCAGGATTTTATTGTTAAAAAATTATTTTTATAAGATAATAAGAGGTGGGATATTGTTTTCTTATATATGTAAGTATCTGTTAAATATATGATGACAATAACAATAATATATAATAACATATAAAATAATATAAATATATAAAATATAGTTAGAAGGGAAACATAAGTTGGACCTGTCGTTCCTATTCTTATATAGAAAAATAGAATAGACCTCTGCATTTTCTTCAAAAAAAAATATAAGTTGAGTTGCGGATGTTTCAGGAAAAATAAAACCTAGGATGGGAGGTCCATAGGTCGGTAGATACATGACGGCCCTCAAGAAAATACAAACCGGCATGTCGTGGGCTGCGCATGTTAAAAAACAAAGCCTAGACGGGGCAGCTCACAACCCAACTGATACTTGCTGGCCCACTGATAATAAATGATACCTGCCAGCTCCCCAGCTTCGTTGAAAAATTATCTCCTTTAGTAACTACGTTGAAGCACCTCAAAACAAAATGTAACTATGTTGACAAACCCGTGGGCCCTAATGTCAGCATAGCATTAGGAGGAAGTATTTTTTCAATGAGGCACTTGGTTGCATATGGCCATAGACCTGGTGGGTCCCGACTGTCCGCCTCTCCACATACAGTCCTCCCCAAATTCCTCTCGTTTGTTCAGCATGTTCACAGCGGCAGACAACGGCGGCACGGCGAGCACACAAAGGCGGAGGACGAGAACGAACCACCAGAGCCGGGGAAGGCATGCTACAGTAATGGTAGGTGTTGTGCCTTATTTCTACCGAAACTACTGAACTAGCCCAGTGGCCAAGTAACCCTACGCGACTGTTGTTCCGCCCGGGTTCGATTCCACCTGATGCAGTGAAAATATCTCCAATTTGTTTGCCTCTGCCATTATTGACATGTGCGTCCCCATTGTCATCTACGCACACCACGTCCAACACTTGCCAAAACTTCGTCCCTCGTTTTCTCTGTTTTTCGCACACTCGACATTGTGTGGGCATTTTGAAAATAGCATATCTTTTTGACCGTGCATCATATGAATATGTGCTATGCATTAATGTTGATCGACATGATGTTAACTGGTTGGTAGTTCCATTTTCGACCATCAATAAAACTTCCAACATATGTTATCCCTGTTTGAAAAGGGTGTGTTAATATAAATGCTCTGCCTCTGAAACTTACAGTTTCTTATCTAAAACTGAAACTTGCAGTTTCTTCTCTGAGAATCAGATTATCTGCACTTTTATATGAAACTACATTTTTAAGTGCTAAAAATAGATCTCTAGAATTCATCAAATACTTCATATGCTCAATACTACAAATCTGAAATTCAAAAGACATTCATATCTGAAAGTACTCTTAAAATACAGAACACAAAACACAATTCACAACCTGCAAATACTGACAACCCTAAGCTCCTCCCGACAATTCACAACCTGCTCGACTATTGGGTTGGGGGCAGTCCCCTCCTATTCCTCGGCGGCAGACAGCCGCCCCGTGAGACGATGTGAACGGTGAGGGAGAGGATGGCGGGAAGCGTCGTCGGGCCAACTACTTTTCTCTTCTTGCAGTTGGGTTCGGTCGACGAAGACTCCACCGGTTCGCTCTGGCATGGCACCCTCACAAACGGCACCCTATAGATGCTCGATCCTTCAATCTCTGGTGGATGCTCCATCTTGGATCGGTACTCCCACCACCGCTGCCTCATGATCGGATTAGGTGAATCTGTCTGCTCCATGGCCCAGAGGAGCAGCTCTATGCACTCCCGCGCGACTCCCTTTGGGAGTATCGCCGCCTTTTCGCTGTGTTGTAGATATTTGGCCATGGATGTCACTGTCGCGGCTAGTCGGTCCTTGTTGTCAAACCAAGACTGTATCTCCAACATCCTAGCTAGCTTCACAGGGTCGCCGTCTATGATCCTCACGTATCAGTTGTACTCCTCCATCAATCTACTTCTCCACAACACCTTCACTCGCTGGTGGTGGTTTTTGAATGGAAGAGGAGAGGAGCGGTGCTGGTTTTGGATTAGAACGGGAGAGGAGCGGCGCTGGTTTTGGATTGGAACAGGAGAGGAGGGGCGGTGGTTTTAAAATGGAAGAGGAGAGGAGCGGCGCTGGATTTAGATTGGAACATGAGAGGAGCGGCGGTGGTTTAAGAGGAGAGGAGCGGCGCTGGTCTTGGAAGTATTTTTTTGTTTTGCGTATTTTGGGTCAAGGTTTGACCATGTACTGTATTTGACAAGCAAAATGTGAATGCATGTCACCAAAAAATGTATCGTTTGGTTCGTATCTGAATGTACTTTCAAATTATATTATTTTTGCAACGTATAACATATATTTTATTTGTGAAAATCATGGTAAATTATGACCCAGAATAAAAGCGACACTAGTTAATGTGGGGTACGCTCCTCTCCCTCTTCCTCTTCATTGCAAAACCATGGTAAATTATGACCCAGAATAAAAGCGACACTAGTTAATGTGGGGTACGCTCCTTATGTGTGAAAATCATGGTAAATTATGACCCAGAATAAAAGCGACACTAGTTAATCGCTGTCGTACGCTCCTCTCCCTCTTCTCCATTGCAAAACCACCTCCTCTCCTCTCCATCATCTCCATTCCAAAACCACCGTCTCGCCTCTCCCTCTTCTCCATTGCAAAACCACCCCCTCTCCTCTCCATCTTCTCCATTGCAAAACCACCATCTCGCCTCTCCCTCTACTCCATTGCAAGACCACCGTCTCGCCTGTCGGCATCCTGGGAACGGGGGTACCCAGACTTGCCTACCTGCAGCCCACGGCGTGGCTCCGTCAACGGCCCAGTACGGCCCAGCTTCAGCAGCAGCAGCTCAAGACCCTCGCGAGGGGCCAAGCCTCGCGAGGCGGACGACACCAAGACCTCCCTGGGGGTGGCCTCAGTAGGCTGGCTCCTGAGGAGCAGAGATATCAATGCAAGGTGCACCTCGCGAGGTTCACATGACGTGAGCCGTGACGACCAAGGCCAGGCGGGCGCCAATGAGCGCAGTGTACCAGTTTCCTCTTCGGTGCTAAGGAGGCAAGCGCAGGCGCGGAGTCCCGAGGAATCAGGCAAAGGTTTCCATATCAATGCAACGAGACCAAGACCGCCAGGACGGCAGGACGGAGGTCATCGCGGAGCCCACCGGAGCGTCACCACCAGAGCCTTTGCAGGCAAAGACTACTTTTGTCAGGATAGCTTGTACTAGTTGTTCCCCTTCGAATTTGGCCGTTGTGGGATCCCTTCCCGCCTACATTTGGGAAGAGGACCAAGGCCACTATAAATAGGACTTAGCCACCACCATAGGGAGGGGATCAATTCCACCCCGAACCACATCACTAGCTCAGCGAGCCCAAGAACACCTCACCTCCGGAGGTTGTTCATCCACTGTACTAGTTCATCCTCAGCCCCTCGAGGCAATCCACCACAAAGCTGGAGTAGGGTATTACACCTCAAGGTGGCCCGAACCAGGATAAACAATTGTGTCCCTTGCCCCTTGGGTTCGTCGAGCTAGGCCGTGCGATCATCAAGTACGCAGATAGGGAAGAGAGAGTTATTCACACGCACCCCAGAGTTCGAACCTCTCAAGGGTCTGCGGTACCCCGAATCCGACATTTGGCGCGCTAGGTAGGGGTGCGTCGAAACCTCTCCTCCATCGACCGACTCGCCGCCGCTCCACTGTTTCCATGGCTGATGCTCGCCGAGCCCGTATTGAGCATCGAGCCGCTCTCGTCGCTCGCGTCGCCCAGACGGCACCTGTCGACGGGCCTCCCTGTCATTCTCCATCACCCGCCGCCAACGCCGCCACCGGCCCGGCGGGGCAAGAGCAGCAAGCTTCGTCCCTGCACCCTTCTGTGCGGCGGGACGGACGCACCGCCACCCCATCGCTGACTCCGGCCAACTTGTCATCCCACGCTCGTCACGGTCCGGCAAACGCGCAGGCTGCGTTGCTCATGGCATGTGAGCTCCTGCGCTACTGCCCAGTCGACGACCTCTATGAAGACTGGCTGGACCGCATCGCCGAGCTTGTCAGCACCACTGGGGGCTCTCCTGCACCGTCCCTCTCGTTGCCTCGCCCACCGCCCGCTGCGGGCGACGTAGCCCATGGAGCGCCTCCACCACCTCCCCGTCAAGACGTCGTCCTCAGACCAAGGCGCGTGGCCCCGCGGCGCGACCCACCGTGCAGGGCGCCCGCACGTGAAGAAGAAAGCTGCTAGGAGGTCCAGTGGCCGTGGGAAGGTGCTCCAACGCTCCCTCCGCCGCCGCGTCAAGACCGCGCGCCGCCTACAGTGGTGGCGCGCGAGTGCCAAGACCAGGCTCCGCCTCCACGACGAGCTCCGGTGACCACCGCAGGCTGCCGCGCCTTCACCCCTGAGCTAAGTAGCGTCGTCTGGCCGGGCAAGTTCAAGCCCGACCTGCCTCCATGCTATGACGGCACTCCCGACCCTGCGGAGTTCCTACAGGTCTATGAGCTGAGCATCGAGGCGGCCAGCAGTGACGAGAAGGTCATGGCGAACTGGTTTCCCATGGCCCTCAAAGATGGTGCACGCTCGTGGCTCTCTAATTTGCCCGCGGGGTCGATCTCCTCTTGGGGTGAGATGCGCAAGCATTTCGTCGCCAACTTCTAGGGCACGCACGACCGCCTGCCTGCTGCTGGCAACCTGCGGCGCATCAAGCAGCAGCCAGGGGAGACCCTGCAGAACTACATCCAGCACTTCAACAGCGTTCGCCTCAAGATCCCCAAGGTTTCGGACGAGGCCATCATCTCGGCGTTCTCCGATGGCATCCGCGATGTCAAGATGAAGGAGGAGCTCGCCATCCACGAGGACCTGTGTATGGCTCTGGAGATGTTCAACATGGCAACCAAGTGCGCGAGAGCTGAGGAGGGGTGTCTCCCCCTCCTCGAGCTCCCCGCAGTCGACCCAGAAGACAAGAAGGCCAAGGTCAAGGACGTGAAGCGCAAGGGAGCTGCCGTGCTCGAGGCAGAACCAGAGATCAAGTGCGGCTGTGATCACCCGGAGTCATCCAAGGGCAGCCGCCCGTTCTGCGTCTTTCACAATGTGCACAGCCACAACACTAATGACTGTCAGGAGCTCAGGGCCATCCGCGATGGGCGCCTCAGTCGATGCCCCGAGCGCAACGAACGAGGCTACGGCCGCGGAGGAGGCAGAAGTGGAGGATGCTGGGACGACCGCGGCCCCCGCCAAGAGTGGCGCGACCAACCTCGTGAGGACCGCTGGCAAGGCCAGCCTCGCGAGGGCGCCTAGAGGGACTAGCCTCGTGAGGACCGTCCTTAGGGCAACGCCGGCCTCCCTCCGCTGCCACTAGAACCAAGGAGGAACGACCACCACCACTAGGACGAGGGGGCTGCGGGCTTCCAGGAGCCTCGCGCCATCACTTGCATCTTGGGTGGCGCTCAGGCCCAAGCCTCCCAGCGCATCTTCAAGCAGTTCACTCACGAGGTGAACGCAGCCCTCCCCAGGCTTGAGGCCACGCGTCCGCTCAGGTGGTCCAAATGCACCATCACCTTCAGCTCATCCGACCAGCTCAAGTGCACGGCGACTGCCAGGGCCCTCCTGATGCTCTGCTCGCCTGTGATCAGCAATGTCCTTGTCACCAAGACCCTCATCGATGGCGGTGCGGGGCTCAATGTTCTTTCCATCGAGATGTTCGACCGTCTCCAAGTGCCATATGATCAGATGCAGCCCACCAAGCCCTTCTCAGGAGTGACTGACGGCTCCGCCACCCCGATAGGGCAGATCCGCCTCCCTGTCACCTTCGGCCGGCGTGACAACTACCGCACCGAGATCATCGACTTCGACGTCACCCACATCCGCCTTCGGTACAACTCCATCCTTGGATATCCGGCCCTGGCCAAGTTCATGGCGGTGACCCACCACGGCTACAATATCCTCAAGATGCCAGGGAACCGCGACATCATCACGATCGCTTGCGAGGAGAAGGACACGGTGTGCTCCCTCGAGCGCGCCTACCAGGCTGGGGCAATTGAAGACCCAGACAACGAAGGCGCCATCTAGCCTCCTGAGGTTTTCCCCAAGAAGAAGAAGTAGTTGCTCCACCAAGAGCCTCAGGAGAGCAGCGTCTCCAGCTGCACCACCACAGGACCTGCGCCCACGGACAGGGCGCCTCCCTCCCTCGCATAGGAAGGTGCGCCCGGTGCCCTCCTCAGGCTGGGCTCGATGGCTCTCTTCTGGAGGGCCTCTGACTTAGCCAACGTCACGAGGGAGGCACTCTGGCACCACTTGGAGGCATGCTTCATCACACGCTTCGCTCACGAGGGCACAAGGCACGGGGTGCCGGGTGCTTAGGAGTTCATCACCAAGACGACCGAGGAGCTTCAAGAGGCAAGAGCCATGCGCGGCGACCGCTGCCCGCAACCTGGCGCAGCTCCTTGTCCTGGCAAGGACGACGAGCTGTGCGTCTGCGTCAACATCCCAGGGCTCTCCTTGTTCTGGCCTTCGCGCGTTGGTCGGTGCGAGGGTCCACCTGACAGCTATGTTCGCATGCCGTTCGGCTTGCCGAACGCAGCTGTTACCTTCCAGTGTCGCCTGCGGAGTGCTCTGGCGGCTCAGAAGGCCAGGCACCAGGCAGTCCTGGCAGAGACGGCGATGGTTCCTCGCGAGCCCCCCGGACCTCCAGAGCGTCCCGAGGTTCTGGACCCAGGCGGCTCGTGAGGAGCGACCTCCTTAGCACGCGTCTTCAGCTGCTTCAACATCTCTCTAGCAACGGTGCCAGGTGACATTTTTTGGTACATTCAGTTGGGGGCGGCTCTCGGGCTGCATTATCCCCAGGTCGCATGGGCCTGTCCCAGCGAGATGTATCTTTTGCATCTTTAATTTACTCTGTTGGGGGTGCCCCTCGGCCTGCATCATCCCCAAGCCGCATGGGTCCGTCCCTGCGGCATGTATCGTTCTTGCATCTTTCTGAACTAGCTTGCCTCCTTCCATAAGATGGCTTATGTTGTTACTTGCTTGTCTGTTGCCCTTCGTGGCCTCACGCGATGCCGACCGGCCTCCTGCTCATCCCGCAACGGGGGCTACACATGTTGGCACGGCGCTTGTGCTCGGGTCCGTCCCTGCAACGCTGACAAACCTGAGAGATCGAGCTCTGGCTCACGGCCCGCCCCAAGCACGTCACCTCACTAGATCCTCAGTGCCTTCATCTTCTTGCGAAAAGAGCATCAGCAGGACAGCAAACATATTCCCCCCTCGAGCTAACCTGCAGGAACCTCCAGAGCTTAGCTACGGGTGGCCCCGCCACCTGCCCCCCTTTTTTCACGCGAATCGCTTGCACGTTAAAGGGGGGGCTCCTGAGCATCGCGTCTCAGGAGCTCCTACTGACTCTCCAGCCCTCACCCCCTGGCCTTGACCACGGCATCACGACCTGGCATACCAACGGCGACTGAGCCTCGCTCGAGGGTCGGGACCCGAGGACGTAGAGCATTTAGATGAGCGAGAAAAGGGGAGGCCGGCAGGAGCCCTACCTAGTAGCACCGCCGTTGAAACGTGAATCGGACGCCGCGCAAGGAATCACCTCAGGCTCGTTAAGATAAGTCACATATTCGTGTTAGTGCGATGCTACTGTCTGGAATTTTTCGGCTCTCGCAGCTTTGCTCCGGCAATGCCGCCATCCTTTTCGACCTCCAGGAAGCTGCTTGCACGCCAAAGGAGACCTCTTGAGCATCGTGCCTCAGGAGCTCTTACCGGACCTTGGGCCACTCACCTCCTGGCCTTGACCATGGCATCGCAACCTGGCATACCACCGCGGCCGAAGCTTGCCTGGGGATTGGGACCTGCCAGCATAGAGCGCTAAGCTACCGCGAGAACGAAAAGGGGGAACAATGCCGAAGCAAGACACGCAGCCACAACTTGATAGTAGGAATAATAAACATTGGAGCAAAAGCATTACAGGTTCTTTACACACCCCCACGGGGTTCGTCTCGATTCCTCGCAGGGAACAAAAGAAGAAAAACCCCAAGGAGCCCTGACTACGGGCGCCACCACTGACGCCATCATCAACAGTGGGCCACGAGAGGCCGATGCCAACCCCATCCAGGTCATCGGCAACACCGAGCGGATGCCGCTGCTGCGCTCTGGGCACGGCGAGAGCTCGGAGGCACGTAAGTGTCGTCGCTTGACTCTGGGGACTCGCTAGGCTCAGGAGAGGCGCTGGACTCCCAGGAGTCGTCGCTGCTGCTGGAGGAGCTGTCGGCAGGACTAGGGGCGGGTTCGACGCCTACTGCCGCGTCCTCCTGGCGGCCCCCTCTAGGACGGCACTCCAGGCGGCGGCCTTCCTCCTTGAAGACCTTGAAGAACAGGGTGGAGGCGCCATCATACTCGAAGTGGATGGCGAGGGCCCCTTCCGCGCGGCAAGCGTGGGTGACCTCGCCCCATCCTTAGGTGATGAAGATCTTGCCTTGGGGGACGACCTCGACCTCCGCCCCCATGGCTAGGTTGCAGCACCCGGCGTGCTGCAGCCAAAGCTCGAGTTACCCCCTCAGCGGCATCTCATCGGGGAAGAACCGCGGGAGCTGAATCCATGTGCGCGGGGGCATCGCCGCCCACACGATGAAACCGCGCGAGGAGCCTTCGGCGTGGGTGCGCGGGCCTGCAGCCCGCGCGGCCTCAGCCTAGCCACCACTGCCACGGCCGGCATGGCACAGGGCGCTGCCACCTCCTCCGGGGCCTTGCGCCTGAGCGTACAAAGGAAGCAGGTAGCCGAGAGGAGGTCGCTCGCACCAAGGCCGCGTGACCACTGGCCTGTCGTCGGCGTCGCGGGGGCGGCTCAACCTCTTCTTCGGCGGGAGCGGCCCCTGCTCCTCACGGGGAGTTTTCCCCTTCTCCCCTGCGGAAAACCTCCTAATCAGCGCCATGGGAGCTGCGGCAAGACGGCGAGGCGGAAAGGAAGAAGAGAGAGCGTGCGGTGAGAAGAAGGAGATGAGCAAGGGGGGCTCCGCCCCTCTACTCATTTATAGCCAAGAGGAGGCCAACCGCCGGCCTCCACGATCGTGCATAATGATGGTTTTTCCCTGCGTGCAGTAGGGTCTCGTCAAGTCGAACGATTGTCGAGGTAGCATGGGGAAGCGGAGGTGCCCACGTCCCATCAATCGCCACACATCGACCGAGGCCGCAGGCAGTTAGGGCCCGCGGCGCTCTGACCTTGCCCCTTGGCTTCGCCTCGAAGCCAAGTCCGAGCGCGCCTTGGGCCCGGGGGCTACTGTTGGCGTCCTCGCAACGGGGGTACCCAGACTTGCCTGCCTGCGGCCCACGGTGTGGCTCTGTCAACATCCCGGTACGGCCCAGCTTCAATAGCAGCAGCTCAAGACCCTCGCGAGGCGGACGACACCAAGACCTCCTTGGGGGCGGCCTCACTAGGCTGGCTCCTGAGGAGCGGAGATACCGATGCAAGGTGCACCTCGCGAGGTTCACATGACGTGAGCCATGACGACCAAGGCCAGGCGGGTGCCAGCGGGCGCAGTGTACCAGTTTCCCCTTCTGTGCTAAGGAGGCAAGCCCAGGCGCGGAGTCCCGAGGAATCAGGCAAAGGTTTCCATATCAGTGCAATGAGACCAAGACCGCCAGGACGGCAGGACGGAGGTCATCGTGGAGCCCACCGCAGCATCACCACCAGAGCCTTTGCAGGCGAAGACTACTTTTGTCAGGATAGCTTGTACTAGTTGTTCCCCTTCGAATTTGGCTATTGTGGGATCCCTTCCCGCCTACATTTGGAAGAGGACCAAGGCCACTATAAATAGGACTTAGCCACCACCATAGGGAGGGGATCAATTCCACCCGGACCACATCACCAGCTCAGCGAGCCCAAGAACACCTCACCTCCTGAGGTTGTTCATCCACTGTACTAGTTCATCCTCAGCCCCTTGAGGCAATCCACCACAAAGCTGGAGTAGGGTATTACACCTCAAGGTGGCCCGAACTAGGATAAACTGATGTGTCCCTTGCCCCTTGGGTTCGTCGAGCTAGGCTGTGGGATCATCGAGTAGGAAGATAGGGAAGAGAGAGTTATTCGCACGCACCCCAGAGTTCAAACCTCTCAAGGGTCTGCGGTACCCCGAATCCGACATTTGGCGCGCGAGGTAGGTGTGCGTCGAAACCTCTCCTCCGTCGACTGACTCGCCGCCGCTCCACTGTTTCCATGGCTGATGCTCGCCGAGCCCGTGCTGAGCGTCGAGCCGCTCTCATCACTCGCGTCGCCCAGACGGCGCTCGTCGGCAGGCCTCCCTGTCGTTCTCCATCACCCGCCACCAACGCCGCCACTGGCCCGGCGGGGCAAGAGCAGCAAGCTTCGTCGCTGCACCCTTCTGTGCGCCGCGACGGACGCACCACCACCCTATCGCTGACTCCGGCCAGCTTGTCGTCCCATGCTAGTCACGGTCCGGCAAACGCGCAGGCTGCATTGCTCATGGTGCGTGAGCTCCTGCGCTACCGCCCAGTCGACGACCTCTACGAAGACTGGCTGGACCGCATCGCCGAGCTTGTCAGCACCCTGGGGGCTATCCTGCACCGTCCCTCTCGTTGCCTCAATGTAGCCCATGGACCGCCTCCACCACCTCCCTGTTAAGACGTCGTCCTCGGACCAAGGCGCGCGGCCCCATGGCGCGACCCACCGCGCAGAGCGCCCGCACGCGAAGAAGAAAGCTTCCAGAAGTCCAGCGGCCGCGGGAAGGTGCTCCAGCGCTCCCTCCGCCGCCGTGTCAAGACCGCGCGCCCCCTGCAGTGGTGGCGCGCGAGTGCCAAGACCAAGGCCAGGCGGGCGCCAGCGGGTGCAGTGTACCAGTTTCCTCTTCGGTGCTAAGGAGGCAAGCGCAGGCGCGGAGTCCCGAGGAATCAGGCAAAGGTTTCCATATCAGTGCAACGAGACCAAGACCGCCAGGACGGCAGGACGGAGGTCATCGCGGAGCCCACCGGAGTGTCACCACGAGAGCCTTTGCAGGCGAAGACTACTTTTTCAGGATAGCTTGTACTAGTTGTTCCCCTTCAAATTTGGCCGTTGTGGGATCCCTTCCCGCCTACATTTGGGAAGAGGACCAAGGCCACTATAAATAGGACTTAGCCACCACCATAGGGAGGGGATCAATTCCACCCGAACCACATCACCAGCTCATCGAGCCCAAGAACACCTCACCTCCTGAGGCTGTTCATCCTCTGTACTAGTTCATCCTCAGCCCCTCGAGGCAATCCACCACAAAGCTGGAGTAGGTTATTACACCTCAAGGTGGCCCGAACCAGGATAAACTGATGTGTCCCTTGCCCCTTGGGTTTGTCGAGCTAGGCCGTGGGATCATCGAGTAGGCAGATATGGAGGAGAGAGTTATTCGCACGCACCCTAGAGTTTGAACCTCTCAAGGGTCTGCGGAACCCCGAATCTGACATCGCCTCTCCCTCTTCTCCATTGCAAAACAACCCCCTTGAGGCAAAAGTCAAGCGGAGGTGGTGGGCGTACAGGTCGAAGGTCGAGCATCCAGAGGATAACGGATCGATCGTGTACGGTGTGCCGTTCGTGAGGGTGCAGAGCCAGCTGGAGCCACAGGAGTATTCGTTTTGCCATCACAAGAGGAGGTCGGATGGCGCGACATCGCTTCCCCGCCGTTCTCCACGGTTCCGTCGACGCTTGCCTCGTTTCAACGGTGGCGGTAGGGTTTAAGGTAAGCTTCGCACTAACCTAATCTTCCATCTTCTCATGCTTACAGTCAGTGTGACGGCTAATGAAAATCATGCTTACAATCAGTCTTCGAGTACTACGCCAATCACCCTAAAATAGCTATGGACCAAAAACAAAGTTGTGACACTATGTAGAAATAAAGAAAAATAGATTGGTGCTTCTTTCAAAAAAGAATACTCCCTAGAAAAGTGCCAATATAAGCTACTAGTATTTGGTTAGAGGATTTGCTGCCGAGAAAGATTCGTCCACAGAGAGTGCCACACATCCCACTGGTGGTGGTGGATGGCAATGCTTAGATGGAGCATGGTTGGTGTCGGTAATTTTTTACTTGGCACACCTCGCACTCTGCATATATTTTCGGTTCCATCCGTACATTTGTGCAGTTCCACCAAAATGCAGCTGAATAACCCTATTTACACAGATAATGAAAAAGCATGATACATTATAGTGGCACTAGTTGATGAAACATACACTAATAAATAGAAGGAAATATTTCCATAGTATCATAGTATGCCATGCTGCAAGGGCGAGATGCGCCCTGCGATGCCTCATATGATAGGCCTCATACTGGAAATCGACCCAATTCTCCCCGATACACCATCTGTCAGTGATGAACATCAGTGTATAGCGGTAGTACAAGGAGGGGCCTTGAGGCATTCCAATCTATATTTTTGTGCGTATCCACTAAAATTAAGCACCCCCGTTTGCACAAACACTTAAACATTAACAATGGGACTAATTGATGAAACATATACTAACAAAGAGAAGCACTTTCTTTATCTACATTGGAAATGAAATGATAGAGAGGACACTCGCTCTATTTTAACTGTATTATTACTTCATTTAATCAGTGGCACTAGGGTCGAGCAGGTCGCAAGCGAGGTGTATCATGCGTCGCAAGGATGGAGGCCTGGGGTGCTTACACTGGGATGCTGAAGCTGGCTCTTTCAGTCCCTATCTCCCCCCTTGATGTTTCTGTGGTAGCATTTGGGTTGTAATCCAAACTTGGTCGAGCTGGTGCTGCGTCCCCCTACCTGCCTAGCTTATGTGGCAAATTTGTCTCCTGCTATAACTCAGTTCGTTCTAGTAGTAGTTGCATAACTGCCCATTTACACTGAGATGTTGTCGAATAATAGTTCTCTATGGTTGGGTTTCTTTAATGAAATCGGAGGAAACCCCCTCTTTCGATATATATAAAAAATCAGTGGCATGAGCGGTGCCAAAATATTGCCTCAAATTAATAATGCCACTAGATTAAGGTGCAAAATAATAACATTACTGATTTATCATGGCAGTGCTAAAACAGTAGCACAATAGCAGACTCAACATGCAGGATCTTTGGCAAACGGTCGGACCAAAAAGGAACATACCTCGTGATGGGAACCATACTGCAGTCAACGCCATCGTAGAAGGGATGACACCAGTCACCAACATGCATGATTCAATTCATGGGACCTTTTTGTGCAGTTCACCCAAAATGAAGCAATCTCCCATTGAACTAGCAGCTTCTTCTTCATTAGTTGCAATAAAATTGAGCAACATCAAGGTTGGTTGTGAAGCTCATGGAATGTTCAACTATAATTTGGATATCATTTGTGTCGTTCAACTAAGATCAAGCATGAAATGTATATCTCTGTTTGCACAAAAAGGTGGAAAGGAGGGTGACTAACAAGTACGAAACATACATCAAATGAAAAGAAGCATGTTCCTTATCTGAATGGCGATCCTACAAGGACAGTAGCAATTTCTAAAGCAGCGGCATTACTAGATATTAGTGTGGGCATTAGGATTGACTATGACAACCGTCAAATAGGACATTACTTTAATGGTGCCATTGCTTCATTTTACTAGCAACATTAATTAATAGCTGCTAAAAAGTTGGTATTTGGGCACGGGAGAGTAGGCGGACTAGGACAGTTGCATTTCTAATGAAAAGAAGCAACTTATCTTAATGGGAAATTTAGCAGGGCATCAAAAACAGTGCCATTGATTCATATTACTGGAGGCATTACACTGAAAACAACATTGGTTTAACGTGTCCTTACTTCTAACAGTGCGACTGCTACATTTTACCAGTGGCATTACATAAGAGGGGCTCGGGGCAACAAACATCAGAATAGGATATCTGGGTTGGTCCCATTTTTGTTTGGTATAGCCACCTTATACTGTGTGAGGCTAGCAAATCTAGTGCTGGACATACTCTATTAACTTGTCCCCCAGTCCCCACTTTCTTTCCTTTTTCAACCAATAGATCGGTTTATATTGAGTTTGTACTACGTTTCCCTTTATTTCCCTATTAGACCAAGAGACCAGTTGGATAGCCAGTCTCTGCTACTTTTCGCCCCCATTATTTCCTCTTTCGACCAAGTCCTAGATTCAGGTAACAAATCTTCCCTCACCCCCACCCCCTTTCTTCCCTGTTCGAACCAATTAGTACTAGATTCGACTGCATGAACTAGTTTTACCTCTTAACAGTAAAAATTTAGGTGGCTTTCGAACAGCCGATCGATCCTATCTACGAGGGGGCCTGAGAAATAGTAAAAGATAGAAATGCAGCAACGTCAGGAACTGGGGAAGTAGAGCAAGGCTGGTTTCGAAGGAAGTTATACCTGAGGGCCGCCGGGATGTCGCTAGGTGGGCGGCGGGAGGCCGGATCTGCCCATACTACGGCAGCGAGGAAGAAGGGGTCGGAGGCCCTCCCTAGCCAGCGCTGCGTGGGAGAGAACGGCAAGGCACGCTGATTGGGATGCGCCGACAGTGGGTAAGAGTCGTCACCAAGGACGACCGCGTGAACATTGCACCTTCTCACCTTCCCTGGCGGAGAGGATCCGGCTGGATCTGTGACCAGTGGTGAGCAGAGAGTGTGTGGCCACCATTGTCGTGTTTAGATCTGGAGAGGACGAGACAGTGTGAAGAGAGCAACACTAGCAAGCAAGCATGGAGGCTCCTGCCTATATAGTGGAGTAGTTTTCTTTTATCTACCGGAGTCGGCTTGACCTCGTCAATGACTGTTGAGAAGTCTTCATGCACGTGCCTCGGAGGCGCAGCTGTCCTCATTTTGATCTGAAGCACCGGATTAACATATAACATGAAAAATTGTCACATGACAAGAAACCATAACCTCACTGCCCCAAGGAGACAACATGAATCCCGACGAACAAACTAGACGAGGATCAAAGCTCAAACCAAAGATAAACTCGTAGAAAAGGGGTCCATCGATAGATGTCCTAATTAACATAGCCGGCTTGACCTAGATGGCAGCCAAGTAGTCTTCGTGCATGTGCCCCCAATGACCAGCGCCTTGGAGGAACTCAGTTGTCGTTGTTTAACCCTCGCAGTGATCTGAAGCACATGACACCTAATATTGCGAGATGACAAGAACCTTTTTTAGATTTCTCATCAGAACTACAGCCATGTACAACATAGCCTGCACGATATGTAGATGATAGCCAATCTAGCCGTCTGCTGGATTCTGGTCACATGCATGGACGAACTGATCTTCCGTGTCATGCAGGGATCGTCCAGGCACCGACGTCTGTACAACACTGCTCCATTACTATCGTTCTTCTCCCTCTCCTATTAACTCAGCTGACTTGCGGGACCGGGGAGTATGTCTATGGTCGGTTCTCAATTGCGGTCCCACATGTGTGTGCAAACGCAATATGACGCGCGTTCCATTCGAAGAGCAGCGTGCCAGACCGACCGACCGTCTGGGGTGCGACGCGAACGCGATGGGCGTGTTGTATACATATGTGCCACCGTTTTCTTGAGGCTTTGCTCCATCGCGCAATCCATGGATACAAAATTATATTTAAAAGTCGAGAGTGGGGCTTTTCCCGCACGGTAGGCGGGGCAGTTCCGCCTAGTCGGTTCGACAGAGAGGCGAGAAGATGAGGGAGTAGGCATCTGCAAACATAGGGTTGTGTGATTTGATGGCGAGTTATTGCTGGACAGGTGGGCCCCTGTGATTTGACTTGCCATTATCATTTTAACCGCGGCGCTACGACCGGCGTGAGTCTCCCGATCCCTGATCACCTCCATGGTATACAGGTGCCAAGTACTGTACTCCTTACTCCTTTTTGCAAATGCAATAAATACTACTCCCTCTCTCTCAGTCCACAAGGCATGCGCGTACCTCTAGGTCGTCAATTTGACCAACCTAATACTCCATCCTTTCCGGTTTATAGGGCTTATCTCAAAATTTTAGTTTTCCCATTTTATAAGTCACAATTAGGTTGTTCCCCATCACATTTTTAGATTTCAAGGTGCAATAAATCATTGCATGCAAGTATTAAGAGAAAATTGACCAATGCATGTACTTTATGCATGCATGCATTGCAATTAATGCATTGGTAAACACACATTTTTGAACAAAACAAGCGCATTAATTGAGTGGTTTTGCAAACTACAAAAATTGTTTCACCACTCACCATCTACCTTGGTTGGTGAGATTTTGGAATTGAGCCCTATAAACCAGAAAGGAGGTAGTAGAAGTCATATATTAAAAAAAATACATTATAAACTTCAGATGTTCTATTTTCAAACGGTATAATTTTTGTGTTATATAGTTTATATTACGGTGATAAAATTGACAACCTAGGTATACGCGCAGGACTTGTAAACTGAAATGGAGGAAGCACGATGAAAGAGATAGAGAGAAGTAAAAAAAATACTCTTATAGCCAACCTTACAACTAACCTTGTTGTATGAGTGACTAAGTGATGACTATGTATGACATGCCAACATCAGATAGCCTAACGCACCTGGACGGAGGAAGTAGTTTCATGCATGCAAAATAGGCAAAAAATGCTCATTATAGCCGTCTGAAATCTCCAAGGGTGCGACCGCGCGAGCGAGGCGACTGTCGTGGTAGGCGCGACCATGATACGGGCTGCTGACAGCCCTTTCATCTGAGATCGAACGGTCGCTTGCTAAGTTGCTGAAAATTTGCAGAATAATCCTCCAGGATAGGATATTCACCCATAGGTCTAGAATCATGCCATGCAACCATTCGATCTCAAATCCAAGGGCTCTTGGAAGCCCGTATCATGGGAGCATGGAAAGCTTTGTATCACCTGTAATTTTCCCGACGCTTGACGTGCGAACACGCAGATGCATGAAGCCATTTAATTGGGCGTCTAGTAGACATGACATCTAATTGGGCCCCCATAGTATTGTGCATGAATCCATTTATCCACCGGGCAAGCCACTACCCTGCCGTTCGCATGCCCCACTCAGCATTTTTACAATCAGAAAACCGCTAGCAGTTCGCTCCTACTCATCCCCGTCCGTCCTTTAACATTACGGCAGTTCGCTCCTAGTCGTCCCATCCTTTCACATTACAGCAGTTCCACTAATCCTAACCCTCCTCCCAAATCGATGGCTTCCCTAATCTCCATGATCGGCGGTGAGTACAAGGTTAGAACCATCACCGGCGATGAGTTCGACGTCATCTACAACCGTTCTTCCGCGATGGTGAAAGGATGCCTTGCTCGCTTCAGACGCATGTTCGAAAAGTTAAAGGGTGATGAGTGGGTCGCTGGGCTAGATGTTGAGTACACCATAGTCCTAGGAAAAGAGAAGAATCTAAAGGAGGAAGAGAAGAAGAAGCCCGTCGTGATCTAGGTTTGCGTGCATAACTTGTGCTTGGTCTACCACATATGCCATGCCGATGTTGAGTGTGAGGATTTTAAGAACTTCCTCAGGGGCGGCAAAGTCAAATTTGTTTCTGTAGACTTTGCGAACGACAAAGAAGTCCTGGGTTGGATAGGCCTCATTGTAGGCCAGCCCTTCGACCTCCAGAGGAATGTGCTGGTGTCTTCCCGTCAGCCTTCAATGCTGACCCTGGTAGCAGCCATGGTTGATCCTTCGTACGGTAAACTGATGAAACCTCCGCCCAAGTTTCATCTTGCATGGTAGTGGAATGTACTAGATAGAGACCACATCAATTACGCTGCAATGGATGCCAACCTTTGTTTCAATATCTACAAGGGTTGGATGAAGAGCGAGAGCCAAGTGTGCGGTTCAAACAAAGAAGTATCGGCCAAGAGGAAGAGGGACAAGGATGAAGTCGAGCACGTCGACGAGGAGTTCGAGTAAGGTGGCAGTGTCGTTGCTCATGGTGGTTGTAATGCAGTGTCTACCGGATTAGTTGCTTAGTTTAATTTCAGAGTGCTTAGTTTTATTTGAGGGGTGTGTTGTGCTGAGCCCCCAACAGAACTATGTTATGTTCCTTCTTGTTACTTTAACTCTTTAGTACGTACATACTAGTATTTGTTGTAGTTCATCTTGTAGTTGGTAGTACTACCACTCCTTTTTTCACATTATATACGTACAATATATATGGCCAACATCATATAGCCAGCAGTTTAGTTGTCAAAGAATTTTAGGGTGCTTAGTTTTATTTGAGGGGTGTGTTGTGCTGGACACCATTATTGTGACTCAAATCTCTTTTGCCATGTTATAATGACATAAATACCTATGGACCAACATGCCAGCTCTCCCTCTATCTCACTACAGTACAATAAAGTATGGGGCCTACTTGATCCCAACAGTGTTCTTATTTTCCTATAAAATTATTGGGATAATTAGATTTATGCCCCTAGTTGTGTCCCACTCATCTGTTTTACCCCTAATTCCCAAAAGTCACCGGTTCTATCCAAGTCACTTTGCTCCCCTTATGCTTTTGCCCTTTGACCGTTTGACCGTCAGTTTGAAAACTTCATAACTAATTCATACTGAATCAGAAAAATTAAAATAAGATACCAAAATGTTCAGAAAAACATCACCTATATGTCAATGTCATTTGCATTCATGAAAAAAGTGTTGGAAAGTGCACACCCGAGTTTTAGCTCTTTTGATACCACCATGAATAGTGAACTCTAAAAAAATCAAAAAAAATATGGTGGCGAAGAACAACAAATGTTCTAAGTGCTTACCAAGTTTCATTAGGGAACGACATTCGTGGAAGTCGTGGCAAAAAAATAATCTATTTTGGAGTGTTGATTGTTTTTTTTGCCGCGGCACCCACGAATGTTATTCCCTGATGAAACTTGGCTGGCACTTAAAACAATTGTCATTCTTTGCCACCAATTTTTTTAATTTTTTTGAACTTTTTTTATTTTACTATTCATGGTGGTAGCATAAGAGCTAATACTCGGATGGGCACTTTCCAACACTTTTTTCATGAATGCAAATGACATTGACATATAGGTGATGTTTTTCTAAACATTTTGGTATCTTATTTGCATTTTTCTGATTTAGTATGAATTAGTTATGAAGTTTTCAAACTGATGCTCAAACGGTCAAAGGGCAAAAGCATAATTGGAGCAAAGTGACTTGGACAGAACCAATGACTTTTGGGAATTAGGGGTAAAACAAACGAGTGTGACACAACTAGGGGCATAAATCTAATTATCCCAAAATTATTCCCTTGGTTACTCCTAACAAGCGGGGCCACACTAATCATTGTGAGATAGAGATAATCGACATGCGAGTCTAGGCTTATTTTTGTCATATAACATGGTCAAAGGGTTTGACGTGAAAATAACAATGTCTAATGGCATTTTTGAGCAAACATCTTACAGAACGATGGCATTTTTTAGATATCTAATTGCATTTTTGAGCAAGCATCTCACGGATCGATGGCATTTTTTAGTAGTTCTAACTTCTAATGGCAAAACTGAGTAGTGAGACACAACTAGTGGCATAAATAATAAAAACCCAAGAATTAAATAGGTATGCTAATTTCTTTAATAGAATTTAGCACCCCATCTAAGCACGTACTAGCTTTTTTAATAGTACTATATGCATAATTTGGTGACGAGCGCTCTCTATATGTACCACATTTTTTCTTTAATTTCATCTTGTTAGTTTTGCTCCATGGCGCAATCCATCAATACTAATACTATACAAAAGTATAGATTTAAAAGGCTAGAGGGCGGGGCAGTCTCGCTTGGTTGGTTTCACGAGAGGCAAGGGCCTTTGTGATTTGATGGCCCATTACTGCTGGAAGGCGGGGCCTTGTGATTTGACTACTCGTATAAATGTTGCCGGCAACCTGAGGAGGAGCAAAGAACGGTGCGGTATACTCAAGTATTCCGCTGGAGTACTAGTACGACGGAGGAGCGCGAAACACGGCAGCCCAGTGCGATATGGCGATAAAAATGATCTAATTTGCTAGTCATCGATCCCACGGCGCCGCTCATCATTAGCATTGTTCTATTCATGCCTCGCACAGAACGTGACACGTGCGGCAAAACACCCGAAACAAAAGAAGAAACACAGGAGAAAAAGAAGAAGGAAGATTATCCCCCCCCCCCCAAAAAAAGAAGGAAGACGCACACACAAGTGTGGGGCGGTGCTCTCTACTACATGAAGGGTTGCTAGCCGTGGAGTCATAACTGCTTCTTCATCCCCTCCCCGACCTCCATCTCCTCGCACATCTCCTCCGCCATCTTCTTCATTATGTCAATGACACGATTTCCCGATGCGAGCCTTCATCATCTGTTCCACGGCCGCATTACGTACCTTGACAGTAGCCGGGTGCTCAATGCGGAGCTTCACCAACTCCTCCTTCTGTTCCATGATGAGGGCCTGCAGCATCATCATCGAGGAACTACTCTTCTCATGCAGCTTCTTCTAGCCGGCGTTCTCCTCCTTCAGCAGGTCGAGGTCGTGGCGGAGCTTCACCTTGTCCTCCTGAAGTTGCAGGATTTCGCCGGTCGCCTTCTTATCCGAGGCAATGCTCTTCTTCAGCAGCATCACCAAGCCGGCGGTCAACTCCCCCTGCTCATTGAGCTCGGCGGGCATGTCGTCGAGGCTCTCCTTCAGTAGCTCCACCAAGTCGTCGATGAACTCCTCCTGCTTATTGATCTGATCGGGCATGTCGTCGAGGGATAACGACTCCTGCGCCGCCAGCTCGGCATGTTCGCCTCCGCGACTAGGGTGCTCCTGGGAGCCCTCGCCTGCCCGTGAGAGATCTTTCGAGGTCTCTACCAGGCGGCGAGCCCTCTCTTTTTTTCCACGGCCTTGGTTGCCGCTCCCTTGTTACGAGTAGTTCTTGACCTAGGGCTCTGCACACCGGCCATGGCAAGGACGGACGAATAAGAAAGACTCATGAGTAGGAAGAGGTAGAGTGATTTTTGGCTAGGTACTAGTTCCCCTTTTTATAACCTAGTACTAGCACTAGTACTAAAACCTGCATAGTGGGAACACGTTCAGGATTGATACGTACTAGGTGTGAGCAGGTTTGCACTTAATTATACTATACTTTGGAATGTGATGGGAACAAGCTAAAGATTAATGGATGGTTTTGGTTTCGAGGCCTGAAACGGCTCCCGACGAGTTTCCTGGAACACAAATTTGAAGTACTACTGCTCAAATGCGGTCGCACAAGTCAGTGTTGTAACTGGTCGTACATGTCAGACCAAGCCGATGTGTGTCGCTGGTCCGAGCGACCATCTATTGGTGCGACCAACCGTAAGTATTACGCAATGGAGACTTTTGGGTTGTGGCTTCGGGTGATTGTCACGACCAAGCATTCAAAAACTAGTGATAGATCAATTGCCATCTTTTTCCAAATGACCAAGTATTTTCATAGGAATACAATACATATAGATGGAGTGATTGTCATGGTTGCAAATCGCCATGGCGCCGCAAGTTTATTGCAGCAGCAACCGAGTAGGTCTGCATCACTGGCCGGGAAGGAGGGCAACTCACCTCGCCTATGATGCATGTCCGGCGGCACCGCCCCAGCTGGTCCCGCGATTTGTCTTCTCCTACCGCCCATTTGAACAGTTGCATCGGCTGCTCATGCCATTCCGCAAGCATGCGCGTTCTTTCCTCCGCAGTTCACTCCGTGAATATGATCTCTGCCATTAGCCCAAGCTCGAAATCAACGCGACGCTGCCAGATGCTGACATCCCTAAGCATCTCTCCCCTGAGATCGACTTGCGCCACTGCCTAGTGCTGCGCCGGGCGCAGCTCCTTTGAACTTCTCTCCAATCGATGCGACGCTTCCTCGATCCAATTTGTCCTTGCTTCCCACCACCTGAAATGCAGCCCTGGCATGTCCTCCAGCGCCACCGATCTGTGATTCCAGAGCAATGGATCCCCTCTAAAACACATGTGGGTTTTGCTCAAAGGCGGCAGTGCTGCGGGCCACAGCGAGAGGGCAGCCAGCGGGATCCTGGGAACTAAGGGATTATCCATGGCGGGATCCGGTGGGCGAGGCGGGGAGGCGAGCCTAGGCACTGGGAGAGCCCTACGAGGCTAAGATAAATATAGTACTACTCCACTCCATCCATATTTAAATACAAAGGCCACCAACAGTAGCCCAGGAAAAAAATTGATCATGTTGCCTGCGTCCTGGTTTATTGGCCCCCATTTTTTGTGCAAGTTTTTTACCATATGGGTATGTTCAAATGCGTTCGATGATATTACTTTTTATGACATGCATAAATATTATGTTACTTAAAAATATGGTCAAAAATTGGCACAAAATACGAAGGAGACCCATGGAAGTAGCAACCCATGATTTAACTACTCGCATGCACGCAGTGGAGTAGTAATGTCTTTCTCAACTAGTTCCTCCCTCACGTCCACTCAATTTGCATGTGCTGTATTAATTGACCATCAATGAAGTGAAAGACTTTACACGCGTCAAATTATCACATGGGGTGGATCTTTGTACAAAAATGTGTCCCACCGTGTACCCGCGTGTGCGTGCGAGGGAATGAGTGTGTGCGTGCACATCTTCGCTTCGTGCATGTACTGCCAGTGTGAGTGAGAGAGGACGAGTACATTCTTCTGGAACCAGCAGCACGTCACTGTGATCAATCCACACAAGGAGGTCGCGACAGCGCCTCCACATGTGCCACGTGGCTTCATGAACTGAAAAAGGGAGAGACACTGTGTAGCGTGCCATTGGAATTCTAATTTACGTGTTTTGCACATACTGGAAGTAATATTAAGGTACACGTGCATTGCACGCATCAGATTTGGCAACCAAATTATGAATAAATACCACACTATAGCATGTAAGCTTTGAGTCATATATGCATGATGTAGACGTCTGTTTAATTCTTATAGTTCATCTCATTCAAAATCAATTAGTTTTTATAAAAAAGTTAATCTATTTTATGATTCATGGAATTGTGCGTTGTAAAGCATAAAGTAAAAACAAATAATGGCAATTCAACTAGAAAAAAAGTTTAGGCAGTTATGATATGGAAGATTCTAGAACAAAGGAGAAATACTTGTGTTTTGAGGTTTGTGCATTATGCTTAAGTTTAACCATGGAGTCTTCTAGATTGTACATGTGGCAGAATCTAGTGGGGGCTGGAAGATGGTGCGAGGGGCCAAGTGGAGGGAGACTATGAAGGATTGCACAACTGCGAGATCAATATTTAAAGAGAAGGGGCGAGAACGTGCGTGGTTGCGCGCAGTGGCGTAGCCATGAAAAATAAATGAGCTAGGGGGCCAAGCATTGCTTATCCTTTACGAGGAGGGCCAATTCATCAACTTAAACCATTTTACCAGCAATCGATCTACTGATCACATTCATATTATCCTCAATATATAGTGATTAGGGGGGCCAGGGCCCTTGCTGCCCCTTGTCTTTGCCACTGTGCGCACGTCTGAGAGATGAAGCGGAAGGCATGGATGATGAGAGGGGGACGTTGGATATATAATTAATGTGGGCGTATTAGCTATGTAATCCTATATAGAGAGGTATAGATTGATCGATCTGTACATGGGAAAGAGGGTGAGACCTGACTAGATATATATATCGATCGGTTTGTGTCGAAAACTGGTAAAAACCTAGCTATACACACACACACACATAGAGGTACATCGATCGTTGTGCATGCACGTGAGAGACAAAGAATGCCCGAAATGATGAAGAGGGGGAGGTGTGTGTGTGCATGCATGGGAGACCGACCTGAAGAAAAGATTGCATGTGTGCGATGGATAATGCCGAGTGGTAGTGTGTTTGCATGCATGCACGAGAGAAAGTTAGTGGTACAATTATAAAGAGAAGACGGTTGTGTGGGTGTAAAAGACTAGGTGAGGTCATAATCAATGTAAAGTTGAATTCAAATATTTGAATAAGAGATCATGATGTTTGAAACCCATGCATGCATGAATATAACTGAGATATGCGCGGTGTGGTTTGGAAACGACCATGATATACTGTATACACATTGAACAAGGTCGGACTGATTTGAATTTGAGGTACCGATGGCAGACATCATTTGGCCACATTGCATCCGTGCATGGACACACTATTCTAATTGGAGATGATGGGTGGCTTTCGCATCACATATCTATATCTATACTCCTATATAGTGTGCGAATAACTTTGAAAGATGGTCGTTGGATGAAGCCAATCCGACGATGCAGAGATGGCAAATCCGAGCACTACTGGCCGTTGGATATTATCTACATTCCACCAGATTTTGCCACATGTACAATCTAGAAGACTCCATGGTTGAACTTAAGCATAATGCACAAACCTCAAAATACAAGCATGTCTCCTTTGTTCTAGAATCTTCAGTATCATAAATGCCCAAAACAATTCTACATGAATTGCCATTATTTGTTTTTACTTTATGCTTTACAACGCACAATTCCATGAATCTTAAAACAAATTAGCTTTTTTATAAAAACTAAATGACTTTGAATTAGATGAACTATAAGAATCGTACGAACATCTACATCATGCATATATGACTCAAAGCTTACATGCTATAATGTGGTATTTACTCATAATTTGGTTGCCAAATCCCATGCGTGCAATGCACGTGTACCTTACTAGTCTAAATGGTGTTTGTGTGTGTGTTGTGCGTGTTAAACACATTGTACATAGTATCATACATGGTTTAGATTCCCAACATCTAGCTAGAGCATACATGTACTATGGTTTGAATTCAACATAAAATGGATACATATATTTGAATTTGAGATCGTATGTACATGTAGTTCGTATTTATATAGGAATTTACTACTCCTATATTCATGTCATGTGTTGTGAAGATAATATTTAGATGGTTGTATAACTAACCCGAGTACAATCTCGTTCAAACAGAGAAAATGTACTCAAATTTAGTCCATATGCTAGACAACACGAATTTTTTTTTATTGTTGAGGGAAGTGCAAATTGATTTGGTAATGTGCACGTTATGTTTGTTGTCCCGATTTTTTTAGTTTTGTTGTTGTTGTATTTGAATGCATTTCTAGTAATATAGTAAAACGGGGCAAGGCTCTCTCTAGTAATGAGGTGCGAATTGTCTTTTTTTACATGTTAAGCTTGTTCTCCCGAAATTTCAAGCCGCGCCTTGTTATGCCGAACTTTCAAGCTAGCATCTCTGTCTATCGTGCTGCAAAACTCCCGCCTCTTCAACCCGTGCCTTGTTACCCCGAAATATTTAAGATATATCTTTGTCTCGTTGTGCTCCGAAAACTCCCTCCATCTCAACCCACACCTTGCTATCCCAAAATTACAACGCGCGCGAAAACTCCCACCTCCTGCGAAATCCCGACACGCGAAATGCCCGTGATACCCCTGAACCGAAAGAACTGTGTAGCTCAAATCGGTGTGGGTAGTTTCTTAACTAACCCCACTTTCGGACAAGTGCGCCCCTAAGCCATGGTCCCCCCTCCCATCCCATCCGCCCACCCATTCGTACACCGAGGCCACGAAAACCTGTGAAGCCCCACACCCTCCTCCGTCCGCCACCTAGTCGAAGCCTCTGCCCTGATGACATTGTCCACAGCAACACCTCGACATCCCTCATCCACCGCACTCGATGAGGATCCGTCGTCGATCTCGTCATCCCGCTGGTTCAGTCACCCGTCCTCCACCTCCAAGGAGCTGCCCCGATGTTCGCCTCGTCTTTCGCACCACCTCCATTCCCACACCGCCGCCTTCACCTGCACCACCGGAAGAGCAGCATCATCACCGATTCCTCGGATGAAGCTGAGGCCTAATTGGCGCCACCAAAGAGGTTCTACACTAATTGCTGCATTTTCTTCTTGATTTGATCTCATGGTGCTGCCGGCGCTCGGTCCCGAGCCGACATGGCGCGGCTCCATCCACGACGGCGTCGCCGGCCACTTCCTCCACGGCGTCGGTCCCTCGGCGGCGACGTCCACATCAGTGGGAGTTGCTGCTGATTTGGCTCTCGCTCACGCTGCTGCTCTGCTCTTGCTCTCGGTCTCCTGCCTGGTCTGCCCTTGCTCTTGCTCTTGCTCGCGTTGCTACTCTCGCTCTTGTTCTTGCTTGCGTTGCTGCTCTCACTCTTGCTCTTGCTTGCACTGCTGCTCTACTCTTGTGCGCGCTGCTGTTGCACGAGCAGCAGATCCTGCTCTCCCTCGAGCCCCTACAGCTGCTACCCGAGATGCTGCCACACGACCAGCTGCCCCAGCTCTCGCACGCATTGCTGCTCCGGGCGCAGCTGCTGCTGATACGTCTCCAATGTATCTATAGTTTTTTTATTGTTCCATGCTATTATATTATCCATCTAGGATGTTTTATATGCATTTATATGCTATTTTATATGATTTTTGGGACTAATCTGTTAACCTAGAGCCCAGTGCCAGTTTCTTTTTTCCCCTTGTTTTTGAGTATTGCAGAAAAGGAATACCAAGTCCAATTGACCTGAATATTCACGGAGATTGTTTTTGGACCAGAAGAAGCCCACGGAATATCGGAGATGGACCAGAAGAGTCCCGAGGCCACCACGAGGGTGGGGGCGCGCCCCTACCTCGTGGCCGCCTCGTAGACCCCCCTGACTTGTTCCCGATGCCAACACCTCTTATATATCCCCAAACTTCCAGAACATAACCTAGATCGGGAGTTCCGCCGCCGCAAGCCTCTGTAGCCACTAAAAACCAATCGGGACCCTGTTCTGGCACCCTGCCAGAGGGGGGATCCCTCACCAGTGACCATCTTCATCATCCCGGCGCTCTCCATGACGAGGAGGGAGTAGTTCACCCTCGGGGCTGAGGGTATGTACCAGTAGCTACGTGTTTGATCTCTCTCTCTCTCTCTCTCTCGTGTTCTTGATTCGGCACGATCTTGATGTATCGCGAGCTTTGCTATTATAGTTGGATCTTATGATGTTTCTCCCCCTCTATCTCTTGTAATGGATTGAGTTTTGCCTTTGAAGTTATCTTATCGGATTGAGTCTTTCAGGATTTGAGAACACTGATGTATGTCTTGCATGTGCTTATCTCTGGTGACAATGGCATATTCACGTGATCTACTTGATGTATGTTTTGGTGATCAACTTGCGTGTTCAGTGACCTTGTGAACTTATGCATAGGGGTTGGCACACGTTTTCGTCTTGACTCTCCGGTAGAAACTTTGGGGCACTCTTTGAAGTTCTTTGTGTTGGTTGAATAGATGAATCTGAGATTGTGTGATGCATACCATATAATCATACCCACGGATACTTGAGGTGACATTGGAGTATCTAGGTGACATTAGGGTTTTGGTTGATTTGTGTCTTAAGGTGTTATTCTAGTACGAACTCTAGGATAGATCAAACGGAAAGAATAGCTTCGTGTTATTTTACTACGGACTCTTGAATAGATCAATCAGAAAGGATAACTTTGAGGTGGTTTCGTACCCTACAATAATCTCTTCGTTTGTTCTCTGCTATTAGTGACTTTGGAGTGACTCTTTGTTGCATGTTGAGGGATAGTTATATGATCCAATTATGTTATTATTGTTGAGAGAACTTGCACTAGTGAAAGTATGAACCCTAGGCCTTGTTTCAACGCATTGCAATACCGTTTATGCTCAGCTTTTTTGCTTGCTACCTTGCTGTTTTTATATTTTCAGATTACAAAAACCTATATCTACCATCCATATTGCACTTGTATCACCATCTCTTCGCCGAACTAGTGCACCTATACAGTTTACCATTGTATTGGGTGTGTTGGGGACACAAGAGACTCTTTGTTATTTGGTTGCAGGGTTGCTTGAGAGAGACTATCTTCATCCTATGCCTCCCACGGATTGATAAACCTTAGGTCATCCACTTGAGGGAAATTTGCTACTGTCCTACAAACCTCTGCACTTGGAGGCCCAACAATGTCTACAAGAAGAAGGTTGTGTAGTAGACATCAAGCTCTTTTCTGGCGCCGTTGCCGGGGAGGTGAGTGCTTGAAGGTATATCTTTAGATCTTGCAATTGAATCTTTTAGTTTCTTGTTTTATCACTAGTTTAGTTTATAAAAGAAAACTACAAAAAAATGGAGTTGAGGGTGCCTCATATGCCTCATCTTTTTTATATCTTTCGTGAAAATAAGGATTCCTATAATTGTGCCAAAATGCTAGAAGAAGAATGTATTAAAATGTTTGGCACTAAATCTTTGAATGATTACATAGAGTTTGCAAGTACACACCAAATAGGGAAGTAGATTTTGCAAGAGGCATAAGTATTTAGAAACCAAATGGTTGCAAGAAAGGCTAGATGTTTGTGCTGAAAATTTAAATTTTCTTAGTCATCCTTGTGAACTTTGCAATGAACGTGGTCATTTAAATATCCAATGCAAATTGTTTCATGATCGTATCGTGTCCAAAAATTGTGATGACTTGATTTCCCTTGCGCATCATAATGAACTTAGTTTGCTTGTGGGTTATGAAGAAATGAAACGTATAACTAAGGATATGCCAGAATTTGTCCGTGATAAAGTTCCTGATTTTGATCTAGAGGAAATTTATATGTATTGTGAGGTGAATTGCATTGAAAATACTTATATTGCCAATTACATAAAGACAAGAAAACAAATAGAAGATGAAGAGAATACTAATGAAAGGGAAGAGATTTCCCGATATCCTCCTATTCTTTCTTATGATGAATCAGGTAACGAGGAGGAGCCTTCTATTCAACCAATCTCATTAATAAGGAGCTCCAAAAGGAGGATTAAACCCACACATGATGTGAAGAGAAACAGAAAATACAGAGAAGCAAAGGTAAAAATGTATCCCTCCCAAATGATGTTGCTCCTATTACTCATTGTGATGATGATAATTGCTATACTATTGGTGCTATCCATACTATTAATGATGAGAGTGATTATGCTTATGATATGAAAAGGCCCAAGCTTGGGGTTGCCATGTTTGATGAGAATGACAAGTTTGAGACTTTATTTGCTGCAATTAATGATTGTCCCAAGCTTGGGGATGCTATGTTTTATGAAGATGATATGTTTAACCTCCCAAGTTTTGATATGCAAATTTATTATGATGATAGCATGCCTCCTATTTATGATGGTTATATTGATGAAAGTGGATTTGGAAGAGGGTCAACTTTAGGAAGTGATGATCCCACTATTTTGGAGGGTGTTGAATCTTATTGTGACAATTATGAAAGTGGATTTGTAGAGGTCATGACTTTATTTAGTAATGATTCCACTATCTTGGAAGAGGTTTCAATTGATTATGATAAGAACAAAGTTGCTACTTATGATGATTATTGTGATGACACTTATGCTATAAAAAGCAGTGATGATTATATTAAAACTTGTCATGATTATGATTACCCTTTTCTAAACATTACCCTTTTAATGTGGAAAAAATTTATTATATTCGAGTTTCTTATGATACTCCCACTATTCCGAATGAGAAGAAATTTGCTTATGTGGAGAGTAGTAAATTTTCTATGCTTGTAGATCATGAAAATAATGTTTTATGTGATGGTTATATTGTTGAATTCATTCATGATGCTACTGAAAATTATTATGAGGGAGGAACATATGCTTGTAGGAATTGCAATAATATCAGGTTTCCTCTCTATGTGCTTAAAGTTTTGAAGTTATGCTTATTTTGCCTTCCTATGCTAGTTGATTATTGTTCCCATAAGTTGTTTGCTCACAAAATCCCTATGCATAGGAATGGGGTTAGACTTAAATGTGCTAGTCATATTCTTCATGATACTCTGTTTATGTTTCAATTCTTATCTTTTATGTGAGCATAATTGAAATCATCATGCCTAGCTAGGGGCGTTAAACGTTAGTGCTTGTTTGGAGGCAACCCAATTTTATTTTTGTTCTTTGCTTTTGGCTCCTGTTTAGTAATAAATAATCTATATAGCCTCTGGTTAGATGTGGTTTTATGTTTTAATTAGTGTTTGTGCCAAGTAGAACCTTTGGGAAGACTTGGGTGAAGTCTATGCGATCTTGCTGTAAAAACAGAAACTTTTGCGCTCACGAGATTAGATGCCATTTTTTTACTGGAGAGTGCTTTTAGGTTGATTATTTTTGTAGATGATTAATAGACAAATTACTCACGTACACCAATTTATTTCAGAATTTTTGGAGTTACAGAAGTATTCGAATGATACAGATTACTACAGACTGTTCTGTTTTTGACAGATTCTGTTTTCTATGTGTTGTTTGCTTATTTTGATGAATCTATGAGTAGTATCGGAGGGTATGAACCATAGAGAAGTTGGAATACAGTATATATTACACCAATATGAATTTATAATGAGTTAACAACAGTACCTAAGTGGTGATTTATTTTCTTATACTAACGGAGCTTACGAGTTTTCTGTTGAGTTTTGTGTTGTGAAGTTTTCAAGTTTTGGGTAAAGATTCGATGGACTATGGAATAAGGAGTGGCAAGAGCCTAAGCTTGGGGATGCCCAAGGCACCCCAAGGTAATATTCAAGGACAACCAAGAGCCTAAGCTTGGGGATACCCCGGATGGCATCCCCTCTTTCGTCTTCGTTCATCGGTAACTTTACTTGGAGCTATATTTTTATTCACCACATGATATGTGTTTTGCTTGGAGCGTCATTTTACTTAATTTTGTTTTGCTTGCTGTTTGAATAATATACCAAGATCTGAAATTCTTAAATATTAGAGAGTCTTCACATAGTTGCATAATTATTCGACTACTCATTGATCTTCACTTATATCTTTCGGAGTAGTTTGTCATTTGCTCTAGTGCTTCACTTATATCCTTTTAGAGCACAGCGGTGGTTTTCTTTTGAAGAAATAGATGAACTCTCATGCTTCACTTATATTATTTTGAGAGTCCTAAACAGCATGGTAATTTTGTTTGGTTATGAAACTAGTCCTAATATGATAGACATCCAAGATGGGTATAATAAAAACTTTCATATAAAGTGCATTAAATACTATGAGAAGTTTGATACTTGATAATTGTTTTGAGATATAAAGATAGTGATATTAGAGTCGTTCTAGTTGAGTAATTGTGAAATTGAGAAATACTTGTGTTGAGGTTTGCAAGTCCCGTAGCATGCACGTATGGTAACCGTTGTGTGACAAATTTGAAGCATGAGGTGTGTCTTTGATTGCCTTCCTTATGAGTGGCGGTCGGGGACAAGCGATGGTCTTTTCCTACCAATCTATCCCCCTAGGAGCATGCGTGTAGTGCTTGGTTTTGATGACTTGTAGATTTTTGCAATAAGTATGTGAGTTCTTTATGACTAATGTTGAGTCCATGGATTATACGCACTCTCACCCTTCCATCATTGCTAGCCTCTTCGGTACCGTGCATTGCCCTTTCTCACCTCGAGACTTGGTGCAAACTTCGCCGGTGCATCCAAACCCCATGATATGATACGCTCTATCACACATAAGCCTCCTTATATCTTCCTCAAAACAGCCACCATACCTACCTATTATGGCATTTCCATAGCCATTCCGAGATATATTGCCATGCAACTTTTCACCGTTCCGTTTATTATGACACGCTTCATCATTGTCATATTGCCTTGCATGATCATGTAGTTGACATCGTATTTGTGGCAAAGCCACCGTTCCTAATTCTTCATACATGTCACTCTTGATTCATTGCACATCCCGGTACACCGTCGGAGGCATTCATGTAGAGTCGTATTTTTGTTCTAAGTATCGAGTTGTAATTCTTGAGTTGTAAGTAAATAAAAGTGTGATGATCATCATTATTAGAGCATTGTCCCAGTGAGGAAAGGATGATGGAGACTATGATTCCCCAACAAGTCGGGATGAGACTCCGGACGGAAAAAAAAGAGGCCATAAAAAAGAGAAGGCCCAAACAAAAAAATATAAAAAAAGAGAGAAGGGGCAATGTTACTATCCTTTTTCCACACTTGTGCTTCAAAGTAGAACCATGATCCTCATGATAAGAGTCTCTTATTTTGTCACTTTCATATACTAGTGGGAATTTCATTATAGAACTTGGCATGTATATTCCAACGATGAGCTTCCTCAAAATGCCCTAGGTCTTCGTCAGCAAGCAAGTTGGATGCACACCCACTTAGTTTCTTTTGTTGAGCTTTCATACATTTATAGCTCTAGTGCATCCGTTTCTTGGCAATCTCTACTCCTCGCATTGACATCAATTGATGGGCATCTCCATAGCCCGTTGATTAGCCACGTTGATGCGAGACTTTCTCCCTTTTTGTCTTCTCCTTACAACCTCCATCAGCATATTCTGTTCCACCTATAATGCTATGTCCATGGCTCGCGCTCATATATTGCGTGAAAGTTGAAAAAGTTTGAGAATGCTAAAGTATGAAACAATTGATTGGCTTGTCATCGGGGTTGTGCATGATGGGAGCATTTTGTGTGACGAAAATGAAGCATGGCCAAACTATATGATTTTGTAGGGATGAGTTTTCTTTGTCTATGTTATTTTGAGAAGACATAATTGCTTGGTTAGTATGCTTGAAGTATTATTATTTTTATGTCAATATTAAACTTTTGTCTTGAATCTTTTGGATCTGAACATTCATGCCACAATAAAGAAAATTGCATTGATAAATGTGTTAGGTAGCATTCCACATCAAAAATTCTGTTTTTATCAATTACCTACTCGAGGACGAGCAGGAAGTAAGCTTGGGGATGCTTGATATGTCTCCAATGTATCTATAATTTTTTATTGTTCCATGCTATTATATTATCCATCTAGGATGTTTTATATGCATTTATATTGGGACTAACCTAATAACCTAGAGCCTAGTGCCAATTTCTGTTTTTTCCTTGTTTTTGAGTATTGCAGAAAAGGAATACCAAATGAAGTCTAATTGACCTGAAAATTCACGGAGATTGTTTTTGGACCAGAAGAAGCCCACGGAGTACCGGAGATGGACCAGAAGAGTCCCGAGGCCACCACGAGGGTGGGGGCGCGCCCTACCCCCCTGGGCGCACCCCCTACCTCGTGGCCGCCTCATGGATCCCCCTGACTTGTTCCCGACGCCAACACCTCTTATATATCCCTAAACTTCCAGAACATAACCTAGATCGGGAGTTCCGCTGCCGCAAGCCACTATAGCCACCAAAAACCAATCGGGACCCTGTTCCAGCACGCTGCCGGAGGGGGAATCCCTCACCGGTGGCCATCTTCATCATCCCGGCGCTCTCCATGATGAGGAGGGAGCAGTTCACCATCGGGGATGAGGGTATGTACCAGTAGCTATGTGTTTGATCTCTCTCTCTCGTGTTCTTGATTCGTCACGATCTTGATGTATCGCGAGCTTTGTTATTATAGTTGGATCTTATGATGTTTCTCCCCCTCTATCTCTTGTAATGGATTGAGTTTTCCCTTTGAAGTTATCTTATCAAATTGAGTCTTTAAGGATTTCAGAACACTTGATGTATGTCTTGCATGTGCTTATCTGTGGTGACAATAGGATATTCACGTGATCTACTTGATGTATGTTTTGGTGATCAACTTGCGGGTTCAGTGACCTTGTGAACTTATGCATAGGGGTTGGCACACGTTTTCGTCTTGACTCTCCGGTAGAAACTTTGGGGCACTCTTTGAAGTTCTTTGTGTTGGTTGAATAGATGAATCTGAGATTGTGTGATGCATACCATATAATCATACCCACGGATACTTGAGGTGACATTGGAGTATCTAGGTGACATTAGGGTTTTGTTGATTTGTGTCTTAAGGTGTTATTCTAGTACGAACTCTAGGATAGATCAAACGGAAAGAATAGCTTCGTGTTATTTTACTACGGACTCTTGAATAGATCAATCAGAAAGGATAACTTTGAGGTGGTTTCGTACCCTACAATAATCTCTTCGTTTGTTCTCTGCTATTAGTGACTTTGGAGTGACTCTTTGTTGCATGTTGAGGGATAGTTATATGATCCAATTATGTTATTCTTGTTGAGAGAACTTGCACTAGTGAAAGTATGAACCCTAGGCCTTGTTTCAACGCATTGCAATACCGTTTACGCTCACCTTTTTTGCTTGCTACCTTGCTATTTTTATATTTTCATATTACAAAAACCTATATCTACCATCCATATTGCACTTTTATCACCATCTCTTCGCCGAACTAGTGCACCTATACAATTTACCATTGTATTGGGTGTGTTGGGGACACAAGAGACTCTTTGTTATTTGGTTGCGGGGTTGCTTGAGAGAGACTATCTTCATCCTACGCCTCCCACGGATTGATAAACCTTAGGTCATCCACTTGAGGGAAATTTGCTACTGTCCTACAAACCTCTGCACTTGGAGGCCCAACAACGTCTACAAGAAGAAGGTTGTGTAGTAGACATCAGCTGCTACTACTGCTTTTCTGCTACTAGTGCGTTCAGTTTCGACAACAAAATTTAGTTTCGACAGTTAAATTCAGTTTCGACAGTTAAATTCAATTTCGACAGTTAAGTTCAGATATGAGAAGTTGATGTATTTTACATCTAGCACTTTGTGGTTATGTATTTTACGTCATCTATTGGAGATGCTATTAGAATTCCACTCAGGTTGTCTCTCTTGTCGTGCTTCAGCCTTGTCGTCGTACAATTCACCGGAGCTGCTCCAATGATGAAACCCTCCATCACAGTGAAGCAGTACCCCGGGCTCCATCTCCAGACGCCTAAGATCTTCTTCCCCTCCTCCGACAGCCAAATTAGCCGGAGCATCCTCACCGAACGACCCAATCACGCTGAGATCGACATGGCTTCGCCAAAGAGGTTGTACACTTGTTGCATCGCTTTTTTACTCTACATGTTATATATATTGTCCACTGAGCACACGTAGTAACGTGAAATACGATTAGTTTCTCCTACTATATGACAAGCAGTGAGGTAGCAGGCAACTTAGCTATCCGTGATGGACTCTCTTGAATGCCATCGTTACTTATCTCTGCGTGTTTGAGCTATGCATTTGTAGATGGGCCTGGGAGTTGAGCTAGTAGGGTAGTGGCGTGGGTCCAAAGTAGTAGAAGTAGCACAAAAACATTTTTTGAGTGTAGGCTTTTCCCTGCCCAAGCCTACCTACTAGAATCGCCAGTGCTTGAAAGGAAAAGTGAAGGAAAAACGTAGGAATTGGAAAGTTTCCTATGGTACTACTATTCATGCATTTGGTTCAAAGGAATGGAGCAAAGGAAAACTGTAGGATTCGTTCCTTTAGTGTCTCCTTGAAAGAAAAAATCGTAGGAATTTTAATATCCACCTGTCCTCCTTTTCAAATTCCTATTCATGGAGCACAAGACTAAGAGATAGTAGCATAATGGCATTATAACCATACATTTTCTTGTGGTTTGACTTAATCTCACCATACTTCTTTGCATCCTATGATCTTCCAATTCTTGTGAACCAAACACCCAGATTGGCAGAAATCATGTGTTTTTAAATTCTCTGTTTTGCACGTGCATATTCCTATCATATTCCTGTCTATTTCCTGTGACACCCAAAAAATTTTGGCCTTATTTTGTTTATTAAAATACTGCCAGGAAATAAAACTTTTCCAATTTGTCTAGTTTTACTTTTGTGATTTTGGATTTTTGCCTCTAGTGGGAGAAACCTTCAAAGGTATTGTTGGACTTGATTTCTCTCTATATTAAAACAATTATTTATTCAGTGGATTCAAATGTTGCAAGATTTATTTATTCAAAAAGCTTTCTTTCTTTAAAATGATTTCCTTTTGCATTTGGGGCCTATTTGCACTACAACCTCTTGACAAATGCTTTTAAAAATTCCACCAAAATTTGGGGATGTCATGTGATGTTTCCACATCACTTTTATGCGAAGATACCTTCTGGCCATTGGAGATTTTGAGCTCTACACCAATTTTTCCAATCTGGTCCAGTAGGCACTTTTACACTACAACCCATTTAAATTTTTCTTCAAAAATTCTTCCAAGTGTTTGGAGATGACAGTGGATGCATACAATTCATCTTCAAGCAAAAACCCAATGATGTTCTTTGGAAAATTTGAGTGGATCAACCTCTTTTGCATTCTGGTCCAATTTGGTGATTTGTACTGCAACCATATTTTTCCTTGCTCTAATGACCCTGAGCTTTTTCCTACTTGTAGCCCTCCCTACCAAACTCTTAAGTCCAGGAGATTGGGCTCATTGGAGGCTTTGAAGTGCATGTTCTAAACCCCTTTTCTTTCTGCCCAAAACTGGAGTTTTGCAAAACTTGCACTATCAACTTTCTGTTTTTGCCAAGCTGACCCTACCACCATCTCATGTGTCTAAGGAGGCACTGATCTGGAGAGTTTGGCCACTCCAAGAATTGCCTATGTGCATCTGGCATTCTGTCGAACACCTGGTGTGCACAGTCATTTTTGGCAAGCTCCCTGGTTTGCATTGTGGACTTGAACCCCTGACCTATCCACCTTGTCCACTGAGCTCCTAGCCACCCCTACCCTCGATCTGTGCTTTGCCAGCTCCACCCTCGCGCTCTAGACCACGCTGGCATTCCGTCGAGCACCTGCCGTGCGTGCTCTGGGCGCGCCCAGAGCGCACGTTTTGCACGCGCGCGCACTACGCCGACACGCCGCACTGCCGCGCTCGACGTGACCCGACCCTGGTCCCTTCTGCACCGCTGAGCCACGCACTAGCCGCCCCCTGCTCCACGATCCCTCTGGTGCCCGGCTGCGCCGTTGGCCGCGCCCTTGGCGGCACGCCGGCGTCGGCAGCGGCCTCTGCCATGTTCGGCACCGCCCAAACCACGCCAGCGCGCCAGCTGCCCCGGAGCACAGGTCGTGCTTATCCTCCCGCTCGTCGGCACGCGTTCGTCGCCGCCAAGATGCCCTGCACCTACAGGAAAGCGGTCGCCGGTGATCCTATCCTCTGCCACCGCGGAGCCAGCCTCGTCACGCTATATAAAGGGCCCCCGAGCCCCTCCGAGCACTCACGCGACTTCAGGCACTCCTCGTAGAGCTTCCCGCGTAGTGAATCGACCTGTGGTGGCCGTCTCCCTCAACTCCGGCCAGCTCGGCCGCCGCCAAGCTCCGGAGTGATTCGTCGTAGCCAGCCACCCTTTCGCCAATCCAACGCCACCAGAAGCTTCCCCGTAGTCTTGCGGAGCTGCCCAGCTACCCAACTGCGGTCGGAGACCACCGGAGCACCTAAGTCACTTCACCACCGTAGCCTTCACCCGCCGAGGAGCTCGCCGCCGGCGATTCCTTCCACCTCCGACGACCCTTCAACCACCCAAAGGACCGCCTCGGTCTAGCCGTTCCATCCCCGCCCACAGATGCCCTCGAGGTGCCGCCGTTCGTCGCCGGTGATCGCCGGAGCCCCGCCACCGTCGGGCAGAGGAAAGGAGATGGAGGGAAGACCAGTCAAACCTGACCAGTGGGCCCTCTGGACCCACTGTCAGTGACTCGCGCAGCCACCCTCTCTCTGTTTAAGTGGAGGCGCAAAACCCCGAATGCGCTTTCCCTGCTGCGTAAGCGTATTTCCCTCGAAACGTTTTCCTTTTTCTGGTTTTATTTAAAAACATATTTGACCAAACTTTGACTGGCTATAACTTTTAAAATAAAACTCCAAATGAGTTGATTCTTTTTCCTACCTCTCTCAAATTTCATCTAGTTTATTTTAAGATTTATTTCAAAAATATTTGAGATAAGTTTTGGTACTGTGTTTGAAATATTTGTATTTGTGTATTTTGCAAAATAGGAATTTTTGGAGGAAAAGGAAAGCTTCCACTAAGTGCATCCTTTGCATACTTTTGAAGGCAAGCATTTCTGAACTCTGGCATAATATTTGTTGTGGTGTTTTGATGCGATCACAGCACCTTTTGTCTTGGAGTATATGTGACAGTTTATGTATCGATGTAGTCTCGTGCATGAGTGCACTTTGGAGTTGTTTGTGGCCAGCAATGGATACCCTAAGGATTTGGATCGCCCTCGTGAGCTTCTCTTGCACACCGGTAGGAAGCGGAAAAGTCGTGGTCTTGGGTAGACACGAGCTTGTCCCTAATCCCTCGTTGTGACGAGTATGCCCGGCATAGCATGGTGAGGCTCGAGGAGTGGTGATTTATTTCACTAGTGGTAATTATTGTTGGTGGATACTTGGATCACCTGAGTCGGTTGTAGACCGAGTCTTGTTCAATAGCTTCCTTCTTTGTCGGTACCACCACTTGTCCCTGCAGGGGACAGAGTATGGTTCAGTAGGTTGTCAACCCCTTTCCAAAGCACACACCGTACAGAGAGGCCGTGATGAAGGTCCCGTGGCCACGGATTAAAGCCTGTCATTCGGTCCGGGGGCATGGGTGTTTTCGGTTGTAGCCGAAGGGGATAGCTTCCCCAGTTTGCGCGTGGTATAAATTTTGTGATCCCATGCTACGTCGAGGTTGTAGCCTCCCCACTTAGAGTTTTGCTTGGCAGGTGTCGTGGGTGATTCCAGGCACTGGTGAGTTAAGCTGGTGTGTGCAGGTCAGGCGTGTTTTCAATCAAAAGACCGTAGACGGAATTAGTCCCGAGGGACTGAGTAATCCCGTTACTCGTGGAAAAATGGTACTCCCTCTGCAGAGGATACATCCTGTTGGATAGTCATGTTCTTGAGTATAGGACCACAGTCTGGGTTAAATCTTGATAACGGTATTCGGATGGAGAACGATTTAACTAGAACTCTGTAACGGTATTCGGATGGAGAACGGTTTAACTAGAGCTCAGTAACGGTATTCGGATGGAGATACGACTTGACTGAATTATCGGTTTTCGGATGGAGAAACGACTGTACTAAATATTGTTTATGATTATGGCACCTTTGGATTATGATCTTTATTGTTTTGGACTAACCATTTATATTACGTATATTATTGAGTATCCCTGGGATGGTTCTACCTCCTGGATATTCACTGTGATTATTCTTTTATAAGCCCTTTCTGTGGTGTCGCTCAGACGCCCGACTGCGGCATGCTTGTTGTTCATTTATCTTTTATAAGCCCTTTATGTGGTGTCGCCCCGACGCCCGACTGCGGCATTGTTATTTCTGCATTTTTCCGCTCGAGGAGTCATTCGGACACTCGTTTGGCACCCGCATTATTATTTCTGCATTTTCCGCTCGAGGAGTCATTCAGACACTCGTTTGGCACCCGCATTATTATTTCTGCATTTTCCGCTCGAGGAGTCATTCAGACACTCGTTTAGCACCAGTATTATTATTTCTGCATTTTCCGCTCGAGGAGTCATTCAGACACTCGTTTGGCACCCAGTATTTTATTTTGGTATATTTTTATCCAGATGTGTGCATCATGGTTTCTCGTATATTTTCGTGACGGATGTATGATCGTCTATTAAATCTGGAGTATGTTGGATATATTATACCCGTGTTCTTAATGTTTGCGAGTACATTCAAACGTACTCACTGGCTTGTCCCTGGCTATTGTCTTGGCCAGATTGCCTTGCGTGGAGGTATGCATCGCGGTGACAACCTCGGAGCCTACGTGTTGACATTTGCAGCCTCGCGAAGATAGGAGTTATCCTGGTCAGCTGTTCTTGTGGGAAATGGAGTCCCATAGACGCAGATGTTTCCAACCGCTTCAGCCCTCAACCATTAGAAACCAAGTGTTGTACTCCCAGGCCTAAATGGTCTTGTACTACATAATTTTGTTCCTTGCTTGGAATTCTTGTATCAAGTTGGTACCTCATCAGCTAACAGTAATCCTGGGGCTGGTGAGCACACAGGCCGTTTTTCTGGGAATTTATATCCCAAAAATCCGGTCGTGACATTTCCTATCCCTGCATTGTTAGAATCCTCAAATTCAAACAAGCCCTTACACAATTACTTCTGTTACAGATATGTGTCAAAGAAAACCTTGTGTGGTTTGTCCCGCTCTTGCTGCGTTGTGTTCTACCCTAGCTCAGCTACTCCAACGACGGAAGGGTTCACCACAGCAGGGATTCGCCCTCCAGACTATCTTTCGTCGCCTCAGATCTTCTTCCTCGTTGATGGTAGCCACGACAACTGCATTACCATCATCAACTGAGCAGATGACCTTGAGGACTACACGGGTCCGCAAGAGAGGTCGCACTCTTTCGTGTCTGCTTACGTTATGCATCGCTTAATATGATGACGTGCTACTTTATCGTCCTGTTCACCTATTAGACTCCGAGTTAGGTCCAAACTAATGCTCCACCTTGATTTTTTAAATGGTTGTGGGGTACATATTGGGGCAGCAATCAATACTATCTGTCTACTATCTGGTTAATCTCGGGTGTCTACTATGAGTTTCATGTTGGGTGGAAACAAACATTAAAGGAGCCATTATCTGTATTTTTTAACTAAAGCTATTATCTGCCTGCTATCATTGGTTTTGGGTCTATCCACAGTTTGCTACCATCACTCTGGATTTGTGCATGCACTCCTTACATAATCTCACTATGTTTTATTCCTATGCATGTCAGTTATTGTACACAATGGAACTGGACATGTAGAGCAAAAGAGATGAGCCTTGCGTGGTAATAAAATTTCATGCAGACGTCGCTCCATGGTGGGCGTAAAGGCAGCCCCCCCACCCATTTCGGATTGTAATCAAGAGGAAGATAACTGTTCTAAGGGGGATTCAGAAGGAGAAGACCACTCCTATTTACCCCCTGAGGTCTTCGCTCTAATTTGGCATGCTGATGTTGGTAATATCATGCATATGGTGCCTTGCATTGCTTACTTTATACATCAAATATGTCATCTGCTTAGTTTAGACATGCTTTGTGTGAATGCCATCTATTTAGTTTCTTTATCGTATATGTGAATCATGCAATGCCATCTTGTTTAGCCAGGCATCATATATGTGAATCTTGCAATGCCACCGTGGTTAGCCAGTCATCTTATATGTGAATTATATCATGCCATCATTTTTTTTATTACGTATTAAATTTGTCAACAATTTTAGTACATTCAATTACTCTTGTTGTGCATCAGCCATTCGACACGGTCATGGAAAAATCTGGAGTGGAAAGAAGGTCTTCAGAGCAGACAATGCTATCTAACGAAGCGCATGTCTTGCTAGTTACGGATAGCTCCTCAGAGGAGGATTCAGAGACAGATGACCATTCCTATTTCCTCCCCCCAAGGTGCATGCTCTAACTTGGCAGGGTTATATTGCTCATATCGTGCATATGGTGTCTTGCATTGGCATGTCATTTGCTTAGTTTAGACATGTTTTGTGTGAATACCACCTGTTTAGTGTCTAATTGCCATGTATGTGAATTTTGCAATGCCATCTTGTTGCAAGACATTATATATGTGAATTATGCAATGCTATCTTGTTGCAAGGCATTGTGTATGTGAATTATGCAATGCCATGTTGTTTAGCCAAGCGTCATATATGTGAATTATATCATGTTGTCCTTTTTTGTATTACTCATTGCATTTGTATACAATGTTTGTATATTCAACTGCTCTTCCTCTGCATCAGCCATTTGAATTGGTGATGGAGAAATCTGGAGTAAAAACAAGGTCTTCAGAGCAGACAATGCTACCTGCTGAAGCAGATATCTTGCTGGTTATAGATAGCTCCTCAGAGGAGGATTCAGAGGCAGATGACCAATCCTATTATCCCCCTGAGGTGTATGCTCAAACTTGGCAGGGTTATATTACTTGCATATGTTGTCTTGCAATGCTTAGTTTTTACATCATATACACAATATTGAATGCCATCTCCTTAGTTGACACATCATATATGTGATTGTCCTCTGCCCACTTGCGTAGTATATAAATCATATATTTGAATTATATCATGCCATGATGTTTACATAGACAACATGTATCTTAATTATGGCATGCCAACCCATTTTCTAAAGACATAATATAATTATATCATCTCATCCTATTTATATAGTCATCATATTTTGAATTACGTCATTCTATCCGTGAATTATATCATGCCATCATGTTTCCATCGATGGCATGTTTGTGAATTATGGCATGCCAACCACTTTAATAGACACATCGTATAGTTATATCATGTCATCCTATTTACATAGTCATCATATTTTGAAGTATGTCATTCTATCATGTTTAGTTAGCCATCATACATGTGAAATTGTGTCATGCTATCCTGTTTAATTAGCCATCATATATGTGAAATTATGTCATGCTATTCTGTTTGGTTAGACAACATAAATGCGAATTATTTCATGCCCTGTTTTCTTCCCTACTATCCATTGCACATGTCTATATTACAATGTCTGTACATTCAATTACTTTTCTTGTTTATTAGCCATTTGAATTGGACGGGGTGATGGCAATATCTGTGGGAGTAAAAACACGGTCTTCAGAATAGATCGTGCTACCTGTTGATGCAGATAGAACCACGGTTGTACTTGCCCAAGACCAGCCCCACCACACATAAACCAGACTCACGCAGATTGTACCCCTACCCAGTTGGACAGAGAACCAGCTACACCCCTTCTAACCCCAACCCCAGCAGATAGTAACCCAGTTCCAGTTGACACAGCACCGTCTCCACCACAGAGCACCAAAACACGAGCAGTTAGTAAGGCAACTGTAGTGCCCAAAGCACGAGGACCACCACTCCGAACCCTAAGTCAACGCTTAAAGCAGAAGAGGAATTGTTCTCAGGTCAGGTTCCGTAGCTATGGTTCATACTCCTTTGCTCTTGCATCACTGTATTATTACTCATACCAACTAATTTCAAATTTTAAGGATGCAACTGAAACTCCAATGGCGCAATAGGTATGTTTTAAACCTGTTTCTTTAGCGTGTTTGTTGTTGTAACTTGCTCTATGTTAATTTCAGTTTCAATTGAATAAACAGTTGTGTTCTCATGTCATGCACATTACAAGTGTTGTTATTGCTGTGTAGTTTCCCACACTTATATTCTGTCTATGCTGCTTTGTCTTAAATAGATATGATTTGAACTGTCTCTATCTTGATTTGGCAACATAAACTAGAATGATATAGACCATACAGTGACCATACTACATAGATATATGTTTGTTTCATGTTGTTATCCTGTCCACCTTACTACTGAACTGGTTTACCAAAATGAGTTTCATATACAACATGGTAAACCTATGATGTGTCTGTTTGTTTCTCTTTTAGAATGCAGATAAAATATTGGAGAAGAGTACCCCATTATGCAATGGTAAAGGAAGTAATGCAGATAAGGTTCAAGATAGCGAGACATCCCTGTTGGTCGCCAAGAAAGCTGGTAAAAACTATATTGAAGACACTGAGACAACCCCAAAGTCATGTCTTGATGTAGTGTTCGAGTTACTGGCCACTACTGCTGGCACTAGCTCTTCGAACACGCTGCCTGAATCAGTTTGGCTTCTTGAGTCTCAACTTCAAGTTGAAAGACATCGAGCGGATGTTCTGCGATAGGAAGCCAAAGGACTGAGGAAGTCCCTGCAAAATTAAGATGCATACTTTCTGGTGCAACAACAAGCGATGTAGGATTTAAGCGCCAAACAAGAGAAAGTTAATAAGCTTGCTAAGCATCTTGCCAGCATTATGGGTACCCAGGATATTATTTCTTGAGCTCTTCTGAAGTGGTTTCAATTCTGGACTTGTTTTTCTGCGGAGTTTATTTGCACTGGTCGCCAACTTTGACAACCAGTGTATGTGATATGTTGCTTTGTTCCCTATATTTGCACTGGTGGCGAACCTTGATGTCCAGTGGATGTAATATGTGTAATATCCATGATAGCCTAGCATAAGTTGCTTGCTTATTTATTTCATTTTTGTCTTGTTTATTTGTTTGCTTGTAGTCAGTGCAGTTCTTTTTCCGCGGTTTGCTAGTGGCTGTAATAACCTATTTTCTAAAACTAGGCCACAATAACCATGGGCTACATATTTACTGTAGTGACCATGGGCCTCCTACGGCCGTAGAAACAATGGGCCTTCTATGGGGCGTAGCATCAATGGGCCTTCTACGGACCGTATGATCGATTGGCCAAACATGGGCCAATAACGGACCGCATTATGGGCCGTAAACGGGCTAGGGTTGGAATCGTCCATTCATTGGCCGACCATAATGGGCCATCGTTAATCGGCCGTATTTGATGATGCCATGAAAATGTCCCACTGGATTAACAGGCCACAAACAGGCCGACCGTAACCACGGGCTGAATTTAGCCCACAAGCAGAAAAGGCCAGTAACGGGCAGTAAGTAACCGAATGCTAGAAATGGGTCCAAGAATAAATGGGCCCTGAGAAGGTCGAAAGATAACACGGGCTGGAAACGGCCCAATGGAATAATGGGCCGTTAATGGGTATAAAGCGATACACTGTTCATTATGGGCCAGTTTCACCGTGGGTCGTTAATGGGCCAAGAGTTACAAAGGGCCTCATATGGGCCGAAAGACGTCATGGGCCATACATGGGCCGGAAGTTACAAGGGGTGGAATCATATTGGACGGCCCAGATGACACTACTAGGCCTAATTCGGATAGGCCGTAACGGGTCGTGACTTAGCGGGCTGTAAATGGGCTATATGCTAACAGGCCGTTAACACGCTTTCCACGGGCTGGCCCGCTACCTTTTGACCAAGTCAAACGGGCTGACCTTTTCACCGGAATGGGCCTCTATTGGGTCATGCCATGTGTTGACGTATCATAGGCGCCTTCGGTCCAATGAGTGGATGACATCTATCCCAACGGTGAGCCGACACATGTTTCCTCTGGCCATTGAGAATTTTACACGTGGAAAATCCCCATTGGTCTGGGCTGTTAAGTGGTTATCGGATCCAAACCAGAACTCGATAGCTTAACGGCAACCCGTTACGATGGATGCCACATGTCGGTTACCCTTGACGAAAGCAATTCTATGACGCGCGATTTATCGACATGGAAGTGGACACTTCCGTGATGATAATTTTGGTAATGTCATGGAACACTTCTACGACAGCACATGTATGACTATCTTGATTCTGTCATAAAATCATCATGGATGTACATGCATGACAGAAAACGTGGCCTACTGTGACAAACATGTATCATCACGGAAGTGTATTATAGTGTAGATGAAGAACCTTTCTTACTCTTGTCACTAGCTTGAGTAGTTTTAACTTGAGGCATAAAACTAGACAAGAGGAGACATTTGGCAATAAGAAGAACTCTTCTTTCAAAAATCATCATTGATTGCTTTAAGAAGCTGATGTTCTTGCTCTAAATTTTGCTTCTCGAAGCGTAGCTTCTCAAGAGTTCTTAGAAGCTCTCTATGATCTTCTTGAGTTGTTTCATGGACTAAATTAAGAGTGTTTAGTTCTTTAGTTAGACGCTCAATCTCCTTCTTAGCATTGTCATTCATTTCACCTTGACTATCATGATTACTACAAGTTCATAATAGCTCCCATCACTAGTTTTATCAACAAGCAAAGCATCATCACCTAGCAAATCATCCTCATCACTATTGAAATCAACGTACTCTGGGTGTGATACCTTGGGGCCTTTAGCCATGAAGCATCTTCCAATTCCTTCATTTGGTGAATCAAATATGTGATACGTCCATTTTGCATCATGTTTTCCTACTGTTATTTGTGAAGGAAATATGCCCTAGAGGCAATAATAAAGTTGTTATTTTATATTTCCTTATATCATGATGAATGTTTATTATTCATGCTAGAATTGTATTAACCGGAAACTTGATACATGTGTGGATACATAGACAAAACACCGTGTCCCTAGTAAGCCTCTACTAGACTAGCTCGTTGATCAAAGATGGTTAAGTTTCCTAACCATAGACATGTGTTGTCATTTGATGAACGGGATCACATCATTAGGAGAATGATGTGATGGAAAAGACCCATCTGTTAGCTTAGCATATTGATCGTTCAGTTTTATTGCTATTGCTTTCTTCATGTCATATACCTATTCCTTTGACTATGAGATTATGCAAATCCTGGATACCGGAGGAATGCCTTGTGTGCTATCAAACGTCACAACGTAACTGGGTGATTATAAAGATGCTCTACAGGTATCTCCGAAGGTGTTTGTTGGGTTGGCATAGATCGAGATTAGGATTTGTCACTCCGAGTATCGGAGAGGTATCTCTGGGCCCTCTCGGTAATGCACATCATAATAAGCCTTGCAAGCAATGTGACTAATGAGTTAGTTGCGGGATGATGTATTATGGAACAAGTAAATAGACTTGCCGGTAACGAGATTAAACTAGGTATGAAGATACGGACGATCAAATCAACATACCGATGACAAAGGGAATAACGTATGTTGTCATTACGGTACGACCGATAAAGATCTTTCTAGAATATGTGAGAACCAATATGAGCATCCAGGTTCCGCTATTGGTTATTGACCGGAGAGGTGTCTCGGTCATGTCTACATAGTTCTCGAACCCGTAGGGTCCGCACGCTTAATGTTCGATGACGATTTTGTATTATATGAGTTATGTGATTTGGTGACCGAATGTTGTTCAGAGTCCCGGATGAGATCACGGACATGACGAGGAATCTCGAAATGGTCGAAAGGTAAAGATTCATATATAGGACGATGATATTCGGACACCGGAAGTGTTCTGGGGGTACCGGATACATATCGGGTCAGCGGAAGGGGTTCCGGGCACCCCCCCCCCCCCCCCCCCCGGGCAACTATATGGGCCTAATGGGCCAAGAGGGGAAACGCGGCAGCCAGTAGGGGCTGCTGCGCCCCCCATATGGGTTGCACCTTAGGAGGAAGGAAAGGGGGAAGAGAGAAGGAAGGGGAGGGATTCGGCCTCCCCCTTCCTTCCCTCCTTCCTCATCTTTCCTTCCCCCTCCGGTGGATATGGTAAGGGGGTGGGCGGATTGGACAAGGCCCCCAAGTAGGATTCCTCCTACTTGGGGTGCCCCTTGGCTATCCCCCTCCACCTCCCACCTATATATACGTGGGGAGGGGGCACCTATAACACACACCAATGGTTGTTAGCCGTGTGTGGCGCCCCCCTCCACAGTTTAAGCCTCCGGTCATATTGTCGTGGTGCTTAGGCGAAGCCCTGTGCGGATCACTTCACCATCACCGTCACCACGCCGTCGTGCTGACGGAACTCTCCCTCGACACTTTGCTGGATCAAGAATTTGAAGGACGTCATCGAGCTGAACGTGTGCAGAACTCGGAGGTGTCGTACGTTCGGTGCTTGATCGGTCGGAACGAGAAGAATTTTGACTACATCAACCGTGTTGTCAAATGCTTTCTCTTTCGGTCTACGAGGGTACGTGGACACACTCTTCCCCTCTCGTTGCTATGCATCTCCTAGATAGATCTTGCGTGAGCGTAGGAATTTTTTTAAATTGCATGCTACGTTTCCCAACAGTGGCATCCCAGCAGGTCTATGTGTATATGATACGCACGAGTAGAACACAAAGAGTTGTGGGCGGTGATCGTCATACTGCTTACCACCAATGTCTTATTTTGATTCCACGGTATTGTTGGATGAAGTGGCCCGGACCAACCTTACATGACCACGTTCATGAGACCGGTTCCACCGACAGACATGCAACTAGTTTTGCATAAAGGTCGCTCGCGGGTGTCTGTTTCTCCAACTTCAGTTGAATCGAATTTGACTGTGGTCGGTCCTTGTTGAAGGTTAAAACAACAAACTTGATAAATCACCGTTGTGGTTTTGATGCGTAGGTAAGAACGGTTCTTACTAGAAGCCTGTAGCAGCCACGTAAAACTTGCAACAACAAAGTAGAGGACGTCTAACTTGTTTTTGTAGGGCATGTTGTGGTGTGATATGGTCAAGACATGATATGATATACGTTATCGTATGAGATGATCATGCTTTGTAAAAGTTATCGGCAACTGGCAGGAGCCTTATGGTTGTCGCGTTATTGTATGAAATGCAAACGCCATGTAATTGCTTTACTATATCACTATGCGTTAGCGATAGTTGTAGAAGCAATAGTTGGCGAGACGACCACGATGCTACGATGGAGATCAAGGTGTCAAGCCGGTGACGATGGAGATCATGACGGTGCTTTGGAGATGGAGATCAAAGGCACAAGATGATGATGGCCATATCATGTCACATATTTTGATTACATGTTATGTTTATCTTTTATGCATCTTATTTTGCTTAGTACGGTGATTGCATTATAAGATGATCCCTCACTAAAATTTTAAGGTATAAGTGTTCTCCCTGAGTATGCACTGTTGCGACTGTTCGTCGTGCCGAGACACCACGTGATGATCGGGTGTGATAAGCTCTACATTCACATACAACGGGTGCAAGCCAGTTTTGCACACGCAGAATACTCGGGTTAAACTTGACGAGCCTAGCATATGCAGATATGGCCTCGGAACACTGAGACCGAAAGGTCGAGCGTGAATCATATAGTAGATATGATCAACATAGTGATGTTCACCATTGAAGACTACTCCATCTTACGTGATGATCGGACATGGTTTAGTTGATTTGGATCATGTATCATTTAGATGACTCGAGGGATGTCTATCTAAGTGGGAGTCCTTAAGTAATATGATTAATTGAACTTAATTTATCATGAACTTAGTCCTGATAGTTTTTGGCATATCTATGTTGTAGATCAATGGCCCGTGCTACCGTTCCCTTGAATTTTAATGCGTTCCTAGGAAAGCTAAGTTGAAAGATGATGGTAGCAACTACACGGACTGGGTCAGTAACTTAAGGATTATCCTCATTGTTGCACAGAAGAATTATGTCCTTGCTACACCGCTAGGTGAAAGGCCTGCTGCAGGAGCAGATGCTGATGTTATGAACGTTTGGCAAGCTCGATCTGATGACTACTCGATAGTTCAGTGTGCCATGCTTTACAGCTTAGAATTGGGACTTCAAAGACGTTTTGAACGTCATGGACCATATGAGATGTTCCAGGAATTGAAGTTAATATTTCAAGCAAATGCCCGAGTTGAGAGATATGAAGTCTCTAACAAGTTCTATAGCTGCAAGATGGAGGAGAACAGTTCTATTAGTGAACACATACTCAGAATGTCAGGGTATCATAACCACTTGACTCAGCTGGGAGTTAATCTTCTAGATGATAGTGTTATTGACAGAGTTCTTCAATCACTGCCGCCAAGTTACAAAGCCTTCGTGATGAACTATAATATGCAAGGGATGGATAAGACAATTCCCGAGCTCTTCGCTATGCTCAAAGCTGCGGAGGTAGAAATCAAGAAGGAGCATCAAGTGTTGATGGTTAACAAGACCACTAGTTTCAAGAAAAAGGGCAAGGAAAAGAAGGGGAACTTCAAGAAGGATGGCAAGCAAGTTGCCACTCCCGGAAAGAAGCCCAAGTCTGGACCCAAGCCTGAAGCTGAGTGCTTCTACTGCAAAGGGACTGGTCACTGGAAGCAGAACTGCCCCAAGTATTTGGTGGATAAGAAGGATGGCAAAGTGAACGAAGGTATATTTCATATACATGTTATTGATGTGTACCTTACTAATGCTCGTAGTAGCGCCTGGGTATTTGATACTGGTTCGGTTGCTCATATTTGTAACTCAAAACATGGGCTACGGATTAAACGAAGATTGGATAAGGGCGAGGTGTCGATGCACGTCAGGAATGGTTCCAAGGTCGATGTGATCGCCATCGGCACGCTACCTCTACATCTACCTTCCGGATTAGTTTTAGACCTAAATAATTGTTATTTGGTGCCAGCGTTGAGCATGAACATTATATCTAGATCTTGTTTAATGCGAGACGGTTATTCATTTAAATCAGAGAATAATGGTTGTTCTATTTATATGAGTAATATCTTTTATGGTCATGCACCCTTGAAGAGTGGTCTATTTTTGTTGAATCTCGATCGTGGTGATACACATACTCATAATATTGATGCCAAAAGATGCAAAGTTGATAACGATAATGCAACATATTTGTGGCACTCCCGTTTAGGTCATATTGGTGTAAAGCGCATGAAGAAACTCCATGCTGATAGACTTTTGGAATCACTTGATTATGAATCACTTGATGCTTGTGAACCATGCCTCATGGGCAACATGACTAAAATTCCGTTCTGCAGAACAATGGAGCGAGCTACTGACTTATTGGAAATAATACATATTGATGTATGTGGTCCGATGAGTGTTGAGGCTCGCGGCGGGTATCGTTATTTTCTGACCTTCACAAATGATTTGAGCAGATATGGGTATATCTAGTTGATGAAACACAAGTTTGAAACATTTGAAAAGTTCAAAGAATTTCAGAGTGAAGTGGAGAATCATCGTAACATGGAAATAAAGTTTCTACGATCTGATCGCGAAGGCGAATATTTGAGTTACGAGTTTGGCCTTCATTTAAAACAATGCGGAATAGTCACAACTCACGCCACCTGGAACACCATAGCGTAATGGTGTGTCTGAACGTCGTAACCGTACTTTATTAGATATGGTGTGATCTATGATGTCTCTTACCGATTTACCACTATCGTTTTGGGGTTATGCACTAGAGACAGCTGCATTCACGTTAAATAGGGCACCGTCTAAATCCGTTGAGACGACACCGTATGAACTGTGGTTTGGCAAGAAACCTAAGTTGTCGTTTCTTAAAGTTTGTGGTTGCGATGCTTATGTGAAAAAGCTTCAGCTTGATAAGCTCGAACCCAAATCGGAGAAGTGTGTCTTCATAGGATACCCAAAAGAAACTGTTAGGTACACCTTCTATCACAGATCCGAAGGCAGGATCTTTGTTGCTAAGAATGGATCCTTCTAGAGAAGGAGTTTCTCTCGAAAGAAGTGAGTGGGAGGAAAGTAGAACTTGATGAGGTAGCTGTACCTTCTCTCGAATTGGAAAGTAGCTCATCACAGAAAACCGTTCCCGTGATGCCTACACTAACTAGAGAGGAAGCTTATGATAATGATCATGAAACTTCAGATCAAGTTACTACCGAACTTCATAGGTCAACCAGAGCACGTTCCGCACCAGAGTGGTACGGTAATCCTGTTCTAGAAGTCATGTTACTAGAGTACGAACTATGAAGAAGCTATGATGAGCCCAGATTCCACAAAATGGCTTGAGGCCATGAAATCTAAGATAGGATCCATGTATGAGAACAAAGTATGGACTTTGGTTGACTTGCCCAATGATCGGCGAACCATAGAGAATAAATGGATCTTCAAGAAGAAGACTGATGGTAATGTTACTCTCTACAAAGCTCGACTTGTCGCGAAAGGTTTTCGACAAGTTCAAGGAGTTGACTAAGATGAGACTTTCTCACCAGTAGCGATGCTTAAGTCTGTCCGAATCATGTTAGTAATTGCCGCATTTTATGATTATGAAATCTGGCAAATGGACGTCAAAACTGCACTCCTTAATGGATTTCTTAAAGAAGAGTTGTATATGATGCAACCAGAAGGTTTTGTCGATCCTAAAGGTGATAAAAAAGTGTGCAAGCTCCAGCGATCCATTTATGGACTGGTGCAAGCATCTCGGAGTTGGAATATACGGTTTGATGAGGTGATCAAAGCATATGGTTTTATACAGACTTTTGGAGAAGCCTGTATTTACAAGAAAGTGAGTGGGAGCTCTGTAGCATTTCTAATATTATATGTGGATGACATATTGTTGATTGGAAATGATATAGAATTTCTGGATAGCATAAAAGGATACTTGAGTAAGAGTTCTTCAATGAAAGACATCAGTGAAGCTGCTTATATATTGGGCAACAAGATCTATAGAGATAGATCAAGATGCTTAATTAGACTTTCACAAAGCACATACCTTGATAAAGTTTTGAAGAAGTTCAAAATGGATCAGTCAAAGAAAGGGTTCTTGCCTGTGTTACAAGGTGTGAAGTTGAGTCAGACTCAATGCCCGACCACTGCAGAAGATAGAGAGAAAATGAAAGTCATTCCCTATGCCTCAGCCATAGGTTCTATCATGTATACAATGTTGTGTACCAGACCTGATGTGTGCCTTGCTATAAGTCTAGCAGGGAGGTACCAAAGTAATCCAGGAGTGGATCATTGGACAGCAGTCAAGAACATCCTGAAGTACCTGAAAAGAACTAAGGATATGTTTCTCATTTATGGATGTGAAAAAGAGCTCGTCGTAAATGGTTACGTCGATGCTAGCTTTGACACTGATCCGGATGACTCTAAGTCACAAACCGGATACGTATTTATATTGAATGGTGGAGCTGTCAGTTGGTGCAGTTCCAAGCAAAGCGTCGTGGCGGGATCTACGTATGAAGCGGAGTACATAGTTGCTTCAGAAGCAGCGAATGAAGGAGTCTGGATGAAGGAGTTCATATCCTATCTAGGTGTAATACCTAGTGCATCGGGTCCAAAGAAAATCTTTTGTGACAATACTGGAGCAATTGCCTTGGCGAAGGAATCCAGATTTCACAAAAGAACATAACACATCAAGAGATGCTTCAACTCCATCTGTGATCAAGTTAAGGAGGGGTTTGCAAAATACATACGGATCTGAATGTGGCAGACCCGTTGACTAAACCTCTTCCACGAGCAAAACATGATCAGCACCAAGACTCCATGGTTGTTAGAATCATTACAATGTAATCTAGATTATTGACTCCAGTGCAAGTGGGAGGCTGAAGGAAATATGCCCTATAGGCAATAATAAAGTTGTTATTTTATATTTCCTTATGTCATGATAAATGTTTATTATTCATGCTAGAATTGTATTAACCGGAAACTTGATACATGTGTGGATACATAGACAAAACACTGTGTCCCTAGTAAGCCTCTACTAAACTAGCTCGTTGATCAAAGATGGTTAAGTTTCCTAACCATATACATGTGTTGTCATTTGATAAACGGGATCACATCATTAGGATAATAATGTGATGGAGAAGACCCATCCGTTAGCTTAGCATATTGATCGTTCAGTTTTATTGCTATTGCTTTCCTACATATTCCTTTGACTATGAGATTATGCAACTCCCGGATACCGGAGGAATGCCTTGTGTGCTATCAAACGTCACAACGTAACTGGGTGGTTATAAAGATGCTCTACAGGTATCTCCGAAGGTGTTTGTTTGGTTGGCATAGATCGAGATTAGGATTTGTCACTCCGAGTATCGGAGAGGTATCTCTGGGCCCTCTCGGTAATGCACATCATAATAAGCCTTGCAAGCAATGTGACTAATGAGTTAGTTGCGGGATGATGTATTATGGAACAAGTAAATAGACTTGCCGGTAACGAGATTAAACTAGGTATGAAGATACGGACGATCAAATCAACATACCGATGACAAAGGGAATAACGTATGTTGTCATTACGGTACGACCGATAAAGATCTTTCTAGAATATGTGAGAACCAATATGAGCATCCAGGTTCCGCTATTGGTTATTGACCGGAGAGGTGTCTCGGTCATGTCTACATAGTTCTCGAACCCGTAGGGTCCGCACGCTTAATGTTCGATGACGATTTTGTATTATATGAGTTATGTGATTTGGTGACCGAATGTTGTTCAGAGTCCCGGATGAGATCACGGACATGACGAGGAATCTCGAAATGGTCGAAAGGTAAAGATTCATATATAGGACGATGATATTCGGACACCGGAAGTGTTCTGGGGGTACCGGATACATATCGGGTCAGCGGAAGGGGTTCCGGGCACCCCCCCCCCCCCCGGGCAACTATATGGGCCTAATGGGCCAAGAGGGGAAACGCGGCAGCCAGTAGGGGCTGCTGCGCCCCCCATATGGGTTGCACCTTAGGAGGAAGGAAAGGGGGAAGAGAGAAGGAAGGGGAGGGATTCGGCCTCCCCCTTCCTTCCCTCCTTCCTCATCTTTCCTTCCCCCTCCGGTGGATATGGTAAGGGGGTGGGCGGATTGGACAAGGCCCCCAAGTAGGATTCCTCCTACTTGGGGTGCCCCTTGGCTATCCCCCTCCACCTCCCACCTATATATACGTGGGGAGGGGGCACCTATAACACACACCAATGGTTGTTAGCCGTGTGTGGCGCCCCCCTCCACAGTTTAAGCCTCCGGTCATATTGTCGTGGTGCTTAGGCGAAGCCCTGTGCGGATCACTTCACCATCACCGTCACCACGCCGTCGTGCTGACGGAACTCTCCCTCGACACTTTGCTGGATCAAGAATTTGAAGGACGTCATCGAGCTGAACGTGTGCAGAACTCGGAGGTGTCGTACGTTCGGTGCTTGATCGGTCGAAACGAGAAGAATTTTGACTACATCAACCGTGTTGTCAAATGCTTTCTCTTTCGGTCTACGAGGGTACGTGGACACACTCTTCCCCTCTCGTTGCTATGCATCTCCTAGATAGATCTTGCGTGAGCGTAGGAATTTTTTTGAAATTGCATGCTACGTTTCCCAACAATTTATATTGTTTTTATGCATAATAATGCTTTTTGGAGTAATTCTAATGCCTTTTCTCTCATAATATGCAAGATTCACACAAAGAGGGAGAATAACGACAGCTGGAATTCTGGACCTGGAAAAGCTACGTCAGGCCACCTATCCTGCACATCTCCAAATGAGCTAAAACTTCACGGGGAATTTTTATGGAATATATAAGAATTATTTGAGAAAATACCTACCAGAGGGGGCCTACCAGGTGGGCACAACCCACCTGGGCGCGCCAGGGAGGCCAGGCACACCCTGGTCGGTTTTGCCCTCCTCGGCCCACCTCTGGTGCCCCTCTTCGGGTATATAAGTCATTTTTACCAAGAAAAAAATAAGGAGAGGACCTTCGGGACGAAGCGTCGCCATCTCGAGGCGGAATTTGGGCAGGAGCACTTTTGCCCTTCGGTGGAGCCATTCCGCCGGGGGAAATTCCCTCCCGGAGGGGGGAATCATCGTCATCATCATCACCAACAACTCTCCCATCTTGGGGAGGGCAATCTCCATCAACATCTTCAACAGCACCATCTCCTCTCAAACCCTAGTTCATCTCTTGTGTTCAATCTTTGTACCGGAACCTTAGATTGGTGCTTGTGGGTGACTAGTAGTGTTGATTACACCTTGTAGTTGATTACTATATGGTTTATTCGGTGGAATATTATATGTTCAGATCCATTATGCTATTTAATACTCCTCTGATCTTGAGCATGATTATCATTTGTGAGTAGTTACTTTTGTTCTTGAGGTCACGGGAGAAATCTTGTTGCAAGTAATCATGTGAATTTGATATGTGTTCGATATTTTGATGGTATGTATGTTGTGATTCCATTAATGGTGTCGCGTGAACGTCGACTACATGACACTTACCATATTTGGGCCTATGGGAATGCATTGTGGAGTAGTTATTAGATGATGGGTTGCGAGAGTGACAGAAGCTTAAACCCTAGTTTATGCGCTATTCCGTAAGGGACTAATTTGGATCCAAAAGTTTAATGCTATGGTTAGATTTATTCTTAATACTTTTCTCGTAGTTGCGGATGCTTGCGAGGGGGTTTATCATAAGTAGGAGGTTTCTTCAAGTAAGAATAGCACCTAAGCACCGGTCCACCCACATATCAAATTATCAAAGTAGCGAACACAAATCAAACCAACATGATGAAAGTGACTAGATGAAATTCCCGTGTCAGGAACGCTTTGCTTATCATAAGAGACCGTTTTGGCCTGTCCTTTGACTCAAAAGGATTGGGCTACCTTTCTGCACTTTTGTTACCATTACCGTTACTTGCTCGTTACAAATTATCTTGCTATCAAACTACTCGTTACTTATAATTTCAGTGCTTGCAGAGAATACCTTGCTGAAAACTACTCATTTCCTTCTGCTCCTCGTTGGGTTCGACACTCTTACTTATCGAAAGGACTACGATTGATCCCATATACTTGTGGGTCATCAAGGCTCTTTTGTGGCGCCATTGCCGGGGAGTGAAGAGCTCTTGGTAAGTGGAAATCGGTAAGGAGATATTATTACTACGTGCTGAAATTTATTGTCACTTGTTACTATGGAGAAAAATCGTTTGAGGGGTTTGTTCGGGGTATCTTCACCTTGACCGGTACCACAATTAGTTACCCCTCAGCCTACTGCACCTACTGAAAATATTGGTTATGAAATTCCTTCGGGTATGATAGAACAACTGCTAGCTAATCCTTATGGAGGAGATGGAACCTAACATCCTGATATGCACTTGATATATGTGGATGGAATTTGTGGATTATTTAAGCTTGCATGTTTACCCGGAGATGAAGCTAAGAAGAAGGTTTTCCCTTTATCTTTGAAGGGAAAATCATTGGCATGGTATAGGCTATGCAATGATATTGGATCTTGGAACTGGAATCCATTGAAATTGGAATTTTCACCCAAAAAAAAGTATCCTATGCATCTAGTTCATCGTGATCGGAATTACATATATAATTTTTGGCCTCGTGAAGGAGAAAGTAACGCTCTAGCTTGGGGGAGGCTTAAGTAAATGTTATATGCATGCCCCAATCATGGGCTCTCAAGAGAAATTATTATTCTGAATTTTTACGCTCGGCTTTCTCATGATGATCAATCCATGCTTGATACTTCTTGTACTGGTTCCTTTATGAAAAAGACTATTGAATTCAGGTGGGATCTTTTAGAAAGAATTAAACGCAACTCTGAAGATTGGGAACTCGATGAAGGTAAAGAGTCAGGTATTAAGCTTAAGTATGATTGTGCTAAATCTTTTATGAATATCGTTGCTTTTCAAAAGTTTAGCACAAAATATGGACTTGACTCTGAGATAGTAGCTTCCTTTTGTGAATCTTTTGCTACTCATGTTGATCTCCCTAAGGAGAAGTGGTTTAAATATCATCCACCTATTCAAGAAGAAATTAAAGAACCGGTAATAGCTAAAGATGAAACTATTATTTATAATGTTAATCCAGTTGTTCCTACTGGATATATTGAAAAAACACCTTTCCCTGTTAGGATAAAGGAACATGCTAAAGTTTCAACTATGGTCAATAAAAGCTATATTAGAACACCTAAACCGGCTGAACAAATCAAGGTAGAACCTAGTTTTTCTTTGGTTAAAGATCTCTTGGAAGAAAATATTGATGGGCATGTTATTTACCCTGTTAGGATAAAGGAACATGCTAAAGTTTCAACTGTGGTCAATAAAAGCTATATTAGAACACCTAAACCGGCTGAACAAATCAAGGTAGAACCTAGTTTTTCTTTGGTTAAAGATCTCTTGGAAGAAAATATTGATGGGCATGTTATTTACTTCTGTGATGAAGCTGCTAGAATTGCCAAACCCGACGAGAAAGATAAACATAGACATGTTATTGGCATGCATGTTGTCTCAGTCAAAATAGGAGATCACTGTTATCATGGTTTATGTGATTTAGGTGCTAGCATGAGTGCTAGTCCTTTTATCTTATATCAAGATATTATGAATGACATAGCACCCGCTGAAATAGAAGACATAGATGTTACTATTAAACTTGCTAATAGAGACACCATCACACCACTTGGGATTGTTGGAGATGTTGAAGTCTTGTGTGGGAAGATAAAATATCCTACTGATTTTCCTGTTCTTGGTTCCCCACAAGATGACTTGTGTCCCATTATCTTTGGTAGACCTTTCTTGAACACCATTAATGCTAAAATAGATTGTAAGAAACAAACCGTCGGTGTAAGTTTTGGTGATGAGTCTCATGAGTTTTATTTTTCTAAGTTTAGTAGAAAGCATCAAAGAATTGCCTAGTGAGGTTGAAATAATTGGTCTTGCTTCTATTGTCGTGCCTCCTACTGATCCACTAGAACAATATTTGCTAGACCATAAAAATGATATGCATTTGCATGAAAGAAACGAAATAGATAAAAATTTCTTTGAACAATGACCTCTGCCTAAACACAATTTGCCTATTGAAACTCTAGGAGGTCCTCCTCCACCTAAAGGTGATCCTGTGTTTGAATTAAAACAATTTCCAGACACTTTGAAATATGCTTATCTTGATGAGAAAAAGATATATCATGTTATTATTAGTGCTAACCTTTCAGAACATGATGAAGAAAGATTATTGAAGGTTCTGAAGAAGCACCGAGCTGCTATTGGATATACTCTTGATGATTTAAAGGGCATTGGTCCCACCCTCTGTCAGCACAAAATTAATATGGAACCTGATGCTAAACCCGTTGTTGATCACCAACTATGTCTAAATCCTAAAATGAAAGAAGTGCTAAGAACTGAAATACTGAAGCTTCTGGAAGCAGGTATAATCTATCCTATAGCTGATAGTAGATGGGTAAGTCCTGTTCATTGTGTCCCTAAGAAGGGAGGTATTACTGTTGTTCCTAATGATAAAAATGAACTTATTCCACAAAGAATTGTCACTGGTTATAGAATGGTAATTGATTTTAGAAGATTAAACAAAGCAACTAGAAAAGATCATTACCCTCTACCTTTTATTGATCAAATGCTAGGGACACTTTCAAAACACACACACTTTTGTTTCCTTGATGGATATTCTTTTTTTTTCTCAAATACCTGTTTCACAACCTGATCAAGAGAAACCACCTTTACTTGTCCTTTTGGAACTTATACTTATAGACGTATGCCTTTTGGTTTATGCAATGCACCTACTACCTTTCAAAGATGTATGACTGCTATATTCTTTGACTTTTGTGAAAAGATTGTTGAGGTTTTCATGGATGATTTTTCCATTTACGGAACTTCTTTTGATGATTGCTTAAGCAACCTTGATCGAGTTTTGCAGAGATGCGAGCAAACTAATCTTGTCTTGAATTGGGAGAAGTGCCACTTTATGGTTAATGAAGGTATTGTCTTGGGACATAAAATTTCTGAATGAGGTATTGAGGTGGATAAAGCTAAAGTTGGCGCAATTGAGAAAATGCCATGTCCTAAAGATATCAAAGGTATTCGTAGTTTCCTAGGTCATGTTGGTTTTTATAGGAGGTTTATTAAAGACTTCTCTAAAATTTCTAGGCCTCTTACAAATCTTTTACAAAAGGATGTTCCAATTGTTTTTTATGATGATTATGTAGAAGCCTTTGAAACACTTAGAAAGCCTTAATTTTTGCACCTATTGTTCAACCACCTGATTGGAACTTGCCTTTTGAAATTATGTGTGATGCTAGTGATTATGTTGTTGGTGTTGTTCTAGGACAAAGAGTTGATAAGAAATTAAATGTTATTCATTGTGCTAGTAAAACTCTAGACAGTGCCCAATGCAATTCTGCTACTACTAAAAAAGAATTCTTAGCAGTTGTGTTTGCTTGTGATAAATTTAGATCTTACATTGTTGATTCTAAAGTGACCGTTCACACTGATCATGCTGCTATAAAATATCTTATGGAAAATAAAGATGCTAAACCTAGACTCATTAGGTGGGTTCTCTTGCTACAAGAATTTGAATTGCATATCACTGATAGAAAAGGAGCTGAGAACCCGTGGCTGATAACTTGTCTAGGTTAGAGAATATGTTGATGACCCACAACCTATTAATGATAGTTTTCCTGATGAACAATTAGCTGCAATAAATGTTTCTCATAACACTCCTTGGTATGCTGACTATGCAAATTACATTGTTGCTAAATATATACCACCTAACTTCACATACCAACAAAAGAAACAAATTCTTCTATGATTTAAGACAATAATTTTGGGATGACCCACATCTTTATAAAGGAGTAGATGGTATTATTAGACGTTGTGTACCTGAGCATGAACAGGGACAAATCCTACGCAAATGTCACTCTGAAGCTTATGGACGGCATCATGCGGGAGACAGAACTGCTCACAAGGTATTGCAATCTGGTTTTTATTGGCCTACTCTCTTCAAGGCTGCCCGTATGTTTGTTTCATCTTGTGATGAATGTCAAAGAATTGGTAATATCTGTAAGCGTCAGGAAATGCCTATGAATTGTTCACTTGTTGTTGAACCATTTGATGTTTGGGGTTTTGATTACATGGGGCATTTTCCTTCCTCTAATGGGTATACACATATTTTGGTTGCTGTTCATTATGTTACTAAGTGGGTAGAAGCTATTCCAACTAGTAGTGTTGATCACAACACCTCTATTAAAATGCTTAAGGAAGTTATTTTCCCAAGGTTTGAAGTCCCTAGATATTTAATGACTGGTGGTGGTTCACACTTTATTCATGGTGCTTTCCGTAAAATGTGTGCTAAGTATGATGTTAACCATAGAATTGCATCACCCTATCACCCTCAGTCTAGTGGTCAAGTTGAACTTAGCAATAGAGAAACAAAATTAATTTTACAAAAAAATTGTCAATAGGTCCCGAAATAATTGGTCTAAGAAATTAGATGATGCACTTTGGGCTTATAGAATAGCATATAAAAATCCTATGGGTATCTCCCCTTATAAAATGGTTTATGGAAAAGCTTGTCATTTGCCTCTTGAGTTAGAACATAAATCATATTGGGCAATTAAAGAACTCAACTATGATTTCAAATTTGCCGGTGAAAAGAGCTTGTTTGATATCATCTCATTAGATGAATGGAGAACCCAAGCTTATGAAAATGCCAAGTTATTTAAAGAAAAAGTTAAAAGATGGCATGATAAAATAATCCAAAAGCGTGAGTTCAAAGTTGGAGAATATGTTCTTTAGCACAACTTTTGTTTCAGATTCTTTGCAGGAAAACTCCTCTCCAAATGGGAAGGACCCTATGTTATCGAGGAGGTTTATCGATCTGGAGCCATCAAAATAAATAATGCCAAAGGCACTAACCCAAAGGTTGTCAATGGGAAAAGAATAAAACATTATATCTCTGATACGCCCATTAATGTTGAAAGCAATATTATACAAACTATGACACCGGAAGAACACATAAAGGAAACCTTCCGGAACACTCCAGAATCATGAAAAAAGAGGAGGTACATGATACGATAAGTAAACGGACTCTGAAAAATCCGCAAAACTATGTTTTGACAGTTTTGGAATATATCAAAAATTAGGAAAATAAGAAACAATCAGGAAGGCACCCCTGGTGGGCATAAGACACAGGGCTCGCTTGGCAGCCAGGCGCGCCCAGGTGGGTTGTGCCCACCTCGGGTACCTTCGGGACTCCGTTTTTCTTCCGTTTGCTTGTTTCCCAAGATAAAAAATCTTTATATACCCCTGAACCTATTGACCACCGTATCACGGAGGAATCTTCTGTTTTCTTTTCTTGATGTTTTCCTGATAGATCTGAAAATATGTCGTCTCAAAATTCCAAGGAGGAGTGTCCAGTTTCTTACCAGCCTTTAGATAAAAATATTTTCAAGGACACCTATCCCTACCTATGGTTCTTCGATGAGGAAGATGAAGACGAACCAGTCCCTCCTCGTGTCAAGCATGAGAGCATGGAGGCATTATGCAAGAGGATAATAAAGCTCGAGATGGAGCATGTTGAGTTGAGGATAGATAATTTTACCCTTCGACGTAAGCTGGAGAAAGAGAAAGACAAACCCTCTACTTCATCACCACCACCTCCTTCTTCATCACCAAAGGAAACTTGAGTATAGGGTGTGGGCACTCCCTTTAGCTTGTGCCAAGCTTGGGGGAGGTGCCCCGTTATCGTATCACCTCCACTATCTTTTGCCTTTACTTATCTTAGTTTGATCCATAGTTATCTTTTGCTTTAGTTGAATAAAAGTTTAGTTCGATCCTTTCTTTTTGAGTGTTTGCTTAGTGATCTATCCTTGTAATCGTGTGCAAGATATATAATAAAGTTTAGTTCGAATTTTGTTTTCTTTACTTTCATGTTCAATAAAAAGAAAGGAAATAAATGAAAAAGATCATATGCTAATCTTATGGTAAGTAATGACATCTCATAAGGAAGAGTATAAGCAGAAAATTTTATTGGAGATTTACAAACATAGCATTGGTCAATGATGCAGTTCATGAAAGAATTAAAAAGGGAAGAGAATATTCACATGCAAATACACTATCTTGGAATCTTTTGTGATTGTGAGCCCCAATCAAAATATTATATGCCAAATGGTTGATGTTGGACAAGGAAGACAATGTAATGATTTATGTTTGTTCATATTCACAAAGCAGTTATATTGTCATAGATCCTTTAACATGTGGTGCTTGCCCCCCATCTTTGCTAGCCAAAAATTCCGCACTAAGTAGAGACACTACTTGTGCATCCAAAAACCCTTAAACCCAAATCTTGTTTTGAGAGTCCACCATACCTACCTATGGATTGAGTAAGTGAAAGGATCGAGAAGAGGTGTCTAGAAGGGGGGGTGAATAGACTCTAAGAAGAAAAGTAGCAGTTTTTAATTTCCTTAAGTTGATGTGGAGTTTTGGCACAAGTTTAACCATTCACAATACATATCGAGCAAGCATGACAAGAGTATATGAGCAGCAGAAAGTAAAGCATGCAAGTTGCAAGAATGTAAAGGGATGGGATTGGAGTGTGCAAACGCAATTTGGAGACTCGGAGATTTTTTATCCGTGGTTCCGATAGGTGGTGATATCGTGCATCCATGTTGATGGAGACTTCAACCCACGAAGGGTAACGGTTGCGCGAGTCCACGGAGGGCTCCACCCACGAAGGGTCCACGAAGAAGCAACCTTGTCTATCCCACCATGGCTGTTGCCCACGAAGGACTTGCCTCACTCGGGTAGATCTTCACGAAGTAGGCGATCTCCTTGCCCTTACAAACTCCTTGGTTCAACTCCACAACCTTGACGGAGGCTCCCAAGTGACACCTAGCCAATCTAGGAGACACCACTCTCCAAGAGGTAACAAATGGTGTGTTGATGATGAACTCCTTGCTCTTGTGCTTCAAATGATAGTCTCCCCAACACTCAACTCTCTCTCATAGGATTGGATTTGGTGGAAAGATGAATTGAGTGGAAAGCAACTTGGGGAAGGCTAGAGATCAAGATTTATGTGGTTGGAATGGAATATCTTGACCTCAACACAAGTGTAGGTGGTTCTCTCTCAGAAAATGTATGTTGGAAGTGTAGGCATGTTCTGATGCTTCTCTCCACGAATGAAGAGTGGATGGAGGGGTATATATAGCCTCCACAAAAAATCTAACCGTTACACACAATTTACCAAACTCGGTGGGACTGAATCGTGAAACTCGGTCAGACCGATTTAGTTCATAATGTGACCGTTAGGAATTTCGGTGGGACCGATATGATCAACTCGGTAGGACCGATGTGCTAGGGTTAGGGTAAAGCCTGAACTCGATTTGACCGATTACACAAACTCGGTGGGACCGATTTGGGTAATAAGCGAAACAGAGAGTTGGCCAAGCAAACTCGGCGGGACCGATTGCATATCTGCAATAGGCAACAGATAGTTTGCAAGCCCATCTCGGTGAGACCGAGATCCCATCGGTGAGATCAAACCGATTAGGGTTTCTGGCAGTGGCTATGTCAACTGAACTCGGTGGCGCCGGATAGAAAGTTTCGGTGGGGCCGAGTTTGACTTTTGGTTTGGGACATATGTGGATGTGAGAAACTGGTTGAAGGGCTTTGGAGCATATCACTAAGCACTTTGAGCAAGCAAGCCATTAAGCAACACCTCATCCCCTCTTAATTGTATTGGCTTTCCTATGGACTCAATGTGATCTTGGACCACTAAAATAGAAAATGTAGAGTCCTGAGCTTTGAGCTTGAGCCAATCCTTTGTCCTCAGCATCTTGAAGGGGTTCCATATCCTCTAGTCCATGCCACTCCATTTTTGAACTTATCTGAAACATACTAGGTAGAAGCATTAGTCCAACAAGGGATATGTTGACATTAATTACCAAAATCACCCAGGGAGCACTTGTGCTTTCAGTAAGATCCTTCAAGTAAGTTGTCATCGGTGCAATAAGGCAATAAAAATTGCTTCTAAAAGTGTTGGATCATTTAGTGTAAGAGAAAATTGAGCGTTGTACGAACTTGTGATGGCAAAGAATAAAAGCGACATACTGCATAATAAAGGTTGCTATCATAAGGGGCAATATAACGTGACGTTCTTTTGCACTAAGAGATTGAGCATACAAACAAAAAGGCATGGCAACCTCTGCTTCCCTCTGCGAAGGGCCTATCTTTTACTTTTATGTATTTACTTTTATGCAAGAGTCAAAGTATTTCTCTCTATTCCTTTTTATTTTCTCTTTTGGCAAGCATCATGTGGTGAGGAAAGATCTAGGAACATATATCCAGTTGGATATGGGTGGCATGAGTTATTATTGTTGACATCATCCTTGAGGTGAATACGTTGGGAGGCGAAACTATAAGCCCCTATCTTTCTATGTGTCAGGTTGAAACTTTTGCTCATGTGTATGCGGTGAGTGTTAGCAATCATAGAAGACTATATGATGGTTGAGTATGTGGACTTGCCTAAAGGCTCTGATACTTGACCCTTCCTGAAAAGATGGTGAATTGTAGTCGCAAAGCTGACTGAGAACATAGTTTGTTAGTTTTCAATACAGTTTATGCTTTATACTTCGATGTTGTGATGAATTGTTACTTATTCATGAGAAGTCATATGATAAAAGTTCTATGATGAAGTTTTATGTTGAAGTTTGTTGTTGTTATAATAATATACATGATGCTTCTATGTCCGTATATTGTTTTATCGACACCTCTCTCTCTCTCTCTCTCTAAGCATGTGGACATGTTTTTCAATTTCGGTTTTCGCTTGAGAACAAGCGAGGTCTAAGCTTGGGGGAGTTGATACGTCCATTTTGCATCATGTTTTCCTACTGTTATTTATATTGTTTTTATGCATAATAATGCTTTTTGGAGTAATTCTAATGCCTTTTCTCTCATAATATGCAAGGTTCACACAAAGAGGGAGAATACCGACAGCTGGAATTCTCGACCTGGAAAAGCTATGTCAGGCCACCTGTTCTGCACATCTCCAAATGTGCTGAAACATCACAGGGAATTTTTATGGAATATATAAGAATTATTGGAGCAAATAACTACCAAAGGGGCCCACCAGGTGGGCACAACCCACCTGGGCGCGCCAGGGAGCCCAGGCGCGCCCTGGTGGGTTGTGCCCTCCTCGGCCCACCTCCGGTGCCCCTCTTGTGGTATATAATTCATTTTGACCTAGAAAAAATAAGGAGAGGACTTTCAGGACGAAGCGCCGCCGTCTCGAGGCGGAACTTGGGCAGGAGCACTTTTGCCATACGGTGGAGCGATTCCGCCGGGGAACTTCCCTCCCGGGGGGAAATCATCGTCATCATCATCAACAACAACTCTCCCATCTTGGGAAGGGCAATATCCGTCAACATATTCGACAGCACCATCTCCTATCAAACCCTAGTTCATCTCTTGTGTTCAATATTTGTACCGGAACCTTAGATTGATGCTTGTGGGTGACTAGTAGTGTTGATTACACCTTGTAGTTGATTACTATATAGTTTATTCGGTGGAAGATTATATGTTCAAATCCACTATGCTATTTAATACCCCTCTGATCTTGAGCATGATTATCATTTGTGAGTAGTTACTTTTGTTCTTGAGGTCACGGGAGAAATCTTGTTGCAAGTAATCATGTGAATTTGATATGTGTTCGATATTTTGATGGTATGTATGTTGTGATTCCATTAGTGGTGTCCTGTGAACGTCGACTACACAACACTTCACCATATTTGGGCCTAAGGGAATGCATTGTGGAGTAGTTATTAGATGATGGGTTGCGAGAGTGACAGAAGCTTAAACCCTAGTTTATGCGCTATTTCGTAAGGGACTAATTTGGATCCAAAAGTTTAATGCTATGGTTAGATTTGTTCTTAATACTTTTCTCGTAGTTGCGGATGCTTGCGAGGGGGTAATCATAAGTAGGAGGTTTGTTCAAGTAAGAACAGCACCCATCGGTCCACCCACATATCAAATTATCAAAGTAGCGAACACAAATCAAACCAACATGATGAAAGTGACTAGATGAAATTCCCATGTACCCTCAAGAACGTTTTGCTTATCATAAGAGACCATTTTGGCCTGTCCTTTGCCTCAAAAGGGTTGGGCTACCTTTCTGCACTTTTATTATCATTATCGTTACTTGCTCGTTACAAATTATCTTGCTATCAAACTACTCGTTACTTATAATTTCAGTGCTTGCAGAGAATACCTTGCTGAAAACTACTTGTCATTTCCTTCTGCTCCTCGTTGGGTTCGACACTCTTACTTATCGAAAGGACTACGATTGATCCCATATACTTATCGGTCATCAATATGTCATGGGAATTGGATGATACTAGAGCAAGTCCAGCAACACCTTCATCTTGACTATAGTCAGAGTCGGAGGGATAGCTTCTCCCGGAGTGGTTATCGGAGCTGGAAACCCATTCACCAACATGAGCTTGATGTCTTCTTCTAGAGTAGCTCTTGGTTGGCTTGTATTTCCCTTCCGATTCCTTGTTTCTTCGAGAAGGTCTTCGTTCATAATGATCATCTCTACTCCTCTCTCTATGAGGTGATTCATCTGTTCTACTTTTCCTTCTAGGTGAGTCTTCTCTTTTCTTGTGAGGTGCCGTACACTCATTAGAGTAGTGTCCGGGTCTTCCACAATTCTAGCAATTTCGGTCACGACTTGATGATCTTTGTTAATAGTGTCTTGAGTTGGAGCTTCTCTATTTGTTTCTATTCTTGTAGAATTTGTTGAAGTTCCTCACCATTATGCTTAATTCCTCATTGGATACTTGCTTGTCACTTCAAGTTGTAGGAGTTTCACTTAAACCTTGTATGCACCACTTGACTTGTTGTGGAGCTCCTCATCCTTGAGTGACATCTCATGAGCAACAATTCTTCCAATGACTTACTAGCCTCACTCGGCTAGATCTTCACGAAGTAGGTGATCTCCTTGCCCTTACAAACTTCTTGGTTCAACTCCACATCATGTCGGAGGCTCCCAAGCGACACCTAACCAATCTAGGAGACACCACTCTCCAAAAGGTAATATATGGTGTGTAGATGATGAACTCCTTGCTCTTTTGCTTCAAATGATAGTCCCTCCAACACTCAACTCTCTCTCTCAAACATATTTGGCTATGGTGGAAGAAGGATTTGAGTGGAAAGCAACTTGGAGAAGGCTAGAAATCAAGATTCAAATGGTAAGATTGGAATTTCTTGATCTCAACACATGAGCAGGTAGTTCTCTCTTAGAAAATGAATGGTGGAAGTGTAGTCAGGTTATGATGGCTCTCTTACTAAGTAAGAGTGGGTGGAGGGATATATATAGCCTCCACACGAAATACAACCGTTACACACATTTGACCCAACTCGGTGGCACCGATCAGAATTCTCGGTGGCATCAACCTGTGTAAAAGATGTGAACGTTGGAGGTCTCGGTGGGACCGAATGGAAACAACTCGGAGCGACTGATGTGCAATGGTAGAGCAAACCTCACTTCGGTGGCACCAAGTGCATCATCTCGGTAAGACCGATGTGAAGAAATAAGGCAACAAAAGGTTGGCAAGCCATCTCGGTGGCACCGATTACAAAACTCGGTAAGACCGAAAAAATTCAACAGATGACAGAGAGTTGGCAAGGCCATCTCGGTGAGACCGAGATCCATATCGATGGATGCGATTTGTTAGGGTTTGGTTGTGGCAATGTCCAGATGAACTCGATGGGTCCAGATAGGTAGAATTTGGTGGGTCCACATTCACTAGTCCTTGCCATGCCAATCATTGAACTTCCTGAATTTTTTACTTGAATGGATATTAGTTCAGTGAGATATATGTTGTTATTAATTACCAAAACCACCCGGGGATTAGTTGCACTTTCACCCTTGCGTCTTGTATCATGTGTCGGAGGTCGTCAGCGCTGAGCGCCTTGTCGTAGCTCTTGACATTATCTGCCGGTATTGGGTCCTTGATGGGTGGTTTTAGGGTGTCCATTGTGTGTTCTATATGTTTCTCTTGGAGCTTGGTCGCCCTGTGAACCACTTTGATGAGGTCGGTGAGGATTTCGGGATCTGTGGGTGTGGCCTGGAGCTTGTTTAGTAATGAGACCGCCTCATGGATGCTATGGGTTGTTGTAAGGAGCTATGTCAGCCCATCTTCATTGTTGGTTTCCATTGCTACGACTGCCTTAGACAGCGCGTGGCTCACGGACCCTAGCGTGAGGATCTCACGAAGCTCGTCCTCCTGGGACCGGGGTGGGCCACCCTCGTGGGCAGTTAGGGTTGGGAACTTCACGGATTTTTCCACCGTCGTCGTGGTTGAGTGTGGCGTGTTGTGGCTCGCTTCGGCCTCTGTTTCTACGAACATCACCATGTGTAGATAGATCGGCTGCGGGACGTACGGTTCGACGTTGTCCTCTGTTTCCTGTTGGTCACACGGTTTCGAGGTGTCTTGTTCTTTCTCGCGGGCTTTGTCCTCCGCCCTTGGAGATCTGATTTTGGTTGATGAGATCCCGATGTTCTCGGCCTCGTCCTTCTCTGGAGAGGTTGATTCGCCATGTGCGTCCTCGTGGTCAGACAGTGACAACAGACCTGCGGTGTCGACACTGCAATCTGAGGTCGTCTTGTCGAGGAAACAATCTTCAGGCGCATGGTCAATGTGGTAGTTGCCGCACACCATGGTGACGAGCTGCAAGTTCCTTCCAGAGATGTTAATGGAGCTCGTTCTGGTATGTAGCCCCCGCGTTCTTTAGTTCGAACGGAAAATGATCAGCGGGATTGGCGGCTAAGGTCGTCGTGAGGATGCCGCCATGTTGGGTAGCTGGCAAGCATATTCGGAGGTTGCCGTGCATGTTGGTGATGAAAGCAACATTGTCGATGTAGATCACGTGTGTGGGACGAGTCGGTAGGTTGATGTCGACCTGGCACGCATCATTCGCGGTGAACGCCAGAGAGCCTGTTACGCCCCCGATTCAATCGTACACTAATCATACACGCAAACGTGTACGATCAAGATCAGGGACTCACGGGAAGATACCACAACACAACTCTAAAAATAAAATAAGTCATACAAGCATCATAATACAAGCCAGGGGCCTCGAGGGCTCGAATACAAGTGCTCGATCATAGATGATTCAGCGGAAGCAACAATATCTGAGTACAGACATAAGTTAAACAAGTTTGCCTTAACAAGGCTAGCACAAACTAGGATACAGATCGAAAGAGGCGCAGGCCTCCTGCCTGGGATCCTCCTAAACTATTCCTGGTCGTCGACAGCGGCCTGCACGCAGTAGTAGGCACCTCCAGTGTAGTAGGAGTCGTCGTCGACGGTGGCGTCTGGCTCCTGGGCTCCAGCATCTGGTTGCGACAACCAGGAATAAAGAAAAAGGGGGAAAAGGGGGAGCAAAGCAACCATGAGTACTCATCCAAAGTACTCGCAAGCAAGGATCTACACTACATATGCATGGGTATATGTGTAAAGGGGCCATATTGGTGGACTGAACTGCAGAATGCCAGAATAAGAGGGAGATAGCTAGTCCTGTCGAAGACTACGCTTCTGGTAGCCTCCATCTTGCAGCATGTAGAAGAGAGTAGATGGTAAGTTCACCAAGTAGCATCGCATAGCATAATCCTACCCGGCGATCCCCTCCTCGTCACCCTGCGAGAGAGTGATCACCGGGTTGTATCTGGCACTTGGAAGGGTGTGTTTTATTAAGTATCCAGTTCTAGTTGTCATAAGGTCAAGGTACAACTCCAAGTTGTCCTGTTACCGAAGATCACGGCTATTCGAATAGATAAACTTCCCTTCAGGGGTGCACCACATAACTATGCACGCTCGATCCCATTCGGCCGGACACACTTTCCTGGGTCATGCCCGGCCTTAGAAGATCAACACGTCGCAGCCCTACCTAGGCACAACAGAGAGGTCAGCACGCCGGTCTAAATCCTATGGCGCAGGGGTCTGGGCCCATCGTCCATTGCACACCTACACGTTGCGTGGGCGGCCGGAAGCAGAACTAGCCCCCTTAATACAAGAGCAGGCTTACGTTCCAATCCGGCGCGCGCCGTTCAGTCGCTGACGTCACGAAGGCTTCGGCTGATACCACGACGTCAAGTGCCCATAACTGTTCCCGCGTAGTTGGTTAGAGCATATAGGCCAGTGGCCAGACTCAGATCAAATACCAAGATCTCGTTAAGCGTGTTAAGTATTCGCGAATGCCGACCAGGGCCAGGCCCACCTCTCTCCTAGGTGGTCTCAACCTGCCCTATCGCTCCGCCACAAAGTAACAGTCGGGGGCCGTCGGGAACCCAGGCCCACCTCTACCGGGATGGAGCCACCTGCCCCTTCAGCCCCCATCTTCGAACAGTATCATAAGTAATGTAAAAGTATAAAGTATATAGCATATGCCCGTGATCACCTCCCGAAGTGATCATGGCACAGTAGTATAGCATGGCAGACAGACAAGAGTGTAGGGCCACTGATGAAACACTAGCATCCTATACTAAGCATTAGGATAGCAGGTAAAGTTATCAACAATTGTAGCAACAATGACAGGCTATGCAGCAGAATAGGATTAACCGAAAGCAGTAACATGCTACACTACTCTAATGCAAGCAGTAGAGAGAAGGAATAGGCGATATCTGGTGATCAAGGGGGGGCTTGCCTGGTTGCTCTGGCAAGAAGGAGGTTCGTCAACACCGTAGTCGATCATGGGGGTATCGGCAGCGTCTCGGGGTCTACCGGAAAGAAGTAACGGAGGGGGGACATAATAAATAACAGAGCAATCAAAGCATCACAAAATATAACATGACAATACGCGGTGCTAGGTGTGTCCTGATGCAGTACTAGGCGATACTGGCGAAGGGGGGAAACATCCGGGAAAGTATTCCCTGTGTTTGGCATTTCGGATAGATAAACCGGAGGGGAAAAGTTGCATGTTCACTATGCTAGGGACGTGTGGTGGATACACGGGCTGCGTATTCGGATTCTTCTCATCGTTCTGAGCAACTTTCATGTACAAAGTATTTTCATCCGTGCTACGGATTATTTTTTATTAATTTTCAAAGTTTTAAAACATTTTCTGAATTTCTGGAGTTAATTTAATTCGCAATATATTAAATACTAAATGCTACGGGTACACATAAGTGTACCCAGAGATGTGACTATTTGACTGACAGGTGGGCCCTGTTGACGGCCTAGTCAGCAGTCAACAGTCAACTTGTTGACTAGTTTGACTGGTCCAACTGACATGTGGGGGCCCACATGTCATAGACTTCTAGTTAAACTATTTAACTAACTAGATTTATTTAGCAGTGGACCCATATGTCAGTGGGACATTTTGTTAAACAGAGTTTTAAACGGTTTTAGTTAATCAAATTGAGTAGTGGGGACTACTGTCAGTGCCTAATTAGTGTTAGGATTAGGGGGGCATTAACACGTAAACTATCAGTGGCAGCCGGCCTGTATGCAGAAGCAGCAGCAACCAAAAGCAGAAAGCAGGGGGCGGCAGCCGGCCGCGCGGGGAGTGGAGGCCGGCGGTAGGTGCGGGGTGTGGCACGGGGCGCCCGAGGGCGCAGCGTCGCAGCGCAGCGGCAAGCAGGGGCAGGGGCAGAGCCGAGGCCAGGGGCTCCAGCGGGAGCGCGCACGGGGGGCGATGGCGGGCGCGACGGAGCGCGTGGCCAAGGAAGTGCGGCGACTGCGGGCGAGGCTCACGGGCGCGCGAGCGTGTGTGCGGGACCGATGCAGCCCGAGCGGCCGGGGAGGCAAGCCAGAGTGAGGGGGAAACGGGCACCGTGGGCAAACAGCAGCAGCGGTGGCAGAGAACGGCAGCGTCGGGCGTGCTTGGCCATCGGCGATGCAGGGCACGGGGAGAGGAGGTAGGCATCGCATTGGAAGACAGAGAAGGCGAGGAGCACAACGCCGTGCTCGGACGCGAGCGGTAGTGGCTGTGGCCGCGGCTGCGCCATGCCCAGCGGCGAGGAGCTTCGGCTCCGATGGCGTCGGTGGCTACGGGAACGAAATCGAATGGGGCAGAGAGGGGTTTCGAGAGGGAGCTCACAGTGGATGCGTAGAGCAGCTCAGCGGCCTCGGGGATGGCTCGGCCTTGCCGGAATCGCTGGCGACGATCGACAGGGCTGAGGACGACGGAGATGATGCAGGGCTCAATGCAGGGGGGTCCTAGCTCCAACAGGCGGCTTCACGCAACGTAGAGGATGATGGTGGAGCAGAGGGACTCGAAACCAGGAGTCGGGGAGGAGGGTAGCCACGCCGGCGAGCTTCGCCGTGGCGACGGGTGGTCCGGTGTGGCGGATCTGACGATAGAGAAAGCAAGGGGGAAAGGCAGGAGGGCTCTAGGATTTCATCCGGGGTCGAGGGGGCCTTTTATGCAGCGCGGGCAACAGCGGGATAGCCGGCACGTGGCGGATCCCCTCCATGGACGATGCTCGAGCGGCCACCACGCTCGGGTGAACAGGGGAAGAAGGAGAGGGCGCTGGTGGACTGGGCCATGAGCTTTGCTAGATGGTCCGAGTGTGCCAGTAGGTTAGGTTTGTTTCTATTTCCATTTTTATATTTCTCTTTCTTTCTTTCTTTTTGGTTTCTGTCTTTTTTTGTTAAGCTTTGTACTTATTTTAAATAGCAAATAGGTTTAGTAAAATAGAGAACTTGTCCCATAATTCACATTGCAAAATTAGACAATGCCATAAAAAGCTTGGGATTTATTTAAAATACTTTGGGAATTTTTATAAATTAAAAAGCAATGAAAATATTGTTTTGCCCATGTTTTAATTGTTTAAAGGCACTTAAATATTTTATAAAAAGATGATTTCTCCACAATAATTATCTATGAATTATTTGCCACATTTTGTACATTTTAGTTTTGTCATTTGAAATCTTTAATTATTTGACTTTATTTTAAAGTTGAATTTGAATCGGTTTCGGATCAACACGGGTTAGCAATAGTAACCGAGGTGACGTGGCGACATTAACGTGGGATTACTGTAGCCTAATTATCCAGGCGTCACAATTCTCCTCCACTACAAAAAATCTCGTCCCGAGATTTAAGAGGTAGTGAAATGGGGAAAGGTTTGGTAACGAATCTAGCGGGTCTTCTCATTCTGGCTTGCTCTCCTCGAAGAGGCCGGTCCAATACATTGATGTCTTCATTTCTCTCCTTCAGGTCATCATGATGAAGTGGCATCCTTTCTTCGAAAACTCCATCGTACTTACAAAAGAATAAAGGGTGGGCATTCCGGGAGAACAGACCTCTGCAAGGTCGACTATCTGGTCGATAACATCGAGGAAGGTGGTGGAAGTAACTCTCGAATTGAAACTTAAGAAAATATCGAGAGCAAAGTAAGGAGGTATCATGGGATGTTTCGAGCGGGTGGCCAATCGTTTGATGCCTGAAACGAAGTGTTGAAGGGGTTTAGAGCAATGTGAATAAGCATTGCATCTGATACCAGAATAGATCCACAGGCAGGTGGCCCGTGAATTACATACAAAGTCAAGTGCGAGGAATAACTTTGACAATAGGGTGTACAGGAGAGTCAGGTTTCGATCCTGTGGAACTATGGGTTATGGGCCCACCATGTGGGTAAAAATTAGGAGCGGTGACATCTTGCACGGTCATGATAGCAAGGCATGTCAGAGAGTAGCATGTCAGTTATGTCGGCAACAACATCGGTACCAAGGGCCAGGGACGAAGAGAACCATCTTCCTGCTCGTTGAACGAGGCGAACCAATAGGTAAAGTTCTCGTCCATCGGTGGTTACCGGAATGTTATCAACAATATTAACAGGGTCTTACTGACAGAGTTATACACCGAGGTGTTTACATAAGCAGGACAATTACCACTGCTCAGTTAAGTAGATTATAAGAAATTTTGAACAAAACAACGGAAAGGAAAATGTGTTTAAACACATATATCAGGGGTATATCCTTCCCAAAGTCAAGCAGAGGATGATATCCAAGACAGGATATAAAGTAGAAAACCCTTTAGATAAGAGGAGAGAAATTTCATGACAGTACCCATACAGCGGTGTTTGGATAATTGAGCAGGAAACATTTAACATTGGGCTTCAAATGTTCCTGTTGAAAATCGGAATACCATAGACATGCTTCAAGATAGCATTGACATGGTCAACAGGTGAAGATCAGACTTCGGAAACAAAAAGGATCCATCAGGAACAACTTATAGAATAAGTCTTACAATTTCCTCATGGAAGAATCACTAACCTTGCCAAAAAGGAAACTATAACAATAGGTCCTCTGGCTAGGGGTGCTAAGCAAAGACACCTCCTTACCGGGTTATGTAGAGATCAATGTTATAACTCTTGGAAATATGTCCCAACCATCATATCTGACCAAGATTCAGATCCGATTGGTGTCAGGATACCTCAGACTCAGGATGCCTGAGAAGAAAAGGTGCAACATAATTTGACGAGATGACATTGTGAGATTCTCGGAAACGATCTATGGAAGCGAGTTTCGAAACAAGAGTTCATCATTAAACCAAGGAGAGGATGAGAGGGTGGCTGATGAACTAAACGACAATTCATCGAGATTTCCAAAAGATGGATTTCCACAATCATGTGGACAAAGAGATAACATTTGTCAGACCAAATATATAAGGAGATATGCTCGAGGAAAACATACCCAATTTAAACATTGGTTGAAATGTGCACCCGAAATATGGGCTTAGGTAGCATGACCGATGTTATAATGGTGATTCGATAACCAATGGTCTAAGAATGAAATGTCGACCATTAACTTCAAAACAATAGGGTTGCTATAAGGAAAGAATCCAAGCAACACCGTTCACTTGTTGGAATCAACACGGGGACCAAGAAAGAATGGTGATGGTGAGAAGTATCACTATACCAAGAATTCTTAAGAGGTGGAGTAATCCTCACGACATTCTTGACATAAAAGATGGTAATACTCCAAGGTAAAGAAGAACAAATGCTGGATAGCAAGGAACTCAATGTATAACACAGAACACGAACAAGTTTGTGTTTGAGGGAAGGCAATAAAGTGGTCAATGACAACACAAATCATCGAGGGCAAGGATGGTATTTCTCATCATGAATTCAATTGATATCCTGGAAGAGCTCTGAATGCTGAAGATGTTCACGACACATTTGTCGCGAGATTTCATGAAGATGTAATCGATCGGCGATGACATCAAGTCAAATGAATGATGGAGCGAAAGGTTATTGAAACCACTAGTACAGTACAAACTTGAAATCAAGCTTGCTGTCCAAGGAGAAATGATATGCTGAGGAAGATCGATGTAAGCTTAGCTCATTGCCAAAAGTGGTGCTCCGGGAATTAAGGACCGGGTGGCACAGTTAAAATTTAGTATGATAATGATATAGGCGATCAGGCTAGGAATGACGAGATTGAGTTCCCAACAATAATTAACTAGGGGTACTGAATCACAGTGCGGATTCGAGTCACTTGTCAAAATTCTCGAGTGACGGACAATGCAGAACGGCGGAGTGACTAAAATGGTGAGAGTATTAGTCCAACAAGAATTCATAAGAGATAGTGCAAATACATGATATCCTTGAGATACCAGGGGGTAATACTCGAAGGTGGAGCAGGATTGAGGTTGGACAGATGTATTGATCTGCAGAAGACAAGTACTTTAACTTGTCCGAGAAAAGGATCAAAGATGATCAATCATGGTCGGAACCACGGTTGCAAAGGACCAACATAGGTACAAGATGAACTTATAACAAGGGGACCATTATTAATACAAGAAGCTTCCATGATAAATTCCACATCGGGTCCATGGGCATGAACACAAAGTTCAGGGTCGACTCCCATTTCTCCAAAGCACAACCTTACATTCACTTCTCGTTTCGATAATGGCATTAGTGTTGAAAGTTTTACCTGGTGAAATACCAGATGAGTATGGCCCGTGAAATCTTTCGGACTCACATAGGTTAGGTAAGGCATTGGTTCAACCCATCGGGGCATCTTAGGAACATATACCACAGATTCCAAGAATAAATAACACAAGCTCGATAGTAGAGCATGCTTGAGCAAGCAGAGGATACAATTTACCAAAGGCATTATGTATCCAAGGAAAGGCTCACAAGATTATTGAATATGAAGGACGTTGTCGGATAAAACACGACAAAGGGTCTGGTGGTCCACAAGGGATCTGATGTGAGCATCGGTACTCAACCAGAGAAAGAAAGAATGCAAGGAGATCAGATTATAGAAACAACTGACTAACTCAAAGCTCAAATGCAAAGGAATTTTTAATTCCAAGACAAGGGATCATAAGCAATGCTCTGATTAGGGATGGATAAGATGAATAGCCTTAGGGGTACAATCGACGGCAATTTGATTGGTCGAGATCCAGCTCATGTTTAAAATGACGTCTGAGCCGGAAAGATAATTTAAAAGGATCAACTGATGATTTCGTGCATTCGCACTCATGTTGAATCAATAGGATCAAAATGATGGTGCCTAAGGATACTAAGGAATATTGCCAGACACATGGAAAGCATCCATAATGCAAGCAGACAAGTATTGCAGAGCAATAAGCTACTAAGGATTTTTAAAGGATCGAATAGTATTTCGAAGACCATTGTGAAACACATGAACAACTGGGGATGAACAGATACTCGATAAGGGCGAGAAATTATCTGTAGGGGTACTCAGGTGGCAAGGAACTGCAAGGCAGTAGGCACAAAATATTCTCGGAACAATAGATAGGATTTCAAGGTATCTTGTAATAACAAGATCAACTGGGAATAAAAGTAAGAACGGCAAGTGTATGTATTTATCCATAGAGATATTTCGGTGGTAGGGAATTGCAAAAGCAACGGGCACAAAGTCTCAAAAGAGTATCGGAGAGTAACTTCGAAATCTTCTGGTGCAGTAGGCGATCATCTGTGATAAGGGGCTCTCCGGGAGAAGTAGTTACGAGAACCTAGAGTCAGATTTAGTAAAATCATTTAACCCGAATAGAAGAGAGATCAGAGTCCCAGAGTAAGGATCGAGGAGTAAAAGATCCTAATACCACCCAATGGCGACGTGGGCCCGTAAGCCGCACAGCCATGTTAGTAAAAGTTTTTCAATGACTAGACTCGACTTCGGCCAAGGAGTTGGAAAGGGGGATTCCTACAGGCAGTCGGCTCTGATACCAACTTGTTACGCCCCCGATTCAATCGTACACTAATCATACACGCAAACGTGTACGATCAAGATCAGGGACTCACGGGAAGATATCACAACACAACTCTAAAAATAAAATAAGTCATACAAGCATCATAATACAAGCCAGGGGCCTCGAGGGCTCGAATACAAGTGCTCGATCATAGACGAGTCAGCGGAAGCAACAATATCTGAGTACAGACATAAGTTAAACAAGTTTGCCTTAAGAAGGCTAGCACAAACTGGGATACAGATCGAAAGAGGCACAGGCCTCCTGCCTGGGATCCTCCTAAACTACTCCCGGTCGTCGACAGCGGCCTGCACGCAGTAGTAGGCACCTCCAGTGTAGTAGGAGTCGTCGTCGACGGTGGCGTCTAGCTCCTGGGCTCCAGCATCTGGTTGCGACAACCAGGAATAAAGAAAAAGGAGAAAAGGGGGAGCAAAGCAACCGTGAGTACTCATCCAAAGTACTCGCAAGCAAGGATCTACACTACATATGCATGGGTATATGTGTAAAGCGGCCATATCGGTGGACTGAACTGCAGAATGCCAGAATAAGAGGGAGATAGCTAGTCCTATCGAAGACTAAGCTTCTGGCAGCCTCCATCTTGCAGCATGTAGAAGAGAGTAGATGGTAAGTTCACCAAGTAGCATCGCATAGCATAATCCTACCCGGCGATCCCCTCCTCGTCGCCCTGTGAGAGAGTGATCATCGGGTTGTATCTGGCACTTGGAAGGGTGTGTTTTATTAAGTATCCAGTTCTAGTTGTCATAAGGTCAAGGTACAACTCCAAGCCGTCCTGTTACCGAAGATCACGGCTATTCGAATAGATAAACTTCCCTGCAGGGGTGCACCACATAACCCAACACGCTCGATCCCATTCGGCCGGACACACTTTCCTGGGTCATGCCCGGCCTCGGAAGATCAACACGTCGCAGCCCTACCTAGGCACAACAGAGAGGTCAGCACGTCGGTCTAAATCCTATGGTGCAGGGGTCTGGGCCCATCGCCAATTGCACACCTACACGTTGCGTGGGCGGCCGGAAGCAGAACTAGCCCCCTTAATACAAGAGCAGGCTTACGTTCCAATCCGGCGCGCGCCGCTCAGTCGCTGACGTCACGAAGGCTTCGGCTGATACCACGACGTCGAGTGCCCATAACTGTTCCCGCGTAGTTGGTTAGTGCGTATAGGCCAGTGGCCAGACTCAGATCAAATACCAAGATCTCATTAAGCGTGTTAAGTATCCGCGAATGCCGACCAGGGCCAGGCCCACCTCTCTCCTAGGTGGTCTCAACCTGCCATGTCGCTCCGCCACAAAGTAACAGTCGGGGGCCGTCAGGAACCCAGGCGCACCTCTACCGGGATGGAGCCACCTGCCCCTTCAGCCCCCATCTCCGAACAGTATCATAAGTAATGTAACAGTATAAAGTATATAGCATATGCCCGTGATCACCTCCCGAAGTGATCATGGCACAGTAGTATAGCATGGCAGACAGACAAGAATGTAGGGCCACTGATGAAACACTAGCATCCTATACTAAGCATTAGGATAGCAGGTAAAGGTATCAACAATTGTAGCAACAATGACAGGCTATGCAGCAGAATAGGATTAACCGAAAGCAGTAACATGCTACACTACTCTAATGCAAGCAGTAGAGAGAAGGAATAGGCGATATCTGGTGATCAAGGGGGGGGCTTGCCTGGTTGCTCTGGCAAGAAGGAGGGTCGTCAACACCGTAGTCGATCACAGGGGTATCGGCAGCGTCTCGGGGTCTACCGGAAAGAAGTAACGGAGGGGGGACATAATAAATAACAGAGCAATCAAAGCGTCACAAAACATAACATGACAATACGCGGTGCTAGGTGTGTCCTGACTCAGTACTAGGCGATACTGGCGAAGGGGGGAAACATCCGGGAAAGTATTCCCTGTGTTTGGCATTTTGGACAGATTGACCGGAGGGGAAAAGTTGCATGTTCACTATGCTAGGGACATGTGGTGGATAAACGGGCTGCGTATTCGGATTTGTCTCGTCGTTCTGAGCAACTTTCATGTACAAAGTATTTTCATCCGTGCTACGGATTATTTTTTATTAATTTTCAAATTTTTAAAACATTTTATGAATTTCTGGAGTTAATTTAATTCGCAATATATTAAATAATAAATGCTACGGGTACACAGAAGTGTACCCAGAGATGTGACTATTTGACTGACAGGTGGGCCCTGTTGACGGCCTAGTCAGCAGTCAACAGTCAACTTGTTGACTAGTTTGACTGGTCCAACTGACATGTGGGGGGCCACATGTCATAGACTGCTAGTTAAACTATTTAATTAACTAGATTTATTTAGCAGTGGACCCATATGTCAGTGGGACATTTTATTAAACAGAGTTTTAAACGGTTTTAGTTAATCAAATTGAGTAGTGGGGCCTACTGTCAGTGCCTAATTAGTGTTAGGATTAGGGGGGCATTAGCACGTAAACTATCAGCGGCAGCCGGCCTGTATGCAGAAGCAGCAGCAACCAAAAGCATAAAGCAGGGGGCGGCAGCCGGCCGCGCGGGGAGTGGAGGCCGGCAATGGGTGCGGGGTGTGGCGCGGGGCGCCCGAGGGCGCAGCGCCGCAGCGCAGCGGCAAGCAGGGGCAGGGCGGAGCCGAGGCCGGGGGCTCCGGCGGGAGCGCGCACGGGAGGCGATGGCGGGCGCGACGGAGCGCGTGGCCGAGGAAGTGCGGCGACTGCGGGCGAGGCTCATGGGCGTGCGAGCGTGTGTGCGGGACCGATGCAGCCCGGGCGGCCGGGGAGGCACGCCGGAGCGAGTTGGAAACGAGCACCATGGGCAAACAGCAGCAACGGTGGCAGAGAACGGCAGCGTCGGGCGTGCTTGGCCATCGGCGATGCTGGGCACGGGAAGAGGAGGTAGGGATCGCATTGGAAGATGGAGAAGGCGAGGAGCACAACGCCGTGCTCGGACGCGAGCGGTAGTGGCTGTGGCCGCGGCTGCGCCATGCCCAGCGGCGAGGAGCTTCGGCTCCGATGGTGTCGGTGGCTACGGGCACGAAATCGAACGGGGCAGAGAGGGGTTTCGAGAGGGAGCTCATAGTGGATGCGTAGAGCAGCTCAGCGGCCTCGGGGATGGCTCGGCCTTGCCAGAATCGATGGCGACGATCGACGGGGCTGAGGACGACGGAGATGATGCAGGGCTCAATGCAGGGGGGGTCCTAGCTCCAACGGGCGGTCTCACGCAACGTAGAGGATGACGGCGGAGCAGAGGGACTCGAAACCAGGAGCCGGGGAGGAGGGTAGCCACGCCGGCGAGCTTCGCTGTGGCGACGGGTGGTTCGGTGTGGCGGATCTGACAACGGAGAAAGCGAGGGGGAAAGGCAGGAGGGCTCTAGGGTTTCATCCGGGGTCGAGGGGGCCTTTTATGCAGCGCGGGCAACAGCGGAACGGCCGTCACGTGGCGGATCCCCTCCATGGACGATGCTCGAGCGGCCACCACGCTCGGGTGAACAGGGGAAGAAGGAGAGGGCGCTGGTGGACTAGGCCATGAGCTTTGCTAGATGGTCCGAGTGTGCCAGTAGGTTAGGTTTGTTTCTATTTCCCTTTTTCTGTTTCTCTTTCTTTCTTTCTTTCTTTTTGGTTTCTGTCTTTTTTTGTTAAGCTTTGTACTTATTTTAAATAGCAAATAGGTTTAGTAAAATAGAGAACTTGTCCCATAATTCACATTGCAAAATTAGACAATGCCATAAAAAGCTTGGGATTTATTTAAAATATTTTGGGAATTTTTATAAATTAAAAAGCAATAAAAATATTGTTTTGCCCCTGTTTTAATTATTTAAAGGCACTTAAATATTTTATAAAAACATGATTTCTCCACAATAATTATCTATGAATTATTTGCGACATTTTGTACATTTTAGTTTTGTCATTTGAAATCTTTAATTATTTGACTTTATTTTAAATTTGAATTTGAATCGGTTTCGGATCAACGCGGGTTAGCAATAGTAACCGAGGTGACGTGGCGACATTAACGTGGGATTACTGTAGCCTAATTATCCGGGCGTCATAGAGCCAAAGGTTAGGTTTTCCCCCGGCGAGAGGCCGCCAAAGGTAGGAAAAGATCTGACCCATGATCAGTCTCCAGTCGGCGCCGCCCGTGCCTGGCGCGCGAACAAACTGAGCAGATTTCTGCCAGATCCCTCGACAGGGGTCCAAGCACAGCTGGAAGTCATGGATGGGAGGTCACATGAGGGATTTATCCAGGTTCGGGCCTCCGGAGAGTAATATCCTACGTCCTGTTGGTTTTGGTTTTTCATAATGGAGGGATACCTCGTGCGAGGGGTTACAATGTTGTATGATGTTGCCATCGAGAGTTTTCTTGTCTGAGGATAGATGACTCAAGGAGAACCCTAGACCTCCCTTTATAGACAGGAGACGTCTAGGGTTTACCTGCCGGATGCGATCTTGGGCGTCAAGAAGGTCTTCTGGCCTCCTAGGGTTAGCATCATGTTGTGGGCTTGTTGGGCCCCTTGTAGTTGGTCGGGCCGGGCTCCTTGGCATTAGCTAACCCCGGTACAGGACCCCGTCACTTAGAAATGGTAATCTCTTTGCAAGTTTCTTTGAATAGTCATGCATAAGTTTTCATTACGAGATTCCTCAAAATTTACTTTTCGCTCGAGGAGATCACTATTCTCCTTTTCCTTAGCAACAAGGGTTTTGAGTTCCTCGATGGTATTGATGTTCTTAACCACCATATCCATGAGACAACAAAACATAATGAGCGTGTTTCCTTTGAGGGAGTTCATGAATTTTCAAAGAACACATTATGTTGATCTTCCTCATCACATTAACCCTCTCCATCATGATACACATCAATAGAGACTTTAGTAACTAATAGAGTAGGGTTTGGAATGGGAGATACCTTAGACTTGCTTGGAGAGGTATCTTTCTCCTCATCAACTGCAACCACCTTGGCCATTAAGCACTCGTGCGAGCTGCCTTTGCAGTCACCCATGTAGTCGTCGTTGACCACATCGCCTTTCTTATTGATAAGCTTCAAAGGCTTGACTTGAGCTACACCGGCAACATCATCGGGGTTAGAGTCTTTTTAAACAATCATGACCTTCCCATCCTTCTTCTTGAGCTTGTCATCAAGGCATTGGCCAAGAACTTCTTGACAAATTCCTTCATGGGAAACCTTGGTCGGTCTTCTCTCTTCTCATACGGTAATCATTGGCAAAGTGCTTGGTGGAATCACAATTGTAGCGTGATCTTACTTTCTTCTTTCCAAACTTGCCTTTCTAAGAAAAAAACAAAAAAAACTTGCCATTCTAAGCATCCACACTAAACTTCTTCACAAAGAGTGCCATTTTATCATATCAGGGACACCCATCTGAGTCAACTTCTTCTTCATCATCATCACCTTCTTTTTCATCACTTGGACATGCTTGGCCCTCAAAGCAATGTTGGTCTTCTAACTCGAAAGAGGATGTATCTCGATGTTCACTTCCTTGGAGGGAAGCTAGTCACTGTTAGAGGGGTGGATATTACCACGAAGGCACGCCAACACCACGAAGTCTCACCCTATTCTCCTTGAGATATCACAACAAATGCGATTCTCGACCACTAGTGGTAGACCTCGAGTTGGCCTCCAAACCTTCACAAACTTCCCGAGGGTAAATCACAACAATCGATCCCTCACCGAAGAACTCCTACCTCCTAGGAGTCTCCAACCTCCAAGAGTAACAAGACAAGTGCCAAGGATCCAAATCAAGCTCAAACACAAAGTGACTGGTCAAAGCGTGGGGAATGAGTGGATCTTGCTTTTGATTCCTTCAAATCTCTCCAAGAATCAAAGGAAATAGGGCTTGGGAGAGTAGGAGAAGAAAATGTGGCGGCTATGGACGAAGTATGCTCAGAGGGTAGCCCTAGAATTAACTGAGTTGGAGTATATACAGTGGAGCTTCAAATCCAACTCTTACAGCCCAAGAATGCACTATCGGACAGTCTGCCAGATCTAGATGAAACAGTCATGTAGTAGAACTGAATATAGGGTTTGGCTAGAACAAGGGAGAAGAATTTGACCTGTCGGTCAATCTGGTCCAGGGGACCGGACAGTCTGGTCTGTCTAGGAGAGAACACAATTCTGCTAGCAAGCAGCCAAATAGTCTGCTTAGTGGACCGGACGGTTGGATGCCCCACCGGTCAGTCTAATCCGGAGCACGGGGCAGTCTGGTCGATCAAGAGGCAACCACGGAATGTTGGCATGGCTAATTTGAACTGCCGGACACCTGGACCGAACAGTTCGGTGGTGCACCTTTTTCAGCTTGGTTATTTTGATGTCACATATGGCTTATTTGGTGGCTATGATATATGTGTGATCATATGAGCGGATGGTTGAAATGTGAATGAGCTTAACATGTCACCTCACTACCAGCCCCCGTTAATAATGCAGGATTCCCATCAAGGAAAAACAAATAGGCCTAAAGACTACCCTAAGCCTTCGAGGATCCACGACTCGGTCCTTAACTTCTGGGGGGGGGGGTCATCCATCAACCGTCGACCATGGACCAAATACCTGAGATATACTTGTGAACTGTATTAGTCCAACAAAGTGTGTGTCATCAACACCAAAATTATCTTAAGTGCTTGATAGCACTTTCAGCAAACATGTGTCGCTTCGGTCCCTCAAGATTGGCCGACATAACTTGTCTAACACACCTTGCATATGGACAATGCTTCTTCTGCTCCCGCTCCCACGGAGAAGTCACGCTAGCCGCCGTCGACCACCTTCATGATGCTTGAGTCCCTCTGACCGAGTCCAACACCACGACGCCCCCAAGAGGAAATACGGCGCCGGGCAAAGCCGCTAGCGTAGTCAAGGGCGATCCGTAAGGCCGGATCTAGGGTTCCCACTGTAGTAAGCTTGCACGTGCAACGCACGTCTCGGCTAATTCATTTTTCAAAAAATACATCTCCCAATCAAATAAACGTTGCCAGCATGTCCGTCATACTACATTTTTATAGTTCTTGATGCTGGTGTAAGAAAATGACAACAACAAAAAACAACCAACGTAACATTCGTCATATGACATGGTACCATACTTTGAAAGTTAGCATGGGAGGTCCAGACCACATTTTCAGGTAGCTACTGAGAGTTAGGTTTAAAGTTGTTGAATGTCATTTTTTTCATTACTTATCTCTATATAAATAGAGATTATTGGTGGTGCTTTAAAAAACTGTAGAACGTCGGGAAAGGGTGAAAGGACTGCAAAGGGAACGATGCTCGTAGACGCCAATATGAACAACTCCGGCCACAATTGAAATATGACTTCCGCCAGCAGCCTAGCCCACCCAAACACATGACTCGATCAGCCCATCCCGCCAACCACCTCTACGCACAATGTCACATCTCAACCCTGTAGAGCACGCGCGAACCAACCTGTGGTTGGATGGTTAGGTGGACGGTGATATCCTCAGCCCAAGTCTTGATGCTCGCATTATTCCTAGATTTATTTCAAGATTTTCAGCGATGCGCTTTCAGTGGAAGGAGACGTGTTCCCGTTGACGACGAGACGCCTACAATGACTTCGTAAATCTCAAGATGATATGCCGGCTCAGCCTTCGAAGGTGCTCATAAGGTTAGGATGTGCGTATGTGCGTTCATAGGGGTCAATATATACATGTATGTATTATTGCTTGCATCTGTACTGTGTTAAAAAAAAACTGCAGAGCACGCAACAAGGACCCCTCCACCACAGGCCCACAAAAACCTAGATCAGACCCGGAGCCACCGCACGCGCCTCTTCACCAAACCCCCTCACGCAGATAATCTCCAGGCCCACCCTATAGACGGTGAGAACCGGTCGCCTACCCATCAGATAATCTCCTCCCGTCTTACCTACATTTGTTCCGTAAATTTTTCTTGAAATATATTCTGGTGGGGAGTCTTTTCACCGGAGACAGTTTCAAAAAAATCAGAAGAATGTATTTTCAGCATTTCTCATATTCAAATTATCTCCACAAGACTGAAATTATACCTTAGTTTGTCAGAATTCACCTACTATTGAACAGCCACCTTTTAAGTTCAAAAAGGATTTAAATTAAAGCTATTTGGGTCAAAATAATTACTTGGTTCTCATTCTACAAGGCGGGAGAAAAATAGTGCGTCTGTAGAACTATCATCAGTATCTCCTAGGTTAAATCAAATCAATGCCAAGAACACGGGCTGTGCTGAAACTCATGAGACTACTTTCTGCTGAAGTTACTGCCTACATTCACAATGGACACAAAAAACTGGAACCAGCCACAAACCCATTATACAATCTATCCCATTGTTCCAATGCCGGAGCAGCAAATAAAGCAATCAGTCTCGGCTATAACCATGTATACATGCCCCTACCAAAATCATTTTCTTATGTACCAGCTCTGCTCTACACAAAAGAAGCAACATCTATCCTAGTGGGGTCTATCACACTCAGGACAACGAAATCAGCATGCTTGCTTCGTTGTCAGGGAGCAGGCAAGAGGGAAAGCCTCAAAGAATATATCCTTCTGCCAACCACAGCACCGACTGTCAACAAGTAGCAAGTAATATAGGCCATGGCACACAAATGACCATATATTTGACAGTATTTCCCTTCTGTTGAGGTCACTTGGCCTCTTTAGCATACTTTCTCGGATGAGGCCCAGATGGAAGGTTTCTCAATTGTAAATCTTCACAGGCTTCTCATATGTGTGTCGATTCTGCAGTCCAAACCACCAAGCAAAGGACAGTTAAAGGACGGGGCAAGTCGGCACAATAGTTCATGTGAATTTATAACATAGTAGGTCACCCTAGTTTCTAATAACACAGAAATTAGTCGTGTAAACTCTACGCATGGACAAAATCACCCCCAGCTAAAGCATTTGTCCGCATGCTCCCTTGAATATGGACGTTACATAATTTCTTTTTTAAAATACAGAAGTTATTTCTACAAATAAATTTGAAGTGTGTGCTTCAGCTCATGTAATATGCGTGCACTAGGTTAGTCTTATGCTATCGGAGACTTTTCCATCAATTAAGGTCTCTTGCAAAAGTAAATAATAAAGGCAGCTTCAGGAAGCCTAGATTTTTACTAAATCCGGTTTTGTTTAAATATGCATGTTTCACTGACAAAATTCGAGAACACATAAAACTCCTTTTTCTTAAGTATTGCATAATAAGCCAGCACTGCCTACCTGATTAGCTGTGTAAGACCTTTTGGGTGTTGTGTCAGTATGCTCCAAACCAAGGTATTGTTCCCAAGCTCCGTAGACATCTCTCCTCTGTAAGATCAGAAGAAAAACCTCATCACGTGAACATATTTAGACTACATGCTAAATAACTACTTGCCTGAAAGCGTGCAGACACAGCATCAATATCCTGGAGGTATTCTGGACGATTCATGGATATGAATGCAACCTTCCACTGATCAAATAAGAATCATCGGGGTCAGGAATGCATGTTGGCAGAGGAAAATATTATATTCACTAGAACCATGCACAATCACGATGGGAGGAAGATGCGGGGATGCATAACCCTGGCAGGAATGACCGGGCCCTTGGTTGCCTATGCTCGCTTGTGAGCTTCTCCTAGACTCATTTGAACTTTCCCTGCCTTTTGGATAGTTTCTTGTTAGGTGTCATCGGGTTTTCACCCCATATCAAGTGTTTCAATGACGGGCACTTGCAGTGGGTTTCCCAGCGATACGTTGAACTCACTTTCCCCTTTCTTTGTTTCCTTTAAACTTGGTCGGAGGACGGATGGTTGTATGTCCCTTATGCTTATAATGGAAAGGGGTTATACCCGGCTTAGAAACTTAACCCATGGACCAAGTTCGTAATTTTTTTGTTCAAAAGCTGATCATCCAGTGGTTATCTCAAAAACACTGATACGTGACTGGAGCATCGTACCCGTATCGGTACATATCTGAAACCGATGCGTCCCCTATACATGTTGGATATGTATCGGCTGAGTATCCCCTGATATAGCATTAAAACAATTTTTAATTCTCAATACGTGCAGGGATACATTGTGGATACCTCCAACCCATCATCAGCCCATTAAGGGCAGCATAAGCTAGCCATCCCGACCCGATGCCCCCCGATCAAATCTTTCTCCCATGTCCCAACCTAGACTGCGTGGCCATGCAGCGTCACCAGATGCAGCAGCCGGCGGTGACACAGCGGTTAGCTCAGGGAACCTGCAGCAGCTCGCTGAGAGCAAGCCAGCTCAGATCTCTCTTTCTCCCTCTCCCTCTCTGTTAGCAGCAGCTACCTCATGGCGGCGGTGCACCGGAGCAGGCACCAGGCAGCTCTAGCAGGTGGTGGGCTGGAGTCCCACATTTAACATTATTTTTTGAAATAAGTCAAACGTATCCCTGTATTGGTACTTAGAAATACCGTATTCCCATATCTGAATTGGCCCTATATTGATACGTGTATCCATATCTGTGCAAATTAGGCGGTTGTATTTCTAAGTATTTTATTCTCTTCCCCCGTTCCTAGTCTATATGTTCAAATGTCCCTCTCCATTCTCCAAGTGCTCAAGCCAAGAATTAGAGATAAGTATGACTAAGGCCAACTCCAACGCACAACCCCAAATGGTCCGGCCGTGACCATTTGGGAGTAAACGGACACAAAATGCAGGCCAACGCGCGGGAGCAAACGGACAAACGTCCGTTTTTCGTCTGCTTTCGACCCATTCCCCGCCCAAATTTGGGCCGCATTTGCATCAAAACGGACACGCGCGGACAGGCGGGACGCGTGCCTTTGTCCTCCCCTGGCCCGCCCGTCGGCGATACAGACGGCCCTTTTTCTATTCCCCTCCCCCCTCCAGCCGCCCCCAGCCCCCTACCCCCGCCATAGCCGCCGCCATTTTCTCGGCCACCTCGCTGTCCAGCCCGGCTGCCGGCCGGGCCCCTACCCCCGCCATAGCCGCCGCAATTTTCTCTGCCACCTCGCTATCCAGCCCGGCCGCCGGATTTGAGCGTACCCGGCCGCGGGAGGCTGCGCCTTGCCATGTATTGACTGGGTACCGTACCGCACGGCCCCGGCAACGCCTCCATGCCGCATTGCAGGTATTGACTCCGCCGCTAGCCGCTCGGATCTATCCCGTTGGCGGTTCGTCGGCAAAGGCCCGGCCGTTGTCCGGGCTCGGTGCTGGCCCAGCAACTCGTCGGCTCACCCTTGCCGCTCATAAAGTGCGACGACAGCCCGCGGCAGGTTGTTCACTGCGTATCTACAACGCCGGAACATCCCGGATGGGTGTTCATCAAGTGCAAAAACGATGGGGTGCGTGCTTGTTCATCGGTTGTGCTCCCGGATTCGGCACATTTTTTACAGCTCTTTGCTTATACTCAAATTTGTGTGTAGGATGGATGCAAGTTTTGGCATTGGGAAGAAGAATACATCGATCTATTGATAGGACGAAATTTGATAGATGTTCGTGCACTCGTTGCGAGAATAGAGGCTAGAGATGAGACTAGATGCGAAGCAACGTCTACTTTAGAATCGAAGAAGAAAGTATGCAAGATCGAGAAGCCGCAGATCAACAATGAAGGCATCGAGAAGATACTAATCCAACTTGTGGGAGCAGTTATGAAAGTTGGATATCTTTTAAAATGTCTAATTGTAGTTCTTGTTTTCTTTGGTCTTGCTATTCTAGAGAATTGGTGAATGTACTCCAATGTATCAAAATGTCGTGATGAAATAAAAGAAATGCGACCAAAAGAATGTATACATACGGGCACTAGCCGGCTGTGGCGGACCAGATGTGTCCGCGCGTTGGGCGCACGGCCAGCGCATCCATGAAAACAGCCGATGCCGCCCCATTTCCCTACCCAAACGGACGAAATCCGTACAAAGCGGACGTCCGTTTGGGGTCGTGCGTTGGAGTTGGCCTAAATAATCCATAAAATGGGGCGCAAGGAAGTGGTTGAATAGTCATGGCCCGCATTTAGTCGGTTCGGCTGACTGGTTCGGCTAATTGGTGAGATAATAACATAATAGTAGGAAAGAAGTGGTAGTCTGTTTACCCGTACATAGCTAGCCCTGTAAATGAAGGACCTAGTATGTAACTTGCATCGACCAATAAATAAACAAAAAAAATGCCCCAATAGTTCAGAGCCTCTTTGGACAGGAATGTGGCCTGACATATGGGTGCTTTTCAGAAATACTGTATTCCCATATCCGAATTGGCCCTATACCGATACGTGCATCCATATCGGTGCAAATTAGGTGGTCGTATTTCTGAGTATTTTATTCTCCTTCCCCCGTTCCTAGTCTATATGTTTAAATGTCCCTCTCCAAGTGCCCAAGCCAAGAGTTAGAGATAAATATGACTAAATAATCCGTAAAATGGGGCAAGGAAGTGGTTGAAGAGTCATAGTCATGGCCCGCATTTAGTCGGTTCGGCTGACTAGTTCGGCTAAGTGTCCAGTGTATTAATTGGTGAGATAATAACATAATAGTGGGAAAGAAGTGGCCGTCTGTTTACCAGTACATAGCTGGTCCTGTAAATAAAGGACCTCGTATGTAACTTCGCATCGACCAATAAATAAACCAAAAAAATGCCCCAATAGTTCAGTGCCTCTTTGGACAGGAATGAGCCCTGACGTACGTCCGAGGGGGGCCTCGTTACACTCATGTGTTCTGACCACCAACCCCCATCTTCATCTATACCCTCAGCTTCCATACACATGAATCAACAAAAGATAACTACCTGAGAACATAGTAGGGATAGAAATGGATCGCACACGGTAAAGTGGAGAAAGGCGTATTCCTACTTTTGTACAAGACACATAGAAGATTATTGTCTGGATAACAGATGTACACAAACATTTTCTGACAAGTAACTTATTTCAATTTAAATACCATTAAGGATCTTGATTGGGGGTGTAGGTAAGTATTTTGACACTTCAACTCCACACTCATATCCTCAACAGACATGGGTTGGAAATACCAGAAAAGTCTGGAAATTTTGGGTATGCAGAACTGGAGCAACAGACGTACTAAATCGAACAAACCTCCTCTATCTATACCAAAGCAATACATGCAGGCAGAATAGTTCATTCCAAACAATTATTAGGATATGTAAATATGGATTACCTTGGCGAATTCTTCATTGGGAACTCGGAGTTTTTTCTGCACACGGTCCATTACCTCTGCAGCAGTCTCACCTTCACGGATGACCAGCAAAAAGGGATCTCCAAAATTCTGAATCTGCTGTTGGTCATGATAACAATCTCAGCTTCTTTTGGTCCAGCATATCGGTAGCTACTCCATGCAACTCACCATAGACTAGTATCTTTCAAGGTAGAAATATGGAAAGTGTGGTACCTGGTTCTGATTAGGATCTTTCATGAAATGATAGACATGAATCAACCGATCCTGTGCAGTGAGATTCTTCTCCTCCTCTGGAATCTGTTTCAATAGAAACAATGTAGTGCAAGACAAATGACATAAAAAAAAGTGTGCAACATAACTAGTATGTCAACAGGTCAACATCATCAAACAAAACAGAGATAATGCCACGGACCTCCTCAGCACGTAGTGTCCAGTACTGATCATTTATGTTCTCTATCTTCTCATGAGGTGGAAATATCTGCAGATAGAGGTAAGATTATTTTATTCAGTGATGCCAAAAGAACGTCGAAAGAGTATGCCCGGATGTACAGAAGCACTGTGTATAAAGTGCACCATCTCCATTTGCAAATAAACATGCACGGACCTTATAAATCTTGTGGTAGAAAACTTCAAGCAAGCGGAGCTCAGTATCAGGATTGGATAGTTCGACCTGTTGAGCATACAACCACGAGATAAAGGGTTAGAGTAGCTACTCAATAGATACCAGCCATGGGTCACATTTGCATCCAGTCAGGCTATCCAATTCTAGGTTCAGCTCCGAACAGAAGAAAAAAGGGACTGAATAATCTGAAATGGTAGATGAGTGCTAACCTTGGTCTTCAAGTCAGTGATCACATCACTGATGGTGCTATTCTTCGAAAGCCTGATGCTGTGAATTACAACCTGGCAGATCAGTTGCATTAATGATGCGGCAACTGAAGATGGAGATAAGAACATGTACCAAGCACTCAGGCAGCCAAACAAACCTCATCTTTCGTTGCATGGTGAAATGCAACTTTAAGTGTTTTTAAACACTGCAATTCTGGCAGTGGAATGTCCAAGACTTCATAATACAGTATGTCAGACGTCTGAAAGGAAGGTAGGCAGAAAATTAGTATGAAATCAGGTCGTGTTACATCTTTTAAATAATAAACTGGCCTTCCTGAATAAACAAAAGAAAGAACAAGCTAAACCTGATTATAATGGACAAGCATATCCAATAGATGCTCTACTCCACGATATCTGATGGGCTGTGGTTTAGGTTGCTGAGAATAGCAATTGTGAGACGTAAGCCGAACTTTTGATGGATCATCCAATCCAAGTTGGCGTGCAACTCTCTCAACAACATCATCATAAGTATGAAGCTTCGACCTAAGTGAAGAAAACTATTATATCTTTTCAAGTTGACTAAAAAGAAATATGTAAGTACAAAATTGAGAATGATTTGTGACCCCTCACAGTTCCAAACAAAATTCCTCCTCCTTTGGTTTCTCCAGACACCGGAAGTGCACAACCTATGGTACCCAAAATAAATATTTATCTCAGTAATAGTAAACAAGACCCTGGGAAAAAAGGAGAACAGTGAACAAGTTTAGCTGCAAACAGAAAAAAGAAGTTATGTATTGCACGTCTGCGATCTAACTAACATAAGGTATCAACTAAACCTGGGCATTCTTTGGGCCGGGTCGGGTTTCAGGCCAGGCTTGCAGAAGTTGACCCTCAACAACCTAGTCTGGGCGCCCAAAGCCCGGATATTGTAAGTACAAGCCCAAGCCCCGCCCAAGCAAAAGCCTGAAACCCAAGGTCCAGTCCAAAAGCCCGAGAGCTCTACTTGGACAGTAAAAAAAATTCCAGGTGGTACATACTATGAACATAATCTCTGTGAAATTGGTAAAAAAAAATGAACATCAAACAACGACACGGATACAAGTTGTACAGATCAATTTGAGCTCCAAACATACAAGCACCATACACCATACGGCCATACACATCCAGCAATACACCATGGTGGCCTAGTACAATCGGCAATCTCTTCTGGATCAACTTGACTAGTATAGCAGCCAGCAGACCATGGCCAGCGGGACGAACCGCCGCGCAGGGGAGCAACTGACAATGGGAGGACACCGCAGCAGGAGAGAAGGGGCTGTTGGAATTATTGGGATTTTAGCCCATTTCACTATTTCCAATTATTCCTAGGAAATCCCAGAAGCCCACATGGCCCATTCATGCATGACAGTGTGGAAAGTTTAGTCCCACCCCGGTTGTGCATGATGTGTTGGACCAACATATAAGGTTGGTTCCTTCACAGACCACTAAGAGCTTGAGAAGAGGGCACACACACGCTCTCCTCTGCTGCCCGCCTCGCCTCGCACATGCGTTGCGTTTCGTGATTGAGCTAAGCCACACTAGGACCTATGCCACATGTATGTTGCTGCCTTATTTTTGTCATGTACTCCCTCCGTTCCTAAATATTTGTCTTTCTAGAGATTTCAACAAGTGACTACATACGGAGCAAAATGAGTGAATCTACATTCTAAAATATGTCTATATACATCCGTATGTGGTAGTCCATTTGAAATCTCTAAAAAGACAAATATTTAGGAACGGAAGGAGTAGGAAATAAGTTGAAATGTTTTTTTACTAGTGGAAATCCAAACTAACGTGGACTGTTCCTCTCCCTGTAGTGGATCAGTTTTTGTTTTCTTTGTCTCCCTGGTGGAGCCATTTCACTTTGGTCTACAAGAGGTCGCTCCTCTAATGTAGATGCAGCCATTTGACACCACACCTATGCCTCCTACTCCCACCGTTCCTACATATAAGACCTTTTAGATATTCCAATATGGACTAAATACGGAGCAAAATGAGTGAATCTATACTCTAAAATACGACTATATACATCCGTATGTAGTCCACATTGGAATATCTAAAAGGTCTTCTATTTGGAAACGGAGGGAGTAGTTCCAAAGCCTTGCGCCTGCGACTTTCTCACTCCGCTTCATGGCGTGCACCGTGAAGTGGAGCAGCAGGCCTCTGAAACCACAACTCTTGTGATCCTGCACGGGAGAGGGGCGATCAAGTTTTCGAGGAGCGCTCTTGCGCGACTGCTGGATTCTTCAACATGGCTGCACCCGAGTTCTTCCCCAACAACTACTTCCCCGACGTCAACACGACATAACTACTGACATGAACGACTCTTCTTCCATTTCACTGTATATGTTCTTATCCCTTTTGTTAGGGATTATGTTTGGACTATTGGCACTACAATTGATCTGGACATGTTACTTTTATCAAATGTCTACCATGTGTAGTACTTTTGTTCATTCGATCATCATGTTTAATATGTTCGTCATTGTTCGACGAGATTTTGATCATGATTAATATGGTTCATCATTGTTCAATGAGATTTTGTACATATTACATGCAAATAAGAATAAATATATAAAGTGCATACAAGTTCAACACACTTGTTTGCGGCATCCATCACATTCGTGAATGTGTGGTGTTTCTACACATCAGTATACATGCATGGCACACCATGGCCAGATATACATGTGAAGTAGTACTGGTATATACGTACATATACCAAATGGCCAAGTGGTAGAGGCAAATGACCACATATTCATGCATGCCCGATCGATCAGGGGTTGTGGTGCACCGCGTGCTTAGTTGCGTACATGCGCATCACAACTTAATGACCAGCCGGATAAGCATGAAGGAAGAGATAACGATGACCCTCACAAGTACGTACTTAACTTAACTGCTCCAAGAAAATTGCAACCATGAGGTCTCACCTGCGCCCTACCCTCTGCCTATAAATACTAGAGCAGAACGATTAGCGGGGGAGGATAAGAGATGCATGGAGGGAGGAGAGGGGGGAGGAGCCTGCGGAAAAGGCCCTAGCACTCGGTGCACTCACACACAATGCGGCCGCGGGGCAGCAGATGACGCTGTACAGCGACAGGCATGCGGCTTGAAACAGGCCCATGGTGCCTTTTTCCATCAGTGAGCACGCGGCGTACAGAGGCAGCTAAGGAACACAGCGGCCGCGGACGACGCACTGACATCAGCATGGCACACGTGCCCGAACCAAAAGCAGCCCATGGTTGTATGGCACCGCCGGGGCAACACAAAGAGGAGGCTGCGGCATGGCACACACGGCCGAAGAACAGACATTCAGGAAAGAAGCCCCGGTGCCATCTCCACGGCATCAATGAGACCCTCAGTGTTAGCAACGTCAAGACTTGCATCAAGGCCGAACGACGCAGGAACCATGCACATTGATTAATATCTCTACTGTTCTCTTTAACCTCTTCATTAGGCAGATTAGGTATGCAAAGCCCGTTAGCTGGACAGTGAAGCATGCATCCAAGGAGGGGCATAAACACACAGCCAGGAGGCGTACACATACACCCGAGTGCAGCGACACAGAGCACGCCCCAACAAATTGAAAAGCATGCATCCAAGGAGGGGCATACACACACAGCCGGGAGGCGTACACATACAGCCGAGAGCAGTGACACAGAGCATGCCCAACAAATTGAAGACTGAGCGTCCGCGCGCGTCCAAGGTGGCCGCGGACAACACGCCGAGCCAGAGCACGCGCGCCGGCGACTAGGGCGTACATCCAGCCGGTGAAGCAGCACAGGCATCCACCTGGTGAACAAGCGTAGCTGCACACGCGCCGGGAGGAGGAGGCCGGTGTCAAGGCTCCACCACCATCTACCTCAACGAGAAGAATGAAGTCACACACAGCGTCCCATCTTTTTCAATGGAATGCCTGCCTAATTAATCCTCTCTCTCTCCCTATTTCTCCCATACTATCTCTCTCATTTCAGCACATCCAACGAGCAAACGACGGCAATAGCAACGGAGACGATGGTGGGATTATCAGAGCTGGCCCATGTGCAGCAGACTGCTAGCTCTGCCCTCAGACTACATCGCCAAATATGTATCATACGACGGTGCTGCCGGCGAGCGATCCAGCCTCGTCGCGGCCCTAACGGCCAAAGATAGAGGAGCTTCTCGTGTGCGGCCTGCCCGTCGGTCTGTTCCTTGCGCGCATCCGTTAAGGCGACCATACATCCTTGGCGCGCATCCGTTAAGGCGGCCATACATCCATAACGGGTATGGCGACACTGTCGTTCGCCTTGGATACGAGCATTCGCTGCCTCCAGGCACATGCGCCCATAACGGATGTATGGCCACCTTAACGGATGCGCGCCAGGAACAGACCAACAGTGCATGCCTTCTCTCACCCATGCCCAGACGTACATCCACAAGCAGACCAGTAGTGCCTTCTCCCATCTAAACCAACATGCTACTTCTATGTCAACACAAGTGCAAAGGCGATGCGCCAGGCGAGAGAGGACGAGGCAGCGAAGTACACCTCCACGGGGATGGCACTAGAACGTGGCTTCGTTACACCATGTTTCTTCCACTACATGCACATATATATTTTCAGGTACAAGATGTTGCCTGCATATCGACTTTACCATGTCGTCGTCGACCGAGCTGCCACATGAGCCACCGCCATCACCAACAGCGACACTCGACATATCAACACCTATCTTCACCGCCCCGGGAGCTCGTTAGCTCATCGCACGGAACGGCGTCGGTGCCGTCGTCATCAACCTTCAGCTCGATGAAGGTGACTATATCGACATGATGTTGCCATCTTCATCTACTTCGCACCTGACGTGGACGTCGACTAGATCGTCACACTACCATCAGTCTACACTAACCAGTTGACATCTTTCTACATCAACTCCTCGTTTGGTGGGGACATTGTCTACATTGGCACGGCGTCATTCATCTACGTTAAATCTTCATCTAGTGAGGACGTCGTCTACATTGGCGCGCGCCAGACACCTACTTCAACATGACGTCGTCATATTCACCGACTTATCGCCTGCGCGGACGACTGCACCCGTACGCCACCATTCTTCTACGTCAACCGTCTACACCAAGCAGAGGTCATTTGCCTAATTCCAACGCCCCGAGGTCTACATTGTCAAGCTTGCATTGTCGTCTATCATCAAGCAGCGTCGCCACACGGCAAGGCTCAAGCCTACTTCAGCTTCTACATGAACACACACCCAACATCGACCAAGCTCAGACGAGGTGAAGCCACTTCACCAACATGTCTTTTTCCAATGAAGTATTCCATATCTTGCCGGGCACCGACACGGCAAAGGCAAGCCACCATATCCGAAGCCTACGAGGCGAACACCACTAGGCCGAGCACCGATAAGGCGAAGGCCGCCCATCTGTTTGAGCTAGAGACAACTTCATCATCGAACATCCACAAAGCCGGAGGGATACTGCTAAGCATCGTCGGAGCAACCGATGCACCACTCCACCCTTCTAGTCCACCACATCATCACCATCCTCTACACCGAGCACTTGGAGAAGACAAGACTTGAAGACGACCACCATTCCAGCAGCTTAATCGGAGGTAGTCCGCGACTTTGACTCGCGGACGTAATTAATCGGTTGCTCTCCAAGCCCCGTGAACAAGAACTTCACAATCACCCAAGTCATCTCGGCCGCGCTAGTTGGCCACGGAGTGCGCATATGTAAAGGGGTCTTGTAATTTTGTTTCTCTAATGAGAGATCAATAAAGTGCATGTTTCCCTATATTTATTTGTGTACTTAGTACACTGGCACACCAGCAATGTTTATTTCCCCTGGCGCATAGAGAGATAATAATATAATAACCACGTTATTTTTATTGTTTCTCTTGCCAAACAATCATGACTTATCTACCGCATTTCTGGAATAAACTTCACGGAAAATTGCTCATATACTCAACAGAGGCCAATGGGAGAAGCCACTGCGCACGGGAGCATCGGCTAGTGGTAGGAGCACGTGGGGAGGATGGCAACGCACTCTGTGCAGCAATGCATGTGAGGCTAGCAGGAGCATGGTGGGGAGGAGGCGACCGCCGCCGCCCTCCGGTTGAGGCACAACTTCGTCGGCTTTCCTGTGTCCCCAGCGCCAAGACGTCGACCACCACTATTGTCTGGTTGAGGTGGTGAGGAGGACCGCCGAGGTGAGGGGACGCCGCTGCAAGGTTGGTTGTGTGGGGAGGGAGAACATTGTGCTTGGTAGTTTGGGGGAGAGGTGGTCCAGAACTCCAGATCTGGTGTGGAGGCTAGGGTTAGGGGGGGGGGGGGGGGGGGGGGGGGGGGGGGAGTGATGCGACAGAGGGAGATTTATATGGCGGCTGGGGACTAGGCTGGATCTAGATCTGAGGTAGTTCAGGCCAGGTCGGGTTTATTTTGGGCTGAAAATCTAAGCCTGAGCCCGGCCCAAATTGTCTTTCAGGCTGCAGATTGAGGACTGAGCCTAGCTCGGGTCTCAACCCCAACTCAACCCAGCCTAGGCCCAGGCCGGGTCGTCGGGCTGGGCGGCCCATGCCCATATTTAGTATGAACACACGGCACTTCTGTTTAGGTACAAGTGCACACCTAATGGATATACCATCATATAATTACAGAAAATGGATATATCGTAATATAGCAAAATCTAAGAAATTATTGTAAGGAACATAGTGTCATGAAAACACCCTAAGGTCTATAGGTTCTCTAAAAGTTCTGTTCTGAAACTGTTTTGGTACTTCGACTTGGAGATTCAAGCTTACCATGAACACCCAACTCTTGCCCAACTAAGTAAATGGCTACATAGAGAAGAACATCATACCACATTTACAAGAAGATTATAAGTACTTACGTAGGTAATGGTAGAATAGATGGCACAAAACAAATGAGTCAAGTTGAAAACACAACACTTGGTGCGGTAGAGTAGACTGGCGCAAAGCAAACGAGTCAAGTTGAAAATACTACACTTGTATCTGAGTATACCTGCCTATTATGAACATACTCCAAGAAAGAAGGAACATCTTTATAGCGCACTTGAGTATCGCCACCTGGTATAGATGGCTTTTGGAAACTGATTATGTCCCCATCTTCAAGCTAACACAAGAAAGAGTAAGTGGAGGAATCAATGTTTATCTTTTATAACTACAGACCTGAAAGAAGTTTGTATCTGAAAACGAGTATTTTTTTTTCCCAAACCTGACTAGATCGGAAACTAAGTTTCTTGTCAATATGTTCACACATCACATTAGGCTCAAACTTAATTTCCTGCAGCATAACAATTACAAAAAGCTCAGAATTTTCATATAGGGAAGATAATTACTATAGGTATATGCATGTATGCCACAAGATCATTAACTTCCATACAAGGTACAATTTAGCAATTAACCACAACGGAATGAGTACAAGAATGCATACATAGCAAGAGAAATAAAACATAGTTGTACATAACTGAATATTGCACTCACCTCATAAAGTTCGATTTCTTCATTTGGGGAAAATCCAGCCATTTCATTAAGTTTTGTCAGGATATCAGATGGCTTTCCCAAAGCCTTAACAAAAAGCCTACCAACAAAACTGTATAACAAAATGATGTCAGTGTCTGAGTCTTTTGTATCAAAAAAAGAAGTTGATCCTTGAGAGGAGATATACCGAAGCTCTTCCTTTTCAGGATTATAAAGCTTGAAGAAAAGTAAAATATCTTCCTTGCTCTTCTCGGGAGGACGAATTGGGCGCAAATCCTACACAGGTAACAATAAGACATGGTCAGGCATCTCTAGTTTAATGATAAAATAGGCAAAATATGTACACAAAAGAAACAATAAACTGAAACTGATTTATACGATACCAATCCTAGCTCTACTTCAAGAAATAGCTTCAGCTCAGCATTGTGTGCCTTGTTTGATACCTCCCTAAGTTGCCCCACCTGTGCAGCACGTGACAAGTAATGAGATACTATATTATAATCACAACACAAATAAAATAGAACGGAAAGTAATAAAAAGGCCAAGGCATTATCCACCATCTTCAACCTAAACAGACCTGAAGGCCATACAAACTGCTCTAGTATAGGTATGAATTGTGATGAAAGAACATACAAAGAGCAACAAACATAGGAGCAATAAATCATACCTCAAAAAGTCATAGTGATTTACTGCACTGACACCTCATTTTAGCAATTCAATCGAATTGATGGATTATGAGATCAAATACACCAATGCACCACAATATACGTACTTGAGAGATGACCACAAACAGCCCTTACAGTAAGAAGTGTACAACTTTCCATTTAAGTTACCAACTTACCATCCAATTGCTACTTATGTGTGCTCGCAACTAACAGAACTATCAGATTAACCAATTTTGCATTGACATGACGGCAAGAGACCAGAAAGAATGAAAAAGGAAATATCGAGCAAATAACACCAAACAAATAGTTTTCCACCCATCAATATAATTGAAACGTTACAAGTCCAATCTTTCAAAACAGTTTATGACTCACTGATTGTGCTTCTTCATGAGGGGCCAGCGGACGGTTGGGCCGGTATGTATGATTTTGCCTCTTAGCCCACAACCAGAAGCGCTGAGACTGTACCGGAATGCCGTATTCCTTTGCAACTTCCTCCTATGAAACAGCACATTTGGCAAAAATAAAAAAGAGATCCAAATGAACCAAAAACGTAACTGATTAAATGAATGTAGATTATGTTAGAGAAATACCAACTTGTATTCTCATGGGGCCATAGGCAGTATATATACATGTACAGGAAATACCCCCCCCCCCCCCCCCCCCCAAAACTCATGGTGGATCAACAACAGTATGTTTGGAGAGACAAAAAGGCATGTTGTGCTCTAGTTTGTGCCTTCGTGAAGAAATCCACCAACTATAACTCGAAAGGCACATGCTGAAGAGCAATCACCTGATCATGCGCACAAAGGAAGCATCAACACCAATATGCTTGGTGAGCTCATGCTTCACAGGGTCGCACACAATACTGATAGCACATGTACTGTCAAACAAGAGAGGAGCAGGTGTGGTGATAGAAACACCAAAATCCTCAAGCAACCACCATAGCCAAGTCATAAGAGACGGCGAGAGAGTACAACAACTCAGCCTCTGAACTCGAACATGCTCCAGTATGTTTCTTCGTCTTCCAGGAAATGAGAGAAACTCCAAGAAAAACACAATAAGTAAAAAGGGACCGGCAATCTGAAGGATCACTAGCCCAAGTAGCATTCGAATAGGTCTGAAGACAGAACGAACTAGAGCGTGGGAAGAAGAGACAGCGAGAGAGTCCCACAAAGATATCGTAGAACACGAAGGAGGTGATTGTAGTGGACCGAAGTGGGAGCAGAGACGAACTGACACATAATGTGAACGGGGTAGGAAATATCGGGATGAGTCACAACCAGATAGACAAGACTCCCAACAAGATGACGGTAGCGCGTCGGTTCAGATATAGGCTCACCGTAAGAAGCACGATGGTGGACGTTCATCTACATCGGGGTCTCAACAATGCGCTCATCAATAAGAGCAGCACAAGCAAGAAGATCATGGATTCATGGGTATACTTCTCTTGGGAGATCAAGGAGCCATCAGAGATAGAAGAAACCTCCCAAGAAAGCAGCCAAGAGGATCGAGATCAGATATAAGAAATTGCTCACTAAGACGAGCCTTCACAAAGGCAATGTACTCAAGAGTCATCGCTGGTGATGATCATGCAGTCGACATATAGAAGAAGTGGAGTCCGACCACGAGACGGAAGGTGGACAACAAGCGCGTAATCATGAGCACTCGCCGAAAGATCGTTTTTGCAAGGGCTTGCGCTTATGTTAAAAGTAGGCATGTAAATCTTAGCGATGAAACCTTGTGGTAGACCACATGACTGTTGTAAGACCTTTTCTTTCTATCTAATGCATATACATGCAATGGTTTGCATGTTCTAAAAAAAAACTTGTGGTAGAAAATAGAGCTATGCTTTAGAAATATTACCTTGAATGAATTAAAGGGTAATTGTTTCTGTATACGAAAATTACGGACTTTTTCATGGTCCACCAGATCAAAATATATATTCTTCCCAATCTGCTCCTTCAAATCTTCATCTCGAGCAACCTAAGGTTAATTTATTTCAAATAGAGAAATATTAAAAGGAGTGCACCAGTAGAGCTAACTGGTATGACTGACACTAGCAATTAACAAGACCTTTATGATGGTGTAGAGGTGAGCTTCAGCTTTTTCCTTTTTCTTGTGTTCTTTCTCTTCTTGTTCTTTCTTTAACCTTATCTGCAAAAGAACAATTGAACTGACTCACTATTACAAAAGGAGTACACCATACTGACTAGAAAGAGAGGAGAATATAATGACTCACCCTCAAATGCTCAGCAATGTCCTTCTCATCAACATTACACATTATTTTCTCCTTGTCACTCTCACGAATATATACAAGCATGTAGGCATTTGAATACTTTGTGAACTTAAATGGGGTGTTATTGAAACCAGGGTTAACTTGAGGCAACTGTTCCCTCCAAAAGAAGACAAAAGAGAGACGAAGGTGTCATACACATAAAAGATGAGCGAAATCCCTAGAACCAACAGGTCATATACTGGATGAACTGTTGATAAAAAAAAACTTACCTCTTCCTCGCCCCCGTACTGCTCTTCAAGCGCTTTTTTAGTATCTTCTTTTGTTACTCGCTCATCATCAAATTTATACCTGAAAAAAAACAGAAAAAAAAATTAACACACAACATTTGCTGAACTGCTTTCAGGTGTACAGCAATCAGAGAGGAAACATAATTGTACGCAAAGGAACACAAAGTGGTTTGGTGTCACAGCTCGTTGAACACGTTACGGTGCAAGCAGGCTATTTAGCAGACTGCATGCAAGTAACTCTGTCAGAAGCCATCCTTCAGTTGCACTAAATACAAGATGCCGATGCAGCCAAAATATGAAATGTGAGCAGAAGCTAATTTGAATACTCAGCCAAAATAGGAAGTGTGCACAGAAGCTAATTTGAACACTGTATACCCATCTCAAACCCATGGAGAAGAAAGAAATGACGAGCAGGATCAGGGAGCTGCCAAGTGGGTCCTATTCATCAATGATAAGGGTGATTAGACCATACTATTAAACTGAGTGTCATGTACTGAAGTTGTTCCTGGAGCAAATGAAATGGACTGAATTTCTCCTGTGTCTATCCTTTCTTTTTCTTCCTCGAGTTGGTGAAATTGGTCAAGAGGGGGAGAGCAGTAGCACATTAACTCATTTGGCTCATGTGACACAAGCCTCGACCTACACTGGTGATGTGCAGGTTGGTGCACCAACTCAAATTGGTAGCGCGCCTGCCAGTGTGCCGAGGTGGACAGCAGAGCAAGAGGAGCAGCTCAGGGCAACTAGATCAACCACTGACGGAACAACAGGATAGTGCTGATGTAATTTTCATCTCCTCTGATGGGGATCAGGCTGAAGAGTCGGGAGCTACAGAAGGGTCAACTGATGGGCAAATTGCTGAGGAGAACTACTCGAGCAACGGCAGAGATACCAGAGAAAAGGTATGGGTTCGATGTCATTGATGTTGGAAACTATATTTCTATGAAGCATTATCTCCAGCCTATAAAGCATCTGTTGCTTCTCTTCAGTCTGTCAATTCCTATGAGTAGAATGTTGAATCTTAAGTAATGTTTTCTAGAGTGTTCTAGCTATAAGTAGGTCAGATGTGAAGGCTTCCCAAAGCCCAATAAAAAGAGAGGTCTTCACCTCTAGTTTGTAACCAGGCTATGCACCCCCACTACCTATAATAGAATTTGGTGTTCTTATCTAAAATCTTGGAGGAGATCTTGTGCTCTAGGAGTTTTGGATTGAACTCCTGCTACCACATTGGCCTATTTCCGCCTCTAGAGCGATATCTAGTGCAACTTGTTCAAGTAGTTCCTTCCACACTTGTGATGTACACTTTGTAGCAGCAAGGTGGAGTTGCTCCTCCACAACCTTGTGCTGCTTCACACTATTTGGTGATGCGTAACAGCAGGAACAAAAATAAACAGTACCCAAAATAGTCTTTTCCTAAGGTACAAGTACTGAGATGCAAGGAAAGATAACTCCAAAGATAAAACTCACCACTGGTCTGAGAGTGTAGGTCGTATGAAAGCGTAGTAGTGACCACCATGTACTCCTCCACTATGAACAAGAACACTGAATAAAAGCATGTGACCAACATTAGCACCAACAAAATACAGATCACATCTATCTGAGACTTATTGCAGTAACATTTGAACTCGTATGGAACTGTGACTATGAAAGTAAACTACAAAACTAACAGGTAAATTTCCAAAGTACCATTTCAAACTGTTCTGCACAAAATAGTGATTTGTTTATTGGAATTAATAGTTTCTACATACATCAAAGATTATTGTTCATGGATGTTCCCTTTAGTATAATAAATCATTCAAAGAAATGACTGAACAACACAACGTGTACCAAAATGTCAGACAAAACCTATTACCTGTGAAGAGTGTAAAGGTTCCTAATACTTCTATCTGCATCTGGAGTAAGATATTTTCCATCATCCTTATCAAGATCGAGTTGTAGTGGGAACTCATAACGGTCATTAATCTGCAGAAGTAGGTGTTATTTTTATTAGCAACTCATAAGCATCCTTCCAAACATTTCTACAAACAGAAATGAGCAAACAATATGATTTTAATTACTTGGGCAACCAAAACGCAAACAGAAATCAAATGAACAAAAACAAAAAATGTTAATCAGAGAGAACTCCTAATGAAAGGTTACAAAGAGAACAAAATGGGTAAGTAACTTGTCGCCAATTTCATACAGAATGAAAGATAGGATGGCATGGATCTCACATTAAATGGTTTCAAATATGATTAACTCTATGGGCTGTGCTCAAGGGTGTGTTTGGTTTGAGAACGAAGAGGAATGGAATGTCATGGTTCCAATCCACCAGAATGGGTTGGTTCCATTCCTGAGTTTGTTTGGGGATAAAATGTGGAATGGAATGGTTATATTTCAACGTTTGGTTGGAGAGTTGGAATGGAATGGATTTTGAGATTACCTCTCACATGCATATGTACAATATGAGCAATTAGAACCTTTTTTATGTTTAACAACAAATTATACAAAATACATTTCAATTTCACAATGATTTATCATCCACATATAATCTGATGTCTATGTAAAATTCATCATCACAACAACTATTATAAGAATAGACAAGAAATCTTAATTAAGCACAAAATCTAGATCACACAAGTACTAATGACAGCAAAAATAAAAAAAGAATAGTGTTCCTCTGCCAGGCAGAGTGCTTCTTCCAACCTTACGTACGTTCTCCTCTCCCTCTCTCCGTTTTGATTTTTTTCCCTCCTGTCGCTGGTTTTTTTCACCAATTTTCCTTGAAACCGTCTTAATTGTCCCACCTTTTATTGACTTGCCAAATAAAATTATGTTTCCTTTGGTAAGCCAATAAAATCTTACCAAATAAGTGATTTTTATTTAGGTAGGTAAATCATGGGCAGGATTTTATAAACATTTATTTACACAATCACATTTACATGCGCAGGTAAATCACGGCTAAGGTACTAGAATATTTATATCCCCTTGCAACGCACATGCAATTATCTAGTGGCAGCAAAAAAAATCATCAATCCCAACATAGAGCACACAGATCTAGCAGTAATCAAGCAATGCCAAAAAAAGGGAGCCCGGTGCACATAGCTCCCGCTGGCGCAGGGTCCGGGGAAGGGTCGGAGTCCGTCACTAGATAATTGCCCGTGCATTGCAAGGGCAATGCCAAGCTAGAAAAAAACAATCAGTTCACTCGATCCAGCTTTGCTGCTTGCCACGGCCGCTGCTTGCTCTCTGCTACTTACGCTGCCTGCCACCCCAGCCGCTCCCTGCCCGATGCTGCTGCTGCCCAGGTGTGGCCACCACCGGCCGGCTGGCTACTGCCCCTTTCGCCGCCGCCGGAAGAGAGATAGGGAGACGAGCCGACCGCCACGCGATCTGATGCTGCTGCTGCTTGACGCCGTTGCCTGCCCGCCATACGGACACAGGTGGACGCCTATTTCCTGCTCGCTGTCTCGACGTACCGCCACAGCACCTCGGATGAGCCATTCCTGGCTGCCGCCGCCCCACCCCTGGTGAAGGAGAGACAGGTCTGCGCCATCCCGGCCACCGCCATTGGAGGAGCTGACTTCAGGAGAAGGAGGGGCTGCTGCTAGGTGCTAGCCCGCCACCAGTACTCTACCCATCCCCGCCGCCGCCTATGCTCTGTGGTGCCGCGCCGCTAAAGAAATGCGAGAGAGAGAGAGAGAGGCGCAGTTGAGAGAGATAGGCTAGACAGACGTGAGAGCACACTAATCCACCAAGAACCTTGTCATTCCGCCGATTTGGAAGAACCACCGCATTCCGCATCTGAGGGGTGTATTCCCTTTTGAGGAATCGGTGTTCTTGCCCAACCAAACGCGGGAATAGGTGCCAACAATGGAACCGACCAGTTATATGCCACTTGATGCCACCAACCAAACACACCCCAAGATAAAACAATTACATATTTGGATCCCCTTATATCATGTATATTTTGATATTTTTGTTAAGATGACCCCATGGCATTGGCATGAGAAAAAGTATGTACAGCAAAACAAGTACTCATTTGAATATCTAGAAAGTAAGCATGGAACTGCAAGCTGGATGTATTAGTGTGTTACAGCATGTAGGTCATGCTAGGATTCTACTACCAATTAGTGAATCCGGTTTCTACAGTCGTCCCAATTAGAAATGGCTAATACACAAGACAAGAGGATGAGGTGTGAACTGTAATGACTACTTTCAGCCAGAAAGATATCCAAGTATCCCTGAAATGCTTATTGAAGCAGCATGGTACTAGGCTACCAGCGTCAACCTAAGTAAACCATCAGAATCATCTTTGTACCAAAATTCTATAAAGCAAACACCGGCTGTAACGGTGTGTTTAACATTTGCCTACTTCCCTGAGAAACCACCTGATTCTGCCAGAAAAAAAAAGTGCTCATGCTGGCACATTAAGCTTATTTCAATGCAATTACAAAATAAATCAGTCGTATATTCATGCACAAACAGGTTCAGTAGCCCCAAAAGTAAGTGCAACAGGTGTATCGACACGACATTCTATGTTTCATCAATCTAATACACAAAAGTCCTTCATACCATATCCAAATGCACACCATGATGTTATGATAACCATTATTTTGTAGAATCTAAATCAAAAAGGTCAACCCTACAAAAGATGTCAATTAAAGGTAAAAGGGTAACCACAATCCAACCTTAACCATTGTGTCTCGCATGTAATCATATTCGAAACGCTTCAGTTGAAGTTGCAAAACAGGAGGGAAATCAAGAAAGAGTACGCCCTTTCTTGCATCCTGCAAAAAAGATTGACTGCAATTCAGGTGCCAAGGAAACAAAAACAGAAAATCAGAGAAATATAACCATTACACCAATTTCCTTCATTAAACAGAAAGGAACGGTTCCATCAATGCAGCTTTCCTGAATCTCTGAGTAGTAGAGAATTAAAGGTATGTTTGGTTCTATCCAACGCTTGCCCTACCAAATATTTGGCCAGCCAAATTTATGGGTGACCTTTTGTTTGCCCCACATGTTGACCAGCGTTAGCAAGAAAAATGAACTAACCATGACAAAAAAATTGTAGGGTAAGTTTTGGCCACCATCCAAGCATACCCTAACTGTTGTGGCATCTTAGAGTCCAGTTGTCTATCAAGCTTAGTCTAGAAGTATCCAGGGTGTGTGTGTGTGTGTGTGTGTGTGTGTGTGTGTGTGTCCTGGTAGAAGAATCTGTTTGTGGGAAAAGTCCAGTTATCTCCTAGAATAACCCAGCCTAGTCCAGAATTATCCAGGGTGTATATGTCCTAGTAGAAGAGTCTGTTTGTGGGTAGAGTCCAGTTGTCTCTTAGATGGACCCAGCCTAATCTAGAAGTATCCAGCGTGTGTTGAAGTACCTAAAGGGTCAATATAAGGATGTTTCCCCCTTGTAAGGAGGCAAGAAATGAAATATCTAGTTCCTGCCTATGCTTCTCTTCTACCCCTCTAATTCTCCAATCTTTCCCCACTACCTTTCTACTGTACCACGGCGCCTACACGGTGACGGCCCATGCGTCCTCCGAGTATCCCACTCTACAACCTCCGTAGACAACGTCAGCTACAACACTAACACCTCTTTTATCCAAAATTACTATCAAGTAAACCATCTCTGTGTATTGACTAATGCAAGCAAAAAAACAGGGCAGCCCGGTGCACGTAGCTCCCGCTTGCGCAGGGTCCGGGGAAGGGTTCGACCACTTTGGTCTTTTGTACACAGCCTTTCCCTACATTTCTGAAAGAGGGTGTTTCCAGGACTCAAACCCGTGACCTCATGATCACAAGGCAACATTAGAAACATTAGAAAGTAACCATTAATAGAGCAAGCAAAGGTACCCTGCCATTCATATGTACAATGTACCACACCAATATTCCAAAATATTTAACAACAAAGATAATGCAACTTAAGATTCAGGTTCAAAGCCATGATTAGAACATGATTTGTAGGAACCTGTAAGCCATGTTGTTCAGCCTGGTATTTGTTATCACCCTCTAGACGCTCCACTTCGACATATTTATCAAATGATGCATAAACATCACGACAACCTTTGACATCAAGTTGTAGATCTGCAAGGCCAGCATAAGTGACCATTAAATAATAGATGGATATAGCACATAAAATGCAAACACAATTCAAAGTATAGGTCCTACCATAAAAGGACTCTTTTCTGTTAGATTTATAGTCAACATTAATGCACTCAATGTAATTAATGTGGTGGCCTTCAAATAGTTGTTCAATTGTTCCTTCCACAACAGTTCCCTGGGGAGAAAGCAAAGTTAATGACAAGTAATTGGCATAGAGGTAATTGTTAATATAACATCCACCTTCATTTTGTCTTCAAGTTTCTCGCATAGAACTCTATTGAGCTCTTGCACATCATGCTGCATGAAAGAATCATAGGTGTCCCACCCGAAAGATTTAGTCAACTCTTTTGTAGCTACACTATTGTCGCTATACTGGAGCTTGTAAAAAAGGCTCTGCAGGGCTAAAGGAATACTCCCAGATGGCATGTCATTCTCAGTAGTTGGCATGTGATATACAGCCTAAGAAGAAAATCAATGAATTGACTCAAAATTAGTTCAAAATTCAAACTCACAACAAAGCATGTGCGGTACGACAAAGCAAGGTCTCACACCTTCCGAAAGTAAGGTATATGATACAGGGTTTGCAGAAGAGAGTTCATATAACAGGTAGCACCCTGATTCTTGAGACCAACATAACCTGTTTCCTTTTTCGAGTCATAAGTCCAATAGTCGATCATTTTGCGAACAGCAACCTCAGCTTCAACAACAACAGTATCATTCACGAGATAGCCCCTACTTGGGTCATACAGCTCACTCAGAGGCATAAAAGATGTGAAACCCCAGTCACTCTCACGTGCATTAAACTGATGTTGAGTATCTGCCAAACATGGGACCAACATACAGCCTTAACCAGAGAAATTTTGCAGAAATATTTAAAAACTCACAATATCACCAAAGCACCGCTACTATCGAACTTCATTAGCTACCACATAAAATAACAAGCCAAAAGAGTCTTTGAAAGCATGAGGGCACAATCGAGTGCGTGACATGGAACAAAACTAACAATCACTATACCATTACTAAATGCATGATAAAAAATAATTGAAGGTTCAGGCTTCAAGCAACAATAACTGACCGAGAAGTACTAAAACAATATGAGTGGAAATATAAGGATTTTTTCCTCGTGATAGAACATAATCTAATGTGCATTATAAAAATTATCAACTACTCCATCCGATCCACAATTCAAAACTGCGACACTTATTGTGGATCGGAGGGAGTAAGTTTCTCAAAAGAAAGAAAACGATCAACTGCAAATTTTGTGATTTGTGATTTACGGATAACCTAAAAGAAGTTTCATGAAATTAATTCCCAAACTGTTACCTGTATATATATAACAATTTCAGCGCCACCAGTACCATAGAAATACAACGTCAAACTAGAGTCCACACAATAATTGAATTACTTTAACAATGTTGACCACTGACCAAGAACCCACAAAAAAGAGATGCACAGCTGAGAAACATCCAGCTCCCAGGTATAAAAGTTGAACGATCCTTAGACATCGAAGTGAAGACTAGACAAGGTTTATATCAAACTTTACAAGAAAGATGTCTGCTTTGCATGTGATACATCAGTTATGAATATTGTATATCTTGATCTACACGAATGTGCTCCATCTCACCAAAAGAAAGAAAAAAGGGGGTTGTGTCATCGAGCATCATTATTGCATGATAGCCTAGGCATGTACCGTGCACAGCTTCAGTTGCACAGCCAAACGGATAACACGCGGCAGTACATGCACAGAATCTTAACTGATCAATGGGTTCATCCTGTTCCACGTCAGCTCAAGACTTCAAGGTTATATTCCCTTGAAACTTCCATGACAGATGGCTTAAAAACTATGATTACAGCATTAATCCAAGAAAAGCAATACCTTTGCGTGCTGTATACTTCTGATGGATCTGGTTTACAATGGCTAGGCTGAACTGAGCATACCGGCTCCATCCGTAAGGGAGGTTCCCCGAGTCTGCAACATCCAAGTACATCGAGAGATGGTCCACATTATTTCCCTTGGGGAAAATTAGCACACGCCTACGTCCAAAACAAGCACATCCATCAGTACCTTCAACATCCAACATCTCCCACATTAGACGCATTTTCACAGCGAATCAAAATGGCAAGTTGTCCAAAACTCACCATTTAAATCCACCAACGACAAACACATCTGAGTAGTGCTTCTTCCCGCTGACCCTGGTGAAGTTCTCTATCGTCCAGGTGAACCGGGAAGTCTGCGGGTCCTCAGGTGCTTGGCTCTCCGCCGTGTTCGTAGGCTCCGTCTGCGCCACCACTAGCAAAGCCAAAAAGAGCACCACCGAGACCAACACGCGTGCAAGATCAGTAAAAGGTCGAAATGCAAACACCCGGCAATCACACCGCCGTGACAGACGGACAAGCACGCTGGGGGGTAAATCGCAAGGCTCTTAGTCTCACCTTCCATTGGCTGCGCGGCGTCTGCGGTGGAGAGCTCCTGGTGTGGCACCAGCATCTCTTCGTCCTCCTGCTGCTGCTGAGAGGGGCACGGAGGGTGAGGGTTCAGATCCGGGAGGTGCGCGTAAACCCATGGAGAAAGAGGAGACCCCCGATCGGAAAGGGGCAGTGGGGCGAGAGGAGCCGGGGAGATCAGGCGAGTGAGGAGATAGGGCACGTACCTCGAGAGGGGAAGGGGTCATCATAGTCATGGAGCCGTCGTCGCTGGCGGCGGTGGCCGGCGATGGGGTAGCGATCCGGGAGGCGGCTGCCGCGCGCGACCAGGCAGCGGCGGCGGGCGGCGGATGGGGAGGAGCTTGGGGAAATGGTCGAGGGGATTTCCCGGGTCCAGCAGGTCACAGCAAGAGGGGATGACAAATTCTAAATTTTCACGTCATGCTCTCTTGGGCTGTCAGCGAGGCGAAGCTCGAAGCCGAACGTTTGGATCTGACCAGAGGGAGTGTCGTCGCGCCCGGAGCACATCGCGTGCTAGACCGAGGATAACCATGCCAATTGATCCACAACAACTAATGATACCTATGCAATGCTTCTTTCTAGAGAGAAAAAAAGTTCTATTGATAATTAAGCAACACTGGGACATATGCCCAAGCGTTGCAACGGAAAAAAAACATTAGTGTGCATATGGTAGCATGACAACCCGTGCTTTGCTACACCAAAACGCCTACCAGCAACATGACATCCGAACGCGACTTGCACACACGATCCTTTCTATTCTTTGTGGCCCTACATTTCTTCATTTCTTTAACTTTAAACTAGTTGACCCGTTGCACCAAATGACGCAGAGACCCACTAAAGCCATGTTGTCTGTCGATGAAAATAGTTTCATTTTGCAAGAACATATTCAATATTGGCAGTAGAAGGCACATGTGTTAAATCATGCTATATTGACAATATATTTATCACACTGAGAAATCTGATTAAAAGAACATATTTGTATAAGAACATTACATGGCAGAATGACCCAGTGGCGACATGTAGTGCTAAATGTTAATTACAAATCTGTAGGTTTGGGCATCCTTCTCATTTTTTTAAAGTTTTAGAATTGCAATATACTGGTATACTTTCCTGATTCTTGATTACATACATCACTGACATGAAGCAACAAATCAACACCTTAGTTGATCTAACAAAATAGAGAAACTGTAAACCACATTTTTTGGTCTATACTTTCTAAGAGTGGATCAAGCCACCACCAACCACCAGGTCACACCTGGCAAGCTACAAATGGGAAAGCAGATACAAAGGTTGTATCTAATGATGATAAAAATACAAGGTTCGGCCTATAAAATCTGGCTAGCCATAAGTATGATTATAAGAACATAGTTTGATTGTATGCAGCATCAACAAGATACGATTATTCATGAAATAAGATAATATCGAGGACACAAAAAGATCGTTCCTAGATGTTTCAGACAATCTAATAGTTAAAAAAGACAAACTGAGAACCATACTACAATATAAACTGGTTATCTTTTTTGCTTAGGTAAAAACAGACATGACATTAGAAACCAAATTGGGCGTATCTACTTCTATGTAGTGATCATGGGAGAGGTCCTAGCTCAGAAGCAACTCCATATCCAACTGATGAGCAACTTGGTCCTACATGTACACGAAACAAAAAAATTGTTTATTTTCCTTCAGGTATGCACTCTAAGTTGCAACCGAAACATTATTGAACAAGGAGCAAACGATAATATCTACAAAACCTTTCCAGAAGTAAGTGACTAAGTAAGAAAAAAGGAAAACAAGTGAATGAGGTAAGTAAGAAAGCCCAGTTGAGCCAGAGAAGGAGATGCTTGCTTGAGGGTCGCTGAAGGAAATATGCCCTAGAGGTAATAATAAAGTTGTTATTTATTTTTCCTTATATCATGATAAATGTTTATTATTCATCCTATAATTGTATTAATCGGAAACTTGGTACATGTGTGAATACATAGACAAACAGAGTGTCCCTAGTATGCCTCTACTTGACTAGCTCGTTAATCAAAGATGGTTAAGTTTCCTAACCATAGACATGTGTTGTCATTTGATGAACGGGATCACATCATTAGAGAATGATGTGATGGACAAGACCCATCCGTTAGCTTAGCATAATGATCATTAAGTTTTATTGCTATTGCTTTCTTCATGACTTATACATATTCCTCTGACTATGAGATTATGCAACTTCCGAATACCGGATGAACACCTTGTGTGCTATCAAACGTCACAACGTAACTGGGTGATTATAAAGATGCTCTACAAGTGTCTCCGAAGGTGTTTGTTGGGTTGGCATAGATCGAGATTAGGATTTGTCACTCCGTGTATCGGAGAGGTATCTCTGGGCCCTCTCGGTAATGCTCATCACTATAAGCCTTGCAAGCAATGTGACTAATGAGTTAGTTGCGGGATGATGCATTATGGAACAAGTAAAGAAACTTGCCGGTAACGAGATTGAACTAGGTATGATGATACCGACGATCGAATCTCGGGCAAGTAACATACCGATGACAAAGGGGAATGATGTATATTGTTATGCGGTTTGACCGATAAAGATCTTCTTAGAATATGTAGGAGCCAATATGAGCGTCCAGGTTCCGCTATTGGTTATTGACCGTAGATGTGTCTCGGTCATGTCTACATAGTTCTCGAACCCGTAGGGTCCGCACGCTTAACGTTCGATGACGATTTGTATTATGAGTTATGTGTTTTTGGTGACCGAAGTTTGTTCGGAGTCCCGAATGAGATCACGGACATGACAATGAGTCTCGAAATGGTTGAGAGGTAAAGATTCATATATAGGACGATGATATTTGGACACCGGAAGTGTTCCGGGTGATATCGGGTCACCAGAAGGGGTTCCAGGCACCCCCCGGCAAAGTTATGGGCCTATTGGACCAAGTGAGGGACAAACCAGCCCTTGTTGGGCTGGTGCTCCCCTCCTAGGCTGAATAGTAGGAGGAAAGGAAGGGGAAGAAGAAAGGAAGGATGAGGGTTCGGCCTCCACCCTTTCCTTCTCTTCCCCCTTCTTTTTCCTTCCCATGTGCTGAAATAAGGAAGGGGGCCGAATTGGGCTTGCACCCCAAGTAGGATTCGGCCAACTTGGGGGCTCCCTAAGGCTGCCTCTCCCCCCTCCCTCCAACTTATATATATGTGGGGAGAGGGGGCACCTAGGACACACAAGTTTCTCTTAACCGTGTGCGGTGCCCCCCTCCATAGATTACACCTCAGATTATATAGTCGTGGTGCTTTTTTTTAAACCTGAGACAGTGGGAGAGGCTCCCACTGTTTTGTATTACTTCAACCACCACAACTATACATAGTAGTCATTACATACTGAGTAACCCTCTAACTCCCTCTACCCACCGTGCGGGTGGGTGGGGTGGGGTAGAAGAAGAAGAAAAAGGAGCTAAAAGTAAAGAGAGCACTCTAGGTTAAAGTAGTCGTGGTGCTTGGGTGAAGCCCTGTGCGGATCATATCACCAACACCGTCACCACGCCGTCGTGCTGATGGAACTCTCCCTCGAGCATCTGCTGGATCAAGAGCTCGTGGGACGTCATCGTGCTGAACGTGTGCTGAATATGGAGGTGCCGTACGTTCGGTACTTGGATCGGTTGGATCGTGAAGACGTTCGACTATATCAACCGCGTTACTAAACACTTCCGCTTTCGGTCTACGAGGGTACGTGGACACACTCTCCCCGCTCGTTGCTATGCTTCTCCTAGATAGATCTTGCGTGATCGTAGGAATTTTTTTGAAATACTACGTTCCTCAACAGTGGTATCGGAGCCAGGTCTATGCGTAGATGTTATATGCACGAGTAGAACACAATGAGTTGTGGGCGATAATAGTCATACTGCTTACCAGCAACGTCTTACTTTGATTCGGCGGTATTGTTGGATGAAGCGGCCCGGACCGACATTACATGACCGCGTTCATGAGACTGGTTCTACCGACGTGCTTCGCACACAGGATGGCTGGCGGGTGTCTGTTTCTCCAACTTTAGTTGAATCGAGTTTGACTACGCCCGGTCCTTGTTGAAGGTTAAAACAGCACACTCGACGAAAAATCGTTGTGGTTTTGATGCATAGGTAAGAACAGTTCTTGCTAGAAGCCCGTACCAGCCACGTAAAACTTGCAACAACAAAGTAGAGGACGTCTAACTTGTTTTTGCAGGACTTTTTGTGATGTGATATGGTCAAGACGTGATGATATATAAATTGTTGTATGAGATGATCATGTTTTTTTAAAAGTTATCGGCAACTGGCAGGAGCCTTATGGTTGTCGCTTTATTGTATGAAATGTAATCGCCATGTAATTGCTTTACTTTATCACTAAGCGGTAGCGATAGTCGTAGAAGCAATAGTTGGCGAGACGACAACGATGCTACGATGGAGATCGAGGTGTCAAGCTGGTGACGATGGTGATCATGATGGTGCTTTGGAGATGGAGATCAAAGGCACAAGATGATGATGGCCATATCATATCACTTATTTGATTGCATGTGATGTTTATCCTTTATGCATCTTATTTTGCTTAGTACAGCGGTAGCATTATAAGATGATCTCTCACTAAATTTCAAGGTATAAGTGTTCTCCCTGAGTACGCACCGTTGCTACAGTTCGTCGTGCCGAGACACCACGTGATGATCGGGTGTGATAAGTTCTACATTCACATACAACGGGTGCAAGCCAGTTTTGCACACGCAGAATACTCGGGTTAAACTTGACGAGCCTAGCATATGCAGATATGGCCTCGCAACACTGAGACCGAAAGGTCGAGCGTGAATCATATAGTAGATATGATCAACATAGTGATGTTCACCATTGAAAACTACTCCATCACACGTGATCATCGGACATAGTTTAGTTAATATGGGTCACATGATCATTTAGATGATTAGAGGGATGTCTATCTAAGTGGGAGTTCTTTAGTAATATGATTAATTGAACTTTAATTTATCATGAACTTAGTCCTGATAGTATTTGCATATCTATGTTGTAGATCAATTGCTCGTGTATAGCTTCCCCGTTTTATTTATGATATGTTCCTAGAGAAAACTAAGTTGAAAGTTGATAGTAGCAATGATGTGGACTAGGTCCGTGATCTGAGGATTATCCTCATTGCTGCATAGAAGAATTATGTCCTTGATGCCCCGCTAGGTGACAGAACTATTGCAGGAGCAGGTGCAGACGTTATGAATGTTTGACAAGCTCGGTATGATGACTACTTGATAGTTTAGTGCACCATGCTTTACGGCTTAGAACCGGGACTTAAAAAATGTTTTGAAATGTCACGGAGCATATGAGATGTTCCAAGAGCTGAAATTGGTATTTCAGACTCATGCCCGAGTCAAGAGGTATGAGACCTCTGACAAGTACTTTGCCTACAAGATGGAGGAGAATAGCTCAACTATGTCTGAGTACTACAATCGTTTGAATGAAGTGGGAGTTAATCTTCCAGATAAGATAGTGATTGACAGAGTTCTCTAGTCACTATCACCAAGTTACTGGAACTTCGTGATGAACTATAATATGCAAGGGATGACGAAAACGATTCCCCGAGCTCTTCGCGATGCTGAAATCGGCGAAGATAGAAATCAAGAAAAGCATCAAGTGTTGATGGTTGACAAGACCACTAGTTTCAAGTAAAAGGGCAAGGGAAAGAAAGGGAACTTCAAGAAGAATGGCAAGAAAGTTGCCACTCCCATGAAGAAGCCCAAAGCTAGACCTAAGCCTGAGACTGAGTGCTTCTACTGCAAAGGGACTGGTCACTGGAAGCGGTACTGCCCCAAGTATTTGGCGGATAAGAAGGATGGCAAAATGAACAAAAGTATATATGATATACATGTTGTTGATGTGTACTTTACTAGTGTTCATAGTAACCCCTGGGTATCTGATACTGGTTCAGTTGCTATGATTAGTAACTTGAAACAGGAGTTACAAAATAAACAAAGACTAGTTAAGGGCGAAGTGACGATGTGTGTTGGAAATGATTCCAAGGATGATAAGATCACCATCGCATACTCCCTCTACCTTCGGGATTAGTATTGGAACTAAATAAATGTTATTTGGTGTTTGCGTTGAGCATAAATATGATTGGATCATGTTTGTTGCGATACGGTTATTCATTTAAGTCAGAGAATAATTGTTGTTATGTTTACATGAATAAAACCTTCTATGGTCTTACATCCAATGTAAATGGTTTACTGAATCTCGATCACAGTGGTGCACATAATATTGATGCCAAAAGATGTAAAGTTGATAATGATAGTGCAACTTATTTGTGGCACTGCCGTTTAGGTCATATTGGTGTAAAGCGCATGAAGAAACTCGATGTTGATGGGCTTGTGGATTCACTTGATTATGAATCACTTGATGCTTGCGAACCATGCCTCATGGGCAAGATGACTAAGACTCTGTTCTCCGGAACAATGGAGTGAGCCACTGACTTATTGGAAATAATACATACTGATGTATGCAGTCCGATGAGTGTAGAGGCTCAAGGGGTTTAATTATTTTCTGACATTCACAGATGATTTAAGCAGATATGGGTATATCTACTTAATGAAACACAAGTCCGATACATTTGAAAAGTTCAAAGAAATTCAGAGTGAAGTTGAGAATCATCGTAACAAGAAAATAAAGTTTCTACGATATGATCGCGGAGGCAAATATTTGAGTTACGAGTTTGGCCTTCATTTAAAAACAATGTGGAATAGTTTCACAACTCATGCCACCTGGAACACCACAGCGTAATGGTGTGTCCGAACGTCGTAACCGTACTTTATTAGATATGGTGCGATCTATGATGTCTCTTACCGATTTACCACTATCGTTTTGGGGTTATGCATTAGAGACAGTTTCATTCACATTAAATAGGGCACCATCTAAATCCGTTGAGATGGCACCGTATGAACTATGGTTTGGCAAGAAATCTAAGCTGTCGTTTCTTAAAGTTTGGGGTTGCGATGCTTATGTGAAAAAGCTTCAAGCTGATAAAGCTCGAACCCAAATCGGAGAAGTGCGTCTTCATAGGATACCCAAAAGAAACTGTTGGGTACACCTTCTATCACAGATCCAAAAGACAAGATCTTTGTTGCTAAGAATGGATCCTTTCTAGAGAAGGAGTTTCTCTCGAAAGAAGTAAGTGGGAGGAAAGTAGAACTTGATGAGGTATTTGTACCTTCTCTCAATTTGGAAAGTAGCTCATCAGAGAAATATATTCTTGTGATGCCTACACCAACTAGAGAGGAAGCTAATGATAATGATCATGAAACTTCAGATCAAGTTACTACCGAACCTCGTAGGTCAACCAGAGTACGCCAGAGTGGTATGGTAATCCTATTATGGAAGTCATGTTACTAGACCATGATGAACCTGCGAACTATGAGGAAGCGATGATGAGCCCAGATTCCGCGAAATGGCTTGAGGCCATGAAATCTGAGATGGGATCCATGTATGAGAACAAAGTATGGACTTTGATTGACTTGCCCGATGATCGGCGAGCCATTGAGAATAAATGGATTTTCAAGAGGAAGACAGACGCTGATAGTAGTGTTACTATCTACAAAGCTCGAATTGTCGCAAAAGTTTTCGGCAAGTTCAAGATGTTGACTACGATAAGATTTTCTCACTCGTAGCGATGCTTAAGTCTGTCCGAATCATGTTAGCAATTGCCACATTTTATGAAATCTGGCAAACGGATGTCAAAACTACATTCCTTAATGGATTCCTTAAAAAAAAGAGTTGTATATGATGCAACAAGAAGGTTTTGTCAATCCTGAAGGTGCTAACAAAGTGTGCAAACTCCAGCGATCCATCTATGGACTGGTGCAAGCATCTCGGAGTTGGAATATACGCTTTGATAAATTGATCAAAGCATATGGTTTTATACATACTTGCGGTGAAGCCTGTATTTACAAGAAAGTGAGTGGGAGCACTACAACGTTTCTGATAAGTATATGTGAATGACATATTGTTGATCAGAAATAATGTAGAATTTTCTGGAAAGCATAAAGGAGTGTTTGAAAGGAGTTTTTCAAAGAAAGACCTCGGTGAAGCTGCTTACATATTGAGCATCAAGATCTATAGATATAGATCAAGACGTTTGATAAGTTTTTTCAATGAGTACATACCTTGACAAGTTTTTGAAGTAGTTCAAAATGGAACAGTCAAAGAAGGAGTTCTTGCCTATGTTGCAAGGTGTGAAGTTGAGTAAACACTCAAAACCCGACCACGGCAAAAAAAAGAAAGAGAATGAAAAGTCATTCCCAATGCCTCAGTCATAGGTTCTATAAAGTATGCTATGCTGTGTACCAGACCTATTGTGTACCTCACCATGAGTTTGGCAAGAGGGTACAATAGTAATCCAGGAGTGGATCACTAGACAACGGTCAAAATTATCCTTAGTGGAATAAGGACATATTTCTCGATTATGGAGGTGACAAAAAGTTCATCGTAAAGGGTTACGTCGATGCAAGCTTTGACATTGATCCTGATGACTCTAAGTCTCAATATGGATACATATTGAAAGTGGGAGCAATTAGCTAGAGTAGCTCCGTGTAGAGCATTGTAGACATAGAAAATTTGCAAAATACATACGGCTCTGAATGTGAGAGACTCGTTGACTAAACTTCTCTCACAAGCAAAACATGATCACACCTTAGTACTCTTTGGGTCTTAATCACATAGCGATGTGAACTACATTATTGACTCTAGTAAACCCTTTGAGTGTTGGTCGCATGGCGATGTGAACTATGGGTATTAATCACATAAAGATGTGAACAATTGGTGTTAAATCACATGGCGATGTGAACTAGATTAGTGACTCTAGTGCAGGCGGGAGACTGAAGGAAATATGCCCTAGAGGCAATAATAAAGTTGTTATTTATATTTCCTTATATCATGATAAATGTTTATTATTCATCCTAGAATTGTATTAACCGGAAACTTAGTACATGTGTGTGACGCCCTCGATTCAATCGTACACTAATCATACACGCAAATGTGTACGATCAAGATCAAGGACTCACGGGAAGATATCACAACACAACTCTAGACACAAATAAAAATAATACAAGCTTTATATTACAAGCCATGGGCCTCGAGGGCTCGAATACATAAGCTCGAATACACAAGAGTCAGCGGAAGCAACAATATCTGAGTACAGACATAAGTTAGACAAGTTTGCCTTAAGAAGGCTAGCACAAAAGCAACATCAATCGAAAAGGCAAGGCCTCCTGCCTGGGAGCCTCCTAACTACTCCTAGTCGTCGTCGGCCTCCACGTAGTAGTAGGCATCAACGGTGGCATCTAGCTCCTGGGCTCCGACATCTGGTTGCAGCAACCGGAAAGAAGAAGAAAGGGGGAAAAGGGGGTAGCAAAGCAACCGTGAGTACTCATCCAAAGTACTCGCAAGCAAGGATCTACACTACATATGCATCATTATCAAAGGAAGGCTGTATATGTGGACTGGGCTGCAGAAATGCCAGAATAGAGGGGAGAACCTAGTCCTATCGAAGACTAGCATCTTCTGAAAACCACCATCTTGCAGCAACAGGAGGGAGTAGAGTAGCATAAAGTAAAGTAGTAGTAGTGTTATCAACCTCGGCCAGAGATCCTTTCTCGACACCCTGCGAGAAAGCAATCCCAGAGCCATACTATCCAGTTATCATCACAATCCATTACTCATCACAAGTATCCAGTTCTAGTTGTATCGATCGGGATACAACTCCAAGTGTCCGTTACCGTAGGACAGGCTATCGATAGATGTTTTCTTCCCTGCAGGGGTGCACCAACTTACCCACCACGCTCGATTAACTCCGGCCGGACACACTTTCCTGGGTCATGCCCGGCCTCGGTCAAACAATACGCCACAACCCGACCTAGGCTTAATAGAGAGGTCAAGCACGCCGGACTAAACCTATGCCCTCAGGGGTCATGGGCCATCGCCCCGGGAACTCCTGCACGTTGCGTGGGCGGCCGGTGAGCAGACCTAGCTACCTCCTTAAAAAAGGCGGGAGCTTACCAGTCCAACCCGGCGCGCGCCGCTCAGTCGCATGACGTCTATTAAGCTTCGGCTGATGCATACGACGCAGAACGCCCATACTATGCCCACGTGATGGTTAGTGCTATCAGGCCAGAGGCCCCTCGGATCAAATATCCAAATCGTAGTGGATTAGGAACGCGCGGTAACAAACAGAGACTCACGAAAGATGTGACCCCGTCGCCCCTTCTCGAGGGCTTGCGGCAAGGGCTAGGAATGCCCGACCACGCCTCGTAATTATCTCGCGGGCACCTTCCAGGTCAACCCGACTCCACATCACTCGCAATTATGCTCGCACGGGTACCCCTCAGGGTCGACCCGTCTTTAGTAACATGGTTCAGTGTAAAGTCATAGTAACCATAGTAACCGTGTGTCCAATCATCAAGGGGAAAACCCGAGGAATCACCCCCGGTGAATTCCACTCGATGTAATCATCAAGGTGAACGTAAGAGGGACCACCCTCGAGGTTCACACTTGAGGGGTTGCACGACAGAGTCGTATCGGAAGTGGTTAAGGCGGAATCACCCTCGATGACCACGACCGAATAACTACACTAGCGGGTTAACATCAGAAGTGTTGTTGAGGCCTCACCCTCGGCACTTGATAGTAACCCAATAGTGTCGAGCAACTAAGGGGAAATGATGTGCAGTGTCGGGGCCTGGTCTTCGATCCCGTTGATCGGGTCTTCGATGATGAAGCAGGGGCAACAAGGACAAGGTGGGGGTCACTGATGGATCACTAACCAACCTATACTAAGCAGTTTAGGATAAGCAGGTAAGGTACAATGAGCAGGTTACAAAAGCAGGCTATGCATCAGAATAGGAGCAAACAATAACAGTAGCAAAATCTAATGCAAGCATGAGAGAATGGAATGGGCGATATCGGAATGATCAAAGGGGGGGCTTGCCTGGTTGCTCTGGCAAGGAGGGGTCGTCATCGACGTAGTCGATCACAGGGGCGGCATCAGTCTCGGGGTCTACCGGAGAGAAGAGGGGGAAGAAACAGTAAATATAAAGCAGACAAAGCATCACAAAGCATAACATGGCAATATGCGGTGCCGGGTGTGACCTAACGTAAGACTACACGATATAGGTGAAGGGGGAATTCAACCGGGAATGTTTTCCCGGTTCCGGACCTGTGTCAGACAAATGACCGGAGGGGGAATGTTCCATGTTCAGATAGTTAGAGGCATCTGACTGATGAATGGACCGCGTATTCGGATTCGTTGGATTTTTCTAAGCAACTTTCATATAGAAAACATTTTCATCCAAGTTACGGTTTATTTTCTATGAATTTTCAAAGATTAAACCATTTTCTGGATATATTTAAATTAACAGAAAAGATAAAATGCGTCAGCATGACGTGCTAATGACGTCAGCAGTCAACAGACTCGCTGATCAGGTCAAACTGACCAGTGGGTCCCACCTGTCATAGACAGTGGACTAACAGAAGTTAAAACTAACTAAAATGTGGTTAATTAACAGCTAGGCCCCACATGTCAGTGGCAGACTAGATTACTAATTACTTTTAATTATAAAAAACATATTAATTAGCTTAATTATGTGGTGGGGCCTGCACGTCAGGGGTACTAAGCTGCCCAGTCAGCAGTTGACTGGGTCAACCCGGTCAACTGGGACCCGTGGAGCCCGCTGGCAGCGACCCAGGGGTGTGGCCCTGACCGGCCACATCGGCAGGGTGCCGGAGAAGGCTCCGGCGACCTCTCCGGCGGCACGACGCCGGAGACAGCCGGGATTCGCCTACACGGGGCCAACACGGGCGCGGGCGGGTGCGTTCGAACGGGGAGAGCCCGCCGCGTCGCGTGGTGAGGCCGGCCGGAGCTGGAGCTGCCGGAAACGGCGCCGGCGACGAGTGGAGGCGGTGATGGCGTTCGGGACCTCGTCGGGATCGCGCTACGGGGCACGGGGAGGGGCGCGGCAAAGTTCGTCCGAACGGCCGTTCGATTCCGCGCCATTTGGTGATGGTGGGAGCGACTGAGGTGGCCGGAGTCGGCTGTTGCAGCGATGGTAGGCGACGGCGGCGATCGGGCTTCGACGGGGACGGCACTGCGGCGCGCAAACATGTATACGAAAACGGCTGGGGCTGTCTACGCGATGCGGTGCTCACGGCAGTGGCGCGCACGGTACCAAAAGGTCACCGTGGCCACGCCGGAGACGAGCGCGGGCAGCGGCGAGCTCGGTTGCAAGAGGGACGACAACTACACCTGCAGAGAGGGGAAGGGAAGAGGGGTTCGGTGCGGGAGCTTACGGTGTGGCTCACGGTGGCCCTTGGATGTTTAGGAGCACAGCGGGTCGACGGAGTCGTCGACGGACGGAGTGGAGGAGCTCCGGCGATCCACAGTGGTCGCCGGCTCGATCCGGGCGATGTAGTGGCCTCCGGCTCGGACGCGAGGCCGGGGAAGAGGGAGAAGACGTCGACGGTGCTGGTGGACAGGTCAGGAGGACGAGACGACTCCGGTGGCCGCGGTGACGACGGAGGATGGCCGCGGGCGCGCTCGGGTCAGAGAGAGGGGAGTGAGAGAGCGAGGAAGAGAGAAGGGGGAAATGGCGAGGCGTCCAGCGGGAGTGGATGTGGCGGTAGGCGAGGGGAGGGCTCGAGGCGTCGCCCTTATCCTCTCCCGGCGAGGCCGGCGAGGTGGTCTGGTGGAGATGTGCGCGCGCGTCCGCTCGCACAGTGGGGAGGGGGAAGACGACAGGGGGGAGTGGGCCGGCCTAGCTGGGCCAGTTGGCTCGGGTGGGGCGAAGCCCACTGGGAGGCCAGGGGCTTTGGCCCTTTTCCTTTTTTTTAGCTTTTCTGTTTTAGCTATTTTAGGCTACTTAGACATTTTGCAAAAATGTTGGTTCACCACCAATATTACCAGATGAATATGTTCCACATGATGAACATTTTAGTTTTCATGTTTGAGCAATTTTGAATTTCACTCAGAATTTGAAATTGAATTCAACTGGAATTTGAAATGAGAGAGAACCAAGGGTGATCAAACACTTGTTAAGCAAAATGATTAACTTAACCCCAGGGTTACGGTAGCATCATTACACCGGGGTGTTACAACTCTCCTCCTCTAAAAGAAATTCTCGTCCCGAGAATTAAGAGGTAGAAGGGAACAGGTCGGGGTATTCAGCCCGGAGGTTATCTTCGCGTTCCCAAGTGGCTTCATCTTTAGTGTGATTCGACCATTGCACCTTGAGGAACTTGGTAACCTTTTGGCGGGTTCGACGTTCAGCTTCTTCAAGAATGCGGATCAGATGCTCTTTGTATGTGAGATCATCTTGAACTTTAATCAATTCCGGATCCACTTCACGTTCCGGATCCTTGAAGCATCGACGAAGTTGCAACACATGGAAGACGTCATGAACGTGAGAGAACTGAGGTGGCAACTCCAATTGATAAGCCACCAGCCCACGACGGGCCAGAATGCGGAAAGGACCAATGTAGCGCGGAGCTAGCTTGCCCTTGACTCCGAACCGATGAGTGCCTCTCAAAGGAGTGACACACAGATAAGCTTGCTCACCAGGTTGATAAGTTGAACCCCAGTGTTTCCGGTCATAGTTGCTCTTCTGGCGGGACTGGGCCGCCTTGAGATTATCCCGGACAATGCGAACCTGCTCTTCAGCTTGTTGAATAATGTCTGGACCAATGAGCGTCCGTTCCCCAGTTTCTGACCAATTTAGAGGGGTTCAGCACTACGTCCATAGAGCACTTCAAAGGGTGCCATCTTCAAGCTGGCTTGATAGCTGTTGTTATAAGAGAACTCCGCATAAGGAAGAGATTCTTCCCACTTCTTGCCAAAAGAAATAACACAAGCCCGAAGCATGTCTTCAAGAATTTGATTGACTCGCTCTACTTGGCCTTGGGATTGGGGATGATAAGCAGTGCTCCAGGTAATATGAGTTCCCATTGCCTCTTGGAAACTATCCCAGAACTTTGAAGTGAATATACTGCCGCGATCTGAACTGATCTCCTTCGGAATGCCGTGGAGTGACACAATTCTGGAGATATACAAGTTTGCTAATTGACTAGCAGTGATTGTCTCCTTGACTGGCAGAAAGTGAGCAACCTTCGAGAATTGGTCGATGACGACAAAGATAGCATCGTTACCTTTCTGAGACTTGGGAAGGCCAGTGACGAAGTCCATTTGGATCTTATCCCACTTCCATTCAGGAATCGGAAGCGGTTGTAGAAGTCCAGCCGGTTTCTGATGTTCTGCTTTGACGCGACGACAAACGTCACATTCTTCAATATATCAAGCAATGTCTTGCTTCATATTAGACCACCAGTACTTCTGACGGATGTCTAGATACATCTTGGTACTTCCCGGATGAATAGAGAGAGGGGTGTCATGCGCTTCTTTCATCACCTTCTCTATCATAAGCTCGAACCGGGGTACTACAATGCGATCTCTGAAGTATAAGGTTCCATCTTCACCAAGTGAGAAATCTCTGGATTTCTCTAATGCAAGATCCTTTTTCATCAGATCAACATGTGCATCTTTGGCTTGAGCAGACTTGATTGCTTTCAGAAGAGTTGGTTCCAAGACAAGGTTATTCAGAGAACCCTGTGGAACTAGTTGAAGGTTCAGCTTGCATAGCTCTTCATAAAGGCGGGGTTGAGCTTTGAAGACCATGTGATTGTTGCAATAAGACTTACGACTCAGGGCATCGACCATTACATTAGCCTTGCCAGGGGTATAAGATATACCGCAGTTGTAGTCAGCAATAGCTTCCATCCACCGCTGCTGACGGAGGTTCAGATCTGGCTGAGTAAACAGGTACTTCAGACTCTGATGATCAGTGAAGATCTCACAACGATTACCGAGAAGGTACTGTCGCCATAGCTTCAGTGCAAAGATAACCGCAGCAAGCTCGAGGTCGTGAACTGGGTAGTTCTCTTTGTGAGCACGCACTTGACGGGAGGCATAAGCAATCACTCTGCGCTCTTGCATTAGGACACAGCCTAATCTTTGTCGTGAAGCGTCGCAATAGATGACGAAGTCTTTGCGAGAATCAGGGGGAGCAAGCACTGGGGCAGAAGTCAGCTTGTCCTTGAGTGCCTAGAAACTTTCCTAACATTTGTCTGTCCAATCAAACTTAATGCCTTTGTGTAGCAGATTGGTCAGTGGCTTGGCAATCTTGGAGAAGTTCTCGACAAAGCGGCGACAATAGCTAGCTAGTCCGAGAAAGCTTCTGACTTGCTTGACAGTCTTCGGAGGGGTCCAGTCAAGAATAGCCTGAACTCGCTCTGGGTTGACGGCAATACCATCCTTGGAGATGACATGCCCAAGGTAGGTGACTTCGGGTAACCAGAATTCGCACTTGGAATACTTGGCATAAAGTTGATGCTCTCGAAGCTTCTCTAGAACAAGTCGAAGATGTTCAGCATGTTCTTCTTTGTTCTTCGAATATACCAGGATATCATCCAGATAGACTACGACGAACTTGTCGAGGTAATCCATGAATATGTAGTTCATCAGACGGGAGAATGTAGCTGGAGCATTGGTCAAGCCAAAAGACATGACGGTGTACTCGTAAGAACCATAATGAGTGACGAATGCGGTCTTTGGAATATCCTCTTCACGAACACGGATCTGGTGGTAACCCAACCACAAGTCGAGTTTAGAGAAAATCGATGAACCAGCAAGTTGATCATACAGATCATTGATCCGAGGAAGGGGATATTTGTTCTGAATTGTAGCTTGGTTGATAGGACGGTAGTCTTGGACCAAACAGTTTGTTCAGTCCTTCTTCTTGACGAAGAGAGAAGGTGCTCCCCAAGCAGAGGAACTTGGATGAATGAAACCCTTGTGAAGAGATTTGTCGATTTCCTCCTTAAGTTCAAGGAGTTCATGAGGTGGCATCTTGTAGGGTCGTTTGGCAATAGGAACGGTGCCTGGTTTCAAGTCGATGACGAACTCGACAGCCCGGGCAGGGGGTATTCCTGGAAGTTCTTCTGGAAATACGTATTGGAAGTCGCGAACGACTGGAATCTTTTCAATTCCCTCAAGAGGTGCTGCGTTCAACGCATTCAAAGCATAAAGTCGTGCTTCAGCGTTTTGAACAAGCTGAGCATGGTAGGTTACTATCTCATCGGAAGGATGTAGGAGGTGAACGACCTTGGTGGCGCAAACGATAGAGGCAGTATGCGCTTTCAACCATTCCATTCCCAGAATGAGGTCAATATTGGAAGACTCCAGAATAATGGGAGAAACAAGGAATTCCAACCCTTCAATTTCAACGGGGACGTCGCGACCAATCATGGTAGTTCGACACTGACGCGCAGGGTTGCGTACCACTATCGGAGTGTTCATGGGCTCGCATCGAATGTCGTGTGCGTATGCAAAATTTTCTGACATGAATGAATGCGATGCTCCTGAATCAAATAAAACAGAAGCCGGTACTGAATTAACGAGAAGAGTACCCATCACGGTGGCAGGCTGGTCTGGAGCTTCATTCAGATCAACATGATTAGCCTGACCACGACCATAAGGTCTGGCATTGTTGTTATGGGGCTGATTGTTATGGCCAGTTGAAGGCAGAGCCAGCTGGCTCTTTTTCTGATTGCATTCTTTAGCAAGGTGGCCTGGGCGGCCACATCTGAAGCACAGACCATCATTGGGATCGGGAGCAGGATCTTGGGATGGTACATCTCGAAGAGGCTGCCTCTGCGGTGGAGGAGGCAGACGAGGTGCAACATAGGATGTAACGCCCACGATGCGGCTATATCTCCCACGTGTCGAGGCACGACTTAGAGGCATAACCGCATAGTGGTTTTGTCGCAAGAAGGGTCATCTTCACACAATCCCATGTAATGAACAAGAATGGGATAAAGAGTTGGCTTACAATCGCCACTTCACACAATACATAAATATAATCCATACATCATCCAAAATACACACATAGACCGACTACGGTCAAGATCCAAATGAAAATAAGATAACCCCAAATGCTAGATCCCTGATCGTCCCAACTGGGCTCCACTACTGATCATCAGGAAAAGACACATAGTAACGACCACGTTCGTCATCGAACTCCCACTTGAGATCGATCCCATCATCTGCACTGGCATCGTCGGCACCTGCAACTGTTTTGGTAGAATTTGTGAGTCACGAGGACTCAGCAATCTCACACCCGCGAGATCAAGACTATTTAAGCTTATAGGAAAGGATGGTGTAATGAGGTGGAGCTGCAGCGGCAATAAGCATATATGGTGGCTAACATACGCAAAAGAGAGCGAGAAGAGAAGCAACGGAACGGTCGTCATCTAGCAATGACCAAGAAGTGATCCTGAACTCCTACTTACGTCATACATAACTCAGACCGTGTTCACTTCCCGGACTCCGCCGAGAAGAGACCATCACGGCTACACACGCAGTTGATGTATTTTAACTGGGTCAAGTGACAAGTTCTCTACAACCGGACATTAACAAATTCCCATCTGCCTCATAACCGCGGGCACGGCTTTCGAAAGATAATACCCTGCAGGGGTGTCCCAACTTAGCCCATCATAAGCTCTCACGGTCAACGAAGGATAAACCTTCTCCCGGAAAGACCCGATCAGTCTCGGAATCCCGGTTTACAAGACATTTCGACAATGGTAAAACAAGACCAGCAAAGCCGCCCGAATGTGCCGACAAATCCCGATAGGAGCTGCACATATCTCGTTCTCAGGGCACATCGGATTGTCCAAGCTTCCGATAGGCCAGACCAGAGTTGCCCCTGGTGGCCACCGGCGACTGACAGGTTGGACCAATACTCAGAGGAGCACTGGCCCGGGGGTTTAAAATAAAGATGACCCTCGGGCTCTAGAAAACCCGGGGGAAAAAGGCTTAGGTCGCGAATGGTAAAACCAAGGTTGGGCCTTGCTGGAGGAGTTTTATTCAAGGCGAACTGTCAAGGGGGTCCCATAAATCACCCAACCGCGTAAGGAACGCAAACTCAAGGAACATAATACCGGTATAACAGAAACTAGGGCGGCAAGAGTGGAACAAAACACCAGGCATAAGGCCGAGCCTTCCACCCTTTACCAAAATATATAGATGCATTAATTAAATAAGAGATATTGTGATATCCCAACATATCCATGTTCCGACATGGAACCAACTTCAACTTCACGTGCAACTAGCAACGCTATAAGAAGGGCTGAGCAAAAGCGGTAACTTAGCCAAACAACGGTTTGCTAGGAAAGGATGGTTAGAGGCTGACATGGCAATATGGGAGGCATGAAATAGCAAGTGATAGGTAGCGCAGCATGGCAATAGAGCGAACAACTAGCAAAGCAAAGATAGAAGTGATTTTGAGGGGTGGTCATCTTGCCTGCAAGGTTCTCAGAGTTGTCGAGAGCTTGATCCTCGTAAGCGTACTCAACAGGTTCCTCGTTCACGAACTCATCTCCCGGCTCTACCCAAGACAATAACACAAGCAACGGAACCACAATCAATCACGAGAAAAGCACAAGCAACATGATGCAAAACATGTATGATATGCGAGATATGATATGCGATGCATATGCGTGCTCCGGAAGGAAAATGATGAACAAGTCAGTAACTTGGCAAACCAAGCATGCCACTGGAAAGATGAGATGATTTCGGTCGAAATCGATATAAAGATCACCGGAAACGGATGCACGGTTTGCAAATGGCAAGCAAAACAAGAATGACACGAAACTGCGATTAACAGCATGATAGCACTTAAAATGCAACAAGAAACTATGCTACAGCACTCCAACATAGAAACAAAGCATATGAAAGTAATCTACAGGAGATGCTTGACAAAAGATGAACACTGAGCTACGGCTAGGTCACAACATAACAAGCTCAAACAAGCATGGCAAAAGTGCAAAAGATAACAGGTTCACAGACTCTGTGAAATTACTGGACATGGCAGAAAACAGTATCAGGTAGCAATGTTCAGAGCATGAAATCAACATACTACAGGAACTTAACATGTCAAAACAAGACATGGCAGTGTTCTACTAAATGCATATGACAAAAGTCCCTTACTGACCATAAGCCAAAAAGGACCAGAAGATATGATGGCAAGCATATAAACATAGCAAGTTCCGTTATCAGGTTTCAGACTTAGCAGAAAACAGAGCATGGCAGAAATAATAATATGAAGGCCTCTTTGTGAGCTTGATGCACTCACTACAGAGTAACGCATGACAAAACAAGCATACCTACCCCAAGATGGCATGTTTATGAATCTAACCATGACAAGAACAAGTACATAGCATGTATGGATCAACTACAACAAGCTTGGCAAAATTGCATATCATGTTAAGAATCTGCCAGAAATATTTTATAGCAAAAGTAGAGCAAGATTGAGTCATGCTATGGCACTCCATAATTGCAAACAAGGGCAGGAATGGATCTATTACAACTATATCTACAAATTATCCTTACTGAACATCTCCAAAATATGCATGGATCTCTCTGTAGCATCAAGTTTACAAGGCAACAAAATAACAGCAGACAAAGACTTAGAGAAAATACTAGTCTCTGAAATCAGAAACATTACGGGGCCTAGTTTGCATGCTTGTGCTAGTCATCACAGAGATCACAAAAATACATGGCATACACCACTGGAAAGATAGCATGGCATACAACAAAACACATGTAGAGCTCATGCCCATAAGATGCACAGATTAAATGATACAAAAATGACAAATCTCCAAGTTCTGATAAGAACCAGCAGATAACAGCAACTAGCCCTTTTGCAACAGAGATTTGGGCATCAATATGACCTCTAATAAACATGGTGCAATTGAACAAAATGTAGAGCATCACGAGACGAACAATTTGATATATTACACGCGCGAAACGGAGCTATGTACAAGGAGTTATGCACTGTTGAACATGGGCACTTGCTGTGAAATATTGAAGACAGAAATATCGGGGGACGGGGAAAAGTCAACGTACGCGACTACCAGATCGGATCTTGCTCGATGGAGCTCGAGCTCGTCGTCGGCGATGGAGGGCGGCGCCGGGGCAGAGGAGGGAGAGGCTGGAGGGGAGGCGCGGCGCCGGAGGGAGGCGGCGTTGCCGCGGCGGCGGGCGGCGCCTGCGTCGGTGGTGGCGCGCGGCGGCGGCGGTGGCGGCGGGCGGGCACGCCGGCGAGGCGACGGCGGCGGCCGGTCGGCGGCGGCGGGGAGGCCGCGGCGGCGCGAGGAGGAGGGCGCCGGCTCGGGCGGGCCGGCGGCGACGGCGAAGGCGGCGGTGACACGTGGCAGCGGCGGTGGAAGTGGATGCGTCCGGCTCCGCCCGGACGTGTCCGGCGGCGGAGAGGGAGCGGGTCTAGGGTTTATCTGCGAATGTTTTCGGGGGAGATGCAAATATATAGGTAGAGGGAGCTAGGAGGGTCCAAATGAGGTGCGGTTTTCGCCCTCACGATCGTGATCGAACGACCTACAACATGGAAGAGAGTTTGGTGGGTTTTGAGATGTTTTGAGGGGGGGGGTTTGCTGCAACACACAAATGGACATTGCGGATGCCCGGTTAACCGTTGGAGTACCAAACGACCTCCAAATGGAACGAAACTTGACCGGTGGCCTACCGGTGGTATACTAAGGCCACATGACAAGCCTCGGTCCATTCCGAGAATGTTTGACACCCGCTCACGAAAGAAAACAAGAGGGGTGCACCGGAGGAGATGGGAGCGCCGGATTGCAAAACGGACAACGGGGAAATGCTCGGATGCATGAGACGAACACGTATGCAAATGCAATGCACATGATGACATGATATGAAAAGCATGACATGAACAAAATGCAAAACGAAAAACAAAACCCGACCACGGAGAGAATATCATAACACAAAGCCGAAAATGGCAAGAGTTGGAGTTACAAATATGGAAAGTTACATGCGGGGTGTTACATACGACTGTCTTGGTGCGGGTGCAGTTGGACGATACATGTTGTGGGGGATCCATATCCGACGCTTCTGCGCGGACGAGCCCGAAGATGAGCCAGCGTCACGGTCGCGCCTGAGGGATCCCTGATGTTCCTGCAGACCAGTTTCGACATGAATAGCCTTGTTCACCAAGGTGGCGAAGTCGGCAAAGTCATGAACGAGCAGTGCTAGCTTGATATCAGGGTGAAGTCCATCACGAAACTTCTCTTGCTTACGAGCATCAGTTGCAATGTCTTCTTCACCATAACGTGACAAGTCCAGAAATTCCCGTTGATAAGCATCTACAGACTTGTTGCCTTGGGTGAGGTTACGAAAATCTCGCTTCTTCCTGTCCATGATTCCCTGAGGAATGAAGCGGGCACGGAAGGCGGCTTGGAAATCCGGCCAAGTGATGACCGTTCCAGCAGGTAGGGTATGCCTGTGGCTGTCCCACCATTGAGCAGCAGGACCCTTGAGGAAGAAGGATGCGAAGGTGACATAGCTGGCAGGGGCAACACTAGCAGACTCCATTTCATACGTGATGTCGCGGAGCCAGTCATCAGCATCAAGGGGTTGAGTTGAGCTGCGGTAGATAGTTGGGTTGAGGCGCATGAAGTCCTGCAGAGTTACTGGGGTTGGCTGTTGATTCATATTCGGACGAGGAAACTGAGCCATCATTCCTTCCATGAACTGGCGGTTCAGCTCAAATTGTTGCATCATTCCGGCAAAGAATTCGGGCGGTGGTGGATCGTTGGCACCACGGCCACGACCAGCGGGTCTAACCATCCTGCTAACAAGTAACAGGGGGGTAGTTCAGCATTGAGCATTTGCAAAGACAAGTATCATTCATGATGAAACATGCATAAAGAAAGAGGTACGATGGATACCACTTAGTAGTCAACACGACAGTGTGTGCACTACTCAAAATACTATTCTAAGGAATAGCTATGGCTTATCCAACTTTGGGGTGAATGTGGTCACGGGATCCTAATGTTAGAGTTAGTAAATTCGTTTAACCCGAATGGAAGAGAGATCAGAGTCCCAGAGTATAGATGAGGAGTAAAAGATCCTAATACCACCCAATGGCGACGTGGGCCCGTAAGCCACACAACCAATGTTAGTAAAAGTTTTTCAGTGACTAGACTCAACTTCGGCCAAGGAGTTGGAAAGGGGGCTACCTACAGGCAGTCGGATCTGATACCAACTTGTGACACCCTCGATTCAATCGTACACTAATCATACACGCAAATGTGTACGATCAAGATCAAGGACTCACGGGAAGATATCACAACACAACTCTAGACACAAATAAAATAATACAAGCTTTATATTACAAGCCATGGGCCTCGAGGGCTCGAATCCATAAGCTCGAATACACAAAAGTCAGCGGAAGCAACAATATCTGAGTACAGATATAAGTTGAACAGGGATGCCTTAAAAAGGCTAGCACAAAAGCAACACGATCGAAGAGGCGCGGCCTCCTGCCTGGGAGCCTCCTAACTACTCCTGATCGTCGTCAGTCTCCACGTAGTAGTAGGCATCGGCGGTGGCATCTGGCTCCTGGGCTCCGACATCTGGTTGCATCAACCGGAAAGAAGAAGAAAGGGGCAAAGGGGGAGCAAAGCAACCGTGAGTACTCATCCAAAGTACTCGCAAGCAAGGATCTACACTACATATGCAACATTATCAAAGGAAGGTTGTATATGTGGACTGGGCTGCAGAAATGCCAGAATAGAGAGAAGGCCTAGTCCTATCGAAGACTAGCATCTTCTGGAAACCACCATCTTGCAGCAACAGGAGGGAGTAGAGTAGCATAACTAAAGTAGTAGTAGTGTTATCAACCTCGGCTAGAGATCCTTTCTCGACTCCCTGCAAGAAAGCAATCCCAGAGCCATACTATCCAGTTATCATCACAATCCATTACTCATCACAAGTATCCAGTTCCAGTTAACTCCAAGTGTCCGTTATCGTAGGACAGGCTATTGATAGATGTTTTCTTCCCTGCAGGGGTGCACCAACTTACCCATCACGCTCGATTAACTCTGGCCGGACACACTTTCCTGGGTCATGCCCGGCCTCGGCCAAACAATACGTCGCAACCCGACCTAGGCTTAATAGAGAGGTCAAGCACGCCGGACTAAACCTATGCCCCCAGGGGTCATGGGCCATCGCCCCGGGAACTCCTGCACGTTGCGTGGGCGGCCGGTGAGCAGACCTAGCTACCTCCTTAAAAAGGCGGGAGCTTACCAGTCCAACCCGACGCTCGCCGCTTAGTCGCATGATGTCTATTAAGCTTCGGCTGATGCATACGACGCAGAACGCCCATACTAGGCCCACGTGATGGTTAGTGCTATCAGACCAGAGGCCCCTCGGATCAAATATCCAAATCGTAGTGGATTAGGAACGTGCGGTAACAAGCAGAGACTCACGAAAGATGTGACCCCATCGCCCCGTCTCGAGGACTTGCGGCAAGGGCTAGGAATGCCCGGCCACACCTCGTAATTATCTCGCGGGCACCTTCCAGGTCAACCCGACTCCACATCACTCGCAATTATGCTCGCGCGGGTACCCCTCAGGGTCGACCCATCTTTAGTAACATGGTTCAGTGTAAAGTCATAGTAACCGTGTGTCCAAACATCAAGGGGAAAACCCGAGGAATCACCCCCGATGAATTCCACTCGATGTAATCATCAAGGTGAACGTAAGAGGGACCACCCTCGAGGTTCACACTTGAGGGGTTGCACGACAGAGTCGTATCGGAAGTGGTTAAGGCGGAATCACCCTCGATGACCACGACCGAATAACTACACTAGCGGGTTAACATCAGAAGTGCTGATGAGGCCTCACCCTCGGCACTCGATAGTAACCCAGTAGTTTCGAGCAACTAAGGGGAAAGTGATGTGCGGTGCCGGGGCCTAGTCTTCGATCCCGTTGATCGGGTCTTCGAACATAAAGCGGGGCAACTGGGACAAGGTGGGGGTCACTGATGGATCACTAACCAACCTATACTAAGCAGTTTAGGATAAGTAGGTAAGGTACAATGAGCAGGTTACAAAAGCAGGCTATGCATCAGAATAGGAGCAAACAATAACAGTAGCAAAATCTAATGCTAGCATGAGAGAAAGGAATGGGCGATATCGGGATGATCAAAGGGGGGGCTTGCCTGCTTGCTCTGGCAAGGAGGGGTCGTCATCGACGTAGTCGATCATAGGGGCGGCATAAGTTTCGGGGTCTACCGGAGAGAAGAGGGGGAAGAAACAGTAAATATAAAGCAGACAAAGCATCACAAAGCATAACATGGCAGTATGCGGTGCCGGGTGTGACCTAACGTAAGGCTACACGATATAGGTGAAGGGGGAATTCAACCGGGAATGTTTTCCCGGTTCCGGACCTGTGTCAGACAGATGACCGGAGGGGGAATGTTCCATGTTGACTGATGAATGGACCGCGTATTCGGATTCGTTGGATTTTTCTGAGCAACTTTCATATAGAAAACATTTTCATCCGAGTTACGGTTTATTTTCTATGAATTTTCAAAAATTAAACCATTTTCTGGATTTATTTAAATTAACAGAAAAGATAAAATGACGTCAGCATGACGTGGTGATGACGTCAGCAGTCAACAGACTCGCTGACCAGGTCAAACTGACCAGTGGGTCCCACATGTCATAGACAGAGGGCTAACAGTGGGTTATTTTAATTGAACAGGGTGTTAATTGGCAGTTGGGCCCCACATGTCAGTGACTAATTAGCTAAACTAATTAATTTTAATTATAAAATCATTTTAATTAGTTATTTAAGTGGTGGGGCCCGCACGTCAGTGGCTGGGGCCTGCCCAGTCAGCACAGGTGACCAGGTCAACTGGTCAACAGGGGGCCAGGGGCCCCACTGGCAGTGACCCAGGGGGTGGCCCCAGGTGTGCTAGCTCAGCAGGCCGGCGGTTGAACGCCGGCGAGCACGAAAACGCGGCGGAGGGTGCTCGGCCTCGTCGGGATTCGTCTACAGGGGGCCTACACGGGCGCGGGCGGGCGCGTTCGAACGGGGAGAGCCCGCCGCGTCGCATGGTGAGGCCTGCCGGAGCTGGAGCTGCCGAAAACGGCGCCGGCGACGAGTGGAGGCGGTGGTGGCATTCGGGACCTCGTCGGGATCGCGCTACGGGGCATGGGGAGGGGCGCGGCAAGGTCCGTCCGAACGGCCGTTCGATTCCGCGCCGTTTGGTGGCGGTGGGAGCGACTGAGGTGGCCGGAGTCGGCTGTTGCAGCGATGGTAGGCGACGACGGCGATCGGGCTTCGACGGGGACAACACTGTGGCGCGCAAACATGTATACGAAAAGGGTTGGGGCTGTCTACGCGATGCGGTGCTCACGGCAGTGGCGCGCACGGTACCAAAAGGTCACCGTGGCCACTCCAGAGACGAGCGCGGGCAGCGGCGAGCTCGGTTGCAAGAGGGACGACAACTACACCTACAGAGAGGGGAAGGGAAGAGGGGTTCGGTGCGGCAGGTTATGGTGTGGCTCACGGTGGCCCTTGGATGTTTAGGAGCGCAGCGGGTCGACGGAGTCGTCGACGGACGGAGTGGAGGAGCTCCGGCGATCCACAGTGGTCGCCGGCTCGATCCGGGCGATGTAGTGGCCTCTGGCTCGGACGCGAGGCCGGGGAAGAGGGAGAAGACGTCGACGGTGCTGGTGGACAGGTCAGGAGGACGAGACGACTCCGGTGGCCGCGGTGACGACGGAGGATGGCCGCGGGTGCGCTCGGGTCAGAGAGAGGGGAGTGAGAGAGCGAGGAAGAGAGAAGGGGGAAATGGCGAGGCATCCAGGGGGAGTGGATGTGGCGGTAGGTGAGGGGAGGGCTCGAGGCGTCGCCCTTATCCTCTCCCGGCGAGGCCGGCGAGGTGGTCCGGTGGAGACGTGCGCGCGCGGTCGCTCGCACAGTGGGGAGGGGGAAGACGACAGGGGGGGAGTGGGCCGGCCTAGCTGGGCCAGTTGGCTCGGGTGGGCCGAAGCCCACTGGGAGGCCAGGGGCTGTGGCCCTTTTCCTTTTTAGCTATTTTAGGCTACTTAGACATTTTGCAAAAATGTTGGTTCACCACCAATATTACCAGATGAATATGTTCCACATGATGAACATTTTAGTTTTCATGTTTGAGCAATTTTGAATTTCACTCAGAATTTGAAATTGAATTCAATTGGAATTTGAAATGAGAGAGAACCAAGGGTGATCAAACACTTGTTAAGCAAAATGATTAACTTAACCCCAGGGTTACTGTAGCATCATTACACGGGGGTGTTACACCCGTACTCGCCTAAGTTTCAAAAATACTCCAAGTGGAGAGCAATCCTCCCACTTGGGGGCTTAGCTGCGATCCCGTACTCGCCTAAGTTACAAAACTACTCCGGGTGGAGAGCAATCCTCTCACTCAGGGCTTAGCTGCGATCCGTACTCACTTAAGTTACAAAACTACTCCAAGTGGAGAGCAATCCTCCCACTCGGGGGCTTAGCTGCAATCCCGTACTCGCTTAAGTTACAAAACTACTCCGAGTGGAGAGCAATCCTCCCACTCGGGGGCTTAGCTGCGATCCCATACTCGCCTAAGTTACAAAAACTACTCCGAGTGGAGAGCGATCCTCTCACTCGGGGGCTTAGCCGCGAACCAGCTTCGCCTAAGTTAAAAAATCCAAGCACATTGGAGGCAAGAAAACTGCATTCGGATAAAACCACCAAGTTCGGATAAATCCAGCAAGTTTCTAAACCACAAGCAAAAGTACTCGGGCGTCAGGCCCAAAGGAGTTTGACAGTTACATAATCACTCGGCATTCCGAGGCAAATGAATTCAAATCATCAAGTTTTTCACTCGGCAGGAGGAGGACTAGTTGGCTCGACGAAGGTGTCCAAGTCAATACCGTCCGTGATGCGAGTGGCTGCGTCGATGAAGGTCTCCATGAAAGATTGAAACTGAAGCTTCTTGGTGTTTGCCACCTGAAGAGCTTTCAACTTTTCTTCCTTGGCGTCCTTGCAGTGAACACGGACAAGTGATAGCGCCACATCGGCACCACAGCGAGCAGCTGACTTTTTCCATGATTGCACTCGGTCGGGATTTCACTGAGTCGAGTCATCAGTGACTCGAGGTCATTCTGAAGCACGTCTTCTGGCCATAGCTCCTTGTCTATCCGCAATAGTGCAACCTTCAGCCAAGCAATATAGTCCAAGACACTGGCGAGGCGAGATTCTAGTCACAACATGTTCATGGCAGATTCATCTTTGACTGGAGAGTTGATGGGGTCCAATCCCATTTCGATTCGCCCAGTTTCCTCCTCGAAATTCTGACAGAACTCTGCACGAGGAGAAAAGAAATGAATTAGCAGAAATGTTGTGAAGAAGTTTTTTGGTTTAGTCGGATGAGGAAAAGTACCTCGAGCATGATGAACATGTTGGTGTACAAAAGTAGGGGCTCTCCTTTCGACCCGTTTACTTGTGCACGGGCAGTCAGAGCCACGCGCCGCGGCCACACGTAGCAGGGCAAAGGAGGGAAGCCGGAGAGAAGCCGAAGCCCAACACAAGACGATCAAGGAAACGCCAAGACCAGAAACACAAGACAGCAAAGGGGCGGGGTGGAGTCCCCCGGCAAGGCCCTTGCCGGGGTAGACCTCCGCGGCCCCGGCAAGAACCTTGCCGGGGCAACTTGCCCAAACACCAACAGAGCGAGCCACCCTTGAGCCCACGGGTTCCAACCCAACTAACTACGGTTGGACCAGGGCTCGGGAGGCACCTCTGTGATGGCATGCAGATCTTTGTCAAGATCACAGACACATGAGATCCGATGATGACCAGAAGACGGCAACCCTCGGTGAAATCCTTGCCGAGGAAGGCCACAAGACCCCCGCCAAGATCCTTGCCGGGGACGACTGCGCGCCACGGCAAGACCCTTGCCGGGCCCCCAGCAAGTCCCTTGCCAAGGACATCAGCGGGGCCACTCCCAGGCCCGCGCCAGCCAAGTTTTCCACCGCCGTTCGCATGCAGCTGCCAGCCCAACCAGCTGGACTGGCACCTGCGTGGCAACATGCTGCTTCCAGGCCAGATCGGCAGGCGCCTGCGTGGCGGCATGCAGATCTTCGTGAAGACCCTACTACTGCGCCACCTCAGCTACCTGCCTGCCTACATGGCGCCGCACGCATCGCTGGCCAGGGCGTGTGTCAAAGCGAGGAGGAGCAGCGACGGACGGGACGGGCCTCGCTCCCGTCCCCGATAAAGCCAGGGGAAACCTTAGCGGCGCATTAAATGCGTCTTGTCCTGTAATACGGGCGATAAGATCGTAGTACTGTAGGCCTTTCCACCTCCTGTGTGCCACTGTGGCAGCCCCTTTCGACTATAAAAGGAGGCCCATGGCGTACTGGAGAGGGATTCGGCTCTTTGGAACTGCACAGCCACCATAGCTAGTTGGAGAACTCAAGAACACTCAATACATCCACCAAAGCAAGACTAGGGTTTTACGCATCCTCGCGGCCCGAACCTGGGTAAACGATCCTCGTGCTGACTATTATCCCTGCTCTTCTCACAACCCTGCACCCCGGCAACCGTAGTAGGGATTCCCGTGATCCCATAGGTGTCGTTTCCCACCGACAGAACATCTTCTTGGCAAGACCTCCCAGATAAACCTCCAACTCGTCTCTCTTCCGAGTGAGCTCACCTACCTTGTCAGTTAAGGCCACCTTCTCCTCCTTCAGCCGTGCAGCTTCCTTCTTCACTTCATCGACAACAGTCTTCAGATTGGCGTTTTCTTCTTCAAGCTTGCCGACTGAAGCCAGCTTTTTCTCAGCTAGTTCGGTCTTATCACACACCACCTTCTGCGCTCCCGCAAGATCAGTGTCCTTCTGCTCCAATGCCTGCTTCATTTTTTCTAAAGAAATAACATTCCTCGGTCGAGCTTGGAGTTGACGGTTCTTACTATGCACATCTGTTCGAGTGGAGTCACTCACTCGGTTCAAAGGATGAAGAAGAAGAAATATCAGAACATACAGTCAGCAAGTTATTACCTCCCATGGCTACCACCTCATCCTCCGCAATCTTCAGATTCTTCCTGGCAAGCTCGAGGTGACGATTGAGTTGGATATTTTCCTTCTCCAGGGCAACATACTGAGTACCAAGCTCACAAGATTTCTGCATTCAACAAAAAGATAATTCAGTCGACGACTAGAAAGTTCCTTTACCTCCGAGTGAAGAAGACCAAGTTCAGAGAAGTTCTAAGACCACCACCGAATTATACATTTGACGATGGTCTCGGGGACTACACCCAGTGGGTGCACTCAGCGTGCCCCCACTGGTTCAGTTATTCACTTGGTACGGCCTGTCCGGACCAAGTAAAAAAAGAAAGTCCTTGTTCTTAGACCCCCGCCCACTGTAAGCAGTCGACGCCGGTCTCAGGGACTACACCGAGTGGGTGCACTCAGCGTGCCCCCACTGGACTCAGAGCTCACTCGACACGGCCTGACCGACTCGAGTGGTGAACAACAAACCAACATATTCTACAGACCCCCGCGTGGGTGCACTCAGCGTGCCCCCACTGGTTCCACTCGACGTGACCTATCTGACTCAAGTGGAACAACTACACAGAAGAAGAAACACCCAGTGGGTGTATGGATGCAAGGCACAGACCCATGATAGATGCACATTAAAGGTTCCAAAACACTCATCCACGGATATCTTACGAATAATAAAGCAGCAATTTTCAGGTAGCATATCCTAATAGAGCAAAGGGTCAAGCTGAAAAGTCAATCGGAAATCAACTTACAATCGCACTTACTTGGACATTAGTCTGGAGAGGTGAGCTGGCGTCATATGAGGCCTTGCTGGCCTCGTACACCACCTTTAGTCGGTCCATCATCAGACCAGCCTGGATTATTGCTTCCTTGGAAACTCCTGTTTGGTCCTCCGGGACGTAATGCAGAGCAAATGGAGCCAACGATGGATTCGATGACACAACTGGAGGGGCCAGAGCCTGAGGTTGCTTAGCCAGACCAAAAGTTTGAACAGTTGACGCAGAAGGCTGGTTAGTCGACAAAGGGACAACAAAGGCAACAGTAGCCCGAGTCGAGTCACCAAGTTCTTGAACAACAGATTCAGTCGGCGGGCAAGACTCCCAACTGGAAGGCACCCTCTTGCTCAACCACCGCAAGGTGGTCAAGGTCCTACCTCTCCCTCCTCTGTTCCTCAGAGGCTCATCGTCATCATCGTCAGGAAGTTGGATAATATCTGCTGGCGCTGAAATCATTTCACAATAAGATTCCAGTCGACCATCAAAGCAATTGACAGGAAGTAAAACTGTTTGCAATGTCATGCCTGCTCTAGAGGTTGCCACATCCGCGGTCTCCGCATCAGCCCGCTCCCCATCAACATCCATGGATGTTGCAGAAGTAGCAGCCCTGGAGTTCCTAAGTTTCACTCGGTCAGACAAATTAAGAAGTCCACCACAGCGACGAAAGACAAGGGAAGGATGCACTTACGCTGAAGCAACCGGCACAGTCACCTTGATCCTGGGCAGGGCCTTCTAAGGCTTGGGCGGGGCGACTTTGGCCTGCTTCGCGGCCTTCTATGTTGGCTCTGGGGTTGACGTTCGAGTGCGCTTCGGGATCTTCGCACTCGACGCAACTGCTTTGCCATGGCCACCCGCAGGGTCTTGTGACTGCTTGGAGTGTCGCTCAGAGCGGGGCGGTGAGTCGACTTCCTCGCTGTTGTCAGAGTCTTCGCTGTCATCTGCATATTCGATGTCAGAGCTCCCACCTTCACTCTCTACTCCTTCTCCGAGATGCTGCACTTTGTTCGGCATGGAATACATCTTCGTGAAAACCTGCAGGTCACAAGTTGCAGATATTAGTCGGATTCAAGAATAATTGCATATTGGAGGATACAAGACATAAACACTCGACAAATCCAGCCCGACCTCTCCCGGGGCGTTATTGGCGTCGAATGGCAAGATTCTCCTGGCTCCGTGAGGGTTGTCCTTCTTGCCAGTGATGCTCCGCAACCACTGAGCCACCGTCTCCTCGGCAACCTCCTCCGGGTGGACCCGAGCGGTGCCTTCTGGGCCAGAATACATCCACATTGGGTGTTCACGGGCTTGGAGGGGTTGGATGCGTCAACTGAGGACCACCTCCAACAGATCCATACCAGTCACTCCACCTTGGACCAGCGCAACGACCGCATCGACCAAGATAGCTACCTCGCCCTTCTCCTCGGCGGATACAGTCAAAGAACGAGGGGTGTGAAGTCTCTCTAGAGAAAAAGGAGGAAGGCGAGTCGACTGACCATGAGTCGGAATATCCTTGCAGTAGAACCAAGTCGACTGCCATCCCCTGACCGACTCAGGAAAAGTCATGGGAGGAAAAGTGCTCCTACTCCTCGTCTGGATTCCTAACCCCCACACATCTAGATCACATGCGTCTTCTCATCAGTCGGATTGGCTTTCTTCACCGTCTGAGATCGGCAAGTGAAGATGTGCTTAAATAGACCCTAGTGTGGGTGGCATCCCAGGAAGTTTTCGCACATTGAAATAAACGCAGCTAGATAAGAGATGGTATTTGGAGGAAAGTGGTGGATCTGGGCACCGATGAAGTTCAAAAAACTACGGAAGAATGGGCGGGGAGGCAAGAATCCTCGGTCGACATGAGTGGTGAGGAGAACGCACTCACCCGCGCGCGGCTCTTGTTTGGTCTCCCCCTCTGGCAACCTCCAGTATCCATGCGCAATCAGGCCATCGGCGGCGAGGTTTTCCAGATCTTCCTCCACGACAGTGGAGTGGATCCAATCCCCTTGGATCCAACCAGAATGCAGACCGGACCGCGATGTCGATCCCTTTGCCGCCTTCTTACCCTTCGCTGTTGCCTTCTTTGCACGCTCCAGAGCGGCGGTCTTGTCCTTCGCCATGGCGGCGGAGCTCGAGAGGAGCGGGCGGCGGAGTGTAGCATTGGGGAAGACGAGGTGGAGAAGCAGAGAGAAAGGGGGCAAATGGAGACGCACAATACCACGCCTCGGTAGCAGCGCCTCTTATGGCCACGCTTCCGAGTGGTTGACCTGTGGGCCCGTGCAATCCTGGCGTATCCCGTAACAGTCGCAGGCCCGATACATGGCGAAAAAGGTGGCGCGAAGATCGAGGAGTCCCTATTCGCCTGCTCCGCTAACCGCACTGTGCTCCGTCTCGTGTGCTTCCCCGAAATTTTGAATCCCATGAGATCCGGATCCTGCAAACCAGTCGATCGCGTCAGAGATTTTAAAATCCAATCTACTCGAAGATATGCAGCATAATTCACTTGGAAATTCCATGGGTAAGAACCGATCAAGGCGACTGATGAAGAGTTAAAGTACCAGCATGCTCTCAGACCCCTGAGGAAATGTCTCCAGGGCATTGAATCAGGTCGGAACCAACTTCAACCCTTCTTCAGTCGGTCCTCAATCCATTCGGGGGCTATTGGCAATGACATGTACCTAGGGTAGGGTCTTGGGCCTGATCTAGATGTCCTACCCAAGGACACTACCTTAGAGTCCAAGGCCTACAAGGTTCAACAGAAGATACCGACTGAAATCACCCTGAAGTGCAATCCACTCGACGGAAGATTCCACTCGGATATCCCAATTCCACTCGACCATGATAACTTCACTCGACCATACAAAAACCCACTCGGAGTACAGAAGGCCTAAAGTCACCCCAGGATGGCAACGGCCAGGCATTCACTCCGTCGTCATAAAGACCATTTATAGCGGGCGTTACCAGTAACGTTCTAGTCGTAACTCACATTGAACCCCTGTGTAACTGAGGGCTGCGAGGGGCCTAGCACACTCTATATAAGACACCCCTCCCCTCTGGCACAAGGGTTCGCACCCCCTGTAACTATTACACACATTCAGTCGACAAGCCTCCACGGCACCGAGACGTAGGGCTGTTACCTCCTCCAAGAGGGGCCTGAACTCGTAAATCTGTGCGTACAACCTCACCGTAGCTAGGACACTGCCTCCTCCTATGTTCCCCCTACCCTTACTGTCAGACTCATTCCCACGACAGGCAGGATGGCAGAAAAGGCCCCAAGATGGGATCTCACGGTAACAGAATGTTGCGGCCGTGGAAAAGTGTTTTCGTGGATGCTTCTGGTGGTTCTGGAATATACGTGAATATATAGGAGGAAGGGTTAGGTCAGAGGAGTCCCGAGGAGGTGGCAAGGTAGGCGGCGCCCCCCTAGGGCGCGCCCTCCACCCTTGCTGCCGCCTCGCGGCTCTTCTAACATGGACTCCAAGTCCTCTCGGTGTCTTTTGGTCCAAGAAAAATCATCGTGAAGTTTTATTCTGTTTGGACTCCGCTTGGTATTCCTTTTCTGCGAAGCTTAAAAACAAGGAAAAACAGATAGATGAAGGTCGGAATACAACTAAAGAGAGACAACTCAAAGGAACATAGGATTATTCTGAGTTGTGGATGCATAGGTTAGTATGTCGAACAAGTTCAGCATATTTCTTCCGGATAACCCATGCAGAAAGGTAGGATTGGCCGAGTCACAATTATCGAATGGAGAACCCATCAGGAGCACTCTTATTGTGATCTTTTGGTTCAAAGAAACTCCTGCCAAGGATGGTTCATGGTATTTGGAAGAATGATATACCACGGACCTTGAAGACTATCACACAGGTTACTAATATCCTAAAGGTACGAGCAACACTATCAACACGAGGTAAGTAGAGTGAATCTTGGGTCAAGAACCCAGGAGTAGAATACCTACTACTAAATGGCATCACGGGATGCTTTCGAGAATGGTGGCCAGAATCATCACACCGGGAACACAAAACATGGCTAGATTACTAGGTGACTCCCTAAAACACCTAGGGTCATAATAATAGCTCCCACATATATGTCGAGGCAACAGAGTACCTCAACTCACCGATTAGTGTGATTAATCTGGCCCAAATGGACATCAGGAACATGGAGGAATGATTGCAAGTGCATCAGACTATCTAGAAACCTGGGATGACTCGGACAGCATAACGGCTGTAAATGCTCAAAAAGATTTGAGACATCCTGCAAAATAGTGCCATGACCACTCAGCATCACAATATCAAGGTTCTGAGGCGAGCTATGAACATACGGAAGTAGTAGAAACTGAACTGAGACTTGAATCCATCAATCCTATAAGTCTAAGGATTAGTAACACGTCATCCTGATAGATAGATGAGAAGGCCTAGTTCTTAATCCCCATAGAAAAGAAGAGGATGACTCAGATCAGAGGAACATAAGGTAAAGGAGTAAAAAGAGCCTTACGTTCCCTTCCACAATCAATTCCCTTATATAACTAAAGCATTTCTAGACTCAACTTCGACCAGTTTGGCTTGGTAATCCTACAGGCAGTCAGGCTCTGATACCAAAGCTGTCAGGACCCCGATTCTAAGTCACACCGATCTAGCCTGTAACACCTCATATCACTTTGTGGCCTCACGCACGGTATTCCCACGGGTGTCGCCTTACCATGGCCCGGGACCGTTTGCGCCTTTTGGCTCACGTATATGATGGTGTCGCTAGCATCCATATGGCAGAGAACCCGGGCCGACATGACTAGTCGTGAACCCAAAGTGGCACTAACTTACGGGGACAGGCATACATGAATCAACATCAAGCATGTCGGTCAGCAGCATGCGAATCTGGGCTGTAGCACTGGGCTAACAGGACTCCGGGAACCCGGGCTGTAGCAGGCTAGGCAGGACTCCGGATGTCACCGCGTGACATTTCCCCGAAGGGACAGACACAGGAATGAAGTGAATCACATGCCGGCCAGTCAAGTTTTTCGGAGCAATAGTGCTGGGCTAGCAGGACTCCGGTGAACCGGGCTGTAGCGGACTACTATGGCTCATGGAAGCACAAGACTACATTTCCCCATAAGAGAGGCTACCAAGGATAAACAACTATGTTGTCGGATCCCACACATACCAAGCATTTCAATCATACACACAATATGCTCGATATGTGTAAATACAACATGGCATCACAACCTAACTCTACGACTCAAGTATTTATTCATTAGGCTCCGAGGAACCAAGTATTACAAACATGGGTCTCATGACCCCAACATACAGAGCATACAAACAACAAGCACATGCGGAAGCTTAACTTGTCTGAGTACAGACAACTACAAATGAAGAAGGCTGAGAAGCCTGACTATCTACAAGACCCTGCCGAGGGCACAAGATCGTAGCTGAGGTAACAAACTAAACGTCGAAGTCCACGCGGAACTACTAGCGAGACTAACATCTCTCTGCAAAACATAAAATAGGCAAACGTGAGTACAAATGTACCCAGCAAGACTTACATCAGAACTAGCTACATATGCATCAGTATCAACAAAGGGGGTGGTGGAGTTTGACTGCAGCAAGCCAACTTTGACTCAGTGGATATCCTAAACTATGACTGCAAGTAACTCTTTTGAGGTGGCGCACACGAGTCCACATATTCACCATATCAATACACCACTATGTATCCGCTCCCGTCTCCCTACGAGAATGCCATCCATAACACTCACGCTTATCTTGCGCATTTTAGAGTATCCACTTTCACTTGTCTATGAACTGTTATAGGCAACCCAGAAGTCCATTACCGCGGATGCGGCTATTCGAATAGATCATTTATAACCCTGCAGGGGTGTACTTCTTCACACATGTTTCCACCACTAAGCATCTGCACACGACATGTGCTCGGCAGACTTCAAGCGAAAGCCGACGTGGGTGTAGACCACGACCTACCTAAACCCTGTAGTCTCTAGTCCAGGTTTATCGCCTAGTCAGGTTCCATCCGCAGGGAGTCCGGCCGAGGTTTCCACATACGGCCCCGAACGATGTGTACAGGGTTCCGCGACACCAAGCGGGCTCCCGGCATACTCGGCCATGTGCCTACCGCATCACAGCCCACCCCTCGGGTCAGCGCTCCGCACGGCCTCCAACATACTACAAACACCAGAAACTACTTGCAACTCCTGGACAGAGGACTAGGGTGGTTAAGAAGTCGAGCGGGGTCATATTTCAGGGCCCAACGTGTGGTAGTAGCTGTTTCATGGATCACAAACACATAACTCAGTTCCTGAGGACGGTTTCAATGAGCAACCCACCATGTACTCCTACATGGCCTCTCACCGCTACCTTTACCAAATCGTGTTCACACACTTAGCTCACACACAGTAGGACATGTCACAACATTCCAATTCATCCCCGGTGAATCAGACCTGACTCAACTCTAAGCAGTAGCAGGCATGACAACCAAGCATGAATGAGTAGGCACATCAGGGCTCAAACAATTCCTACTCATGCTAGTGGCTTTCATCTATTTACTGTGGCAATGACAGGTCATGCAGAGGAAAGGGGTTCAACTACCGCAGCATGTAACAGTTGAATCGTTGCTGTCCTAATGCAGTAAAAGAGAGCAGGAGTGAGAGAGTGGGCTTGTATCGGAATGAACAAGGGGGGGTTTGCTTGCCTGGCACTTCTGAAGATAATATAGCTCTTCATCGGTGTCATCGAACTCATCGCCGGAACATACGTCTGCCGAGGGGGAACAACCACCGGCAAACAAGAGGGAATGCAATCAATGCAATGCACAATATGATGCATGATCATGATATGTCAATATGCTGTGATATGAGCTAATGCAACTAGAAACCAGATTAAATGAAGTTGGTTTGAACAAGGGGTTCAAATTCAAACTCCATATGTGCTTATTTAAATGCCAATTATGCAAATTGTCATATACAACAACCTTAGGTTGATCAAACATGCTTGCAAATGGTACAGATGGATAGATTGGATTTTTCTGATCATTTTTCATATATAATTTGTTTGATTTGGAGTTACGGATTAATTTCTATGAAATTTTGAAGTTAGCATTATTTTCTGAAGTTTCCTGAATAAGAATAAATGCAAAAAATAATTAACTACGTCAGCACTGCATCACTGTGACGTCAGCGGTCAACGGGTCAGCCCAGGTCAAACTGACCAGTGGGTCCCGCGTGTCAGTGACTAACTAAACTAACCTAACTAGTTAACACTAACCTAGGTTAGTTAGCAGGAAAGGTCAAACCCCTGGTCAACCGGGGCCAACACACCGGCGTTAAGCCACCGGCGGCAGCAGACGCGGCGGAGGGCTCGGGCTCGCTGCTCCGGCGACTGTTTGGACGGCGGAGAGCGGCTACGGAGAGCTGGGGCTCACCCGCGCCCGTTGCAGGTAGCAGCAGCAGCTAGGGCGGCCGGAGATCGCCGGAAACGAGCTCGAAGCGGCGGCCGATGATCGGGTGAGCGCGGTTTGGTCGCTACGGTGCGCAGCAGAGCGAACGGAGAGGGGGAGGTTGGGAAGAAGCTCACGGTGATCGTCGTGGGGTGGACGGTGAGCTCAGGGGATGACCGGAGCAAACGGGGCGACGGAGGCGATCTCGGCGGCCGCAGGTTGAAGACGATGATGGTGAAGACGAAACGGAGCTTCCCGGCTCACTTGGCACGATGAGGAGGAAGAGTAGGTCGAGGCGGAGCTCTGGGATGCGTTGGGAAGGTGAGGCAGTGGCTGTGGGCGCGGGGTTACGGCGGCGCGTTCTGGCTCGTTCGGGCGCCCGTGAGAGAGAGAGCGGAGGGGAGGGGAGAGACTGCGCGTGTGTGTGAGAGAGAGAGGGCAGAGAGGTGCGTGGCATCTCCAGGGCGACGTCGGGGAAGCGGCAGCAAGCAGGAGGTGGCGCGCGCGTGCCGGCGTGCCGCGGCCACACGCGCTCTGTCCTTCTAGCGCGCCGAGGAAGATGACTGGCAAGGTGGGCTCGGGTGGGCTGCTCAGAAGCTGGGCCGACTACAGTAGCAGGCCGCCAGGTACGTCTCTATTCTATTTTATTTCTGTTTGTTTTCTTTTTATTTATTTGGCCACTGTTTTAAATTCAAACAAAATTCGAAACCAGTGCCAACTTCTCTGAAATATTTTTATGTTGCTAGATGGACTTTTCCAAAGCACATAAAACATTTCAGTGGCATTTGAAGTTATATTCTAGTTATATGAATATATTTCAAATTCAAATAGCTATTCATTTAAATTCAAAGTCCCAAAAATAAATCCTTAAAAAAATGTTCAGCAACTCTGGGTTGGACCAAAACCCTTGCCAAAATTGTCAAACATTATTTAAGGCCATTTGGTAACATTGAATGCATTTTCAGGGTTATTTGCCCTTATTTTAAATAAATTTTTGAGGCTTTTCAAATTCCCTCAATTCAACTTTCAGAATTTAGACATGATGCATGTACGCAATGCCACTAATTACAAGCATTATTCTAGGGCTGTGACATATGGGGGACTTTCAAGGTGGTTTCGTTAGCGACCACTCTACCTGTTTTTCAGGACCCACATGCAGCTTTCCCTTGGTTTTTGGCATGTTAAATAGCCTGTTGCTTATCGCACTACTTGTATCAATGCGCCTTCACGTATTAATCAAATTACAATGGAAACAGTTCACGGCCTGAGCTTTAGGGCCCTAGCTTATTACCTTTGCACCCTCTCCGTTTTCCTTTCTTTTTGTTCTTTCCCTCCTGTGGATAATCTTATCAGATAGCACCCGTACACTTTGGTATGTTTCATATTTGTCAGGGGCTTCATAGCACCCCGCAATACGGCAACAAAAGTCCGAACACTTTTTATACTATAGTTCGGCACCCCGAATTTAGCACTATATACATTGGCTCTGAATCATGTCTTTGGTCAATAGTTGGGTTGCCTGGCTCCTGTGCTTGCTACCTTACGTTCCGCTATATCGGCTAAGGTAGTAATGGGAGAACTACTGCGATTGTGCCTTGGTTTATCCAAAGGAGCACCTTAGTAGAGAAAGCCGAAAACTAACTGTCATGATGCGGCGAGAGCCAGTCAGCTCTTCGGAGGTAGCAAATCGTTGGAGATTTCTTCCGCATTATGCGAAGGATCGGTACTTCCCGATCAGGCGCTTATTGCACTCTAGTTCGGATACTAGGGGCTGCACCAACATTTTTATCGTCAAACTCCTATGGCTAAGTGAGGGCGTTAAAGCCGCATAGTCTGATTGCCTGGTTCATTGCGCTAAACAACTCCTTCAAGGACCATATAATTGGATAAAGAGTGTTTAGATTCCATCCCGAATACCTCCGTACTACCTACATGGGGGTAGAAGCCGATGACTGGCCAACCCTCAGATTTCATACAACACGGCCGCACAGGAAGTAAAATTTTCAAAACATAAAAAAACATTATATTACATACCCACTTTGTTTTATCATACAAGGAAGACGCAACTCAAATGCATTCATTCAAAGATAATGTCTTGCGAACACTACGTTGCTACAATACAAGACCCCTCCAGGATGTCTCCAAAATACCGCTCAGGTGTGCGGTGCTCCTTGCCCTCGGGCGGCCCCTCGGTCACAATCTTGATGGCGTCCATCTTCGCCCACCAGACCTTGACGCGGGCAAAGGCCATACGCGCGCCCTCGATGCAGATGGACCGCTTGACGACGTCCAGCCGAGGACAAGCATCCACTAGCCGCTTCACAAGGCCGAAGTAACTGCTGGGTATAGCTTCGACTGGCCACAACAGGATTATTAAATCATTCATGGCCAGTTCGGCCACCCTGTGCAGCTCGACCAGCTGTTTTAGCTGATCGCTGAAGGGCACTGGATGTTCCGGCGCAAGATATTGCGACCAGAACAGCTTCTCCGTGGAGCTCCCTTCCTCGGCTCGGAAGAACTCCGCAGCGTCGGACACACTGCGCGACAGATCAGCAAAAGCCCCTGGAGAACTCCGAATCCGGGTTAGTAAAAGATACTTCCTCTTCACATACTTGCTTTGCATACTAAATGCCTTACCCGCCGCGATCTTCCTAGCCTCCTGGATCTCCCGGAGGGCGCCCTGGGCCTTATTCCGGGCCGTCTCCATGCTCTGACGAGCCTTGGCGAGTTCTGTCTCTTGAGCCGACGCATCACGCTCCAAGGTCTCGCACTTCCTCACCGCATCCTGGAGCTCTTGCTGGACCTCGTTGACCCGAGCCTTGAGCTTCTTACGAGCGGCCTGCTCCTTGACAGCCTTCCCCTCGGCTTCGGCCAGGGCCTTTTTTAGGGCCTCGACCTCGGTCGTCGCTCCTATACATATCATGACACTTCGGTCAATATATATCATTTTACTCTTTTCGAATGTATAACGGGTTATTACATACCTTGCTTTTCCTGGAGCTGCCTCCTCACCTGGCCGAGCTCCTCCTCGGCCTGCTCCAGTCTCTGCTTCAGCCCGGAGACTTCGGCAGTATGCGAGGCCGCGGCCAGCAGCGACGCCTGCGTATTCATTTCAGATATATCTAGTTAGTTTCCTGCAACAAGGGATTGATCCTCCGTTTGGCTTTTCTTTTCAAACACCGGATAGTGTCTCAGGGACTATTGTCTGTATTGGGATCTTCTCTTTTTGCGTCGCTTACCTCAAAACCTGTCAGCAGGCTGCTTCAGGCTTCGGTTAGTCCGCTCTTGGCGGACTGAACCCTTTCAATTACCGTGCCCATAAGAACACGGTGTTCATCCACAATGGAAGCGCCTCGCAGCGCTTCCAGCAGATTATCCGGTGCCCCTGGTTGGACAGGGGTCACCGGCAGAATAGGCATACCCCCTTCTTTCGAAGGAGGTTGCATGCCAGATTCCGGAGCTGTATCGGTCTCCGGAATTGAGTTCAGCTGAGGGCCGAACTGAATACGGCCCTCATCTCCAGTCTCCAGGGGGATTGGCTCCCCCTGGTGTCCGGCGACGGAGGTTTCGCCTTCTGGCGCCTCCTGAACCTCTCCCCGGCCTGGGAAAGTCCTTCGGGACAGCATCTCGGCGTCGCCCTTGGCCTTGGGGGAGTGAGCGGTCGGCGGTGACTCGCTGGCCATCGCCTTTGAATCCAACGAACCGCTTGACGAGGATCACTAGGAGCTGTCGTGGGCCGGACTGCACCAGCATAATTAACCATTCAATACAATGAAGAGGAGAGGCTGGATTTATGGGTATGTATGAGTCTTAGCACTTACGATGCATCCCAAGGCTTAGGGCGGGGGCGTCGCTCCAGACTACTGTCGACATCCCATGCGGAGTTATCCGCAAGGGAGCCTTTCCCCTTCTTGGGCGTCTCCGCCTCCAGATTCATGGAGGCTGCCCTCTTCTTCTTTCCCTCATTAGGGGGAGGGTTGTTCTCATCCTCCTCCTCCTCATCGTCGTCCTCAGCGGCGGAGGAAAGGGTCACTTCGTCTTCGAATGTCACGTCCAAAGCACCCTTGCGACGGGGGCCACCTTTGGCCCCCTTGGCCTTCTTTTCCGATGGCCGATAGGGCGCCGGAACCACCATCTTCGCCAGGAGCGGGATGACTGGCTCTTTGGGCAGCGGAGCCGAACTCTGGATCCGCTCTGCTCTCTCCGTCCACACCTGAAAAAATACAGCAAAGGTTAGGCATCCTCCTTGAATAGACAAGTGGAAGGTACGCCCTGAGAAAAGGAGAACTTACCGCATTGACGGGATGAGTGTGATCGTGCCCACGGTCTGAATCTATGACGGGCGGCTTCTCGTTGCCCTTGAAGAGCAACTTCCAGGCATCTTCGTGAGTAGTTCCCAAGAGCCCTCCCAGGGTCTGGTGCTTCTCTGGATCGAATTCCCATAAAGGGAAGCTTCGGCTTTGGCAGGGGATAATCCGGCGAACCAGCATCACCTGGATCACGTCGATGAGCTTGATGTTTTTATCCACCATACTCTGAATGCATGTTTGCAGCGCTATCAGCTCGTCTGGCGCCGACCAGTTGCGGCCCTTCTCCTTCCAGGAGGTGAGCCGCATTGGAGCTCCGGCCTTAAATTCGGGATCCGCCGCCCAAGTGGCACCGCGTGGCTCTGTGATGTAGAACCACTGCTTCTGCCACTCCTTGAAAGTCTCCATAAAAGTGCCTGTGGGCCAAGTGACGTTGGGCATCTTGCTCACCATGGCGCCTCCGCACACCACGTGCTGACCATCCACCATCTTTGGCTTCACGTTGAAGACCTTGAGCCATAGGCCGAAGTGGGGCTGGATGCGGAGGAAGGCCTCGCACAGACAATGAACGCCGAGATGTTGAGGAAGGAGTTCGGGGCTAGATCATGGAAATCTAGCCCGTAATAGTACATCAGTCCATGGACGAAGGGGTGAAGTGGAAACCCCAATCCGCGGACGAAGTGAGGGAGGAAAACTACCCTCTCAGTAGGCTTCGGGGTGGGGATGACTTGCCCCTTGGTGGGCAGACAGTGGGTGATTCCTTTCGCCAGATACCCGCCCCCCCGAAGCTGGGTGATGTCCTTCTCCTTGATGGAGGAGACCATCCACTTGCCTTGGCCACCGAATCCGAACATGATTGAGTGCTTCCTTGAGGTGGAGAAGATAGGAGCTTGGGCGCTAGAGCTCGAGAATGGAAGGACAGAGAGGAGGAGAAGGCGTGGGTGAAGAAAGGGAATCCTTATCTCCTTATAAAGGTAGTGAATATTGAACGCCTCCCCACTTGCCTTAAAACTCGCATGTTCCCAAGGGCTGTGAAAATGGCACGGTTGGGTTACCCACGCCCGTATTGATGAAAATCCCGCAATAAGGGGACACGATATCTGCTTTGACAAGACGTGCCAATGGCGACCGCGTCTCAAAACATGGAGCAGCAGACGAGAAACGGTTCGAAATTATGACCGGGCAGACGTGATGTCATGTTGCAAAAAGTTGACTGCGGATTGGACTCGTGGAATATTATATTCTCTGCGGTGGTGTGTGGTATGTGTGTTACAGGTCCGGACATGATCATTACATCCGAAGACTATCTTGGAGTTCGGAAGGAGGAGCCCGCCTTGCAATGCCGAAGACAGATCTATGCGCCGGATACCTTGTCATTGAAGCCAGGCTCAGGGGCTACTGAGGGAGTCCTGGACTAAGGGGTCCTCGGGCGTCTGGCCTATTAGCCATGGGCCGGACTGATGGGCTGTAATGGTACAAAGATTGAAGACTCTACCCGTGTCTGGATGGGACTCTCCTTGGCGTGGAAGGCAAGCTTGGCGATCAAATGTGTAGATTTATTTCTTTGTAACCGACCTTATGTAACCCTAGATCCTCTCGGTGTCTATATAAACTGAGGAGTTAGTCTGGAGGAGGATATACTCATTACCATAGTCATACAGGCTAGACTTTTAGGGTTTAGCCATTACGATCTCGTGGTAGATCAACTCTTGTAATACTCATATTCATCAAGATCAATCAAGCAGGAAGTAGGGTATTACCTCCATACAGAGGGCCCGAACCTGGGTAAACATGGTGTCCCCTGTCTCCTGTTACCATCGACCTTAGACGCACAGTTCGGGACCCCCTACCCGAGATCCACCGGTTTTGACACCGACACTAGGCACGAACAAATGGGGCTAAATTTTGTGCTCATCCTGGTGTAGTACTCCTATTAGTACTAGGCAATGGAGTTGACGGGTGACCTTGGGTAGCGGCGACCGAGGGAATTGAACTGTGCTTGGCACGGTAGGTAACGTTGTCTAGTTACTAAAGCATCCCTCCATTGTTCATCGGTAGTCATTATGGACCGAGGACATGAGGGGAATTTCCTAGGGCTGGAATTCTGGCCGGCAGATATTTCGACTCGAAATGCGGAGGCTCGACTGGTTGGGATTGGCTAATGTGCCACCAGAAGGACACGAGCCTATTTTTTTGAGGATCAACACGAGCTAGGGTCTGGCTGGTACGCCATTGGGTCCTACCATTCGAGAATACGAAAGGAATCTTTTAAATTGCCGAACGAATCTATGTGTATTACAATGCCCGTATTTTCCTTGCAAATAGTAATCTCAATGTGGTAATTGATTTATGATGAGTTCTTGAATTAGAGTGAGTTTGTGATATAGTGATGTCAACGTGGATTTCACATTTCATGGTATCCGTAGTAAGTTTTTAATTGCAAATTCAAATTTAAAATATGAAAGGTATGGTGGTGAGAAAACTTTGTATGTATCAAGCATATGACCACACACACACACACACACAGACATGCATGGTCCTCAATTCAATATTTAAAATGAACAGGAAACTGAAACATGAATATTAAGTCTAGTACTACATACATGCAAATGTTATGTTTAGGCGGAGCTACGTAGATTGTCGGGGGTTAACCCCTCGACCTTAGATAAAATGTTGAAGCTCTATTTAGGATTGTTGAAAGTGCGTTATATCGACTAGAGGGGGGGGGGTGAATAGGTGATTTTTATGAATTCTTCATTGCGGAATTTGCGGGTGAGGAAATTCCTTACCGAAGAACTACTTGCGGCGGAATAAGTACTCAGAAGTAAACATAACAGAACAGAAGCATGGTCATCATGATGAAATGAAGACAGGCACAGAGTACAGAAAGCGTAAACAAAGGATAACACAGGATAACACAGGATGAAGACAAACAGACTGAAGAAATTGAACTTAGAAAATTGAGAAAGCTTCAGTCAAAGTCTTCAAACACAGATATGAACAGGCGCACAACACAGTTATGAGGAAATGAAAGAGTTAAGGAAATAGAACTAGTAGGATTGGTGACGACAATGATTTGGTAGACCAGTTCCAACTGCTGTCTCAGTTGTACGTCTGGTTGGAGCGGCTAGGTATTTAAACCTGAGGACACATAGTCCTCACCGTATTCTCCTTGAGCTAAGGTCACACAGACCTCACCCAATCACTCGTGGTAAGTCTTCAGGTGACTTCTGAACCTTCACAAACTCGGTCACTCGGCGATCCACAATTCCTCTTGGATGCTTTAGACCATGACGCCTAACCGTCTGGAAGAAGCACAGTCTTTAAAGGTAACAAGCGTCGGATCCACACAGGATCAATCTCTTCAGTGATGCTCAATCACTTTGGGTTTGTAGGTGTTTGGGTTTGGGTTTTCCTCACTCGATGATTTTCGCTCAAAGTCCTCAGAGGATGGGATGCTCTCAAATGACAAGTGTCAGTTTCTCTCGGAGCAGCCAACCAGCTAGTGGTTGTAGGGGGCGGCTATTTATAGCCTAGGGAGCAGCCCGACATGATAAGACATAAATTCCCTTCAATAATGTGACTGTTAGGTGGGTAGATATTTTGGGACAGCTGGCGCGTAGCACAGCAACAGTCGGAAATTTGAGTATCAAATTCCTCAGGGCTATCATGTTCCTCACTGTGTAGGCAATCCGCACTGGCGAATTACTAACTCCTCAGTCAGAACAAATTCCTTAGAGACCAGAAGAACTTCGTCTCTGTCACTGAAGAATATGACTGAACTGTATGAGATTTCCAATGACTTCACTCGAAGGGATTGGTAGGTGTAGGATTTTGAGTTGAGCATCACATGGAAATTTTTCCTTAGTATTTCCTCGGTCCCCTTTAATAGTACGGTGTTTCCTATGACTCAAGAAGGAAAAAAATGAAACAACGAAAACAAAAGTCTTCACGCTTCATGTTCCTCAAATGAATACCAAGTCTTCAAGGTCACACCAATTTCTTCACTTTCAAAGTCTTCAGAAAGTCTTCAGAAATCCAAAGTCTTCAGTCGAAGAACTTCATTTTTAGGGGTCGACTTTCTCTGTAAATATCAAACTCCTCATAGACTTATAGACATGTGTACACTCATAAACACATTAGTCCCTTAACCTATAAGTCTTCAATACACCAAAATCACTAAGGGGCACTAGATGCACTTACAATCTCCCCCTTTTGGTGATTGATGACAATATAGGTTATGTTTTCAACGGGGATAAACATATGAAGTGTAAATACTAATATTGAGAAGTTTGATTGCAAGATATAGAAGAACTCCCCCTGAAGATGTGCATAGTGAGGAATTTGCTTTTGAAGCAATGCACACTTGAAGAGTAGAATCATGGAGATCTCCCCCTATATCTTGTAATTCATACACGCATTTGGCATATAATATGAAGAATTTGAAATGCATGATGAAATATGGTGACTGATGTAATTCAGCATGCGTGCATAAACATTAATGAGGAATAAGCATGCAGAAAAACCACAACAAAAGTATCAGGCCACCATAGAGTTTAAGTTTACAACTCGATCCAGCAAAGTCTTCAAAAGAACGAGAGTTGTAACTCAGAAAAAAGCCCATATAAATAGACCCGCTTGAAGACTAACTCAAATTTCTCCCCCTTTGTCATCGAATGACCAAAAGGATCGGAACTGAGGGCTAACGCCCCTGAAGAATCTCAAGTTGATGAAGGAGCGCCAGCGTTGGGGTTGTTTGTCGTAGTAGGGCCTGCCGCAGTGTCGTCCAAGTCTTCATGCTCGTTGGTGTCACGCAATAAAGAATATGAGCTGGCCACCAAGGAAGGAACCTTTACCTTCTTGTATTTCTTCGATGGAGGAGCAGACCGGTCAAAATCTTCCTTGAGATCCATTTTCTTACCGCTATAAATGTGAGACAGAACAGCCCAGGTACGGTTGAAGGTTTCATGGAGTTAGTAATTGTTTTTTTCACTGCATTGTGGGTAGAAGTCATGTTGTGAAGAATTGAACCAAAATGACGCTTAACCCATTTTTGATTGCAATCAACCTTCTGGTGAAGACTAAGGAGAAGCTCACGATCAGTCATCACCCTAGGAGTTGTGCCTTGAGGATTTTGCTTGGGTGCGTTGGCGGCAGAGTCATCATTGGTGGAGTAGGATGCAGCTTTGCGAAATTGACCATCCAATGGACGAATGCCTTCATCACTAACAGCAGAAGCCTTGCCCTTGTCATCAGCTGAGGAGAATGTCCGTTTGAGGACTTCAATCGGGGGCAAGTAGTTGCAATGGTTCAGTGTATCAGCTTTGTAGTTGAGTGAAGACCTTGTTCTGATGAATCTCATAATCCACGGAGCATAAGGCTTCAACTCAAATGGTGACATTGCGACAATGGCCAGAGTCCTCATGAAGAAATCATGTAAGTTGACGGGGACACCATGCATGATATTGAAAAGCAGATTCTTCATGATGCCAACGACTTCTTCTTCATTCGAGTCGTGGCCCTTGATAGGACTCAATGTCTTCGTCAGAATGCGATAGACAGTCCGAGGCACATATAGCAATTCCTTCACGAGGAATTTTGTTCTTGGGGTCTGACCTGGCTTCATGGCTTCATCAGCACTTGCATATAGTGATCTGTAAGCTCAGGCTCTTGGTACATGCAACGAGCAGCTTCAAGGGGACAACTGAGAGGCAAAGCATGAAGAAATTCAGTAGCTGGTGCCTTGTAGTGAGTGTTTTCAGTCATCCAGTCCAGCACCCATGAATTCACATCTTCGGAGTCTCCGGTGATGTGCAGCGTTGCATAGAATTGAAGAATGAGTTCTTCATTCCAATCACAGATGTCAGTGCAGAAATTTAACAGTCCAGCGTCGTGAAGAACACTTAGGACTGGCACGAAGCATGTCAGAGATTCCATATCCACATGAGGAATGTGCTCATGATCGAAGACTTTGTCTTTGTTGAACAGCACTGAGGAATAAAAATTTGCCTGGCTGGCAGTCCAGAAACGCCTCTTCCTAATGCGAGCAGAGTCATAGGGGTTGTAATCAGTGAAGAATACGTGCTCGCCGAAGAAATCATCAGTCTTGAATTTTTGCTTCCTTGAGAATGGATCCTTTGGCTTCGGTTGAGGAGTGTCAGTCAGTTGCATCACAACCTCGGGAATCGCAATCTCAGGTTCTTCAGGCTGAGGAATTTCTGGTTCCTCTTTAGTGGCAGTTTGTGTCTTCAAAGATGCAGGAGCAGCAGTTTCTTCAGCACTAGGGGCTGTAATTTCTTCATGTACAGACGGAGTGGGGTGAGTTTCTTCAGAGCCCAATGGAACAGTATGTGCTGGGGACTGAGGGATTTGTTGCAATGGCGTGAACAGAGGGTATTTGGGATGCTGACTATCCCAAAAATCATCATTCATCAATGGAGTAGTACTCCCAATGTCCACGTCAGAATTTTGTTCATCCAATTCCTCAACGCCGGCCTCTTCAGCAGTGAACTGAGGCATAGGCGAGGAGACAATTGGTGTTGAAGGGATTTCATCCACTTCAATTTCTTCATCCATCTGCTCTGAGGAAGCAGCAGAGGGAATGTCTTCATCGGATTCACTTGGAATCACATAATCTTCATCAAAAGGAACAAGGTCCTTTGATTGCATGGTTGAGATAGGAACAACATCAATTGGGTTGTCAAATGAGCTAGTCAATGGCTTTATCTTCTCCGGGGCTGAAGAATCTGATGAAGTTGATGATTTCGTTTTCTTCACAGCTGCACGCTCTGCAGCCTTGGTCTTCTTCACATCTGATGCAGATGGAAGGATTGGACTTGGAGTAGGCGCAGGAGGAGCAGAGGAATTTGGTTGAGTTTCTTCGCGCACAACTGATGCAGTTGCCCTGACTTCTTCATTTCTTCAGGCACACCACTAGTGGATGCCCTGGCAATTTCTTCAGCGGCTGGAATGCAGTCATCAGCCCTGGAGCTCACATTTTCTTCAGCAGCCTGATTTTCATCAACGGTGCTGGCGTGCTCTTTTGTTGGTTGAGCAGATGCTTCGGCTTGAGGAATTTCTGGTTACGATGGAGCTACAACCTTTGAAGTGAATTTTACAGTAAGTTTACAAACATGACCTTGGCTCCATGCCAATCAGCATAGTAAGTATTGAAGTCATCGCTGAGGCCTTTGATTTTAGCCTGGATCTTCACAAGTTCTTTAGTTGTCATAGAGACACTGTTTTTCTTCAGGAAGCATTCCTTCCTGTACTGAGCTTTCTTCAGCTGCCTGGCCTTCTCAAATTTCCATTTTTCTTCTTCAATGAAGGCAGTCAAAACATGACTTTGTCCAGGAGTGAGGGTCATCTCCAGCAAAGGTGTGTTGCGGTCCTTGTGCCAGATGTCGATGAAGTCTAGGATCAACTTCGGATCCAAAAGCAGTGGCACATTGCTTCCTTTGGCTCTAGCGGCCTTGACTTGTCTGTCTCTGATGATTTCGGCTAGTTCTTCATCATCAGCCTCATCATCATCAGAGGGCACGTGGAAGGCAACCTGCTTTTTGTGAGGACTTGGTCGAGGACCTCGTCCAGCAGCGGCCTTTTTCTTCAGCAGAGAGGGGCCAGCTGAGGAACTTGGAGCAGCTGAGGAACTTGCAGAGGCTCCTGAGGCAATAGATATGCCAGTAGTCCTTTGGCACGTGGCGAGATGCACTGGTGCTGAGGATTTGGTCGAAGCAGCCGAAGACTTTGGCGGAGGAGCTAAGGACTTTGGAGGAGCAGGAGCAGTTTGAGGAGTTGGCCGTGAGGGCTTTGAGGAATCTGGCCGTGAGGGCATTGCTGAGGAACTTGGCCTTGAGGGCATTGAAGGTGAAGCACTTGGCTTATGCGCAGGCTTCTTTGCCATGGCCTTCTTCGGCTTGCTAGCAGAGGCCTCAGCAGTGGCAGCAGTAGCAACAGAGCCTTCGTTGAATTTCCTCACTGCTTCTCTGGCTTGTCTAGCCAACTTGGCCTGGCGCTTGGCCCATTCATCAGGATAATCCTCACCGCGCTTGAGGCTAGTGGGATCTTCTTCTTGGCCAGGTGCCAATGTAGGTCTTGGGCATGGAGGATTGAGTGCGAATTTCTTCATGTACTTGGGAGTTACATACCTGTACTCCCTCCACTCTCTTGCCCATCTCCTTTCTATCCTCTGTATGCGCACCTTGCGCTGATTTTTGTCCTCTTTTCCAAACTTGGCCTCATGAGGAGTGCAGTAATCAGCATATACGTCATCAGGGATTTCAAAAGCAGTATTAATCTCAGGCCTCTTTCCTCCCTTTTGTGGCTTCTTTCATCAGCCATTTTCTTCAGATGAGGAATTTGAACAATGGAATTCTCTGAAGAAGTATGCAACTTTTCTTCAAGGAACGCTGCAAATGAGTTAAGTTGATGAGAACCTAGTGATTCAGCAGCGGACATGAGTACCTGTGAACAGAGTATATTTGCGAGGAATTTGGAGAGGTCATATGCGTTCTCAGAAGGTTTTGTAAAAAAGAACAAGTTTGAGGAATTTGACCAGGTGAGTCTTGAAGAATTTCAGTAAGCGTTCTTTGTCTTAGGTTCCAGAGTTGTGCAGATCAAAAATCCACACAACTGAGGAATCTTGAAGAAAAATATAACTTAGAGAAATGAATCAAGAACATATGACATGTGAGGTGTTAAGTGTGTGAAGATTTGAAGAAAAACACCTTTGAGGATTTTGTAGAAATCATTTGAATCAAAGAGGGCAGTAAAAGTAACTTTTAATTACCCTGGACGGACGAACTACGAAGTGGAGATGTGAAGTTCGTCAGTGCAGATCTTCCACGCCCTAACTTGGCTGAGGAAGACAGCTACGGCGGTGGCGGAGTGAAGAAATCCGCGGCCGGCGCGAGTATGACGGCGACGAGGTCGAGGCAGTGAAGTTCTTCCTCATTGGCGATGATGAAGTAGCGGCGGCGCTAGGGTTTGAGAAGCTCGAGCGGGAGTGAGATCGAGCAGAGTAAAGGAGAAGTGAGGAAGGGGAGGGGTATTTATAGCCACGGCGAAAAACTATTCGCCAGAAGAAATTGGATGAACGTGCCCCTGACCCTTCTCATTCGCTTGACATGTGTCACCCACGTACTGAGAAGTGGAGATCGTGTGAGATCATGGGTGAATAGATAAGTATTATCGTGCGATGCGGAACGATTTGAGCGGCAAAACTGAAAATTTGGATAAGATAAGTTTTAACGTTGCGTTCGCAAATTCTTCAGCTGACAAGGACACAATGAAGATTTTGAACGAGTTTCAAATAGAACGCACATGAAGAATTTGTGAATAGATTGGGTTGAGTTTAGCATAGAGGGGGAAGGGTCCGATCACATTCACTTAGCAGAAAAAGCAACTTGAATAAATAGCAATAAGTGAATGTTGTAGAGGACATAAACTCATATATATATATATATATATATAGCCAATGAAGAAAAATGACGGAAATGGTGAAGACAATGCAAAGTTGAAGAAAATGAACAACTGAGGAATTTCAAAACTGAGGAAAACTCAAATTGAAGATTTTCAACTTTGGTGGTGGCGTGACCCACCGTATAAGTATGATGATTTCAGACACCGCGTAAAATTGTCGTAGGGCTCTGAGAATCAAATTCTTCATTAATTTCTTCACACTTAGAGTGTTATTCTTCATTGATTGAAGAAAAACTTTACTTCATGTGTTGCACATCTAAGTCATCAATTTTGCATAAGTGTTAGGATGAGTGTCCTTTTCAAAGAACATTCGAAGATTCTAAGATATTTAGCTCACACCGCAACTTGCTAAATCTCTTCTCATCCAAGGGCTTTGTGAAGATATCAGCTAGCTGTTCTTCAGTCTTCACATGCTCAATAGAAATGTCCCCCTTCAACACATGATCATGAAGAAAATGATGACGAATCTGAATGTGCTTTGTCTTCGAGTGCTGAACTTGGTTGTGAGCAATCTTGATGGCACTCTCATTGTCACAGAAGAGAGGCACATTCTTCACGTTGACGCCATAGTCCTTGAGAGTTTGCTTCATCCACAGCAATTGAGCACAACAATAACCAACAGCAATGTACTCAGCTTCAGCAGTAGATAGTGATACGCAGTTCTGTTTCTTCGAGGACCAACAGACCAAAGATCGTCCGAGGAAATGACATGTACCAGATGTTGACTTGCGGTCCACACGATCAAAAGCCGAGCCCTTGGGGTACCACATAATCCAAGTGTTGGTGTGTGAGCTAGATATCGAAGAATATGCTTCACAGCCTTATGGTGTGATTCCTTCGGTGTAGCTTGAAATTGGGCACACATGCAAACACTAAGTATTATATCTGGCCTAGATGCACATAAGTATAATAAAGAACCAATCATGGAGCGGTATACCTTATGATCGAAGTCAATACCATTTTCATAAGTGCACAGATGGCCATTTGTGGGCATAGGAATTTCGACGCCTTTGCAATCTTGCATGCCGAATTTCCTCAGTACATCCTTGAGGTATTTCTCCTAAGATATGAATATGCCATTGCGTTGTTGACGAATTTGAAGACCTAAGAAGAATTTCAATTATCCCATCACAGACATTTGATATTCTTCACTCATCATATAGGCAAATTCATCACTATAACGTTGGTCAGTACAACCAAAGATAATATCATCAACATATATTTGGCACACAAACAGTTCACCATCATAAGATTTAGTGAAAAGAGTAGGGTCGAGTGAACCGGGTTTGAAGCCTTTCTTCATGATGAATTCCTTCAAAGTATCATACCACGCCCGAGGGGCCTGCTTGAGGCCATAGAGCGCCTTATTGAGTCTAAAGACTTTGTCAGGATTCTTTGGATCTTCAAAACCTAGGGGTTGAGCAACATATACATCTTCCTCAAGCTTACCATTGAGCAATGCACTTTTCACATCCATTTGATATATAGTGATATCATGATGGTTAGCATAAGCAAGTAATATGCGAATAGCCTCAAGTCTAGCAACAGGTGCAAAAGTTTCATCGAAATCAATTCCTTCAACCTATGTGTAGCCTTGAGCTACAAGTCATGCCTTATTCCTTACCACAAGGCCATTTTCATCTTGCTTGTTGCCGTAGATCCACTTTGTGCCAATGATATTGTGCTTGCGAGGATCTGGAAGTTTGACCAGTTCCCAGACGTTGTTGAGCTCGAATTGATGTAATTCTTCTTGCATGGCTTGAATCCACTCAGGCTCCATAAATTCTTCATCTACCTTAGTGGGCTCTGTGATAGAGACAAAAGCAAAGTGCCCACAAAAGTTAGATAAATGTGAAGCTCTTAAGCGTGTGAGAGGACCTGGTGCTTCAATGTCATCGATGATCTTTTCAACTTGCACTTCTTTTGCAACGCGAGGATGAGCTGGTTGTCGTCGAGGAATTTGATCAACATTTTCTTCAGGTGCATTAGGTCGACGTTCTTCATGTTCTGGAATGAATTCTTCAGCAGATTCTTCGGTAGGAATGACATCCTCAGTAGCCTTGAACTTGATAGTTTCCTCAGGTGCTGGTTCATCTATCACAGAAGGGAGGTGCTCTCTTTGCGAGCCATTAGTTTCATCGAACCGCACATCTACAGTTTCAACAACCTTGTGAAGAATGTTGTTGAAGACTCTGTAGGTGTGCGAGTCCTTTCTGTAACCAAGCATAAAACCTTCATGTGCTTTCGGTGCAAATTTTGAGTTGTGATGAGGATCTCTAGTCCAACTTTTAGCACCGAAGACTTTGAAATAAATCACATTGGGTTTATTGTTAGTGAGGAGTTCATAGGCAGTCTTCTTGAAGAATTTGTGAAGATATACTCTGTTGATGATGTGGCACGCAGTATCAATTGCATCAATCCAGAAATGACGAGGCGTTTTGTATTCATCAAGCATAGTGCGAACCATCTCAGCAAGAGTCTTATTCTTGCGCTCCACGACGCCATTCTGCTGAGGAGTATAAGGAGCAGATAACTCATGAGTAATACCAAGTTCATCAAGATAGTCATCAAGACCAGAGTTCTTGAACTCAGTTCCATTCTCACTTCTGATGTGCTTGATCTTCACACCAAAGTTGGTTGAAGCCCTCGAGGAAAATCGTTTGAAGACTTCCTGCACTTCATGTTTGTAAGTAACAATGTGTACCCATGTGTATCGAGAGTAATCATCAACAATAACAAAGCCATATTGAGATGCATCATTTGAAACTGCAGAATAATGGTTAGGACCGAAGAGATCCATGTGAAGCAATTCAAATGGTCGAGTAGTAGTCGTGATAGTCTTTTCTGGATGCTTAGCCTTTGTCATCTTTCCAGCTTCACAGGCTCCGGATAAGTGATCCCTGAGGAATTTGACATTCTCAATGCCAATGACGTGCTTCTTCTTCGCAAGCGTGTGCAAATTCCTCATGCCTGCATGACCAAGTCGTCGATGCCATAGCCAGACTTCTGAAGCTTTTGCAAGTAGACACACGGCTGGTTGTGGTCCTGTAGAGAAATCAACAATATACAAGTCTCCTCTCCTAAAGCCTTCGAAGACTTTGGAATTGTCAGCTTCCATGATCACAACACAACGATCCTTGCCAAAGACAACAACCATATCAAGATCGCAAAGCATTGAGACAGACATGAGGTTGTATCCTAAGGACTCGACAAGCATGACTTTGTCCCTGTGTCGATCCTTTGAGATCGCAACCTTACCTAGACCCAATACCTGACTTTTGCCTTTGTCAGCGAAGATGATATGCTTCAGATGCGATGGAGATAAGGGAGCATCCATCGATAGATTCTTGTCACCAGTTATGTGATTTGTACATCCACTATCGAGGACCCACTCAGTGGCTTTGGGTTGATCATCCTGCAGATGAATTAGTGCAGCTTACGAACTCATATACTTCATCAGTGAAGAATATGACATCACAATTCATAGATCAATTTCATCAAGTAATAGAACAGATAAAGCAATATGAGGACGTGAGAAATGAGAGTTCATTTCCTCATGATTAGCCTGCATCCTATCAGGCAATTTTCCAATCTCCAGCAAATTCTTCAGACATTTGAGCACGTGTGGAGACCTGACCCTGCAGAAGAGATTAGTTCTTTTTCTTCACCACCCACATCTGAAGGGGTGGCAAAGAGTTCATCACTCTGCGAGCTCCATATGATAAAGGTGGCATAGAAGCCAGCCCATTTCGTTTCAAATAAGAGGAGTTAGGATAAGCATATGAATAAGCAGAGAAATTCTTCGAGGACTTATGAACATAATGGTTAGAAGAATAATGCTCATATTCATAGCCCTTAGCTCTTCCCTGCGAAACAGAGTTGTTAGCACGATGATATTCATATGAGGACTTTAATCCTTTTGAGGAATTTGATCCACGTGAGGAATTTGGTCCATATGAGGACTTGGATCCATGTGAAGAATTTGGTCCATATGAAGAATTTGATCTGGGGTTCCTATTCTTCACAGGTGGTGTCATGAGGACATTCACTTGAAGACTTTCAAGACACCTTTTTGGAACCCACATTTTCTTCATAGGGGAACCGTTCCTGCAGTTAGTGCCAACATATCTAGCAAATACTTCACCATTCTGATTTTTGAACAGTTTATAGTTGGAGTCAGCATATGTACCATGAGGTTTTGGGGTACTGCTCAGGCTTTGAATATGTACCATCAGCATTAAGTTTCCTCTCAAAGGCAATACCCTCTTTCCTAGGGTTCCTGTTGAGGATCTGCTTTTTAAGCACATCACAAAGAGTCTGATGCCCTTTGAGGATTTTGTACATGCCTGTCATGTACAATTCCTTCAGCCCTGCATCATCAGAGATACTAGCAATGTCCTCAGATGAGGAATTAGTGATAGCAGAGACAGCTGAAGAATTTGTAGCATTAGAAGCATTTGAACATTCAGGTGAAGAATTAGCGGATTCACGTTCAATGTATTTCAAGCATGGAGGAACAAATTCTTCGTGAGAAGCGCTGATTTGTTGAGCAAGTAATGAATCGCGCTCCTTCTGAAGATCTTCATAACTCACTCTTAGCTTTTCAAGATCTTGCTTTCTCTGAAGAAATTCATAAGAAAGCTTCTCATGATCAGATAAGAGAGTGTTATGATGACCTTGAAGGGTGTCAAACCTAGTCTGAAGTCTCTGAAGACTCTCAGCCAAAGCTTTCGACTGATCCATTTCTTCACCCAACATATCATCGCTCTTATTTAGCATGTATTGAACTTTTTCCAAAGCTCTTTGTTGTTTAGTGGCAAGGGAAGCAAGTTTGACATAGCAGGGTCCAAATTCATCACCAGATTCATCATCACTGGATTCAGATAGATAGCATTCAGTTACCTTTGCATCATTTGCCATAAGGCATGGTGTAGAAGATAATGATTCTGGTTCGAATGTCATCGCTTTGAGAGATTCCTTGAAGTCCTCAAACCAAGGATCATGACGGGTTCGATGACCTTCATAGACCTTAGAGAGACGGTCCCAGATATGCTTCGCATGATCGAGATGCATGATGTTCCTGAACTGATTTTGAGACAGACAGGAGCAGATGACGTCCTTCGCTGTGGGCTTGAGAAGAGTGAACTTGCGAATGTCATCAGTTTCTGCCATCTTGCACAGATTGGTCAGACCAATCTCAGTGACGGTCCACAGCTCGCTGTTCATCGCCATGAGGCGCTTCTTCATCATGGCCTTCCACTTGGGATACTCGTGACCGTCAAAGATGGGGCATGACATAGTCTTCATTCCTGTGGTCGACATAACTAAAACTCCAGGCGGTTAAACCAAAATCACACAGAATAAGGGAGTACCTTGCTCTGATACCAATTGAAAGTGCGTTATATCGACTAGAGGGGGGGTGAATAGGCGATTTTTATGAATTCTTCATTGAGGAATTTGCGGGTGAGGAAATTCCTTAGCGAAGAACTACTTGCAGAGGAATAAGTACTCAGAAGTAAACATAACAGAACACAAGCATGGTCATCATGATCAAATCAAGACAAGCACAGAGTACAGAAAGCGTAAACACAGGATAACACAGGATGAAGACAAACAGACTGAAGAAATTGAACTGAGGAAATTGAGAAAGTTTCAGTCAAAGTCTTCAAACACAGATATGAACAAGCGCACAACACAGTTATGAGGAAATGAAAGAGTTGAGGAAATAGAACCAGTAGGCTTGGTGACGACAATGATTTGGTAGACCAGTTCCAACTGCTGTCTTAGTTGTACGTTTGGTTGGAGCGGCTAGGTATTTAAACCTGAGGACACATAGTCCCGGACACACAGTCCTCACCGTATTCTCCTTGAGCTAAGGTCACACAGAACTCACCCAATCACTCGTGGTAAGTCTTCAGGTGACTTCCGAACCTTCACAAACTCGGTCACTCGGCGATCCACAATTCCTCTTGGATGCTCTAGACCATGACACCTAACCGTCTGGAAGAAGCACAGTCTTCAAAGGTAACAAGCGTCGGATCCACGCAGGATCAATCTCTTCAGTGATGCTCCATCACTTTGGGTTTGTAGGTGTTTGGGTTTGGGTTTTCCTCACTCGATGATTTTCGCTCAAAGTCCTCAGAGGAGGGGATGCTCTCAAATGACAAGTGTCAGTTTCTCTCGGAGCAGCCAACCAGCTAGTGGTTGTAGGGGGTGGCTATTTATAGCCTAGGGAGCAGCCCGACATGGTAAGACATAAATGCCCTTCAATAATATGACCGTTAGGTGGGTAGACATTTTGGGACAGCTGGCGCGTAGCACAGCAACGGTCGGAAATTTGAGTATCAAATTCCTCAGGGCTATCATGTTCCTCACTGTGTAGGCAATCCGAACTGGCAAATTCCTAACTCCTCAGTCAGAACAAATTCCTCAGAGACCAGAAGAACTTCGTCTCTGTCACTGAAGAATATGACTGAACTGTATGAGATTTCCAATGGCTTCACTCGAAGGGATTGGTAGGTGTAGGATTTTGAGTTGAGCATCACATGGAAATTTTTCCTTAGTATTTCCTCGACCCCCTTTAACAGTACGGTGTTTCCTATGACTCAAGAAGGAAAAAATGAAACAACAAAAACAAAAGTCTTCATGCTTCATGTTCCTCAAATGAATACCAAGTCTTCAAGGTCACACCAATTTCTTCACTTTCAAAGTCTTCAGAAATCCAAAGTCTTTAGTGAAGAACTTCATTTTTAGGGGTCGAATTTCTCTGTAAATATCAAACTCCTCATAGACTTATAGACCTGTGTACACTCATAAACACATTAGTCCCTTAACCTATAAGTCTTCAATACACCAAAATCACTAAGGGGCACTAGATGCACTTACAATTGTTTAGATTGTATTATTTGTACATTATATTTGTCGCCACCCTCCCAAACACCGATTGGTTGTGCACCCCCCTCCACGGGAGAATATCATGTGCCCCCACACCTTAGATGCTATATGCTCATACGAGTTGCTTGGAGCTTGTAGATCTGAGATATAGCAGCTCACATGATGTTTTAAATTTTTTATAGGAAACCTTAATGAGTTTGATAATTGCACACAATTTGTACAAAAACTAGTCAGATGCCCTTGGATCCCAAATCCAACGACCTCGAAGCTCGTATCACCGTAGCATCTAAGATGAAGGAGGACCTCATGTTCTCTTGTATGTAAGAATATCATGTGCTACCACACCTTAGATGCTTTGGTGATACAAGCTCTTCAGAGCGTTTGGATTGGTGATCCAACAACTCCTTGGTGGTTCAAATGGTTTTTTGCAGAAAAGCCACCAAAGAGTCTGGCCACTGCTTACAAGCACAAAGACTGCTCAGATGCCATTGGATCTCAGATCGAACGACCTTGAAGCTCGTATCACTGTAGCATCCAAGCCGCGAGAGCACCTGATGTTTTCTCGCACGGGAGAATATGAGGTGCTTCTGCACCGTAGATTCTATGGTGATACGAGTTCCCGGAGATCAAATGGCTCACGATAGGAGGTTTGAATCTTTTTGCAATATACGCTTGAGAGAGTTTGGGAATTGTGCAGAAAGTACAAGTACTACGCATGTGGCATCTGATCACAGATCATATGACCTAGATGCTCATATCACCGTAGCGGCTAATTAAGCTACAGGGAGCACCTAATATGAGCAATGGGGAGCCGTTAGATCCAAGATGCAGTGGCACAGACGAGGCCTGAATGTTTTATTTGCAAAAAAAACCTTGGAGAGTTTGGAAATTGCGCATAACTACAAAGACTACTCCCAAGCCATTGGATCCCAGTTCCAACGACGTAAAAACTCGTATCACCATAGCATCTAAGCTGCGGGGTGGATGTGATATTCTATGCCGCTGTCATTTTTGTTCCTAAACTTGCAAAATACGTGTAACTCGTGCCGTTACTTGTCTAACGATGCAAAGTGTTTGTTCAAAAAACCCATCCTACACTGAAATATTGGAACAACACACGGGGTCCCACTTGTCATTGATCAAATTTGGACCTAAAACTAACAAATCTTAAAGATGAGATTCGAACTGGCAACCTAGACTAAAAAGCGCAAGTCGATAGCCTGAAACAATAATGGTTGTTGGCTTTGTCCCATAACTTGATTTCATAAAGTATTACGTTGAGTAGAGTAGAGGGAGTGGCTCGTCAACACGTGCATGACCGTTGACTCACTTACTGGTGGGTCCCAGGTCTGCAATCTCTCTCTCCTCTCCATAGTCTAACCTTTATACGCACGGGCACACACGAAGAGCGGCGCTAGCTTGCCGTGGTGTTATTATAACTTAAAAAAATCTTGGAAAATAGAAGAATCGCCTAGAACAAGAGACGTTGTGGCTGGTTGAGACAGAGCTAACCAAACCTATCCTCCGTGCCACGTTAGCATGATGAAGCTGTGTGGCTAGTGGGGTCTTTTCTACCGACTGGCTGGGTCTTGAGGTCGAACCATAGGTAGTACGTCTGATACCGTATATTTTTTACACACACATTTTTCCTCCGCACCGAGACGTGGCACACCCTACCGCGCGGTTTCAGGGTCCTCCCGGGTGGTGCACGCATATATTCTTCCTTGCCGAGACGGGGGACACCCTACTGCGCGTTTTTTGGGTTCTCCCCGGTCGTAGCGCCGAAGCAAGTAAATGAGTCGTCAAATCACGAAAGACCACCTTTCTCGCCGAGTACATCAGTGAAGCACGGTGGCTAACTAGTTGGGATAGTGCGACCGATTAGCTAGGCCACCACCACATTTGTTTTTTCACCCCCGGCAGGTAAATTTAAATATCCACTGCGGCGTTGCTCTGGTCTTTGGGTGTGACAGGCATGGCAGGATTTTTAATTTTTTGATTGACGGGAGCAGGCGCGGCAGGATTTTTATTTTTTTGATTGATGGGAGCAGGCGCGACAACAATTAGTCACAATGACTCCGCCTGTAAAACCCACTGCTCCCTGATGTGAAAAGTCGTCGACTGGTGTTTTCCCATGGTGAAAACCAAAAGATTCATCCCGCTCCTCGCTGGCTCCCTCCGCCTTCCCGTAGATTGCATTTCCTTTCAGCCGTTTCGCCCCCTTTGCTTCCTCTCCCCATTGCTTCTACCTGGTTCCATGGCGGCGCAGCAGATCATGGAGTCTAAGTTGAGGTTCCTGACACAGGAGCTCTAGGCCAAGGATGCGGAGCTCAGGGCCAAGGACGTGGAGCTCTGTGAGCTCAAGGAGGAGAGGAGTGCCATGATCCTCCTTTATGTGCGGGAGTTCACGAAGCTTCAAAAGCGGTAGCGTCCACCACAAAGATGCTCGAGGCATCGGTGGTGTTGTTGTAGAAAGCGGGAGATACGATAGGCCATCAGGCGAGCCGGCTGGAGAGCGAGCGGGCCAATCGTGACGAGGTCCAGGATCGCCTCAGCCACTTGGTGGACCATGTTGCCACGCACGTGTTGCGGCTGCGCGATGCCTACCGTTGTGCCAGCGCGACCATACCGGGCATCGGGCTAAACCCGTTGAATCATCCCGTCAACTTCATTGAGCTGCGGCTTCCTGACCTGGTCTCCTTCTTCACCTATATCTCTGAGGAGCTGAGCCGTCTCCACGCGATGGTCGGGGTGGAGCTGGGCAAGGAGAGGTTGCGGGCTGCCGTCGCCGTTGCTGGGCGAATCCTCTTATGGCTCCGTCACCGGAATCCATTCGTGCCATTGGACGCCGTCTTTGACGAGCTGGCTCCCATCGACCGGGAGCGGGCTCTGCGGGTGGTGGCACCCTGCATCACCAATGTCGTGCGCCTCGAGAAGCAGAGGGACTTCGGTGGTGTTTAGGCGTCCTCTGCATGGGCATGTCCATGTCTCGGCGCAACATGACCGTTGGATCAAACTCTGACGGTGCAGATCAGTCACTGTAGCACAAAGCGTGTGGGTGTGTTTGGTTGCATTATCATCTCAATATAGTTGTTCCCTCTTCGTGCATGCTCATCTCAGCACCCCTCTTCATGCATGCTCCTAGTGTATTTGTGTTAACCTACTAGTGTGGACTCATGCACCCTTCATGCACTCTGCCAAACACCCAAAAGTGGGTCGAGAAGGGAACTTTTGCTCCCATCCCGTGCACCCTTCATACACCTTGCCTAACACTGATTTGTGCTTCATATGGTTCATGTTCCGTGGAGTACTGTAGCACCATACTCTCCGGGCGCTGTAGATCTAGTTCTGTTAACATTGATCTCACCGTTCATTCTCGACCGGACAGTCAAAAAAGGGGTACTATGTTACATTACTGTTCATATAGTTGACATGCGCACAACATCATTTGTTATCGTCATATCTTACCACACTAGCAACATGATTATGTAGTACTGACGTATGAACCACTACACATGACTAGTAGTAGGAGTACTGTGTAAGTTCAAGTGGCTGCTGTGTTTCGCACTCTTCCGTCGTAAGAGTGGAAACGCTTTCTTTAGTCATTTTTTTCTTCAGAAAAACAGTGGACACGCTCTACCATGCGGATCCTCCTCGACGATCGTCGGGAACCTTGCTACTCACTTTCGCCGACGTGTGGGACAACCAGCATCAGGGTCCACTAGCCATGCACTAAATTATTCCATACTAGAGTGCCCAACTGCATGGAAGACTACCCCGATCGAAGCGCCGCAGTAATGCCCAATGAGCCGTCAAATCACAAAACCCCCACCTTTCCAGCAGTAAGTTGGGCGGACGAAGCAACCATCATTTCACTCTTCACCCCCAGCTTCCTCTCTTGAAGAAAACCCCAACTCGCTTCTCCTTCATCTTGTTCCTCATTTCTTCAAGAAAACCCCGACCTACTTCTGCCATTGTTCTTCTCTCCCAAAGAAGGAAAGGTGAGCGCATCAATGGTGTTGATTCTGGCCAAGGCCCGGTCTTGCAACCTCGAGACTGATCCTATTAACTCCCTCTCTGTTCTTCTTTTTGGTTTGTGATTATGGTTTCTTTTCTTTTATTTCTATTTGACAATTTCTTGATGGACCCTGGAGCACCAGCCGAAGTGATGTTTATGGCTCTGGCCAAAACCATCGAGGCTCAGGGTACGAAGAAGCGCAAGCACCCCGCCGAGACTATCGCAAACAAGCTCAAGGACATCGCCCTGTCCAAGCCCCCCTCTCCGGGATCCCTCATTAAGCAAGTCCAGGTAATATCTCTTCTTGACGATCTTTTTCTCGATCTTGATCGTGTTTTTTCATCTGACACGCAGTACTAGTACTAGTAGTACAACTTTCTGGGTGACCTTGCATATGATTTTTGTGTGCCAAATGACGGTTCTAAATTCCTCTTTTGACCAAAACATGCGAGAGGTTGAAACTGATTTCTTATAGATTACTTCCAACTACTTTATGAGCATCAATGCTACCTTTGAAGAGAATATATTAGCCTCAGTAACTTGTGTTATGGATATTGCAAGTAATCCCTCTGCTCTCATGCCTTTGAAGACATGTTCTAGTGTCTTTGTTCACTCATTTCTGTGCGTATATGTAGTCATATATGGAGTAAAATATCGAAAATCATCTTATATTTCTGAACGGAGGTAGTAATAAAATATTTGGTTTCTGTTTGAATTAGAACTAGGTCCGCGGTGGAGATGAAGTTCTCAAAGTCATGCCGTGTGAACTGGACGACCTGAGGATGAGTTCTACTGCTAAACTATCCAGCTGCTGTGTCCTTGTCGCCACGTGTTCGAACTTGTGTTTGTTGGGGAACGTAGTAATTTCAAAAAATTTCCTACGCACACGCAAGATCATGGTGATGCATAGCAACGAGAGGGGAGAGTGTTGTCCACGTTCCCTCGTAGACCGACAGCGGAAGCGTTATCACAACGCGGTTGATGTAGTCGTATGTCTTCACGGTCCGACCGATCAAGTACCGAATGTACGGCACCTCCGAGTTCTACACATGTTCAGCTCGATGACGTCCCTCGAACTCTGATCCAGCCGAGTGTTGAGGGAGAGTTTCGTCAGCACGACGGCGTGGTGACGATGATGATGTTCCACCGACGCAGGGCTTTGCCTAAGCTCCGCAACGGTATTATCGAGGTGTAATATGGTGGAGGGGGGCACCGCACACGGCTAAGAGATCTCAAGGATCAATTGTTGTGTCTCTGGGGTCCCCTGCCCCCGTATATAAAGGAGCAAGGGAGGAGGAGGCCCGCCCTAGGAGGGGGCGCACCAAGTGTGGAGTCCTACTAGGACTCCCTAGTCCTAGTAGGATTCCACCTCCCATATGGAATAGGAAAAGAGGAAGGGAAAAAGAGAAGGAAGGAAGGGGGCGCCCCCCTTCCCTAGTCCAATTCAGACCAGACCAAGGGGAGGGGTGCGGCCACCCTTGAGGCCCTTTTTCTTCTTTCCCGTATGGCCCAATAAGGCCCAATACGTATTCCCGTAACTCTCCGGTACTCCGAAAAATACCTGAATCACTCGAAACCTTTCCGAAGTCCGAATATAGTCGTCCAATATATCGATCTTTACGTCTCGACCATTTCGAGACTCCTCGTCATGTCCCCGATCTCATCCGGGATTCCGAACTCCTTCGGTACATCAACATACATAAACTCATAATAAAACTGTCATCGTAACTTTAAGCGTGCGGACCCTACGGGTTCGAGAACTATGTAGGCATGACCGAGACACGTCTCCAGTCAATAACCAATAGCGGGACCTGGATGCCCATATTGGCTCCCACATATTCTACGGAGATCTTTATCGGTCAGACCGCATAACAACATACGTTGTTCCCTTTGTCACCGGTATGTTACTTCCCCGAGATTCGATCGTCGGTATCTCGATACCTAGTTCAATCTCGTTACTGGCAAGTCTCTTTACTCGTTCCGTAATACATCATCCCGCAACTAACTCATTAGTCACAATACTTGCAAGGCTTATAGTGATGTGCATTACCGAGTGGGCCCAGAGATACCTCTCCAACAATCGGAGTGACAAATCCTAATCTCGAAATACGCCAACCCAACAAGTACCTTTGGAGACACCTGTAGAGCACCTTTATAATCACCCATTTACGTTGTGACGTTTGGTAGCACATAAAGTGTTCCTCCGGTAAACGGGAGTTGCATAATCTCATAGTCATAGGAACATGTATAAGTCATGAAGAAAGCAATAGCAACATACTAAACGATCGAGTGCTAAGCTAACGGAATGGGTCAAGTCAATCACGTCATTCTCCTAATGAGGTGATCTCGTTAATCAAATGACAACTCATGTCTATGGCTAGGAAACATAACCATCTTTGATTAACGAGCTAGTCAAGTAGAGGCATACTAGTGACACTCTGTTTGTCTATGTATTCACACATGTATTATGTTTCCGGTTAATATAATTCTAGCATGAATAATAAACATTTATCATGATATAAGGAAATAAATAATACTTTATTATTGCCTCTAGGGCATATTTCCTTCAGTCTCCCACTTGCACTAGAGACAATAATCTAGTTCACATCGCCATGTGATTTAACATGAATAGTTCAAATCACCATGTGATTAACACCCATGGTTCACATCGTCATGTGACCATCACACAAAGGGTTTACTAGAGTCAGTAATCTAGTTCACATCGCTATGTGATTAACACCCAAAGAGTACTAAGGTGTGATCATGTTTTGCTTGTGAGATAATTTTAGTCAACGGGTCTGTCACATTCAGATCCGTAAGTATTTTGCAAATTTCTATGTCTACAATGCTCTGCATGGAGCTACTCTAGCTAATTGCTCCCACTTTCAATATGTATCTAGACCGAGACTTAGAGTCATCTAGATTAGTGTCAATACTTGCATCGACGTAACCTTTTACGACGAGCCTTTTGTCACTTCCATAATCGAGAAACATATCCTTATTCCAGTAAGGATAATTTTGACTGCTGTCCAGTGATCTACTCCTAGATCACTATTGTACTCCCTTGCCAAAATCAGTGTAGGGTATACAATAGATCTGGTACACAGCATGGCATACTTTATAGAACCTATGGCCGAGGCATAGGGAATGACTTTCATTCTTTTTTCTATCTTCTGCAGTGGTCGGGTTTTGAGTCTTACTCAACTTCACACCTTGCAACACAGGCAAGAATCCTTTCTTTGCTTGATCCATTTTGAACTTCTTCAAAACTTTGTCAAGGTATGTGCTTTGTGAAAGTCCAATTAAGCGTCTTGATCTATCTCTATAGATCTTGATGCCCAATATATACGCAGCTTCACCGAGGTCTTTCATTGAAAAACTCTTATTCAAGTATCCCTTTATGCTATCCATAAATTCTATATCATTTCCAATCAGTAATATGTCATCCACATATAATGTCAGAAATGCTACAGAGCTCCCACTCACTTTCTTGTAAATACAGGCTTCTCCAAAAGTCTGTATAAAATCAAATGCTTTGATCACACTATCAAAGCGTTTATTCCAACTCCGAGAGGCTTGCACAAGTCCATAAATGGATCGCTGGAGCTTGCACACTTTGTTAGCTCCCTTTGGATCGACAAAACCTTCTGGTTGCATCATATACAACTCTTCTTCCAGAAATCCATTCAGGAATGCAGTTTTGACATCCATTTGCCAAATTTCATAATCATAAAATGCGGCAATTGCTAACATGATTCGGACAGACTTAAGCATCGCTGCGGGTGAGAAGGTCTCATCGTAGTCAATCCCTTGAACTTGTCGAAAACCTTTCGCAACAAGTCGAGCTTTATAGACAGTAACATTACCATCAGCGTCAGTTTTCTTCTTGAAGATCCATTTATTTTCAATGGCTTGCCGATCATTGGGCAAGTCAACCCAAGTCCATACTTTGTTCTCATACATGGATCCCATCTCAGATTTCATGGCCTCAAGCCATTTTGCGGAATCTGGGCTCACCATCGCTTCTTCATAGTTTGTAGGTTCGTCATGGTCTAGTAACATAACTTCCAGAACAGGATTACCGTACCACTCTGGTGCGGATCTTACTCTGGTTGATCTACGAGGTTCAGTAATAACTTGATTTGAAGTTTCATGATCATCATCATTAACTTCCTCACTAATTGGTGTAGGTGTCTCAGAAACTGGTTTCTGTGATGAACTACTTTCCAATAAGGGAGCAGGTATAGTTACCTCATCAAGTTCTACTTTCCTCCCACTCACTTCTTTCGAGAGAAACTCCTTCTCTAAAAAGGATCCATACTTAGCAACGAATGTCTTGCCTTCGGATCTGTGATAGAAGGTGTACCCAACTGTCTCCTTTGGGTATCCTATGAAGACACATTTCTCCGATTTGGGTTTGAGCTTATCAGGATGAAACTTTTTCACATAAGCATCGCAACCCCAAAATTTTAAGAAACGACAATTTTGGTTTCTTGCCAAACCACAGTTCATAAGGCGTCGTCTCAACGGATTTTGATGGTGCCCTATTTAACGTGAATGCAGCTGTCTCTAATGCATAACCCCCAAAACTATTAGTGGTAAATTGGTAAGAGACATCATAGATTGCACTATATCCAATAAAGTACGGTTATGACGTTCGGACACACCATTATGCTGTGGTGTTCCAGGTGGCATGAATTTGTGAAACTATTCCACATTGTTTTAACTGAAGGCCAAACTCGTAACTTAAATACTCTTCTCCACGATCAGATCGTAGAAACTTTATTTTCTTGTTACGATGATTTTTTGCTTCACTCTGAAATTATATGAACTTTTCAAATGTTTCAGACTCTTGTTTCATTAAGTAGATATACCCATATCTGCTCAAATCATCTGTGAAGGTCAGAAAATAATGATACCTGCTACGAGCCTCAATATTCATCGGACCACATACATCTGTATGTATGATTTCCAACAAATCTGTTGCTCTCTCCATAGTTCCGGAGAACGGCATTTTAGTCATCTTGCCCATGAGGCACGGTTCGCAAGTATCAAGTGATTCATAATCAAGTGATTCCAAAATCCCATCAGTATGGAGTTTCTTCATGCGCTTTACACCAATATGACCTAAACGGCAGTGCCACAAATAAGTTGCACTATCATTATTAACTTTGCATCTTTTGGCTTCAATATTATGATATATGTGTATCACTACGATCGAGATCCAACAAACCATTTTCGTTGGTGTGTATGACCATAGAAGGTTTTATCGGTCAGTAACCAATAGCGGGACCTGGATGCCCATATTGGCTCCCACATATTCTACGAAGATCTTTATCGGTCAGACCGCATAACAACATACGTTGTTCCCTTTGTCACCGGTATGTTACTTGCCCGAGATTCGATCATCGGTATCTCGATACCTAGTTCAATCTCGTTACTGGCAAGTCTCTTTACTCGTTCCGTAATACATCATCCCGCAACTAACTCATTAGTCACAATACTTGCAAGGCTTATAGTGATGTGCATTACCGAGTGGGCCCAGAGATACCTCTCCAACAATCGGAGTGACAAATCCTAATCTCGAAATACGCCAACCCAACAAGTACCTTTGGAGACACCTGTAGAGCACCTTTATAATCACCCATTTACGTTGTGACGTTTGGTAGCACACAAAGTGTTCCTCCGGTAAACGGGAGTTGCATAATCTCATAGTCATAGGAACATGTATAAGTCATGAAGAAAGCAATAGCAACATACTAAACGATCGAGTGCTAAGCTAACGGAATGGGTCAAGTCAATCACGTCATTCTCCTAATGAGGTGATCTCGTTAATCAAATGACAACTCATGTCTATGGCTAGGAAACATAACCATCTTTGATTAACGAGCTAGTCAAGTAGAGGCATACTAGTGACACTCTGTTTGTCTATGTATTCACACATGTATTATGTTTCCGGTTAATATAATTCTAGCATGAATAATAAACATTTATCATGATATAAGGAAATAAATAATACTTTATTATTGCCTCTAGGGCATATTTCCTTCAGTGTTTTCCTGGAGCATTGTTGTCAGGCGTGTTCTCGAGGGTGTACTTGACCACAACAATTTCCTGGCTGTGCCTTCAATTACGAAGGGTGTGGTTCTTGTAAAGCTTCCCGACAAATCTGATACAGACTGTCTTCATCGTCATGTTTATGAGCGGAAAGACCACTCTGTTAGGTTCTCCAAGATTGACGAGATGGTGATGGTGTTGGTAGACATATCTCACGAAGTCCATGGCCTAGTCAGTTATGCGGGGTTCATCCCGTAGGTCGGTGGCAAGAAATAGTCTGCAGAGTTTAATTAGTGCAACTTTGCTTGTCTGTACTAAGTACTATTGTTCAGTACTTGATTTGTGTGTGTGAACCCTGTATTGTTTAGTACTGCCGCTTTTGGTGTGTGGTGAGTCCTGAGAATAGTCTATGTTAATGTCTATCCACTCAATTCAGTCTGTATATTTTGAAGTGTCCAGATCATCTTTTTTGTGAGGACGATTTATCAATTATGGTTACACTCCAATATCTGTCCATTGCAGGGTTTATCGCACCCACCAGGATTTCCAGTCCCATGGATGTTCGGTCCATACGATTTGTCACGACCTTTGGACTGTCCTACTTTTGGGAGTAGGCGGGGCCCCTGCATGCCACGCGTAGTTGGACGATCAATCTTCTGTTTAGTACTTCAACATAGTGATTTCCTGGTAAGGATTCACTCGTGTCACATCAAGTAAATCTTATTGATTTACTGTCTAAATCTTATTGATTTAATGTCACGTTTTCTTACTTTTGCTGCAATTTTACGATGTAGGTTTTGCCATGTGACATTCATCACAGAATAAACCGTTTGGTTTGCTCTACGATGGTTATTTTTGCAGGTTTCACTTCTTATGTCGTGTCAGTAATGAAGGCACTATCCATCACTTATATTACTGTACACAATTGGATCAGTCTATTGTCTGAGTACAAGCTGAAGCCCTATGATGAACTGCAGTCTGGTTTAACAAACACGCCACAATTAGTCCTTCTCGCATTTAAAAGAACCCAAGAAAAGACTGGATCACGGTCACGGAGCCTAGTCAAGTTAGAAAGCTGATCATAGCAGACTAGACACGATCGCAGCTGCCTCGCACATCGGTACCACCTTCAGCAACAGATCGAGCATCGACACCTTCTCCGACGGCACTTGCTCTAGCACTTACAGCGGCAGCAGCTCAGTCTGATACACCTGAGGATTGGGCTCCGACTACATCAGCGGATCAGGCTGATCTACCGGAGGATCGGGCATCGACACCGACACCTGCTCCGACACCGACACCAGCTCTACAAGGGGCACCGTCTCCGGCAGCAGCAGCGGCACTACCAGTCGCACCGGCACGGGCACCAGCAACGGCTCCGGTACCTGGACCAACACTTGCACTTGCATCTCTCCGGCCCGTGCAGTGGCAACGGAATCAGCAGTTGCACCGGCAACAGACTGGGATGAAGTTTGCACTGCATATACCAATGTCCTTACAGAAACCGACATCTCCACCTTCTCCCTCACCACTCTATGCGTCCATGGAGGTACATCGTACTGGTGCGCCCATTGTCCGAATGGGCCTCCCATGCTCTTATTGCCACTTTTTGCTGTTAGTATAACACCAGCGGTCAAGTCAAGCAATGCTACTACTAAAGTGATGCCACATTTAACTAATGCCGCACTCAGTCTAATGCCACCGATAAATTTAAGCAATGCCATTTAATGTCACTGGATTATTTCAAGGTTAGCTGTTGATTGTGGATGCATTAAAGATTTTTCAGCTAAGGCATTCTAATGCTGTTGCACAACCAGTATACCAACGATGAATCCTGTTACTACCTTCAGAATTTTGCACTGTTAATGCTTATAGATTACATACCTCACTTTCACGAGATAACTCAATTTTTTTTGTACAGTGTCAAGAGGAAAGGTCAAGAGTGGGCACCTCCTCCTTCGGCTGTTCTCTTGATTCGTTCGATCAAGTTTTTATGTTTGATCGATTATCAAGACTGGGATAGCAATTTTTAGGTCCCCTCGAGTTCGAAATGATATTTACCTTGAAGGTACATGGTTTGCAATTTTTTTATACTGTCATTAGTTAATAATGCTAGTTACCTTCAGACTTTTGTATTTGGTTTAATGCTCTTGCACAGCTAGTATACCAATGTTGAAACTTGTTACCTTTACATTTTGTATTGTTAATTCTTATAGAAATCTTCCAGTGCTAGAGCTTATGGAAATCTGTTCAGTAAAACCATTGTACTGTACCCTGTAATAAAATAAGTACTCTACTGTTGCACTAGCCACTGGATTAGTGTATATTTGTACTATTCGAATGGTGTTGCATTAGCGTATGGACATATATAAAGTGTGGCAAGCTTTCCCAAATATGTGCTCAAGAAAACTACTGCCTATTTTTCTAAATACTAGACGTTTGGGTACTTTAAATTGAACTGCGAAAATGTCTTATATTAAGGAACAGAGGGTGTAGAGTTCACTCAAATTATCCCGGTAAAGCTAGTCACACCTTTGTTAAAATTAATGTTCATTATGTTATCGGAGGAGGTCTGTATATTTGTCTCTAATGCCTGTCGACTACATACCTGACATCATGATGTAATGTTAAGTCATTTCCTTTTGTACAGTGTCACTGAATTGTCAAGGCGGTGATGGCATTTTCTTTTAGTTGAACTGTACAAAATATACTTAAAAGAAGCGGAAAGGTCAGGAATGGCTCAACTTTTCAGAAAAAACTATGTATGCCTTCCTGACATCAGCTGCTGTTGCCTTATTTATTCCTTCAAACAAGTGGTTAGAAACAGTCTTGCTACCTTTTCCCATTAAGAAATTGGAATGCTTATATTTGTGAGTCTGCTTCAACTAGTGCCACTTTTATAGTAATCACACTTTCAATATCTATGCAAACAGGGATGCTCGATTTTAGTGGCACTGCACAAAAAGTCCAAATGGTTCAACATTAGGAGCATGTTTTCTTCCAAACCTATATATCCAATTGGTGGCACTATGAGCTGTTCATTATGAAGGTACATGGTTTGCTACTATCTTGCTACTCTTTTTGTACTGTCATTAGATAGTAATACTAGTGGTTTGCATGTGAATTTATTGGCAGGGTGGACCTACATTGGAGGTGCAGGAGAAGATTCAATGATTGGATGCTCAATTTTGGTTGTATCGATTTCACCTCTTCCATCACTGCAAACATGGATATCCTTGGTCTGATGAAGAATAGGCGCTATATTTCTGCTCTGAACCAGCAAATCAATTCAGTATGAAATTGTCCAGGGCAAAACATGACTGTGTCAAATTGTCCAGTGGAAAACATGACAGATGCTAAGCGAAAGAGACGTGTTTAAAACGAAAATACAAGGTGGGGTATATGTTTACTAGCTGCTTGATATTTGTGTAGACAGAGATGTCTGCCCGTTGCTATTTGGCAAACAAACAAAGTGACCGCAATTTTGGTTGAACTGCACAAGAGAATAGTATAGTCACTGCATGCAGTGCCATTTGAAAATAGACACAGAAAGATTGGATAGTCACTTCATGGACCGCAGAAAAGTAGTACTGCAGTATTTACTGGCCAACACTAGGTGCTTCATTGCTTTGGTCTGATTATACAATGGGCATCATTTTTCCTAAGTTAAAGTTATTCCAAAAATAGTCTCACCGTGTGATCGAGAGAAGACCAAATCATATTGCAGTGGATGTTCCTCCATCATGTGTGGTTCATTCTCATGGTTCCAGCTGTTGGTGAAACTAGTTACGTTTGCGAGAGGAATTGTAGACTTCACAAGCAAATTTGTCTTTCACTCTGTACTGAATGTTGGCCAAGAGAAGCCTCCATGTTAGTAGGAAGAACAAATGTTTTTTCTAGATCTTTGCTTTTGGAACTACATATTTGTATATGATCTGTGAATCATTGAGATGCATTAACATGTTGATCTTATGTATGGGAATCGTACTAGTTGGTTTTGAATTTGGGCTACTAATGTGAACATATTACAATGCCAGGCCTGTGAATCTCGTGTGAACATTTCGAACGGATCGGCTCTTACTGTTGTGCACAACATGATCCTTATTTCTGTGTTCTCAGTGTTTACAAGTTACTAACAGTTCCTTATTTCTGTTCGCTCAGTGTTTACAAGTTATTGATCGATCACTAGCTAGCCTACTAATGTGCTCCTGGCAGTTTTAGTTGCGACGCAAGATCCGAAGTGGGCGGTTTTTTGAATAAAAATGCCTACCTCTGAAGAAACTGACAAGCTGCTCTAAAGAAAATGCCATGCGAACCTGAAGAAATTGCCAGCAAAAACGTTCGCTAATGCCCTATCTCCCAGCGAACGTTCATCAGCTAATGCGATCGTACACGTACACCATCCGACCTACTCGGTCCTACACGTACACTATCCGACCTACTCGATCCTACACGGATAAATAGCGGATCATGCACGTACTACCTCCTTTCCGGTTTGCAGGGCTCAATTCAAAATACGACCTACTCTATCCTACACGAATAAATAGCGGATCACGCACGTACTACCTCCTTTCCGGTTTGTAGGGCTTAATTCAAAAATCTCACCAACCAAGGTAGATGATGAGTGGTGGAATCATTTTTGACAAGGTGGGAGTACCTCATCTGGATGATTCGAGTGCACTCGTTTGACCTTCATGCCGGCGTGCGACCCAGCACGGACGGGACACACCACTGACAGGACGGGACGACACAGTGATAATTTCAGTTTTTCTAGTTTTCCACGGGAAGCTGGCGTGCTAAGCCATGCCTGCTTATGCATTGAATTCCGATGACCGCGATGATCGTCGCGTTTCCCGCGACACGCTGGTTCGCCTACCTTTCGCCTATAATTACTGTTTCCCAGGCTTCTCTGGTGGCATCATCACCTAACTCGCCCTATCCTCATAAGCCCCCACCGGCCCGACGTCGCTCGCCACTTATCCTTGCTCTCGCCACGTCCGCCATGCCCCCGCCTGTCCGCAATAGGCGATGCCGGAGGCGGTCACCGCCGGAACTAGTGTTCGGTTTTTCACCAGAAGGCAGACGGAGGGAGGAGGCATTCTATCGGTCTTTAGATGGCAATGCGGACCATGACGAGTTGCGGGAGCGCGACTGCCTGGTGGAGGAGCAGCGTATCGCTGATTTGCACCGCTAGCGGGACATGGAGTAGCAGCGCATCGATGCTCTGAGTCGCGAGTAGAGCGTCCGCAACTGGGCCGACTACATGGAGGCCGGCGCCCGGCAAATAGCCCTGGAGGCTGTCGGGCACGCACGCGTTCGCGACGCCGAATTTTACTACAAGCTCGTCAAGTGGGTTTCCCGCTTTGAAGCCGAAGCTTCGGTGGACTACGCCGGCATGGAAAGGGCCAACGCGCGCGAGCAACGTGCTCTATCGCACCTCTGGCAAGTCCGAGGCGAGGCGGAGGACGCCGGTGCCGGCGTTTAGCGTGTACCGCAGATGGCGGCGGCATCGTCTAGTTAGCTAAGAGTAAGTTAGTACTTGTACACAACTAGAGTATTAGTGGGAGTAGATAGTTAACTTGGCTATGATGGTTGTCAACCTGGAAGTTCAGTACTCTATATCTGGATCAGACCTGTTACTTTGCTCTGCATGTTGAACTTTCCATTTGAACGTATGGAATGGGCTGTATTTTTTTAAATGGGTTGTATTTGTTTGCCACGGGTTTAGAGGCTGACTTGTGGGCCTACCAGGTTGACGCGTACACAACAATCAGGAGATGATTGTACGTGGAGAGGATGACAGCAGGGACCCACCAAGGTCATGGCAGTACGCGAGCAAGTGCCTCCTTATTTCAAGCCAATAAAAAAAGGGCTCCTCCTAATGGATTTCTGACATCTGGGTCCCATGCCATTGTCAATGTAGTCAATAAACGAGAGAATTGCACAACGAGCGGCTGACACCAGGGACCCAGCAGCTCGCCCAGTTATTTTTGTTTTGGGTTAATTTGATAAATGCCACTCCAAATCTGGTGATTCTGGGAAATGCCACTACAAGTTGCAAACGTTGAAAAATGCCATTTCATGCCATTTCCAGTGGCATTTTTTGAAGTCTGGAGTGGCGTTTTTCAAAGTTTGCAAAAATTGCAGTGGCATTTTTCAAAGTTTGCAAAAATTGCAGTGGCATTTTTCAAAGTTTGGAAATTGCAGTGGCATTTTTATGAATCACCATAATTGGAGTGGCATTTATCTAATTTGTTTTTGAGACGGAAGCAGGGTGTCAACTGGGCTGTGCGGGGCACTCTGGCCTGTCTAGATAGCCTTTTCTTTTATGTTTACCACAGACCAGTCCGGTAGTTTTTTTCTTTCTTTCTGAAAATGGCTAGCCCAGTTTTTGTGTGATTTGTCAAGTTAGTCGCTTTGTCAGTCCTGTTGGGCTGCAAATCTTTCAAGACGAGGAGGGCTTCATTCGGCTGGCCGAGAAAATGGCCTGTCAGTAATGAGAAATGGGTTGTACATTTTTAAAACACATCAAACTGGCAATTAGTTTAAAATTTCTTTTTTTTCCATTTCGAGATTTTGAATTGCATTGATTTTTATGCGTGGACAATTTGTAGGATTTTATATTGATATACATTTATTTCTAAAATCAGTTTGAATGTGACTCGAAATTTCGGGATTAAAAACAGTTTTGACCGCACCGAAATATGCAAAATTTCATATAATTTTTTAGCCGTGGACACAATATGGGATGTAATGCTAACAAAAAGAATATGGGCTCCAAAAAAACCTTAAGAATTAGCAAATGGGCTGTAAATTATTAGAAATAATGGCAGATGGGCTGTATGCTATTTTCCACAGAATTGAGGCTTTCCTAAAAAAAGGTTGACGCACAAGCAATGATTGTTGGATGTCCATCCAACGGCCGTCGTGCTTCTTCAATCTCTGCTCTTCCTGCTCCAGCCGCTCAAACAAGTGCCGGCGGGACTGCCTGCTCCCTCCTCTCGCGGCCGGCTATGCTGCCGCGCAAGCCTCACCGCCCCACCGTATTTCCATCGCTGGCCTAGCCATCCCACTACTCACCCACGCCTGCTATTATTCTCCGGCGACGGCAGACGAACCAGTAAACCCTCATACTCCCCTCCATGTGGGAAGCAACTGCCGAGTCTTCCCTGGCTCCGTGTCATTCCCTTCCTAGGCCTCTCCGTCGTCCACTGCCCTGGTGCTATCGGCGTGGCATGGTCAACGTGGTTAACGACCGACATCTGATGTGGACTGTACGTGGAGAGAATGACAGCTGGGTCCACGACCGCACGCAAGGAAATGCCTCCTTATTACGCGCCAAATAATGATTCCTCCACCTGACATCTGGGACCCACCGGAAGGACCTCTTGAAAGTGCGTTATATCGACTAGAGGGGGGGTGAATAGGCAATTTTTATAAATTCTTCACTGAGGAATTTGTGGGTGAGGAAATTCCTTAGCGAAGAACTACTTGCAGCGGAATAAGTACTCAAAAGTATGCATAGCAGAACACAAGCATGGTCATCATGATGAAATGTAAACAAGCACAGAGTAGAGAAAGCGTAAACACAGGATAACACAGGATGAAGACAAACAGATTGGGGAAATTGAACTGAGCAAATTGAGAAAGTCTTCAGTCAAAGTCTTCAAACACAGATATGAACAAGCATACAACAAAGTAATGATGAAATGGAAGAGTTGAGGAAATAGAACCAGTAAGCTTGGTGAAGACAATGATTTGGTAGACCAGTTCCAACTGCTGTCTCAGTTGTACGTCTGGTTAGGGCGGCTAGGTATTTAAACCTGAGGACACACAGTCCCGGACACCCAGTCCTGAACACGTAGTCCAGGACACTTAGTCCTCACTGTATTCCCCTTGAGCTAAGGTCACACAGACCTCGCCCAATCACTTGTGGTAAGTCTTCAGGTGACTTCTGAACCTTCACAGACTCGGTCACTCGGCAATCCACAATTTCCTCTTGGATGCTCTAGACCATGACGCCTAACTGTCTGGAAAAAGCACAGTCTTCAAAGGTAACAAGCGTCGGATCCACGCAGGATCAATCTCTTCAGTGATGCTCAATCACTTTGGGTTTGTAGGTGTTTGGGTTTGGGGTTTTCCTCACTTGATGATTTTCGCTCAAAGTCCTCGGAGGATGGATGCTCTCAAATGACAAGTGTCAGTTTCTCTCGGAGCAGCCAACCAGCTAGTGGTTGTAGGGGGCGGCTATTTATAGCCTAGGGAGCAGCCCGACATGATAAGACATAAATGCCCTTCAGTGATATGACCGTTAGGTGGGTAGATATTTTGGGACAGCTGGCGCATAGTGTTGGGGAACGTAGTAATTTCAAAAAATTTCCTACGCACACGCAAGATCATGGTGATGCATAGCAACGAGAGGGGAGAGTGTTGTCCATGTACCCTCGTAGACCGACAGCGGAAGCGTTATCACAACGCGGTTGATGTAGTCGAACGTCTTCACGATCCGACCGATCAAGTACCGAACGCACGGCACCTCCGAAGTTCTACACACGTTCAGCTCGATGACGTCCCTCGAAATCCGATCCAGCCGACTGTTGAGGGAGAGTTTCGTCAGCACGACGGCGTGGTGACAATGATGATGTTCCACCGACGCAGGGCTTCGCCTAAGCTTCGCGACGGTATTATCGAGGTGTAATCTGGTGGAGGGGGGCACCGCACACGGCTAAAATATCGTATATCAAGTGTGTTCTTAGGTGCCCCCCTGCCCCTGTATATAAAGGAGCAAGGGGGAGGCCGGCTGCCTATGGGGCGCGCCAAGGAGAGGGGGGGAGTCCTCCTCCTAGTAGGAGTAGGACTCCCCTTTCCTAGTCCTACTAGGAAAAGAAGGGGGGAAGGAAAGAGAGGGAGAGGGAGAGGGAAAGGGGGCTGCGCCCCCTCTCCTAGTCCAACTAGGACTCCTCTGGGAGGGGGCGCACCACCTCCTGGCTGCTGCCCTCTCTCTCCCCTCAAGGCCCACTAAGGCCCAATACTTCCCCGGGGGGTTCCGGTAACCCTCCGGCACTCCGGTTTAATCCGAAACTTCTCCGGAACACTTCCGGTGTCCGAATATAGTCGTCCAATATATCAATCTTTACGTCTCGACCATTTCGAGACTCCTCGTCATGTCCGTGATCACATCCGGGACTCCGAACAACCTTCGGTACATCAAATCATATAAACTCATAATAAAACTGTCATCGTAACTTCAAGCGTGCGGACCCTTTGGGTTCGAGAACTATGTAGACATGACCGAGACACCTCTCCGGTCAATAACCAATAGCGGGACCTGGATGCCCATATTGGCTCCTACATATTCTACGAAGATCTTTATCGGTCAGACCGCATAACAACATACGTTGTTCCCTTTGTCATCGGTATGTTACTTGCCCGAGATTCGATCGTCGGTATCTCGATACCTAGTTCAATCTCGTTACCGGCAAGTCTCTTTACTCGTTCCGTAATACATCATCCCGTAACTAACTCATTAGTCACAATGCTTGCAAGGCTTATAGTGATGTGCATTACCGAGTGGGCCCTGAGATACCTCTCCGACAATCGGAGTGACAAATCCTAATCTCGAAATACGCCAACCCAACAAGTACCTTTGGAGACACCTGTAGAGCACCTTTATAATCACCCAGTTACGTTGTGACGTTTGGTAGCACACAAAGTGTTCCTCCGGTAAACGGGAGTTGCATAATCTCATAGTCATAGGAACATGTATAAGTCATGAAGAAAGCAATAGCAACATACTAAACGATCGGGTGCTAAGCTAATGTAATGGGTCATGTCAATCACGTCATTCTCCTAATGAGGTGATCCCGTTAATCAAATGACAACTCATGTCTATGGCTAGGAAACATAACCATCTTTGATTAACGAACTAGTCAAGTAGAGGCATACTAGTGACACTTTGTTTGTCTATGTATTCACACATGTATTATGTTTCCAGTTAATACAATTCTAGCATGAATAATAAACATTTATCATGATATAAGGAAATATATAATACTTTATTATTGCCTCTAGGGCATATTTCCTTCAGTCTCCCACTTGCACTAGAGTCAATAATCTAGATTACATAGTAATGATTCTTACACCCATGGAGTCTTGGTGCTGATCATGTTTTGCTCGTGGAAGAGGCTTAGTCAACGGATCTGCTACATTCAGATCCGTATGTATCTTGCAAATTTCTATGTCTCCCACCTGGACTAAATCCCGGATGGAATTGAAGCGTCTTCTGATGTGCTTGGTTCTCTTGTGAAATCTGGATTCCTTTGCTAAGGCAATTGCACCAGTATTATCACAAAAGATTTTCATTGGTCCCGATGTACTAGGTATGACACCTAGATCGGTTATGAACTCCTTCATCCAGACTCCTTCATTCGCTGCTTCCGAAGCAGCTATGTATTCCGCTTCACACGTAGATCCCGCCACGACACTTTGCTTGGAACTACACCAACTGACAGCTCCACCGTTCAATGTAAATACGTATCCGGTTTGCGATTTCGAATCGTCCGGATCAGTGTCAAAGCTTGCATCAACGTAACCATTTACGATGAGCTCTTTGTCACCTCCATATACGAGAAACATATCCTTAGTCCTTTTCAGGTATTTCAGGATGTTCTTGACCGCTGTCCAGTGATCCACTCCTGGATTACTTTGGTACCTCCCTGCTAAACTTATAGCCAGGGACACATCAGGTCTGGTACATAGCATTGCATACATGATAGAGCCTATGGCTGAAGCATAGGGAACATCTTTCATCTTCTCTCTATCTTCTGCAGTGGTCGGGCATTGAGTCTTACTCAATCTCACACCTTGTAGTACAGGCAAGAACCCTTTCTTTGCTTGATCCATTTTGAACTTCTTCAAAACTTTGTCAAGGTATGTGCTTTGTGAAAGTCCAATTAAGCGCCTTGATCTATCTCTATAGATCTTAATGCCTAATATATATGCAGCTTCACCGAGGTCTTTCATTGAAAAACTCTTATTCAAGTATCCCTTTATGCTATCCAGAAATTCAATATCATTTCCAATCAGTAATATGTCATCCACATATAATATCAGAAATGTTATCGAGCTCCCACTCACTTTCTTGTAAATACAGGCTTCTCCAAAAGTCTGTATAAAACCAAATGCTTTGATCACACTATCAAAGCGTTTATTCCAACTCCGAGAGGCTTGCACCAGTCCATAAATGGATCACTGGAGCTTGCACACTTTGTTAGCTCCCTTTGGATCGACAAAACCTTCCGGTTGTATCATATACAACTCTTCTTCCAGAAATCCATTCAGGAACGCAGTTTTGACATCCATTTGCCAAATTTCATAATCATAAAATGCGGCAATTGCTAACATGATTCGGACAGACTTAAGCATCGGTACGGGTGAGAAGGTCTCATCGTAGTCAATTCCTTGAACTTGTCGAAAACCTTTCGCAACAAGTCGAGCTTTATAGATAGTAACATTACCATCAGCGTCAGTCTTCTTCTTGAAGATCCATTTATTTTCAATGGCTTGCCGACCATCGGGCAAGTCAACCAAAGTCCATACTTTGTTCTCATACATGGATCCCATCTCGGATTTCATGGCTTCAAGCCATTTTTCGGAATCTGGGCTCACCATCGCTTCTTCATAGTTCGTAGGTTCACCATGGTCTAGTAACATGACCTCCAGAACAGGATTACCGTACCACTCTGGTGCGGATCTTGATCTAGTTGACCTACGAAGTTCAGTAATAACTTGATCTGAAGTTTCATGATCATTATCATTAACTTCCTCACTACTTGGTGTAGGTGTCGCAGAAACTGATCTCTGCGATGATCTACTTTCCAATAAGGGAGCAGGTATAGTTACCTCATCAAGTTCTACTTTCCTCCCACTCACATCTTTCGAGAGAAACTCCTTCTCCAGAAAGGATCCATTTCTAGCAACAAATATCTTGCCTTCGGATCTGTGATAGAAGGTGTACCCAACGGTCTCCTTTGGGTATCCTATGAAGACACATTTCTCCGATTTAGGCTCGAGCTTATCAGGTTGAAGTTTCTTCACATAAGCATCGCAACCCCAAACTTTAAGATACGACAACTTTGGTTTCTTGCCAAACCATAGTTCAAAAGGCGTCGTCTCAACGGATTTCGATGGTGTCCTATTTAGAGTGAATGCAGCCATCTCTAAAGCATAACCCCAAAACGATAGCGGTAAATCAGTAAGAGACATCATAGATCGCACCATATCTAGTAAAGTGCGATTACGACGTTCAGACACACCATTACGCTGTGGTGTTCCGGGTGGCGTGAGTTGCGAAACTATTCCGCATTGTTTCAAATGTAGACCAAACTCGTAACTCAAATATTCTCCTCCACGATCAGATCGTAGGAATTTTATTTTCTTCTTACGATGATTTTCAACTTCACTCTGAAATTCTTTGAACTTTTCAAATGTTTCAGACTTATGTTTCATTAAGTAGATATACCCATATCTGCTCAAATCATCTGTGAAGGTGAGAAAATAACGATATCCGCCACGAGCTTCAATATTCATCGGACCACATACATCTGTATGTATGATTTCCAACAAATCTGTTGCTCTCTCCATAGTTCCGGAGAACGGTGTTTTGGTCATCTTGCCCATAAGGCACGGTTCGCAAGTACCAAGTGATTCCAAAATTCCATCAGTATGGAGTCTCTTCATGCGCTTTACACCGATATGACCCAAACGGCAGTGCCACAAATAAGTTGCACTGTCATTATTAACTCTGCATCTTTTGGCTTCAACATTATGAATATGTGTATCACTACTATCGAGATTCATTAAAAATAGACCACTCTTCAAGGGTGCATGACCATAAAAGATATTATTCATATAAATAGAACAACCATTATTCTCTGATTTAAATGAATAACCGTCTCGCATTAAACAAGATCCAGATATAATGTTCATGCTCAACGCTGGCACCAAATAACAATTATTTAGGTCTAAAACTAATCCCGAAGGTAGATGTAGAGGTAGCGTGCCGACGGCGATCACATCGACTTTGGAACCATTTCCCACGCGCATCGTCACCTCGTCCTTAGCTAAACTTCGCTTAATCCGTAGCCCCTGTTTTGAGTTGCAAATATTAGCAACAGAACCAGTATCAAATACCCAGGTGCTACTGCGAGTATTAGTAAGGTACACATCAATAACATGTATATCACATATACCTTTGTTAACCTTGCCATCCTTCTTATCCGCCAAATACTTGGGGCAGTTCCGCTTCCAGTGGCCAGTCTGCTTACAGTAGAAGCACTCAGTTTCAGGCTTAGGTCCAGACTTGGATTTCTTCTCCTGAACAGCAACTTGCTTGCTATTCTTCTTGAAGTTCCCTTTCTTCTTCCCTTTGCCCTTTTTCTTGAAACTAGTGGTTTTACTGACCATCAACACTTGATGCTCCTTTTTGATTTCTACCTCCGCTGCCTTTAGCATTGCGAAGAGCTCGGGAATCGTCTTATTCATCCCTTGCATGTTATAGTTCATCACGAAGCTCTTGTAGCTTGGTGGCAGTGATTGAAGAATTCTGTCAATGACGCAATCATCCGGAAGTTGAACTCCCAGTTGAATTAAGTGATTATTATACCCAGACATTCTGAGTATATGCTCACTGACAGAACTATTCTCTTCCATCTTGCAGCTATAGAACTTATTGGAGACTTCATATCTCTCAATCCGGGCATTTGCTTGAAATATTAACTTCAACTCCTGGAACATCTCATATGCTCCATGACGTTCAAAACGTCGTTGAAGTCCCGGTTCTAAGCCGTAAAGCATGGCACACTGAACTATTGAGTAGTCATCAGCTTTGCTTTGCCAGACGTTCATAACTTCTGGCGTAGCTCTTGCAGGAGGCCTGGCACCTAGCGGTGCTTCCATGACGTAATTCTTCTGTGCAGCAATGAGGATAATCCTCAAGTTACGGACCCAGTCCGTGTAATTGCTACCATCATCTTTCAACTTAGCTTTCTCAAGGAACGCATTAAAATTCAACGGCACAACAGCACGGGCCATATATCTACAATTAACATAGACAAGCAAGATACTATCAGGTACTAAGTTCATGATAAATTTAAGTTCAATTAATCATATTACTTAAGAACTCCCACTTAGATAGACATCTCTCTAATCATCTAAGTGATTACGTGATCCAAAGCAACTAAACCATGTCCGATTAACACGTGAGATGGAGTAGTTTCAATGGTGAACATCACTATGTTGATCATATCTACTATATGATTCACGCTCGACCTTTCGATCTCTGTGTTCCGAGGCCATATCTGTACATATGCTAGGCTCGTCAAGTTTAACCTGAGTACTCCGTGTGTGCAACTGTTTTGCACCCGTTGTATTTGAACGTAGAGCCTATCACACCCGATTAATACGTGGTGTCTCAGCACGAAGAACTTTTGCAACGGTGCATACTCAGGGAGAACACTTTTATCTTGAAATTTTAGTGAGAGATCATCTTATAATGCTACCGTCAAACAAAGCAAGATAAGATGCATAAAGGATTAACATCACATGCAATCAATATAAGTGATATGATATGGCCATCATCATCTTGTGCTTGTGATCTCCATCTCCAAAGCACCGTGCTTGTGATCTCCATCTCCGAAGCACCATCATGATCACCATCGTCACCGGCTCGACACCTTGATCTCCATCGTAGTATCGTTGTCGTCTCGCCAACTTATTGCTTTTACGACTATCGCTACCGTTTAGTGATAAAGTAAAACTATTACATGGCGATTGCATCTCATACAATAAAGCGACAACCATATGGCTCCTGCCAGTTGCCGATAACTCGGTTACAAAACATGATCATCTCATACAACACATTATATCACATCATGTCTTGACCATATCACATCACAACATGCCCTGCAAAAACAAGTTAGACGATCTCTACTTTGTTGTTGCATATTTTACGTGGCTGCTACGGGCTTAGCAAGAACCGTTCTTACCTACGCATCAAAACCACAACGATAGTTTGTCAAGTTGGTGCTGTTTTAACCTTCGCAAGGACCGGGCGTAGCCACACTCGGTTCAACTAAAGTGAGAGAGACAGACACCCGCCAGTCACCTTTAAGCAACGAGTGCTCCGAACGGTGAAACCAGTCTCGCGTAAGCGTACGCGTAATGTCGGTCCGGGCCGCTTCATCTCACAATACCGCTGAACCAAAGTATGACATGCTGGTAAGCAGTATGACTTATATCGCCCACAACTCACTTGTGTTCTACTCGTGCATAGCATCAACGCATAAAACCAGGCTCGGATGCCACTGTTGGGGAACGTAGTAATTTCAAAATTTTTCCTACGCACACGCAAGATCATGGTGATGCATAGCAACGAGAGGGGAGAGTGTTGTCCACGTACCCTCATAGACCGACAGCGGAAGCGTTATCACAACGCGGTTGATGTAGTCGAACGTCTTCACGGTCCGACCGATCAAGTACCGAACGCACGGCACCTCCGAAGTTCTACACACGTTCAGCTCGATGACGTCCCTCGAACTCCGATCCAGCCGAGTGTTGAGGGAGAGTTTTGTCAGCACGACGGCGTGGTGACGATGATGATGTTCCACCGACGCAGGGCTTCGCCTAAGCTTCGCGACGGTATTATCGAGGTGTAATCTGGTGGAGGGGGGCACCGCACACGGCTAAAATATCGTATATCAAGTGTGTTCTTAGGTGCCCCCTGCCCCCGTATATAAAGGAGCAAGGGGGAGGCCGGCTGCCTATGGGGCGCGCCAAGGAGAGGGGGGGAGTCCTCCTCCTAGTAGGAGTAGGACTCCCCTTTCCTAGTCCTACTAGGAAAAGAAGGGGGGAAGGAAAGAGAGGGAGAGGGAAAGGGGGCTGCGCCCCCCTCTCCTAGTCCAACTAGGACTCCTCTGGGAGGGGGCGCACCACCTCCTGGCTGCTGCCCTCTCTCTCCCCTCAAGGCCCACTAAGGCCCAATACTTCCCCGGGGGGTTTCGGTAACCCTCCGGCACTCCGGTTTAATCCGAAACTTCTCCGGAACACTTCCGGTGTCCGAATATAGTTGTCCAATATATCAATCTTTACGTCTCGACCATTTCGAGACTCCTCGTCATGTCCGTGATCACATCCGGGACTCCGAACAACCTTCGGTACATCAAATCATATAAACTCATAATAAAACTGTCATCGTAACTTTAAGCGTGCGGACCCTTTGGGTTCGAGAACTATGTAGACATGACCGAGACACCTCTCCGGTCAATAACCAATAGCGGGACCTGGATGCCCATATTGGCTCCTACATATTCTTCGAAGATCTTTATCGGTCAGACTGCATAACAACATACGTTGTTCCCTTTGTCATCGGTATGTTACTTGCCCGAGATTCGATCGTCGGTATCTCGATACCTAGTTCAATCTCGTTACCGGCAAGTCTCTTTACTCGTTCCGTAATACATCATCCTGTAACTAACTCATTAGTCACAATGCTTGCAAGGCTTATAGTGATGTGCATTACCGAGTGGGCCCTGAGATACCTCTCCGACAATCGGAGTGACAAATCCTAATCTCGAAATACGCCAACCCAACAAGTACCTTTGGAGACACCTGTAGAGCACCTTTATAATCACCCAGTTACGTTGTGACGTTTGGTAGCACACAAAGTGTTCCTCCGGTAAACGGGAGTTGCATAATCTCATAGTCATAGGAACATGTATAAGTCATGAAGAAAGCAATAGCAACATACTAAACGATCGGGTGCTAAGCTAATGTAATGGGTCATGTCAATCACGTCATTCTCCTAATGAGGTGATACCGTTAATCAAATGACAACTCATGTCTATGGCTAGGAAACATAACCATCTTTGATTAACGAACTAGTCAAGTAGAGGCATACTAGTGACACTTTGTTTGTCTATGTATTCACACATGTATTATGTTTCCAGTTAATACAATTCTAGCATGAATAATAAACATTTATCATGATATAAGGAAATATATAATACTTTATTATTGCCTCTAGGGCATATTTCCTTCACATAGCACAACAACGGTCGGAAATTTGAGTATCAAATTCCTCAGGGCTATCATGTTCCTCACTATGTAGGCAATCCGCACTAGCGAATTCCTAACTCCTCAGTCAGAACAAATTCCTCAGAGACTAGAAGAACTTCATCTCTGTCACTGAAGAATATGACTGAACTGTATGAGATTTCCAATGGCTTCACTCGAAGGGATTGGTAGGTGTAGGATTTTGAGTTGAGCATCACATGGAAATTTTTCCTTAGTATTTCCTCGACCCCCTTTAACAGTACGGTGTTTCCTATGACTCAAGAAAGAGAAAATGAAACTACGAAAACAAAAGTCTTCACGCTTCATGTTCCTCAAATGAATACCAAGTCTTGAAGGTCACACCAATTTCTTCAGTTTCAAAGTCTTCAGAAATCCAAAGTCTTCAGTCGAAGAACTTCATTTTTAGGGGTCGACTTTCTCTGTAAATATCAAACTCCTCATAGACTTATAGACCTGTGTACACTCATAAACACATTAGTCCCTTAACCTATAACTCTTCAATTACCAAAATCACTAAGGGGCACTAGATGCACTTACACCTCTGTATTTCAGAAAAAAATGTTCCCGCCGTTGATAGCTCGGACCCACCAGCTATAGCTTCGCACGCAAGGAAGTGCCTCCTCATTACGCACAAAAAAATGAATACCCCCCTGCTAGCTGGGACCCAGCATAGTGGGAGGCTGACCTGTGGGCCTACTAAGTTGACAGGGACGGAGGGCTTTGTCAACTTAGTCAATATGAACGATTCTAGCTCCAGTGACCGGGAGATGTCCATCCTATGGCCGTAGTGCTTCTTCAACCTTTGGTCTTCTTGCTCCAGCCTCCCAAAGCAGCGCCAGTCGTGCCGGCTGCTCCTGCCTCTCGTGGCCGGCTATGCTGCCGTAGAGGCCACCGCCCCCTACTACTCCCACCGCTGGCCAGGCCCTACGGCGACGGAAGCCTCACACCGCAGCCGAACCAGTGAAACGTCGTACTCCTCTCCGCGTGGGCATCCACTGCCGCGTCTTCCCCGGCTCCACGTCGTCCCCTTCCTAGGCCTCGCCGTCGTCCACCGCCTTGGTGCTCTCGGCGCGGCATGGTCAATGTGGTCAACGACCGACTTCCATCGGAAGAGCGCTGTACGTGGAGAGGCTGACAACTGGGTCCACGGCCGCTGCAAGGAAGTGCCTCATTACGCGGAAAATAATGATCCCTCCACCTGACAGCAGGGACCCACCGAACGGGCCACTGTATTTCGCGAAAAATGTTTCCCCCCTGACTGCTGGGACCCAGCTACATCTTCGCACGGAAGGAAGTGCCTGACAGTCGGGACCCACCTGGTCGAAGCGTATGTAGCGTTGTCATTCTAGTCGCGAATGTGTACGTACATACTGGTCGATGTAGAGGCGCGCACGTAGCTTGTACACATACGTACAGCGGCCAGGGTGCAAGAAAGTAAATACGGCCATGTACGTACATACGGGCGGGGTCCCGAACGCCTACTCGCGCATACGTACGGCCAGGGCTCGTGTACATGGCTGGGTCGGAACGAAGAAACTGCGTCATCGTCGTGTTCATGGGGAGGCAACGGAACGCGTGCTGTTCATCGAGAGGCAACGGAACATGTGTTGTTCATCAGGAGCCAACCGACTTGGATGGAATAGCCGATGGAAACGAGGCCTGGCGTACCGCAGAACGGAGGAAAAGGCCTTGTGTTCGACCGGCCACGGTCGAAATGGGATCCTGTTCATCGGGAGGGGTCTGGCGTACCGCGAAACGGGGTCCTGTTGACCGGGAGGGGTGTGGCGTACCACAAAACGGAGGAAACGGACTTATGTTGGAGCGCTACGGTCGAAACGGGGGTCCTATTCATCGGGAGGGGTGTGGCGTACTGCAAAACGGGACTCCATGGGATACTGTTCATCTCCACCGTCGACTGCCTCCACGTTCTACTGTTCATCCACAGTCGACCACCTCCAGCCTCCACCCACGACTGTTCATCCACGGGCTCCTGTTCATCCAGCCTCCACCGGCTACTGTTCAACCAGCCGTGTCCACAGGGTCCTGTTCAACCACCCCTCCACGGGCTACTGTTCATCCAGCCCTCCACCGGCTATTGTTCAACCAGCCCTCCACCGGCTATTGTTCAACCAGCCCTCCACCGGCTACTGTTCAACCAGCCCTCCACCGGCTACTGTTCAACCAGCCCTCCACGGGGTCCTGTTCATCCAGCCCTCCACGGGGTCCTGTTCATCCACCGGCTCAATTGATCAGGGTCCTGTTCATCCAGCGGCAATGGCCTCTGCTACCACGGGTTCCTGTTCATCCAACCCCCTACCGGGAACTGTTCATCCAAACTCCCCCAACAACGCTCACTGTTAATCAAGGGAAGGAGGCAGCAGTGTTCAATCGGCTTCAGTTAGCAGCTGTTGCAAAGGAATCACTCGGGTTCAGTTAACAACAAAGGATCGATCGATCGCTCGGGTTTAGTAACACGTTGCCTATAGTGCAATCGCTCGGGTTCAGTTAGAGCCCAACGCCTCGCACCCACCTGCCGTGTACGAGAGAAACGCGCATCGCACGGCCCCCGACCACCCACCATAACCGGGAACTCCCCGATATTTTCCTCGCCCTCGCTTCTACCACAGTTTTTTCCGTCATGCACGGCACAAAGAATGTCATGCAGCTGCGTCTCCGGCCCGCCCAGGACGAAAAGCCCATTTTCTGTCATGATTTTTTGTCATAGAAGTAGGAGCCCACCACATCTATGATGATACCGGGTTTTGTCACAATTATCGTCATAGAAGTGTCATAAGCATGACAAAAAAAATCGTTCGGCCCAAAATGTCACGGATGTGTCTTTTTTTGTAGTGAGATGAGTCCAGCCGCGACTACTTGACGTGGTGGGATGAACTACGCAACTCCTGCGAAGGGGTGCATGAGGTGCAAGCCATCGAGTACTTCACCGCCGGGTGCCGAGAGGGCACCTTACTCAAGCACCGACTTCTCTGCGACGAGCCGACCACCCTCGACGAGCCGCTGATCATAGCAGATAAGTACACCACTGCCGACTCTTCCATGAAACCGGAGGTCTGAGTGGACGCTTCCGGGAAGGTGCTCCCCCCGGCTCCTCGGACGCCGGCTGGTGAAAACAGTCGGCGCGAGCAGCCGAACGACAACAAGCGCAAGGCCCCGCAGCCGGCTTCCACCAGCCGGCAGGTGGAAACAGTTGAAGACTAGTAGCCTGAGGAACAACCCGACCCCAAGCGTCAGAAGGGTGGCATGCCCGCTTGGTTGCCCGGCTTCTCCTTTGAGCAGACCCTCAATGCTCCCTGCAAGTTCCACAGTGGTGCGAAGCCATCCAACCATACAACCCGGAAATGCCATTGGCTTGTCCGCATTGCCAAGGGCGAGGGACTGCCGCCTCCGCCTCCTGGCCAGCCGGCTCCGCCTCCGCCTACTGGCCAGCCGGCTCCGCCTCCCCAGCAGCCGGCAGCCCATCCAGCAGTCAGTGCTATCTAGGATGAATTCCCTGAAGAACATGGAGCCTACATCGTCTTCACCAGTGTGGCTGTTGACATGCGCAACCTACGTCAGCAGCACCACGAAGTAAATGCCGTTGCCTCAACTGCCCCGAAGTTCATGCACTAGTCTGAGAAGCCTATCAGCTAGAGTCGTGCAAACCACCAGGAGGTGATGCCTTCTCCGGGTTCCTATGCCTTGGTGTTAGATGCCACCCTTGCAACAGAGAGGCGAGCTGCTCGTTTTTCCCGGATCCTGATAGATGGTGGTAGCAGCATCAACATCCTTTACCGCGATACCATGGAGAAGTTGTGCATCAAAGAGAAGCAGCTCCAGCCCAGTCGGACTGTGTTTCATGGCATTGTGCCCGGCCTTTCCTGCTCACCAATCGGCAAGATCAAGATAGATGTCCACTTCGGAGACAAGGATCACTTCCGTCGAGAGGCAATTTGGTTTGAGGTGGTTGACCTGGAGAGCCCTTATCATGTGCTTCTAGGCTGGCCAGCTCTAGCCAAGTTCATGGCAGTACCTCATTATGCATACCTCAAGCTGAAGATGCCGGGAACCAAGGGCATTATCACAATAGCCGGGGACTACGAGAAGTCGGCCGCCTGTGCCGCGGCCAGCAGCCGGGTGGGCGAGTCCCTTGTGATTGCTGCTGAGAAGAAGCTCCTGGACCGGGTGGTGGCCATGGCCAGCAAGCAGCCAGACCTGTCACCAGAGCCCAAAGAGTCGGAGACCCAGGGCTCCTTCCAGCCGGCCAAAGAAACAAAGAAGATCCCCTTGGACCCAGAGCACCCAGAGAGGCACGCTATCGTAGGTACCAACCTCGATAGCAAATAGGAAAGCGAGCTCATCGATTTCCTCCGTGAGAAGCGGGACATCTTTGCATGGTCTCCCAAAGACATGCCGGGTGTTCCGACGGATTTCGCCGAGCAAAAGCTACATGTCAGAGCAGATGCCAAACCAGTCAAACAACCCCTCCGCCGACTATCGGAAGAGAAGAGAAGAATCGTTGGTGAAGAGATCGCCCGCCTGCTGGCAGCCGACTTCATTATGGAAGTCTTATTTCCAGAATGGCTTGCCAACCCAGTCCTTGTACGGAAGAAGAACAACAAGTGGCGGATGTGATTGATTACACCAGTCTCAACAAATCCTGCCCCAAGGATCCGTTTGCTTTGCCTCGGATTGACCAAGTGATAGACTCCACAGCCGGATGCAAGCTGTTGAGTTTTTTGGATGCCTACCCAGGGTACCACCAGATCAAGTTGAACCCGGCCGACCGCCTGAAGGCCACCTTCATCACACCATTCGGAGCCTTCTGCTACCTGACCATGACGTTTGGCTTGAGAAATGCCGGTGCCACGTTTCAGCGTTGCATGCAGAAGTGCCTCCTCAAGCAACTAGGCAGAAATGCCCACGTCTATGTAGACGATATTGTGGTGAAGACAGAGAAGCGCGGTACCCTTTTGGAAGATATCAAGGAAACTTTTGATAACCTGCGGCGTTTTCAAATCAAGCTCAACCCAGAGAAATGTGTCTTTGGAGTACCAGCCGGCCAGCTCCTTGGCTTCCTGGTCTCAAAAGCGTCATTGAGTGCAACCCTGTGAAGATCAAAGCCATCAAGAGGATGGAAAGACCCACCTGACTCCGAGACGTCCAGAAATTCACTGGCTGCTTGGCATCCATCAGCCGCTTCCTCAGTCGGCTGGGCGAGAAGGCCCTTCCCCTATACCAGCTCATGAAGAAAACCACTCACTTCGAGTGGAGCGACAAGGCAGACGAGGCGTTTCTCCAGCTGAAGAAGATGCTGACTACCCCGCCTGTCCTGGCGGCCCCGGCTGCTAAAGAGCCCATGTACCTCTACATCACCGCTACCAGCCGGGTGGTCAGCAATGTCATTGTGGTGGAATGCCAAGAGGACGGCAGAGCACAACCGATCCAGAGGCCTATGTACTATTTGAGCGAGCTGCTGTCGACCTCAAAGCAGAACTACCCCCACTACCACACGATGTGCTACGGCGTGCACTTTGCCGCCAAGAAGCTGAAGCCATATTTCCAAGAGCACCCAATCACGGTTGTCTGCACTACCCCGCTTGTTAAGATCATAGGCAACAGAGATGCATCTGGCCGGGTGGCCAAATGGGCCATCGAGTTGGCCCCCTACACCATCTTCTACCAGCCACACACCGCCATCAAGTCCCAAGCACTGGCCGACTTCCTCGTCGACTAGGCCGAGACCCAGTACCTGCCGCCAGCTCCGGACTCCACTCATTGGCGGATGCACTTTGATGGCTCGAAGATGCGCACCGGCTTGGGAGCCGGCGTTGTCCTCACCTCTCCCAAAGGCGACAAGCTCAGATACACATTGCAAATCCACTTTGCCGCCTCCAATAACGTGGCCGAGTATGAGGTGCTAGTACACGGCCTCCGGCTGGCCAAAGAGATCGGCATCCGCCGGATCCTATGCTATGGCGACTCAGACTTGGTGGTCCAACAGTCATCTGGCGACTGGGACGCTAAGGATGCAAATATGGCAAGTTACCGCTTCCTCATCTAGCAGATCAGCGGATACTTTGATGGGTGCGAGTTCCTTCACGTGCCATGGAACGAAAACGAGCCAACTGATACCCTGGCATGGATTGGCTCCACACGAAAGCAATACCAGCCGGCGTTTCCCTTCAGTGCCTCTGCAAGCCGTCTATCAAGCCTTCCCCGGAATCCGAATCCATTTTCATGCCGGCTGCTCCCGAAGTAGTCAGATCCGACTTGGGGGATGCAGCAGCCGGCCCGGGGACTTTGGCAGGTGGCACGAGGACTGCAGCAGTCGCACCCGGCCCAGGGACTTCACAACCCGGCCCCCGGGGGCTGCAGCAGCCGGCCCGGGGACTTCACCAAGTGGCTCGGGGACTGCGGCAGTCGCACCCGGCCCGGGGACTCCAGAACCCAGTCCGAGGGCTGCAGCATTCGGCCCGGAGACTCCAACAACGCAGCAAGCGGTGGCCGACTCCACCCCGCCGCCTCCCAACCCCCAGCCGCCCTAGTCTTAGTGGCTGCGACGACAATAGATGAAGTCGAAGCACCATCATGGGTGCAACCTATCCTCAATTTCCTGGTGAACAAAGAGCTACCAGCTGATGAGATCTCGGCCAGGCAAGTGCAGCGCCGAGCAGGAGCCTACACGATAGTAAACAGAGAGCTTGCCAGACACAGCGTGACTGGAGTCTTCTAGCGCTGCGTAGAACCAGAGAAGGGCCAAGCAATCCTCAAAGACATCCACCAAGGTGAGTGTGGCCACCACGCGGCCTCCATATCCCTTGTCGCCAAAGCTTTCCGCCATGGTTTCTTCTGGCCGACTACTTTGGAGGACGCCAAGGATCTGGTCAAGCATTGCAAGGGGTGCCGGAAATTCAGCTCCAAGCAACATCTGCCGGCTTCTGCACTCAAGACCATCCCCCTCACTTGGCCCTTTGCTGTGTGGGGCTGGACATGGTGGGACCATTCAAGACAGCACGCGGCGGTATGACCCATCTGCTTGTCACCGTAGACAAATTCACCAAGTGGATTGAAGCAAAGCCAATTAAGAAACCGAATGGTTCGACTGCTGTGACCTTCATCGCAGATATCACCGTCCGATACGGTGTACCACAGAACATCATCACCGACAATGTCACAAAGTTTGCCAAAGGCGCCTTGGCCCGTTTCTGCGCGACGCAGGGCATCCGACTGGACGTAGCATCCGTTGCCCATCTGCAATCAAACAGCCAGGTCGAGTGAGCAAACGGCCTCATCTTGTCCGGCATCAAGCTCCGACTGGTTGAGCCACTAGAGCGCTTGGCCGGCTGCTGGATCGATGAGCTGCCGGCCGTCCTCTGGAGCCTCTGTACCACTCCGAATAAGTCAACCGGCTTCACTCCTTTCTCCCTCGTGTACGGGGCCGAGGCCGTCATCCCAACTGACATTGAGTTTGACTCACCTCGTGTCACCATGTACACGGAGGCGGAGGCGAAAGAAGCAAGAGAAGACGGTGTCGATCTGCTGGAAGAGGGCCGGCTGTTGGCACTCAGCCGGTCTACCATCTACCAGCAGAGCCTGCACCGCTACCATAGTCGAAAGGTCAAGCCAAGATCCTTCCAAGAGGGAGACCTTGTGCTCCGGCTGATCCAGCGAACAGCCGGCCAGCACAAGCTCTCGACCCCTTGGGAAGGCCCCTTCATCATCAGCAAAGCTTTGGGCAATGACTTCTACTACCTCATCGATGCACAGAATCCCAGAGCACGCAAGAGAGACGACTCCGGCAAGGAATCGGAGCGCCCATGGAATGCAAATCTCCTCCGAAGATTTTACAGTTGATGCAGTATGTACCACACTACCTTTTGTATTAAGCGCTAAGGCATCGGGTCCCTCGAGGACCACTCGGGGGCTACCCTTTTTATCTATATGATAAGTTTTACGCCTATGATTGTGTTACTTCATTATTTTGCCTGGCACCGGGTTCGACCAGTTGGCCCGGGGGCTTGCCGCCTTGTATTATGTCGGTGCTACCTGCAATCGGACAAGTAGTGTGTTGGCATCTAAGCCCCCTCTTGCCATAGGCCGCAGCTCGCAGAGCGACTGTTCGGCTGGCAAGAGTTAAGGGCGGGAAATGGTGCCCACACGAAAAATGGCTAAGGACCAAAGCACTCACATAGGCCAAGCCGGCTCCTCACCTCACCAATCGGCTGCTGAGCAGCCGGCCGGCTGACTTCCTACTTAACTTGCTACGTTCTAAACGGCCAAAGTACTTGTCTTCCCAAAACGGCTAAGTACTTAACCCAGCCACGGACCGTAGAGCAGCCGTCTAGCTGGCAAGACGGCAGCCAAGGGAAGACGGCAAAGGAAAAAAGCCAAAAGAACGGAAATGCTAGACAAGTCGGAACTCGGCAAACCACAACTCGTGCGCGAATTAATTTACATAGCAAAAGGCCCTTGGCCAGCATTCAACAAAGTTTGAATAGATCCCCAGTGGGTAGAACTGCGCAAATTTAACAAGTTTGTCCGAGAGACTACAAAAGCAGGAAAAGATAAGATGAAATTGGCAGCCTAGGCCAGAGGAGCAGTAGGCAGGTCCAGAAGGCTGGTGGAGTCGGCGGTGCCGGTTGGTGGAGTGGCCGTCTGGCGAGTCTCGGCTTGGTCAGCATCGGTGACAGTCAGCGCGGTCACACGCGGCTCATTGCTCGAGGCTCGATCGAGCTGAGGCGGGCCATCCACTCCGTCATCTGGTGCGTCATCTTCACCATCCTCGGCTTCCTCATCCTCACCCTCATCGCTGGAGGCGATCTCCTCCACCGAGTCCTTGTCGTCTTTCGGGTTCAGTCCGAACCAGTTGGGCGGCACCTCGGCACCCTCCTCATCAAGCTCGGGGAGGAAGACACCGGTATCGGTGTACTCGGCGATCATTGCCGCGCGTTGATAGAGCGCAGGCCCCACCGCCACCAACTCTTCGCTGGCTTCCTACCGGAACGTGGCCAACTGGGCTAGGCTTAGCCCAGGATACCACGCCTTGACGAACTCCAAGGCCTGCCGTGCGCCTGCCCGGGCTGCGCAGCCCTTCCATGCCTCGAAGCGGCCGACATCCACCTCTAACCAGTCGGCGGTCCGACTGGGGGTGCGCGGAGCTGGAACACCTGCCCAGAGGGCGGAAACCACCTGGGCTGCAACGTGTTGCAGACGGAGGAGCGCCCAATGAGACGACTGGAGACGAGCTTGAATGGCAAGAAGCTGCTCGTCAAGGGTCCAAGGGGCATTGGGCGCGATTTCTTCACCAGCCTGTCTTTGCTCATCGCGGTGAGCCTCGATGGCTTGGCTGGCGGCAACGATGGGACCAAGGAAGTACTCTACACAAGAAGGAAAAAGAAGCATGAAGTCGGAGGCCGACTCATATGACAGTCGGCGGATGAAAGAAAGGAAAGGATAACTCACCATCGAGCATGTCCTCGATCTCGCCGTAGCCTTCGAACAAAGCTTTCTCCATCTCGACCCACTTTGAGCGCTCGGTCTCAAACTCGGCCTGGAGGGCATCCTCCGCCTCCTTGAGCTTCTAGAGCAATGCCTTGTGCTGGTCCGCCTGGTTCGCCAACTTCTTGGCCAGGCGGTCGCGCTCCTGTGCTGCCTTGCTGCACTCCTCCTCCTTGGCACGCAACGCGGTTTGGGCTTCGCCCAGGTGCTGCTACAAGGTGGAGTTGGCTCCTGCAGAAGAGAAGAAAGAGAAAACAGTCAACAAATCAACAGAAGGGAAAAAGTGGTTGCCGGAAGATCCGGCCCGACTCCTCAGCGGTCGGCCCGAATCTCAGGGGCTACACCCATCGGGTGCGCTAACGCGCCCCCGCGAGAACAAGGACGGGGTGCTTACTCTAGCTCTCGGCCAAATCAGTGGTCCGCTTGGCCAGCTCCCGGACATGGGAGTTGAAGGCGGCCGCGCGGATGTTGTGGTAGTCCTGCAACAAAGACAATAGAAGAAAAAAGAAAAGGTTAGCACTCGGAACTTACCTTTAAGTTCCGAGCCGCCTGCTTAGCAGCCGGCCCAGAACTCGGGGGCTACACCTAGTGGGTGCGCTGGCGTGCCCCCACGGAAGATTACAAGAAGAAAAAACAAGCAATCAAGAGGCGTACCCGGACAGCCGTTCGCGTCGCCAAGAACGCCTTCGTGTACTGTTGAAGGGCGGTGCCTTGGGCTTGGAGCTGGGCCTGGACGTCTTGTGCTGCCCGGTTCAGCATGCTTGTCCTGCCCCCAGGAGTCCACTCTGGTGGGGCGGCGCTGCTGGCCTCGGCGTCAAGGGCTGAAGAGCTTGCGGCCCTGAAGTCCAGCAGCCTTGGCGCTGATGCTGCCTTCTCCGAATGACGGCGTCCCGGAGGGCGGACCACCGGAGTCGAGCCCACCACCAACTCATTGCCAGCTGGTGGCGCCGGTGGCAGTTCAAGCCGACTGCTCAGCGCGTCAGCAGTCGGCGCGCGAGGAGGCACTTCCGCCCCCAAGATGACGGCGTCGCCCCCTCCCCTCTCCATGACCGGCTGTTCGTCGCCGGCTCTTCCAGTCGGCGCCTGTGTCTCTGGCGCCGGTGGCATGGCGCGCACAGGGATGATGAGTTGCGGAGTCTGGCCGCGTGCGGCCTCTTCTGCTTGCGCCTCGGCGGCCGCGTTCGCCTGGGCCTTGGCTGCGTCGTCCGCCTGGATCTTGGTCGTGGCGTCGGCTTGGGCTTTGGCCGCTGCATCCGCGCCCACCTGCGCCGCCCTGGTCGCCTCCGCCTTCTGCCCTTCTGCCTCCTCCCGGTCCTCGCGTGCCTCCCGCGCGTTCCTCTCCGTCGCCTCCTGGAGGTCGACGAGCGGATCCATGCGGCGGGTGTTGGCGGAGCCCTCTGCTGCCCCGATCATGAAAGCAGAGGCGGACCGCTCAAGAGAGAGCGGGAGACTGTTCAAGCAAGATAAGAGGAAACTCAGAAAGAGTTTGCAAGAAAGACGAAAGGAAAACGCAAGAAGAATCAAGTACTTATGCGGACACCGTCGGGGGCTGCTTCGGGGTTCTCTGGAACTGGGACGCCTTCGCGGCGGCCTCCTGCCGCCTGGTCGCGGCGGCTGTGTTCTTGGGCTTCTTCGGCCGGCTGCCGAACAACAGCGAGCTGGCTCAGCGCTTCGGCGCGCCGCCTGGTGCAGCCGGCACAACTGAAAAGCTTGCGCCCGCCATGTCCGCGCCGTGCGGGCGGCGCGGCTTGGTCTCCTCCTCGTCATCATCCGGCCAATCCTCGACACCGCCTCCTCTGGAGCCGCCACCCGTGGCGTCATCCTCCTCCATGGCGGCCGCCCGAAGTCGAGGTCGTCCACATCGCTTCTTGTCCGGTCTGGCATGAACACATTGCCCGGCTCCAGAGCGTCGGCGGCCGACTGGGTCAAGAAGACCTGTTCCATTGTCGACTGATCAGACGACGATGCCAGAACTCGAATATGCAAAGAAGAAAAAGGGATAACAAGACTCACCGCAGGCGGCGGGTGTGCACGGTCATACGGCCGCTTGTCAAACTGCCAGTCCTTCTCCGACAGCTTGAAGTTGGAGAAGTAATTGACCAGTCAGACCACCTCCACGTCCGGCAGCTCTCGCGTTAACATTCGGCACGGGTCCCGGTGCCCACTCATGTTGCTGATGATGTGCGGCCGGGCTTGAAGGGGAAGCACTCAGCACGCCACGTAGGCGGCCAGCAGGTCTGAGCCCTTGAGGCCCTCCGACTCCGTCATCACCTGAAGTCGGGCGAGGGCGGCGTTGGAGGTGGCCGATAGAGTGGCCGGCTTGTACCGCCAGCTGGCGCGGGGCTCAGCAGGCGGGCCGGCCATGTAGGCTGGCAGGCTGATGTAGTCCATCGTCGGGTGGAGGTTCTTGATGTAGAAATAAGACTTCTGCCACAGTTTGGCCGACTACAGCAGGGTGATGGTCGGGAAGCGATTCTCGGCACCCGGACGCTGCACCACCATGCAGGCTCCGCACTGAGCCGCCGTGCCCTTGGTGGCGGTGCCGAGCTTGATGTAGAAGCACTCTCCCCATAGTTCGTGAGTGGGGAGAGTGCCGAGATAGCCCTCGCAGAGGGTGACGAAGGCAGCCAGTAGCACCACCATGTTCGGCGTGAGGTGGTGCGGCTGGACTTGGTAGAAATTGAGGAAAGAGCTCTTGAAGCCGCTCGCCAGAAGGCCGGAGCCGCGAAGGAAATGCATCCGGAAGACGACGCGTTCGTCCTCCTCCGGCGCTGGAAAGATTTCCGTCTCAGCAGGAACGCGCACCTTCACATGCGCCTCGCGGGGCAGGCGCCGCATCTGGTGGAGGAAGGCGAGATGGTCTGCGTGCACGTTGGATCCATCCAGTCCCCAGCGCGCGCGGGCCATGAGCTCAGGTGCTCGAAGAAGGCGCGGCACGGTGGCGAGCGGACGAAACCACGGCGGAGCAAGAGGGCCGTGGCAAGAGGAAGCCCAGCGACGGAGAGCTGCGGCAGCGCAGCAGAGAGGAAAAGAGGAAGAACGTCAAGAGCGAAGGGAGAGGAGGGCGCGCGTGCGTCTGCCGCCCCCTCCTCCCCCTACTTATAGCCCCAGGCGGCGGAGACGAGGGGGCGAGAACGTGGGGAGTCATGGGATTAACTGCGCCACGACCCCACGGCCCCATGTTTACCGCGCGGTAACGACGTGTATTTACTGCGCCCCAGAATCTTAACCGTCCGCCTCGGCTGCAGCGGATCCACGCGCGTGCCGAGGTCCAGTAGTGGCGGGCCCCAGCCTGCGACAACATCCCGTCGCGCGCGTGGGCTGGCAGACCGGCCCGGCTCGCTGGCGCTGCATGGCGTGCGGGCAGCGGGCGGCATGCCTGGCGCCCTGCTGGCGTGCCATCTGGCTCCCGCCACGACGTTTCGAAACCACCAGACGGTCTGCCTGGTCGCGTCCGACTCCTACCAGTCAGCGCTTTGGAAGACGGACGAAGCAAAGAAACCAGACCACTCGGAGTAGGAAGCCGCTGAGGCTCCTCGCCTTTTTCAGCCGCGGCGCCCCACCAGCTTCGAGGACTACTGTCGGAGTAAATGACCACGGGTAGCCTCATCTGCTCCCCATGGTATTTCAAGACATCGGGGCAGGCTATGCCCCTCAAGCTTCAAAGACAGAGGTCCGCCTTCCCGTGGCCAGCTGGTCTGGACGGCCGGCTGCCAGAAGGCGGCGGGATCCAGAAGACGGCCAAGTAGTGGGCCGACTCCTAGCAGGCGGCCTCCGGGGAGGCCGGATCCTACCAGGCGGCCCCTCGTGCCCTCAAAGTTGGCACCCACATAATCACGACAAGACGGGGCGTGGCTACCGTGCAGGCTGCCACCCCCGAATCCAGGGAGGAGCGTGGCCACAGTGCAGCATACTGGGTGGACATCCCTCACCCCGCGCGGCACTGTTGCCACGCAGCCCATGACATCATCCATGGCTGAGGAAGCCATGCTCCCACGACGGGCTGTCGGTACGGCCCGCAAGCGGTGGGCCTACCTATCCGTGAGATGCCAGAAGGCGGCTGGCCGTGACCAGTCGGCGTGGGGGAGGCCGACTCCTGAGCAGGCGGCCCTCCCCCTTTCCTGGAATCTGTGCACCATTAATCAGAAGAGATGAGGAGTGGCTACAGTGAACGCCCGCCTGGCGGCGGACTGTAGCCATGCTCTCCCCGACAAAGCACACGTCATCAGTGGCACTGCATAGTACTAAGCTGCCGGTAGGACCCGCAAGCAGCGGGCGCGGGCTGTCGGCCAAGTATGAGACAGCCGGCGGGACCCACCAGGCGGCAGGCCCCAGCATCCGGCGGAGAAGCCGGCTACCAGAGTCACTGACGGCTGGGTCCTACATCCAGTCAGATTACCGTTGTACCCCTGGGGTGTAGGCCTATATAAACCTCCCAGGGCACCCATGCAAAGGGTTCAGACTCATAGACAACCCACAACACATAGAGAGAGGAGTAGAGCTAGCTTTGCTCTTCTTCCTCCTCTAGCCAAACAGCTCTAGGAGCAACCTTGTAGCCACTCTATTGACATAGCGATCATGCGGAGACCCCGCAGAGCAGGACTAGGGGTGTTATCTCCTAGGAGAGCCCCGAACCTGGGTTAGATGCGTCGGCGCACATGTTTACGCCTTATCCCGTTTCCAGGCACCGGCGATGTATTACTCTCCCCCACCATGATAAGCCATCCTTTGGCATATGTTGCACGACACCCCCGACACTGATTGTGCGCCCAAGGACTGTCGCGCTGATATCGCTGCCGATGGGCCATGGTGCCTGCACCTCCCGATGAAGCTCTTGCTTCCCGACCTGCTCCGGCTCGTTCTCCTCGCCGAAGAAGTAATTTTTTTAACAGGTAGGGGTCGACGTCGAAGCTTTGGTCGTTGCCTGGCATGCTTGGAATAACTAATGGTAGATGGGTGAGGACTACATCTGCGCAGAGTGTCACAATGGTGCGTTGCCGCCTGGGTTATATGCAACAAGCCATTAGCTGGTGGCGGGAAACCAATGAGGGAAGAGGCGTGGATTTTACAATTCACCCATGTGGAGCGTGGGAAGCATTCGCTGGAGCACGGGAAGACTAAGTGGGGCACACACACAACCCGAATACCGTATGCGGTGCCACGCGTTATTTATCACACACGTGTTAACATAAGGAAATGTATGTGTAACTTACTAATCATCACACAGGAGTACTCGCAGAGGCATCGTGTGCGATTCTCCTAGCCACCGCAAGCAACTAGTTTGCATTTTTTAAAGTTTTTTGTACGAACAGAATCGCACACGAACTAACTATAGTAACCGTCTGTGTTATAATTTCTCATCGCAAACAATTCATCCGAGTGGGCTGTTTGCTGCTTATCACAAACATCTTGTTTACACGAATCGTGGGTGTTCTTTTGGCTCATCGCAAACATTTCATCTATGTGAACTGTATGCCACATATCACACACATCTTGTTAAGTTGAACCATTTCTGTTCTCTTCCCTAATCGAAAACAGTTCATCCAAGTGAACCGTATGCCGTATATCACACACACCTTGATCTGGCTGACCATCTCTGTTGCATTCCCTAATAGCACATAGTTCATCGGAGCTAACTGTATGTCGTATATCGCACACACATTGACATAGCTCCCGTTTCTGTTGTTCTGCCTCATCGCAAATAGTTGTTCTAGATCAACCATACGCCCTTGCGGTTGGCTCTTCGCCTCTTCCGGAAGTCGAACAATAATGGTGGTACTACAGTAGTACTTCTGGCAATCTGACACCAAATGAATTGCTGCACGTCCACCGCTTGTAAGCAAAAGTTTCTCCTCGTGCTGCGAGCCACCGCGCACGCGTTGGCGAGGGAGAAGGCGTAGTAAGCAAACTTCTCGTCGTTCTGCGAGTTGAGGGGACACATTAAAGTTATTTAGTATGTATTCTCTCCAAAAAAGGGCTGAACATGTCATGGCTACAATCCCGTGCTCCGTCGTTGAGTACGTGCACTATTCACGTGCCATCGAGGAGAAAAAATATTGTGTAGTAGGAGTAGGTGTCATCGAAGTGCACGACTCACTTACACACTGCTTATCTGATTATCTCCATATTCTTGCATGACACGTGCACCTTGATGCTTGATGTCTCGCATGTTGGCAAAAGGATGAACAAAGCACACGTAAAAAAAAGAGAGTGGAAGAACATAGATTCCAGACGACCGAGAAGTAGCAAGGAACCTCGCGGTGGAGCATCTGCAAGGAACCTTACGCGTTTCCCCTGTTTTTTGCCGCCTGCCCACCTATAAACAAATAAAAGAACATGAACTCTTCGCTAACCACTAGAGACGATACATCAGGATGCTAAGTGGAAGATATTTTATTAGTTTATACTCCCTCTGTCTCGGTTTATAGGGCGTGCGCGTAGTTCTAGGTCATCGATTTGACTAACTAAATATGAGTTATATGTCACCAAAAGTATATCATTAGATTCTTAAGCGGATGTAGTTTCTAAACATATATTTTTCATCCAATATGATACATATTTAGCTAGTTAAATTGTCAACCTAGAATGACGCACATGTCTTATAAACCGATACGGAGGAAGTATTGATAACCACGCAAGAAGCCACGCATGTACACACGCCGACGCACTAACTCATGCCGATCCAACTCATGCACAAACGCGCACAGCATGGAGCACACAAAGCACGTACACAACACATGCATGCACACACACTCGGCCACAGAATGCACATGAATAACACATGCATGCGCACACACGCGGCTGCATGGAGGCGTGCGCCATCTGCGGCGATGTCCGGTTCATCGTGCTACGGCGAAGCTCGCACACAACGGCGCCTACGCATCTCTTGCAGCACCTCTTTGCCATCGTTGCTCAACGACTAGCCGAAGACGACCGCAGCCTTGGCCTTAGAGCTAGCACCTATGGAAAAGCACGCACGCTGCACGCACACGAGCACGTACGGAGTGCCCACGACATGGTGCGTCCCCAGTTGCCTCTACTCCTTCTGCGCACGTTGTCTATAAAGGCGACTGCATGCCTAATGATGATGTGAGTGAGATCTTCTAGGACTCAGATGATGACGAGGAAAATTATGGGGGGGGGGGTGTCTCCAACAGTGTTCCTCGGCTCGCACCTCTTGCATCACGGTGGTCGAGCTTGGAGTCATTCATCTAGTACACGTGGCATCTCAGATCTGGAGACAAGGTGACGTACACCATCAAGGTCCACTGTCAAGGGGGTCAGGGCGGACGCGACCTCTCACTGCGTCCGCCATTTGAAGCGGCACGCCGGCCCAGGGCGCCGCCCACTGCACTCCCAACTGTACCCGCCTCCTCGCCGCATTCAAAAACCTACATTTACTAGTATGTATACACGTGGAAGGCATGTCTTAATATAACAGAGTGATTTTGGTAAAAGGGAAAAGAAGTAATATATGTGCTAATAGATTCAAAGAAAAATAAATTATAGTGTTGTATAAATGCTGATATTAGTTCAACATTGTAAAAGCGGGAAGTAGTATTCATGCCATAAAACTGGACGTTCATTTAACAGGAACTGCACGTTGCTTCACTTTTTCCACGTGTTCTTTTTTTTGTGAAATATCCACATTCTCCTACTAAACCATCCCGACTGGGCTCAATCAAACCATCTGGTGGTCATGTGGCAACACAGCCCATTGGAGCTAGTTATGGGCTTCTTTTTTATAGAAAGGGTACATGATTGTTCTAGAACACAGGTGAGGTAGCAGCAGTGTACTGTTCATGCGAATCCTACTGATATTGACCGTTGGATCTAGAAGATCAACGGTTATGATTGATGTTCTTAGTCCTACTTAAAATTGGTACACTATATATAGAATAGAAGAATAGAAGAAGAAGAAGATAGTATAGATATAGAAACCCGCGTGGAATGAGAGAAACCAACTCCGGCCACACACGTTCGTTCAGGAGCAGGACGCCGGCCAAGCTCCTCCTTCCACCACTTTGTCCACTCTTTCGGTGGCATCCGACGAGCAGGAAGAGCAGTTCTCCGGCATAAAAGCCGTCTAGGTGGCCTGCCGAGCCCGGCAGCTTGCTTCTCCACCTACCTCGCCTAGCCTGTCGGAGGCAGTTGCTGCACTAAGCTAGCGCGTGGTTCCGTAGCTGGCCTCTCCAATACAGCTCGAGGAAGAGTGCCGACTTGCTCCACGCTGGCTTGTCGGGGAGCACAGCGACACAGGCATCGTCGGTGCCCTCGACGCCACCGCGTCGTACATCGCCTCCAGTGTCTACCACAGCGCCATCCGCCGTCGACGCGCATGTAACCGCGACATGCAGGCAGAGAAAGAAGCCTCCGCGGATGTCGACGAGGTGATGCTGCTACGCGGATGTGGACGAGGTGACGGGCAGCATGTCCCCGCCCGCCGCCATCATAGAGGAAAAGTAGAACACGGGAGGCCGCCGCCGATTGTATCCCATGAAGGCCACCGCCGAGGCGACACCGGCGAATATAGCCGGTGTCTTGCTCGATTCTTCTTCTGCCGGATGCTGGAGGAGGACAAAGAGATCGGGCGGCGACCATTTAGATTAGGTATTTTAATTCTACCAGGCTGGTTGTAATGGGAGTATTATAGGTAGTATCATGCATGCCAACTACTCCCTCCGTTCCTAAATATAGGAGTATTATAAGAGCATGGTTAATAGTATAACCAGCTGATGGCTACATGACACTGCCACGTCATCTAGCCTTCAAGTATAATACTCCCTCCGTCTAGGTGTCATCTTACGAAAACAAAATAATCCCAAAATACTTAGGTGTGATGCATTAACTTTTACCTCGTTTCTTGTTTCTTGACATATCAACTAATAAGAGATGTGGGTGTGCATGCTTTTAATGACTTGAGACTAGCAAACACGACATGCAGTGGTTAGTTCATTGCATGAAATGCTATTAATTAGCAAATAAACATTAATTGCGAGGCGGTTCTATAGGTGGGCAGGCAGCATAGGCCAATTCCTCTCGAAACACCTAGGGAGGTGGTTGAACCGAACAAGCATAACTTGTTTCTAGTGGGTACATTGACGTGGCATCGAAAGGGTGTGATAGCTGACTCTTGCAAAATAATTAACTACCATGTTGGCATACATGAGCATTGGGACCACTTGTCAGCATGCTGGACGGAGGAAGGAACGCAAGACAAAATGGAGCGTGGAAGGGTGCGAATCGATTGGCTCACATGTGATGACCACTGGAGCAATACACTCAGGTACTACGTTAAAAAATTAGTGCAAACATGGCCGGTTATACTGTGAGTAGGTGACCGTGCGCTTGGCTCTTCGCCTCTTCCAAAAGTCGAACAACAATGGTGGTACTACAGTCGATAGTGTACTACTAGTAAGCAAAGCTTCTCCTCGTTTGCGAGTAGATAGGACACATCAAAAGTAGTGCATTAGTCTTCAAAAAGGGTTGACCATGTCCATGGCTAACATCCCGTTCTCCATCATTCAGTGTGTGCTTCTCGTCGTTCTGTGAGTTGACGGGACACATCAAATTTAATACATATTTAGTACTCTCTCCAAAAAGGGCCGACCATGTCCATGGCTACCATCCCGTGCTCCGTCATTGAGTACGTGTACTATTCACGTGCCATCGAGGAGGAAAATATTACATAGTACTAGGTGCCATCGTAGTCCATGACTCACTTACACACTGCTTATCTCCATTTTCTGGCATGACACGTGCACCTTAATGCTAGATGTCCCGCGTGTTGGCAAAAGGATGAACAAAGCTCATGTCAAAAAAAGAGTGGAAGAACATAGATTCCCGACGATCGAGAAGGAACAAGGAACCTCGTGGTGGAGCGTCTGCACTCATAATATTTTATATTATTTAGCGATATAAAATCAACCAATCATCTCCACAGTAGACCGGAAGAGTACGAAACACGGCAGCCCAGTGTAGTTACATCATACTGTACGTGGCCAACCCACGCTATCACCATATTTCTTGGCCTCCGTGCGACACCTAGCTCTAGTAATCCACCAGCCCGTATCGTTTCTCACTCCTCGTCTCTCTCAAAGTGTGGCGGGCTGGCGTTTTTTCCGTCTATTAAGGTCGGTTAACTCATCACATGTTAGCGACATGCCAAGAGCATTCTAAAAAAATTACTGTACTCTATTGTTATACCAAGAAGAGGAAGCGCTTTCACCGACGGACCAAACGAGACAGGCGTGTCATGTCGTGAGTGGGTCCAGTTTCTCGTTTTGAACTTGTTTGGTGTAGTAGTATGATGAGTACATGACTACCTTGGATACGACAAAAATATTGCGTACATGCATATTTGTCAGGTGATTTCTAGTGCAAACTATTCAATAATCTATTTATGTTATCCAGAACAAAAATACTTCACACACTTTTGTGTTTTTTCTAATTGCAGGTGTATGGGACATTTGTACAATCCACATATGAAGATAAGGGAAAAAGGAGAAGTTTAGGTTCTGTTCAAAAAGTCCTCTCACGTCACTTTTGGGCCAAGAGAAGATAGAGTCCAAGTCTCTCTCGTTCTGGATTCAGATTCGGACTTCACAGATATGCCTGATTCAAAACGGCAACAACTTTTTCATACGGACTCCGAATTGGGTGATTCTTTTTTTGTTGGAAATTAGATTTCGTGCTCTTTCCAACCCAGTTGGATTCACCTTCAAATTCGTCCGGAGCATCGAGATACCGACAAAACAATCTAACGCTGCAGCAGAATCTGAGTCAAACTACAAGTCCAAAGGTGTTGCATCACCTCCACTTAGGCCCATGAGCCTTGTACGACCTAGGGTTAGTTTTAGGCTGTCTTGGGACGTCCTTCCACCTCCTTGGCCGCCACCCCTTGCTCCTATATAAGTAGATCCATCTAGTAGCTTTTTCCTTGGGTTTTGTTTAGATTAAATTTCGCCATAGCTGCAATTTCGCGTACTTCGTTTGTGTTCAACAACCAGACAAAGGCGTCACAGAACCCCACCTTGATCAATAAAGATTTCCTCTTATATTCGCCATATCCAGATTGCAATCTTAGTTTCTTGCTTGTTCTTCATTTGCCTGCAGGAAATAGACCTTCGTGGTCAGGTTGATCATGCTCCGGCGTGGTCAATAACCTCTCGGAGTTGGTTTAGCGATTGCAAAGGCGCGACGTCCTCGCACGTTCGTAGTCGGATCGTCAAAGTCGACTTCCTCCAAAACGATAGCCACCATCTCATCGAAAGACGGGACACCTTTTGCCTCTATCAAGTGGTATCATATTTCCAGGTTGCTCGGTGAGATTTTACGGTTTTTCATAGTTTCGATCGAGTCTGTTCTTCATATCTACAGTCCACGAAAAAGCCAAAAAAATTAGGGTTAGTTCATCATATCCGAACGAGTCCGAGCCTTTGCATAGACTTTTCAGTATTTTGCTTTGTTGAATTTGTGGTTGCATCGTCGTGTCAATTTGCTGGTCTTAGCGTCTAGTTTCCCTTAGAGTTTCGAGTTCTGTTCACAAGTTGTCACGCCGCCGCCGCACCATCGTCATCGCTCCTGCCATCTACCACCACCGCTTATCCGCCACCAATCTGTATCCATATACCATCACCAATCCGTATCCATACACCACCACCAATCCGTATCCATATACCACCACCACTACAATATATACCACCACCGCTGCCATATACCACCACCGCTGCCATATACCACCACCGCTGCCCTATACCACCACCGTTGCCATATCTTACCATCATATATCCACCACCAATCCGAGTTCTTCTCATATTAGGTTTGTTTTCGAGATCCATCTATTTTTCGATTCGTGTTTCCTTGCCTGAGTAGGTTACGGGAAAAAAATGAGTCTGGAGACCCCCGGGCAGTTTTTAGGCCAAAATTTTGGCGACCGAAAATACTTTTTCCCTATCCTATTTTTAGGTCCCAGGGAGGTTTTGAGACACTCGCCATCATAGTGATTTTTTGTCGCACTTTTTCATCGTCGCTGCCCTGATTTCCGACAAAATTAGTCAAAAAACTTTCGTGCCCATCCTGTCAGTTTGACCTGGGAAGAGTGTTGAGACACTCGCCATTATAGTGCTTTTTCGCAAAAAAAGAGGAGCGCAAAAAAAAGAGCGCCAAAAAAACAGAGCGAAAAAAAATCCAGAGTGTGCTTTTCCCTTGTTTACGTGCAACGCCGTGATTTTGTTAGTGTTCTAGGCTCGCGTCTCTAGCACGGTCTAGCCTAGGACCAGCACAGTACCGTCGTTGAGCATTTATTCAACTTTGCATCTCTGAATTGATTATTGCTGACCCTTTTTGCTACCATATAATAAGCCTTCCCAGCTCCACATATTTCTATACCGTGTATACATACGTTCCCCTGGCAATCGCTTTACACAATCTTCGGAGTTATTTGACACCGCTGGTTGCCTGTCACCACCTGCTGCATGGTAAGAACTTGTAAGATATTGATATTTTCTTTACTGTGAGCACTTTACAACCACATCCTAGTAGTTCATAGGAACATTATTCTCGAATTTTGTTTCTTGTTTCTACTAATCATGACAGGTTCCGGAGATAGAATTTCTTGGACGACGGACACATCTTCACCATCACGAGAGTTAGGACAACACACACAAGCACATGGTCAGATTATCTCTTTACCGTCATTTGAGGGTAGATTTAATCCTGCTATTTATCTAGCTTGGGAGCTTGAAGTAGAACAAGTTTTTAGTCACAATGACTTTTCTGAACTTGAGCGAGTACGAGCTGCCACTAGAGCATTTACTGGTTTTGCTTCTGTTTGGTGGAGTGTGCATTGTAAGAAAAACATTGATAACCAACCCACAACTTGGAAAGATTTGAAAGATGTAATGAGACAACAATTTTTCCCTCCTTACCATCGTCGTGAATTGCTTCACAAATTTGAACAATTTAAACAAGGCAACAACACTATTCATGCTTACTACCAAGAGTTCAAATCTTATATGCATCACTGTGACATAGAAGAATCTGAGGATGATACAATGAATAGATTTTTGGTGGTTTGAACCATGATATTCAGGCAGAATTTCAATATATTCCTTGTTGCATTACTGGTATGTATGTTCGTGCTTGTACCTTTGAGAGACAGTTACAGGAGGATGCATTGGGTGACTACAACAACTACTTTTCCAATTCATGCTCACTACCATCGGTTGATTCCTCCACCATTGCACCTACTAGAGCAGCCACACCTCAGATTGTGAGTGCGACATCATCTCAAGTGTATGGTACATTCTCATTGTCCATACCTACATCAGCTACGTCTTTGCGACAAGGTAACAATAAAGGTATTGATGATATAACTTCACATGAGAATGATGCATGCCTAATTAACTTAAATACATCATGTGTTGAGTTACCTGTTGATTTGAGCACACCACCTATTTTAGAGAATCATGTTACTGTCATGATTGCATCGTGTGATCAAACAACTGAAATACCAAATTTTTTGAGTGTGCCCATTGAATTAATTGTAGATGTCCAAGAACCATGTGAATCAAGAAATAAATCAGATTTGGATCAAATACATTTTAAATAATTGTCCCAATGTTTAATCATTTTGGTATGACCTCTAATCTTGGTGATCATTTTGTGTCAAATGACTTATTGCATTTTTTCTTATTTAAGCATGTTGTAGCATGTAAATTTGATGCACATAAGGTTTATTCACCAATGTTGAGATGGTTTAATGATGAATATTGTCAATCTTTTGATATGAATAAGAGCTTCACTTATATGTGCAAACTAAGTTGCAATATTTTTATGCCTTCTACTTATGATAATATTTTGGCTTTATATTTTATGATCTATGAAAGTTACTCATGTATACATGTGTCATATGTGCAAAAATCAAGGGAAGTAAAAATGGATGACATATACATATACAACATGTACATCTTGTCTCTTTTGTTAGCCACATCTCAGATTAAGCAATGCCGAGGACGGCTTTGTTTTGAAGAAGGGGAGGATGATGAGGACATGACTACCTTGGATATGGCCAAAAATATTCCATACATGCATATTTGTCAGGTGATTTCTAGTGCAAACTATTCAATAATCTATTTATGTTATCCAGAACAAAAATACTTCACACACTTTTGTGTTTTGTCTAATTGCAGGTGTATGGGACATTTGTACAATCCACATATGAAGATAAGGGAAAAGGAGAAGTTTAGGTTCTGTTCAAAAAGTCCTCTCATGTCACTTTTGGGCCAAGAGAAGATAGAGTCCAAGTCTCTCACATTCTGGATTCAGATTCGTACTGCACAGACATGCCTGACTCAAAATGGCAACAACTTTTTCATACGGACTCCGAATTGGGTGATTCTTTTTTTGTTGGAAAGTAGATTTCGTGCTATTTCAAACTCAATTGGATTCACCTTCAAATTCGTCTGGAGCATTGAGATATCGATAAAACAATCTAACACTGCAGCAGAATCCGAGTCAAACTACAAGTCCAAAGGTGTTGCATCACCTCCACTTAGGCCCATGGGCCTTGTACGACCTAGAGTTAGTTTTAGGATGCCTTGGGACGTTCTTCCACCTTCTTGGCCGCCACCCCTTGCTCCTATATAAGTAGATCCATCTAGTAGCATTTTCCTTGGGTTTTGTTTAGATTATAGTTCGCCATAGCTGCAACTTCGCGTACTTCGTTTGTGTTCAACGACTAGATAAAGGCATCACAGAACTCCACCTTGATCTATAAAGCTTTCCTCTTATATTCGCCATATCCAAATTGCAATATTAGTTTCTTGCTTATTCTTTGTTTGCCTGCAGGAAACAAACCTTCGTGGCCAGGTTGATCGTGCTCCGGCGTGGTCAATAACCTCTCGGAGTTGGTTTTGCGATTGCTAAGGCGTGACGTCCTCGCACGTTCATAGTAGGATCGTCAAAGTCGACTTCCTCCAAAACGATAGCCACCATCTCATCGAAAGATGGGGCACCTTTTGGCTCTATCATAGTAACACTTGGTTTTGAGTATTGGTAAGATTTTATATACTCCCTCCGTCTAGTGAATAAGTCATATTAGATTGTGCACCGTGACCAAGGAATAGGGGAAAATGAGAGAAATTATTATTTATTTGCTAATTAATAGCATTGCATGCAATGAACTAACCATTGCATGTCGTGTTTGGTAGTCTAAGTCATTGAAAACATGCACACCCCACATCTCTTATTGGTGGATATGTCAAGAAACAAGAAACGAGGTGGGAGTTAATGCACCGCGCCTAAGTATTTTGGGATTATTTGGCTTTTGTAAGGTGACTGATACACCTAGACGGAGGGAGTAGGGCCTAATGTATTCTTCGAGAATGCCTTTGACTATTGATAAGATTTTATATAATTTGAAAATATATCATTCGAAGATCCTTTCACGTTCCGTTTTCAAAAAGAAAAAAGATCCTTTCACATACGAATTTGACAGTATGCTTTGAGCAACTTGCATGTCTTTGGATACTCTAACTTAGCTAGAGGTTAGACTAACTCATGACTAACCCTGAACTAACTATAGCCAAAGAGGTGTTCCGGTGACAGGGTTAGATTGACAATAAATGCACTTGATGGAGAGAGAAAAGTAATTTTTCAGTGGGCCCAAGGAGGTACTTACTGTGGGAAAGGTGAAGTGATGGTTGCTTCACCCGAGCAACTTATTACTCTGGGAATATGGGAGTGCCAGCGGATTCTAGGAACAGAGAAATGATGGTTGCTTCGTCCGAGCAACTTACTGTGGCGAGGGTGGGGCTCTGTGATTTGACTTCTCACTAGCCATTACTAATGCGGCGCAACGACCAGGGTGAATCTTTCCCTACAGTTGTGCACTCAATGTTGCTGCATGGCAGGTGGAGCCGAATGAAGGATGTCCCACATGTCGGCGAAACAAAGTTGAATTGTTTCTGGTGTTGCTATCAATCCTTCAGGATTTGTTTATGTGTACGCCTAATTTTAATGAAATTGTACTGTGATGATATGAAGGTTTCAACTTTGGTTCCCGCGGGAAAAAAGGTTTCGACGTAGGATTCATGTGTCTTCTTGCCTCAAGATTATCTCGTTACAACATTCCATCAAATACAATTGAAACTACCATGGCTGCTAATGCATCTCAATGGTTTGCAGATCAACGCTAATATTCACATCACAACTGAAGACAAAGTTGTGAGAAGGTGTACAAATAAAGAAAAATATATAATTGGTCGATGTTGTTCGTAGGCATGGGTCCAATTCCTGGGCACAGTGTTCATTGCTTGGCAGCTAGTTTCACACAGCGCTATAGCCAAAAAGTGGGTGTACGGAGGACACCACAATCCGATCATTTTGTGCAGCTCCACTAAAATCGAGCTGACCATCCCTGTTTGCAAAGGTATCCAGTCGGTGTGATTACAATAATAGTGGAACTAGATGATGAAACATAACACACACAAATAGAAGCCGATCACCTCAGCGATCTCTCTTTAGGACTAACTACTTGTTGGAGAAGATTAGGCATAGAGTTGGATGAGGAGGATAGCAAAACCAATCTCCCTTTCTGCAGTCCCATAGAAATGTAAAAACGTTGCCCGTGTGACATTTTGGCGGAACTGCACAAAACACTCTTAAGAAAAAAAGTGATTCGTGCAGTTCTCCAAAAGGTCGCAACATCAATGAGGTGAAATGGATAGCCCTGTTTGCAAAAAAGAGGTAGAAAGGAAACAATTACTGGCGAATAACATGAGTTGAAGACACATACGCCGACAAAAAAGAAGCATATTCCATGTAATAAGGGAAATATAGCAGCATGGTGGTTTATAAAAAATGGTTTGAGGACGAGATTGCAAGATGGAAAGTACGTCGGCCGAGATACGTTTTAAGCAAAAACTAAAGAAGATCCACATGCAGCAACGTGGGAAGATGGGCAGTGGAGCAAGGCCGGAGGAAGCTGTACCTAAGGGTCGTCGGGATGTTACTAGGAGGGCGCCGGCGGCCGGGATCTGCCCATACTGCGGCAGTGAGCAAGTGGCGAAGGCCCTACCGCGCCGGAGCTTGGTCAGAGAGAATGGCGGGTACCTGAGGGTCGTCGGGATGTTACTAGGAGGGCGCCGGCGGCCGGGATCTGCCCATACTGCGGCAGTGAGCAAGTGGCGAAGGCCCTACCGCGACAGAGCTTGGTCAGAGAGAATGGCGGGTACCGCAGATCGGGACGTGTTGCCTCAACGCCGTAGAACGGAGAAACGATGCACATCCTCCCTTTCCGCCGGCGGAAGGGATGCGGCTGGATCACTGACCAACAGTGAGAGAGAGAGGCCACCGCCGCCTTGTATGAGATGGTGTGACGAGAGACAAACCCCAGCAGGCAGGCTCCATTGTATATAGTGCAGCGGATTTTTCCATTTTCCCCACGGCAATCGTTTTATATTCTGTACTACGCGCCATTGAGGAGGAATATATAATTTTATTTAATACTAACACGTCAAGTCAAACTTTGTTCCGTCTAGGCATGGTACCCAACCCTCCTTCGAGTAAACAACCGCTACACGCGTCAAATTATCACATGGGCTGCCTTTTCGTACAGAAACGAACTCCACCGTGTACCCGCGCAGGTGTGGCCGGGAACGAGACGTGAGTATGTGCGTCCTGCGTGCACCTCTTCTTTAGGTGCAAGTGCGTACGTGGGTGGGTGTGAGAGAGATGGTTTGTGCGAAACCGAGGCAATGTGTCGATGATATCTCAAACAAAAAAATGTAGCATATGCAATGGTGTGAAACAGAGTCATGGATATATCATATATAGAGGGAGCGATCCACGAGAAGAGAGTGGAGGGATCATCGGCATGAGATATCGATAGAATCGAAAACAGGGATGAAGTGTGTGGCTGAGCGATCGATAAAGAGTGCATCGAATTTGTGTTTGCCCGCGTCAAAGATACAGGGGGGCTGGCCTACTGGAATTTGAGAGGGCAGAGGTGCAGTTTTTCTCTGTGGCATGGATACCTACCTACAATGTTCGACTATCGATGGGGGGGGAGGGGGCAGAGACCTAACTATAGAGAGGGTATATCGACTAGTATATGTGTGGAGAAGGAGAGAGACTGTAAGACCCCGGATGTAACTTTCCATATTTGTAACTCCAAATCTTGCCATTTTCGGCTATGTGTTATGATATTCCCTTCGTGGTCGGGTTTTGTTTTTCGTTTTTCATTTTGTTCATGTCATGCATCTCATATCATGTCATCATGTGCATCTCATTTGCATACGTGTCCGTCTCATGCATCCGAGCATTTTCCCCGTTGTCCGTTTTGCAATCCGACACTCCCACGTGCACCGGCGCACCCCTCTTGTCTCTTTTCGTGAGCGGGTGTTAAACATTCTCGGAATGGACCGAGGTTTGTCAAGTGGCCTTGGTATACCACCGGTAGACCACCTGTCAAGTTTCGTTCCATTTGGAGGTCGTTTGATGCTCCAACGGTTAACCGGGTAACCGCAAAGTCCTTTTGTGTGTTGCAGCAAAAAAAACCTCCAAACAGTCCAATAACCCCTCTAAGTCCCCTCCATGCTCTCGGTCGTTCGATCACGATTGTGTGGGCGAAAACCGCACTCCATTTGGAGTCTCCTAGCTCCCTCTACCTATAAAAACACCTCCCCCTCTGAAATTCTCGCAGATCAAACCCTAACCCTTCGCCCTCCGCCGCCACCGGAAACGTCTGCCGCCACCGGACACATCCCGCCGCCGCCCGGCCTCTCCTGCGCTGACACGTGGCAAGCCGCCGCCGTCCGCCGCCGAAGCCCGCCAGGCCCAGGGCCGGCCCCCGCGGCCCGGGATGCCACAGCCGCCGCCGCCTCGAGGGCGCCCGAGCCCCGCGCTCCGCGCCGTCTCCATCCGCCGGTGCCCCGCCGCCTCGCCGGGTCGCCGCCCTCGCCGGTCGCCGCGCCCGACGCCGGCGAGCTCCTCCCGCGCCCGTCGCCCCGACCGCCGCTGCCAGCGCCTCCGCCGCCCCGGAGAAGCCCCGAGCTCCTCCGCCTCCCTCTAGCTCCTCCGGGCGGCGCCCTCCTCTTCCCCTCCGTCTCCGGCAGCTCCGGCGACGAGCCGCCGCCCGCCTTGACGTCCGCGCCAGATCCAGATCGGGAGAGGTTGACTTTCCTCCTCCCCTGAATTTCTCTAAGTCTTGAGATTTTTACATTATATGCTCCTGTTCATCGCATCATATCTCATCGCATACTGCTCCGTTTTGCGTGCATGATATTTCGAAATGTTCGCCTTGAGATGCTCTTCATTTTATTACATTATGACATGTTCATTTGAGTTCATCTTGATTCCCAAATCTCTGGTGCAAGAGTGCTATATGATGTTGACTGCTGTCACTTATCAGAACTTGGTGTTTTGTTATTTTTGTTGCATTTGATGTGTGCATCTTATGGGCATGAGCTCTATAGGTGTTTTGATCTATGCCATGCCATCTTTACAAAGGTGTATGCCATGTATTTGTGTGATCTATGTGGTGACTAGCACAAGCATGCAAACTAGCCTTCGTGATTTTCTGTTTTCAGAGACTCTGGATTTTGCTAAGTCTGTTACTGCTGTTATTTTGTTGCTATGTATCCATGTGTCTACAGTGTGATCCATGCTTCTTTTGGGCATGCTCAGTAAGGATGTTTTGTATATATAGTTGTGCTCTATCCAGCGATGCCCCTTTTTGCAACTATGGATTGCCATAGCATGTCTTAATCATGCTCTATTTTTGCTATAAAAAGTTCCTGGCAGATTGTTTACATGATATTCAATTTTGCCAAGGTTGTTGTATTTGATCCATACATGCTATGTACTTGCTCTTGCCATGGTTAGCTTCATAAACATGCCATCTTGTTTTTAGGTATGCTTGTTTTGTCATGCATTGCTTTGTAATGAGTGAATCAAGCTCACCAAGATGCCTTCATAATTCTGTTAATGCCATGCTCTGTTTTCTGCAAGTCTGAAACCTGTTAACGAAATTTGCTATGTTTACATGGTTGCCATCATATCTTCTGATCCTTTCTGGCTCATGGTCAGTAAGGGATTTTTGGTCTATGCATTTAGTAGATTCATGCCATGCCTTGTTTCGCTATGTTAAGTTCTTGTAGCATGAGGTTTTCTTGCTCTGAACATTGCTACCTGATGCTGTTTCTGCCATGTCCAGTAATTTCACCAAGTCTGTGAACCTGTTATCTTTTGCACTTTTGCCATGCTTGTTTGAACCTGTTATGTTGTGATCTAGCCATAGCTAAGTGTTCATCTTTTGTCAAGCATCTCCTTTAGTTTACTGCCATATGCTTTGTTGCTATGTTGTGGTGCTGTAGCATAGTTACTTGATGTATTCTAAGTGCTATCATGCTGTTAATCGCAGAATCGTGTCATTCTTGTTTTGCTTGCCATTTGCAAACCGTGCATCCGTTTCCGGTGATCTTTATATCGATTTCGACCGAAATCATCTCATCTTTCCGGTGGCATACTTGGTTTGCCAAGTTACTGCCTTGTTAATTCTTTTTTTTCCGGAGCTCGCATATGCATCACATATCATATCTCGCATATCATTAATGTATTGCATCATGTTGTTTGTGCATTTCCCGTGATTGATTGTGGTTCCATTGCTTGTGTTCTTGCTGTGGGTAGAGCCGGGAGACGAGTTCGTGAACGAGGAACCTGTTGAGTACGCTTACGAGGATTAAGTTTTCGACAACTCTGAGAACTTTGCAGGCATGATGACCATACCCTCGAAATCACTTCTATCTTTGCTTTGCTAGTTATTTGTTCTATTGCTATTCTGCGCTACCTACCACTTGCTATATCATGCCTCCCATATTTGCCATGTCAAGCCTCTAACCATCCTTTCCTAGCAAACCGTTGTTTGGCTAAGTTACCGCTTTTGCTCAGCCTTTCTTATAGCGTTGCTAGTTGCAGGTGAAGTTGAAGTTGGTTCCATGTTGGAACCTGGATATTTTGGAATATCACAATATCTCTTATTTAAATTAATGCATATATATTTGGTAAAGGGTGGAAGGCTCGGCCTTATGCCTGGTGTTTTGTTCCACTCTTGCCGCCCTAGTTTCCGTCATACCGGTATTATGTTCCTTGAGTTTGCGTTCGTTACGCGGTTGGGTGATTTATGGGACCCCTTGACAGTTCGCCTTGAATAAAACTCCTCCAGCAAGGCCCAACCTTGGTTTTACCATTTGCCACCTAAGCCTTTTTCCCTTGGGTTTTCGCGAGCCCGGGGGTCATCTTTTAAACCCCCGGGCCAGTGTTCCTCTGAGTGCTGTTCCAAACTAGAGCACCGTGCGGGACTGTCCCTTGGCAACTTGGGTTACGTTGGTACCTGTACGCTTCGCTTATCTGGTGTGCCCTGAGAACGAGATATGTGCAGCTCCTATCGGGATTTGTCGGCACAACGGGTGGCTTTGCTGGTCTTGTTTTACCATTGTCGAAATGTCTTGTAAACCGGGATTCCGAGACTGATCGGGTCTTCCCGGGAGAAGGTTTATCCTTCGTTGACCGTGAGAGCTTATGATGGGCTAAGTTGGGACACCCCTGCAGGGTATTATCTTTCGAAAGCCGTGACCGCGGTTATGAGGAAGATGGGAATTTGTTAATGTCCGGTTGTAGAGAATTTGACACTTGACTTAATTAAAATACATCAACCGTGTGTGTAGCCATGATGGTTTCTTCTCGGCGGAGTCCGGGAAGTGAACACGGTTTGAGTTATGCATGAACGTAAGTAGTTTCAGGATCACTTCTTGATCATTTCTAGCTTCGCGACCGTTGCGTTGCTTCTCTTCTCACTCTCATTTGCGTATGTTAGCCACCATATATGCTTAGTCCTTGCTGCAGCTCCACCTCATTACACCATCCTTTCCTATAAGCTTAAATAGTCTTGATCTCGCGGGTGTGAGATTGCTGAGTCCTCGTGACTCACAGATTCTACCAAAACAGTTGCAGGTGCCGACGATACCAGTGCAGGTGACGCAACCGAGCTCAAGTGGGAGTTCGACGAGGAACGTGGTCGTTACTATGTTTCTTTTCCTGATGATCAGTAGTGGAGCCCAGTTGGGACGATCGGGGATCTAGCATTTGGGGTTATCTTATTTTCATTTGTATTTGACCATAGTCGGTCTATGTGTGGATTTTGGATGATGTATGAATTAATTTATGTATTGTGTGAAGTGGCGATTGTAAGCCAGCTCTCGTTATCCATTCTTGTTCATTACATGGGATTGTGTGAAGATGACCCTTCTTGCGACAAAACCACAATGCGGTTATGCCTGTAAGTCGTGCCTCGACACGTGGGAGATATAGCCGCATCGTGGGCGTTACAAGTTCGTAATCAGAGCCATCCCTGACTTACGAGCCCCCTGCTTGATTGCATCGCTGGCGTTGTTGAGTCTAGAACAAAAATGTTTTGAGTCTTAGGATTATATATATCGGAGAGTAGGATTCTTTTTACTCCTCAGTCCCTTCATCGCTTTGGTGAGGCCTCCTGACGTAGAAGTTTTGACTCTTCTCTCCTCAAATTTCACTAAAATTTTTTTAGGATCACGCGGGTATCTTGGAATCGTTCCGATGGTTTTGTGACGAGAACATTGTTCTTGGTGCCTCCTGACATTTAGGGGTTGTGGCAGTGTCCCGGGGAGTTGAGCTCCGAGGTGTTGTCGTCACAATTTTATCGTTGCAGTTCTGGAATACCCGAGTTTCGCCGACATCGAAAATCTCTTTTATGCAGTTGTTGGTGAGATCACCTCGACGCCACCCAGTACTGGGGCGGGAGTTCGGGAGTATTGCCATAACTCGTATAACGGATGCTTTTCGAAGGTTGAGGTACACGATTTCCGAAGGTTTCTTGGTTATGTGTTGACGGATGGATACAGCTGGATCTAGGGATTGCTGGTTTGGGTGATATATTTTGTGTCCCCTATATCCCCAACACCAGATTGCATAACCAGAAAGTTTCAGGAGTTTATAAGTGGGAATTCAAGTAGCTGTTAGGATATCTTCTCGACAGATGCATGATATGAGATTGGGGTTCGACGTCTAGTGGTCCACCTTTCCACGGTTGGTTTTACAGTGGTCTCGTAGTGTCTTATAGAGTCCTTGGCTATGCCGACTCGGGGACGCTTCGTATGTCATGTGCACTGCCTTGTACATGATGGTGCTGTACGACCGAGCCCGTGTGGGCCCCACCACGAAAACTTCGGACGAAATCTCTATCATATGTTTGTTCCGGCTTATTCTGCGAGCCAATCCTTTGTTTTGTTTTAAGTTGTGGTATTCGAGTTGCTTCATTGTCAGGTGTTGATTCCCTACCTTTCCTAAGCAGTGTTCTCATACTTCTATGTGAATACCAATCCTTCTTGATCATCGAGATTGTCATCCCAATTCTTTCCAGCCGGCGTGCTTCTCTTCAAGTGCATCCAGTCATCCCAACATTCGCAAGATCAATTCAAAGTTTTCTCAACGGTATCCATTCCATCTGCCCAAGTTGCCTTGGTTTTCCCGCCCTCCCACCCTTTTTCTTCAAGGACTCAGATTTCTTAATCAAGTATCCATATTATAGATGGGAAGTCTCTCCATTCTTTTCCGTCAATGTTCTTATCTGGTGATTTCCCATGAAGATACTAACAGAGCTTCAAGTTTATCATTCTTTGTTCCCTTATCTTCCTCGGTGGTTTCAATCTAATCCGTTCTCTCAAAGATGCGTGGTTCTAACTTGTTGCCATCCTCTCATAATTGTTTTGAGTGTGAGAATTCTTTTCACCCATCCGGAGAAATTCAGGAGTCTTTTCAGTTTGATTCTCTGGAACTCATCATCTCAGAATTATTCATTCTCAGCTTTCAGCTCTCGTTCTCGAATTCTTCCAGTGCATCATTCAAGTATTATCTAGTCAGCTCGGGATCTCTGTGTTCACTTGTATCTAAATTCTCTCAAGTATCTTCATTCATTTTCTAATTCTTCCCTATGTTTCTTTATCTTTTCTTCGTTCATTTTCAATTCTTACGGTGGTTCGTTCAAGATTTCTATTCCTTCGTTATCATATCAATTCATTCGTTGTTTCCAAATCCTACCGGTGGTTCCATCAAGACCTTCCCAAGTTTGCGCCATATCTATCTTAATCCTTTCTATGAGAATAAGTAGTATGACAAATCCATTGCTTGTCATCAATTAATTGCTGAAGGATGAGCATAATATAATTCTTATTCTTGCTTCATCGAGTAAATTCAATTCCTTATTCCGGGGGTTCATCAAAATTCTTGTTTTCATTCGTTCATCTTTCTTTCCGGAGTTCCTAGTTTTCTCGGTTATATCATTTCAAAGCTTCATCTTATCACTGCAAGGCTTCACCTGGTGTTTTCAAATTCTGTTTCTTTCTATCATCCTTTTATTACCGGAGTTCTTCATGGAGTTTTTTTTCATGGTGGTTCATCAAGGATTTAATGCATTCTCGAAGTGTTCTCAAGATTCTTGTTGGAAGAGCTCAAATATTTTTCTTCCTGCATTCCAAAGTGCAATTCTTTCTCTCTTATCTTTTGAGGTGGTGTTATGTCATTCTTGATAATTTTCTTCATGTTTCATGATTCATAAGTTATGAAGAATGAGATATTTAAACCCATCATTTCTTCATTGGAGTTATCTTGGGTTATATTTCACCTAAAGCCTTCCCTAAGGAATGTTGCTATTGTGGTGCTCATCAATGTTCCAAGTTTTCTCCTATCCTCTTGGTGAAAGAAGTTTTTCATCGCCTTGGTGCTCTCACTCAAATTAATGGCTTCCTTTAGTGGCCGTTTGTCACCTCATAATGTTGAGATGTTTCCATAAGTCCACTCCAAGCTTATTCTTTTCGTTGTTGGTTTTCCAACAACTCCGTTCTTCTCCGTTCTTTTCATTGCATTCTTTCATTTCTACCGGAGGCATTGTGATATCGCTCTCTTCGACCCATCTTCTTGTTTTGTCAAGATCATCTTCTTTCCTTGCTTATCCATTTAACCGAAGTGTGGTGTCATCTCTTCAATTTCTTTTCATCTTATCAAGTTTCCTTCTCTTTTTCAACCGGAGTGCTGTCAAAATTATGTCATTCTTGTTCCTTGGCTATCTCATTATATCGGTGTGGTTTCATATTCTTTTGGTTCGTTAAGCCCTTGTTTCATGTCTTTCAACCCACAAGGTTCTCATAATGTTCCTTGTTCTCCTTTTCTAACGGAGTGTTTGTAATCTCGTTCATCTCCGTTGTATTCTTTTCTAAAAATTGTTTAACCTCTCAAGGTTCTTTGGTTTCACTCGTTTGTCAAAGAAGCAACTTTGTTTTACCTCTTGCTCTTCCGTTTTCCCTCCGGTGCCATCCTAGATCTCGGGGCGAGATCCTCTCGTAGTGGTGGAGTGTTGTAACACCCCGGATGTAACTTTCCATATTTGTAACTCCAACTCTTGCCATTTTCGGCTATGTGTTATGATATTCCCTTCGTGGTCGGGTTTTGTTTTTCGTTTGCATTTTGTTCATGTCATGCATCTCATATCATGTCATCATGTGCATCTCATTTGCATACGTGTCCGTCTCATGCATCCGAGCATTTTCCCCGTTGTCCGTTTTGCAATCCGACACTCCCACGTGCACCGGCGCACCCCTCTTGTCTCTTTTCGTGAGCGGGTGTTAAACGTTCTCGGAATGGACCGAGGTTTGTCAAGTGGCCTTGGTATACCACCGGTAGACCACCTGTCAAGTTTCGTTCCATTTGGAGGTCGTTTGATACTCCAACGGTTAACCGGGTAACCGCAAAGTCCTTTTGTGTGTTGCAGCAAAACACCCCTCCAAACAGTCCAATAACCCCTCTAAGTCCCCTCCATGCTCTCGGTCGTTCGATCACGATCATGTGGGCGAAAACCGCACTCCATTTGGAGTCTTCTAGCTCCCTCTACCTATAAAAACACCTCCCCCTCCGAAATTCTCGCAGATCAAACCCTAACCCTTCGCCCTCCGCCGCCACCGGACACGTCTGCCGCCACCGGACACATCCCGCCGCCGCCCAGCCTCTCCCGCGCTGACACATGGCAAGCCGCCGCCGTCCGCCGCCGAAGCCCGCCAGGCCCGAGGCCGGCCCCCGCGGCCCGGGACGCCGCAGCCGCCGCCGCCTCGCGGGCGCCAAAGCCCCACGCTCCGCGCCGTCTCCATCCACCGGTGCCCCGCCACCTCGCCGGGTCGCCGCCCTCGCCGGTCGCCGCGCCCGACGCCGGCGAGCTCCTCCCGTGCCCGTCGCCCCGACCGCCGCCGCCAGCGCCTCCGCCGCCCCGGAGAAGCCCCGAGCTCCTCCGCCTCCCTCTAGCTCCTTCGGCCGGCGCCCTCCTCTTCCCCTCCGTCTCCGGCAGCTCCGGCGACGAGCCGCCGCCCGCCTCGACGTCCGCGCCAGATCCAGATCGGGAGAGGTTGACTTTCCTCCTCCCCCGAATTTCTCCAAGTCCTGAGATTTTTACATTATATGCTCCTGTTCATCGCATCATATCTCATCGCATACTTCTCCGTTTTGCGTGCATGATATATCGAAATGTTCGACTCAAGATGCTCTTCATTTTGTTCTATTATGCGATGTTCATTTGAGTCCATCTTGATGCCCAAATCTCTGGTGCAAGAGTGCTATACGATGTTCACTGCTGTCACTTATCAGAACTTGGTGTTTTGTTATTTTTGTTGCATTTGATGTGTGCATCTTATGGGCATGAGCTCTACAGGTGTTTTGATCTATGCCATGCCATATTTACAGAGGTGTATGCCATGTAGTTTTTTGATCTATGTGGTGACTAGCACAAGCATGCAAACTAGGCTTCGTGATGTTTCTGTTTTCAGAGACTTTGGATTTTGCTGTCTGTTACTGCTGTTATTTTGTTGATATGTATCCATGTGTCTACAGTGAGATCCATGCTTCTTTTGGGCATGTTCAGTATGGATGTTTTGTAGATATTGTTGTTCTCTATCCATCCATGCCACTGTTTGTAATTATGGAGTGCCATAGCATGTCTTAATTTTGCTCTATTTTTGCTGTAAAATGTTCCTGGCAGATTGTTTGCATGATATTCAATTTTGCCAAGGTTGTTCTATTTGATACATCCATGCTATGTACTTGCTCTTGCCATGGTTAGCTTCATAAATATGCCATCTTGTTGTAGGTATGCTTGTTTTTTCAGGCATTGCTTTGTAATGAGTGAATCAAGCTCACCAAGATGCCTTCATAATTCTGTTAATGCCATGCTCTGTTTTCTGCCAAGTCTGGAACCTGTTAACGAAACTTGCTATGTTTACATGGTTGCCATCATATCTTCTGATCCTTTCTGGCTCATGGTGAGTAAGGGAATTTTGTTTTATGCATTTAGTAGATTCATTCCATACCTTGTTTTGCTATGTTAAGTTCCTGTAGCATGAGTTTTTCTTGCTCTGAACATTGCTACCTGATGCTGTTTCTGCCATGTCCAGTAATTTCACCGTCTGTGAACCTGTTATTTTTTGCACTTTTGCAATGCTTGTTTGAACCTGTTATGTTGTGATCTAGCCGTAGCTCAGTGTTCATCTTTTGTCAAGCATCTCCTGTAGTTTACTGCCATATGCTTTTTTGCTATGTTGTGCTTCTGTAGCATAGTTATTTGATGTATTCTAAGTGCTACCATGCTGTTAATCGCAGAATCGTGTCATTCTTGTTTTACTTGCCATTTGCAAACCGTGCATCCGTTTCTGGTTTTCTTTATATCGATTTCGACCGAAATCATCTCATCTTCCAGTGGCATACTTGGTTTGCCAAGTTACTGCCTTGTTAATTCTTTTTCTTCCGGAGCTCGCATATGCATCGCATATCATATCTCGCATATCATATCTCGCATATCATTCATGTATTGCATCATGTTGTTTGTGCATTTCCCGTGATTGATTGTGGTTCCATTGCTTGTGTTCTTGCTGTGGGTAGATCCAGGAGACGAGTTCGTGAATGAGGAACCTGTTAAGTACGCTTACGAGGATCAAGCTTTCGACAACTCTGAGAACCTTGCAGGCAAGATGACCATACCCTCGAAATCACTTGTATCTTTGCTTTGCTAGTTATTCGTTCTATTGCTATGCTGCGCTACCTACCACTTGCTATATCATGCCTCCCATATTTGCCATGTCAAGCCTCTAACCATCCTTTCCTAGCAAACCGTTGTTTGGCTAAGTTACCGCTTTTGCTCAGCCCTTCTTATAGCGTTGCTAGTTGCAGGTGAAGTTGAAGTTGGTTCCATGTTGGAACATGGATATTTTGGAATATCACAATATCTCTTATTTAAATTATTGCATCTATATATTTGGTAAAGGGTGGAAGGCTCGGCCTTATGCCTGGTGTTTCGTTCCACTCTTGCCGCCCTAGTTTCCGTCATACCGGTATTATGTTCCTTGAGTTTGCGTTCGTTACGCGGTTGGGTGATTTATGGGACCCCCTTTGACAGTTCGCCTTGAATAAAACTCCTCCAGCAAGGCCCAACCTTCGTTTTACCATTTGCCACCTAAGCCTTTTTCCCTTGGGTTTTCGCGAGCCCGAGGGTCATCTTTATTTAAACCCCCGGGCTAGTGTTCGTCTGAGCGCTGGTCCAAACTAGAGCACCGTGCGGGACCGTCCCTTGGCAACTTGGGTTACGTTGGTACCTGTACGCTTCGCTTATCCGGTGTGCCCAGAGAACGAGATATGTGCAGCTCCTATCGGGATTTGTCGGCACAGCGGGTAGCTTTGCTGGTCTTGTTTTACCATTGTCGAAATGTCTTGTAAACCGGGATTCCGAGACTGATCGGGTCTTCCCGGGAGAAGGTTTATCCTTCGTTGATCGTGAGAGCTTATGATGGGCTAAGTTGGGACATCCCTGCAGGGTATTATCTTTCGAAAGCCGTGCCCACAGTTATGAGGCAGATGGGAATTTGTTAATGTCCGGTTGTAGAGAATTTGACACTTGACTTAATTAAAATACATCAACCGTGTGTGTAGCCGTGATGGTCTCTTCTCGGCGGAGTCCGGGAAGTGAACTCGGTTTGAGTTATGCATGAACGTAAGTAGTTTCAAGATCACTTCTTGATCATTTCTAGCTTCGCGACCGTTGCGTTGCTTCTCTTCTCGCTCTCATTTGCGTATGTTAGCCACCATATATGCTTAGTCCTTGCTGCAGCTCCACCTCATTACACCATCCTTTCCTATAAGCTTAAATAGTCTTGATCTCGCGGGTGTGAGATTGCTGAGTCCTCGTGACTCACAGATTCTACCAAAACAGTTGCAGGTGCCGACGATACCAGTGCAGGTGACGCAACCGAGCTCAAGTGGGAGTTCGACGAGGAACGTGGTCGTTACTATGTTTTTTTCCTAATGATCAGTAGTGGAGCCCAGTTGGGACGATCGGGGATCTAGCATTTGGGGTTATCTTATTTTCATTTGGATTTGACCATAGTCGGTCTATGTGTGGATTTTGGATGATGTATGAATTGATTTATATATTGTGTGAAGTGGCGATTGTAAGCCAGCTCTCGTTATCCCATTCTTGTTCATTACATGGGATTGTGTGAAGATGATCCTTCTTGCGACAAAACCACAATGCGGTTATACCTGCAAGTCGTGCCTCGACATGTGGGAGATATAGCCTCATCGTGGGCGTTACAAGTTCGTAATCAGAGCCATCCCCGACTTACGAGCCCCCTGCTTGATCGAATCGCTGGCGTTGTTGAGTCTAGAACAAAAATGTTTTGAGTCTTAGGATTATATATATCGGAGAGTAGGATTCTTTTTACTCCTCAGTCCCTTCATCGCTCTGGTGAGGCCTCCTGACGTAGAAGTTTTGACTCTTCTCTCCTCAAATTTCACTAAAAAAAAATTAGGATCACGCGGGTATCTTGGAATCGTTCCGATGGTTTTGTGACGAGAACATTGTTCTTGGTGCCTCCTGACATTTAGGGGTTGTGGCAGTGTCCCGGGGAGTTGAGCTCCGAGGTGTGTCGTCACAATTTTATCGTTGAAGTTCTGGAATACCTGAGTTTCGCCGACATCGAAAATCTCTTTTATGCAGTTGTTGGTGAGATCACCTCGACGCCACCCAGTACTGGGGCGGGAGTTCGGGAGTATTGCCATAACTCGTATAACAGATGCTTTTCGAAGGTTGAGCTACACGATTTCCGAAGGTTTCTTGGTTATGTGTTGACGAATGGATACAACTGGATCTAGGGATTGCTGGTTTGGGTGATATATTTTGTGTCCCCTGTATCCCCAACACCAAATTGCATAACCAGAAAGTTTCGGGAGTTTATAAGTGGGAATTCAAGTAGCTGTTAGGATATCTTTCCGAGAGATGCATGATATGAGATTGGGGTTCGACGTCTAGTGGTCCACCTTTCCACGGTTGGTTTTACAGTGGTCTCGTAGTGTCTTATAGAGTCCTTGGCTATGCCGACTCGGGGACGCTTCGTATGTCATGTGCACTGCCTTGTACATGATGGTGCTATACGACCGAGCCCGAGTGGGCCCCACCACGAAAACTTCGGACGAAATCTCTATCATATGTTTGTTCCGGCTTATTCTGCGAGCCAATCCTTTGTTTTGTTTTAAGTTGTGGTATTCGAGTTGCTTCATTGTCAGGTGTTGATTCCCTACCTTTCCTAAGCGGTATTCTCATACTTCTATGTGAATACCAATCCTTCTTGATCATCGAGATTGTCATCCCAATTCTTTCCAACTGGCGTGCTTCTCTTCAAGTGCATCCAGTCATCCCAACATTCGCAAGATCAATTCAAAGTTTTCTCAATGGTATCCATTCCATCTGCCCAAGTTGCCTTTGTTTTCCCGCCCTCCCACCCTTTTTCTTCAAGGACTCAGATTTCTTAATCAAGTATCCATCTTATAGATGGGCAGTCTCTCCATTCTTTTCCGTCAATGTTCTTATCCGGTGATTTCCCATGAAGATACTAACGGAGCTTCAAGTTTATCATTCTTTGTTCCCTTATCTTCCTCGGTGGTTTCAATCTAATCCGTTCTCTCAAAGATGCATGGTTCTAACTTGTTGCCATCTTCTCATAATTGTTTTGAGTGTGAGAATTCTTTTCACCCATCCAGAGCAATTCAGGAGTCTTTTCAGTTTGATTCAATGGAACTCATCATCTCAGAATTATTCATTCTCAGCTTTCAGCTCTCGTTCTCGAATTCTTCCAGTGCATCATTTAAGTATTATCTAGTCAGCTCAGGATCTCTGCGTTCACTTGTATCTAAATTCTCTCAAGTATCTTCGTTCATTTTCTAATTCTTCCCTATGTTTCTTTATCTTTTCTTCGTTCATTTTCAATTCTTACGGTGGTTTGTTCAAGATTTCTATTCCTTCGTTATCATATCAATTCATTCGTTGTTTCCAAATCCTACCGGTGGTTCCGTCAAGACCATCCCAAGTTTGCGCCATATCTATCTTAATCCTTTCTATGAGAATAAGTAGTATGACAAATCCATTGCTTGTCATCAATTAATTGCTGAAGGATGAGCATAATGTAATTCTTATTCTTGTTTCATCGAGTAAATTCAATTCCTTATTCCGGGGGTTCATCAAAATTCTTGTTTTCATTTGTTCATCTTTCTTTCCGGAGTTCCAAGTTTTCTCGGTTATATCATTTCAAAGCTTCATCTTATCACTGCAAGGCTTCACCTGGTGTTTTCAACTTCTGTTTCTTTCTATCATCCTTTTATTACCGGAGTTCTTCATGGAGTTTTTTTCATGGTGGTTCATCAAGGATTTAATGCATTCTCGAAGTGTTCTCAAGATTCTTGTTGGAAGAGCTCAAATATTTTTCTTCCTGCATTCCAAAGTGCAATTCTTTCTCTCTTATCTTTTGAGGTGGTGTTATGTCATTCTTGATAATTTTCTTCATGTTTCATGATTCATAAGTTATCAAGAATGAGATATTTAAACCCATCATTTCTTCATTGGAGTTATCTTGGGTTATATTTCACCTAAAGCCTTCCCTAAGGAATGTTGCTATTGTGGTGCTCATAAATGATCCAAGTTTTCTCCTATCCTCTTGGTGAAAGAAGTTTTTCATCGCCTTGGTGCTCTCACTCAAATCAATGGCTTCCTTTAGTGGCCGTTTGTCACCACATAATGTTGAGATGTTTCCATAAGTCCACTCCAAGCTTATTCTTTTCGTTGTTGGTTTTCCAACAACTCCATTCTTCTCCGTTCTTTTCATTGCATTCTTTCATTTCTACCGGAGGCATTGTGATATCGCTCTCTTCGACCCATCTTCTCGTTTTGTCAAGATCATCTTCTTTCCTTGCTTATCCATTTAACCGGAGTGTGGTGTCATCTCTTCAATTTCTTTTCATCTTATCAAGTTTCCTTCTCTTTTTCAACCGGAGTGCTGTCAAAATTATGTCATTCTTGTTCCTTGGCTATCTCGTTATATCGGTGTGGTTTCATATTCTTTTGGTTCGTTAAGCCCTTGTTTCATGTCTTTCAACCCACAAGGTTCTCATAATGTTCCTTGTTCTCCTTTTCTAACGGAGTGTTTGTAATCTCGTTCATCTCCGTTGTATTCTTTTCTAAAAATTGTTTAACCTCTCAAGGTTCTTTGGTTTCACTCGTTTGTCAAAGAAGCAACTTTGTTTTACCTCTTGCTCTTCCGTTTTCCCTCCAGTGCCATCCTAGATCTCGGGGCGAGATCCTCTCGTATTGGTGGAGTGTTGTAACACCCCGGATGTAACTTTCCATATTTGTAACTCCAACTCTTGCCATTTTCGGCTATGTGTTATGATATTCCCTTCGTGGTCGGGTTTTGTTTTTCGTTTTGCATTTTGTTCATGTCATGCATCTCATATCATGTCATCATGTGCATCTTATTTGCATACGTGTCCGTATCATGCATCCGAGCATTTTCACCGTTGTCCGTTTTGCAATCCGACACTCCCACGTGCACCGGCGCACCCCTCTTGTCTCTTTTCGTGAGCGGGTGTTAAACGTTCTCGGAATGGACCGAGGTTTGTCAAGTGGCCTTGGTATACCACCGGTAGACCACCTGTCAAGTTTCGTTCCATTTGGAGGTCGTTTGATACTCCAACGGTTAACCGGGTAACCGCAAAGTCCTTTTGTGTGTTGCAGCAAAACCCCCTACAAACAGTCCAATAACCCCTCTAAGTCCCCTCCATGCCCTCGGTCATTCGATCACGATCGTGTGGGCGAAAACCGCACTCCATTTGGAGTCTTCTAGCTCCCTCTACCTATAAAAACACCTCCCCCTCCGAAATTCTCGCAGATCAAACCCTAACCCTTCGCCCTCCGCCGCCACCGGACACGTCTGCCGCCACCGGTGACACGTGGCAAGCCGCCGCCGTCCGCCGCCGAAGCCCGCCAGGCTCGGGGCCGGCCCCCGCGGCCTGGGACGCCGCCGCCGCCGCCGCCTCGCGGGCGCCCGAGCCCCACGCTCCGCGCCGTCTCCATCCGCCGGTGCCCCGCCACCTCGCCGGTCGCCGCGCCCGACGCCGGCGAGCTCCTCCCGTGCCCGCCGCCCCGATCGCCGCTGCCAGCGCCTCCGCCGCCCCGGAGAAGCCCCGAGCTCCTCCGCCTCCCTCTAGCTCCTCCGGCCGGCGCCCTCCTCTTCACCTCCGTCTCCGGCAGCTCCGGCGACGAGCCGCCGCCCACCTCGACGTCCGCGCCAGATCCAGATCGGGAGAGGCTGACTTTCCTCCTCCCCTGAATTTCTCCAAGTCCCGAGATTTTTACATTATATGCTCCTGTTCATCGCATCATATCTCATCGCATACTGCTCCGTTTTGCGTGCATGATATATCGAAATGTTTGCCTTGAGATGCTCTTCATTTTATTCCATTATGACATGCTCATTTGAGTTCATCTTGATGCCCAAATCTCTGGTGCAAGAGTGCTATATGATATTCACTGCTGTCACTTATCAGAACTTGGTGTTCTGTTATTTTTGTTGCATTTGATGTGTGCATCTTATGGGCATGAGCTCTACAGGTGTTTTGATCTATGCCATGCCATATTTACAAAGGTGTATTCCATGTATTTGTGTGATCTATGTGGTGACTAGCACAAGCATGCAAACTAGCCTTCGTGATTTTCTGTTTTCAGAGACTTTGGATTTTGCTGTCTGTTACTGTTGTTATTTTGTTGCTATGTATCCATGTGTCTATAGTGTGATCCATGCTTCTTTTGGGCATGCTCAGTAAGGATGTTTTGTATATATAGTTGTGCTCTATCCAGCGATGCCCTTTTTTGCAATTATGGATTGCCATAGCATGTCTTAATCGTGCTCTATTTTTGCTATAAAAAGTTCCTGGCAGATTGTTTACATGATATTCAATTTTGCCAAGGTTGTTGTATTTGATCCATACATGCTATGTACTTGCTCTTGCCATGGTTAGCTTCATAAACATGCCATCTTGTTTTTAGGTATGCTTGTTTTGTCATGCATTGCTTTGTAATGAGTGAATCAAGCTCACCAAGATGCCTTCATAATTCTGTTAATGCCATGCTCTGTTTTCTGCAAGTCTGAAACCTGTTAACGAAATTTGCTATGTTTACATGGTTGCCATCATATCTTCTGATCCTTTCTGGCTCATGGTCAGTAAGGGAATTTTGTTTTATGCATTTATTAGATTCATGCCATGCCTTGTTTTGCTATGTTAAGTTCTTGTAGCATGAGGTTTTCTTGCTTTGAACATTGCTACCTGATGCTGTTTCTGCCATGTCCAGTAATTTCACCAAGTCTGTGAACCTGTTATCTTTTGCACTTTTGCCATGCTTGTTTGAACCTGTTATGTTGTGATCTAGCCATAGCTAAGTGTTCATCTTTTGTCAAGAATCTCCTTTAGTTTACTGCCATATGCTTTGTTGCTATGTTGTGGTGCTGTAGCATAGTTACTTGATGTATTCTAAGTGCTATCATGCTGTTAATCGCAGAATCGTGGTATTCTTGTTTTGCTTGCCATTTGCAAACCGTGCATCCGTTTCCGGTGATCTTTATATCGATTTCGACCGAAATCATCTCATCTTTTCAGTGGCATACTTGGTTTGCCAAGTTACTGCCTTGTTCATTCTTTTTTTTCCGGAGCTCGCATATGCATCGCATATCATATCTCGCATATCATTCATGTATTGCATCATGTTGTTTGTGCATTTCCCGGAATTGATTGTGGTTCCATTGCTTGTGTTCTTGCTGTGGGTAGAGCCGGGAGACGAGTTCGTGAACGAGGAACCTGTTGAGTACGCTTACGAGGATTAAGCTTTCGACAACTCTGAGAACTTTGCAGGCATGATGACCATACCCTCGAAATCACTTCTATCTTTGCTTTGCTAGTTATTTGTTCTATTGCTATGCTGCGCTACCTACCACTTGCTATATCATGCCTCCCATATTTGCCATGTCAAGCCTCTAACCATCCTTTCCTAGCAAACCGTTGTTTGGCTAAGTTACCGCTTTTGCTCAGCCCTTCTTATAGCGTTGCTAGTTGCAGGTGAAGTTGAAGTTGGTTCCATGTTGGAACCTGGATATTTTGGAATATCACAATATATCTTATTTAAATTAATGCATATATATTTGGTAAAGGGTGGAAGGCTCAGCCTTATGCCTGGTGTTTTGTTCCACTCTTGCCGCCCTAGTTTCCGTCATACCGGTATTATGTTCCTTGAGTTTGCGTTCGTTACGCGGTTGGGTGATTTATGGGACCCCTTGACAGTTCGCCTTGAATAAAACTCCTCCAGCAAGGCCCAACCTTGGTTTTACCATTTGCCACCTAAGCCTTTTTCCCTTGGGTTTTCGCGAGCCCGAGGGTCATCTTTTAAACCCCCGGGCCAGTGTTCCTCTGAGTGTTGTTCCAAACTAGAGCACCGTGCGGGACCGTCCCTTGGCAACTTGGGTTACGTTGGTACCTGTACGCTTCGCTTATCTGGTGTGCCCTGAGAACGAGATATGTGCAGCTCCTATCGGGATTTGTCGGCACAACGGGTGGCTTTGCTGGTCTTGTTTTACCATTGTCGAAATGTCTTGTAAACCGGGATTCCGAGACTGATCGGGTCTTCCCGGGAGAAGGTTTACCCTTCGTTGACCGTGAGAGCTTATGATTGGCTAAGTTGGGACACCCCTGCAGGGTATTATCTTTCGAAAGCCGTGACCGCGGTTATGAGGAAGATGGGAATTTGTTAATGTCCGGTTGTAGAGAATTTGACACTTGACTTAATTAAAATACATCAACCGTGTGTGTAGCCATGATGGTTTCTTCTCGGCGGAGTCCGGGAAGTGAACACGGTTTGAGTTATGCATGAACGTAAGTAGTTTCAGGATCACTTCTTGATCATTTCTAGCTTCGCGACCGTTGCGTTGCTTCTCTTCTCACTCTCATTTGCGTAAGTTAGCCACCATATATGCTTAGTGCTTGCTGCAGCTCCACCTCATTACACCATCCTTTCCTATAAGCTTAAATAGTCGTGATCTCGCGGGTGTGAGATTGCTGAGTCCTCGTGACTCACAGATTCTACCAAAACAGTTGCAGGTGCCGACGATACCAGTGCAGGTGACGCAACCGAGCTCAAGTGGGAGTTCGACGAGGAACGTGGTCGTTACTATGTTTCTTTTCCTGATGATCAGTAGTGGAGCCCAGTTGGGACGATCGGGGATCTAGCATTTGGGGTTATCTTATTTTCATTTGGATTTGACCATAGTCGGTCTATGTGTGGATTTTGGATGATGTATGAATTAATTTATGTATTGTGTGAAGTGGCGATTGTAAGCCAGCTCTCGTTATCCCATTCTTGTTCATTACATGGGATTGTGTGAAGATGACCCTTCTTGCGACAAAACCACAATGTGGTTATGCCTGTAAGTCGTGCCTCGACACGTGGGAGATATAGCCGCATCGTGGGCGTTACAAGTTCGTAATCAGAGCCATCCCCGACTTACGAGCCCCCTGCTTGATCGAATCGCTGGCGTTGTTGAGTCTAGAACAAAAATGTTTTGAGTCTTAGGATTATAATATCGGAGAGTAGGATTCTTTTTACTCCTCAGTCCCTTCATCGCTCTGGTGAGGCCTCCTGACGTAGAAGTTTTGACTCTTCTCTCCTCAAATTTCACTAAAATTTTTTTAGCATCACGCAGGTATCTTGGAATCGTTCCGATGGTTTTGTGACGAGAACATTGTTCTTGGTGCCTCCTGACATTTAGGGGTTGTGGCAGTGTCCCGGGGAGTTGAGCTCCGAGGTGTTGTCGTCACTATTTTATCGTTGCAGTTCTGGAATACCTGAGTTTCGCCGACATCGAAAATCTCTTTTATGCAGTTGTTGGTGAGATCACCTCGACGCCACCCAGTACTGGGGCGGGAGTTCGGGAGTATTGCCATAACTCGTATAACGGATGCTTTTCGAAGGTTGAGGTACACGATTTCCGAAGGTTTCTTGGTTATGTGTTGACGGATGGATATAGCTGGATCTAGGGATTGCTGGTTTGGGTGATATATTTTGTGTCCCCTGTATCCCCAACACCAGATTGCATAACCAGAAAGTTTCGGGAGTTTATAAGTGGGAATTCAAGTAGCTGTTAGGATATCTTTCCGACAGATGCATGATATGAGATTGGGGTTCGACGTCTAGTGGTCCACCTTTCCACGGTTGGTTTTACAGTGGTCTCGTAGTGTCTTATAGAGTCCTTGGCTATGCCGACTCGGGGACGCTTCGTATGTCATGTGCACTGCCTTGTACATGAGGGTATTGTACGACCGAGCCCGTGTGGGCCCCACCACGAAAACTTCGGACGAAATCTCTATCATATGTTTGTTCCGGCTTATTCTGCGAGCCAATCCTTTGTTTTGTTTTAAGTTGTGGTATTCGAGTTGCTTCATTGTCAGGTGTTGATTCCCTACCTTTCCTAAGCGGTGTTCTCATACTTCTATGTGAATACCAATCCTTCTTGATCATCGAGATTGTCATCCCAATTCTTTCCAACCGGCGTGCTTCTCTTCAAATGCATCCAGTCATCCCAACATTCGCAAGATCAATTCAAAGTTTTCTCAACGGTATCCATTCCATCTGCCCAAGTTGCCTTTGTTTTCCCACCCTCCCACCCTTTTTCTTCAAGGACTCAGATTTCTTAATCAAGTATCCATCTTATAGATGGGAAGTCTCTCCATTCTTTTCCGTCAATGTTCTTATCCGGTGATTTCCCATGAAGATACTAACGGAGCTTCAAGTTTATCATTCTTTGTTCCCTTATCTTCCTCGGTGGTTTCAATCTAATCCGTTCTCTCAAAGATGTGTGGTTCTAACTTGTTGCCATCCTCTCATAATTGTTTTGAGTGTGAGAATTCTTTTCACCCATCCGGAGCAATTCAGGAGTCTTTTCAGTTTGATTCTCTGGAACTCATCATCTCAGAATTATTCATTCTCAGCTTTCAGCTCTCGTTCTCGAATTCTTCAAGTGCATCATTCAAGTATTATCTAGTCAGCTCGGGATCTCTGCGTTCACTTGTATCTAAATTCTCTCAAGTATCTTCGTTCATTTTCTAATTCTTCCCTATGTTTCTTTATCTTTTCTTCGTTCATTTTCAATTCTTACGGTGGTTCGTTCAAGATTTCTATTCCTTCGTTATCATATCAATTCATTCGTTGTTTCCAAATCCTACCGGTGGTTCCATCAAGACCTTCCCAAGTTTGCGCCATATCTATCTTAATCCTTTCTATGAGAATAAATAGTATGACAAATCCATTGCTTGTCATCAATTAATTGCTGAAGGATGAGCATAATATAATTCTTATTCTTGCTTCATCGAGTAAATTCAATTCCTTATTCCAGGGGTTCATCAAAATTCTTGTTTCATTTGTTCATCTTTCTTTCCGGAGTTCCAAGTTTTCTCGGTTATATCATTTCAAAGCTTCATCTTATCACTGCAAGGCTTCACCTGGTGTTTTCAACTTCTGTTTCTTTCTATCATCCTTTTATTACCGGAGTTCTTCATGGAGTTTTTTTTCATGGTGGTTCATCAAGGATTTAATGCATTCTCGAAGTGTTCTCAAGATTCTTGTTGGAAGAGCTCAAATATTTTTCTTCCTGCATTCCAAAGTGCAATTCTTTCTCTCTTATCTTTTGAGGTGGTGTTATGTCATTCTTGATAATTTTCTTCATGTTTCATGATTCATAAGTTATCAAGAATGAGATATTTAAACCCATCATTTCTTCATTGGAGTTATCTTGGGTTATATTTCACCTAAAGCCTTCCCTAAGGAATGTTGCTATTGTGGTGCTCATCAATGATCCAAGTTTTCTCCTATCCTCTTGGTGAAAGAAGTTTTTCATCGCCTTGGTGCTCTCACTCAAATCAATGGCTTCCTTTAGTGGCCGTTTGTCACCTCATAATGTTGAGATGTTTCCATAAGTCCACTCCAAGCTTATTCTTTTCGTTGTTGGTTTTCCAACAACTCCGTTCTTCTCCGTTCTTTTCAATGCATTCTTTCATTTCTACTGGAGGCATTGTGATATCGCTCTCTTCGACCCATCTTCTCGTTTTGTCAAGATCATATTCTTTCCTTGCTTATCCATTTAACCGGAGTGTGGTGTCATCTCTTCAATTTCTTTTCATCTTATCAAGTTTCCTTCTCTTTTTCAACCGGAGTGCTGTCAAAATTATGTCATTCTTGTTCCTTGGCTATCTCATTATATCGGTGTGGTTTCATATTCTTTTGGTTCGTTAAGCCCTTGTTTCATGTCTTTCAACCCACAAGGTTCTCATAATGTTCCTTGTTCTCCTTTTCTAATGGAGTGTTTGTAATCTCGTTCATCTCCGCTGTATTCTTTTCTAAAAATTGTTTAACCTCTCAAGGTTCTTTGGTTTCACTCGTTTGTCAAAGAAGCAACTTTGTTTTACCTCTTGCTCTTCCGTTTTCCCTCCGGTGCCATCCTAGATCTCGGGGCGAGATCCTCTCGTAGTGGTGGAGTGTTGTAACACCCCGGATGTAACTTTCCATATTTGTAACTCCAACTCTTGCCATTTTCGGCTATGTGTTATGATATTCCCTTCGTGGTCGGGTTTTGTTTTTCGTTTTGCATTTTGTTCATGTCATGCATCTCATATCATGTCATCATGTGCATCTCATTTGCATACGTGTCCATCTCATGCATCCGAGCATTTTCCCCGTTGTCCGTTTTGCAATCCGACACTCCCACGTGTACCGGCGCACCCCTCTTGTCTCTTTTCGTGAACGGGTGTTAAACATTCTCGGAATGGACCGAGGTTTGTCAAGTGGCCTTGGTATACCACCGGTAGACCACCTGTCAAGTTTCGTTCCATTTGGAGGTCGTTTGATACTCCAACGGTTAACCGGGTAACCGCAAAGTCCTTTTGTGTGTTTCAGCAAAAACCCCCTCCAAACAGTCCAATAACCCCTCTAAGTCCCCTCCATGCTCTCGGTCGTTCGATCATGATCGTGTGGGCGAAAACCGCACTCCATTTGGAGTCTTCTAGCTCCCTCTACCTATAAAAACACCTCCCCCTCCGAAATTCTCGCAGATCAAACCCTAACCCTTCGCCCTCCGCCGCCACCGGACACGTCTGCCGCCACCGGGCACATCCCGCCGCCGCCCAGCCTCTCCCGCGCTGACACGTGGCAAGCCGCCGCCGTCCGCCGCCGAAGCCCGCCAGGCCCGAGGCCGGCCTCCGCGGCCCGAGACGCCGCAGCCGCCGCCGCCTCGCGGGCGCCCGAGCCCCACGCTCCGCGCCGTCTCCATCCGCCGGTGCCCCGCCACCTCGCCGGGTCGCCGCCCTCGCCGGTCGCCGCGCCCGACGCCGGCGAGCTCCTCCCGTGCCCGTCGCCCCGACCGCCGCCGCCAGCGCCTTCGCCGCCCCGGAGAAGCCCCGAGCTCCTCCGCCTCCCTCTAGCTCCTCCGGCCGGCGCCCTCCTCTTCACCTCCGTCTCCGGCAGCTCCGGCGACGAGCCGCCGCCCGCCTCGACGTCCGCGCCAGATCCAGATCGGGAGAGGTTGACTTTCCTCCTCCCCCGAATTTCTCCAAGTCCTGAGATTTTTACATTAGATGCTCCTGTTCATCGCATCATATCTCATCGCATACTTCTCCGTTTTGCGTGCATGATATATCGAAATGTTCGACTCAAGATGCTCTTCATTTTGTTCTATTATGCAATGTTCATTTGAGTCCATCTTGATGCCCAAATCTCTGGTGCAAGAGTGCTATATGATGTTCACTGCTGTCACTTATCAGAACTTGGTGTTTTATTATTTTTGTTGCATTTGATGTGTGCATCTTATGGGCATGAGCTCTACAGGTGTTTTGATCTATGCCATGCCATATTTACAGAGGTGTATGCCATGTAGTTTTTTGATCTATGTGGTGACTAGCACAAGCATGCAAACTAGGCTTCGTGATGTTTCTGTTTTCAGAGACTTTGGATTTTGCTAAGTCTGTTACTGCTGTTATTTTGTTGATATGTATCCATGTGTCTACAGTGAGATCCATGCTTCTTTTGGGCATGTTCAGTATGGATGTTTTGTAGATATAGTTGTTCTCTATCCATCCATGCCACTGTTTGTAATTATGGAGTGCCATAGCATGTCTTAATTTTGCTCTATTTTTGCTATAAAATATTCCTGGCAGATTGTTTACATGATATTCAATTTTGCCAAGGTTGTTGTATTTGATACATCCATGCTATGTACTTGCTCTTGCCATGGTTAGCTTCATAAACATGCCATCTTGCTGTAGGTATGCTTGTGTTTTTAAGCATTGCTTTGTAATGAGTGAATCAAGCTCACCAAGATGCCTTCATAATTCTGTTAATGCCATGCTCTGTTTTCTGCCAAGTCTGAAACCTGTTAACGAAACTTGCTATGTTTACATGGTTGCCATCATATCTTCTGATCCTTTCTGGCTCATGGTGAGTAAGGGAATTTTGTTTTATGCATTTAGTAGATTCATTCCATACCTTGTTTTGCTATGTTAAGTTCCTGTAGCATGAGTTTTTCTTGCTCTGAACATTGCTACCTGATGTTGTTTCTGCCATGTCCAGTAATTTCACCGTCTGTGAACCTGTTATTTTTTGCACTTTTGCCATGCTTGTTTGAACCTGTTATGTTGTGATCTAGCCGTAGCTCAGTGTTCATCTTTTGTCAAGCATCTCCTGTAGTTACTTCCATATGCTTTTTTGCTATGTTGTGGTTCTGTAGCATAGTTTTTTGATGTATTCAAGTGCTATCATGCTGTTTATCGCAGAATCGTGTCATTCTTGTTTTGCTTGCCATTTGCAAACCGTGCATCTGTTTCTGGTTTTCTTTATATCGATTTCGACCGAAATCATCTCATCTTTCCAGTGGCATACTTGGTTTGCCAAGTTACTGCCTTGTTCATTCTTTTTCTTCCGGAGCTCGCATATGCATCGCATATCATATCTCGCATATCATTCATGTATTGCATCATGTTGTTTGTGCATTTCCCGTGATTGATTGTGGTTCCATTGCTTGTGTTCTTGCTGTGGGTAGATCCGGGAGACAAGTTCATGAATGAGGAACCTGTTGAGTACGCTTACGAGGATCAAGCTTTCGACAACTCTGAGAACCTTGCAGGCAAGATGACCATACCCTCGAAATCACTTGTATCTTTGCTTTGCTAGTTATTCGTTCTATTGCTATGCTGCGCTACCTACCACTTGCTATATCATGCCTCCCATATTTGCCATGTCAAGCCTCTAACCATCCTTTCCTAGCAAACCGTTGTTTGGCTAAGTTACCGCTTTTGCTCAGCCCTTCTTATAGCGTTGCTAGTTGCAGGTGAAGTTGAAGTTGGTTCCATGTTGGAACATGGATATTTTGGAATATCACAATATCTCTTATTTAAATTAATGCGTCTATATATTTGGTAAAGGGTGGAAGGCTCGGCCTTATGCCTGGTGTTTTGTTCCACTCTTGCCGCCCTAGTTTCCGTCATACCGGTATTATGTTCCTTGAGTTTGCGTTCCTTACGCGGTTGGGTGATTTATGGGACCCCCTTGACAGTTCGCCTTGAATAAAACTCCTCCAGCAAGGCCCAACCTTGGTTTTACCATTTGCCACCTAAGCCTTTTTCCCTTGGGTTTTCGTGAGCCCGAGGGTCATCTTTATTTAAACCCCCGGGCCAGTGTTCCTCTGAGTGCTGGTCCAAACAAGAGCACCGTGCGGGACCTTCCCTTGGCAACTTGGGTTACGTTGGTACCTGTACGCTTCGCTTATCCGGTGTGCCCAGAGAACGAGATATGTGCAGCTCCTATCGGGATTTGTCGGCACAGCGGGTGGCTTTGCTGGTCTTGTTTTACCATTGTCGAAATGTCTTGTAAACCGGGATTCCGAGACTGATCGGGTCTTCCCGGGAGAAGGTTTATCCTTCGTTGATCGTGAGAGCTTATGATGGGCTAAGTTGGGACACCCCTGCAGGGTATTATCTTTCGAAAGCCGTGCCCACAGTTATGAGGCAGATGGGAATTTGTTAATGTCCGGTTGTGGAGAATTTGACACTTGACTTAATTAAAATACATCAACCGTGTGTGTAGCCGTGATGGTCTCTTCTCGGCGGAGTCCGGGAAGTGAACTCGGTTTGAGTTATGCATGAACGTAAGTAGTTTCAGGATCACTTCTTGATCATTTCTAGCTTCGCGACCATTGCGTTGCTTCTCTTCTCGCTCTCATTTGCGTATGTTAGCTCCACCTCATTACACCATCCTTTCCTATAAGCTTAAATAGTCTTGATCTCGCGGGTGTGAGATTGCTGAGTCCTCGTGACTCACAGATTCTACCAAAACAGTTGCAGGTGCCGACGATACTAGTGCAGATGACGCAACTGAGCTCAAGTGGGAGTTCGACGAGGAACGTGGTCGTTACTATGTTTCTTTTCCTGATGATCAGTAGTGGAGCCCAGTTGGGACGATCGGGGATCTAGCATTTGGGGTTATCTTATTTTCATTTGGATTTGACCGTAGTCGGTCTATGTGTGGATTTTGGATGATGTATGAATTAATTTGTGTATTGTGTGAAGTGGCGATTGTAAGCCAACTCTCGTTATCCCATTCTTGTTCATTACATGGGATTGTGTGAAGATGACCCTTGTTGCGACAAAACCACAATGCGGTTATGCCTCTAAGTCATGCCTCGACACGTGGGAGATATAGCCGCATCGTGGGCGTTACAGAGACCTAGCTATGTATAGAGGGAGATCGGTCGGCATCCATGGATATGTGTAGCAGAGGAATAAGGTTGGAAGAAAGACAAAGGTAGAGTGTCGGAGGGTTGGTGGTGGAGTGGCGTCTCACAGATGGTGGGAGAGGCCTGCTAGACAAACAGAGGGTACGTGTCGTGGAATTGTCACGGCAGATGTCCTCGTGCAAGGACTTAGTCATGGAGCCATCGTAGCTAGGAAGCTTAAAGGGGTTAAACGGGACAATGGACACGAGGATTATACTGGTTCGGCCCCTTACGTTGAAGGTGAAAGCCTACTCCAGTTGCGGTGGAATTACTTATGGTTTCGATGACCAGGAGCTAAACCGCTCTGCCTCTCTATCGATCTGATCTTGCTTGTCCTGAACCGCCGCCGGGTCGTCCCTTTATGCGCAACGGCTTTCGCGCTAGTTGCTCAATCCGTTGCTTGTTCGGAAGAATCCGCTAATGAATATTCTTTATTTCCTCTCGGACAGGCCCTCTTTTTTCATTCGAATGTACATCTTTTTCGGTAATGATCATCTACAACTGAAAGACTGACGCAAGAAAACTAAAGAAAGCGTTAGCGCATTGGACTCGAAATCCAAATTGTGGTTAATGCCCAGCGGCTCTCAGAGTCCCGGCCGGCTCATTAACTGTGTCCGGCTCGGATTCTTAACTATTCTTGCCTTACACTACAAGTCATGCCACAACGGCGGTTTACCACTACGGGCCTTAAGCCGCCTCTAGGCCTTAGACCCATTACTAAACCGCCATCCTTAACCTGTCCTTGGGCTTCTTGAACGAAGAGCTGTCGCAACATAACCCGGCCCATCTACGGCGGGTTATACCAGTAGCTATATCCTCAACATTAGGCCCCAGATTGATTTGAACCGGTTCATGTCAATCTTCAATACCTTAAGAGAAAATCTTCCGGCTTCTGTTTGCGCGAAGGTTATAACCCGCCATGACGTCATCTTCTGGATTCATGGTAACCCGCCGTGACATCATCCGCCATTAATGCACGTTCCGTCCAACGTATCTCATCGGATCCTTATCTTAATAACTATCTCGAAAATCGAGGCGCCTCTGCAGCTGGTAATCATGTCTTTAGCCTCCTCGTTTCTCGCGCCCACTTAACAGCCATCCCTTATAAATAGGCCCGGCCCTCAGTTCGTCGTCACTCTTCCCTTTCCGTCATTTTCCTCCTCTCGACACCCCGCAGCCCGAGCTCCACCGCCGCCGCCGCGCATCCCGTCTGCACCAACCAAGGCCGCTGCATCGACCTGTCTTGACCAAAGAACCGCGACGCATCTCCGCTGCTCATCAGCACCAGTAAGTCCTCGCCGTCCCGTATACTAGATCCACATTAGGGTTCGCAAGTTCTTCTATGTTCTTCGTGGTTCCTCGCAGTTCTTCCACAACGGCCCCCTTTGATCCAAGAGTAATGCATAACTTCGGCGGTAGTCGTTTCACGCCCATTTTCAATATTAGCAGACCCCTTTTGCTTGCAAAAAGACCTCATTTAGAGCTTATGAACTTCTCCGTATCAGTTTTTAGGTCTAGAAATTTTTCTTTTCTGGACGATCGTTTGATCCAAAATAATCCCTGTAATCTGTGAAACTTGTTTGTGCAACACTTAGGCAAAAACTGCATCTGTTAACCATGGCGGGTCATATCGCCGGCTTAAAAGAGGCCATGCTTTGTGAAATTTCTGGATCATTCATAATAGAGTTAAATAACTTAATTGCTCATGATATCCACGGCGGCTTAAATAACCTGACACAATTAACTATATATCATTAGGCCCTTTCATAAGCCGCCATCTTGAATACTGAACTGATATTTTCCTCCGGCTTAAGTTTGAACCGGAAACTTTATTTTGTCATAGGCTTCCATCTTTCACAATGCCGCCTAAGGCTCCCAAAGCACCCATCACATGCAACTGGGTTAGATCCAACGTCACCGACAGCACCTTAGCTGATTTCGTGAAAACGGGTTACCTGCCAAAGAAAGAGGTCATGTCCTATCGTGCTCCTGACCCGTCAGAAGAGAGGCCTCAACCCAAGGATGGGGAAGTTGTCATATTTACTGATCACATGAACCGGGGCTTTGCTCCTCCCGGATCAAAATTCTTCAGAGATGTCCTGCACTTCTTTGATCTGCGACCTCAAGACATCGGACCCAATTCCGTGTCAAACATCTGCAACTTCCAAGTGTTCTGTGAGGTGTACCTCGGAGAAGAACCCAGCTTGCTGCTCTTTAGGGAGTTATTTTACCTGAACCGCCAGAATGAATGTGCCAACGGGCCTAGCTTGGAACTTGGTGGAATTTCAATCCAACGACGGAGAGATTGTCTCTTTCCTTATGCTGAGCTGCCAAGCCACCCGAAAGATTGGAACCAGACATGGTTCTACTGCCAGGACACTTCTCCGGCTGACGAGAACCCTCTGCCCAGCTTTCGCGCCCTGCGTCTGGAGTCAAATCACCCCTTGCCAGACAAATTATCTCAAGCTGAACGTCAACCACTTACACCCACCATCAACAAAATCAAAGCTCTTCTGGGGAACGGCTTGAATGGTATTGATTTGGTCCGGGTCTGGGTTGCCTGGCGGGTGATTCCTTTAAGCCGCCGCCCCGGCTTGATGTGTGATTACACAGGCCAGAAAGATGATCCTCTACGTCACAGTCCAGACGACTTACCTGAGGACGTCATTGATGATACAACCAAGTCGCTTCTGAACGAGAGCCTGGCAGATTGAGGGAGAGTGGGCTTAAGCCCTTTCTGCAAGACTAACCCGGCTCCAGCGGTAAACCATTGATCTGAATGCTTCTCCTTCCATTTTAACGATTTTGTCTTAACTCACTAACCTTTGTTGTATTTTACAGGCTAATGATAAATTCTGGAAGGTCAAGTATGACCACGAAGCTGCCAAAAAAGCCAGGAAAGTTAAAAAGCCGCCAGGAAAGCCGCTCCCCGTAAGAAGGGGAGTAAACCTAGCGCCTCGGACCTGCTTCGTCTGGAAGACACCTCCGAGTCAGAGGTAGCTCTTGACTCTTTAGGCTCCTTTTTTAACCATCTTATTGACACGGATTATCAACAGGAGGACACTGGAACAAGTCATGAAGTGAATGAAGAGGTAACTATAATTTCATCCGACTCCGAGCCTTTGCCGAGACGGAAAGTTCGAAGAGTAACCCGGAAAGTAAGATTTTCACATCCCTTAGCTTATCAAGATCCTCAATTTCTTTTGAAGCGACAGATTTATGAGAGCCGGAGGCAGACCCGGACTAGCAAAGATGCAGACCTCTCCTCTGGCTTACCCGAAGCATCAAGGAAGCGCCGGACTGAGGTTATCTCCGACTTATATCCTTTTCATCCTTTGGCGGGCGTCACTCGTCAACCACTCAATTCTTCTGATTCAAACTACCAGGGAACTTCACCTTCCTCCGGCGTCTCAATGCAGTCTAGCTTGCCGGCCTTCAAGACCGCACCCGGGTAATGATGATCAGCTTATTTTGTGCTTATCTTACTCATGTTTTTGCACTAACTCTTTGACTTTCAGTGTACAAGTAAAGCCCAGCAAGAGGGCGAAGAAAAATAAGCCGGCCGAAGAGCCGGTCCTGACTGAACCTGATGCTTCTGCTAATGAGCCGCCGTCTACACCAGCTCCTGAAACCACCACCGCTCCTTCTGATGAACAAGTTATGGAAGGTTCTGATAACCCGGAGATCCCCAGCCCGGCTCATCCAGATGATCCGGACGTTCTAATCACCCGGACCGAGTTTGTCGAACCGGGAAGACCCACCGTGTTGGCTAGATGCTCTGCCAAGGAAGAACTTCTGGAACGCCGCAGGGCCAGGCTGGACATCACTGACTATGCTAATCTGAGCATTGGAGATATTGTCTCTCGCTATGTTAATCAAGTGCACAACTGCCGGGACCTGGAAATTGATATGGTGAAGCAAATACAGCAAAAATCTGAGGTATGACTCTCTTGCTTACTCCATAGTTATCCTTACCATGCCAGCCCCCAAGTCTATTACTTATGATAAAATATGTTGTAGACTTAATATCGGCTTAATAATCACTGCAAGAAAACCGGCTTACCTGGTAACAATCAAGGGCCGGCTTAAACAGCATAGTTGACCCAGTCCTTTCCTTACTTTAATCAAGTAGTTGAGCAACTTTACGCATTAGCCCCCAAGTGCCAAGTACCTTTGCCTGCAAAGTGCTTGGGACTTATTTTCATGAACCGACACTGTAAATAGAGCTTTCCAGCATACATTAGCCCCCAAGTGCCAAGTGTCTTTGCTTGCAAAGTGCTTGGGACTTAATGTTGCATTATAATCACCCTAACTGTAACCCGGAATTTGTACAGGCCGCCTGTAAGAAATTTGAATCGGAAATCTCTGATCTAAAGAACCGCCTGAAGACTCAGGAAAGTGAAACCCAAGAGGCCAATTCCAAATTTGAAACCAGCATATCTGCACAAGAGAAACTGAAGAAGAAATTTGAAGCAGAAAGAAAAACCTGGGCGGATGAAAAAGCTGCTTTCCTCAGCCGGGCCGAACAAGCGGAGGCCACTCTTACTGAAAGAACCGCCGAGCTATCCGGCTTAAAACACCATGTATCTCAGATGGTCTCCGCAATCTTTGGTAAGTTACTCTGTAAGTTTCTAACTAGTTTACATCGTTCATTTCCTATAAGTATCTCAATTGCCATCATCTCACCTGACTTTGTAATGCAGATCCCAGGAGTTCCAATCTCAACCAGAACGCGCTGACCAAGCTGAAGGCGGTTTACACCTTGGTAGAGCAACTTTACACCGGGTCACAACGTGCCTTAGCCGTTGTGGCTCTATCAAATGAAGTTCCCACTCACCTGGCGGATGTACTCAGGCGGCTTGCCGTGCTTCCTCAACGCTTCCAAGAGTTAAGACGAGCTTCTGCAAGAGCCAGAGCCATAGCCGCTCTAAGCCGGGCCAAGGCATTTCTACCGGAGCTAGACCCGGCCGACATCGCCCTTGGGTATCCTAGCTTGAAGGAGATGGCACTCCCTTTGACCAGAAAGACTTCGCCGCCTGTGTGAAGAGCGTATGCCCGGTGGCCACTTTGATTGGTAATGATACATACCTTACCAAATATCAACCGGGCTATGACGCGGAGAATCAGAGGATCCCAACACCACGCTATGAAGCAGTCAGCCTGATTCCTCCGACTCGTAAGCATACCTTCGCCCCTGAAGTTGACCCGGCCGGGTTAATTGATGATGAGGCTCAATTTGAAGCCTTGAGTGGCATTGACTGGAAATCATCAACCTTCCAGGTCATGGACATAGCCGGAGGAGCGGAGAGGGATGACCCGGAAACCTCAGGCCAACAACGCCCTTGATCTCGTAGGCGGCTCATGTGATGTCTTAAAAGACGATGCCTCACCTTTCGGACTCGGGGAGTCATGTAATAGAGTAGGACAAACACCTAATTTTGTCGTGCCATCGCGCACGTGTGTAACGCTCAACATTGTTTAAGCTGCACTTTTATATTCTTCCGGGTTATGCTTGATCCTCTGTTTTCCTTATGTTTAAAGAGCTGTCTTTAATTGTCCTGCATAGAAAAACAAATCACAAGTCTCTAGGCAGCTTACTGCATGGAGAGTCACATATTTTACATATAACCCGGAATATGAATCAAAGTCATAATAAACCGGCTCTCAATTATAACTTCGAGATAACCATAACAGTATACCGGCGAGCCTTCAAATATACTTCCGGTTTATATAACCCGAATAATGAGGTTGAGAACTCCGGTTCACCAGCACATATAATGCTTATTATGTGCCATCAACATTACTAATCAAGGTTAAGCCGGTGGAATTAGAACCACCCTTGAATACTTTTGATATGATCAAAAGAACTTGTTTGCAACAAAAAGATTTCAAAAATTTGGAGGCTTCTGATTCGAATATGACCAGAGAACCGTCCCAAAGGGGTTAAGCTAAGATTTGAATACGATCATATAGCCCCCAATGGCTTTGGCGTTGCCGATCAAGAGGGTACCGACAACTATGTTCTCTTTGGTTCGAATATGACGTATGTTTGAATAGGAAGCCCCCAAATGACCTTGAGAGTTGTTTAACGACGCTGATTCGAATACGATCCACGTCGGTTCCCAAAGGGGGTTAAGCTATGATTCAAATATGATCAAGAAAAACTCCCCAATGAGCTCGGCAACATGCCAATCAAGTGGGTATCGACAGCTATGTTCTCTTTGGTTCGAATACGACCTATGTTTGAACAGGAAGCCCCCAAGTGATCATATTTTAACGGCTAGATTCGAATACGATCCTAAGCCAGATCAACCTCCAATGACCATGTAATATTACAATGAAAATAACAATGATACATTTACCTTTGGAGGAAAAAAGGACAGAGGTCCTGCTTTATTATTTATCACAATATATACATGGCTATAGAAATATGTACATTATGAGAGCCGGTGGCTCAAGTGTAATAAGGCCGAAGCTGAGCTATGTTCCACGGCCGGCGGGTCTCCTCCTCCGACTTACGTGAATCTTTGTGCTCCCAAACATCGATAAGGTAGTATGACCCGTTGTGCAAGTTCTTGCTCACCACAAAGGGCCCTTCCCAAGGCGGGGATAACTTGTGTGCGTCTGTTTGATCCTGGATGAGCCGGAGCACCAGATCACCTTCCTGAAAGACCCTGGACTTAACCCGGCGGCTGTGATAGCGGCGCAGGTCTTGTTGGTAAATCGCCGAGTGAGCTGCTGCTACGTCACGTTGTTCGTCCAACAAGTCAAGAGCATCTTGACGCGCCTGCTCATTATCCGCCTTGACATAAGCCGCCACTCGAGGCGAGTCATGACGGATGTCGCTAGGGAGGACCGCCTCAGCTCCGTAAACCATGAAGAAAGGCGTGTAACCCGTAGACCTGTTAGGAGTAGTATTGATGCTCCATAATACGGAGGGTAACTCCTCCACCCAACAACCCGGCGTCCGTTGCAAAGGGACCAAAAGCCGGGGCTTGATGCCCTTCAAGATTTCCTGATTGGCTCTCTCAGCTTGACCATTGGATTGAGGGTGAACCACTGATGAAACATCAAGCCGAATATGCTCTCGTTGACAAAATTCCTCCATGGCGCCTTTAGACAGATTGGTACCATTGTCAGTTATAATGTTGTGTGGAAAACCAAAGCGAAATATCACCTTTTTCATCAACTGGACCGCCGTGGCTGCGTCACACTTACTAACTGGCTCCGCCTCTACCCACTTTGTGAACTTGTCAACCGCCACCAAGAGGTGGGTCTTCTTATCCTTGGACCTTTTGAAAGGCCCAACCATATCAAGCCCCCAGACTGCAAACGGCCAAGTGATTGGAATCATCCTCAACTCTTGAGCCGGCACGTGAGCCCGTCTTGAGAACTTCTAACAACTGTCACATTTACTGACCAACTCCTCCGCATCAGCATGAGCCGTCAGCCAATAAAAACCATGACGAAAAGCCTTGGCCACAAGGGATTTTGAGCCAGCATGATGGCCACAATCCCCCTCGTGAATCTCACATAGAATTTCTTGACCTTCCTCAGAGGAAACACAACGCTGAAAAGCTCCAGTGACACTGCGATGATGCAGCTCGCCATTGATAATTATCATTGACTTAGACCGCCGGGTTATTTGTCTGGCCAAAGTTTCATCCTCAGGCAACTCTCCCCGGGTCATGTAAGCCAAGTATGGCACTGTCCAACCTGGGATAATGTGGAGAGCCGCCACCAACTGTGCTTCTGGGTTAGGAACAGCCAAGTCTTCCTTTGTAGGCAACTTGACAGAAGGGTTATGCAGAATATCCAAGAAAGTATTAGGCGGCACCGGCTTTCGCTGAGAGCCCAGCCGGCTTAATGCATCAGCCGCCTCGTTCTTTCTGTGATCAATGTGCTCTACTTGGTAACCCTGAAAATGTCCAGCAATGGCATCAACTTCACGGCGATAAGCCGCCATGAGTGGGTCCTTGGAATCCCACGTGCCTGATACTTGTTGGGCCACTAAATCTGAGTCGCCAAAGCACCTTACCCGGCTTAAACTCATCTCCTTAGCCATCCGAAGACCGTGGAGCAAAGCCTCGTACTCAGCTGCATTGTTGGTACAGGGAAACATCAACTGTAGTACATAACAAAACTTTTCACCTCGAGGGGAAGCTAACACAACTCCAGCCCCCGAGCCCTCCAATTGCCTGGACCCGTCAAAGTGAATAGTCCAGTATGTATTATCCGGTTTCTCTTCAGGCACATGCAGCTCTGTCCAATCGTTGATGAAATCCACCAATGCTTGAGATTTGATAGCAGTGCGTGGCACGTACTTTAGACCATGAGGCCCAAGTTCTATAGCCCACTTAGCAACTCTTCCTGTGGCTTCTCTGTTTTGGATGATATCTCCTAGGGGAGCAGAACTGACCACAGTGATAGGGTGGCCCTGGAAATAATGCTTAAGCTTCCGGCTTGCCATGAACACCCCATAAACAAGCTTCTGCCAATGTGGATACCGTTGTTTTGGACTCAATGAGTACTTCGCTGATGTAGTAAACCGGCCGCTGAACCAGATGTTCCTTACCCGCTTCCTTACGCTCCACCACCACAGCCACACTGACGGCTCGCGTGTTAGCGGCTACATACAACAATAAAGGCTCCTTGTCGACAGGAGCAGCAAGGACTGGCGGCTCAGCTAGTTGTCTTTTCAAATCCTCAAAGGCAGCATTAGCAGCATCATTCCAGACAAAGTCATCTGTTTTCTTCATCATCTGATACAGTGGCATGGCCTTTTCACCCAACCGGCTGATAAACCGACTCAAAGCAGCGATGCGACCCGCCAGACGCTGGACATCATTTATGCACGCCGGCTTAGCCAGAGAGGTGATTGCCTTGATCTTCTCCGGGTTAGCTTCAACGCCTCTGTGAGAAACCAGAAAACCCAAGAGCTTGCCTGCAGGAACACCAAAAACACACTTGGCTGGGTTAAGCATCATCTTGTAGACCCGGAGATTATCAAAGGTCTCTCTCAGATCATCTATCAAGGTCTCCTTCTCTCTGGATTTGACCATGATATCATCCACATAAGGATAAACGTTGTGCCCAATCTGATTATGAAGACAATTCTGCACGCAACGCTGGTAAGTCGCATGTGCACTCTTGAGCCCAAAAGGCATAGACACATAACAGAAGGCTCCAAAAGGAGTAATGAACGCCGTCTTCTCTTGGTCCTTAACAGCCATTTTGATCTGATGGTAACCAGAGTACGCATCCAAAAAACTCAAACGCTCACAACCCGCCGTAGCATCAATAATTTGATCAATTTGAGGGAGAGCGAAAGGATCAGCCGGACAAGCCTTGTTTAAATCCGTATAATCCATGCACATACGCCAGGTGCCGTTCTTTTTGAGCACAAGCACCGGGTTAGCTAACCACTCTGGATGAAAGACTTCAACGATAAACCCGGCCGCCAAGAGCCGGGCTACCTCCTCACCAATGGCTTTCCGCCTCTCCTCATTAAACCGCCGGAGGAATTGCCTGACTGGCTTAAATTTCGGATCAATATTAAGAGTGTGCTCAGCGAGTTCTCTTGGTACACCCGGCATGTCAGAAGGTTTCCATGCAAAGATGTCCCTGTTCTCACGGATGAACTTGATGAGCGCGCCTTCCTATTTCGGATTCAGATTGGCACTGATGCTGAACTGCTTAGATGAGTCACCTGGAACAAAGTCAACAAGTTTAGTCTCATCTGCTGACTTAAATTTCATTACCGGTTCATGCTCCGTGGTTGGCTTTTTCAAAGACGTCATATCTGCCGGGTCAACATTATCCTTGTCAAACTTCAATTCCTCTATCGCACAAACAGATTCAGCGTAAGCAGCGTCACCTTCCTCACACTCCAAGGCTATCTTACAGCTGCCATGAACCATAATGGTCCCATTGTGACCCGACATCTTGAGTTGCAAATATACGTAACACGGCTGTGCCATGAACTTGGCGTAAGCCGGCCGCCAAAATAAAGCATGGTACGGGCTTCTTATTTTAACCACCTCAAAAGTTAGTTTTTCCGCCCTGTAGTTGTACTCATTTCCAAAGGCTACTTCCAGCTCGATCTTACCGACTGGATACGCCGACTTACCGGGCACCACCCCATGGAAGACAGTGTTGGACTGGCTGAGGTTTTTATCAGTTAACCCCATACAACAGAAGGTCTCATAATAGAGGATGTTGATGCTACTGCCTCCGTCCATGAGCACCTTAGTGAATTTATACCCCCCGACCCGAGGAGCCACCACCAAGGCCAGGTGACCCGGATTATCAACCCGGGGAGGATGATCTTCCCTACTCCATACAATAGGCTGCTCAGACCATCTTAAATAGCATGGAACTGCCGGCTCAATAGCATTCACAGCCCTTTTATGAAGCTTCTGATCTCGCTTCCACAGACTGGTAGTAAACACATGATACTGTCCACCATTGAGCTGCTTTGGATTGGTCTGGTATCCCCCCTGCTGCTGCTGTTGATTACCCTGGCCAGATTGCTGATTAAAACCTCCATGATTACTTTGAAAATTCTGAGAATTGGAATTTGAGCCACCGCCCGGGCCATGAAAGCCGCCGCCGCCTGAGCCGCCGCCCTGTCCATTGTTGCCATTAAAAGCGTTGGAATTCTTGAAGGCTTTCATGATTGCGCAGTCTTTCCATAGATGAGTGGCCGGCTTCTCCCTAAAGCCATGCCTTGGACAGGGCTCATTCAACAACTGCTCAAGCGTCGGGCCTGACCCGCCGGCTCGGGGAGGTGGTCTCCCCTTACGTCGGTGGTTGTTACCCTGCGCATTGGCATTGGCCACAAACTCCATACTGCCATCAGCCTTACGTTTGTTACCTCCCTGGTTCGCCGGGTTATGCTGAGGGCCCTTGCCATTGCCATTCTTATTTCCCTTCCCTGTCCTTTCATCATCAGATACGGGATCCTTGGTACTATCAGAGTCGGCGTACTTGACCAGAGCCGCCATCAGCGTGCCCATATCATTGTAATCGCGCTTGAGCCGCCCGAGCTTCATCTTCAAGGGCACAAAACGACAATTTTGCTCCAACATTAAGACTGCAGAGCCGGCATCCATCTTATCAGACGAATGTATTATCTCTTTGACCCGGTGGGTTTCGACCGCCGTTGGAGAGTCGCCCTCGATTGGGAGAGCCGCCAGTCGCGCCGCTGCGGCGATCATGTTTTCCAACGGGTTGGCATAATGACCCAGTGGTATTGGCACGTACTGAGGCGGGGTAGTGTTCACACGGGGAGGCCCCATCACTTGCGGCTGAATCGGCGTTCCAGCCCCGGGTGCCGTGATCTCTAGCGGGTTACTGGGCCCTGCACCAGGCGTTTTGAAGAGGTTTCAAGGATCGTAAACCGGAGGGAGTTGAGATTGAGCCTTCTGATGCCTCCTTCTTATGATCTCATTGGATGTGTTCTGGTCCATCGTGAGCCGGAAAGGCTACGCCTGAATCTGCTGAGTCTGGGCATCGAGAGCCGCCCGCTCTGCAGCCATCCTGATCCTTTCTGCTGCCAGATCTTCCTTGGCTCTTGCTATATCCAGCTTTAACTGTGCCACCTCCGCATCATGTTGAGCTTGATCCGCTGGGACGACCGTAGCGGTTAACAGGGCCGTCATCTTATCTGTGAGATCCATTAGCACCTGAGCCGGCGAGTGCGCAGGGACCCCTGCCCCAGCGGCGGGGTTTTGAACAGGTTGTGCGCCGGCCATGAAGATTCCAACCCGGCTGGGCGGCTCAAAGGGGTCTGGAATACTGTCGCCATCGAAACAACCCCTGAGCCCGCCAGCTTGAAGTTGATATAACGAGTTGGTCTCATCTGTGGACGACTCGCCATCAGAGCGAGCGGCCGTCTCATCGCCAGATCCAGATCCTTCAGAGAGTCCTCCATGTACGCATCCCACGAAAGCACGCTTCAAGGCCGGCAGAGTCCGGGCGGGTCTCGCACGCTGAGCTGTCTCGATGAGGTCGGCGCAGAGGTCCGGCTCAAGGCCCGGCTCGTCAATCTTCCCAATGAAAACGTGGATTCCGCCGAAGGGGACCCGGTACCCATACTCGATTGAGCCGGCGTTGGGGCCCCAGCTTGCATCGTCGATGTAGAGCTTGCCGCGACGACTTGGTCATCCGGCCCACAGCGTATCCCTTGAGCCCTTCGAAGCTGCCCTTCAAGAACTCAAATCCACCGTGCGCTGGCCCCACGGTGGGCGCCAGCTGTCGTGGAATTGTCACGGCAGATGTCCTCGTGCAAGGACTTAGTCGTGGAGCCATCGCAGCTAGGAAGCTTAAAGGGGTTAAACGGGACAAAGGACACGAGGATTATATTGATTCGGCCCCTTACGTTGAAGGTGAAAGCCTACTCCAGTTGAGGTGGAATTACTTAAGGTTTCGATGACCAGGAGCTAAACCGCTCTGCCTGGCTATCGATCTGATCTTGCTTGTCCTGAACCGCCGCCGGGTCGTCCCTTTATATAGAAAGGTTAACGCCCAGCGGCTCTCAGAGTCCCGGCCGGCTCATAAACTGTGTCCGGCTCGGACTCTTAACTATTCTTGTCTTACACTACAAGTCATGCCACAACGGCGGTTTACCACTACGGGCCTTAAGCCGCCTCTGGGCCTTAGACCCATTACTAAACCGCCATCCTTAACCTGTCCTTGGTCTTCTTGAACGAAGAGCTGTCGCAACGTAACCCGGCCCATCTACGGCGGGTTATACCAGTAGCTATATCCTCAACAGTACGAGTGCAATATCAATAAGAGAGGGCGGGGATGTCTGTATGTCTATGCATGTGCGTGTGAGAGATGGGTTGGGAGGTATGCAAGAATTATGAGGGGAGACGATATGGTTATGGTAAGCATATGTAACTACATAGGAAGATCAACCGTCGTGTGTCCAAGAAAGGGAGAGACATAACTAGTGAGGTAAGTCTATCGGTGTGTGGGGAAAAAGAATTATAGTCGACCTAGCTATATGTAGGGAGATCAATATGTATACATGCATGCATGTGTTAGAAGCAAATAATGTCCGGAGAGACAGACAGTGGGAGAGGGGTGTGGCTAGGAGGTGGTGCGAGAGGCCTACTATGTCGAGGGGGGGGGGGAGTGTGCGAGTATGAGATCGATGAAAAGAGGGGCGGGAGTGTGCACCTGCCTGGAACCGTATTGGACATAGGGGGCATGGACGGTGAGAAGAGAAGAGGGGAAGTATGTGTTTGTGGTAGCCACACTTGGCTAGAGAGGTATATTGACCGGTGTGTGCCGGAAAGGAGTCGGGGCGCCTACACACACCGCGGGTGAACGACCTAAAGAGAAATAATGAACGTGCATGATGGAGGGGACGTTGAGGGAGGGTGAGAGGGGGGTGGGAATGTGCATGCACGATAGAAAATTAGTCCTAGCTAGCTACAAAGAGAAGAGGATCGTGAAGGTGTTAAAGACGAACATAGATCATAATTTTATAAAAAAGTGGATACGGATACTTGAAGAAGATATGATAATGTAGAACACTGATTGTAATTTGGGCTAATGTGTGGCTTTTGCAGCTCAGGGCTAAATACTTGTCATATGTAGGGGGCGGGGCACTATACTTTGTGTGATAAACACGGTGTACGTATCAAACATGGTTTAGATTATGAATATCTAGTTAGTACATCAAATGTACTATTATTTGGAATCAACATCAAGTGTATTCAAAAAATTGAATTCGAGTTCATATAGTACACATAGTTCATATCTATCTCTATAGTAATCATGTGGTGTGTTGTTAAGGTAATACACGAATGATGGTTGAAGTTGGCAACAATCATGATTGTAATTCTTACTGAAATAGAGAAACGAATTCAAATTCAGTTCGAATTGCAGCGGTAGTATAGACATTTGGAATGCACTAAAATGTTAGCATGAGTAGGTTACATGCATTATACAGCCAGCAAAAAATTTAATTGGACATAACATGGATCCATACTCCCTCCTTCCATCTATATAGGGCCTAATGCATTTTTTAAGACCGCCTTTGACTATTGACAAGATTAATAGCACATGACATGCACAATGTGAAAATTATATCATTGAAAGCTCCTTTCACACATGAATTTAACGGTGTGCTTTGTGTAAGTTGCATGTCATATATTATTGCTCTAATATTTGGTTGGTCAAATATAGCCTCGAAAAACGCATTAGACCCTATATAGATGGAAGGAGGGTGTAGCTTTGAATAGCATTTGTATAGTAAAATGGGACAAGACTCTCTCTTTGTGTGGTGTGAATAGTTTTATTTTTTTTGTTTTGTTTTTGTTGAGGGAAGTGTGAATTAATTTGGTACGTACTACAAGTACAATATTACACGTTAGGCTTGCCCCTAAAATTCAACACGTGCCTTGTTATATCCCGAAAATTCAGATATCGTGCTCCCAAAACTGGCGCCTTCACAACCCGCGCCTTGCTATCCCGAAATTACAACGCACGCGAAAACTCCCTCCAGCTGCCAAATTCCGACACGCGAAATCCCCCTTCTGACCCTGAGCTGAAAGGGCCGCTAGTTCAAATCGGTGGGGGTACTTTTGTAACACACCCTACATTTTGGACAAGCGCGTCCCTAAGTCATGGTTCCCCCCTCCCATCACCTCCTTTTCGCCATTCGAAATCTGGCCGCATAACCTCTCCGCTCCAGCCGCGAAACCCCACAATCCTCCATCCGCCACCTCTCCGTTGCCCAGCCGGAGCCTCTTCCCCGACGACATCGTCCACCGCAACAGCTCGACGTCCCTCATCCACCTCCCCGGATGAGGATCCGTTGTCCATCCTGTCGTCCCGCCAGTTCAGCAGCCCCATCCTCCACCTCCAAGGAGCTACTCCGATGATCGCCTCGTCTATCGCGGCTGCTCCATCCCCATAGCGCCGCCTTAACTTGCTCCGCCGGAACTGCAACATCGTCACCGACTCCTCAGACAAAGCCCAGGCCTACTCGGCACCACCAAAGAGGTTGTACACTCATCGCATCGCACCTTCTCCATAACTCGACCTCCCGGCGCCAACGGTGCTCCATCCCGCACCACCATGGAGCGGCTACCACGAAGCCGGCGCCGCGGGCGACATCTCCATAGCGGCTCTCCCCCAGTGTGAGGCCCCTTCGGCGGCGGTGTCCATCCTAGCCGGATCTGCTGCTGCTGCTCCGGCTCTTGCTCGCTGGCTCACGCTGCTCCGGCTCTCGCTCGCTCGCTCTACTAGCTGCTGCTGCTCCGGCTCTCGCTCGCTCGCTCTACTAGCTGCTGCTGCTCCGGCTCTCGCTCGCTCGCGCTGCTGCTACTGCTCTCCCCCTCGCTCGTGCTGCTGCTCTGCTCCGATTTAGCTACACTTTAGTCGTCTGAATCGACTTTTGGGTCAGTCGATTTTCAGGGGGTGGGGCGTCTCACCGGAGTTAAGGAAGAACCACCCGCAGCGGGGAGGGGGGCTCGCCGGAGAGGTACCCCACTATCTATCTTAGGGTTCAGGGTGGGTGCTGCTCGCCGGTGGTGGGGGGCACGATGGTGGGGCGGTGGCGTGGGGATCACCGGAGAAAAAGCTTGGCGCGGGGGAGGGGGGCTAGAGGGCTGGTCGGGGCGGCGGCGGACCGGCGGTGGGGAGTTGTTTCGGGGCGGCGGACCAGCGGTGGGGAGTTGTTTCGGGGCGGCGGCGGACCGGCGGTTGGGAGTTGTTTCAGGACGACGAGGTGGCGCGTGGTTCGGCCGGTGGAGGCTGGCGGCTGAGGGGGGTGCAGGTTGAAGATGATCTGCAGGCCCTCCCTAAACTATCCGATGTGAAGTGCCTCTCTGCTACCATTGCATTCAGTTTCGACAGTAACATGTGACACCCCAAAAATTTTGACCTTGTTTTATTAATTAAAATTTTGCCAGGAAATAAAACTTTTCCATTTGTCTAGATTTACCCTTTTGATATTATGGGTTTTTACCGCAAGTGAAAACTTTCCAAAGGTATTATTGGACTTATACACTCTTTCTAAGAAACAATTCTTATTCAGTGGATTTAATTGCAAGATTTGCCTTTCCCTGAGCTTTATTCTTTTAAAATGATTTTTCATGAAATTGGAGTCTCTCTTGCACTGCAACCATTTGGCACATACATTTAAAATTTCCACCAAAATTTGGGGATGTCATGTGATGTTTCCACATCACTTTTATGCAAAAATATCTTTTGGTCTTTGGAGATTTCGAGCTCTACACCAACTTTTCAAATCTGGTCCAGTAGGCATTTTTGCACTGCAACCTATTTAAATTTTTCTTTAAAAATTCTTCCAAGTGATTGGAGATGTCAGTAGATGCATATAATTCAACTTCATGCAAGAACCCAGTAATGTTCTTTGAAAAATTTGAGTGAATCAACCTCTTTTTCATCCTGGTCCAGTTTGGTGATTTGTACTGCAACCCTATTTTATTTTGCTCTAGTGCCCATGAACTTTTTCCTGCTTGTAGCCCTCCCTGCAAAACCCTTAAGTCCAGGAGAGTGGACCATTGGAGGATTTTCAGTGCATGTAATGAGACCCTTTTCTTTCTGTCCAAAACTGAAGTTTTGCAAAACTTGCACTAGCAAGTTTCTGGTTTTCCCCATATGATCTTGCCATCATCCCCTACATCTAGGGAGACCCTGATCTGGAGATTTTGGCCACTCCAAGAGTTGCCAGATTGCACTTAGCATTCTGTCGAACACTTGGTGTGCACAGTCTGTTTTGACATGAGTTGTTGTTTGCACTGTGTACTTGATCCTCTGACCCAGCAACCTTGTCCACTAAGATCCTAGCTACTCCTAACCTAGTCCTGTTAATTGCCAACCTCCCTCTCGCACTCTAGGCTGCCCTGGCATTTCGTCGAGCACGTCCCGTGCGTGCTCTGGGCGCGCCCAGAGCGCACGTTTTGCACGCGCGCGCACCGAGCCGCCGCGTCGCACTGCCGCCCTCGCCGCGCCCCTGGCCCTTGCTCGCCTGCAGAGCCACGCACTAGCCTCGCCCACTCACCAGTACCAGCCAAGCCGCCCCTGGCACCCTACAGCGCCGCCGTCAGGGCCTTTGGTCGGCAGTGAGTTCCTGCCATGGTCGGCGCCGCCCAAGCCACCCGCGCGCGCCAGCTGCCCCTGTGAACAGCTCGAGCTCATCCTGGAGCCCGTCGGCACGCGCTCGTCGCCGCCACGTCGCCCTGCAGCTACAGCACCGCGGTCGCCGGCGTTCTTATCCACGGCCGCCGCAGGACCAACCTCGAGCGCCTATTTAAGGGATCCCCAAACTCGTTCAAGCGCTCAGGCGACCTCAAGCCTTCCCCCTAGAGCTCCCCAAGCAGTGGATTGACCGGAAGAGGCCATCTCCCCCAACTCCGGCCGGTTCGGCCGCCGCCGCCTTCCGGTGCCATTCGTTGCAACCAGGCACTCCCTCGCCCATCCAGCGCCACCACTCACTTCCCCTTGCTCTTGCGGAGCTGCCCAGCGCCTCAGCCTCGATCGGAAACCACTGGAGCCCAAAACCCACTACACTCCCGTAGCCCCCTCCGCCGCGGAGCTCGCCGCCGGCGACTCCTTCCACCACCGTCGACCCAACGACCACCGGGAGGACCGCCCCGGTCTGGCGGGTCCATCCCTGCCCTCAGGTGCCCTCGAGGAGCCGCTGTTCGTCGACGGCGATCGCCGGAGCCCCGCCCCGTTCGGGCAGAGGAAGAGGAGGGAGAGGGGGGAATGGTCAAACCTGACCAGTGGGCCCTCTGGACCCACTGTCAGTGACCCCCGCGCCACCCACGCTGGCATAAGTGGTCACGTAAAACGCCTGAGTATGTTTCCTCTGCTTCGAAAGCATATTCTGTATTGAAACGTTTTCTTTTCTGGTTTTATTTAAAACAGAACTTTGACCAAACTTTGACTGGCTATATCTTTTAAAATAAAACTCCAAATGAGTTGATTCTTTTTCCTACCTCTCTCAAATTTCACCTAGTTTATTTTAAGATTTATTTCAAAAATATTTGGGACAATTTTTTGTACTGTGTTTGAAATATTTGTTATTTGAATATTTTTTTTACAAAATAGGAAATGGAGAGAGAAGAAAACTTTCAAAAAGTGCACCCCCTTGCATACTCTTGAAGGCAAGCATTCTGAACTCTGGCATAATATTTTGTGTGGTGTTTTGATACGGTTACAACACCACTTTGACTTGGAGTATACGTTATTTTTATGTAACGATAAAGTCACACACATGAGTGCATATTGGAGATGCTTTGCTGTTACTAATGGATATGCTGGAGTTAGTGATCATCCTCGTGAGCTTCTCATGCATACCGGAAGGAAGCCGGGAATGTCGTGGTCTTGGGTAGACACGAGCTTGTCCCTAGTTACTCGTTGGGACGAGTGTGTCCGGTATGGCATGATGAGGTTTGATGAGCGGTGATTCTGTCTGTTAATGGAAACATTCTGATTATGCTAATCATTCGGAGAATACTTGGACCCCCTGAGTCGGCCGTAGGTCGAGTCTTGTTCAGTAACTTCCCCTCCTTGTTTTGTACTACCACTTGTCCCTGCCGCAGGTAGGGTATGGTTTAGTAAGTTGTCAACCCCTTACCAAAGCACACACCGTGTAGAGAGGCCATGGTGGAAGATACCGGATGCATCCGGTAGGCATGCCACCTGGTCCGGGGGCATGGGTGTTTCCGGTTGGGATCGAGAGGGGGGCACCCCTTAGAACGCGCGATATAAATTTGATCCCATGCTACGTCGAGGTTGTAGCCTCCCCACTTAGAGTTTTGCTTGACAGGTGTCGTGGGTGATTCCAGACACCGGTAAGTTAAGCTGGTGTGTGCAGGTCAGGCGTGTTTTCAATTAAAAGGCCGTAGGCGGAATTAGTCCCGATGGACTAAATAAATCCGTTACTCGTGGGTAAAGAGTACACCCTCTGGAGAGGTCATATCTTTTTGGATAGCCATGTTCATGGGTAAGGACTTCAGTCTGAGATGGGTCTAGTGACGGTATTCAGATGGAGAAACGGATAAACTGGATCATAGTAACGGTGTTCGGATGGAGAAACGGTTAAACTAGAACATAGTGACGGTCTTCGGATGGAGAAAAGGCTATACTAGAATATTGATTATGACCTATGACATATGAGGTTTATGTTTATTATTACTGTGGACTAACCAGTTACTTTTTTTGAATTATTGAGTATCCCTAGGACAGTTCTACCTCCTGGATACTCACTGCGATTATTATTTATAAGCCCTTTATGTGGCGTCGCTCAGACGCCCGACTGCGGCACGCTTGTTATTTATTTATCCTTTATAAGCCCTTTATGTGGCGTCGCCCAGACGCCCGACTGCGGCATGCTTGTTATTTATTTATCCTTTATAAGCCCTTTATGTGGCGTCGCTCAGACGCCCGACTGTGGCATGTTGTTATTTATTTATTATTCATAAGCCCTTTATGTGGTGTCGCTCAGACGCCCGACCGTGGCATGCTCGTTATTTTCTTTTATTCATAAGCCCTTCAGGTGGTGTCGCTCAGACGCCCGATTGAGGCATGATTTATCTTATTATCCTTTCGAGGCGTCGCTTCAGACACTCGATCGGGGCATCCTATTTCTACTCCGGTAATGCATTTTACACGAATCTACCTGCATGCGTGCATCATGAAATTTTTTGTTTATTTCGTGACTGACGTTATGATCATAAATATTTCGGAGCATGATTGTCTCTTATTATATTATACCCGTGTTCTTAATGTTTGCGAGTACATTCAAACATACTCACTGGCTTGTCCCTGGCTATTGTCTTGGCCAGATTTTGCGCATGGAGATAAGCATCGCGATGACAGCCCCGGAACCTACGCATTGACGATAGCAGCCTCGCGAAGATAGGAGTTGTCCTGGTCAGCTGTTCTTGTGGGAAATGGAGTCCCATAGACGCAGATGTACCACAAACCGCTTCCGCCATCAACCACTAGAAACCAAGTGTTGTACTCCTAGGCCACGGTCTTGTACTACATATTCTGTACTTTCCTTGGAATTCTTGTATCAAGTTGGTGCCTCATCAGCTAACAGTAACCCTGGGGCTGGTGAGCACAAAGGCCGCTTTCTGGGAAATTAATATCCCGAAAATCCGGTCGTGACAGACTTGGTATCAGAGCCAGGCTGACCATTGGCTAATCCTGTCTTAGCCAGGTCAATGAACCTAGGTTAACCAAACCACCAGACCTTAACCAAACCCCGGCCAAGCTTCTCGCGTAAGATAGCCCCACAGTGACCCGACGCCTTTCGGCAGACGTTGCCCAACCTATCAGCCTAGCCCGTCGATCACGCGCCAGTGACCGGCACCTAACACGTCTCATTCGCAAGCGTGCGAAGGAAGACTCCGTCCCCTTTTTCCTATAAAAAGGGCACGCTACCTTCAACCCAGCACAACACAGACCCTTTCCCAAACCAAGCCACGATGCCTGGCCCCATTGTTCACAATGAGACCACAGCAACCAACCTTGGAGGTTTTGTGACCGTGCTCGCAAACCTCACCCGCCGTGCCTATGCATTAGAAGAACCTCCTGAATATGTTGTGTATCAAGGACCCATGTACGGCGAGAGCCGTCAGTACTGGGCCACTGTACACATCTATGGTAGGGGTCTGTCGCCAGAACGCTCCTACAAGTTCACTGGAAGGACAACTTCCTTTGAGCCACAAGCCATCCAACTGGCAGCCCGAGAAGCTATAGTTCAACTCCGGCACTTGTCGCCCAGAGTTAACTGTCGCTCGTTCTACTACTACCCCAGTCGTGACGGGTATGGTAGGCCGCCCCAGGTTGCCAACGGAGATCACGAGACAGATCCTGCACTGTTGCATCTGGTGCGCTATGTAAGCGCACTAGAGCAACTGTTCGATCGAATCATCCTCGATCTGATCGCAGCTCGTGGAGAACTGGTTCGCCGAGCCCCGGCTAGAGGAGAAGTGGAGCCCGACGCCGACAACCCAGTCGTGCTGTTCGGACACCCGATCAATCCCTTGAGGTCTGCCCCAGCCATCAACCAGAGTGCCTTGGTGTCCCCAGAAGTGCTTCGTCGCCTTTTGGGAACCCGCTCCAACGGGATTGTGGCCAGCAACCCCCGCGATGGTCATCACCACTACCCCGACCCTGCAGCCCTTCAACCTCGACCAGCAAATCCTGACGGAGAAACCCGTGGAGAAACCTCGGCATCCGCCAGGGCAGCCCACTTAGACATTAACGAAGTGGACTAAGTCGCTTGAGTAATGTCGAGCCTTGGTATTCTTGCGCTTTGTAACTGTGTGGTCCTGCGTCACTTTTATTAAATGTTGTCTGCTTGTGCGCCCCTATTTTTGGAGTACTAGCTATGCATATGTACGTAGACGTACATTTGTTTTTTTTAAATTTCGGGCGCAGCTACCAAGACCAACCCCGACGGCACCCACCACAGTAATGCGTCACATTTATGTGATATGTATATCTGTGGCATTGACCCAAGAACAGGATCGACAACCAGTTACCCTTCACCACGGTAGATAACCCAGCCCCAATGCTATATAAAAGGCCACCTCGTGACCTTGCCAAGTACCCCTCACCTTGTGTGCAACGCTCACCGCCGTTTCTTTGCCATGCCGACCCCCAGCATTTATCTGCGAACCCTAGACGCAACCCCGGGTAGTTTCGTTAAATTATTGTGGGACTTTACCCGCAGTACCATGAGTGCCATCCATCCACCCCAGTATGAGTTGCTCAAATCGAGGATCACCCCATCCACCTCGAAATATTGGGCAGTGGTGCACATCCCTCCCTCAAACCCACACCAAGACCCAACGGAAGTTTCCTTCGTGGGGAAATCCATGCCGACTCCGCATATGGCCATAGAAGCTGCTGCGTACGAGGCGCTCACTCGTCTTCGATTCGCTGTACCCTATGCCAGCGAGCGAGGATATTATTATTTTCCGAGTCGTGCAGCACCCGGAGAAGTAGCATCTTTTCCCGGTGGACGAATTGAGAGAGATCCAGTACTGGCCAACCTTGCCCAGTACGTTATCACTCAGGAGCGTTTGACTCAGCGGGTAATGGGTTATCTCCAGAGCCTCGCTGGTTTAAATCCTCGGATCGCTATTGGCAGACCACTGAGGCCTGACCAAGAGAGGCGCATTCATTGACTGGTCAACCCGCTTCCCCCGATAGAAGAGGCGTGTGCCCCAGTGCCAGAGGCGTTTTCTCAAGACCCTGTCCTTTTGTCGTTCTCTCTGTAGACATCACCGCTGTGTTTATTATCCCAGTATTGATTTATGTGTTGTAACTTGTGCGTGGTATCCAAAAATTTGTGCGACGGATCGGATATTTGGTTTTCAATTATGTGAGCAATTTTACTGCTGTTAATTTTGTTTTAACTAATTTGCACTCACGATAAATTTTGTAATGAGATTTCTTTCCCCGAGTTACTGCAGCGTACATATCTTCACTGCATAGATTTTTATTCGCGCAGCACCATAACAGCAGACTCACAGCTACAACCACTCGACCTCGTGCGCTGATTACAAATTCTCGTACACGTTTTTACGCCTAACTGATCACACTCGAGGACACCATAGTCTCAGTAAGAGAGATTTGTGAGTAAACATTCGGGCACGAGTTGCCCCAGCGCACCGACAGCAATTAGCACTCGATGCCACACCTAATCCTCATGATCGCCGCCACCGCGAAGAGCTAACACTCGAGCGGCAGCATCACGACGATCATCCAGGATCATCGCACACAGGAGCACGGAGAACCCCAGCAGCACCGCCAAACCTCCACACACCAGGACCACGTACCAGTCCGGCATCGCCTCCGCCATTAGAGCCTCGTCTCGAGCTCCTGCTCACAGCAATGGAGGAGAAGGAAGGAGAAGTAGAAGTGAGGCCAGGTGTGAGGAAGAAGAGAGGCGCACCACGATCATTTTATAGCTCGAGATCGGTGTACGGTGGGCGAGGTCCACCAGTGCCACCCGTCGCTCGATCGTCGGTGTTCGGAGGCGAGTCCGTGAGCAGTGCCGACAGTGCATTGGCCCGCGAGGTGAGTGCACGCTACACCGGCAGCTAGCACGCCGCGCACTACCACAGTACGGCCTAGATGCCCTACGCGCTAGGCGTCGCCGGTGGAGGAAGCGCGGGAGAGCACCCGAGAAAGAAGAGAGAGCCAGAGGTAGAAGAAGAGGCCGACAGTGGGCCCTGGGTCCACCTGTCAGCCAAAGGGAGCACTGTGCTCTCGGGTGCGACCAGCGTGCTTTAGTAATTTAGAATTTCTTCTGAATTACTGTATCCACATAGAAATATCTCGTTTTCCCCAACCATGGATTTTTTTCCGCGCAACGCCAGTATACCACACTGTGGTTTTACACCACTTATTGCCCTCTCACTGTAGCCACATTTTATTGCATAGTAAAGTGTTGTTTTCCTTTTTTTGGTAAGAGCAAGGTTTGTTCAAAAAGGGCTTTTAACAAATCTCGAGGACGAGATTTTCCTTAAGGGGGGTAGTGTTGTGACACCCCAAAATTTTTGACCTTGTTTTATTAATTAAAATTTTGCCAGGAAATAAAACTTTTCCATTTGTCTAGATTTACCCTTTTGATATTATGGGTTTTTACCGCAAGTGAAAACTTTCCAAAGGTATTATTGGACTTATATACTCTTTCTAAGAAACAATTCTTATTCAGTGGATTTAATTGCAAGATTTGCCTTTCCCTGAGCTTTATTCTTTTAAATGATTTTTCATGAAATTGGAGTCTCTGTTGCACTGCAACCATTTGGCAAATACATTTAAAATTTCCACCAAAATTTGGGGATGTCATGTGATGTTTCCACATCACTTTTATGCAAAAATATCTTTTGGTCTTTGGAGATTTCGAGCTCTACACCAACTTTTCAAATCTGGTCCACTAGGCATTTTTGCACTGCAACCTATTTAAATTTTTCTTTAAAAATTCTTCCCAAGTTTTTGGAGATGTCAGTAGATGCATATAATTCAACTTCATGCAAGAACCCAGTAATGTTCTTTGAAAAATTTGAGTGAATCAACCTCTTTTTCATCCTGGTCCAGTTTGGTGATTTGTACTGCAACCCTATTTTATTTTGCTCTAGTGCCCATGAACTTTTTCCTGCTTGTAGCCCTCCCTGCAAAACCCTTAAGTCCAGGAGAGTGGACCCATTGGAGGATTTTTAGTGCATGCAATGAGATCCTTTTCTTTCTGTCCAAAACTGAAGTTTTGCAAAACTTGCACTAGCAAGTTTCTGGTTTTCCCCATATGATCTTGCCATCATCACCTACATCCAGGGAGACCCTGATCTGGAGATTTTGGCCACTCCAAGAGTTGCCAGATTGCACTTAGCATTCTGTCGAACACTTGGTGTGCACAGTCTGTTTTGACATGAGTTGTTGTTTGCACTGTGTACTTGATCCTCTGACCCAGCAACCTTGTCCACTAAGATCCTAGCTACTCCTAACCTAGTCCTGTTAATTGCCAACCTCCCTCTCGCACTCTAGGTTGCCCTGGCATTTCGTCGAGCACGTCCCGTGCGTGCTCTGGGCGCGCCCAGAGCGCACGTTTTGCACGTGCGCGCACCGAGCCGCCGCGTCGCACTGCCGCCCTCGCCGCGCCCCGCCCCTGGCCCTTGCTCGCCTGCAGAGCCGTGCACTAGCCTGGCCCACTCGCCAGTACCAGCCAAGCCGCCCCTGGCGCCCTACAGCGCCGCCGTCAGGGCCTTTGGAGGCATGCCGGCGTCGGCAGTGAGTTCCTGCCATGGTCGGCGCCGCCCAAGCCACCCGCGCGCGCCAGCTGCCCCTGTGAACAGCTCGAGCTTATCCTAGAGCCCGTCGGCACGCGCTCGTCGTCGCCACGTCGCCCTGCAGCTACAGCACCGCGGTCGCCGGCGTTCTTATCCACAGCCGCCGCGGGACCAACCTCGAGCGCCTATTTAAGGGATCCCCAAACTCGTTCAAGCGCTCAGGCGACCTCAAGCCTTCCCCCTAGAGCTCCCCAAGCAGTGGATTGACCGGAAGAGGCCATCTCCCCCAACTCCGGCCGGTTCGGCCGCCGCCGCCTTCCGGTGCCATTCGTTGCAACCAGGCACTCCCTCGCCCATCCAGCGCCACCACTCACTTCCCCTTGCTCTTGCGGAGCTGCCCAGCGCCTCAGCCTCGATCGGAAACCACCGGAGCCCAAAACCCACTTCACTCCCGTAGCCCCCTCCGCCGCGGAGCTCGCCGCCGGGGACTCCTTCCACCACCGTCGACCCAATGACCACCGGGAGGACCGCCCCGGTCTGGCGGGTCCATCCCCGCCCTCAGGTGCCCTCGAGGAGCCGCCGTTCGTCGACGGCGATCGCCGGAGCCCCGCCCCGTTCGGGCAGAGGAAGAGGAGGGAGAGGGGGGAATGGTGAAACCTGACCAGTGGGCCCTCTGGACCCACTGTCAGTGACCCCCGCGCCACCCACGCTGGCTTAAGTGGTCACGTAAAATGCCTGAGTACGTTTCCTCTGCTTCGAAAGCGTATTCTGTATCAAAACGTTTTCTTTTCTGGTTTTATTTAAAACAGAACTTTGACTGGCTATATCTTTTAAAATAAAACTCCAAATGAGTTGATTCTTTTTCCTACCTCTCTCAAATTTCACCTAGTTTATTTTAAGATTTATTTCAAAAATATTTGGGACAATTTTTTGTACTGTGTTTGAAATATTTGTTATTTGAATTTTTTTTTACAAAATAGGAAATGGAGAGAGAAGAAAACTTTCAAAAAGTGCACCCCCTTGCATACTCTTGAAGGCAAGCATTCTGAACTCTGGCATAATATTTTGTGTGGTGTTTTGATACGGTTACAACACCACTTTGACTTGGAGTATACGTTATTTTTATGTAACGATAAAGTCACACGCATGAGTGCATATTGGAGATGCTTTGCTGTTACTAATGGATATGCTGGAGTTAGTGATCATCCTCGTGAGCTTCTCGTGCATACCGGAAGGAAGCCGGGAATGTCGTGGTCTTGGGTAGACATGAGCTTGTCCCTAGTTCCTCGTTGGGACGAGTGTGTCCGGTATGGCATGATGAGGTTTGATGAGCGGTGATTCTGTCTGTTAATGGAAACATTCTGATTATGCTAATCATTCGGAGAATACTTGGACCCCCTGAGTCGGCCGTAGGTCGAGTCTTGTTCAGTAACTTCCCCTCCTTGTTTTGTACTACCACTTGTCCCTGCCGCAGGTAGGGTATGGTTCAGTAAGTTGTCAACCCCTTACCAAAGCACACACCGTACAGAGAGGCCATGGTGGAAGATACCGGATGCATCCGGTAGGCATGCCACCTGGTCCGGGGGCATGGGTGTTTCCGGTTGGGACCGAGAGGGGGGCACCCCTTAGAGCGCGCGATATAAATTTGATCCCATGCTACGTCGAGGTTGTAGCCTCCCCACTTAGAGTTTTGCTTGACAGGTGTCGTGGGTGATTCCAGACACCGGTAAGTTAAGCTGGTGTGTGCAGGTCAGGCGTGTTTTCAATTAAAAGGCCGTAGGCGGAATTAGTCCCGATGGACTAAATAAATCCGTTACTCGTGGGTAAAGAGTACACCCTCTGGAGAGGTCATATCTTTTTGGATAGCCATGTTCATGGGTAAGGACTTCAGTCTGAGATGGGTCTAGTGACGGTATTCGGATGGAGAAACGGATAAACTGGATCATAGTAACGGTGTTCGGATGGAGAAACGGTTAAACTAGAACATAGTGACGGTCTTCGGATGGAGAAACGGCTATACTAGAATATTGATTATGACCTATGACATATGAGGTTTATGTTTATTATTACTGTGGACTAACCAGTTACTTTTTTTGAATTATTGAGTATCCCTGGGACGGTTCTACCTCCTGGATACTCACTGCGATTATTATTTATAAGCCCTTTATGTGGCGTCGCTCAGACGCCCGACTGCGGCACGCTTGTTATTTATTTATCCTTTATAAGCCCTTTATGTGGCGTCGCCCAGACGCCCGACTGCGGCATGCTTGTTATTTATTTATCCTTTATAAGCCCTTTATGTGGCGTCGCTCAGACGCCCGACTGTGGCATGTTGTCATTTATTTATTATTCATAAGCCCTTTATGTGGTGTCGCTCAGACGCCCGACCGTGGCATGCTCGTTATTTTCTTTTATTCATAAGCCCTTTATGTGGTGTCGCTCAGACGCCTGACTGAGGCATGATTTATCTTATTATCCTTTCAAGGCGTCGCTTCAGACACTCGATCGGGGCATCCTATTTCTACTCCCGTAATGCATTTTACACGAATCTACCTGCATGCGTGCATCATGAAAATTTTGTTTATTTCTTGACTGACGTTATGATCATAAATATTTCGGAGCATGATTGTCTCTTATTATATTATACCCGTGTTCTTAATGTTTGCGAGTACATTCAAACGTACTCACTGGCTTGTCCCTGGCTATTGTCTTGGCCAGATTTCGCGCATGGAGATAAGCATCGCGATGACAGCCCTGGAACCTACGCATTGATGATAGCAGCCTCGCGAAGATAGGAGTTATCCTGGTCAGCTGTTCTTGTGGGAAATGGAGTCCCATAGACGCAGATGTACCACAAACCGCTTCCGCCATCAACCACTAGAAACCAAGTGTTGTACTCCTAGGCCACAATGGTCTTGTACTACATATTCTGTACTTTGCTTGGAATTCTTGTATCAAGTTGGTGCCTCATCAGCTAACAGTAATCCTGGGGCTGGTGAGCACAAAGGCCGCTTTCTGGGAAAGTAATATCCCGAAAATCCGGTCATGACATAACATTCAGATTCCACAGTAAATTTCAGTTTCGACAGTTAAGTTCAGAGTCAATAGTTTTTACCTCATCTGTTGTAGTCAGGTGGTTTTTGGTGATGTAAATTTTACATCTATCACTTTTTGGTAATGCATTTTACATCATCTATTGGAGATGCTATTAGAATTCCACTTGAGATTAACGATGTCTATCTTGTGCTGCTTCAGCCTTAACGTCTTATGGCTCACTGGAGCTGCTCCAACGACGGAACGATCCTTCACAACAGAGCAGTGCCTTGGACGCCGTCTACAGATTCCTCAGATCTTCCTCCACAGCTCCGACAGCCACCTCTGCCTCAACTTCTTCAGCGACAAACCCAATGATGCTGAGGTCGACACGGCTACGACAAAGAGGTTGTACACTTGTCGCATCACTTATTACTCTACATTCATGTCAAGTTCAGAGCCACCTCTGCCTCAACTTCTTCGGCGACCAATCCTATGCATGAAAACAAGACCAAGTGCATTAGTGGCAGAATAACATTCTAACTGTACACGCTTTCATATGATTTCACTTTATTTTGGCCATGTTTCTTTGCATTCCTCTGCTCCTCCAATTCCTGTGAACCAAACACCCAAGTTGACAGAAATCATGTGTTCACAAATGCTCTATTTCCCATGTCCATTCCTATCCTATTCCGGTGTTTTTCCTCCTATCCCTACGTTTTTAGAATCATGCAAGCCAAATGAGCCCTTACAGAATTACTTCAGTTACAGGTAGGTGTCGAAGAAAACTTTGTGTGGTTTGTCCTGCTCCTGCCGCAACGTCGTCCACCTCACCTGAGCTGCTCCATTGATAGAAGCATCCACCAAACGAGACATCACGACTCCTGGCCATCTGTCGCCGCCTCAGATCTCCTTCCCTGCCGCCGGCACCCACCGCAACGGCATCACCATCATTGACTCAACAGATGAACCTGAGGAGTACACGGGTCCACAAGAGAGGTCGTACTCTTTTGTTTCTTCTTATGTTATGCATTCCTTAATATACCTGCTACTTTATTGTCCTGTTCACCTCTTAGACTCCAAGTCAGGTCCAAATTGATGTTCAAACTTGAGTTCTAAATTAGTTGTGGGGCACATATCAAGGCAGCAATGAATAGTATCTCTGTCTAATATCTAGTTCACCTAGGGTATGCCTATGTTGTTCATCTTGGGTGGGAAACAAATAGTAAAGCAATCATCATCTGTTTTTTATTAAATTAAAGCAATCATCAGCCTACTATCATTATTTTTGGATCCATCCACTGGTTGTTACCATTACTCTAGATTTCTGCATGCTCTCCTTACATAATATCACTATATTTTTTTTGTATGCATGTCAGATATTGTACACAGTCATGCTAAACATGTAGAGAAAAAGAGAAGAGTTTTGCGCGGCAATACAATGTCATGCAGACATCGCTCCATGGTGGGTTCAATGGCAAACCCTCCCCCCTCTCCAGGTTGTAATCCAGAGGAAGATATATGTTCTGAGGCGGATTCAGACGCAGCTGACCACTCCTATTTACCCCCCAAGGTGTTTGCTCTAACTTGGCATGATGATGTTAGTCATATCATGCATATGTTGCCTTGCAGTGCCTACTTTTGACATTATATATGTCATCTGCTTAGTTTAGACATGTTCTGTAATGCCACCTGTTTAGTTTCAATATCATATATGGGAATTATGCAGTCTCATGTCTTTTAGCCAGCCATAATATATGTGAAATGTGCAATGCCATCCTATTTAACCAGGAATCATATATTTGAATGATATCTAGCCCATCCTTTTCTTCATTAAATTTCCATTTATCGACAATGTTTGTACATTAAAGTAACCTTCCTGTGAATCGGCCATTTGAGTGGGTGATGGAAAAATCTGGAGTGAAAACAAGGCCTTCAGAGCAGACAGTGCTACCTGTCGAAGCAGATCTCTTGCTGGGTCCCAATAGCTCCTCAGAGATGGATTCAGAGACAGATGACCAGTCCTATTCCCCCACCGAGGTGTATGCTCTAACTTGGCACGGTTCTACTGCTCATATCATGCATATGGTGTCTTGCATTGCATAGTTTAGACATCATATACACAATATTCAACACCATGTTCTTAGTTCAGACATCATATATGCGAATCCCCTCCGCTTAGCATATAAATCACATATGTGAATTAAATCACGCGATCCTGGTTACTTGGATAACATGTATGTGAATTATGTCATGCGATCATGTTTAGTTAGTCATCATATCTTTGAATTATGTTATGCTATGCTATCCATTTTAGATAGACATCATATATGTGAAATTGTGTCATGCTATCCGTTTTAGTTAAACAATATACATGTGAATTATTCAATGCCCTGTTTTTTCCAAACTATCTATTCCGTCTGTCTCTCATACAATGTCTGTACATTCAACTATGTTTCATGTTTATAAGCCATTTGAATTGGAGCGGGTGATGGCAGTATCTAGCGGAGTAAAAACACGGTCTTCAAATAAAATAGTGCTACCTCCTGGTGGAGATAGCACCCCGGTTGTACATGCACGAGAACCAGCCCTACCACACATAACCCAGACTCTCGCAGATTTTACCCCTACTGCGATGGACAGAGAACCAGCTTCACCCAATCTAACCCCAACCCCAGCATATAGTAACCAGTTCCTATTGACACAACACCATCTCCACCACAGAGCTCCCAAACAAGAGCAATTAGTAAGGTAGCTCCAGTGCCCAAAGCGCCAGTACTACCACGGCGAACCCCAACTCCACCAGTTAGTACACCTATTCCTGTGCAGGAAGCATAACCAGCCATTCATAGTTTAGCATCTATCGCATTTGATGTTGTTAAATCCTATGTGCGTATCTTCCCATCATGGAAATATTATACTAAAGATGAAAAAAATGCCAGTTGCAGGTGTTTGTCCAGGAGTTATGTGTAAGTAATGTTATTCATGGCAATTACTTTGCTTTGTCCCATACATTCTACCTCCATGATGGTTATAATACAACAATTTTTTCCCATTTTTCTCTATGAGGTAACCTGTGCTAATACCTCTGCTATCTTCAAGAATGCTTGGTGGCAATAACGGAATTACCTGAAGAAAACGTACTTCACTGGCAAAGAAACTCATCAAATTCCCTTACGTTCTCCTGAGACACATTTACTGATGATGACTGGGAACGCCTTGTTCTTTACTGGTCCCGAACCAAGAATGTGGTAAGGTCTATGAGCTCATTTTATTTTAAGTACTATATGCTTGCGTCTTACTGTACTCTGTTCATGTAGAACAAGTGCTTAAACCTGAAGAACACCTGTTCTCATTTAAGATCCCATTGTTATCGTGCATACTGCTTTGCTCTTGTATCACTGTATTTACTCATACAAACTTATTTTTAAATTTAACTATCCAATGGAAACTCCAATGGCACAACAGGTATGTTTACGCATGTTTCTTTAATAGGTTTGCTCTTATAAATAGCTCTGTTGATTTCAATTTGAATTGCGTATACAGTTGACTTCTCATATCATGCACATTACTAGCATCATAACAGGGCCAATAGTGTTGTTGTACATGTAGACCCGTGGTACCCATCTGAAATCTTGTTGTACCGTTTAGTTTCCCACACTTTGTATTCTTTTAGTGCTGCTTTCTCTTGAACTGATATGATTTGAACCGTGTCTCTATTTTGATTTGGCAAGACAATGTAGTGACCATAGGACATAGATATATGTTTGTTTGATGCTTTTATAATGTACTACTTGGAAATAGAAGACTTGGTAGTTTAATCTTGTCCACCTTACTAATGAACTGGTTCACCGAAATGAGTTTCATATACTAGTACACGCTAAACCTGTTATGTGTCTGCTTGTTTCTTCTTTTAGAATGCTGACAGAATATTGGGGAAGAGTGCCTTATTAAGCAATGATAAAGGAAGTAATGCAGATAAGGTTCATGATCGTGAGACATCCTTGTTGGTCTCCAACAAAGCTGATAAAATAACTAAGGAAAACTATCCTGAAGATAGTGAGGCAACCCCAAAGTCCTGTCTTGGTTTACTATTCGAGTTACTGGCCACTACCGCTTGCACAAGCTATTCAAACTCACTGTCTGAATCAGTTCGGTTTGTTGAGTCTCAATTACAAGCTGAAAGACACCGATCAGCTGTGCTGGGACAAGAAGCGAAAGGACTGCGGAAGTCCCTAGAGCATTCAGATGCATACTTTCTGGTGCAACAGCAAGCGTTGGAGGATTTTAGCGCCAAACAGGACAAAGTTAATAAGCTTGCTAAGCTTATTGCCAGCATGGTGGATACCCAGGATAATGTTTCTTGAGCTCTTCTGAAGTTGTTTCAGTTATGGACTTGTTTTGCTTCCGCATTTATTTGCACTGGTGGCCAATTTTGACGGCCAGTGTATGTAATATGCTGCTTTGTTCCCTATATTTGCACTGGTGGCGAACTTTGATGCCTAGTGGATGTAATATGTGTAATAGCTATAATAGGCTAGCGTTAGTTGCTTGCTTATTTATTTCCTTATTGTCTTGTTTAGTTGTTTGCTTGTAGTCACTGCAGTTCTTTTTCCGCATTTTACTAGTGGCCACAATAACCTATTTTTGGTAACAAGGCCACAATAATCATGGCAACACATGGACTGTTGTAACCATGGGCCTCCTGCGGGCAGTAGGATCTGTGGGCCTTCTATGGGCCATAGGATCCATGGGCCTTTTACGGGCCGTAGGATCCATGGACTTTCTACGGGCCGTATGATCCATGGGCCTTCTACGGGCCGTAGGATCCATTGGTCTTCTATGGGCCGTAGGATCCATTGGTCTTCTATGGGCCGTAGGATCCATGGGCCTTCTACGGGCCTATAATCATTTCGCCAAACATGGGCCATACTATTCGTGGACCATAACAGGCCGTTAATAGGCCGTATTTGTTAACACTATGAAAACAGCCCAACGGGTTAACGGGCAATAGGCCGAATGTAACCATGGGATGTATTTGGCCCACAAACGGAATATGCCAGTAACGGACCGTATCTAACGGAATTCTAGAAATGAGCCCAAGAATAAATGGGCCCTTAGAAGGCTGAAAGTTAACACGGGTTGGAAACGGCCGACGGAATCATGGGCCGTTAATGGGTATAAAGCGATACACTATTCATTATGGGTCAATTTCATCTCGGGCCTTTAATGGGCCGAGAGTTACAAAGGGCCTCATATGGGCTGAAAGACATCATGGGCCATACATGGGCTGGAAGTTACAACGGGCTAGAATCATATTGGACGGCCCAGATGAAGCTACTGGCTTAATTCCGATAGGCCGTAACAGGCTGGTAGTTAGCGGGCCGTAAATGGGCTATATATGAACAGGCCGTTAACAGGCTGTGCCACGTGTTGACGTATCATAGGCGCCACCTGTCCAATGAGTGGATGACATCTGTCCCAGCGGTGAGCCAACACGTGTTTCCTCTGGCCAATGAGAATTTTACATGTGGAAAATCCCCATTGGTCCGGGCTGTTAACGGGTTATCGGATCCAAAACCGGACTCAATAGCTTAACGGCGACCTGTTACGGTGGTTGCCACGTGTCGGTCACCCTTGACGAAAGCACTTCTATGACACGCGATTTATCGTCATGGAAGTGGACACTTCCGTGATGATAATTTTGGTAATGTCATGGAACACTTCTATGACAACACAAGTATGACTATCTTGATTCTATCATAAAATCGTCATGGATGTACATGCATGACAGAAAACATGACCTACTGTGACAAACACGTATCATCACGGAAGTGTATTTTTTTGTAGTGATGCATCACAGACAGTTTCGTCAAAGGGTCTTTGATCGTAGTGTCGCGTTAGCAGCATCATGCAGTAGTGATGATTTGAATATTTTTTGTGATGAAGACGGAGCATAGCCAGACTATATGATTTTGTAGGGGTAGCTATCTTTGTCCATGTTATTTTGAGAAAAAATGATTGCTTTATTAGTATGCTTGAAGTATTATTGTTTTTATGTCAATATTAAACTTTTGTTTTGAATCTTATGGATCTGAACATTCATGCCACAATAAAGAAAATTACATGGATAAATATGTTAGGTAGCATTCCACATAAAAAATTCTGTTTTTATCATTTACCTACTCGAGGACGAGCAGGAATTAAGCTTGGGGATGCTTGATACGTCTCCAACGTATCTATAATTTTTTATTGTTCCATGCTATTATATTATCTATTTTGGATCTTTTATATGCATTAATATGCTATTTTATATTATTTTTGGGACTAACCTGTTAACCTAGAGCCCAGTGCCAGTTTCTGTTTTTTCCTTGTTTTTGAGCTTCGCAAAAAGGAATACCAAACGGAGTCCAAACGGAATAAAACTTCACGATGATTTTTCTTGGACCAGAAGACACCCAGGGGACTTGGAGTCTGATACTTCCATTTTGCATCATGCTTTTATGTTGATATTTATTGCATTATGGGCTGTTATTACACTTTATATCACCATACTTATGCCTATTCTCTCTTATTTTACAAGGTTTACATGAAGAGGGAGAATGCCGGCAGCTAGAATTCTGGATTGGAAAAGGAGCAAATACTAGAGAGTTATTCTGCACACAACTCCAAAAGTCCCAAAACTTCACGGAGCATGTTTTTGGAATATATAAAAACTATTGGGCGAAGAAAGTACCAGAGGGGGCCACAGCCAGCCACAAGGGTGGAGGGTGTGCCCTCCCCCCTGGGCGCGCCCCCGACCTTGTGGGCCCCCTGGCAGGCCTCCGAAGCCCACCTTTGGCTATATGGTGTATTTTACCCTGAAAAAAATCAAGAAGAAGCTTTCGGGATGAAGCGTCGCCGTCTCGAGGCGGAACCTGGGCAGAACCAATCTAGGGCTCCGGCGGAGCTGTTCTGCCGAGGAAACATCCCTCCGAGAGGGGGAAATCATCGCCATCGTCATCACCATCGATCCTATAATCTAGAGGGGGTCAATCTCAATTAACATCTTCACCAGCACCATCTCCTCTCAAACCCTAGTCCATCTCGTGTATTCGATCTTGGTCCCAAAACCTCAGATTGGTACCTGTGGGTAGCTAGTAGTGTTGATTACTCCTTGTAGTTGATGCTAGTTTGTTTATTCGGTGGAAGATCATATGTTCAGATCCTTAATGATAACTAATACTCCTCGTATTATGATTATGAATATGCTTTGTGAGTAGTTACGTTTGTTCCTGACGACATGGGAGAAGCTTGTTATAAGTAATCATAACCAATTTATATGCACTAGAGAATGTGCATGTAGTTAAAATTTGAATTATGCGCATAAATGCATTGAAAACTCAGGTCATGCATAAAAATGTCCAAAGGAACCCCAAAAATCACAAAAATTCGCACAACACTCCTATTGTTCTATGTTGACACGAGAAAAAAATTTGGAAGCAATAAGAGGCAATGGATATTATTTCGGCCCCAAAGGTGGGACGTTCCCTACCGAAAACCATCATGCTTGTTGTGAGAAGCTCCGGTTTGTGAGAAGCATATACCCAAACCTACCCCAAATGGGACAAAATTCGTACCACGGCATGTTGATGCCGCTCCATGATAGCATGCCAAGTTTCATGAATTTCAGACGAGTTTTGGATTTACCAGAATTTAAAAACCAGGCATCTCAATGTTCTGCCGGCAATCAACGGTGCCCTGGTATTTGAAATTCATTCCCATTCCTTGCATGGGACCTAAGCATGCACCCAAGGACACATATTTGATTTTTTGACCAATTTATATGCACTGGAGCATGTGCATTTAGTTCAAATTTGATTTACGCACATAAATGCATTGAAAACTCAGTTAATGCATAAAAATGTCCAAACGAACCCCAAAAAATCACAAAAATTAAACAACACTCCTGTTGTTCTATGTTGACACGAGAAAAAAATTTGAAAGCAATAAGAGGCAATGGATATCGTTTCGTCCCCAAAGGTGGGACGTTCCCTACCGAAAACCATCATGCTTGTTGTGAGAAGCTTCGGTTTGTAAGAAGCATATACCCAAACCTGCCCCAAATGGGACAAAATTTGTACCACGACATGTTGATGCCGCTCCACGATAGCATGCCAAGTTTCATGAATTTTCGACGAGTTTTGGATTTACTAGAATTTAAAAACCAGGCATCTCAATGTTTTGCCGGCAATCAATGGTGCCCTGGTGTTTGAAATTCATTCCCATTTCTTGCATGGGACCTAAGCATGCACCCAAGGACACATATTTGATTTTTCAACCAATTTATATGCACTTGAGCATGTGCATGTGGTTCAAATTTGAATTATGCACATAAATGCATTGAAAACTCAGTTAATGCATAAAAATGTCCAAACGAACCCCGAAAAATCACAAAAAATCACACAACACTCCTGTTGTTATATGTTGACATGAGAAAAAAATTTGAAAGCAATAAGAGGCAATGGATATCGTTTCGTCTCCAAAGGTGGGACGTTCCCTACCGAAAACCATCATGCTTGTTGTGAGAAGCTCCGGTTTGTGAGAAGCATAGACCCAAAACTGCCCGAAATGGGACAAAATTAGTACCACGGCATGTTGATGCCGCTCCATGATAGCATGCCAAGTTTCATGAATTTCAAACGAGTTTTGGATTTACTAGAATTTAAAAACAAGGCATCTCAATGTTTTGCCGGCAATCAACGGTGCCCTGGTGTTTGAAATTCATTCCCATTTCTTGCATGGGACCTAAGCATTCACCCAAGGACACATATTTGATTTCTCGACCAATTTATATGCACTGGAGCATGTGCATTTAGTTCAAATTTGAATTATGCACATAAATGCAATGAAAACTAGGTTAATGCATAAAAATGTCCAAACGAACCCCAGAAAATCACAAAAATTCACACAACACTCCTGTTGTTCTATGTTGACACGAGAAAAAAATTTGAAAGCAATAAGAGGCAATGGATATCGTTTCGTCCCCAAAGGTGGGACGTTCCCTAACGAAAACCATCATGCTTGTTGTGAGAAGCTCCGGTTTGTAAGAAGCATATACCCAAACCTGCCCCAAATGGGACAAAATTTGTACCACGACATGTTGATTCCGCACCATGATAGCATGCCAAGTTTCATGAATTTCAGACGAGTATTGGATTTACTAGAATTTAAAAGCCAGGCATCTCAATGCTTTGCCGACAATCAACGGTGCCCTGGTGTTTGAAATTCATTCGCATTTCCTGCATGGGACCTAAGCATGCACCCAAGGACACATATTTGATTTTTCAACCAATTTATATGCACTGGAGCATGTGCATGTAGTTCAAATTTGAATTATGCAAATAAATGCATTGAAAACTCAGTTAATGCATAAAAATGTCCAAACGAACCCCGAAAAATCACAAAAAATCACACAACACTCCTGTTGTTCTATGTTGAGACGAGAAAAAAAATTGAAAGCAATAAGAGGCAATGGATATCGTTTCGTCCCCAAAGGTGGAACGTTCCCTACCGAAAACCATCATGCTTGTTGTGAGAAGCTCCGATTTGTGAGAAGCATATACCCAAACATGCCCGAAATGGGACAAAATTAGTACCACCGCATGTTGATGCTGCTCCATGATAGCATGCCAAGTTTCATGAATTTCAGACGAGTTTTGGATTTACTAGAATTTAAAAACCAGGTAACTCAATGTTTTGCCGGCAATCAACGGTGCCCTGGTGTTTGAAATTCATTCCCATTTCTTGCATGGGACCTAAGCATGCACCCAAGGACAGAGATTTGATTTTTGACCAATTTATATGCACTGGAGCATGTGCATGTAGTTCAAATTTGAATTATGCACATAAATGCATTGAAAACTCAGTTACTGCATAAAGATGTCTAAACGAACCCCGAAAAATCACAAAAATTCACACAACACTCCTGTTGTTCTATGTTGACACTAGAAAAAATTTGAAAGCAATAAGAGGCAATGGATACCGTTTCGTCCCCAAAGGTGGGACGTTCCCTACCGAAAACCATCATGCTTGTTGTGAGAAGCTTCGGTTTGTAAGCATATACCCAAACCTGTCCCAAATGGGACTAAAAATTTACCACGGCATGTTGATGCCACTCCATGATAGCATGCAAAGTTTCATGAATTTCAGATGAGTTTTTGATCTACTAGAATTTAAAAACCAGGCATCTCAATGTTTTGCCGGCAATCAACGGTGCCCTGGTGTTTGAAATTCATTACCATTTCTTGCATGGGACCTATACATGGACCCAAGGACACAAATTTTATTTTTTAACCAATTTATATGCACTGGAGCATGTGCAGGTAGTTCAAATTTTAATTGTTCACCTGAAATGGCTAGAAAACCAATTTAATATATAAAATGTTCAAACGAACCCTGAATAATTCCAATTCTTTTACGACACACATATAGTTGCATGTTCACTCCAGATAAAAGGTCTAGCAATTCAAACACCGTCTATTGCCGCTGCGACCCCATTATGTAATTCAAATCAAGATAAAAAAATCAAGTAGATCGCACACAGTTTATTATCAGCAACCGTGTCAGATGCAGCACAAAATATCCTGGAGCACCGTCGGTGTATAGTACGCTTATGGCTTACGCGAGAAGGTGCGTCAGCTATAGTCCACAGCCGGCGTCTCAAGCACACTAGCTCGCTCCCAAATATCATTTCACTGTTCAATCGTCGCCGGTGAAAGATGGGCACATGGACCCGCGTCGTGAGGGCTACTTCGGTGGCCCACTCCAGCGAGAGCGCGGCCGCAGCCGACATGCGCGTGCTAGGAAGGTGCATGAGCGCGGCCACAATCTGTGATCGGGCGGCAAAGGCAGCCCAGAAGGCCGCTGTTGCTTCTAAGGTGGCGGCAGCAACATCTGCCTCGGGGGTAGCAAATGGCGAGAGCGGCACAACAGCTGTCTGTTCCGCAGTGGCTGCCTTAGCCCTGATTGAGGCCACCCACGACCATGTCGAGGCCACCCACGCCCAGCTCCTGGCGGTCACCGCACAAATCAAATGAAGCTTCTCCGACAACGGTCGGCAACCCACGGCCGAAGAGCTGGCAATCGCCGAGAGTGTTCGAGCAGCCGTCCGTTCCTCCGTCTCATACCTTGTGACGACGGAGCCCGTCCAAGCCCAGATCGCGTCCGCCCACGCCCAACTCGTGGCGGCCTTTTCCAAAGAGATGGCGGACGGGGATGGCGAGATGTTTGTCGAGCATGGTGCGATTGATGCCATGGAGCCCCTTCCCCAGGAGACCGTCGGGCGCGAGCTGGACATGGAGGCGGCGGCGGAGATCGACGAGCACCAGCCATAGTAGTACTCTTTGCTTTATTTAATTAAGAGCACCGGTCTTTAATTTGTTAGAGTAATGTTTAGGTCAGCTAGCTCAATTTAATTGCTAAACTTTCTCGATTAAGAAGTGTGGGTGTGCTGTAGTCTCCTTTGTGTGCCCAAATTATGCAATGACGTGGATGACCACTGTAACCATGGAAATTCGAACCAAAACTTTTGACGTTCAAACTCATCACACACGGGTTAAGCTATCTGAATCATTTGTGATGTTCACATATCATACACAGTTCTGAATAAGGGACCGTGTCTGATGACACTTTGCGCGCCAGTTTTTTCGCTGAAGCGATTCCAAATTTTCGGCTTCCGCGGAAATATCTACCTCCCCGCCACCTCCCCCTTACCAAAAGCCACATTTCCCCTCTTTCCGCCTTCCTTTTCCAAGTTGAAACCTTCACTCCTTGCTTGCAGCGCCGCCTCCTCATTGGCGACCCTCATTCACGCTGCTCGGCCTCCTCTATCCAGGCAGGTAATCCACACCCGACCCCCATCCTCCTCCTCCTTCCACATCCCACATGCCCCGACCGCCGACGCGAACGCGACACTTTCCACCCAAATCATCGACGCCTCCACAAAATAAGCGCCGGCCTAAGCCATGGTGCATGCAGTATAGCCAGGACCTCAAGGAGCATTTGGCAGCGGAGAAGCAAATTGTGGCCGCACGCGTGGATGAGGTCGCAATGGCTGCCATTCGTGCCGACCCCGAGATCTTGAAGGAGCACCTTGCCATTTGCTAGCTACGCCGGTTAAGCATGCTCGGTTTACCCGTTGCGTGTGCTGCTCCTGCCTTTCCTTCACAAATCCTAGTGAATTGTGCTATCTAATTTTACCATGCAATCTGTTGCTCTAGTATATATGTTCTATATGTTCTGCAGTGTGGTGCTCACTTTTTAACTGTTTTGTTAATTAGTTGTCTTCTTCAGTTAACTGTTTGGTTCAATTCTGCAAATGTGATGTTCAATTCTCCAGGCTGCAATTTTGTATTGTCTTCCATGTGAGAAATAAATAGAATTTATCTTTACAAAATTGTGGGTGCATTCTGTTATTGTATACCATGTGAGGAATGGATTGAATTTGGCTGTAGTAAATACATGAGAAACAAATACAATTGCTACAATTGGCTGTAGTTAACTGTTTGGTTAACTGTCTGATCTTCTATTAGGATTATGTTATATTGTGCAATGTGGTGCTCAGTTAATGTTTGGTTCATTTCTTGTGGTGTTTAGTTAACTGCTTGGTTCAATTCTGCAATGCTGTAACACCCCGCATGTAACTTGCCATATTTGTAACTCCGACTCTTGCCATTTTCGGCTATGTGTTACGATATTCCCTCCGTGGCCGGGTTTTGTCTTTCGTTTTGCATTTTGTCATGTCATGCATTTCATATCATGTCATCATGTGCATTGCATTTGCATACGTGTTCGTCACATGCATCCGAGTATTTTCCCCGTTGTCTGTTTTGCAATCCGGCGCTCCTATCTCCTCCGGTGCACCCCTCTTGTTTTCTTTCGTGTGCGGGTGTCAAACATTCTCGGAATGGACCGAGGCTTGTCAAGTGGCCTTCATGTACCACCCGGAGACCACCGGTCAAGTTTCGTTCCATTTGAAGGTCGTTTGGTACTCCAACGGTTAACCGGGCATCCGCAAAGTCCATTTGAGTGTCCAGCAAAACCCCCTCAAAAACCAGCCCAAAACCCACCAAACTCCCTTCCATGCTCTAGGTCGTTCGATCACGATCGTGTGGGCGAAAACCGCACCTCATTTGGAGCCTCCTAGCTCCCTCTACCTATAAATATGTGGGCATCCCGAAATACCATTCTCAGTCCAAACCCTAGCTTCGTCCCTCCGCGCGCTGGACACGTCCGCCCGGCGCCGGACGAAATTCCCGCGAGTCCGCCGCCGCCACGTGTCGCCGTCGCCCGCACCGTACGCCGCCCTCCTCCTCGCGCCCGAGGCCGCGCGCCTCCGGCCGCCGCCGCCGGCGCCGCCGCGCTCTCCGCCGCCGTCACCGCCGCCGCGGCCGCCCGCCGCCGACCTGCCGCCGCCGCGGAGCCCGCCCGCGCCACCGTGCCCGCCGGCGCCGCCCGTCGCCGCCGGGGCCCTCTCCGTCCGGCCCCTCCTCTCCTCCTCCGGCCTACCTCGCCGCCGCCCTCCTTCCTCCCCGCCGGCGAGCAGCGCCACCGGAGTACGAGCCGAGCCCGAGCTCGAGGAGCCCGGCCCGATCCGATCTGGTAGTTCCTGTAGCTCGCGTTGACTTTCTCGCCCCCCCCTAATTTTCTTGAAGTCATGATTTTCCTACAGTATATGCCTCTGTTCACAGCTCCATAACTTCTTGCATGTAGCTCCGATTTGCATGTGTAATATGTCAAATTGTTCGTCTCATGATGCTCCACATTTTGTTCAATTGCACCATGCTCATTAGAGATCATCTTGATGCCCAAATCTCTTTTCGAAGAGGGCTAGTTGCTGTTATCTGCTGGTTCTTATCAGAACTTGGAGATTTGTCATTTTTGTATCATTTAATCTGTGCATCTTATGAGCATGAGCTCTACATGTGTTTTGAATTATACCATGCCATATTTCCAGTGGTGTAGTCCATGTATTTTTGTGATCTCTGTGGTGACTAGCACAAGCATGCAAATTAGTCCCCGTAATATTTCTGATTTCTGGGACTTGATGCTACAGAGAGATCCATGCATATTTTGTTGCCATATAAACTTGATGCTACAGAGAGATCCATGCATATTTTGGAGATGTTCAGTAATGATGTTTTGTATCTATAGTTGTAATTGATCCATTACTGCCCTTGTTTGCAATTATGGAGTACCATAGCATGACTCAATCTTGCTCTACTTTTGCTATAAAATATTTCTGGCAGATTCTTAACATGATATGCAATTTTGCCAAGCTTATTGTAGTTGATCCATACATGCTATGCTTTTGTTCTTGCCATGGTTAGCTTCATAATCTTGCCATATTGCTGTAGGTATGCTTTTTTTGTCATGCGTTGCCTTGTGGTGAGTGCATCAAGCTCACCAAGATGCCTACATATTATTGTTTCTGCCATGCTCTGTTTTCTGCCAAGTCTGAAACCTGATAACGAAACTTGCTATGTTTACATGCTTGCCATCATATCTTCTGGTCCTGTTTGGCTTATGGTCAATAAGGGACTTTTGTCTTATGAATTTAGTAGAACACTTCCATGCCTTGTTTTGCTACGTTAAGTTCCTGTAGCATGTTGATTTCGTGCTCTGAACATTGCTACCTGATGCTGTTTTCTGCCATGTCCAGTTTTTCACCGTCTGTGATCCTGTTATCTTTTGCACTTTTGCCATGCTTGTTTGAGCTTGATATGTTGTGAACTAGCCGTAGCTCAGTGTTCACCTTTTGTCAAGCATCTCCTGTAGATTATTTTCATATGCTTTGTTGCTATGTTGGAGTGCTGTAGCATTGTTGTTTGTTGCATTTTAAGTGCTATCATGCTGTTAATCGCAGATTCGTGTCATTCTTGTTTTGCTTGCCATTTGCAAACCGTGCATCCGTTTCCGGTATCGATTTCGACCGAAATCATCTCATCTTTCCAGTGGCATGCTTGGTTTGCCAAGTTACTGCCATGTTCATCATTTCTCTTCCGGAGCACGCAAATGCAACGCATATCATATCTTGCATATCATACATGTTTTGCATCATGTTGCTTGTGCATTTCTCGTTGTTGATTGTGGTTCCGTTTGTTTGTGTTCTTGTCTTGGGTAGAGCCGGGAGACGAGTTCGTGAACGAGGAACCTGTTGAGTACGCTTACGAGGATCAAGCTTTCGACAACTCTGAGAACCTTGCAGGCAAGATGACCACCCCTCGAAATCACTTCTATCTTTGCTTTGCTAGTTGTTCGCTCTATTGCCATGCTCCGCTACCTATCACATGCTATATCATGTCTCCAATTTTTCCATGCCAGCCTCTAACCATCCTTTCCTAGCAAACCGTTGTTTGGCTATGTTACCGCTTTTGCTCAGCCCCTCTTATAGTGTTGCTAGTTGCAGGTGAAGTCGAAGTTTGTTCCATGTCGGAACATGGATATGTTGGGATATCACAATATCTCTTATTCAATTAATGCACCTATATATTTTGGTTAAGGGTGGAAGGCTCGGCCTTATGCCTGGTGTTTTGTTCCACTCTTGCCGCCCTAGTTTCTGTTATACCGGGATTATGTTCCTTGAGTTTGCGTTCCTTACGCGGTCGGGTGATTTATGGGACCCCCTTGACAGTTCGCCTTGAATAAAACTCCTCCAGCAAAGCCCAACCTTGGATTTACCATTTGCCACCTAAGCCTTTTCCCCCGGGTTTTCTAGAGCCCGAGGGTCATCTTTATTTTAAACCCCCGGGCCAGTGTTCCTCTGAGTGCTGGTCCAAACTAGAGCCCTTTGCAGCGCCACCTTGGGGAAACTCGAGGATTGGTTTTAGTTGTATGGACTGCTCATCCGGTGTGCCCTGAGAACGAGATATGTGCAGCTCCTATCGGGATTTGTCGGCACATTCGGACGGCTTTGCTGGTCTTGTTTTACCATTGTCGAAATGTCTTGTAAACCGGGATTCCGAGACTGATCGGGTCTTTCCGGGAGAAGGTTTATTCTTCGTTGACCGTGAGAGCTTATGATGGGCTAAGTTGGGACAACCCTGCAGGGTATTATCTTTCAAAAGCCATGCCCGCGGTTATGAGGCAGATGGGAATTTGTTAATGTCTGGTTGTAGAGAACTTGTCACTTGACCCAATTAAAATACATCAACTGCGTGTGTTGCCGTGATGGTCTCTTCTCGGCGGAGTCCGGGAAGTGAACACAGTCTGAGTTATGTATGACGTAAGTAGGTGTTCAGGATCACTTCTTGGTCATTGCTAGTTGACGACCGCTCCGTTGCTTCTCTTCTCGCTCTCTTTCGCGTATGTTAGCCACCATATATGCTTATTGCCGCTGCAGCTCCACCTTATTACACCTTCCTTTCCTACAAGCTTAAATAGTCTTGATCTCGCGGATGTGAGATTGCTGAGTCCCCGTGACTCACAGATTCTACCAAAACAGTTGCAGGTGCCGACGATGCCAGTGCAGATGATGGGGTCGATCTCAAGTGAGAGTTCGACGAGGAACGTGGTCGTTACTATGTGTCTTTCCCGATGATCAGTAGTGGAGCCCAGTTGGGACGATCGGGGATCTAGCATTTGGGGTTGTCTTATTTTCATCTGGATTTTGACCGTAGTCGGCCTATATGTTTGTATTTCGGATGATGTATGATTTATATTCATGTATTGTGTGAAGTGGCGATTGTAAGCTAACTCTTTATCCCATTCTTGTTCATTACATGGGTCTGTGTGAAGATGACCCTTCTTGCGACAAAACCACTATGCGGTTATGCCTCTAAGTCGTGCCTCGACACGTGGGAGATATAGCCGCATCGTGGGCGTTACAAATGCAATTACCAATTGTGATGGGTAGAATTTTGTATTGTTGTGCATGTGAGGAATAAATCAAATTTGGCTGCACTTAATACATGGGAAACATATACAAGTGCTATATTTCCTAGTTCTTAATCATGCTTGGTTTGGGTAAATGGGTTTTCCGTGTGGCTAGAATTAATCTGATGAATCTGCAATGTGCTTATTTTGCATCAACATATTTTTACTGATAGCATGCGAACCCTTACTTAACCTGATGACTAACTACCTTATATGTGTTGCAGGGAAACAATGGGGAGCAGTGAGGTTTACAATCGAGGTTAGCACGTGCATGGTTTGCTGTCTAATAACACTTTATTGTGCAATTGCAGGAACCATTCTAATATTTAGGTTTTTAACAATTTGGTCTTGCACATGTAGGTCCTGCTGTCAGAGGTTTTGACCCGCTGTTCGACCCTTTTTGCATATGGAGAAATGAGTTGTCCATGAATATCAATCAAATCAAGAAACTCAGAAAGATTGTTAGGATAAAGAAATTAGCGACAAAAAACAACAAGATCTTTGTCTGCACAATGAAGAAGACATCAGTTCACTACAAGATGGTACTAACTATTATACCTTGCCTCTTTTTATTCCTTTGCCACATTTCCAATATAGAGAAGATATTTATGCACATCCTTGTGTTCAGGCCTTTCCAAAGCAGTTCACTGATGATTACCTCTTAAACCACCTCTATGGTCAGGAGACGAGGAAGGTTTGCATACAACACCCACAGTTCAATATTGAAGTGTTCCTGAAGAGGATGAAGGACGGACGGTCAATCATCCACAGGCACTGGCCTAAAGTTGCAAAGACCTTCAACATGAATGAAGGCTCAGTATTCGCCTTCCGCTTCAGTAGCTTTCCAGATGAGATGCATCTGTCTATATACCGTCTATGATGCTAATTTCGAAAGGTTCTACATGTTGCATGTGGAACTTGCTGTTGGTGCAGTTGTGTAATGGGGTAGCTGAGTGCTGAAGCTATATCATGTTGTACTCTGATGTGTTTCAATTATGAAATTCTGCTTCCTTAATATGGAAATGAAATATATCGTGTGCTTAATATGAAATGTCAATTAGATTAATAAATGGATTATGAATAATCGGATAATTAGCCTGCTAATGGCGAATTTGCCTGCTAATTGGGTTTTGCTATTGCAAACGGTTGTTGAAAAAATACCATGGGCGATGACCTCAGGCAACGCACACAGTTTCTAGGAATAAATCGTGTTGGATCAATGAACAATCACACACGACTTTCTCTTGAAAACTGTTAGCGATAGGCCACCTTGTGCAAACATTTACCACATAAAAACTGTGTGTGATGGACAGCCTTTGCCACACAGTTTCTTCTACGGACCGTGTGTGATACATTCAATACCGCAAATGATTTAACGGGAAAAATGGTGTGTGATGTACCTGTGAACGGAAACGTTTTCCTTGGAGCGACTGTGTGGGATGTGCATACGAACGGAAACATTTAGCGGGGACTAACTGTGTGCGATGTACTTGCGACCGAAAACAATTTCGTCATATAATTGTATTTTTTTAGCTCTACTGTACGTATTTCCGTATTTGAGCGCTCGCCGGTCGCACACGACCTCATTTTGTCGAACGTGTGTGCCAGGAGGGCATATCCCCGACGGTTTCTGGGTCGTGTGGGAAGGACCCCCCTATCGCCCACACTCACTTGGCGACGGTTCCAAATGCCGTCGCGGAAAGGGGTTAAAAACCGTTTGTTTAGGACCGACACGCACCAGTGATTGCTCTTCACTCGGAGTGTTTTTGAAACTTAGGCGAATCAGGTTCGCAGCTAAGCCCCCAGGTGAGAGGATTGCTCTTCACTTGGAGTGTTTTTGAAACTTAGGCGAATCAGGTTCGCAGCTATGCCCCCCGAGTGAGAGGATTGCTCTTCACTCGGAGTGTTTTTGAAACTTAGGTGAACTAGGTTCGCAGCTAAGCCACCCACTGGGGATTTGGACACACATGTTTGTGCGAAAACAATCATTAGGATACTGCGGAAATCATGTCTTTGATAAACAATCTGAAAGGATTCTTAGATCAACTTGACGATCCGAGAGCTTAGGTATAAAAACGGCGGAGCAGATCCGTGTTCCAAGAGCGCGGCTCGTGTTTCTTCTTGGCCACATTGTAAAGGTGATATGCCCCGTTAGCACCTTGGTGACGATGAAGGGGCCTTCCCAGGCAGGGACGAGCTTATGAGGCCGTTGCTAGTCCACTCGGAGCACAAGGTCTCCTTCTTGAAATGTTCGACTTTTGACGTTTCGGGCGTGGAACCGACGGAGATCTTGCTGATAAATGGTCGACCGGATCAAAGCCATCTCTCTCTCTTCCTCTAGAAGATCAACAGCGTCTTGACGCGCTTGCTCTGCTTCGGCTTTTGAGAAGAGTTCTACTTGGGGCGCATTGTGGAGCAAGTCACTCGGAAGCACAACTTCAGCCCCATATACCATGAAGAAAGGAGTTCGACCATTCGATCGGTTAGGAGTTGTCCTGAATCCCCACACAATGGACAGCAACTCAGTCACCCAAGCACCTGCTGCATGCTTGAGGTCACGCGTCAATCGGGGTTTCAGCCCTTGGAGGATCAAACCATTTGCGCTTTCAGCTTGCCCATTTGACTACGGGTGCGCAACGGATGCATAGTCGACCCGAGTGCCTTGGGAAGTGCAGAAAGCTCTAAACTCATCGGAATCAAAGTTTGAGCCGTTGTCTTTGATAATGTTGTGCGGAACTCCATATCTGAATATTAACTCTCTGATGAAACCGATGGTTGTGCTTGAGTCGAGGTTCTTGATGGGTTTGGCTTCAATCCACTTAGTGAACTTGTCGATTGCCACGAGTAAATGGGTGAAGCCACTTCTGCTGGTCCTCAGGGGCCCAACCATGTCCAGTCCCCAAACAACAAATGGCTAGACAAGTGGCATTGTCTTTAAGGCCGATGCGGGCTTGTGGGACAGTTCGAGTAAAACTAGAAACCTTCGCACTTCTCGACTATCTCCTTAGCCATTTCATTTGCTCGCGGCCAGTAGAATCCCGCTCGGTATGCTTCGGCCACGATGGTCCGAGAGGACGCGTGGTGACCACAGGTCCCCGAGTGGATCTCATTCAAGATCAGTCGACCTTCTTCTGGAGAGATACATCGCTAAGCTACTCTAGTAATACTCTCTCTAAAAAGCTGACCACTTATTACTGTGAAGGCTTTGGATCTGCGAACGATCTGGCGGGCCTCATCCTCATCCTCTGGGAGCTCCCGCCTAAGCAGATATGCAATATATGGCACTGTCCAATCAGGAGTGATTACTAGAACCTCCATGACTAAGTCGACTACTGCTGGTACTTCGACTTCAATTGGATTGGTAGCACTTATTGGTTGCGGGGGCTCCTCTGTAAAGGGATCTTCTTGCACTGATGGGGTGTGGAGATGCTCTAGGAACACGTTACTGGTAATAGCGTTCTGAGTGGAACCTATTTTTGCCAGGTCATCAGCTGCTTGATTCTTGAGTCGAGGAACGTGGTGGAGCTCTGGCCCTTCAAACTTCTTCTCCAACTTCCTTAATACATTGCAGTACCCGGTCATGGCAAGGCAACGGACATCCCATTCTTTTCATCACTTGATTGACCTCCAAATTTGAGTCGCTGTATACCATCAAGCGACGGACGCATAGTGAAATGTCCATACACAACCCGTAGAGAAGTGCTTTGTACTCAGCTTCGTTGTTGGAGGAATCAAAGTGAATCTGGAGAACATAACTGAGCTTGTCACCTCTTGGGGATACTAGAACCACTCCAGCACCAGAACCATTTAACATCTTGGATCCATCAAAGAACATGGTCCAATGTTCCTTGTGAACCTGAGTCGGCTGCTGTTGCTCAATCCACTCGGCCAGGAAATCTACGATTGCTTGAGATTTGATTGCGTTTTTGCCTCGAACTTGATATCCAGAGGGAGAAGTTCAATCGCCCACTTAGCCACTTGACCAATTGCATCTCGATTGTTCAAATTTTTTGATAATGGAGCATCGCTGACGATTGAAACCGAATGGTCTGTGAAGTAATGTGCAACTTTCTTCGTGGTCAGATAAATTCCGTAGACAAGCTTCTGGTAATGCGGATACCTTTGTTTGGACAGAATCAAGCCTTCAGAAATGTAATACACTGGGCATTGAACTTTGTAGGCTTTGACTTCTTCCCCTTGCTCGACTGTCAGCATTGTGCTGACAACCTGCCAAGTGGCTGCAATATACAAGAATAGAGGCTCTTTGCTGACTGGGGTAGCAAGCACTGGCTGGGTGAAAGCAAGGCTTTGTGCTCTACAAACGCTGCTTTAGCTTCAGGAGTCGACTCGAATGTATCAGATTTTTTCATCAGTCGATAAAGAGGCAACACCTTTTCACCGAGATGGGAAATGAATCGACTCAATGCGGCCAAACAACTAGTAAGCTTCTGAACATCATGCACACACACAGGGCGCTTCATTCGGAGAATTGCTCCAATCTTTTCGGAGTTTGCATCGATCCCTCGTTCGGAAACTAGAAAACCGAGTAACTTTCCTCCTGGAACTCCAAATGTGCATTTGGAGGGGTTGAGCTTGATATTCTATCTTCTTAGGTTAGGAAATGTTTCAGTGAGGTCAGCCAGCAGGTCGGAACCTTTGCGTGACTTGACCATGATATCATCCATGTAGGCTTCCACGTTCCGACAGATTTGAGTAAGCAGGCACTTCTGAATGATGGCACGAACATGGCACCAGTATTCTTGAGACCAAAAGGCATGATAACATAGCAAAAGCACCCGAATGGGGTGATGAAGGCCGTTTTTTTCATCGGGCCCATATAATCAGATCTGATGGTACCTGTAATACGCGTCCAAAAAGGAAAAACGCTCACACCCCGCAGTTGAGTCGATAATCTGGTCGATACGGGGGAGAGGGAAGTGATCTTTTGGGCAGGCCCGATTGATATGCTTGAAGTCAATACACATACAAAGTGAATCATCTTTCATGGGGACCATGACGACATTGGCGAGCCACTCGGAGTGGTATATCTCGCGGATGAACTGGGCTGACAGGAGCCGAGCTACTTCTCTGCCAATTGCCCTCCTCTTCTCCACGTCTGACCGACGGAGGTGTTCCTTGACGAGTTTTGCTTTCGGGTCGACGCGCAAACGGTTCTCACCCAGTCCCCTGGGTACACCCGGCATGTCTGATGGTTTCCATGCGAAGATGTCCCAGTTCTCACGAAGGAACTGGATGAGCACTTCTTCCTATTTGCTGTCGAGTGTTGTTGAGATGTGGGTCGGAGCAGCATTGGGGTCTTCCGGGTGAATATGGACAGGCTTTGTCTCACCGGCTGACTGTAATGCATACTCCGAGGCAGGCTTCTTAGCTCGCAAAAAATCACTCGGATCTGCATTCTTCTTGTATTCCTCCATCTCTACTGCTTCCATCTACTCATCAGCAATTTTTGAGCCTTTCTGGAGGCACTCTTATGCTCTCTGCTGACTCCCCGTGATTTTGATCACACCTCTGGGCCCGGGCATCTTCAACTTGAGATATACGTAACATGGTCAAGCCAAGAAACATGCATATGCGGGACTGCCCAGAATAGCATGATAAGCACTGTGGGAATCCACCACCTCAAACGTCAGCTTCTCCTTGCGGTAATTCTCGGAATCACCAAAAACCACATCAAGAGCGATCTGTCAGAGTGACTTTGCCTTTTTTCGGGGATGACACCGTGGAACTGCATGTTGCTCTCACTGAGTTGGGACATCGGAATGCCCATCCCTTGGAGGGTCTCAGCGTACAGAATGTTCAAACCACTGCCACCATCCATAAGGACTTTAGTCAGTCGGGTGCTCCCAACGACTAGATCGACCACTAATGCTTGCCGCCCGGGGGTAGCAACATGCGCTGGGTGATCAGTCTGGTCGAATGTGATGGGAGGCTTCGACCACTTCAAATACGTCGTAGTTGCCGGAGCAACCATGTTCACTTCTCTGTTGATGACTTTCAGTCGACTTTTGCTCTCGACATCAGCAAAAAACACCAAAGTAGCATTGGTGTTGGGATAACCATCATCTTCTTCTTTTTCTTCACCCTTATCAGAGTCCTTCTCAGTGGGTTGACCCTCTCGGAACCACTAAATAAGGAGTCGACATTGTCGAGTGGTACGTTTGGGCAGAATCAGGTTACCCTCTTCATCCTTTTTCATGTGTATGTGTCAGCATCCTGGGAATGGGGGTCCCCAGACTTGCCTGCCTACGGCCCACGGCGTGGCTCCACCAGCGGCCCTGTACGGCCCATCTTCACCAGCGAGCATTCAAGACCCTCGCGAGGCAGACGACGCAAGACCTTCTCGGGGGCGGCCTCACTAGGTCGGCTCGTGAGAGGCAGAGAGATCAAGGGGGGCACCTCGTGAGGTTCCTATGATGCAAGCCATGACGACCAAGGCCAGGCGGGCGCCCGGCGGGCGCCAGAGCGTGCAGCATACTCGTTTCCTCTTTGGTGCTAAAGAGGCAAGCGCAGGCGAGAAGTCCCGAGGCGTCAGGCAAAGGTTTCCATATCAGTGCAACAAGACCAAGACCAGCAGGACGGCAGGACGGAGGTCACCGTGGAGCCCAGGACAGCGTCACCACCAGAGCCTTTGGCAGGCGAAGACCACCTTTAGTCAGGATAACTTGTACTAGTTGTCTCCCTTCAAATTTGGCCGTTGTTGGATCCCTTCCCGCCTACATTTGGGAAGAGGACCAGGGCCTCTATAAATAGGACTAGCCACCACAGTAGGGGACAATAGATCTTGGGCCATTCAGATCATCCTCAACCACCCAAGCTTACCGAGCTCAAGGACACCTCTTCTCACGAGGTTGTTCTTCCCTTGTACTTGTTCATCCTCAGCCCAAGAGGCAATCCACCACACCACACTGGAGTATGGTATTACACCACATCGGTGGCCCGAACCAGTATAAACCCTGTGTCCCTTGTCCTGCGAGTTCGACGTGCTGAGCTTTGAGATCGTGGTGAGTGCGTGAGCTAGAGGGGGAGAGATCTTCGTGCGCACCCTAGTGTTCGAACCTCAAGGGTTTTGCCGGAACCCGCAATCCGACATTTGGCGTGCCAGGTAGGGGTGCACTGAAGCTTTCCTTTCGTCGATCCACGCTCCGCCACCACCGCGCTTTGCCCCCATGGTCGGCGTGGATCCTCCGGCTAGGAGGACTGACGCCCATGACGAGTGTGGTGGCCGCCCAAGTTCAAGCCGGAGATGCCGCCGCATTACGATGGCGCGGCGGACCCATCAGCCTTCCTGTTGGCGTATGAAGTGGCCGTCCGGAAGGCTGGGGGCGATGACAAGGTCATGGCCAATTGGCTTCCCATGGCCCTCGCCGGTGCACCATGTGCCTAGCTGTTCGCTCTCCCAGGATCCTCAGTGGCATCTTGGGAGGATTTGCGTGGCCTCTTCGTCGCGCGCTTCGCGGCACCGGCACCCCTCGCCATCGCAGCCCTCCTCGGCGGCTCGCAAGCACCACCCCCGGACCGTCACGCCAAGCCGTTCTTTCGCCAGATTGGCGCCGCTTCCGTGCGGCAAGGAGCTCCCCCAGGTTAGGCGCGCGCCCAAGGCCGACCGCACCTTCAACTCGGGGTATCACCCCATCACCACCATCAGCTCGGGCGTGCTTCCAATGCTTTGCATGCCCACCATCTGCAGTGTAGCTGTTACCAAGACCCTCATCGATTGTGGCGCCGGCCTCAACATGCTCTCTGTGGAGGCTTTTAGCCTCCTTCACGTACCACTTGAACGGCTCTGCCCTAGCAAGCCCTTCTCCAGGGTTGGCGGTGGCTCCTCTAGCCCCTTGGGGCAGATCCTCCTTCCCGTGACCTTCGGCACTCGCGACAACTACCGCACCGAGCTGATCGACTTCGACATCGCCCACACTGGCCTCGCATACAACGCCATCCTTGGATACCCGGCTCTGGCTCACTTTATGGCGGCGACCCATCCGGCCTACAACCTCATGAAGATGCCGGGGAGTAAGGACGTCCTCACCATGGTTGGAGACGCCAAGGGAGCATCACTTGAGAGTGTGCCTCAATGTGCGCCCTGTGAAGCAGAAGCCGGGGCGACAGTCCACGGAGAAGCAGTCCTTCATCGTCAAGGGGCCCGCAAGCTGGAGGCGGCAGGTCTTATTCGCGAGGTTCGGTACCCCGAGTGGCTGGCGAACCCCGTCGTCGTACCAAAGAAAGGCGGGAAGGACCGTATGTGTGTTGACTTCACCAACCTCAACAAGGCCTGTCCCCAACACCCATTCCCGCTACCGCGCATCGACCAGATTGTTGACTCCACCGCCGAGTGCGACTTGCTGTGTTTCCTGGACGCGTTCTCGGGCTATCACCAGATCAAGATGGCAGTGGAGGATGTGGAAAAGACGGCCTTCCTAACCCCATGTGGGGTGTACTGCTACACTTGCATGCCGTTTGGGCTGCGCAACGCAGGCACGACCTTCCAATGAATGATGCACATCGCCCTGGGTCAGCAGCTCGGGAGGAACGCTGAAGCCTACGTCGACGAGATTGTGGTAAAATCTCGGGAGGCAAGAACTTTGATTCAAGACCTGGAGGAGACCTTCGCAAGCCTGCGCCAGGTAGACTTGCAGCTCAACCCAGAGAAGTGTGTGTTCGGTGTCCCCTCTGGCAAGCTGCTGGGCTTCCTCGTGTCCCATAGGGGGATCGAGGCTAACTCAAAGAAGGTTAAGGCGATAGAAGACATGAGCCCGCCACAAACTCTCAAGGAGATGCAGAAGCTGGCAGGCTGCATGACCTCGCTGCGGCGCTTCATCTCCAAGCTGGGAGAGCGTGCCCTGCCATTCTTCAAGCTGATGAAGAAGAAGGGCCCGTTCGAGTGGACCCCGGAGGAAGACAGAGCATTTCAAAACCTCAAGACATACCTGACCAGCCCTCCGGTGATGGTGGCAGCTCGCCCTCTCAAGCCCTGTTGCTTTACCTTGCCGCCACTCCCTATTCCGCTAGTGCAGCTCTAGTGGCGGTTCGGGAAGAGTGCCAGGGCAAGGGTCTGTCGCGCCTGTCGGATTTCGGGTTCCGGCAAAACCCTTGAGGTTCAAACACTGGGGTGCGCACGAAGATCTCTCCCTACCTAATCACGCCCTTAGCCTCACCGCAATCTCAAGGTCTAGCTCAACGAACCCGCAACACAAGAGACACGAGGTTTATACTTGGTCGGGCCACCGATGTGGTGTAATACCCTACTCCAGTGTGGTGTGGTGGATTGCCTCTTGGGCTGAGGGTGAACAGTTACAAGGGAAGAACAGCCTCCTGAGGGGAGGTGTTCTGGTGCTTCGTGAGTGTGAGGATGGTCTGAATCCATTTCCTCCTACGGTGGTAGCTAGTCCTATTTATAGAGGCCCTGGTCCTCTCCCCAAATATTGAGCGGGAAGGGAGCCAACAATGGCCAAATTCGAAGGGAGACAACTAGTACAAGTTATCCTGACTAAAGGTGGTCTTCGCCTGCCAAAGGCTCTGGTGGTGACGCCATCTTGGGCTCCACGGTGACCTCCGTCTTGCCGTCCTGCAGGTCTTGGTCTTGTTGCACCGATATGGAAACCTTTGCCTGATGCCTCGGGACTCCTTGCCTGCGCTTGCCCCTTTAGGACCACAGAGGAAACGAGGACACTGCGCGCTGTCGCCCGCCTGGCTCCAGTCGTCATGGCTTGCGTCACTAGAACCTCGTGAGGTGTCCCTTGCCTTGATCTCTCCGCCCCTCGCGAGCCAGCCTGGTGAGGTCGCTCCCGAGGAGGTCTTGTGTCATCCGCCTCGCGAGGCTTGGCCCCTCGCAAGGGTCTTGAGTGTTTACTGGTGAAGATGGGCCGTAGAGGGCCGCTGGTGGAGCCACGCCGTGGGCCGCAGGCAGGCAAGTCTGGGGACCCCCGTTCTCAGGACGCCGACAGTAGCCCCCGGGCCCAAGGCGCGCTCGGACTTGGCTTCGAGGTGAAGCCAAAGGGAAAGTGCAGAACGCCGCAGGCCCCAACAGGCCGCGGCCTTGGTCGACGTGTGGCGATTGATTGGATGTGGGCGTCTCCGCTTCCCCACGCTGCATTAGCAACTGCTCGTCTGACAAAAGGCTGGCGCGGGCTACGCTTGCCTTCATTGCTTTCCTTCGCCCTGCTCTAGACCCCCTTTCTCGCTCATTGCTTCCGAAATCTCCAGATCTGCTTCAATCCCCTTCCGAGCTTTCGACCAATGGCGCCTCACAAGGTCAAGGCCGCTTCACCAGCGGCTTGGTACGAGCCAGCTCTGGACGTGCCCAGCGTCTCAGAGAAGAACCTCGCGGCTACTTGCCTGCTGACGGCGGGGGAGAGCAACGAGAAGGGGGAGACCGAGCTCCGCCGAACCGGGGGCCAGGGGAGCACCTTCTACCCTTTCTTCATGAGCAGCATCGTCGTGGGCCTGGTTCCTTCTCCGACTTCTTCTATGCCGTCCTCCGCCATTACAGGTTGTAGGCCCTTCATCTCCATCCCAACTCCATTCTTCTCTTGTCGATCTTCGCTTTCTACCATGAGGCGTATGTCGGCGTGATGCCGTCCGTGGCTCTGCTGCGTCACTTCTTCTTCCTCCGCATCAACGATGGTCGTACCTCCGGGTGCGCCAACTTCATCGCGGCCGGCAAGGCCAACGCGATCTCGAAGGCTGGGAAGAAGGCCGATGGCTTTAGGAGCAAGTGGGTCATGATGGACGCCAAGTGCGTCCACCCACGCTTGAGGCTGCCGACGGAGATGCCCCAGTCCGACGAGGGGTGGTCTTGCGCCAAGCTTACTGATGATCGGGCGAAGCCTGTGCTGGAGAAGATGACTGCTGACCTGAAGTTGGGCAACGCAAAGGCGGTGAAGCTGACGGGGGCCATGCTCCTGAGGGAGTTCATGATGTTGCGCGTTGCCCCGATCTAGGCATGCTCGCGCCCCTTGTGGACGCTTGAGGGCACCAAACATAAGCTCCACTTGAGTCCGGCGGCCTTATCTGACGAAGAGCTGGTCGTGGCTCTCCGCCTCTTGGTCCGAGACGATCAGGAGTACCCGCCCGAGCGCCTTCGTTCCTCTGTTACTTCGCGAAGACGGGGCACAGGTCGCGACCGCCATGCCCACCTTTGACGGGCGCGGGCTGGTGCCGCCGGCGCCTACTGGGGTCCCGGTGGTGACGACGCCGGTGGACGTATCTTCAGGCGATTCCCACAGGGAGGGGGAAGACGAGGAAGACGAGGAGCGCGACTCGGAGGTGACCCCCGAGGGGATGGGGGAGACCTCCCCCTTGCGCAAGGCTGACATCCTTCGCACCCTACCTGCCTGACGACGACGAGGCCGATGTCCTCCAGAGGGGGAAGCCGCCTGTGATCCCGACGAGGGGCGGGTCGGCGCTAATCTCCCGAGATGACGCTCCTGCTCTGACGCCGCCTGGGGCTGCTTCTGGCCCATCTGCCGCCCCTCCTTCTGCTCCTGGAGCCCGACCGCCCGCGCCCCAGGCTGCGAGGCTCTCAGGCTTCAAGCTTACGAAATGGAGGGACTACGCCGCAGTAGACCAGTAAGTGCTCTTGTCCCATTTTGCTCTTGCTTATGCCGCTGATCCTTAACGCTACTCTGTTGTGCAATTAGGCCGATGCCCGCGGCGAAGAAGAGGAGGGAGGAAGCGGTGGTGCTGCCCGGGACCAATTTGCTTGCTGCGGCTGCGTCTCCCTCTGTGGAGAAGGGCTGTGTCGGCGCTCGCGCCTCTCCGGCTCGATCATCCTCGCGAGGCCTGAGGGAGCATCCTCAGGAGGGGTCAGCCCCCGCGGCCCCGCTGGCTCCAGAGGCATCGGTGTCCTGTTCGGCTGCTGAGGTCCCCAAAGCTCAGGAGCCCCCAGTCTCTCAGGCTATGATGACGATGCCGCCTCCTCCTTCCCCTGTTGCACCACTGATTCCGGGTCCTTCTGCCTCGCGTGACGTCTTGGAGCGCGTGATTTCTGAGATGACCCGGCTGCGAGAAGATCTTCAGGGTGCCTACCCCCACGTGTTAGCTGGGTGCCTGGAGCTGGTCTCTGGCTGGCTTCATTCTAACGTGTCCGTTCGGGCGGCGCTAAGCCAGGCCAGGGTGACCTCCGAGAAGGAGAAGTAGGCCGCCGCCCAAGCAGCGGCTGCTTGCGAGGTGGCGCTGAAGGATGTCGAGGCCGCCCAGGATCGCTGCCGGGTGCCGGAGGCCGAGCTGAAGACCCTACACAATGAGCATGCGGAAGAAGCCCGTAGCCGCAAGGCGGTGGAGGAGAAGATGAAGGCCCGGGAGGACGCCATCAAGGGTCGCGATGCCGAGCTGGAGGAGTTGGCGAAAGCGCAGGCAGTGGAATGCAGCCGGCTGAAGAAGCTGGAGCAGAAGGTGGAGGCGGAGAAGGCTGATCTTGACGCCAAGGCGCAGGTCCTGGCTGAGGCCCGCGAGGCCTTCAAGCTTCTCGAGGTGAGGTCTCGGATGGCGCTGCGGTCGCTCTACGTGAAGGGCTTGGAGGAGCCGCTGGCCACCAGCAACGAGGGCCCCACCCAGCTGCTTCCTTATCTTGTGGATGCGCTTGAGGACATCGTGAGCGGTATCGGCCCCATGGCAAAGGGGGAAGCCCGCGTTCTTTCCTCAGCCGCGTTGACGCGCGTCTTCAGCCACCTCCATCTTTGCGATCCTGCCGCCCGCCTTAACGAGCTGCTGGAGCATGTGGACGACGGGCATTGCGCAGTTGCCGCCGCAGCCATGAAGAGCCAGGTGGAGGCCCTGCTGGCAAGGTTCCACGCCTTCGCTCCCGCGCCGTCGACTGGCAGTGCTGCTGATCTCGCCACTCCAGCAGGCGATGCAGCTGAAGGCGATCCCACCAAGGAAGGAGCATCCCTTGTGGGCGACGGCGGTGTCCAGGGATGACTTGCTTCCGGCTCTTTTCCTGTTTAAACCCCTGCAACATGTACCGTGCCTCGTGGGGGAGTTTAAACTTGCATTTGGTATTGGAGAACAATATGTTTTGTAATATTTTCTTTAAGATTTTGCGATTTCCTTCCCATTTGCTTTATGTTCTACGTCGGCAGAGCCCGACCCCGTGCATACCTCAGCCGTCGTTGGGTCATCCGGATCACCAGGATGAGACCAAGGAGTGAGGGGCTACATGGCCAGTTAGGCTCCTGAGTCGCGATGCTCAGGAGTCCCTCTTGATGTGCAAACAACTTACGGAAAGGAGATGCAGGGGTAGGTCTAGTGTTCTACGTCGCCAGGGCCCGACCCGCGCATACCTCAACCGCCATTGGGTCATCTCGATCACCAGGACGAGACCAAGGAGTGAGGGGCTACGTGGCCAGTTAGGCTCCTGAGTCGCGATGCTCAAGAGTCCCCCTTGACGCTCAAATGACCTTCCTACCTTTGCCCTCGCCGAGGCTCGGCTCGGAAGGGGCGCGCGACGACCAGGTCCCGGGGACCTGGCTGGGTGGCGTACGCTTGGGCGTGACGCGAGCGCAGTCCCCGTGCCCAGCCCCCTCGCGCGACTCTCCCGAGGGGAGGTGTTGCGATGAGGCTAGACACCGAGCTCAAGCGCTCCCTGAGGTTGATACGACCGTGAGGCCGCCCTCAGTTGTTTATCACCAGCGTGGAGCATAGCGCTTCTGCACTTGCACAGGCATAGCCGCTCCTCGATAGTGTCGATGGCCAGCGCGTAGCATGGTGCTTCCACTAGTACGTGGGAGGGGACTCCCTACTGCGGAGAGCCCCGGGGCGTGTACAACCCCACCCTGACACATGGCTTGCATCGCAGGGCTAGACGAAGTGTGTCTGGGCACCCGTGAGCCAGCGCAGGACTCACGAGGCCCTACCTCAAGGCGGGTTGCACCTGGTCTTGGCTCTTGATGGCTGTGGTGGTCTTGCGAGATGGTTAGACAACCTGCGCCGAACGAATCTCATGAGGCTATCGCATGAGAAGGCCGAGCACCAACGACCCCTGGAGGTGACGTGAACGGGGCCGGCCCGCCAGACAAAGCTCAGCCGTTGGATTTATCAACGCTGCAGGGACGGGCCTGAGCACAGACGCCGTGCCTAGCCTCCTTATGCGAAGGATCCTGAAGAAACACGCTCGGCGCACGACTCCCATGGCGGGTGACAATCAAGCAGGAGATAACCGTAGATAGATTATGCATGAAAAGCAGACTAGCTCAGATAAGTGCAAGAACGATACATGCCATTGGGCTGGACCCGAGCGGCTTGGGGATGATGCAGCCAGAGGGGTGCCCCCCAGCAGAGTAAGCTAAAGACATAAAAGGATACCTGCAGCAGGGACAGACCCGCGCGGCCTGGGAATGATGCAGCCCGAGGGGCGCTCCCAGCTAAAGAAACTCGGAAGATGTCACCTGGTTCCATTGTCGAAGGGGTGTTGGGGCAGCCGAAGACGCGTGACGAAGGGGTTGCTCCTCACGAGCCACCGGGGCCCTGAGCCTGAGGAGGCTCTGGGGGTCCGGGCGGTTCCTTGAGGACCGTCTCCATCTCCGTCAGGACTGCGTGATGCCTGGCCTCATGAGCTGCCAGGATGCTCCGCAGGTTGCGCTGAAAGGTGGCTGCCATGCTCGGCAGGCCGAATGGCATGCGACCATAGCTGTGAGGTGGGCCCTCGTAGCGTCCCATGCGCGAAAGCCAGAAAAGATCCTGAGATGCGGCCCTGTTGAGCCCTGGAATGTCGATGAAGACGCGCAGCCCGCCATCCTCGCCTAGATGGGGAGCCGCGCCAGGTGAGCGGCGGTCACCGCACATGGCTCTTGCAGCCTGCAGTTCCTGAGTGGTCTTGGCAATGAACTCCTGAGTGCTGGGTGCTCCTCGCCTGGTGTCCTCCTGAGGGAAACGTGTTGCTAAGCACGCCTCCACGTGGTGCCCGAGTGCCTCCCTCGTGATGTTGGCTAGCTCTGAGGCCCTCCAGAAGAGAACCCCCGAGCCCTGCCCGAGGAGGGTGCCGGGCACGCCTTCCAATGCGAGGGAGGGAGGCGCCCTAGGCGCGGGCGCCGTTCCCTGAGGCCCTGTGCGGAATAGCTGCTTCTTCTTCTTGGGGACGACCTCAGGAGGGTACTGCGCTGCATTGTTGTCGGGGTCTTCGATCGATGCTGCTTGGAAGGCGCGCTCGAGGGAGCACACCAAATCTCTTTCTTCGCAGGGGACTGTGATGATCCCGCCGCTTCCTGGCATCTTGAGGACGTTGTAGCCATGGTGTGTCACTGCCATGAACTTGGCCAGGGCCGGATACCCGAGGATGGCGTTGTACGGCAGACGGATGTGGGCGACGTCGAAGTCGATGTGCTCGGTGCTGTAGTTGTTGCGCTGTCCGAAGGTGACAAGGAGGCGGACCTGCCCTATCGGGGTAGTGGAGCCATCAGTTACTCCTGAGAAAGGCTTGGTAGGCTGAAGCTGATCGTATGGCACTTGAAGGCTGTCGAACGTCTCGACGGACAGGACATTAAGCCCTGCGCCGCTGTCGATGAGGGTCTTGGTGACTTGACGTTGCTGATGACGGGTGAGCAGAGCATTGGGAGGGCGCCAGCGGTGGCCGCACACTTGAGTTGGTCTACTGAGCTGAAAGTGATTGCGCACTTGGACCACCTGAGCGTGTGTGTGGCCTCGAGCCTGGGAAGGACCGCGTTCACCTCACGAGCAAACTGCTTGGAGATGCGCTGAGAGGCTGGGGCCTGAGCTCCGCCCAAGATGCAGGCGATGGCATGCGGCTCTTGGAAGCCCCCAGCCCCCTCGTCCTGATGGTGGTCGTTGTTCCTTCTTGGCGGTGGCGGCAGCGGAGGAAGGCCAACATTGTCCTAGGGGCGGTCCTCGCGAGGCTGATCCCTCCATGCGTCCTCACGAGGCCGGTCCTGCTAGCGATCTCCGCGAGGCCGGTCGCGCCACTCCTAGCGATTGCCACGATCGTCCCAGCGTCCTGCGCCACGTCCTCCTCCTCGGCCGTAGCCCCGGTCGTTGCGCTCGGGGCGTCGACCGAGGCATCCATCTCGAATGGCCCTGAGTTCTTGACAATCGTTAGTGTTGTGGCTGTGGACATTGTGGAAGGCGCAGAATGGGCGGCTGCTCTTGGATGACTTGGGAAGGTCCCGGCCGTGCTTCGTGTCCAGCTCCACTGCAAGCACGGCCACCCTCTTACGCTTTCACGTCCTTGGCCTTGGCCTTCTTATCCTCAGGGTCGGCAGCTGGGAGCTCGATGAGGGAAAGGCGTCCTTCCTCAGCTCTTGCGCACTTGGTCACCGGGTTGAATAGCTCCAAGGTCGTGCACAGCTCCTCGTGGATGGTGAGCTCCTCCTTCATCTTGACATCGCGGACGCCATCAGAAAATGCGGAGATGATGGCCTCGTCCGTCACCTTGGGGATCTTGAGGCGAACGTTGTTGAAGCGCTGGATGAACTTTTGCAGGGTCTCTCCTGGCTGCTGCTTGATGCGGCGCAGGTCGCCCGCGGCCAGAGGGCGGTCGCGAGTGCCCTGGAAGTTGGCGACAAAGCGGTCGCGCATCTCGTTCTAGGAGGAGATCGAGCCCGGGGGTAGGTTCAGGAGCCACGAGCGAGCGCCATCCTTGAGAGCCATGGGGAACTAGTTCGCCATGACTTTTTCATCGCCGTTGCCCGCCTCGATGCTCAGCTCGTAGAGCTGAAGGAACTCCGCGGGGTCGGGTGTGTCGTCGTAGCGAGGAGGCGGGTCTGGCTTGAACTTGCCCGGCCAGGCGACGCTACGCAGCTCGGGAGTGAAGGCGCAGCAGCCTGTGGTGGCCACCGGGACCCTTTGCCGATGCGGAGCCTGCCGTTGATGCCCGCGCACCGCCGTCGCAGGCGGCGCACGGTCTTGTCGCAGTGGTGCTGGGAGCGCGGGAACATTCTTTTGCGGCCGGGGAACTTCTTGTTAGCTTCCTTCTTCTCGCGCAGGTGCCTGACATGGTGGTTCACCCCGGGGGGCCGCACGCCTTGGCGCCAGGACGCCGTCTTGGTGCAGAGGTGGTGGAGGCGCTCCGTGAGCCACGTCGCCCGCAGCTGGCGGAGGGCGAGGCAGCGAGAGGGATGGCGTAGGGGAGCCCCCTGCAGCGCTCACGAGCTCGGCGATGCGGTCCAGCCAATCCTCGTAGAGGTCGTCGACGGGGCGGTAGCGCAGGAGCTCGCGTGCCATGAGCAGTGCAGCCTGCGCGCCCGTGGGAGCACGACGAGCGTGAGATGACGAGCCAGCCGAGGACAGCGACGGAGTGGCGGTGCGGCCGTCCCACCACACTGAGGGGTGCAGCGAGGATGCTTGCAGCTCGTTTCCCGCTGGGCCGGTGGCGGCGTTGGCGGCAGGCGATGGGGAACGATGGGGAGGCCCGCCGACAGGAGCGGTCTAAGCGACGCGGGCGGCGAGGGTGGCCCGACGCTCAGCGCGGGCTCGACGAGCGTCCGCCATGGATGCGACGAAGCGACGGGACGCGGATCGGCGGAAAGAAAGCTTCGGCGCACCCCTACCTGGCGCGCCAAATGTCGGATTTCGGGTTCCGGCAAAACCCTTGAGGTTCGAACACTGGGGTGCGCACGAAGATCTCTCCCTACCTAATCACGCCCTCAGCCTCACCGCGATCTCAAGGCCTAGCTCAACGAACCCGCAACACAAGAGACACGAGGTTTATACTGGTTCGGGCCACCGATGTGGTGTAATACCCTACTCAAGTGTGGTGTGGTGGATTGCCTCTCGGGCTGAGAATGAACAATAACAAGGGAAGAACAACCTCCTGAGGGGAGGTGTTCTGGTGCTTGGTGAGTGTGAGGATGGTCTGAATCCGTTTCCTCCTATAGTGGTGGCTAGTCCTATTTATAGAGGCCCTGGTCCTCTCGCCAAATATTGAGCGGGAAGGGAGCCAACAACGGCCAAATTCGAAGGGAGACAACTAGTACAAGTTATCCTGACTAAAGGTGGTCTTCGCCTGCCAAAGGCTCTGGTGGTGATGCCGTCTTGGGCTCCAAGGTGACCTCCATCTTGCCATCCTACAGGTCTTGGTCTCATTGCACCGATATGGAAACCTTTGCATGATGCCTCGGGACTCCTCGCCTGCGCTTGCCCCTTTAGCACCAAAGAGGAAACGAGGACACTGCGCACGCTGTCGCCCGCCTGGCTCCGGTCGTCGTGGCTTGCGTCACTTGAACTTCGCGAGGTGTCCCTTGCCTTGATCTCTCCGCCCCTCGCTAGCTAGCCTGGTGAGGTCGCTCCCGAGGAGGTCTTGTGTCATCCGCCTCGCGAGGCTTGGCCCCTCGCGAGGGTCTTGAGTGTTTGCTTTTGAAGATGGGCCGTACAGGGCCGCTGGTGGAGACACGCCGTGGGCCGCAGGCAAGCAAGTTTGGGGACCCCCGTTCCCAGGACGCCGACAGCGCTGTCCCGCGCCCCCACCCGGGGCGATGCAGGACTCAGAGGGCACCGCAAAGGCTGCAGTAGCGCCAACAAGTGACCTGGCCCAGCAAGGCGGCGCTCGCGGGCCAGTAGAGGCCACAGTGGGCGACCAGGCTCTCGGAGTCTCGTCACCTCAGGAGACGCCCCAACCTCCGGCAAGCGCAGGCTCCGTCAACGCTCCCGCCCTCGTCGAGCATCCAGTGTACTTCATCAGCACGGTACTGCGGGATGGAAGGGCATGGTATCCCATGCCTCAGAATTTCTTGCTCGCGCTCTTGGTGGCCTCGCGCAAACTGCGGCACTACTTCCAAGGTCACCCAATCATGGTCGTCTTGGCCTACCCGCTGGAGACCTACCCGCTGGAGAGGGTACTCAGGAGCCCCAACGCAGTGGGAAGAGTCGCCGAATGGAACATCGAGCTGCAAGCCTTCCAGCTGGAGTGCAATACAACCAGGGTCATCAAGGGAGCCACGCTCACCGACTTCGTAGCATAATGGACTGACGCCCCTGGTTTGAAGCAGGCGAGGACCGATCCCTCTCGCCAGGAAGTAAAGCACCAGATGGCTGGGTCATGTATTTCGATGGCGCATTCGCACGCCAGGGCGCGGGAGCTGGAGCAGTGCTCATCTCGCCCACTTAGGACAAGCTCTACTACACCATGCAGCTCTGCTTCCATTAAGGCGAGAAGGTCTCCAACAACATCGCGGACTACGAAGGCCTCATCGCTGGCCTTAAGGCTGTAGTGGCCCTGGGGGTGAAGCGCCTCACCATCAGGGGCGACTCGCAGCTCCTCGTCAACTTCTCCAACAAGGTATACAAGCCAAGGGACGAGCACATGGAGGCATACCTTGCGGAGGTACGGAAAATGGAAAAGCATTTCCTAGGTCTAGACACTACAAAAAAAATACACTTCCGTGATGATACGTGTTTGTCACAGTAGGTCACGTTTTCTGTCATGCATGTACATCCATGACGATTTTATGATAGAATCAAGATAGTCATACATGTGCTGTCATAGAAGTGTTCCATGACATTACCAAAATTATCATCACGGAAGTGTCCACTTCCATGACGATAAATCGCGCGTTACAGAAGTGCTTTCATCAAGGGTGACCGACACGTGGCATCCACCGTAACGAAACACCGTTAAGCTATCGGGTCCGGTTTTGGATCCGATAACCCGTTAACAGCCCCGACCAATGGGGATTTTCCACGTGTAAAATCATCATTGGCTAGAGGAAACACGTGTCGGCTCACCGTTGGGACAGATGTCATCCACTCATTGGACCCAAAGCGTGTATGATACGTCGACACGTGGCACGACCCAACAGAGGCCCATTCCTGTGAAAAGGCCGGCCCGTTTGACTTGGTCAAAAGGTGGCGGGCTGGCCCACGGCAAGCCTGTTAACGGCCTATTCGCATATAGCCCATTTATAGCCCGCTAACCCAGGGCCCTTTTACGGCCTATCCGAATTAGGCCCAGTGGCATCATCTGGGCCATCCAATGTAATTCCATCCCGTTTTAACTTCCGGCCCATGTATGGCCCATGATGTCTTTTGGCCCATATGAGGCCCTTAGTAACCCTCGGCCCCTTAACGACCCGTGGTAAAACTGGCCCGTAATGAACAGTGTATCACTTTATACCCATTAACGGCCCATTATTCCGTTGGACCGTTTCCAGCCCATGTTATCTTTCGGACTTCTCAGGGCCCATTTATTCTTGGGCTCATTTCCAGCATTCGTTTACTTACGGCCCGTTACTGTCATTTTCTGCTTGTGGGCCAAATTCTGCCCGTGGTTATAGTCGGCCCATTTGTGGCCCGTTAATACGTTAGGCCGTTTTCATGTAAAAAACCCGTTGGGCTGTTTTCATAGAGTTATCAAATACGGCCTATTAACGGCCCGTTATTGTCCACGAATAGTACGGCCCATGATTGGCAAAATGATGATATGCCCCATAGAAGGCCCATGGATCCTACGGCCCGTAAAAGGCCCATGGATCGTATGGCCCGTAGAAGGCCCATGGATCCTACGGCCCGTATAGAAGGCCAATGGATCCTACGGCCCGTATAGAAGGCCCATGGATCATACGGCCCGCGGGAGGCCCATGGTAACAACAGTCCGTGTGTTGCCATGATTATTTTGGCCTAGTTTCCAAAAAAAGGTTATTGTGGCCACTAGAAAAACACAGAAAACGAACAACAGTGACTACAAGCAAACAACTAAACAAGACAATAAGGAAATAAATAAGCAAGCAATTAATGCTAGCCTATTACCGCTATTACACATATTACATCCACTGCGCATCAAAGTTTGCCACCAGTGCAAATATAGGGAACAAAGCACCATATTACATACACTGGCCGTCAAAATTGGCCACCAGTGCAAGTAAACGCGGCAGCAAAACAAGAGCATAACTGAAACAACGTCAGAAGAGGTCAAGAAACGTTATCCTGGGTATCCACCATGCTGGCAATAAGCTTAGCAAGCTTATTAGCTTTGTCCTGTTTGGCGCTAAAATCCTCCAACGCTTGCTGTTGCACCAGAAAGTATGCATCTGAATGCTCCAGGGACTTCCACAGTCCTTCTGCTTCTTGTCGCAGCACAGCTGATCGATGTCTTTCAGCTTGTATTTGAGACTCAAGAAACCGAACTGATTCAGACAGTGAGTTTGAATAGCTTGTGCAAGCGGTAGTGGCCAGTAACTCGAACACTAAACCAAGACAGGACTTTGGGTTTGTCTCACTGTCTTCGAGATAGTCTTCCTTAGCTGTTTTATCAGCTTTGTCGGAGACCAACAAGGATGTGTCACATCCTGAACCTTATCTGCGTTACTTCCTTTACCATTGCTTAATAAGGCACTCTTCCCCAATATTCTATCAGCATTCTAAAAGAAGAAACAAGCAGACACATAATAGGTTTAGCATGTACTAGTATATGAAACTCATTTCGGTGAACCAGTTCATTAGTAAGGTGGACAGGATTAAACTACCAAGTCTTCTATTGCCAAGTACTACTACATAATCAAAGCATCAAACACACATATATCTATGTCCTATGGTCATTGCATTGTCTTGCCAAATCAAAATAGAGACACGGTTCAAATCATATCAGTTCAAGACAAAGCAGTAGTGAAAGAATACAAAGCGTGGGAAACTACACGGCACAACAAGATTTCAGATGGGTACCACGGGTCTACATGTACAACAACACTATTGGCTCTGTTGTGATGCTAGTAATGTGCATGATATGAGAAGTCAACTGTATACACAATTGAAATTGAAATCAGCAGAGCTATTGATAAGAGCAAGCATGTTAAAGAAACATGCACGAACATACCTGCTGTGCCATTGGAGTTTCGATTGGATCCTTCAATTTAAAAATAAGTTTGTATGAGTAAATACAGTGATACAAGAGCAAAGCAGTATGCACGATAGCAATCATAGTTAAAAAAGGCGCGCCTAAGCGAGCGCTTAAGCGCGCCTAGGCTCTAGGCGTTGGCGAAACGCATTGCGCATAACTATGCTTAATCTGTGCATAACTGCGCATAAGCATGCGCTTTGGTCAGTAAAGCACAAGGTGGTGGCAAAACGCACAATTAACACCTAGCGCTTTTTTGAACTATGATAGCAATGGAATCTTAAATTAGGACAGTTGTTCTTCAGGTTTAGGCACTTGTTCCACATGAACAGAGTACAGTAAGACACAAGAATATAGTACTTAAAAATAGAAAATGAGCTCATAGACCTTACCACATTCTGGGTTCGGGACCAGTACAGAACAAGGCGTTCCCAGTCATCGTCCAGTAAATGTGTCTCAGGAGAATATAAGGGAATTTCATGAGTTTCTTTGCCGGTGAAGTATGTTTTCTTCAGGTAATTCCGATACTGCCACCAAGCATTCTTGAAGATAGCAGAGGTATTAGCACAGGTTACCTCATCCTAAGTTTCCAAATCGGTCCTTCTCTATAGAGAAAAATGGGAAAATTTGTTGTATTATAACCATCATGGAGGTAGGATGTATGGGACAAAGCAAAGTAATTGCCATGAATAACATTACTTACACATAACTCCTGGACAAACACCTGCAACTGGCATTTTCCTTCATCTTAAGTATAATATTTCCAAGATGGGAAGATACGCACATACGATTTAACAACATCAAATGCGATAGATGCTAAACTACGACTAGCTGGTTGTGCTTCCTCCACAGGAATAGGCGTACTAACTGGTGGAGTTGGGGTTCACTGTGGTAGTACTGGCCCTTTGGGCACTGGAGCTGCCTTACTAACTGCTCTTGTTTGGGAGCTCTGTGGTGGAGATGGTGCTGTGTCAACAGGAACTGGGTTACTATCTGCTGGGGTTGGGGTTAGATTGGGTGAAGCTGGTTCTCTATCCATCGCAGTGGGGGTACAATCTGCGAGAGTTTGGGTTATGTGTGGTAGGGCTGGTTCTCGTGCATGTACAACTGGGGTGCTATCTCTACCAAGAGGTAGCACTATTTTATTTAAAGACCGTGTTTTTAGTCCGCTAGATACTGGCATCACCCGAGACACATGCAATAGATAGTGTGGAAAAAAGAGGACATGAAATAGTTGACACGTATATTGTTTAACTAAAACGGATAGCATGACATAATTTCACATATATGATGTCTATCTAAACTGGATAGCATAGCATAACATAATTCAAAGATATGATGAATAACTAAACAGGATCGCATGACATAATTCACCTACATGTTATCTAAGTAATCAGGATCGCATCATTCAATTCACATATGTGATTTATATGCTAAAGAGAGGGCATTAGACATGATGTCTGAACTAAGAACATGGTGTTGAGTATTGTGTATATGATGTCTAAACTATGCAATGCAAGACACCATATGCATGATATGAGCAGTATAAGCATGCCAAGTTAGAGCATACACCTTGGTGGGGGAATAGGACTGGTCATCTGTCTCTGAATCCATCTCTGAGGAGCTATCGGGATCCAACAAGAGATCTGCTTCGACAGGTAGCACTGTCTGCTCTGAAGGCCTTGTTTTCACTCCAGATTTTTCAATCTCCCACCCAAATGGCTGATTCACAGGAAGAGTAGTTTAATGTACAAACATTGTCGACAAATGGAAATGTAATGAAAAAAAGGATGGGCAAGATATGATTCAAATATATGATGCCTGGTTAAACAGGATGGCATTGCACATTTCACATATATTATGGCTGGCTAAAAGACATGAGACTACATAATTCCCATATATGATATAGAAACTAAACAGGTGGCATTACAGAACATGTCTAAACTAAGCAGATGACATATATGATGTCAAAAGTAGGCACTGCAAGACAACATATGCATGATATGACTAACATCATCATGCCAAGGTAGAGCAAACACCTTGGGGGGTAAATAGGAATGGTCAGCGACGTCTGAATCCGCCTCAGAACAGATATCTTCCTCTGGATTGCAATCTGGAGAGGGGTGGGGAGGGTTTGCCATTGAACCCACCATGGAGCGATGTCTGCATGACATTGTATTGCCGCGCAAAACTCTTCTCTTTTTCTCTACATGTTCAGCATGACTGTGTACAATATCTGACATGCATACGGAAAAAATATGGTGAGATTATGTAAGGAGAGCATGCAGAAATTTAGAGTGATGGTAACAACCAGTGGATGGACCCAAAAATAATGATAGCAGGCCGATGATTGCTTTAATTTAATGAAAAGACAGATGATGATTGCTTTACTATTTGTTTCCCACCCAAGATGAACAACATAGGCATACCCTAGGTGAACCAGATATTAGACAGAGATACTATTCATTGCTTCCTCGATATGTGCCCCACAACTAATATAGAACTCAAGTTTGAACATTAATTTGGACCTGACTTGGAGTCCAAGAGGTGAACAAGATGATAAAGTAGTAGGTAATTTTAAGCAATGCATAACATAAGCAGAAACAAAAGAGTGGGACCTCTCTTGTGGACCCGTGTACTACTCAGGTTCATCTGCTGAGTCGATGATGGTGATGCCGTTGCGGTGGGTGCCGGCGGCAGGGAAGGAGATCTGAGGTGGCAAAAGACGGTCAGGAGTCGTGATGTCTGGTTTGGTGGATGTAATTCTGTCGATGGAGCAGCTCAGGTGAGGTGGATGACGTCGCGTCAGGAGCAGGACAAACCACACAAAGTTCCCTTCGACACCTACTTGTAACTGAAGTAATTCTGTAAGGGCTCATTTGGCTTGCATGATTCTAAAAACACAGGGATAGGAAAAGCACCAGAATAGGATAGGAATGCACATGGTAAATAGAGCATTTGTAAACACAGGATTTCTGTCAACTTGGGTGTTTGGTTTACAGGAATTGGAAGAGCAGAGGAATGCAAAGAAACATGGCCAAAATGAAGTGAAACCATATGAAAGCGTGTACAGTTAGAATGTTATTCTGCCACTAATGCACTTGGTCTTGTTTTCATGCATAGGATTTTGAAAAGTAGGTCCAGGTGGATGTTTTGCTTCATTCCTTTCAAAAAATGCATGAATAATTGAATAGTAGAATGCCATTGGAAAATTCCCTATTGCTATGTTTTTCCGTGGAACCAAAATAGCCCTAATGGATCGACATGAATGTATAGTAATAAGTGATGCAACAAGTGTACAACCTCTTTGCCATAGCTGTGTCGACCTCAACATCATTGGGTTGGTCGCTGAAGCAGTTGAGGCAGAGGTGGTTGTCGGAGGTGTGGAGGAAGATCTGAGGAATTTGTAGACGGCGTCCAGGGCACTGCTTTGTTGTGATAGATCGTTCTGTCGTTGGAGCAGCCCCGGTGAGCCATAAGACGTCAAGGCTGAAGCAGCACAAGACAGACATCGTCAATCTCAAGTGAGATTCTAATAGCTTCTCTAATAGATGATGTAAAATAGATGTAAAATTTACATCACCAAAAACCACCTGACTACAACAGATGAGGTAAAAACTATTGACTCTGAACTTAACTGTCGAAACTGAAATTTACTGTGGAATCTGAATGTTACTGTCGAAACTGAACGCAATGTAGCAGAGAGGCACTTGACATGTAGTTTAGGGAGGGCCTGCAGTTCATCTTCAACCTGCACCCCCCCTAAGCCACCAGCCACCACCGGCCGAACCGCCGGCCCCAGTGCCGCCTCGCCGCCCCGAAACAACTCCCCACCGCCGGTCCACCGCTGCCCTGGCCAGCCCTCTGGGTCCCCGCCCCCACCCTGAACCCTAAGACAGATAGTGGGGTACCTCTCTGGCGAGCCCCCGTCCCCGCTGCGGTTGGTTCTTCCTTAACTCCGGCGAGCCCCCCACTATCAGTGTCAAAACCGGCGGATCTTGGGTAGGGGGTCCCGAACTGTGCGTCTAAGGTCTATGGTAACAGGAGACAGGGGACATGATGTTTACCCAGGTTCGGGCCCTCTCTATGGAGGGAATACCCTACTTCCTGCTCGATTTATCTTGATGGATATGAGTATTACAAGAGTTGATCTACCACGAGATCGTAATGACTAAACCCTAGAAGTCTAGCATGTATGACTATGGTAATGAGTATGTCCTTACGTACTAAGTCCTCTGGTTTATATAGACACCGGGAGGATCTAGGGTTACACAAGGTCGGTTACAAAGAAAGGAATCTACATATTCGGTCACCAAGCTTGCCTTCCACGCCAAGGAGAGTCCTATCCGGACACGGGTGCAGTCTTCGGTCTTCGTATCTTCACAGCCCATTAGTCCGGCCCATGGCTAACAGGCCGGACACCCCAGGACCCCTTAGTCCAGGACTCCCTCAGTAGCCCCTGAACCTGGCTTCAATGACAAGGAGTCCGGCGCGCAGATTTGTATTCGGCATTGCAAGGCGGGTTCCCTTTTCCAAACTCCAAGATAGACTCCAGACGCGATGATTGTATCCAGACCTGTAACACACACCACACACAACCGCAGAGAGAATATAATACTCCACGAGTCCAATCCGCTGACAACTTTTTACAACATGACATCATGTCAGCCCGGTCATTATTTTGAACCGTTGTTTCGCCTGCGGCCCCATGTTCCGAAACGCGGTTGTCATCGACACGTCTTGTCCAAGCAGAGATCGTGTCCCCTTATTAAGGGAGTCTTTTATCGACACAAACATGGGTAACCCAACCGTCCTTAGGGTACAACTCCTTGGGAATAGGCAAAGTTTAAGGCCCGGGAGGAGGCGTTCGATATTCTCGACCTTTATAAAGGGGCACAGACCCGCCTGTCCTCTCCATGCTTGCTTCTTCCTCGAGTCTTACTACCTCGAGTTTCAACACCCAGGTTTTGCCCTCCGTAAGCCTTAGTCATGTCCGGATCCAGCCGTCAAGGCCGGTGGGTGGCTTGTTTTGTCACAGAGGAGGATATCGCGAAGGTTCGGGCGGCAAGATACCTGACAGCAGAAATCCTCCATCGGCTTCCCGCGGAGGGGCAGGTTATCCCTACCCCCAGATCCGGCGAGAGGGTCGTGTTCATTTCCCACTTCCTCCTAGGATTAGGGTTCGCCCTCAATCCCTTCATCCGGGGGCTCATGTTCTATTATGGATTAGATTTTCATGATCTCGCCCCGAACTCTATTCTTCTCATCTCGGCGTTTATAGTCATGTGCGAAGCCTTCCTCCGAACTCCTCCACACTTCGGCTTGTGGCTCAAGACCTTCAATGTGAAACTGCAAATGATAGAGGGGGAGCAGGCGGAGTGCGGTGGTGCCTCCATGAGCAAGCTTACCAGCGCTATCTGGCTAAAAGGATCTTTCAAAGAATCCTCCGACTTATGGCAGCAGGAGTGGTTCTACATCACCGAGCCCCGTGGTTCCAAGTGGGCAGCTGCGCCTGCATTTCGATCCAGCCCCCCAATTCAGCTTTCATCGTGGATTAACAAGGGGTTGGACTGGGGATCAGTTGACGAGGTGCGGACTCTGCAAAGTCGCATCCGAAGCCTTATTGAGAAGGATATCGATATGGTCAATGTTATTCAGGTAATGCTAGTCTGCTGGACCCTGCCGTGCCAGCGACGTCCTCTCCGCCTGTGAGAGTTTAAGCCAGAAGGGCCATGGACTCTTCAGCACTTCTTCGGCACTACGCATGAAGGAATGTGGAATTATTCTTCAGGAAATGAAAACATTGGCTGGACACCACCGAAGATACCGGCCTAGACTATAACCATCCGGACACCCCGGTAAGTACTCGCCTGCCGAACACCACATAATCAGATATCCACTGGTAAGACACCGATCAAACCATCCTTTTCCAGGGCTGCATAAAGAAAGCGGAACGGATTAGGTGTCCGGACCCTCTTCGAAGACTCAGCAGACCCCGTGTTAACAAGGATGCTGGCACCGGCACCATACCAGGCGTCGGCAGGGGAGGGCAAGGTGGAGAGTAAGAACACCCGGGATGACCTTCGTTCCGGAGGTAAATTAGATACTGAGTCCAGAGAAATTGAGATTTCCTCGCCTGAAGACAAAGGCGAAAGAGAAGCCAGTATCCCTACTCCATTCAGGAGGAAAAGGGCCGCCTCCGAAGGTTGGGAGGGGCGGTCTCCTAAAAGGGGCAAGATGCCACCGTCGAGCGGCTCGGGATTGGAAGGCGATGCCATTGAACAGCTCCAGGATGAGGACAAGCCCTCAACCAAACCGTAAGTGAATCCGGGGTGCTTTGATAGTGTCCCACTCCTTTCCTATTACCGAAGAGATACGTAACGTGCCTGTGTAATTTTACACTTCGGCACAGAGTTTTTCTGGGCAATCCTCTTCTTGGGAGATCTCGTCCGAGAGATGATGGAAAGCGAGACGCCTCCCCCGACCTCCTCGCCCAATAAGGCGGACGACTCCGAAGTGTCATCTCAGAGGGTTTTTCTTGATCAACAAGCCGTGCAGGGGATGAAAGAGGCAGTACCCGAAGGTGGACCTCCGATCGTCCGGGATTCGGGGGCCAATAATGAAGGCCCCTGACTGTCTGGTTTTCAGCCAAAGATGAGTCTGGAGACGGGTTAACGCGTTCCTTCAAAGGATGGTCGTGCTCCTAGAGCGGCTTCCGGAGACCCGGGGGCGCCGGATATATTGCGGGATATGCTGCGAAAAGCATCTGTCTCGGGGGAACAGCGTAGCTTGATGGGTACGGTGGTTGAGAAGATTCTGTCCGCGAAGAGCGGATTGAATGAAGCCTTCATGAGCCTGCTAAAAGGCTTCGAGGTTTGTGATGTAATGTTTTCAACTATATTTTATTTGCAAAGATGCACCTGTGTATAGCTAGTAGCCCCTGAGACTCGGGTTGGCTTCCCATGGGAGGTGAACGGAGGATCGAGAAGAAATATTCAAGGACTAAACTGATTAACTTGAACACAGGCTGCTTCCCCCCTGGCTACTTCCCAGACTATGGATATTGCCAAGCTGCAGCGGAAGCTTGATGTGGCAGGGGATGACATTGCGTTAATCAATATGCGTCTTGACGAGTTGCAAGGTATGGATTCGGGGCAGTCCCTTCACATACATTTTTGTGATATAAGCATGACGCTGAAAGTTATATAATGGAATATGCATGGCCGCACATGGTGCTGCCGCCGTTGAATTTCTGCGGGCGGAGCTGGCCCGGGCCAAGGAGCAGGCCCGGTTTAGTAATGCGGCTGCCAAAAAGGCATCGGCTGAGTTAAAAGCCGAACAAGCTGCTCGGCGCCAAGATGAGGAGAAGATATCCACAATGGCGCTCGAACTAAAAAATGCTGCTAGCCGCTGTGAACAACTTGAGAAGGAGAATGAAGCCAAAACGGCTGAACTTGACAAGGCCTTACGAGAGGCAAGAGAAGCGCGGTCTGAATCCAGAGCAGCCCGTGAGGAGATCCGGCAAGCTGGGGAGATTGCGGCCGGTAAGCCCTTTTTGCTACAAACTAAGTTCGGTGATCCGAACTATGCTCAGCTTAACCAAGTGTGGAGTTCTCTGGACGAGTTTTTAGACTTGCCGAAGAGTTCTTCTGATGCGGCGCAGTTTTACCAAGCGCGAGAGGGGTATGCAACGGAGAAGCATTCTGGTCACAATTTGGCGCGTCGAAGCGCCCTCTGTTGCTGAATGAACAGATGTCCCAATGGGCCGAGCTTCATAGGATATCCGGCGCTGCCATGAAGAATGTCATAATCCGGTTGTGGCCAACTGAGCCTATCCCGAATAGCTACTTCGGCTTGGTGCAGCGGCTTGTTGATGCGGTGCCATGTATCGATGCTGTGAAGCGGTCGGTGTGCATTGAGGGTGCACGGATGGCCCTTGCCCGAGTCAAGACATTCTGGGGGAATATGAAGGCCATCGATGTTGCGGCCAAGAGTCCACCCAAGGGAAAGGACCGTTACAAACCGGAGCATTATTTTGAAGACGTCCTAGACGCCGCCCGCTTGATAGAGTGTCAATGCTCGAAAGACATAATGTTCGAGTGAGGTGTATGAAAATTGTAAAAGACAATTTTATAGTTAATCTATTCTTATGTTTTGCTTGAAAGCTTGTGTTCCTCCTGTGCGGCCGTTTTTATATAATTTGAAAGTTTTCCAGTCGTCGGCTTCAGCCCCCTCGTAGGACGTACGGGGGTGTTTGGAAAAGCATTTGATCACTCTTGACCAAACGTCTTGGTCCATGAAGGAGGTGATAATGTGGTGAACCAGGCAATCAGACTATAGGGCATTAACACTTTCACTTAGCCATAGGAGTTTTATAGGGGGGACTACGATATAGCCCCTGGTATGCGTACGGCTTATTCGAATATGGTGCGTTACATATATCACCTGAAGAAAAAGGGTCCTTCGTGTGATACGGAGGGAATCGCGACAGATTCCGATAAGTCATCGAGTGGTTGACCAGCTCTCGCAGCATCATGACAGTCGGTTTTCGGCTTTCTCTACTGAGGTGCTTGACCAGATGAACCGAAAGCACAATCGCAGTAGTTCTCCCTTTACTACCCTAGCCGATAGAGCGGAACGTAAGGTAGCAAGCACAGGAGCCGGGCAACCCAACCATTGACCCAAGACATGATTCGGAGCTGATGCATATAAGGACAAACTCGCGACGCCGAAGTACGCTGTAAAGCTATTCGGACTTTGTTGGCAACTGATTTGTTCCCATACCGAGCCCCTGGCAGGTTATGCAAAGGTATATCTATGAAACAACCATAGGAGCCATATTCATTTGCGAAAAGACACGAATGATTAGTTCGGATAATGTTTACCGGGACCTGAGCGGTATGCCAATGATTACTTTATGTATAAAAAGACCTCAACCCTGGCTATTTGACATGCCCGGGGTCGAAGGCGGAGGAAAAAGGCATATTATAGGCTCAAAATAAAGAGTGTGGTCTACAAAAAGTTTATTTTGGACCTCCTGTCGCACACCTGCGACGCCTGTCCTCGGCGTGGGGAATCCTTGACGGAAGTAGCCCCTTAGGTGAGTGTACGGATCCAAACTCTGATGGAGTCAGTTTAGATGTTTGCCCTTTGTGTCACCTGTTTTTAAGAGATAATGGAGAAAGAAAAAGGAAAGTAGATAAAAAATGTTACGGGAATGCTTGCCGGCTTGTCCGTATTGTGCTTCCGCCAATGCCCATGGTATCTTAAGTGCGTAGTGATGTATGCGCATTGCGAATTTTGCGGGTATATGAGGTGGGCGGCGGAAGCTGAACTGCAATTTTCGCTCCGGGATTGATCGATCCTCGGGGGGAAATTGCTTCTGACCCTCGGTATTTGGTTGGTGAACCTCTCCGTCATCCCTATCGCCTGGCGGCCTCCTCCCCTTGTGTTTGGCGTTGAGCTTGCCGGCCTGCTTGAAGACCCAACAGCTTCTGTTGGTATGATTAGCTGGTTTATCGGGGTGGCCATGAATCTGGCAGGGTCAGTCCAGTATCCTGTGTAGGTTGGATGGTCCGTCTCGGTTCGCTTTGAATGGATTTTTCCATTGACCGGGTTTTCCATTGCTGAATCCGGCGTTGACCACTGTGTCGCGTGATCTCTCATTATCATTGCGACTGTTGGGTTTGCTTCGTCGTGGCTTGCCATTGCCGTCTTGGATTTCGCAAGTGCCCGAGTCGCTGGCGCTGTTGCTTCTACGAGCGAGCCAGCTGTCTTCTCCCACGCAAAAGCGAGTCATTAGAGCGGTAAGGGCTGTCATGGATTTAGGTCCTTGTTGACCGAGGTGGCGTGTAAGCCATTCATCTCGGACGCTGTGTTTGAAGGCCGCAAGGGCTTCCGCGTCCGGACAGTCGACGATTTGGTTATTTTTAACTAAGAACCTAGTCCGGAGCTTCCTGGCTGACCCTCCGGGCCGCTGGACAATGTGACTTAAGTCATCAGAGTCCGGTGGCCGGACATATGCTCTTTGGAAGTTGTCGCGAAAGGCATCTTCCAAATCATCCCAGCTGCCAATAGAATTTTCCGGTAGACTATTTAACTAGTACCGAGCTGGTCCTTTGAGTTTTAGTGGTAGGTATTTGATGGCATGGAGGTCATCTCCGCAGGCCATGTGGATATGTAGGAGGAAGTCCTCGATCCATACCACGGGATCCGTTGTTCCGTCGTATGATTCGATATTCATGGGTTTGAACCCGTCTGGGAATTCATGCTCCATTACTTCGTTTGTGAAGCAAAGAGGTTGTGCGGCGCCTCTATGTTGGGCCACACTGCGACATACCTCCGATGGAGTCCATTTGCGGTTTTCGGCCCGGGCGTGGCTAGGTTTGTCACGTCCGAATAGATAGCCGTCGTCGTGCGTCGAGGCATGTCCTCGTGATCCGTAGATCGATCTTGTGTGTCCTGCTCTACTGTCCAAGTCCTGTCGAAGGTCGTATGTACAACCCGAGCTGTTTTATTCTTGCCTTTACGGCAAGGTGGGGCGTATGGTGTTCAGCTTGAGTTGCCGCTTTATCCGGACCAAGTTGTGATCGACCTGCCGCATTGTGCGATGATGGTACGGGCTCCAGCGCCTCGTCATCGAACTGAGGTAGCAATCTACGCTTCGGGTAGCTTTTGGTTGGGCCACTAAGGCCGTATTCTTTGGCGGCTAGGACTTTGGTCCATCTATCATTGAGCAGATCTTTTTCCGCTTGAAGCTGCAACTGCTTCTTTTTCAGGCTTCTTGAAGTGGCTATTAGCCAGTGTTTGAAGCGCTCCTGCTCGAGAGGTTCCTCAGGCATGATGAAATCCTTGTTACAGAGGCTCTCCTCTTCCTCGGAGAGCGGAAGATAATTACTGTCCTCCGAGTCTTCGTGTATGGTCTGTTCATTAGGGCTAACTTGCCCGTTTTCCCGGTCCCCCTGTTCGGCAGTTACCTTGACGGGGTCTTCGTTATTTTCGGCGTCGTACGGAGTATTATTCTTTCCGGTGCCCGTACTGCAGTCTTTGGAACGATGTGACTTAGAGCGGCGTCGAGGAAGCTGGCGCTTGGGCTGTCTCTCAGGAGGTTTATCCTCAACTGGATCCTCTTTGTCATCGTTGTTAGTTTTTTCAGGCGTGTCCACCATGTATACGTCGTAGGAAGAAGTGGTCGTCCGTCGTCCAGTGAATGGCAGGTTTTGGCCTTGCTCCTTGTCGGCATCGTCGTCCGTACTGGCGATGTCTTCGGAGCCATAGTCAAGCATGTCGGTTAAGTCCTCGACAGTGGCTATGAAGTGGGTGGCGGGTGGGAAGTAAAATTCTTGATCGGCAACCCCTAGTTCGAACCAGACATAGTTCGGCTGCGCGTCCGCCGCCAAGGACAGGCTCTTTAATGAGTTTAGCACATCACCCAAAGGCGAGTGCTGGAAGATGTCTGTGGTGCAGAATTCAAAGATCGATGAACAATCAAGTTCGGCGTCCGCGGGCTCACATGGTTCGTAACTTATAACCAGAGACGAGTTCGGGATTCCGGTGACACTGATATTGTGTGAGGTTAAGTCCATGTGTGGCTCCAACGCCGGGGAATCTGTGGCCTCCGTGGTGGGGTCGAGCCTCCGATCCTTGGATGCCGTAGTGTGCTCTGGATCTAAGGCCGGAGTGGTCACAGGAGCTATCTCCTGGATGCGGTCTGATGACAGATTTATGTCATGTTTGTCAAGGTGACCAGGGGCAGTCGCCGCGGTCTCGAATCCGGCAAAGATCAAATCTCCACGGATGTCCGCAACGTAATTCAAGCTCCCAAATATGACCTGATGGCCAGGGGCGTAGCTATCGATCTGCTCCAGGTGGCCAAATGAGTTGGCCCGCAGAGCGAAGCCGCCGAACGCGAAGATCTCTCCGGGGAGGAAGGTTTCTCCTTGGACAGCGTCATTGTTGACGATTGAAGGGGCCATCGAACCTTTCGGGGACGGCAGAGTGGAACTCTCAATGAAAGCACCAATGTCGGTGTCAAAACCGGCGGATCTCGGGTAGGGGGTCCCGAACTGTGCGTCTAAGGTCGATGGTAACAGGAGATAGGGGACACGATGTTTACCCAGGTTTGGGCCCTCTCTATGGAGGTAAGACCCTACTTCCTGCTCGATTGATCTTTATGGATATGAGTATTACAAGAGTTGATCTACCATGAGATCGTAATGGCTAAACTCTAGAAGTCTAGCCTGTATGACTATGGTAATGAGTATGTCCTTCCGGGCTAAGTCCTCCGGTTTATATAGACACCGGGAGGATCTAGGGTTACACAAGGTCGGTTACAAAGAAAGGAATCTACATATTCGGTCGCCAAGCTTACCTTCCACACCAAGGAAAGTCCTATCCGGACACGGGTGCAGTCTTCGGTCTTCGTATCTTCACAGCCTATCAGTCCGGCCCATGGCTAACAGGCCGGACACCCGAGGACCCCTTAGTCCAGGACTCCCTCACCCACCCCCTGAAAATCGACTGACCCAAAAGTCGATTTAGTCAACTAAAGTGTAGCTAAATCAGAGCAAAGCAGCAGCACGAGCGAGGGGGAGAGCAGCAGCAGCGCGAGCGAGCGAGCAAGAGCCAGAGCAGCAGCAGCTGGGCGAGCGAGCGATCGAGCGAGAGCCGGAGCAGCAGCAGCAGCACGAGCGAGCGAGCGAGAGCCGGAGCAGCAGCAGCAGATCCGGCTGGTATGGACGCCGCCACCGAAGGGGCCTCGCACTGGGGGAGAGCCGCCGTGGAGGTGTCGCCTGCGGTGCCGACTTCAAGGTAGTCGCTCCATGGGGGTGCGGGATGGAGCACTGTCGGCGCCGGAAGGTCGAGTTAAGGAGAAGGTGCGATGCGATGAGTGTACAACCTCTTCGGTGGCGCCGAGTAGGCCTCGGCTTCGTCCGAGGAGTCAGTAAGGATGCTGCGGTTCCGGTGGAGCAGGTTAAGGCGGCGCTGTGGGGATGGAGCAGCCGCGATAGATGAGGTGAGCGTCGGAGCAGCTCCTTGGAGGTGGAGGATGGGGCGGCTGAACCGGCGGGACGACGAGATGGACGAGGGATCCTCATCCGGGGAGGTGGACGAGGGACGTCGAGCTATTGCGGTGGACGACGTCGTCGGGGAAGAGGCTCCGGCTGGGCAGCGGTGAGGTGGCGGATGGAGGAGGGTGGGGTTTCGCGGCTGGAGCAGAGAGGTTATGGTGGCCTGGGATTTCGAATGGCAAAAAGGAGGCGATGGGAGGGGGTGAACCATGACTTAGGGATGCGCTTGTCCAAAATGTAGGGTGTGTTACAAAAGTACCCCCCACCGATTTGAACTAGCGGCCCTTTCGGCTCAGGGTTAGAAGGGGGATTTCGCGTGTCGGGATTTGGCAGCTGGAGGGAGTTTTCGCGCGCGTTGTAATTTTGGCATAGCAAGGCGTGGGTTGTGAAGGCGCCAGTTTTGGGGGCACAATATCTGAATTTTCAGATATAACAAGGCGCGGGCTGAATTTTAAGGACAAGCCTAACGTGTAATATTGTACTTGTACGTACCAAATCAATCCGCACTTCCCTCAACCAATAAGAAAAGGAAAAAAATAAAACTATTCACACCACACAAAGAGAGAATCTTGCCCCGTTTTACTATAAAAATGCTATTCAAAGCTACTCCCTCCTTCCATCTATATAGAGCCTAATGTGCCACCGATTTGATGCACCTTGCCCAATTTTGACTATAAATTTAACTAACCAAATTTTCATGCATGTCACAAAAAATTACGGGGCTGTTTGGATTGTGACTATGTTTGTCTTATGTTGGCACATTATTTTTCCCACACTTGCCACACTTGCCTAACTTGAGTTGCTCAAATTGTTAGACACACTTTGGCTTGCCTAAGGGAATCTTGCCACACTTTTTGTGTCTATGACATATGGGGTTCACTACTAATAAAACAATTCTTGTCTTAGGTGTGGCTAATAAAAAAGACTTATATTTAGGAACGCAGGGAGTAGAAAATATAAATAATAATGCATGTTGGGGCAACCCACGTTTCCGATAGCCGTGGGCTTGTTCACAATTTTTACGAGGGGGTGGGACTTGTACCAGACTTGAACGATACAAAGTGCGACCTGGCACACCGTAACACCACTTGGAACAAGCGGGTAGCTATCTAAAAAAACAATCAACAACTAAAAAAATGGCGACCTGGCACTTAGTACACAATTTTAAACGATTGTTTTGATGGAGTGAAAAAGGAAAACTACCCCACTACGTATATATAGGCCGGAGCCTCTGCGCTTGCTTGCTAGGGTTGCTCTATTCATACACTCTCATCCTCTCCAGAGCTAAACAAGATAGGGGTGGTAACACTGTCTTTCTCCCTTCAAAAAACAATGTCTTTCTATCCTCACCGCTGGTTACAGATCCGGGCGTATCCCCCTCCACCGGTGAAGGGGAGGACGGGCAGCGTTTAGGCCGTCGACGACATCGAGGGAGGAGACCCATTGCCAGCCTCACCGTTATCCCTGGTCGAGCGCCGGCGCGGGAGGTCCTCCGATCCCTTCGTCGTTGCCCTAGTGTGGGCGGATCCGGCGTCCCGCCGCCCACCTATCCACATCCCGACGACCTTTAGGTATATCTTCCTTCGAAACCGCCTTAGCTCTACTTCCCCAGCTCACTACGTCGCTGCATGTGCATCATTTTCTACCTCTCAGCCCCTCTCGATCGGATGGTCCAACGTCACCTATTTTTTTGTTTTATTGTTAGAGGTAAAGCTACTTCATGGAGTCGAATATTGTACTTGGTTCAAATAAGAAATAAAGTGGGGGTGGGGGAATTTGGTATGTAGTACATCGGCCTTGGTACAAACAGGAAGGAAAGGGGGTGAAAGTAGTACAGACTGGTCATCCAACCAGTCTCTTGGTCGAAAAGGGAAATATATGGGTAACGCTGTACACAGTGTTATGACCAGGACTAGATTTGCTATCCACACATAGGAGTAGGTGGCTAGAGTGAACAAAAATGGGACCAACCCAGATATGTTTCTTGGATGTTTGTTTCTCGGGGAAACAAACTATGAATCACCACTTTATGCCCCTGTTTAGGTACATGGTGCTGGACTGCTGGTGCACCCACTGTCCCATGCCCTTATACCAAATATTTAGTTGTTCTTAATCTAATGCCCCTGGTAAAAATGAAGCCATGCCACTGTTATAAGCCATGACAAGTTTAGCCAAATGCTTTTGCCTGTAATTGTTTGAGACTCTGACTGTTTCCTCTGTAGCTTTTTGTGCAAACAGGGATATCCATTTCACCTAGTTGCTATTGTGACCTTTTGGTGCACTGCACAAAACTCTTCTTAAAAGAAGTAACTTTTGTGCTGTTTAACTGGAATGTCAGAATGGAACAGTTGGTTCATTTCGGTGGAACTGCACAAAGGGAGATCTGTGTTCCAATCCTCATCATCCATATTGGCACCATAACCTTCCTTTAGGTAAGAATGATATTTAATGCATGTGTTCATCTCTATTTTGCGACTGCCATGAGAAAATAATGCTATTTTTTACTAGTACACTTGTACTCCCTCACTGACAAAACCAATTCTGAAATAGAAGGCCAATCATGTACTTGGTTTCACCAACTGGTGAGGAGAATGAGAAACAGGGCATGAAGAGGAAGAAGAAGAAGAGTAAACAGTGCCAAGGCGATCTTGCTGAAGCCAGAGGTCTCAGTCGAGGCCATTCAAGGGCTCCGGCAACGACTACCTTACATGTGAGATGATCCTCCATGGAGCCCTTCCACTTCTGTTGTCTCACTTAATTAATTAGGAGTACTTAAGTACCACTAATTTATTGCTGCCTAATTTTCCTCAGAGTTAAACAAATCTTTAGTAGCACCCTATGCTGAATCATGTACGTGTGTATGTTTGTCTATGGAGGTGAATCATGTGGTGGAGCAGGGAGGGAATGCTAACTTTACCCATTAAGATGATGAAGGTGCTTCTATTTGTTAGTGTATGTTTCATCAACTAGTCCCATTATTACAGTAATCTCACTCCCTCAATATATGTGCCAACAGGGATGCTCGATTTTGGTGGAACTGCACAAAAACTTTGGGTGCTTCATTGCCTCGACAACTTCCTTTCCTTTTAGTCGCTAATCTCGGCTTGCATTCTTCCTTTGTTGTCAGTCGCTTGGCTTATCTCGGCTTCCAGTCAAAGGAAATAGTAATTGATATGCTACCTCACATAGGTTGGTACTGGTCTTTATCCTGATTATTGTGCTTGTCATATGTACTGGTAATTTGGTATTGTGCTACTGTTTGCCAATTTCATAAAGGAGTAACTTGGAGCCTGAACTCGCAGTCAAATCATTACATTGGGTGATTTCAGTAGAACTGCACAAAAAGATCAGATGGACAGGTACTTATGCTGCTACTATGTACTCCAAAGTTCACTCAGACACGCATCGATGTTGACAAGAAGAAGTGCCTATATTCATTCGAGTATCAACCGACGTCAAACAATTGTCAAACTCCAAGTATTAGGAGAGTGAACGCCAAAAATATTGCTTGGCGCATAGCCCAGAAAAACGCAGTCCAGTCTTTGGTCCCAACTTGTGCCTTTTGGTTATCGGCACATATGGTAGCGAACTGTATGGCATGGAGTCTAAAGATTCCAGACAAGTTGGTTGACCCATATATTCATCTGGCACTTAATCATTCTGCGCGCCGGGGATGCTCCATTTCAGTTGAACTGCACAAAAAATTTGGGTGGTTCATTTTCTCAACCGCCTCCTTTCTCGTCTGCAATGTAGAATTTTGGCGAGCTACAGGACCAAGATGAGCCAGTAAACTAGTTGAATGGAAGTAGTGGACAAGTTGCTCAAACCTCCCTCGGTACGAGGCCACTATTTGAGGATAAACCTACAAGCAAAGTTCAGATTGTCTGTGCTGCCTCTTATATACTAGAAAGTTTACTCATACAAGCATTAATTTTAGCAAGAAGTACCTCCGACTGAACACCATTTACCAGTCTGTACCCTAGGTAATTAAAGTTCGTCCATGGATCATATTGGCTGTGATCTCAATCATTTGGATGCATAAACATACTGAACATGTGTATATGCGAATCTTTTTGTGAATTATCTATGAATATTGTTGTGTGATCTATCAATCATTTGGATCCATAGACATGCTGAACTTGTGTATATATGAATCTTTTGAGTTGTTGATAGCGAATGTTGGCTATGAATATGAACGTGTCCTGTGAACCTGAGTTTGATATGAATGTTTACCTTTTCTGTTGTGCTTGTGTGTGAACTTGTTAGTATGCCTACTGTGGGGTATGTGACGTGTGGGTGTCAACGACACACCTTCTTCCCGAGAAGAATTGCACCTGCTTTGTTAGGGTAGCAACGACGCATCAGCTCTTTTTAATCTTTTTGCTCTGTCTTGTCCCCTCCCCCGCTCAACCCCTGCCGTAATGTTTTCGGCCTCAAAACAAACATAGTATTGCGTTGTTTTTTGGGCATGATGAAAAATCGAGTGCTGGTTTCTGTAGGTTGGTGTCGGATCACGGGTTCTGGCAAAACCCTCAAGGTTCAAACACTGGGGTGCGCACGAAGATTTCCCCCTACCGATCCACGTCCTAGCTTTGCTAACGTATCACGGACTAACTCAACGAACTCACAACACAAGGTACACAAGATTTATACTAGTTCGGGCCACCATTGTGGTGTAATACCCTACTCCAGTGTGGTGCTGGTGGATTGCCTCTTGGGCTGAGGATGAACAGTATAAAGGGAAGAACAGCCTCCTGAGGTTGAGGTGTTCTTGTGTTTTGCGAACTTGTGTGGGTGAGGATCCGATGCCTCCAACTGTGGTGGCTAGTAATATTTATAGTGGCCCTGGTCCTCTCCCCAAATATTAAGCAGGAAAGGAGCCAATAACGACCAATTTGAAAGGGGACAGCTAGTACAGCTTATCCTGACAAAAGCAGTCTTCGCCTGGAAAAGGCTCTGGTGGTGATGCCGCCTTGTGCTCCATGGTGACCTCCGTCTTGCCATCCTGCTGGTCTTGGTCTCGTTGCACTGATATGGAAACCTTTGCTTGACGCCTCGGTACTCTGCGCCTGCGCTTGCCTCCTTAGCACCAAAGAGGAAACAAGGACACTGCGCGCTGACGCCCGCCTGATCTCGGTCGTCACGGCTCACGTCACGAGAACCTCGCGAGGTTTGCCTTGCCTTGATCTCTCCGCCCCTCGCGAGCCAGCCTGGTGAGGCCGCTCCTGAGGAGGTCTTGCATCGTCCGCCTCGCGAGGCTTGGCCCCTCGCGAGGGTCTTGAATGCCTTGTTGATGAAGATGGGCCGTACGGGCCTGCTAGCAAAGCCACGCCGTGGGCCGCAGGCAGGCAAGTCTGGGGACCCCCGTTCCCAGAACGCCGACAGTAGCCCCCGGGCCCAAGGCGCGCTCGGGCATGGCTTCGAGGCGAAGCCAAAGGTCAAGTGCGGAGCGCCGCGGGCCCTAATAGCCTGCGGCCTTGGTCGACGCGTGGCGGTTGATTGGATGTGGGCGCCTCCGCTTCCCCATGCTGCCTCGGCAACTGCCTGACTTGACAAGTCCCTGCGACATGCAAGGAAAACCATCATTACCTGTCATCGGGGGGGGGCGCTGGTTGGCCTTCTCCTGCTATAAATGAGGAGGGGGGCAGAGCCCCCGTCGCCATTTCTTCCCATTCCGCTTGCTTCTTCCTCCTCTACTCCACTGCCGACACCGATGGCACCGTCGAAGAGGTTCTCTGCCGCGGAGAAGGGAAAGGCCCCTCGTGAGGGGCCCGGCTCCCCGGCGCCCAAGCATGGACGCGGCCGTCCCCGCAAGCACACCGTGACCCCCCGCTGCGGCCCCCCGTTCCCGCGGTGGCGCCGCTGCGCGTGGTAGGGGTCGTTCTAGTCGTGGCAGCCCTGTTGATGAAGGGAGGCCCACCATGGTCGCACAGCCTCCCCGGCCGTGCTTCCACTCAGTGGAGGTGTTGCCGGAGTTCGTCGTCTGGTCGGAGAACCCGGCCGCCAACTGGCTTCAGCTCCCGCGCTTCTTCGCCGATGAGCTGCCGGCCTCCGGTCCAGGCAGGCTCTGGCTGCAGGCGGACAGTTGCTGCAGCAGAGCTTCTTGGGTCAGGGTTGAGGTCTCCTCCGCGGACAACATAGCTCTGGCCCGCGGTTGGCAGACGTTTGCCCGCGCGCGCGGCCTGGGCAGGCGGTGCACACTCCATTTCAAGTATGACGGTGATGCAACCCTCTACGTGAGGGTGTTTGGGGAAGATGGTCGCCGCACCGGGTGCTGCCTCGAGGTGAACAACGACGAGGAGGTGCTCGGCCTTGGCGATGGTCGGGACGAGGATGAGGGCGAACCCACCCTTGGTGCCGACCGCATCTCGTCCAGCTACGGCGGCTCTTCCCCCGGTGACAGCTCTAGCAGTGGTGGCTACGACCAGCCGCCCCGCCTGCTTCGAAGGTGGTAGCGGATCGTCTCATCCCCGCGCCTCCGTGAAGCGCGAGGAGGGGTCTGGCTGAGCTCAGGACGGCGCCAGGAACTTCTCTCCGTGGACTGCTGTAGAGGCAAGCGCCGCTTTATTTTGTTCTTCCTTTCCTTTCTGTATCAAGAAGAAACCAGTATGGGCCCCGGAGGGGCATGTATCAAACTATGATTTGCCAATCTTTATGCTATGTTTGTTGTTTCTGTGTTGTGTCGTTATTTTGTGTAGAGGTAACTTAGCTTGGCACGCTTGGGGTAGCCTCCTCCTCGCGAGGGGCTCGCTTCCTGGTGCATGTGGAGGGCTTCCTTGACTTGGCGGGTTCTAGGGGACTGCAAAAAACTCGTTTGGAGCGTCGCCAGGAGGCTTATCGTTCACCCGAGCCTTGACCCAGCGCTTCGTATCACGATACCCGAGGGGCACGGATCAGGAGAGGTGCGCCAGCTTGTGGGCTCGAACGAGGATGCCTCGCAAAAAAACAGAAGAAGGGCAGAGGAAAGGAAAAACGCTCGCGAGGGCGCCTGCCTAGCCCCCTCACGAGGTATGCGAGAGAGAGAAAACAGGTTAAACTGGAACCGGAAACAACAGCAAAAAGCGATGGAACCAAACCAGCAAGGAACTCCAGAAGCAAACTTTCAATTAATAGGAGGCGAGCCAACTACGGAAAGCAAATGAAAAGCCGCGTCCAGCACCTAGTCTAGTCTTCAAGTCTTCTCACCAGCGCGGAGCTAAGTGCTGCCACTTGGACGTGGGAGGGAGCCCCGAGGCCCGAGGGCGGCACTCCTGAGACTCCAGGGCGTGTACAGCCCCACTCGTGATTACGTGAGAGTGTCACGGGAAGCGGTCTTCACATGCACTGGGCCTTCTTCACAGGCACTTGGCCTTTCTTCATGGGTAGAACTTCTGGAGGTGCTGGATGTTCCAGGCGTTCCTGATGGGTAGCCCGTCCTGTGTCTCCAGGCGCGCGGCGCCAGGCCTGGAGACATGGACGACCTTGAACGGGCCCTCCCACATGGGAGAGAGCTTATGCAGCCCTTCCCTGGAGAGGACCCGCCTCAGGACGAGGTCACCTGCCTCAAGCGTCCTGGAGCGGATGTTACGGCAGTGGTATTGCCGCAGCACCTGCTGATACCTTGCCGCCCGTAGTGCGGCTTCGCGGCGGCGTTACTCCCTCAGCACGAGGTCCATCCCCCGCATGGCGTCCTGTCACATTTCATCAAACGCTAGGACCCGTGCGGAGCGATGCTTGACCTCATGAGGGAGGACCGCTTCTGCTCCGTAGACGAGGAAGAATGGGGTCTCGCCCGTTGGCTTGGTGGTGGTGGTGCGGATGGACCACAGCATAGACTGGAGCTCATCGTACCAGCCCCTGCCGCAGGCCTCGAGCTTCTTCTTGAAAGTCCTGGTCTTGAGGCCCCTCAGGACCTCTACGTTGGCGGTTCGGCCTGATCATTGCTCCTGGGGTGCGCCACCGAAGCGTAGCAGATCTGCGTTCCAAGGTTAGCACAGTATGTTTTGAAGAGATTACGAGTGAACTGCGAGCCGTTATTAGTGATGATGCGGTTGGGGACTCTGAAACGGCTCACGAGACCCCTGATGAACTTGACCGCGGAGCCAGCTGGGATGGTGCGGACGGCTTCCACCTCCGCCCACTTGGTGAACTTGTCGATGGCGACGTAGAGGTAGCAGTAGCCCCCTGGCGCTCGAGAGAATGGGCCCAAGATATCCAGCCCCCAGACCGCGAACGGCCATGTGAGTGGGATGGTCTGGAGGCCCTGAGCCGGCTGATGGATCTGCTTGGCGTGGAACTGGCAGGCTTCACAGGACTTCACCAGCTCGGCTGCGTCGTTGAGGGCCGTGGGCCAGTAGAGTCCGCTGCGGAATGCCTTGCCGACGAGGGTTCGCGACGACGAGTGGTGCCCTCAGTCCCCACCGTGTATGTCAGATAGCAACTCCTTCCCCTGGTCTCTGGAGATGCAACGCAATGAAACGTCATTTGGTCGCTTCCTGTATAACTCACCGTCCTGGATGCAGTATGCCATGGCTTGCCGGGCCACGCGCTCCGCGTCCTCCTCCTTCTCTGGCAGCATCCCTTGCATCAGGTATTCCTTGAATTCGTTGGTCTAGCATCCCTCCTGGGGCTCGAGAGCCAAGAGTAGGCGCGCTCCCGAAGTCGGGCCACAGGCCGGGGCCCCTGTGGTAGGCGGCTGCGGGAGCTCCTCCCGAGGCTGAGCTATCCCTGAAAGTGGTGGTGTTACTGATGGCTTGAAGAGCCACTCCTCGAAGACGCCAGGCTCTTGGGGCTGCCGCTTGGATGCCCTCTTGGCGATCTCGTCAGCTTCCTTGTTGGTGCCACGGGGCACGTGGTGCAACTCCAGGCCCAGGAACTGCTTCTCCATCTTGCGCACTTCCGTGAGGTATGCCTCCATGTGCTCGTCCTTCGGCTCGTATACCTTGTTGGAGAAGTTGACGGGGAGCTGCGAGTCGCCCCTAATGGTGAGGCACTTCACCCCCAGGGCTGTTGTCAGGACCCCGATTCCAAGTCACATCGATCTAGCCGGTAACACCTCATATCACTTTGCGGCCTCACGCACGGTATTCCCACGGGTGTCGCCTTACCATGGCCCAGGACCGTTTGCGCCTCTTGGCTCACGTATATGATAGTGTCGCTAGCATCCATATGACAGAGAACCCGGGCCGACATGAATAGTCATGAACCCAAAGTGGCACTAACTTACGGGGACAGGCATACATGAATCAACATCGAGCATGTCGGTCCGCAGCGTGCGAATCCGGGCTGTAGCACTGGGCTAACAGGACTCCGGTGAACCGGGCTGTAGTAGGCTAGGCAGGACTCCGGATGTCACCGCGTGACATTTCCTCGAAGGGACAAACACCGGAACGAAGTGAATCACATGCCGGTCAGTCAAGTGTTCTGGAGCAGTAGTGCTGGGCTAGCAGGACTCTGGTGAACCGGGCTGTAGCGGACTACTATGGCTCATGGAAGCACAAGACTACATTTCCCCATAAGAGAGGCTACCAAGGATAAACAACTAGGTTGTCGGATCCCACAGATACCAAGCATTTTAATCATACACACAATATGCTCGATATGTGTATATACAACATGGCATCACAACATAACTCTACGACTCAAGGTATTTATTCAATAGGCTCCGAGGAGCGAGATATTACAAACATGGGTCTCATGACCTAACATTCAGAGCATACAAGTCAAAGCACATGCGGAAGCTTAACATGTCTGAGTACAGACATTTACAAACGAAAAAGGCTGAGAAGCCTGACTATCTACCAGATCCTGCCGAGGTCACAAGATCGTAGCTGAGGTATCAAGCTAAACATCGAAGTCCACACGGAACTAATAGCGAGACTGACGTCTCTCTGCAAAACATAAAATAGGCAAACATGAGTACAAATGTACCCAGCAAGACTTACATCAGAACTAGCTACATATGCATCAGTATCAACAAGGGGGTGGTGGAGTTTGACTGCAGCATGCTAGCTTTGACTCAGTGGCTATCCTAAACTATGACTGCAAGTAACTCTTTTGACGTGGCGCACACGAGTCCACATATTCACCATATCAATACACCACTATGGATCCACTCCCGTCAACCTACGAGAACGCCATCCATAGCACTCACGCTTATCTTGCGAGTTTTAGAGTATCCACTTTCACTTGTCTATGAACTGTTATAGGCAACCCAGAAGTCCTTTACCGCGGACGCGGCTATTCGAATAGATGATGTTAATCCTGCAGGGGTGTACTTCTTCATACATGTTTCCACCACTTAGCGTCTGGACACGACATGTGCTCGGCAGACTTCAAGCGAAAACCGACGTGGGTGTAGACCATGACCTACCTAAACACTCATGTCTCTGGTCCAGGTTTATCACCTATTCAGGTTCCATCCGCAGGGAGTCCGGCCGTGGTTTCCACATACGGCCCCGAACGATGTATACAGGGTTCCGCGACACCAAACGGGCACCCGGCATACCCAACCACGTGCCTACCGCATCACAGCCCACCCCTCGGTCAGCGCTGCGCACGGCCTCCAGCATACTACAAACACCAGAAACTACTTGGAACTCCCGGACAGAGGACTAGGGTGGTTAAGAAGTCGAGCGGGGTCATATTTCAGGGCCCAATGCATGGTAGTAGCTGTTTCATGGATCACGAACACAGAACTCAGTTCCTGAGGACGGCTTCAGTGAGACAACCCACCATGTACTCCTACATGGCCTCTCACCGCTACCTTTACCAAATCATGTTCACACACTTAGCTCACACATAGTAGCACTTCAACTCTAAGCAGTAGCAGGCATGACAAACAAGCATGAATGAGTAGGCACATCAGGGCTCAAACAACTCCTAGTCATGCTAGTGGGTTTCATCTATTTACTGTGGCAATGACAGGTCATGCAGAGGAAAGGGGTTCAACTACCGCAGCATGTAACAGTTGAGTCGTTGTTGTCCTAATGCAGTAAAAGAGAGAAGAAGCGAGAGAGTGGGATTGTATCGGAATGAACAAGGGGGTTTTGCTTGCCAGATGGAGTGGTAGTAGGATACTTCCCTTCAGTCGGATATTTGTGGGTATCCTCGGAGGCAGAACCTACCACGAAAGACACATCGGAACACAATCATCACATGGCAATATGCAACAATATGATGCATGCTATGACATGGCAATATGGGTGTGTTTTGGCTAATGCATTCTAAAACAGGTTGGTTTGAGTCATTTGAATCAAAGATGCAAATGAAAGCCCATGATATGAAGTCATATTAATGCATTAGCTTGTTTCACTTAAACAGCAAGTTTAAAGTGTTCTGACATGCAGGAAACCATTACAGATGGAAAGATTGGATTTTTCTGATCAATTTTCATATATAAATCTTTGCATTTGGAGTTAGAGATTAATTTCTATGAATTTTTGAAGTTTATAACATTTTCTGGAATTTCCTTTATAAGAATAAATCCAGAAAAAGGTTAACTGCGTCAGCATGACGTTGGTGTGACGTCGGCAGGTCAAAGGCGCCAGCCCAGGTCAAACCTGACGGCTGGGACCCACATGTCAGTGTAACAACTAACTAACAGAGTTAGTTAGTGTTACGTTAGCACTAACCTAGGTTAATTAGGGCATGGGCCCATATGTGAGTGGGTCAATCAGTTAACTAAGTTAATTAGCGCTAACTAATCTAACACCTAAACTAAACAGGGGCATGGCCCACACGTCAATGACCCTGGGGGGGTCAAACAGGGTCAAACCCGGGTCAGCGGGGTTAATCCCACCGGCGACATGACGCCGGCGAGGCCAGAAGCGGCGGAGCAGCGCGGGTTTTGCGCTCTGGCGACCAAACCGACGGCGGAGGCATGCTACGTGAAGCAGGGAGTGCCCCGCGCCTTTCTGTGCGATCGGGATGGGCGGAGACGGCCCAAGCTCGCCGGAACGAAGCTCGCGGCGGTCGCCGGAGTTCGGGCGAGGTCGGGATTGGTGCTACGGTGCACGGGAGGGCGAGTGAGTGTGTGCGTTAGGCCCCTGAGGGCTGCCTGAGCATGGTGAGGCGCTCCGTTGTGAGCTTGGGCGGCTGTGGCCACGGCTACGCCATGGCTGGCGGCGAGAAGCTCTCGTCTCCGATGGCTACGGTGGTTTGTGGACGCTGGCAAGTGCGGAGAGAGAGGGGGAAGGGGCAGGGGCTCACGGAGAAACTGCAGAGGTGGTCAGTGGGCTAGGGGAAGACTTGAGGCCGGCGAATCGAACGACGGCATCCGGCGGCCGTAGACGGAGAAGAAGGTCACGGCGTCGTCTTGGAGTCGTTCGAGCTTGCGTTGGTTGGCAGAGAGGTAGCTGGAGTCTGGCGGAGCTCGGGGGCACGGCCACGGGGCAAGGGGACAGCGGTGGTCGCGGTGGCAGCGAGCGGCGGCGACGGCAACGCTCGGTGGTGCGCGCGAGAGGGACAGGGGAGGGAATGAGCACGGAGGGAGGAGTGAGAGGGGCCCGGGGTGGCGCGTGGCATCGTCCAGAGGGGTCGGGGAGGCCAACCAAGCAGGAGGTGGCGCCGCGTGTGCGCGCACGGCGGGCACACGCCCTCCTGCCCACTGGCAGGAGGTTGAAGACGGTGGAGGGCCTGGTGGGCTGGGTCAGCAGGAGTTGGGCCAGGTGGGCTGCACAGGTAAGTTAGGTAGGTTTCCTTCCTTTTCTATTTTTCTTTTTTTTTCTATTTTGCTGTTACTTTAGGACTTTATTAAAAATGCCAGGGCATTTCCAGAAATCATGAAACTAATCATGGCTACTGTTTAGAATATATCCAAGAGTAAACATTTTAGTTTATGATTATTTGAGCATTTAAATGCCCAAATGCAAATAGAGTATGATTTAATTCAGAGCCCAAATATGTCATGGAAAAATGTGCATCACCTCTGGTTACTGTTTACAGCATTTTCCATAAATGATGAACATTTTTGAAAGCCATTTGGATTTACTAAAAATATTTTAGGTGAACCTAGTGAATTCCTTTGATGCTAGGGGTTTAGGCAATCCCCATTTCAAGTTTCTTTCAAGATTAAACATGATGCACACATGAGGCTAGCCTAGTGCATTATCAGAAGCTAGGGATGTGACAGCTGCCGCGGCTTTTAGGCCAGCTATGAAGCCTTTGTATTCCGCAATGTTGTTGGAGACCTTCTCGCCCTGCTGAAAGCAGAGCTGTACAGCGTAGTAGAGCTTGTCTTGAGTGGGCGAGATGAGTACAGCTCCAGCCCCCGCGCCCTGGTGCGCGAAGGCACCATCGAAATACATGACCCAGCCGTCAGGCGCCTCACTTCTCGGTGAGGTGGACTGGTCCTCGCCTACTTCAAGTATCGGGGCATCCGTCCATTCTGCCACGAAATTAGCGAGTGCGGCTCCCTTGATTACCCTGGTAGTGTTGATCTCCAACTTGAATGCCTGCAGCTCGATGTTCCACTCAGCGACCCTTCCAGAAGAGTTGGGGCTCCTGAGCACTCTCTCCAATGGGTAGGCCGAGACAACCTTGATGGGGTGGCCCTGGAAGTAGTGCCGCAACTTACGCGAGGCCACCAAGAGCACGAGTAAGAGCTTCTGAGGCATGGGATATCGTTCCCTTGCGTCCCGCAACACCGTGCTGACGAAATACACTGGGTGCTCGACGAGAGCTGCAGCATTGGTGAGGCTCGTGTCTTGCGGAGGTTGGGGTGTCTCCCGAGGTAGTGGAACCTCCGACGCTTGATCACTTGTCGGGACCTTGGCGGCGGCGTCCTGCCGAGCTTGGTCCTCTGCCGACGCTGCTATGGCTCTTGCGGTGTCTTCCTGATCTTGCGTCAGTCCGGCTGGTGGCATGGCTCGTCATAACGCGCCTTTCGCTTGGTGCTCTTCCCGAACCGCCACCAGAGCCGCGCTGGTGGAGTACGGAGTGCGGCAAGATAAAGCACTAGGGGCTCGAGAGGTCGTGGCGCCACCATCACTGGAGGGCTGGTCAGGTATCTCTTGAGGTCTTGAAAAGCTCGGTCGGCCTCCGGGGTCCACTCGAGCGGGCCCTTCTTCTTCATCAGCTTGAAGAAGGGTAGGGCGCGCTCTCCTAGCTTGGAGATGAAGCACCCCAATGCAGTCACCCGACCAGCCAGCTTCTGCATTTCCTTGAGGGTCTGCGGTGGCTCATGTCTTCAATGGCCTTGATCTTTTCTAGGTTCGCCTTGATCCATCTATGGGTTACGAGGAAACCCAGCAGGTTGCCAGAAGGAACACCAAACACGCACTTCTCCGGGTTAAGTCGCAAGTTCACCTGTCGTAGGCTCGCGAAGGTCTCCTCCAGATCCCGGATCAAGCTTCTCGCCTCCCGAGACTTCACCACAATGTCGTCGACGTAGGCCTCCGCGTTTCTCCCGAGCTGCCGCCCCAAGGCGATGTGCATCAACCGCTGAAAGGTCGCGCCCGCGTTACGCAGTCCGAAAGGCATGCAAGTGTAGCAGTACACCCCACACTGGGTCAGGAAGGCTGTCTTCTCTACATCTTCTACCGCCATCTTGATCTGGTGATACCCTGAGAATGCATCCAGGAAGCGCAGCAGGTCGCACTCGGCGGTGGAGTCGATGATCTGGTCGATGCGTGGGAAATGGAACGGATCTTGGGGGCAGGCCTTGTTGAGGTTTGTGAAGTCTACGCACATTCGCTCCTTCCCTCCTTACTTTGGCACAATGACGGGGTTCGCCAGCCATTCGGGGTACCGAACCTCGCGAATGGCACCCGCCACCTCTAACTTGCGGGTTTCTTGGACGATGAAGGCCTATTTCTCCGTGGACTGCCGTCTCGCCCGCTGCTTCACAGGGCGTACATTGGGGCACACCCTTAAGTGATGCTGAATCACCTCTCTCGGGACCCCCACCAGCTGCTTGGGTTCCCATGCGAATATCTCCTTGTTTGCGCACAAGAACTTCACCAACGCTTCCTCTTGACTCGGGTCGAGGTCGACACCTATGGTAAAGGTGGTTCCCGAGGATCCGTCTTCATCGACCGGCACCTACTCGGTTTCTGCCTTGTCTTGGGTGAACAACTGCTTCTTCTTGGTTGGTGCGGCCCCCTTGGCCTCGCAGGCGCCCGCGCCGACAGGCTGCGCTGCCGCAACGGTCTTAAGGGCGAGTTTGAGCGCCGCCAGGGCCTCCTTGGCATCCCCGTTCATGGTGAGGACGCCCTTGCTCCCCGGCATCTTCATGAGGTTGTCGGCCGGATGGGTTGCCGCCATGAACTGGGCAGAGCTGGGTACCCGAGGATGGCATTGTAAGGGAGGCCGATGTGGGCGATGTCGAAGTTGACGAGCTCGGTGCGGTAGTTGTCACGCGTGCCAAGGTGACAGGGAGGCGTATCTGCCCTAGGGAGGGGGATTGTGCCACCGCCAACTCCTGAGAAAGGCTTGCTGAGGCCGAGCCGCCCGAGCGGTACGTGAAGGAGGCTGAAGGCCTCTACAGAGAGCACGTTGAGGCCGGCGCCGCCGTCGATGAGGGTCTTGGTGACGGCCACGTTGCAAATGGTGGGTGTGCAAAGCATCAGGAGCATACCTGAGCCGGCGATGGTGACGGGGTAGTCTTCTGAGTCGAAGGTGAGGTCGGCCTCGGCGCAGCCCAGCCTGGCGGAGCCCCCGAGCGCCTGGAAGTGGCGCTGATCTGGCGAAGGAATGGCTTGATATGGCGATCCGAAGGTGGTGCTTGAGAGCCGCCTAGTAGGGTTGCGACCGTGTGGTGCGCCGGTGCCGCGTAGCACGCAGTGAAGAGGTCGCGCAGCTCCTCCCAAGATGCCACCATGGATCCGGGGAGGTTGAGAAGCCAGGCGCGCCGGTGAGGGCCATGGGAAACCAGTTGGCCATGACCTTGTCATCACCCCCGGCCTTGAGGACGGCCTCCTCGTACGCCAGAAGGAAAGCTGATGGGTCCGCCGTGCCGTCGTAGTGCGGCGACATCTCCGGCTTGAACTTGGGGGCCACTGCACCTGCCGCAAGGCGGGGACCAGGGCTCAGAGCCCCCTGGCCTCGTTGTCGGCGTCGGCCGTCGGAGCCGGGAGCGGGATGCCTACCATGAGGGCGGAGTGCAGATCGACGGAAGGAAAGCTACAGCGCACCCCTACCTGGCGTGCCAAATGTTGGATCACGGGTTCCGGCAAAACCCTCAAGGTTCGAACACTGGGGTGCGCACGAAGATTCCCCCCTTACCGATCCATGTCCTAGCTTTGATAAGATCTCACGGACTAACTCGATGAACTCACAACACAAGGGACACAAGATTTATACTGGTTCGGGCCACCGTTGTGGTGTAATACCCTACTCTAGTGTGGTGGTGGTGGATTGCCTCTTGGGCTGAGGATGAACAGTACAAAGCGAAGAACAGCCTCTTGAGGTTGAGGTGTTCTTGTGTTTGGCGAACTTGTGTGGGTGAGGATCCGATGCCTCCTACTATGGTGGCTAGTCCTATTTATTGTGGCCCTGGTCCTCTCCCCAAATATTGAGCAGGAAGGGAGCCAACAATGGCCAATTTGAAAGGGGACAACTAGTATAGCTTATCCTGACAACAGCAGTCTTCGCCTGCAAAAGGCTCTGGTGGTGACGCCGCCTTGGGCTCCATGGTGACCTCCGTCTTGCCATCCTGCTGGTATTGGTCTCGTTGCACTGATATGGAAACCTTTGCTTGATACCTCGGTACTCTGCGCCTGCGCTTGCCTCCTTAGCACCAAAGAGGAAACAAGGACACTGCACGCGCTGACGCCCGCCTGGCGCCCGCCTGGTCTCGGTCGTCACTGCTCACGTCACGAGAACCTCGTGAGGTTTGCCTTGCCTTGATCTCTCCGCCCCTCGCGAGCCATCCTAGTGAGGCCGCTCCTGAGGAGGTCTTACGTCGTCCGCCTCGCGAGGCTTGGCTCCTCACGAGGGTCTTGAATGCCTTGTTGATGAAGATGGGCCGTACGGGCCTGCTAGCAAAGCCATGTCGTGGGCCGCAGGCAGGCAAGTCTAGGGACCCCCGTTCCCAGAACGCCGACAGTTGGCCCGCCCAGCAAATGGGCTGCTGGTCCACCACGGACTGGGAGGCTAAAAATATGTGACACCCCAAAATTTTGGCCCTGTTTTATCTATTAAAATGTTGCCAAGAAATAAAACTTTTCCATTTTTGTCAAGTTTTACCTTTTGTGATTTTGGATTTTTGCCTCTAGTGGGAAAAAAACCCTTCAAAAGTATTATTGGACTTGAATACTCTCTTCTATAAAACAATTTCCTCATCAGTGGATTTAAATTTTGCAAGATTTATTTCCTCAAAGCTTTCTTCCTTTAAAAAGATTTCTTTTGCATTTGGAGCCTGTTTGCACTACAACCATTTGACAAATGCATTTAAAATTTCCACCAAAATTTGGGGATGTCATGTGATGTTTCCACATCACATTCATGCAAAAATACCTCTTGGCCATTGGAGATTTTGAGCTCTACACCAACTTTTCCAATCTGGTCCAGTGGGCACTTTTGCACTACAACCCATTTAAATATTGCTTTAAAAATTCTTCCAAGTGTTTGGAGATGTCAGTGGATGCATACAATTCATCTTCAAGCAAAAACCCAGTGATGTTCCTTGAAAAATTTGAGTGGATCAACCTCTTTGCATTATGGTCCAAATTGGTGATTTGTACTGCAACCTTATTTTTCTTTGCTCTAGTAACCCTGAGCTTTTTCCTACTTGTAGCCCTCCCTTCAAAACTCTTAAGTCCAGGAGATTGGACCCATTGGCATATTTTTGGTGCATGCAATGTCAGCCTTTAGTTTCTGCCCAAAACTGGTTTCCTCAAATTCTTGCACTATCCACTATCTGTTTTTGCCAAACTAATCTTACCACCATCTCCTGCATCTAAAGAGACACTGATCTGGAGATTTTGGCCACTCCAAGAGTTGCCTAAGTGTATCTGGCATTCTGTCGAACACCTGGTGTGCACAGTCTGTTTTGGCATGAGTTCTTTGTTTGCATTGTGATTTTGTTCCACTGACCCAACAACCTTGTCCACTGAGCTCCTAGCCACCCCTACCCTTGTTCTGTTCTTTGCCAGCCTCGCCCAAGCTCTCTAGAGCACACTGGCATTACGTCGAACACCGGCCGTGCGTGCTCTGGGCGCGCCCAGAGCGCACGTTTTGCATGCGCGCGCACTGAGCCGACACGCCGCTCTGCCGCCCTCGTCGCGTCCCATCTCTGGCCCCTGCTCGCCTGCCGAACCACGCCAGGCACTCACCCTCTCTCCAGTACCCTCCAAGCTCTCCCTGGCACCATGCAGCGCCGCCTTGGCAGCACGCCGGCGTCGACAGCGGATTCCGCCGCGGAGGCGCCGCCCAAACAGCCAGCGCACGCCAGCTGCCCCAGAGCACAGGCCGTGCTTATCCTCCCGCTCGTCGGCACGCTTTCGTCGCCGCCACGATGCCCTGCAACTACAGAAAAGTGGTCGCCCGCGATCTTATCCTCGGCCACCGCGGGAGCCAGCCTCAAACGCCTATTTAAAGGGAACCCCGAGCCTCTCCGAGCACTCAGGCGACATCAGACCCTCCCCGTAGAGCTCCCCTAGCAGTAGATTGACCGGAGAGGACCGTCCTCTCCAACTCCGGCCAGTTCGGCCGCCGCCAAGCTCCGGTGTGATTCGTCGCAGTCAGCCACCCTTTCGCCCAACCAACGCCACCAGTAGTTTCCTCTGGCCCATGCGGAGCTGCCCATCTACCCAAGCTCGATCGGAGACCACCGGAGCACAAAAGTCACTTCGCCACCGTAGCCCTCTCCGCCGCGGAGCTTGCCGCCGGCGACTCCTTCCACCTCCGACGACCCAGCAACCACCCAAGGGACCGCCTCGGTCTAGCCGTTCCATCCCCGCCCTTGGATGCCCGTGAGGTGCTGCCGTTCGTCGACGGCGATCGCCGGAGCCTCGCTCCCGTCGGGCAGAAGAGAGGAGAAGGAGGGAAGAACGGTCAAACCTGACCAGTGGGCCCTCTGGACCCACTGTCAGTGACCCGCGCGGCCGTTCTCTCTCTGTTTAAGTGAAGGCGCAAACTCCCGAGTGCGTCTCCTCGACTGCGAAAGCGTATTTTCTTCTGAATCGTTTTCTTTTCTGGTTTTATTTAAAAACAAAGATTTGACCAAACTTTGACTGGCTATAACTTTTAAAATAAAACTCCAAAAGAGTTGATTCTTTTTCCTACCTCTCTCAAATTTCATCTAGTTTATTTTAAGATTTATTTCAAAAATATTTGAGACAACTTTTGGTACTGTGTTTGAAATATTTGTTATTTGTGTATTTTTGCAAAATAGGATTTTTGCAGAAAAAGGAAAGCTTCCAATAAGTACATCCTTGCATACTCTTGAAGGCAAGCATTTCTGAACTCTGGCATAATATTTTGTTGTGGTGTTCTGGTGCGATCACAACACCTTTTGACTTGGTATATGCGTTGGCTTTATGTATCGATATAGTCTCGTGCATGAGTGCACTTTGGAGTTGTGTTGTGGTCAGCAATGGATACATTAGTGATTTGGATCATCCTTGTGAGCTCCTCATGCATACCGGTAGGAAGCCGGGAAAGTCGTGGTCTTGGGTAGACACGAGCTTGTCCCTAGTCCCTCGTCGAGACGAGTATGTCCGGCATGGCATGGTGAGGCTTGAGGAATGGTGATTTATTTCATAAATGGTGATATTGTTGGAGGATACTTGGACCACCTGAGTCGGTTGTAGACCGAGCCTTGATCAATAGCTTCCTTATTTGTTGGTACCACCACTTGTCCCTGCAGGGGACAGGGTATGGTTCAGTAAGTTGTCAACCCCTACCATAGCACACACCGTACAGAGGGGCCATAGTGGAAGATACCGGAGGCCTCCGGTAGGCATGCCACTTGGTCAGGGGGCATGGGTGTTTCCGGTTGGGACCGAGAGTGGGGGCACCCCCTTAGAGCGCGCTAATAGAAATTTGATCCCATGCTACGTCGAGGTTGTAGCCTCCCCACTTAGAGTTTTGCTTGGCAGGTGTCGTGGGTGATCCCAGACACCGGTGAGTTAAGCTGGTGTGTGCAGGTCAGGCGTGTTTTCAATTAAAAGACCGAAGATGGAATTAGTCCCGAGGGACTAAGTAAACCCGTTACTCGTGGAAAATGGTACTCCCTCTGTAGAGGATATATCCTGTTGGATAGTCATGTTCTTGAGTAAAGACCACAGTCTGAGTTGAAACTAGTAACGGTATTCGGATGGAGAACGGTTTAACTAGAACTCAGTGACGGTTTTCGGATGGAGAACGAATTAGCTAGAGCTCAGTGACGGTATTCGGATGGAGATACGTTTCGACTAGACCATATTATCGGTTTTCGGATGGAGAAACGACTGAACTAAATATTGTTTAAGATTATGGCACATATGGATTATGATCTTTATTATTTTGGACTAACCCTTTTATATTACGTATATTATTGAGTATCCCTGGGATGGTTCTACCTCCTGGATATTCACTGTGATTATTCTCTTATAAGCCCTTTCTGTGGTGTCGCTCAGATGCCCGACTGCGGCATGCTTGTTGTTCTTTTATCTTTTTATAAGCCCTTTATGTGGTGTCGCCCCGACGCCCGACTGCGGCATTATTATTCTTGCAAGTTTCCTCTCGAGGAGTCATTCAGACCCTCGTTTGGCACCAGTATTACTATTCTTGCAGTTTCCTCTCGAGGAGTCATTCAGACCCTCGTTTGGCACGCAGTATTTTATTTTGGAATATTTTTAACCATATTTATGCATCATGGTCTTTTGCATATTTCGTGACAGATGTGTGATCATCTTATTAACCCGGATCATGTTTGATATATTGTACCCGTGTTCTTAATGTTTGCGAGTACATTCAAACGTACTCACTGGCTTGTCCCTGGCTATTGTCTTGGCCAGATTCCTTGCGTGGAGATAAGCATCGCGGTGTCAACCTCGGAACCTTCGTGTTGACATTTGCAGCCTCCCGAAGATAGGAGTTATCCTGGTCAGCTGTTCTTGTGGGAAATGGAGTCCCATAGACGCAGATGTACCCAACCGCTTCCGCCCTCTACCATTAGAAACCAAGTGTTGTACTCCTAGGCCTCAATGGTCTTGTACTACATATTTTTGTACTTGCTTGGATTTTCTTGTATCAAGTTGGTACCTCATCAGCTAACAGTAATCCTGGGGCTGGTGAGCACACAGGCCGTTTTTCTGGGAATTTATATCCCGAAAATCCGGTCGTGACAGACTTGGTATCAGAGCCAGGCTGACCATTGGCTAATCCTATCTTAGCCAGGTCAATAAACCTAGGTTAACCAAACCACCAGACCTTAGCCTAACCCCGGTCAAGCTTCCCGCGTAAGATAGCTCCACAGTGACCCGACGCCCTTTCGGCGGACGGTGCCCAACCTATCAGTCTAGCCCGTCGATCACGCGCCAGTGACCGACACCCAACCAGTCTCTATCGCAAGCGTGCGGAGGAAGACTCCGTCCCCTTTCCCTATAAAAAGGACACGCTAGCCTCAAACACAGCACGCACAACTCTTTTTCCCCAAACCAAGCCACGATACCTGGTCCCATTGTTCACAATGAGACCACAGCGACCAACCTTGGAGGTTTTGTGACCGTGCTCGCAAACCTCACCCGCCGTGCCTATGCGTTAGTAGAGCCTCCTGAGTATGTTGTGTACCAGGGACCCATCTACGGTGAAAGCCGTCAGTATTGGGCCACTATGCACATCTACGGTAGGGGTCTGTCGCCAGAACGCCCCTACAGGTTCACTGGAAGGACAACTTCCTTTGAGCCACAGGCCATCCAACTGGCAGCCCGCAAAGCTATAGTTCAACTTCGGCAATTGTCGCCCAGAGTTAACTGTCGCTCAGTCTACTACTACCCCAGTCGTGACGGGTATGGTAGGCCGCCCTAGGTCGCCAACGGAGACCACGAGACCGATCCTGCGTCGTTACATCTGGTGCGCTATGTAAGCGCACTAGAGCAACTGTTCGATCAGGTCACTCTTGATCTGATCGCAGCTCGTGGAGAACTGGTTCGTCGAACCCCGGCGAGAAGAGAAGCGGAGCCCGACGCCGACAACCCAGTCGTGCTGTTCGGACACCCGATCGATCCCTTGAGGTCTGCGCTAGCCCTCAACCAGAGCACTTTGGTGACCCCCGAAGCGCTTCGTCGCCTTTTGGGAACCCATTCCAACGGGATTGTGGCCAACAACCCCCGCAATGGTCATCACCATTTCCCCGACCCTGCAGCACCTCAGCCTCAGCCAGCAAATCCCGATGGTGAGAACCGTGGAGAAGCATCGGCGTCCGCAGGGCCAGCCCACTTAGACATTAACGAAGTAGACTAAGTCGCTCGAGTTGTATCGAGCCTTAGTTTTCCCACGCTTTGTAATGTGTGGCCTTGTATCGCTTTTGTTAGATGCTGTCTGTTTGAGCGCTCTTATTTTTGGAGTAGTAGCTATGCATGTGTACATTGGCGTACAGTTGCATTTTTATATTTTGGGGGCAGCTACCTAGACCAACCCCGTCGGCACCCACAGTAATGCGTCACTTTTATGTGATATTTATATCTGTGGCGTTGACCCGAGAACAGGGTCGGCATCCAGTCACCTTTTCTCCAGTGTTTAATCCCAGCCCCGGTGCTATATAAAGGCCACTTCGTGACCTTGCCGAGCAACCCTCACCTTTGTGCACAGCACTCACAGCCATTCCTTACCATGTCGACCCCCAGTATTTATCTGAGAACCCCAGGCGCAACCCCCGGCAGTTTTGTCAAATTATTGTGGGACTTTACCTGCAGTACTATGAGTGCCACCCGTCCACCCCAGTACGAGTTGCTCAAATCCAGGATCACCCCTTCCACCTCGAAGTATTGGGCAGTGGTGCACATCCCTCCCGCGTACCCAAACCAAGGCCCAACGAAAGTCTCCTTCGTGGGGAAATCCATGCCGACTCCGCATATGGCTATAGAAGCTGCTGCGTACGAGGCGCTCACTCGACTTCGATTCGCAGTGCCCTATGCTAGCGAGCGAGGATACTATTATTTTCCGAGTCGTGCAGCACCCAGAGAAGTTGCATCTTTTCCCGGTGGGCGCATTGAGAGAGATCCAGTACTGGCCAACCTTGCCCAGTACGTTATCGCCCAGGAGCGTTTAACTCAGCGGGTAATGGGTTACCTCCAGAGCCTCGCTGATTTAAACCTCGGATCGCTATTGGCAGACCACTGAGGCCTGACCAAGAAGGGCGCATTCATCGACTGGTCAACCCGCTTCCCCCGATAGAAGAGGAGTGTGCCCCAGTGCCAGAGGCGTTTTCTCAGGACCCTGTCTTTTTACCGTTTTCTTTGTAAACGCCTCCGATGTATTTATTATCCCAGTACTTGTATTTATGTGTTGCAGCATGTTCGTAAAAAATTTGTGCGACAGGTCCGATTTTCTTTGGTTCCTGCATGTGAGCAGTTTTACCGCTGTTAGTTTTGTTTTAATTATTTTCTTTTTCTCTCGCAACATGTTTATGAGGAGATTTCTTTCCCCGAGTTATTGCTGCGTATATATATTTTCACGACATAGATTTTTATTCGCACGTCATCGTAACAGCAAACTCTCAGCAGCCACCACTCGACCTCGAGCACTATTACAAATCCTTGAGCACATTTTTGCGCCTATCTAATCACCCTCGAGGACGCCACAATCTCAGCAAGAGAGATTTGTGAGTTTTCATTCGAGCGCGAGCTGCCCCAGCACACCGACAGCAGTCAGCCCCGATGTCGCGCCTAATCCACATGATCGCCGCCACCACGGAGAGCCAACACTCGAGCGGGAGCATCACGACGATCATCCAGGATCATCGCGCACAGGAGCACGGAGAACCCCAGCAGCACCGCCAAGCCTCCACACACCAGGACCACATACCAGTCCGGCATTGCCTCCGCCATTAGAGCCTCGGCTCGAGCTCCTGCTAGCAGCAATGGAGGAGAAGGAAGGAGGAGTAGGAACAAGGCCGGGTGTGAGGAAGAAGAGAGGAGCACCGCGATCGTTTTATAGCCCGAGATCGGTGTACGGTGGGCGAGGTCCACCAGCGCCACTCGTCGCTTGACCGCCGGTGTTCGGAGGCGAGTCCGCGAGCAGTGCCGACAGCGCCCTGGCCCGCGAGGTGAGTGCACGCTGCACCGGCAGCTAGCACGCCGCGCACTACCACGGTACGGCCTCGATGCCCTACGAGCTAGGCATCGCCGATGGAGGAAGCGTGGGAGAACGCGCGAGAGAGAAGAGAGAGCCAGAGGTAGGAGAAGAGGCCGACAGTGGGCCCTGGGTCCACCAGTCAGCCAAAGAGAGCACTATGCTCTCGGGTGCAATCAGCGTATTTTAGTAATTTAGAATTTATTCTAAATTACTGTATCCACGTAGAAATATCTCGTTTTCCCTAACCGTGGATTTTTCCACACTACGCCAGTGTACCACACTGTGGTTTTACACCACTTATTGCCCTCTCACTTTAGCTGTTTTGTTTTTATGCAATTGAAGGATTTCTTTGATAAAAACAAATTTATTTCAAAACAGTTCTTGTCCAAAACAACTATTAACAAATCTCGAGGACGAGATATTTCTTAAGGGGGGTAGTGTTGTGACACCCCAAAATTTTGGCCCTGTTTTATCTATTAAAATGTTGCCAAGAAATAAAACTTCTCCATTTTTGTCAAGTTTTACCTTTTGTGATTTTGGATTTTTGCCTCTAGTGGGAAAAAAACCTTCAAAAGTATTATTGGACTTGAATACTCTCTTTTATAAAACAATTTCCTCATCAGTGGATTTAAATTTTGCAAGATTTATTTCCTCAAAGCTTTCTTACTTTAAAAAGATTTCTTTTGCATTTGGAGCCTGTTTTCACTACAACCATTTGACAAATGAATTCAAAATTTCCACCAAAATTTGGGGATGTCATGTGATGTTTCCACATCACTTTCATGCAAAAATACCTCTTGGCCATTGGAGATTTTGAGCTCTACACCAACTTTTCCAATCTGGTCCAGTGGGCACTTTTGCACTACAACCCATTTAAATATTGCTTTAAAAATTCTTCCAAGTGTTTGGAGATGTCAGTGGATGCATACAATTCATCTTCAAGCAAAAACCCAGTGATGTTCTTTGAAAATTTTGAGTGGATCAACCTCTTTGCATTATGGTCCAAATTGGTGATTTGTACTGCAACCTTATTTTTCTTTGCTCTAGTAACCCTGAGCTTTTTCCTACTTGTAGCCCTCCCTTCAAAACTCTTAAGTCCAGGAGATTGGACCCATTGGCATATTTTTGGTGCATGCAATGTCAGCCTTTAGTTTCTGCCCAAAACTGGTTTCCTCAAATTCTTGCACTATCAACTATCTGTTTTTGCCAAACTAATCTTACCACCATCTCCTGCATCTAAAGAGACACTGATCTGGAGATTTTGGCCACTCCAAGAGTTGCCTAAGTGCATCTGGCATTCTGTCGAACACCTGGTGTGCACAGTCTGTTTTGGCATGAGTTCTTTGTTTGCATTGTGATTTTGTTCCACTGACCCAACAACCTTGTCCACTGAGCTCCTAGCCACCCCTACCCTTGTTCTGTTCTTTGCCAGCCTCGCCCAAGCTCTCTAGAGCACACTGGCATTACGTCGAACACCGGCCGTGCGTGCTCTGGGCGCGCCCAGAGCGCACGTTTTGCACGCGCGCGCACTGAGCCGACACGCCGCTCTGCCGCCCTCGTCGCGTCCCATCTCTGGCCCCTGCTCGCTTGCCGAACCACGCCAGGCACTCGCCCTCTCTCCGGTACCCTCCAAGCTCTCCCTGGCACCCTGCAGCGCCGCCTTGGCAGCACGCCGGCGTCGGCAGCGGATTCCGCCGCGGAGGCGCCGCCCAAACCGCCAGCGCACGCCAGCTGCCCCAGAGCACAGGCCGTGCTTATCCTCCCGCTCGTCGGCACGCTTTCGTCGCCGCCACGATGCCCTGCAACTACAGAAAAGTGGTCGCCGGCGATCTTATCCTCGGCCACCGCGGGAGCCAGCCTCGAACGCCTATTTAAAGGGAACCCCGACCCTCTCCGAGCACTCAGGCGACATCAGACCCTCCCCGTAGAGCTCCCTTAGCAGTAGATTGACCGGAGAGGACCGTCCTCTCCAACTCCGGCCAGTTCGGCCGCCGCCAAGCTCCGGTGCAACTCGTCGCAGTCAGCCACTCTTTCGCCCAACCAACGCCACCAGTAGTTTCCTCTGGCCCATGCGGAGCTGCCCATCTACCCAAGCTCGATCGGAGACCACCGGAGCACAAAAGTCACTTCGCCACCGTAGCCCTCTTCGCCGCGGAGCTCGCCGCCGGCGACTCCTTCCACCTCCGACGACCCAGCAACCACCCAAGGGACCGCCTCGGTCTAGCCGTTCCATCCCCGCCCTTGGATGCCCGTGAGGTGCTGCCGTTCGTCGACGGCGATCGCCGGAGCCTCGCTCCCGTCGGGCAGAAGAGAGGAGAAGGAGGGAAGAACGGTCAAACCTGACCAGTGGGCCCTCTGGACCCACTGTCAGTGACCCGGGCGGCCGTTCTCTCTCTGTTTAAGTGAAGGCGCAAACTCCCGAGTGCGTCTCCTCGACTGCGAAAGCGTATTTTCTTCTGAATCGTTTTCTTTTCTGGTTTTATTTAAAAACAGAGATTTGACCAAACTTTGACTGGCTATAACTTTTAAAATAAAACTCCAAAAGAGTTGATTCTTTTTCCTACCTCTCTCAAATTTCATCAAGTTTATTTTAAGATTTATTTCAAAAAATAATTGAGACAACTTTTGGTACTGTGTTTGAAATATTTGTTATTTGTGTATTTTTGCAAAATAGGATTTTTGGAGAAAAAGGAAAGCTTCCGATAAGTACATCCTTGCATACTCTTGAAGGCAAGCATTTCTGAACTCTGGCATAATATTTTGTTGTGGTGTTCTGGTGCGATCACAACACCTTTTGACTTGGTATATGCGTTGGCTTTATGTATCGATATAGTCTCGTGCATGAGTGCACTTTGGAGTTGTGTTGTGGTCAGCAATGGATACATTAGTGATTTGGATCATCCTCGTGAGCTCCTCATGCATACCGGTAGGAAGCCGGGAAAGTCGTGGTCTTGGGTAGACACGAGCTTGTCCCTAGTCCCTCGTCGAGACGAGTATGTCCGGCATGGCATGGTGAGGCTTGAGGAGTGGTGATTTATTTCATAAATGGTGATATTGTTGGAGGATACTTGGACCACCTGAGTCGGTTGTAGACCGAGCCTTGATCAATAGCTTCCTTATTTGTTGGTACCACCACTTGTCCCTGCAGGGGACAGGGTATGGTTCAGTAAGTTGTCAACCCCTACCATAGCACACACCGTGCAGAGGGGCCATAGTGGAAGATACCGGAGGCCTCCGGTAGGCATGCCACTTGGTCAGGGGGCATGGGTGTTTCCGGTTGGGACCGAGAGGGGGGGCACCCCCTTAGAGCGCGCGAATAGAAATTTGATCCCATGCTACGTCGAGGTTGTAGCCTCCCCACTTAGAGTTTTGCTTGGCAGGTGTCGTGGGTGATCCCAGACACCGGTGAGTTAAGCTGGTGTGTGCAGGTCAGGCGTGTTTTCAATTGAAAGACCGTAGACGGAATTAGTCCCGAGGGACTAAGTAAACCCGTTACTCGTGGAAAATGGTACTCCCTCTATAGAGGATATATCCTGTTGGATAGTCATGTTCTTGAGTAAAGACCACAGTCTGAGTTGAAACTAGTAACGGTATTCGGATGGAGAACGGTTTAACTAGAACTCAGTGACGGTTTTCGGATGGAGAACGAATTAGCTAGAGCTCAGTGACGGTATTCGGATGGAGATACGTTTCGACTAGACCATATTATCGGTTTTCGGATGGAGAAACGACTGAACTAAATATTGTTTAAGATTATGGCACATATGGATTATGATCTTTATTATTTTGGACTAACCCTTTTATATTACGTATATTATTGAGTATCCCTGGGATGGTTCTACCTCCTGGATATTCACTGTGATTATTCTCTTATAAGCCCTTTCTGTGGTGTCGCTCAGATGCCCGACTGCGGCATGCTTGTTGTTCTTTTATCTTTTTATAAGCCCTTTATGTGGTGTCGCCCCGACGCCCGACTGCGGCATTATTATTCTTGCAAGTTTCCTCTCGAGGAGTCATTCAGACCCTCGTTTGGCACCAGTATTACTATTCTTGCAGTTTCCTCTCGAGGAGTCATTCAGACCCTCGTTTGGCACCCAGTATTTTATTTTGGAATATTTTTAACCATATGTATGCATCATGGTCTTTTGCATATTTCGTGACAGATGTGTGATCATCTTATTAACCCGGAGCATGTTTGATATATTGTACCCGTGTTCTTAATGTTTGCGAGTACATTCAAACGTACTCACTGGCTTGTCCCTGGCTATTGTCTTGGCCAGATTCCTTGCGTGGAGATAAGCATCGCGGTGTCAACCTCGGAACCTTCGTGTTGACATTTGCAGCCTCCCGAAGATAGGAGTTATCCTGGTCAGCTGTTCTTGTGGGAAATGGAGTCCCATAGACGCAGATGTACCCAACCGCTTCTGCCCTCTACCATTAGAAACCAAGTGTTGTACTCCTAGGCCTCAATGGTCTTGTACTACATATTTTTGTACTTGCTTGGATTTTCTTGTATCAAGTTGGTACCTCATCAGCTAACAGTAATCCTGGGGCTGGTGAGCACACAGGCCGTTTTTCTGGGAATTTATATCCCGAAAATCCGGTCGTGACAGACTTGGTATCAGAGCCAGGCTGACCATTGGCTAATCCTATCTTAGCCAGGTCAATAAACCTAGGTTAACCAAACCACCAGACCTTAGCCTAACCCCGGTCAAGCTTCCCGCGTAAGATAGCTCCACAGTGACCCGACGCCCTTTCGGCGGACGGTGCCCAACCTATCAGTCTAGCCCGTCGATCACGCGCCAGTGACCGACACCCAACCAGTCTCTATCGCAAGCGTGCGGAGGAAGACTCCGTCCCCTTTCCCTATAAAAAGGACACGCTAGCCTCAAACACAGCACGCACAACTCTTTTTCCCCAAACCAAGCCACGATACCTGGTCCCATTGTTCACAATGAGAACACAGCGACCAACCTTGGAGGTTTTGTGACCGTGCTCGCAAACCTCACCCGCCGTGCCTATGCGTTAGAAGAGCCTCCTGAGTATGTTGTGTACCAGGGACCCATGTACGGTGAAAGCCGTCAGTATTGGGCCACTGTGCACATCTACGGTAGGGGTCTGTCGCCAGAACGCCCCTACAGGTTCACTGGAAGGACAACTTCCTTTGAGCCACAGGCCATCCAACTGGCAGCCCGCGAAGCTATAGTTCAACTCCGGCAATTGTCGCCCAGAGTTAACTGTCGCTCGTTCTACTACTACCCCAGTCGTGACGGGTATGGTAGGCCGCCCTAGGTCGCCAACGGAGACCACGAGACCGATCCTGCGCCGTTACATCTGGTGCGCTATGTAAGCGCACTAGAGCAACTGTTCGATCAGGTCTCTCTTGATCTGATCGCAGCTCGTGGAGAACTGGTTCGTCGAACCCCGGCGAGAAGAGAAGCGGAGCCCGACGCCGACAACCCAGTCGTGCTGTTCGGACACCCGATCGATCCCTTGAGGTCTGCGCTAGCCCTCAACCAGAGCACTTTGGTGACCCCCGAAGCGCTTTGTCACCTTTTGGGAACCCATTCCAACGGGATTGTGGCCAACAACCCCCGCAATGGTCATCACCATTTCCCCGACCCTGCAGCACCTCAGCCTCAGCCAGCAAATCCCGATGGTGAGAACCGTGGAGAAGCATCGGCGTCCGCAAGGCCAGCCCACTTAGACATTAACGCAGTAGACTAAGTCGCTCGAGTTGTATCGAGCCTTAGTTTTCCCACGCTTTGTAATGTGTGGCCTTGTATCGCTTTTGTTAGATGCTGTCTGTTTGAGCGCTCTTATTTTTGGAGTAGTAGCTATGCATGTGTACATTGGCGTACAGTTGCATTTTTATATTTCGGGGGCAGCTACCTAGACCAACCCCGTCGGCACCCACAGTAATGCGTCACTTTTATGTGATATTTATATCTGTGGCGTTGACCCGAGAACAGGGTCGGCATCCAGTCACCTTTTCTCCAGTGTTTAATCCCAGCCCCGGTGCTATATAAAGGCCACTTCGTGACCTTGCCGAGCAACCCTCACCTTTGTGCACAGCACTCACAGCCATTCCTTACCATGTCGACCCCCAGTATTTATCTGAGAACCCCAGGCGCAACCCCCGGCAGTTTTGTCAAATTATTGTGGGACTTTACCTGCAGTACTATGAGTGCCACCCGTCCACCCCAGTACGAGTTGCTCAAATCCAGGATCACCCCTTCCACCTCGAAGTATTGGGCAGTGGTGCACATCCCTCCCGCGTACCCAAACCAAGACCCAACGGAAGTCTCCTTCGTGGGGAAATCCATGCCGACTCCGCATATGGCTATAGAAGCTGCTGCGTACGAGGCGCTCACTCGACTTCGATTCGCAGTGCCCTATGCCAGCGAGCGAGGATACTATTATTTTCCGAGTCGTGCAGCACCCGGAGAAGTTGCATCTTTTCCCGGTGGGCGCATTGAGAGAGATCCAGTACTGGCCAACCTTGCCCAGTACGTTATCGCCCAGGAGCGTTTAACTCAGCGGGTAATGGGTTACCTCCAGAGCCTCGCTGATTTAAACCTCGGATCGCTATTGGCAGACCACTGAGGCCTGACCAAGAAGGGCGCATTCATCGACTGGTCAACCCGCTTCCCCCGATAGAAGAGGAGTGTGCCCCAGTGCCAGAGGCGTTTTCTCAGGACCCTGTCTTTTTACCGTTTTCTTTGTAAACGCCTCCGATGTATTTATTATCCCAGTACTTGTATTTATGTGTTGCAGCATGTTCGTAAAAAATTTGTGCGACAGGTCCGATTTTCTTTGGTTCCTGCATGTGAGCAGTTTTACCGCTGTTAGTTTTGTTTTAATTATTTTCTTTTTCTCTCGCAACATGTTTATGAGGAGATTTCTTTCCCCGAGTTATTGCTGCGTATATATATTTTCACGACATAGATTTTTATTCGCACGTCATCGTAACAGCAAACTCTCAGCAGCCACCACTCGACCTCGAGCACTATTACAAATCCTTGAGCACATTTTTGCGCCTATCTAATCACCCTCGAGGACGCCACAATCTCAGCAAGAGATATTTGTGAGTTTTCATTCGAGCGCGAGCTGCCCCAGCACACCGACAGTAGTCAGCCCCGATGCCGCGCCTAATCCACATGATCGCCGCCACCGCGGAGAGCCAACACTCGAGCGGGAGCATCACGACGATCATCCAGGATCATCGCGCACAGGAGCACGGAGAACCCCAGCAGCACCGCCAAGCCTCCACACACCAGGACCACATACCAGTCCGGCATTGCCTCCGCCATTAGAGCCTCGGCTCGAGCTCCTGCTAGCAGCAATGGAGGAGAAGGAAGGAGGAGTAGGAACAAGGCCGGGTGTGAGGAAGAAGAGAGGAGCACCGCGATCGTTTTATAGCCCGAGATCGGTGTACGGTGGGCGAGGTCCACCACCGCCACTCGTCGCTTGACCGCCGGTGTTCGGAGGCGAGTCCGCGAGCAGTGCCGACAGCGCCCTGGCCCGCGAGGTGAGTGCACGCTGCACCGGCAGCTAGCACGCCGCGCACTACCACGGTACGGCCTCGATGCCCTACGAGCTAGGCATCGCCGGTGGAGGAAGCGTGGGAGAACGCGCGAGAGAGAAGAGAGAGCCAGAGGTAGGAGAAGAGGCCGACAGTGGGCCCTGGGTCCACCAGTCAGCCAAAGAGAGCACTATGCTCTCGGGTGCAATCAGCGTATTTTAGTAATTTAGAATTTATTCTAAATTACTGTATCCACGTAGAAATATCTCGTTTTCCCTAACCGTGGATTTTTCCACACTACGCCAGTGTACCACACTGTGGTTTTACACCACTTATTGCCCTCTCACTGTAGCCGTTTTGTTTTTATGCAATTGAAGGATTTCTTTGATAAAAACAAATTTATTTCAAAATAGTTCTTGTCCAAAACAACTATTAACAAATCTCGAGGACGAGATTTTTCTTAAGGGGGGTAGTGTTGTGACACCCCAAAATTTTGGCCCTGTTTTATCTATTAAAATGTTGCCAAGAAATAAAACTTCTCCATTTTTGTCAAGTTTTACCTTTTGTGATTTTGGATTTTTGCCTCTAGTGGGAAAAAACCTTCAAAAGTATTATTGGACTTGAATACTCTCTTTTATAAAACAATTTCCTCATCAGTGGATTTAAATTTTGCAAGATTTATTTCCTCAAAGCTTTCTTACTTTAAAAAGATTTCTTTTGCATTTGGAGCCTGTTTGCACTACAACCATTTGACAAATGCATTTAAAATTTCCACCAAAATTTGGGGATGTCATGTGATGTTTCCACATCACTTTCATGCAAAAATACCTCTTGGCCATTGGAGATTTTGAGCTCTACACCAACTTTTCCAATCTGGTCCAGTGGGCACTTTTGCACTACAACCCATTTAAATATTGCTTTAAAAATTCTTCCAAGTGTTTGGAGATGTCAGTGGATGCATACAATTCATCTTCAAGCAAAAACCCAGTGATGTTCTTTGAAAATTTTGAGTGGATCAACCTCTTTGCATTATGGTCCAAATTGGTGATTTGTACTGCAAACTTATTTTTCTTTGCTCTAGTAACCCTGAGCTTTTTCCTACTTGTAGCCCTCCCTTCAAAACTCTTAAGTCCAGGAGATTGGACCCATTGGCATATTTTTGGTGCATGCAATGTCAGCCTTTAGTTTCTGCCCAAAACTGGTTTCCTCAAATTCTTGCACTATCAACTATCCGTTTTTATCAAACTAATCTTACCACCATCTCCTGCATCTAAAGAGACACTGATCTGGAGATTTTGGCCACTCCAAGAGTTGCCTAAGTGCATCTGGCATTCTGTCGAACACCTGGTGTGCACAGTCTGTTTTGGCATGAGTTCTTTGTTTGCATTGTGATTTTGTTCCACTGACCCAACAACCTTGTCCACTGAGCTCCTAGCCACCCCTACCCTTGTTCTGTTCTTTGCCAGCCTCGCCCAAGCTCTCTAGAGCACACTGGCATTACGTCGAACACCGGCCGTGCGTGCTCTGGGCGCGCCCAGAGCGCACGTTTTGCACGCGCGCGCACTGAGCCGACACGCCGCTCTGCCGCCCTCGTCGCGTCCCATCTCTGGCCCCTGCTCGCCTGCCGAACCACGCTAGGCACTCGCCCTCTCTCCGGTACCCTCCAAGCTCTCCCTGGCACCCTGCAGCGCCGCCTTGGCAGCACGCCGGCGTCGGCAGCGGATTCCGCCGCGGAGGCGCCGCCCAAACCGCCAGCGCACGCCAGCTGCCCCAGAGCACAGGCCGTGCTTATCCTCCCGCTCGTCGGCACGCTTTCGTCGCCGCCACGATGCCCTGCAACTACAGAAAAGTGGTCGCCGGCGATCTTATCCTCGGCCACCGCGGGAGCCAGCCTCGAACGCCTATTTAAAGGGAACCCCGACCCTCTCCGAGCACTCAGGCGACATCAGACCCTCCCCGTAGAGCTCCCTTAGCAGTAGATTGACCGGAGAGGACCGTCCTCTCCAACTCCGGCCAGTTCGGCCGCCGCCAAGCTCCGGTGCGACTCGTCGCAGTCAGCCACCCTTTCGCCCAACCAACGCCACCAGTAGTTTCCTCTTGCCCATGCGGAGCTGCCCATCTACCCAAGCTCGATCGGAGACCACCGGAGCACAAAAGTCACTTCGCCACCGTAGCCCTCTTCGCCGCGGAGCTCGCCGCCGGCGACTCCTTCCACCTCCGACGACCCAGCAACCACCCAAGGGACCGCCTCGGTCTAGCCGTTCCATCCCCGCCCTTGGATGCCCGTGAGGTGCTGCCGTTCGTCGACGGCGATCGCCGGAGCCTCGCTCCCGTCGGGCAGAAGAGAGGAGAAGGAGGGAAGAATGGTCAAACCTGACCAGTGGGCCCTCTGGACAAACTGTTAGTGACCCGCGCGGCCGTTCTCTCTCTGTTTAAGTGAAGGCGCAAACTCCCGAGTGCGTCTCCTCGACTGCGAAAGCATATTTTCTTCTGAATTGTTTTCTTTTCTGGTTTTATTTAAAAACAGAGATTTGACCAAACTTTGACTGGCTATAACTTTTAAAATAAAACTCCAAAAGAGTTGATTCTTTTTCCTACCTCTCTCAAATTTCATCTAGTTTATTTTAAGATTTATTTTAAAAAATAATTGAGACAACTTTTGGTACTGTGTTTGAAATATTTGTTATTTGTGTATTTTTGCAAAATAGGATTTTTGGAGAAAAAGGAAAGCTTCCAATAAGTACATCCTTGCATACTCTTGAAGGCAAGCATTTCTGAACTCTGGCATAATATTTTGTTGTGGTGTTCTGGTGCGATCACAACACCTTTTGACTTGGTATATGCGTTGGCTTTATGTATCGATATAGTCTCGTGCATGAGTGCACTTTGGAGTTGTGTTGTGGTCAGCAATGGATACATTAGTGATTTGGATCATCCTCGTGAGCTCCTCATGCATACCGGTAGGAAGCCGGGAAAGTCGTGGTCTTGGGTAGACACGAGCTTGTCCCTAGTCCCTCGTCGAGACGAGTATGTCCGGCATGGCATGGTGAGGCTTGAGGAGTGGTGATTTATTTCATAAATGGTGATATTGTTGGAGGATACTTGGACCACCTGAGTCGGTTGTAGACCGAGCCTTGATCAATAGCTTCCTTATTTGTTGGTACCACCACTTGTCCCTGCAGGGGACAGGGTATGGTTCAGTAAGTTGTCAACCCCTACCATAGCACACACCGTACAGAGGGGCCATAGTGGAAGATACCGGAGGCCTCCGGTAGGCATGCCACTTGGTCAGGGGGCATGGGTGTTTCCGGTTGGGACCGAGAGGGGGGGCACCCCCTTAGAGCGCGCGAATAGAAATTTGATCCCATGCTACGTCGAGGTTGTAGCCTCCCCACTTAGAGTTTTGCTTGGCAGGTGTCGTGGGTGATCCCAGACACCGGTGAGTTAAGCTGGTGTGTGCAGGTCAGGCGTGTTTTCAATTGAAAGACCGTAGACGGAATTAGTCCCGAGGGACTAAGTAAACCCGTTACTCGTGGAAAATGGTACTCCCTCTGTAGAGGATATATCCTGTTGGATAGTCATGTTCTTGAGTAAAGACCACAGTCTGAGTTGAAACTAGTAACGGTATTCGGATGGAGAACGGTTTAACTAGAACTCAGTGACGGTTTTCGGATGGAGAACGAATTAGCTAGAGCTCAGTGACGGTATTCGGATGGAGATACGTTTCGACTAGACCATATTATCGGTTTTCGGATGGAGAAACGACTGAACTAAATATTGTTTAAGATTATGGCACATATGGATTATGATCTTTATTATTTTGGACTAACCCTTTTATATTACGTATATTATTGAGTATCCCTGGGATGGTTCTACCTCCTGGATATTCACTGTGATTATTCTCTTATAAGCCCTTTCTGTGGTGTCGCTCAGACGCCCGAATGCGGCATGCTTGTTGTTCTTTTATCTTTTTATAAGCCCTTTATGTGGTGTCGCCCCGACGCCCGACTGCGGCATTATTATTCTTGCAAGTTTCCTCTCGAGGAGTCGTTCAGACCCTCGTTTGGCACCAGTATTACTATTCTTGCAGTTTCCTCTCGAGGAGTCATTCAGACCCTCGTTTGGCACCCAGTATTTTATTTTGGAATATTTTTAACCATATGTATGCATCATGGTCTTTCGCATATTTCGTGACAGATGTGTGATCATCTTATTAACCCAGAGCATGTTTGATATATTGTACCCGTGTTCTTAATGTTTGCGAGTACATTCAAACGTACTCACTGGCTTGTCCCTGGCTATTGTCTTGGCCAGATTCCTTGCGTGGAGATAAGCATCGCGGTGTCAACGTCGGAACCTTCATGTTGACATTTGCAGCCTCCCGAAGATAGGAGTTATCCTGGTCAGCTGTTCTTGTGGGAAATGGAGTCCCATAGACGCAGATGTACCCAACCGCTTCCGCCCTCTACCATTAGAAACCAAGTGTTGTACTCCTAGGCCTCAATGGTCTTGTACTACATATTTTTGTACTTGCTTGGATTTTCTTGTATCAAGTTGGTACCTCATCAGCTAACAGTAATCCTGGGGCTGGTGAGCACACAGGCCGTTTTTCTGGGAATTTATATCCCGAAAATTTGGTCGTGACAAAATACAAGTTGTATGGTGCAGAGGCAAGTAAAAAACGCCATCGAGAGCCATCCACTGAAGAAAAAAATCGCTCCTGATGTGCTTCTTCAGTCGTGCCGTCGGCCCCCTCTTTAATCCAGTTTGCTCGGGGATCTGGTATCATTTTTTTCCTGACGGCGAACAAGTATCAGCTAGGCCTTAGGTTTTGTATTTTAACATGCGTAGCCCACGACATACAGTGACAGTGGCTTCAACTTATATTTTGAGGTCTATACCGGCCTATGGGCTTTTTCTTAAAGATCGGCAGCCCAATGTATTTTTTTAACCACATTATATATATTTATATTATTACTATTATCGTATATTTTATAGAGACTTATATATACATTATAAAAACATCCCACGTGTTATTAACATATAAAAGTAAATGTTTAACAGAAGTAGGCAAGGAAAATCCTGGTTGTTTTTTACTCATAGGCAAGGAAAATCCTGGTGATTACGTACAAAAGCTTGCGAAGATTTTAAGGACCAATGTAATAATAACGCGCTCATTTTTATTTTGAGCAATAACTCGCTAATTTGTTAATTTTGTATATAAAAAAATGTGCGTCTCCAGTTTATTTTTCGATATTAATTGCTCCTTAACATAACATTATATATATAACGAGCCCAGCTAATTCGTGTATTTGAAGGAAGTGCAAATGGGCTAGGATTTCTTAGATAATATAAATGGGCCGCATTGACGCAAACTTATTTGTTCCCCCAGCCCAGCAAATGGACTGTACATTCGAGAAAACATTGGTTAAATATATGCCACATTTTTGCAGGCTGACATGTGGGCCAATAGGTCGGAGCCTACGCAGGGCGTTGTCAACTTGGTCGGCATGCACCTTCAATCTCTCGTCTTCTTTCTCCAGCGTCGCCCGGACCGCCTGGTCTGGCCTCCGGTGGCTAGCGGCTCTGCTTAGCACGCATCGCTGCAAAGCGCTACCCCATCGCCGGCCAGGCTATCCCTCCACCCCTCCACACCTCCTGTTATTCTCCACTGACTGCAGCCCCACGCCGCACCAGAACCAGTTATAACCCTTCTCCTCCACTCAATCTGTGACTCCACTGCCGCGTCTTCCCATCTCTGAGTCGTTCCCGTCCGGGGCCTCGCCGTCGTCCACCGCCTCGCTGCGCTCGGTGCGGCGTGGTCAACAAACGAGAGTCATCGGAAGAGGACTGTACGTGGAGAGCCTGACGGCTGGGACCCACGAGGTCCATGGTCGCACGCAAGGAAAGTTCCTCCTTATTAAGCTGAAAAAAATGTTTTCTCCACCTGACAGCTGGGACACACCGCCTGTATCTTCACACGGAAGGAAGTGCCTCCTTGTTATGCGAAAAAAATTATTCCTCCCGTTGACAGCTGGGACCCGTCAGATTTTGTGGCTGACTTGTGGGCCTACTAAGCAGACGTGTACGCAGGGCTTTGTCAACTTAATCAACAAATGATTCTAGCAGCACCGTTGGATGTTAATCCAACAGCCGTGCTCCTTCTTCAACCTCTGTTCTTGCTCCTGTCTCCCGTGGGCGGCACCGCGGCTGTGCTGCCGCGCACCCGAACCAGTCAAGTTTCCAACTCCTCTCCATCCGCGACTCCACTGCCCCGTCTTCCCCATCTCCGGGTCGTTCCAGTCTAGGGCCTCGCCGTCGTCCACCGGCCTTGGTGCGCTCGGCACGGTGTGGTCAACGTGGTCAACAAGCGAGAGTCATAGGAAGATGACTGTACGTGAGAGGCTGACAGTGGGGACGCACCACGCTCATGGACGCATGCATGCAATGGAACGCGGCGTGGTCAACGTGGTCAAGGAACAACTTCCATCGGAAGTGTACTATACGTGGAGAGGCTGACAGCTGGGTCCACGACCGCAGCAAGTAGGTGCCTCCTTATTACGCGGAAAATAATGATTCCTCCACCTAACAGCAGGGACCCACCGGACGGGCCACCGTATCTTGCGAAAAAAACGTTTCCCCCCTGACTGCTGGGACCTACCGGACAGGCCACCGTATTTCGTGAAAAAAACGTTCCACCCGCTGTCAGCTCGGACTCACCGGAAGTGCCTCCTTATTACGCAGAAAAAAATGTATACTCCCCCTGCTAGCTGGGACCCACCTTGGTGGGAGGCTGACTTGTGGGCCTACTAAGTTGACGGGGACGGAGGGTTTGTCAACTTAGTCAATATAAACGATTCTAGCTGCAGTGACCGTACGATGTCCATCCAACGGCCATAGTGCTTCTTCAACCTCTGGTCTTCTTGCTCCAGCCGCCCAAACCAGCGCCGGTCGTGTCGCGTGCTCCTGCCTCCCGTGGCGGGCTGTGATGCCGCGGAGGCCTCACTGCCCCTACTACTCCCACCGCTGGCCAGGCCATCCCTCTACTCACCCACACCCCCTGTTATTCTACGGCGACGGCAGCCTCACACCGCAGACGAACCAGTGAACCCTCGTACTCCTCTCCGCGCGGGCTTCCACTGCCGCGGCTTCCCCGGCTCCGCGTCGTCCCCTTCCTAGGCCTCGCCGTCGTCCACCGCCCTGGTGCTCTCGGCGCGGCGTGGTCAACATGGTCAAGGAACGACTTCCATCGAAAGAATACTGTACGTGGAGAGGCTGACAGCTGGGTCCACGGCGGCCGCAAGGAAGTGCCTTCTTATTACGTGCAAAATAATTATTCCTCCACCTGATAGCAGGGACCCATCGGATGGGCCACCATATTTCGCGAAAAAACGTTTCGCCCCTAACTGTTGGGACCCACCAGCTACATCTTCGCATGCAAGGAAGTGCGTCCGGGCAAAAAAAAGATTCACCCCCCTGACTGCTGGGACCCACCAGCTACATCTTCGCACGCAAGGAAGTGCCTGATAGTCGGGACCCACCCGGTCGAAGCATACGTAGCGTTGTCATTTTGGTTGCGAACATGTACGTACATACTGGTCAATGTAGAGGCACGCACGTGTCGTAGTAGAGGCGCGCATGTAGCATGTACACGTACGTACAGCGGCCAGTGTGCAAGAAAGAAAATACGGCCACGTACGTACATACGGGCAGGGTCTCGAATGCCTACTCGCGCATACGTACGGCCAGAGCTCGTGTACATGGCTGGGCCAGAACGGAAAAACAGCGTCGTCGTCGTGTTCATGGGGAGCCAACCGGCTGGGTCGGAACGAAATGCATCGTCGTGTTCATCAGGAGGGCTTGGACGGAACAGCCGATGGAAACGAGGCCTGGCGTACCGCAGAACGGAGGAAACGGCCTTGTGTTCGACCAGCCACATTCGAAACGGGATCCTGTTCATCGGGAGGGGTCTGGCATACCGCAAAACGGAGGAAACGGACCTCCTATGGTCGAAACGGGGGTCCGATTGATCGGGAGGGGTGTGGCGTACCGCAAAACAGAGGAAACGGACTTGTGTTGGAGTGCTACGATCGAAATGGGCGTCCTGTTCATCGGGAGGGGTGTGGCGTACCGCAAAACGGGGCAACACGGGATACTGTTCATCTCCACCGTCGACCCCCTCCAGCCTCCACGGGCTGCTGTTCATCCACCGTCGACCTCCTCCAGCTCCACCTGAGACTGTTCATCCACGGGCTCCTGTTCATCCAGCCTCCACCGCGCGCTACTCCACCAGCTAATGTTCAACCAGCCCTCTCCACGGGCTCCTGTTCAACCACCCCTCCACGGGCTACTGTTCATCCAGCACTCCACCGTCTACTTTTCATCCAGCCCTCCACGGGGTGGTCCTGTTCATCTAGCCCTCCACGGGGTCCTGTTCATCCAGCCCCAACCAGCTCAATCGATCAGGGTCCTGTTCATCCAGAGGCAACACCACGGGGTCCTGTTCATCCACCCCCATCGGGAACTGTTCATCCAAACCCCCCCAGCAATGCTCACTGTTCATCCAGAGGCAGCATCGATCGGCTTCAGTTAGCAGCAGTAGCGAAGGAATCGCTCGATCGGGTTCAGTTAACAGCCATCGATTGATCGCTCGGGTTCAGTAACGCGTAGCCTGCAGTGCAATCTCTCGGGTTCAGTTAGAGCCCAACGCCTCGCTCGGGTTCAATTAGGGCCCAACGCCTTGCACCCACGTGCATGCGTGTATGAGAGAAACGCGCATCGCTCGGCCCCGACCACCCACCGTAACCGGGAACACCCCGATATTTTCCTCGCCCTCACTTCTACCACGGTTTTTTCCGTCATGGACGGCCCAAAGAATGTCATGCAGCTGTGTCTCCGGCCCGCCGAGGACGAAAAGTGCATTTTCTGTCATGATTTTTTGTCATAGCAGTAGGAGCCCACCACATCTATGATGATACCGGGTTTTGTCACAATTATCATCATAGAAGTGTCATAAGCATGACATAATTTTTTTTCGTTCGGCCCAAAATGTCACGGATGTGTCTTTTTTTTGTAGTGAGAGTTGCAGCACGTGCCCCGTGGCACTAACAAGAAGGACGACGACATCGCCAAAAGGGCGTCCAAGCGACAACCCCAAGAGCCCGGCATCTTTGAGGAGCGGCTCTTCAAGCCTTCGGCAGCACCTCCGCTTTCAGGGCCGGCGCCGTCTCGGGAGGAACTCCCCCAACCACCTACCTCGGGAGCCCCGGCCTGCGGCCCGACCTCGGGAGTGCACCTCCTCCTGGCGCCGAGCCTCAGGAGGGGTGCTGGACCAAGGAGTTCAAGGAATACCTGACGCAAGGGACACTGCCGGAGAAAGAGGAGGACGCGGAGCGCGTGGCCCGGCAGGCTGCGGCATACTGCATCCAGGACGGTGAGTTATACAGGAAGCGACCAAATGACGTTTCCTTGTGATGCATCTCCAGGGAACAGGGGAACGAGCTGCTAGCTGACATATACGGCGTAGACTGCGGGCACCACTCGTCGTCACAAACCCTCGTCGGCAAGGTGTTCCGCAGCGGGTTCTACTGGCCTACGGCGCTCAACAACGCGACCAAGCTGGTGAAGTCCTGTGAGGCGTGCCAATTCCATGCCAAGAAGATCCATCAGCTAGCTCAGGGCCTCCAGACCATCCCTCTCTTGTGCCCATTCGCAGTCTGGGGGCTGGATATCTTAGGCCAATTTCCTCGAGCACCTGGGGGCTACCGCAACCTCTACGTCGCCATCGACAAGTTCACCAAATGGGCGGAGGTGGAAGCTGTCCGCACCACCCCGGCCGGATCTGCGGTCAAGTTCATCAAGGGTCTCGTGAGCCGGTTCGAGGTCCCTAATCGCATCATTACCGACAACGGCTCGCAGTTCACTAGCAATCTCTTCAAGACATATTGTGCTAACCTTGTAACGCAGATCTGCTACACCTCGGTGGCACACCTAAGGAGAAATGGTCAAGCCGAACGTGCCAACCCGGAGGTCCTGAGAGGTCTCAAGACCAGAACCTTCAAGAAGAAGCTCGAGGCCTGCGGCAGGGGCTGGCATGACGAGCTCCAGTCTGTGCAGTGGTCCATCCGCACCATCGCCACCAAGCCAACAGGCGAGACCCCGTTCTTCCTCGTCTACGGAGCAGAAGCGGTTCTCCCTCATGAGGTCAAGCATCGCTCCGCGCGGGTCCTGGCGTTTGATGAGACGCAGCAGGACGCCATGCGGGGGATGGACCTTGTGCTGGGGGAGGAACACCGCCGCGAAGCCGCGCTTCGAGCAGCAAGATACCAGCAGGCGCTGCGGCGGTATCACTGCCACAGCATCCGCTCCAGGACGCTCGAGGTGGGCGACCTCGTCCTAAGGCGGGTGCTCTCCAGGGAAGGGCTTCATAAGCTCTCGCCCATGTGGGAGGGCCCGTTTAGGGTCTCCCACGTCTCCAGGCCTGGCACCGTGCGCCTGGAGACGCAGGACGGGGTCCCCATCTAGAACACCTGGAACATCCAGCACCTCTGGAAGTTCTACCCGTGAAGCAAGGCCCAGCGCCTATGAAGCAAGGCTCCGTGCCATTGAAGGTCTCCGCTCGTGACAATCTCATATAATAATGAGTGGGGCCGTACATGCCCCGGAGTCTCAGGAGTGCCGCCCTCGGGCCTCAGGGGCTCCCTCCCACGTCCTAGTGGCAGCACTTAGCTCCGCACTGGTGAGAAGACTAGACTAGGTGCCGGACGCGACTTTTCATTTGCTTTTCGTAGTTGGCTTGCCCCTTTTTAATGGAAGTTCGCATTCTGGTGTTTCTTGTCATCTTGGTTCGATCTCCTTTTCCACTGATTCTACCCTTGGTTCTTTGTTTTGGTCCATACTCTCCCTCACTTGCTTCATGAGGGGGCTGGACAAGTGCACTCATGAGCATTTATCCTGTTCTTCGCGAGGCTCCCTCGCTCGAGCTCGCAAGCTGGCGCTCCTCCCTTAATCCATGCCCCTCGGGTACCGCGATGAGGAGCTCTGGGTCATGACCGGCCGCGCCTACGACCCGGGCTTGGAGAAATAAGACTTTCTTAACAAATTTTTGCAGTACTTCGACGCCTCCCAAGCCAACGGCAAGGAGGTCTCACCAGGTACTGGGAGAGGCGCGCCTCACGAGGCCGAAACTACTTCAGACACGTCAAGCTAAGTTACCTCTACACGTCTACATAAAACGCTGATGCTGCAACACGACACAGGAACGATAAACATAACATAGCAACTTGGAAATCACGGTTCATTGCACGCCCATGCAGGGCCCCATACTTGTTTCTCTTTCAATGTAGGAAGAAAGGAAAGAACAAAACAAAAGTGGTGCGCGCCCCCGCAGCGGTTCACGAGGGTGGGCCCTCGGCGCACCCCTGGACTCAGCCAGACCCCTCCTCGCGCTTCACTGGGGCGCGGCGATGAGACGACCCGCTACCGCCCTCGAAGCGGGCACGGTGGCGTGGCGGCTGGTCGTAGCCGCCGCTGATGGAGCTGTCGCCGGAGGAAGAGTCGTCGTAGCTGGACGAGCAGCGGCCGGCGCCGAGGACAAGTCCACCTTCACCCTTGTCGCGACTGTCGCCAAGGCTGAGCACCTCGCCACCGTCGTTGTCCTCAGGGCAGCACCCGATGCGGCGACCATCTTCCCCGAACACCCTCACGTAGAGGGTCGCGTTGCCGTCATACTTGAAGTGGAGGGTGCACCGCCTGCCCAGGCCGCACGCACGGGCGAACGTCTGCCAACCGCGGGCCAAGGCTGCGTTGCCCGCGACGAAGACCTCCACTGTGACCCACGAAGCCTTGCTGCAGCAGCCGTCTGCCTACAGCCAGAGACCGCCTGGACCCGTGGCCGGCAGGTCGCTGACGAAGAAGCGTGGGAGCTCAAGCCAGGTGCCGGCCGGGTTCTTCGACCACACAACAAATTCCGGCAGCACCTCCGTCGAGTGGAAGCGCGGCCGCGGAGGCCGCGCAACCATGGCGCGCCTCACTTCATCGACGGGGCTGCCACGACCGGGGCGACTCCCACCGCGTGACCAGGCGCCGCCGCGGCCGCAAGGGGCCATGGCGGGGGCGCGGCGTGCTTACACTGGCGACCGCGCCCCCTCTTGGGCGGCGACGAGCCGGGCCCTTCCTGGCGGGCCTTCCCCTTCTCTGCGGCCGAGAACCTCTTCGCAGGCGCCATGGGTGTTGCTGCAAGCAATGAAGCAAAGGAGGAAAAGCAAGCGGAGCAAGAAGAGATGGGCGATGGGGGCTCCACCCCCTCCTATTTATAGCAGGAGAAGGCCAACCGGCGACCCCCATGATCGCAGGTAATGATGGTTTTTCTCTGCATGCAGCAGGGACTCGTCAAGTCGGGCAGTTGCCGAGGCAGCATGGGGAAGCGGAGACACCCACGTCCCATCAATCGCCACGCGTCAACTGAGGCCGCAGGTTGTTGGGGCCCGCGGCGCTCCGCACTTGCCGCTTGGCTTCGCCTAGAAGCCAAGTCCAAGCGCGCCTTGGGCCCGGGGCTACTTTCGGCGTCCTAGGAATGGGGGTCCCCAGACTTTCCTGCCTGCGGCCCACGGCGTGGCTCCATCGGCGGCCCTGTATGGCCCATCTTCATCAGCGAGCATTCAAGACCCTCGCGAGGCGGATGATGCAATACCTCCTCGGGGGTGGCCTCACTAGGTCGGCTCGCGAGGGGTGAAGAGATCAAGGCGAGGGGCACCTCGCGAGGTTCCTATGACGCAAGCCATGACGACCCATGCCAGGCGGGCGCTAGAGCATGCAACATACTTGTTTCCTCTTTGGTGCTAAAGAGGCAAGCGCCTGCGAGGAGTCCCGAGGCATCAGGCAAAGGATTCCATATCGGTGCAACAAGACCAAGAATAGCAGGACGGTAGAACGGAGGTCACCGTGGAGCCCAGGACGGCGTCACCACCAGAGCCTTTGGCAGGCGAAGACCACCTTTAGTCAGGATAACTTGTACTAGTTGTCTCCCTTTAAATTTGGCCGTTGTTGGATCCCTTCCCGCCTACATTTGGGAAGAGGACCAGGGCCTCTATAAATTGGACTAGCCACCATAGTAGGGGACAACTGATCTTGGGCCATTCAGATCATCCTCAACCACCCAAGCTTACCGAGCTCAAGGACACCTCTCCTAAGGAGGCTGTTCTTCCCTTGTAATTGTTCATCCTCAGCCCAAGAGGCAATCGACCACACCACACTGGAGTAGGGTATTACATCACATCAGTGGCCCGAACCAGTATAAACCCTGTGTCCCTTGTTCTGCGAGTTCGACGTGCTGAGCTTTGAGATCGTGGTGAGTGCGTGAGCTAGAGGGGGAGAGATCTTTGTGCGCACCCTAGTGTTCGAACCTCATGGGTTTTGCCGGAACCCGTAATCCGACGGTATGTGACATGGCAAATACAGGACGTCTTTCCCTGAATGATCTTTCAACTTTTTGGGCACCCACGGCCCCTTAGGTTTTCCCTTGAACTTTCCTTGATTCAGAACTGCAGCCTCGGCGGGACCTGCAGGTTCAGCTTTACGTTTTTGCTTCCGACTGGTGTTTCCACCTCTAGTGTCCTGGTCGACTGGTTTCCCTTTACCATTACAGAATCGGTCTTCTTCTTCGCCGTTTGCATACCGAGTGGCTATTTCCATCATTCATCCTAGAGACATGTCTCTAGATCGACCAAATTCCAGGATGAGCTCTCTGTACCAGACACCCTCTTTGAAGGCGCAAACTGCCTGGTGTTCAGACACATTTTCCACCACATGGTGAAGAGTAGTCCATCTCTGGATGAAGTCTCTCAAAGTGCTGCAATTCAGTCAGCCCAGCAGGTCGCTTGCAGGTGCCCTCGAATGTTTTGATGAACACTCGGGCCAAATCTTCCCAGCAGAAAATACTCCCAGGAGCCAACTGATTCAAGCAAGCTCAGGCCGAACCTTCAAGCATCAGGGGGAGGCGCTTCATGGCCACGTAGTCATTGCCTCTACCAATCTGAACTGCCACCTGGTAATCTTCTAACCAAGTGTCTGGCTTCGACTCAGCGGTGAACTTGCTTACTCCGGCAACCAATCTAAAGTTGGGAGGGATCTCAGCGGCCCAGATGGCTCTGCTGATACACTCGGGCCCCGAAACAAATGCTCTGTTACTGATCGGACGATCTCTATCCTGACCTTCCCTGTGTGCTCTACCTCTGTCAACCAAACCTTGTATAGAACTGACCTTGCATCAAATCCAGGCTCTCTGGGGTCGACTGGGGCGCTCCGCTCGTTGCCATACGAGCGCCTGTCATCATACAGCCGGGGCGCGTACGACCCGCCCCTTGGAGGAGGCGTAGGCACTCAACGGCGGTCATCACGAGGATCAAACTGCCCGTGGCCCCGACCAAGGTACTGATCTTTGTGGTAACCATGATCTTCACGCCGCAGAGGCAATCTCGGGCTATGCGCCGACTGAATCGTGTCTGCAACCACATATCTGCTATGGATTCTGTTTCGTGACTGTGAAACAGCCGAGTTCTATTCACCTGCTGCCCGGAGCAGCGCTCAGATCTGCAGCAAACCTCTACCAGCTTCTGAAGGAGAAGGTTGAATTGACTCTGCTATGCGTGCTGCTGCTGCGAGGTTTTGGACCGGAGTACGGTATACCTGATGTTCAGGTGGAAATAGTTGTCCTGGCCGTCGACTGGATCCAGGGATCTACTGACGGGCGCGTTCGTCGAGTGACTGCTGGAGATTCTCCAGACGCGTACGCTCAGCCAAGGTGGCTAAGCGCACAGCCTCCAAGGCCCGAGCCTCGGAGGTCTCCCCAACGATGGGGGTCTGGAGTGCCTAGATGTTGCGGTGATGCAACTACTCTCTTTGCTCCGCAGTGAGGGCTTGTGGATAATATTCGTCATGATTGCGCCTCGGGTCATCGCCGCCGCCGCCGGCACCACGACGAAATCCGTGTGGGCTGCGATGGGAGTCGACCATGAGGACTTCTGCCGCAGGGTCGTTGCTCCCGCACTCGGAAAGAGTGTCCGAGGAACCACTCGACAGATCGAATGGTCTGTAGAGAGATTCACCAGGCTCGATTGCCGCGACTTTAAGGGTGGTCGACTGGGGAGCAACCGCATGCTTCAGCCACCGCTAGAGCCGCGATCGACCAGATCGCTTGTGACGGTAGACAGCGGGGAGCGAGGATGCGGCAGGAGCCGACCGATACTTGGTCGACGGCTGCAGCAGGAGGACGCTGTGAGCGCACGCGCGAAAGTGCGTCGCCCCGCGGATGGGGAGAGTCTCGATGTCGAGGGGGGCTTCTTGGAGCCAGGCGGAGTCGTCAGTGATGAAGACGAGCGCTCCGAGGCGGACCTCGTGGCCTAGGGACAAACCATCACCGGAAATGTTGATGGAGATCGAACAAACTACAACCTCACTGGAAGTTGCTAAGACGCCTGCCCACAGTGGACGCCAACTGTCGTGAGAACGAGTCTGACAGTAAGAGTAGGGGGTACATAGGAGGAGGCAGGATCCTAGCTACGGCGAGGATGTACACACAGTTTTACGAGTTCAGGCCCCTCTCGGAGGAGGTAAAAGCCCTACGTCTCAGTGCCGCTGAGACTGGTCGACTGGATGTGCGTTCAAGTTACAGGGGGTGTGAACCCTTGTGCCAGAGGAGGGGAGTGGCTTATATAGAGTGCGCTAGGTCCCTCCCGCCCTCGGTTACACAAGGTTCAATGTGAGTTAAGACAGGGGTGTTACTGGTAACGCCTGCTATTAATGATCTTTATGCCTGACCGTTGCCATTCTGGGGTGACTGTAGGACTTCTATGCTCCGATTGATTTCTTTGTATGGTCGAGTGTAATGATTAGGTTGAGTGGAATTGGGATATCCGAGTGGAATCTGCCGTCGAGTGGATTATACTTCAGGGCGATTTCAGTCGGTATCTTTGTAGAACTTTGTATGTCTTTGACTCTAGGGCAGTGTCCTTGGGTAGGGTGTCTAGATCAGGGCCCATGAACCTATCCTAGGTACATGTCATCATCAGTTAGGGCAGTAGGGTTTAACTAGATGTTAATTAGGAAAGTAGGGTTTAGTTTAGAGAGAAAATTGAATATAAAAATATAATTTTCTATCAGTGCTGCAAGTGTACTAGGTTCTTAATTTTTACTGATTTTTTATTATGATAGAAATTTAGGACATAATTCTAATTGAGTTCTAGGGTTCATAATTTGAAATTTGTGTAGATTTTCTTGAAGCGTCAAACATTGAAGTGGTCATGTTATATGCAAATTTCTCAATAGTGTTTGCTCATGTTTACCTACTGTTGTAGCTGCTCATGTACATGTTCTTAAGTGGTCCGGTTATATGCAACATTGAAGTGGTTCGATTGTGCCCAAGTGGCCTTTTGTTGTTTCCAGCGAATGAAGCCGAGTGGCCTATGTTTTGCCGGAATGTTGATCGTTCCGGCAAATTTCAGGTGCTTAATTTGTCCATTTTTTAGCAAAGGTCATGCCGAAATTTTCCGTGAATTTCGGCATGACTTGTGCTACAAACTAGGACTTATCGAGTGGCCGGGATTTGCCGCACTTTTTATGTTATTATTAATTTTATTAGGTCTAGAATTAATTGACTAGATTTAATCATAGGAAACATGGCTAGCAACGATGAAGGACAGGGTTCTGGTGATAACATCTACGAGGCCGCAGACGCTTATTTGAACCTTCTCGATGAGCAACGGTTGTTGCAGGGCCCACCTGTCACATACGAGACTGAGACCGACATCGAGGCCGGCACCAAGACTAGCACTGAGACCCAGACCAGCACCAAGACCGGCACCGAGACTGGCGAAGCCGGTATAGAACCAAAACCGAAGAGGCAACGACGCCCAAACCAGCTCATCACTACTAGACTGGTGGTCACGGAGGTGGACGACAGCAATTTTGAGCCAAAAGAGCCTACAAAAGCGCGCATGGGCTACGGCAATCAACTAGGCTACATCTTACAGACAACCGCCACCATCAATGATGCGAAACTAAAGGTGATACCAGATGTGAAGCACTCCCTCCTCACGAAGCTACACCAGGTATTCTTTTTCCCGGGCCAGGATGAAATCAAATATACTGATCCAGATAAAGACCCGGCAATGAGGAAGATAAACAAACGCGCTGTGGGCAAGTTTAGCAGCGCGTTGTCCACCTGGAAAGTAGGGATGAAAGCCAGGATCAGTTTGAAATATTCAAGGCGGCTAGTGTTGCCGAAGCTGCCAAAGAAAAGTCGGAGTACATGAAGGGGCTTCAAGAGAGGAACACGGGGTGCCACCACCTCGGAAGCCGTGGTTACGCGGGGAAGAGGTCCATATGGGCCAAGGAGGACGCGGAATGCGAAAGTCTGGGCATCCCAGACCCCATGGCGGAGTTCACCGTCCTGCAGGAGCGTGACATCATCAGGGCCCGGTACCATTGGGACCCAATCAAGAAGGTTTTCAAGACGGACACGGTCACGACGGAGTTCATGAGACTGCTGGTAATTTTTAATTTACCCCCTAATTTTAGCTTCTAATCAATTCGACTACACATTTAGTCATATTTGTAAATGATCCTTGTTCCTTTACCAAAAAGAGCAGCACAAGATTGTGGCCGAAAGCGACTCACCGTCTGAGGCATTGGCGAGGCCCAAGTGGGGCACCCCATTCAACTGGGCCTTGAACATATTGAATAGACTCCCGGTGGACAATCGCCGGCGTATGGACACGTGCACGACGTCAGAGACGGCACCACGTGGAAGAAATATTACCGTGAGACCATGGAGGACAGAAAGGAAAGACGGAGGTTAAATGAAAAAACATCGAGAAGAAGGTTGCGATTGCGGTTGATAAGAAATCAGCTGAGGCAGCCAAAGCAGCGGTAGCTGCCGCAAAAGAGGAGATTGCAGCTTCGTACAATGTCTTGGTTCCGGCTATCATCAGTTGGACCAAGCAAAATCAAAATAAGGATGCAGCGGACTTTCCCCTTTCCAACTTCTTGGGGAGCAGCTCGACTAGCGTTGCTCCCGCACCTGCTCCTGCACCGGCTCCTGTACCTGCTCCTGCACCGGCTCCCGCACCTCTGCACCTGCTCATAGAAGCCTGTCCTCCGTCTCGGACGTGCTCGGCGGTGTTTCGTCTTTGGCTGAGCTCGATGTCCTCATGGTACCTATCACACTGGCCCTCTTCAATATATGTATAAACTCCCGTTCAGTTACTTTTCGGATGTCTCACGTTGCAGACATGTCTTTGTTGGCCGACGTAAGCCCATGCACCATACTGTACACCATCAGCGGCTAGAAGGTGGACGTGGGGAAGGCGACGATAGTGAAGCCGAAGGAACAATTGTTCCATAGCCGGCTGATCCCCCCTGACTTCTTCAAGGTTTCCGTGGCCAGTGTCAAATCGGGCCACGAGAATTTGGATCCTCCAGTAATAGGGGGAGATGACGACAAGACCTCGCGGCGGCTTGGCGATTGCAAGAGTTGGGTCCTGTAGTGGCCAAAGAGTCTGCTTCATGTGGAGGCGACCGGGAGCACACCCATGACCACGCAGCCTCAGCATGGTATGAACATCAACACCCCACCTACCCAATTAGCATCGCCTATCGTGTCGGGTGATAGCGGACGGGGTGAGGAAGAGGCTCCATTAGTCGCTGATGATGTCGCTGCTGTCGGAGAAGCAATGCATGATATTGATGCCATCGATGAGGATGACACTCTACAGTCACTAGTAGAAAAAGAGGCTTCCATACGCCCCCATTAGTCCCCAAAACAATCGAACCGCGACAAAAGGGGCCTTTAGTCGCGGTTCGGGAGGAGACCCGCGACCAACTATCTGGGCCCAGCGCGCTCGGTCGACAGCTGGCGGACGGGAGGGGCTTTAGTCCCGGTTGGCCTGGCCAACCGGGACTAAAGGTCCCCGAAGGCCTTTAGTCGCGGTTGGCCAGGCCAACCGGGACTAAAGGCCCATCCCTATATATAGGACTCAGCTCACTTCACTTCACTCAGCTCACTTCACAATTTTCAGAAGGGGGTGGTGGGTTTGCTTTTGATTCCTCCTATGCACACAAGGTGTTCGATGAAATGCCCGAGAGCCTGAAACAAACATGATATGAAGTGTCCGAGCCACACTTGAGCTTTCTCATTTATTTTTCCTCCACGATCGCGGTTAGCAACTTGAACCTTTCATGTGTCATTGATAAAATACGCATGTGTGTAGTTCATTGTTTAATTTGTATTATTTCTAGCTAGTTAGTTTAACAAATGCATGATGGTTAATTATATACTTTATATAATAATAATGCAGATGAATCGGCAATGGATGTACGGTCCCCGACTCTCCGGCGAGTTCACTACGGGTTTGAAAGATTTCCTCGTAGTGGCAAATGCGAACAAGCAGCAAGGTTTTATTATTTGTCCATGTGCTGTCTGTAAGAATCAGAAGGGTTACTCCTCCTCAAGAGACGTTCACATGCACCTGCTTCGGCACGGTTTCATGCCAAGCTATAATTATTGGACCAAGCATGGAGAAAGAGGGGTTAGAATGGAAGAAGATGAAGAAGGGGATGATATCGATGACAACTATCATGATCATTTCGGTGATACTTTCATGGAGGATGATGCTGAAGGTGGGGAAGGGTTAGGTGAAGGTGAAGAAGAGGCACATGATGAGCCCGCTGATGATCTTGGTCGGACCATTGCTGATGCACGGAGACGCTGCGAAACTGACAAGGATAGGGAGAATTTGGATCGCATGTTAGAGGATCACAAAAAGTCGTTGTATCCAGGATGCGATAATAGTCTGAAAAAGCTGGGCTGCACACTGGATTTGCTAAAATGGAAGGCACAGGAAGGTGTAGGTGACTCGTCATTTGAAAATTTGCTGAAAATGTTGAAGAATATGTTTCCGAAGAATAACGAGTTGCCCGCCAGTACATACGAAGCAAAGAAGGTTGTCTGCCCTCTAGGTTTAGAGGTTCTGAAGATACATGCATGCATTAACGACTGCATCCTCTACCGCGGTGAATACGAGAATTTGAATGAATGCCCTGTATGCACTGCATTGTGTTATAAGATCAGAGGCGATGACCCTGGTGACGATGTTGAGGGCGAGAAACCCAGGAAGAGGGTTCCCGCCAAGGTGATGTGGTATGCTCCTATAATACCACGGTTGAAACGTCTGTTCATGAACAAAAAGCATGCCAAGTCGTTGCGATGGCACAAAGAGGACCGTAAGTCCGACGGGGAGTTGAGACACCCCGCTGATGGAACGCAATGGAGAAAGATCGACAGAGTGTTCAAAGATTTTGCAGCTGACGCAAGGAACATAAGATTTGGTCTAAGTACTGATGGCATGAATCCTTTTGGCGAGCAGAGCTCCAACCATAGCACCTGGGCCGTGAATCTATGCATCTACAACCTTCCTCCTTGGTTGTGCATGAAGCGGAAGTTCATTATGATGCCAGTGCTCATCCAAGGTCCAAAGCAACCCGGGAACGACATCGATGTGTACCTAAGGCCATTAGTTGATGAATTTACAGTTGTGGGCCAAACCTGGTGTACGTGTCTGGGATGAGCACAAAGGAGAGGAATTTGACCTACGAGCGTTGCTTTTTGTAACCATCAACGATTGGCCTGCTCTCAGTAACCTTTCGGGACAGACAAATAAGGGATACAATGCATGCACGCACTGCTTACATGAGACTGAAAGTGTACGTTTGGTTAATTGTAAGAAGAACGTGTACCTGGGTCATCGTCGATTTCTTCCCCGAAATCATAACGTAAGAAAGAAAGGCAAGCATTTCAACGGCAAGGCAGATCACCGGCCGAAGCCTGCGGAACGTACTGGTGCTGAGATATTTGATATGGTCAAGGATTTGAAAGTCATCTTTGGAAAGGGTCCTGGCGGACAATCAGTTCCGCGGGGAGTTGACGGGCACGCACCCATGTGGAAGAAGAAATCTATATTTTGGGAGCTAGAATATTGGAAAGTCCTAGATGTCCGCTCTGCAATCGACGTGATGCATGTTACGAAGAATATTTGCGTGAACCTGCTAAGCTTCTTGGGCATGTATGGGAAGACAAATGATACAAAGGAAGCACGGCAGGACCAGCAACTTTTGAAAGACCCAGATGACCGGCATCCGGAATGGTTTCAAGGTCGTGCCAGCTACGCTCTTACCAAAGAAGAGAAGGTCATTTTTTTGAATGCCTGAGCAGTATGAAGGTCCCGTCTGGCTTCTCGTCGAATATAAAGGGAATAATAAACATGGCGGAGAAAAAGTTCCAAAACCTGAAGTCTCACGACTGCCACGTGATTATGACGCAATTGCTTCCGATTGCTTTGAGGGGGCTCCTACCGGAAAATGTTCGAGTAGCCATTGTGAAGCTATGTGCATTCCTCAATGCAATCTCTCAGAAGGTAATCAATCCAGAAGATCTACCACGGTTACAGAACGATGTGGTCCAATGCCTTGTCAGTTTCGAGTTGGTGTTCCCACCATCCTTCTTCGATATTATGACGCACCTGCTCCACCTAGTCAAAGAGATTTCCATTCTCGGTCCTGTATTTCTACACAATATGTTCCCCTTTGAGAGGTTCATGGGAGTATTAAAGAAATATGTTCGTAACCGTGCTAGGCCAGAAGGAAGCATCGTCAAGGGCTATGGAAATGAGGAGGTAATTGAGTTCTGTATTGACTATGTTCCTGACCTTAAGCCGATTGGTATTCCTCAATCGCGGCACGAGGGGAGACTAAGTGGAAAAGGCAAGATCGGAAGGAAATCCACGATATGTATGGACGGTCATTCTATGACTGAAGCACACCACACAGTTCTGCAAAATTCCAGCTTTGTGGCTCCGTACTTCGAGCAACACAAGAATATTTTACACTCGGACAACCCGGGGAAGCCTGAATCCTGGATTAGAAAGGCCCACATGGAGACTTTCGGCAGTTGGTTGCGAAAACATTTAATGAATGACAATGATGTTGGAGATCAGCTGTACATGTTGGCCAAGAAACCATCTTCGACTATAACGATTTTCCAAGGGTACGAGATAAATGGGAATACATTTTACACCATCGCCCAAGATAAAAAGAGCACCAACCAAAACAGTGGTGTCCGCTTTGATGCAGCAACCGAGAATGGGCGAAAGGTCACATATTATGGTTACATAGAGGAGATATGGGAACTTGACTATGGACCCTCCTTTAAGGTCCCTTTGTTCCGGTGCAAATGGTTCAAGCTAACAGGAGGTGGGGTAAAGGTGGACGAGCAATACGGAATGACAATGGTGGATTTCAACAATCTTGATTACCTTGACGAACCATTCGTCCTTGCCAAAGATGTCGCTCAGGTTTTTTATTTGAAGGACATGAGTAGCAAACCGAGGAAACGGAAAGATAAGAAAACGATCAGTACATCATGCGATGATCCAAAGCGCCACATTGTTCTTTTAGGGAAAAGAAACATCGTGGGAGTGGAGGACAAGACAGACATGTCAGAAGATTATAATATGTTTGGTGAAATTCCGCCCTTCAAAGTGAACACTGACCCAAGCATTAAGTTAAATGATGAGGATGCTCCATGGATACGGCACAATCGTAAGCAAGCAGGGACACAAGGGAAGAATTGATGTGTAATAATTTATTGTACCAAACTTTGTATTTGGTCGATGAACTGAATGATGTATCAAACCTTTTGTCAAACCTTCAAGGGATTTTTAAATGAATTAGTTTTATTTTTCTGATTTTTTTGATATATAATTGTATTTTTAAGATTTTAAAATGAATTAGTTTTATTTTTCTGATTTTTTTGATATATTATTTGTATTTTTAAGAATTTAAAATGAATTAGTTTTATTTTCTGATTTTTTTGATATATAATTGTATTTTTAAGATTTTAAAATGAATTAGAAACAAAATAATATAAACTTTAATAAAATATATGAGTACAAAAAAAATAAAATAAATTTTAATAACATAAATAAAATTGATTCAACTAAAATTATCGAAGTATTTTCTGTTCAAAATCATTGAAAGCTAAAAGAATTTTCATAAAGAACTTTTTTTGTTAGAAACTTTAATAGCAAAAATAATTATCATAAAGTAAAATAAATAAGTAATTAGAAACAAAATAAAATAAAATAAATAAGTTTTTTGTTGTAAGTAGAAACAAAATAAAATAAATAAAGCAAAAAAGAAGACAAAAAACAGGCAAAAAATAAAAAATATGCCACCTACTGGGCCACCACGGCCTGAATACGACTAGAAACCCATCGATGGGCCAGGATTCAGGCCCGCAGAAGGCCCAGTAGGCCCATCAGGCATAGCAGTGACAATTAGGCCCGTAAGCCTGCAATGGAGAGGAGCTCAAGAGGGGAGCGGCAGTGGGGCTTATAAACCACTGCGCGCCCCTCTCAACTAGCGAGGTGGGACTAAACTAGCGAGGGGAGCGGCAGTGGTAGCAGCACAATGCCTTTAGTCTCGGTTGGGGAGGCGGACCGCGACTAAAGGGTACCCTTTAGTCGCGGTTGTTGTCCCCAACCGTGACTAAAGGGTCTTTCTGCGCGGGAATGAAAGCGGCGCCCAAACCCTTTAGTCCCGGTTGGGGAGGCGGACCGCGACTAAATACCTTTAGTCGCGGTTGGTGTGGCCAACCGCGACTAAAGGGTACCTTTAGTCGCGGTCCGCCTCCCCAACCGGGACTAAAGGTACGTCTATATATACTGCACTTAGCAGTTTCCGCCACTTCCCATTCTCCTCTCTCGACGCCGAGGCCCTGCCCCGACGCCGATCGACGCCGAAGCCCTGCCCCGACGCCGACGCCGAAGCCCTGCCCCGACGCCGACGCCGACACCGAAGCCCTGCGCGCCGCCGCCCCCGTCCCCAGTGAGCGCCGCCGCCGCCCGTGCCCTGCCCTTGCCCGCCGCAGCCCCTGCCCTGCTTGCCCGCCGCCCGCCGCCCGACGCCCTGTCGCCCGCTGCCCCTGCCTGCCGTCCTCCGCGCGCCTCCCGCCGCCGGAAAAGGAAGAAGCTAGAAGAAAGAAAAAGGAAGAAGAAGAAAGAAAAAGGAAGAAGAAGAAGAAAAAAGGAAGAAGAAAACAAAAGAAAAACAGAAGAAAAACAAGAAAAAGGAAGAAAAAAGGAAAAAGGAAGAAAAAAAGAAAACAAAAGAAAACACAAGAAAAACAAACAGAAGAAAAAAGGAAAAAGCAAAAAAGGAAGAAAAAACAGAAGAAAAACAAAAGAAAACAAAAGAAAAGAGAAGAAAAAGGAAGAAGAAAAAAAGAAGAAAGAAAAAGGAAGAAGAAAAAAAGAAGAAGAAAGGAAGAAGAAGAAAGAAAGAAGAAAGAAAAAGGAAGAAGAAAAAAAGAAGAAGAAAGGAAGAAGAAAGGAAGAAGAAAAAAAAAGGAAGAAGAAAAAAAGAAAGAAGAAAGAAAGAAGAAAAAAAGAAAGAAGAAAAAAAAGGAAGAGGAAAAAAAGAAAGAAGAAAGAAAGAAGAAAAAGGAAGAAGAAAAAAAGAAAGAAGAAAAAAAGAAAGAAGAAAGAAAGAAGAAAGAAAAAGGAAGAAGAAAAAAAGAAGAAAGAAAAAGGAAGAAGAAAAAAAGGAAGAAGAAAAAAAGAAAGAAGAAAGAAAGAAGAAAGGAAAAGGAAGAAGAAAAAAAGAAGGAAGAAAAAGGAAGAAGAAAAAAAGAAGAAAGAAAAAGGAAGAAGAAAAAAATGAAAACCAAATGAAAACCAAAAGAAAGAAGAAAGAAAAAGGAAGAAGAAAAAAAGAAGAAGAAAGGAAGAAGAAAGGAAGAAGAAGAAAGAAGAAAAAAAAGGAAGAAGAAAAAAAGAAGAAAGAAAAAGGAAGAAGAAAAAAAATGAAAACCAAATGAAAACCAAAAGAAAGAAGAAAGAAAAAGGAAGAAGAAAAAAGAAGAAGAAAGGAAGAAGAAAGGAAGAAGAAGAAAGAAAGAAGAAAGAAAAAGGAAGAAGAAGAAAGAAAGAAGAAAGAGGAAGAAGAAAGGAAGAAGAAGAAAAAAAGAAGAAAAAAGGAAGAAGAAAGAAACCAAATGAAAACCAAAAAGAAAAACAAAGAAAACAAAACAAAATACTTGGCAGTGCTCAATAATCTTATTTTTTAATTCCTCCTCCTCTATGTCCCCTTAATCTTATTTTTTAATTCCTTTATACTTAAAGAATTTTTACTACATGCAGGAGTGACATATGGCGGACGATAGAGCCGAGCCGCTTAGGGATCCGGAGGCTGAACGTTATTTAATGGGCATCATCAACAACGAGATTCCTTATGTGCCAGGCTCAGAATATGAGCAACAAGAGGATGTAGTCTCTTCTTTTCTGAACCTTGACGGTGGAACAGAGATTGTCGATGATCAAGAAGGTGAAGGAACGGACATTGTCGACGGAGGTCAACCGTCAACAAACGACGATCTCGAATTGCAAGTAGCAACCACCTCTGGCGAGGTATATATATACATTGAGCCTCTCGTGATACAAACTTACTGAAATGTGAATACATATGTATTAACGCGCGCGACTCTCTTTCTTTTTTTAGCCCTCCGGATCGAGTACGACAAAGCGTGGCAAATCCAAGGCGATGAAAACAGGAGAAACATATGCCATTGAGTTTGTGAGTGAAACCGGCAAGCCCCTATAGCACACCTCAAAGTTTATCAACCAATGCGGAGTCGTTGTTAGAGACAACGTCCCGATCACCGTCCAGGAATGGAAGGAGCCAAAGAAGGCACGTCTTGGTTTCAGTTTTGTCGACAAGAGAACGAAAAAGGATTGCTGGAGAAAGCTCATGGAACATTTCATTCTACCTCCGGAATACAACAAAGTCAATGAATTCGGTAATGAGGTTCCGGGTGGACGTCAGAGGAGGAGGCTAGTTAAAGAGTTCGCTCTTCAGAAGATGGGCGAAGCATTCCGGAACTTCAAGAAAAATTTAACCCGTGACTATGTCAACAAGGGCAAGACTCCGGATTTCAATGGACAACATGAGAAACTGAAAGATGATTGGCCAGAATTTGTGAGGAAAAAGCAATCGGAGCATTTCAAGGAAATATCGAAAAAATAAGGATAATGCGAGTAAGAAAAAGTTCCATCATATTATGGGGCCAGGAGGATACCGCCTTTCGGAGCCTAGGTGGCAGAAGATGGAGGAGGACCTGAGGGTGCGAGGAATCCCTCTAGGTACAGAGGGATGGGACCCAAGGGCCAAAAGCTGGTGGTACGGGCATGGGGGATCGCTAGACCCGGAGACAGGGGTGTGTGTTCACCGGCAGAGACAGTTTGCTCCCACCCAAGCCCTTATTGACGCAATGACCCAAGCTCAAGAGGGCTTGATCAAGTTCAACAGAGAGAAAGACGCACTGACAACAGCCCTCGGGAATGATGAACACGGAGGACGTGTACGAGGCAAAGGCAAAGTTCCATGGAAAGTAGGGTTTTCCCAGGACAATGACCCGTACTGTTACATAAGCCGTAAGAGAAAGACGGACCGGGATGCAGATCTTATGACGAAGTTTGCATCGGAACTCCATGAGTTGAAGCAGACCGTGCATGAACTAGTAAAAGAAAAATCGGCTGCAGGGCCGCATGAAGATCATGAAGCGGATCGCGGAAGCCAGCAGCGGAGAAGCAGCGTGGCTTCCACGGATGCCCCGCCTGGTGCTAGTGCACCGATGATCGAGATTCATGCACCGGAGCCTCACTACCCCGTGGATGATGTAAAGGAGATGAAAGAATGTGATCTGCATTATCCCGTGGGGAACATTTCCACGAAGGTAGCTAGCGGCAGTGCTTTACCCTGTACACCTGGAGCACTCCACCACAACACCCCCATTGCATATGGCTATGCTCGTGTCACGGTGGAAGACATAGTCCAAGGGTTTGAGGACCTGGAGATTGACAAACCTACACCCGAAGGGGAGAGAATACTTGGAGATGTCAAGCGCCAGTTCATTCTATGGAAAAAGAAGTACATAGTGTTTCCAGGCGAGGCGCCAAGGCTAGCAAGTCCACCCCCCTCCGATGGTGGTGGTGGTGGTGGTGGCGGTGGTGGCGGTGGTGGTGGTCGTGGTGGTTCACCTACACCTCCTTCACGCCATTCGACGCCGTCCCCCGATCCACAACCTCCGGCGGGTACGACGCCCCCCAATCCTCCTCCGGCGGGTACGACGCCCCCCAATCCACCTTCGGCGAAGAAGCAGAAGCAGGCGGACAGCAAGGAAACCCGCTCCTGGACTATTAACCCGGACCCTTATGTACCTAAGACCACAAGGGTACCAGAGCCATCACTGAAGCCTCTCCTCCCAAGGCCTTGGGAACTTAGTGAAGCTGAAACCAAATTGGCCGCGTCTGCTGATTATGAGAAATGGAAGGCGGATATGAAGGCGATAAAAGAGCCTGAGCCCAAGCAAGTATTCACTGAGAAGCAAAAGAAGTGGGCTAAGGATTTTTTGATGACACCGTCCCAAGCCGAGCTGAATATGCCTGACGAGTATGGACATGAACTTCGTAGGCAAGCAAAAATATTGAAGGAGGAGCAAGAAGAAAGTAAAAAAAGCGGGAAACAAGTTGACCAGCTCGGGATGCAGAAGAAACAATCGATCCCCCCGCTCATAGTGAAAGCCGGTCCGGAAGAGGACCCCGAGATCATAGCAGCTGTGGCAGCACTTGGATTGACTGTAGCGAGTGCCTTCTTAGGCCTTGAGGATGCGCCAGTATGTGAGATAGCATTACAATATGTGCGGAATGGGCCTCTCGTCGAGCCTGCGCGGGAAAAGAGTCTACCACCACAAATGCAAAATCTGCTACGTTGGTACAAGCAATTCATAACATGGGCCGACAAAGAATATGTTTATGCGGATGTTACAGAGGAGCATCACACCAAACGGTACTCTGTACAAGTTCATATGAGTGAATTGTTCCAGCTGTTCAATCTGCGCGGCCTCGACAAATCTATGCTGAGTTGCTACGTTCTGTAAGTGATTTATTTCTACCTCATCTCGTTCTTCATTGCCTGCACTATATATATATATATATATATATATATATATATATATATATATATATATTGTCCTAACTATATTGTTGCGTACGCTATTATGCAGATTGAAGATTTGGGAATGCAAAATAAGAAACATCCATGATGTTGGGTTCATTGACCCACATATCGTTAATGGACATGTGTTACAACATCACCCCGAAGACGTGGAGAAAGACTTGTACAAGTTTCTTAGAAAGCATCAACTCAAAAGTCATATTCTATTTCCTTACCATTTTGGGTGAGTGTTTCTCTCTTGTGCCCATTCTCTTTTGTTTACTCCATGCATGGTATGTCTAATCGATGAGTTATGCATGACTGTGCATGTAATGTGTCCGCAGGTTCCACTGGATTCTGCTAAATATTGAACTTCACACCTCCAGAGTTCTAATCATGGACTCTATGGATTCGGATCCAAAGCGTTGGGCCGACATGAGAAAAATGTTGCAAAAGTAATTATTTTCAATCATTTGAGCTCTATATCGATCGGTCTCTTTCGTTCATTTCCTAATATCAAGTAACTAATAACTCCCTTGTTCATTTAATTTTCTTTGCCCTGTAGGGTTTGGAGACGGTTCTCAGAAGAAATTGTCGGTGAATTCAAACATGAGCTAGATTTCAGAAGGTTAGTTAATGTGGATAAGCAGCCACCGGGGACCAATCTATGTGGATACTATGTTTGTGAGAACATCCGGAGACACACCTCTGAGCGGAAGGCATCGGATAGCGTGCGGAACGCGACGGATAACTTGCGGAGGAGGCTTAGTCCAGAAGCTCGCTTCCGACCAATTCAAGAAGAATTAGCAGGATTTTTCATGAGGGAAGTCATCAATCCTAAAGGAGAACACTATACCGAGGACGAAGAAATTTATATGCATACCCGAGATTGAAACTTGTTCGAAGTTGTATATGGTCATCCATCCTAATTGTGTATGGAAACTTGTTCGAAGTTGTATATGGTCACCCGAGATTGAATATATATTATATATTCCTCTTGAATTCTTCTTGTTTGAAATTTCATATGCATGTATATAGTAGCGTAGAATATGTGTACTGAAACTTCATCAAAATTAAAATAAAACACAAAATAAAATATAAAAGAAATAAAACACTCCAAACTAAAAAGAAACCAGGTTTAGGGGGCTAAAACCCTAAACCCGCGGAGGAGGCCTTTAGTCCTGGTTGGCCACGAGAACCGGGACTAAAGGTCCTCCGCCCCGACGGACCACTGGCGCCCACGTGGACGGGCCTTTAGTCCCAGTCAGCCACAAGAACCGGGACTAAAGCCTTTAGTCGCGGTCCGTAAGAGGCGCGACTAAAGGGGGGGGTCTTTAGTCGTGCATATTTAGTCCCGGTTGCACAGCCGGGACTAAAGGCTGTTGCGAACCGGGACTAAAGGGCTTTTTTCTACCAGTGAGTATCTCAATATTGGCGGCTATGACGACGGAGGATTGATGGCTTAGCAGTATGAGTACTCAGGGTTTGAGCATCATGATTCGGTGCCTGAATTGCCGATGGATGAACGTATTATAGGCGACCTTCCAGTAGCAAAGAAGCATGGGAAGAGACCGAAGAAAGGCAACAAAGGTACTTCTATGAGCCAGCCGCCTCCGCGGCCTCGGGTTCAAGACCGTATACCTGTCATGGGTGCATCGAAACACCATATCCCCGGTGATCCGATCCTACCTAAGGCAGTGGTACATGCCATATACGGCGATCTCAGGAGACTTCATAACGATGTGCTGCAGATAGAGAAAAGCCTGATCGCCTCGGAAAATACATGATACCCGCTCTACATGGTTAACGTGCCATAGCAAAGGTTGTACATCGACACATTCCCCACGAAGAAGTTCTTCCTTCTATTCGATTACATCTTTGACACGTTTCACTTGAAAAATCTGGATTTATGTTTGTCCGCCTTTTTGCCTTGTACATGAACTACATCATCAAGATAGAGCTGATACTTTATATCTGTGTCGCTGACCCCGTACTTCATGCACGAGGGCTTCTTGGCAGTCTGTGAAAAGCACCGTGAATACGCGAGTAACTACATCGCCGATTTCATGGTCGACAATAAGGACAAGGAGACGATTCTCGTGCCTTATCATCCCATGTAAGTCATCTGTGCAGATATCCTTCCTTCAATTTCAATCATTTCATTTGCACGCGTGGAGGCTAATTTGAGGTGTACTTATTTTGCGCAGCGACGGGCGCGCCGTCCTCATGATCCTTTACCCTCGATTCTCCCACGCTATTTACTTGGACTCGTCGAAGAACATGAAGAAAAAGGATTACACCCACATCAAGTCTGTTCTCGACAGTGCTATCTTTAGCTACGGCCTACGGGGGGGGGGGGATCGCGCTCAAGAAGACAAGGAACCGTGTGCCTGCCTTCGACCATAAGACCGACTTCTGTTGCATCCAGCAACCGAGGGGTACTCTCAGTGATGGATTCTATGTCCTCCACCACATGCTGGAGCACAGACGGGATAAGCAGAACGTTCGCATGTCACCTAGATACGGCGATGCCCATATTCTGTAATGAGCAAAAAACCTAGGAGATATCCTGGATCATCGACTCCGAGCTGAGTTCTATCACATCCAGCATGAACTTTCCCAAATCATCATGAAGGAAGTCCTCGAAAAAACAGGGATGTTCTACGAAGAAGGGCAAATGTCGCGGGAAGACGTCCGAACACGCGTAGGCGCTCAGCGTCTCGACCTGAAGCCTTTCACTATGCTCGGGGACTATCTCCCTGACTTGGATGGATGGCACGACATGTTGGAGTGATTGACGATATACGAAAATGTGTCCGTTTAGTCCATACTTTCTCTATGACGAAACTTTGAGTTATGCATGATGAAACTTTATTTGTGATGTAATTAAACCGTCTTCCTCAACTAGCGAAGATCACTCTAGTTAGGGCATTTTGGGTACGATGAACTTTGTTATTTATTTTTATGATATGTTGCTTCTATTTTTGCCAAGTCTGTCTCTTTCTGTTGCTCAACTATATATGTTGCATATCATCGACTCATGTGACGATGCATGTGCATAGATCATCGATGGCGAAGAAGTGCTACGCCAGGAGTATACGACGAGTGGCCGGAGTGTCAGGCCCAGGTGTACCGGTTTCCGAGCGACAACCAATAGTTAGTTTAGGTTCATGCTAATGCAAGAGAGGGATATGAACCCACGCCTCAAGAAGTACTACATTATGTATGATGAGACATGTCATGTAACTTGTATAGCTATATCATGATTATGATGTGACGACATGATTTGTGTTTGATGATATGATGAGACTATTATGTGTATGATAGGATGAGCATATTGCATGTTTATGATATGATTAGAATACAGTAGAAAACCTGTACAAAAACAACGCAAATACATAGCAAAAAAAGATATGAGAAAATATAGTAGTAGCGCTCTTTAGCGCTGGACAGGAAAACGCTACTACTAAAGCACTTAGCAGTAGCGCTGTTACGGAAAGCACTACTGCTAAGTAGGTATAGCAGTAGCGCATGTCAAAACACGCTACTGCTAAACGTTAGCTATAGCGCTGTATCAGTAGCATGGGCCCCGCGCTAATGATAGCCCTTAGACCCGCGCTACTGATAGGCTTTTCCCTAGTAGTGGAATGTCCTCATGACACCACCTGTGAAGAATAGGAACCCCAGATCAAATTCTTCATATAGACCAAAGTCTTCTTATGGATCCAAGTCCTCATATGGATCAAATTCCTCATATGATCATCATCCTGCTAATGCGTCTGTTTCGCAGGGAAAATCTAAGAGCCGTGAATATGTGCACTATTCTTCAAATCATTATGTTCATAAGTCATCAAAGAATTTCTCTGCTTATTCATATGCATACTATAACCCCTCCCCTATGAAACAAAGTGCACTGGCTTCAATGCCACCATTCTCTTATGGAGCTCATAGAATGATGAACTCTTTGCCACCCCTCCAGATGTGGGTTGTGAAGAATAAGAACTAATCTCTTATGCAGGGTCCGGTCTCCAGACGAACTTGAACGTCTGAAGAATTTGCTAGAGACCTGAGAGCGCTTGAAAGGACGCAAGCTAATCATGAATAATGTAATTACTCACTTCTCACGTCCTTATATTGTTGTATCTATTGCACTACTTGATGTAATCCTACCTGATGAATTTGATGTCATATTCTTCACCATGAAGTATATGAGTTCGTAAGATGCACTAATTCATCTGCAGGATGAATCTCTCAAAGCTACTGAGTGGGTCCTCGATAGAGGATGTTCAAATCACATCACTGGTGACAAGAACTTACTCATGGACTCTGCTGTATCTCCATCGCATCTGAAGCATATCACCTACGCTGATAAAGGAAAAAGCAAGGTATTGGGTCTAGGTAGGGTTGCAATCTCAAAGGATCGACACATGGACAAAGTCATGCTTGTCAAGTCCCTAAGATTCAACCTCATGCCCGTCTCAATGCTTTGTGATCTTGATATGGTTGTCATCTTTGGCAAATATCGCTGCATAGTACTCATGGAATCTGACAAATCCAAAGTCTTTGACGGCTTTAGGAGAGGAGACTTGTATATTATTGATTTCTCTGCAGGACAACAACCTGCCACATGTTTACTTGCAAAAGCTTCAGAAGCCTGACTATGGCATCGTCGACTCGGTCATGCTGGCATGAGGAACTTGCACACGCTTGTGAAGAAGAAGCACACCATTGTCATCGAGGGTGTCAAATTCCTCAAAGATCATCTTTGTGCGGCTTGTGAGGCTGGAAAGATGACCAGATCCAAGCATCCTAACGTCTACTACACAACTTGTTCTTGTAGACTCGTGTTGGCCCTCCAAGCGCAGAGTTTTGTAGGACAGTAGCAAATTTCCCTCAAGTGGATGACCTAAGGTTTATCAATCGGTGGGAGGCGTAGGATGAAGATGGTCTCTCTCAAACAACCCTACAACCAAATAACAAAGAGTCTCTTGTGTCCCCAACACACGAAATACAATGGTAATTTGTATAGGTGCACTAGTTCGGCGAAGAGATGGTGATACAAGTGTAGTAATGATAGTAGATATTGATTTTTCTAATAAGAACAATAAAAAACAGCAAGGTAGCAATTGATAAAATGGAGCACGGACGGTATTGCAATGCTTGAAAATGAGGCCTAGGGTCCGTACTTTCGCTACTGCAATCTCTCAACAATGCTAATCTAATTGGATCATATAACCATCCCTCAACATGTGATAAAGAATCACTCCAAAATTCCTATCTAGAGGAGAACATAAGAAGAAATTGTTTGTAGTTAGTCTTTTCGATCGATCTATCCAAGAGTTCATACTAAAATAACACCAAGTTATTCTTTCTGATCGATCTATCAAGAGTTCGTACTAAAATAACATGTAGCTATTCTTTCCGATCGATCTATCAAGAGCTTGTACTAAAATAACACGAAAGCAAATTCGGATTCTTAATACTCAATCCAACACAAAGAACCTCAAAGAGTGCCCCAAGATTTCTACCGGAGGAAACAAAAGATGAGAACGTGCATCAACCCCTATGCATAGATTACCCCAATGTCACCTTGGGAATCCGCGAGTTGACTGCCAAAACACATATCAAGTGAATCAATATGATACCCCATTGTGACCATGGGTATTCATAGCAAGACATACATAAAGTGCTCTCAAATCCATAAAATTATCCAATCTGTAAAATGAAATCTCAAAGGGAAAACTCAATTTATCACAACACGATAGATAGGGGAAACACCATATGATCCAACTATATTAACAAAGCCCGCGATACATCAAGATCGTGACATCTCAAGAACACGAGAGAGAGAGAGAGAGAGAGAGAGAGAGATTAAACACATAGCTACTCGTACAAACCCTCAGCCTCGAGGGTGGACTACTCCCTCCTCATCACGGTGGCTGCCGCGATGATGAAGATGGCCACCGGTGATGATTTCCCCCTTCGGCAGAGTGTCGGAACGGGGTCTAGATTGGTCTCTCGTGGCTACAGAGGCTTGCGGCGGCATAACTTCTGATCTAGGGTTCTCCGAAGGTTTTTGGAATATTTGGGAAATTATAGGGCGAAGAGGCGGTGCGGGAGGCCACCAAGGTGGGCACAACCCACCTGGGCGTGCCTGGGCCCCCAGGCACGCCCTGGTGGGTTGTGCCCCCCTCGGGCCTCCTCTGGCACTTGTCTGGTCGACTGGATGTCTTCTGGTCCAAAAAAAATCTCCAAAAAGTTTTGCCGCGTTTGGACACCGCTTGGTATTGATTTTCTGCAATGTAAAAAACAAGCAAAAATAATAACTGGCACTGGGCACTATGTCAATAGGTTAGTCCCAAAGAATGATATAAAGTTGCTATAAAATGATTGCAAAACATCCAAGAATGATAATATAGCAGCATGAATACTTCATAAATTATAGATACGTTGGAGACGTATCACATCCCTCGAAGACTATCATGACTACCACTCGTCCTTTTGAATTGCTTCACATGGACCTCTTTGGCCCCACTCATTATGCCACACTAACAAATGCAGCATCTCTATATGGCTTTGTTATTGTTGATGATTATTCTTGCTACACCTGGGTGCATATCATTATGTACAAAACTGAAGTGCAGGAAGTCTTCAAACGATTTCCCTCAAGGGCCTCAACAAATTTCGGTGTGAAGATCAAGCACATCAGGAGTGACAATGGGACCGAGTTCAAGAACACTGGTCTTGATGACTATCTTGATTAACTTGGTATTACTCATGAGTTACCTGCCCCATACACTCCTCAGCAAAATGGTGACGTGGAGCGCAAGAACATGACTCTTGTTGAGATGGCTCACACTATGCTTGATGAATACAAGACACCTCGTTGCTTCTGGCCTGAGGCTATTGATACTGCATGTCACATCATCAACATGGTATATCTTCACTAATTCTTCAAGAAGACGTCATATGAACTCCTCACTGACAAGAAACCCAATGTGAGTTATTTCAAAGTCTTCGGTGCTAAATGTTGGATTAGAGATCTTCATCACAATTCTAAATTCACACCGAAAGCACATGAGGGTTTCATGCTTCGTTATGGAAAGGACTCGCACACCTACAGAGTCTTCAACACCTATCACAACAAGGTTGTTGAAACTGTAGATGTGTGGTTTGATGAAACTAACGGCTCGCAAAGAGAGCACCTACCTCCTGTGCTAGATGAAATGTCTCCTGAGGATGTCGTACCCACTCAAGAACCCGCTGAAGAAGTTATTCCAGATCGTGAAGAAAATCATGCTGGTGAACCTGAGGAGAATGTCGCTGAAGAAAATGCTCAACCCAAATCAAAGTCGTCAACCTGCTCATCCTCGTGCAAATGAAGTGTAGATTGAGAAAATCATCGACGACAACAATGCACCAGGTCCTCTCACATGCTCAAAAGCTTCACATTTGTCTAACGTTTGTGGGCAGTTCGCTTTTGTCTCTATCACGGAGCCCACCAAAGTTGCCGAGGCATTTCTGGAGTCTGAGTGGATTCAAGCTATGCACAAGAGGGTTACATCAATTCAAGCACAACAATGTGTGGGAACTTGTCAAGCGACCAGATCCTCGCAATCATAATATAATAGGTACCAAGTGGATGTACCGCGACAAGCAAGAAGAAAATGGCCTAGTGGTGAGGAATAAGGCTCGTCTTGTAGCTCAGGGCTACACACAGGTTGAAGGAATTTATCGATGAAACTTTTGCACCTGTTGCAAGACTTGAAAATATTCGCATATTGCTTGCTTATGCTAACCATCATAATATCATCTTATATCAAATGGATGAAAAGTGCATTCCTCAATGGTAAGCATGAGGAGAAGTATATGTTGCTCAACCCCCATGTTTTGAAGATCGTTAGCATCCTGACAAAGTCTTCAGACTCAACAAGGCCCTCGATGGCCTCAAGCAGGTCCCTTGGGCATTGTATGATACACTGAAGGAATTACTCATGAAGAAAGGCTTCAAACCCGGTTCACTTGACGCAACTCTTTTCACCAAAACCTATGATGATGAATTATTCGTGTGCCAAATCTATGTAGATGATATTATCTTTGGCTGTACTGACGAACATTATAGTGATGAGTTTGGATACATGATGCGTGAGGAATATCAAATGTCTATGATGGGAGAATTGAAATTCTTTTTAGGTCTCCAAATTCGTCAACAACGCAATGGCATCTTCATATCTCAAGAGAAATACCTCAAGGATGTTCTGAGGAAATTCAGCATGCAAGATTGCAAAGGCGTCAACATCCCTATGCCCACAAATGGCCATCTCTACACCGATGAAAATGGTAAAGACTTTGATCAAAAGGTATGCCGCTCCATGATTGGCTCTTTATTTTATCTATGTGCATCTAGGTCAGATATTATGCTTAGTGTTTGCATCTGTGCCCGTTTTCAAGCTACACCGAAGGAATCACACCATAAGGCTGTGAAACATATTCCTCGACATCTAGCTCACACTCCAACACTTGGATTATGGTATCCCAAGGGCTCAACTTTTGATATCATTGGATATTCTGACTCTGACTATGCTGGTGGTCAAGTGGATCACAAGTCAACATTAGGCACATGTCATTTCTTCGGGCGATCCTTAGTTTCTTGGTCCTCAAAGAAGCAGAACTGTGTATCACTGTCTACTGCTGAAGCTGAGTATATTGCTGCTGGTTCTTGCTATGCTCAATTGATGTGGATGAAGCAAACCCTCAAGGACTATGGCATCAATTTGAAGAATGTGACACTCTACTACCATAATGAGAATGCCATCAAGATTGCTCACAACCTAGTTAAGCACTCGAAGACTAAGCACATCCAGATTCGTCATCATTTCCTTCGAGATCATGTGTTGAAGGGAGACATCTCCATCGATCACGTGAAGAATGAAGAACAGCTAGCGGGTATCTTCACAAAGCCATTGAATGAAAAGAGATTTTGCAAGTTGCGGTGTGAGCTAAATATCTTAGAATCTTCTAATGTTCTTTGAAAGGACACAGATCCTAACACTTATGCAAAATTGATGACTTATATGTGCAACACACGAAGTAACGTTTTTCTTCAATCAATGAAGACCAACCTTCTAAGTGTGAAGAAATTAACGAATAATTTGATTCTCAGAGCCCTACGTGTCTGAAATCATCATTCTTATATGGTGGGTCACGCCACCAACCAAAGTTGAAAATCTTGAAATTTGAGTTTTTTCCCGTCATTTTGCAAATTCTTCAAATTTTCAAATTCCTCAACTTTTCGACTGGTGTTCTTCATGGACTATATATATATATATATATATATTGAGTTTTTGATGTCCTCAACAGCATTCACTTATTGCTAATTCTTCAAGTTGATTTTCTTCTAAGTGAATGTGATCGGACTCTTTCCCCCTCTATGCTAAACTCAACCCAGTCCGTTCACAAATTCTTCATATGCATTCTATTTGAAACCCGTTCAAAGTCTTCACTTTGTCCATGACAGCTGAAGAATTTGCGAACGAAACATTAAAAGTTTCATATCTGAATTTTTGGTAGTTACAGCTCAAACCGCTCCCACTTCCCACGATGTATTAAAATACTCATGCATTATCCCCCATGATCTCCACCTCTCAGTACATTGGTGACACATGTCGATAGGATAGCAAGGGTCAGGGGCATGTTCGTCCAAAATCTTCGGACGAACCATTTTTCACTGCGGCTATAAATACCCCTTACCCTCCTCAGACCTCATTTACTCCGCTCAACCACATCTCCCCTCGCTCGAGCCCAGACCTAGCGCCATGGCTACACTCCATAGTCGTCGGTGAGGAATAGCTTCACTACCTCGACCTCACCGTCGTACTCGCGCCGGCCGCAAAAATCTTCACACCACCGCCGCCGTAGCTGTCTCCCACCGCCGGGCTAGGGCGTGGGAGATGTGGACCACCAAACTTCTCCATCTCAACTCCCAGTTCATCGTGTTCTTCTTCAAGGGTAATTAAAATTTGATTTTACTACCCTACTTTGATTCCTATGATTTTCACAAAATCTTCAAAAGGTGTTTATTCTTCATCTGTCCACTCCTTAAACACAACAATGCTTCTTTTCCTTGATTTGTTTCTCTAAGCTATGATTTTCCTCAAGATTCCTCAATTATGTGGATTTTATAATATGTACAACTCTGGAACCTAAGTCAAGAATGCTTAGTGAAATTCCTCAAGACATCTATGGTCAAATTCCTCAACTTCATACTTTTTGAAAAAATTCTGAGAACGCATGTGACCTCTTCAAATTCTTCGCACCTATACTATGTTCATAGGTACAAAATGTCTGCTGATGAATCTCTAGGTTCTCATCAACTTAACTCATTTGCAACATTCCTTGAAGAAAAATTGCATATTCCTCAGAATCAATAAAAGTTCAAAATCCTCAAGTGAGGAAAATGGCAGATGGGAAGAGACCTCAGCAAGGAGGAAAGAGGCCAGAGACAATCAACGCATTTGATATCCCTGAAGATATCTATGATGAATATTGCACACCAGATGAAGAAACTTGTGGAAAAGAAAACAAGAATCAGTGCAAGGTACGCATTCAGATGATTGAAAGAAGATGGGCAAAGGAATGGAGGGATATCGCTATGTTACTCCAAAATACATGAAGAAATTCGCTATAAATCCTCCATGCCCAAGACCACAGCTAGCTGCTGGCCAACATGCTGATCCTACCAACATCAAGCGTGGTGAGGACTTTCCGAAGAAATGGGACAAGTGCCAAGCCAAGCTACATAAAGTTGCTGCAGAAGCAGTGAGGAAATTCAATGAGGACACTCAAGCTGCTGCTGCTGAGGCCTCTACCAGTAAAAATGCGCCAAAGAAGGCCATCTTGAAAAAATCAGCCGTGAAGACAAAGTCTTCAAGCTCAATGCCCTCATGTCCAAGTTCCTCAACAGGAAAGCCCTCAGGGCAAATTCCTGAAGCAACTTCCTCAAGGGCAGCGCCAATCCCCTCAGTTGCTGCAAAATCCTCAATTGCTGCCACAAAGTCCTCAACACCTCTGCACCTTGCAATGTGTTAGTGGATTGCTGGATTCTCTATTGCCTCAGGGGCATCTGCAACTTCCTCAGCTCAACCATAATCCTCAAGTGTCCCATCTCCGCTAAAGTTCAAGTCCACTGCTGGACGTGGTAAGAAGCCAAGTCCTCACAAGAAGAAAGTGCCATTCCATGTTCTATCTAATGATGATGAAGCTGATGATGAATAACTTGCTGAAATCATCAGAGACAGACAGCAAAGGGCTGCAAGAGCCAAAGGCAGCTCTGTGCCTTTAATGATGGATCCGAAGAAGATCCTTGATTTCATTGACTTATGGCACAAGGATCCTAACACTCCTCTCCCTGACCTGAATCAGACTCCTGGTCAAAGTCATATGTTGACTGCCTTCATAGGCAAGGAAAAATGGAAATTTGAGAAAGCCAGGCGAGTCAAGAAGGACCAGTACAAGAAGGAGAGATTTTTGAGGAACAACGTCCTCACTCTGTCTCCTGAAGAACTTGTCACAATTCAGGAGGAAATCAAGGTCCTCGGTGATGAATTTGACCGATACCATGTGGATTGGCTCAGTGCCAAGGTCAGATTTGTCAAACACTCTAGGAACCTCAAGGTAAATGTTGGAGCACCATTGCAACAACAAATTCCTCAGGCTAAAGCATCTTCTCAACCTACTAAAGAAACTGCAAGTGCAGCTGAAGAAATTCAGGCTGCTGAAGAAAGTACCAGGGTTGCTGAAGAAATTCCATCTCCTGAAGAAACTGACAAGGCAACCATCAATGTTGCGCCTGAAGAACAACCTAGACCAGCTAAAGAATTTGCTGCGCCTGAAGAAACTGAGAATGCCAGGGCGACTACATGAGTTGTTCCTAAAGAAAATGCTCCACCTTCATCTGCTCCTCCTGCAACATCTTCAAAGGTGAAGAAAACCACACTTCCTTCTGCATCAGAAGTGAAGAAAACGAAGGCCACGGAGAAGGAAGCCACGAAGAAAAGGAAAGCATCAACCTCTGCAGAGTCCTCAGCTCCCAAGAAAGTGAGGACTTTGACGAGCTCTTTCAGTGAACCAAATGATGCTGTTCCAATCTCAATTGTGCGATCAAAGGAACTAGTTCCGTTTGGTGAAGAACATGTCATTCCTAATGATGACATTGATGAAGAAAATCTTTCTGCTGCTTCCTCAGAGTAGTTTGATGAAGAAATTGAAGTGGAAGACTATGTTTCCACTCTACTAGTATCATCGCCTATGCCTCAGTTCACTGCTGAAGAGATGGGTGTTGAAGAAATTGACGAAGATGTCGACATTGGCTCTACAACCCCAGTGCTGAATGATGATTATTGGGAAAATATTCACCCCAATTTGCCAATCGCCACACCTCTCTGTCAAACTCCTCGGTCCCTTGTGAAGACTGAATAAATATAGACAGGGTCTGAAGGACGTCAAACTTCTCTCCAGTCCATTCTTGGAGAAATTGCAGCTGCATCAGCTGAAGAAATGGAGAACCAGGCTGCTGAGGAAACTGCTGCTTCCATTCCTTAGTCTGTAATACCAGAAGTTGTGACTCAAGAGGTTGTGAGGCCTACTACTGCAAATCTTCAGCCCAAGCCTCAAAATCCTCAGTCTGGCACAAAGATGCCAAAATTCAAGAATGTTGATTTATTCATTGAGCATCATTTCTTCACTGATGAAAATCCTTATAACTCAGCAAGACTAAGGTGCAAGAGGTCCTGGACTGCAAGCCAGATGAATTTCTATGCATCTATTCTGTTTGACAAGGACAAGGTCTTCCAGCACCGTCAAATTCCTCATGTGGATATGGAGTCCATTCCATGCTTTCAACCAGTTTTGAATGTTCTTGACAAACCTGGACTCCTCACTTTCTGTGCTGATATATGTGACTCGAATGAAGAGCTAATTATTTAGTTCTATGCAACCCTACATCTCACTGGAAATGTCTTAGATGTCAATTCATGGGTGTTAGACTGGATGACTAAAAACACTCACTACAAAGCTCCGGCCTTTGAATTGCTTCATGCCATCCCAGTTAGTCCTCCTGCAGAAGGTGCAAGACTGATCTATGAAGACCTGAACTTCAAAATCATCTCATGCAAGTGTTGATGAAGCCTTTGCGGCTAGGCCAAGCTCCAAGAACCACTTTCCTCATGAAAGATTTGTTGTATGTGCGAAGGACCATATATAGCATATTGACCAAAACCTCAGTCCAATTAAAGGCCACAATTCTAAAGAAGAAGAAATTGTTGGCATCATGAAGAATCTGTTGTTCAACATCATTCATGGGATTCCCATTAACTATCACGATTTCTTCAGGAGGACTTTGGCTAATGTTGCACTATCGCCGTTTGAATTGAAGCCCTATGCTCCTTGGATTATGAGGTTTATTAGAACCCGACCTTCAATTCCTTACAAGGCAAACTTTCAGAATCACCTCAAGCTTTCTGCCTCCTATTGAAGTCCTCAAAAGGACTATTTCCTTAGTTGATGAAAAGGCAAAGCTGCTATTATTGATGAAGGCACACGTCCATTGGATGGTCAACTTCGTAGAGCTGCATCTTACTCCACCAATGATGACCCTGCAACTCAAGATTCTACTGCTAAAGCCAATGAGCAAAATCCTCAAGCCACTGCCCCACCTGTGATGATTGATCGTGAGCTTCTTCTAAGTCTTCACCGGAAAGTAGGTCAAGCATCAATTTGGCTCAATTCTTCAGAACATGACTGTTACTCATAAAACTATGAAGAATAATCACTATTATGTGCATGAAATCATCGATCACACTTGGGCTGTACTTTCTCATCTTACAGTGATGAAGACCTCAGGCAGATGGAATTTTAGCAGAACTTTGACTGGTCTCATCCTCCTTTGAAGGAATATAAGAAGGTCAAAGTTCCTCAGTTGGTTACAAGTTCATATTCTTCATCGTGTGGGACAGATGAAGCTGAGGATCTCGACGACACTACGACATGCCCTACTCCAACAAACGACCCCGACAACGCTGGCGCTCCTCCATCAACCTCATGATGATATTCTTCAGGGGCGTTAGTCCTCAAGTTTCATCCCTTTTGATCATTTGATGACAAAGGGGGAGTAATTTGAGTTAGTCTTCAAGTGGGTCTCTATATATGGGCCGTTTTTCTCTTTAAGTTACAACTCTCGCTCTTCTAAAGTGTTTGTTTGTTGAGTTGTAAACTTAAGTCCGATGGTGGTCTGATACTTTTGAACTGCTTTCTACATGTTTATTTCCTCAAGTACCTTAATGCACACATGCTGAATTTCGCCAGACACCATTTTTCCATCATGCATTTCAAATTCTTCATATTAATGTTAAATGCGTGAATGGATTACAAGATATAAGGGGAGATCTCCAAGATTTTATCCTGCCATGTGCATTTGCAGTCCAAAGAAAATTCCTCAATATGCACATCTTCAGGGGGAGTTCTTTTATATCTTGTAATCAAATTCCTCAAAAATCAGTATATACACTTCATATGTTTATCACCAAAAAGGGGGAGATTATAAGTGCATCTAGTGCCCCTTAGTGATTTCGGTGTATTGAAGACTTATAGGTTAAGGGACTAATGTGTTTATGACTATACACAGGTTTTATAAGTCTGGGGAGTTTGATAATTCCGAAGAAAGTCGACCCCTAAAACTGAATGTCTTCATCTGAAGAGTTTGGTTCTCTTGAATACTTTGAAAATGAGGAAATTGGTATGACCTTGAAGATATTGATATTGATGCGAGGATTATGAAGCGTGAAGACTTTTGTTTTCGTAGTTTCATTTTCCTTTCTTGAGTCATAGGAAACACCGTATTGTTAAAGGGGGTCGAGGTAATACTAAGGAAAAATTTCCAAGTGATGCTCATCTGGAAGCCTACACATACCCAATCCTTCAAGTGAACCCTTTGGAAATCTTATACAGTTCAGTCAATTTCTTCAATGACAGAGACGAAGATCTTCTGGTCTCTGAGGAATTTGTTCTGACTGAGGAGTTAGGAATTCGCCAGTGCGGATTGCCTACAGTGAGGAACATGATAGCCCTGAGGAATTTGAAAGCTCAAATTTCCAACCGTTGTTGTGCTTCGCGCCAGCTGTCCCAAATATCTTATCCACATACGGTCATATCATTAAGGGCATTTATGTCTTATCATGCGGGTTGCTCCCTAGCTATAAATAGACGCCCCCTCAACCACTAGGTGGTTGGATGCTCAAAGAGCAACCGACACTTGTTAGTTAGAGCATCCCATCCTCCGAGGAATTTGAGTGAAAATCATCAGTGAGGAAAAACCCAAAACCCCAACACCTACAACCCAAAGTGATTGATCCTGTGTGGAACCAATGCTTGTTACCTTTGAAGACTGCATCTTCCAGACGGTTAGGCATCAAGGTCTAGAGCATCCAAGAGGAATTGTGGGTCACTGAGTGACCATGTCTGTGAAGTTTTGGAAGTCATCTCAAGACTTACCACGAGTGATTGAGCTAGGTCTGTGTGACCTTAGCTCAAGGAGAATACGGTAAGGACTGTGTGTCCTTTGGTTTAAATACATAGCTGCTCCAACCAGACATACAATTGTCATAGAAGTTGGAACTGGTCTACCAAATCACTATCTTCACCAAGATACTGGTTCTATTTCCTCAACCCTTTCATTTCCTTGTTTCTATGTTGATGAAATTGACCGTTACTATTTGAAGACTTTGACTGAAGACTTTCTCAATTTCCTCAATCCTATTTCTTCAGTCATCTTGTCTTCTGCGTGCTTATCATGTTTACATCCTATTTGTGTTGTGTGTATGTTTCATTTCATCATGATGACTATGCTACTGTCTTGTTATGCATGCACCTGAGTACTCTATATGCTGCTTGTATTCCGTCACTTAGCAAATTCCTCATGTAGTATTTCCTCAATGATGAATTTGTAAAAATAACCTATTCGCCCCCTCTAGTCCATATAACACACTTTCAACATCATTAATTCTTCCCAAAGGCTTTTTAATAGTAGAATCCGCCAAGTAACTAAGAGAACATTCTTCAATATCGGTAATACCAAGCACATCACATAAATATTTCGAAATTGTGGAAACACTAGCACCCAAATCACATAAAGAAAAACACTCATAATTTTTAATCTTGACTTTGATAGTAGTGTCGGAGTAATGGGCCACGGGTAGCCTAACCCGAGTCCCTGAACCTTTCAAGACATCGGGGCCGGCTGCGCCCCTCAGGACATCAAGATGAAGCGCCGCCTTCTGATGGCCGGCTGGCCCAAGCGGCTGGCTGCCAGAAGGCGGCTAAGCTCTAGAAGGCGGCACCAAGACGAGCCGACTCCTTGTAGGCGGCCTCCAGAGAGGCCGGCTCCTAGCAGGCGGCCCACGACGCCCTCAGAGTCTGCGCCCCCATTAAGAAGACAAGACAGGGTGAGGCTACAGTGTAGCCCACCGCCCCCGTATCCAGAGCCGGGTGTGGCCACAGTGCTCCGTACAGGCGGAGATCTCCGCCCGGCGCGGCACTGTTGCCACTCCACCCCTGATGTCACTGCTGGCAGGCGGAGCCCTGTTCCCACGACGACCTGTCGGTATGGCCCGCAGGCGGTGGGCCCTACCGGGCAGCGAGAGCCCGGAGGACGGCGGAGGCCTGACCAGTCGGACCCGAGGAAGGCCGGCCTCCAGCAGGCGGCCCCCTCCTTCCTCGTTGTCCGTGCACCATTAACCTGATGAGACAGGGAGTGGCTACAGTGATCTCCCACCAGTCGGCGAGACTGTAGCCATGCTTCCCTGACCAAGTACACGTCATTAGCATCACGGCTACAGTAACCAGCAGCCGGCAAGACCCGCAAGCGGCGGGAGTGGCCTGTCGGCTCCATACCAGACCAGTCGGCGGGCCCGCCAGGCGGCGGGCCCCAGCAGCCGGCAGAGAAGCCGGCGACCAGAGACACTGACAGGCGGGTCCTACACCCGGCCAGATTACTATTGTACCCCTGCGGGTAGGCCTATATAAACCCCCCAGGGCACCCATGCAAAGGGTTCCCAACTTGTTAGAACTAGACTCATACCTAGAGGAAGGAGAGAGCGTGCCTGCCTTCTTCTACCTCTAACATACAGCTCGAGGAGCACCATTGTATCCACTAGTGCCTTAGTGATCATGCGGAGACCCCGCAGAGCAGGACTAGGGGTGTTATCTCCTAGGAGAGCCCCGAACCTGGGTAAAGTACGCGGCATTCGTGTCTACGCCTGATCCCGCTTCCGGGCACCGGCGACGTTCTACTCGCTCCCACCATGATAAGCCATCCTTTGGCATATGTCACACCCAACCCCCGACATTTGGCGCCCACCGTGGGGCGAGGTGCACCATCGTCTAGAGACATGTTCTGGACGGGAACCTTGTTCCTTGCTGGCAAGCGCAGCCAGCCCGACATGCCAGATGGCGTCTGCGCCGACGCGCTGCGTGGCGCAAAGGTTGTTTGCGCAGTGATCTGCCTCGCCGATCTTGTTGGCGAGATCTGCCTCTCCGGCGAGCCCGCATCCGATGCGGGCACGGAAGGCCCCGAGAGCCGCCTCGTGAGCCTCCTCGATCAGCTCCACGTCGCCAACGATCCCGCTGTGAACTTGCAGTCGGTTGGCTCCACCGACCCGATGCTTGTCGACTCCGACACGGCGTCGCTTGACGCATTCCCCACCAACGTGGTGGTCTACGACGAACCGCTTCCTTGCGCGGACAGCAACGGCAGCACCGTCACGGAGGTGCTCGTCATCAGCCACGGCGAGCACTCTGGCGGAGGTGGCCAGGATCCGCTGCAGGCGGCGCTGCAAGACCTGACTGCACCCATTCCTGAAGACATCGACGCCGAGACACTGGAAGCACGCCGCGTCCAGCTCGTCAAAAGCGCCAACAGGCTGGCCAGCATGAGACCCCTTTCGGAGGCCTACCAGCGTGAGATGGACCGTGCCGTCGGCGACACAGTGGCTCCTAGTGGGCCTAGCTGCATTGGTATGATCCGGCAGCGTGGCGCAGCTATTGCCAGCATGTTCGGGGCAGATCGCCCTGTCTACGCCACACCCGCGGAGAACATACGAGCTGCCCAGGCGGCAGCAGACGAGCTAGACAAGCTCGAGGGCGATGAGCGTCGACACATGACAGAGCGCGTCCAGCAGCTCCTTGACGCGGCTGCCGAGCAGCACGAAGCCGGCTGCCGCACTGAGGCGCCCAACCGGCGAAACGACGACCCGCCTCCCTGCCGAGAGCAAGGCACGACATCTCGGACACCGACTAGTGGCGTCCGCAATAGAAGAGACAAGGAGCCGGCTGCCAGCCACAGCCGGACTCGCATCACCATCGAGCGCGACCAAGACGGCTGCCCAAGAGCAGTGCAGCGACGAGACGACTGTCCGCCTCCCCCTCCCCACAGGGAGAGGCGCATTTCACCACCGCCTGCTGACCGTCCGACGCTCGGTGACCGCCTTGGTTGCCGAGAAGGAGTCGGAGAGAACGACGCCCGCCACCGGATCGACCGCCTCAACCGATCCCTAGCACTAGAAGAAGAAGACGAGTTGGGTCCACCTTGTTTTGGCCCCCGCATCTGAGATGAGCCCTTCACCAAAGGGTTCACGCTCCCGAGAGATATGCCCAAGTACACCGGCTCTGTGAAGCCGGAGGACTGGCTGGTCGACTATTCCACAGCCGTCAGCATCGCCAACGGCAACAAGCGCGTTACCGTGAAGTACGTTTCGCTCATGCTCCAGGGCACGGCCCGGACATGGCTGAACAGCCTGAAGCCCCGCAGCATCAGCAGCTGGGTCGATTTCACTGAAGCCTTCATTCGCAACTTCGCCAGCACCTACAAGCGGCCGCCCAAGCCTCGCCAGCTCTCCTTGTGCGTCCAAGGCCCCAACGAATTAACTCGTGATTACCTCACGCATTGGGCCGAGCTGAGCAACTCTTGCGAGGGCGCGCACGACGTTCAAGCCATCGAGGTCTTCACCGCCGGGTGCCGATAGGGCACCCTCCTCAAGCACAAGCTTCTCTGCGACGAGCCGACGATCGTCGACGAACTACTGATCATAGCAGACAAGTACGCCACGGCCGACTCCTCCAGGAAGGCGGAGATCCAAGTTAACGCATCGGGCAAGATGGCCCCTCAAGCTCCTCGGACCCCGGCTGGTGACACCAGTCGGCGTCAGCAACAGAATAACCATAAGCGCAAGGCCACGCAGCCGGCTTCCACAAGCCAGCAGGTGGCGACAGTTGAAGACTAGCAGCCGGAAGGGCAGCCTCCTCCCAAACGCCAGAAGGGTGGCAAGCCCAACTCGTTGCCCGCCTTCTCGTACGAGCAGACTCTAGATGCACCCTGCAAGTTCCACAGCGGCGCGAAGCCGTCCAACCACACCACTCGGAAATGCCACTGGCTCACCAGGATCGCCAAGGGCGACGGACTCCAGCCTCCTCCGCCTGCCGGCCCGCCGCCTCCTCCTCCCCAGCAGCCGGCGGTTCGGCCAGTCGGCGCAATACAAGATGAATATCCTGAAGAGCATGGAGCTTATGTCATGTTCACTAGCGTGGCCGGCGATAAGCACAGCAGACGGTAGCGGCAACAAGAAGTAAATGCAGTGGCATCAGAGACCCCCGAGTTCATGCATTGGTCTGAAAAGCCTATCGGCTGGAGCAAAGCTGACCACCCGGAGGTGATGCCTTCTCCCGGTTCTTATGCTCTGGTGTTGGATGCCACCTTCGCCACGGAGAGGCGGGATGCTCGCTTCTCCCGAGTTCTGATAGATGGCGGCAACAACATCAACATCCTGTACAAAGATACTATGGAGAAGTTGGGAATCAAGCAGAGACAGCTCCAGCCCAGTCGGACTGTATTCCATGGCATAGTTCCTGGCCTTTCATGCTCTCCAATCCGCAAGACCCAGATAGATGTCCTCTTAGGAGACAAACATCACTTTTGCCAAGAACTAGTATGGTTTGAGGTGGTGGACCTTGAGAGCCCCTATCATGTGCTACTTGGTCGGCCTGCTCTGGCCAAGTTCATGGCGGTCCCCAACTATGCTTACCTTAAGATGAAGATGTCGAGCTCCAAGGGAATCCTGACCATAGCAGGGGACTACAAGAAGTCGTCCGCCTACACAACAGACAGCAGCCGGCTAGCCGAGTCCCTCGTGATCGCGGCTGAGAAGCGACTCCTTGACCGGGTTGTGGCGATGGCAGGCAAGCAGCCGAAAATGTCACCCAACCCCAAGGAGTCGGAAGCCGAGGGCTCGTTCAAGCCGGCGAAAGAAACGAAGAAGATACCTTTGGACCCGGAGCACCCGGAGAGGCACACTGTCATAGGTGCGAACCTTGGCAGCAAATAGGAAAGCGAGCTTGTCGATTTCCTCCGTGAGAATCGGGACATCTTTGCATGGTCTCCCAAGGACATGCCGGGTGTTCTGACGGATTTCGCCGAGCACAAGCTACATGTCCGACCTGATGCCAAGCCAGTCAGGCAGCCCTTGTGCCGCCTGTCAGAAGAGAAGAGAAGAGTTGTTGGAGAAGAGATAGCCTGGCTTCTAGCAGCCGGCTTCATCATGGAGGTGTTCTTTCCCGAATGGTTAGCCAACCCAGTCCTTGTACTGAAGAAGAATAAGCACTGGCGTATGTGTATTGATTATACCAGCCTCAACAAAGCTTGCCCCAAAGACCCATTTGCTTTGCCAAGAATCGACCAAGTGATTGACTCCACAGCCGAATGCGAGCTGTTAAGCTTTTTGGATGCATACCCAGGGTATCATCAGATCAAGCTGAACCCGGCCGACAGGCTGAAGACCGCCTTCATCACGCCATTCGGAGCCTTCTGCTACCTGACCATGACGTTCGGCTTGAGAAATGCCAGCGCCACATTTCAACGTTGCATGTAGAAGTGTCTCCTCAAGAAACTCGGCAGAAACGCCCATGTCTATGTGGACGATGTTGTGGTGAAGACGGAGAAGCGTGGAACGCTGCTAGAAGACCTCAAGGAGACCTTTGAAAACTTGCGCCATTTTCAGATCAAGCTCAACCCGGAGAAATGTGTCTTTGGAGTACCAGCTGGCCAGCTTCTTGGCTTCCTGGTCTCAGAGCGCGGCATAGAATGCAACCCTGTGAAGATCAAGACCATCGAGAGGATGGAGGTGCCCACTCGACTGCTAGACGTGCAAAAGTTTACCGGCTGCTTGGCATCCATCAGCCGTTTCATCAGTCGGCTGGGCGAGAAGGCTCTTCCCCTGTACCAGCTGATGAAGAAGACCACTTTTTTCGAGTGGAACGACAAGGCGGATGAAGCTTTTCTCCAGCTCAAAAAGATGTTGACCACTCCGCCTGTCCTGGCGGCCCCGACTGCTAAAGAGCCCATGCTTCTTTACATCACCGCCACTAGCCGGGTGGGCAGCACAGTCATAGTTGTGGAGCGCAAGGAAGACGGCAAGGCACTACCAATCCAGAGGCCGGTGTATTACCTGAGCAAAGTGTTGTCCGCCTCCAAGCAAAATTACCCCCACTATCAGAAGATGTGTTACAGCGTGCACTTCGCCACCAAGAAGCTGAAGCCATACTTTCAAGAACACCCAATCACCGTGGTCTGCACTGCTCCACTTGCCGAGATCATTGGAAGCCGAGATGCTTCAAGCCTAGTGGCCAAATGGGCCATAGATTTGGCCCCCTACACCATCTACTACCAGCCTCGCACCGCCATCAAGTCACAAGCACTGGCCGACTTCCACGTCGACTGGGCCGAGACCCAATACCTGCCGCTAGCTCCAGACTCCACTCATTGGCGAATGCACTTTGATGGTTCCAAGATGCGCACCGGTTTGGGAGCCAGCAGTCGTCAGGCGACTGGGACGCCAAGGATGCAAATATGGCGAGCTACCGCTTCCTCGTACAGCAACTCAGTGGATACTTTGAAGGGTGCGAGTTCCTCCATGTGCCAAGAAATGACAATGAGCAAGCCGATGCTTTGGCACGAATTGGTACTACCCGGCAAGAAATACCAGCCGGCGTCACCCTGCAACGCCTCCTCAAGCCGTCTGTCAAGCCGTCGCCAGAATCAGACTCCATCTTCGTGTCGGGTCCTCCTGAAGCAGTCGGATCCAACTTGAGGACCCCAGCAGTCGGCACGGGAAGGTTGGCTGGCGGCTCGGGGACTGCAGCAGTCGCACCCGGCCCAGGGACTTCAGAACCCAGCCCGGGGACTGCGGCAGTCGGCCCGGGGACTTCACCGACTCAGCAAGCGGCAGCCGACTCCAGCCCGCCGCCTCCCGGCCCAACCGCCCTCGTACAAGTTGCAGTTCTGGCAGTCAAAGAAATAGCAGCACCTTCCTGGGCTCAGCCCATCCTCAACTTTCTGGTGAATAAAGAGCTGCCGACTGATGAGATCTCAGCCCGACAAGTGCAGCGTCGGGCAGTAGCATACACCATTGTCAACAGAGAACTTGTGAGGCGCAATGTCACTGGTGTGTACCAGCGCTGCGTGGAGCCGGAGCAAGGCCAAGCAATCCTCAAAGATATCCAACAAGGCGAGTGTGGTCACCACGCAGCTTCAAGAGCACTCGTTGCCAAAGCTTTCCGCCATGGTTTTTTCTGGCCGACTACTCTAGAAGACGCCAAAGACTTGTTCCAGAAATGCAAAGGGTGCCAGAAGTTTCGCTCCAAGCCACATCAGCCAACTTCTGCACTCAAGACCATCCCCATTGCATGGCCCTTTGCTGTCTGGGGGCTGGACATGGTGGGACCATTCAAGACAGCACGCAGCGGCATGACTCACCTGCTTTTCGCGGTGGACAAGTTCACCAAGTGGATAGAGGAAAAACCAATTAAGAAGTTGAATGGCCCAACTGTGGTGACTTTCATCTCTGACATCACCATCCGGTATGGCATACCACACAGCATCATCACCGACAATGGCACGAACTTTGCCAAAGGCGCCTTGGCTCATTTCTGCGCGACGTAGGGCATCCGACTGGGCTTAGCGTCCGTTGCCCATCCGCAGTCAAACGGCCATGTGGAGCGAGCAAACGGCCTCATTTAGTCCGGCATCAAGCCCCGACGGGTCGAGCCTCTGGAGCGTTCGGCCGGCTGTTGGCTTGACGAACTGCCAGCCGTCCTCTGGAGCCTGCAAACAACTCCAAACAAGTCAACCGGCTTCACGCCCTTCTTCATCGTCTACGGAGCCGAAGCCGTCATCCCGACAGACATAGAATTCGACTCCCCTCGAGTCACCATGTACACCGAAGAGGAGGCAAGAGAGGCACGAAAAGACGGCGTCGATCTGCTGGAAGAGGGCCGGCTGTTGGCACTCAGTCGGTCCACCATCTACCAGCAGAGTCTACGCCGATACTACAATCGGAAGGTCAAGCCAAGATCCTTCCAAGAGGGAGACCTTGTGCTCCGGCTGATCCAGCGAACAACCGACCAGCACAAGCTCTCGACACCTTGGGAGGGCCCCTTCATCATCAGCAAGGTGTTGGGCAATGACTCCTACTACCTGATCGATGCTCAGAAGCCTCCAGCATGCAAAAGAGACGATTCCGGCAAGGAGACGGAGCGGCCATGGAATGCAAACCTCCATCGAAGATTTTACAGTTGATGCAGTATGTACCATGCTACCTTTTGTATTAAGTACGAAGACTACGGATCCCCCGAGAAGAGCTGGGGGACTTCCCTCTTTTATCTATATGATAAGTATTATGCCTATGAATGTGTATTTCATTATTCCGCCTGGCACCGGGTTCGACCAGTCGGCCCGGGGGCTCGCCGCCTTGTACTATGTAGTGCTTCCTGCAGCCGGACAAGTAATGTCTTCGCACCTAAGCCCTCTCCTGCCAAAGCCGCAGCTCGCAGAGCGGCTGTCCGGTAGGCAGGAGTCAAAGGCAGAAAGGGTGTCCACATGAAAAATGGCTAAGGACCCAAAAGCACGTACATAGTTCAAGCCGGCTTCCCGCCTCGCCGACCAACTGCTGAGCAGCCGGCCGGCCGGCTTCTACTTAATTTGCTAAATTCTCTACTCCGCTAAGTACTTACCCTCCCATAGCAGCCAAGTACTTGATCCAGCCGCAGTCCGCAGAGCGGCTGTTTGGCTGACAAGACGACAGCCCAGGGAGGGCGGTAAAGGAAAAAAAAGCCAAGGAGCAGAAATCAAGGAAAGATAGAACTCGGCAAAAATATTTACATATCAAAAGGCCCTTGGCTAGCATTCAACAGAAGTTTGAAAAACACCCTGCGGGTGGAATTGCACGAAGATTAACAAAGTTTGTCGAGACTGATAAGCAGGCAAACAAAAGATAAATTGGCATCCTAGGAGCAGCAGACGGATCCGGCGGAATGATGGAGTCGGTGGTGCCGGTTGGTGGAGTGGCCGGCTGGTCAGTCTCCGTTTGGTCGCCTTTAGCAGCAGTCAGCTCGCTCGTGCGAGGCTCGTTGTTGGAGGCGCGGTCGAGCTGAGGCTGGCCGTCCGCTTCAACCTCTGGCCCTTCCTCTTCAGTTTCCTCGTCCTCCTCGCCTTCTCCCTCATCGCTGGAGTCGATCACCTCGGCCGAGTCCTCGTCGTCCTCCGAGTTCTCGGCCAGATCGGGAACGAAGATGTTGGTGTTGGTGTACTCGGCGATCGCCGCGGCACGCTTGACAAGATCCTACTACACCACCACCAGCTCCTCCTGGGCCTCCTGCCGGAACGTGGCCAACTGGGCTAGGTTTAGCCCAGGGTACCATGCCATGACAAACTCCAAGGCCCGGCGTGCTCCAGCCCGCGCCGAGGAACCCTTCAAAGCCTCAAGACGGTCGGCCGCCACCTCCAGCCAGTTGGCAGTCCGACTGGGAGTGCGCGAAGCCGGCATGTCTGGCCATAGGGCGGAGATCGCCTGGGCGCCGACGCGCTGAAGATGGTGCAGCATCCGATGAGCCGGCCGAAGACGGGCCTGGATGCTAAGAAGCTGTTCGCTAAGGGTCCGAGGGGCGTTCGCAGCAATCTGCGCACCTTCCGCCCTCCTCCCTTCGTAATCAGCCTCGATGGCCTGATTGGCAGCGCCTAGAGTGACCAGGGAAGAAGTCTGCTCAAACAGAAAGCAAAGAGCCAAAGTTAGAAGCAAAAAGTCAGAGGTCGGAAGCCGGCCTGATCAGCAGCCCGCAGCCTTAAGAAAGAAAAAAGAAGGAAGCTTACCGTCAACCACGTCTTCAATTTTACCGAAGCCGGCAGTCAGCAATGCCTCCTTGTCAGTCCAGGCGGAGCGTTCGGTCTCGAATTCGGCGAGGAGATTGGACTCTTTTACCTCCGCCTCCTTCCGGGCCTTCTGGAGAAGCTCCGCTTGCTCCGTCAGCTGCTTGGCCAGCCGGTCACGCTCTTGGGCCAGCTCGTTGCGCTCCGCCTCCTTGGCGCGCAACGCGGTGTCGGCTTTGCCAAGCTGCTGCTGCAAAGTAGCATTGGCCTCTGCAAGAGCGGAGAAAGAGAAAGACATCAGCAACCAACAGAGAAAAAGTACAGTCGCTGGGGAGATCCAGCCCGACTGCTCAGCAGTCGGCCCGAATTGGGGACTACAGCCCGCGGGTGCGCCAGCGCGCCCCCGCAGAGAAAGAAAACAAAGACTTACTCCGGCTTTCTGACAAGTCGGCGGTCCGCTGCTCCAGCTCTTAGACGTTGGAGTTGAAGGTAGCTGTCCGGAGGTTATGATAATCCTACAATGAAGATATCAGACAACGTTAGTACTCGGAGCTTGCCAATTAAAGTTACGAGCCGCCTGCTCAGCAGCCGGCCCGAAACTCGGGGACTACACCCAGTAGGTGCGCTGGCGCGCCCCCACAGAGAAATTCAAGAACCAAAGACGAAGAAGTGAGAAACATACCCGGATGGCCGCCCGCGAATCCAAGAACACCTTGTTGCAATGCTTGAGACCGTCGGCCTCAGCTCGGAGCCGGGCCTGGACGTCTAGGATCGCCTTGTTTAAGGCTCCCGTCCCGCCTCCACGCACCCATTCAGCGGGCGCTGCACTGGTCGCTTCGGCGTCTGGGATTGATGAGCTCGCGGCGCTGGCTTCCAGCGGTCGTGGCGCTGAGGCTGCCTTCGCAAAGCGACGGCGCCTTGGTGTGAGGGCCCCAGGAGTCGGGCCCGTCACCATCTTGTCTCTGGCTGGTGGCACCGGCGGGTCAGCCGGCCGCTTGTCCCGTGCTACTTTGGACGGCGGTGGCGGAGGCATGACTACGTCTGGCATGATGACATCGCCGCCTGCCCTCTCCATGATCGGGTGCTCGTCGCCGGCTCCCCCAGTCGGCTCCACAAATTTTGGTGGTGGCGGCGCGGAGTTCCAGGGGACGACAAATAGCGCCGACTGACGGTGCACGGCTTCTTCAAGACGTTTCTTCGCGGCGGCGTCAGCCTCGGCCTCTGCCAGTTTCTTCAGCGCGGCGGCCTCCACCTTGTCTGCCTCCTCCTTCTCCAAGAGGGCGGCCTCCTACTCCTCACGTGCTTCACGCGCGTTCCGTTCTCACGCCTCTTGGAGGTCGGCTGCGGGATCGATTCGCCGGCTTGTGGTGGAGGCCTCCGCCGACCCAATGACGGAGGCGGCGGCCGACTTCTCAAGAGAGAGCGGAGCCCTAAGTCAAGAAAGACGAAGAAAGGAAGCTCAGAAAGAATCGACAAGAAAGAAAAGCACAAGAAAAAGATACTTACGCCGACACCATGGGAGGCGCCTTCGGAAGCTTCTGAAATTTGGCCGACTTCGTGGCGGCCTCCTTCCGCCTAATCGTGGCGGTCGGGTTCTTGGCCTTCTTCGGCGCACTGCCGAACAAGGCGGCGCCCTGTTTACGCTTTTGCGTGCCACCTCGAGCAATCAGCTCGGCGGAGGGGCCCACGTCCGCCTTGCCGGCGCCTCATGAAGGGCGCGGCTCGTCCTCCTCCTCCTCGAAGTCGTCCGGCCACGTCTTGACGCCGCCCCCTTCTTCGGAGCCGCTTGCTCCGTAGACGCCGCCTGTGGCGTCATCTTCCAAGGAGGCCGCCCCCAAGTCGGGGTCGTCCACGTCGCTCACAGCTCGGTCCGGTTCGTAGGGGCCACCCGCCCCCACAATGGCGACCGTCGCCTCAGACATATAGATCTGTTTCAAAAAGCAAGAGGCCGACTGTTCGATACAACAAGACAGAATCAAGATGAAGTTCTGAAGGGAGAAAATATTGAAGAACTTACGGCTGGCAGCGGGTCCGCGTGGGAGTACGGCTGCTTGCCGAACTGCCAGGACCCCTCCAGCTTGAGGTCGGAGATCTCGTTCACCAAGTTCGCCACATCAGCAGCCGACATCTCCTTGGTTCTCAGCCGGCACGGGTCGCAATGCCCGCTCATCCGACTGATCAAGTGAGGCCGGCCTTGGAGCGGGAGAACCCGGCGCGCGACAAAGGCGACCAGCAAGTTGGACGCCTTGAGGCCTTCGGCTTCGGTCAGCACCCGGAGTCGGTTGATGGCGGCGGCGCCGTCTGCTGACACGGGCTTCAGCTTGTAGCCCCAGTTGGCCCGAGGCTCAGCCGGTGGGCCGGCTTCATAGGCCGGCAGGTTGATGAAGTCAACGGCCGGGTCAACGTTCTCCTTGTAGAAGTAAGATTGCTGCCACACCTTGACCGACTGTGGCAGCTTGATGGCGGGGAAGACATTCTTCGGCGACGGCCGGCGCACCGCGATGAAGGCACCACACTGGGCTGCCTTCTCCTTAGCGGAGGTGCCCAGTTTGGTGTAAAAGAATGCTCCCCACAACTCGATGGTGGGGAGGATGCCGAGGTAGCCTTCGCACATCGTGACGAAGGCGGACAGAAGCATCACCATGTTGGGCGTGATGTGATGCAGTTGGAGATGATAGAACTCGAGGAACGAGCGGAGGAAACCGCTTGCCGGCAAGCCGAAGCCACGGATGAAGTGCGAGCGGAAGACGACCCGCTCGCCCTCCACCGGCGCCAGCAAAATCTCCCCCACAGGAGGCACGCGCGCCTTCGCAAAGCTCGTGCCGGGAAGGCGCCGTGTGTCGCGAAGAAAGGCGATGTGGTCCTCGTTGAAATTCGACCCGTCCTAGTCTCCTCCCCGCTCGCGCGCCATGAAGAGCTCGACGAGGAAAATGGTGCGGCGGGGAACTAGGGATCGGAGCAGGGCCAAGAGGGCTCGGAGCGGAAAACTCGACGGAGACGAGCCGCGGCAGTACGCCGGTGTGGCTCGGGGGCGCTGCGGCGAGAGGAGGAAGAAGGTGACGAGAAGGAGACGAGAAGGGGATAGGAGGGCGCGCGTGCTCCGCCGCTCCCCCTCCCCCCTACTTATAGCCGGTGGGCTATGAAGCCGAGGGGGCGGGGCGTGGGATCGTGGGATTAACTATGCCCGCGACCCCACATCCCCACATTTATCGCGTGAGTTACTGCACGCAGTAACTCCGCGAAGAAGCTCAACCGGCCGCTTCAACCGCAGCGGATCCGCTCGCGTGCCGAAGGGGATGCTGTCGTAGAAGCTTTGCCCCTTGCTTTACATAAATTGTTATGAACTTACTAAATGACCTTATTTATTCTCCCGGAACGCTAGCAAATCTAATAGTTCGATCTGCTCTTCTTAACTTAAGAACGAAGGCCGCCATCCTTCTTATTCAGGAACCCTTTGTTTGAGGAGGGCGTATCCCCGGGAAGGGGAGAGTGGCCGAGCGGTCAAAAGCGATAGACTGTAAATCTGTTGAAGGTTTTCTACGTAGGTTCGAATCCTGCCTCTCCCACTTGTTGTAGACTTAAGAGAAGAGAAAGTAGGCGGAAGCCTAGGAGGGCCAACCGAGCGAAGCTCTTTTTTTTGCCGTGCCGTGAAGTGCAATTTTCTCGTACCGGTAGTGGCAGGCCCAGCCTGCTGTCGCGTCCCATCGCGCGCGTGGGCTAGCAGGCTGGCCCGGCTGGCTGGCGCCACGTGGCATGCCCAGAACGGGCGGCGAGCCGGGAGGCTTAGCTAGCACGCCACCTAGTTCCCGCCGTTGCGTTCAAAGTTTCAGACAAATCCGTCTAGACGTGGACGACTCCCTCCAGGCGGCATGCCGGTAGTCGGATGAAGCTTTCGTCAAGAGCACCCGGGGAAGGAAACTGTTGAGGCTCCTCGGCTCCTCAGCCGCGGCGCCTCACCAGCTTCAGGGACTACTGTCGGAGTAATGGGCCACGGGTAGCCTAACCCGAGTCCCTGAACCTTTGAAGACATCGGGGCCGGCTGTGCCCCTCAGGACATCAAGATGAAGCGCCGCCTTCTGATGGCCGGCTGGCCTAATTCCTGCTCATGCTCGAGTAGGTAAATGATAAAAACAGATTTTTTTGATGTGGAATGCTACTTGGCATAATTTCAATGTAATTCTTCTTAATTGTGGTATGAATATTCAGATCCGAAAGATTCAAGACAAAAGTTTAATATTGACATAAAAATAATAATACTTCAAGCATACTAACTAAGCAATTATGTCTTCTCAAAATAACATGGCCAAAGAAAGTTATCCCTACAAAATCATATAGTTTGGCTATGCTCTATCTTCATCACACAAAATATTTAAATCATGCATAACCCCGATGACAAGCCAAGCAATTGTTTCATACTTTTGACGTTCTCAATCTTTTTTGAATCTTCACACAATACATGAGCATGAGCCATGGACATAGCACTATATGTGGAATAGAATGGTGGTTGTGGAGAAGACAAAAAGGAGAAGATAGTCTCACATCAACTAGGCGTATTAACGGGCTATGGAGATGCCCATCAACAGATATTAATGTGAGTGAGTAGGGATTGCCATGCAACGGATGCACTAGAGCTATAAGTATATGTAAGCTCAACAAAAGAAACTAAGTGGGTGTGCATCCAACTTGCTTTCTCACGAAGACCTAGGGCATTTTGAGGAACCCCATCATTGGAATATACAAGCCAAGTTCTATAATGAAAAATTCCCACTAGTATATGAAAGTGATATCATAGGAGACTCTCTATCATGAAGATAATGGTGCTACTTTGAGGCACAAGTGTGGTAAAAGGATAGTAACATTGTCCCTTCTCTCTTTTTCTATCATTTTCTTTTTATTTGGGCCTTTTCTCCTTTTTTATGGCCTCTTTTTTTAATTTCGTCCGGAGTCTCATCCCAACTTGTGGGGGAATCATAGTCTCCATCATCCTTTCCTCACATGGGACAATGCTCTAAAATATTATGATCATCACACTTTTACTTACAACTCAACAATTACAACTCAATACTTAGAACAAAATATGACTATGTGAATGCCTCAGGCGGTGTACCGGGATATGCAATGAATCAAGAGTGACATGTATGAAAGAATTATGAACGGTGGCTTTGCCACAAATACAATGTCAACTACATGATCATGCGAAGCAATATGACAATGATGGAGCGTGTCATAGTAAACGGAACGGTGGTAAGTTGCATGGCAATATATCTCGGAATGGCTATGGAAATGCCATAATAGGTAGGTATGGTGGCTTTTTTGACGAAGGTATATGGTGGGTGTATGATACCGGCGAAACGTGCGCCGTATTAGAGAGGCTAGCAATGGTGGAAGGAGGAAAAGTGCGTATAATCCATGGACTCAACATGAGTCATAAAGAACTCATATACTTATTGCAAAAATCTACAAGTTATCAAAGCAAAGTATTACGTGCATGCTCCTAGGGGGATAGATTGGTAGGAAAAGACCATCGCTCGTCCCCAACTGCCACTCATAAGGAAGACAATCAATAAATAAATCATGCTCCGACTTCATCACATAACGGTTCACCATACGTGCATGCTACGGGAATCACAAACTTTAACACAAGTATTTCTCAAATTCAAAACTACTCAACTAGCATGACTCTAATATCACCATCTTCATCTCTCAAAACAATTATCAAGCATCAAACTTCTCATAGTATTCAACACACTCATAAGAATTTTTATTTTACTAATCTTGTATGCCTATTATTGTTAAAGCAAACTACCATGCTGTTTTGTAGGACTCTCAAAATAATCTAAGTGAAGCATGAGAGAACAATAGTTTCTATAAAACAAATCCACCACCGTGCTCTAAAAGATATAAGTGAAGCACTAGAGCAAAAATTATATAACTCAATAGATATAAGTGAAGCACATAGAGTATTCTAATAATTTCCGAATCATGTGTGTCTCTCTCAAAAGGTGTGTACAAGAAGGATGATTGTGGTAAACTAAAAAGCAAAGACTCAAATCATACAAGACGCTCCAAGCAAAACACATATCATGTGGTGAATAAAAATATAGCTCCAAGTAAAGTTAGCGATGGAAGTAAACGAAAGAGGGGATGCCTTCCGGGGCATCCCCAAGCTTTGGCTTTGGGGTATTCTTAGATTATCTTGGGGGTGCCATGGGCATCCCCAAGCTCGGGCTCTTGCCACTCCTTGTTCCATAATCCATCAAATCTTTTACCCAAAACTTGAAAACTTCACAACACAAAACTCAGCAGAAAATCTCGTGAGCTCCGTTAGCGAAAGAAAACAAAAGACCACTTCAAGGTACTGTAATGAACTCATTCTTTATTTATATTGGTGTTACACCTACTGTATTCCAACTTCTCTATGGTTTATAAACTATTTTACTAGCCATAGATTCATCAAAATAAGCAAAGAACACACGAAAAACAGAATCTGTCAAAAACAGAACAGTCTGTAGTAATCTGTAACTAACGCAAACTTCTGGAACTCCAAAAATTCAGCCAAAATAGGAAGACCTAGAAAATTTGCTTATTGATCAGAAGCAATTGGAATCAATATTTTATCACGTTCTGGTGATTTTTAACAATTATTTTCGTGAACAGAAAGTTTCTGGAAGTTTCTGCAAGATCAAATAACTATCATCCAAGAAGATCCTATAGGTTTGACTTGGCACAAACACTAATTAAAACATAAAAACACATCTAACGAGAGGCTAGATCAAATATTTATTCCTAAACAGAAGCAAAAAGCAAAAAACTAAAAATAAAATTAGGTTGCCTCCCAACAAGCGCTATCGTTTAACGCCCCTAGCTAGGCATAATAGCAAGGATAGATCTAGGTATTGCCATCTTTGGTAGGCAACTCTTTAATAAGACATCTATCACCCTTGGGAGTTTCTTTTTTTATTAATTATCAAACTCCTAGGCACAAAATAAAAAAATTCATTTGTAGCAAATGGTTCATTAATGATAGCAAAAAGATTGGGATGAATACTTATAGATTTGAGATCCGCAGTTTCCTGACTAGAGGATTCACCCTTGTTTTTAGGAACATACATAAGCTTGGCAATTTTAGTTGGAGGACTAGGAGTATTCTTTACAGAAGAAAAAGCGGTTCCCAAGTTGGTAATGATACCCTCAAGTTTATCAATTCTAGTGGAATCTTGATTTATTCTTTCATTAACTATGGGTTCCTTCTCCTTAATATTTTTCAAAGTGACTCCTACTTTAGATCCGTATTGGGTAATTTGGTTGTGCATATTTTTATCCAAATTTTCAATTAACTCTATGGTAGCAACTTTATTTTCAATAATTTCAAGTCTTTGCATTACATGCTCCAAAGTTAACATAGTTCCATTAACCAAAAGAGGTGGTGAGCCAAACAAATCTATCATAGCATTATAAGAATCAAAAGTATGGCTACCCAAGAAATTCCCTCCGGTAATGGTATCAAGGATATATCTGTACCAAGGAGTAGCGCCTACATAAAAATTGCGGAGAAGAACAAAAGTAGATTGCTTCCGGGTAGATCTATTTTGAGCATTGCAAATTCTATACCAAGCGTATTTTAGATTTTCTCCCTCCCTTTGCTTAAAATTTAGAACTTCATTCTCGGGAGACAACGGAGAAGATAGAGGACTAGCCATAATGACAAGCAAACAGAAAATATGCAAACGGAAAAGAGAGGGCGAATAAAACGGCAAGGGTGAAGTGGGGGAGAGGAAAACGAGAGGCAAATGGCAAATAATGTAATGCGAGAGATAAGGGTTTGTGATGGGTACTTGGTATGTTGACTTTTGCATAGACTCCCCGGCAACGGCGCCAGAAATCCTTCTTGCTACCTCTTGAGCACTGCGTTGGTTTTCCCTTAAAGAGGAAAGGGTGATGCAGCAAAGTAGCGTAAGTATTTCCCTCAGTTTTTGAGAACCAAGGTATCAATCCAGTAGGAGGCCACGCACGAGTCCCTCGCACCTACACAAACAAATAAATCCTCGCAACCAACGCGATAAGGGGTTGTCAATCCCTACACAGTCACTTACGAGAGTAAGATCTGATAGATATGATAAGATAATATTTTTGGTATTTTATGATAAAGATGCAAAGTAAAATAAAAAAGCAATAAAAATAGCTAAGTGCTGGAAGATTAATATGATGGAAAATAGACCCGGGGGCCATAGGTTTCACTAGTGGCTTCTCTCAAGAGCATAAGTATTTACGGTGGGTGAACAAATTACTGTTGAGCAATTGACAAAATTGAGCATAGTTATGAGAATATCTAGGTATGATCATGTATATAGGCATCATGTCCGAGACAAGTAGACCGACTCCTGCCTGCATCTACTACTATTACTCCACAAATCGACTGCTATCCAGCATGCATCTAGAGTATTAAGTTCATAAGAACAGAGTAACGCTTTAAGCAAGATGACATGATGTAGAGGGATAAACTCATGCAATATGATATAAACCCCATCTTGTTATCCTCGATGGCAACAATACAATACGTGCCTTGCTGCCCCTACTGTCACTGGGAAAGGACACCGCAAGATTGAACCCAAAGCTAAGCACTTCTCACATTGCAAGAAAGATCAATCTAGTAGGCCAAACCAAACTGATAATTCGAAGAGACTTGCAAAGATAACCAATCATACATATAAGAATTCAGAGAAGATTCAAATATTGTTCATAGATAAGCTTGATCATAAACCCACAATTCATCGGTCTCAACAAACACACCGCAAAAGAAGATTACATCGAATAGATCTCCACAAGAGAGGGGGAGAACATTGTATTGAGATCCAAAAAGAGAGAAGAAGCCATCTAGCTAATAACTATGGACCCAAAGGTCTAAGGTAAACTACTCACACATCATCGGAGAGGCTATGGTGTTGATGTAGAAGCCCTCCGTGATCGATGCCCCCTCTGGCGGAGCTCCGGAACAGGCCCCAAGATGGGATCTCACGGGTACAGAAGGTTGCGGCGGTGGAATTAGGTTTTTGGCTCCGTATCTGGTAGTTTGGGGGTACATAGGTATATATAGGAGGAAGGAGTACGTTGGTGGAGCAACAGGGGGCCCACGAGGGTGGAGGCTGCGCCCGGGGGGGGGGGGGGGTAGGCGCGCCCCTACCTGTGCCCTCCTGGTTGATGTCATGACGTAGGGTCCAAGTCCTCTGGATCACGTTCGTTCCGAAAATCACGTTCCCGAAGGTTTCATTCTGTTTGGACTCCGTTTGATATTCTTTTTCTACGAAACTCTGAAATAGGCAAAAAACAACAATTCTGGGCTGGGCCTCCGGTTAATAGGTTAGTCCCAAAAATAATATAAAAGTGTATAATAAAGCCCAATAATGTCCAAAACAGAATATAATATAGCATGGAACAATCAAAAATTATAGATACGTTGGAGATGTATCATGGCCCAAGCGGCCGGCTCCCAGAAGGCGGCTAAGCTCCAGAAGGCGGCACCAAGACGGGCCGACTCCTTGTAGGCGTCCTCCAGAGAGACCGGCTCCTAGCAGGCGGCCCACGACGCCCTCAGAGTCTGCGCCCCCATTAAGTAGACAAGACAGGGTGAGGCTACAGTGTAGCACATCACCCCCGTATCCAGGGCCGGGCGTGGCCACAGTGCTCCGTACAAGCGGAGATCTCTGCCCGGCGCAGCATTGTTGCCACTCTACCCCTGACGTCACTGCTGGCAGGCGGAGCCCTGTTCCCATGACGACCTGTCGGTATGGCCCGCAGGCGGCGGGCCCTACCGAGTAGCGAGAGCCCGGAGGACGGCGGAGGCCTGACTAGTCGGACCCGAGGAAGGCCGGCCTCCAGTAGGCGGCCCCCTCCTCCCTCGGGGTCCGTGCGCCATTAACCTGATGAGACAGGGAGTGGCTACCGTGATCTCCCACCAGTCGGCGAGACTGCAGCCACGCTTCCCTGACCAAGTACACGTCATTAGCATCACGGCTACAGTAACCAGCGGCCGGCAAGACCGCAAGCGGTCGGAGCGGGCGGTCGGCTCCGTACCAGACCAGTCGGCGGGGCCCGCCAGGCGGCGGGCCCCAACAGTCGGTGGAGAAGTCGGCGACCAGAGACACTGACACCCGGGTCCTACACCCGACCAGATTATGATTGTACCCCTGGGGGTAGGCCTATATAAACCCCCAGGGCACCCATGCAAAGGGTTCCCAACCTGTTAGAACTAGACTCATACCTAGAGGAAGGAGAGAGCGTGCCTGCCTTCTTCTACCTCTAACATACAGCTCGAGGAGCACCATTGTATCCACTAGTGCCTTAGTGATCATGCGGAGACCCCGCAGAGCAGGACTAGCGGTGTTATCTCCTAGGAGAGCCCCGAACCTGGGTAAAGTACACCGGCGTTCGTGTCTATGCCTCATCCTGCTTCCGGGCACCGGCGACGTTCTACTCGCTCCCACCATGATAAGCCATCCTTTGGCATATGTCGCACCCAACCCCCGACAAGTAGGTTCCCATTCATCATGTAATTTTCTAGGAATTGAGTTCTCAAATTCCAACTTTTCTTCTAAAGCTTTCATCATGGCATCTATGATATGTTTAGTAAAAGCTTTATTTTGTTCATAAGCATGGGGTGAATTTATCATGGATTGCAACAAAGAAATACAATCAATCAAAGAGCAATTATCATAATTAAAGTCTTTGTAATCCAAAAGAGTGGGCACATCACTAGTTAAAGTTTTGACCTCTCCAAACCCACTTTTATCAATTATCTCATCAAGATTTTCACCCTCCGAATTAACGTGATGCCTTGTAGCTAAAGTTGACTCTTCTTCAGTCTCTTTATCGTCAATTTTAAGTTTACTAAACAACGAATCAATAGAAGAAACGCCAATCATTTTAAGATCTTCATCATTATTATCTTCGAAAGAAATTGGTTTAGCGGCCATTTGATTTACTAGGGTAGCTTGTGCATCGGATATTTTGCCTAGCAAATTTTCAGAAAAAGCATACTTAGATTGGAGGTTTCAAACTTCTCTACTAATATCATCAAGTTGTTTTGTTATAGCATCTAACACAGTAGAGTGTTCTTTAAGTTCCTCGATAAAATACTTATTGTGCTCAAATTGTGTAGTCATATATTCCTTGGTACTTTTTTCAATGTCAAGCAAAATATTGGGGTAAGGAACATCATAGTACTTCCTTTGAGACATCGTGACTACGCAAACAAGATTGCAAACAAAAACAAATCTGAGAAGAAAACGGCGACGAAAGAGAGGGCGAATAAAACGGCAAATTTTTGTGAAGTGGGGGAGATGAAAATGAGAGGCAAATGGCAAATAATGTAAATTGCAAGGAGATGAGATTTGTGATTAGGAACCTGACAGATGTTGATGAGGTCTCCCCGGCAACGGCGCCAGAAATTCCTTTAGATGTCGCTTGAAACAATGTCAGTATTCCCACAAAGAGGAAGGGATGATGCAATACAACTACTGTAGGTATTTCCCTCAGTTGTGAAATCAAGGTATCAATCCAGTAGGAGAACCAAGCAACACTATGTTAAATGGTACATGCACACAAAGAACAAATACTTGCAACCCGACGCATATGAGGGGTTGTTAATCCCTCTTCGGGTAACGGCGCCGGAAATTGTCAAGTTGACGGGATAAAACTTGTGGTAGATTGGATAAATAGATCTCGATAAAATGCGAATTAAAATAAGTAATAAAAAAGTGCAGCATGGTATTTTTGGGTTTTGGGAATAATAGATCTGAAAACAAAAGCAAATAAAAATAGATCTCAAAGCAAAAATATGATAAAGAATAGACCCGGGGGCCGTAGATTTCACTAGTGGATTCTCTCAAGAAATAGCACACGGTGGGTAAACAAATTACTGTTGGGAAATTGATAGAAGATCGAATAATTATGACGATATCCAAGGCAATGATCAGTATATAGGCATCACATCCAAGATTAGTAGACTGACTCCTGCCTGCATCTACTACTATTACTCCACACATCGACCGCTATCCAGCATGCATCTAGTGTGTTAAGTTCATGGAGAAACGGAGTAATGCAATAAGAACGATGACATGATATAGATGAGATCTATTCATGTAGGAATAGCCCCCATCTTGTTATCCTTAATAGCAACGATACATGTTGGGGGGACGAACCTCGGGCAGGCAACGAAACCCAGATCCTTTCAAAAACATCGGGGCCAGCTACGTCCCTCAATTCGACTTGCCCTTGGCCGGGTTCCGCAACCCGGCCGGTCCCAGCAAATCAAAGACTTCCTCAACAAGTAAGTGCCATCATAGTGCGCCCCTCAACCCGTCCACAGGTCAGCTCCCGTCTCGTCCAGGGCGTACGACGGAACAAGTTCCCATGAAGGGATGAGCAAGGCAACAGTGGCCCACCTACCCCGCTGACTGAGATAAGTGGGGCAAATGTGCCCCACCTACCCCGCTCACTAGAGCGGGCATGGCTACAATACATTCCAATCCCGCTAACGCAAGCTGGCGGCGACCAGGCGACACTTCACTGTAGCCGAGCCGGCACAACCTGAAGGAAATATGCCCTAGAGGCAATAATAAAGTTATTATTTATTTCCTTATATCATGATAAATGTTTATTATTCATGCTAGAATTGTATTAACCGGAAACATAATACATGTGTGAATACATAGACAAACAGAGTGTCACTAGTATGCCTCTACTTGACTAGCTTGTTAATCAAAGATGGTTATGTTTCCTAGCCATGGACATGAGTTGTCATTTGATTAATGGGATCACCTCATTAGGAAAATGACGTGATTGACTTGACCCATTCCGTTAGCTTAGCACCCGATCGTTTAGTATGTTGCTATTGCTTTCTTCATGACTTATACATGTTCCTATGACTATGAGATTATGCAACTCCCGTTTACCGGAGGAACACTTTGTGTGCTACCAAACGTCACAACGTAAATGGGTGATTATAAAGGTGCTCTACAGGTGTCTCCAAAGGTACTTGTTGGGTTGGCGTATTTCGAGATTAGGATTTGTCACTCCGATTGTCGGAGAGGTATCTCTGGGCCCACTCGGTAATGCACATCACTATAAGCCTTGCAAGCATTGTGACTAATGAGTTAGTTGCGAGATGATGTGTTACGGAACGAGTAAAGAGACTTGCCGGTAACGAGATTGAACTAGGTATCGAGATACCGACGATCAAATCTCGGGCAAGTAACATACCGGTGACAAAGGGAACAACGTATGTTGTTATGCGGTCTGACCGATAAAGATCTTCCTAGAATATGTGGGAGCCCATATGGGCATCCAGGTCCCGCTATTGGTTATTGACCGGAGACGTGTCTCGGTCATGTCTACATAGTTCTCGAACCCGTAGGGTCCGCACGCTTAACGTTACGATGACAGTTTTATTGAGTTTTGATGTACCGAAGGAGTTCGGAGTCCCGGATGAGATCGGGGATATGACGAGGAGTCTCGAAATGGTCGAGACGTAAAAATCGATATATTGGACGACTATATTCGGACTTCGGAAAGGTTCCGAGTGATTCGGGTATTTTTCGGAGTACCGGAGAGTTACGGGAATTCGTATTGGGCCTTAATGGGCCATACGGGAAAGGAGAGAAAGGCCTCAAAAGGTGGCCGCACCCCTCCCCATGGTCTGGTCCGAATTGGACTAGGGAAGGGGGGCACACCCTTCCTTCTTTCTCCTTCCCCCTTCCCTTCTCCTACTCCCACAAGGAAAAGAGGAGTCCTACTCCCGATGGGAGTAGGACTCCCCCCTATGGCGCGCCTCTCCCCAAGGCCGGCTGCCTCCCCCTTGCTCCTTTATATACGGGGGCAGGGGGCACCCCAGAGACACAACAATTGATCTTTGAGATCTCTTAGCCGTGTGCGGTGCCCCCTCCACCATATTACACCTCGATAATACCGTTGCGGAGCTTAGGCGAAGCCCTGCATCGGTGGAACATCATCATCGTCACCACGCCGTCGTGCTGACGAAACTCTCCCTCAACACTCGGCTGGATCGGAGTTCGAGGGACGTCATCGAGCTGAACGTGTGTAGAACTCGGAGGTGCCGTGCGTTCGGTACTTGATCGGTCGGATCGTGAAGACGTACGACTACATCAACCGCGTTGTGATAACGCTTCCGCTTTCGGTCTACGAGGGTACGTGGACAACACTCTCCCCTCTCGTTGCTATGCATCACCATGATCTTGCGTGTGCGTAGGAAAATTTTGAAATTACTACGTTCCCCAATAGTGGCATCCGAGCCTGGTTTTATGCGTTGATGCTATGCACGAGTAGAACACAAGTGAGTTGTGGGCGATATAAGTCATACTGCTTACCAGCATGTCATACTTTGGTTCAGCGGTATTGTGAGATGAAGCGGCCCGGACCGACATTACACGTACGCTTACTCGAGACTGGTTTCACCGTTGCGAGCACTCGTTGCTTAAAGGTGACCGGCGGGTGTCTGTCTCTCTCACTTTAGTTGAACCGAGTGTGGCTACGCCCGGTCCTTGCGAAGGTTAAAACAGCACCAACTTGACAAACTATCGTTGTGGTTTTGATGCGTAGGTAAGAACGGTTCTTGCTAAGCCCATAGCAGCCACGTAAAACATGCAACAACAAAGTAGAGGACGTCTAACTTGTTTTTCCAGGGCATGTTGGATGTGATATGGTCAAGACATGATGTGATATAATGTGTTGTATGAGATAATCATGTTTTGTAACCGAGTTATCGGCAACTGGCAGGAGCCATATGGTTGTCGCTTTATTGTATGAGATGCAATCGCCATGTAATAGTTTTACTTTATCACTAAGCGGTAGCGATAGTTGTAAAAGCAATAAGTTGGCGAGACGACAACGATGCTACGATGGAGATCAAGGTGTCGCGCCGGTGACGATGGTGATCATGACGGTGCTTCGGAGATGGAGATCACAAGCACGGTGCTTCGGAGATGGAGATCACAAGCACAAGATGATGATGGCCATACCATATCACTTATATTGATTGCATGTGATGTTAATCCTTTATGCATCTTATCTTGCTTTGTTTGACGGTAGCATTATAAGATGATCCTTCACTAAATTATCAAAGTATAAGTGTTCTCCCTGAGTATGCACCATTGCGAAAGTTCTTCGTGCTGAGACACCACGTGATGATCGGGTGTGATAGGCTCTACGTTCAAATACAACGGGTGCAAAACAGTTGCACACGCAGAATACTCAGGTTAAACTTGACGACCCTAGCATATAACAGATATGGCCTCGGAACACGGAGACCGAAAGGTCGAGCATGAATCATATAGTAGATATGATCAACATAGTGATGTTCACCATTGAAACTACTCCATCTCACGTGATGATCGGACATGGTTTAGTTGATATGGATCACGTGATCACTTAGAGGATTAGAGGGATGTCTATCTAAGTGGGAGTTCTTAAGTAATATGATTAATTGAACTTAAATTTATCATGAACTTAGTCCTGATAGTATTTTGCAAATTATGTTGTAGATCAATAGCTCGCGTTGTTGCTTCCCTGTTTTATTTTTGATATGTTCCTAGAGAAAATTATGTTGAAAGATGTTAGTAGCAAAGATGCGGATTGGATCCGTGATCTGAGGATTACCCTCATTGCTGCACAGAAAAATTATGTCCTTGATGCACCGCTAGGTGACAGACCTATTGCAGGAGCAGATACAGACGTTATGAACGTTTGGCTAGCTCAATATGATGACTACTTGATAGTTTAGTGCACCATGCTTAATGGCTTAGAATCGGGACTTCAAAGACGTTTTGAACGTCATGGACCATATGAGATGTTCCAGGAGTTGAAGTTAATATTTCAAGCAAATACCCGAGTTGAGAGATATGAAGTCTCCAACAAGTTCTATAGCTAAAAGATGGAGGACAATCGCTCAACTAGTGAGCATGTGCTCAGATTGTCTGGGTACTACAATCGCTTGAATCAAGTGGGAGTTAATCTTCCAGATAAAATAGTGATTGACAGAATTCTCTAGTCACCATCACCAAGTTAGTAGAACTTCGCGATGAACTATAGTATGCAAGGGATGACGAAAGTAATTCCCGAGCTCTTCGTGATGCTGAAATCGACGAAGGTAGAAATCAAGAAAAACATCAAGTGTTGATGGTTGACGAGACCACTAGTTTCAAGAAAAAGGGCAAAGGGAAGAAGGGGAACTTCAAGAAGAACGGCAAGCAAGTTGTTGCTCAAGTGAAGAAGCCTAAGTCTGGTCCTAAGCCTGAGACTAAGTGCTTCTACTGCAAAGGGACTGGTCACTGGAAGCGGAACTACCCCAACTATTTGGTGGATAAGAAGGATGGCAAAGTGAACAAAGGTATATTTGATATACAGATTATTGATGTGTACTTTACTAGTGTTTATAGCAACCCCTCGGTAATTGATACTGGTTCAGTTGCTAAGAGTAGTAACTCGAAATGGGAGTTGCAGAATAAACAGAGACTAGTAAAAGTGAACAAAGGTATATTTGATATACAGATTATTGATGTGTACTTTACTAGTGTTTATAGCAACCCCTCAGTAATTGATACTGGTTTAGTTGCTAAAGAGTAGTAACTCGAAAACGGGAGTTGCAGAATAAACAGAGACTAGTAAAAGGCGAGGTGACGATGTGTGTTGGAAGTAGTTCCAAGATTGATATGATCATCATCGCACACTCCCTGTACTTTTGGGATTAGTGTTGAAACTAAATAAGTGTTATTTGGTGTTTACGTTGAGCATGAATATGATTTGATCATGTTTTTTGCAATATGGTTATTCATTTAAGATAGATAACAATTGTTGTTCTGTTTACATGAATAAAACCTTCTATGGTCATACACACCAACGAAAATGGTTTGTTGGATCTCGATCGTAGTGATACACATATTCATAATATTGAAGCCAAAAGATGCAAAGTTAATAATGATAGTGCAACTTATTTGTGGCACTGCCGTTTAGGTCATATTGGTGTAAAGCGCATGAAGAAACTCCATACTGATGGGATTTTGAAATCACTTGATTATGAATCACTTGATGCTTGCGAACCGTGCCTCATGGGCAAGATGACTAAAACGCCGTTCTCTGGAACTATGGAGAGAGCAACAGATTTGTTGGAAATCATACATATAGATGTATGTGGTCCGATGAATATTGAGGCTCGTAGCAGGTATCATTATTTTCTGACCTTCACAGATGATTTGAGCAGATATGGGTATATCTACTTAATGAAACGGAAGTCTGAAACATTTGAAAAGTTCATATAATTTCAGAGTGAAGGCAAGACATTCGTTGCTAGGAATGGATCCTTTCTAGAGAAGGAGTTTCTCTCGAAAGAAGTGAGTGGGAGGAAAGTAGAACTTGATGAGGTAGTTGTACTTGCTCCCTTATTGGAAAGTAGTTCATCGCAGAAACCAGTTTCTGTGACGCCTATACCAATTAGTGAGGAAGTTAATGATGATGATCATGGAACTTCAGATCAAGTTATTACCGAACCTCGTAGGTAAACCAGAGTAAGATCCGCACCAGAGTGGTACGGTAATCCTGTTCTGGGGGTTATGTTACTAAACCATAACGAACCTATGAACTATGAGGAAGCGATGATGAGCCCAGATTCCGCAAAATGGCTTGAGGCCATGAAATCTGAGATGAGATCCATGTATGAAGAACAAAGTATGGACTTTGGTTGACTTGCCCGATGATCAGCAAGCAATTGAGAATAAATGGATCGTCAAGAGGAAGACGGACGCTGATAGTAGTGTTACTATCTACAAAGCTAGAATTGTCGCAAAAAAGGTTTTTCGACAAGTTCAAGGTGTTGACTACGATGAGAGTTTCTCACTCGTATCTATGCTTAAGTTTGTCTGAATCATGTTAGCAATTGCCGCATTTTATGAAATCTGGCAAATGGATAAACAAAACTGCATTCCTTAATGGATTTATTAAAGAAGAGTTGTATATAATGCAACCAGAAGGTTTTGTCAATCCTAAAGGTGCTCCAGCGATCCATCTATGGACTGGTGCAAGCATCTCGGAGTTGGAATATACGCTTTGATAAGTTGATCAAAGGATATAGTTTTATACAGACTTGCGGTGAAGCCTGTATTTACAAGAAAGTGAGTGGGAGCACTACAGCATTTCTGATAAGTATATGTGAATGACATATTGTTGATCGGAAATAATGTAGAATTATTCTGCAAAGCATAAAGGAGTGTTTGAAAGGAGTTTTTCAAAGAAAGACCTCGGTGAAGCTGCTTACATATTGAGCATCAAGATATATAGAGATAGATGAAGACGCTTGATAAGTTTTTCAATGAGTACATACCTTAACAAGATTTTGAAGTAGTTCAAAATAGAACAGTCAAAGAAAGAGTTCTTGCCTGTGTTACAAGGTGTGAAATTGAGTAAAGACTCAAAGCCCGACCACGGCAGAAGATAGAAAGAGAATGAAAGTCATTCCCTATGCCTTGGCCATAGGTTCTATAAAGTATGCCATGCTGTGTACCAGATCTATTGTATACCCTACACTATTTTTGGCAAGGGAGTACAATAGTGATCTAGGAGTAGATCACTAGACAGCGGTCAAAATTATCCTTACTGGAATAAGGATATGTTTCTCGATTATGGAAGTGCCAAAAGGCTCGTCATAAAAGGTTACGTCAATGCAAGTTTTGACACTAATCTAGATAACTCTAAGTCTCGGTCTAGATACATATTGAAAGTGGGAGCAATTAGCTAGAGTAGCTCCATGCAGAGCATTGTAGACATAGAAATTTGCAAAATACTTACGGATCTGAATATGACAGACCCGTTGACTAAAATTATCTCACAAGCAAAACATGATCACACCTTAGTACTCTTTGGGTGTTAATCACATAGCGATGTGAACTAGATTACTGACTCTAGTAAACCCTTTGGGTGATGGTCACATGACGATGTGAACTATGGGTGTTAATCACATGGTGATGTGAACTATTCATGTTAAATCACATGGCGATGTGAACTAGATTATTGACTCTAGTGCAAGTGGGAGACTGAAGGAAATATGCCCTAGAGGCAATAATAAAGTTATTATTTATTTCCTTATATCATGATAAATGTTTATTATTCATGCTAGAATTGTATTAACCGGAAACATAATACATGTGTGAATACATAGACAAACAGAGTGTCACTAGTATGCCTCTACTTGACTAGCTCGTTAATCAAAGATGGTTATGTTTCCTAGCCATGGACATGAGTTGTCATTTGATTAACGGGATCACCTCATTAGGAAAATGACGTGATTGACTTGACCCATTCCGTTAGCTTAGCACCCGATCGTTTAGTATGTTGCTATTGCTTTCTTCATGACTTATACATGTTCCTATGACTATGAGATTATGCAACTCCCGTTTACCGGAGGAACACTTTGTGTGCTACCAAACGTCACAACGTAAATGGGTGATTATAAAGGTGCTCTACAGGTGTCTCCAAAGGTACTTGTTGGGTTGGCGTATTTCGAGATTAGGATTTGTCACTCCGATTGTCGGAGAGGTATCTCTGGGCCCACTCGGTAATGCACATCACTATAAGCCTTGCAAGCATTGTGACTAATGAGTTAGTTGCGAGATGATGTGTTACGGAACGAGTAAAGAGACTTGCCGGTAACGAGATTGAACTAGGTATCGAGATACTGACGATCAAATCTCGGGCAAGTAACATACCGGTGACAAAGGGAACAACGTATGTTGTTATGCGGTCTGACCGATAAAGATCTTCCTAGAATATGTGGGAGCCAATATGGGCATCCAGGTCCCGCTATTGGTTATTGACCGGAGACGTGTCTCGGTCATGTCTACATAGTTCTCGAACCCGCAGGGTCCGCACGCTTAACGTTACGATGACAGTTTTATTGAGTTTTGATGTACCGAAGGAGTTCGGAGTCCCGGATGAGATCGGGGATATGACGAGGAGTCTCAAAATGGTCGAGACGTAAAATCGATATATTGGACGACTATATTCGGACTTCGGAAAGGTTCCGAGTGATTCGGGTATTTTTCGGAGTACCGGAGAGTTACGGGAATTCGTATTGGGCCTTAATGGGCCATACGGGAAAGGAGAGAAAGGCCTCAAAAGGTGGCCGCACCCCTCCCCATGGTCTGGTCCGAATTGGACTAGGGAAGGGGGGCACACCCTTCCTTCTTTCTCCTTCCCCCTTCCCTTCTCCTACTCCCACAAGGAAAAGGGAGTAGGACTCCCCCCTATGGTGCGCCTCTCCCCAAGGCCGGCTGCCTCCCCCTTGCTCCTTTATATACGGGGGCAGGGGGGCACCCCAGAGACACAACAATTGATCCTTGAGATCTCTTAGCCGTGTGTGGTGCCCCCCCCCACCATATTACACCTCGATAATACCGTTGCGGAGCTTAGGCGAAGCCCTGCGTCAGTGGAACATCATCGTCGTCACCACGCCGTCGTGCTGACGAAACTCTCCCTCAACACTCGGTTGGATCGGAGTTCGAGGGACGTCATCGAGCTGAACGTGTGTAGAACTCGGAGGTGCCGTGCGTTTGGTACTTGATCGGTCGGATCGTGAAGATGTACGACTACATCAACCGCGTTGTGATAACGCTTCCGATTTCGGTCTACGAGGGTACGTGGACAACACTCTCCCATCTCGTTGCTATGCATCACCATGATCTTGCGTGTGCGTAGGAAAATTTTGAAATTACTACGTTCCCCAACACAACCACTCTGTGACGCACGACAAGATGGGGAACAATGTCCCCTGGCGCACGGGGCCCGCGCCCGGAGAACCCGACGGGCCCTAGCGCCGGCTTCCCAGACGCTGACATCCTGACCCCACGGCCATGTAACTTTACCATTGTAACCCTAGGGGGTTGACCTAGAAGACCCCCCAGGAGGCCTCCATCAAGGGGGAGGACAGTCGATCAGTATAACACACACAAGGAGAAGGAGCAACCTATGCCCTGGCCTGTCTTCCTTCCTCCCCAAAACAGCTCTAGGAGCAAGCTTGTATCATCCACATATAAACCACACTCAGCAGGACTAGGGGTGTAATCTCTCCGGATGAAAGTGCGTTATATCGACTAGAGGGGGGTGAATAGGCGATTTTTACAAATTCTTCACTGAGGAATTTGTGGGTGAGGAAATTCCTTAGCGAAGAACTACTTGCAGCGAAATAAGTACTCACAAGTATGCAAAGCAGAGCACAAGCATAGTCATCATGATGAAATGAAAACAAGCACATAGTACAGAAAGCGTAAACACAGGATAACACAGGATGAAGACAAACTGACTGAGGAAATTGAACTGAGGAAATTGAGAAAGTCTTCAGTCAAAGTCTTCAAACACAGATATGAACAATTGCACAACACAGGAATGAGGAAATGAAGGAGTTGAGGAAATAGAACCAGTTGGCTTGGTGAAGACAATGATTTGGTAGACCAGTTCCAACTGCTGTCTCAGTTGTACATCTGGTTGGAGCGGCTAGGTATTTAAACCTGAGGACACCCAGTCCCGGACACACAGTCCTCACCGTATTCTCCTTGAACTAAGGTCACACAGACCTCGTCCAATCACTTGTGGTAAGTCTTCAGGTGACTTCCGAACCTTCACAAACTCGGTCACTCGGCTATCCACAATTTCCTCTTGGATGCTCTAGACCATGACGGCTAACCGTCTGGAAGAAGCACAGTCTTCAAAGGTAACAAGCGCCGGATCCATGCAGGATCAATCTCTTCAGTGATGCTCAATCACTTTGGGTTTGTAGGTGTTTGGGTTTGAGGTTTTTCCCCACTTGATGATTTTCGCTCAAAGTCCTCAGAGGATGGGACGCTCTCAAATGACAAGTGTCAGTTTCTCTCGGAGCAGCCAACCAGCTAGTGGTTGTAGGGGGCGGCTATTTATAGCCTAGGGAGCAGCCCGCATGATAAGGCATAAATGCCCTTCAATGATATGACCGTTAGGTGGGCAGATATTTTGGGATAGCTGGCGCATAGCACAGCAACGGTCGGAAATTTGAGGTTCAAATTCCTCAGGGCTATCATGTTCCTCACTGTGTAGGCAATCCGCACTGGCGAATTCCTAACTCCTCAGTCAGAACAAATTCCTCAGAGACCTGAAGAACTTCGTCTCTGTCACTCAAGAATATGACTGAACTGTATGAGATTTCCAATGGCTTCACTCGAAGGATTGGTAGGTGTAGGATTTTGAGTTGAGCATCACATGGAAATTTTTCCTTAGTATTTCCTCGACCCCCTTTAACAGTACGGTGTTTCCTATGACTCAAGAAAGAGAAAATGAAACTACGAAAACAAAAGTCTTCATGCTTCATATTCCTCAAATGAATACCAAGTCTTCAAGGTCACACCAATTTCTTCACTTTCAAAGTCTTCAGAAAGTCTTCAGTAATCCAAAGTCTTTAGTTGAAGAACTTCATTTTTAGGGGTCGACTTTCTCTGTAATCATCAAACTCCTCATAGACTTATAGATCTGTGTACACTCACAAACGCATTAGTCCCTTAACCTATAAGTCTTCAATACACCAAAATCACTAAGGGGCACTAGATGCACTTACAATCTCCCCCTTTTTGGTGATTGATGACAATATAGGTTAAGTTTTCAACGGGGATAAACATATGAGTGTAAATACTGATATTGAGGAATATGATTGCAAGATATAGAAGAACTCCCCCTGAAGATGTGCATAGTGAGGAATTTGCTTTTGAAGCAATGCACACTTGAAGAGTTGAATCATCGAGATCTCCCACTATATCTTGTAATTCATACACGCATTTGACATAATATATGAAGAATTTGAAATGCATGATGAAATATGGTGACTAATGTGATTCAGCATGCGTGCAATTACATTAACGAGGAATAAGCATGCAGAAGAAACAGGAAAAGTATCAGGTCACCATAGAGTTTAAGTTTACAACTCGATCCAGCAAAGTCTTCAAAAGAACGAGAGTTGCAACTTAGAAAAAAACGCCCATATAATAGAGACGCTTGAAGACTAACTCAAATTTCTCCCCCTTTTGTCATCAAATGACCAAAAGGGTTGAAAATGAGGACTAACGCCCCTGAAGAATATCAAGGTGATGAAGGAGCGTCAGCGTTGTTGGGGTCGGTTGTTGGAGTAGGGTCTGCCGCAGTGTCGTCCAAATCTTCATTTTCATCAGTGTCACGTGATGAAGAATAGGAGCTAGCCACCAAGGAAGGAACCTTGACCTTCTTGTACTTCTTTGGAGGAGGTGCAGCCCAGTCAAGATCATCCTTGAGACCCATTGTCTTCAGATCTTCTTCACTATAGACTTGAGACAGAACAGCCCAGGTGCGGTTGAGGATTTCATGAAGGTAGTAGTGGTTTTTCTTCACTGCATTGTGGGTAGCAGTCATGTTGTGAAGAATTGAACCAAACTGACGCTTAACCCATTTATGATTGCGATCAACCTTCTGGTGAAGACTGAGGAGTAGCTCACGGTCAGTCATCACCCTGGGGTGCTGTGCCTTGAGGATTTTGCTTGGGTGCGTTGGCGGCAGAGTCATGGGTGGCAGAGTCATCATTGGTGGAGTAGGATGCAGCCTTGCGAAATTGTCCATCCAATGGACGACTGCCTTCATCAATTACAGCAGTAGCCTTGCCCTTTTCATCAGCTGAGGAAAATTTCTGTTTGAGGACTTCAATTGGGGGCAAGTAGCTGCAATGGTTTAGTGTATCAGCTTTATAGTTGAGTGAAGACCTTGTCCTGATGAATCTCATGATCCAAGGTGCATAAGGCTTAAACTCAAATGGTGACATGGCGACATTTGCCAGAGTCCACATGAAGAAATCATGGAAGTTGATGGGTATGCCATGAATGATATTGAAAAGCAGATTCTTCATGATGCCAACGACTTCTTCTTCATTTGAGCCGTGGCCCTTGATTGGACTCAATGTCTTCATCAGAATGCGATAGACAGTCCGAGGCACATACAGCAATTCCTTCACAAGGAATTTTGTTCTTGAGGTCTGACTTGGCTTCAAAGGCTTCATCAACACTTGCATGTAGTGATCAGTTAGCTCAGGTTCATTGTAGATGCAACAAGCACCTTCAAGGGACGGACTAAGAGGTAAGGCACGAAGCAATTCAGTAGCTGGTGCCTTGTAGTGAGTGTTTTCAGACATCCAGTCCAGCACCCATGAATTCACATCTTCAGAGTTGCCGGTGATGTGCAGTGTTGCATAGAATTGAAGAATAAGTTCTTCATTCCAATCACATATGTTAGTGCAGAAATTTAACAGTCCAGCGTCGTGAAGAACACTGAGGACTGGCACGAAGCATGGCCGAGATTCCATGTCCACGTGAGGAATGTGCTCATGATCGAAGACTTTGTCTTTATCGAACAGCACTAAGGAATAGAAATTTGCCTGGCTGGCAGTCCAGAAACGCCTCTTCCTTATGCGAGCAGAGTCATAAGGGTTGTAATCAGTGAAGAATACATGCTTGCCAAAGAAGGCATCAGTCTTGAATTTTTGCTTCCTGGAGAAAGGATCCTTTGGTTTGGGCAGAGGAGTGTTAGTGAGTTGCATCACAACTTCAGGAATCACATTCTCAGGTTCTTCGGGCTGAGGAATTTCTGGTTCCTCTTTAGTGGCAGCCTGGTTCTGGAATTCTTCATTTTCAGTTTCTTCAGCACTAGCAGCTGGAATGTCTTCATGAGCTTCATCAGATCCCATTTGAACTGTAGTGACTGGGGACTGAGGAATTTGCTGCAGTGGTGTGAAGAGTGGAGAATTGGGGTGCTGACTTTCCCAAAAGTCATCATTTATCACAGGTGTGGTACAGCCAATGTCCACATCTTTATCTTCAATTTCTTCAATGCCGGCCTCTTCAGCAGTAAACTGAGGCATAGGCGAGGAAACCACTTGGGTTGAAGGGATTTCATCCACTTCAATTTCTTCATCCATTTGCTCTGACGTAGCAGCAGAAGGAGTTTCTTCATCAGATCCGCTAGGGATCACATATTCTTCACCAAAAGGAACAAGGTCCTTTGATGGCATGGTTGAGATTGGAATAGCATCAATCGGGTTTGCAAAAGAGCTGGTCATAGGCTTCATTTTCTTCGGAGCAGAAGAATCTGAAGAAGCTGATGCTTTCCTTTTCTTGACTGCTGCACGCTCTGCAGCCTTAGTCTTCTTCACATCTGATGCAGATGGAAGGATCGGAGTTGGGGTAGGCGCAGGAGGAGCAGAGGAATTTGGTTCAGTTTCTTCAGGCACAACTGATGCAGTTGCCCTGACCTCTTCATTTTCTTCAAGCGCACCGCTAGTGGGTGCCCTGGAACTCACATTATCTTCAGCAGCTTGATTGTCATCAGTGGTGCTGGCATGTTCTTCAGTTTGCTGAGCAAATGCTTCAGCCTGAGTGACTTCAATATGCACAGGGGCAGCGGCACTTGAAGTGAGTGTCTTCGTTAGATTGACGAACCTGACCTTGGCTCCTTTCCAATCAGCATAGTAAGCATTGAAATCATCGCTGAGGACTTTGATTTCAGACTGGAGCTTTACAAGTTCATCAGTTGTCATAGAGACAACGTTGTTCTTCAGGAACTTCTCCTTCCTGTACTGTGCTTTCTTGAGTTGCCTGGCCTTCTCATATTTCCATTTTTCTTCACTGATGAAATGGGTCAGCATGTGACTTTGGCCAGGTGTCAACTTGAAATCAGGCATAGGAGTGTTTGGGTCCTTGTGCGAGAGATCAATGTAGTCGAGGATCAGCTTTGGATCCAAAAGCAATGGCACTTTTGTGCCCTTGGCTCTAGCGGCCCTTACTTGCCTGTCTCTGATGATTTCAGCAAGTTCTTCATCATCAGCTTCGTCTTCATCAGATGGTACTTGGAAGGCGACCTGCTTCTTCTGAGGACTTGGGCGAGAGCCTCGTCTAGCAGTTGTCTTTGTCTTCAGCAGAGAGGGTCCTGTTGAAGACTTTGGTGCAGCTGAGGAACTAGCTGAAGCTCCTGAGGCAATAGAGATGTCTGTAGTCCTTTGGCACGTGGCAAGATGCACAAGTGCTGAGGATTTTGTCGGAGCAGCTGAGGACTTTGGAGGAGCAGGAGCGGCTTGAGGAATTGGCCGTGAGGGCTGAGCTGAGGAAATTGGTCGTGAGGGCATTGAAGAAGAGGCACTTGGCTTGTGCGCAGGCTTCTTTGCCATGGATTTCTTCGGCCGTACAGAGGCCTCAGCAGCAGCAGCGGCAGTGGAATCTTCGTTGAATTTCTTCACTGCATCTTTTGCCTATTTGGCCATCTTGGCTTGGCGCTTGGCCCATTCTTCAGGAAAATCCTCACCGCGCTTGATGCTAGTGGGATCTGCCTCTTGGCCAGGTGCCAATGGAGGTCTTGAGCATGGAGGAGTAACATCGAATTTCTTCATGTGTTTTGGAGTCACATACCTGTACTCCCTCCACTCTTTTGCCCATCTCCTTTCTATCCTCTGAATGCGCACCTTGCGCTGATTCTTATCTTCCTCAGGGGTTGGGCAGTACCCCGCATAAATGTCCTCAGGGATTTCAAAGGCAGTATTGACCTCAGGCTTCTTTCCTCCCTTTTGTGGCCACTTTTCATTAGCCATTTTCTTCAGTTGAGGAATTTGAACAATTGAACTCTCTGAAGAAGTATGCAACTTTTCTTCAAGGAACGCTGCAAATGAGTTAAGTTGATGAGAACCTAGTGATTCAGCAGCGGACATGAGTACCTGTGAACAGAGTATAGTTGCGAGGAATTTGGAGAGGTCATATGCGTTCTCAGAAGGTTTTTCAATAACAACAAGTTTGAGGAATTTGACCAGATGAGTCTTGAAGAATTTCACTAAGCGTTCTTTGTCTTAGGTTCCAGAGTTGTACAGATCGAAGATCCACACAATTGAGGAATCTTGAAGAAAAGTTATGCTTAGAGAAACGAATCAAGAGCGGATGACATGTGAGGTGTTTAGTGTGTGAGGATTTGAAGAAAAAAACACCTTTGAAGATTTTGTAGTAAACATATGAATCAAAGTGGGCAGTAAAAGTAACTTTTAATTACCCTGAACGAAGAACACGATGAACTGGGATGTGGAGAAGTGAAGCTCGTCTGTGCAGATCTTCCACGCCCTAACTTGGCGGAGGTAGACGGCTACGGCGGCGGCGGAGTGAAGATTCCCGCGGCCGGCGTGAGTACGGCGGCGACGAGGTCGAGGCAGTGAAGCTCTTCCTCACCGGCGACGATGATGTAGCGGCGGCGCTAGGGTTTGAGAAGCTCGAGCTGGAGAGAGGTCGAGCGGAGTAAAAGAAGTGAGGAAGGGGAGAGGGGGTATTTATAGCCACGGTGAAAAACGGTTCGCCCGAAGAAATTTGGACGAACGTGCCCCTGACCCTTCTCCTTCGCATGACATGTGTCACCCACGTACTGCGAGGTGGAGATCGTGTTAGATCATGGGTGAATAGATAAGTATATCATGGGAAGCGGAACGGTTTGAGCGGCAAAGCCGAAAATTTGGATAAGATAAGTTAAAAGTTCCATTCGCAAATTCTTCAGCTGACAAGGACACAGTGAAGATTTTGAACTGTTTCAAATAGAACGCACATCAAGAATTTGTGAATAGATTGGGTTGAGTATAGCATAGAGGGGGAAGGGTCCGATCACATTCACTTAGCAGAAATAGCAACTTGAAGAATTAGCCATAAGTGAATGCTGTAGAGGACATAAACTCATATATATATATATATCTATATAGCCAATGAAGAGAAACGACGAAAACAGTGAAGATTTTGCAAAGTTGAAGAATATGAAAAACTGAGGAATTTCAAAACTGAGGAACAACTCAAATTGAAGATTTTCAACTTTTGTGGTGGCGTGACCCACTGTATAAGAATGATGATTTCAGACACCGCGTACAATTGTCGTAGGGTTCTGAGAATCAAATTCTTCATTAATTTCTTCACACTTAGAGTGTTATTCTTCATTGATTGAAGAAAAACGTTTCTTCATGTGTTGCACATCTAAGTCATCAATTTTGCGTAAGTGTTAGGATGAGTGTCCTTTTCAAAGAACATTCGAAGATTCTAGGATATTTAACTCACATCGCAACTTGCTAAATCTCTTCTCGGCCAAGGGCTTTGTGAAGATATCGACTAGCTATTCTTCAGTCTTCACATGCTCAATAGAAATGTCGCCCTTCAACACATGATCGCGAAAAAAATGATGACGGATCCGAATGTGCTTTGTCTTCGAGTGCTGAACTGGGTTGTGAGCAATCTTGATGGCACTCTCATTGTCACAGAAGAGAGGCACATTCTTCACGTTGACGCCGTAGTCCTTTAGGGTTTGCTTCATCCACAGCAATTGAGCACAGCAAGAACCAGCAGCAATGTACTCAGCTTCAGCAGTAGACAGTGATATGCAGTTCTGTTTCTTTGAGGACCAACAGACCAAAGATCGTCCGAGGAAATGACATGTACCAGATGTTGACTTGCGATCCACACAATCACCAGCATAGTCAGAGTCAGGATATCCAACGAGATCAAAAGCCGAGCCCTTGGGGTACCATATTCCTAGTGTTGGTGTGTGAGCTAGATATTGAAGAATATGCTTCACAGCCTTATGGTGTGATTCCTTCGGTGTAGCTTGAAATCGGGCACACATGCAAACACTAAGCATAATATCTGGCCTAGATGCACATAAGTACAATAAAGAACCAATCATGGAGCGGTATACCTTTTGATCGAAGTCAATACCATTTTCATCAGTGCACAGATGGCCATTAGTGGGCATAGGAATTTTGACGCCTTTGCAATCTTGCATGCCGAATTTCCTCAGTACATCCTTGATGTATTTCTCCTGAGATATGAATATGCCATTGCACTGTTGACGAATTTGAAGACCTAAGAAGAATTTCAACTCTCCCATCATAGACATTTGATATTCTTCACTCATCATATAGGAAAATTCATCACTATAATGTTGGTCAGTACAACCAAAGATGATGTCATCAACATATATTTGGCATAAAAACAATTCATCATCATATGATTTAGTGAATAGAGTAGGGTCGAGTGAACCGGTTTTGAAGCCTTTCTTCCTCAGGTATTCCTTCAAAGTATCATACCACGCCCAAGGGGCCTGCTTGAGGCCATAGAGGGCCTTATTTAGTCTGAAGACTTTGTCAGGATGCTTAGGATCTTCAAAACCTGGGGGTTGAGCAACATATACTTCTTCCTCAAGCTTACCATTGAGGAATGCACTTTTCACATCCATTTGATATAAGGTGATATCATGATGGTTAGCATAAGCAAGTAATATGCGAATAGCTTCAAGTCTAGCAACCGGTGCAAAAGTTTCATCGAAATCAATTCCTTCAACCTGTGTGTAGCCTTGAGCTACTAGCCGTGCCTTATTCCTCACCACAAGACCATTTTCATCTTGCTTGTTGCGGTAGATCCACTTTGTGCCAATGATATTGTGTTTGCGAGGATCTGGACGATTGACCAGTTCCCAAACGTTGTTGAGCTTGAACTGATGTAATTCTTCTTGCATGGCCTGAATCCACTCAGGCTCCAAAAATGCTTCATCTACCTTAGTGGGCTCTAAGATAGAGACAAAAGCATAGTGCCCACAAAAGTTAGATAAATGTGAAGCTTTTGAGCGTGTGAGAGGACCTGGTGCTTCAATGTAATCGATGATCTTCTCAACTTGCACTTCTTTTGCAACGCGAGGATGAGTAGGTTGTCATCGAGGAATTTGATCAGCATTTTCTTCAGCACCATTTTCTTCAGCAATTTCTTCAGGTGCATTAGCTCGACGTTCTTCATGTTCTGGAATGAATTCTTCACCAGATTCTTCGGTAGGAATGACATCCTCAGTAGCCTTGAACTTGATAGTTTCCTCAGGTGCTGGTTCATCTATCACAGAGGGTAGGTGCTCTCTTTGCGAGCCATTAGTTCCATCGAACCGCACATCTACAGTTTCAACAACCTTGTGAAGAACGGTGTTGAAGACTCTGTAGGTGTGCGAGTCCTTTCCGTAACCAAGCATAAAACCTTCATGTGCTTTCGGTGCAAATTTAGCATTGTGATGAGGATCTCTAATCCAACATTTAGCACCGAAGACTTTGAAATAACTCACATTGGGTTTCTTGTCAGTGAGGAGTTCATAGGCAGTCTTCTTGAAGAATTTGTGAAGATATACTCTGTTGATGATGTGGCACGCAGTATAAATTGCCTCAATCCAGAAGTGACGAGGCGTCTTGTACTCACCAAGCATAGTGCGAGCTATCTCAACAAGAGTTCTGTTCTTGCGCTCCACGACGCCATTTTGCTGAGGAGTGTAAGGAGCAGATAACTCATGAGTAATACCAAGTTCATCAAGATAGTCATCAAGACCAGAATTCTTGAACTCAGTTCCATTGTCACTTCTGATGTGCTTGATCTTCACACCAAAGTTGGTTGAAGCCCTCGAGGAAAATCGTTTGAAGACTTCCCGCACTTCATGTTTGTAAGTAACAATGTGTACCCATGTGTAACGAGAGTAATCATCAACAATAACAAGCCCATAGAGGGATGCGTCATTTGTGACAGCTGAGTAATGGTTAGGACCAAAGAGGTCCATGTGAAGCAATTCAAATGGTCGAGTAGTGGTCATGATAGTCTTCGCTGGATGCTTAGCCTTGGTCATCTTTCCAGCTTCACAAGCTCCACACAAGTGATCCTTGAGGAATTTGACATTCTCAATGCCAATGACATGCTTCTTCTTTGCAAGCATGTGCAAATTCCTCATGCCTACATGACCAAGTCGTCGATGCCATAGCCATCCTTCTGAAGCTTTTGCAAGTAGGCACACGGCTGGTTGCGGTCCTGTAAAGAAATCAACAATATACAAGTCTCCTCTCCTAAAGCCTTCGAAGACTTTGGAATTGTCAGCTTCCATAACCACAACACAACGATACTTGCCAAAGACAACTACCATATCAAGATCACAAAGCATTGAGACAGACATGAGGTTGTATCCTAAGGACTCGACAAGCATGACTTTGTCCATGTGTCTATCCTTTGTGATCGCAACCTTACCTAGACCCAATACCTGACTTTTGCCTTTGTCAGCGAAGATGATATGCTTCAGATGCGATGGTGATAAGGGAGCATCAATCAATAGATTCTTGTCACCAGTCATGTGATTTGTACATCCACTATCGAGGACCCACTCAGTGGCTTTGGGTTGATCATCCTGCAGATGAATTAGTGCAGCTTACGAACTTCATATACTTTATCAGTGAAGAATATGACATCAATTCATCATATCAATTTCATCAAGCAATAGAACAGATAAAGCAGTATGAGGACGTGAGAAATGAAAGTTCATTTCTTCATGATTAGCCTGCATCCTTTCAGGCAATTTGTCAGGTCCCCAGCAAATTCTTTAGACGTCAAAGTACGTCTGGAGACCTAACCCTGCATAAGAGATTAGTTCTTTTTCTTCACCACCCAGATCTGAAGGGGTGGCAAAGAGTTCATCACTCTGCGAGCTCCATATGAGAAAGGTGGCATAGAAGCCAATCCATTTCGTTTCACATAAGAGGAGTTAGGGTAAGCATATGAATAAGCAGAGAAATTCTTTGAGGACTTATGAACATAATGATTAGAAGAATAATGCTCATATTCATAGCCCTTGGCTCTTCCCTGCGAAACAGAGTTGTTAGCACAATGATGTTCATATGAGGACTTTGATCCTTTTGAGGAATTTGATCCATTTGAGGAATTTGGTCCGTATGAGGACTTGGATCCATATGAAGAATTTGTTCCATATGATGAATTTGATATGGGGTTCCTATTCCTCATAGGTGGTGTCATGAGGACATTCACCTGAAGACTTTCAAGGCACCTTTTAGGAACCCAGATTTTCTTCATAGGGGAACCGTTCCTGCAGTTAGTGCCAACATATCTAGCAAATACTTCACCATTCTGATTTTTGAACAGTTTATAGTTGGAGTCAAATGACTCATCTGAAGAATGAGAAGATTCACATGTAAAGCCAGATAAATTAGATGGATCAATTGGAGGTCCCTCTGCAGCAACCCATGAGGTTTTGGGGTACTGCTCAGGCTTCCAATATGTACCATCAGCATTGAGTTTCCTCTCAAAGGCAATACCCTCTTTCCTAGGGTTCCTGTTGAGGATCTGCTTTTTAAGCACATCCAAAGAGTCTGATGCCCTTTGAGGCTTTTGTACATGCCTGTCATGTACAATTCCTTCAGCCCTGCATCGTCAGTGATACTAGCAATGTCCTCTATATGAGGAATTAGTGATAGCAGAGACAGTTGAAGAATTTGTAGCATTAGAAGCATTTGAACATTCAGGTGAAGAATTAGGAGATTCACGTTCAATGCATTTCAAACATGGAGGAACAAATTCTTCCTGAGCAGCGCTGATTTGTTGAGCAAGTAATGAATCGCGCTCCTTCTGAAGATCTTCATAACTCACTCTTAGCTTCTCAAGATCTTGCTTTCTTTGAAGAAATTCATAAGAAAGCTTCTCATGATCAGATAAGAAAGTGTTATGATGACCTTGAAGGTTGTCATACCTAGTCTGAAGTCTCTGAAGATTTTCAGTCAAGGTTTTAGTGCGATCTATTTCTTCACCCAACATATCATCACTCTTGTCTAGCATGTTTTGAACCTTTTCAAGGGCCCTTTGTTGTTTCACAGCAATCTTAGCAAGTTTAGAATAGCTAGCCTTAAGCTTTTCATCAGATTCATTTTCACTTGATTCAGATGAGGCATATTTGAGTACCTTGGCACCCTTTGCCATGAAGCAATAGGTGGGAGCGTAGTCATCATTGCCTTCATCAGCCTTGTTGGTGAGGTCATTTTCTTCAGAGTTGAAGATAGACTTGCTGACGAATGCAGTAGCGAGGGCTAGGCTTGCCACACCGGATTCGGAATCCTCAGATGCCTCCTCTTCCTCATTTTCTTCAGATTCAGCCTCAGAGTCCATTTCCTTGCCAATGAATGCCCGAGCCTTCTTGGAGCTACTCTTCTTGTGAGATAAAGACTTTGAGGATTTTGATGATGAAGATTTTGAGGATTTCTTCTTATTCTTCGTATCATCAGAACTGTAATCCTTATATTTCTTCTTCTTTGATTCCTTTTCCCACTGAGGACAATCTTGAATGTAGTGTCCTGGTTTCTTGCATTTGTGACAAAGCCTCTTCTTGTAGTCACTGGATGAGGAATCATTGCTCCTTGAGGGTCTTCCAAAGCGACCACGTCTTGAGAGCTTCTGGAATTTCTTCACTAGCAGTGCTAGATCATGGCTCATTTCTTCAGGATAACCAAGACTGCTTTCAGAGTCTTCATCTTCAGATTCAGAAACTGCCTTGGCCTTCAGTGCACGTGATCTGCCATAGCTCGAACCATAGAGATCTCTCTTTTCAGCAAGCTGGAACTCATGAGTGTTTAGCCTTTCGAGGATATGAGCGGGATCAAGTGACTTGTAATCAGCACACTCTTGTATCATCAAGGCCAGAGTATCAAATGAGGAATCAAGCGATCTCAGCAGTTCCTTCACCACCTCGTGGTCGGTGATGTTAGTGGCACCAAGTGCTTGAAGCTCATTTGAGATGTCAGCGAGGCGATCGAAGGTTTGTTGAACATTCTCATTGTCGAGTGTTTTGAAGCGGTTGAAGAGATTGCGAAGAACATCAACTCGAGAGTCACGCTGTGTTGAGACTCCTTCATTTACTTTGGACAGCCTATCCCAGATAAGCTTAGCAGTTTCCAAAGCACTCACTCTTCCATACTGTCCTTTGCTCAGATGGCCACATATGATATTCTTTGCTTGGGAATCAAGTTGCTTGAATCTCTTCACATCGGCAGCGTTCAGTGAGGGTGAGACAAAGGGAACACCTTTTTTCCACAACATACCAGAGATCGTTATCAATTGCCTCAAGATGCATTCGCATCTTATTCTTCCAGTAGGGGTAGTCCGTCCCATCGAAGGTAGGACATCCAGCAGAGACCTTGATCATACCTGCGGTCGACATAACTAAAACTCCAGGTGGTTAAACCAAAATCACACAGAACAAGGGAGTACCTTGCTCTGATACCAATTGAATGTGCGTTATATCGACTAGAGGGGGGTGAATAGGCGATTTTTATAAATTCTTCGCTGAGGAATTTGTGGGTGAGGAAATTCCTTAGCGAAGAACTACTTGCAGCGGAATAAGTACTCACAAGTATGCAAGGCAGAGCACAAGCATAGTCATCATGATGAAATGAAAACAAGCACAGAGTACAGAAAGCGTAAACACAGGATAACACAGGATGAAGACAAACGGACTGAGGAAATTGAGAAAGTCTTTAGTCAAAGTCTTCAAACACAGATATGAACAATTGCACAACATAGGAATGAGCAAATGAAGGAGTTGAGGAAATAGAACCAGTTGGCTTGGTGAAGACAATGATTTGGTAGACCAGTTCCAACTGCTATCTCAGTTGTACATCTGGTTGGAGCGGCTAGGTATTTAAACCTGAGGACACCCAGTCCCGGACACACAATCCTCACCGTATTCTCCTTGAACTAAGGTCACACAGACCTCGTCCAATCACTCGTGGTAAGTCTTCAGGTGACTTCCGAACCTTCACAAACTCGGTCAGTCGGCTATCCACAATTTCCTCTTGGATGCTCTAGACCATGATGCCTAACCATCTGGAAGAAGCACAGTCTTCAAAGGTAACAAGCGTCGGATCCACGTAGGATCAATCTCTTCAGTGATGCTCAATCACTTTCGGTTTGTAGGTGTTTGGGTTTGGGGTTTTTCCTCACTTGATGATTTTCGCTCAAAGTCCTCGAAGGATGGGACGCTCTCAAATGACAAGTGTCAGTTTCTCTCGGAGCAGCCAACCAGCTAGTGGTTGTAGGGGGCGGCTATTTATAGCCTAGAGAGCAGCCCGCATGATAAGACATAAATGCCTTTCAATGATATGACCGTTAGGTGGGTAGATATTTTGGGACAGCTGGCGCATAGCACAGCAACGGTCGGAAATTTGAGGTTCAAATTCCTCAGGGCTATCATGTTCCTCACTGTGTAGGCAATCCGCACTGGCGAATTCCTAACTCCTCAGTCAGAACAAATTCCTCAGAGACCAGAAGAACTTCGTCTCTATCACTGAAGAATATGACTGAACTGTATGAGATTTCCAATGGCTTCACTCGAAGGGATTGGTAGGTGTAGGATTTTGAGTTGAGCATCACATGGAAATTTTTCCTTAGTATTTCCTCGACCCCCTTTAACAGTACGGTGTTTCCTATGACTCAAGAAAGAGAAAATGAAACTACAAAAACCAAAGTCTTCATGCTTCATATTCCTCAAATGAATACCAAGTCTTCAAGGTCACACCAATTTCTCCACATTCAAAGTCTTCAGAAAGTCTTCAGTAATCCAAAGTCTTCAGTCGAAGAACTTCATTTTTAGGGGTCGATTTTCTCTGTAATCATCAAACTCCTCATAGACTTATAGATCTGTGTACACTCACAAACGCATTAGTCCCTTAACCTATAAGTCTTCAATATACCAAAATCACTAAGTGGCACTAGATGCACTTACACCGGAGAGCACCGAACCTGGGTATGTCTTGAGTCCCTCGCTCGCTCATGCCGACCTTGCCTCTGGATCCCACCGGTGCCATCGAGCCTGTCCCTCTCTTTAGCCATCCTTTGGCATCTACCGTCCGCCCACCCCGACAATACACCGCAAGATCGAACCCATCACAAAGCACCTCTTCCCATGGCAATTTTTTTTATCTAGTTGGCCTAACCAAACCAAAGATTCAAAGAAGAAATACGAGGCTATAAATAATCATGCATATAAGAGATCAAAGAAGACTCAAATAATATTCATGGATATAGATCTATTCATAAACTCAAGGTTCGTCGGATCCCAACAAACACACCGCAAAAAGAGTTACATCAAATAAAATCTCCAAGAGACCATAGTATTGAGAATGAAAAGAGAGAGAGGAAGCCATCTAGCTACTTCCTACGAACCCGTAGGTTTATGGTGAACTACTCACGCATCATCTGAGAGGCACCAATGAGGATGATGAACCCCTCCGTGATGGTGTTTAGATTGGATCTCGTGGTTCTGGAACTTGCGGCGGTGCTACCTCTTGAGCACTGCGTTGGTTTTCCCTTGAAGAGGAAAGGGTGATGCAGCAAAGTAGCGTAAGTATTTCCCTCAGTTTTTGAGAACCAAGGTATCAATCCAGTAGGAGGCCACGCACGAGTCCCTCACACCTACACAAACAAATAAATCCTCCCAACCAACACGATAAGGGGTTGTCAATCCCTACATGGTCACTTACGAGAGTGAGATCTGATAGATATGATAAGATAATATTTTTGGTATTTTTATGATAAAGATGCAAAGTAAAGAAAGTAAAACAAAAACGGCGCCAGAATAGCTTGTTGTCGGGAGATTAATATGATGGAAAATAGACCCGGGGGCCATAGGTTTCACTAGTGGCTTCTCTCAAGAGCATAAGTATTTACGGTGGGTGAACAATTTACTGTTGAGCAATTGACAGAATTGAGCATAGTTATGAGAATATCTAGGTATGATCATGTATATAGGCATCACGTCCGAGACAAGTAGACCGACTCCTGCCTGCATCTACTACTATTACTCCACACATCGACCGCTATCCAGCATGCATCTAGAGTATTAAGTTCATAAGAACAGAGTAACGCTTTAAGCAAGATGACATGATGTAGAGGGATAAATTCATGCAATATGATATAAACCCCATCTTGTTATCCTCGATGCAACAATACAATACATGCCTTGCTGCCTCTACTGTCACTGGGAAAGGACGCCGCAAGATTGAACCCAAAGCTAAGCACTTCTCCCATTGCAAGAAAGATCAATCTAGTAGGCCAAACCAAACTGATAATTCGAAGAGACTTGCAAAGATAACCAATCATACATAAAGAATTCAGAAGATTCAAATATTGTTCATAGATAAACTTGATCATAAACCCACAATTCATCGGTCTCAACAAACACACCGCAAAAGAAGATTAGATCGAATAGATCTCCACAAGAGAGGGGGAGAACATTGTATTGAGATCCAAACAGAGAGAGGAAGCCATCTAGCTAATAACTATGGACCCGAAGGTCTGAGGTAAACTACTCATAGATCATCGGAGAGGCTATGGTGTTGATGTAGAAGCCCTCCGTGATCGATGCCCCCTCCGACGGAGCTCCGGAACAGGCCCCAAGATGGGATCTCACGGGTACAGAAGGTTGCGGCGGTGGAATTAGGTTTTTGGCTCGGTATCTGGTAGTTTGGGGGTACGTAGGTATATATAGGAGGAATGAGTACGTCGATGGAGCAACGTGGGGCCCACGAGGGTGGAGGGCCCGCCCAGGGGGGTAGGCGCGCTCCCCTACCTTGTGGCTTCCTGGTAGCTTTCTTGATGTAGGGTCCAAGTCCTATGGATCATCTTCATTCCGAAAATCACGTTCCCGAAGGTTTCATTCCGTTTGGACTCCGTTTGATATTCTTTTTCTGCGAAACTCTGAAATAGGCAAAAACAGCAATTCTGGGCTGGGCCTCCGGTTAGTAGATTAGTCCCAAAAATAATATAAAAGTGTCTAATAAAGCCCAATAATGTCCAAAACAGAAGATAATATAGCCTGGAGCAATCAAAAATTATAGATACGTTGGAGACGTATCAAGCATCCCCAAGCTTAATTCCTGCTCGTCCTCGAGTAGGTAAATGATAAAAACATAAATTTTTATGTGGAATGCTACTTGGCATAATTTCAATGTAATTCTTCTTAATTGTGGTATGAATATTCAGATCCGAAAGATTCAAGATAAAAGTTCAATATTGACATAAAAATAATAATACTTCAAGCATACTAACTAAGCAATTATGTCCTCTCAAAATAAGATGGCCAAAGAAAGTTCATCCCTACAAAATCATATAGTTTAGTCATGCTCCATTTTCGTCACACGGGAATGCTCTCATCATGAACAACCCCGATGACAAACCAAGCAATTGTTTCATACTTTAGTAATCTCAAACTTTTTCAACCTTCATGCAATACATAAGCATGAGCCATGGATATAGCACTATGGGTGGAATAGAATATGATGATGGGGGTTATGTGGAGAAGACAAAAAAGGAGAAAGTCTCACATCCACGAGGCTAATCAATGAGCTATGGAGATGCCCATCGATTGATGTTAATGCAAGGAGTAGGGATTGCCATGCAACGGATGCACTAGAGCTATAAATATATGAAAGCTCAACAAAAGAAACTAAGTGGGTGTGCATCCAACTTGCTTGCTCATGAAGACCTAGGGCACTTGAGGAGGCTCATTGTTGGAATATACAAGCCAAGTTCTATAATGAAAAATTCCCACTAGTATATGAAAATGAAAAAACAAGAGACTCTCTATCATGAAGATTATGGTGCTACTTTGAAGCACAAGTGTGGTAAAAGGATAGTAACATTGTCCCTTCTCTCTTTTTCTCTCATTTTTTTGGGCCTTCTCTTTTTTATGGCCTTTCTCTCTTTTTTTATTCCTCACTTGGGACAATGCTCTAGAAAATGATGATCATCACACTTCTATTTATTTACAACTCAATAATTACAACTCGATACTAGAACAGAGTATGACTCTATATGAATGCCTCCGGCGGTGTACCGGGATATGCAATGAACCAAGAGTGACATGTATGAAAGAATTATGAACGGTGGCTTTGCCACAAATACTATGTCAACTACATGATCATGCAAAGCAATATGACAATGATGAACGTGTCATAATAAACCGAACGGTGGAAAGTTGCATGGCAATATTGTAACGCGCCGGATTCGATGCGCCAGGTGTCTGCCAGGTATTCAACGTTGTTGCCATGTCATTTGCTTGCGTATCGCACTTTTCCATGTCATCATCTGCATTTCATATCATGTCATCATGTGCATCGCATTTTCATACGTGTTCGTCTCATGCATCCGAGCATTTTCCCCGTTGTCCGTTTTGCAATCCGGTACTCCTATGTTCCCCGGCGCCCCCTTTTGCCTCTTTTCGTGTGCGGGTGTTAAACGTTCTTGGAATGGGTCGGTATTTGCCAAGTGGCCTTGGTATAGCACCGACAGACCGCCCGTCAAATTTCGTTCCATTTGGAGGTCGTTTGATGCCCCAACGGTTAACCGCGTAGCCCGAAACCCCTTCTTTTGTGCAGCCTAACACCCCTTCACCACAACCCACTAACCCAGCAAACCCCCTCCATGCTCTCGGTCGTTCGATCACGATCCTGTGGGCGAAAACCGCACCTCATTTGGACTCTCCTAGCTCCCTCTATCTATAAATAGGTGACCCTCCCCGATTTTTTCGCGCAGATGAAACCTAGCCCCGCTCCCCTCGCGCCGCCGGACGAAATCGTCGCCGCCGGACATGTCCACCGCCGCCCAGCCACGTCGGGCGGGCCAATCCCGGGGCGACACATCACCTCCGCACCGCCCCTCACCCAATCCGCCGCCGCCACCTGTCCACCGCGCGCGTCTCCGCCGCCGCGGGCCCACGAGGCCCATCGCCGGCCCTCCCGGCCCGGGGTCGCCGCGCCGCCGCCTCCTGAGGGAGCCCGCGCCCCGCCGCCATCCTCCGGCGCCCCGCCGCCTTCGCCTACTCCGCCGCAGCCGCCCGCCGCCCGGCGCGCCCCGCCGCCGCGTCTCCCCCGTGCCCCGGCCTCGCCGGAGCGCCGGCGCCGCCCCTCCGCCGCCGTCCCAGCTCGCCGCCGGCCGGATCCGGCCAGATTCGGGCCGGGGCCGCCTCCCCGTGCCTCCCCGCGCCGCCTCTGCCTCGTCTCCGGCGAGATCCACCGCCGCATCGTTTTCCGTGCGTACACGAGGTTGACCCCGAAATATCTCCAAGTCCCTGAAATTTTGCAATATGTTGCCATGTTCTCTGCATCATAACTCCATGCATACTGCTCCGATTCATGCATATTATATGTCGAAATGTTCGTCTCGTGATGCTCTTCATTTTGTTCAATTGTACCATGTTCATTTGAGTCCATCTTGATGCCCAAATCTCTGGTGCAAGAGTGCTACTTGCTGTTATCTGCTGTCTGTTATCAGAACTTGGTGATTTGTTATTTTTGTTGCATTTAATCTGTGCATCTTATGAGTATGAGCTCTACATGTGTTTTGATGTATGCCATGCCATCTTTACAGAGGTGTATGCCATGTATTTTTGGTGAACTCTTTGGTGACTAGCACAAGCATGAAAACTAGGCTTCGTAATGTTTCTGATTTCAGGGACTTGGTATTTTCTGTCTGTCTGCTGTTATTTTGTTGCCATGTAAACTTGATGCTACAGAGAGATCCATGCATATTTTGGAGATGTTCAGTAAGGATGTTTTGTAGATATTGTTGTAATTGATCCATTCCTGCCCTTGTTTGCAATTATGGAGTGCCATAGCATGACTCAATCTTGCTCTACTTTTGCTATAAAATGTTCCTGGCAGATTGTTTGCGTGTTATTCAATTTTGCCAAGCTTGTTGTAGTTGATCCTTTCATGCTATGTATTTGCTTTTGCCATGGATAGCTTCTTAAACATGCCATCTTACTGTAGGTATGCTTGTTTTGTCATGCATTGCTTTGTGATGAGGGCATCAAGCTCTCAAAGATGCCTTCATATTATTGTTTCTGCCATGCTCTGTTTTTTCTGCTAAGTCTGAAACCTGTTAACGAAGCTTGCTATGTTTACCTGGTTGCCATCATATCTTCTGTGCCTTTTTGGCTCATGTTCAGTAAGGGACATTTGTTATATGCTTTGATTAGATTCATGCCATGCCTTTGTTTGCTATGATCTGTTCCTGTAGCTTGTTGCTTGATAGCTCTAGACATTGCAACCTGATGTTATTTCTGCCATGTCCAGTAATTTCTGCTAAGTCTGTGACCTGTTATTATTTGCAATCTTGCCATGTCCTTTTGAGCATGTTCTAGTGACTTCTGGAGATAGCTTCATGTTCATGTTTTGTTGTGCTTTACATGTAAATCATGTCCATGCCTTTTTTTTTGTTGTGATCTGTTCCTGTAGCATATTGTTTTGATGCTTGCATTATGCCTAGTTGCTGTTTTGGACAGATTGTTGCTATGTCTTGTTTGGAGTGTATGTGTTGCACCGTTGCTCCGTTTGGAGTGTGCTCTATATGAAACTTGCTTAGTTTTGCATGTAGTTTCATATTCTCATGTTGCATCCTTGTTTTGAGGTGTTTGCTTGATGTTTGTATGCATTTTGCATCAATGCCATGTTTAACTTGTTTTGCTCATATCTTCTAGGCCGTAGCTCCGAATCTAATGAACTTTATATGTAACTTGACTAGAATTTCATGTAGATCATCATGGTGCTCTTTAACTTGCTGTTTAACAACTTCAACTTGATGTTTGTTCAGTTCTGGACCAATTTAGAAATTTGCATATGAGGACTTACCGGAATTGTTATATGTTGTTTCCGGCCTCATTTAAACTTGCCTTGATGTGTTGTTCTTGTATGCATCATCTCTCGTCATGAGTAGCTTCATATAGCCTTGTCATGCATCATACTTGGTTGAGAATCATGCATTGTTCATGTGTGGTGTGTTTACCTTGTTGTGTGCTTCTTCTCGATAGTTCCCGTGTCGTTGCGATCGTGAGGATTCGTTCGTCTTCGTGGCTTCATCTTCTTCATGGATTCGTTCTTCTTCCTAGCGGGATTTCAGGCAAGATGACCGTCACCTTGGATCTCATTACTATCATTGCTATGCTAGTTGCTTTGTTCTGTCGCTATGCTGCGCTACCTATCACTTGCTCCTCAAGCCTCCCAAATTGCCATGAACCTCTAACCTTTGCCACGCTTCCTAGCAAACCATTGTTTGGCTATGTTACCGCTTTGCTCAGCCCCTCTTATAGCGTTGTTAGTTGCAGGTGAAGATGAAGATTGCTCCATGTTGGATTATGTTTATGTTGGGATATCACAATATCTCTTATATTATTAATGCATCTATATACTTGGTAAAGGGTGGAAGGCTCGGCCTTATGCCTGGTGTTTTGTTCCACTCTTGCCGCCCTAGTTTCCGTCATACCGGTGTTATGTTCCTTGATTTTGCGTCCCTTACGCGGTTGGGTGATTTATGGGACCCCCTTGACAGTTCGCTTTGAATAAAACTCCTCCAGCAAGGCCCAACCTTGGTTTTACATTTGCCTCACCTAGCCTTTTTCCCTTGGGAGTCGCGCTCCCGAGGGTCATCTTATTTTACCCCCCGGGCCAGTGCTCCTCGGAGTGTTGGTCCAAACTAGAGCACCGTGCGGGACCATCCCTTGGCAACTTGGGTTACGTCGGTACCGGTACGCTTCGCTTATCCGGTGTGTCCTGAGAACGAGATACGTGCGACTCCTATCGGGTTTGTCGACACATCGGGCGGCTTTTCTGGACTTGTTTTACCATTGTCGAAATGTCTTGTAACCGGGATTCCGAGACTGATCGGGTCTTCCCGGGAGAAGGAATGTCTTTCGTTGACCATGAGAGCTTATAATGGGCTAAGTTGGGACACCCCTGCAGGGTATTATCTTTCGAAAGCCGTGCCCGCGGTTATGTGGCAGATGGGAATTTGTTAATATCCGGTTGTAGAGAACTTGACACTTGACCCTAATTAAAAAACTCATCAACCGCGTGTGTAGCCGTGATGGACTCTTCTCGGCGGAGTCCGGGAAGTGAACACGGTTTATGGGTTATGTTTGACGTAAGTAGGAGTTCAGGATCACTTCTTGATCATTGCTAGTTTCACGACCGTTCCTTTGCTTCTCTTCTCGCTCTCATTTGCGTAAGTTAGCCACCATACATTGCTTAGACGCTGCTGCAACCTCACCACCTTATCCATTCCTTTCCCATTAAGCTTTGCTAGTCTTGATACCCATGGTAATGGGATTGCTGAGTCCTCGTGGCTCACAGATTACTACAACACCGGTTGCAGGTACAGGTTATGCGATGATCATGACGCGAGAGCGATGTTGATTGTTTTGGAGTTCCTCTTCTGCTTCTTCTTCGATCAGCGGATAGGTTCCAGGTCGGCAGCCTGGGCTAGCAGGGTGGATGTCGTTTGAGCTTCCGTTTGTGTTTTCACCCGTAGTCGGATATTGATCTTGTGTATGATGTATTGATGTATTCTTGCGGCATGTGTATGCCTTGTATGTATCCCCATATATTATGTAATGTTGATGTAATGGTATCCACCTTGCAAAAGCGTTTCAATATGCGGGTCTATCCTTGGTGGGACCTTCGAGTTCCTTTAGGATAGGGTCGCATATTGGGCGTGACAAATATATCTCGGAATGGCTATGGAAATGCCATAATAGGTAGGTATGGTGGCTGTTTTGAGGAAGATATAAGGAGGTTTATCTGTGAAAGAGTGTATCATATCACGGGGTTTGGATGCATCGGCGAAGTTTGCACCAACTCTCAATGTGAGAAAGGGCAATGCACGGTACCGAAGAGGCTAGCAATGATGGAAAGGTGAGAGTGCGTATAATCCATGGACTCAACATTGTGGATCTACTTCCCCTAGTGGATTGTATGGAGAGAAGATTGACATCAAGTTCTTGGTTTTTGTCTCAAGGGAGTAGATTACAATTAGTAAACTCTGTCATTTCTTCTTTGCCTATCTTCTTCCTTTGCAGCTTGTCAATTCCTCAGGGTATTTTGAAGCAGTTGGAAAGGATTTAGAGGCAGTGTTTATGGAGGAAATATGATCAGGAGAGGGGCCATTCTTTGGCTGCCTGGCCACTTGTTTGCATGCCTAAATCGAAGGGGGGGCTTGGAATCTTAAACCTTGGTTTGCAAAATGAAGCTCTCCTTCTGAAACATCTGAATAAATTTTATAATAAGATGGATGTGCCTTGGGTTCAGTTAGTCTGGGATTCTTACTATTTCCAAAGGATTCCACATGATACTATTCTTTGTGGCTCTTTTTGGTGGAGAGATGTCTGCAAGTTGATGGATAATTTCAGAGCAGTTACTTCGGTTGATGTTCATAGTGGAGATACTGTGTTGTTCTGGTCTGATCATTGGCAAATTGCAAATAGTTATGTCCCTCTTCAAGATCGATTTCCTAGGCTCTATTCCTTTTGTCTCCACAAAAACCTCTCAGTCAGGGAAGTCTTTCAGGCTAGTAGTTTCCAAGACCTTTTTTACTTGCCTCTTTCTGAACAAGCCTTTCAGGATCTACAACAACTCTCGTCCTTAATGGGGTCTTTCCATATAGACAGCAGCTGTCATGACTCTTGGGGGTGGAGGCATGGCAAGAAGTCTGAATATACTGCAAAAAAGTTTTATGACTTTGTCTATCAGCCAATGGTAGCAAACCCCATCCTGGGGTGGATCTGGAGGAGTTGTTGTACAATGTCGATCAAGATGTTTGCTTGGCTTGTTATAATGGACAGGGTTAACACTAAGGACATGATCCAGAGGAGGCACTGGAGGATTAATGATGGGCCTGAATGTGTACTTTGTCCAACTGGGATACTGGAGGACAGAAACCACCTCTTTTTCCAGTGCAATTTCAGTGTTCGGGTGTGGATTTATCTGCAAATTATATGAAAGACAGTGATGACATGGTGGAGATTGCATGCCATGCTAGAAAGGATTTCAACAAACCTTTCTTTGGGGAGGTGGTATTCACTGCCTGGTGGAATATTTGGAAGGTCAGGAATGACAGAGCTTTCAGGAACATCAAACCATCTTTCAGGGCGTGGAGAAATGGCTTCATTCATGATCTCACCCTGCTCTCTCATGGAATCAAACGGAAGTATAGAGAGGCCTTACTTAAGTGGATTGATTTCCTACCTCCTTGAGGAGAGTTGGTTAAGTGTAACATTGTAATTATTAGGTATAGCACATCCCTCCCTTGTATAGCCTTCCTTAGGTTCTTGTTTTATTCTTCTTTTTATTTTTCCTCAACTTGAGGAAGCATTGTATTGTTCCTGCTTTTATCATTAATAAAATGCTGTGGGGTGTAAGCCCTGCAGTCTTCAAGGTGAAAAAAACATTAGTCATAAAGAACTCACATACTTATTGCAAAAATCTAAAAGTCATCAAAATCCAAGCACTACGCGCATGCTCCTAGGGGGATAGATTGGTAGGAAAAGACCATCGCTCGTCCCCGACCGCCACTCATAAGGAGGACAATCAAAGAACACCTCTTGTTTCAGATTTGTTACATAACGTTTACCATACGTGCATGCTACGAGACTTGCAAACTTCAACACAAGTATTTCTCAAATTCACAACTACTCAACTAGCACAACTTTAATATCACTAACTCCATGTCTCAAAACAATCATCAAGCATCAAACTTCTCTTAGTATTCAAAACACTCATAAGAAAGTTTTCACTAATCTTGAATACCTAGCAGATTATTTGAGCAAATTACCATGCTATTTAAGACTCTCAAAATAATCTAAGTGAAGCATGAGGGATCAATAGTTTCTATAAAACAAATCCACCACCGTGCTCTAAAAGATATAAGTGAAGTACTAGAGCAAAAACTATATAACTCAAAAGATATAAGTGAAGCACATAGAGTATTCTAATAATTTCCGAATCATGTGTGTCTCTCTCAAAAGGTGTGTACAGCAAAGATGATTGTGGTAAACTAAAAAATAAAGACTCAAATAATACAAGACGCTCCAAGCAAAACACATATCATGTGGTGAATAAAAATATAGCTCCAAGTAAAGTTACCGATGGAAGTAGACGAAAGAGGGGATGCCTTCCGGGGCATCCCCGAGCATTGGATTTTAGGTGTCCTTAGATTATCTTGGGGGTGCCATGGGCATCCCCAAGCTTAGGCTCTTGCCACTCCTTGTTCCATAATCCATCAAATCTTTCACCCAAAACTTGAAAACTTCACAACACAAAACTCAGCAGAAAATCTCGTGACCTCCGTTAGCGAAAGAAAACAAAAGACCACTTCAAGGTACTGTAATGAACTCATTCTTTATTTATATTGGTGTTAAACCTACTGTATTCCAACTTCTCTATGGTTTATAAACTATTTTACTAGCCATAGATTCATCAAAATAAGCAAACAACACACGAAAAACAGAATCTGTCAAAAACAGAACAGTCTGTAGTAATCTGTAACTAACGCAAACTTCTGGAAGTCCAAAAAATCAGCCAAAATAGGAAGACCTAGAAAATTTGTTTATTGATCATCAGCAATTGGAATCAATATCTTATCACGTCCTGGTGATTTTTAACAATTATTTTCGTGAACAGAAAGTTTCTGGAATTTTCTGCAAGATCAAATAACTATCATCCAAGAAGATCCTATAGGTTTAACTTGGCACAAACACTAATTAAAACATAAAAACACATCTAACCAGAAGCTAGAACAAATATTTATTCCTAAACAGAAGCAAAAACAAAACAAAACTAAAAATAAAATTGGGTTGCCTCCCAACAAGCGCTATCGTTTAACGCCCCTAGCTAGGCATTTGATAATTTTAATGATGCTCACATGAAAGACAAGAACTGAAGCGCAAAGAGAGCATCATGAAACACGTGACAAACAAATCTAAGTCTAACATACTTCCTATGCATAGGCACATTATAAGCAAACATATTTTCAAGGCAAGCGAAAACTAGCATATGCAAGGAAGAACAAAGTGACGATAGCAATCTCAACATGAAGAGAGGTAATTTAGTAACATGAAAATTTCTACAACCATTTTTTCCTCTCTCATAATAATTACATGTAGGATCATAAGCAAATTCAACAATATAGCTATCACAAAACATATGCTTAGCACGATCCACATGTATGCAAAGTTGACACTCTTCCAAAATAGTGGGATTAACATTAGCTAAAGTCATGACCTCTCCAAACCCACTTTTATCAAAAACTTCATAAGATTGAACATTCTCCAAATATGTGGGATCTAAAGTTGACACTCTTCCAAAACCACTTTCAACATTATTGCAAACATTATTATCAATCTCATATTCATCATGGGGCTTAAATAATATTTTAAGATCAAAAGAAGAATCACCCCAATCATGATCATTGCAACAAATAGTAGACATAGAAAAACTAGCATCCCCAAGCTTAGGGTTTTGCATATTATTAGCACAACTGACATCAAGAGAATTTATAGTAACATCATTGCAATCATGCTTTTCATCAAAGAAACTATCAAGTATGGGTGCAATAGCAACGATCTCATGTTTAACATAAGGAACTATAGCATTCGTCTTCAAAAATATTGGCATCATGGCCACAAGAATAGCAAGCATCATGTTCATCAAGGGATATTTCAATCAAATCATCGGGATCATCATTATCTATAGATTCATGCGTATCATTATTGTCTTCCAAAGCAACGGTCATTCTCTCAATAAATTCTTTGACATAGACATTATGAGCATAATTTTCATATCAATATTTAAGTATGTCAAAAATTTTAGATTCGTAGAGAGTAATATCATACTTTTCAATCAAAGAAGCAACTTCATAAGCACCCTTAAAAGCAACAAATTCTTCAATTTGTTCGATATCATAGTAACTATAAACACCCTTTGCATAAGAAGATAAGATTTCATTTTCATTAAACTCACAAAGGTAGGGAAGGTGTTTTTTAGGGTTCTTAGAGCAACAAGTAAAATCACAAATTTCACAAAGATTCCAAGCATAACATAGTAATATTTTTATCTGATTCCATAAGAGTCTCCCTTTTTCAGACAAACGGTGACGCACAAAATGAGCATGCTCATCTAAAGATTTCCCATCAACTAGGCTAGTTGGGGTTTCAGCACGAGCTCATAAGGATCAAAGATGATCCAAGTAGAACACTTTAAGTGGATCCATATCAATAGATTTTCAGCAAGCGAAGATGCAAGCATATAGAAGGCACATGGCAACACGAGCAAACAAAACGACGAATGGAACAGGGGCAAATAAAACGGCAAGGGTGAAGTGGGGGAGAGGAAAACGAGAGGCAAATGGCAAATAATGTAATGCGAAGATAAGGGTTTGTGATGGGTACTTGGTGTGTTGACTTTTGCGTAGACTCCCCGGCAACGGCGCTAGAAATCCTTCTTGCTACCTCTTGAGCACTGCGTTGGTTTTCCCTTAAAGAGGAAAGGGTGATGCAGCAAAGTAGCGTAAGTATTTCCCTCAGTTTTTGAGAACCAAGGTATCAATCCAGTAGGAGGCCACGCACGAGTCCCTCGCACCTACACAAACAAATAAATCCTCGCAACCAACGTGATAAGGGGTTGTCAATCCCTACACGGTCACTTACGAGAGTGAGATCTGATAGATATGATAAGATAATATTTTTGGTATTTTTATGATAAAGATGCAAAGTAAAGAAAATAAAACAAAAACGGCGCCAGAAATAGCTTGTTGTCGGGAGATTAATATGATGGAAAATAGACCCGGGGGCCATAGTTTTCACTAGTGGCTTCTCTCAAGAGCATAAGTATTTACGGTGGGTGAACAAATTACTGTTGAGCAATTGATAGAATTGAGCATAGTTATGAGAATATATAGGTATGATCATGTATATAGGCATCACGTCCGAGACAAGTAGACCGACTCCTGCCTGCATCTACTACTATTACTCCACACATCGACCGCTATCCAGCATGCATCTAGAGTATTAAGTTCATAAGAACAGAGTAACGCTTTAAGCAAGATGACATGATGTAGAGGGATAAATTCATGCAATATGATATAAACCCCATCTTATTATCCTCGATGGCACCAATACAATACGTGCCTTGCTGCCCCTACTGTCACTGGGAAAGGACACCGCAAGATTGAACCCAAAGCTAAGCACTTCTCCCATTGCAAGAAAGATCAATCTAGTAGGCCAAACCAAACTGATAATTCGAAGAGACTTGCAAAGATAAACAATCATACATAAAAGAATTCAGAAGATTCAAATATTGTTCATAGATAAACTTGATCATAAACCCACAATTCATTGGTCTCAACAAACACAGCGCAAAAGAAGATTACATCGAATAGATCTCCACAAGAGAGGGGGAGAACATTGTATTGAGATCCAAAAAGAGAGAGGAAGCCATCTAGCTAATAACTATGGACCCGAAGGTCTGAGGTAAACTACTCACACATCATCGGAGAGGCTATGGTGTTGATGTAGATGCCCTCCGTGATCAATGCCCCCTCCGGCGGAGCTCCAGAACAGGCCCCAAGATGGGATCTCACGGGTACAGAAGGTTACGGCGGTGGAATTAGGTTTTTGGCTCCGTATCTGGTAGTTTGGGGGTACGTAGGTATATATAGGAGGAAGGAGTACGTCGGTGGATCAACGTGGGGCCCATGAGGGTGGAGTTCGCGCCCAGGGGGGTAGGCGCGCCCCCCTACCTTGTGGCCTCCTGGTAGCTTTCTTGACATAGGGTCCAAGTCCTCTGGATCATGTTCGTTCCGAAAATCATGTTCCCGAAGGTTTCATTCCGTTTGGACTCCGTTTGATATTCTTTTTCTGCGAAACTCTTAAATAGGCAAAAAAACAGCAATTCTGGGCTAGGCCTCCGGTTAATAGATTAGTCCCAAAAATAATATAAGTGTATAATAAACCCCAACAATGTCCAAAACAGAAGATAATATAGCATGGAGCAATCAAAAATTATAGATACGTTGGAGACGTATCAGGCGGCTGGAATTGTGTTTCATCGACCGCCTAGGGTTTTTGGAATATTTGGGAATTTATAGGGCGAAGAGGCGGTGCAGGAGGACATCGAGGGGGGCACAACCCCCCTGGGCACACCTGGGCCTCCTGGCACGCCATGTTGGGTTGTGCCCACCTTGGGCCTCCCCTCTAGTATTTAGTTGGCTCATTTGGTGTCTTCTGGTCCAGAAAAATCTCCAAAAAGTTTTGCTGCGTTTGGACTCCGTTTGGTACTGATATTCTGCAAAGTAAAAGACAATAAAAAAACGGCAACTGACACTAGGCACCATGTCAATAGGTTAGTCCCAAAAATGATATAAAGTTGCTATAGAATGATTGTAAAACATCCAAGAATTATAATATAACAACATGGAACAATAAAAAATTATAGATACGTTGGATACGTATCAGTTTACTAAATGAAATTTCACATCTGTGATGTGAAATTGTAAGACCTGTGAGATTATTTGAATGCTAAATATGAAACCATTTCAAACAATGTGTAATTTGTAGTTTTTAACTAATGTGAAATTAATGCTTTTCATAGTTGGTAAACCTTTGGTATTTGAAATAGTTCTATGTCATAGGCGTTGTACAAATAGTTGTGTTCTATCTTAATCTAAATTAGAACTTTTGATGATATACTAGCATTGCAGTTAGTGTGAAAAGTAACATACCATTTTTGAAACATGACATATTACACAGTTCACATAGTATTTTTTAAATATGGAATAGTGTAAAATGTAGACATAGTTTTGTATAAAAAATATTACATCTTTCACATACAAATTTTGAAATATGAAAAATTGATTAGAACGTTGAAGAAATTAGTACATATAAAAAATGAAATAGTGAATATGATATGAATTTGTAATGTATGACATGTGATCTTTAAAATGTATCATACTTATATATGTGATTACTTTAAGAAGTGTGAAACTTATTAGTTTCATACCAATGTCGAAGTATTGACTATGAAATTAGTACTTTTGGAAATTTTATTTGATAGAAGAATGTGAAAATTTTAGCTATAATCTATAGAATGTGAAAGTATTCAATTATGAACTATAGAAGATGATATTTGATATGTGATGTGAAGATAAAAGATATTTTAAATAATTAACATCATTTACATGACATGCAGATATCATGCAATGGAGGCTGAGATCAGAAGTGAAACAGGGGATCTGGCAGTTCTTCCAGATGACATTAAGCAGATCATATTATCTTCAGTAACTTGGTATCCAAATCAAGTCCTTGGCCTTACGACTGTTTGCACAAAATGGAAAAAAACTGATTACAGGTAGGATATTCAAGAAACTACTTATGGACAGACACAAAATACCACCTCTTCTTGGTATCTACAATAACTAGAGAACCTTTTCAGATTCATACCTGTTCGAGAATATCCAAATGTAGTTCGTTATCAACACTTTGAACAAGACTTGCAGAGCTCTTTTGATGATGAGTTCTTGAACAACTTAAGGATAATTGATGTTAGGATGTCAAAGTTCTGATGGTTTGTTCAATGGGTTGCATTCCTACTGTTTGGGATCCTATTACATGTAACATAATCTTTACAAATGAGCCAGAGATGAGGTAAATAGCCAGGGCAATGTTATTTGTGCTGCTGATCATGACCACAAAGATGGCTGCCATGGTCTACCTATCAAAATAATACGGATAGTAACTGCAACTACCACAACTAAGCATTATACCTTTGATTCTGCTACATCAGGCTGGTAATGTGCAATGGCTGCCCTACCAACTCTTTCGTACATGGATTTTCGTGCAGGAACTATAATTGGCGATGCCATATACTGGGTTCTCAAGTTCAAGCATATTTTTGGATACAATATGGAAACTCATGCCATGTATTATATTGAGTACCCTGCAGAACTGAACTATATTTTGAAGGAATTTTCATGGTATTAAGATAAATCATGATGATGTGGCTATTGCAGCACTTAGCTCTTTCATACTAACTACTTGGAAGATGAAATCAGATTCGGATGACACAGTATCATGGATACCTCATAAGCTGATAGATCTCGTAAACACACTACCATTTACTGCAACACCACATGTATGTCGGAGGCCTGATGGGGTGATAGTTCATATTTATTATGATCATGAGAAAATACTTATTAGGGCAATCACTGGGATCTATGAACTAGATCTTGCAAATGCTGTAGCACCTAAGGTATTTGGTGCTCAAGTGACAAGAGCAATCTATCCATATACAACTTTCTATGTCCCAGGTTAGCAACATACTAAAATTAATAAATAATCATATTTATTTCTTGTTGGATAAATATCTTTGACTTACTATTTTTTCACACATATAGGTGTCATGGATGGAAACGAGGATGATGAATGAAGTGTTGAAACTACTGAATAAGAGATTGTTAGTGAAAACCTTTTGGTATGCAAAATTATAAATACTAATTACATTGATGTATAAATCTCTTTCAATATAGCATTTTATTAATAAATTTCTTTCTGGGTTTTTCTTCTTATTCTATAGGTTGGTGAAGAAACTTTTAAGCAGATGACAGATCTTTTAGTTTGTAACATGTGGTTATCATGTGTGATGTATTTGCAGTGTACAAGAACCTAAGTTGTTGTAATAGATTGTATTTCTGTTTGCAAGTATGTTCTGACTTATTAAGTTTATCAGATGTACTCGTATCAAACTATATAATTAATTATGTTAAGGAAAGCTACCTTTTCTTAATATGCTATGTATTATATGTGATGCTACCTAATTATTTCATATGTATGTGTTAAGCATTGAGAGAACATAATACAAGATTTAAATTCACATAACATAAATATTACAACATAAGAAGCTACATATGCAACATCGTAAGTAGAAATGTTACATGTAACACACTGAAACATGTAGTGCTACAAATAACTATTCATCTGAATCATCATCCGAGGAGAGAATTATGAAGTTTTCTATTGGCTTCTGAATACTTGAACAACTTTTTTTGGCATTATTCCCATCCTTGCATTTGTCTTCACTTCATCAACAATCCAGTAAGGCCTTAGTAAATCAATTACCTCTTTAGATAAATGAGAACTTTCATTCTCTATGTTTGAAGAAGATGAGGGTGTGATGATCTTCTTCTTCATAAGATCAGTTGGATCTTTAGAGGTCTCATTGAAATGGTTGGAGCTGCTTGAAGCTGTCAACCACCAAGGCATTTTGCACTTGTTTTGTTTTTTTGGTGGTGATTCATCAACTATCTTCTTAACTTTTTGAGGAGGCATTGCTACTTGAAATGCTTCTTGTTCTCTGCTACTAGTATGCCATATTTATAGAACTTTAAGAAGGCATGTGGGAGCAAAGACACATGCATTGAAATATATCACTTATCATAGCATGTGATACAAAAGTATGTATAAAATAATTAAAAAGACAGAGAATATTTCACGAATAACTGTAAAGTTGCTGCATATTTCATATAATATAAAATAATTTTGCTACTTTAAAATTTATGTTGGAAAATAAAACGACTATACAAAATTTGTTAAGTTAGAAAATAATATAAAACATAACCTATAGCCAAAAAATTATAAATATTTTTTTTGGATAAGAAATTATATATTACAAGTACCAAAAGATAGTAAAAAAATAACATATAATTAGGTTATTTAAGACATTAATTTCTTAATTTCCAATGCAAGATTTTATGATTCTATATTTCATTATACGTACATAATGATATGTGATTCATAATGGAATTTTTTTAAACAAAATATTAGCCATGTTATAGTTATTAGAAAATGAGGAGAAAATTGATTGCATGCCAATCTTCCTGGAGAAGCAATGGGATGAAACAAATCTTACTTGACCTTTTGGAAGTACCAAGCGGCAAAAGTAAAAAAATATAGTTTGAAAGGTTGAAGTATAATTTTACCATTATAGCCCTCTACAAGAGACTGATGTGAGAAAGTCTCATTTAACAGAAATGTAATTTCCTATTTCAGTGACGGGTACATGAGTACTCACGTCGAAGTGACAACTTTACTGGTACGGGGCAGTGGAATCTTTACTGTTACTTCTCTTACCTTATGGGTCGTTCGACAGAACCTTTCTCCACCTACTATTCTTCTCCTACCTTTTCTCTATACATTCACATGAAGTATCTCAAGAAGAAAGAACTGTGTGGTTTCATTCAACAAAAGGAATGGCTTCTTCAGCATACATAGAGCTGCAGTTTATCTAAAAGTTATATTGTGTGCACTACATTCACAAGGTATGCCTTTCTTTCTTATTCTTATGTATATCCTTTTTGAAATCTAGTTATTTGTGGATTTCTTATTGGTTAAATGAGTTCAAAATATCGAGATATGTTAAATGTTCTTTGTGTGTACTACCATTTGGGGATTCTCTGTTATATATTCTTGTTTGGATCTATCTTTAGTTAAGACTTCTATATGACATAGCAAAATGTTCTAAATGGTAATTGTGATGTTTCATATTCTTTAAAAAAATTGATTTCTATTAGTTCAGATAATCTTGGTTTTTTACATTTTGTAAAAGTATGTATTGTATATGTAATGCATGTATAACATATTTCACATTAGTCATTCATTTGTCTTATGTAATATGTAATATTTAGAAAAATAAAATTTTACCATGTAACTAGTTTCATAAGTGTCGGGGGAAACAACACCTATGGGGTCCCGGGGAATCCCTTCTACGGTTGGCGGGGCGTGGAGTTGCGCAAAGAGCAGGTCTAAAAGATCAGCGCGAGGGGATTTTCACCCAGGTTCGGGCCGCAAGCGATGCGTAAAACCCTAGTCCTGCTTGTCTGTGTATATTTGGTGTTCTTAAGCTCTTGAACTAGCTACAGTGCATGCCCAGTCCAAAAAAGCCCGAATCCTTCCACAGTACGCCTCGGGCCTCCTTTTATATGTCAAAGGGGTCGCCAGAGTGGCACACAGGAGGTGGAAAGTGTACAGTGGACAAGTTTATCACCTGGCACCGTAGGACAAATGCATTTAATGCGCCACCTACGTGCCCTCTTGCTTTATCAGGGACGGCAACGAAGCTCGTCCCGTCCGTCGCCGCCTCGCCTTGCTTCGACGCGCGTCCAAGCTGGCGAGGCATGCAGCACCATGCTGGCTGACTGGTTGTTGCGCTGGTGCGGTGACAGGGTCTTCATGAAGATCTGCATGCCACCACACAGGTGCTTGACTAGTTGGCCTAGAAGCTACATGCCGCCACGCAGGCGCTTTCCTAGTTGGCGGGCTGATTGGCGCGTCGGCACGGCCGCGATGCAGTGAAACGTTAGTGGGGGCGGGCCTAGCCGCGGCCCCATAGATGCCCCCGGCAAGGGTCTTGCCGGGGTCTCGTGGCCGTCCCCGGCAACGATCTTGCTGGGGGTCTTCGTCTGCCCCTGGCAAGGACCTTGTCGGGGGTCTTCGTCTGTCCCCGGCAAGGATCTTGCCGGGGGTCTTCGTCTTCTGGTTCTTATCCAGACTTGCAGGCCTTTGGTCTTTAGAAAGATCCGCATGCCACCACGCAGGCGCCCCCGAGTCTTGGTCTCGACATTGTCGATGGTGTCAGAAGTCTCAGGCTCATGGGTGGTGGCTTTGCTGGTGTTGGGCAAGTCGCCCCGGCAAGGCTCTTGCCAGGGCTATGTAGGCTGCCCCGGCAAGGGTGTTGCCGGGGGAAATCACTCTTGCCCCTTTGCTCTTCATGCTTTTGGCTCGAGTACTGCCTTGGCAGTCTCGTACCTTTGCTTCTTCTGCTCCACCAAGTGTGGCCACATGTGTGGCTACGACTGGCCGTGCACAAGTAAAGGGTACAGAAAGGCCCCTACTTTCGTACACCGACAGGAGCCCCCGGGCCTGGGCCACACATAAGCGCGAAGAATTGTTGGGCCAGGCCCAGAACGGTGCGCGGGCACGCGTGGCAGAGTTTTAACTGTGGTAACTCCTTCGACAGTTGCGCTTCCCCATGACCCGCATTGAGTGCGTGACGTGGAGGTCGTGCGTGGGACGGTTGCAGCACGCTTGCGTCACCTTGTGGTGAATAGTAAAGAGGCGGTCGGCGTCTTCCCCATACAAAAGAGGAAACCGCAAGGGCGCTGCTCATTTACCCTCTGCGCCCTTTCCAATCTCGGAACTGCCATTCCCCTCTTCTTCTCCAAGCGGAAATCAGAGCTCTCACCTCTGCTCGCCGCCGCTGCGCCCCCATTGCCCTTGATCCCTCACCCCCTCTCAGCTGCCATGGCGCCCAAGACAAGCAAGGGCAAGGGAGCGGCCAAGGACGCCGGGGGGAAGGAGGCGCCGGAGAGCGAGCTGGCGGAGATGCGGACGCAGTACGCCCTCTTCACCTCGATGGTCGATGCACTCACCCTCAAGGAGAAGTTCAGGCCCCTGTGGGGAAGGGAGACATCGGGGCATCCCGCCACGCGCATCATCCCTGCCTGTTGCGCCAAGACCGGTCCAAATCGATATCCTTTCTTCGCCGACTACTTCTCCTGCAGACTTTGCCCCCCTTTCTCAGATTTCTTCAACGACATCATGCACACCTACGGCTTCCACCTTATGGACCTTACGCCGAACGCCGTGGCGTGCATGGTCTTCTTTTCCCATCTCTGCGAGGGCTTCGCCGGAGTGCTCCCCAGCACGGCGCTCTTCCGCCATTATTTCACCCCTCGCATCCAGCCAGGGGGCGCCATCTCTGGTTGCATCACTTGGGTCCCGAGGAAACAGAGTAGGGGCACGTCCCCGGAGGGTGCCCAGAAGGAGAGGTAGGACGAGTGGCGGGGCCGGTGGTGCTGGATTGTGGAGGCAGACCCGCAGGAGTTCTGCCGGGTCCGTCGGAAGCCGCCAGTCACAACGTAACTAGGTGACTATAAAGGTACACTACGGGTATCTCCAAAAGTGTCTGTTGAGTTGGCACGGATCGAGACTGGGATTTGTCACTCCGTATGACGGAGAGGTATCTCTGGGCCCACTCGGTAATGCATCATCATAATGAGCTCAATGTGACTAAGGAGTTAGCCACGGGATCATGCATTATGGTACGAGTAAAGAGACTTGCCGGTAACGAGATTGAACAAGGTATTGGGATACCGACGATCGAATCTCGGGCAAGTAACATACCGATTGACAAAGGGAATTGTATACGGGATTGATTGAATCCTCGACATCGTGGTTCATCCGATGAGATCATCGTGGAACATGTGGGAGCCAACATGGGTATCCAGATCCCGCTGTTGGTTATTGACCGGAGAGGCGTCTCGGTCATGTCTGCATGTCTCCCGAACCCGTAGGGTCTACACACTTAAGGTTCGGTGACGCTAGGGTTGTAGAGATATTAGTATGTGGAAACCCGAAAGTTGTTCGGAGTCCCGGATGTGATCCCGGACGTCATGAGGAGTTCCGGAATGGTCCGGAGGTGAAGAATTATATATAGGAAGTCCAGTTTCGGCCACCGGGAAAGTTTCGGGGGTTATCGGTATTGTACCGGGACCACCGGAAGGGTCCCGGGGGTCCACCGGGTGGGGCCACCTGTCCCGGAGGGCCCCATGGGCTGAAGTGGGAAGGGAACCAGCCCTTAGTGGGCTGGGGCGCCCCCCTTGGGCCTCCCCCTGCGCCTAGGGTTGGAAACCCTAGGGGTGGGGGCGCCCCACTTGGCTTGGGGGGAAGCCAACCCCCCTTCCCCCTTGGCCGCCGCCCCCCCCCCATGTAGATGGGTTCCAGGGCCGGCGCCCCCCCTCCAGGGGGCCTATAAATAGTGGGGGGAGGGAGGGCAGCAGCACCACAGCCCCTGGCGCCTCCCTCTCCCCCTGCAACACCTCTCCCTCTCGCAGAAGCTTGGCGAAGCCCTGCCGAGATCCCCGCTACTTCCACCACCACGCCGTCGTGCTGCTGGATCTCCATCAACCTCTCCTTCCCCCTTGCTGGATCAAGAAGGAGGAGACATCGTTGATCCGTACGTGTGTTGAACGCGGAGGTGCCGTCCGTTCGGCAGTCGGTCATCGGTGATTTGGATCACGGCGAGTACGACTCCATTAACCCCGTTCATTAGAACGCTTCCGCTCGCGATCTACAAGGGTATGTAGATGCACTCCTTTCCCCTCGTTGCTAGTATACTCCATAGATGGATCTTGGTGATGCGTAGGAAATTTTTAAAATTCTGCTACGATCCCCAACAGCCTCGCCTTGCTTCGGCGCGCGTCCAGGCTGACGAGGCATGCAGCGCCATGCTGGCTGGCTGGTTGCTGAGCTGGTGCGGTGACAGGGTCTTCACGAAGATCTGCATGCTACCACGCAGGTGCTTGACTAGTTGGCCTAGAAGCTGCATGCCGCCACGCAGGCACTTGCCTAGTTGGCGGGCTGATTGTCGCGTCGGCACGGCCGCGGGGCAGTGAAACGTTAGTGGGGGCGGGCCTGGCCGTGGCCCCGCAGATGCCCCCGAAAAGGGTCTTGCCGGGGTCTCGTGGCCGTCCCCAGCAAGGATCTTTCCGGCGGTCTTCGTCTGTCCTCGGCAAGGACCTTGCCGTGGGTCTTCGTCTGTCCTCGGCAAGGATCTTGCCGGGGGTCTTCGTCTTCTGGTTCTTATCCAGACTTGCAGGCATTTGGTCTTTACAAAGATCTGCATGCCACCACGCAGGCGCCCCTGAGTCTTGGTCCCGACGTTGTCGATGGTGTCAAAACTCTCAGGCTCATTGGTGGTGGCCTTGCTGGTGTTGGGCAAGTCGCCCCGGCAAGGCTCTTGCTGGCGCTATGTAGGCTGCCCCGGCAAGGGTGTTGCCGGGGGAAATCCCTCTTGCCCCTTTGCTCTTCATGCTTCTGGCTCGAGTACTGCCTTGGCAGTCTCATACCTTTGCTTCTTCTGCTCCGCCAAGCGTGGCCGCAGGTGTGGCTACGACTGCCCGTGCACAAGTAAGGGGTACAGAAAGTCCCCTACTTTTGTACACCAACAATAAGTGTTAGACATTTCGATAGCATATTTAACATACTTGTTACGCTATATGAAATATTACTCAAGATTCTGGAAAAATATGTATCATATTTCACATATATGAAATATTGAAATTATATAATTATTGGTGAATTCACAAATTTAAATGTTGCATACTAGTTAAATATTTGTTTTGTGAACACATGTGTGGTTAATATGGTTGTGCAGGTCATTCAAAAGAAGATATTTCTTGTATTAGTGTGTAACAAAACTATATTGACATAAAATTTTATTTTAACATGACCTTGTTACTAAACTTAACAGAAAGAACATGAACGCATTGAGGTTCTTTTGCTAACTTGTATTATTGTAATAATTCATAATTTGCAGTTACACAAAAGGATGGAAGAGGATGTGATCAAGGAGACGGGTGATGTAGCTGTTCTTCTAGATGATTTAAAATAGATAATCTTATCAAAAATGCCGTCCCATCTCGTTGATGTATTCAAGATAATAGCTATTTGCAAAAAGTGGAATAATCTGGTTTGTAACAATGTGTTCAAGAAGCTGTTATTCAAAAGGAAGTAAATGCCGCCATTAATTTGGGTATTCACCAGAATAGATAATGTTATCAGATTACTTCCTGTTGGATATAAACCTGGTGTGGAAGGGTTCAAATACTTTGAGAAGCCATTCATGACTCTGAAAGACAAACAAGCATTCCCTAGCTTAAGAATTTTTTATGTCACGCATGGTAAAGTACTTATGCATTCATTTCATGGAGAAATACTTGCTACTTGGGATCCAATGACTGGGGAGATTGTAACTGCAGAAGAACCTGAAGATGAATTGAATAGTCAAGCAAACATTTTATGTGCTGCAAACCATGACCACAAAGCTGGTTGCCACAATTTGCCGTTCAAAATAATATGGATAGCCACTGGTCAAACAAGCACCAAGGTTTATACATCGACTTCTGTTATATCAACTTGGCAATGTTCAATGTATGTTTTAGAAACAATTTCTAGTGTAGAATTTCGGCCAGGAATTATTATTGGTGATATGATGTATTAGTCTTGAAGTTGAAGCATCTATTTAGATTCAATTTGTTTGACGGTAGTACGTCCTCAATTGAGATTCCACCGGTATTGGATGCTATGCTTAGGAGGAATGTTCATGTTCTGAGAATTGAAGAGGAGGATGTAGTTATTGCTACATTCATTGCATTTAGAATAATCTTGTGGAAGATACAATATGATACAACTGATGAGATAAGCTGGAATCCTTTTAAGCGCATAGATGTCACGAACATAACCCCAGCTCAAGGCATTGCACATGGATGTTGGACTCCATTCGGAATAATACTTCATATTTATGATGACCGTGATGCAATGATAATTAGGACTGATAGTGGAATATTTGAGTTTAATATGGTCAATGGAATAGCAGAAAAGATGTTTGGAACAGAGATAACCAGAGCAATCTATCCATAGAAGACTTTCTACATTCCAGGTGAATATTATTGAAATTTCATTTCACATGAGGAATGTTTAGAAAAATTAGGTCATATGTGTTCAGTATAAAACATATATGCTCATATTTAATGCTTATAAATAAGTTCATTTCATTTAACATAACTAATATTTACATGATGGAATGCAGGTGTATCCCATGATGAAGAAGAATAATCATGAAGGAGAATTGCAAGTGCTGAAGTTCAATAACCATCACAGATCTTGAACGAGAAGACATGGAAAGCATTGTGTCAACCTATGCTTAGCTATGTTTACCAAGATATTATGTATTTTGTAATAATTAATACTTCAAATCTTTCCCTCAATTTGTGGTTCTTCTTTGGTTGGACATGTGAAAAGAGGATCTGTGGATCTTATGTCATGCTAATATTAATTATATTAGCTATTTATGATAAATTTATATTTTCTAAATCTGATATTTTTAGCTCATATTTCATCGTAAATTCATTGATATAAAACATATAAATTAAACATGTGTAAATAATCATTAATTAGAAAATAGATATTCAAATTGTGAAGTGTGGAATTATTTTTCAAAAATTGCTTTATGAAAAAAGTGTACATTTTATTATTTCACAGAAATAATATTATTTTTCACATAAGAATAAAATTTTGGAAAAGTCACATATTACACAGTTGGCAAAACATTTATGAAATATGGAATAGTTCAAAACGTATAACTAGTTTTAAGTATCACATATTACACATATGACATACCATTTTTGAAATATGAAAATTGATTAGAACATTGAAGAAATGAATATATATAAATAATGAAATAGAGAATATCATATGCATGTGTACTTTATGATATGTGATATTTAAAATTTCACATAGTAAGATATATGATTACTTTCACCATTTTGAAAATATTGTTTTGTGCAAAATAATGTTTTTATATAGTATGTTAACTTGATGTGTATTGTGTTATGTGAAACAAATATACACTAAAACACCGATATAATTGTTTATGGTTGTATCCTATATGATTATATAAAAATAGAAAATGTGAAATATGTTTCATGTCATTGGATTTTGTGACATGCTTCGAGAAATAAAATGTGCAATTATGTAATATTCTATAATTTTTTTATGATCGTAATAACACATGGAACGAACTTGTGAAATATAATATATAGTTGAACTTGTGAAAAATGTATGGTATGTCGTGCATTCATCGTGAAAGTACAGTTCATTTAGTATGTTATGCGTAAAGTTCTATCTAACTAGCATATGTCAAATATTTTTCATGAAATAGGATTAAGGGAAATGAGTTAAGCAGTTGAACGTTTTGCAATTCAATAATATTGTATAAAATATTTCTGATGTAAAAAACACATTTCACACAATTGAGTCAGATTTCACACGTTAATAAAACATAATAGTCAATCGTAAGAACTGATAATGAGAAGACAGAATATTAAAGTACCAGGTATGCTACGCGTTAAAAAAAGATACTAGTAGTACTACCATATTCCATTACATCCAAAAAATAGTCTCACATCTACATCATAAGAAGTTTCATAGAACAACCACTGTTTTCAAAGCGGGATAAATATCAACAGATCATTCTGATGTTGTTTCGGCATCTCCTCTCAATGCTGCTATCTCATGTCTGTCCGGATTAAGATCATTATGAACATGCTTTATCAAGGAATAGCCGATTTCCTTCCCGAATAAATCCATTGATATCTGTACAAAACACATGTACTTGTTAATATATTTGATAAGATAATTATTCCACATACATCATAAATCAATTGTTTGTGCCTTGCAGTTCCAGACAAGTTCCTTGCCATTGTGGCATTGCAAAACTCTCATAACAAAGTATCCATAGTCTTTCCTATGAATAAGAATATAAATACTCAGTTTGTAATACATTAAATAATGAAAACATGATTTGGGTATGTATAGATTACATCATGAAAACATGAATATACTATGTGTAGTTCTTACATGTTATGCTGAACGTCTGTTTTGTAGTATGTCTTCATTTGTTCAATGTTTTTACTCGGAAAACACTTTGCTTCACTAAATGCCTTCTGGATATTCGAAGTCTACATAATATTAAATTGGCATTACTTCATTCATCCAAAGAATAAATTATTATTCACGTAAGTTGTTAGGCAAAGGGGATAGTATGCAGAATTGAAAGCTAAGAAATCAGCACAAATTAAATGTAAACGCCATATTTTTCAATAGATTCTTCTAGCTTTCTTCTCCATCCTTGACAATGCTTTTTGAGTCATAAACTTCTAAAGCATTCTAGGTAAAGTTAACCACAACTGCAATCCAGTGGTTATCTTTACAGGTTGGCAAGAAAATCTAAATGCATCAATTTAATATGTTAGGCACATAATTATACTAATTATATGAATATAGCACATAATCATTATAAAATTAAACATATTACTTGTTTAATTTATTTGAGGGAATACTTAGCTAGCCTCTTTGACAAATATTTATGATCACACTTCTTCAAACTCTTAGTCAATTCAATATGATTTAAAAAGAGGATTAGACATTATATACGAGAAAGATAAAAATAATAATTATGAAATCAGACAAAAACTTAGTATGAATGATTGGTCTAAGATAATATTGGACCGCAAATGCCAATCTCGCATTATAGCATTGGAACAAAGCCACATCATATTGAGGCAGATCTTCCCATTTGGCCGAACAGCTTGCATAAATTCTCTTTCAGAGGCTGATGCAGGACCAATTATAATTTTGTTCCTCCATCTGTCTCCCTTTGATCCTTTCTTGTCATTCTCGTAGCATTGAATTTTTTCATCATAACATGTTCATCATATAATTTGTTAACTTTTGAGGATGGGAGTATCTTGTTCTTTAAAACAAGCTCAGATAAACCTTCAACAATTTCATCTTTCTTCTGGAAGTGTTGAGGTCTTGATTTTGTTGTTGTGTTTACACTACCAACATGCATGAAAGATTCTCCACAAGGGATTGGTTCTTTCAGTGGTAGTATGTTATTAAAATCATTCCTCACAGGTGTTGAACTTGTTTTTTCGCTGTCAATTGAAACCATTTCTTTGTTATCTGTGCTTTCAGAGGAAACTTCATTATCATTGATGTCAGCATCAGAGTTGCTATCTTCTTCTCCTGCATGCTCAGTTGTAACCTACTGTGAATCATTTGGAGTTTTTTGTGATTGAAATTCAGAAAAACTCCAATCCGTCTTTCATTTTCTAAGAATACATCTTGCAAAACTTGAGTTGAAGGATCAGAACGGACTTGTTTTTCTGACTACTCAGTAATTACTTTGCTCATCTCTTTCTGTTTCAGCTTTTTAGGTGAGCTGAGATTAGCAAAAGAATTTCCAATAGAAGGAGCAACAGGCAAGCTCTCAGTGACTTCATCTTTGATATTAGTGTTGTCCTTAACAGCTGCCGACCTTGAAACCGTATTTTCCGTAATTGGCTCTGCACTCTTAGAACCTTTGCCTAAAACAAGTTTGAACTTCTTCTTTCTTACTCTGGTCACATTATGTACCAAGTCAGGCTGAACTTCAGAATCCTTGTTTCCAACATTATGTAATGCATTTTCAGTAGTATGCTGATTTGAAGAAGTTCCTCCAATAGATTTAGAAACTTCATCAACACTTGATGAAACATCAACACCATCAGCATCTGAAATGGCAGGTGGGGGCACATCACCTGGGGCGCTGATTTGAAACAATTCCGACGTTACTAGTAAATCTGGAGCCATATCTGTTATCAAGTTATCTTTATTGATTTTTAAGTCTTGTAGTTACATGCTTCCTTGAATAGTGTCTTTCACAACAGTATCTTTGACTACCTCTGCCTCAGGATTAACATCTTCCGGCTCAACGTGATCATGTGTAACCGAATGATGAGCTTCTTCCAAAACATGATTTGAAACATCAATTGAAAGGTGTGACATGCTTACATCTAAAGTTGTTGTGTCTACAAATTTTTTGTCACACCAGTATTAGAAGTATCTGAGTCAACTCCCAGTGGCGGTAATATTTGAGATTCATCGCGGAAAATAGGTAAGGATGACTCATGAGTAACATTGGATGTTCCTTGTGTGTTCTCTTCCGTGGCTGTCGTAAATTGGATGGCGGAATGAATTTCAATTGTTGAGTTGTTTCTAGACTTGATAGTTGTGTCAACTGCTCTGGGAACTTCTGTTTGTTCAATTGTTGATACATTTCTTTCACTCTCTTCTTCAACATTTTTAACTGAATCACTTGGTGGGGGGGTCAATTATTTTTGTAGAAGAGGTAAAAGTAACCTTCATTTGGACTGTGATTGATTTGGACATTTGAGCACAATCAGTTGTACTGGGAACATCATTATTGCTCTTTGATACAAAAACATTTTGGCAGCTATGCGAAGGATTAGGCATGCTTATTCACTACTGGAATCAGGGATTTTGCCGTCTGCCAGTTCTTTGCCATCCGCTAGCAGACGGTAAAGAAGGTCTTTGCCATCAGCTACCAAAAAGCAGACGGCAAACAACTGGCAGACGGCAAAGAAGGTCTTTGCCATCTGTCACTTCTTTGCCGTCTGCTGGCTGACGACAAAGAGAGAGGTGGCCCCCACTAACGAGCCGATTAGAAAAAACTTAACGACCCCCTCTTTGCCGTCTGCTAGCAGACGACAAAGATAAACAAAGCGGACGGCAAAGGCTTGGCCGACGGCAAAGGCTAACTAACCTAACCTAACTAACGGCCGATCGAGCCCCCCCCCCCCGCCCGTTACTCCTCTCTATTTCTCTCCCTCTCTCCTCCCCGACGCCACGCCACCGGATCCACCCACTGCCGCCCCCGCCACCGCCCCCATCCCCGCTTGCCCCGTCGCCCCACCACCCCGCCATCCCCACCCCACCCGCCGACGGCCCGTCGCCCCACCATCCCGCCGCCCCGCGCCGCCCCCGCCCCCGATTGCCCCGTCGCCCCACCACCCCGCCGCCCCCACCCCACCCGCCGACGCCCCGTCGCTCCACCATCCCGGCGCTCCGGCGCGCCACCACGTCGCCGGCCCACCCGCCCCACTGCCCCGACCGTCCCATTGCTCCGGTGAGTTTTTTTTTCATTTTTTCTGTTTTTTCATTTTTTTGCTGTTTAATTTTTAGTGATAGATTTAGTGCTAGATATGTGTTATATAGTGTTAGTGTTGGAAGAAAAGAAGAAAAGAAGTAGAAGAAAAAGAATATGTAGAAGAAAAGAAGAAGAAGAAGAAGAAGAAGAAGAAAAGAAGTAGAAGAAGTAGAAGAAGAAGAAAAGAAGAAAATAAAAGAAGTAGAAAAAGATGAAAAAAGAAGAAGAAGAAAAGAAGTAGAAGAAGAAGAAAGGAAGAAAAGAAAAGAAGTAGAAAAAAGATGAAAAAATAAGAAGAAGAAAAGAAGTAGAAGAAGTAGAAGAAGTAGAAGAAGAAGAAAAGAAGAAACGAAAAGAAGTAAAAGAAGTAGAAAAAAGATGAAAGAAGAAGAAGAAAGGAAAGAAGAAGAAGAAGAAGAGAAAGCAAGAAGAAGAAGAAGGATAGAAGGAAACACCCCGACCCCCTGACCCCGACACCACACCCCGACACCCCGACCCCCCTGACCCCGACACCCCGACCCCGACACCACACCCCGACACCCCTGACCCCGACACCCCTGACCCCCTAACCCCGACACCACACCCCGACACCCCGACCCTGACACCACACCCCGACACCCCGACCCCGACACCACACCCCGACACCCCGACCCCGACACCCCGACACCGACACCACCCCCCGACACCCCGACCCCGACACAACACCCCGACCCCCTGACCCCCTGACCCCGACACCCCGACCCCGACACCAGACCCGACACCCCGAAACAGCACCCCGACCCCGACACGACACCCCGACCCCCGACACCTCCCGAAAAGGTGCTCTTTGGCCGTCCAGAGGCCGACGGGGTCATATATTTGTGAATTATGAGTTAGGTCATATATTTTTCGATTTTGTTATGAAAAACATCATATATAATTGTGTTGATCGGGTAGATTTAAATGTGCAGTTGTTTCATCGCTGCGAGGTTTGGTGTTCGACGACCTCGCCGTGCGTTTGACGAGCTCTGCCCCTTCGTTCGTGGGTGAGCACAAATGACATGTCCTCCTCCCCCATTAATTATTTGCTCTGTTCCGGTGTTCGTGCTGATGAAACTTGATAGCTAGCTATATATGTGTCTTGAATCATCAGTATGCGTAACCAATATGTGTCTCCCGTTCGAAAGCGTTATAGTTATAAATATGCATGCATTTGCACATTTATAACCTTGATTCTTTCGAATTGTCCAACGCTATCCATGGACAGCCCGAGTATGTGTAGATTGGGTTCATTTTCCCATATGCTTTGCTCCAGATCCGACGCATAAATTTCGTCAGTGCCTCCCCTGTTGTTCTCCAGGTACACATCCTCTCTGTTTATTGCAGAGACGTGTATCAGGAGAACAGCGGGGAGGTGCTGCCGAAATTTTGCGTTGGATCCGGAGCATAGCATGGGAAAAGGAACCCAATCTACACATACTCGGGTGGGATTAGGACCTATCATTACCTATTAGAGTGTAGGTTGCATGGACGTAATAAAATTGACAAAGTAGATCAACTGATGAATATATACATGGTGAATTATATATATATATATTTGTTGTGTGTCCAGTAGCTCTAAAAGTCAAGATGAGTGATCGTGCGTGGATGTATACCCATCACACTGGTCAGAACAAATGGAGCGCTGAATGGTTCATAAAAACCAAGGGGACCATTACGTTGTATATCTTCAACAACCTAACAGAAGTGCGGCCGTACATCGAGTAAGTTCTCGGTACATTGTTTCGCAACTTCTATTTCCTTTGAACTGCTCTTATTCCTGGATATTTTATACAGTCGATACGTCGCCATATTCTCGCATGGAGCGGTAATTCAAAAGGATTCCGTTGAAGAGTATGAGCTTCTCGCAAAGCAAGGAGGTGGCTATCCCGGTTTCATCTCTTTGTTCAAACAAACGGTAATTTCTATTAGACCATTTCATTACATTCGCTAATTTCTGCCTAATGCAACAATCCTTTCATATTAAACTTGTAGGCTAATTCAGAGTCTATGGACGCCGAATTGAGACAAGTCGCTAATGGTTTTGACTATAAGGTCCGTTCATTTGACAAATACGACATCAACGGGTATCGCTTTCATACCTATGGCAAAGAGCTATCTATGGCCGACCAAAAGTCTAAAAATTGTTGTGTATCTGCTATCGGCGAAGGAGGTACCGGGTATTATGGGAGAGTTGAAGCAATTTATGAACTTATAATCTATGGTGACAACCCACCGAATGTCGTACTCTTCAAATGTTATTTGTTTCAGCCGAAGGAGACTAGAAGGACTCATGAACATATAGGGCTAGTTGAAATCAAACAAAGCACCCATTTAGACGTTCCTGATGTCTATATTACGGCTCAACAGGCGACCCAAGTATTCTATCTACCGTGGGCCTGCCAAACTAATCCAAATCTGAAAGGTTGGGATGTCGTTTATGAAGTGCCGCCACGTGCTAGACTATCTCCCCCAAAGGAAGAGGATTATGAACCTCACATTAACCCAGACACATATGAAGGAGAATTCTTCCAAGAGACACGTCTTTCCAAAAAGCGTTTCAAGAACCGCTATACTTCACCCCAAAATATTGAAGTAGACAGCGACAGTGAATCCGACATCAACCCAGAGGAGGAACAAGAAGAGCCGGAACAAGAAGAGGTTACTGCTGCGGATGACCTGTCAATGCTTGACCGATTACGTCAAGGTGGCCTTCCACATGTTGATGCCACCGAACCCTATGAGCCCGTCATTGATTATAGTGATGATGATGATTATGCATTTATTGATGATAGTGATCGAGATTATTAGTAGTGTCAGGTATATAATTTTTTTATGTTGTACTTGATGCTGATACACTTAAGTGATATACATATTATTATTCATGTCGGTATTTTTTTATGTTGTACTAATTTCGTTTACTCTTTGTCATGGCAGGTATTGAAAGATGGTGGGCGCTGGTAAGTTTCTTCTAGTGTTTTGCTTAACAAATGCATAAAGACCTAGACTTAGCCTTATTTCCTCCAATATGCTTACCACAATGACCTAGAGTTAGCTTCTTTTGCTCTAAAATGACTTAATAAGCTTACTGACCTCCAAAACCATCCATTTTACCTAAGTTAGCTCTAAAACGATCTATACTTAGCTTTGTTTCCTCCAAAATGACCTAAGTTAGCTCTAGTATGCTTAGTTAACTAGGTTTGCTCAATAATGACATGTACTTAGCTTACTTATGTCAAAAATGGCATAATTAGCTTAGTTAGCTCATAAACAATCCATTTTACCTAAGTTAGCTCTAAAATGACCCATTATACCTTAGTTAGCTCATAAATGATCCATTTGACCCAAGTTAGCTCTAAAATGACCCATTTTACCTAGACTAACTCCAAAATGATCCATTTTACCTATGTTAGCTCTAAAATGACCCATTTTACCTAGGTTACCTCCAAAATGACCCATCTTACCTAGGTTAGCTCCAAAATGATGCATTTTACCCAAGTTAGCTCTAAAATGACCCATTTTACCTAGATTAGCTCATAAACGATCCATTTCACCTAGGTTAGCTCACAAACGATCCATTTTACCTAGTTTAGCTCCAAAATGACCCATCACACCTGGTTAGCTCTAGAATGATGCATTTTTACCAAAGTTAGCTCATAAACGATCTATTTCACCTAGGTTAGCTCATAAACGATCCATTTCACCTAACTTAGCTCAAAAACGATCCATTTCACCTAGGTTAGCTCCAAAATGACCCATCTTACCTAGGTTAGCTCTAAAATGATGCATTATACCTAAGTTAGCTCATAAACGATCTCTTTCACCTAGGATAGCTCATAAACGATCCATTTCAACTAAGTTAGCTCATAAATGATCCATTTCACCTAAGTTAGCTCATAAATGGCATATACTTCTTCTTCTAGTCACCTTTTCTAACTTTCTTATTTGCCTTTTTGCAGATTTCATTCACTTCACGGAAGCTAGCTTGCTATGATGGAGTGCTTGTTTTTTCTTTCATTCTCCTCTAGTATTCTTCTAGCTTGCTATGATGGAACTTGCTATCTTGATGAAACTTTGCATTGTAATATGTATGGATGGAACAATGTGTATGTGCAACTTGCTATGTATGAATGGATGGAACTATATATGTATGCACGATGAAACTTATGTGCTGGATATGTCATATGTTTGCTGTTAAATAGCCCTGTGAAATATATATATATATATGTCATATATTTGCTGTGAAAATTGCTGGATTAAAAAAACAGAAAAAAGAGGCACCTTTGCCATCAGCCGCTGATGGCAAAGGCGCCTTTGCCGTCCGCCGCGGACGGCAAAGAAGCCACGCGGCGGCCACCTGTGTTCCCTGGGAGCTGACCCATTTGGTCAGTTTGCCTACAGCGGCGGACGGCAAAGGCTTTGCCTACAGTGGCAGACGACAAAGACTTGTCCCGCAGTGACGTCCAACTGACGCCATTCGGCGGACGGCAAAGGCCGGATGCTCTTTGCCGTCAGCGGTGGACGACAAAGGCTGCCGTTAGCCGCCTAACGGACTAATAGCACATTTATTGCCGTCGGCTTTCTTTGCCGTCCGTCGCTGATGGCAAAGGCCCCTTTGCCGTCCGCTTCAAAAAGCAGATGGCAAAGAAGCTCTTTACCGTAGCCTACTTTGCCGGAGCCTTTTGCCGTCCGCGGCAGACGGCAAAGTAGCTGATTCCTGTAGTGATTGATGTAGTTACTTCATTAGCTTGAAGACTCTTTTCTGAAGCTGTTTTCCTCTTTATTTTTTGATAACCTTTTTGTTCTTCTTTGCTTGACCTGGTTGAAAATAATCCATTTTGACTCCCTCGTTCTGAGAAACAATACTAGCCATTGCAGTAGCTGCCGCCACAATTTGAAGAGTTTCATGCAACGGGCTTTTTGAAGAAGTATCTAAAGTACTCTTACTACTGAGCCGGATTGTTTGATTTATCGACAATTACTTGCTCAGTTTCTTCTGCAGCATCAATCAACTTTGAAGAGTTTGGACAAAGAGAAGATACCGACTGATTAATTTCCATATGTTGATCAGATTCAGATGAGTCTGCATCTTTGCCGGTAGACTTCTCAACTCTTTCAAATGGAAACTTGACTTCTTTCTCAACATTGTTTTGTGGTGTTTCATCACCTTAGATTTCTCAACAGTATATCGTTGATTGATTGCGTCAAGCTCATTTATTAAATTTACCAGCTTATATAGGTAATATCTAAAATATGAGTTTCATATATTAAATAGCTGCAGTAGTTAAAAATGTAGAAGCTTCTTTCTCAAGTTTGTTCAATCATTTTTCTCACCTCTTGCTCATTGGTGGTACTTCTCCGTCGTTTGGAAGACCTACCGGTACATCTCTGCATGAATTTAAAATAAATTAGCATATTTATGAACTAGAGTCAAGATGTACTGATTATCAATATTTGTTGTTTACCTCACTGTGTGAAGCAATGCGCACGCGTCTTCTAGAAGTATGACCTTCATCTTGTTGGGTAGAAACTTCCTGATCATTTGAATCACTTTCTTCTTGTTCGGAAACATTGTTAGGTTCAACTAAAGGATATTTTGACAACTTTTCTTCATCCTTCAAAATGGAAAATATAATTATGCATAGAATGACTGAGGCATGAATATTTTTTTAATCATGCTTTAATAAATAATGTAAGCAATAAGCATACCAGAATTGACTCAAAGAGTTGTTCATCGTCTCGACCTCTCTTATGACAAGTGAACTCCAATTCATCAATTATATCATTCATAAGGAACTTAACACGAGGTGTTCCAGCCGGTACATTGATAATTGACTGCTTAACCAGATCTACATACATTACATGGGACATGTATATGGTTGGATTAATAACTTGACATTGATTGGAAACAATTTGAGCAATATCATAGATAATAGTAGGTTATTAAAATTTAACGAAAATTGTGTACTCACAATAAGGATGTGTAGACAGCCTTGAAGGTTGATGTTCCTGAATTTCTTTGTCCTGGTGTCTTTGATATCTCTAATTAAATAATTAACAACAAAAGTGCACCAATTCATTAAAGAAACCTTTGACATATCTTCCAAATCACCTAGCAAATAACTTCTCTTGACATTGTGGCATGTAGTTGGTGCCAAATATACACATAATATGATCTCCATAGAAGAAAGGCAAAACTTTTATTTGTCTTCTAGATTCTTGTATGTTATCAATTCTTTTTCTTCTTCCGCCAAAGTTTGTCCTCTTCCAGCTTTCTCTGACCTGAATTTCTCTAGTTTTGTAAACGCCTCATATCTAGGATTTCTAGTAGGAGGCATTGGAACATCTAAATTCCCAGATGGAAACTTCAGAATATTCTCGACGGCATCCAAGATAGATATTTTCCTGTTTCTTAATACCAAAGACTTGCTTTTACAGTCAACCCTTTTGACAAGCCATAGCAACAACCGACGAGGTAATTTATGTGGAGGCATATCAGTAACAGACTGGAATCCCATTTCTTGAACCCATTGTAGTTGCCTTGGAGTTAATTTGTTTATAAGTTCTGCAAGTCTGTGAGGGCTACATTTCCAATTGATGCTCTACATTTAAATATGGACGATAAATCTGTAAGAAACTAAAAAACATATATATGCTTAAGACAAAGAAATATCAGTACATGAACTACATCCTTCCTATTGGCCCTCTTAATCTTCTTTGGAGAAGTTCTTCTGCTGTTAGTAGTGCTTTTGGATCTAGAAGAAACATCATCATCACTGGATGCATCGCTAGAAAGTTCAGACTGGATTTGTTTTCTTGATCTTGGCGATTTTCTAGGCTCCATATCTGCATCCATAGAAATTTAAGCGATAAAGATTCTGAAAATTTTATATAGTACTGAGAAAATCATTCCTTGCATATAAAAATGTTGATAACAAATTGAATACAAGAAATGTAAAGATGTGGGAAGTGTACAAGTGGAAAGTGTAATGACAAAATAATTCCTTACATAAAAATGTGAAAAACAATCCTTACTTTGAACAACAGAATGTAAATAATAAATCTCACATTTGAGACACATATGCAAGATCACATTTCATATTTAGCAAACATTAAACATGTGCCGCTAAACAATTTCTCAATCAAGGTTTGCTTTTACTACTCTATACTTCACTTTTAACATTGCAAGTTACATAGAGAAGTTAAAATTTGCTTTTCCTACTGTATACTTCACTTTTCCTACTCTATAATTCATATTAGCAGGCATTAAAAGTACAAAAATCTGTACTTCACTTTTATCATTAAACATAATATGTTAAAAATTTCACATTTCACATTTTGAATCATTAGAAAAGTGCGGCAAAAAATTCAACTAGGTTCATCAATAAAATTTTCACATTTCACGTAACAGAATTGATGAAATGTGCGAATCTATCAGTTTTGGTATAGGGTTCAAATATAGCTACAGCTACAACAATTATTGTTTTCAAGATTCACATAAACATATTAGGTTAATAACCAGTAATATACCTACAAATCCATCTTACAATCTAAATGATGAAGGTTAGTTAGAAGGTCCAGTCAAGATTGCAGCTTTGGGATTACAAGGGGCAAGATTTCCGCATGAACAAAAAGCAAAACAAGATGAAAGAAATATAACAAACGTGGAGCTAGATTTGTCGGAAATCCACCCGCTCCGCCAGATGGAAGAAATAGACCAACTCCGCCAGGACTCAAGAACTTCGATTCAGCTTCAATCCATATTTGTAGAAAGGAGCGACTTCAGCAAGAGGGTAGACCGCATTGACTGAGCCGAGAAGAATGGACAGCGTGGTGAGGCTCAACGAAGAAGGCCGACGGAAGAGAAAGGGCAAGGGGGGAGTGGGAGGAGGGGTCAAGGTTACCGGGGCATAGTAAATGTAAACCTGACGTAAAGTGGTTGGTGGGGTGTGGCCGGTTTTTCTGACATATTGCAAATACGTGCGGATTGCAAACACAATACAACACCTATACATGACAGTGGGCCAGCACAAACACGGATCGCAGCGCAGAACGACCGGTGTAGGATCCACCGGTACATCACGGAAACGCTCAAAATGACTTTCCCGGTGCTCTGATGAGAACGGCACCGCCGTGATGCACAGGATGTGCATGCGTCGTCTTGCTGGTTTGTGTCGTCCCGACGATGATCCACATAGACGAAATCGTCTTGCCAAACTCGTATATGCCATTTGGATGACACACATGCTGCTGTGTGTAGCCACGTCACCATGCGCTTGTTGTATCGCGCCGCCGTCATCGTCCTGTTGGCCGTACCACGAGAGGTCCGCAAGCCGTCGTTGTGGCCACGGCCATGGCCGTGTCACGCGAGATACTAGTGAGCCGCTGGCAGTATGCTAGTCGCCGTGTGTGCACTGTAGCACAGCCGTGAGGGCCCGTCGAGCGGACACGTGCTTCTCGCCATGGCCAGGGCCCTGCTGGTCATCGTAGGTTGAACCGCGCGCAACGCGAGCCACCGGGTCTTCCTGCCTGCGCTTGCTGGCTCATGTGCACGCACCACACATGGCCACCACGCTGGCCTGCCCGTGCCCACGTCTTCCCGCTGCTACGGCGCCTCGAGCGCTCGCTCGTTGGCCACTGTGTTGTGCGTGGGCACGCTGGCTGACTAGGTCACCGCAGAGCCTGCCACTGTCGTACCACGTCGAGGCTGCGCCGGATGCGCGAGCCTCGCGGGATGGTCGGCACACCCAGCCGCAGCGCGCACACACCCATCGGCGCACCGATGGCCACGCGCCCTCCCGGCGTCGTTCGTGCTGAGCTGCGCGTTCCCGCACTCCGTCGTTCCCTCGTGGCCGAGCGTCACCCGTTGCGCGAGCTGGCCGCCGCGCGAGCCGTGCTGGCCGTTGACCCCGATTCGCCCGGCGTGTAAACCGGTGCCGCCGCCAGAGTTCGGGCGGCTAGAAAAACCTAGTCGTCGCCCCCTCGGCCCACAGGCGTTCTTGTACCCAAATTCTTCAAAGTGCACGCGCACTTTTAAGATGAAACGAGCGGCCTCGCTTTCAGACTATCCACAGTGGGAGTAACATAGGTAGCAACATTATACATATCTGGATAAAATAGATGATATGGCAAGCAATAAATAAAGAAATGGAGAAAAATGGTAAATAGTTACTAATAGTATGAGTAACATCACACATATCAAGACTAGTAACATGTGCATGTTACTAATCTATGTTACTACCCATTGTGGCCAGTCTCACAACGCATGCATGTGTTAATTTATGTGTCTGCTAGTGCATGTATGCTGGCATTAAATACGTTCACATTGCTCGTTTAGTTTGAGAAAGACAGATCCATTTGCATTTATTTCGGGTTTTCAAAAATTTAAAAAGCTACATCTTCCAAACCGCGCGTCGGAATTGAAATCCGTTTTGACCATTGGAATCCCCGCGACGAGATCTTTGAAACTAGATCCCGCATTGGTATGTTTCGACAAATTTTTTCAATTCCAACTTTGGGGCTATATGGTGCAACTTTAGTACTGCATGGTGCTGAAGGAAATATGCCCTAGAGGCAATAATAAAGTATTATTTATTTCCTTATATCATGATAAATGTTTATTATTCATGCTAGAATTGTATTAACCGGAAACATAATACATGTGTGAATACATAGACAAACAGTGTGTCACTAGTATATATGCCTCTACTTGACTAGCTCGTTAATCAAAGATGGTTATGTTTCCTAGCCATAGACATGAGTTGTCATTTGATTAACGGGATCACCTCATTAGGAGAATGACGTGATTGACTTGACCCATTCCGTTAGCTTAGCACCCGATCGTTTAGTATGTTGCTATTGCTTTCTTCATGACTTATACATGTTCCTATGACTATGAGATTATGCAACTCCCGTTTACCGGAGGAACACTTTGTGTGCTACCAAACGTCACAACGTAAATGGGTGATTATAAAGGTGCTCTACAGGTGTCTCCAAAGGTACTTGTTGGGTTGGCGTATTTCGAGATTAGGATTTGTCACTCCGATTGTCGGAGAGGTATCTCTGGGCCCACTCGGTAATGCACATCACTATAAGCCTTGCAAGCATTGTGACTAATGAGTTAGTTGCGGGATGATGTATTACGGAACGAGTAAAGAGACTTGCCGGTAACGAGATTGAACTAGGTATCGAGATACCGACGATCGAATCTCGGGCAAGTAACATATCGATGGCAAAGGGAACAACGTATGTTGTTATGCGGTCTGACCGATAAAGATCTTCGTAGAATATGTAGGAACCAATATGAGCATCCAGGTTCCGCTATTGGTTATTGACCGGAGAGGTGTCTCAGTCATGTCTACATAGTTCTCGAACCCGTAGGGTCCGCACGCTTAACGTTACGATGACAGTTTTATTATGAGTTTATATGTTTTGATGTACCGAAGGTTGTTCGGAGTCCCGGATGTGATCACGGACATGACGAGGAATCTCGAAATGGTCGAGACATAAAGATCGATATATTGGACGACTATATTCGGACACCGGAAGTGTTCCGGAGAAGTTTCGGATAAAACCGGAGTGTCGGAGGGGTTACCGGAACCCCCCGGGGAAGTATTGGGCCTTAGTGGGCCTGAGGGGAGAGAGAGGGCAGCAGCCAGGAGGTGGCGCGCCCCCTCCCATAAGGAGTCCTAATTGGACTAGGGGAAGGCGGCGCAGCCCCTCTTTCCCTCTCCCTCTCCCTCTCTTTCCTTCCCCCCCCTCTCTTCCTAGTTGGACTAGGAAAGGGGAGTCCTACTCCTACTAGGAGGAGGACTCCCCCACTCTCCTTGGCGCGCCCAAGGCAGCCGGCCTCCCCCTTGCTCCTTTATATACGGGGCAGGGGGGCACCTCTACACACAATTGATATACGATATTTTAGCCGTGTGCGGTGCCCCCCTCCACCATATTACACCTCGATAATATCGTTGCGGAGCTTAGGCGAAGCCCTGCGTCGGTAGAACATCATCATCGTCACCACGCCGTCATGCTGACGAAACTCTCCCTCAACACTCGGCTGGATCGGAGTTCGAGGGACGTCATCGAGCTGAACGTGTGCTGAACTCGGAGGTGCCGTGCGTTCGGTACTTGATCGGTCGGATCGTGAAGACGTACGACTACATCAACCGCGTTGTGATAACGCTTACGCTTTCGGTCTACGAGGGTACGTGACAACACTCTCCCCTCTCGTTGCTATGCATCACCATGATCTTGCGTGAGCGTAGGAATTTTTTTGAAATTACTACGTTCCCCAACAGTGGTATCAGAGCCTGGTTTTATGCGTTGATGCTATGCACGAGTAGAACACAAGTGAGTTGTGGGCGATATAAGTCATAATGCTTACCAGCATGTCATACTTTGGTTCAGCGGTATTGTGAGATGAAGCGGCCCGGACCGACATTACGCGTACGCTTACACGAGACTGGTTTCACCGTTGGGAGCACTCGTTGCTTAAAGGTGACTGGCGGGTGTCTGTCTCTCTCACTTTAGTTGAACCGAGTGTGGCTACGCCCGGTCCTTGCGAAGCTTAAAACAACACCAACTTGACAAACTATCGTTGTGGTTTTGATGCGTAGGTAAGAACGGTTCTTGCTAAGCCCGTAGCAGCCACGTAAAACTTGCAACAACAAAGTAGAGGACGTCTAAAATGTTTTTGCAGGGCATGGTGTGATGTGATATGGTCAAGACATGATGCTATATTTATTGTGTGAGATGATCATGTTTTGTAACCGAGTTATCGGCAACTGGCAGGAGCCATATGGTTGTCGCTTTATTGTATGCAATGCAATCGCCATGTAATTGTTTTACTTTATCACTAAGCGGTAGCGATAGTCATAAAAGCAATAAGTTGGCGAGACGACAACGATACTACGATGGAGATCAAGGTGTCGCGCCGGTGACGATGGTGATCATGACGGTGCTTTGGAGATGGAGATCACAAGCACGGTGCTTCGGAGATGGAGATCACAAGCACAAGATGATGATGGCCATATCATATCACTTATATTGATTGCATGTGATGTTAATCTTTTATGCATCTTATCTTGCTTTGATTGACGGTAGCATTATAAGATGATCTCTCACTAAAATTTCAAGATAAAAGTGTTCTCCCTGAGTATGCACCGTTGCGAAAGTTCTTCGTGCTGAGACACCACGTGATGATCGGGTGTGATAGGCTCTACGTTCAAATACAACGGGTGCAAAACAGTTTCACACGCGGAATACTCAGGTTAAACTTGATGAACCTAGCATATGCAGATATGGCCTCGGAACACAGAGACCGAAAGGTCGAGCGTGAATCATATAGTAGATATGATCAACATAGTGATGTTCACCATTGAAACTACTCCATCTCACGTGATGATCGGACATGGTTTAGTTGATTTGGATCACGTAATCACTTAGATGATTAGAGGGATGTCTATCTAAGTGGGAGTTCTTAAGTAATATGATTAATTGAACTTGAATTTATCATGAACTTAGTACCTGATAGTATCTTGCTTGTCTATGTTAATTGTAGATAAATGGCCCGTGTTGTTGTTCCGTTGAATTTTAATGCGTTCCTTGAGAAAGCAAAGTTGAAAGATGATGGTAGCAATTACACGGACTGGGTCCATAACTTGAGGATTATCCTCATTGCTGCACAGAAGAATTACGTCCTAGAAGCACCGCTAGGTGCCAGGCCTCCTGCAAGAGCAACGCCAGAAGTTATGAATGTCTGGCAGAGCAAAGCTGATGACTACTCGATAGTTCAGCGTGCCATGCTTTACGGCTTAGAACCGGGTCTTCAACGACGTTTTGAACGTCATGGAGCATATGAGATGTTCCAGGAGTTGAAGTTAATATTTCAAGCAAATGCCCGGATTGAGAGATATGAAGTCTCCAATAAGTTCTATAGCTGCAAGATGGAAGAGAATAGTTCTGTCAGTGAGCATATACTCAAAATGTCTGGGTATAATAATCACTTGATTCAACTAGGAGTTAATCTTCCGGATAATAGCGTCATTGACAGAATTCTTCAATCACTGCCACCAAGCTACAAGAGCTTCGTGATGAACTATAACATGCAAGGGATGGATAAGACAATTCCTGAGCTCTTCGCAATGCTAAAGGCAGCGGAGGTAGAAATCAACAAGGAGCATCAAGTGGTGATGGTCAGTAAAACCACTAGTTTCAAGAAAAAGGGCAAAGGGAAGAAGAAGGGGAACTTCAAGAAGAACAGCAAGCAAGTTGCTGTTCAGGAGAAGAAATCCAAGTCTGGACCTAAGCCTGAAACTGAGTGCTTCTACTGTAAGCAGACTGGTCACTGGAAGCGGAACTGCCCCAAGTATTTGGCGGAAAAGAAGGATGGCAAGGTTAACAAAGGTATATGTGATATACATGTTATTGATGTGTACCTTACTAATACTCGCAGTAGCACCTGGGTATTTGATACTGGTTCTGTTGCTAATATTTGCAACTCGAAACAGGGGCTACAGATTAAGCGAAGATTGGCTAAGGACGAGGTGATGATGCGCGTGGGAAATGGTTCCAAGTCGATGTGATCGCCGTCGGCACGCTACCTCTACATCTACCTTCGGGATTAGTTTTAGACCTAAATAATTGTTATTTGGCGCCAGCGTTAAACATGAACATTATATCTGGATCTTGTTTAATGCGAGACGCTTATTCATTTAAATCAGAGAATAATGGCTGTTCTATTTATATGAATAATATCTTTTATGGTCATGCACCCTTGAAGAGTGGTCTATTTTTAATGAATCTCGATAGTAGTGATACACATATTCATAATGTCGAAACCAAAAGATGCAGAGTTGATAATGACAGTGCAACTTATCTGTGGCACTGCCGTTTGGGTCATATCGGTGTAAAACGCATGAAGAAACTGTTGGGGAACGTAGTAATTTCAAAAAAATTCCTACGCACACGCAAGATCATGGTGATGCATAGCAACGAGAGGGGAGAGTGTTGTCCACGTACCCTCGTAGACCGAAAGCGGAAGCGTTAGCACAACGCGGTTGATGTAGTTGTACGTCTTTACGATCCGACCGATCACGTACCAAACGAACGGCACCTCCGAGTTCAGCACACGTTCAGCCCGATGACGTCCCTCGAACTCCTATCCAGCCGAGTGTCGAGGGAGAGTTTCGTCAGCACGACGGCGTGGTGACGATGATGACGTCCCTCGAACTCCTCTTTTCCTTGTGGGAGTAGGAGAAGGGAAGGGGGAAGGAAAAAGAAGGAAGGGGGCGCCCCCCCTGCCTAGTCCAATTCGGACTAGCCCATGGGGAGGGGTGCGGCCACCCTTTGGGGCCTTTCTCTCCTTTCCCGTATGGCCCATTAAGGCCCAATACGAATTCCCGTAACTCTCCGGTACTCCGAAAAATACACGAAACACTCAGAACCTTTCCGAAGTTCGAATATAGTCGTCCAATATATCGATCTTTACGTCTCGGCCATTTCGAGACTCCTCGTCATGTCCCCGATCTCATCCAGGACTCCGAACTCCTTCGGTACATCAACATACATAAACTCATAATAAAACTGTCATCGTAACGTTAAGCGTGCGGACCCTACGGGTTCGAGAACTATGTAGACATGACCGAGACACCTCTCCGGTCAATAACCAATAGCAGAACCTGGATGCTCATATTGGTTCCTACATATTCTACGAAGATCTTTATCGGTCAGACCGCATAACAACATACGTTGTTCCCTTTGTCATCGGTATGTTACTTGTCCGAGATTCGATCGTCGGTATCTCGATACCTAGTTCAATCTCGTTACTGGCAAGTCTCTTTCCTCGTTCCGTAATACATCATCCCGCAACTAACTCATTAGTCACAATGCTTGCAAGGCTTATAGTGATGTGCATTACCGAGTGGGCCCAGAGATACCTCTCCGACAATCGGAGTGACAAATCCTAATCTCGAAATACGCCAACCCAACAAGTACCTTTGGAGACACCTGTAGATCACCTTTATAATCATCCATTTACGTTGTGACGTTTGGTAGCACACAAAGTGTTCCTCCGGTAAACGGGAGTTGCATAATCTCATAGTCATAGGAACATGTATAAGTCATGAAGAAAGCAATAGCAACATACTAAACGATCGGGTGCTAAGCTAACGGAATGGGTCAAGTCAATCACGTCATTCTCCTAATGAGGTGATCCCGTTAATCAAATGACAACTCATGTCTATGGCTAGGAAACATAACCATCTTTGATTAATGAGCTAGTCAAGTAGAGGCATACTAGTGACACACTGTTTGTCTATGTATTCACACATGTATTATGTTTCCGGTTAATACAATATTAGCATGAATAATAAACATTTATCATGATATAAGGAAATAAATAATACTTTATTATTGCCTCTAGGGCATATTTCCTTCAGTCTCCCACTTGCACTAGAGTCAATAATCTAGTTCACATCGCCATGTGATTTAACATCAATAGTTCACATCACCATGTGATTAACACCCATAGTTCACATCATCATGTGACCAACACCCAAAGGGTTTACTAGAGTCAATAATCTAGTTCACATTGCTATGTGATTAACACCCAAAGAGTACTAAGGTGTGATCATGTTTTGCTTGTGAGATAATTTTAGTCAACGGGTCTGTCACATTCAGATCCGTAAGTATTTTGCAAATTTCTATGTCTACAATGTTCTGCACGGAGCTACTCTAGCTAATTGCTCCCACTTTCAATACGTATCTAGACCGAGACTTAGAGTCATCTAGATTAGTGTCAAAACTTGCATCGACGTAACCCTTTACGACGAACCTTTTGTCACTTCGATAATCGAGAAACATATCCTTATTCCACTAAGGATAATTTTTACCGCTGTCCAGTGATCTACTCCTAGATCACTATTGTACTCCCTTGCCAAAATTAGTGTAGGGTATACAATAGATCTGGTACACAGCATGGCATACTTTATAGAACCTCTGGCCAAGGCATAGGGAATGACTTTTATTCTCTTTCTATCTTATGCCGTGGTCGGGCTTTGAGTCTTACTCAATTTCACACCTTGTAACACAGGCAAGAACTCTTTCTTTGACTGTTCTATTTTGAACTACTTCAAAATCTTGTTAAGGTATGTACTCATTGAAAAAACTTATCAAGCGTCTTGGTCTATCTCTATAGATCTTGATGCTCAATATATAAGCAGCTTCACCGAGGTCTTTCTTTGAAAAACTCCTTTCAAAAACTCCTTTATGCTTTGCAGAATAATTCTACATTATTTCCGATCAACAATATGTCATTCACATATACTTATCAGAAATACTGTAGTGCTCCCACTCACTTTCTTGTAAATACAGGCTTCACCGCAAGTCTGTATAAAACTATATCCTTTGATCAACTTATCAAAGCGTATATTCCAACTCCGAGATGCTTGCACCAGTCCATAGATGGATCGCTGGAGCTTGCATATTTTGTTAGCACTTTTAGGATTGACAAAATCTCCTGGTTGCATCATATACAACTCTTCTTTAATAAATCCATTAAGGAATGCAGTTTTGTTTATCCATTTGCCATATTTCATAAAATGCGGCAATTGCTAACATGATTCGGACAGACTTAAGCATAGTTACAAGTGAGAAACTCTCATCGTAGTCAACACTTTGAACTTGTCGAAAACCTTTTTGCGACAATTCTAGCTTTGTAGATAGTAATACTACTATCAGCGTCAGTCTTCCTCTTGAAGATCCATTTATTCTCAATTGCTTGCCGATCATCGGGCAAGTCAACCAAAGTCCATACTTTGTTCTCATACATGGATCTCAACTCAGATTTCATGGCCTCAAGCTATTTTGCGGAATCTGGACTCACCATCGCTTCTTCATAGTTCGTAGGTTCGTCATGGTCTAGTAACATAACCTCCAGAACAGGATTACCGTACCACTCTGGTGCGGATCTTGATCTAGTTGACCTACGAGGTTTGGTAGTAACTTGATCTGAAGTTACATGATCATCATTATTAACTTCCTCACTAATTGGTGTAGGATTCACATGAACAGATTTCTGTGATGAACTACTTTCCAATAAGGGAGCAGGTACAGTTACCTCATCAAGTTCTACTTTCCTCCCACTCACTTCTTTCGAGAGAAACTCCTTCTCTAGAAAGGATCCATTCTTAGCAACGAATGTCTTGCCTTCGGATCTGTGATAGAAGGTGTACCCAACTGTCTCCTTTGGGTATCCTATGAAGACACATTTCTCCGATTTGGGTTTGAGCTTATTAGGATGAAACCTTTTCCGCAACCCCAAACTTTAAGAAACGACAACTTTGGTTTCTTGCCAAACCACAGTTCATAAGATGTCGTCTCAACGGATTTAGATGGTACCCTATTTAACGTGAATGCAGCTGTCTGTAATGAATAACCCCAAAAACGATAGTGGTAGATCGGTAAGAGACATCATATATCGCACCATATCTAATAAAGTACGGTTACGATGTTCGGACACACCATTACACTGTGGTGTTCCAGGTGGCGTGAGTAGTGAAACTATTTCACATTGTTTTAACTGAAGGCCAAACTCGTAACTCAAATATTCTTCTCCACGATCAGATCGTAGAAACTTTATTTTCTTGTTACGATGATTTTCCGCTTCACTCTGAAATTATATGAACTTTTCAAATGTTTCAGACTTCTGTTTCATTAAGTAGGTATACCCATATCTGCTCAAATCATCTGTGAAGGTCAGAAAATAATGATACCTGCTACGAGCCTCAATTTTCATTGGACCACATACATCTGTATGTATGACTTCCAACAAATCTGTTGCTCTCTCCATAGTTCCGGAGAACGGTGTTTTGGTCATCTTGCCCATGAGGCACGGTTCGCAAGTAACAAGTGATTCATAATCAAGTGATTCCAAAAGTCCATCAGTATGGAGTTTCTTCATGCGCTTTACACCGATATGACCCAAACGGCAGTGCCACAAATAAGTTGCACTATCATTATTAACTTTGCATCTTTTGGCTTCAATATTATGAATATGTGTATCACTACGATCGAGATCCAACAAACCATTTTCGTTGGTGTGTATGACCATAGAAGGTTTTTATTCATGTAAACCGAACAACAATTGTTCTCTAACTTAAATGAATAACCGTATTGCAATAAACATGATCAAATCATATTCATTCTCAACGCAAACACCAAATAACACTTATTTAGTTTCAACACTAATTCTGAAAGTACAGGGAGTGTGCGATGATGATCATATCAATCTTGGAACTACTTCCAACACACATCGTCACCTCGCCTTTTTACTAGTCTCTGTTTATTCTGCATCTCCCGTTTCGAGTTACTACTCTTAGCAACTGAACCAGTATCAAATACCGAGGGGTTGCTATAAACACTAGTAAGTACACATCAATAACATGTATATCCAATATACCTTTGTTCACTTTGCCATCCTTCTTATCCACCAAATACTTGGGGTAGTTCCGCTTCCAGTGACCAGTCCCTTTGCAGTAGAACTTAGTCTCAGGCTTAGGTACATACTTGGGCTTCTTCACTTGAGTAGCAACTTGCTTGCCGTTCTTTTGAAGTTCCCTTTCTATCTCTTTGCCCTTTTCTTGAAACTAGTGGTCTTGTTAACCATCAACACTTGATGCTCTTTCTTGATTTCTACCTTCGTCGATTTCAGCATCGCGAAGAGCTCGGGAATTACTTTCGTCATCCCTTACATACTATAGTTCATCACGAAGTTCTACTAACTTGGTGATGGTGACTAGAGAATTCTGTCAATCACTATTTTATTTGGAAGATTAACTCCCACTTGATTCAAGCGATTGTAGTACCCAGACAATCTGAGCACATGCTCACTAGTTGAGCGATTCTCCTCCATCTTTTAGCTATAGAACTTGTTGGAGACTTCATAACTCTCAACTCGGGTATTTGCTTGAAATATTAACTTCAACTCCTGGAACATCTCATATGGTCCATGACGTTCAAAACGTCTTTGAAGTCCCGATTCTAAGCCGTTAAGCATGGTGCACTAAACTATCAAGTAGTCATCATATTGAGCTAGCCAAACGTTCATAACATCTGTATCTGCTCCTGCAATAGGTCTGTCACTTAGCGGTGCATCAAGGAAATAATTTTTCTGTGCAGCAATGAGGATAATCCTCAGATCACGGATCCAATCCGCATCTTTGCTACTAACATCTTTCAACATAATTTTTTCTCTAGGAACATATCATAAATAAACACAGGGAAGCAACAACGCGAGCTATTTATCTATAACATAATTTGCAAAATACTATCAGGACTAAGTTCATGATAAATTTAAGTTCAATTAATCATATTACTTAAGCACTCCCACTTAGATAGACATCCCTCTAATCCTCTAAGTGATCACGTGATCCATATCAACTAAACCATGTCCGATCATCACGTGAGATGGAGTAGTTTCAATGGTGAACATCACCATGTTGATCATATCTACTATATGATTCACGCTCGACCTTTCGGTCTCCGTGTTCCGAGGCCATATCTGCATATGCTAGGCTCGTCAAGTTTAACCTGAGTATTCCGCGTGTGCAACTGTTTTGCACCCGTTGTATTTGAACGTAGAGCCTATCACACCCGATCATCATGTGGTGTCTCAGCACGAAGAACTTTTGCAACGGTGCATACTCAGGGAGAACACTTTTATCTTGAAATTTTAGTGAGAGATCATCTTATAATGCTACCGTCAATCAAAGCAAGATAAGATGCATAAAAGATTAACATCACATGCAATCAATATAAGTGATATGATATGGCCATCATCATCTTGTGCTTGTGATCTCCATCTCCGAAGCACCGTGCTTGTGATCTCCATCTCCAAAGCACCGTCATGATCACCATCATCACCGGCGTGACACCTTGATCTCCATCGTAGTATCGTTGTCGTCTCGCCAACTTATTGCTTTTACGACTATCGCTACCGCTTAGTGATAAAGTAAAACAATTACATGGCGATTGCATTGCATACAATAAAGCGACAACCGTATGGCTCCTGCCAGTTGCCGATAACTCGGTTACAAAACATGATCATCTCATACAATAAATATAGCATCATGTCTTGACCATATCACATCACACCATGCCCTGCAAAAACAAGTTAGACGTCCTCTACTTTGTTGTTGCAAGTTTTACGTGGCTGCTACGGGCTTAGCAAGAACCGTTCTTACCTACGCATCAAAACCACAACGATAGTTTGTCAAGTTGGTGCTGTTTTAACCTTCGCAAGGACCGGGCGTAGCCACACTCGGTTCAACTAAAGTGAGAGAGACAGACACCCGCCAGTCACCTTTAAGCAACGAGTGCTCTCAACGGTGAAACCAGTCTCGTGTAAGCGTACGCGTAATGTCGGTCCGGGCCGCTTCATCTCACAATACCGCCGAACCAAAGTATGACATGCTGGTAAGCATTATGACTTATATCACCCACAACTCACTTGTGTTCTAATGAGGTGATCCCGTTAATCAAATGACAACTCATGTCTATGGCTAGGAAACATAACCATCTTTGATTAATGAGCTAGTCAAGTAGAGGCATACTAGTGACACACTGTTTGTCTATGTATTCACACATGTATTATGTTTCCGGTTAATACAATTCTAGCATGAATAATAAACATTTATCATGATATAAGGAAATAAATAATACTTTATTATTGCCTCTAGGGCATATTTCCTTCAGAAACTCCATACTGATGGACTTTTGGAATCACTTGATTTTGAATCACTTGGTACTTGCGAACCGTGCCTCATGGGCAAGATGACCAAAACACTGTTCTCCGGAACTATGGAGAGAGCAACAGATTTGTTGGAAATCATACATATAGATGTATGTGGTCCGATGAATATTGAGGCTCGTGGCGGATATCGTTATTTTCTCACCTTCACAGATGATTTGAGCAGATATGGGTATATCTACTTAATGAAACATAAGTCTGAAACATTTGAAAAGTTCAAAGAATTTCAGAGTGAAGTTGAAAATCATCGTAACAAGAAAATAAAATTTCTATGATCTGATCGTGGAGGAGAATATTTGAGTTACGAGTTTGGCCTACATTTGAAACAATGCGGAATAGTTTCGCAACTCACGCCACCCGGAACACCATAGCGTAATGGTGTGTCCGAACGTCGTAATCGTACTTTATTAGATATGGTGCGATCTATGATGTCTCTTACTGATTTACCGCTATCGTTTTGGGGTTATGCTTTAGAGACGGCTGCATTCACTCTAAATAGGACACCATCGAAATCCGTTGAGACGCGCCTTATGAACTATGGTTTGGCAAGAAACCAAAGTTGTCGTATCTTAAAGTTTGGGGTTGTGATGCTTATGTGAAGAAACTTCAACCTGATAAGCTCGAACCTAAATCGGAGAAATGTGTCTTCATAGGATACCCAAAGGAGACTGTTGGGTACACCTTCTATCACAGATCCAAAGACAAGATATTCGTTGCTAAGAATGGATCCTTTCTAGAGAAGGAGTTTCTCTCGAAAGAAGTGAGTGGGAGGAAAGTAGAACTTGATGAGGTAACTGTACCTGCTCCCTTATTGGAAAGTAGATCATCACAGAAATCAGTTTCTGCGACACCTACACCAATTAGTGAGGAAGTTAATGATAATGATCATGAAACTTCAGATCAAGTTATTACTGAACCTCGTAGGTCAACTAGATCAAGATCTGCACCAGAGTGGTACGGTAATCCTGTTCTGGAGGTTATGTTACTAGACCATGATGAACCTACGAACTATGAAGAAGCGATGGTGAGCCCAGATTCCGCAAAATGGCTTGAAGCCATGAAATCCGAGATGGGATCCATGTATGAGAACAAAGTATGGACTTTGGTTGACTTGCCCGATGGTCGGCAAGCCATTGAAAATAAATGGATCTTCAAGAAGAAGACTGACGCTGATGGTAATGTTACTGTCTATAAAGCTCGACTTGTTGCGAAAGGTTTTCGACAAGTTCAAGGGATTGACTACGATGAGACCTTCTCACCCGTAGCGATGCTTAAGTCTGTCCGAATCATGTTAGCAATTGCCGCATTTTATGATTATGAAATTTGGCAAATGGATGTCAAAACTGCATTCCTGAATGGATTTCTGGAAGAAGAGTTGTATATGATGCAACCGGAAGGTTTTGTCGATCCAAAGGGAGCTAACAAAGTGTGCAAGCTCCAGCGATCCATTTATCGACTGGTGCAAGCCTCTCGGAGTTGGAATAAACGCTTTGATAGTGTGATCAAAGCATTTGGTTTTATACAGACTTTTGGAGAAGCCTGTATTTACAAGAAAGTGAGTGGGAGCTCAATAGCATTTATGATATTATATGTGGATGACATATTGCTGATTGGAAATGATATAGAATTTCTAGATAGCATAAAGGGATACTTGAATAAGAGTTTTTCAATGAAAGACCTCGGTGAAGCTGCATATATATTAGGCATTAAGATCTATAGAGATATATCAAGACGCTTAATTGGACTTTCACAAAGCACATACCTTGACAAAGTTTTGAAGAAGTTCAAAATGGATCAAGCAAAGAAAGGGTTCTTGCCTGTGCTACAAGGTGTGAGATTGAGTAAGACTCAATGCCGACCACTGCAGAAGATAGAGAGAAGATGAAAGATGTTCCCTATGCTTCAGCCATAGGCTCTATCATGTATGCAATGCTGTGTACCAGACCTGATGTGTGCCTTGCTATAAGTTTAGCAGGGAGGTACCAAAGTAATCCAGGAGTGGATCACTGGACAGCGGTCAAGAACATCCTGAAATACCTGAAAAGGACTAAGGATATGTTTCTCATTTATGGAGGTGACAAAGAGCTCATCGTAAATGGTTACGTTGATGCAAGCTTTGACACTGATCCGAACGATTCTAAATCGCAAACCGGATACGTATTTACATTGAACGGTGGAGCTGTCAGTTGGTGCAGTTCTAAGCAAAGTGTCATGGCGGGATCTACGTGTGAAGCGGAGTACATAGCTGCTTCGGAAGCAGCAAATGAAGGAGTCTGGATGAAGGAGTTCATATCCGATCTAGGTGTCATACCTAGTGCATCGGGACCAATGAAAATCTTTTGTGATAATACTGGTGCAATTGCCTTAGCAAAGGAATCCAGATTTCACAAGAGAACCAAGCACATCAAAAGACGCTTCAATTCCATCTGGGATTTAGTCCAGGTGGGAGACATAGAAATTTGCAAGATACATACGGATCTGAATGTTGCAGACCCGTTGACTAAGCCTCTTCCACGAGCAAAACATGATCAGCACCAAGACTCCATGGGTGTAAGAATCATTACTGTGTAACCTAGATTATTGACTCTAGTGCAAGTGGGAGACTGAAGGAAATATGCCCTACAGGCAATAATAAAGTATTATTTATTTCCTTATATCATGATAAATGTTTATTATTCATGCTAGATTTGTATTAACCGGAAACATAATACATGTGTGAATACATAGACAAACAGTGTGTCACTAGTATGCCTCTACTTGACTAGCTCGTTAATCAAAGATGGTTATGTTTCCTAGCCATAGACATTAGTTGTCATTTGATTAACGGGATCACCTCATTAGGAGAATGACGTCATTGACTTGACCCATTCCGTTAGCTTAGCACCCGATCGTTTAGTATGTTGCTATTGCTTTCTTCATGACTTATACATGTTCCTATGACTATGAGATTATGCAACTCCCGTTTACCGGAGGAACACTTTGTGTGCTACCAAACATCACAACGTAAATGGGCGATTATAAAGGTGCTCTACAGGTGTCTCCAAAGGTACTTGTTGGGTTGGCGTATTTCGAGATTAGGATTTGTCACTCCGATTGTCGGAGAGGTATCTCTCGGCCCACTTAGTAATGCACATCACTATAAGCCTTGCAAGCATTGTGACTAATTTGTTAGTTGCGGGATGATGTATTACGGAACGAGTAAAGAGACTTGCCGGTAACGAGATTGAACTAGGTATCGAGATACCGACAATCGAATCTCGGGCAAGTAACATACCGATGACAAAGGGAACAACGTATGTTGTTATGCGGTCTGACCGATAAAGATCTTCGGAGAATATGTAGGAACCAATATGAGCATCCAGGTTCCGCTATTGGTTATTGGCCGGAGAGGTGTCTCGGTCATGTCTACATAGTTCTCGAACCCGTAGGGTCCGCACGCTTAATGTTACGATGACAGTTATATTATGAGTTTATATGTTTTGATGTACCGAAGGTTGTTCAGAGTCCCGAATGTGATCACGGACATGAAGAGGAGTCTCGAAATGGTCGAGACATAAAGATTGATATATTGGACGACTATATTCGGACACCGGAAGTGTTCCGGAGAAGTTTCGGATAAAACCGGAGTGCCGGAGGGGTTACCGGAACCCCCCAGGGAAGTATTGGGCCTTAGTGGGCCTGAGGGGAGAGAGAGGGCTGCAGCCAGGAGGTGGCGCGCCCCCTCCCATGAGGTGTCCTAATTGGACTAGGGGAGGGGGGCGCAGCCCCTCTTTCCCTCTCCCTCTCCCTCTCTTTCCTTCCCCCCTTTCTTCCTAGTTGGACTAGGAAAGGGGAGTCCTACTCCTACTAGGAGGAGGACTCCCCCCCTCTCCTTGGCGTGCCCAAGGCAGACGGCCTCCCCCTTGCTCCTTTATATACGGGGGCAGGGGGGCACCTCTACACACAATTGATATATGATATTTTAGCCGTGTGCGGTGCCCCCCTCCACCATATTACACCTCGATAATATCGTTGCGGAGCTTAGGCGAAGCCCTGCGTCGGTAGAACATCATCATCGTCACCACGCAGTCGTGCTGACGAAACTCTCCCTCAACACTCGGCTGGATCGGAGTTCGAGGGACATCATCGAGCTGAACGTGTGCTGAACTCGGAGGTGCCGTGCGTTCGGTACTTGATTGGTCGGATCGTGAAGACGTACGACTACATCAACCGCGTTGTGATAACGCTTCCGTTTTCGGTGTACGATGGTACGTGGACAACACTCTCCCCTCTCGTTGCTATGCATCACCATGATCTTGCGTGAGCGTAGGAAAATTTTGAAATTACTACGTTCCCCAACAATTGCCGCATTTTATGAAATCTGGCAAATGGATAAACAAAACTGCCTTCCTTAATGGATTTATTAAAGAAGAGTTGTATATGATGCAACCAGAAGGTTTTGTCAATCCTAAAGGTGCTAACAAAATATGCAAACTCCAGCGATCCATCTATGGACTGGTGCAAGCATCTCGGAGTTGGAATATACGCTTTGATAAGTTGATCAAAGCATATAGTTATATACAGACTTGCAGTGAAGCCTGTGTTTACAAGAAAGTGAGTGGGAGCACTACAGCATTTCTGATAAGTATATGTGAATGACATATTGTTGATCGGAAATAATGTAGAATTATTCTGCAAAGCATAAAGGAGTGTTTGAAAGGAGTTTTTCAAAGAAAGACCTCGGTGAAGCTGCTTACATATTGAGCGTCAAGATCTATAGAGATAGATCAAGACGCTTGATAAATTTTTTCAATGAGTACATACCTTGACAAGATTTTAAAGTAGTTCAAAATGGAACAGTCAAAGAAAGAGTACTTGCCTGTGTTACATGGTGTGAAATTGAGTAAGACTCAAAGCCCGACCACGGCAGAAGATAGAAAAAGAATGAAAGTCATTCCCTATGCCTCGGCCATAGTTTCTATAAAGTATGCCATGCTGTGTACCAGATCTATTGTATACCCTACACTGATTTTGGCAAGGGAGTACAATAGTGATCTAGGAGTAGATCACTTGACAGCGGTCAAAATTATCCTTACTGGAATAAGCATATGTTTCTTGATTATGGAAGTGACAAAAGGTTTGTCGTAAAGGGTTACGTCGATGCAAGTTTTGACACTAATCTAGATGACTCTAAGTCTCGGTCTAGATACATATTGAAAGAGGGAGCAATTAGCTAGAGTAGCTCTGTGCAGAGCATTGTAGACATAGAAATTTGCAAAATACTTACGGATCTGAATCTGACAGGCCTGTTGACTAAAATAATCTCACAAGCAAAACATGATCACACCTTAGTACTCTTTGGGTGTTAATCACATAAGCGATGTGAACTAGATTACTGACTCTAGTAAACTCTTTGGGTGTTGGTCACATGACGATGTGAACTATGGGTGTTAATCACATGGCGATGTGAACTATTGATGTTAAATCACATGGCGATGTGAACTAGATTATTGACTCTAGTTCAAGTGGGAGACTGAAGGAAATATGCCCTAGAGGCAATAATAAAGTTATTATTTATTTCCTTATATCATGATAAATGTTTATTATTCATGCTAGAATTGTATTAACTGGAAACTTGATACATGTGTGAATACATAGACAAACAGAGTGTCACTAGTATGCCTCTACTTGACTAGCTCGTTAATCAAAGATGGTTATGTTTCCTAGCCATAGACATGAGTTGTCATTTGATTAACGGGATCAAGTCATTAGGAGAATGATGTGATTGACTTGACCCATTCCGTTAGCTTAGCACTCGATCGTTTAGTATGTTGCTATTGCTTTCTTCATGACTTATACATGTTCCTATGACTATGAGATTATGCAACTCCCGTTTACCGGAGGAACACTTTGTGTGCTACCAGACGTCACAACGTAACTGGGTGATTATAAAGGTGCTCTACAGGTGCTTCCAAAGGTACTTGTTGGGTTGGCGTATTTCGAGATTAGGATTTGTCACTCCGATTGTCGGAGAGGCATCTCTGGGCCCACTCAGTAATGCACATCACTATAAGCCTTGCAAGCATTGTAACTAATGAGTTAGTTGCGGGATGATGTATTACGGAACGAGTAAAGAGACTTGCCGGTAACGAGATTGAACTAGGTATTGAGATACCGACAATCGAATCTCGGGCAAGTAACATACCGATGACAAAGGGAACAACGTATGTTGTTTTGCTGTCTGACCGATAAAGATCTTCGTAGAATATGTGGGAATCAATATGAGCATCCAGGTTCCGCTATTGGTTATTAACCAGAGAGGTGTCTCGGTCATGTCTACATAGTTCTCGAACCCGTAGGGTCCGCACGCTTAACGTTACGATGACAGTTATATTATGAGTTTATATGTTTTGATGTACCGAAGGTTGTTCGGAGTCCCGGATGTCATCACGGCCATGACGAGGAGTCTCGAAATGGCCGAGACATAAAGATTGATATATTGGAAGCCTATGTTTGGATATCGGAAGTGTTCCGGGTGAAATCGGGATTTTTCCGGAGTACCGGGAGGTTACCGGAACCCCCCGGTAACTTAATGGGCCTTAGTGGGCCTAGGTGGAAGTGAGGAGAGGAGGCCCGGGCAGGGCCGCACGCCCCTCCCCCCAGTCCGAATAGGACAAGGAGAGGGGGGCGGCGCCCCCCCTTCCTTCCTCCCCTCCACCTCTTCCCCCTCTCTCTCCTAGTCCAACATGGAAAAGGGGGGAGTCCTACTCCCGGTAGGAGTAGGACTCCTCCTGGCGCGCCTCTCCCCTTGGCCGGCCGAACCCCCCTTGCTCCTTTATATACGGGGGCAGGGGGGCACCCCTAGACACACAATTGATCATTGATCTCTTAGCCGTGTGCGGTGCCCCTCTCCACCATATTACACCTCGATAATATCGTAGCGGTGCTTAGGCGAAGCCCTGCGTCGGTAGAACATCATCATTGTCACCACGCCGTCGTGCTGACGAAACTCTCCCACAATACTCGGCTGGATCGGAGTTCGAGGGACGTCATCGAGCTGAACGTGTGCTGAACTCGGAGGTGCCGTACGTTCGGTACTTGATCGGTCGGATCGTGAAGACGTACGACTACATCAACCGCGTTGTGTTAACGCTTCCGCTTTCGGTCTACGAGGGTACGTGAACAACACTCTCCCCTCTCGTTGCTATGCATCACCATGATCTTGCGTGTGCGTAGGAATTTTTTTTAAATTACTACGTTACCCAACACAACTCCACCTCCATGGTACCCTGTGTAACGTGTACACGACAGAACGAAGTGCTCTGACCTTTTAGATCGCGCTCACAAAGTGATCCGAGAGGCGGGAGCACACTGCTTGTCCCCATGGAGAGGAGGAGTAGAACCATTGTTGCACAATGCTACTTGTAGCTATGTTGGGATTTTCCCCGAAGAGGAGGGGAGATGTAGCACAGTAGAGATAAGTATTTCCCTCAGTGAGAATCAAGATATCAATCCACTAGGAGAATCACGCAAAGCCTCGTGAACAGCACCTGCACACACAAAAGCAAATGCATGCACCCAACGCGGACAAGAGGGTCATCAATCCTTTGAACTCATTACTAGCAACGATCAGATCTTGTACTGGTAGATAGATAAACTGCAAAACAAAATAAAAGATAAAAAAATTGCAGCAATGATATTTTTATATGATAAAAGTAGACCCGGAGGCCATAGTCTTCACTAGAGGCTTCTCTCTCAAACACATAGCATACGATGGGTAAAAAATTTACTGTTGGGCAATTGATAGAAAAGCGCACATTTATGACGATATTCAAGGCAATGATCATGTATATAGGCATCACGTCTGAGACAAGTAGACCGACTCCTGCCTGTATTCACTACTATTACTCCACGTTTCGACCGTTATCCAGCGTGCATCTAGGGTATTTAGTTAATAAAAACAGAGTAATGCCTTATGCAAGATGACATGGTGTAGACAAAGTAAACCCAATCAATATGAATAAACCTCGTCGTTTTATCTTTAATGGCAACGATACAAATATGTGTCTTGTCCCTTTAGGATATAGAGCACCGCAAGATTGAACCCATCACAAAGCACCTCTCCCGCTAAAGATAAATCAATCTAGTTGGCCAAACCAAATGGATAGATCGGAGAGAAATACAAAGCTATAATAAAATTCAGAAAAGACTTCATTACTTCTCATAAATATTCAGATCAGAAACCCACAATTCATCATATCCCAACAAACACACCACAAAAGAAGATTACATCAGATAGAACTCCAAGAATATCGAGGAGAACATTGTATTAAAGATCAAAGAGAGAGAAGAAACCATCTAGCTACTAGCTATGGACCCATAGGTCTATGGTGAACTACTCAAGAATCACCGGAAGACAGAAGGATGATCTAGAAGCCCTCCATGATCGATTCCCCCTCCAGAAGAGTACCAAAGAAGTCCTCCAAATGGGATCATGGAAGAAAAGAAGCTTGCAACGACAGAAAAAGTGTTTCCGGTGGCTCTCTGGTATATTGGGAATATTTGGAAATTCATAGAGGCGGAATTACGCCAAGAGGTGCCACAAGGGGCCCACAAGATCAGGGGGCGCCCCCCTGGGGCGCACCTTGTGAGCTTGTCGCTCCCTCGTGACTCTTCTGGTCTTCCCCCGAACCTTCGTGGGTCCCTTCAGGTATAGAAAGAAATTAACCCAAATATTTTTCTCCATTTGGACTCCGTTTGATATTGGTTTTCTTAAAAGCTAAAAACAAGCAAAAAACAGCAACTGGCACTAGGCACTATGTTAATAGGTGAGTCCCAAAAAAGATATAAAATAGTACATAAATGCATAGAAAACATCCAAGATTGATACTATAATAGCATGGAAAAAAATTACACATACGTTGGAGATGTATCGGCATCCCCAAGCTTAATTCCCGCTCGTCCTCGAGTAGGTAAAAGATAAAACAATTTTTTTGATGTGGAATGCTACCTAACATGTTCATCATGTAATCTTTCTTTTAGGGTATGAATATTAAAATCTAAATGATTCAAAGCAATAGTCTATAATTTGATATAAAGACATCAATACTCAAGCATACCAACAAAAAATCATGCCTTCCAAGATAAAAATGCTAAATAACACTATCCCTAGAAAATCATAGTCTTGTCATGCTCCATCTTCCTATATGAAAAACATGCGGCTAATCAATGGGCTATGGAGATGCGGTGATAGAGATCAATAAGGGGAAGTCAAAAAAGGAAGATAGTCTCACATCGATGCGGCTAATCGATGGGGTATGGAGATGCCCATCGATTGATGTTAATGCGAGGATTAGGGATTACCATGCAATGGATGCACTAAGAGCTATTAGTGTATATAATCTCAAACTGGAGACTAAGTGGGTGTGCATGCAACTTGCTTGCTCATGAAGACCTCGGGCATTTTAGGAAGCCCATCATCGGAATATACAAGCCAAGTTCTATAATGGAAAATTTCCACTAGTATATGAAAGTGGCAACACAGGAGACTCTATATGAAAATCATGGTGCTATTTTGAGCACAAGTGTAGGAAAAGATGGTAACATTGCTCCTTCTCGCTTTTTCTCTCATTTTTTTCTGTCCGGTTCCTCATCCCGACTTGTGTGAGAATGAAAGTGCAACTATCCCTGGGTGGTTTTGGTAATTCCTAACAACATATAGCTCATTGAGCTAATGCTATTTCAAGATGAATATTTCAGGAAAGCTCAATGATTGGCATGGCATGGATTAGGAAGTGGACCCTTCAAATTGCTAAGGACAAAAGATTGGATCAAACTCAAAGCACAAGACTCTACATTTTCTATTTTAGTGATCCAAGATCACATTGAGTCTATAGGAAAAGCCAATACAATTAAGAAGGGATGAGGTGTTGCTTAATGAGCTTCTTGCTCAAAATGCTTAGTATATGCTCCAAAACCCTCCACTACTTTCTCATATCCACATATGTCCCAAACCAAATATCCAACTCGGCCCCACCGATTCTTTCTATTCGGAGCCACCGAGTTGAGTTGACATAGCCATTGCCAAAAACCCTAGTCTTTTCGGTCTCACCGATAGGGATCTCGGTCTCACCGAGATGGGATTGTAATCTCTCTGTTTCCCTTCGTAACGTTTCGGTCCAACCGAGATGAGCGATCGGTCCCACCGAGATTGCAATGCAAACACTCTGTTTCCTTTTCGTAATGTTTCGGTCCAGCAGAGATGAGCGAATCGGTCCCATCGAGTTTGCTGACCAACTCTCTGTTTGACTATTACCAAAATCGGTCGCACCGAGTTTGTGTAATTGGTCACACCGAGATTACGTTATGCCCTAACCCTAATGATATCAGTCCCACCGAGTTGACATGTCGGTCCCACCGAGTTGACATGTCGGTCACATTATGAACCAAGTCGGTCTGACCGAGTTCTCTGAATCGGTCCCACCGAGTTTGGTGATTTGTGTGTAACGGTTAGATTTTGTGTGGAGGCTATAAATCTGGCAATGGTTGGGGAACTCACCCATAACCAAACTGAACCCATTTGACAAATTTTGGAAAACCAAACCAAACTAACCCACTGAATGTCTAATTGTGACCCAAACCAAACTAAACCACAAGTTATCTCCACCTAAACCGAACTAAACTATTGATAGGAACCGTGGTTTTAGCTTATAGGTTGAGATTGGTTACATAGTGCTAGGAGCGGACCATAGCTGGGTGAAGCATATTTGTGGAGCATGCCGGCGTTGACCTCCCGATTTTGGTGCTCCGTCGGGTGGCCGACCACACGGCGTAGAAAATGCTCGCTAGGTGTAGAAAACGCTCGCTAGGTGAAGTTGGCGAGCGGCCCGAGCGCCTCGGCCACGACGGCGGGGTCGACAAGGTCGAGCTACAGGTGCGTGACGGTGGCGGGGTCGACCAGGTGAGCGGCGCGCGGCTGGGGGGAGAGGACTTCCGGCTGGATCTCCATCTTTTGAGGTGGCCATTCTGGAGCCTGCGGGCCATGGTCAGCCCGCTGACGTTGCTGTTGGATGCTTGAACCCAGGAGCCTCCCAGCGCCCATGACGACCAGCAGGTGCATGGCCATCTGCACGAATGAGAAAGCAAAGATGCCGGCCACCGTTTGGATGACATTGTGGATGCTCCCGAGTTGGCGTCCACCACGGCCATCAGATGACAATGCGGACGCACGACTATCTGTTTGCCACCATGGCACCACCACAGCGAAGAACACCTGCATGAGGATCACGACCAGCGGCCGCGGAGATGGCTGTGATGCAGGGGAGACTGCCGCCCTGTATCTGTATGCCCAGCAAAGTGCCAAAGTGGTCACATATTTGTCTGCTGCGCATGTCATGAACGACACGACCGTCGCCATCGCACTCTACATGACAGGCAGCCTGTCACCACCGGCGGCGGAAGGAGTGTTCCCCTTTCTGATGTTCCCGTCGTGTGTCCTCAGCGGCCAGTGCATAGAGCATGGTGAAGTAGAGCGCGCAGATGGCGTTCTCCCTGCGGCTAGTACTGATGGGGTCACCTGCAGGGCCTCTGCCTGCTCATGAGGGTTGCCGCGATCTTTGGCACCAACACGAACGCCACCACCGTCGTCGGCACTGCCATTTTTGCAGTCAGCTACTATTGATGCGGCCCCTGCGGCGGCATCTCCGCGCCAGGAAGCGGCAAGCGGCACAGCAAGACTCCAGGTCAGGGCGCGGCCGGCGGGGAGGAGATGGGATGGTGTGGCCGTCGGGTGAGTGGGGGTTGGCCGGTTGGGGAGTCAGGACTCAGGAGGAAGATGGATTTCTCTTCTTTTTTCTCGGTCCCTTGCTGCTCGCTGGGTCTTTTTCTCTTTTTGAGAACTTGCTGCTCGCTGGGTGTTGTGGAGGCGAGGAACCAGCGTGGAAACCGGGTTGGACCCGAAGTTTGTAGCCCCTAATACCCAAAGTGTTTGAGCCCATAACCAATTGTACCCGAACTGGTTTTTCACATACCCAAACCAAACTGAACTGAAAAAAATGTCTCAGCCCAAATAAACTGAACCAATTAAGCCTAGCATAAAAACCAAACCATCTCACCCGGTTTTCTAAAAACCGTCCTCAGATTTAGGAGGCTATATATACCCCTCCACCCACTCTTCATTCGTGGAGAGAGCCATCAGAACATGCCTACACTTCCAATACATATTTTTTGAGAGGGAACCACCTACACTTGTGTTGAGGTCAAGATATTCCATTCCAACCACATAAATCTTGATCTCTAGCCTTCCCCAAGTTGCTTTCCACTCAAATCTTCTTTCCACCAAATCCAATCCTATGATAGAGAGTTGAGTGTTGGGGAGACTATCATTTGAAGCACAAGAGCAAGGAGTTCATCATCAACACACCATTTGTTACTTCTTGGAGAGTGGTGTCTCCTAGATTGGCTAAGTGTTACTTGGGAGCCTCCTTCAAGATTGTGGAGTTGAACCAAGGAGTTGGTAAGGGCAAGGAGAGCGCCTACTTCATGAAGATCTACCCTAGTGAGGCAAGTCCTTCATGGGAGATGGCCATGGTGGGATAGACAAGGTTGCTTCTTCGTGGACCCTTCGTGGGTGGAGCCCTCCGTGGACTCGCGCAACCGTTACCCTTCGTGGGCTGAAGTCTCCATCAACGTGGATGTACAATAGCACCACCTATCGGAACCACGGATAAAAAATCTCTGTGTCAACATTGCGTTTGCTCCCTCAAACTCCTCCCTTTACCTTCATATGCAATTGTTTTACATTCCGCTGCTATACTCTTAGAATTGCATGTGTACGTTGATTGCTTGACTTGTGCTAAGTTGCTAAAATCTGCCAAGAACTAAAATTGGGAAAAGGCTAGATTTTATTTGGACAAGTAGTCTAATCACCCCCCCTCTAGACATACTTTCGATCCTACAAGTGGTATCAGAGCTTCGGTCTCCATTTGCTTTGATTTCCATAGCTTTTGGTGGTCATAGCCTTGGTTTCACAACCTAGGAGAGTATGGCGTCTAGCGAGGGAAATTACCACCGTAGAGGTCCTTACTTTGATGGTACAAATTTTGCTAGTTGGAAGCATAATATGAAAATGCATATTCTTTGACATAACCCCGCCGTTTGGGCTATTGTGTGTATTGGCTTGCAAGGTGAATTCTTCGATGGGAAAGAACCTAACCGTGAAGCTACCGCGGAAGAGTTGAAGATGCTACAATACAATGCTCAAGCTTGTGATATTCTCTTCAATGGATTGTGCCCCGAAGAATTCAACAAAATCAGTCGTCTTGAGAATGCAAAGGAAATTTGGGATACTTTGATTGATATGCACGAAGGTACCGACTCCGTCAAGGAATCCAAATTGGATGTGCTTCAAAGTCAACTTGACAAGTTCAAAATGAAGGATGGTGAAGGTGTCACTGAAATGTACTCTAGGCTTGCTCTCATCACAAATGAGATTGCCAGCTTAGGAAGTGAAGAGATGACCGACAAATTCATCATTAAGAAGATCCTAAGAGCCTTGGATGGGAAATATGATACCGTGTGCACATTGATCCAAATGATGCCCAATTACAAAGATCTCAAGCCAACGGAAGTCATTGGAAGAATTGTTGCTCATGAGATGTCACTCAAGGATAAGGAAGAGCTTCACAACAAGTCAAGTGGTGCTTACAAAGCCTCGTGTGATGCTCCCACATCATCAAGTGAGAAGCAAACCTTCAATGAAGAATTGAGCCTAATGGTAAAGAACTTCAACAAGTTCTACAAGAGTAGAAGCAAAGAAAGAAGTTCCAAGTCAAGGTCCTACAATGACGAAAGATCCTCTAATCGTGAGCGAAATTTCTACAATTGTGGAAGACCCGGACACTACTCCAATGAGTGTATGACCCCCTACAAAAGAAGAGAAGATTCTCCCAAAAGAAGAAGTAGAAGAGAAGAATCACCACCAAGAGAAAGGAGGAGTGGAGATGATCGTTATGAACGAAAACCCTCTCGAAGAAGCAAGGATTCGGAAAGGAAAGAAAAGTCATCAAGGAGCTGCACAAAAAGAAGACATCAAGCTCATGTTGGTGAATGGGTATCCGGCTCCGACTCCGACAATCACTCCGAAAGAAATTATCACTCCGACTCCAAATATACTCAAGATGAAGGTGTTGCCGGTCTAGCACTTGTGTCAACCAACTCCTACGACATATTTGACTCACCAAACGAAGGAATTGGAAGATGCTTCATGGCCAAAGGTCCAAAGGTAACACATCCCGAGTATGTTGATTTCAATAGTGATGAAGATGATTTGCTAGGTGATGATGATTTACCTGTTGACAACTCTAGTGATGAAGACTATGATGAAACGTCAATTAATCATGCTAATCAAGATAAAACGAATGATGATGATAAGAAGGAGATTGAGCGTCTAACTAAAGAACTAAACACTCTTAAGTTAGCTTATGAAACTACCTTGGAAAATCATCGAGCACTTTTAAAGACTCATGATAAGCTACGCTTTTAAAAGCTCAACCTTGAGCAAGAGCATGAGTTTTTAAAGGCAATCAATGATGATCTTCACAAGAAAAGTTCTTCTTACATTGCCAAGCGTTTACTCTTGTCTACTTACATGCCACAAGTTAAATCTAGTAACAAGAACAAGAAAGATGCTTCATCTAGTAGTAACAACAATCATGCTAAATCCAATGTTGTTGCTTCTAGTAATACTCTTGATTCCACTAATGATTCTCTTAGCCAAGTTACACTTGAGCAAGAAAATAGCTTATTGAAGGGAATTATAGAGAAAGGTGTTTACAAGAGCCTTGCCGGAAGTAAGCAATTTGAGGAAATTGTGCGCAAGCAAGGAAGACACCGGAAGAATCAAGGTGTTGGTTTTGAACGAAAGTTCAATGCCAATGGTGTTGAGTTGGAAGAAGATCAATACCCCAAGACGAAGTTTGTTACTCAACAAGAGAAGTATGATCCTACTTCTTTCAAAGGGACACAAGCTCAAGATGATCTTCCACCACAAGACCACAAGCAAAAAGGCAAGGACAAGCTTCAAGAGGAAATTGATGCATTTGAAGAAGCACCCAAGGCCTTGGTCAAGTGGGTTCCCAAGACTACATCAAGTTCTACTTCATCAAGTACAACTACAACTCCAAGGATTCCCATCAAGATGGTGTGGATCCAGAAGAAGAAGAACTAGAGAGTTCTTGAGGGTGACTCCGCCAACATAGTTCACTCTTATCATTTTGGCAAGGACAAGTGCAAACAACTTCCATATCTTGCACTAGTTCAAGGAGTCACAAACCCTCTTGTTGGTAAGACAAGGGACAAGGTAACCTAATGCTTTCATGGACATCATCTTCTGTATGCATCACTCTATGTCTATGGATATCCTTGTTTGTTCCTTGTGGGACTAATCCGTGTAGGTATTGAAAGTGCAACTCACTCCAAAGGATTGCTCCAAATGATCGACATCAACATTGAGAATCTACATCTTCAACACCTACATGAAGTCATCATCGACAAAACCCAAGGTTAGTTCATCCCTCTTAGGGGGGATATCACATCTAGGGGGAGCTTTACTCTAATCAATTGAGCTAAAGCAACTCTAATGGTGTGAACACAACAATGCTTTATGTAAAAGTGGTAACCCCACTTGTGCTTAAACGATGAGTATGACCTACGATCAAATGTTCTCATTTGACTCCTAAGTCAATATACTCATATATAGATGACCTAGTCATCGCCAAACTGCTTGATAGATGCTAGAGTGTTTGTGCATGCTTTGTCACATATTTCATTTGCCATTTTATTGTGTGAGCATGTTGGTTGCATATTTTACTCATTCGAGGACATCCATTTGTTGTTTTGATTGTTTGGCTCTTTCTCTTTTGCCAAATGGATGGACAAGAATGCCTAAGAACTCCCTCTAGCTATCTATGCTTTTCTTGTCTCAAACTCTATTCATGCTACATCACAAAGTTTGATCAAGTCAGATTCGAACCACTCTGTGTGAGGAGCACTCAGAGTTCCCGATTCGTCATAGTCTTAAACCTCCAAAACCTCTTTGCGCATCTCGGTCTGACCGATTCATCCTTTTCGGTCCTACCGAGTCACTAAGTTGATCTAGGGTTTTCAATCTCGGTGCAACCGATTAGAACTTTTCGGTCACACCGAGTTGCAGTAACTGCTTGTAGTTTTGCATCTCGGTGCCACCGAGTCGTTCCACTCGGTCACACCGACAGGGTCAGGTTATATATACCGACGGGCCAAATTTTGGAAAAATTTCCGAACCTCCTCGCCCGCGCGTAACCTACTCTGCCTCCTCAGGTCTCCGGATCGTCCTCTCGTCGCCAGCGACCTCCCGCCGCTGGTCTCCGCCGCCGTCAACGGAAATATCCACTGCTGTTGCCGCCGTAGCAAGTTCGTCGCCGAACTAGGGTACGAACTTGAACTTTGTGCTAATCCTTAACTCCGATTCTTAGCACAGTGCTTTGCCATGATTCTTTCCATGATTGAAATCATCCTGTCCAGCGAAAAACATCCCGTAGATTAGTTTTGATTTGAAAATTTAGGGTTAGGTCTCCGTCGAATTCATCACGGACCGACCGAGTTGTAGAAATCGGTCTCACCGATTTTGGCTTAGGCCAGTGCACATGCGTTTTTGGTCTGACCAAAAATTGCAAATCGGTGTGACCGAGTTTGATTCTCTGTGAAACACTAGCAGTCTCGGTACCACCGAACTATGACTCGGTCTGACCGAGTTCACTAGTTTAGGTTCCAAAAGCTGCTTCGGTATCACCGAGTTTACAAATCGGTAGATCTGAAATGCTTTCTGTGAAGAACTAAAAATAAGTTTTTAAGTCATCCACTTTGCAAAACTCCTGTACTTTGTGATGCTCATCTACTCTACCTCATCTATAACCTATTCACAGGGTCTGCTGTCAGAGTATTTGTAGAGATGTCTGACCAGAGTGATAGTCAGAACAGGTCTGAGCAACAGGTGCAGATGAGTGAGGGTTCAGATCCCTCTAGCAGCTATGATGAAGGCAGCAGGAGCACTCCAAGCAATCTGCCAAGGGCTGCCACCAGGACTAGGAAGAAGAAAACTTCTGACTCTGAGGATGAAGATTATGTGGCTGTTGAAGATGAAGCCACTTCAAAGAAAAAGATGCTGAAGAAAGAGTATGGCACAACTGCTGCAACAAAGCCTGGTCTGAAAACAAAGATGCCAGCAAGAAGAGAGCCCATGTCAAAAGTCAGAACATCAACTGCTGAAGTTTCAAAATCAGCTGTTGAAGAAGCTGAGAAAGGGAAGAAGCGGAAGGAGAGGGTTAAGAAAACAATGGCCAGAGTCATTGGAAAGCCCTCCATGATGCAAGAACCTTCAGAAGAAGAGGAAGAGGAAGAGGATGCTGCACCAGCACCCAAAGCACAAAAGCTTATGGGAGATGCAATTAAATCAGGGGCTGCTCCACCAAAGCCCAAAGCTGCTCCCAAGGCTGCTGCTCCAGCTCCAAAACCAAAACCCAAGAGAAGCACTAGGAACATACCTGCTGTAGAGAAGAACAAGGCCCCAGTGCCTCAAGCTGCTGCTGAAGAAGAAGATGATTCTGTTGTTTTGAGGAAGCTGAAGCCCAAGATCCCTGACCACACTGATGCACACCCAGTTGTAGAAAACATGAAAAATCAGGAAGGATGCGGTATTAAGACTATGGAGACAGTCTGATCCATATGCTATCAGGAGAAGGACTGCTGTGGACTAGAGATTTCACACTAAGGAACAGCAGGACTTCTATGAGACTATTCTGCTTGACAAGAAGCCCATTGTGTGTGATATGAGATGGGTTGACTAGGAATTCATCAAGGAAAATGAGGATCACTTCCCTGGTGTGCTTGATAGCTTCAAGGCATGTGGAGTGGACACTTTTGCTGCCCAGAAGCTCACCAAGTGGAATGATGAGCTCATCATGCAATTCTACTCCACTGCACACTTCTATCCAGATGGAAGGATAGTATGGATGTCTGAGGGTACTAGGTACCAGTCTACAGTTGAGGAATGGGCCAAGCTTATAAATGCTCCTGAGGAACATGAGGATGACTTGGACATTTATGCAGAGAAGAAGAAAGACCACAACACTATTGCCAACAGGTACAAAGAGATCCCAGATGCTGATTTGGATACACATAAGTTTGGATCTAATACACTACTTGTTGTCTGGTCTGCCAACCATAAACTGGATCTTAAGGCACACACTGCTACCCAAGTCAGGTGATCACAAGATGATCAGAGGACATTCCATCAACTTGCTGCACATATTTGATGTCCCACAGAAGTTCAAAGTTATGAGCCCTCAAAGATGGGCACAGGCACATATCTTTTGGACAAGGAGCACCTGCCCATCTATCCTGAATTTGAAGATAACACAGTAGTGATGAATGAGAATGAACCATCTTCAGCTCAAGCACATGAAAAGAGAGAGAAGGCTAAGGCTGAGAAGGCTGCAAAGATGCCAACTGTGGAAGAGGCATCTCAGGTATTCTTGAAGAGCAAGCAAGACCAGCTTGGATACCTGATCCAATCCACCCTGAGGATTGAGAAGGGCTTGGCCACCCTGACCAAGAACTAGGAGAGTCTGGAGAGGATCATTGAGCAAAAATTGTATGACCTTGATGTCAAGGTAACAGAGATCCAAACTGCAGTTGAGCAACTTCAGGAGGAAGCAGAGGAGAAGAAGGGAAAGTCTACCACAGATCCTTCTGCCAGAGTGCACAGAGGACAGAGATCTGCTACAGTGCCAGTGACAGACACCAGAGCTACAACATCAGCACCAGCAGCTACAGCTCCAGTTCCACCTCCAGCAGCTACTCCACCAGCTCCAGCTACTTCATCTGAAGCCTTCGTCCTTGGAGTTCTCTCAACACCACCTCCCGAAGATCAAGCCTGAGAGTCATTTAGCACTATGCATTTTTGAAATTTTTGGTAACTTGTTGCCAAAGGGGGAGAAAAATGTATAGATCATAGGCTTCGAGAGAGAGTGTTGCCTTTTTATTCTCTCTTGCTATTTTGGTTGAAACTTTATTGTGTGCTTGTGATACTACTTTATGTCCTTGTGAGATACTTTTTTGATGATGTGTTTGATCATATGCTACCCTTAATGCTTGTTGGATGATATTATCATTATATCCTCTTGTGATCATTCACTTTCCTTGGTGATGAGTGCATGTGTTTTAATTTCTATCATTTTGAGCGCTCCACCAAGATGTATGTGACATGGAAGAGTAACCCATGTTCCTAATCGATTGTGCATTTGCATTCAAAAGCAAATTTTAAATAATGCACAAATTTAGGGGGAGCTCTTGCTTATCACATACTTCTCAAAGCGACGATGTTTTTCAATCTTATCATTTGTCGAAGCTTGGGTCTATATGTTGTCATCAATTACCAAAAAGGGGGAGATTGAAAGTGCAACTATCCTTGGGTGGTTTTGGTAATTCCTAACAACATATAGCTCATTGAGCTAATGCTATTTCAAGATGAATATTTCAGAAAAGCTCAATGATTGGCATGGCATGGATTAGGAAGTGGACCCTTCAAATTTCTAAGGACAAAAGATTGGCTCAAACTCAAAGCACAAGACTCTACATTTTCTATTTTAGTGATCCAAGATCACATTGAGTCTATAGGAAAAGCCAATACTATTAAGAAGGGATGAGGTGTTGCTTAACGAGGTTCTTGCTCAAAATGCTTAGTGATATGCTCCAAAACCCTCCACTACTTTCTCATATCAACATATGTCCCAAACCAAATATCCAACTCGGCCCCACCTATTCTTTCTATCCGGAGCCACCGAGTTCAGTTGACTTAGCCATTCCCAAAAACCCTAGTCTTTTCAGTCTCGCCGATAGGGATCTCGGTCTCACCGAGATGGGATTGTAATCTCTCTGTTTCCCTTCGTAACGTTTTGGTCCAACCGAGATGAGCGATCGGTCCCACCGAGATTGCAATGCAAACACTCTGTTTCCTTTTCGTAACATTTCGGTCCAGCCGAGATGAGCGAATCGGTCCCACCGAGTTTGCCTGACCCTCTCTCTATTTGACTAGTACCAAAATCGGTCGCACCGAGTTTGTGTAATCGGTCACACCGAGATTACGTTATGCCCTAACCCTAATGATATCGGTCCCACCGAGTTGACATGTCGGTCCCACCGAGTTGACATGTCGGTCACATTATGAACCAAGTCGGTCTGACCGAGTTCTCTGAATCGGTCCCACCGAGTTTGGTGATTTGTGTGTAACGATTAGATTTTGTGTGGAGGCTATATATACCCCTCCACCCACTCTTCATTCATGGAGAGAGCCATCAGAACATGCCAACACTTCCAATACATATTTTCTGAGAGAGAACCACCTACACTTGTGTTGAGGTCAAGATATTCCATTCCAACCACATAAATCTTGATCTCTAGCCTTCCCCAAGTTACTTTCCACTCAAATCTTCTTTCCACCAAATCCAATCCTATGAGAGAGAGTTGAGTGTTGGGGAGACTATCATTTGAAGCACAAGAGCAAGGAGTTCATCATCAACACACCATTTGTTACTTCTTGGAGAGTGGTGTCTGCTAGATTGGATAGGTGTTACTTGGGAGCCTCCGTCAAGATTGTGGAGTTGAACCAAGGAGTTTGTAAGGGCAAGGAGATCGCCTACTTCGTGAAGATCTACCCTAGTGAGGCAAGTCCTTCGTGGGCGACGGCCATGGTGGGATAGACAAGGTTGCTTCTTCGTGGACCCTTCGTGGGTGGAGCCCTCCGTGGACTCGCGCAACCGTTACCCTTCGTGGGTTGAAGTCTCGATCAATGTGGATGTACGATAGCACCACCTATCGGAACCACGGATAAAAAATCTCTGTGTCAACATTGCGTTTGCTCCCTCAAACTCCTCCCTTTACCTTCATATGCAATTGTTTTACATTCCGCTGCTATACTCTTAGAATTGCATGTGTAGGTTGATTGCTTGACTTGTGCTAAGTTGCTAAAATCTGCCAAGAACTAAAATTGGGAAAAGGCTAGATTTTATTTGGTCAAGTAGTCTAATCACCCCCCCCCTCTAGACATACTTTCGATCCTACAGAGAATCATCGTCCCCATCATCCTTTCCTGACTGGGACAATGCTCTAGTAATGATGATCATCACACTTTTATTTACCTACAACTCAATAATACAACTCGATACTAGAACAATATGACTTTATACGAGTGCATCTGGCAGTGTACCAGGATGTGCAATGATGTTAGCATAACATGTATAATAATGATGAACGGTGGCTAAGCCACAAATACTATGTCAGCTATATGATGATGCAAAGCAATATGACATTGAAGGTGTATGTCATAATAACAGAATGGCGGAAGTTGCATAGCAATATATCTTGGAATGGCTATGAAAATTCCATGATAGGTAGGTCTGGTGGCTGTTTTGAGGAAGATATAAGGATGCTTATGTGTGATAGAGCGTATGTTAGGGCATATTTCTCCCTTAGTGGTTTTGGTGATTGATGAAAATACGTTTGCGGACTAATCGTGTGCGTTGAGCATTTCAGATATTCCACCATAAGGCATAAAATGATTAGTGCCCCTCGCAGCTTTTTACAGAAGACTGTTTATTTTGCTTTGTTTCATTTTTTGGTGGACTTGAGTCGTAGGATAAACCCATACTATCAAGAGGGGGTCCGCTTCGGAAAGGTTTGGTGGAATCATCATGTACACACTCCTATTACACACTACTCATCTTTCTCCTTCTTTGGAGTTGTCCCTCTGTCCTACAGAAGAGGTTGTGGAGAGCTGCTAGTGGTAGTACCATGGGTGGCGGTGGTAGTACCACTTATAAGCAGTAGCGCTATTGTTGGTTCCGCTTGTACTACCGCTCTCTATTCGGGTCTCGATTTTTTGTGTCGGGTTTTACGGTAGTCCAGTGGTTGTCCCACTGGGTCACTTTCGTGGAACCCCATTTGACCCAGCAGAACGAGCAAAAGTAGGAGCGGTAGTACCGCCCCTACCACCTCTGCCACTGCGGCTCGGTGCTCTGTTCTCCCCTCAGGCCTCTGTTTGCTTCAGCGGCAGTAGGGAGCGGTAGTTCAGCGATAAGCGGTAGTACCGCCCAGCTTGGGCTATAGTACCACTCGGGTTATTCTACCACTGCCCTGCTTCCTATGCATTGTATCATTGCAACCCCAGTGGTAGTACCGCTAGGAAAGCGGTAGTACCACTTCGGTAGCACTACTGGCTCCTGGCCCTGTGCCATTGCACCTTCTACCGGTGTCTACCACTTGGGCGGTAATACCGCTCCTGGAGCGGTAGTACCCCTTGTGTGCGGGCTGAGGACGGCATAACGGTTGGATTTATTCCCCACTATATAAAGGGGGTATTCTTCCCCAAGATGACTCACCTCTTCCTCCCCAAACTCCATTGTTGCTCCAAATCTCATTTTCGCCCGATCTCTCTCCCTAGCCAATCCAACTTGTTGATTATCTAGGGATTGGTTGAGAAGGCCCTGATCTACACTTCCACCAAGAGAAATTTGATTCCCCCACTAATCCCTTGCGGATCTTGTTATTCTTGGGTGTTTCAGCACCCTAGTCGGTTGAGATCACCTCAGAGCCCCATTCCACTGTGGTGAAGCTTCATGGTGTTGTTGGGAGCCTCCAATTTGGTTGTGGAGAGAGCCCCAACCTTGTTTGTAAAGGTCCTGTCACCGCCTTCAAGGGCACCACTAGTGGAATCACGACATCTTGCATTGTGTGAGGGTGTGAGGAGAATACGGTGGCCCTAGTGGCTTCTTGGAGAGCATTGTGCCTCCACACCACTCCAACTGAGACGTACTTCCTCTCAAAGAGAAGGAACTTCGGTAACACATCCTCGTCTCCGCCGGCTCCACTTGTGGTTATCTGTTACCTTTACTTTGTGATTGCTTTACTTGTGTTGCTTATCTTGCTTACTTGTGGTTTTGTCTTTGCTAGCATCATACACGGTATTCACCTAGTTGCCTATCTAGACAATCTATTTGTTGTTAACCCTAATTTGTTAAGGAAAGCTAAAAATTGGTAGTTGCCTATTCACCCGCCCCCCTCTAGTCAACCATATCGATCCTTTCAATTAGTATCAGAGCCACGTCTCTTTATTAAGGGTTTCACCACCCGAAGAGTATGGTTGACGATGGTGGTAATGGGGATGAAGTGCCCGAGGCCGTGGAGTTGAACTCAATCACTCGAGGCGACATAAATGAAGCTATGGCTTCACTTAAGACGTCTATGACGACCGAGGTCACGTCGATGCTTAAAGAAGTACTTGAGGGGTTGAAAACTTCTCTCGGTCTGTTGCTTGTGGTTAATCCCACCGCATCGGAGTCGGAGACCAATTCTGCCAAGGAAGCGGCTAAAGGTGCTCAAACCTCCTCCCCTCAAAACAAGAATGGGACGGGAACCTTTGCCTTGTCCCCCTCCCCTGGTCTATGGAGGACCAGTCCCTACACCGCATATTAACAACCTTGATCCTCCTCCTAAGCTTGTGAAAGGGGATTTTGCTAATTGGGTTTTTCGCATCAAGTCTCATTTGAATCACAACTCAACAAATCTTTGGAAAATCATCGAGCAAGGCTTCTACTCGCATGATCCAAACAATTTTAGCCCAAGAGAAGAAGCGGACAATCAATACAATCACTCCGCTCTGTTCATCCTCCAAGCCGTAGTGCCTCCCGAAGATCTCTCTCACTTGCGCCCTTTCACTCGTGCAAAGGATTGTTGGGACCATTCATACCTTTGTAAAAGGGGAGCTCAAGCATTCAACAATCCAACTTTGAGGTGGTTCTTGATGAGGCCGATGAGTTTGTCATGATTGAAGATTGTTGGGGAACGTAGCATGCAATTTCAAAAAAATTCCTACGCTCACGCAAGATCTATCTAGGAGATGCATAGCAACGAGAGGGGGAGAGTGTGTCCATGTACCTTCGTAGACCGAAAGCGGAAGCGTTTGACAAAGCGGTTGATGTAGTCGAACTTCTTCTCGTTCCGACCGATCAAGCACTGAACGTACGACACCTCTGAGTTCTGCACACGTTCAGCTCGATGACGTCCCTCGAACTCTTGATCCAGAAAAGTTTCAAGGGAGAGTTTCGTCTGCACGACGACATGGTGACGGTGATGGTGAAGTGATCCGCGCAGGGCTTCGCCTAAGCACTACGTGAATATGACCGGAGGCGTAAACTGTGGAGGGGGCGCCGCACACGGCTAACAACTGTTGATGTGTGTTCTAGCGGTGCCCCCCTCATATATATAGGTTGGAGGGGAGGAGAGGAAGCCAAGGGGGCGCCCCAAGTTGCAGGAATCGTACTTGGGCGCCTCCCAATTCGGCCTCCCCCTTCCATATTCATCTTGAGGGGAAAGGAAGGTGGAGGGAGGAGAGAGGAAGGGGGAGGCCGAATTGCTCCCCTTCCTTTCTCTCTTCCCCTCTTTCCTTCCCCCTTATTTTATCCTACATTGGGCGCACCAGCCCCCTAGGGGCTGGTCTGTTCCCTTCTTGGCCCATTAGGCCCATGAAGTTGCCGGGGGGATGCCTAGAACCCCTTCTCGTGACCCGATATGTACCCGGTACCCCCAGAACACTTTCGGTGTTCGTATATCATCGTCCTATATATGAATCCTTACCTCTCGACCATTTCGAGACTCCTCATCATGTCCGTGATCTCATCTAGGACTCCGAACAACATTCAGTCACCAAATCACATAAATCATATAATACAAAATCATCATCAAACGTTAAGCGTGCGGACCCTACGGGTTCGAGAACTATGTAGACATGACCGAGACACCTCCCTGATCAATAACCAATAGCGGAACCTGGATGCTCATATTGGTTCTCACATATTCTACGAAGATCTTTATCGGTCGTACCGTAATGACAACATACATTATTCCCTTTTGTCATCGCTATGTTACGTGTCCGAGATTCGATCATAGGTATCTTCATACCTAGTTCAATCACGTTACCGGGAAGTCTCTTTACTCGTTCCGTAATACATCATCCCGTAACTAACTCGTTAGTCACATTGCTTGCAAGGCTAATATGATGTGCATTACCGAGAGGGCCCAGAGATACCTCTCCGATACTCGGAGTGACAAATCCTAATCTCGATTTATGCCAACCAGACAAACCCCTTCGAAGATACCTATAGAGCATCTTTATAATCACCCAGTTACGTTGTGACGTTTGATAGCACACAAGGTATTCCTCCGGTATCCGGGAGTTGCATAATCTCATAGTCGAAGGAGTATATATTTGACATGAAGAAAGCAATAGCAATAAACCTGAATGATCAATATGCTATGCTAACGGATGGGTCTTGTCCATCACATCATTCTGCTAATGATGTGATCCCGTTCATCAAATGACAACACATGTCTATGGTTAGGAAACTTAACCATCTTTGATTAACGAGCTAGTCTAGTAGTGGCTTACTAGGGACACAGTGTTTTGTCTATGTATCCACACATGTATCAAGTTTCCGGTTAATACAATTCTAGCATGAATAAAAAACATTTATCATGATATAAGGAAATATAAAATAACAAATTTATTATTGCCTCTAGGGCATATTTCCTCCAGTCTCCCACTTTCACTAGAGTCAATAATCTAGTTCACATCGCCATGTGATTTAACACCAATAGTTCACATCTTTATGTGATTAACACCCATAGTTCACATCGCCATGTGACCAACACCCACTAGTACAACGAGGTGCTATACAAACGGTTTTTAACCCCTTTCCTCGACGGCATTTGGAACCGTGGCCAAGTGAGTGTGGGCGATAGGGGGGTCGTTCCCACACGACCCAGAAACCGTCGGGGATATGCCCTCCTGGCACACACGCTCGGCAAAATGAGGTCGTGTGCGACCGACGAGCACTCAAATACAGAAATACATACAGTAGTGCTCAAAAAATACAATTATACAGGAGAAATCATTTCTGGTCGTAAGTACATCCCACACAGTTAGTCACTGCTAAACATTTCCGCTCGTATATACATCCCACACAGTCGCTCCAAGGAAAACGTTTCTGTTCGCAAGCACATCACACACAATTTACCTCGTTAAATCGTTTGTGATAGCGTTTCCATTGCACATGGTATTAACAATTTTATCATTTGCGTTATTGAATGCATCACACACGGTGCCTAGAAGAAACTGTGTGTCAAGGGCTGTCGATCACACACAGGTTTTATGTGGTAAACGTTTGCGCCAGGTGGCCTAACGCAAACAGTTTTCAAGAGGATGTCGTGTATGATTGTTCATTAATCTAACACATTTTATTCCTAGAAACTGTGTGCGTTATTGAATGCATCGCACACGGTGTTTTCTCAATAATCGTTTGCAATAGAAAACCCCAATTAGCAGGCTAATTATCCGATTATTAATAATCCATTTATTAATCTAATTGACATTTCATATTAAGCAAACAATATATTTCATTTTCCTAATTAAAATACATCGGAGTACAATATCATATACCTTCAGCACTCAGCTACCCCATTACACAACTACACTAGCACCAAGTTTCACATGCAACATCTATAACCTTTCGAAATTAGCATCATAGACGGTACATAGACAGATGTATCTCATCTGGAAAACTGCTGAAGCAGAAGGCGAATATTGAGCCTTCATTGATGTTGAAGGTCTTTGTAACTTTAGGCCAGTGCCTGTGGATGATTGACCGTCCATCCTTCTTCCTCTTCAGGAACACTTCAATATTGAACCGTGGGTGTTGTATGAATACCTTCCTCGCCTCCTGACCATACAAGTGGTTTGAGAGGTAATCCTCAGTGAACTGCTTTGGAAAGGCCTGAAAACAAGGATGTGCATAAATATCTTCTCTATATTGGAAATGGGGCAAAGGAATAAAAAAGGCAAGGTATAATAGTTAGTACCATCCTGTAGTGAACTGATGTCTTCTTCATTGTGCAGACAAAGATCTTGTTGTTTTTTGCCACTAATTTCTTTATCCTAACAATCTTTCTGAGTTTCTTGACTTGACTGATATTCATGGACAACTTATTTCCCCATATGCAAAAAGGGTCGAACAGTGGGTCAAAACCTCTGACAGCAGGACCTACATGTGCAAGACCAAATTGTTAAAAACCTAAATATTATAATGGTTCCTGCAATTGCACAATAATGTGCTATTAGACAACGGACCATGCACGTGCTAACCTCGATTGTAAACCTCAGTGCTTCCCATTATTTCCCTGCAACACATATAAGGCAGTTAGTCATCAGGTTAATTAAGGGTTCGCATGCTATCAGTAAAATATGTTGATGAGAAATAAGCACATTGCAGATTCATCAGATTAATTCAAGCCACATGGAAAACCCATTTATCCAAACCAAGCATGATTAAGAACTAGGAAATATAGCACTTGTATATGTTTCTCATGTATTAAGTGCAGCAAAATTCAATTTATTCCTCACATGCACAATGCTACCTCTTGAGCATGCGTTGGTTTCCCCTTGAAGAGGAAAGGGTGACGCAGCAAAGTAGCACAAGTATTTCCCTCAGTTTTTGAGAACCAAGGTATCAATCCAGTAGGAGATTACACGCAAGTCACCTAGTACCTACACAAACAATCAAGAACCTTGCAACCAACGTGATAAAGGGGTTGTCAATCCCTTCACGGTCACTCGCAAACGTGAGATCCAATAAAGATAGTAAAGTAAATATTTTTGGTATTTTTGTTGTATAGATTGGAAAGTAAAGAATGCAAAATAAACGGCAACAGAAATTGGCAAGTTGACGGGAAACTAATATGATGTAAAATAGACCTGGGGCCATAGGTTTCACTAGTGGCTTCTCTCATGATAGCATATATTACGGTGGGTGAACAAATTACTGCCGAGCAATTGATAAAAAAAATGCATAGTTATGAGAATATTTAGGCACTGATCATGAATATAGGCATCACGTCCATGTCAAGTAGACCGAAACGATTCTGCGTGTACTACTATTACTCAACACATCGACCGCTATCCATCATGCATCTAGAGTATTAAGTTCATAAGAATGGATTAACGCATTAAGCAAGATGACATGATGTAGAGGGATAAACTCAAGCAATATGATATAAACCCCATATCTTTATCCTAGATGGCAACAATACAATATGTGCCTTGCTGCCCCTACTATCACTTGGAAAGACACCGCAAGATAGAACCCAAAGCTAAGCTCTTCTCCTATTGCAAGAAAGATCAATATTGGAGGCCAAACTAAACCGATAATTCGAAGAGACTTGCAAAGATATCAAATCATGCATATAAGACTTCAAAGAAGAACCAAATATTATTCATAGATAATCTTGATCATAAATCCACAATTCATCGGATCTCGGCAAACACACCGCAAAAAAAGTATTACATCGAATAGATCTCCACGAACATCAAGGAGAACTTTGTATTGAGAACCAAAGAGAGATAAGATGCTCTCTAGCTAATAACTATGGACCCGAAGGTCTGTGGTAAACTACTCACGCTTCATCAGAGAGGCTATGGTGTTGATTTAGAAGCCCTCCGTGATCGATTCCCCCTTCGGCAGATCGCCAGAAAAGGTCCCAACATGGGATCTCACGGGTACAGAAGGTTGCGGCGGTGGAAAAGTGGTTTCGTGGCTCCCCTGATGTTTCTAGGGTATAAGAGTATATATAGGCGAAAGAAGTACGTCGGTGGAACTACGAGGGGCCCACGAGGGTGGGGGCGCGCCTACCCCCTGGGCGCGCCCTCCTGCCTCGTGGTCTCCTCGTGGAGTCCCAGACTTCAACCCAAGTCTTCTGGTTTGCTTTTGGTCCAAGAAAGATCATCGTGAAGGTTTTATTTCGTTTGGACTCTGTTTAGTATTCCTTTTCTGCAAAACTCTAAAGTAGGCAAAAAAACAGAAACTGGCACTGGGCCTCCGGTTAATAGGTTAGTCCCAAAAATAATATAAACGAGCATATTAAATCCCATTAAACATCCAAAACAGATAATATAATAGCATGGAACAATAAAAAATTATAGATACGTTGGAGACGTATCAAGCATCCCCAAGCTTAATTCCTGCTCGTCCTCGAGTAGGTAAATGATAAAAACAAATTTTTTGATGTGGAATGCTACCTAACATCATTTTCAATGTAATTCTCTTTATTGTGGCATGAATGTTCAGATCCATAAGATTCAAAATAAAAGTTTAATATTGACATAAAAAAATACTTCAAGCATACTAATAAAGCAATTATGTCTTCTCAAAATAACATGGCCAAAGAAAGTTATCCCTACAAAATCATATAGTCTGGCTATGCTCTATCTTCATCACACAAAGTATTTAATCATGCATAACCCCGATGGCAAGCCAAGCAATTGTTTCATAATTTTGATTTTCTCAAACTTTTTCAATCTTCACGCAATACATGAATGTGAGCCATGGACATAGCACTATAGGTAGAATGGTGGTTGTGGAGAAGACAAAAAGGAGAAGATAGTCTCACATTAACTAGGCATATCAACGGGCTATGGAGATGCCCATCAATAGATATCAATGTGAGTGAGTAGGGATTGCCATGCAACGGATGCACTAGAGCTATAAGTGTATGAAAGCTCAACAAAAGAAACTAAGTGGGTGTGCATCCAACTTGCTTGCTCACGAAGACCTAGGGCAATTTAAGGAAGCCCATCATTGGAATATACAAGCCAAGTTCTATAATGTAAAATTCCCACTAGTATATGAAAGTGACAACATAGGAGACTCTCTACCATGAAGATCGTGGTGCTATTTTGAAGCACAAGTGTGGTAAAAGGATAGTAACATTGTCCCTTCTCTCCTTTTCTCTCATTTGTTTGGGCCCTTCTCACTTTTTTTGTGGCCTCTTTTTTATTTTTTTCGTCCAGAGTCTCATCCCGACTTGTGGGGGAATCATAGTCTCCATCATCCTTTCCTCACTGGGACAATGCTCTAATAATGATGATCATCACACTTTTATTTACTTACAACTTAAGAATTACAACCCAATACTTAGAACAAAATATGACTCTATGTGATTACCTCCGGCGGTGTACCGGGATGTGCAATGATTCAAGAGTGACGTGTATGAAAAATTATGAACAGTGGCTTTGCCACAAATACGATGTCAACTACATGATCATGCAAAGCAATATGACAATGATGGAGCGTGTCATAATAAACGGAACGGTGGAAAGTTGCATGGCAATATATCTCGGAATGGCTATGGAAATGCCATAATAGGTAGGTATTGTGGTTGTTTTGAGGAAGGTATGTGGTGGGTGTATGATACCGGCAAAAGGTGCGCGGTATTAGAGAGGCTAGCAATGGTGGAAGGGTGAGAGTGCGTATAATCCATGGAATCAATATTAGTCATAAAGAACTCACATACTTATTGCAAAAATCAATTAGTTATCGAAACGTAGTACTACGCGCATGCTCCTAGGGGGATAGATTGGTAGGAAAAGACCATCACTCGTCCCCGACCGCCACTCATAAGGAAGACAATCAATAAATAAATCATGCTCCGACTTCATCACATAACGGTTTACCATACGTGAATGCTACGGGAATCAGAAACTTCAACACAAGTATCTCTCAAATTCACAACTACTCAACTAGCATGACTCTAATATCACCATACTCATATCGCAAAACAATCATAAAGAATCAAACTTCTCATAGTATTCAATGCACTTTATATGATAGTTTTTATTATACCCATCTTGGATTTTCATCATAATAAGACTAATTTTATAGCCAAAGAAAATTACCATGCTGTTCTAAAAGGCTCTTAAAATAATATAAGTGATGCATTAGAGATCAATAATTTCTATAAAATAAAACCACCACCATGCTCTAAAAAGATATAAGTGAAGCACTAGAGCAGAATTATCTAGCTCAAAAGATATAAGTGAAGCACATAGAATATTCTAATAAATTCTGATTCATGTGTGTCTCTCTCAAAAGGTGTGTACAGCAAGGATGATTGCGGTAAACTAAAAAGCAAAGACTCAAATCATACAAGACGCTCCAAGCAAAACACATATCATGTGGTGAATAAAAATATAGCCTCAAGTAAAGTTACCGATAGACGAAGACGAAAGAGGGGATGCCTTCTGGGGCATCCCCAAGCTTAGGCTTTTGGTTGTCCTTGAATTTTACCTTGGGGTGCCTTGGGCATCCCCAAGCTTAGGCTCTTGCTACTCCTTATTCCAAAATCCATCAAATCTTTACCCAAGAACTTGAAAACTTCACAACACAAAACTTCAACGGAAAATCTCATGAGCTCAGTTAGTATAAGAAAATAAACCACGACTTTAAGGTACTGTAATGAAATCATTCTTTATTTATATTGGTGTTAGACCTACTGTATTACAACTACTCTATGGTTCATACCCCCGATACTACTCATAGATTCATCAAAATAAGCAAACAACACACGAAAAACAGAATCTGTCAAAACAGAACAGTCTGTAGAAATCTGTATCATTCGAGTACTTCTGGAACTCCAAAAATTCTGAAATTAATTGGTGGACGTGAGTAATTTGTCTATTTATCATTTTCAAAAAGAATCAACCTAAAATAACTCTCCAGTAAAAAATGGCATCTAATCTCGTGAGCGCAAAAGTTTCTGTTTTTTTACAGCAAGATTGCAAAGACTTCACCCAAGTCTTCCCAAAGGTTCTACTTGGCAAAAACACTAATTAAAACATAAAACCACATCTAAAAAGAATCTAGATGAATTAATTATTACTAAACAGTAGCAAAAAGCAAGCAACAAAAATCAAATTGGGTTGCCTCCCAACAAGCGCTACTGTTTAACGCCCCTAGCTAGGCATAAAGCATGAATAGATCTTGGTATTGCCATCTTCAGTACGCAATCCATAAGTGGCTCTCATAATTGATTCATAAGGAAATTTAATTTTCTTTCTAGGAAATTGTTCCATGACTTTCCTTAACGGAAATTGGAATCTAATATTTCCTTCTTTCATGTCAATAATTGCACCAATCGTTCTAAGGAAAGGTCTACCAAGAATAATAGGACATGTAGGATTGCAATCTATATCAAGAACAATGAAATCTACGGGCACATAATTCGATTTGCAACAATAAGAACACCATTAATCCTTCCCACAGGTTTCTTAATGGTGGAATCCGCAAGATGTAAAATTAAAGAACAATCATCAAATTCGCGGAAACCTAACACATCACACAAAGTTTATTGAATCGTGGAAACACTAGAACCCAAATCACATAAAGCATAGCATTCATGATCTTTAAACTTAATTTTAATAGTAGGTTCCCACTCATCATAAAGTTTTCTAGGGATAGAAACTTCTAGTTCAAGCTTTTCTTCATAAGTTTGCATTAAAGCATCAATGATATGTTTAGTGAAAGCTTTATTCTGATTATAAGCATGAGGAGAATTCAACATAGATTGCAACAAGGAAATACAATCTATCAAATAGAAATTATCATACTTAAATTCCTTTAAATCCAAAATAGTGGGTTCATTGCTATGTAAAGTTTTGACCTCTTCAATCCCACTTTATTAATTTTAGCATCAAGATCTAAAAACTCTGAATCATTGAGACGCCTTTTAATGAAACTTGACTCATCTCCAGTCCCTTATTTATCAAGGTTCATATTGGAAAACAAAGATTTAATAGGGGTCACATCAATCACTTTTAGATCTTCATCATTATTATCATGAAAACTAGAAGAACACGCTTTCACAAAGCAATCTTTTTTTGCACGCATCCTACCGGTTCTTTCTTTGCACTCATCAATGGAAATTCTCATGGCTTTGAGAGACTCATTGATATCATGCTTAGGTGGAATAGATAGAAGTTTCAAAGAATCAACATCAAGAGAAATTATGTCCACATTCCTAGCCAACTCATCAATCTTAAGCAATTTTTCTTCAATCAAAGCACTGAAATTCTTTTGCGAATTTATAAATTCTTTAACACTAGTCTCAAAATCAGAGGGCATCTTATTAAAATTTCCATAAGAGTTGTTGTAGGAATTACCATAAGTATTAGAGGAATTACTAGGGAACGACCTAGAATTAAAGTTTCCTCTATACGCGTTGTTACCAAAATTGTTCCTACACACAAAATTCACATCCATAGATTCATTATTATTCTCAACCAAAGTGGACAAAGGCATATCATTAGGATCAGAAGAAACTCTCTTATTAGCAAACAATTTCATAAGTTCATCCATCTTTCCACTCAAAACATTAATCTCTTCAATCGCATGAACTTTTTTACTAGTGGATCTTTCGGTGTGCCATTGAGAATAATTAACCATAATATTATCTAGGAGTTTAGTAACTTCTCCTAAAGTGATTTCCATAAAAGTGCCTCCCGCGGCCGAATCTAAAAGATTTCTAGAAGCAAAATTCAATCCGGCATAATTTTTTTGTATAATCATCCATAAATTCAAACCATGTGTAGGGAAATTATGCATCATTAATTTCATCCTCTCCCAAGCTTGTGCAACATGCTCATGATCAAGTTCCTTAAAATTCATAATATCGTTTCTAGAAGAGATGATTTTAGCGGGAGGAAAATACTTAGAGATGAAAGCATCTTTGCACTTATTCCATGAATCAATACTATTTTTAGGCAAAGAAGAGAACCAAGTTTTAGCACGATCTCTAAGCGAAAACGGAAATACCTTCAATTTAACAATATCATTATCCACATCTTTCTTCTTTTGCATATCACACAAATCAACAAAGTTGTTTAGATGGGTAGCGGCATCTTCACTAGGATGGCCAAAAAATTGATCTTTCATGACAAGATTCAACAAAGCAGCATTAATTTCACAAGATTCAGCATCGGTAATAGGAGCAATCGGAGTGCTAATAAAATCATTGTTGTTGGTATTGGAAAAGTCACATAATTTAGTGTTATCTTGAGCCATCGTGACAAACAATCAATCCAACATACAGGCACACAAGAGGCAAGCGAAAAGAGGTGAACGGAAAAGAGGCGAAGAAAAGGCAAAGGGTTTTCGAAAATCGTTTGAGAAGTGGGGGAGAGGAAAACGAGAGGCGAATGGCAAATAATGTAATGCGAGGGAGAAGAGTTTATGAAGGGTACTTGGTATGTCTTGACTTGAGCGTAGATCTCCCCGGCAACGGCGCCAGAAATCCTTCTTACTACCTCTTGAGCATGCGTTGGTTTTCCCTTGAAGAGGAAAGGGTGATCCAGAGCAAAGTAGCGTAAGTATTTCCCTCAGTTTTTGAGAACCAAGGTATCAATCCAGTAGGAGATTACACGCAAGTCACCTAGTACCTGCACAAACAATCAAGAACCTTGCAACCAATGCGATAAAGGGGTTGTCAATCCCATCATGGTCACTCACAAAAGTGAGATCCAACAAAGATAGTAAAGTAAATATTATTGGTATTTTTGTTGTATAGATTGGAAAGTAAAGATTGCAAAATAAACGGCGACAGAAATTGGCAAGTTGACGGGAGACTGATATGATGTAAAATAGACCCGGGGGCCATAGATCTCACTAGTGGCTTCTCTCATGATAGCATATATTACGGTGGGTGAACAAATTACTGTCGAGCAACTGATAGAAAAGCGCATAGTTATGAGAATATCTAGGCAATGATTGTCAGGACCCCGATCCTAAGTCACACCGATCTAGCATGTAACACTTCATATCACTTTGCGGTCTCACGCACGGTATTCCCACGGGTGCCACCTTACCTGGCCCGGGACCGTTTGCGCCTTTTGGCTCACATATATGATAGTGTCGCTAGCATCCATATGACAGAGAACCCGGGCCGACATGACTAGTCGTGAACCCAAAGTGGCACTAACTTATGGGGACAGGCATACATGAATCAACATCGAGCATGTCGGTCAGCAGCGTGCGAATCCGGGCTGTAGCACTGGGCTAACAGGACTCTGGTGAACCGGGCTGTAGTAGGCTAGGCAGGACTCCGGATGTCACCGCGTGACATTTCCCCGAAGGGACAGACACCTGAACGAAGTGAATCACATGCCGGCCAGTCAAGTGTTCCGGAGCAGTAGTGCTGGGCTAGCAGGACTGCGGTGAACCGAGCTGTAGCGGACTACTATGGCTCATGGAAGCACAAGACTACATTTCCCCATAAGAGAGGCTACCAAGGATAAACAACTAGGTTGTCGGATCCCACACATACCAAGCATTTCAATCATACACACAATATGCTCGATATGTGTAAATACAACATGGCATCACAACATAACTCTACGACTCAAAGTATTTATTCATTAGGCTCCGAGGAGCGAGATATTACAAACATGGGTCTCATGACCCAACATTCAGAGCATACAAGTCAAAGCACATGCGGAAGCTTAACATGTCTGAGTATAGACGTCTACAAATGAAAAGGCTGAGAAGCCTGACTATCTACTAGATCATGCCGAGGGCACAAGATCGTAGCTGAGGTATCAAGCTAAACGTCGAAACCCACATGGAACTACTAGCGAGACTGACGTCTCTCTGCCAAACATAAAATAGGCAAACGTGAGTACAAATGTACCCAGCAAGACTTACATCATAACTAGCTACATATGCGTCTGTATCAACAAAGGGGGGTGGTGGAGTTTGACTGCAGCAAGCCAGCTTTGACTCGGTGGCTATCCTAAACTACGACTGCTGGTAACTCTTTTGAGGTGGCGCACACGAGTCCACAAATTCACCATATCAATACACCACTATGGATCCGCTCCCGTCTCCCTACGAGAACGCCATCCATAGCACTCACGCTTATCTTGCGAGTTTTAGAGTATCCACTTTCACTTGTCTATGAACTATACAGGAAACCCAGAAGTCCTTTACCGTGGACACGGCTATTCAAATAGATGATATTAACCCTGCAGGGGTGTACTTCTTCACACACGCTCTCGCCACTTACCACCATGTACACATCGTGTATCTCGACAACCTTCAAGCGGAAGCCTGGCGAGGGAGTCGGCCATGACCTGACTAACCATACAAGTCTCTAGTCCAGGTTTATCGCCTATTCGGGTTCCATCCGCAAGGAGATCCGGCCGGGGTGTCGCTCACGGCCCCAAACGATGTGTACAGGGTTCCAAGCCCACCAAACGGGCGGCGCTTGGTATACCCGGCCACGGTGCCTAGTCTGTCCCAAGCCCACCTGTACCGGGTGCCACTTGGTAGACTACTAACACTACCTACAAACACCAGAAACTAGTTGCAACTCCTGGACAGAGATCATGTTGATTAATAAGTCGAGAGGGGTCGAGTTACCGGAACCCAATGTGTGGTAGTAACTGTTCATGGATCACAAACACAGAACTCAGTTCCTAAGAACGGCTTCAATGAGACAACCCACCATGTACTCCTACATGGCCTCTCACCAATACCTTTACCAAATCATGTTCACACACTTAGCTCACAACAGTAGTCCATGTTCACACACCTCTAATTCATCCCCGATGAATCACACCTGACTCAACTCTAGGCAGTAGCAGGCATGACAAACAAGCATGAATGAGTAGGCACATCAGGGCTCAAACAACTCCTACTCATGCTAGTGGGTTTCATCTATTTACTGTGGCAATGACAGGTCATGCACAGGAAAGGGGTTCAGCTACCGCAACATGTAACAGTTGAAACGGTGTTGTCCTAATGCAGTAAAAGTGAGCAGGAGCGAGAGAGTGGGTTTGTATCGGAATGAACAAGGGGGTTTGCTTGCCTGACACTTCCGAAGATAGTATAGCTCTTCATCGGTGTCATCGATCTCATCGTCGAAACAACGTCTACTAAGAGGGGGCGATTACCGGCAACAGTGAGAAAACACAATCAATGCAATGCAACAATATGATGCATGAAATGACATGGCAAAATGAGTGTGTTTGAGCTAACACAACTAAGACCAGATGGGTTTGAGTCATTTTGAACCAAAGGTTCAACCCCAAACTCAAACTATGAATTCAAATAGTGCATTATCATGTTTTGAACTAAACAATGAGGTTAAGTTGTCTAAACATGCATGAAAATGGTACAGATGGATAGGTTTAATTTTTCTGATCATTTTTCATATATAATTTATTTCAGTTGGAGTTAAAGTTGATTTTATATGAAATTTAGAAGTTTCACTAATTATCTGGAATTTCCAAAACTTTTCTGAAACAGAAATAATCCAGAAAGCTATTATGACGTCAGCACTGCATCACTACTGCGTCAGCAGTCAACGGCGCCAGCCAAGGTCAAAACTAACCAACAAGGCCCACTGGTCAGTCACACAAGTGCTAATCCCGCATTGACTGACGCTTTGACTAGCTATGGGGCCCGCTGTCAGCGTCTAGGGGTGGTCCAGCTGGCGGGGATTAGTGCTAATGACCCCGCCACGTCGGCTGTCGCCGGAATTCAGCCGGCGGCGACCAAAGCTACGGCGGGAGCTTGCCGGGGCTGCGCTATAGGCGGCGGCAGGACATGCGAAGGCCACCAGAAGATAGCCCGCAGACTGCCACATCTAGCTGAGCACTCAGAAGGCTGCGGGGTCGTCGGGGAAGACGACGTCAAACACATCCGCGGTGGCCGGAGTTCGGGTGCGGACAGAGTCGATTCTACGGTGCACTAGGGGAGTAGCCGGTGGGTTCTACAAGCTCCTGGGGTTCACGGAACGCGGTGACGCGCTCGGGCCTGAGCTGCGGTGGCCCTGGCCACGACGGTGAGGAACCACCGCGGCGGTGAGCTCTCGGGTCTGGTGGGAATGACAACTACGCGGCGCAATCAAGCAAGGGGAGAGAGGGGAATGAAGGAGAAGCTCACGGCGAATCAGATGAGCGGCTCAGTGGCTTGGAGGAGGCTTGGAGGCGACGGGGCGACGATGGCAATCTCCGGTGCCGTGCAGAGAAGATGAGCTCGATGACGAGGCTTCAGGGCATCCGGGGTCGTGTGGTTCAGCATAGAGGTGCGCGACAGCGAGGCGTGGGGAGGTCGGTGGCCACGACGAACGGCGACGGTGGCGACGGCTCTGTTCGGTGGTGAGAGGAGCGGGACAGAGGAGGGGACGAGGCCGGGGGAGAGTGAGAGGGGGTCGAGATGGCTGCGTGGCGTCGTGGGAGGCGTCCAGGGCGACGATGGGGCAGCCAGGCATGGTGCTGCATGCCGCGCCGAACGCGCGCGCGCGCCGGGCACGCGCCCCGTCCGACTGGCAGGAGGAGGGAGACGACTGGCACTGGGCCAGTCGGCTGGGCCGGCACAGTGCCAGGCCAGTAAGTGGCCCAGGTAAGGAATTTCCCCTTATTGTTTCTTTTTCTATTTTCAGTTTTTTGTTCTAGTTTAAAATAAATAGTAAACTATTTCATAAAATCCTGGAAATAATTATGGGTGCTTCCTGAGTTATTCTAGTGACCCTTAACAATTTCCTACATTTTTGGAGCATCTAAAATATATATAGCATTTAAATAACTCCAATTCAAATATGGTTAAATTAATTCAAAGTCCAAATATGTCCTGCAAAAATGTGAACCATTTTTGGTAGATGCTTCCAGCTTGATCCAGAAATGATGAACATTTTTAAAGGGCATTTTGAAAACATTGAAAAAGATTTTAGTTGAACCTATTGAATTCCTTTTGATGCTAGGGTTTGAACATCCCCATTTCAAGTTTAAAAGAAATTTAGACATGATGCAACAACCAAGGTAGTCCAAGTGCATAGCAAAGCTAGGGATGTGACAACTCACCCCCACTAATCAAGAATCTCGTCCCGAGATTCAAGACGTGAGGTAAGAAGAAGAGGGGTCACAAGGCTATCAAAGTCTTCTCGATCCAACTGCCCTTCTCGGAGATGTTGATCCGCTACATCGTATTGATTATGACATCCTTTCCTTCGACAACTTCATCCAACATGGCGACAAGAGAGCAGGACAACCTCACAAGAATGGATCATCGATCTTAATGAACACAAGATCAACTCACGGAATCAGATGTAGAAACATCCCTTGAGCTGAGACGCAAAACACATATCAGAGATGATGGATAAGAAACATATGACAAAGGTTCAAACTGGTAGGCAACAATTCAATGCTTAAATAGATGGTGAGGCAGTTTCAAAGTAGCGAGGAGTTAAGTTGCCCATGATACCATAACAAGACATCTTAGGGGAGGTGACTCGTAGAGCTATTCCCTTAAGTGGCCAAAAGAATTACTTTTGATCCATAGAACATTGAGACTCTTTATACCAGCCTAAGGCAATTCGCAAACTATCCTTTGAAGGAGTTAGAAGAAATTGCATACTCGGTTTGGAAAGAAAACTAGAGTTATAAGACAGCTCAGCAAACGGAAGGCACATTCCAATTGATACCGAGGATATAACCTAGTGCCTGAGCGTGCTCTCAAGAACTTATGCATTTTCATATTCATCAGGGTTTTACCAGCATCTATGCCAAAGATCTTGGCAACAGTTCCTACTACCACGATCAATAGCGATGGAGGATGCAGATACAAAGGAAGACAACACTTTCTCAGATTTTACCTTGACGACGCCAAGGAAACAAAATCTGGAGGATCGACCGAGAGACATTTAGCACTCCGCTTCTAATGTTCTCCTTGACGTTCTAGGTACCACGATCATGCTTAAAAGCATCGACATGGCCATCAAGTAAAGGTCGGACTTCGGAATACAAAGGATCCATAAGGAACAACTTCTATAAAAAGTCACTCGAAATCCTCATGGAGAAGATTGTCAACTTGATCAGTCAAGATGCTACAATAATAGATCTTCCGGCTAGGTATGTCGGCCAGAACATCAACCTTGTCGGGACCTACATCATAGATCTTGGAAAAGTTCCAACCATCATATGTGCCTGAGATTCAGATCTGCTTGGTAACAGAATATTTTAGACAACATGTCTGGAAAAGAAAGTTTGCAACACAATCTGACGAGATGACGTTGCGAGATTCTCAGGAAATGAACTACGATAGCAAGCTCCAAAACATGATCTGGTTCTGCTACATACATGTGAACACGCTGTCCCAGACAAGCATGACCACGTAGTAGTCTTATAATGAAACACTACCGAGTTCAGGTTGGGAACCATCATTGAAGATAATGAAGTCATGTGCATGACCTAGGATTAGCACATGAGACTCCCTTTTCTTGAACAAATCAATCAGTGGCTTGGTGTGCAAGGCATACGTATGGAGTGGAGGTAATTAATCTACCAAACCATAGAATACTTCGCACGTATGCATGACTGACTTGGGATGATTCCAGAGGAAACAAAGCAAACCTTTCTCAAATTCATGGCGGCAACTTGCATCGAATGCACATGAATGAGAGGAAGTCACTTCTTTCATCCAACATATACTTCATGAATGGGGCATGAAAAAAATGCTAACACAAGTTTCCAACACCAGCTGGATGTTCAACACGAATCATGGTGGAGACAAAATGCTGCTGGTGGGTTCAACAGCAACTCATCGGAATTTCCATATCACTGGACTTCCACCATTCGGTGAACAATGTGATATTATTGGTCAGACCAAAAGATGTAATGGTGTATGTTCGAGGAAGCAACCACGAGTAAGACAACATTACGAATATCGTTGGTTCTAACTTGATTTGACGATGGCCCACACTCAAATCAAGGTTTGGCAAGGCGATAGGTTCAACAACTGATCACGAGGACCAATCGATGAAGAAATCATCTTTCTACAACAAACACACAAACACAAGATATCCCTTAACATGAACTAAGTCAGACAAGCTTTTATCTTCCAACTCTCCAAGTTGTTGTTTGGCTTAACCAACTAGCTCAGGGGTATCCAACACGGATTCTTGGAGAAAGAGTGGTTTATTGGAAAACCAACTTGATCACGAACTCAACATATCGGTCAGGGGACGACCTGGTGATACTTCCAAGAAGATATCCGGAAAATCACGAACCACCGAAATGTTATTAAGTTCGGGAGCAATCTTGCTTTCGAGGCAAGATGATATGATCAAAAGGGCGAGGGATTGACACAATCCTAACTCATTGATCAAAGAGTGCACCACAAATAAGGACTAGGTAGCACGATCATTCTTAGGATGATGACTCAATAACCAGCACGCTAAGAATGAGAGTATTGTCCATTAACTACCAAGCAACATGGTTGCTAGGAGTATTGATTTCACACATCACGATTCACTTGTCGGCATTCCGGTTACAATAACACGGGAACCGAGGAATGAATAGCCATGGAGAGAAGTATCACTGCGGCAAGAATCCAGAAGAGGTGGTGCAATTCTCATGAAATTCTTGACATAAAGATGGTAACATTCCAAGGTAGAATAGAACAAAAGCTGGATTGGCATTTGTTCTGCGGAATACAACTACTTTGACCCAATCCCAGAAATGGACGAGGTACTGGAGTTTGTTTCTCCTAGTCATTCCGGAGTAGAATGGCTTGGCCGACCATAAGAGTAAAAGGCATCGATGAACAAGGATGCACAAGTACTCCTAACTATCAACTGATACACGAGGGGCGGAATACAACTAAAGAGGGACAACTCAAAGGAACATGTATCTTTCTGAGTTGTGTATGCATAGATTAGTATGTCGAACGAGTTCAACATATTTCTTCCGGATAACCCATGCAGAAAGGTAGAACTGGCAGAGTCACAAGTAGTTCATGGAATCGAGAGCTCATCAAGAGCACTCTGCTTGTGATCTTTCGGTTCAACGAGGAACTTCTGCCATAAATAGTTCATGGTATTTGGAAGAGGAAAATGCCACGGACCTCGTGGACTATCACAAAGGTTACTAATATCCTAAGGAACTAGCAAACACTATCAACAAGAAGTAGGTAGGGTGAATCTCGGGTTCAAAAACCCGGAAATGGAATACCAACCAACCAAATAACATCATGAGATGCTTTCGAGAATGATGGCCAGAATCATCACACTAGGAATATAAACATTGCTAGATTACTGGGTGGTTCTCTAGGATGCCTAGGGTCATAATACTAGCTCCAACATATATGTCAAGGCCATGGAGTACCTCAACAGACGATTAGTGTGGTTAATCTGGCCCAAAGGAACATCGAGAATGGAAAGACGGGATTTGCAAATGCATCAGACTATTTAGAAATCTGGGATGACTTGGACAACATAACGGTTGTAATTGCTCGAAAAGATTTGAGACATCCTGCAAAATGGTGGCATAACCACTCGATCATCACAATAGTAAGGTGCCGAGACCAACTGTCAACACACGGAAGTAGTATGAACTGAACTGAGAATTGAATCCATCAATCCTAAGAGTCTACGGATTAGTAACACGTGATCCTGATAGAAAGAAGAGAAAGCCTAGTTTCTTAACCCCGTAGGAAAGATAGGATGACTCAGATCAGAAGGGCATAAGGTAAAGGAGTAAAAAGAGCCTTACGTTCCCTTCCACAATCAATTCCCTTATATAACTAAAGCATTTCTAGACTCAACTTCGACCAGTTTGGCTTGGTAATCCTACATGCATTCAGGCTCTGATACCAAATCTGTCAGGACCCCGATCCTAAGTCACACCGATCTAGCATGTGACACTTCATATCAATTTGCGGCCTCACGCACGGTATTTCCACGGGTGCCACCTTACCTGGCCCAGGACCGTTTGCGCCTTTTGGCTCATGTATATGATAGTGTCGCTAGCATCCATATGACAGAGAACCCGGGCCGACATGACTAGTCGTGAACCCAAAGTGGCACTAACTTACGAGGACAGGCATACATGAATCAACATCGAGCATGTCGGTCAGCGGTGTGCAAATCCGGGCTGTAGCACTGGGCTAACAGGACTCCGGTGAACCGGGCTGTAGCAGGCTAGGCAGGACTCTGGATGTCACCGCGTGACATTTCGCCGAAGGGACAAACACAGGAACAAAGTGAATCACATGCCGGCCAGTCAAGTGTTCCGGAGCAGTAGTGCTGGGCTAGCAGGACTCCGGTGAACCGGGTTGTAGAGGACTACTATGGCTCATGGAAGCACAAGACTACATTTCCCCATAAGAGAGGCTACCAAGGATAAACAACTAGGTTGTCGGATCCCACACATACCAAGCATTTCAATCATACACACAATATGCTCGATATGTGTAAATACAACATGGCATCACAACATAACTCTACGACTCAAAGTATTTATTCATTAGGCTCCGAGGAGCGAGATATTACAAACATGGGTCTCATGACCCAACATTCAGAGCATACAAGTCAAAGCACATGCGGAAGCTTAACATGTCTGAGTACAGACATCTACAAATGAAAAGGCTGAGAAGCCTGACTATCCACCAGATCCTGCCGAGGGCACAAGATCGTAGCTGAGGTATCAAGCTAAACGTCGAAGCCCACATGGAACTACTAGCGAGACTGACGTCTCTCTACAAAACATAAATAGGCAAACATGAGTACAAATGTACCCAGGAAGACTTACATCAGAACTAGCTACATATGCATCTGTATCAACAAAAGGGGTGGTGGAGTTTGACTGCAGCAAGCCAACTTTGACTCGGTGGCTATCCTAAACTACGACTGCTGCTAACTCTTTTGAGGTGGCGCACACGAGTCCACAAATTCACCATATCAATACACCACTATGGATCCGCTCCCGTCTCCCTACGAGAACGCCATCCATAGCACTCACGCTTATCTTGCGAGTTTTAGAGTATCCACTTTCACTTGTCTATGAGCTATACAGGCAACCCAGAAGTCCTTTACCGCGGACACGGCTATTCGAATATATGATGTTAACCCTGCAGGGGTGTACTTCTTCACACACGCTCTCGCCACTTACCACCATGTAAACATCGTGTATCTCGGCAACCTTCAAGCGGAAGCCTGGCAAGGGAGTCGGCCACGACCTGACTAACCATACAAGTCTCTAGTCCAGGTTTATCGCCTATTCGGGTTTCATCCGCAGGGAGATCCGGCCGGGGTGTCGCTCACGGCCCCAAACGATGTGTACAGGGTTCCAAGCCCACCAAACGGGCGGCGCTTGGTATACCCGGCCACGGTGCCTAGTCTGTCCCAAGCCCACCTGTACCGGGTGCCACTTGGTAGACTACCAACACTACCTACAAACACCAGAAACTAGTTGCAACTCCCGGAGAGAGATCATGTTGATTAATAAGTCGAGAGGGGTCGAGTTACCAGAACCCAATATGTGGTAGTAACTGTTCATGGATCACAAACACAGAACTCAGTTCCTAAGAACGGCTTCAATGAGACAACCCACCATGTACTCCTACATGGCCTCTCAGCAATGCCTTTACCAAATCGTGTTCACACACTTAGCTCACAACAGTAGGACATGTTCACACACCTCTAATTCATCCCCGATGAATCACACCTGACTCAACTCTAGGCAGTAGCAGGCATGACAAACAAGCATGAATGAGTAGGCACATCAGGGCTCAAACAACTCCTACTCATGCTAGTGGGTTTCATCTATTTACTGTGGCAATGACAGGTCATGCAGAGGAAAGGGGTTCAGCTACCGCAACATGTAACAGTTGAAACGGTGTTGTCCTAATGCAGTAAAAGTGAGCAGGAGCGAGAGAGTGGGTTTTTATTGGAATGAACAAGGGGGTTTGCTTGCCTGACACTTCCGAAGATAGTATAACTCTTCATCGGTGTCATCGATCTCATCGTCGAAACAACGTCTACTGAGAGGGGACAATTACCGGCAACAGAGAGAAAACACAATCAATGCAATGCAACAATATGATGCATGAAATGACATGGCAAAATGAGTGTGTTTGAGCTAATGCAACTAAGACCAGATGGGTTTGAGTCATTTTGAACCAAAGGTTCAACCCCAAACTCAAACTATGAATTCAAATAGTGCATTATCATGTTTTGAACTAAACAATGAGGTTAAGTTGTTTAAAAATGCATGAAAATGGTACAGATGGATAGGTTGAATTTTTCTGATCATTTTTCATATATAATTTATTTCATTTGGAGTTACGGTTGATTTTATATGAGTTTTAGAAGTTTCACTAATTATCTGGAATTTCCAAAACTTTTCTGAAACAGAAATAATCCAGAAAGCTATTACGACGTCAGCACTGCATCACTACTACGTCAGCGGTCAACGGGGCCAGCCAAGGTCAAAACTAACCAACAGGGCCCACTGGTCAGTCACACAAGTGCTAATCCCGCATTGACTGACGCTTTGACTAGCTATGGGGCCCGCTGTCAGCGTCTAGGGGTGGTCCAGCTGGCGGGGGTTAGTGCCAATGACCCCGCCACGTCGGCTGTCGCTGGAATTCAGCCGGCGGCGACCAAAGCTACGGCGGGAGCTCGCCGGGGCTGAGCTACATGCGGCGGCACGACGTGCGAAGGCCACCAGAAGATAGCCCGCACACGGCCACATCTAGCTGAGCACTCGGAAGGCTGCGGGGTCGTCGGAGAAGACGACGTGGAACACATCCGCGGTGGCCGGAGTTCGCGTGTGGACGGATTCGATTCTACGGTGCACTAGGGGAGTAGCCGGTGGGTTCTACAAGCTTCTGGGGTTCGCGTAACGCGGTGACGCGCTCGGGCCTGAGCTGCGGTGGCCCTGGCCACGACAGTGAGGAACCACGGCGGCGGTGAGTACTCGGGACCGGTGGGAACGACGACTATGCGGTGCAATCAAGCAATGGGAGAGAGGGGAACGAAGGAGAAGCTCACGGCGAATCAGACGAGCGGCTCAGTGGCATGGAGGAGGCTTGGAGGCGAAGGGGCGATGATGGCGATCTCCGGCGGCCGTGCAGAGAAGATGAGCTCGATGACGAGGCTTCAGGGCATCCGGGGTCATGTGGTTCGGCATAGAGGTGCACGGCAGCGAGGCAGAGCTCGTGGTCGGGATGGCTGGGCGTGGGGAGGTCGGTGGCCACGACGAACGGCGACGGTGGCGACGGCTCCGTTCGGTGGTGAGAGGAGCGGGACAGAGGAGGGGACGAGGCCGGGGGAGAGTGAGAGGGGGTCGAGAGGGCTGCGTGGCATCGTGGGAGGCATCCAGGGCGACGATGGGGCAGCCAGGCAGGGTGCTGCATGCCGCGCCGGGCACGCGCGCCGTCCGACCGGCAGGAGGAGGGGGACGACTGGCACTCGGCGAGTCGGCTGGGCCGACACAGTGCCAGGCCAGTAAGTGGCCCAGGTAAGCAATTTCCAACATTTTTGGAGCATCTAAAATATATATAGCATTTAAATAGCTCCAATTCAAATATGGTTGAATTAATTCAAAGTCCAAATATGTCCTGCAAAAATGTGAACCTTTTTTGGTAGATGCTTCCACCTTGATCCAGAAATGATGAACATTTTTAAAGGGCATTTTGAAAACATTGAAAAAATATTTTAGTTGAACCTATTGAATTCCTTTTGATGCTAGGGTTTGAACATCCCCATTTCAAGTTTAAAAGAAATTTAGACATGATGCAACAACCAAGGTAGTCCAAGTGCATAGCAAAGCTAGGGATGTGACAATGATCATGAATATAGGCATCACGTCCGTGTCAAGTAGACCGAAACGATTCTGCATCTACTAATATTACTCCACACATCGACCGCTATCCAGCATGCATCTAGAGTATTAAGTTCATAAGAATAGAGTAACGCATTAAGCAAGATGACATGATGTAGAGGGATAAACTCAAGCAATATGATATAAACCCCATCTTTTTATCCTCGATGGCAACAATACAATTCATGCCTTGCTGCCCCTACTGTGACTGGGAAAGGACACCGCAAGATTGAAACCAAAGCTAAGCACTTCTCCTATTACAAGAAAGATCAATCTAGTAGGAAAAACTAAATCGATAATTCGAAGAGACGTGCAAAGATATCAAATCATGCATATAAGAATTCAGAGAAGAACCAAATATTTTTCATAGATAATCTTGATCATAAATCCACAATTCACTGGATCTCAGCAAACACACCGCAAAAAAAAGTATTACATCGAATAGATCTCCAGGGACATTGAGGAGAACTTTGTATTGAGAACCAAAGAGAGAGAAGAAGCCATCTAGCTAATAACTATGGACCCGAAGGTCTGTGGTAAACTAATCACGCTTCATCGGAGAGGCTATGGTATTGATGTAGAAGCCCTTCGTGCTCGATTCCCCCTCCGGCAGATCGCCAGAAAAGGCCACAAGATGGGATCTCACGGGTACAGAAGGTTGCGGCAGTGGAAAAGTGGTTTCGTGGCTCCCCCTGATGTTTCTAGGGTATAAGATTATATATAGGCGAAAGAAGTACGTCGGCGGAACTATGAGGGGCCCGCGAGGGTGGGGGCGCGCCTACCCCCCTGGGCGCGCCCTCCTGCCTCGTGGCCTCCTCGTGGAGTCCCAGACTTCAACCCAAGTCTTCTGGTTTGCTTTCGGTCCAAGAAAGATCATCGCGAAGGTTTTATTCCGTTTGGACTCCGTTTGGTATTCCTTTTCTGCAAAACTCTAAAGTAGGCAAAAAAAACAGAAACTGGCACTGGGCCTCCGGTTAATACGTTAGTCCCAAAAATAATATAAAATAGCATACTAAAACACATTAAACATCCAAAACAGATAATATAATAGCATGGAACAATAAAAAATTGTAGATACGTTGGAGACGTATTACACAACAATACAAAATTCTACCCACGACAATTGGACATCGCTTTGTAGAATTGAACCAAGCAGTTAACTAAATGAACCAAACATTAACTAAACACCACATTGCACAATATAACATACTCCTAATAGAAGATCAGACAGTTAACCAAACCAAGCATGCTTAACAACTTGGAAATATAGCAATTGTATTTGTTTCTCATGTATTTACTACATCCAAATTCAATTTATTCCTCACATGGTATACAATAACAGAATGCACCCACTACTATTGAAAATCGCATTGCAGAATTGAACCAAACAAAACAGTTAACTAAACACCACAACGAATGAACCAAACGTTAACTGAGCACCACATTGCATAATATAACATACTCCTAATAGAAGATCAGACAGTTAACCAAACCACGCATGCTTAACAACTTGGAAATATAGCAATTGTATTTGTTTCTCATGTATTTAGTACAGCCAAATTCGATTTATTTCTTGCATGGTATACAATAATAGAATGCACCCACAACAATTCAACATCACATTGCAGAATTGAACCAAACAGCCAACCGCGTCACGTCGTCGGCGTGCGGGGCGTCGACGGTGGCCTCGACGGAGAGGTGCTCCTCCAAGATCTAGGGGTCGACACGAATGGCAGCCATCGTGACCTCATCCGCGCGTGCGGCCGCGATTTGCATCTCCGCTGCCAAATGGTCCTTGGCATCCTGGCTATACTGCGCGCACCATGGCTTAGGGCGACGCTTATTTGGTGCAGGGGTCGGTGATTTGGGTGGAAGTTGTCGCACCAACAGTCCGGGCATGTGGGATGTGGAAGGAGAAGGAGGATGGGGGTCGGGTGTGGATTACCTGCCTGGATTTGCGAGGCCGAGCAGCGTGCAGGAGGGTCGCTGGCTAGGAGGCGGTGCTGCAAACAAGGAGTGAAGGTTTGAACTTGGAAAGGAAGGCGGAAACAGGGGAAATGTGGCTTTTTGTAAGGGGGAGGGGGCGGGGAGCAGATATTTTTGCGGAAGCCAAAAACTTGGAATCGCTTCAGCGAAAAAACTGGCGCACAAAATGTCATGAGACACGGTACCTTATTTAGAACTGTGTACGATATGTGAACATCACAAACGATTCAGATAGCTTAACCCGTGTGTGATGAGTTTGAACGTCAAAAATTTGGTTCGAATTTCCCTGGTTATAGTGGTTATCCACGTCATTGCATAATTTGGGTACACAAAGGAGACTACAACACACCCACCCTTCTTAATTGAGCAAGTTCAGCACTTAAACTGAGCTAGTTGACCTAAACATTACTCTAACAAATTAAAGACCAGCGCTCTTAATTAAAAAACAAAGAGTACTACTACTGCTGGTGCTCGTCGATCTCCGCCGCCGCCTCCATGTCCAGCTCACGCCCGACGGTCTCCTGGGGAAGAGGCTCCATGGCATCAATTGCACCATACTCGGAAAACATCTCGCCATCCGCGCCCGCCATGTCTTTGGAATAGTCCGCCATGAGCTGGGCATGGGCAGCCGTGATCTGGGCTCTGGCGGGCTCCATCGTGGCAAGGTATGCCGCGCAGGAACAGACGGCTGCTCGAACTCTCTCGGTGATTGCCAACTCTTCGACTGTGGGTTGCCGACCGTTGTCGGAGAAGCTTTGTTCGATTTGTGCGGTGACCACCACGAGCTGGGCATGGACGGCCTCGACATGGTAGTGGGCGGCCTCCATCAGGGCTAAGGCCACCGCTGTGGAATGGACAGCTGCTGTGCCGCTCTCGCCAGTTGCTATCCCCGAAGCAGATGCTGCTGTCGCCGCCTGAGAAGCAACAACTGCCGTTTGGGCTGCATTGGCCGCCCGGACGCAGACTGCGGTTGCCTTCACGAAGCTTTTTAGCACGTGCCTGCCGGCTATGGCCGCGCTCTCGCCAGAGTGGGTCGCCGAAGTTGGCCTCATGACGTGGGTCCACATCCCCATCTTTCACCGGCGACAAATGAACAGTGAAATGATATTTGGGGAGTGAGCTAGTGTGCTTGACACGCCGACTATGGATTGTAGCTGACGCACCTTCTCGCCTAAGCCATATGCGTACTATACACCGACGGTGCTCCAAGATATTTTGTGCTGCATCTTACATGGTTAGTGATAAGAAACTGTGTGCGATCTACTTGATTTATCGTCTTGATTTGAATTACGAAATGGCGTCACAGCTGCAAAGGATGGTGTTTGAATTGCTAGAACTTTTATCTGCAGTGAACATGCAACTATAGGCATGTCGTCAAAAAAATTGGAATTATTCAGGGTTCATTTGGACGAATTTATACATCAACTTGGTTTTGTAGGCATTTCATGGAGCGGCAGCAACATGCTGTGGTAAATTTTCTGTCCCATTTGGGGCAGGTTTGGGTATAAGCTTCTCGCAAACCAGAGCTTCTCACAACAAGCATGATGGTTTCGGTAGGGAACGTGCCACCTTTTGGGACGAAATGATATTCGTTGCCTCTTTGAAAAAATTTCGACTGTCAGCATAGAACAACAGGAGTGTTGTGTTTATTTTTGGAATTTTTCGGGTTTCGTTTGGACATTTTTATACATTAACTGGGTTTCCCAGGCATTTTATGTGCACAATTCAAATTTGAACTACATGCACATTCTCCAATGTATATAAACTGGTCGAAAAATCAAATATGTGTCCTTGGTTGCATGCTTAGGTTCCATGCAAGAAATGGGAATGAATTTCAAACACCCTGCCACCGTCACTCGGCCGCAAACATTGAGATACCTGGTTATTAAATTCTAGTAAATCCAAAACTCGTCTGAAATTGATGAAACTTGGCATGCTATCATGGAGCGGAATCAACATGCTGTGGTAAAAAATTTGTCCCATTTGGGGCAGGTTTGGGTATAAGCTTCTCACAAACCAGAGCTTCTCACAACAAGCATGATGGTTTCGGTAGGGAACCTGCCACCTTTGGGGACGAAACGATATCCGTTGCCTCTTATTGCTTTCAAAAAATTTCTAGTGTCAACATAAAACAACAGGAGTGTTGTGTTTCATTTTGGAATTTTTCGGGGTTCGTTTGGACATTTTTATACGTTAACTGAGATTTCCAGGCATTTTATGTGCATAATTCAAATTTTAAGTACATGCACATTCTCCAGTGCATATAAACTGGTTGAAAAATCAAATATGTGTCCTTGGTTGCATGCTTAGGTCCCATGCAACAAATGGGAATGAATTTCAAACACCCTGACACCATCACTTGGACGCAAACATTGAGATACATGGTTTCTAAATTCTAGTAAATCCAAAACTCGTCTGAAATTGATGAAACTTGGCATGCTATCATGGAGCGGCATCAACATGCTGTGGTAAAAATTTTGTCCCATTTGGGGCAGGTTTGGGTATAAGCTTCTCACAAACCAGAGCTTCTCACAACAAGCGTGATGGTTCCAGTAGGTAACGTGCCACCTTTGCGGACGAAACGGTATCCGTTGCCTCTTATTGCTTTCGAAAAATTTCGAGTGTCAACATAGAACAACAGGAGTGTTGTGTTTATTTTTAGAATTTTTCAGGGTTCGTTTGGACATTTTTAGACATTAACCGGGTTTCCCAGGCATTTTATGTGCATAATTCAAATTTGAAATACATGCACATTCTCCTGTGCATATAAACTGGTTGAAAAATCAAATTTATGTCCTTGGTTGCATGCTTAGGTATCATGCAAGAAATAGGAATGAATATCAAATACCCTGCCACCGTCACTCGGCCGCAAACATTGAGATACCTGGTTTTTAAATTCTAGTAAATCCAAAACTTGTCTGGAATTCATGAAACTTGACATGCCATCATGGAGCGCCATCAACATGCTATGGTAAATTTTTTGTCCCATTTGGAGCAGGTTTGGGTATAAGCTTTTCACAAACCAGAGCTTCTCACAACAAGCACGATGGTTTTGGTTGGGAACGTGCCACCTTTGGGGACGAAACGATACCCGTTCCCTCTTAAAGCTTTCAAAAAATTTCTAGTGTCAACATAGAACAACATGAGTGTTGTGTTTAATTTTGGAATTTTTTGGGGTTCGTTTGGACATTTTTATGCATTAACTGGGTTTTCCAGGCATTTTATGTGCATAATTCCAATTTAAACTACATGCACAAGCTCCAGTGCATATAAACTGGTCGAAAAATCAAATATGTGTCCTTGGTTGCATGCTTATTTCCCATGCAAGAAATGGGAGTGAATGTCACACACCCTGCCACTGTCACTCGGCCGCAAACATTGAGATGCCTCGTTTTTAAATTCTTGTAAATCCAAAACTCGTCCGAAATTGATGAAACTTTGCATGCTATCATGGAGCGGCATCAACATGCTGTGGTAAATTTTCTGTCCCATTTGGGGCAGGTTTGGGTATAAGCTTCTTGCAAACTAGAGCTTCTCACAACAAGCATGATGGTTTCGGTAGGGAACGTGCCACCTTTTGGGACGAAATGATATTTTTTGCCTCTTATTGCTTTCAAAAAATTTCGAGTGTCAGCATAGAACAACAGGAGTGTTGTGTTTATTTTTGTAATTTCGAGGTTCGTTTGGACATTTTTATACATTAACTGGGTTTCCCAGGCATTTTATCTGCATAATTAAAATTTGAACTACATGCACATTCTGCAATGCATATAAACTGGTCAAAAACTCAAATATGTGTCCTTGGTTGCATGCTTAGGTTTCATGCAAGAAATGGGAATGAATTTCAAACACCCTGCCACCGTCACTCGGCCGCAAACATTGAGATACCTGGTTATTAAATTCTAGTAAATCCAAAACTCGTCTAAAATTGATGAAACTTGGCATGTTATCATGGAGCGGAATCAACATGCCGTGGTAAAAAATTTGTCCCATTTGGGGCAGGTCTGGGTATAAGCTTCTCACAAACCAGAGCTTCTCACAACAAGCGTGATGGTTTCGGTAGGGAACGTGCCACCTTTGGGGACGAAACGATATCTGTTGCCTCTTATTGCTTTCAAAAAATTTCTAGTGTCAACATAGAACAACAGGAGTGTTGTGTTTCATTTTGGAATTTTTGGGGGTTCGTTTGGACATTTTAATACGTTAACTGAGATCTCCAGGCATTTTATGTGCATAATTCAAATTTTAACTACATGCACATTCTCCAGTGCATATAAACTGGTTGAAAAATGAAATATGTGTCCTTGGTTGCATGCTTAGTCCCATGCAAGAAATGGGAATGAATTTCAAACACCCTGCCACCGTCACTCGGCCGCAAACATTGAGATACCTGGTTTCTAAATTCTAGTAAATCCAAAAGTCGTTTGAAATTGATATAACTTGGCATGCTATCATGGAGCGGCATCAACATGCGGTGGTAATTTTTTTCCCATTTGGGGCAGGTTTGGGTATAAGCTTCTCACAAACCACAGCTTCTCACAACAAGCGTGATGGTTTCAGTAAGGAACCTGCCACCTTTGGGGACGAAACGGTATCCGTTGCCACTTATTGCTTTCGGAAAATTTCGAGTGTCAACATAGAACAACAGGAGTGTTGTGTTTATTTTTGGAATTTTTGGGGTTCGTTTGGACATTTTTATACATTAACTGGGTTTCCCAGGCATTTTATGTGCATAATTCAAATTGAAACTACATGCACAAGCTCCAGTGCATATAAACTGGTTGAAAAATCAAATATGTGTCCTTGGTTGCATGCTTAGGTCCCATGCAAGAAATGGGAGTGAATATCACACACCCTGCCACTGTCACTCGGCCGCAAGCATTGAGATGCCTCGTTTTTAAATTCTTGTAAATCCAAAACTCGTCTGAAATTGATGAAACTTGGCATGCTATCATGGAGCGGCATCAACATGCTGTGGTAAATTTTCTGTGCCATTTGGGGCAGGTTTGGGTATAAGCTTCTCGCAAACCAGAGCTTCTCACAACAAGCATGATGGTTTCGGTAGGGAACGTGCAACCTTTTGGGACGAAATGATATTTTTTGCCTCTTTTTGCTTTCAAAAAATTTCGAGTGTCAGCATAGAACAACAGGAGTGTTGTGTTTATTTTTGGAATTTTTCAGGGTTCGTTTGGACATTTTTATACATTAACTGGGTTTCCCAGGCATTTTATGTGCATAATTAAAATTTGAACTACATGCACATTCTCCAATGCATATAAACTGGTCAAAAAATCAAATATGTGTCCTTGGTTGCATGCTTAGGTTTCATGCAAGAAACGGGAATGAATTTCAAACACCCTGCCACCGTCACTCGGTCGCAAACATTGAGATACCTGGTTATTAAATTTTAGTAAATCCAAAACTCGTCTGAAATTGATGAAACTTGGCATGCTATCATGGAGCGGAATCAACAGGCCGTGGTAAAAAAATTGTCCCATTTGGGGCAGGTTTGGGTATAAGCTTCTCAGAAACCAGAGCTTCTCACAACAAGCGTGATGGTTTCGGTAGGGAACGTGCCACCTTTGGGGACGAAACGATATCCGTTGCCTCTTATTGCTTTCAAAAAATTTCTAGTGTCAACATAGAACAACAGGAGTGTTGTGTTTCATTTTGGAATTTTTCGGGGTTCGTTTGGACATTTTTATACGTTAACTGAGATTTCCAGGCATTTTATGTGCATAATTCAAATTTTAACTACATGCACATTCTCCAGTGCATATAAACTGGTTGAAAAATCAAATATGTGTCCTTGGTTGCATGCTTAGGTCCCATGCAAGAAATGGGAATGAATTTCAAAAACCCTGCCACCGTCACTCGGCCTTAAACATTGAGATACCTGGTTTCTAAATTCTAGTAAATCCAAAACTCGTTTGAACTTGATGAAACTTGGCATTCTATCATGGAGCGGCATCAACATGCGGTGGTAAATTTTTTGTCCCATTTGGGGCTGGTTTGGGTATAAGCTTCTGACAAACCAGAGCTTCTCACAACAAGCGTGATGGTTTCGGTAGGGAACATGCCACGTTTGGGGACAAAACGGTATCCGTTGCCTCTTATTGCTTTCGAAAAATTTCGAGTGTCAACATAGTACAACAGGAGTGTTGTGTTTATTTTTGGAATTTTTCAGGGTTCGTTTGGACATTTTTATACATTAACCGGGTTTCCCTGGCATTTTATGTGCATAATTCAAATTTGAAATACATGCACATTCTCTAGTGCATATAAACTGGTTGAAAAATCAAATCTATGTCCTTGGTTGCATGCTTAGGTCCCATGCAAGAAATAGGAATGAATATCAAATACCCTGCCACTGTCACTCGGCCGCAAACATTGAGATACCTGGTTTTGAAATTCTAGTAAATCCAAAACTTGTCATGCTATCATGGAGCGCCATCAACATGCTGTGGTAAATTTTTTGTCCCATTTGGGGCAGGTTTGGGTATAAGCTTCTCACAAACAAGAGCTTCTCACAACAAGCGTGATGGTTTCGGTAGGGAACGTGCCACCTTTGGGGCCGAATCGGTATCCGTTGCCTCTTATTGCTTTCGAAAAATTTCGAGTGTCAACATAGAACAACAGGAGTGTTGTGTTTATTTTTGGAATTTTTCAAGGTTCGTTTGGACATTTTTATACATTAACCGGGTTTCCCAGGCATTTTATGTGCATAATTCAAATTTGGAATACATGCACATTCTCCAGTGCATATAAACTGGTTGAAAAATCAAATCTATGTCCTTGGTTGCATGCTTAGGTCCCATGCAAGAAATAGGAATGAATATCAAATACCCTGCCACTATCACTCGGCCGCAAACATTGAGATACCTGGTTTTTAAATTCTAGTAAATCCAAAACTTGTCTGGAATTCATGAAACTTGACATGCTATCATGGAGCTCCATCAACATGCTGTGGTAAAAATTTTGTCCCATTTGGGGCATGTTTGGGTATAAGCTTTTCACAAACCAGAGCTTCTCACAACAAGCATGATGGTTTCGGTAGGGAACGTGCCACCTTTTGGGACGAAATGATATTTGTTGCCTCTTATTGCTTTTAAAAAATTTCGAGTGTCAGCATAGAACAACAGGAGTGTTGTGTTTATTTTTGGAATTTTTCGGGGATCGTTTGAACATTTTTATACATTAACTGGGTTTCCCAGGCATTTTATCTGCATAATTAAAATTTGAACTACATGCACATTCTCCAATGCATATAAACTGGTCAAAAAATCAAATATGTGTCCTTGGTTGCATGCTTAGGTTTCATGCAAGAAATGGGAATGAATTTCAAACACCCTGCCACCGTCACTCGGCCGCAAACATTGAGATACCTGGTTATTAAATTCTAGTAAATCCAAAACACGTCTGAAATTGATGAAACTTGGCATGCTATCATGGAGCGGAATCAACATGCCGTGGTAAAAAATTTGTCCCATTTGGGTAGGTTTGGGTATAAGCTTCTCACAAACCAGAGCTTCTCACAACAAGCGTGATGGTTTCGGTAGGGAACGTGCCACCTTTGGGGACGAAACGATATCCGTTGCCTCTTATTGCTTTCAAAAAATTTCTAGTGTCAACATAGAACAACAGGAGTGTTGTGTTTCATTTTGGAATTTTTGGGGGTTCGTTTGGACATTTTTATACATTAACTAAGATTTCCAGGCATTTTGTGTGCATAATTCAAATTTTAACTACATGCACATTCTCCAGTGCATATAAACTGGTTGAAAAATGAAATATGTGTCCTTGGTTGCATGCTTAGGTCCCATGCAAGAAATGGGAATGAATTTCAAACACCCTGCCACCGTCACTCGGCCGCAAACATTGAGATACCTGGTTTCTAAATTCTAGTAAATCCAAAACTCGTCCCATCCCGGATCCTGCTCGTAAAGACTCAGATAGAAGTTTAGCCCTGCTAAATGAGCTAGAGCCTGAGGGTCTTGAATCTCCGGCGGGAGAGTGATCAGAAAGGAGGAGCCGACGAAGCACGAACTAACTGAAATTGATGAAACTTGGCATGCTATCATGGAGCGGCATCAACATGTTGTGGTAAATTTTTTGTCCCATTTGGGCCAGGTTTGGGTATAAGCTTCTCACAAACTAGAGCTTCTCACAACAAGCGTGATGGTTTCGGTAGGGAACGTGCCACCTTTGGGGACGAAACGATATCCGTTGCCTCTTATTGCTTTCAAATTTTTAATAGTGTCAACATAGAACAACAGGAGTGTTGTGTTTAATTTTGGAATTTTTTGGGGTTCGTTTGGACATTTTTGTACATTAGTTGGGTTTTCTAGGCATTTTATGTGCATAATTCAAATTTTAACTACATGGACAAGCTCCAGTGCATATAAATTGGTTGAAAATCATATCTGTGTCCTTCGGGGTATGCTTAGATCCCATGTAAGAAATGGGAATGAATTTCAAACACTAGGGCACTGTTGATTGCCGGCAAAACGTTGAGATACTTTGTTTTCAAATTCTAGTAAATCCAAAACTCGTTTGAAATTCATGAAACTTGGCATGCAATAATGGAATGGCACCCGACATGCTGTGGTATTTTTTGTGTCCTTTTTGAGAGAAGGCGCACTCGAATAAAGCCAACAAAGGCATTTTGAAACAAATAGCTGCCACTGTAACATCTCAAACGTTTTGTATAATTTAAATTGTGTGTGTTCGGTTAACCATTCACGTGACTCCACGCCTCACTCTTTTAATGGCTAGGACGTGCTGTGCGGACAGGTGCTTGAGTGCTTGACTAAATGTAAGGCGTGCGAGCTGTACACCAATGCGGAGCCTCACCGGGAAGCGTCCGAGCTGTACGCCGCGCCGGCTCACTGGGAAACGAGCCCTTTGACTTCCATGGCCGCCCGCCTTGCTCGCATACTCTACATTAATGGCGTCCAAGCCATAGTTTAATATGGTTTTTAAATATAAAACACTCATCACAAACGTTTTAGTTAGAACACCCGTATGCAAAACCGACAATTTCCCTAGGAAGCCAAGGGAAAATGTGCCTAGCAGGATTTCTGCAGCTCTTGATCGCAAACGTTTAAGTTAGAACACCCGTATGCAAACTGACAGCTTCCCCAGGAAGCCAAGAGAAAATGTGCCGAGCAGGATTTCTGCAGCTCTTGATTGCAAACGTTTCAGACAGAACACACATATGCAAAGTGAGAGCTATGGTCTTCCCGGCATAGATCAGAAGGTTGCTGTCGCCCATGTTGTGCGTGCACCATCATGTCCTCATCTACCACTACTACATGGCCACAGAGCCTTGCGACCGTTTCAACAAGTTTGTCAACAGCACAGACTGCAAGTTCGCCACGGTGGAAACCACCGACGACGTAAACGCACTCAGCGTTACGGGCTTGGCCTGCAAGAACCTTGTCGAAATCCGCGACCACTACAGGGTCTGGGGTAGCACGAACAAGGACTCCCTGGCCGAACTCGTTTCGGCCATCATCGACCCCTACTACGAAAAGATGAAGTAGGATGCCCAGAGAACAAGTCCCCTATCCTGGCACAGGGCCTGGATGCGGCAACTGGATGAACCTCACCTCAGGTTCGCGGCCAAGAGCGTGTACACATGCTACGAGATGCACAGGTGGATCGTTGGCATGAGGAAGTGCCTCGTTACCCAAATCGACGAGCCCGGATCGAGCCACAAGTAGAGCAAGCGTCACAAGAAGTAGATGATGATCAGATGATCGTTTATGCTAGTTAATCATGCATGTAATGTATAGTTTACTTTATTGGTGTGTGGAAATGTCATGTGTGTAGTAGCCACCTATGTAATTATGCATGTAATAGTTTACTTTGGTGTGTGCAAATGCCATGGTTGTAGTAGCCACATATGTAAGTGGATGTTTTATTTGGTTATGCAACCATGTCCTTATAGGTGTGTATATATATGTTGTTGTTCTGTATGCAATCCCATCGCACAACACACACATCTTATTAGCAGCAATCGTCTATGTTATTATCGGTCTTCACACACATTTCTGATTATAGACCTGTTTGCTGCGTATCACACACATCTTGTTATATTGAACTGTTTCTGTTCTCTTGTGTCAACACAAACAGTTCATCCGAGTGAACCGCATGCCGTATATCGCACACACCTTGATCTGGCTGGCCGTTTCTTTTGTGTTGCATAATCACAAACAGTTCATCCGAGTGAACCGTATGTTGTATATCGCACACACCTCCATCTGGCTGCCCATTTCTTTTGTTCCTCCTCATCGCAAATAGTTAATTGAACTGAACCGTATGCCCTGCGTCGCACACGCAACTAAAATCTGAACCGTGTTTGATGCATCCTCCATCGCAAACGTTTTGCACCTTTTTTGACTTTTTTTACACCATCGTTTGCGATTATTTCATCGCACACAGTTTCGTCGAAGGGTCTCTGATCGTAGTGTCGTGTTAGTAGCATCCTGCAGTAGTGACCCAAAGGGTTTACTAGAGTCGATAATCTAGTTCACATCACTATGTGAGTAACACCCAAAGAGTACTAAGGTGTGATCATGTTTTGCTTGTGAGAGAAGTTTAGTCAATGGTTTTGTCACATTAAGATCCATATGTATTTTGCAAATTTCTATGTCTACAATGCTCTGCATGGAGCTACTCTAGCTAATTGCTCCCACTTTCTATACGTATCCAGATTGAGACTCAGAGTCATCTCAAACGGTGTAAAAGCTTGCATCAACGTGTCACCTCCATAACCGAGAAACAGTTCCTTAGTCCTCTTTAGGTACCTAAGGATAATTTTGACAGTGTTCCAATGATCTACTCCTAGATCACTATTGTACCCCTTTCCAAACTGATGGCAAGGTATACAATAGGTTTGACACACAATGCCATACTTTATAGAACCTATGGCTGAGGCATAGGGAATGACTTTCATTCTCTCTCTATCTTCTGTCGTGGTTGGGTTTTGAGTCTTACTCAACTTCACACCTTACAATATAGGCTAAATTCCTTCTTTGACTGATCCATTTTGAACTCCTTCAAAGTCTTTTCAAGGTGTGTGCTTTGGGAAAGTCTTATTAAGGGTCTCGATCTATCTCCATAGATCTTGATGCCCAATACATAAGTAGCTTTACCGAGGTTTTTTACTGAAAGATTCTTATTCAAGTATCCTTTTATGCTATCCAGAAATTTTATATCATTTCCAATCAGCAATATGTCATCCACATATAATATTAGAAATGCTACAGAGCTCCCACTCACTTTCTTATAAACACAGGCTTCACCGTAAGTCTGTATAAAACCATATGCTTTGATCACCTCATCAAAGCATATATTCCAACTCTGAGATGCTTGCACCAGTCCATAGATGGATCACTGGAGCTTGCACACTGTTTTAGCATCTTTAGGATCGACAAAACCTTCTGGTTGTATCATATACAACTCTTCTTTAATAAATGCATTAAGGAATGCAGTTTTGACATCCATTTGCCAGATTTCATAAAATGCGGCAATTTCTAACATGATTTGGACAGACTTAAGCATCAGTACGAGTGAGAAGGTCTCATCGTAGTCAACTCCTTGAACTTGTCGGAAACCCCCTTTTTGTGACAAGTCGAGCTTTGTAGATAGTAACACTACCATCAGTGTCCGTCTTCCTCTTGAAGATCCATTTATTCTCAATGGCTCACCGATCATTGAGAAAGTCCACCAAAGTCCACACTTTGTTCTCATACATGGATCCTATCTCAGATTTCATGGCCTCAAGCCATCTGTCGGAATCTGGGCTCATCATAGCTTCTTCATAGTTCGTAGGTTTGTCATGGTCTAGTAGCATGACTTCCTGAATAGGATTACCGTACCACTCTGGTGCGGAACATGCTCTGTTGGACCTACGATGTCTAGTAGTAACTTGATCTGAAGTTTCATGATCATCATCATTAGCTTCCTCTCTAGTTGTTGTAGACATCACGGGAAGCAAATTTCTAGAGAAGGTACAGTTACCTCATCAAGTTCTACTTTCCTCCCACTCACTTCTTTCTAGAGAAACTCCTTCTCTAGAAAGGATCCATTCTTAGCGACAAAGATCTTGCCTTCGGATCTGTGGTAGAAGGTGTACCCAACAATTTCTTTTGGGTATCCTATGAAGACACACTTCTCCGATTTGGGTTCGAGCTTATCAGGTTGAACCTTTTTCACATAAGCATCGCAACCCCAAACTTTAAGAAACGACAACTTAGGTTTCTTGCCAAACCACAGTTCATACGGTGTCGTCCCAACGGATTTAGATGGTGCCCTATTTAACGTGAATGTAGCTGTATCTAATGCATAACCCTAAAATGATAGTGGTAAATCGGTAAGAGACATCATAGATTGCACCATATCTAGTAAAGTACGGTTACAACGTTCGGACACACCATTACGCTGTGGTGTTCCAGGTGCCGTGAGTTGTGAAACTATTCCACATTGTTTTATATGAAGGCCAAATTCGTAACTCCAATAATCGCCTCCGCGATCAGATCGTAGAAACTTTATTTTCTTGTTATGATGATTCTCCACTTCAGTCTGAAATTCTTTGAACTTTTCAAATGTTTCAGACTTGTGTCTCATTAAGTAGATATACCTATATCTGCTCAAATCATGTGCAAGGTCAGAAAATAAAGATACCCGCCGCGAACCTCAACACTCATCGGACCGCATACATCTATATGTATTATTTCCAATAAGTCATTAGCTCGCTCCATTGTTTCAGAGAACGGAGTTTTAGTCATCTTGCCTATGAGGCATGGTTCGCAAGTATCAAATGATTCATAATTAAGTGATTCCAAAAGTCCATCTGCATGGAGTTTCTTCATGCGTTTTACACCAATATGACCAAACGGCAGTGCCACAACTATGTTGCACTATCATTATTTAACTTTGCATCTTTTGGCATCAATATTATGAATATGTGTATCACTACGGTCAAGATTCAATAAACCATTTACATTGGGTGTATGACCATAGAAGGTTTTATTCATGTAAACAGAACAACAATTATTCTGTGACTTAAATCAATAACTGTATTGCAATAAACATGACCCAATCATATTCATGCTTAACGCAAACACCAAATAACATTTATTTAGGTTCAACACTAATCCCGAAGGTAGAGGGAGTGTGCGATGGTGATCTTATCAACCTTCGAATCACTTCCAACACACATCGTCACCTTGCCCTTAACTAGTCTCTGTTCATTTGGCAACTCTTGTTTCGAGTTACTAATCTTAGCAACTGATCCAGTATCAAATACCCTGGGGTTGCTATGAACACTAGTAAAGTACACATCAATAACGCGTATATCAAATATAACTTTGTTCACTTTGCCATCCTTCTTATCCGCCAAGTATTTGGGGTAGTTCCGCTTCCAGTGACCATTCCCTTTGCAGTAGAAGCACTCAGTTTCAGGCTTAGGTCTAACTTTGGGCTTCTTAACGGGAGTGGCAACTCAATTGCCATTATACTTGAAGTTCCCTTTCTTTCCCTTTTTCTTGAAACTAGTGGTCTTTTTAACCATCAACACTTGATGCTATTTCTTCATTTCTACCTTCGCAGATTTCAGCATCGCGAAGAGCTTGAGAATCGTTCTCGTCATCCCTTGCATATTATAATTCATCACGAAGTTCTAGTAACTTGGTGATAGTGACTAGAGAAATTTGTCAATCACTATCTTATCTGGAAGATTAACTCCCACTTGATTCAAGCGATTGTAGTACCCAGACATTCTAAGCACATGCTCACTAGCTGAGCTATTCTCCTCCATGTTGTAGGCAAAGTACTTGTCAGAGGTCTCATACCTCTTAACACGGGCATGAGTCCGAAATATCATTTTCAGATCTTGGAAGATCTCATATGCTCCATGGCGTTCAAAACATTTTTGAAGTCTCGGTTCTAAGCCGTAAAGCATGGTGCACTAAACTATCAAGTAGTCATCATACCGAGCTTGTCAAACGTTCATAATGTTTGCATCTACTCCTGCAATAGGTCTGTCACCTAGCGGTTGTCGGATGTGGGGTTCCGGCAAACCCTTAAGGTTCGAACACTGGGCTGCGCGCAAAGTCTTTTCCTCCTACCGATCTATGCCCTAGCTCGCTAAGATCTCGCGGACGAACTCGACGAATTCACAACACAAAGGGACACGAGATTTATACTGGTTCGGGCCACCGTTGTGGTGTAATACCCTACTCCAGTGTGGTGGTGGTGGATTCCCTCTTGGGCTGATGATGAACAGTACAGTGGGAAGAACAGCCTCCTGAGGTTGAGGTGTTCTTGTGCTTGGTGACTCAGCGGGTGAGAGCCGGGTGAACTTCTCGATCCCCCACTGTGGTGGCTAGCTCTACTTATATAGGCCCTAGTCCTCTTCCCAAATATTGAGCGGGAAGGGAGCCAACAACGGCGGGCAAATTTGAAGGGGGACAACTAGTACAAGCTATCCTGACAAAAGTGGTCTTCGCCTGCAAAAGGCTCTGGTGGTGACGCCATCTTGGGCTCCACGATGACCTCCATCTTGCCGTCCTCCTGGTCTTGGTCTCGTTGCACCGATATAGCAACCTTTGCCTGATGCCTCGGTACTCCTCGCCTGCGCCTGCTTCCTTAGCACCAAAGACGACACAAGGACGCTGCGCGCGTTGGCGCCCGCCTGGTGTCGATCGTCATGGCTCACGTCACGAGACCCTCGTGAGGTTTGCCCCGCCTTGATATCTCCGCTCCTCGTGAGTCTGCCTGACTAGGCCACTCCTGAGGGGGTCTTGTGTCATCCGCCTCGCGAGGCTTGGCCCCTCGCGAGGGTCTTGGACGCCTTGTTGATGAAGATGGGCCGTACGGCCTGCTGGCTTAGCCACGCCGTGGGCCGCAGGCAGGCAAGTCTGGGGACCCCCGTTCCCAGAACGCCGACAGTAGCCCCCGGGCCCAACACTACTAGTAAAAGGGCTATAGACAATATGCACACTAATGGCGCACCAGACATGCGGTGCGCCACTACTATATAGCAGTGGCGCACCATGTGTTGGTGCGCCATTAGTGTGATAGACAATAATGGCGCACCACAACTATGGTGCGCCACTACTAACAATTTTTTTCTTTTTTCCAAAAATACTAATGGCGCACCGTGTGCCGGTGCGCCATTAGTGTCTATCACACTAATGGCGCACCACAACCATGGTGCGCCACTACTAACAAATTTTTTTCTTTTCTTTTTTCCAAAAATACTAATGGCGCACTGGGGCGCAGTGCGCCATTACTAGTTTTAACTAGTAATGGCGCACCAGTCACCCCGTGCGCCACTACTTTGTTTTTTTTTGCAAAACTACTAATGGCGCACCGCCAGCTGGTGCGCCATTAGTAACCAGGGTTACTAATGGCGCATTTGTTGGTGGTGCGCCATTAGTAACCTGGGACCAGCTAGATATTTTGGACAGCCACCTACACTCTCACTTTCCCCACTTCATTCTCTCCACCTCCTCCTCCAAGCTTTTCTCGGGTGCCTCCTCCTCCATCTCGATCTCGATCCCCCTCCATCTCGATCGCTATCCCCCTCCATCTCGATCCCCCCCGCACCCTCCCCCGCTCCACTGCCGCCGACGACCCCCCGCACCCTCCCCAGCCCGCTCCACCGTCGCCGAGCACCCCCCGCACCCTCCCCCGCTCCACCGCCGCCGCCGACCCCCCGCACCCTCCCCGGCCCACTCCACCGCCGCCGAGCACCCCCCGCACCCTCCCCCGCTCCACCGCCGCCGACGACCCCCCGCACCCTCCCCAGTAATGTTTTACCAATTCACAAATGAATGCAACTAAAAATCCAAAAAACAAATTTGATTATATTTTCAAATAAAAAATTTGATGATATTTTCAAATAACAAATTTGATGATATTTTTTCATATTCATAAATATTTTCAAATAACAAATTTGATGATATTTAAAAAAAATTATTACTCTTTTTATAAAAAATTATTACAGTTTCATATTCATTTTCTAAAAAATTATTAGATGCAACAAAAAATAAAAAATAAAATTTACTTATGGCGCACCGCTGGGTGGTGCGCCATTGCTATGCAAAAAAAAGTTACTTATGGCGCACCTGCTGGGTGGTGCGCCATTGCTATCTAAAAAAACTTACTTATGGCGCACCGCTAGGTGGTGCGCCATTGCTATCCCTCCCCGACTAAAATCCCCAATCCCCGATCCCATCTCACATCTCTCTCAGCCCCCCCACTGCTCAACGCTGCCCCGACCCACGACGCCGCCGCCCCTACGTGCGCCGCCGCCCCCGCGCCCCCCACCACTGCAGCTCCTCCGCCGCCCACCGGACAGCAAGCTGCCGCGGCCCCCAACCATCCCGCCGCCGACCCGCAACCATCCCACCGCTGACGACCGCACGGGGTGCCGGACGACGACGGCCGCCGACCCGCAACCGTCCCGCCGCCGCTGACCCCGACCCCTCCGGCGACCGGCCGCGCCCGCCCAGGTACCTCTCCTCCTTCCTCCTTCCTCCCTCTCCACCCTTCCTCCCCATTCCCTCCCTCCCCTTCTGCCACTATCACCCACGGCCTTGGTCAATCCCGCACAGCCGCCGCTGCCGACCCTCCCCTCGACCGTGGCGACGCCGGCGTCCCTCCTGTCGGTCATGCCGCAGCCGCAGTCCGTAGGCAGGGACCATCATGAAGTAAAAAAGCAACTAGATATTGCTGTTCACAATTTATTCAGTGCAATATTCATGTGAAGGCACAAAAACACAAACTTGACCCCCCCCCCCAATTTTCCTGGTTCTGTAGTTAGGCAATTACCACATGTTTTCCTGTAGTGAAGCTATTGTTATGATATGCAGGCATGAGTACCAGAGGGTGGGTACCATTGTTTGTAGGATTAAGGAAATGATCATATTATCACTGAAATATATTTAAAATGTCTATTTAGTGTTGTTTTCAGATATAACCTTGTAAGTAGAAATTTTAAACTGTAGCTGCAAACCTTTTTAGTAGTTTGTCTTGTGCCCTCCATATTTAACTTTAAAATCAACTAAAACTTTAACTGAAACTTTAATTTAAACTTTAACCGAAACTTTAATTAAAGTTAACTTAAGTCTTTTCCTTTAATAAAAATTGTATGGTGGATGTCTTGTTGTAAAATTGTATGCACAGTCAGGCCCTTTCATGTTTTCAAGGAAACACCAGACTTTCCAGTTAGTGCTTTCTCAAACTTCTGCAATTTGCACTTCTTGAACTACTGCTTGGAACTAAACAGAATTATACAATGAACTTCTGCAGGCTGATCTGAGTTGGACCATCCTCTGCAGCCAACTTCTCTTTGGCAAGAGGAAGAAAGGAGAATCAGCGTAGGGTTTCATGGCTAGAAGATATATTGTTGTACAACAATTTGCTACAAATTGCATTTATTGGTATATGTACGCTAGTTATGTCATATCAGGATCTTAGGAACTTATCTTGACTAATTTATTATAGAAAGCTATCAGAGCTCCCTTCTAGAAATTAGCAATAGCAAAATGTGGTTAAGATTTAAGGCATCCGAACTAAGCATATGTTTTGGCATACAAGTATCTCTTTCTTCAAGACCGGTAAATCAAGTGGGTAAATAGATGCTGCTGCTGGACTATATGTTCTGGACTATATGTTCATTGGTACTATATGTTCAGAATGAGTTAACTTGCTGTCATTTATCGAAATTCATAATGTGCTGGACTATATGTTCATTGGTACTACTTGTGATGCTGCTGCTGTACTACTTGGGAATTTTGTCAACTTGTGATGCTGCTGCTGTACCCCGAGAGGCCCTTGAGTTTGCCGAAATGTCAATTAACTTCCGTTCCGGCAAATTCGGGTACTCCATATGTCCTATTTTCAGCAAAGGTCATGCTGAAATTTTCCGTGAATTTTAGCATGACTTTGCTAAAAATAGGACATATGGGGCACTTGCGACTAATGCATGGGCGGGGTATCTTAGTACTTAATTAAGTAGGATCAACTGCCTCTTGTGTTATACATATAGAAGTGTGATATCTACTCATAGTTATTACTAATATCAGTTGCTCGTCATCGATAAACCCTAATCTGGTAGGATGACCTACTAAAAAAGCCCATACCACATATTCTATTTGGATGGCCCTGCTAACCCTTGACCATAAATACTTGAGATGGATGTAGCAGGCTTAAAGAAAGAAATGTTTTTAGGCCAACTCCACTGGGCCTGGCTGAAAATGCACAAGTGTGCATGACTAACAATATTCTATTGTAAAGCTAAACAGGAAAGAGGAACCACTCATCCTAACCATTTGCTCTCAAAATTACCACTTCACTTCTTACTACTGAAAATCTTAGACCATCTCCATTCACCAATTGCTCAAACCAGTTCGAAGGGCGTGTTTTCACCACACTGTGGATTATCTTATTGGACCCAACAGAGATGATGTAGTTTTGAATTATGAACATAGGAAATGTCATCATCGGACGACGAAAGTCTCCTGGGGGAGTGCGGCTGGTGCGACGACGGTCGAGGTCTGTGCGACAGGCCTCACCTGGACGATGATCGGCGCTTCAGCATTAAGCTCGAGGAGACCTTCGAAGTTGAAACGGTACGCAACGACGACAAGTGTTTTTTTCATAATTAAGCTTGACTTCAACTATTTCAACATGTAATTTTCATCTTTTACAATTCGAGTATAGTTTATCCCATGCCATGCAAGCCGCTATGTCTTGGAGAGGATGGATTTTGAAGACCATGAAATTTTTGAAACGAAGAAAATTCACCTAAGGACACATCATGATGTGGATTTTGAAGTAAATCTGTATAATGCTGAGAGCGTAACCCATTTTGGTTGCAAAAATTGGGAAGCATTTTGCAAGATGTATGGTTTTGATGAGGGTATGCTTGTCACCATGGATCTTGGTGATCCTGACATCGACCAAGACAATATGGACATTTGGGTCCTTGTTGATACGCCTCTAGTTCTACCGCTATGTGAGTTTCTCAAACATAGTTAATTATTAACTAATTTATATTGTTTATTTCAAAATAGTTGACAACTTATTTCCATTGACAGCTTATTTTGATTGTTCAAAAAATGTGCGGAACATGGTAGACAAAACCCACTACACCGATGGCTCCGAGTTAACTTATCAGGAGAAAAATCATCTGGTCGGATTTTGTACTGATCTTGAGAATTACAATATCTACAATCAAACTCCTCAAAGTTATGGTCAATACGTGCCACTAGTGCACGTGTTGAACTACGGTAACTACCATGGAGATACCCTGGTAAGATTTTTTACTATTACGACATCCGTGCATCTTTTGCATACTTCTAAAACTAGTACATCATTGCTAACTATGAAGTTATTACTATGTTTTTCAACAGAGAATCCCAGAGGATTGTGTGCCTCATTTGATGTATCAGAATGGCAGCCTTCGTGTTTTGAACATATATCCAGGTCATCCTACGAATCTCAACTGTCCATACAGGATTTCTAGAAGAAGTGGAGACATGCTAATCAGAGAATGGAAAAAATGTATGGACAGTCGTAAGGAGGTTCTTGGAAGCAAAAGGAAGCGCCGCGCAAGAATTGGAGACAGGATGATCTCCATTCTCCATAATGGAGAGTTAGGGTCTATATTGTTTTATGCTATTTTACCTTAAATAGGGTATTTAGGTCATGCCTAATACTGATGATCATGTGCTAAGAACAATTAAGTAGGGTTGGTTCGATGACTATCAGGATGATGATCGTATGACTTATTATTAATAACGAGTAGAAGTTGTATGATGATGATTAGTAGGAATTGTTAGGATTAGTATTACTTTCGACAAACTCGCTACTCGCGGTTTCGAGACTTGTAATGTTATAACTTTGTTCGGTATTTGAAATTCGGAGACTAATATGATGAATTGTATTCGGAGACTAATCTTCTATTGTATTCGATAAATCTGCTGTTTATATGTTGTGCTCTCTATATTATGTGCAGTAATATGTTTTGTAACCTGTGCAAAAATCAGAAAAGAAAAAATATCCCTAATGTTCATACTAGTGGCGCACCACTCAGCACACTAATGGCGCACTGCAGAAAGGACACTAATGGCGCATCACCCCCTAGTGCGCCATTAGTATGCCAAAGCACATGGGTAAATATGGCCCCCAGGGAGGCATACTAATGGCGCACGGTGGGCTATACTAATGGCGCACTGCGTGGTGCGCCATTAGTATACCAGATACTAATGGCGCACCAGGGGTGCGCCATTAGTATTTAATTCTAATGGCGTGGTGCTAGTGGCGCACCAGTATTGCGCCATTAGTAGGCAAAACTGGTGCGCCACTAGCAGGCCTTTTCCTAGTAGTGCAAGGTGCGCTCGGGCTTGGCTTCGCGGTGAAGCCAAGGGTCAAGTACGGAGCATCGCGGGCCCCAAAAGCCTGCGACCTCGGTTGACGCGTGGCGGTTGATTGGACGTGGGCGTCTCCGCTTCCCCACGCTGCCTCGGCAACTGCTCGACTTGACAAGTCCCTACGACATGCAAGGAAAACCATCGTTACCTGCGATCGTGGAGGCGCCAGTTGGCCTTCGCTTGCTATAAATGGGGAGGGGGCGGAGCCCCCGTCGCCCATCTCTTCCTCGGTTGCTTGCTTCTTCTTCCTCGCTCCATTGCTTGCCGAGAAGGCAAAGGCCCCTCGCGAGGGACCCGGCTCCCCGGCGCCCAAGCGCGGACGCGGCCGCCCGCGCAAGCACGCCGTGTCCCCCGCCGTGGCCCACCGTCGAGGCGGCGCTGATGACCCACAAGTATAGGGGATCTATCGTAGTCCTTTAGATATGTAAGAGTGTCGAACCCAACGAGGAGGAGAAGGAAATGATAAGCGATTTTCAGCAAGGTATTCTTTGCAAGCACTGAAATTATAGGAAACAGATAGTTTTGTGATAAGATAATTGGTAACGAGCAACAAGTAACAAAAGTAAATAAAGTGCAGCAAGGTGGCCCAATCCTTTTTGTAGCAAAGGACAAGCCTGGACAAACTCTTATATAGGGAAAGGCGCTCCGGAGGACACATGGGAATTATCGTCAAGCTAGTTTTCATCACGTTCATATGATTCGCGTTCGGTACTTTGATAATTTGATATGTGGGTGGACCGGTGCTTGGGTGCTGTCCTTACTTGGACAAGCATCCCACTTATGATTAACCCCTATTGCAAGCATCCGCAACTACAAAAGAATATTAAGGTAAACCTAACCATAGCCTCAAACATGTGGATCCAAATCAGCCCCTTACGAAGCAACGCATAAACTAGGGTTTAAGCTTCTGTCACTCTAGCAACCCATCATCTACTTATTACTTCCCAATGCCTTCCTCTAGGCCCAAATAATGGTGAAGTTTCATGTAGTCGACGTTCACATAACACCACTAGAGGATAGACAACATACATCTCATCAAAATATCGAACGAATACCAAATTCACATGACTACTAATAGCAAGACTTCTCCCTTGTCCTCCGGAACAAACGTAACTACTCACAAAGCATATTCATGTTCATAATCAGAGGAGTATTAATATGCATATAGGATCTGAACATATGATCTTCCACCAAATAAACCAACTAGCATCAACTACAAGGAGTAATCAACACTACTAGCAACCTACAGGTACCAATCCCAGGCTTGGAGACAAGAATTGGATACAAGAGATGAACTAGGGTTTGACAGGAGATGGTGCTGGTGAAGATGTTGATGGAGATTGCCCTCTCCCGATGAGAGGAGCGTTGGTGATGACGATGGCGCTGATTTCCCCCTCCCGGAGGGAAGTGTCCCCGGCAGAACAGCTCTGCCGGAGCCCTAGATTGGTTTCGCCAAGGTTCCGCCTCGTGGCGGCGGAGTGTCGTCCCGAAAGCTTGCTTATGATTTTTCTTCGGACGAAAGACTTCATATAGCAGAAGATGGCACCGGAGGGCCAACAGGGGGCCCACGAGGCAGGGGGCGCGCCCCAGGGGGTAGGGCGCGCCCCCACCCTCGTGGACAGGTGGAGGCCCCCCTGACGTAGATTCTTCTTCCAGTATTTTTTATTATTTCCAAAAATAACTTTTGTGGAGTTTCAGGACTTTTGGAGTTGTGCAGAATAGGTCTCTAATAATTGCTCCTTTTCCAGCCCAGAATTCCAGCTGCCGGCATTCTCCCTCCTTATGTAAACCTTGTAAAATAAGAGAGAATAGGCATAAGTATTATGACATAATGTGTAATAACAACCCATAATGCAATAAATATCGATATAAAAGCATGATGCAAAATGGACGTATCAACTCTCCCAAGCTTAGACCTAGCTTGTCCTCAAGCGGAAGCCGATAACAATAAATATGTCCACATGTTTAGAGGTAGAGGTGTCGATAAAATAAAATACGGACATGAGGGCATCATGATTATTCTCAAAACAGCAACATATATGAATAATGTCATATGATTTCTTATGCTCATGTAATAATCCATTCACAATGCAAAGTATGAATCAGAAACTTTATTGAGAACTAACAAACTATAATCTCAGTCATTGAGGCAATTGCAATTTATCATAACATCAGAAAGAGTCTATGTCAGAGCTTTCTAGCAAGTCCACATACTCAACTATCATTTAGTCTTTCACAATTGCTAACACTCACGCAATACTTGTGGTTACAGAGTTTTAATCGGACACAGAGAAAGATAGGGGCTTATAGTTTCGCCTCCCAACCTTTTACCTCAAGGGTAATGTCAACAATAATAATTCATGCTAACTTATATCCAATTAGATATATATATCAGGATCTTTCCAACATACTATGCTTGCCAAAGGATAAAATGTAAAAAGGAAAGGTGAAGACCACCATGACTGTTGCATAAGGTAGAAGATAATAATAAAATATAGGCCCTTCACAGAGGGAAGCAGAGGTTGCCATGCGCTTTCAGGGTTGGATGCACAAAATCTTAATGTGGAAGAACGTCACTTTATATTGCCACTTGTGATGTAGACCTTTATTACGCAGTCCGTCGCTTTTATTTCTTCCACATCACAAGATCGTATAAAGCTTATTTCCTCCACACCAATCAATCATACATATTTAGAGAGCAATTTTTATTGCTTGCACCGATGACAACTTACTTGAAGGATATTACTCAATCCATAGGTAGATATGGTGGACTCTCATGGCAAAAATGGGTTTAGGGGTATTTGGAAGCACAAGTAGTATCTCTACTTGGTGCAAAGAATTTGGCTAGCATGAGGGGGAAAGGCAAGCTCAACATGTTGGATGATCCATGACAATATACTTTATCTCAGATATAAGAAAACATAACCCATTACGTTGTCTTCCTTGTCCAACATCAAATCTTTAGCATGTCATATTTTAATGAGTGCTCACAATCATAAAAGATGTCCAAGATAGTATATTTGTATGTGAAACCTCTCTTTCTTTATTACTTCCTCTTAATTGCAACGATGACCAAAACTATGTTTATCAACTCTCAACAACTTTTAATCATCATACTCTTTCTATGTGAAGTCATTACTCTCCATAAAATCAATATGATCTCTTGGTTTATTTTTATTTTTTTCTCTTTCTTTTATTCCCTCAAGATCATAGCAAAATAGTCAAGCCCTTGACTCAACACTAATCTTTATTATATATAGCTCACAGACTCGATTACATAGAAAGACCATAAAGCAAAACTCAGAACTAAATCATACCAAAACTTTATTCTACTAGATCAAGATATTACTAAAAGGATAGAACTAAGAAAAACAGTAAAGATAAGAGATGTGGTGGTGATACGATACCGGGGCATCTCCCCCAAGCTTGGCAGTTGGCAAGGGGAGTGCCCATACCCATATGATTACGTCTCTTTCTTCGGGGATGGTGATGTGATATTCTTGGCGATAATGCCCCTCAGGATACGATTCTCTTCCTCGAGCTTATTGAGTTGCTGCTTGAGATCCATTATCTCCTTACGAAGCTTCCCTGAAACGGCTAAAGCTCCTTGCACCCAAGGGTGTTGCATAGCCGCGGGAGAACAAGTGACACTCTTCTTCATATTTTCATAAGAAAGAAATCTAAAATTGGAAGGGATAAATGAGTTTGGAATAGCCGAGCTCTGTAGTTCCCCCATCGTGAATCCAGCCCGGAAGCGAGAAGTGACTTCTTGGTCCTCCTCCATGGCATCTATCCTCATCAAATCAGCCTCCATCTCTTCCTCCGTTGCTGTCCCAAAGTGGTCAGCATCGCTGTTTGTCCTTGGTCTCGATGCCGAACGAGACACCCGGCTCTCCCTGACTGACTCTTGAGAAGACATCTTGCTCTAATCTGTAGCGGAAACAGCTCGAAACAAGAACAGGGAATATTTGCGTGATACAGGAGTCAAAACCTTCGGGAGATTATAGAATGAATTTTTACCGACCAAAATACATATCGTGCAAGAAAACGGAGTCCGGAGAGCACACGAGGTGCCCACGAGGCAGGGGGCACGCCCTCCACCCTCGTGGAGCCCTCATGTCCTTCTCGGACTGCTTCTTATTTTTCTATTTTTCTAAATATTCCAAAACGGAGAAAAATTGCCTGTAGAACTATTTTGGAGTCGGTTTACTTACCGTACCACATACCTACTCCTTTTCGGAGTCTGGAACATTCTGGAAAGTGTCCCTTATGTATTCCTCCGGGGTTACGGTTTCAATAACATTGGTTTCAACATTTATAGGATTACCTGAGATATAATAGTTGATTCTTTGACCGTTCACCACCTTCGGGTTTGTGCCTTCGAAGTTGTTGATTTTTATGGCACCGGAACGATAGACCTCCTCGATAACGTAAGGGCCTTCCCATTTAGAGAGAAGTTTTCCTGCAAAAAATCTTAAACGAGAGTTGTATAGCAATACATAATCACCTACATTAAACTAACGCTTTTGTATTCTTTTGTCATGCCATCTTTTAACCTTTTCTTTAAACAACTTGGCATTTTCATAGGCTTGGGTTCTCCATTCATCAAGTGAGCTAATGTCAAATAACATATTCTTACCGGCAGTTTGAAATCATAGTTGAGCTCTTTAATAGCCCAATAAGCCTTATGTTCTAGTTCGAGAGGTAAGTGACATGCTTTTCCATAAACCATTTTATACGGAGACATACCCATAGGATTTTTATACGCAGTTCTATACGCCCATAATGCATCATCCAGTTTCTTGGACCAATTCTTTCTAGGTCTATTAACAGTCTTTTGCAAAATTAATTTGAGCTCTCTGTTGCTCAATTCTACTTGACCACTAGACTGTGGGTGATAAGGGGATGCAATTCTATGATTAACATCATACTTAGCAAGCATTTTTTGGAAAGCACCATGAATAAAATGTGAACCACCATCAGTCATTAAATATCTAGGGATTCCAAACCTCAGAAAAATAACTTCTTTAAGCATTTTAATAGATGTGTTATGATCAGCACTACTAGTTGGAATAGCTTCTACACACTTAGTAACGTAATCAACAGCAACTAAAATATGTGTGTATCCATTAGAGGCAGGAAAAGGTCCCATATAATCAAAGCCCCAAACATCATATGGTTCAATAACAAGTGAATAATTCATAGGCATTTCTTGACGTCTACTAATATTACCAATTCTTTGACATTCATCACAAGATAAGACAAACATACGGGCATCCTTGAAGAGAGTAGGCCAATAAAAACCAGATTGCAATACCTTATGTGAAGTTCTATCTCCAGCGTGGTGTCCTCCATAAGCCTCGGAGTGACACTTGCGTAGGATCTGTTCCTGTTCATGCTCAGGTACACAACGTCTAATAACACCATCTACTCCTTTATAAAGATGTGGGTCATCCCAAATGTAATGTCTCAAGTCATAGAAAAACTTTTTCTTTTGCTGGTATGTGAAACTAGGGGTTATAAATTTAGCAACAATGTAATTAGCATAATCAGCATACCATGGAGCAGTACGAGAAGCATTTATGACATTTAGTTTCTCATCAGGAAAGCTATCATCAATAGGTAGTGGGTCATCAAGAACATTTTCTAACCTAGACAAGTTGTCTGCAATGGGGTTCTCAGCTCCCTTTCTATCAATAATATGCAAATCAAATTCTTGTAGCAAGAGAACCCATCTAATAAGTCTAGGTTTAGTATCTTTCTTTTCCATCAGATATTTAATAGCAGCATGATCCGTGTGAATAGTTACTTTAGAATCAACAATATAAGGTCTGAACTTATCACAAGCAAATACAACTGCTAAGAATTCTTTTTCAGTGGTAGCATAATTTCTCTGAGCATTGTCTAGAGTTTTACTAGCATATTGAATAACATTTAATTTCTTGTCAACTCTTTGCCCTAGAACAGCACCTACAGCATAATCACTGGCATCACACATAATTTCAAAAGGTAAATTCCAATCAGGTGGCTGAACAATAGGTGCAGAGATCAATGCTTTCTTAAGTATTTCAAATTCTTCTACACAATCATCATCAAAGACAAATGGTATATCCTTTTGTAACAAATTAGTCAGAGGCCGAGAAATTTTTGAGAAGTCCTTAATGAACCTCCTATAAAAACTGGCATAACAAGGAAACTTCTTATACCTTTGATGTCCTTGGGACATGGTATCTTTTCAATAGCATCAACCTTGGCTTTATCAACTTCGGTACCTCTTTCAGAAACTTTATGCCCCAAGACACTACCTTCATCAACCATAAAGTGGCACTTTTCCCAGTTCAAGACAAGATTAGTTTCTTCACATCTCTGCAAAACTCGATCAAGGTTGCTCAAGCAATCATCAAAAGAGGATCCATAAACGGAGAAATCGTCCATGAAAACCTCACAAATCTTTTCACAAAAGTCAGAGAATATAGCCATGATGCATCTTTGAAAGGTAGCAGGTGCATTACATAAACCAAAAGGCACATGTCTATAAGCAAAAGTACCGAAAGGGCAAGTAAAAGTGGTATTTGATTGATCATCGGCTGACACAGGTATTTGAGAGAAACCGGAATAACCATCTAGAAAGCAAAACTGTGTATGTTTGGATAATCTTTCTAGCATTTGATCAATAAAAGGTAAGGGGTAATGATCCTTTTTAGTAGCCTTGTTTAATTTGCAGAAATCAATTACCATCTTATAACCTATAATAATTCTTTGCGGAATCAATTCATCTTTATCATTAGGAACGACAGTAATACCTCCCTTCTTAGGGACACAATGGACATGACTTACCCACTGACTATCAACAACGTGATAAATTATACCTGCCTCAAGGAGCTTTAGTATTTCCTTTCTTACCACTTCTTTCATCTTAGGATTCAGCCATCGTTGGTGATGACGAACTGGTTTGGCATCTTTCTCCAAATTTATTTTATGTTGACATAGAGTGGGACTAATGCCCTTAAGATCATCAAGAGTATATCCAATAGCAGCTCGGTGCTTCTTTAGAGTTTTCAATAATCTCTCTTCTTCATGCTCTAAAAGGTTAGCACTAATAATAACAGGATATATCTTCTTTTCATCAAGATAAGCATATTTAAGAGTATCAGGTAACGGTTTAAGCTCAAACACAAGATCACCCTTGGGTAGAGGAGGATCCCCTAGGATTTCAACAGGCAAATTGTGTTTCAGGATGGGTTCCTGTTTAAAGAATACTTCATCTATTTCCCTTCTTTCATTCATAAACATATCATTTTCATGGTCTAGCAAATATTGTTCTAAAGGTCACTAGGAGGTATGGCAATAGAAGCAAGACCAATAATTTCATCCTTACTAGGCAATTCTTCTTCACGGTGTTGTCTACTAAATTTAGAGAAATTAAACTCATGAGACATATCACCCAAGCCAATAGTAACGACATCCTTTTCGCAGTCTATCCTAGCATTAACTGTGTTCAAGAAGGGTCTACCAAAAATAATGGGACAAAAGCTATCTTGTGGGGAACCAAGAACAAGAAAATCAGCACGATATTTAGTTTTCCCACACAAGACTTCAACATCTCTAACAATTCCCATTGGTGAAATAGTATCTCTATTGGCAAGTTTAATTGTGACATCAATATCTTCTAACTCAGTAGGTGCAATATTGTGCATAATTTCTTTGTATAAGTCAATAGGTATTGCACTAGCACTGGCACCCATATCACATAAGCCATGATAACAATGATCTCCTATTTAACAGAAATAACAGGCATGCCTACCACAGGTCCATGTATATCTTTAGCACAAGGTTTGGCAATTCTAGCAATTTCATCACGGAAATGAATAACATGCCCATCAATATTATCAGACAAGAGATCTTTAACAATAGCAATATTAGGTTCAACTTTAACTTGCTCAGGAGGTGTATAAGTTCTAATATTGCTTTTACGAACCACAGTTGAAGCTTTAGCGTGATCCTTTATCCTAACAGGAAAAGGTGGTTTCTCAACGTAAGCAGTAGGAACAATAGGATCATTATAAGTGATAGTCTTTTCTTCAACTTTAATAGGTGCAGCTACTTTTACTTCTATGGGAGGATGATATTTAAACCACTTCTCCTTAGGGAGATCAACATGAGCAGCAAAAGATTCACAGAAAGAAGCTACTATCTCAGAGTCAAGTCCATATTTACGGAAAACATCAGTATCCATAAAAGATTTAACACAATCAAACTTAGGTGTCATACCTGACTCCTTACCTTCGTCGAGATCCCAATATTCAGATTGCGTTTAATTCTATCCAATAAATCCCATTTGAATTCAATAGTCTTCATCATAAAAGAGCCAGCACAAGAAATATCGAGCATGGCGCGATTGTTATCAGAAAGCCGAGCATAAAAACTTTGAATAATTATTTCTCTTGGGAGCTCATAATTGGGGCATGAATATAACATTGATTTAAGCCTCTCCCAAGCTTGAGCAATGCTTTCTCCTTCGTGAGGCCAGAAATTATATATATAATTGCGATCACGATGAACAAGATGCATAGGATAAAACTTCTGATGAAATTCCAATTTCAATCGTTTGTAGTTCCATGACCCCGTATCATCACATAGCCTATACCATGTCAATGAATCTCCCTTCAAATATAAAGGGAAGACCTTCTTCTTAATAACATCATCGGGTATACCTGCAAGCTTAAATAATCCACAAACTTCATCCACATAGATTAGGTGCTCATCAGGATGCATTGTTCCATCTCTTGCAAAAGGATTAGCTAGCAGTTTTTCTAACATACCCGAAGGAATTTCAAAGTAGACATTTTCATTTTCAGTAGGTTCAGTAGGTTGAGGAGCAACTCTTTGCTCTACTGGTCGGGGTGAAGATACCCCGAACAAGCCCCTCAGAGGATTACTTTCCATAGTAACAAGTGACAGTAAATTTCAGCACACTATATAAATTTTTCCTTACAAAATTCCACCTACCAAAGGCGCTTCACTCCCCGGCAACGGCGCCAGAAAAGAGTATTGATGACCCACAATTATAGGGTATCTATCGTAGTCCTTTCGATAAGTAAGAGTGTCGAACCCAACGAGGAGCAGAAGGAAATGATAAGCGGTTTTCAGCAAGGTATTCTCTGCAAGCACTGAAATTATAGGTAACAGATAGTTTTGTGATAAGATAATTGGTAACGAGCAACAAGTAACAAAAGTAAATAATGTGGAGCAAGGTGGCCCAATCCTTTTTGTAGCAAAGGACAAGCCTGGACAAACTCTTATATAGGGAAAGGCGCTCCGGAGGACACATGGGAATTATCGTCAAGCTAGTTTTCATCACGTTCATATGATTTGCGTTCGGTACTTTGATAATTTGATATGTGGGTGGACCGGTGCTTGGGTGCTGTCCTTACTTGGGCAAGCATCCCACTTATGATTAACCCCTATTGCAAGCATCCGCAACTACAAAAGAAGTATTAAGGTAAACCTAACCATAGCCTCAAACATGTGGATCCAAATCAGCCCCTTACGAAGCAACGCATAAACTAGGGTTTAAGCTTCTGTCACTCTAGCAACCCATCATCTACTTATTACTTCCCAATGCCTTCCTCTAGGCCAAAATAATGGGGAAGTGTCATGTAGTCGACGTTTACATAACACCACTAGAGGATAGACAACATACATCTCATCAAAATATCAAACGAATACCAAATTCACATGACTACTAATAGCAAGACTTCTCGCATGTCCTCACGAACAAACGTAACTACTCACAAAGCATATTCATGTTCATAATCAGAGGAGTATTAATATGCATATAGGATCTGAACATATGATCTTCCACCAAATAAACCAACTAGCATCAACTACAAGGAGTAATCAACACTACTAGCAACCTACAGGTACCAATCCCAGGCTTGGAGACAAGGATTGGATACAAGAGATGAACTAGGGTTTGAGAGGAGATGGTGCTGGTGAAGATGTTGATGGAGATTGCCCTCTCCCGATGAGAGGAGCGATGGTGATGACGATGGCGATGATTTCCCCCTCCCGGAGGGAAGTGTCCCCGGCAGAACAGCTCTACCGGAGCCCTATATTGGCTCCGCCAAGGTTCCGCCTCGTGGCGGTGGAGTCTCGTCCCGAAAGCTTGCTTATGATTTTTCTTCGGATGAAAGAGTTCATATAGCAGAAGATGGGCACTGGAGGGCCAACAAGGGGGCCCACGAGGCAGGGGGCGCGCCCCCACCCTCGTGGATAGGTGGAGGCCCCCCTGACGTAGATTCTTCTTCCAGTATTTTTTATTATTTCCAAAAATAACTTTCGTGGAGTTTCAGGACTTTTGGAGTTGTGTAGAATAGGTCTCTAATATTTGCTCCTTTTCCAGCCCAGAATTCCAGCTGCCGGCATTCTCCCTCCTTATGTAAACCTTGTAAAATAAGAGAGAATAGGCATAAGTATTGTGACATAATGTGTAGTAACAGCCCATAATGCAATAAATATCGATATAAAAGCATGATGCAAAATGGACGTATCAGGCGCCGCGGCACGCGGAGGGGGTCGTCCTAGTCATGGCGGTCCAGTTGACGAGGAGAGGCGTGCTATGGTGGCGCGGCCTCCCCGTCCGCGCTTCCATTCAGCGGAGGTGTCGCCGGAGTTCGTCGTCTGGTCAGAGAACCCGGCCGGCAACTGGCTCCAGCTTCCACGCTTCTTCTTCGACAAACTGTCGGCCCCTGGTCCAGGCGGACTCTGGTTGCAGGCAGATGGTTGCTGCAGCAAGGCCTCTTGGGTCGCGGTCGAGACTTCCGCCGCGGGTGACATAGCCCTTGCCCGCGGCTGGCAGACGTTCGCCCGCCCGCGCAGCTTGGGCAGGCAGTGCACCCTCCACTTCAAGTACGATGGTGGATCGACCCTCTATGTGAGGGTGTTTGGGGAAGATGGTCGCCGCGCCGGGTGCTGCCCCGAGACGAACGACGGTGAGGAGGTGCTCCGCCTTGGTGACGGTCGCGACGAGGATGAGGGCGAGCCTGCCCTCGGCGGCGACCGTGTCTCTTCCAGCTACGGCGGCTCTTCCTCCGGCGACAGCTCCAGCAGTGGTGGCTACGACCAGCCGTCGCGCCAGCTTCGAAGGCGGCAGCAGGTCATCTCGTTGCCGTGCCTCCATGAAGCGCGAGGAAGGGTCTGGCTAGGCTCGGGGCGTCGCTAGGGGCCTGCCTCCGCGGATCGCTGCAACGCCGCTTTGTTTTCCTCTTTTTTCCTGCATAAAAAAGAAACCAGTATGGGCCCAGAGGGGCGTGTATCGAACTTTGGTTCCTTGGTTATTGCACTGTGCGCGTTATTCCCGTGCCGTCTTGTTATTTTACGCAAAGATAACTTAACCTGGTGCGTTCAGGACGCCCTCTTCCTTACGAGGCGCTTATTTCCTCGTGTTCATCTTGCCTTGGTGGCCTGCATTCGCTCAGGAACTGCAAAAAACTCGTTAGGAAGTGCGTCAAAAGATTTGCCGTCCACCCTGGTCCTGACCTGGCGCTTTGTATCGCGGTACCTGAGGGGCACGGACTAGGAGAGGTGCGCCAGCTTTTGGGCTCGAACGAGGGTGGCTCGCGAGAAGGCAGAGAGGAGAAAAATGCTCGCGAGGGCACCTGCCTAGCCCCCTCGTGAGGTATGTGAGAGAGAGAACACGAGCAAACCAGAGCCGGAGAATGCGGTAAGAGGCGAGGGAATCAAATTAGCAATGAACACCAAAAGCCAACTTCGATTAAGGAAAAGCGAGCCAACTACGGAAAGCAAATGAAAAGCCGCGTCCGGCACCTAATCTAGTCTTCAAGTCTTCTCACCAGCGCAGAGCTAAGTGCTGCTACTAGGCGTGGGGGGAGCCCCAGGGCCTGAGGCCAGTGCTCCTGAGACTCCAGGGCGTGTACAGCCCCAACTCATTAGTACGAGAGAGAGTCACGGGCGGCGATTCTTCACAGGCACCGGGCCTTCTTCACAGGCTCTGGGCCTTTCTTCACAGGCTCCGGGCCTTGCTTCATGGGTAGAACTTCCGGAGGTGCTGGATGTTCCAGGCGTTTTGGACAGGTACCCCGTCTTGTGTCTCCAGGCGCATGGCGCCAGGCCTGGAGATGTGGACGACCTTGAACGGGCCCTCCCACATTGGTGAAAGCTTATGCAGCCCTTCCCTGGAGAGGACCTGCCTCAGGACGAGGTCGCCCACCTCAAGCGTCCTGGAGCGGACGTTGCGGCAGTGGTATCGCCACAGCACTTGTTGGTACCTTGCCACCCTTAATGCAGCTTCGCGACGGCATTCCCCCCCCAGCACGAGATCCATCCCCCGCGTGGCGTCCTGCTGCGTTTCGTCAAATGCCAGGACCCGTGCGGAGCGATGCCTGACCTCGTGAGGGAGGACTGCTTCAGCTCCTTAGGCGAGGAAGAATGGAGTCTCGCCCGTTGGCTTGGTGGCGGTGGTGCGGATGGACCACAGCACGGGCTGGAGCTCATCGTGACAGCCCCTGCCGCAAGCCTCCATCTTCTTCTTGAAGGTCCTAGTCTTGAGGCCCCTCAGGACCTCCGCGTTGGCATGTTCGGCCTGGCCATTGCTCCTGGGGTGCGCTACCGAAGTGTAGCAGATCTGCGTTCCAAGGTTAGCATAGTAGGTTTTGAAAAGGTTACTAGTAAACTGCGAGCCATTATCTATGATGATGCGGTTGGGGACCCCGAAGCGGCTCACGAGGCCCTTGATGAACTTGACAGCTGAGCCGGCTGGGATGGTACGGACGACTTCCACTTTCGCCCACTTGGTGAACTTGTCGATGGTGACGTAGAGATAGCGGTAGCCCCCTGTCGCCCGAGGGAACGGGCCTAGGATGTCCAGCCCCCAGACCGCGAACGACCATGTGAGCGGGATGGTTTGGAGGCCCTGAGCAGGCTGATGGATTTGCTTGGCGTGGAATTGGCAAGCTTCGCAGGACTTCACCAGCTCGGCTGCGTCGTTGAGTGTTGTAGGCCAGTAGAATCCACTGCGGAACACCTTGCCGACGAGGGTCCGTGACGACGAGTGGTGTCCGCAGTCCCCGCCGTGTATGTCAATCAGGAACTCCCTTGATCGCTGGAGATGCAGCGCAACGTGACATCGTTCGGTCGTTTCCTGTATAACTCGCCGTCTTGGATATAGTATGCCGTGGCTTGCCGGGCCACGCGCTCCGCGTTCTCTTCCTTCTCCGGCAGCGTCCCGTGCGTCAGGTACTCCTTGAATTCCTTGGTCCAGCATTCCTCCTGGGGCTCGAGCGCCAAGAGCAGCCGAGCTCCTGAGGTCGGGCCACAGGCTGGGGCTCCCATGGCCGGAGGCTATGGGAGCTCCTCCCGAGGCTGAGTCATGCTTGAAAGAGGTGGCGTAGCTAATGGCTTGAAGAGCCGCTCCTCAAAGACACCGGGCTCCTGCGGCTGCCGCTTGGATGCTCTCCTAGCGATGTCGTCGGATTCCTTGTTGGTGCCCCGGGGCACGTGCTGCAGCTCCAGGCCCGAGAACTGCTTCTCCATCTTGCACACCTCCGTGAGGTAGGCCTCCATATGCTCATCCTTCGGCTCGTACACCTTGTTGGAGAAGTTGACGAGGAGTTGCGAGTCGCCTCTCACGGTGAGGCGCTTCACCCCTAGAGCCGCCGCAGCCTTCAGGCCAGCTATGAGGCCTTCGTATTCTGCGATATTGTTGGAGACCTTCTCGCCGTGCTGAAAGCAGAGCTGCACGGCGTAGTAGAGCTTGTCCTGAGTGGGCGAGATGAGCACTGCTCTAGCCCCCGCGCCCTGGTGCGCGAAGGCGCCATCGAAATACATGACCCAGCCGTCTAGAGCCTCGCTTCCTGGGGAGGTGGACCAGTCTTCTCCTTCCTCAAGTGTCGGGGCATCCGTCCATTCTGCCACGAAGTCAGCGAGCGCGGCCCCCTTGATGACCCTGGTAGTGCTGAACTCCAACTGGAACGCTTGCAACTCGATGTTCCACTCAGCGACCCTTCCGGCTGAGTTAGGGCTCCTGAGTACCCTCTCCAATGGGTAGGCGGAGACGACCTTGATGGGGTGGCCCTGGAAGTAGTGTCGCATCTTGCGTGAGGCCACCAGGAGTGCGAGCAGGAGTTTCTGGGGCATGGGGTAGCGTGCCCTCGCGTCCCGCAGTACGGTGCTGACGAAGTACACCGGGTGCTCGACGAGGGCTGGCACCCTGTCGAGGCTCGGGTCCTGCGGAGATCGGGGCATATCCTGAGGTGGAGGGGTTCCTGAGACCTGACTGTCCTCAGGAGCTTCTGCGATGTTGCCCTGCTGAGCTTGGTCTTCCACCGCTGATGGCCTTGCTGCGCCTTCCTGACCCTACGCCACTTCAGCTCCGGCTCGGTGCAGCGCGCCCTTGGCTTGGCGCTCCTCCCGAACTGCCACCAGCACTGCGCTGGCGGAATACAGGGTGGCGGCAAGGTAGAGTACCAGAGGCTCGAGAGGTCGTGGTGCCACCATCACCGGGGGGGGGCTGGTGAGGTATTTCTTGAGGTCTTGGAAGGCCTGGTCGGCCTCCGGGGTCCACTCGAATGGGCCCTTCTTCTTCATGAGCTTGAAGAAGGGCAAGGCGCGCTCTCCCAGTTTGGAGATGAAATGCCCTAACGCGGTCACCCGCCCTGCTAGCTTCTGCATCTCTTTGAGGGTCTGTGGTGGGCTCATGTCCTCGATGGCCTTGATCTTCTCTAGGTTCGCCTCGATCCCTCTGTGGGATACGAGGAAACCCAGTAGCTTGCCGGAGGGGACGCCGAACACGCACTTCTCCGGGTTAAGCCTCAAGTTCACTTGGCGCAGGCTCTCGAAGGTCTCCTCCAAGTCTTGAATCAATGTCCTCGCCTCGCGAGACTTTACCACTATGTCATCGACGTAGGCCTCTGTGTTTCTCCCGAGCTGCCGCCCCAGGGCGATGTGCATCAACCGCTGAAAGGTCGCGCTCGCGTTGCGCAGCCCGAAGGGCATGCAGGTGTAGCAGTACACCCCACATGGTGTCAGGAAGGCTGTCTTCTCCATATCTTCCACCGCCATCTTGATCTGATGATACCCTAAGAACACGTCCAGGAAGCACAGCAGGTCACACTCGGCGGTGGAGTCGACAATCTGGTCGATGCGCGGGAGTGGGAATGGATCTTGGGGGCAGGCTTTGTTGAGGTTGGTGAAGTCGACGCACATCCGTTCCTTCCCGCCTTTCTTCGGCACTACGATGGGGTTCGCCAGCCATTCGGGATATCGAACTTCTCGGATGGCATCCGCTGCCTCCAGTTTGCGAGTCTCTTGGACGATGAAGGCTTGCTTCTCAGTGGACTGCCGTCTTGCTCGCTGCTTCATGGGGCGTATATTGGGGCGCACCCTTAGATGATGCTGGATCACCTCCCTCGGGACCCCTACCAGCTGATTAGGCTCCCACGCGAATATCTCCTTGTTCGCGCGCAAGAACCTCACCAAGGCTTCTTCTTGTCCCGGGTCGAGGCCGACTCCTATGGTAAAGGTGGATCCTGAAGACCCGTCCTTGTTGACCGGCACCTGCTTGGTTTCCGCCTTGTCTTGGGTGAACAACTTCTTCTTCTTGGTAGGCGCGGCCTCCTTGGCCTCGGGGGTACCAGCGCCAGCGGGCTGTGCTGCTGCCGCGGTCTTGAAGGCGAGCCTGAGCGCCGTCAAAGCCTCCTTAGTGTCCCCCTTGATGGTGAGGACGCCCTTGCTTCCTGGCATCTTCATGAGGTTGTAGGCCGGGTGAGTCGCCGCCATGAACTGAGCGAAAGCCGGGTACCCGAGGATGGCATTGTACGGGAGACCGATGCGGGTGATGTCGAAGTCCACGAGCTCGGTGCGGTAGTTGTCGCGTGTGCCGAAGGTGACAGGGAGGCGGATCTGCCCCAGAGAGTGAGCAGCTCCACCACCCACTCCCGAGAAGGGCTTGTTGAGGCCGAGCCACTCAAGCGGCACGTGAAGAAGGCTGAAGGCTTCTACGGAGAGCAAGTTGAGGCCAGCACCGCCATCGATGAGGGTCTTGGTAACGGCCACGTTGCAGATGGTGGGCGTGCAGAGCATCGGGAGCATTCCGGAGCCGGTGGTGGAGTCGGGGTGGTCTTCTGACCCGAAGGTGAGGTCGGACTCTAGCGCGGCCCAACCCGGCGGAGCCCCCGGGCGCTTGGATGTGGCCCCGATCTGACGGAGGAATGGCTTGACGTGGCGGTCTGAAGGTGGTGCTTGAGAGCCGCCCAGCAGAGCCACGACTGCGTGGCGCGCCGACACCGCGTAGCGAGCGGTGAAGAGGTCGCGAAGTTCCCCCCAGGAGGCCACCGTGGATCCCGGGAGGTTGAGCAGCCAGGCGCGCGGCTCACCACCGAGGGCCATGGGGAACCAGTTGGCCATGATCTTGTCGTCGCCTCCGGCTTCGAAGACAGCCTCCTCGTACGCCAGCAGGAATGGTGTCGGGTCTGCCGCGCCGTCGTAACGCGGCGGCATCTCTGGCTTGAACTTGGTCGGCCACCGCACTCGCCATAGGGCAGGGGCTAGGGCTCGGTACCCAGACGCCCCGCTGTTGGTGTTGGCCGTAGAGATGGATGGCGGGGCACCTGCCATGGGGGTGAAGGGCGGCGGCCCGGGGCGCGGGTTGGTGGAGAGGAGCTCCGGCGCACCCCTACCTGGCGCGCCAAATGTCAGATGTGGGGTTCCGGCAAACCCTTAAGGTTCGAACACTGGGGTGCGTGCGAAGTCTTTCCCTCCTACCGATCTACGCCCTAGCTCGCTAAGATCTCGCAGACGAACTCGACGAACTCACAACATAAAGGGACACGAGATTTATACTGGTTTGGGCCACCTTTGTGGTGTAATACCCTACTCCAGTGTGGTGGTGGTGGTGGATTGCCTCTTGGGTTGATGATGAACAGTATAGTGGGAAGAACAGCCTCCTGAGGTTGAGGTGTTCTTGTGCTTGGTGACTCAGCGGGTGAGAGCCGGGTGAACTGCTCGATCCCCCACTGTGGTGGCTAGCTCTACTTATATAGGCCCTGATCCTCTTCCCAAATATTGAGCGGGAAGGGAGCCAACAACGGCGGGCAAATTTGAAGGGGGGCAGCTAGTACAAGCTATCCTGACAAAAGTGGTCTTCGCCTGCAAAAGGCTCGGGTGGTGACGCCGTCTTGGGCTCCACGATGACCTCCGTCTTGCCGTCCTCCTGGTCTTGGTCTCGTTGCACCGATATAGCAACCTTTGCCTGATGCCTCGGTACTCCTCGCCTGCGCCTGCTTCCTTAGCACCAAAGAGGAAACAAGGACGCTGCGCGCGCTGGCGCCCGCCTGGTGTCGATCGTCATGGCTCACGTCACGAGACCCTCGTGAGGTTTGCCCCGCTTTATATCTCCACTCCTCATGAGCCTGCCGGACTAGGCCACTCCTGAGGGCGTCTTGTGTCGTCCGCCTCGCGAGGCTTGGCCCCTCGCGCGGGTCTTGGATGACTTGTTAATCAAGATGGGCCATACGGCCTTCTGGCTTAGCCACGCCATGGGCCACAGGCAGGCAAGTCTGGGAGCCCCGTTCCCAGAACACCGACAGCGGTGCATCAAGGACATAATTCTTCTGTGCAGCAATGGGGATAATCCTCAGCACAGACCTAGTCCGTATCATTGCTACTATCATCTTTCAAATTAGTTTTTCTCTAGGAACATATAAAAAATAAAACAAGGGAGCTATATGCGAGCTATTGATCTACAACATAGATATGCAAATACTATCAGTACTATGTTCATGACAAATAATTACTTAAGAATTCCCACTTAGATAGACATCCCTCAAGTCATCTAAATGATACGTGATCCAAATCAACTAAACCATGTCCGATCATCACGTGAGATGGAGTAGTCTTCAATGGTGAACATCTCTATGTTGATCAGAACTACTATATGATTCACATTCGACCTTTCGGTCTCCAGTGTTCTGAGGCCATGTCTGTACATGGTAGGCTCGTCAAGTTTAACACGAGTATTCCGCATGTGCAAAACTATCTTGCACGCGTTGTATGTGAACGTAGAACTTATCACACCCGATCATCACGTGGTGTCTCAGCACGACGAACTATCGCAACGGTGCATACTCAGGAAGAACACTTATACCTTGAAATTTTAGTAAGGGATCATCTTATAATGCTACCACCGTACTAAGCAAAATAAGATGCATAAAAGATAAACATCACATGCAATCTAAATATGTGACATGATATGGCCATCATCATCTTGTGCCTTTGATCTCCATCTCCAAAGCACCGTCATGATCTCCATCGTCACCGGCTTGACACCTTGATCTCCATCGTAGCGTCGTGGTCGTCTCGCCAACTATTGCTTCTACAACTATCGCTAACGCATAGTGATAAAGTAAAGAAATTACATGGCGTTTGCATTTCATACAATAAAGCGACAACCATAAGGCTCCAGCCAGTTGCCCATAACTTTTACAAAACATGATGATCTCATACAATAACGTATATCACATCATGTCTTGACCATATCGCATCACAACATGCCCTGCAAAAACAAGTTAGCCGTCCTCTACTTTGTTGTTGCAAGTTTTACGTGGCTGCTATGGGTTTCTAGAAAGAACCGTTCTTACCTACGCATCAAAACCACAATGGTGATTTATCAAGTTTGTTGTTTTAACCTTCAACAAGGACCCACCACACTAAAATTTGATTCAACTAAATTTGGAGAAACAGACACCCACCTGCCACCTTTATGCAAAACTAGTTGCATGTCTGTCGGTGGAACCGGTCACATGAACGTGGTCATGTAAGGTTGGTCAGGGATGCTTCATCCAACAATACCGCCGAATCAGAGTAAGACATTGGTGGTAAGCAGTATGACTATCACCGCCCACAACTCTTTGTGTTCTACTCGTGCATATCATCTACGCATAGACCTGGCTCGGATGCCACTGTTGGGGAACGTAGCATGAATTTCAAAACTTTTCCTATGATCACGCAAGATCTATCTAGGAGATGCATAGCAATGATAGGGGGAGAGTGTGTTCACGTACCCTCATAGACCGAAAGCGGAAGCATTTGACAAGGTGGTTGATTTAGTCAAACTTCTTCTCGTTCAGACCGATCAAGCACCGAACATACGGCACCTCCGAGTTCTGCACACGTTCAGCTCGATGACGTCCCTCGAACTCTTGATCCAGCAAAGTGTTTAGGGAGAGTTTCATCAGCACGACGGCGTGGTGACTGAGATGGTGAAGTGATCCGCGCAGGGCTTCGCCTAAGCACTACCTGAATATGACCGGAGGCGTAAACTCTGGAGGAGGGCGCCGCACCCGACTAACAACTATTGATGTGTGTTCTAGCGGTGCCCCCCTCATATATATAGGTTGGAGGGGAGGAGAGGCAGCCAAGAGGGCACCCCAAGTAGGAGGAATCCTACTTGCGCGCCTCCCAATTCGGCCTCCCCCCTTCCATATTCATCCAGAGAGAGAAGGAAGGGGGAGGACGAATTGCTCCCCTTCCTTTCTCTCTTTCCCTCTTTCCTTCCCCCTTATTTTGGCCTACATGGGGCGCACTAGGCCCCTAGGGGCTGGTCTGTCCCCTTCTTGGCCCATTAGGCCCATGTAGTTGACAGGGGGATGCCCAGAACCCCTTCGGGTGACCCGATATGTACTCGATACCCCCAGAACACTTCCAGTGTCCGAATATCATCGTCCTATATATGAATATTTACCTCTTGACCATTTCGAGACTCCTTGTCACGTCCGTGATCTCATCCGGGACTCTGAACAACATTCGGTCACCAAATCACATAACTCATATAATACAAAATCGTCATCGAATGTTAAGCGTGCGGACCCTACGGGTTCGAGAACTATGTAGACATGACCGAGACACCTCTCCGGTCAATAACCAATAGCGGAACCTGGATGCTCATATTGGTTCCCACATATTCTATGAATATCTTTATCAGTTGTACCGTAATGACAACATACGTTATTTCCTTTTGTCATCGGTATGTTACTTGCCCGAGATTCGATCATCGGTATCTTTATACCTAGTTCAATCTCGTTACCGGCAAGTCTCTTTACTCGTTCCATAATACATCATCCCGTAACTACCTCATTAGTCACATTGCTTGCAAGGCTTATTATGATGTGCATTACCGGGAAGGCCCAGAGATACCTCTTCGATACTCGGAGTGACAAATCCTAATCTCGGTCTATGCCAACCCAACAAAGACCTTCGGAGATACCTGTAGAGCATCTTTATAATCACCCAGTTATGTTGTGATGTTTGATAGCACACAAGGTATTCCTCCGGTATTCGGGAGTTGCATAATCTCATAGTCGAAGGAATATGTATTTGACATGAAGAAAGCAATAGCCATAAAACCGAATGATCAATATGCTATGCTAACGAATGGGTCTTATCGGGGATATACCCCGCGGTATGACCCGGCCGGAGATATGACCCGGCTGGGACTTGGTATTTCATTGGTAAACCGACAGATGTTTAAGATGTTAAGCCGACAGATGTTAAATCGGCAGATGTTAAGCCAGATGGTAAGCCGGCAGATTTTAAGCCAGACGGTAGGCCAGATGGTAAGTCAGATTCTAAGCCAGACCATAAGCCAGATCGTAAGCCAGACCGTAAGCCAGATTGTAAGCCGGATTGTAAGAAGCCCAAGACATTAAGAAGCCCATGGATTGAAGCCCATGATGAGAAGTCAGAATAGTTTAAGTCTTAATCTGAGTTGGACTCTACATGTAACCCGCCCCTTCAACTTATATAAGGAGGGGCAGGGAACCCCAAGAGGGACAAGTTGAATAATCGTTAAGTCTAGACACAACTAGGAGAGCCAGAGATACAACAACTCCCTCATGAGCATAATGAGACCTTGCCACAAACAACATGTAGGGTTTGTTACCGGATGATGTTTCCCGGGGCCCGAAGCTGTCTAAACCCTTGTCTTGTGTTGCGTCTCTCGATTCCGATAAACCCCTCTCAAGCTGATAGAGGCAAAGGTGTCCCGATGTTTCGATGAGATAGCAATCGTTTTCTGTGGGAGTCGACTTTGACGATCCGACTACGAACGTGCGAAAATGTCGCGCCTTAGCAATCGCTAAACCAACTTCTGAGGGGTTATTGACCACGCCGGAGCATGATCAACCTGACCACGAGGGTCTATTTCCTGCAAGCAAACGAAGAACAAGCAAGAAACTGAGATTGCAATCTGGATATTGCGAGTAAAATAGGAAAGCTTTATTAATGAAGGTGGGGTTCTGTGACGCATTTGTCTGGTCGTTGAACACAAACGAAGTACGCGAAGTTGCAGCTATGGCAAACTTTTAATCTAAACAAAACCCAAAGTCTAAACGATGCCCTAGGGGCTGTATATATGGAGGAAGAGGGGGGGATTTCGTGGCCCTTGGAGGAGGGGTCCGAAACCCACCCTAACTCTTGTTTCCCCACACATACGGACTCTAAAAATAGCCTATATTGAAGTATTTCGAAATTACATGGGCCTGACCCAAAAATAAGGTGACAGCACCTAGAATAGCCTCTGGACGAAAATTATGAAGTAGCATCTTGTATATTTCATCCAAGGCTTCATGCACTCATTATGGTGGCTTCAAAGTCCTGAAATCATGACTTGAAACTCTGTTCTTGTCTCCCTTGCGCATGCCATCAACTCCATGCTTGTTCTTGCTCCAATGTTCATCCTTCTCCAAGCTAGGCCCTTCATTTGTAAGCAAAACAAATGTATCCAATTTAGGCAGCATCATATTCTCATGAACATTAGAATCATTACCAAGAAACGGAAGTACCTGGTAATTTAATTGGCGTGCACGAGCTCTAGTAATCGGTCCAGTATGTATAGTAGCAGGGGTTGTGGGTGTAGCAATGGTATTGATGTCCTCATCATTCTCCCCTTCTTGAAATGAAGTCGTCCGCGACGGAAGCTCATCTTCCTCACCCAAATAAGGCTTCAAATCTGCAATGTTAAAAGTGGGACTAACCCCAAAATCTGCAGGCAGCTCAAGTTTATATGCATTATCATTTATTTTCTCTAACACTTTCAAAGGACCATCAGCACGTGGCATTAGCTTTGATTTGTGCGAATTAGGAAACCTATCCTTACGCAAATGTAACCAAACAAGATCTCCAGGTGCAAAGACAACATGTGTTCTACCCTTATCTCCAGCAAGTTTATATTTAGCATTCATACATTCAATGTTTTCCTTAGTTAATTCATGCATTTTTAAGATCAATTCAGCACGTTGTTTAGCATCAAAATTAACCTTCTCCGAAGATGGAAGAGGCAACAAATCAATGGGTGCACGAGGTAGGAAACCATACACAATTTCAAAAGGGCACATCTTAGTAGTAGAATGCAACGAACGATTATAAGCAAATTCAATATGAGGCAAGCATTCTTCCCACATTTTCTTATTATTCTTCAAAACAGCCCTAAGCATAGTAGACAATGTTCTATTGACTACTTTAGTTTGACCATCAGTTTGGGGGTGACAAGCAGTACTAAAAAGCAGTTTAGTCCCCAATTAGCCCATAAACATCTCCAAAAGTGGCTATGAAATTTAGTATCATGATCTGAAACAATAGTATTTGGCACACCATGCAAGCGAATAATTTCACGAAAGAACAAATCAACAACATTAACAGCATCATCGCTTTTATGACATGGTATAAAGTGTGCCATTTTCGAGAACCTATCCACGACAACAAATATGCTATCCCTCCCCTTCTTTGTTCGAGGTAAACCTAAAACAAAGTCCATAGATATATCCTCCCAAGGAACACTAGGTACAGGCAAAGGCATATATAAACCATGAGGATTGAGTCGTGACTTAGCTTTTTGACATGTAGTGCAGCGAGCAACAAAACGCTCAACATCCCGTCTCATCTTTGGCCAAAAGAAATGTGTAGCAAGTATATCCTCCGTCTTCTTCACGCCAAAGTGTCCCATTAGTCCTCCTCCATGCGCCTCCTGCAACAACAAAAGACGAACGGAGCTAGCTGGAAGGCATAGCTTGTTAGCATGAAACGCAAATCCGTCATTAACAATGAACTTGTTCCATGTTCTACCTTCTTTACAATTCTGCAATACATATTTAAATTCAGCATCATGCACATATTGATCTTTGATGGTCTCCAAACCAAATATTTTAAAGTCAAGTTGTGAAAGCATAGTATAACGACGAGACAATGCATCAGCAATAACATTTTCTTTACCCTTCTTGTGTTTAATGACATAAGGGAATGTCTCAATGAATTCAACCCATTTAGCATGTCTACGGTTCAGTTTAGCTTGACTTTTAATGTGTTTCAAAGATTCATGATCAGAATGTATAACAAATTCTTTGGGCCATAAATAATGTTGCCATGTTTCTAAGGTCCGAACAAGAGCATATAATTCTTTATCATAAGTAGAATAGTTCAGACTAGGCCCACTCAATTTTTCAGAAAAGTATGCAACAGGTTTGCCATCTTGTAATAACACACCTCCTAATCCAATTCCACTAGCATCACATTCAAGCTCAAAGGTCTTATTAGAATCAGGAAGTTGGAGTAAAGGAGCATGTGTCAACTTATCTTTCAATATTGTGAAGGCTTCTTCCTGTGCGGTACCCTAAACAAAAGGCACATCCTTCTTTGTAAGCTCATTGAGAGGTGCAGCAATGGTGCTAAAATCTCGCACAAAACGCCTATAGAAACCAGCGAGTCCAAAAAAAGTCCTCACTTGTGTGACCGTTTTGGGCTGCGGCCAACTCTCAATAGCTTCAATCTTTGCTTTATCAATTTCAATTCCCTGTGGAGTAACAACATAGCCATGAAAAGATACTCGGTCGGTGCAAAAGGTGCACTTCCCAAGGTTACCAAACAAACGTGCATCACATAGAGCAATAAAAACATCACGTAAATGTTCCAAATGTTCTTGCAAAGATTTGCTATAAATCAGTATATCATCAACATAGACTACCACAAATCGTCCAATGAAAGCACGTAAAACTTCGTTCATTAGTCTCATGAAAGTACTAGGTGCATTAGTTAACCCAAAAGGCATGACTAACCACTCATATAAACCAAACTTAGTTTTAAAAGCTGTTTTCCATTCATCTCCCAATTTCATACGAATTTGATGGTGTCCACTACGCAAATCAACTTTGGAGAATATTGTAGAGCCACTCAATTCATCAAGCATATCATCTAGCCTAGGAATAGGATGACGATAACGAATAGTAATATTATTAATGCCTCTACAATCAACACACATACACGACGTACCATCCTTTTTCGGCACTAGAATAATAGGAACAGCGCAAGGACTAAGGGATTCGCGAATATGACCTTTGTCGAGCAGCTCCTGTACTTGACGCATAATCTCCTTCGTCTCCTCTGGATTGGTATGGTATGGTGCACGGTTGGGTAGCGATGCACCGGGAATTAAGTCAATTTGATGCTCAATCCCTCGAATAGGTGGTAATCCCGGTGGCACGTCTTGTGGGAAGACGTCAGCGAACTCCTGCAAAATGTTAGTGACTGCAGGGGGCTAAGAGGAAGGCATGTCCTCGAATGAAAATAATGCCTCTTTGCACACAAAAGCATAACAAACAGATTTGCTCAAAACTAGCTCATCAATATCAGATTTGGTGGCAAGTAAACATGCACTTCTCAATTTAATTTCAGAAGCAACACTAGATGGTTTATTATTAGGCTTCATTTGTTGCTCAAATTCTTTTGCCACAATCTGATTTTCACTCTTATTTTTGTCTTGTTTTGCTTTATTAGCTCTATGAATATCATCTTTCAAAATGGAATTAGGAGTCATAGGAAGCAAAGTAATATTTGTATCCTTATGAACAAGAGTATACTGATTGTTTCTACCATGGTGTATAGAATTTTTATCAAATTGCCATGGTCTACCAAGTAATAAGGAACATGCTTGCATAGGTACCACATCAGAATCAACATAATCAGCATATGTAGAGATACTAAAATGCACCCGAACAGTACATGTTACCTTAACCTTGCCGCTGTTGTTGAACCATTGGATGTAGTAAGGATGTGGATGTGGTCTTGTGGTGAGAGATAGCTTCTCCACCATCTCCATGCTAGCCAAGTTGTTGCAGCTCCCTCCATCTAGGATGACGTGAATAGAACGCTCCTTCACAACTCCCTTTGTATGGAACAAATTATGCCTCCGATTTTGCTCAGCTTGTGTAACCTGCACACTCAAAACACGTTGAGCAACTAAACATTCATACCTGTCAGCATCTTCAGCAGCCATGTATTGCGTCTCATGATCAGAATCATCTCCACCGTGTTCTTCATGTGTAATAAGAGCCAAAGTCTCCTCATCAAAGTCATTAGCGGACTCATACCCACCATCCTCAGTAGCAATCATCACACGCTGAGATTTGCATTCTCTCGCAAAATGTCCTCTTCCCTTACAATGATGACAAATAATATCACTTGTGTGCCCTGTTGACGCCATGGAAGAAGAAGAGCTCTGTGCAAGCCCGGCAGGTGTGCTCTTGGCAGATAGTGGTGGTTGTGCATGCTTTCTTGTATCACGGTTGGAGGTGGCACCTGAAGGAGGTGATGGTGCAGTGGAAGTAGATGATGCACGTGGTGTCCATGATGAAGGTCGACCTGCATAAAAGTTAGTTCGCGCCAATGCCTGTCGATCCTGCACTTCACGTTCAGCTTTACAAGCAAGACGGGATATATGAGTGATATTATTATAATCCTTATACTCTAGAATGGTCTGAATCTCTCTATTTAATCCACCCATAAAACGTGCAAGCATAGCTTCATTCTCCTCAACAATACCACATCTAATCAAGCCAGTTTGTAAGTCTTGATAATATTCTTCTACAGAATTTTTTCCTTGTCTTAAGCGCTGCAATTTTTGAAGTAATTCACGTTGATAATATGGTGGAACCCAACGAGTACACATAGAAGTTTTCAAAGCAGCCCAAGTAGCTGGAACAGGATATAATCTACAATGTTCAGACCACCAAACACATGCAAAGCTAGTGAAAGCACAAACAGTAGCAGGAACACGTCTCTCCTCAGGATATTGTAAACATGTAAATCGTTGTTCAGTTTATAACTCCCAAGTAAGATATATATCAGGAACATATCCACCCTCAAATGGTGGAATATTCAATTTCAGTTTAGGGAGATGGTCATGATCTCGTACCTGAGGGGAGCCCTAACATTGCCATTATTTGCATGTGGACGACCTGGTGGTTGTGGTGCTGGTGGTTGCACGTAGTTCTGATTTTGATCAACCTCATCCTCGTAATCTCCCGCATAATCATCCTCCTCCACATCAGCAGCAGGAGCCACAGAAGTATCAACAGCGGCACCAGCAGTTTGGCCAGGCTGAAGAGGGACACGACTCGCTCGGCGGAGGGTTGTTTCCCGACGTGGAGGTAGTCGTCGTTGTTGTTGTTGTTGTTGTTGTTGTTGTTGTTGTTGCAGAGGTGCGGCAGGTGCAGCCGGTGGTGGAAGATGCGCAAGCAGTTCATTAAATCTGTTATCGAGCTTTGTTTCAAACGTCTTCTCAAGGCCAGTGATCTTCTCCATGGCCTCTTCAAAATTGTTCAGCACATCTTGCACCTGTTCAGTCATCATTTGCTGAAACTTATAATGAAGCTCCTTATTCGTTAAGTTCTCCCAGTCAATCTCGTCGGCTTGTGATCCTGGCATGGTTAGCAGCAACAGAAACACACAAGAATATGATCCTATAGACTACTAACAAGCGGTGGTGGTGGGTGTCACAAATCCGTCAAGCAAATCTCAAATTCTTACTAGTTCTTACCCAGCAGCAGGCGGCGATCGGCAACCGATGTAGTCAAAACTCTCAAAGCTTGGATAGAGCGATTACCAGGGAGAGTCAAACGCACGATGTAGATGTATGTGGAGCTGGGAAGGCTTATAATATGGTAGCAAAAGGGTCAGCAATAATCAATTCAGAGATGCAAAGTTGAATAAACGCTCAATGACGGTACTGTGCTGGTCCTAGGCTAGACCGTACTAGAGACGCGAGCCTAGAACACTACCAAAATCACGGCGCTGCACGTAAACAAGGGAGGAGCACACTCTGATGTTTTTTTTTTCTTTTTGCACTTTTTTTCCTCTTTTTTTTGCTCCGCAACAATTTTTTTTCGAAAAAGTCTACAAATGTCCTAAAAACTACCTAGCCAGAATTTTCCAGACTTAGTTTTTTTTTCTTTTGAAACTGGAACTATTTTTCTTCTGCGGATGGCTCGGAAGTTGGGGAGTCCTATTCTGTCACGACTCGGAGTATCGCGTGATCTGGAAATCGAGAACAAAGCAATAATTACTGGACTCGGACTAGGACTGGTGGCGGAGATGAATCTGGTAAACTCGGACTAGTGGCGGATATTTGCAGGGCGATGGAACACGGACTGGTGGCGAATCTGTGATGGAGGTGGACTCGGATTAATGTGATGGCGATGGTGGTATATGGCAGCGGTGATGACGATGGTGGTATATGGCAGTGGTGATGATGATGGTGGTATATGGCAACGGTGATGACAATGGTGGTATATGGCAGCGGTGATGACGATGGTGCGGCGGCGGCATGACAACTTGTGAACAGAACTCGAAACTCTAAATTACTAGACGCTAGACAACCTATAGGACACGACGATGCAACCGCAAATTCAACAAAGCAAATACGGAAAAGATTATGCAAAGGCTCAGATTGGTTCGGATAAGATGAACTAACCCTAATATTTTTTTTGGCTTTTTCGTGGACTATAGGTATGAAGAACAGACTCGATCGAAACTACGAAAAACTGTAAAATCTCACCGAGCAACCTGGAAATCTGATACCACTTGATAGAGCCAAAGGTGTCCCAATGTTTCGATGAGATAGAAATCGTTTTCTGTGGGAGTCGACTTTGACGATCTGACTACGAACGTGCGAAGACGTCGCGCCTTAGCAATCGCTAAACCAACTTCCGAGGGGTTATTGACCACGCCGGAGCATGATCAACCTGACCATGAGGGTCTATTTCCTGCGAGCAAATGAAGAACAAGCAAGAAACTGAGATTGCAATCTGGATATTGCGAGTAAAAGAGGAAAGCTTTATTAATGAAGGTGGGGTTCTGTGACGCCTTTGTCTGGTCGTTGAACACAAACGAAGTACGCAAAGTTGCAGCTATGGCGAACTTTTAATCTAAACAAAACCTAAAGTCTAAACGATGCCCTAGGGGCTGTATATATGGAGGAAGAGGGAGGGAATTTCGTGGCCCTTGGAGGAGGGGTCCGAAACTCAACCTAACTCTTGTTTCCCCACACATACAGACTCTAAAAACAGCCTATATTGAAGTATTTCGAAATTACATGGGCCTGACCCAAAAATAAGGTGACACATCACCTAGAATAGCCTCTGGACGAAAATTATGAAGTAGCATCTCGTATATTTCGTCCAAGGTTTCATGCACTCATTATGGTGGCTTCAAAGTCCTGAAATCATGACTTGAAACTTTGTTCTTGTCTCCCTTGCGCATGCCATCAACTCCATGCTTGTTCTTGCTCCAATGTTCATCCTCCTCCAAGCTAGGCCCTTCATTTGTAAGCAAAACAAATGTATTCAATTTACGCAGCATCATATTCTCATGAACATTATAATCATTACCAAGAAACGAAAGTACCTGGTAATTTAATTGGCGTGCGCGAGCTCTAGTAATCGGTCCAGTATGTATAGTAGCAGGGGTTGTGGGTGTAACAATGGTATTGATGTCCTCATCACAAGCTACCACATAGACCCGTTGTCCTCATGACTAAGTCCTTTCACTAGGACATCTGCCATGAGAAATCCACGACAGTTGGCGCCCACCGTGGGGCTAGTGCACGGTGGAGTTGAGTTCTTGGAGGGAATTCCTCAGGAGTCAAGAGGTTCGCAATTCGTCGGATGGAAAAGAGCCGACATAGAAGATTCTGCATCAACTCTGGTTTCATCAGATTGCTATTGAAAAAAGTTTTAATATCACATCATAGTCGAAAAGGCAACTTCGACAGCGATGGCACACACGCCCATCCTCTGTGCAAGCGAGCAAAGGATCGCCCAAAGTCAAACAGGGACGGTTACGATGGAAAATTTGAGGTGACACACATGATGAAAACAAGATCCACAATGCCCTGGGAGTCAGGCTTACTTTTCTTGCGTTGTGGCATGATGAGGGTTATGAGTCGCCAGGACTCTTCAAAAGTTCTGCCGTCGACCGGTCGGGTAATTCTATTGAGTACGAGTCGAAGTCAGATTGAGCTTGGCTTACAACAAAGTTCATGCAAGGTGCTGAAAAAAGAAAAGAAAAATAATAACACGGACTCGCTGGACCACACACGATTCGGAAGCAGATTCTCCACAGGTTCGGACTCCTCTGTTGACCCGCTCCGTTGACCCGCCAAGCTGTACCTCGAGTAGCAGCGACGGGGCCTCCCCTGCCGCGCTCATCGGCTGTGCCCCGCCTGCCTCCGCTCGACTGCTCCGCCTTGAGCTGCCCGGATTTGCGGCCCCGAACAGTCTCACTCGCCACAGCCTGTAGCATTGCGTGTCTCAAGATGTTTGACTACGGACGGGTGTACAGCATTGCAGAGTCTGAATCGGAAAAGGCCTTGACTAGTTAATACGACTCGGAGCTCAAGTTCTTGGCCGAGCTGCTCTGCTGGAACCACGGCGCCCACCGCGTCGTCGCCACTCAATCCGTTGACGTCGAGCCGCCTCTGAGGCGCCTCCCTCCTACAGCCGCTTCTGAGACGTCACTCCGCCTCTCCTTCTACAGCCTTTGACTCGTCAATCCATCTTCACCGCCGTACCGTCGAGTCACGGATTTGAGCCGTTTTCCTCCGCTATAAGATTGCACCTCACTGGCTTTACCGTGAGCCGCCGCCGCGGGCCGCTCGCGCCTGGCTAGTCTCACTTCCACCTTGAGTCACCCATGCCTCGCCGGCTCTCCCCGACGGCCACACCTTCAGACCTCGAGTCTCCTCATGGCCGCGGCAAATCGCCGGTGCCTAACTCCATAGCCACGGCCATAGCTCGCCTTGCCGGCACGCCTCTGCTTCCGTGCCGGCCTCCGCCTCTACCACAACCCGCTGGTTTCCGCCTCTATCACAATGAGCCGGCCTCCGCCGGGTCACCATCGCCGCTGCACCAGACCATCGCGGGACCTCGTTAGCTTGCCACCACTGCCGGGTCTGCATGTGCCAGCCGCCGCCGGATCTGCTCCGCTCCGATCCTCACCCGCGGGCTCCGACCCGCCACCGGCCGCTGCGCCCATGCGTCCGGACCCTTCTGAGCTTGACCAGGTGTCACAACCCTAGAATTTCTTGTAATTAGTTGCATCTGTGAGCATCCATGCATCATGTTTAAATTCAAAAGAATTTGAATTGGGGATGTTCAAACCCTAGCACCAAATGAATTCAACTAGGTTCAAATATTTTTTTCAATGAACCCAAAACACCCTGCAGAAAAGTTCATCATTTTTGAATTGGCTAAAAACCTCTTCCAAAAATGGTGCACATGTTTCAAGGAAATTCTGGATTTTTGAATTAATCCATATTATATTTGAATTGGGGCATTTAAATTCTGTAAATAGTTTAGATGTTCTAATAATGGTGAAACTAGTTGAGGGCTGTTGGAAATAATTTCAAAAGTGCCCACAAATATTTTCAGCATTTTACAAATGGTTTGGTATTTTATTACTAAATCAAAACAGAGAAAAGAGTAGAAAAACAGAAACAAAATTAGAAAAGAGAGGACACTCACCTAGCCTCACCCACCTGGCTTACCTGGCGGCCCACTGGCCGGCCCAGCCCACCATCGCCGTCATCCTCCTAGCGCCAATCGGCCAGGCAATTGGCCGACGCGCACGCGCACGCACGGGCAGAGCACCACGCCACCAGCTCGCCTGCCTGCCTCCCTTGCCAGCGCGACGCCGCGTTGCTTCTTCTCGGCGCCACCCTGACCCCTCTGGCCTATCCACTCCTCCTCTCCCCTCCTCTGCTCCCTCCCCGCAGCGCACTAGAGCACGCTCGTCGCCGCCGCTCGCTGCTGCAACGGCCACCGTCACCGCCTCGCCTCACCATCGTGTCCAAGAGCTCCACCGTCGTCTGCTTCATCGAGAATACCCAGCCCCAAGCGCTCGCATGCTCTGCACTGCCGTCGCCGGAGATCCACATGCTTGTTGTCATCAAGAACAAGCATGTTGTCATGCCTGCTACTGCTTAGAGTTGAGTCAGGTCCGATTCATTGGGGATGAATTGGAATGTGGTGAACATGTCTTACTATTGAGAACTAAGTGTGTGAACACGATTTGGTAAAGGTAGCGGTGAGAGGCCATGTAGGAGTACATGGTGGATTGTCTCATTGAAGCCGTCCTCAGGAACTGAGTTCTGTGTTTGTGATCCATGAACAGCTACTACCACTCATTGGGATCCTTAATTGACCCTCTCGACTTATTAACCGCCCCTGTCCTCTGTCCGGGAGTTGCAAGTAGTTTCTGGTGTTTGTAGTATGCTGGAGGCCATGCACAGGCTGACCCGAGGGATGGGCTGTGATGCGGTAGGCATGTGGCCCGGTGTACCGAGTCGCCTGTTTGGTGACCCGGGAACCCTGCACACATCGTTCGGGGCCGTATGTGGAAACCTCGGCCGGACTCCCTGCGGATGGAACCTGAATAGGCGATAAACTGAATAGGCGATAAACCTGGACTAGGGACTTGTGTGGTTAGTCAGGTCATGGCCGACACCCTCGCCAGGCTTCCGCTTGAAGGTTGCCATGATACATGACGTGTACATGGCGGTAAGTGGCGAGAGCGTGTGTGAACAAGTACACCCCTGCAGGGTTAACATCATCTATTCGAATAGTCGCGTCTGCGATAAAGGACTTCTAGGTTGCCTATATAGTTCATAGACAAGTGAAAGTGGATACTCTAAAATGCGCAAGATAAGCGTGAGTGCTATGGATGGCGTTCTCGTTGGGAGACGGGAGCGGATCCATAGTGGTGTATCGATGTTTAGCTTGATACCTCAGCTACAATCTTGTGCCCTCGACAGGGTCTTGTAGATAGTGAGGCTTCTCAGCCATTTTCATTTGTAGTTGTCTGTACTCAGACATGTTTATGCTTCTGCTTGTTGCTTGTATGCTCTGTATATTGGGTCATGAGACCCATGTTTGTAATACTTGGCTCCTCGTAGCCTAATGAATAAATACTTTGAGTTGTAGAGTTTCGTAGTGATGCCATGTTGTATTTGCACATATCGAGCATATTGTGTGTATGTTTTGAAATGCTTGGTATGTGTGGGATCCGACAACCTAGTTGTTTATCCTTGGTAGCCTCTCTTACCGGATAAATGTCTCCTAGTGCTTGCACTGTGCCATGGTAGCTTGCTACTACTCCGGAACACTTAGGCTGGCCGGCATGTGTCCTTCTTCGTTCCCGTGTCTGTCCCTTCGGGGAAATGTCACGCGGTGTCTACCGGAGTCTTGTTAGCCTGCTATAGCCCGGATTCTCCGGAGTCCTGTTAGCCCAGCTGGTACAGCCCAGATTCACTCGCTGATGACCGACACGTTCATTGGTGGGTCATGTATGCATGTCCCTGTAAGTTAGTGCCACTTTGGGTTTACGACTAGTCATGTCGGCCTGGGTTCTCTGTCATATGGATGCTAGCGACACTATCGTATATGTGAGCCAAAAGGCGCAAACGGTCTCGGGCCAGGTAAGGTGGCACCCGTGGGGATACCGTGCGTGAGGCCGCAAAGTGATATGATGTGTTACATGCTAGATCGGTGTGTCTTAGGATTGGGGTCCTGACAGCTTTAGTATCAGAGCCTGGCTGCTTGTAGGATTACCAAGCCAAACTGGTCGAAGTTGAGTATAGAAATTCTTTAGTTATATAAGGGAATTGATCGTGGAAGGGAACGTAAGGCTCTTTTTGCTCTTATACCTCATGTCCTTCTGATCTGAGTCACCCTCTTCTTTTCTACGGGGTTAAGGAACTAGGCTTTCTCTTCTTTCTATTAGGATCACGTGTTACTAATCCGTAGTCTTATAGGATTGATGGTTTTAAGACTCAGTTCAGTTCCTACTACTTCCTTGTGATGAAAGTTGGTCTTAGAACCTTGATATTATGATGTTGAGTGGTTATGCCACCATTTTGCAGGATGTCTCAAATCTCTTCGAACATTTACATCCATTATGCTGTCCGAGTCATCCCAGGTTTCTAAATAGTCTGAAGCATTTGCAAATTCCTTCTTTCCGTTCCCGATGTTCCTTTGGGCCAGAATAACCACACTAACTAGTGCGTTGAGGTACTCTATTACCTCGACATATATGTTGGAGATATTATTATGACCCTAGGTGTCTTAGTGTAACGCCCACGATGCGGCTATATCTCCCACGTGTCGGGGCACGACTTAGAGGCATAACCGCATAGTGGTTTTGTCGCAAGAAGGGTCATCTTCACACAATCCCATGTAATGAACAAGAATGGGATAAAGAGTTTGCTTACAATCGCCACTTCACACAATACATAAAATATCATCATACATCATCCAAAATACAATCATATAGACCGGCTACGACCAAAATCCAGATGAAAATAAGACAACCCCAAATGCTAGATCCCCGATCGTCCCAACTGGGCTCCACTACTGATCATCAGGAAAAGACACATAGTAACGACCACGTTCCTCGTCGAACTCCCACTTGAGATCGACGCCATCATCTGCACTGGCATCGTCGGCACCTGCAACTGGTGTTGGAAGTATCTGTGAGTCACGGGGACTCAGCAATCTCACACCCGCGAGATCAAGACTATTTAAGCTTATAGGACAAGAGGTGCAAAGAGGTGGAGCTGTAGCGGCAAAAACATATATGGTGGCTAACTTGCGCAAATGAGAGCGAGAAGAGAAGCAAAGGAACGGACGTCATCTAGCAATGACCAAGAAGAGGTCCTGAACACCTACTTACGTCAAACATAACACAGACCGTGTTCACTTCCCGGACTCCGCCGAGAAGAGACCATCACGGCTACACACGCACTTGGTGTATTTTAATTGGGTCAAGTGACAAGTTATCTACAACCGGACATTAACAAATTCCCATCTGCCTCATAACCGCGGGCACGGCTTTCGAAAGATAAAACCCTGCAGGGGTGTCCCAACTTAGCCCATAATAAGCTCTCACGGTCAACGAAGGATAAACCTTCTCCCGGAAAAACCCGATCAGTCTCGGAATCCCGGTTTACAAGACATCTCGACAATGGTAAAACAAGACCAGCAAAGCCGCCCGAATGTGCTGACAAATCCCGATAGGAGCTGCACATATCTCTTTCTCAGGGCACACCGGATTGTCCAAGCTTCCGATAGGCCAGCCCAGAGTTGCCCCTGGTGGCCACCGGCGACTGACAGTTTGGACCAATACTCAAAGGAGCACTGGCCCGGGGGTTTAAAATAAAGATGACCCTCAGGCTCTAGAAAACCCGGAGGTAAAAAGGTATAGGTCGCAAATGGTAAAACCAAGGTTGGGCCTTGCTGGAGGAGTTTTGTTCAAGGCGAACTGTCAAGGGGGTCCCATAAATCACTCGACCGTGTAAGGAACGCAAACTCAAGGAACATAATCCCGGTATAACAGTAACTAGGGCGGCAAGAGTGGAACAAAACACCAGGCATAAGGCCGAGCCTTCCACCCTTTACCAAAATATATAGGTGCATTAATTAAATAAGAGATATTGTGATATCCCAACATAACCATGTTCCGACATGGAACAAACTTCAACTTCACCTGCAACTAGCAATGCTATAAGAGGCGCTGAGCAAAAGCGGTAACTTAGCCAAACAACGGTTTGCTAGGAAAGGTTGGTTAGGGCTGACATGGCTAAAATGGGAGACATGGTATAGCAAAAGATAGGTAGCGGAGCATGGCAATAGAGCGAACAACTAGCAAAGCAAAGATAGAAGTGATTTCGAGGGGTGGTCATCTTGCCTGCAAGATTCTCAGAGTTGTCGAAAGCTTGATCCTCGTAAGCGTACTCGACAGGTTCCTCGTTCACGAACTCGTCTCCCGGATCTACCCAAGACAAGAACACAAACAAACGGAACCACAATCAACAACGAGAAATGCACAAGCGACATGATGCAAGACATGTATGATATGCAAGATGTGATATGCGATGCATATGCGTGCTCCGGAAGGAAAATAATGAACATGGCAGTAACTTGGCAAACCAAGCATGCCACTGGAAAGATGAGATGATTTCGGTCGAAATCGATATAAAGATCACCGGAATCGGATGCACGGTTTGCAAATGGCAAGCAAAACAAGAATGACACTAATCTGCGATAAACAGCAAGATAGCACTTAGAATACAACAAGTAACAATGCTACAGCACCCCAACATAGCAACAAAGCACATGGCAATAATCCACAGGAGATGCTTGACAAAAGATGAACACTGAGCTACGGCTAGATCACAACATATCAAGCTCAAGCAAGCATGGCAAAAGTGCAAAAGGTTACAGGTTCACAGACTCGGTGAAAAACTGGACATGGCAGAAATTAGCATCAGGTAGCAATGTTCAGAGCACGAAATCAACATGCTACAAGAACTTAACATAGCAAAGCAAGGCATGGTAGCGTTCTACTAAATGCACATGACAAAAGTACCTTACTGACCATAAGACAAAAAGGACCAGAAGGTATGATGGCATGCATGTAAACATAGCAAGTTTCGTTATCAGGTTTCAGACTTGGCAGAAAACAGAGCATGGCAGAAATATTAATATGTAGGCCTCTTTGTGAGCTTGATGCACTCACTACAGAGCAATGCATGACAAACCAAGCATACCTACCGCAAGATGGCATGTTTATGAAGCTATCCATGGCAAAAACAATTGCATAGCGTGTATGGATCAACTACAATAAGCTTGGCAAAATGCATATCATGTTAAGAATCTGCCTGAAATATTTTGTAGCAAACGTAGAGCAAGATTGAGTCATGCTATGGTACTCTAAAATTGCAAACAATTGCAGGAATGGATCAATTACAACAATAGCTACAAAACATCCTTACTGAACATCTCCAAAATATGCATTGATCTCTCTGTAGAATCAAGTTTACATGGCAACAAAATTACACCAGACTAGGACTTAGAGAAAACACCAAGTCCCTGAAATCAGAATTATTACGGGGCCTACTTTGCATGCTTGTGCTAGTCACCACAGAGATCACAAAAATACAAGGACTATACCACTGGAAAGATGGCATGCCATACTTCAAAGCACATGTAGAGCTCATGCTCAAAATATACACAGAATAAATGATACAAAAATGACAAATCTCCAAGTTCTGATAAGAACCAGAGATTAACAGCAACTAGCCCTCTTCCAACGAAGATTTGGGCATCAAGATGAACTCTAATGAAAATGGTGCAATTTAACAAAATGAAGAGCATCACGAGACGAACAATTTGACATATTATACGCGCAAATCGGAGCTACATGCACAAAGTTATCGCATCGGGAACAGGAGAACTTGCGGATAGAATTCTCAGACTTGGGAAAAAAAAGGGGGGGCTCGGGTCAAACTTTCCCGTTGACCAGATCGGATCGGGGGAGGTTTCAGGCGCGGGCGCTCGCCGAGGCGGCGGCGCGACTTGCCGGCGGGAGGAGAAGGGAGGAGGACCGGCGACGGGGAAGGACGAGGCCGGCGGGGCTGCGCCGGCGGGGGAGGTGGCCGGCGGCGGGCGGCGAGCGCGCGGGGCCGGCGGGGGAGCTCGTGGCGGCGGCGGCGGAGGCGGCGCCCGGCGGCGGGGCAGGCGCGCGGCGGCGGGCGTGGGCCGCGGGGGCCGGGGTCGGGCCGGCGGGGAACGGCGGCGGACGCTGACGTGGCGACGGGCGATTCGTCCGCCGACGCGGGCGGACGTGTCCGGCGCGGGCGGACGCTGTCCGGCGGCGCGAGGGAATTTTGCTAGGGTTAGACTGCGATTCCGTTTTTCGGGATGCCCACATATAAATAGGTAGAGGGAGCTAGGCGACTCCAAATGAGGTGCGGTTTTCGCCCACACGATCGTGATCGAATGACCTAGAGCATGGAAGAGAGTTTGGTGGGTTTTGTGCTGGTTTTGGAGGGGGTTTTTGCTGGACACTCAAATGGACTTTGCGGATTCCCGGTTAACCGTTGGAGTACCAAACGACCTCCGAATGGAACGAAACTTGACCAGTAGGCTCCGGGTGGTATATTAAGACCACTTGACAAGCCTCGGTCCATTCCGAGAAAGTTTGACACACGCACATGAAAGAAAACTAGAGGGGTGCACCGGAGGAGATAGGAGCGCCGGATTGGAAAACGGACAACGGGGAAAATGCTCGGATGCATGAGACGAACACGTATGCGAATGCAATGCACCTGATGACATGATATGAAAATGCATGACATGACAAAATACAAAACGAAAGACAAAACCCGACAACGGAGGGAAAAACATATCACATAGCCGGAAACGGCAAGAGTCGGAGTTACAAATATGGCAAGTTACATGCGGGGTGTTACACTTAGAGAACCACCTAGTAATCTAGCCATGATTAGTGTTCCCAATGTGATGATTCTGGCCACCATTCTCGAAAGCATCCCGTGATGCCACTTAGTTAGTAGGCATTCTATTCCTGGGTTCTTGAACCCAAGATTCACTCTACTTACTTCATGTTGGTATTATTAACCTTTGTGATATTCTTCGAGGTCCGTGGTATATCATTCTTCCAATACCATAAACCATTATGGCAGAAGTTCTTTTGAATCAAAGTTCACAATCAGAGTGCTCTTGATGAGATCTCCATCATGGTTGTGACTCTACCAGTCCTACCTCTCTGCATGGATTATCTGGAAGAAACCTGTTGAACTTGGTTCGACATACTAATCTATGCATCCACAACCCAGAAAGTTATATGTTCCTTTGAGTTGTCCCTCTCTTTAGTTGCAGCCTGATCTCCGTCTACCATTTGATAGTCAAGAGCATGTCATGCATTCATGCTCATCGATACCTCATATTCTTGTGGTCTGTCAAGCCATTCTATTCTGGAATGACTAGGAGAAACAAACTCCAGTACCTTGTCCACTTCGAGGATTGGGTCAAGTAGTTGTATTCCGTGGATCAAAATGCCAATCCAGCTTTTGCTCTGTTCTACCTTGGAGTGTTACCATCTTTATGTCAAGAATGTCATGAGAATTGCACCACCTCTTATGAATTCTTGACGCAGTGATACTTCTCGCCATCATTATTCATTCCTCGGTCCCGTGTTGTTGTAACCGGAATGCTGACAAGTGAACTGTGATGTGTGAAATCAATACTCCTAGCAACCTCGTTGCTTGGTAGTTAATGGACAATACTCTCACTCTTAGCGTGCTGGTTATTGAATCATCAACCTAAGATTGATCGTGCTACCTAGTCCTTATTTCCGATGCACTCTTGGATCAATGAGTTAGGATTGAGTTAATCCCTCACTCTTTTGATCATATCGTCTTGCCTTGAAAAGCAAGATTGTTCTCGATCTTAATAACATATCGGTGGTTCATGATTTTCTGAATATCTTCTCGGAAGTATTACCGGGTAGTTCCCTGACCGCTATGTTGAGTTCGTGATCATGTTGGTTTTTCTCTAAACCAGCCATTCTCCAAGAATCTGTGTTGGATACCCCTGAGCTAGTTGGTTAAGCTAAACAACAACTTGGAGAGTTGGAAGATAAACGCTTGCCTAACTTGGTTCGTTCTATGGGATACCCTTGTGTGTGTGTGTTGAAGAGAGATGATATCTTCATCGATTGTTCCTCGTGATCGGTTGTTGAATCTATTGTCTTGTCCAAACCTTGATTTGAGTGTGGGCTATAGTCAAATCAGGTTAGAACCAACGATATTTGTAATGTTGTCTTACTCGTGGTTGTTCCTCGAGCATACACCATTACATCTTTTGGTCTGACCAATACTATCACATTGTTCACATAATGGTGGAATTCTAGTGATATGGAAAATTCCGATGAGTTGTTGTTGAGCCCATCAGCAGCATTTTGTCTCCTCCATGATTCATGTTGAACATCAACCTAGTGTTGGAAACTTTTCAAGCCATGCCTTCGTGTTCCATTCATGAAGCTTATGCTTGGATGGAAGAAGTGACTTCCTCGAATTCATGTGCATTTGGTGCAAGTTGCCGCCGTGAGTTCGAGAAAGATTGTTTTTGTTTCCTCTGGTACCATCCCAAGTCAGTTATGCATGTGCGAACGTATTCTATGGTTTGGTAGATTAATTACCTCCACACCATATGTATTCCCTAGCACACCAAGCCACTGATTGACTTGTTCAAGGAAAAGAAGTCTAGCGCGTGCAAAGACTTCAAAATCCTTGATGATGGATCCTAACCTGAACTCGATAGTGTTTTATTATAAGACTACTATCTGGTCATTCTTGTCTTGGACAACATGCTCACATGTATGTAGCAGAACCAGCTCGAGTTTTGGAGCTTGCTATCGTAGTTCATTCCCGAGAATCTCGCAACGTCATCTCGTCGATTTGTGTTGCAAACTTTCTTTTCCAGACATGTTGTCTGAAATATTCCGTTACCAACTAGATCAGAATCTTAGGCATATATGATGGGTTCGAACTTTTCCAAGATCTATGATGTAGGTCCCGGCAAGTTTGATGTTGGCCAACACACCTAGCCGAAAGATCTATTATTGTGGCTTCTTGAATAAGCAATTTGACCATCTTCTCCATGAGGATTTGGTTTGACCTATTCCACAAGTTGTTCCTTATGGATTTTTGTGCTCCCGAAGTCCGACCTACACTTGATGGCCATGTTAATACTTTAAGTACGATCATGGTATCTAGTACATCAAGGAGAACATTAGAAGCGGAGTGCTAAATGTCTCTTGGCTGATCATTCAGGTATTGTTCCTTGGCATCGCTAAGGACAAATCTGAGAAAGTGTTGTCTTCCTTTGCATCTGCATCGCCCTTCACTATTCGTCATGGTAGTATGATGTGTTTCCAGGATCCTCGGCACGGATGTTGGTAAGACCTTGATGAGTATGGAAATGCTCAAGTTCTTGAAAGCACACTCAGACACTAGGTTATATCCTCGGTATCAATTAGAATGTGCCTCCCGTATGCCGAGCTGTTCTATAACCGTAGTTTCCTTTCCGAACTGAGTATGCCATTTTTTTGAACTCCGTCAAATGATCAATTATGAGTTGCCTTAGGCTAGTATGAAGAGTTCCAATGATGCCTGTATCCAAAGTAATTCTTTTTGCCACCTAAGGGATAATTCTATGAGTCGCCTTCCCCCAAGGTGTCCCGTTATGGAGTCATGGCAATTATTCCTCGCTACTTTGAAACCATGCACCATCTTCTAAGCATGGAATTGTTGCCTACTAATCTGAACCTTCGTCACCTGATTCTTTCCATCGCTCCTCATATGTGTTTTGTCCCTCAGCTCAAGAGATGTTTCTACGTCTTGTTCCGTGAGTTGATCCTGTGATCATTAAGATGATCCATCCGTGTAGAGTTATCTCGCTCTTTTGTCCTCGTGTTGGGTGAAGATCTCGAAAGCAAGGATGTCAAGTTCAAGATGATGCAATGAATCAATATCTTCGATGAGGACAGTTGGATCATGATGTTTGTGATATTTCGAGTCCCGTCTTCCTTTTTACTCTGCGCTTGAATCTCGGGACAAGATTCTGTTTAGTGGGGGGAGTTGTCACAACCCTATAATTGCTTGTAATTAGTTGCATCTGTGAGCATCCATGCATCATGTTTAAATTCAAAAGAATTTGAATTGGGGATGTTCAAACCCTAGCACCAAATGAATTTAACTAGGTTCAAATAAAAATATTTTCAATGAACCCAAAATGCCCTGTAGAAAAGTTCATCATTTGTGAATTGGCTAAAAACCTCTTCCAAAAATGGTGCACATATTTCTAGGACATACTGGATTTTTGAATTAATCCATATTGTATTTGAATTGGGGCATTTAAATACTATAAATAGTTTAAATGTTCTAATAATGGTGAAACTAGTTGAGGGCTGTTGGAAATAATTTCAAAAGTGCCCACAAATATTTTCAGCATTTTACAATTTTATTACTAAATCAAAAAAGAGATAAGAATGAAAAAGAGAAACAAAATTAGAAAAGAGAGGAAACTCACCTGGCCTCACCCACCTGGCTTACCTGGCTGCCCACTGGCCGGCCCAGCCCACCACCGCCGTTGTCCTCCTAGCGCCAGTCGGCAAGGCATGTGGCCAACGCGCGCGCACGGGCAGAGCGCCACGCCACCAGCTCGCCTGCATGCCTCCCTTGCCAGCGCGATGATGCGTTGCTTTTCCTCGGCTCCACCCGGACCCCTCTGGCCTATCCACTCCTCCTCTCCCCTCCTCTGCTCCCTCCCCGCAGCGCATCCGAGCGCGGTCGTCGTCGCCGCTCGCTGCTGCCACGGCCACCGTCACCGCCTCGCCTCACCATCGTGTCCCAGAGCCCCGCCGTCGTCTGCTTCATCGAGAAGACCCAGCCCCGAGCGCTCGCACGCTCTGCACTGCCTCCACCGAACTCCTCCCCGACCGCCGTCACCGTAGATCCACTTCGCCGCCCCGCTCGCTCCAGCTCATCCCCGACCCCGCTGCCTAGCTCGCCGTGACCGATGTGAGCTTCTGCCTCTCCTCCCCCTCTCCACTCTCGTTGCCGTGCACTGTAGCGTCCGCACCAAGCACACCCGCATGCGCCACCGCCTGAGCTCGCCGTTGACGTGCCTCCGGCCACGCAATGGCCTCGCCGTCCTGCCCACTGACCTCCCCGCACCGCGTAGAGCTTGTAGGAGTTAACCGCAAGCCTCCACGCTCACCGTAGCAACGGCTTAGAATTCGCCCGAGCTCCAGCAGCCGCCAAGCTCGTCGTTGGCGTCGTTTCCGGCGACCCTGAGCTCAACCACCATCACCACTCGACGCGGCTCACACCCAGCTACACGTAGATGCCCCCCGTCGCCCGTTTGGTCGCTAGAGTGCGAAACCCGCACCCTCCGCCGCGTCTGGTCGTCGCCGATGGCTAAACATCAGCGATTTGATCCAATTGACCAGGGATTTGACCCCCCTGGGTCACTGACATGTGGGCCCCGCCCCTGGTCAAACCTAGTTTAGTAATTAAACTAACCTTAATTAGTTAGTTAACTAACTGTGACGCTGACAAGTGGGTCCCATTGGTCGGGTTTGACCTGGACCGCACAATTGACCTGCTGACGCAGTGCTGACGCAATGCTGATGTAGCAATGCCTTTTCTGGATTTATTCTTATTTAGGAAATTCCAGAAAATGACTTAAACTTAAAAAATTCATAGAAAATAAACTATAAATCAGAATGGAATAAATTATATATGAAAAATTATCAGAAAAATTCAATCTATCAATCTGTACCTTTTTCATGCATGAGAAACCAACTTATACCTATTGTATAAGGAAAAACATGATAATGGAATCTTAAGTGTTTAATGTGGAGCTTCCATATGGACTTCATCTAAATCGTTGCTAGGTGCATTAGGCCAAATCACAACATATTGCCATGTCATGATCATGCATCGTATTGCGCTTTGCATTGATTGTGTTCTTTCTCTGTTGCCGGTGTTTGTCCCCTCTCAGTAGACGTGGTTCCGACGATGAGATTGATGACACCGATGAAGAGCTATTACTATCTTCAGAAGTGCCAGGCAAGCATAACCCCCTTCTTTTTTTTTGATAGGAAGACTGTAAGGGAACCCCCTACGGTATAATTGGTGCAACAACCCCAAATTGCAAGTACCATCCCTTGAACCTGGGTGGGTCTTCATTCCGATACAATCCCACTCTCTCGCTCCTGCTCTCTTTTACTGCATTAGGACAACGGCGATTCAACTGTTACATGATGTGGTAGTTGAACCCCTTTTCCTTTGCATGACCTGTCATTTCCATAGTAAATAGATGAAACCCACTAGCATGAGTAGGAGTTGTTTGAGCCCTTATGTGCCTACTCATTCATGCTTGTTGTCATGCCTGCTACTGCTTAGAGTTGAGTCAGGTCCGATTCATCGGGGATGAATTGGAATGTGGTGAAGATGTCTTACTGTTGAGAGGTAAGTGTGTGAACATGATTTGGTAAAGGTAGCGGTGCGAGGCCATGTAGGAGTACATGGTGGGTTGTCTCATTGAAGCCATCCTTAGGAACTGAGTTCTGTGTTTGTGATCCATGAACAGCTCCTACCACTCATTGGGATCCTTAATTGATCCTCTCGACTTATTAACCGCCCCTGTCCTCTGTCCGGGAGTTGCAAGTAGTTTCTGGTGTTTGTAGTATGCTAGAGGCCGTGCGCAGGCTGACCCGAGGGGTGGGCTGTGATGCGGTAGGCATGTGGCCCGGTGTACCGAGTCACCCGTTTGGTGACCCGGGAACCCTGCACACATCGTTCGGGGCCGTATGTGGAAACCTTGGCCAGACTCCCTGTGGATGGAACCTGAATAGGCGATAAACCTGGACTAGGGACTTGTGTGGTTAGTCAGGTCGTGGCCGACACCCTCGCCAGGCTTCCGCTTGAAGGTTGCCGAGATGCATGACATGTACATGGCGGTAAGTGGCGAGAGCGTGTGTGAAAAAGTACACCCCTGCAGGGTTAACATCATCTATTCGAAAAGCCGCGTCTGCGGTAAAGGACTTCTGGGTTGCCTATATAGTTCATAGACAAGTGAAAGTGGATACTCTAAAATGCACAAGATAAGCGTGAGTGCTATGGATGGCGTTCTCGTAGGGAGACGGGAGCGGATCCATAGTGGTGTATCGACGTTTAGCATGATACCTCAGCTACAATCTTGTGCCCTGGGCAGGGTCTTGTAGATAGTCAGGCTTCTCAGCCTTATTCATTTGTAGTTTTCTGTACTCAGACATGTTAATGCTTCTGCTTGTTGCTTGTATGCTCTGTATATTGGGTCATGAGACCCATGTTTTTAATACTTGGCTCCTCGGAGCCTAATGAATAAATACTTTGAGTTGTAGAGTTTCGTTGTGATGCCATGTTGTATTTGCACATATCGAGCATATTGTGTGTATGTTTTTAAATGCTTGGTATCTGTGTGATCCGACAACCTAGTTGTTTATCCTTGGTAGCCTCTCTTACCGGGAAATGTCTCCTAGTGCTTGCACTGAGCCATGGTAGCTTGCTACTGCTCCGGAACACTTAGGCTGGCCGGCATGTGTCCTTCTTTGTTCCTGTGTCTGTCCTTCGGGGAAATGTCACGCCGTGTCTACCGGAGTCTTGTTAGCCTGCTACAGCCCGGATTCTCCGGAGTCCTGTTAGCCCAACTGCTACAGCCCGGATTCACTCGATGATGACCGACACGTTCGTTGGTGGGTCATGTATGCATGTCCTTGTAAGTTAGTGCCACTTTGGGTTTACGACTAGTCATGTCGGCACAGGTCCTCTGTCATATGAATGCTAGCGACACTATCGTATACGTGAGCCAAAAGGCGCAAACGGTCCCGGGCCAGGTAAGGTGGCACCCGTGGGGATACCGTGCGTGAGGCAGCAAGGTGATATGATGTGTTACATGCTAGATTGGTGTGACTTAGGATCGGGGTCCTGACAGCAGGACCTTGTCCATCGATGTACTCTGCTGCGGGAGAACCGTCCCGCCTTGGAGCTGCTCCGTTGAGCCGATGCGCCTCCATTGCCGCCAATTCGCTCCTCTGCTATCGCGGATTACGCTTCGAAAACCACCAGCACTGCAGGAAGCTGCTGTTCCCGCCGCCTTGCTTCTGCCGTGAGCCGCCGGCGTAACTCCTACTCATGCGCATGTCTCACTTGTGCCGCCACCGTCTCTCGTACTGACGAAATGCCTCATGCTGCTCCAGTCTGCCAAAGCTAGCATGGTCTGCCAAATACTCCGGTCTGCCGCGGCCGCCGGGTCAAACAGCCGTTTCGGACCGAACTCACCTCCGTACCGAGCGCCGCATTTTCCACTGCAGCGCACCTGCATCGCCCTCTCCTCCGGCAAGATCGTGCGCCTACTACCTCCACGGCCGAGACCCGCCCACGGTCTTCAAGTCGCTAGCTTGAGCCGTAGCAACCGCGGCCAGGTCCGGCTCTGCGCCATCTCCCGCGTAACACCGCTCCGGTTTCCTGTGACTCGCGCGCCCGCCTCTGAGCTGCTGACACCGGCTCACCTGCGACCCAAGACATCACCTACAAAATACAGCTACGAGCCGGGCTCGTTGCCTAAAGCTGCCTCGCCATGAACCTCCTCAGTCCGGAGTCGCTGCCGTGGGCCTGCCTTGACCCGCCGTCGTCGCGCGGTCCAGTCGCCTCCGTCGCCGTGCATCAAACCGCCCTCGCCCCCGTGCAAGTACGTCACTCCGCATCCAAATCGCCACCACGGCTTTGAAGACACCTCCACCGAATCGCCACACCGTCCTGACTCGACCTCGGGCTGCCATCTATGAGCCGCCCCGTCGGCGTGGCACTGAGCCGCCGCCTCTGCGGTTTCCACCTCCGTCGGCCTCGCCTCCGTTGCGTGGCTGTGACCCGCTGAGCTGCCTTTGCCAGCCTTGCTTTTGTCGTTGTCACCGCCTATAGCAAGGATGGCTCATCCTTGTTCTATCGAGTGGTGGATGATTCGCCTCTCCCAATACATGTTTATTTCTTAAGAAGGGATTTTCTGGCGTTTTGCAAGTGATGGCTGAATCAGTTGATGCATCAGATCCGTCAGTTTATGTCATCTGCAGGTTTCCTGTTCAAATGCCGCTGTGGATGTTTATTAGCCATTGTTGTGGCCTACCTGAACCGTTTCTACGACCTATCCTTGCCGAGTCACCGGAGCCTACTTAGCTGTAGTAGTGCCAAGTCGCCACGGTCTTGCCTTGGATGAGCACCCACCTAAAGACATTGGTGAATATTGGGTGTTTTATGGATAGTATGTGGGGCTTTATCAAAAGTGATGAATTTGAACAGATCAGTGCCCCACTACTAGAATGTGTGAAAGGGCTATTGGAGAAGGCCTTGGCAAAAGCTCACTTGACAACAGAACGAGCCTCGGAGGACTATGAATACAAGAGATTGTAGTGCCCGGGGCTGTGCTCTTCGTGTGCTTTTATCCCACGTTCAAAGTGTGGGAGTTCCAGCAAGGTACTGCAACAAGTAATACATCAGCCAGAAAACCGTATGGAGTACTACCAATACTACGGGTGTACATTCTATGTATAGATCATCTATCATTCAAAGACATCAGGTGATATCCATCTAAATTCTATTTTACTGGAACATATTACTTTTGTCAAAGGACAGTTATTTTGGTCCGTGTGTTTTTATATGCATGATAGTTATCCGCAACAAATGGGGTCATATGTCCTTGCCGTGCCGCTCAATAGAAGCGCCTAAGTTGCTGTTCCTGCGGACCAATCTATATCAGCACATCAGGGTCACACCCGCTCATGCAAGCTGTCCAATGGACGTGTGCAAACCACTGCCATGTGGTCCTGTCTACATTATCAGCCGCCGTCTACACCGTCTGCATGAGTTGTTTATTGAGTATAAGCAAGTCACTGCTCGGGTAGCTCGATTTTTCTTCCAACAACTTGAAGGCCAATTATCATATATTATCAGCCACCGTCTGCACTGGATGGCTCGATAAGCAGGCGCACAAGTCACCGCCATAGTTTGGTTAACTTCAAAACAGCCAGTTGGGAGGAACCATTGGCCGAGTTGCTGACACAGCTCATACGAGATCATTTATAACCCGCCACTGTCACCTCAACCTTCTATGGATTCACATCGATTTATCAACACCAATAATACACCTCTTATGCTATGGTCAAAATATGAAGAATCTCAAGCCAACTCTTCGAGTCGTCTTAAGACTCGGGGGCTATGATGACATGACTCAGCAAATGTTGCCAGCTTCAGCAAAATTCCAGAACTCCGGGTCGTTGGAAGGGAAAGATAACATAATTCCGGAGGCTACTACCATATTAATTGAAAAAAATTAAAGGTCGTCAGAGAATTTCCGGCTCAAAATGAAGAATGCCGGTTGAAAATCCGGCTCAAGGGAGATCTGTCTCCCACAAAGCGCTGAATCTCTCAATATCCTGTTTGAAATCCGGCTCAAGGGACCAAAGAAAGTTTATTGCACAGCACAACTCAAACGTAGGCACCCGGCGAGCATAGCTCAGAAATATATCACTTGGGGGCTTCCGGCTTATTGAGCTAAGCTATGATTGCCCTTTGATCCGGCTTATATGCCATGCTTACAAAAACACTTGGCGGCTTACTACCCTGGTTAAAGGGACCAAAGAGAGTCTGTTACAAAGCACAACTCAAACATAGGTACCCGCTGAGCACAGCTCAGAAATATTACTTGGGGGCTCTTTGTTCAATGGACAAGAGTTTTTATGACCCTTGTAATAGGCTTAAAAGCCACGCTTGGAAGCCAGTGTATTCACCAAAAAACCCGGATTATCCTACCTTTTTAAGTCTGCCACTCCGCCCAGGTAATCCTGGAATGACCAGCCATACTTTTGACAAGTCAATCTTATATAGACCCTGAACTTGTCAAAGTTAAAGCGATGATTGGTTATGTGAGGTCCGGCTTATAAGGTTTGTATGAAGGTTTAACTCAGTGGTTGTGTGGCCCTTGAAAGCACTTGATTTTTAGGCCTGGCAGCATATGAAAAGCCTTGTTTTTCTCTTTTGATTTATATTTGAAAGTCTTTTCAAGTTCATCTTTTGTGACATGTTAAATATATGGCTGAAAACCAATGAGGCTTATAATGCATTATGGTTCACCAGTGTTTATTAACCCGGTCTGGCTTTGGACTATAAGTCGCTAGGGTATGATGAGAAATTATCCGGTGTTTATTAACACGGCCTGGCTGTGGATTATAAATCGCCAGTGTATGATGATCTTATATACTTGGAAGCGTTGTGCTCTAAGTTTTGGGATATTACCCCTTGCTGCATATGGCGTGATAAGCCGACGGCGTGACTAAAGTGGACAGGGCGTTGTGCTCTATATCTTCAGGGTTATTACCCTTACTGGCATGATAAGCCAGCAATGTTCATAAGTATCACAGGGCATATGTTGTTTAAACTTTGTGCAGGATTTGCAGAACTATGCCATATAAATTCAAGCTCATCATCAAAATTGATGGTTCAAAAGGGGTTATCCATTCTGGATTTTCTCAAAGGCTATAAGCCACCGAGTTATAAAAATTCCGGCTTACAATGAATGCGCATTAAGTTGCCATCGACCAAGAGCCGCCGAGTATTTAAACTCCGGATTTACTTATCAACCGATAAGGTATTCACATCTTTCATAACCAAAATTGGCTGGATTTTCATAATGATATTGAATGATTGAGGTTTTCATACCGGATTATATTATGCAAATCTTGAATAGCCGGCATGGCTGGATTTTCATGGTTATTAATAACCAGTGTTATGATTGAGGTTTTCAAAGTCACTTCAGTGCAATGGCTATTATTTTATCAAAGGATATAATTTATTCTACAATGGAAGGAATAGTCCCGAGTCGCTGCAGACTTACGACCCGACACTTGGGGGCTGCACTATTCACATTGAGATTACATCAAATATGCAAGTCCCATGTTACTGCCAGCATGCACCATGGCACTTGGGGGCTAATGCAAAGTCATTTTTTGTTCACCTTATTGAAGACCCGACTCATCACATTGTAATGAGCTGGCCCTTGGGGGCTACCAATTGCTCCTGTCAAAAGTTCAAGGTACACAAGTCTTAATCCATTATATTGAAAGGTCCACTACTCAGTTGGTAAAGTACAAAGCTCTTAACCTTGTGGACGTGGGTTCGAGCCCCATGGTGTGGATTACATCATATGATATTATTTTCACTGAGGTATATATATGAAGTCCCAGCTTCGTATTATCTTACTAAGCCGGCCCATGGGGGCTACACGTTGCTGCTTAAATCTACACGATCATACATACGAAGTCCCTGCTCATTATTGCATAATAACCCGGCCCTTGGGGGCTACACTGGTTGAAGTTTTTATGAGTATAAGGCAATTACAAGTCCCAGGTTGCTGCAAGCATAACAACCCGGCACTTGGGGGCTACATATGTGGAATATTCAATTTTGACTAGTGACTGAGATGAACAATCTGAATTTCTTCAAGGTTGCAACATTTATATTGTAACAAGTCTTAAGCTATCACTATGTTCTCCTCTTAAGACTTGGGGGCTACAGGTAATATGCATATAAAGGAGGAACATCTTCAAATTCTCAGTTTTCGGCAAATCAGGAAGATTAATTGTGTGACCCGGCATTGGCAACAATCATGACCTAGTGTCTATAACAGTCATAACCCGGAATCATCAGTTTTATAACCCGGCAATTTTGGTAATCATAAATTGGCAAGATCTACATTTTCAAGCCGGCTGAAGATCAGATGAGTATTTCAAGACCAATATTTTTAAGCATTGGGAGTTGAGTCAAATGAATTAGTCTTCACAGTCTTTCTCTGTGGGAAACCAACGTCAGCAAATTGATTATGAAGTTGGCTTATTGACCCGGATTTTCTAGAAGAAGGAAATAACAAGGAGTTAAGGATGATCAGGTGCCGGCTTACAAGAATATTTAACCCAGAGCATAACCTGTTAAAATTGTTCTTGTCTTTTGTTTACAGGATCAGTTTAACATGGATAAATCCAAATTAAACTGGGGGCTAATGTCAGGGATATACCCCACGGTATGACCCGGCCGGAGATATGACCCGGCTGGGACTTGGTATTTCATTGGTAAGCCGGCAGATGTTTAAGATGTTAAGCCGGCAGATGTTAAGCCAGATGGTAAGCCGGCAGATGTTAAACCAGACGGTAAGCCAGATGGTAAGCCAGATGGTAAGTCAGATTGTAAGCCAGACCGTAAGCCAGATCGTAAGCCAGACCGGAAGCCAGATTGTAAGCCGAATTGTAAGAAGCCCAAGACATTAAGAAGTGTCGGGTGGTTGGTGCGACATATGCCAAGGGATGGCTTATCATTGTGGGAGCCAATAAAACGTCGCCGGTGCCTGGAAACGGGATGAGGCGAAGACATGCACGCCGGCGAATCTTACCCAGGTTTGGGGCTCTCCGAGGAGATAACACCCCTAGTCCTGCTCTGCGGGGTCTCCGCATGATCACTAGCTCGATAAAGAGTAGCTACAATCGCTCCTAGAGCTGTTGGGATCAAGGGAGAAGAAGAACAAGGCTAGCTCTTGCTTCTCTCTATCTATGGTGTGTGTGCGTGTGCTATCTTGGATGCGAACCCTTTGCATGGGTGCTCCAGGGGGTTTATATAGGCCTACCCCCCGGGGGTACAATGGTAATCCGGCTGGGATCTGGTCCCAGCCGTCAGTGTCTATGCTCGCCGGCTTCTCCGCCGGCTGCTGGGTCCCGCCGGCTGCCGGCTACTCGGTCGACAGGCCGGCCCCACCGCCTAGGGTCTTGTCGGCGGCTGCTTACTGTAGCCGCGCCTCTGATGATGAGGGCTTTGTCGAGGTGAGCATGGCTACAGTGGGCCGCCTCGGGGGCTATTACTGTAGCCTCACCTCGTCTTGTCTCCTTAATGGGGCTCCTGCTTCGAGGAAGGGAGTAGCCGGCTTCCGGAGGCCGGCTATGCTCCCGGCCGACTAGGGAAAGCCGGGCCGCCTTCACGCCTCTCTCTGGCTGAAGGGGCCCGCAGTCCTTGGGCCGTACAGGAGGGGGTCGTGGATGACGTCGTAGCTGGCGTGGCTACAGTGCCGGGCCGCACGGGAGACATCCCTCCCGTACGGCCTCCTGTAGCCATGCCCGCCTCGGGCTTCGGGGGTCGTGGGCCGCACTGTGGCCATGCCCCGTCAGGTCGCCGTTATGTAGGAGTGGTTGTGGTCTTGGCCGGCTTCTAGGAGTCGGCGTCTTTCTTGGCCGGCTTCTTGGAGTCGGTGAGGCAGGGTCGCCTTCCGGGAGTCGGCTTTAATGGTAGTCGGCCCGGGAAGGCGGCCCAAATGCTTGGAGTGCTTGAAGGCCCAAAGGCCTGATAAATTTTCTGAAGAGCCAGGGGTAGCCGGTTTAGCTACCCGTGGCCACTTACTCCGACAAGAAGCCCATGGAGAGAAGCCCGTGATGAGAAGTCAGAATAGTTTAAGTCTTAGTCCGAGTTGGGCTCTACATGTAACCCGCCCCTTCAACTTATATAAGGAGGGGCAGGGCACCCCAAGAGGGACAAGTTGAATAATCGTTAAGTCTAGACACAACTAGGAGATCCGGAGATACGGCGGCTCCCTCATGAGCATAATGAGACCTAGCCACAAACATCATGTAGGGTTGTTACCGGATGATGTTTCCCGGGGCCCGAAGCTGTCTAAACCCTTGTCTTGTGTTGCATCTCTCGATTCTGATCAACCCCTCTCAAGCTACCACATAGACGCATTGGCCTCATGACTAAGTCCTTTCACTAGGACATCTACCGTGACAAATCCACGACAGGTCTTGTCCATCACATCATTCTGCTAATGATGTGACCCCGTTCATCAAATGGCAACACATGCCTATGGTTAGGAAACTTAACCATCTTTGATTAACGAGTTAGTCTACTAGAGGCTTACTAGGGAAACCGTGTTTTGTCTATGTATCCACACATGTATCAAGTTTGTGGTTAATACAATTCTAGCATGAATAATAAACATTTATCATGATATAAGTAAATATAAAATAACAACTTTATTATTGCCTCTAGGGCATATTTCCTTCAAAGATGAGGATCCTCGTGACCGCTATAGTAGATTGACAAGTCTTGCGGTCGCTCTTCAAGATCATGGGAGCATGATAGCTTTAATTTAATAAAAAGATAGATGATGATTGCTTTACTATTTGTTTCCCATCCAAGATGAACAACATAGACATGCCCTGGGTGAACCAGATAATAGATAGAGATACTATTTATTGCTGCATTGATATGTGCCCCGCAAGTAATTTTAAAACTCAAGTTTGAACATTAATTTGGATCTGACTTGGAGTGTAAGAGGTGAACATGACAATAAAGTAGCATATAATATTAAAAAATGCATTACATAAGCATAAACAAAAGAGTGCGACCTCTCTTGTGGACCCGTGTACTCCTCAGGTTCATCTGCGCAGTAGATGATGGTGATGAAGTTGCGTGGGTGTCGGCGGTAGGGAAGGAGATCTAACGTGGTGAAAGACGGTCAGGAGTCGTGATGTCTGGTATGGTGAATGCTTCTATCGATGGAGCAGCTCATGTGAGGTGGACGACATCACGACAGGAGCAAGACAAACCACACAATGTTTTCTTCAACAACTATCTCTAACTAAAGTAATTCTATAAGGGCTCCTTTGGCTTGGAGCATTCTAAAAACTCAAGGATAGGAAAAACACCGGAATAGGATAGGAGTGCATGTGGGAAACAGAGCATTTGTAAACACATGAATTGGAAGAGCAGACGAATGCAAAGAAACATGGCCAAATTAAAGTGAAACCATATGAAAGTGTGTACAGTTAGAATGTTATTTTGCCAATAATGCACTTAGTCTTGTTTTCATGCATAGGATTTTGAAAAGTAGGTCCAGGTGGATGTTTTTCTCCATTCCTTTCAACGAAATGCATGAATAATTGAATAGTAGAGTGCCATAGGAAAATTTCCTATTGCTATGTTTTTCCTTCACTTTTTCCTTTGAACCAAAATAGCCCTAATGGATTGACATGAATGTAGAGTAATAAGTGATGCGACAAGTGTACAACCTCTTTGGCATAGACATGTCTACCTCGGCATCACTGGGTTGGTCACTGAAGAAGTTGCGGCAGAGGTGGCTGTCGAAGGTGTGGAGGAAGATCTGAGGCGTCTGTAGACGGTGTACAGTGCACTGCTCTATTGTGGTGGATGGTTCCGATGTTGGAGCAGCTCCGGCGAGCCGTAAGACGTCGAGGCAGAAGCAGTACAAGACATGCATCGTTAATCTCAAGTGGGATTCTAATAGCATCTCCAATACATGATGTAAAATACATTACCAAAAAGTGATAGATGTAAAAGTTACATCACCAAAAAACACTTGAGTACAATAGATGAGGTAAAAACTGTTGACTCTGAACTTAAGTGTCAAAACTAAAATTTACTATGAAATCTGAATGTTACTATCGAAACTGAACGCACTAGTAGCAGAGAGGCACTTCACATGTAGTTTAGGCCGCTCGAGCACTAGTAGTAGAGAAACAGTGATCTAAATCAGTAGGCGATTGACGGGGAACACAATAGTAGATAGCAACCGGAGAAGCAGCGCCTGAGCAGCAGCTCAAACTAGAGCCAAAGCAGCAACTCGTGTAGCTACATCCCATGTACTAGCATCAGCTGCGTGAGCCAGAGCAAGAGTAGAGTAGCAGCACGAGTGAGGGGGAGAGCAGCAGCAGCAACGCGAGCGAGCGAGAGCTGGAGCAGCAATAGACCCGACTGGTATGGACGCCACCACGGAAGGAGCCTCGCACTTGGGGAGAGCCGTCGTGGAGATGTCACCCGCGGCGCCGGCATCGAGGTAGCCATGCCAGGGGGTGTGGTATCGAGCACCGTCGAAGCCGGGAGGTCGAGTTAAGGTGAAGGTGTGATGCAATGAGTGTACAACCTCTTTGGTGGTGCCATGTAGGCCTCGGCTTCGTCTGAGTAGTCGGTGAGGATGATGCAGTTCCGATGGAGCAGGTTAAGGCAATGCTGTGGGGATGGATCAGCCGTGATAGGCGAGGCGATTGTCGGAGCAGCTCCTTGGAGGTGGAGGACGGGGCGGCTGAACCGGCGGGACGACGAGATCAGCGACGGATCCTCATCCGGGGAGGTGGATGAGGGACGTCGAGCTGTTGCGGTGGACGACGTCGTCGGGGAAGAGGCCCCAGCTGGGCAGCAGTGGGGTGGCAGACTAAGGAGGGTGGGGTTTCGCGGCTGGAGCAGAGAGGTTATGGCAGCCTGGGATTTCGAATGGCGAAAAGGAGGTGATGGGAGGTGGGGGAACTATGACTTAGGGACGCGCTTGTCCAAAATGTAGGCTGTGTTACAAAAGTACCCCCACCAACTAGCGGCCCTTTCGGCTCAGGGTTAGAAGGGGGATTTCGCGTGTCGGGATTTGGCAGCTGGAGGGAGATTTCACGCGCGCTGTAATTTCGGGATAGCAAGGCGCGAGTTTTGGGAGCACGATATCTGAATTTTTGGGATAACAAGGCGCGAGTTGAATTTTGGGGGCAAGCCTAACGTGTAATAATGTACATACCAAATCAGTTCGCACTTCCCTCAACGACAAAAATGAAAAACATAACACTATTCGTACCACACAAAGAGAGAGTCTTGTCCCGTTTTACTGTACAAATGCTATTCAAAGCTACGAATCCATGTTATGTCCAATTAAATTTTTTCGCTGGTTGTATAATCCATGTAACCTACTCATACAAACATTTTAGTGCATTCCGAATGTCTATACTACTACCGCAATTCGAACTAAATTTGAATTCGTTTCTCTATTTGAATAAGAAGCTACAATCATGATTGTTGCCAAGTTAAACCATCATTCGTATATTATCTTAATAACACACCACATGATTACTATAGAGATAGATATGAACTATGTGTACTATACGAACTCGAATTCAAATTTCTGAATACACTTGATGTTGATTCCAAATAATAGTACATTTGATGTACTAACTAGATCTTCATAATCTAAACCATGTTTCATACGTACACTGTGTTTATCACACAAAGTATAGTGCCCTGCCCCCTACATTATGACAAGTATTTAGCCCTGAGCTGCAAAAGCCACACATTATCAGAAATTCAAATAAATGTTCTATATATTAGATGTAGTATAACATGTTCATAACCACACCATGTGTATCACCATTATATATATTCATGCATGCGTCGGTTTAAAACACTGTGATCTCTTCTTCAAATATATGAATCCACTTTCTATAATGAATTATGATCTCCGTTCGTCTTTTACACCCACACAATCCTCTTCTCTTTGTAGCTAGCGCTAACTGTCTCATCTGCATGCACACGCCCGCCCCCCTCTCACCCCCTTAGCGCCCCCTCCATCGCGCACATTCATTATTTCTCTTTAGGTCGTTCACCCATGGTGTGTGTAGTCCCCCCGACTCCTTTCCGGCACACACTGGTTGATATACCTCTCTAGCCAAGTGTTCCTACCACAAACACACGCTTTCCCTCTTCTATTATCACTGTTCATGCCCCCCTATGTCCAATATGGTTCCACGCACATGCACACTCCCGCCCCTCTTTTCATCGATCTCATACTCGCACAGTCCTCCCCCTTGATATAGTAGGCCTCTCGCACCACCTCCTAGCCGCATCCCTCTCTGTCTGTCTGTCTCTCCAGACTTTATTTGGTTCCAACACATGCATGCATATATACCTACCGATCTCCCTACATATAGCTAGGTCGACTATAAGTCTTTTTCCCCATGCACCGGTCGACGTACCTCACTAGTTACGTCTCTCCCTTTCTCCGACACACGATGATTGATCTTCCTACGTAGTTATGTCTGCTTACCACAACCATATCGCCCTCCCTCATCATCCTTGCATACCTCCCGACCCGTCTCTCACACGCATGTGCACAGACAGGCATACATCCCCTCTCTTATTGATATTGCAGTCGTACCCTCTGTTTGTCTAGCAGGCCTCTCCCACCATTTGTGGGAAGCAACTCCACCACCAACCCTCCAATACTCTACCTTTGTCTCTCTCCCAACCTTATTCCTCTGCCACACGTATGCATGCATGGATGCCAATCGATCTCCCTCAATACATAACTAGGTTTCTCTCCTTCTCCGCACATATACCAGTCGATCTACCTCTCTATAGTTAGGTCTCCGCCCCTCCCCACACACACACAGATAGTCAAACGTTGTAGGTAGATATTATGCCACTGAGACAAACTGCACCTCTGCCCTCTCACATTCCAGTAGGCTAGCTGCCCTGTATTTTTGACGTGGGCAAACACAAATTCGATGGCACTCTTTATCGATCGCGCACCCATACACATCATCCCTGTTTTCGATTCTATCGATATCTCATGGCGATGATCCCTCCACTCTCTTCTCGTGGATCGCTCCCTCTATATATGATATATCCAGGCCTCTGTTTCACACACATTGCATATGTTACAATTTTTTTTGAGATATCATCGACACATTGCCTCTGTTTTGCACAAACCATCTCTCTCACACACACCCACATACGTACCTTCACACAAAGAAGAGGTGCACACACAGCGCATGTACTCACGTCTCATTCTCGGCCACACCCGCGCGGGTACATGGTGGAGCTCATTTCCATACGAAAAGGCTGCCCACGTGATAATTTGACGTGTGTAGCGGTTGTTTACTTGAAGGAGGTTCGTCTACCATGCGTACACGGAACAAAGTTTGACTTGAGACGTTAGTATTAAATAAAGTTATATTCCTGAATGGCACGTACAAAATATAAAACAATTGTCATCCACAAAAAAGAAATCCGCTCTACTACATACAATGGAACCTGCCTGCCGGGGTTTGTCTCTCATCACACTATTTCACACAAGGCCGTGGTGGCCTCTCTCTCTCTCACCGTTGGTCACTGATCCGGCCGCATCCTATCCGCCGGCGGAAAGGGAGGATGTGCATCATTTCTCCGTTTGACGTCATCGAGGTAGCATGTCCCAATCTGCGGTACCAATCGTTCTCTCTGACCAAGCTCAGGCACAGCAGGCCCTTCGCAACTTGCTCGTTGCCGCCGTATGGGCAGATCCCGCCCGCCGCCGCCCTCCTAGTTACATCCCGACGACCCCCAAGTGCAGCTTCCTCCCCTCTGGCCTTGCTCCATTGCCCATCTTCCCACATCGCTGAATGTGGAAAATCTTGCATGTGGATCTTCTTCCCTAGTTCTTTGCCCAAAACATAGCTCATCCGACATACTTTCCATACTGCAATCTCATCCTCACACCGTTTTAGAGAAACAACTGTGCTATTATCTTCCCTTAGGACAAGGAATATGCTTCTTTTTTGTTGTCGTTTGTGTCATCAACTGTTATTGGCCAGTAATTGTTTCCTTTCTACCTCTTTTTTTGCAAACAGGGCTATCCATTTCACCTCGTTGCTATTGCGGCCTTTTGGTGAATTGCACAATCACTTTTTTCTTAAGAGTGTTTTGTGCAGTTCTACTAAAATGCCACACGAGCAACATCTCTACATTTCAGTGCGACTACACAAAGGGAGATTGGTTTTACTCTATCCTCCTCATCCAAGTCCGAGCCTAATCTTCTCCAACTATTTGCTTAATCTTCTCCAACTAGTTAGTCTTAAGAGAGACTGCAAAGGTGACCAGCTTCTATTTGTGTGTTTATTATTTCATCAACAGTCCTCTATTATTGTAATCACACTTAATATCTTTGGAACAGGGATGCTCAGCTCTATTTTAGTGGAACTGCACAACATGATCGGAATGTTGCATGCTCCTGACAGCTACTTTTTTTCCAACATGCCTTGTTGATTTAGACAGAGCTGGGGGGAAGTTGCTGCTAATGAAAGCATGGATCAATTTTAATTTAACACCTTGTCACAGCTTTTTCTTCAGTTGTGATGTAAATATTATCTCTGATCTGCTAATCATTGAGACGCATTAGCAAGGAGAAGTTAGCTTTTTATTTTTTCTGAAAGAGCACGGATGTTAGTTTCCTTTCTACTATTTCGATTGATGTTGTAATGAGACAGCCTTCCAGCTGGCAGGACATATGAAACAAAAGCTGAAAGCTTCAGAGCATTGTACAATTTCATGTCGCTGGAAAATTATTTGTATACGTCAATTATGTAAACAAATGCTGGAAGCTTAATAGCATTGCCAGAAGCCATTCAACATCCGTGTCCATGTGCCATGCACCAAATTATAGTGCACAATCGCATGGGAGACTCGGGCCGGTCGTTGCGCCGCACTAATAGTGAGTAATGAGTAGTCAAATCATAAGCCCCACCTTTCCAACTGTAAGTTGGTCGGAAGAAGCAACCATCAATACGCTCTTCTTTGAATCCTCTCATACTACTCCCTCCGTCATAGTTTATAGAGCGCACTTCCACAATCTCTGGGACCAAGGTGACTAGCGGTCCGCCTGAAAAATAGCATTGGTAATTATAGCACGACATCTATTAATAGAGCAAATAATGTGTACACACATGCATGCAGTGCTTCCACCCCGGGTACACACATGCATGCACTTACTCCACTCCGCGTACACACCTACATCGAGAGAAAATTGTGGTCTTGATTGTGGTTACCACACCCTAATTAATTGAGCACTAAACAAAACATGTCTAAAATCTCTGTGGTGGTGGAAGTGCATGAGAATTGAAGTGCGCCCCGTAAACTGTGACAGAGGGAGTAGTATGAAGGAGCAAAACCAAGTCCGCGTATGGCCGTCAGTCAACGTGCTTCCTCTTGGCATATTACTGACATGTGGGACCGGAGTGCGAGCAAACCGATCTCAATTAACGGCAAAATGGCCAACCCGCCGCTCCTTGAGAGAGACGAGGAGCGAGAGCACACAGACGGGCTCGCACGGAGGCCAAGATATATTCGAGCATTGTTGATCGATATCATCATTACTTGTTTGATGTTTTTTAATAGTACTATTGGGCTGCCATTTTCCACACTTCTCCCAAATAAATGTGTACTTTATCAGAGATTAAAATAAAATAAGAGTACAGACGCTCCACCATGCGGTTGCTAGTACTTGTATACTAGTAGTAGTACTAAACCTTGCGCTTGGCTCTTCGCCTCTTCGGGAAGTCAAACAATGATGGTACTACAGTGTATGCCTCTAGCAATCTGACACCGAATGAACTACTGCACGTCCACCGCCTGGGCGAGGGTAGGTTGCATTAATCAGAAGCTTCTCCTCGCCCTGCGAGCCACCGCACTTGAGGTAGACGAAGAGGGCGCAAGCAAGCTTCACCTTGTCCTGCAAGCTTCTTCTCGTTCTACGAGTTGGCGGGACGCACCAAAGTAGTGCTAGTCCCTAGTCCCTCCTTTCCGGTTAATATGGCTTAATCTTTTTTGCGGGTAAATGAGAGAGCTTTATTCATATATAAGAATTCTTAGGACAATCAGCCAAGAGACTGGCCACTAGGAAGCGAGGTACCCCGCAAAAAAGGAAGCGAGGTGTTTCATCAAGCCAGCTCTCGGTAACATTCAAAGTGCAGCAAGCACGGTTCACAAAAAGATGCGCCGCAAGGTTTGCTGGCCTGTTTACATGCTTAATAACAAAAAAGAGAATATTACTGAGCGCTCCTATTTCTAACAGGATAGGAGCAAGAATTAAGTGAGAATTGTGGTGAGTGTTCCATGCAATCAACTTCCATTATCACATGCGAGAACCCTCGAAGAGAAGCAAATGTGTTGAAGATTACTTTATCACAAAGTAAAATAAAATAAGGCCTCCTTTGGTTCATAGGGTAGGAATGTTATAGGAAGTGTGTCGGTGCAACAAACACTGGGTCCACTGCCCAAACTGTGCACATGCCTAAGGACAAGATTACAAGCGCCAAGATCAGACCAAGCACGAGGGATCAGTTCTTTGAAGGATCAAAGTGCAAATCAAGAAAACCAAGAAGGGCCAAAGAAGCAAGATATCACTAGGGAAGAACCTCCCTTACCGGGCAGGCGAGCCTAGCAAGGTTGGGGTTGCCTTGGAAGCAAGCCTCCAGATCGTCCCGGCAGGCCTGCCGGGGCTTAGGAAGGCAAACAACTCCACGACACCACCTCACGACGACGCAAGTCATCAATCAGTGCGGTGTCAAGCCCCTAAGTGACTAAGTGGCTGCTTCCGGCCACATGGCAACCACTTTCTACATAAAACACCTCCAAATGACACCTGTCATGAGACGTGTCAAGCGAGCAGGCATTAAGCTGGCAAGACAGTCCGGCAAGGCTTGCCGGGTATTCTGTGATGTGACAGTGAGCGGCGCATTTAATGCGCTCTGTCCACCTACAGAGTTAGGTATGATAGCACTGTTTGCTATCTAATTAGTTTGAAAAGACTGATTTTCCACTCTGGTAACCCCTTTATCTATAAAAGGAGGCCCATGGCAACCGTAGAAAGGATTCGGACCCTCACACATTCATACGCGCATAGTCACTCTCGCCTCGAGGCAACCCTGCCGGGCAAGAGCGCCGCGTTCTCCACCATTTTCCTCATCAATCCACCAAAGTAGGAGTAGGGTTTTACGCCTCACGACGGCCTGAACCTGGGTAAAACTTCCCGTGTGATCTCTGCCGTGTTGTGTTGCACTTCTCCGCTTTTTGTGCAACGTGCCCATCCCCCCGCCAAACCAAAAGGGGCTCATGGTCCCATAGGTGGTCGTGGTTTCCCATGACATATTTGGCGCGCCAGGTAAGGGGATCACTTGCGCGAACCCGAGAGCGTAAGAAGTGCGTCATCTTCATCGCCATTTTTACCATAGATGGCTCCATCAACTATGGCGCCCAAGAAGAAACCCGGTGCCGCAAATCACCCATCGACCTTGAAGGCCCCGCCGTGCCCGACCGCTGACGTCGCGGGGGATGCGGGGATGCGTGAGCATGTGGACGCTGCGGGGGACATGGTCGGCAGGCCGCGTTGTCACCACCTCCCCCGTGGTCGAAGCAGGAGCGGGAGGCACCGGAGAAGAACAACACCAACAACATCCTGACGACCATGTTTCGTGAGGTACGGGTAGAGAGATTATTCCTTCCATCCCTCCCTGCCTACCCGCAGGACATAGCCACGGCTGTGACGTTCGCCCTGAGGCAAACCGCAATCCTCCGGCCGACCCCGTCGCGAGCGCGGTCGCGGGACATGCACCGCCCCCGGGGCAAACTGGCACAACCAATGCTCCGAACGGGGTCATTGGTCCACACGCGCCACCACCTTGTCACCAAGCCATCTCAGCGACTGGATCCCAGCGACAGGAGCCCGGCGCAGCCACGGCCGGCACCGTCAGGAGTCGGGCAATGTTGCGGTCTACATCATCCTCATCTATGCCAAGTACCACTTCAGAGGCCATGGCGCGGGCCCACCTGCTGCTGAGGTTTCCGCGGACAGCTGATCAGATGGATGAGTGGAGAGCCACCATTCAGTGTCTGGTTGGCTTTGCCGAGGCCGGAGGCTCACAGCAAGCTGGTCCGCGACGGCCTCCCCGGACGATGACGGCAGCCCATGCTGCTAGCCATGCGGAAGGGGCCACCCGCAATGTGCAATCCCCATCGCGGCAACCAGCACGGGGGCTGCGCGACCAAGAGCTTGATGGCGTCTCAATGGCTTCATCTGATCCTCGAGCACATCAAGGCCAACAGCGACTCCTAGAAGACATGCAGAGGGAAGGCGCGCGCGTCACCATCGACCAGCACCGCGACAACCACTGCCAGTCCAATGGGTGAGATGGCCCTGACATCGATGAGCCCGTGCACGGTGAAGGTGGGTACCTGCCCTTCGAGGCTGGCTGCCCTGCCTTCACCCTTGAGCTGCGGCAAGTCCGTTGGCCGTCGGCTTGCACGTTCAAGCCAGAGTTACCAAAGAAGTATGATGGAAGACTGAACCCGGTAGAGTTCTTGAGCATTTACACCATCGCTGTTGAAGCTGCTAGGGGAAGAGATGAGAAGGTTTTTGCCAATTACTTCCCTTTGGCGCTCTAGCCAAACATGATGTCTTGGTTGATGCACCTGCCGGAGAACTCCATCTCTACTTGGGCTGACATGTGCCAAGAGTTCGTTGGTGCCTTCACGGGTGGCCACCGAGAACCAAGACGACCCAGCGATTTGCAGCTTCTCCCACAGAAGGAAGGAGAGACTCTGCGGAAGTACATGCAGAGGTTCAGCCGAGTCCACAGAAATATTCCAGATATCCAGCCGGCAGCTGTGATAGCTACGTTCTAGTCCAATGTGCGCAACGGCGGATACATTCCAAGATGAACATTCGGTTGCCCAAGACTGTGAAGGAGCTTTACACCTTGGTGGACGAGTGTGCTCGAGTGCAGGTGGGGAGGAAACTCTCTTCAGAAGAAGATGGCATCGACATCGACTCAGAGGCTGACGACGAGGCTACCAGTCAGAAGAAGAAGAACAAGAAGCACAATAAGAGGCGCAAGGATAAGGCAGTAATGACTGTTGAGGGATTGGCCACGCCTAGTACCGGCAAGAAGGCTAAGGCCGAAGCGCCCGGCAAGGAAGTTGCCGCGTGCACTGATTGCCGGGAGGCTGCGGCAGCCGAGAAGGCCGGGAAAAGTGAAGGGTCATACTGCAAGATTCATTAGACTAAGGGCCACGATCTCCAGGAGTGTCATGAAGTTGAACAACTCGTCAAGAAGCAGAGGGCTGAGTATGAGAAGCGTGATAAAGAGAAAAGTCAGAATGGCGCTAGCGGGAAGGGCCGAGGTGGCAAAGCAAGTCGCCCCGGCAAGGCTCCCCGGAATCAAGGAAAACCTGCCAGGGGCCGGGAGAACTAGGATTGCAACAATGAAAGTGATGGAGGGGATGAAGAGGAAACCAACGAGCATGAATTCCAGAGAGCCACTGACGTCCTGTGCATTGACGGGGGTGCATCTCTGCACTCCTCTCACCGCCAGCTCAAACAGTGGGCACGTGAGGTCAATGCCGTGGAGTGAACGACAGACTCTCAGAAGCCGCTCAAGTGGTCACGCACGCCCATCATCTTTGACGAAGAGGACCACCCTGACTGCACCACCGCGTTAGGGTGTTTGCCATTGTTGGTCTCACCAACAATCCACAACCTCAAGGACACAAAGATGTTGGTTGATGGCGGAGCCAGGTTGAATCTGATTTCCCTAAAGGTCATCAGTAGACTCCAGATAGCAGAGGAAGAGCTCAAGGTCATGGGCACATTTCAGGGAATCAACCCCGGTAGGAGTCATCCTATGGGAAAGACCACGTTGCCAGTGACATTCGGAGGAGAGTTGAACTTTCGGACTGAGAAGGTTGTGTTTGATGTGGTCGACTTCCCCCAGCCGTACAATGGAATCCTTGGGCGCCCAGCCCTGGCCAAATTCATGGCGGCATCCCACTATGCCTACAACACCTTGAAGATGCTTGTACCAGTGGGCGTCATTTCCGTTCCGTCAGATGAGAAGGACACAATTATTTGCATGGATAAGATATACCGGGACGCAGTCGCGGCAGAGGCCACTGAAGCCACAGTTCTCGCCAAGGAAAGTAGAGGAAAGAAGAAGGAAAGCAGGAATGCTAGAGAGGAATCCGGGAAGCGTACCTCTTCGGAGTATGATGCGCTTGTTGATGACTTGCCAGAGAGTTCCAATAGCAAGAGATCCAAGGCTGCTGCACCCCATGTGAAAAAGGTCCCGACAGGGCTGGCTGGCGCTGATGGTACTTTCACTATCAGTGCCACCCTTGATTACAAATAGGAAAGCACGCTCGTTGCCTTCCTGCGGGCGAATGTCGATGTGTTTGCCTAGCAACCATCTAATGTCCCCGGTATTCCGAGGGAGGTAATCAAGCACCACCTTGCTGTCCTCCCACATGCCCGGTCCGTCAAGCAGAAGGTTCGAAGGCAGGCCGTGGAGCAGCAAAAGTTCATTGCTGAGGAGATCAAGAAACTTGAGGCAGCTGGTTTGGTCAGAGGAGTACTACATCCAACATGGTTAGCAAACCCAGTGTTCGTACGCAAGGCTAACGAAAATTGGAGGCTTTGCATAGATTTCACGGATTTTAACAAGGCCTGCCCGAAGGACCCATTTCCCTTGCCACGCATCAACCATATTGTGGATTCCACTTCAGGATGTGATTTGCTCTCCTTTCTGGATGCGTACCCTGGATATCATCAGATTTTTATGTCCAAAGAAGACAAAGAGAAGACCTCATTCATCACCCCACGTGGCATATACTGCTTCGTGCGCATGCCTTTCAGGTTGAAGAGTGTCGGGTCCACTTTTGCAAGAGCAGTCCAAATTGGTTTTGAATCACAGTTGCACAGGAACATTGAAGCTTATATGGATGATATTGTGGTCAAGACCAAGGACAGATCAACCCTCATCTAGGATTTTGAAGAGACGTTTGCTAATCTTCGCAAGATCAAGTTGAAGCTGAACCCGGAGAAGTGTGTGTTTGGTGTTCCCTCCGGCAAGCTACTTGGTTTCTTTGTGTCCCACCGCGGGATAGAGACCAACCCCGAGAAGATCAAGGCTATCAAGCAGATTCAGGCACCTAAGACAGTTAAGGATGTGAGGCGTTTGACAGGGTGCATTTCCGCGCTTAGTAGATTCATCTCCAAGTCTGCCGAGCGCGCCTTGCCATTTCAAGATCTTGAAGAAGGAAGGACCCATGAAGTGGACTCCGGAAGTAGATACAACACTGCAAGATTTGAAGACCTACTTGTCCTATGTGCCCACTTTCGTTGCTCCCAAACCACAAGAGCCGTTGCTGCTATACCTGGCGGCAACTAATCAAGTGGTTACTACAGCACTAGTGGCGAAGTGGGAAGTGGAAGAAGCAGCAGCCTCATCTAGTGTCCCTTCCAGGAGGGGAGAGTGAGAACAGCCCGGCAAGGCCAGATGTGGATCAGGACAAAGAAGAGCACGTCAGCGGAGGCACCCCAAGGACGCAGCAAGGAAAAAAGTTGTGCAGCGCCCAATATACTTTGTTAGCTCCCTATTGCATGGGGCTGGATCTAGGTATGCTGGCGTCCAAAAATTGATTTTTGGGCTAGTCATGGCCTCAAGTAAACTGTGCCACTACTTCCAAGCCCACGAGATCACGGTTGTCACCATTTTCCTTTGCAAAGGATACTCCAAAACCCTGAGGCTACCGGCAGAATAGTGGAGTGGGCATTGGATTTATCCAGCTTTGGCCTGAAGTTTGAGAGCACATCAACAATTCAGAGCAGGGCGTTGCTAGAGTTTATTGCAGAATGGATGCCAAGCCCTGATGAAGAAGTGATGGAGACAGTTATCCCTAGCAAGGAAGCACCCCAAGAATGGATCATGTATTTCGATGGTGCCTTCTCCCCACAAGGTGCGGGGGCTGGCGTGCTTCTCATTGCTCCCACTAGAGAGCACCTGAAGTACGTCATCTAGATGCATTTTCCCCGGAGTAGGCGACCAACAATATAGCAGAGTATGAAGGGCTCCTTGCTGGGCTTAGGATTGCCATAGAATTGGGGATCAAGAAGCTGATCATTCGAGGAGATTCACAACTTGTGGTGAGACAAGTCAACAAGGATTACCAAACTCCATTGATGGAGGCATACGTTAAGGAAGTGAGAAGACTGGAGGAGCGCTTTGACGGATTGCAAATAGAGCACGTACCTCGTGCGGAAAACAACATTGCTGATCATCTGTCAAAGTGCCCTGCGCAAAAGCTTCCTGTGGAACCAAGAACTTTTGTTCTCCATCTTACTATGCCCTCCGTATCCCCGACAACAATGGCCCGAAAGAGGAGGAACATGGACTCCGATAAGACTCTCCCGATAGAGCCTCCCGAGGCTCCTGGCAAGGACCCTGCCAAAAAAACGCCCTTCGATTGCCTGGCTGCACCCTCCTGCCGGGCCATTGGTCCCTGTGGTCGAGGAACGTGCTCCCACAAATGAGGAGGTGCCGCTAGTCCTCTTTGCCGAGCCCAGGCTCCAACTTGGGCAAGGCACATAGTCCATTTCCTCCAAACCGGAGAACTTCCCGAAGGGCAAGCAGAAGCTAAAAGAGTAGCCCGGAGGGCCAGTATGTATCAGTTTGTCGATCACACACTGTACAGAAAGAAGCCCCAACGGTGTGAAATTGAAGTGCATCTGCCGGGAAGAAGGAAAGGAACTGCTGGCAGAAATACACAAAGGCATGTGCGACTCCCACATTGGATCAAGGGCGTTGGTTGGGAAAGCATTCTGGCAAGGATTCTATTGGCCCACAGCCCTCCAAGATGCGGTCGAGCTAGTCATCAAATGTGAAGCCCACCAGTTCCATTCCAAGAACATCCATCTGCCTACCCAAGCTCTTCAGACAATCCCTTTGTCACGACCGTTTTCGGTTTGGGGGACTCGATATCCTTGGCCCTTCCCCGAGCTGCCGAGGGATTTGAATTCTTGTTCGTTGCAATCAACAAGTTTACAAAGTGGCCAGAAGGTGAAGCCATGAGAAAGGTGATTGCTCAGTCAGCTATTAAGTTCTTGGAAGGATTGGTGTGCCGCTTCAGGGTCCCTGCCTGGATCATCACCGACAACGGCACCCAGTTCACGAGCCGCGCCTTCATGCAATATGTTCATGCCCTCGGAAGCAAGATCTCATTTGCCTCTGTTGCACATCCCAGAAGCAATGGACAAGCTGAGAGGGCGAACGCTAAAGTGTTGCGAAGACTCAAGACGAGAACATTTGATAAGCTGCAGAAGTGTGGCAAGCGATGGATCGACGAGCTGCCGGTGGTTCTGTGGTCCCTCAGAACGACACCCAATCGAGCTATCGGGCAGAATCCCTTCTCCCTAGTGTGTGGGGCAGAAGCAGTTATCCCCATGAAACTCATTTACGGGTCACCTCGAGTACTTGCCTACGATGAAGTAGCGCAGGAACAACACCGTCGTGAGGATGCTGTGCTTCTCGAGGAGAACCGTCTCCGGGCTGCTAGGCGTGCTGCACGCTACAAGCAAGCCCTACGGCGCTATCACGGCCACAGGGTTCGTGCCCGGTGTTTTGAGGAAGGCGACCTTGTCCTTAGGAGCTTTCTGTCCGCCAAGGGTATAAACAAGTTAACCCCAAAGTGGGAAGGCCCTTACCAGGGAGTACGAGTCACCAGACCTGGCACAGTCCGTCTAGAGACCGGAGATGGCATTCAATTGCAAAACTCATGGAATATTGAGCATCTCGGCAAGTTCTACCCGTAAGGCGCGACTGTCGGGCACTGCCCGACAGCCACCCATTTGTACATTCTTTGCCTCAGTTGCATGTAACCCCTTGTACAAGACCAGGCGTAGACCCTGAGCAACAGAGAAATAAATGAAGCGCCGGGCCCCCCCCGACAAGTTGCATGCATGCATAAGCATATCATGAGCATCGCATGGTCATGTAGATAAGATCGCATCTGGCATCATTTTCATCTGCATAAACTACATGCTCTTGCCATGGACTTGGTCCCCAAGAGGAGATGAGAAGATGAGCCTACATTGCGATCTCCGGCAAGCCAAACAGATAAGTTCTTTCTCTGATCCATACAGGTTCTCTAAGTAAGGACTTGTTCATGAGAAAACCCGTCCACCCTTTGAAATTTAGGTGCTCCCATCCTTCGACTCGAATGTTGTCATGGATTAGTCATGGCAGATGTACTAGTGTGAGGACTTGTCGTGAGCCCAACGCATCTACGTAGTAGCTTGAGAGGGGTTGGTCGGAACCGAGAGACGCGAGGCGGGTTAACACAAAAGACAAGGGTTTAGACAGCTTCGGGCCCCGGGAAACATCATCCGGCAATAGCCCTACATGCTTCTTGTGGCTAGGTCTCAATATGCTCATGAGGGAGTCGCCACATAAACTGGCTCTCCTCTAGTTTTGTCTAGCCTTCAAGATTACTTCTCCTCCCTTCTTGGGGTGCTCTGCCCATCCTTATATAAGTTGGAGGGGCGGGTTACATGTGGAGTCCTACCAGGATTAGGACTAGTTTATCTTCTAATACAAACCGGATACAAGTCCGGGTCTTGATTCCTGGTAAGGTAAATATTCCTCACGCCTTTCCTCTTAAGTCGGCCCTCCATCGGATGAACTAGCCTACTAGGCCTTGGGCCTTGTCATCCATCCAACTCACCCGCCGGGTCACCAGTGAGTTGCAATGTTCAGGCGGGTTGGCCGTAAACCGCCAGGTCTGGGCGGGTCGTCAGTGAGTCGCCAAGCTCTAGCCGGGTCAAACATCCGGCGGGCTACACCGCGGGGTATATCCCCGACATTAGCCCCTAGTTTAGCTTGGATTTATCCATGGTAAACTTATGCTGCAAAATAAAAACAAGAACAAATTTGACAGGTTGTGCTCCGGGTTAAATGTTTTTCTGAACGGACACTTGATCATCCTTAAGTCCTTGTCATTTCCTTCTTCTGGAAAGTCCGGGTCAATAGGCCAGCCTCATAATCAATTTGCTGACATTGGTTTCTCATAGAAAAATATTGTGAAGAATAATTCGCTTGAGTTGGCCTTCAATGCTGTAACTTGAAAAAAATATTGGTCTTGAAATATTCAACTGATATTCAGCCGACTTGAAGATGTAGTCCATGCCGGTTTATCATTGCCAAAATTGCCGGTTTGTCAATATTGATTGCACTGGGTCATAATTGTTGCTAACATCAAGCTTGAAAGTGTACCTCCCTTATATGCATATCACTTGTAGCCCCCAAGTCTTAAGAACGGAGCGTAGTAACAGCTTAAGACTTGCTTCAATATAAATGTTGCAACCTTGAAGAAATCCAGGTTGTTCATCTCAATCACTAGTCAAAACTGAATACTCCACAAGTGCCGGGTTGTCATGCTTGCAGCAACCTGGGACTTGTAATTGCCTTATGCTCATAAAAACTTCAACCAGTGTAGCCCCCAAGGGCCGGATCATTGTGCAATAATGAGCAGGGACTTTGTAGATATGATCATGTAGACTTGAATAGCAATGTGTAGCCCCCAAAGGCTAGCTCAGCAAGACAATACTGAGCTGGGACTTTATATACACTTCATTGAAAATACCATCATATGATGTAGCCCCCATCGTAGGGCTCGAACGCACGACCATAAGGTTAAGAGCCTTGTGCTTTACCAACTGAGCAGTGGAGCCTTCAAGATAATGGATTAAGGCTTGTGTACTTGGAATTTTTTACAGGAGCAATTAGTAGCCTCCAAGGGCCAGCTCATCACTATGTGATGGGTCAGGTCTTCAATAAGGCGAGCTAAGAATGACCTTGAATTAGCCCCCAAGTGCCATGGTGCATGCTGGCAGTGACATGGGACTTGCTTATTTGATGTAATCTCGATGTAAATAATGTAGCCCCCAAGTGCCGGTTCGTAAGCCTGCAGCGACTCGGTACTATTCCTTCCATTGCAAAATAAATCATATCCACTAATAAAGAAATAATAGCCATTGCGCTAAAGCGACTTTGAAAACCTCAATCATAATACTGGCTATTGATACCCATAATAAAAATCCAGCCGTGTTGGCTATTCAAGATTTGAATAATATAATCCGGTATGAAAACCTCAATCATTCAATATCATCATTAAAATCCAGTCAATTTTGGCTATTAAAGATTTAAACACCTTATCGGTTGATAAGTAAATCCGGAGTTTAAATACCCGGCGGCTCTTGGCTGATGGCGACTTAATACGCATCCATTATAATTCGGGATTTTTGTAACCCGGCGGCTTATGAAACATTTATGTAAGCCATAACTATGCATGTCTTGCACAAAGTTTAAACAACATATGCACTAGTGACTTAACGTCAAAAGCCAGGGCGGGTAACAACTGTCGGCGTTCCGGGAACGGGGGTCCCCAGACTTGCCTGCCAACGGCCCACGACGGGGCTCCTCTAGCGGCCTGGTACGACCCATCTTCACCAGCAAACACTCAAGACCCTCGTGAGGGGCCAAGCCTCGCGAGGCGGACGACACAAGACCACCTTAGGGGCGTCCTGACTAGACTGGCTCGCGAGGAGCGGAGAGATCCAGGCGAGGGGCACCTCATGAGGTTCCCATGACGTGAGCCGTGATGACCAAGGCCAGGCGGGAGCCAGGCGGGCGCCAGCGGGCGCAGAGTACCCATTGCCTCTTTGGTGCTAAAGGGGCAAGCGCAGACGAGGAGTCCCGAGGCATCAGGCAAAGGTTTCCATATCGGTGCAATGAGACCAAGACCAGCAGGACGGCAGGACGGAGGTTATCGCGGAGCCCACGCCAGTGTCACCACTAGAGCCTTTGGAAGGCGAAGACCACCTTTTGTCAGGATAGCTTGTACTAGTTGCCCCCCTTCAAATTGGCCGTTGTGGGATCCCTTCCCGCCTAACATTTGGGGAGAGGACCCGGGCCTCTATAAATAGGACTAGCCACACAAGCTCACCGAGCTCGAGAACACCTCTTCTCAGGAGGCTGTTCTTGCTTTATACTTGCTCATCCTCAGCCTACAAGGCAATCCACCACACCACACTAGTGTAGGGTATTACACCACATCGGTGGCCCGAACCAGTATAAACTCTTATGTCCCTTGTTCTTTGAGTTCGACGTGCTGAGCTTTGAGATCGTGGTGAGTGAGCGATCTAGGGGGAGGGAGAGATCTTCGTGCGCACCCCAGAGTTCAAACCTTAAGGGTTTTGCCAGAACACGAAATCCGACATTTGGCGCGCCAGGTAGGGTGTGCTGAAGCTTTCCTTTCATCGATCCACGCTCCACCGCTCCACCACATCCATGGCAGACGCGCGCTGAGCGCCGGGTCGCCCTGGCCGCCCGCGTCGCTCAGACGTCCCCTGTCGGTGGGCATCCCCGTCGTTCTCCATCACCCGCCGCCAACGGTGCTACCGGCCCGGCGAGAAATGAGCAGCAAGCATCTTCGCTACACCCCTCGGTGCGGCGGGACGGCAGCACTGCTACCCCGTCGTTGACTCCGGGCGGCTCATCGTCCCATGCTCGCCGCGCGCCCACGGATGCCCAGGCCGCGCTGCTCATGGCACGCGAGCTCCTGCGCTACTGCCCCATCGACGACCTCTATGAGGACTGGCTGGATCGCATCGCCGAGCTCGTCGGCGCCGCTAGGGGCTCACCAGTCCCGTCTCTCTCGCTACCTCGCCCTCCTCCAGCCGCGGGCAATGTAACCCATGGAGCACCTCTGCCTCCTCCGCACGGCGCCCTGGCGCCAAGACGCGCGGCCCCTCGGCACGACCCACCGCGCCGGGCACCCGCGCGTGAAGAAGGAAGCTGCCAAGAAGTTCCCCGGCCGCAACAAAACTCTCCTGCGCTCCCGGCGCCACCACGACAAGACCACGTGCCTCCAGCGATGGCGGTGCGCAGGCGTCAAGAGCAGGCTCCGCCTCTACAAAGGGCCCCGATGGCCACAGCAGGCTGCCGCGCCTTCACTCCGGAGCTGCGTAGCGTCGTTTGGCCAGGCAAGTTCAAGCCAGACCTACCTCCTTGCTACGACGGCACCCCCGACCCTGTAGAGTTCTTGCAGCTCTATGAGCTGAGCATTGAGGCGGCCAACGGCGACGAGAAAGTCATAGCGAACTGGTTCCCCATGGCTCTCAATGATGGTGCTCGCTCGTGGCTCCTAAACATGCCCCCAGTGTCGATTTCTTCCTGGGGTGAGATGTGCGACCGCTTCGCCGCCAACTTCCAGGGCACTCGCAACCGCCCTCCGGCCACGGGTGACCTGCGCCGCATCAAGCAGCCGCCAGGAGAGACCTTGCAGAAGTACATCCATCGCTTCAACAACGTTCGCCTCAAGATCCCCAAGGTGACGGACGAGGCCATCATTCCAGCGTTTTCCGATGGCGTCCGCAAAGTCAAGATGAAGGAGGAGCTCACCATCCACGAGGAGCTACGCACGGCTCTGGAGATGTTCAACATGGCGACCAAGTGTGCAAGAGCTGAGGAAGGGCACCTTTCCCTCCTCGAGCTCCCTGCTGCCGACCCGGAGGAGAAGAAGGCCAAGGCCAAAGACGTGAAGCGCAAGGGGGTGGCCGTGCTCGCGGTGGAGCCAGACACGACGCGCGGCCAGGACCACCCCGAGTCGTCCAAGGGCAGCCGTCCGTTCTACGCCTTCCACAACGTACACAGCCACAACACCAACGATTGTCAGGAGATCAGGGCCATCCGAGATGGATGCTTTGGTCGACGCCCCGAGTGCAATGATCGGGGCTACGACCAAGGAGGAGGACGAGGTGGGGGATGCTGGGACGACCGTGGCCCCCCAGGAGTGGCGCGACCGGCCTCGTGAGTACCGCTGGCAGGATCAGCCTCGTGAGGGCGCCTGGAGGGACCAACCGCGTGAGGACCGCCCTCAGGGCAATGCTGGTCTCCCTCCACTACCGCCACCACCAAGAAGAAACGACGACCATCATCAGGACGAGGGGCTGGGGGCTTCCAGGAGTCGTGCGCGATCGCCGGCATCTTGGGCGAAGCTCAGGCCCCAGCATCCTAGCGCGTCTTCAAGCAGTTTGCTCGCGAGGTGAACGCGACCCTTCCAGGGCTCAAGGTCACGCGCCCGCTCAGGTGGTCCAAATGCACCATCACCTTCAGCTCGTCGGACCAGCTCAAGTGCGCGGTGTCGGATGTGGGGTTCCGGCAAACCCTTAAGGTTCAAACACTGGGGTGCGCACGAAGTCTTTCCCTCCTACCGATCTACGCTCTAGCTCGCTCAGATCTCGCGGACGAACTCGACGAACTCGCAACACAGAAAGACACGAGGTTTATACTGGTTCCGGCCACCGTTGTGGTGTAATACCCTACTCCAGTGTGGTGGTGGTGGATTGCCTATAGGGCTGATGATGAACAGTACAAGGGAAGAACAGCCTCCTGAGGTTGAGGTGTTCTTGTGGCTAGGCTCTCGATCGGGTTGGATCAAGCTAAGATCAGATGAGGTGAGACCAGCTCATCCTCCCTCTTTGGTGGCTAGCTCTACTTATATAGGCCCTGGTCCTCTTCCCAAATATTGAGCGGGAAGGGAGCCAACAATGGCGGGCAAATTTGAAGGGGGGCAGCCAGTACAAGCTATCCTGACAAAAGTGGTCTTCGCCTGCGAAAAGCTTTGGTGGTGACGCCGCCTTGCGCTCCACGATGACCTCCATCTTGCCGTCCTCCTGGTTGTGGTCTCGTTGCACCAATATAGCAACCTTTGCCTGATGCCTCGGTACTCTTCGCCTGCGCTGGCCTCCTTAGCACCAAAGAGGAAATAAGGACGCTGCGCGCTGGCGCCCGCCTGGCGTCGTTCGTCATGGCTCACGTCACGAGAGCCTCGTGAGGTTTTGCCCCGCCTTGATATCTCCGCTCCTCGTGAGCCTTCCTGGCTAGGCTACTCCAGAGGAGGTCTTGCGTCGTCCGCCTTCCTAGGCTTGGACCCTCGCGAGGGTCTTGGATGCCTTGTTGATGAAGATGGGCTGTACGGCCTGCTGGCTTAGCTACACTGTGGGCTGCAGGCAGGCAAGTCAGGGGACCCCTATTCCCAGAACGCCGACAGTAGCCCCCGGGCCGAAGGTGCACTCGGACTTGGCTTCGCGGTGAAGCCAAGGGTCAAGTTCGGAGCACCGCGGGCCCCAAAAGCCTGCGGCGTCGGTTGACACGTGGCGGTTGATTGGACGTGGGCGTCTCCGCTTCCCCACGCTGCCTCGGCAACTGCATGACTTGACAAGTCCCTGCGACATGCAAGGAAAACCATCATTACCTGCGATTGTGGGAGACGCCGGTTGGCCTTCTCTTGCTATAAATGGGGAGGGGGCGGAGCCCCTGTCGCCCATCTCTTCCTTGCTTGCTTGCTTCTTCCTCCTTGCTCCACTGCTGACAACAATGGCGCCCATCAGAAGGTTTTCTACTGAAGAGAAAGGAAAGGCTCCCCGTGATGATCCGGGGCCTCTTCCGCCAAAGAAGAGGTCGATCCATCGCCGTGATGAAGCGGCGATGCAGGTGGTGTTGAGGCCTTGGTGCGAGCGGCCTCCTCCGGGGTACCCGCTACCCTTGTACGCCCACTACTAGGAAAAGGCTAATTAGTGGCGCACCTGTTTTTGCCATTAATGGCGCACTACAGGTGCGCCACTATTATCACGCCATTAGTAACAAAATAGTAATGGCGCACCTCTGGTGCGCCATTAGTATCCCAGATAGTAATGGCGCACCTATAGTGCGCCATTACTATGCCTATCTGGTGAGTGCGCCATTACTAACAAAAAAAATTCAATTTTTTCGGTTTTTTTCTTAATCTCGGGTCCCTATGGCTTAATCTCAGGTCAATATGCTTAATCTCAGGTCAAATCGCACTCCGTGGTCAAATTTCCCGGAAGGTCACCCATCCTCACACTACTCCAGCCCGAGCACGCTTAACTTCACAGTTCTATACAACCCCAGCACCAGCTCACTTCACAGGCACTTGTTGATATATCTATCATATCAATCCTATTAAACCTTGTTGATATCTAGGACTTTATTCATGTTCATGAGTGTGATGAAATTTTGAAAAAATATTTCAAACTTCCCGGTCATATTACGTATCATATTTTGAAAAAAAATTCCAATTTTTTTTTGAAACCAATTTTTTTTTCTTTCTGTTACTAGTGGCGCACCTAGCAAATGGTGTGCCACTAGTAAGTTTGATTTTTTTTCATTTCCCCCCTCTAGATCTTAAAAGCCCTGTATCTTTCGTTCTGTTAGGTTTTTGGGGATTTTGAAGATGTTGAACGTTGTTCCCCCGTTCAATTCGGATGTAACTTTTCAAGTAGATGATTTTTCATATAAAAAACTTTTTAATCCGAGTTCGTATGCAAAAGTTATGCCCATTTTACTAAATTACAGAGAGATTTTGCAAATAAAGTCGAAATTCATATTTGTACATTTTCCCAACAACTAGACCACATATCACATGGGAAACTTATTTTCTTTTATTTTTCTGACATTTCCATCATTTTCTTTTATTTTTTTTAACTGAAAAGGCGGTCCACGGGGGGGGGGGGGGGGGCGAGCCGTGGGCTCGGGAGGTCGTACGATGAGCAGCGCCGCCCACGCCGTGTCCGGAGTCGCCGCGCTGCGGCGACGCGTGCCGCCGCCCTGGGGTCCATGCCGCAGACTCCTCGCGCGAGTTGGTGCTGTGGGTGCCGATGCCTCCAAGCTCCTGGATCCGCTTCCCGCGGTTCTTCTCCGACGTGATGCCGCCGTGGGGGCCTCTCGAGCTCTGGTTGCAGCGCGCCGACTGCAGCGCTCCGGCGACCGGAGTGGAGATCGAAGCGGTTCCCACCGGCAAGATCTTCATGACCCGCGGCTGGGGGGAGATGGCACGGGACTGCCGTGCGAGGAGCACCCTCGCGATCCACTTCGAGTACGACGGCGCTTCCACGCTCTTCTTCAAGGTCTTCAACGCCGAGCGTCGCCGCCTGGAGTGCTGCTCCGGAGAGGAGCGCCAAACTGACGCGCGCTCCGCTCGCGGCTACTCCAGCAGCAGCAGCCCTTGGGAGTCCAGCAGCTCTCCCGAGCCTTACGAGACTCCGGAGACGAGCGATGACAGCTACGTGCCCCCGTGCTCTCGCCGCGCTCGGAGCAGAGCTGCGGCGCCCGGCCGTCGCCGCCGCTGATCTGGATGGGGTTGGCGCCGCCCCCCGTGGCCCACTGTTGATGATGGCATCCGCCACGCAAGGGTGTAGATAGGATTCCCCTTAGTATCTGATTTTGTTTCCTGCGAAGAATCATGAATCACCCCGTGGGGGCATGTAAGGGTCTGTAATATCTTTTGCGCCTATCTTCCCTGTTATGAGAATTTGGTGAACGCACGTCCCGTTAAGGCTCAGTCCCCCCTTTCTTTCCTCGCGATAGCTTGTTGCTCTACGCTGACAGGTCCCGGTCCCCAGGCAGGCTACAACCGTCGTTGGTATGCTAGGTCGTGTGCCGTTATCAAGGCCAGGAGGTGTGCAGCCCGAGGTCTAGTAAGAGCCCCTGAGGCGCGATGCTCAGGAGGTCCCCCTTAGCGCTCAAGCAGCCATGGTAAGGCGAGAAAGGGAGTCGACGTGGCCGCAATGGGGTTGCGACAAGGCGTGAGCGACCATTAGGCCCAAACATTTAGCCGATCCGAGTGCGGGACTTATCTTCTCGACTCCGTGGCGACTCCCGATGTCGCGCGAGGGCTACGCGCCTACTTGTGCGGCATAGCTAGACCGGCCCATACGAGTCCCGCTCCCCCCATGCTCTCCTTAGTGCTCTACGTCCTCAGGTCCCGGCCCTCGAGCGAGCTCAGTCGCCGCTGGTATGCCAGTTCGCGATGCCGTGGTCAAGGCCAGGGGGTGAGGGCTAGAGAGCCAGTAAGAGCTCCTGAGTCGCGATGCTCAGGAGCCCCCTTTTAACGTGCAAGCGAATTGCACGAGAGAAAAGGAGACTCGCGGTGCCGCCTGCTATCCTTCTCACAGGATCCCTGTGAACTGGCACAAGAAGAAACACAGTTTGCTGTTACAGCTATCAGCCTGCCGCTGGTTGCTCTGGATGAGGTGAAGGCACTGAGGGCCTGGTGAGGTGGCGTGCGCAGGGCGTGCCGCGAGCCAAAGCTCGACCACTCAGATTTGTCGGCGTGGCAGGGACGGGCCAATGCACCAGCGCCGTGCCTGTGTGGAGGCCCCGGGGGAGGCGATGATCGGGCAGGTGGTAGCAGTTGGCAGGTTAAGCATGGAGAGCAGATCAGCTTAGGTAAATGCAGGAAGATACATGCCACTGGGTCCGGCCCGAGCGGCTTGGGGATGATGCAGCCCGAGGGGCGCCCCCAGCAAGGTAAGCTAAAGACATAAGCAAAAGGGATACATGCCACAGGGACGGACCCATGTGGCCTGGGAATAATGCAGCCCGAGGGGCGCTCCCAGCTTAAATGAGCTTGGAAGATGTCACCTGGTTCTGTAGACGAAGTAGAGTTGGTGCAGCTGAAGGCGTGCGTTGAAGAAACGACTCCTCATGAGCCACCGGGACCCTGAGCCCCGGGAGGCTCTGGGGGCTCGGGAGGTTCCCTGAAGACCGTCTCCATCTCCTCCAGGACGGCGTGGTACCTGGCCTCCTGAGCCGCCAGGACACGCTGCAGGTCGCGTTGATAGGCTGACGCCACGCTCGGCAAGCCGAAGGGCAGGCGAACGTAGCTGTGTGGTGGGCCCTCGCAGCAGCCCACACGCGATGGCCAAAAGCGCTCTTGAGATGCGGCCCTGTTGAGGCCGGGGACGTTGATGCAGACACACAGCCCAGCATCCTCGCCAGGATGCGGAGCTGCCCCTTGTGAGCGGCTGTCGCCGCGCATGGCCCTTGCATCTTGCAGTTCCTGAGTGGTCTTGGTGATGAACTCCTGAGTGGTGGGCACTCCTTGCCCTGTGCTCTCCTGAGGAACGTGTCACTACTAGGAAAAGGCCTGCTAGTGGCGCACCAGTTTTGCCTACTAATGGCGCACTACTGGTGCGCCACTAGCACCACGCCATTAGAATTAAATACTAATGGCGCACCCCTGGTGCGCCATTAGTATCTGGTATACTGATGGCGCACCACGCAGTGCGCCATTAGTATAGCCCACCGTGCGCCAATCGTATGCCTCCCAGGGGGGCATATTTACCCATGTGCTTTGGCATACTAATGGCGCACTAGGGGATGATGCGCCATTAGTGTCCTTTCTGCAGTGCGCCATTAGTGTGCTGAGTGGTGCGCCACTAGTATGAATATTAGGGATTTTTTTTCTGATTTTTGCACAGGTTACAAAACATATTACTACACATAATATAGAGAGCACAACATATAAACAGCAGATTTATCGAATACAATCGAAGATTAGTCTCCGAATACAATTCATCATATTAGTCTCCGAATTTCAAATACCGAACAAAGTTATAACATTACAAGTCTCGAAACCGCGAGTAGCGAGTTTGTCGAAAGTAATACTAATCCTAACAAGTCCTACTAATCATCATCATAAAACTTCTACTCGTTATTAATAACAAGTCATACGATCATCATCCTGATAGTCATCGAACAGACCCTACTTAATTGTTCTTAGCACATGATCATCAGTATTAGGCAGGACCTAAATACCCTATTTAAGGTAAAATAGCATAAAACAATATAGACCCTAACTCTCCATTATGGAGAATGGAGATCATCCTGTCTCCAATTCTTGCGCGGCGTTTCCTTTTGCTTCCAAGAACCTCCTTACGACTGTCCATACATTTTTTCCATTCTCTGATTAGCATGTCTCCACTTCTTCTAGAAATCCTGTATGGACAGTTGAGATTCGTAGGATGACCTGGATATATGTTCAAAACACGAAGGCTGCCATTCTGATACATCAAATGAGGCACACAATCCTCTGGGATTCTCTGTTGAAAAACATAGTAATAACTTCATAGTTAGCAATGATGTACTAGTTTTAGAAGTATGCAAAAGATGCACGGATGTCGTAATAGTAAAAAATCTTACCAGGGTATCTCCATGGTAGTTACCGTAGTTCAACACGTGCACTAGTGGCACGTATTGACCATAACTTTGAGGAGTTTGATTGTAGATATTGTAATTCTCAAGATCAGTACAAAATCCGACCAGATGATTTTTCTCCTGATAAGTTAACTCGGAACCATCGGTGTAGTGGGTTTTGTCTACCATGTTCCGCACATTTTTTGAACAATCAAAATAAGCTGTCAATGGAAATAAGTTGTCAACTATTTTGAAATAAACAATATAAATTAGTTAATAATTAACTATGTTTGAGAAACTCACATAGCGGTAGAACTGGAGGCGTATCAACAAGGACCCAAATGTCCATATTGTCTTGGTCGATGTCAGGATCACCAAGATCCATGGTGACAAGCATACCCTCATCAAAACCATACATCTTGCAAAATGCTTCCCAATTTTTGCAACCAAAATGGGTTACGCTCTCAGCATTATACAGATTTACTTCAAAATCCACATCATGATGTGTCCTTAGGTGAATTTTCTTCGTTTCAAAATTTTCATGGTCTTCAAAATCCATCCTCTCCAAGACATAGCGTCTTGCATGGCATGGGATAAACTATACTCGAATTGTAAAAGATGAAAATTACACGTTGAAATAGTTGAAGTCATGCTTAATTATAAAAAAACACTTGTCGTCGTTGCGTACCGTTTCAACTTTGAAGGTTTCCTCGAGCTTAATGCTGAAGCGCCGATCATCGTCCAGGTGAGGCCTGTCGCACAAACCTCGACCGTCGTGGCACCAGTCGCACTCCCCCGGGAGACTTTCATCGTCTGATGACGACATTTCCTATGTTCATAATTCAAAACTACATCATCTCTGTTGGGTCCAATAAGATAATCCACAGTGTGGTGAAAACACGCCCTTCGAACTGGTTTGACCAATTGGTGAATGGAGATGGTCTAAGATTTTCAGTAGTAAGAAGTGAAGTGGTAATTTTGAGAGCAAATGGTTAGGATGAGTGGTTGCTCTTTCCTGTTTAGCTTTACAATAGAATATTGTTAGTCCTGCACACTTGTGCATTTTCAGCCAGGCCCAGTGGAGTTGGCCTAAAAACATTTCTTTCTTTAAGCCTGCTACATCCATCTCAAGTATTTATGGTCAAGGGTTAGCAGGGCCATCCAAATAGAATATGTGGCATGGGCTTTTTTAGTAGGTCATCCTACCAGATTAGGGTTTATCGATGCCGAGCAACTGAATTAGTAATAACTATGAGTAGATATCACACTTCTATATGTATAACACAAGAGGCAGTTGATCCTACTTAATTAAGTACTAAGATACCCCGGCCCATGCATTAGTCGCAAGTGCCCCATATGTCCTATTTTTAGCAAAGTCATGCTAAAATTCACGGAAAATTTCAGCATGACCTTTGCTGAAAATAGGACATATGGAGTACCCGAATTTGCCGGAATCGGCAAACTCAAGGGCCTCTCGGGGTACAGCAGCAGCATCACAAGTTGACAAAATTCCCAAGTAGTACAGCAGCAGCATCACAAGTAGTACCAGTGAACATATAGTCCAGCACATTATGAATTTCGATAAATGACAGCAAGTTAACTCATTCTGAACATATAGTACCAATGAACATATAGTCCAGAACATATAATCCAGCAGCAGCATCTATTTAACCACTTGATTTACCGGTCTTGAAGAAAGAGATACTTGTATGCCAAAACATATGCTTAGTCTGGATGCCTAAAATCTTAACCACATTTTGCTATTGCTAATTTCTAGAAGTGAGCTCTGACAGCTTTCTATAATAAATTAGTCAACATAAGTTCCTAAGCTCCTGATATGACAAAACTAGCGTACATATACCAATAAATGCAATTTGTAGCAAATTGTTGTACAACAATATATCTTCTAGCCATGAAACCCTACCCTGATTCTCCTTTCTTCCTCTTGCCGAAGAGAAGTTGGTTGCAGAGGATGGTCCAACTCAGATCAGCCTGCAGAAGTTCATTGTATAATTTTGTTTAGTTCCAAGCAGTAGTTCCAGAAGTGCAAATTGCAGAAGTTTGAGAAAGCACTAACTGGAAAGTCTGGTGTTCCCTTGAAAACATGAAAGGGCCTGACTATGCATACAATTTTACAACAAGACATCCACCATACAATTTTTATTAAAGTAAAAGACTTAAGTTAACTTTAATTAAAGTTTCGGTTAAAGTTTAAATTAAAGTTTCAGTTAAAGTTTTAGTTGATTTTAAAGTTAAATATGGAGGGCACAAGACAAACTACTGAAATGGTTTGCAGCTACAGTTTAGAATTTCTACTTACAAGGTTATATCTGAAAACAGCACTAAATAGACATTTTAAATATATTTCAGTGATAATATGATCATTTCCTTAATCCTACAAACAATGGTAGCCACCCTCTGGTACTCATGCCTGCATATCATAACAACAGCTTCACTGCAGGAAAGCATGTGGTAATTGCCTAACTACAGAACCAGGAAAATTGGGGGGGGGGTCAAGTTTGTGTTTTGGTGCTTTCACATGAATATTGCACTGAATAAATTGTGAACAGCAATATCTAGTTGCTTTTTACTTCATGATTGTCCCTGCCTACGGACTGCGGCTGTGGCTACGGCACGTCCGACAAGAGGGACGCCGGTGTCGCCACGGTCGAGGGGAGGGTCGGCGGCGGCGGCTGTGCGGGATTGACCAAGGCCGTGGGTGACAGTGGCAGAAGGGGAGGGAGGGAATGGGGAGGAAGGGTGGAGAGGTAGGAAGGAGGAAGGAGGAGAGGTACCTGGGCGGGCGCGGCCGGTCGCCGGAGGGGTCGGGGTCGGCGGCGGCATGATGGCTGCGGGTCGGCGGCGGTCGTCGTCCTGCACCCCGTGCGGTCATCGGCGGTGGGATGGTTGCAGGTCGGCGGCGGGATGGTTGGGGGCCGCGGCGGCTTGCACTCCGGTGGGCGGCGGAGGAGCTGCAGTGGTGGGGGGCGCGGGGCGCGGGGGCAGCGGGGGGAAGTGTGGCGAGGGAGGGACGAAGGGATCGGGCGAATTAGCTCCCTAGGGGGGAAGATTACTAATGGCGCACCCCCAAGCGGTGCGCCATTAGTATGTTTTTTATAGCAATCGCGCACCCCCGAGCGGTGCGCCATTAGAATTTTTTTTAGATAGCAATGGCGCACCACCCAGCGGTGCGCCATAAGTAACCTTTTTTTTGCACAGCAATGGCGCACCAGCCAGCGGTGCGCCATAAGTAATTTTTTTATTATTTTTTGTTGCATCTAATATTTTTTTAGAAAATGAAAATGAATATGAAACAGTAATATTTTTTATAAAAACAGTAATAATTTTTTAAAGAATATCATCAAATTTGTTATTTGAAAATATTTATGAATATGAAAAAATATCATCAAATTTGTTATTTGAAAATATAATCAAATTTGTTTTTTTGGATTTTTAGTTGCATTCATTTGTGAATTGGTAAGACATTACTGGGGAGGGTGCGGGGGGTCGCCGGCGGCGGTGGAGCGGGGGGGGGGGTGCGGGGGGTGCTCGGCGGCGATGGAGCGGGCCGGGGAGGGTGCGGGGGGTGCTCGGCGGCGGTGGAGCGGGCCGGGGAGGGTGCGGGGGGTGCTTGGCGGCGGTGGAGCGGGCTGGGGAGGGTGCGGGGGGTCGTCGGCGGCGGTGGAGCGGGGGAGGGTGCGGGGGGTCGTCGGCGGCGGTGGAGCGGGAGAGGGTGCGGTGGGTCGTCGGCGGCGGTGGAGCGGGGGAGGGTGCGGGGGGATCGAGATCGAGATGGAGGGGGATAGCGATCGAGATGGAGGGGGATCGAGATCGAGATGGAGGGGGATTGAGATCGAGTGTCCTCATGAATATTCAATATTTTTTCATATTGAATATGAAAAAATATCATAAAATTTGAAAAATCATGAATTCAAAAAGTGCCCATGAAATTTAAAAATATTCATGAGTTCAAAAAGTGCCCATGAAATACAATTGAGAAATGAAGGCTACAATTTAAATACAATCGATCTTAGCTACCTATCTGTTCACAATCTTCTTGCCCTTATTTCTCGTAAATGGAGTTCTTCTCTTGAACGGACGTCCTTTAGGTAGGGTGGTCCTGCTTCTTCTTGTGGTGTGTGCTGGTACTTCATCGTCGTCGTCATGTTCCATCTTCGGGTCGCCGTACTTGTCGAAGTCTTGCTCATTGGCGACTCCATCCATTCCGATGATCTTCCTTTTACCTCTCCTCCTGAGAACACGACTGGGCTTTGACGGGTCGGTAATGAAGAAGCATTGGTCCACTTGGGAAGCCAGTACCCATGGCTCATTTTTTGCGGTGACGTGTGCGCCCGCGGTCTTGGATTTGGCTTCGGTTATAACCATGGTGGTGAAATACCGGTCTTCTTTTAGGACGCTCTTGGCCCATCTGACACATTGTGTCATCCATGCACCTGACGCATCCAGAAAATCCGTGGACCACCTGCCCCGCGAGATATCCGTAACCGAGATAGTCATGCACCGTCGTGAGGAGTGCGGCTCTCATAGGGAAATATTCTTTCTCTGCGGTGTCCCACGTATTGGCTGGCGTTTTCCACAGCGTGTCTAGCTCCTCTTTCAGCAGCCCCAGATATAGATTGATGTCGTTCCCTGGTTGTTTCGGCCCTTCAATTAGCATACTCATGTGAATGTACTTCCTCTTCATGCACAACCAGGGGGGAAGGTTGTACATCCACACAAACACAGGCCAGCTGCTATGTGTGCTTCTCTGGCTGCCAAACGGATTGACTCCATCGGTGCTCGCGCCTAGCACGATGTTCCTTGGATCGTTCCCAAATTCTGGGTGTTCGAAGTTCAATGCTTGCCACTGGCTCCCATCCTTAGGGTGACTCAGCATCTTGTCTTTTTTATTTATCTCTGGATCATTTGCGTCATCTTCTCGCTTCTTCTCCTCCCTATCCGCGTGCCAGCGCAAGAGCTTTGCTACCTTAGGGTCCGTGAAATACCGCTGCAGACGAGGAGTGATCGGAAAGTACCACACCACTTTTCGAGGAGCTTTCTTCCTCTTCTTGTATCGAGTGACGCCGCACACCGGACATATGGTAGACTCCGCGTGCTCGTCCCAATAAATGATGCAATTGTTCATGCACACATGGTATTTCACGTGCGGTAAATCCAGAGGACACATGATTTTCTTCGCCTCCTCGAAACTGGTCTGGCACTTGTTCCCCTTGGAAAGACGTTCGTGCCAGAATGACATGTTCTCGTTGAAGCATGCGTCGGTCATTTTGTGTTTTACCTTCATCTCTAGAGCCATGAGCGTTACTTTCACGCGGGTATCCTCGGGCCTGCATCCTTCATACAATGGAGTAACCGCGTCTATCTCCAGTTGATCCAGCTTGGCTTTCTCTCGGGCGGCAGCTCTTGCGTTATCTGTCTGCTTGAGAAGCAGCTCTTGAATATGAGGGTCCTGCACCCAGCCCATCGATGGTCCATTGTCGTCTGCTCCGGCATCTTCATCTTCATGATCATGCCCTTCGTCTGCTCCGGCATCTTCCTCATCATCATGTCCATCATCTTCTACATGATGACTGTGTACTACATCTACTTCGTGATCATGTCCTGGAGATTCTTCGTCTTCTCGCCCGCCCTCGCCGCGGTTGTCTTGCTGCCTTTCCTCATTTCTTGCCAGCCGGCCCCCATGGACGACTTCATAATCATCTTCATCACCTTGCCATCCATGAAACCACGCAAGAGCAGGTGGTCCCGCACCTGTACGGAATCCGGGTCCATAAGGCTCCTCAGCTTGCATCTTCGACACGGACATCTTATCTCCGTCTCGTTATTTTGAAGCATCTCGGCCTTCGCGGAGCTCAAAGGCATAGCCTAGTGGTGGGAAGGGGCTGATGCCTTCCTACCCACCCAGGTTAGAGACATGGTACTTGCAATTTGGGTTTGTTGCACCAATTATACTGTAGGGGGTTCCCTTACAGTCTTTCTGTCAAAAAAACCTATTCACAATGCCTTCGGTCATAGTGCGGACCATGGTCGCCTGCAGGGTAGAGCAAAACGATATTTTAGAACCAAGAAAAAATTTGGCATGACTTTGCCTAAAAATAGGACCAAAAAGAATGCATAGTGCCAAAATTCTCGCCGAAACGGAAATGAATCAACATTCCGGCAAAATATTGGCAACTATCGCATTTCAAATACCGGTACCTGCAAACACAAACATATATGCAACACCACAAACATATGCAACACCACAAACATACATAGATCTAGCTAGGCCATAAAAAGTGCATGTGCATGTTGTTGGAGGGAGAAAAAAGTAGATCTACAACATAAAGAAAGCTTTCCCCTTACTTACCTATCAAAAAAAGGTAATTTAACCCAGTCAAAAAAGGTAATTTAACCACTTAATTTGGATGAATCTATGGTGCAAATGAGGTGAGGAGGAGGAGGCACCCGAGACAAGCTTGGAGGAGGAGGTGGAGAGAATGAAGTGTGGAAAGTGAGTGTGTAGGTGGCTGTCCAAAATATCTAGCTGGTCCCAGGTTACTAATGGCGCACCACCAAAAAATGCGCCATTAGTAACCCTGGTTACTAATGGCGCACCAGCTGGCGGTGCGCCATTAATAGTTTTGCAAAAGAAACAAAAACAAAAAATGATAGTAGTGGCGCACGGGGTGACTGGTGCGCCATTACTAGTTAAAACTAGTAATGGCGCACTGCGCCCCGGTGCGCCATTAGTATTTTTGGAAAAAAGAAAAGAAAAATCATTTGTTAGTAGTGGCGCACCATGGTTGTGGTGCGCCATTAGTGTGATAGACACTAATGGCGCACCGGCACACGGTGCGCCATTAGTATTTTTGGAAAAAAGAAAAAAATTGTTAGTAGTGGCGCACCATAGTTGTGGTGCGCCATTAGTGTCTATCACACTAATGGCGCACCAGCACATGGTGCGCCACTGCTATATAGGGGTGGCGCACCACCTCTCTGGTGCGCCATTAGTGTGCATATTGTCTATAGCCCTTTTCCTAGTAGTGTGTGCCGCGAAGCACGCTTCCAAGTGGTGCCCAAGCGCCTCCCTCGTGAGGTTGGCAAGGTCAGAGGCCCTCCAGAAGAGAGCCCCCGAGCCCTGCCTGAGGAGGGCGCCGGGCGCGCTTTCCTATGCGATGGAGGGAGGCGCCCCTGGGACGGACGCAGATCCAGATGAGGCTCCTGCCGCGTCGCCATCCTCCTGAGGTCCCGCGCGGCGCGGCTGCTTCTTCTTTGGGATGGCCTCCGGAGGGCTTTCATTTCTGCTGTCGGGGTCGTCGATTGCTGCTGCTTGAAAGGCGCGCTCGAGGGAGCACACCGCATCCCTCTCTTCACACGGGACCGTGATGATTTCTTCGCTTCCTGGCATCTTGAGAACGTTGTAGCCGTGATGAGTGACTGCCATGAACTTGGCCAGGGCTGGATACCCGAGGATAGCATTGTACGGCAGGAGGATCTGCGCGACGTCGAAGTCGATGAGCTCGGTGCAGTAGTTCTTGCGCTCCCCGAAGGTGACAGGCAGGCGGACCTGCCCTATCGGTGTGGTGGAACCGTCGGTCACTCCTGAGAAAGGCTTGGTGGGCTGGAGCTGTTCATATGCACTTGGAGGTTGTCGAATGTGTCGACGGATAGGACGTTGACCCCTGCGCCGCCTTCGATGAGGGTCTTGGTGACCTGCACATTGCTGATGACTGGGGAACACAACATAGGGAGGGCGCCAGCGGTGGCTGCGCACTTGAGCTGATCCGCCGAGTTGAAAGTGGTGGCGCATTGGGACCACTTGAGCGGGCGCGTGGCCTCGAGCTTGGGGAGCACCACGTTAACCTCGCGAGCAAACTGTTTGAAGATGCGCTGAGAGGCTGGGGCCTGGGCGCCGCCCAAGATGCAGGTGATTGCACGCGGCTCCTGGAAGCCCCAGCCCCCTCGTCCTGGTGGTGGTCATCGTTCCTTCTTGGTGGAGGCAGCGGACGAAGACCAGTGTTGCCTTGGGGGCGATCCTCACGAGGCGGGTCCCTCCAGGCGCCCTCGCGAGGTTGGTCCTACCAGCGGTCCTCACGAGGCCGGTCGCGCCACTCCTGGCGCGGGCCATGATTGTCCCAGCGTCCGCCTCCATGTCTTCCTCCGCGGCCGTAGCTCCGGTCGTTGCGCTCGGGGCGTCGACCATAGCGTCCTTCCCGTATGGCTCTGAGCTCCTGATAGTCGCTGGTGTTGTGGGTGTTCAGGTTCTGGAAGGCGCAGAACGGTCGGCCGTTCTTGGATGACTCGGGCTGATCTCTGCCCCGCTTGGTGTCGGGCTCTGCTGCGAGCACCACCGCCTCCTTGCGCTTCACGTCCTTGGCCTTGGCTTTCTTCTCCTCTGCGCCTGCGGCTGACAGCTCGAGGAGAGAAAGGCGCCCCTCTTCAGCTCTTGCGCACTTGGTTGCCAGGTTGAACAGCTCCTGAGATGTGCAGAGCTCCTCGTGGATGGCGAGCTCTTCCTTCATCTTGACGTCGCGGACGCCATCAGAAAATGCAGAGATGATGGCCTTGTCCGTGACCTTGGGGATCTTGAGGCGGGTGTTGTTGAAGCACTGGATGTACTTCTGGAGGGTCTCTCCCGGTTGCTGCTTGATGCAGCGCAGGTCACCCGCGGCCGGCCGGCGGTCGCGAGTGCCCTGGAAGTTGGCGACAAAGCGGTCGCGCATCTCGTCCCAGGAGGAGATCGAGCCGTGCTGCAGGTTCAGGAGCCAGGAGCGGGCTCTATCCTTGAGAGCCATGGGAAACCAGTTCGCCATGACTTTTTCGTCGCCGTTGGCCGCTTCGATGCTCAGCTCATAGAGCTGCAGGAACTCCGCGAGGTCGGCGGTGCCGTCGTAGCGAGGAGGCAGATCCGGCTTGAACTTGCCTGGCCAGGCGACGCTACACAGCTCGGGGGTGAAGGCGCGGTAGCCGGCCGTGGTTGCCGGGGCCCGCTTTGAAGGTGGAGCTTGGTCTTAGCGAGGTCTGCGCTGCACCGCTGCGGGCGGCGCGCGGTCTTGACGAGGTGGGGCGGGGAGCACAGGTGCAGCTTCTCGCGGCCATGGGATTTCTTGGCAGCTTCTCTCTTTGCGCGCGGGCGCCGGGCGCGGCGGATCATGCTGTGGAGCCGCGTGCCTTGGTGCCAAGGCGCCGTCTTGGGGCTGAGGTGGTGGAGGCACGCCATGAGCCCCGTCGCCCGCGGCTGGTTGAGGGGGAGGCAGAGAGTGGGACGGCGCCGGAGAGCCCCCTACGGCACGGACGAGCTCGGCGACGCGGTCGAGCCACTCCTCATTGAGGTCGTCGACGGGGTGGTAGCGCAGGAGCTCGTTCGCCGCGAGGAGCGCGGCCCGTGCCTCCATGGGAGGGCGGTGCGCGTGAGACGAAGAACTGGCAGGGGTCAGTGATGGAGTAGCGGTGCGGCCGTCCTGCCGCAATGAAGGATGCAGCGAGGACGCCTGCTGCTCGTTCCCCGCCGGGCCGGTGGCAGCGTTGGTGGCGGGAGACGGAGAACGACGTGGTGGCCCGCCAACGGGGGCCGTCTGAGCGAGGCGGGCGGTGAGGGCAGCCCGGCGCTCAGCTCGAGCACGGCGAGCGTCCGCCATGGAGACGACGGAGCGATGGAGTGACGAACTGATGGAAGGGAAGCTACGGCACGCCCCTACCTAGCGCGCCAAATGTCGAATGTGGGGTTCCGGCAAACCCTTAAGGTTCGAACACCGGGGTGCGCGCAAAGTCTTTCCCTCCTACCGATCTACGCTCTAGCTCGCTAAGATCTCGCGGACAAACTCGACGAACTCGCAACACAGAAATACACGAGGTTTATACTCATTCGGGCCACCGTTGTGGTGTAATACCCTACTCCAGTGTGGTGGTGGTGGATTGCCTCTAGGGCTGATGATGAATAGTACAAGGGAAGAACAGCCTCCTGAGGTTGAGGTGTTCTTGTGGCTAGGCTCTCGATCGGGTTGGATCAAGCTAAGATCAGATGAGGTGAGACCAGCTCATCCTCCCTCTTTGGTGGCTAGCTCAACTTATATAGGCCCTGGTCCTCTTCCCAAATATTGAGCGGGAAGGGAGCCAACAACGGCGGGTAAATTTGAAGGGGGACAGCCAGTACAAGCTATCCTGACAAAAGTGGTCTTCCCTGCGAAAAGCTGTGGTGGTGACGCCGCCTTGGGCTCCACGATGACCTCCGTCTTGCCGCCCTCCTGGTCTTGGTCTCGTTGCACCAATATAGCAACCTTTGCCTGATACCTCGGTACTCTTCGCCTGCGCTGGCCTCCTTAGCACCAAAGAGGAAATAACGACGCTGCGCACGCTGGCGCCCGCCTGGCGTCATTCGTCATGGCTCACGTCACGAGAGCCTCATGAGGTTTTGCCCCACCTTGATATCTCCGCTCCTTGTGAGCCTGCCTGGCTAGGCTACTCCAGAGGAGGTCTTGCGTCGTCCGCCTCGCGAGGCTTGGACCCTCGCGAGGCTCTTGGATGCCTTGTTGATGAAGATGGGCCGTACAGCCTGCTGGCTTAGCCACGCTGTGGGCCGCAGGCAGGCAAGTCTGGGGAGCCCCGTTCCCAGAACGCCGACACGCGGCGACTGCCGGCGCCCTCCCGATGCCCTGCTCACCCGTCATCAGCAACGTCCAAGTCACCAGGACCCTCATCGACGGTGGCGCAGGGCTCAATGTCCTGTCCATCGAGACATTCGATAGCCTCCATGTGCCATACATTAAGATGTAGCCTACCAAACCCTTCTCAGGAGTGACAAATGGCTCTACCACCCCGATAGGGTTGGTCCGTCTCCCTATCACCTTCGGCCAGCACAACAACTACCGCACCGAGCTCATCAACTTCAACGCCGCCCACACCCGTCTGCCATACAACACCATCCTTGGGTATCCAGCATTAGCCAAGTTCATGGCAGTGACCCACCACGGCTACAACGTCCTCTAGATGCTAGGAAGCGGCAGAATCATCACGGTCCCCTGCGAAGAAATAGATGCGGTGTGCTCCCTGGAGCGCGCCTTCCAAGCCGCAGCAATTGATGACCCCGACAGCGAGGGCACCTTGTACCCTTCTGAGGCCATCCCCAAGAAGAAGAAGCAACTACTCCGCATGGGGCCTCAGGAGAGCGGCGTCTCCAGCGGCGCCGCCTTAGGATCAGCGCTCGCACCTGGGGCGCCTCCCTCCCTCGCATAGGAAGGCGCGCCTGGCACCCTCCTCGGGCGAGGCTTGGGGACTCTCTTCTGGAGGGCCTCAGACCTAGCCAACATCACGAGGAAGGCGCTCGGGAACCACGTGGAGGCGTGCTTTGCGGCACGTTTCCCTCAAGAGGGCATTGGGCGAGGAGCGCCCGGTGCTCAGGAGTTCATCATCAAGGCCACCCAGGAGCTTCAAGAGGCAAGGACCATGCGCGGCAACCGCCACCCACCTGGCGCAGCTCCCCATCCTAGCAAGGACGGGGGCTTCGCGTCTACATCGACATTCCAGGGGTCAACACGGCCGCATCTCAGGAGCGCTTCTGGCCTATGCGCGTTGGGCGTTGCGAGGGTCCACCTCACAGCTACGTCTGCATGCCATTTGGCCTGCCGAGTGTCCTGTCTGCTCAGGAAGCCAGGCATCATGCAGTCCTAGCAGAGATGGCGACGGTCCTCCAGGAACCACCCGAGCCCCCAGAGCCTCCCGAGGCTTAGGGTCCGGGCGGCTCATGAGGAGCGACTCCTTCATCGCGCGCCTTCGGCTACCTCAACCCCCCTTCGATAACTGTACCAAGTGACATTTTCCAAGTTTACCTAGCTGGGAGCGCCCCTCGGGCTGCACGATCCCCAGGTCGCACGGGCCTGTCCATGCCGCATGTATCCTTTTACGTCCTTAGCTTACTTTGTCGGGGGCGCCCCTCAGGCTGCATCATCCCCAGGCCACTCGGGGCCGTCCCAGCGGCATGTATCGTTCTTGCATCTATCTGAACTAGCTTATCTCCTTGCGTGTTTTTCTTACCGCTATCGCTTGCTTGATCACATCTCGCAGCATCCCGCGTTGCTGACCGATCTCCTGTTTACCCCGTGGCAAAAACACCGCATACCGGCATGGCGCTTGTGCTCAGGCCCGTCCCTGCAACGCTTATAAACCTGAGAGACCGAGCTCTGGCTCGCCGCCTGCTCCGCACACGTCAGCTCATCAGATCCCTAGTGCCTTCGTCTTCTTGTGGAGCAATCAGTAGCTGGGTAACCAGCGCAATCACGGGCTATGCGCTCTCTCCAGCCAACCTGCAGGAACCTCCCGAGGACGACAATGGGCGGTACCGCGGGCACCTTATTTTCTCATGCAATTCGCTTGCGCATTAAAAGGGGGGCACCTAAGCATCGCGCCTCAGGAGGTCTTACTGGCTCTCCAGCCCTCACCCCCTAGCCTTGACCATGGCATCGCGACCTGGCATACCAGCGATGGCTGAGCTCGCTCGAGGGCCGGGACCCGAGGACGTAGAGCACACGGAAGGGCATCGTAAAAGGGGGAAAGCTCGCACAGGCCTAACCCAGCTACACTATGGCCATTGATGCACGAGCCTGGCATAGCACAAGGAGTCGACTCCGGACCGCTAAGATAAGTTTCGCACTCGGGTTGGCCAAGTGCTGTGGTATAGGATTCCCATCTCTTGCAGCCCTGCTATGGCGACGCCGCCTTCCTTTCCTGCCCTTAGGTAGCTGCTTGCACGCTAAAGGGGACCTCTTGAGCATCGTGCCTCAGGAGCTCTTACTGGACCTCGGGCCACTCACCTCCTGGCCTTGACCACGGCATCGCGACCTGGCATACCAGCGACGGCTGCAGCCTGCCTGGAGACCGAGACCTATCAGCGTAGAGCACCAAGCTACCGCGAGGTCGGAAAGGGGGGACTGAGTCGAAGCAGGACATGCAATCGTAAATCTACATGCAATATTAAACAAAAGGCACTACAAATCCTTTATACACCCCCACGGGGTTCGTCTCGATTCCTCGTAGGGAACAAAAGGAGAAGGTTTCTAGGAGCCCTATCTACAAGCATCAACGCCGCCGACGCCATCATCAGCAGTGGGCCACGGGAGGCCGACACCAACCCCATCCAGATCAACGGCGGCGGCGGGCGGACGCCGCTGCCATGTTCCGGGAATGGTGAGAGCTCGGGGGCACGTAGCTGTCGTCGCTCATCTCCGGATTCTCGTAGGGCTCGGGAGAGTCGCTGGACTCCCAAGTGTCGTCGCTGCTGCTAGAGGAACCGCTGGCGAGGCCAGCGGCCGGCCCGGCTCCTGCCGCTGTGTCGTCCCGACGACCCCCTCCAGGGCAGCACTCCAGGCGGCGGTCTTCCCCGTCGAAGACCTTGAAGAACATCGTGGAGGCGCCATCATATTCGAAGTGGATGGTGAGGGCGCCCTCCGCACGGCAAACTCGGGTGACCTCACCCCATCCACGAGTCATGAAGATTTTGCCCGGGGAGACGACCTCAACCTCCGCCCCCGTCGCCGGGGCATCGCACGAGGAGCCCTCACTCGGCGTGCTGCAGCTACAGCTCGAGGGGACCCCTCGACGGCATCTCGGTGGAGAAGAACTACGGGAAGCGAATCCAAGTGCGCGGGGGCATCGCACGAGGAGCCCTCAGCATGGGTTCGTGGGGCGATGGCGCGCGCCACCGTGGCGCGGCGACCACGGCCGCGACGTGGACGGCGTTCGTCGCCGCCTCCTCCTCCGGAGCCCTCGGCCTGGGCGTACAAAGGCAGCGGGTATCCGGGGGAGGCCGCTCATACCAAGGGCTCGACACCTCCGGCCTCACGACTATGTCGCGGCGGCGGGCCAGCCTCTTCTTCGGCAGAAGGGGCCCCGGCTCGTCGCGGGGGGCTTTTCCCTTCTCAGCGGCCGAGAATCTCCATATCGGCGCCATGGGTGTCGCTTCTAGCAATGAAGCAAGGAAGAAGAAGTGAGCGGAACGGGAAGAGATGGGTGACGGGGGCTCCGCCCCCTCCTCATTTATAGCAGGAGAAGGCCAACCAGCGACCCCCACGATCATAGGTAATGATGGTTTTCTCTGCATGCACCAGGGACTCGTCACGTCGGGTAGTTGCCGAGGTAGCGTGGGGAAGCGGAGACGCCCACGTCCCGCCAGTCGTCACGTGTCAATCAAGGACATAGGCGGTTGGGGCCTGCGGCGCTCCGCACTTGCCCTTTTGCTTCGCCTAGAAGCCAAGTCCGAGCGTGCCTTGGGCCCGGGGGCTACTGTCGGCGTTCTGGGAACAGGGGTCCCCAGACTTGCCTGCCTGCGGCCCACGGCGTGGCTCCTCTAGCGGCCTGGTACGACCCATCTTCACCAGCAAACACTCAACATCCTCGGGAGGGGCCGAGCCTCGCGAGGCGGACGACACAAGGCCTCCTCAGGGGCAGACTCACTAGGCTGGCTCGCGAGGAGCGGAGAGATCAAGGCGAGGGGCACCTCGTGAGGTTCCCGTGACTTGAGCCGTGACGACCAAGGCCAGGCGGGCGCCAGGCGGCACAGAGTACCCGTTGCCTCTATGGTGCTAAAGGAGCAAGCGCAGGCAAGGAGTCCCGAGGCATCAGGCAAAGGTTTCCATATCAGTGCAATGAGACCAAGACCAGCAGGACGGCAGGACGGAGGTCATTGCGAAGCCCACGACGGTGTCACCACCAGAGCCTTTGGCAGGCGAAGACCACCTTTTGTCAGGATAGCTTGTACTAGCTGTCCCCCTTCAAATTGGCCGTTGTGGGATCCCTTCCCGCCGAACATTTGGGGAGAGGACCCGGGCCTCTATAAATAGGACTAGCCACCACCTTAGCAATGGGAGATCATTCAGATCATCCTAAACCACACAAGTTCACCAAGCTCGAGAACACCTCTCCTCAGGAGGCTGTTCCTGCTTTATACTTGTTCATCCTCAGCCTACAAGGCAATCCACCACACCACACTGGAGTAGGGTATTACACCACATCGGTGGCCCAAACGAGTATAAACTCTTGTGTCCCTTGTTCTTCGAGTTCGATCTGCTGAGCTTTGAGATTGTGGTGAGGGAGTGAGCTAGGGGGAGGGAGAGATCTTCGTGCGCACCCCAGAGTTCGAACCTTAAGGGTTTTGCCGGAACCCGAAATCCAACAACAACCCAAACATAATATAGTCTTATGCAATTATGGAAAAGACTATAATTAAGGCCATTCAAACCTAAACATAATGGCAACTTAAAGTTAAAAGCCAGAACGGGTTATCAAACCTCACATATTCATATAACTGGGAAAACATACCTGAAGGATTGATTTATACTGCTGGCACACATTGCCATCCTAGTGAGGGTAACAATCCAATGATTTATAAGCGCACGAATTCCAATGGTGCAATTGAAAATATACTGGTGACTTAACGTCCAAAGCCAGCGCGGTTTACCAAACCCAAAATATTCATACGATTATTGAAAGACATACCTGTAGATTAATACCATGGTGATGCCTTGATAATTATAATCCGGAGCCAGTATCAACCCGGAGTCATGAAATATCATCATTTTGATTGCTCAAGGCAAAATATCCTAGCGACTTAAAGTCTACTATCTGGGCAGGTTATCAAACCCAAAGATGCTCAATGATGAGTCATATAATCAAGGCTACGTGGCCTGTGAAAGCAATTCATACTGCCGGCTTACAGCGCCATATGCAGTAAGGGTAACAGCCCAAAGATGTAGAGCACAGCGCCCTATCCACAAATTCATACTGTCGGCTTATCATGCCACCTGAAGTAAGGGTAACAGACTAAAGATGCAGATCACACCACCCCATCCACAAATTCATACTGTCGGCTTATCATGCCACATGCAGTAAGCGTAATAGCCCAAAGCTTAGAGCATAGAGCTCCAAGCACGTAATCATGACACACTGGTGACTTAATCATCCAAAGCCAGGTCGGGTTATCAAAACTCCGGATATGGTCAAATATGAGCCATAAGGATTAAGGCTACATGGCCTGAATCAATTTTAAATCATATGTCAATGTGGTACAAGAATATGAACCAAAACAATGTTCGTAACAAATCAGAAAAAACCAAGGCTTTCATAGGTGGCCAAGCCTCAATATCAAGTTCTTTTCATGGGCTGCACATCCACTAAGTTAATCCTTCATTCAAACCTATAAGCTGGGCCTCACATGACCAACCGCCGTTTTAACTTTGACAAGTTCAGGGTCTTAATAGGATTGACTGTCAAGAGTTCGGCGGGTCATTCCAGGTTACCTGGGCGGAGTGGCAGACGTACAAGGCAGGATCAACTCAAATTTTGGTGTGTACACTTGGCGTTTCAAGCCAATCAAAAGGGTTATCAAAGCCATGTTCAATGAACAAGGAGCCCCCAAGTGATATTTATTGAGCCGTCAAGGCAGGGTACCTATTATTGAGCTGTGCACTGCAACAGACTCTCTTTGGTCCCTTTAACCCGGGCAGCAAGCCCCCAAGTGGGTTGTAGCAATGGCGTTCAAGCCGGATCAATGGGGTAGTCACGGCTATGCTCAATGAGCAGGAAGCCCCAAATATTTTGTAATAAAGGCGTACAAGCATAATCAAGAGGGTAGTCATAGCTATGCTCAGTGAGCAGGAAGCCCCCAAGTGACCAATAATGTGATAAGCCAATAAGGCAGGATACCCATGTTTGAACCACGCATCATGGCATCAAGTTCTCTTTGGCAACCTTTAATTTTTCCTGATAACTCGAACTTGCGAGAGATGGACTCTTTTTGAACCGGAATGTCAACATGGATATTGAGAGCTTCAAAGCTTTGTGAGAAACAAATTTCACTTGAAACGGATTTTAAACCGGAATCTTCATTTTGAGCCGGAAATTTTCTGACGGCCTTTAAATTTTCATCAATATAACAGTAGCCTCCGGGACCGAGTTATTTTTCCCTCCAATGACCCGGAGTTCTTGAATTCACTGAAACCGGCCAATTATGCCAAGCCATGTCATTGTAGCCCCCGAGTCTCAAGACGACTCAAGGAGTTGGCTTGAGATTCTTCATACTTGGCCTTGATATAAACCGGCATATAAATGAATAGCGAAACACTGTAATATATTGAAGCTCGACGGGTTATGAATGACCCCGTATGATTTTATAAGTAATCCGGTCGGCGGTTCATCCCACCTGGCTGTTGAAGTTAATCAAACTGTAGTGACAGTGACTTGTGCGCTTGTTGATGTCTACCACACAACCTTCTTCTTGTAGACATTGTTGGGCCTCCAAGTGCAGAAGTTTGTAGGACAGTAGCAAATTTCCCTCAACTGGATGACCTAAGGTTTATCAATCCGTGGGAGGCGTAGGATGAAGATGGTCTCTCTCAAACAACCTTGCAACCAAATAACAAAGAGTCTCTTGTGTCCCCAACACACCCAATACAATGGTAAATTGTATAGGTGCACTAGTTCGGCGAAGAGATGGTGATACAAGTGCAATATGGATGGTAGATATAGGTCTTTGTAATATGAAAATATAAAAACAGCAAGGTAACAAGCGATTAAAGTGAGCTTAAACGGTATTGCAATGCTAGGATACAAGGCCTAGGGTTCATACTTTCACTAGTACAAGTTCTCTCAACAATAATAACATAATTGGATGATATAACTATCCCTCAACATGCAACAAAGAGTCACTCCGAAGTCACCAATAGTGGAGAACAAACAAAGAGATTATGGTAGGGTACGAAACCACCTAAAAGTTATTCTTTCTGATCGATCTAGTCAAGAGTCCGTAGTAAAATAACACGAAGCTATTCTTTCCGTTCGATCTATCCTAGAGTTCGTACTAGAATAACACCTTAAGAGACAAATCAACCAAAACCCTAATGTCACCTAGATAGTCCAATGTCACCTCAAGTGTCCGTGGGTATGACTATACGATATGCATCACACAATCTCAGATTCATCTATTCAACCAACAGAAAGAACTTTAAAGAGTGCCCCAAAGTTTCTACCGGAGAGTCAAGAGGAAAACATGTGCCAACCCCTATGCATAGATTCCCAAGGTCACGGAACCCGCAAGTTGATCACCAAAACATACATCAAGTGAATCAATAGAATACCCCATTGTCACCACGGGTATCCCATGCAAGACATACATCAAGTGTTCTCAAATCCTTAAAGACTCAATCCGATAAGATAACTTCAAAGGGAAAACTCAATCCATTACAAGAGAGTAGAGGGGGAGAAACATCATAAGATCCAACTATAATAGCAAAGCTCGTGATACATCAAGATCGTGCCAAATCAAGAACACGAGAGAGAGAGAGAGAGAGAGAGAGAGAGAGAGAGAGATCAAACACATAGCTACTGGTACATACCCTCAGCCCCGAGGGTGAGCTACTCCCTCCTCGTCATGGAGAGCGCCGGGATGATGAAGATGGCCACCGGTGAGGGATGCCCCCTCCGGCAGGGTGCCTGAACAGGGTCCAAATAGGTTTTTGGTGGCTATAGAGGCTTGCGGCGGCGGAACTCCCGATCTAGGTTATATTCTGGTGGTTTCTGTATTTATAGGAATTTTTGGCGTCGGGAACAAGTCAGGGGGGTCTCCGAGTCGTCCACGAGATAGGGGCCCACGCCCAGGGGGTACGGCGCCCCCCCCCCACCCTCATGGATAGCTCGGGAGTCTTCTGGCCCTACTCTTTTACTCCGGGGCTTCTTTTGGTCTATAAAAAATCATCAAAAATTGGCACATCAATTGGACTCTATTTGGTATTCCTTTTCTACGATACTCAAAAACAAGGAAAAAATAGAAACTGGCACTGGGCTCTAGTTTAATAGGTTAGTCCCAAAAATCATATAAAATAGCATATAAATGCATATAAAACATCCTAGATGCAAAATATAATAGCATGGGGCAATCAAAAATTATAGATAAGTTGGAGATGTATCAAGCATCCCCAAGCTTAATTCCCACTCGTCCTCGAGTAGGTAAATGATAAAAACAGAATTTTTGATGTGGAATGCTACCTAACATATTTTTCAATGTAATTTTCTTTATTATGGCAAGAATATTTAGATCCATAAGATTCAAGACAAAAGTTTAATATTGACATCAAAATAATAATACTTCAAGCATACTAACCAAGCAATTATGTCTTCTCAAAATAACGTAGCCAAAGAAAGCTCATCCCTACAAAATCATATAGTTTGGCCATGCTTCATTTTCATCACACAAAATGCTCCCGTCATGCACAACCCCGATGACAAGCCAAGAAATTGTTTCATACTTTAGTATTCTCAAACTTTTTCAACTTTCACGCAATACATGAGCGCGAGCCATGGACATAGCACTATGGTTGGAATAGAATATGATGATGGAGGTTGTGTGGAGAAGACAAAAAAGGAGAAAGTCTCACATTGACGCGGCTAATCAGCGGGCTGTGGAGATGCCCATCAATTGATGTCAATGCAAGGAGTAGGGATTGCCATGCAACGGATGCACTAGAGCTATAAATGTATGAAAGCTCAACAAAAGAAACTAAGTGGGTGTGCATTCAACTTGCTTGCTCACGAAGACCTAGGGCATTTGAGGAAGCCCATTGTTGAAATATACAAGCCAAGTTCTATAATTGAAAATTCCCACTAGTATATGAAAGTGACAATATAAGAGACTCTCTATCATGAAGATTATGGTGTTACTTTGCACAAGTGTGGAAAAAAGGATAGTAGCATTGTCCCTTTTATTTCCTTTTTTCTTTTTTTATTTGGCCTTTTTTATATTTGGCCCTTTTTTCTTTTTTTCGGGACAATGCTCTATTAATGATGATCATCACACTTCAATTTATTTACAACTCAAAGATTAGAACTCGATACTAGAACAAAGTATGACTCTATATGAATGTCTCCGGCGGTGTACCGGGATGGGCAATGAAACAAGAGTGACATGTATGAGAATATGCATGGTGTCTTTGCCACAAATACTATGTGAACTACATGATCATGCAAGGCAATATGACAATGATGAAGCGTGTCATGATAAACGGAATGTTGGAAAGTTGCATGGTATATCTCGGAATGGCTATGGAAGTGCCATAATAGGTAGGTATGGTGGCTGTTTTGAGGAAGATATAGGGAGGTTTATGTGTGATAGAGCGTATCATATCACGGGGTTCGGATGCACCGGCGAAATTTGCACCAACTCTCGAGGTGAGAAATGGCAATGCACGGTACCGAAGTGGCTAGCAATGATGGAAAGGTGAGAGTGCGTATAATCCATGGTCTCAACATTAGTCATAAAGAACTAACATACTTATTGCCAAAATCTACAAGTAATCAAAAACCAAGCACTACGCACATGCTCCTAGGGGGATAGATTGGTAGGAAAAGACAATCGCTCGTCCCCGACCGCCACTCATAAGGATAACAATCAAAGAACACCTCATGTTTCAAATTTGTCACACAACGGTTACCATACGTGCATGCTACGGGACTTGCAAACTTCAACACAAGTATTTCTCAAATTCACAATTACTCAACTAGCACAACTTTAATATTACCATCTTCATATCTCAAAAAAGTCATCAAGTATCAAACTTCTCATAGTATTCAATGCACTTTATATGAAAGTTTTTATTATATCCCTCTTGGATGCCCATCATATTAGGACTAAATTCATAACCAAAGCAAATTACCATGCTGTTTAAGACTCTCAAAATAATATAAGTGAAGCATGAGAGTTCATCTATTTCTTCAAAATAAAACCACCGTCGTGCTCTAAAAAGATATAAGTGAAGATCAATGAGTAGTTGAATAATTATGTAACTATGTGAAGACGCACTAACATTTAAGAATTTAAGATCTTGGTATTTTATTCAAACAGCAAGCAAAACAAAATAAAATAAAATGACGCTCCAAGCAAAACACATATCATGTGGTGAATAAAAATATAGCTCCAAGTAAAGTTACCGATGAACGAAGACGAAAGAGGGGATGCCATCCGGGGCATCCCCAAGCTTAGGCTCTTGGTTATCCTTGAATATTACCTTGGGGTGCCTTGGGCATCCCCAAGCTTAGGCTCTTGCCACTCCTTATTCCATAGTCCATCGAATCTTTACCCAAAACTTGAAAACTTCACAACACAAAACTCAACAGAAAACTCGTAAGCTCCGTTATAAGAAAATAAATCACCACTTTTGGTACTGTTGTGAACTCATTCTAAATTAATATTGATGTAATATCTACTGTATTCCAACTTCTCTATGGTTCATACCCTCTGATACTACTCATAGATTCATGAAAATAAGCAAACAACACATAGAAAACAGAATCTGTCAAAAACTGAACAGTCTGTATTAATCTGTATCAAACGTATACTTCTGGAACTCCAAAAATTCTGAAATAAATTGGTGGACCTGAGGAATATTTCTATTAATCGTTTGCCAAACGAATCAACCTAAAAGCACTCTCTAGTAAAAAAATGGCAGCTAATCTCGTGAGTGCTAAAGTTTCTGTTTTTACAGCAAGATCATAAAGACTCCACCCAAGTCTTCCCAAAGGTTCTACGTGGCAAAAACACTAATAAAACATAAAACCACATCTAAACAGTGGTTAGATGAATTATTTATTACTAAACAGGAGCAAAAAGAAAAGAATAAATATAAAATTGGGTTGCCTCCCCACAAGCGCTAACGTTTAACGCCCCTAGCTAGGCATGATGATTTCAATGATGCTCACATAAAAGATAAGAACTGAAACATAAAGAGAGCATCATGAAGAATATGACTAGCACATTTAAGTCTAACCCACTGCCTATGCATAGGGATTTTTTGAGCAAACAACTTATGGTAACAATAATCAACTAGCATAGGAAGGCAAAACAAGCAAATCTTCAAGGTTTTCAACACACACAGAGGAAACTTGATATTATTGCAATATGTAGAAGCATATGATCCTCTCTCATAATAATTTTCAGTAGCATCATGACTGAATTCAACAATATAATCATCACATAAAGCATTCTTTTCATGAGCCACAAGCATAGAATTTTTATTACTCTCCACATAAGCAAATTTGTTCTCACGAATAGTAGTGGGAGCAAACTCAACAAAATAAGTATCATGTGAAGCATAATCCAATTGAAAATTAAAATCATGACCACAAGTTTCATGGTTATCTTTATTCTTTATAGCATACGTGTCATCACAATAATCATCATAAATAGGAGGCATGCTTTCATCATAATAAGTTTGCTCATCAAAACTTGGGGGACTAAACATATCATCTTCGTCGAACATAGCATCCCCAAGCTTGTGGCTTTGCATATCATTAGCATCATGGGTATTCAAAGAATTCATACTAACAACATTGCAACCATGCTCATCATTCACATATTCTATGCCAAGCATTCTATGTAATTCTTCTTCTAGTACTTGAACACAATTTTCCTTCCCATCATTTTCACGAAAGACATTAAAAAGATGAAGCATCTGAGGCAACCTTAATTCCATTTTTTTGTAGTTTTCTTTTATAAACTAAACTAGTGATAAAACAAGAAACTAAAAGATTCGATTGCAAGAACTAAAGATATACCTTCAAGCACTCACCTCCCCGGCAACGGCGCCAGAAACTGCTTGATTTCTACTACACAACCTTCTTCTTGTAGACGTTGTTGGGCCTCCAAGTGCAGAGGTTTGTAGGACAGTAGCAAATTTCCCTCAAGTGGATGACCTAAGGTTTATCAATCTGTGGGAGGCCTAGGATGAAGATGGTCTCTCTCAAACAACCCTACAACCAAATAACAAAGAGTCTCTTGTGTCCCCAACACACCCAATACAATGGTAAATTATATAGGTGCACTAGTTTGGCGAAGAGATGGTGATACAAGTGCAATATGGATGGTAGATATAGGTTTTTGTAATCTAAAAATATAAAACATCAAGGTAACAAGCGATAAAAGTGAGCGTAAACGGTATTTCAATACTAGGAAACAAGGCCTAGGGTTCATACTTTCACTAGTGCAAGTTCTCTCAACAATAATAACATAATTAGATCATATAACTATCCCTCAACATGCAACAAAGAGTCACTCCAAAGTCACCAATAGCAGAGAACAAATGAAGAGATTATGGTAGGGTATGAAACCACCTCAAAGTTATTCTTTCTAATCGATCTATTCAAGAGTCCGTAGTAAAATAACATGAAGCTATTCTTTCCGTTCGATCTATCCTAGAGTTCGTACTAGAATAACACCTTAAGACACAAATCAACCAAAACCCTAATGTCACCTAGATACTCCAATGTCACCTCAAGTATCCATGGGTATGATTATACGATATGCATCACAGAATCTCAGATTCATCTATTCAACCAACACAAAGAACTTCAAAGAGTGCCCCAAAGTTTCTACCGGAGAGTCAAGACGAAAACTTGTGCCAACCCCTATGCATAGATTCCCAAGGTCACAGAACCCGCAAGTTGATCACCAACACATACATCAAGTGAATCAATAGAATAACCCATTGTCACCATGAGTATCCCACACAAGACATACATCAAGTGTTCTTGAATCCTTAAAAACTCAATCCGATAAGATAACTTCAAAGGGAAAACTCAATCCATTAGAAGAGAGTAGAGGGGGAGAAACATCATAAGATCCAACTATAATAGCAAAGATCGCGATACATCAAGATCGTGCCAAATCAAGAACACAAGAGAGAGAGAGAGATCAAACACATAGCTACTAGTACATACCCTCAGCCCTGAGGGTGAACTACTCCCTCCTCGTCATGAAGAGCGCCGGGATGATTAAGATGGCCACCGGTGAGGGATTCCCCCTCCGGCAGGGTGTCGGAACTGGGTCCCAATTAGTTTTTGGTGGCTACAGAGGCTTGCGGCGGCGGAACTCCTGATCTAGGTTATTTTCTGGAGGTTTCAGTATTGATAACAATTTTTGGCGTCGGGAACAAGCCAGGGGGGTCTCCGAGTCATCCACGAGATAGGGGCCCACGCCCAGGGGGTAGGGCGCTCCCCACCCTCGTGGACAGCCCGGGACTCTTCTGGCCCAACTCTTTTACTCCAGGGGCTTCTTTTGGTCCATAAAAAATCATCAAAAATTGGCACGTCAATTGGACTCCTGGTATTCCTTTTCTGCAATACTCAAAAACAAGGAAAAAACAGAAACTGGCACTGGGCTCTAGGTTAATAGGTTAGTCCCAAAAATCATATAAAATAGCATATAAATGCATATAAAACATCCTAGATGGATAATATAATAGCATGGAACAATAAAAAATTATAGATACGTTGGAGACGTATCACTTGTCCATTGAGCCATCCGGTGCAGGCGGAGGCTGATAACATATTATGGCTTGCTTCATTGCTGTTGGAATAAAACCCGGCTACAGGAGCGGCGACTTGCATGCGCTCAATAAACAACTCGTGCAGACAGGTGCAGCTCCGGTGTGTTGATGTAGACCAGACGACAGGAGCAGGCGGTAAAGACCTCGACATCACAGGCAACACGGACATGGCCGAGTAGTCCACGTGCACAGACAGATGACTCGGCCATGGCATTTTAAGCCGGTGCTGACCGGCGAGTCAATCGCAGGTGCGGTAAGCCGCGCAAATGGGCGAGTCAATCGCAGGCACAGTAAGCCGCACGAACGGGCGAGTCAGCCGCATCGTGTTGATGTAAATTGGTCCGCAGAGGTGGTGGCTTGCACATACATTCATCGAGCATCCTGGCACGGTCAGATGCTTGCGCATGATAATGGTGGCGCGAGCTATACATCCATGACATGATCATCACTCTTGCAGTGAACAATTGTCCTGCATGAACAATATCTCAAGCCAGAGTAACTGCTTTTTTAAAGAATAAAAACGTATCAACAAAATTGACTGCACAGAATTCACCTGATTTGTTCGGATGATAGATGGTCCATCCTATGAACAATTTTCCGTATTTACAACGGCGATTTAGCCACTCTCCCCTGTCCTTGCAAAAGGGCATCAAAAAATATCGCAAGCCAGCGGAAATACGGTGGCTTAGAACAAGGTGATGGCAACTCTAGCAGGGGTGGCTCATTGAAGCTGATTGCAACCCAATACGGCCGTGGCAGTTCAACCCGGCAGGGGCAGCTTAACGCGGCCCCGACAGCTCAGGCAGACCGGCAACTGAAATCGGCCCCGGTGGCTCGGCGCAGACCGGCGGCTCAGTATGCGCCTGTGGCGTTTGAACAATGTGTTTCCTGGCCAGTGCATCAGACTGGTCATCGGATGTCCGGGCGCACCAATTAAAATAGATCCAGTATGCATTCAGTATTTGTTTCATCACGGGACGCCTTGACGTGTCTAGTATAATGAGTGAGCTGGAGGAAATCCTTTAGATGAGAATACCCCGTATCCTTTGATCTGTCTCATCCCTACATGCTCAGCACAGCACAGCATCGTCCACACATGTAGTTCCTACCACACGCCCTACCCTTCTGCCGCATAGGAGTTGACCGTGGGCTCAAAGCGCTTCATGGCGGCTGCTCGAGGGGCGGGTTATATGTGGAGTCCTACCAGGATTAGGACTAGTTTATCTTCTAATACAAACCGGATTCAAGTCCGGGTCTTGATTCCTTGTAAGGGAAATATTCCTCACGCCTTTCCTCTTGAGCCGGCCCACCATCGGATGAATCGGCCTACTGGGCCTTGGGCCTTGTCGTTCGTCCGACCCACCCGCCGGGTCACTAGTGAGATGCAATGTTCAGGCGGGTTGGCCGTAAACCGCCGGGTCTGGGCGGGTCGTCAGTGAGTCGCCAAGCACTAGCCGGGTCATACATCCGGTGTCGGGTGGTAGGTGCGACATATGCCAAAGGGTGGCTTATCATTCTGGGAGCCAGTAAGACATCGCCGGTGCCTGGAAACGGGATAAGGCGAAGACATGCACGCCGGCGAATCTTACCCAGGTTCGGGGCTCTCCGTGGAGATAACACCCCTAGTCCTGCTCTACGGGGTCTCCGCATGATCACTAGATCAACACAAGTGGCTACAAGAGGCTCCTTGAGCTGTTTGGCTAGAGGAAGAAGAAGGGCAAGGCTAGCTCTCCTCTTCACTCTATGTAGTGTCTAAAACTCTAAGAGTCCAACCCTTTGCATGGGTGCCCCGGGGGGTTTATATAGGCCTACCCCCAGGGGTACAATGGTAATCTAGCTGGACGTGGGTCCTAGCCGTCAGTGTCTGTATTCGCCGGCTTCTCCGCCGGCCGCTGGGGCCCGCCGACTGGTGGGTCCGGCCGGCTGCCGGCCTCTTGGCCGACAGGCCGGCCCCACCGCCTAGGGGTCTTGTCGGTGGCTGGTTACTGTAGCCTCGCCCCTGATGACGAGGGCTTTGTCGAGGTAAGCATGGCTACAGTGCCGCCGCCTGGCGGGCTCTCACCATAGCCTTACCTCGTCTTGTCTCCTTAATGATGCACATACTTCGAGGGTGGGAGGTAGCCGGCTATCAGGAGCCGGCTACGCCCCAGGCCGACTGGGGGAGGCTTGGCCGTCTTCCAGCATCTCTCTGGCTGAAGGGGCCCACTGCCCGCGGGCCATACTGACAGCCTGTCGTGGGTGGCGTCATGGTCAACATGGCAACAGTGCCGCGCCGGACGGGGGATGGCCGACCCGTACAGCGCACTATGGCCACGCGCGCTCCGGGATTCGGGGGTGGCAGGCTGTACTGTCGCCACGCCCCGTCTCGTCACCGTTATGTGGGTTCAGCCCTTGAGGGTGCGATCTTGGCCGCTTGCCGGGAGCCGGACTTCTTGTGGCCGGCTTCTGGGAGTCGGTCCTCTTGTGGCCGGCTTCTTGGAGTCGGCCATCTTGTAGCTCTCATCGGGAGGGTCTTTAGGGTCGGGTCGCCTTCCAGTAGTCGGCCTGTGAGATAGCCGCCCAGGGGAAGGCGGCCCTGTGCTTTGGGTGCTCGAAGGCTTGATCGGCCCGATAATTTTTGAAGAACTAGGTGGAGTCGGTTAGGCTACCGGTGGTCATTTACTCCGACAGTAGTCCCCGAAGCTGGTTGGGCTTCGCGGCTGAAAGGAGGACGAGAAGCTCAATCAGCTTCCTATCTTGAAGAGCCAGCAGCTTGGAGCCGGCTTTGATCAGGTGCGCAGTCTTCGCAAGGCTTCGAAGTCTGAAGGCGGGAACCAGCTGGCGCGCACGCCGGGTTGCGGGCCGGCCGCTTGCCGCCCGCGCGCCACGTGGCACCCTCCGGCTGGAAGGGCCTGCCAGCCCACACGTGTGACGGGACGCCGCCGCAGGCCCGGGCCCGCCACTTCCACTCCTAGGCCTAGGTGTGGATCTTCTGTGGCCCAAAACGGGCCATTCGCCTTCCAACGGCGGTTTCCGCATGCCGTTTGGGCGCAATAATCGCGGGACGTGGGGGAGTGGGCGCAGTTAATCCCACGTCCCCCCCCCCACGCCTCGCCTCCTCGGCTTCGCCGCACGAGGTTATAAATAGGGGGAGGAGGGGGAGAGGCAGACGCTCGCACGCTCACCCTCGCTCCAGCCCCTCGCCGCCGCGCCGTCCCTCTAGCCTTCGCACCACCCCGCAGCTTCGCCGCCGCGGGGCCGTCGTTTCGCCGTCGCCGCGCCCTTCTCATCGGCTTCTTGCCCTCATGTTGCGCGGCGGAGACTGGGACGGCTCCAACGTCCACGCGGACCACATCGACTTCCTCCGCAAGACGCGGCTGTTCCCCGGCGAGGACCATGTGCGGGTCCGTCTTGCGCCGAAGAGGGAGATCTCGCCGGCGCCGGGGAGGGTGTCGGAGTAAGTGGACACGGGTATCCCGAAGACGGCGAGACAATATTTCAAGACATCGGGGCTGGCAAAGCCCCTCAGTCCGACTGCCCGGCCGCTCCTGCCGGCTCCCCGTCCGACTGCTCCACCCGGCCGGCTGCCAGCTGACCGACTGCACCGACTAGCCGGCTGCCGACTGCAGTCCGACCCGGCATCGACAAGACCCCGACGAGACGGCCATACCACGGACAAGACAACCGTACCACATCACCATCATGTATAGTGTCACTTGTCCCCTGGCACTATTCATGAAGTGACCTAGGGGACAAGCATGACATGCACCATGCCTTGCTCCCATACCTCCACATAGCTTAGATACAAAGCCACCCTCTCCTATAAAAGGAGACACACATCCATCCATCCAGGGATGGACTCCCTTACACACTCACACAAGCAAGCTAGCTAGCAAGAGAGCTAGCTAGCCATCCATCCACTCTCACGCACACACACGGCCATGAGTATGGCCGGCCACTAGCATGCCCTATATGCATATATACCAAATCACATGCACTTGGCACTGATCTCAGATACAGCTCCAGGAGCAACCTTGTACCAGATATATTACAGATACACAGACATGCAGGAGTAGGGGTATTATCTCTCCGGAGAGCCCCGAACCTGGGTAAACTAGCGCGTGCTACTCGCATACCCGCTCCCGGTCCTATCAGCAGCAGTCTTACCCTCACACAAAGCCCTTGTGGCATCTGTCGATTCACACCCCCCGTGAGAACACCACGACAGTTGGCGCCCACCGTGGGGCGGTACTATGCTACCGCGCTGCTGCTGGTTTCGCAGTCCGGGCGGGACCATCTTCGCCATCACCACCGCGGCGTCGCGCCGTCCCTCCGATAGCGGCCGAGGGCTCGATATCGACACACCCTCGGAATGGCCGCGAGGGGCGGCGCGTCCTCGCCATAGGCCTCGCCTTTGTCATCACCACCGCGGCGTCGCGCCGTCCCTCGGATAGCGGCCGAGGGCTCGATATCGACACACCCTCGGAATGGCCGCGAGGGGCGGCGCGTCCTCGTCGTAGGCCTCGCCTTTGTCATCATCACCGCGGCGTCGTGTCGTCCCTCCGATAGCGGTCGAGGGCTCGATATCGACACGCCCTCGGAATGACCGCGAGGGGCGACGCGCCCTCGCCGTCGAGACCATCTTCGCCATCACCGTCGCGGCGTCGCGCCGTCTCTCTGGTAGCGCTAGGGGGCTCGACTTCGACCCGCCCCCGGAGCGGCCGCGCGGGACGGCGCGTCCTCATCGTCGGCCTCGCTGCCTTCGTCATCATCACCGTTGCGACGCCGGATGTCCGTCCGCGCGCGCGCCGCGCACGGGTCCTAGCTTGACCCCGGCCCCGCGCCGTTACGTCTGTGGCTGCGCGCACGCTTCATCGCGGCGCCTCGCTTTGGCCAGCTGGCTCCCCTCCGTACAGGCGCTGGCTGCAGCTTCTGTTCGAGCGGGCCGCCAGCTCCTCCGCGACTTGCCTCCCGTGCGCGAGCCCCCGCCCGTGCTGGTGCAGGCCACCACCCCGAGCTCCCCGCTCCCCGTTCGCGCTTGCCCCGGTTGGCTCTGGCCTCCCGCCGGCCCCTGCGCCGCGCCCCCGCGCGGCCCTGGGCTTGTACCGGCGTCCTCCGCCGGGTGCCAGTGTGCTTGGCCTCGCCCGGCCGCCCCGCACCCCGGCGGCGCACCCGGGTCCGCCCCGACTCGGCCGGCCACAGCTACGCCCGCGCCGGCTCCCTCTCGCCTCCGCCTGGCCGGAACGCCTCCGCCAGCTCCACCTCCAGCCACCTGCGCGCCCGCGCCATGAGCTCAGCCTCCCGTCGCAGGCGCCGCTTGGCCTCCCGCCCTCCGCGCAACCCGGCCCGGCCGGCTCCGTGCCTCCCGGGTTCGGCTCCCCCCGCGCCGACTCACTGCCTTGCCCACCCGCCGGCTCCCGCGGGCCGGCGTCGCCTTGCCTCGGCCGCCTGGCCCCGCTAGTCGGCGTCCGCCTCGTCGCTCCTCCGTGCTGAACGGGCCAAGTGCCCCACGCCCGCGCCGTCTTTGCGCCTCCGCAGCCTACTCTGCCTCCTCGCCCCGGCTCGGCCGCACGCGCGCTTGCTCCACCTCGAGGCCGGAAGCGTCCGGCTCCCCCGATGCTGCCCCGCGCCCAGCCAGGTCCGGCGAGCGCCGCGCGTGGTGCCTCCCGCTCCCTTGACTGCCGGCTCCGCCTCTACTCGCGGCTGGGTCGTGCCCGCCGGCTCCGCCGCTTGCCGACTCCGCCCCGACTCGGACGGCTGGCCCCGCCGCTTGCCGCCTCTGCCCACCCCGTGGCTGGCTCGCCACCAACCATAGCCGCCTCCGCGCCAGCGTCCCGCGACCCGGCCGCGCCCGCCTCCGGCCCCCGCGCGCCGGCTCCTTCCCTCGCCCCCGCGCTGGCTCCACGCGACTCGGCCCCGTCCTGCGTCCCGCTCGTCGCCTCCGTCCTGCTCGACCGGCTCCCGAGCACCGCCACTCCCCCAACCCGGCCACTGCTCCGCCCCTACCTGGCTCCGCCTCGCCCGCCCGACGGCTCCCGCGGGCCGGCTTCGCCTTGCCTTGGCGGCCTTGCCCCGCTAGTCGGCGTCCGCCCCATCGCTCCTCCCCGCGGCCGGGTGCTCCGCGCCCGCCCGCCGACTACCGGCTGTGCCGCCTCCCGTCGTCCGGCTGCAGCCTCGGTCCGCACTCGGCCGCCCTACCGGCCTCCGCGCCCGGCTCCGGCCGCTTGCCGTCTCCTCCCCGCGCCGGACGGCTGGCTCCGCCGCTTGCCGGCTCCGCCGCCTGCCGTCTTCGCCCACCACCCGGCCGGCCTGGCCGGCCCCGAGCGTCCGGCTCCTCCCCTCCGGGTCCTCCGTGCCGGCGCGCCTGCCCCGCCCCGACCGGCTCCCCCAACCCGACCGCCTCTGCTGCTGGCCTCTGCCGCTTGCCGTCTCCGCCCTGAGCCGGACGGCTGGCTCCGCCGCTTGCCGGCTCTGCCGCCTGCCGGCTTCGCCCACCACCCGGCCGGCCTGGCCGGCCGCCGGCTCCCCGCTCGCCTATTGCTGGTTCCCACATCCGGCTGTCCAGGGCCGGCTGGAGAAGAAAAGAAAAAAAGGGCCGACTGCCCCACGCGAGGCAAAGAAGAAAAGTCAAGCCGGCAAAAAAAAGAGAGAGAGAAAGAAGTCGGCTGGGACAAAGAGAAGAAAAGAAATACCCGTCCGGATGATTCGTCCGCCTACTTCGCCACTCGGACGGTCAGTCATGACCCGCGCTGTTGGCAGTGCCAAGCCGGCTGATCTGCCTCCTGCTCCGACGGCTACACCCAGCGGGTGCGCTGACGTGCCCCCGCGAGGAAAGAAGACAAAGTAGTCGCCGGGAGATCCGGCCCGACTGCTCAGCAGTCGGCCCGAATCTCGGGGGCTACACCCAGCGGGTGCGCTGGCGCGCCCCCGCGAGGAGAGAAGACAAAGTAGTCGCCGGGAGATCCGGCCCGACTGCTCAGCAGTCGGCCCGAATCTCGGGGGCTACACCCAGCGGGTGCGCTGACGCGCCCCCGCGAGGAAAGAAGACAAAGTAGTCGCCGGGAGATCCGGCCCGACTGCTCAGCAGTCGGCCCGAATCTCGGGGGCTACACCCAGCGGGTGCGCTGGCGCGCCCCCGCGAGGAGAGAAGACAAAGTAGTCGCCGGGAGATCCGGCCCGACTGCTCAGCAGTCGGCCCGAATCTCGGGGGCTACACCCAGCGGGTGCGCTGACGCGCCCCCGCGAGGAAGGAAGACAAAGTCATTGCCGGAAGATCCGGCCCGACTGCTCAGCAGTCGGCCCAAATCTCGGGGGCTACACCTAGTGGGTGCGCTGGCGCGCCCCCACGGAGACAAGAGAAGAGTTTTGTCCGGTTGCCAGCAGCCGGCAGAAGAAGAAAAAGGGCGCTGCAAAACGCCTCGCCGCCTGGCCGGTCGAGCCTGACCGGCCGGGACCCTCCTTCGAGCGATCGGGGGCTCGAAGGCTACACCCAGCGGGTGCGCCGGCTCTCTTCGGCAAACTCCGCCTCGGCTACATGAAAACCAATGTGAGCTCCTCACCCGCAGGTTTTTTCACCGCAAGAGCACGGATAACCTCGAGCGATGCTCGGGGGCTATCTCCGCATTTCATTACAGTTGCATCACTGTTCGCCCCGGCGCCAGCCAGAGTTGGCCCGGGGGCTGGCCGCTTGGCCTGAGACGTTAGTTCCCGCAGACGGCTTAGTAGCGTGCGCGGTATGAAAAGCCCAATCTTAGTCATAGACCGCAGAGCGGCTGTCCGACTGGCAAGGGTGAAAGCTGAAGGCCACCCACGCGAAAAACGTCCGGGAAGAAAAACGCTTCGGGCGACCTGACCGTTTTCTTTATGAGTATCTACTCGGTTAAATTCGCTACCAGAGTCTGAGTATTGTACACTCCACTCCGCGGCCCACTCTCAGCCACAGACCGCAGAGCGGCTGTCCAGCAAGCGAGAGCACAAGCCAAAGAGCGGAGGGAACATGAAAGAGATGAAAGGGGGCTCGGACGAAACCGAGTCGGCACCCTCCGCATAAAACTTGCAGTGCTAAAAAGCAATCACTTGACATATCTGCATGGACTAACTTCCTCTTTTGCATGATCATTTCCATGAACACTCGCGAAAAAACCTCCGCCCGACTTTGCCAAGTTGCCCGGAGGCTTGGGGGCTACTGTCGGAGTAAGTGGACACAGGTATCCCGAAGACGGCGAGACAATATTTCAAGACATCGGGGCTAGCAAAGCCCCTCAGTCTGACTGCCCGGCCGCTCCGGCCGGCTCCCCGTCCGACTGCTCCACCCGGCCGGCTGCCAGCTGACCGACTGCACCGACTAGCCGGCTGCCGACTGCAGTCCGACCCGGCATCGACAAGACCCCGACGAGATGGCCATACCGCGGACAAGACAACCGTACCGCATCACCATCATGTATAGTGTCACTTGTCCCCTGGCACTATTCATGAAGTGACCTAGGGGACAAGCATGACATGCACCATGCCTTGCTCCCATACCTCCACATAGCTTAGATACAAAGCCACCCTCTCCTATAAAAGGAGACACACATCCATCCATCCAGGGATGGACTCCCTTACACACTCACACAAGCAAGCTAGCTAGCAAGAGAGCTAGCTAGCCATCCATCCACTCTCACGCACACACACGGCCATGAGTATGGCCGGCCACTAGCATGCCCTATATGCATATATACCAAATCAGATGCACTTGGCACTGATCTCAGATACAGCTCCAGGAGCAACCTTGTACCAGATATATTACAGATACACAGACATGCAGGAGTAGGGGTATTGTCTCTCCGGAGAGCCCCGAACCTGGGTAAACTAGCGCGTGCTACTCGCATACCCGCTCCCGGTCCTATCAGCAGTAGTCTTACCCTCACACAAAGCCCTTGTGGCATCTATCGATTCACACCCCCCCCCCCCCCCGTGAGAACACCACGACAGAGGGCGAGCGGGTAATCTTCCACTCGCACTTCCTGCGCGGCCTTGGCCTTCCTGCGAGCGCCTTCTTCCGCTCCTTCCTCGAATTCTACCATCTCCAGCCGCACCACCTCACTCCAAACACGGTGGTGCTGCTATCTGCCTTTGTCACTTTGTGCGAGGGCTTCCTTGGCGTCCTTCCCACCCTCGAGCTCTGGGGGGAATTCTTCCAGTCCAAGCTCGGCACCGCCATGCAGGGCGTGCCGGCTCAGAGCGACGCCTTCATCGTGGTGCGGAGGCCGGTAGCCGACAACCCTTTTCCTGCCATCACGCTGATCCAGTCGGTGAAGCTCTGGCAGAAATCCTACTTTTATGTGAAGAACGTCGCTCCGCAAGGCGACTTCGTCAACTTGCCGGCTACAGCGCCGGCTGGGAGGCGGCCTCAGTGGTCCTATCAGGCCAGAACGCTGTCGCCTGCTGGAGCCGCCGCCGTCACGCGACTCTGGGTAATGGTCCAGTCGGAGGGCCTGACCGAGCCCGACCTGCTGGCCGCCTTTGTGGTGCGCCGGGTGCTACCGCTCCAAGGCCGCCCTCATATGATTTGTCAAATGAGCGGCCAACTCGATCCGAGTCGGATGTGCACCAAGGAGATGCCTCATGCCAAGGTAGCTCTCATGGTGAACTACCTCGCGAACTGCAAGCTCACCGACGAGTGGCAGTTTGGCAAGGAGCCGTACTCCCGTGCCAATCCCCCGCCTATGGTAAGCTTTCTTTTTCTTCTCTTCTTTACTTTTGTCACCAAGTTTCTCTTGGCCCACTCTGACCAGTCGGTTTGTCTTGGCAGAGCCCACTCCTTCGACTGGCGGCCGGGGCAGCGGGGGTGGAGCACCAATTTCTTCCCGACCGGGCGACGCACGACTTGGACGACCCCGACTTGGGGGCGACCGCTCTGGATGACAACACTGTGGTGGGAGGCGGCGAGGCTGGCGGCTCCGAGCTTGGAGCCAGCTTCGACGACTGGTCGGATGATGACGAGGCCGAAGTCGTCCCGCGCCGCCAGCCGGCATCCGACCATGGTGCGGGTTCATCTGCCGCACTAGCTGCCCGAGGCGGCGCGCAGAAGCGTCGGGCCGCGCCGGGCCTATTCGGCAGTCGGTCGAAGAAGCCCAAGTGCGTGGCGGCAGCGACCAAGTGGGACGACGCGGCCACGAAGGCTGCCCGCTTCCGCAAGGTGGTGAAGCAGCCACAAATGGTTTCAGCGTAAGTGTCAATTCTTCTCACGTATTCCTTCTTCTTTTTTGTCGATATTCTTCTTCTAAGTCCTTGTCCTGACTTAAAAAACAGGGCTCCGCTCTCTCTTGAGCGTACCGATGCCGCCTCCATGGTTGGAGCGGCGGGAGGATCTGCAAGCGCCCACCGCATGGACCCCCGCGCCGAGCTTCAAGCGGCGACGGAGCGGAATGCGCGGGAGGCGCGGGAGGCGGAGGAGCTGAGGGCGGCCGCTGCCAAGGCGGCGCAGGAGATGGCGGAGGAGTCTGTGGCAGCACAAGTCGACGCGGCGGCCAAGGCCCAGGAGGAAGCTGCAGCCGCGGAGAGGACGGCGGAGGCCCTGCTTGTCGTTCCCCTGCGCGTTGTGGCGCCCGAGATCCCGGAGCCCCCGCCGGAGGAAGCCGGTGGCGACCTGCCGGGGATGGAGAGGGAGGAGGACGACGTCGTCGTCTGGGAGAGGGAGGCGGCACCGCCATCGCCGACAGGGGTGGACCAAGGCAGCCGGCCTAACACGCCGCCCGTGCAACCGGCTGGAGGCGAGCCGGCTGCGAGGACAGACCTGGTGGTCCGGTCGCCATCACGCCAGTGCGCAGGGAAGGTGACTTCGGTGCCGGATCCGCAGAGGGCCGCGGGCTCCAGCTCATCGGCCCAGGATCTAGAGACGGCCAGTGCCAGCTCGGGGTGGACGCCGGGTGGTGGGACGGCCGTGCTGAACTTGGCGGCTCAAGACATCCGGAACCGGCTTCAATCCCAGGCCACCGGGCTGCAGCAGTATACCCAAGAGTTCCTCGCGACGCGGACGGCCATTTGGGTGAGTCTTCCTGCTTTTTTGTTTCTTGTTGTTGATTTCTTTCGTGGGGGCGCGCCAGCGCACCCACTAGGTGTAGTCCCCGAGTTCCGAGTCGGTTGCTGAGCAGGCGGCTTGGAACTTCTTAGTAGACTTCGATTGCTATCTTGTTCTTATTCGCTCCTCTGTCCTACTTGCAGGACTATCACAACCTCCGCGTGGCTGCCTTCAACTCCCAGGCCCGGGAGCTGAATCAGAAGACCACTGATCTGTCTGAGAGCCGGAGTAAGTGCTTCATCTTTTATCTCACGTGGGGGCGCGTCAGCGCACCCACTAGGTGTAGTCCCCGAGATTCAGGCCGACAGCTGAGCAGTCGGGCCGGATCTTTCCTGGCGACTTCTTTCTTATTGCTTTTTTCTTTTCTGCCATATCTGCAGAGGCCAATGCCGACCTGAGGGAGAAGTTGGGTGGGGCCCAGACCACCCTTCGCGCCAAGGAAGCCGAGTTCAACGCCTTGGCTCAGGAGCGTGACCACTTGGTCAAGAAGCTGGCCGACCAGGAGGAGAGCCATAAGGCGGCCCTGAAGGCGGCGCAGGACAACGAGGCCGCCCTCCAAGCCGAATACGAGACCGAGGCGGCGGGCTGGGCTGAGGCAAGGCAGTCGCTGATCAACGGCTACGGTCAGATCAAAGATTTGGTTGACGGTAGGCCGCCTTCTTCTTCGTTCCTTCGCTTGCCGCTTGCCATTTGGTCCATTCTCTGACTTTGTGTTTTTTCTCTTCCTTTCTTACTTGTGCAGATTACTTCCCTTGTTACTCCGTTGCCGCCAACCAAGTCGTCAAGGCCCACCCCGACGCGCAAAGGCAGGCTGGAGCTGAGATCGCGCCGGATGCTTGCCCGTCGCTTGAGGAGCAGCTTCTGGCGATCCAAGCCTGCCTCCAGCCGGCTCACCGCATGCTCCGCCGTCTTCAGCGCGTTGGGGCGCAAGTGCTGGCCGCCCTCTGGCCCGGCGAGGTGGTTTCCCGTACCCCTAGTCGGACTGCCGACTGGCTGGAGGTAGCGGTTGGCCGCTTCGAGGCCTGGAAAGCTTCTGCAGCTCGGTCAGGCGCCAGGCGGGTGCTGGAGTTCGTCTGGGCTTGGTATCCCGAGCTGAATTTGGACCAGCTAGCCACCTGGCGGCAGGAGGCCGACGAGGAGCTGGAGGCAGTGCGGCCGGCTATCATCTAGCGTGCCTCGGCGATCGCCGACTACACCGACACTAGTGTCTTTGCCCCTGAGGTGGATGATGACGGCGTTGCTCAGCCGGAGGAGTGGTTTGGGATGAACCCGGCGGATGGTGAGGACTCGGCGGAGGAGATCGACTCCAGCGACGAGGGCGAAGAGGAAGAGGGAGAGGATGGTGAAGACGCCGTGCCAGACGGTGGAGCAACCGGCCAGCCTCAGCTTGATCGTGCCTCCAGCAACAAGGCGCGTGCGAGCGCGCCGCCTGCAGCCGGCGATGATCAAGCCGAGACTTGCCAGCCGGCCACTCCTCCAGCCAGCACTGCCGTCTCCACTAACCTGCCCGGCTCGCCTGTTGCACCCTTAGCCTGATTCGCCACCTTTGCTTTCCTGTTTATTACTCTTTGAACAGTATTTGTTAAGTTTGCGTAGTTCCACCCACTGGGGGTGTATTCAAACTATGTTGAATGCCGGCCTTTCGAAGGCCTTTTGTGTAAATATAATCATGCATGTGCTTGGCTTCCGATTGTATTTTCTTTTCATCCTTTTGGCTGTTTCCTTTGCCGCCCTCCCTTGGTCGCCGCCTTCCCAGCCGGACAGCTGCTCCGCAGTCTATGTCTGGGGAAGGGCTTGGCCGTTTGGGAGGGAAAGTACTCTAGCTTTCTTGGATTGTAGCGAGGTGAATGGGAAGCCGGCCAGCCGGCTGTTCTGACAGCCGTTAGGCGGGGTGGGAGGCCGGCTTGTGTTATATAAGTTCGTTAGTCCTTAGCCATTTTTCGTGTGGGCATCCTTTCCTACCTTTGACTCTTCCCAGTCGGACAGTCAATTCTTCGAGCTGCGACTTTCAACAAGGGAGGGCTCGGGTGCCGGCACACTACTTGTCTGACTGCAGGTAGAACTTTAATATAACTCAAGGCGGCAAGTCCCCGGGCCGACTGATCGAACCCGGTGCCGGACAGAAAATCAAATGTAATAATACATTCATAGGTATGACACTCGTCATACATAGATAAAAGAGGGTCGTCCCCGAGTGCACCTCGGGGGGCCCGTTGTCTTGTACTTAATACAAAAGGTAGCGTGGTACATACTGCTTTAAACTGTAAAATCTTCTGAGGAGATTGGTGTTCCATGGTCGTTCCGACTCCTTGCCGGAACCATCCCTCTTGCGTGCCTTCGGCTTCTGTGCGTCGATCAGGTAGTAGGAGTCGTTGCCTAGAGCCTTGCTGATGACGAAGGGGCCTTCCCAAGGGGCCGAGAGCTTGTGCTGGCCGGCTGTTCGCTGGATCAGCTGGAGCACAAGATCGCCTTCTTGGAAGGATCTTGGCTTGACCTTCCGGTTGTGGTAACGGCGCAAACCCTGCTAGTAGATGGCGGACCGGCTGAGTGCTAATAGCCGGCCCTCTTCCAGCAGGTCAACGCCGTCTTCTCGCGCTTCCTCGGCCTCCGCCTCCGTGTACATGGTGACCCGAGGTGAGTCGAACTCAATGTCAGTTGGGATGACAGCCTCGGCACCATATACAAGGAAGAAAGGGGTGAAGCCAGTTGACTTGTTCGGGGTAGTACGCAGACACCAGAGGACAGCCGGCAGCTCGTCGAGCCAGCAACCGGCCGAATGCTCCAGTGGTACGACCAGTCGGGGCTTGATGCCGGAGAGGATGAGGCCGTTTGCTCGCTCGACTTGGGCGTTTGACTGCGGATGGGCAACGGACGCTAAGTCCAGTCGGATGCCCTGTGTCGCACAGAAACGTGCCAGTGCTCCTTTGGCAAAATTTGTGCCATTGTCAGTGATGATGCTGTGTGGCACGCCATACCGAGTGGTGATATCTGCGATGAATGTCACGGCAGTCGGCCCGTTCAGCTTCTTGATTGGCTTCGCTTCAATCCACTTGGTGAATTTGTCCACGGCGACAAGCAGATGTGTCATGCCGCCGCGCGCCGTCTTGAATGGGGCTACCATGTCCAATCCCCAAACGGCAAAGGGCCTGGTGAGGGGGATGGTCTTGAGTGCAGAAGCCGGCAGGTGTTGCTTGGAGCTGAAGACTTGGCACCCTTTGCAGTGTTTGACTAATTCCTTGGCGTCTTCCAAAGCAGTCGGCCAGAAGAACCCATGGCGGAAAGCTTTGGCGACAAGTGATCTTGAGGCCGTGTGGCGGCCGCATTCGTCTTGGTGGATATCCTTGAGGATTGTTATGCCCTTCTCTGGCTCGACGCAGCGCTGGAAGACTCCAGTGACGCTGCGCCTAACGAGTTCTCTGTTTACTATTGTGTACCACTCTGGCTCGGCATTGAACTTGTCATGCCGAGATCTCATCAGTCGGCAGCTCTCTGTTTACCAGGAAGTTGAGGATGGGCTGGGCCCATGATGGAGCTGTGACTTCTTCTATTGCCAATACGGCTACTGCGACCAGGGTGGGTGGGTTGGGTGGTGAAGAGTTTGAGTCGGCCACCGCCTGTTGTGTCGTTGCAGTCCCCAGGCCGACTGCTGCAGTCCCCGGGCCGGGTTCTGAAGTCCCTAAGCCGGGTGCGACTACGACAGTCCTCGAGCCGCCTGTCGAAGTCCCCGAGCCGCCTGTCGAAGTCCCCGAGCCACCTGCTGGGTTCCCCAAGTCGGATCCGACTACATTAGGGGCAGGCGGTACGAAGATAGAGTCTGATTCTGGAGACGGCTTGACAGACGGCTTGAGGAGGCGTTGGAGAGAGACGCCGATTGGTATAGCTTGTCGGGTGGAGCCGATTCGTGCCAGGGCATCTGCTTGCTCGTTGTCGGCCCGTGGCACGTGGAGGAACTCGCATCCTTCAAAGTATCCGTTGATTTGCTGAACGAGGAACCGATAGCTCGCCATGTTTGCGTCCTTGGCGTCCCAGTCGCCGGATGATTGTTGGACTACCAAATCCGAGTCGCCATAGCACAGGATCCGGCGGATGCCGAGCTCTTTAGCTAGCCGGAGCCCGTGTATGAGCGCCCCGTACTCGGCCATGTTGTTGGAGGCGGCAAAATGAATTTGCAATGTGTATCTGAGTTTGTCGCCCTTGGGAGAGGTGAGGACGATGCCGGCTCCCAAGCCGGTGCGCATCTTGGATCCATCGAAGTGCATCCGCCAATGAGTGGAGTTGGGAGCCGGCGGTAGGTATTGGGTCTCGGCCCAGTCGACAAGGAAGTCGGCCAATGCTTGGGACTAGATGGCGGTGCGAGGCTGGTAGAAGATCGTGTAAGGAGCCAGGGTAATGGCCCACTTGGCCACCCGGCGGGATGCATCCCGGCTGCCTATGATCTCGGCAAGCGGGGCAGTACATATGACCGTGATGGGATGCTCTTGAAAGTAGGGCTTCAGCTTCTTGGCAGCAAAGTATACTCCATAGCACATCTTCTGGTAGTGCGGGTAGTTTTGCTTCGAGGTGGACAGTACTTGACTCAAATAATACACCGGCCTCTGGACTAACTGAGCCCGACCTTCTTCTGGGCGTTGGACCACAATAACTGTGTTGACCACTCGGCTAGTCGCAGCAATGTAAAGGAGCATGGGCTCTTTCTCAGTCAGCGCCGCCAAGATAGGTGGCGTGGTCAGCATCTTCCTCAACTCGTGAAAAGCTTGGTCTGCTTGGTCATTCCACTCGAAGTGGGTGGACTTTTTCATGAGTCGGTACAGGGGAGAGCCTTCTCTCCTAGCCGGCTGATGAAGCGGTTCAGGGAGGCCAGGCACCCGGTAAACTTTTGGACGTCTCGCAGCTTGGTAGGAATCTCCATTCTCTCTATGGCCTTGATCTTTACTGGGTTGCACTCGATGCCGCGTTCGGAGACCAAGAAGCCTAGAAGCTGGCCGGCTAGTAGTCCGAACAGGCATTTCTCAGGGTTGAGCTTGATCTGAAACCGGCACAAGTTGTCAAATGTTTCTCTGAGGTCTTCCAGCAGGGTGTCGCGCTTCTCCGTCTTCACCACAATATCGTCTACTTAGACGTGGGCATTTCTGCAGAGTTGCTTGAGGAGGCATTTCTGCATGCATCGCTGAAAAGTGGCACCGGCATTTCTCAAGCCGAATGTCATAGTCAGGTAGCAGAAAGCTCCGAATGGTGTGATGAAGGCGGTCTTCAGGCGGCCGGCTGGATCCAACTTGATCTGATGGTAGCCTGAGTAAGCATCCAAGAAACTCAACAGCTCGCATCCGGCTGTGGAGTCTATCACTTGATCGATTCTAGGTAAGGCGAACGGATCTTTGGCACAGGCTTTGTTGAGGCTCGTATAATCTATACACATGCGCCATTTATTGTTTTTCTTCAACACCAGGACCGGGTTGGCAAGCCATTCTAGAAAAAACACCTCCATAATGAAGTCGGCTGCCAGAAGCCGGGCTATCTCTTCTCCTACAATCCTTCTCTTTTCCTCCGACAGTCGGCGGAGAGGTTGCTTGACTGGTTTTGCATCTGCTCGGACGTGTAGCTTGTGCTCGGCGAAATCCTTCGGAACACCCGGCATGTCCTTTGGGGACCATGCAAAGATGTGCCGATTCTCATAGAGGAAATCGACGAGCTCGCCTTCCTATTTGCTATCCAGGTTTGCTCCAATGACGGCAAACCTCTCCGGGTTCTCCGGGTCAAGAGGTATCTTCTTTGTTTCCTTGGCCGGCATGGAAGGAGCCTTGAGCATCATATTCCTTGGGGTCAGGGGACAGGGCCAGCTGCTTGCCGGCCATGGCCATGACTCGGTCCAGTATCTTTTTTCTTTGGCAATCACGAGGGACACGGCCAGCCGACTGCTGGCTGCAGCACACTCGGAGGATTTCTTGTAGTCTTCGGCTATGGTGATGATCCCCTTCAATCTCGGCATCTTCATCTTGAGGTAGGCGTAGTGGGGCACAGCCATGAACATGGCCAGGGCAGGTTGGCCAAGCAACGCGTGGTAAGGGCTCTCTAGATCCACCACTTCAAACCAGACTGCCTCTCGGCGGAAGTGATCCTTGTCTCCGAAGAGAACATCCATCTTGATCTTGCCGATTGGTGAGCAGGACAGGCCGGGTACGATTCCATGGAACACAGTCCGGCTTGGCATGAGTTGCTTCGTCTTGATGTTCATCTTCTCCATGGTGTCGCGGTACAGTATGTTGATGCTGCTCCCACCGTCAATCAGTACACGGGAGAAACTGGCAGCTCGCCTTTCTGTCGCGAGGGTGGCGTCCAATACCAGTGCATAAGAGCTGGGAGACGGCATCACCTCTGGGTGATCGGCCCGGCTCCAGCTGATAGGCTTCTCAGACCAATGCATAAACTCTGGGTTGTTAGAGGCGACCGCGTTGACTTCTAGGTGTTGTCGGCGCCGACTGCACCTGTCTTCAGTTTGGCTTGTAAAGTCGACGTAGGCGGCGTGCTCATGCGGGAACTTGTCTTGAATGGCTCCGACTGCTGGTCGAATAGCCGGCTGCTGAGGGGTTGGAGGCGGCTGGCCAGCAGGTGGAGGCAGGACCAGCCCCTCGCCTTTGGAGATCCGCGTGAGCCAATGACACTTCCGAGTCGTGTGGTTGGACGCATTCGCGCCGCTGTGGAACTTGCAGAGGGCATTAAGGGTTTGCTCGTAGGAGAAAGCCGGCTGCTAAGCCGGCCTGCCGCCCTTCTGCTTCTTGGGCATGGGCCACTCTTCAGGTTGTTCGTCTTCGACTGTGGCTACTTGCCGACTGGTGGAAGGTGGCATAGGGGCCTTGCGCTTGTTGTCGTTCTGGTAAGGGCGTCGACTGGAGTCGCCAGCCGACGTCTTGGGAGCCAGAGCGAGCACCTTTCCAGAGGCATCCACTTGAAGCTCAGTCTTCATTGAGGAGTCGACCGTGGTGTACTTGTCTTCTATGATTAGCAGCTCGTCGAGGGTAGTCGGCTCGTCGCAGAGGAGCCGGTGCTTGAGGAGGGTGCCCTCTAGGCACCCGGCGATGAAGTACTCTATGGCTTGAACCTCATGCACCCCTTCGCAGGAGTTGCGGATCTCGGCCCAATGCGTGAGGTAGTCGCGTGTTGATTCGCTGGTCCCTTGGACACACAAGGAGAGCTGGCTGGGCTTGGGAGGCCGCTTGTATGTGCTGGTGAAATTGTGGATCAAGACTTCCGTGAAGTCTAGCCAGCGGTTGATGCTGTAGGGCTTGAGGCTGTTCAGCCAAGTGCGTGCCGTGCCTTGAAGCATGAGCGGGACGTACTTCACGGCAATGCGCTTGTAGCCGTTCGCTATGTGGACTGCGGTGGAGTAGTCGATCAACCAATCTTTCGGCTTCACGGAGCCGTTTTATTTTGGCGTGTCTCTTGGGAGTGAGAACCCTTTGGGGAAGGGCTCGTCGCGGATGCGGGGGCCAAAGCAAGGCGGGCCGACATCATCTTCTTCTTCTAGCGCCAGGGATCGCGCTAGGCGGTCGATCCGGTGGCGGCCGTCATTCTCGCCGACTCCTTCGCGGTGGCCTAGTTGGCCACCGAGAGTCGGATGCGTAACAGGCGGCGGGGTGGGATATCTCTCCCCACGAGCCGGGGGAGGAGGCGGATCGCCTCGTTGTTCCATAGCTCGGGGGCGGCCTTCTGCGTCGCTCTCGATGGTGAGTCGAGGCCGACTGCGGCTAGCAGCCGGCTCCTTGTCTTTTCTCGCGCGGGCGCCGTCTGCAGTCGGCGTCCGGGATGTCGTGTTGTGCTCTCGGCATGGGGGAGGACTTTCAGCGCGGGCGCTGGCTTCATGCCGCTCTGCGGCCGTGTCGATTAGCTGCTGGATGTGTCTAGTCATGTAGCGGAGCTCGTCGGCCCCCAGCCCGTTCAGCTCATCTACGGCCGCTTGAGCGGCACGCAGGTTCTCGAGTGGCGTGGCGTAGACTGGGCGGTCTGCTCCCAACATGCTGGCGATGGCCGCGCCGCGCTTCTTGATGATGTCGGCTCGGTTCGGCCCGCCAGGGGGCGGCGTACCAAAGGCGGCGCGGTCGACTTCGCGCTGGTGAGCCTCAGTGAGGCGTCTCATGGATGCTATCTTCTGGCCCTCCGCGATGAGGGCGAGGCGGCGTGCCTCCAGTGTCTCGGCGTCGGCGTCGGCCGAGATGGGGGCGGACAAGTCGTGTAACGCCGCTTGTAGGGCGTCGTGGGCGTTCTCGCCTGAGGCGGCACCGTGGCAGATGACCAGCACCTCGGTGATGGCGCTGCTGCCACTGTCGGCTCGAGGAAGAGGGTCGTCGATGATCACTACATTGGTGGGGAAGGCGTCAAGCGATGCCGTGTCGGAGTCGACAAGCATCGGGTCAGTCGAGCCGACCGACGCCAAGTCCGCAGCAAGCTCGCTGGAGACGTGAAGCTGGTCGAGGAGGCTGACGAGGCGGCTCTCGAGGCAGTCTGTGGCCGCGTCGGACGCAGGCTTATCGGAGATGCGAGCCTCGCCAAGAAGATCGGCGAGGGAGCTCACCGCGCAGGCGTCCTCGACGCCCTGCAGTGCGTCGGGGCAAGTGCCATCGGGCGTGTCGGGCTGGCTACGCTCGCTGGGAAGGAAAAGGGTTCCCGTCCAGAACAGGTGTCCGGACGACGGTGCACCTGGCCCCACGGTGGGCGCCAAATGTCAGGTGGTAGGTGCGACATATGCCAACGGGTGGCTTATCATTGTGGGAGCCAGTAAGACATCGCCGGTGCCTGGAAACGGGATAAGGCGAAGACATGCACGCCGGCGAATCTTACCCAGGTTCGGGGCTCTCCATGGAGATAACACCCCTAGTCCTGCTCTGCGGGGTCTCCGCATGATCACTAGATCAACACAAGTGGCTACAAGAGGCTCCTTGAGCTGTTTGGCTAGAGGAAGAAGAAGGGCAAGGCTAGCTCTCCTCTTCTTTCTATGTAGTGTCTAAAACTCTAAGAGTCCAACCCTTTGCATGGGTGCCCCGGGGGGTTTATATAAGCCTACCCCCCCGGGGGTACAATGGTAATCTAGCTGGACATGGGTCCTAGCCGTCAGTGTCTGTATTCGCCGCCTTCTCCGCCAGCCGCTGGGGCCCGCCGACTGGTGGGTCCGGCCGGCTGCCGGCCTCTTGGCCGACAGGCCGGCCCCACCGCCTGGGGGTCTTGTCGGTGGCTGGTTACTGTAGCCTCGCCCCTGATGACGAGGGCTTTGTTGAGGTAAGCATGGCTACAGTGCCGCCGCCTGGCGGGCTCTCACTGTAGCCTTACCTCGTCTTGTCTCCTTAATGATGCACATACTTCGAGGGTGGGAGGTAGCCGGCTATCGGGAGCCGGCTACGCCCCAGACCGACTGGGGGAGGCTTGGCCGTCTTCCAGCATCTCTCTAGCTGAAGGGGCCCGCTGCCCGCGGGCCGTACTGACAGCCCGTCGTGGTTGGCGTCATGGTCAACATGGCAACAGTGCCGCGCCGGACAGGGGATGGCCGACCCGTACGGCGCACTGTGGCCACGCGTGCTCCGGGATTCGGGGGAGGCAGGATGTACTGTAGCCACGCCCCGTCTCATCACCGTTATGTGGGTGCAGCCCTTGAGGGTGCGATCTTGGCCGCTTGCCGGGAGCCAATCTTCTTGTGGCCGGCTTCTGGGAGTCGGTTCTCTTGTGGCCGGCTTCTTGGAGTCGGCCATCTTGTAGCTCTCTTCGGGAGGGTCTTTAGGGCCGGGTCGCCTTCTAGTAGTCAGCCTATGAGATAGCCGGCCAGGGGAAGGCGGCCCTGTGCTTTGGGTGCTCGAAGGCATGATCGGCCCGATAATTTTTGAAGAACCAGGGGGAGTCGGTTAGGCTACCCGTGGTCATTTACTCCGACATCCGGCGGGCTACACCGCGGGGTATATCCCCGACAAATGTTGCTTCAGTCAGCATGGTCGCAGTGGCCTTTGATGGAAAAGGACTGGCGGGGGGCTGGTCCCTCTTCATGATTTGTGCTCGGTAAGCCTAGCTCCACGGCAACAAAACTGAGGGTACCGGCAGGATAGCCTACCGGGGGAAACTTCTTTACTTAAAAGTATAGAAGCATCCCACCTCTGCATGGACACATTACATGCATGAGTCCCTGACAAGGTTTATCTTTTCATTAATATGTTGAACAAACAAGTACAGACATTACAGGACACAAACATGGGTTCAAGAGATTACATAATTTGAACTAAAATTTGGCAAATGCCTACATATTTAAGATTGAAAAAAAGATAAGTGCTCATGATGCCTTCACTTTTTCCTCTCCTTCGAAACTATAGGGAGAGATGAAGAAGGCGGAGGGAAGGTCTGGCTGGGATTCGGCGCCTCCCCGGGATCAGGATGGCGTCGTTTCCCAGCTAGGAGGAAGAACCGGAGGGCAGTTGCGGATGGTGACGCTACCGGAAGCCTAGATGGAGGCGAAAGAGTCACCGGCAAACACGACTCGTTGGAATAGTCGCCCCCATTCTTGATGCGTCGTGGGTTGCCGCCACCTTCTGTACCACTATCGCCCGAAGCCTCCATCACGACAGCCAAATCAGGCGACGTGCACTCCGGATAATCCCACAGAGAGCATGATCGTCCCCGACGGCCTGAAGATCAGGAGCAACCGCACATTAAGGAAGCATGTATGGGGACAAGGAGCTCTCCCATGCGTCAGACGGGCAGTGCCTAGGGAGGTCATATCCGCCTTTACCAATGGCGAACCCATTCTGCAGCCTCCCTCCGAGGCCGCCTGAGGTGGGGGAATAGGCCACGACTGACTACCATGCCTTGCGTCAGTTATGGGCCCCGACGTGGTGCCGTTTGTGTTGCCCCTCACTAAAATTAAAGCCATGAGCTGCCCCGCGATGAGCACACCGAAGTTGGTCTTTCCACTTTGCAGAAAGAAGCAGTCACTGTTTGCACTACATTACACAAGGAAAGATCGAGAAGCTTTACAGAGTATTAGTAGACGCTGGTGACATGACTAGTCTGAAGAGAGCATGGGAAAATCAACAACACGTGGAGTGCAAAATTCACTCCAGCAGGAAAGGTATGACCAAGTCAGTGGCAGACGTAGTTTTAGCAAGCAAGGTCAGTATCGGCCTTCATCCACATGATTGTGCTTTGTTATGTTGCGCTACTTATATTGCTGTATTGTTTTGAATAAATGTTTAATTGAAGATATTGTATTGCTATCTTTTCCTATTAAGATAATGAAGATGGTTATAGTTATCAATGTATGTTTAATCAACTAGTACCACTATTATATTCATCATACTTTCTCTGTATTTATGCAGACGGGGATGCTCAGCTTGATTTCAGTGGAACTGCACAAAATGTTCAGAAGGTTTGTGTCCTCCATAATACTTCATCATGCACAATACATCGAATGGTTCTCTAATCATTCGTCATCACCTTGAGCCACCAGACTATCTACATGAATGGAGCTGCCAATGTCATCAACGCCTTGCAACATATAAATACGAAATCCACCATGCTACGCAAGACATTGTTTGAGTTCATAAAATTACTCCAAGTTGAGCACGCTTAACTTTGGAGTTCTGTCCAAATGGGCTTACAGAAAAGAAGGAATTCCTTATTGATATGAGTAGTCTATCATCCCTAACAAGCCAGGCTATCACATACACCCCACTAAGAGGAACCGACATCCTCGTCGGGCCACATGAACGTTCCCTCTTGGCACATACATCTGTGCATCCAGTCTGGTACATGTGCCATGCCGTGTGCCACGACGGGTCACAAACGTCATGAACAACATGACTGCGCACCTATCCGCAAACATTCGTGTAACTGCAAAGGTCGGCTCTGATACCAACTTGTAACGCCCCGGACACACACGCTGGTGGTCGTCACTCCTGGAGGCATCTAGAGTGGCCCAGCAGATCAACACTAGTCATTTCTTCGCACTTTGTCCTCACTCGTGCGAACCCGGGAGCAACTTCCCGGTCAGTCACCCATCCGTCACGGGAAACCACGACCACCTATGGGACTAGAGGGCCCCTTGCTGGATCGGCAGGGGGAGGTCGCATTGCACAAAGAGCAGGTGAGCGTGGGGCAGCACGACAGAGATCACATAGGCAGTTTTACCCAGGTTCGGGCCACCGCGAGGCATAAAATCCTACTCCTGCTTTGGTGGATTGACGGTGGAACGTGGTACACTTGCCCGGCAGGGGCGGAAATGACCACACGCTTATGGGGGTGTGAGTTTTCCAACCTTCTAACCCTTTCTACAGTTGCCATGGGCCACCTTTTATAGGTTAAGGGGTCACCACAATGGCAAAGTAGTCATTACGCACTGATAAGATAGAAAGTAGTGCTATCATGCCTAACTCTGCAGGCTGACAATGCGCATTAAATGCATCGCTCAACGTAACATTGTTGGTTGCTCGGCAAGCCTTGCCGGGTTGTCTTGCCAGCTCCACACCTGCTCGCTTGACACATCGCATGACGGGTGTCGTCTGTAGGTGTCTTCTATAGAGAAAAGCTTCCATGTGGTGAATGGCTGCCACTAAGTCACTTTGCGGCTTGGCACCGCACTAATTGATGATGTGGGTCGTGACGGAGTAGTAGGTGAGGTGATTTTGTCTCCGTGAGCCCTGGCAGGCTGTGCTGGGACGCCTCGGACGCCTTCTTCCAAGGGTGGCCCCGTCCTTGTCGAGTTCGCCTGCCCGGCAAGGGAGGATTTTCTCCTGATGGTGTCTTGCTTTTCTTGCTCGACTTCGGTCCTCTTGATCTGCATGTTGGTTCTTCATAGCTCTTGGTCTCTTGTACTCTAACTTGGGCTGGTGGCTTGATCTTGTCCCCGTGCCTATGCATAGTCTGGGCAACAGACCCAGGGTTTGTTACACCGACAGAAGCCCCCGGGCCTGCCCCAAACACGCTGCCGAGCATCATCGGGGTAGGGCCTAATAAGTGCACAGGCGGGGGTGCTGAAGAGGCTGGCCTCTTGAGGTCTTCATTGCTTCTTCATCAATCTTTGGTCCTGGCCAGTTTCTGGTTTTCATGACGGGCCAGTTTTCGGTTTCCCCGCGCGTCGTGTGCAATGTTGTGGAAGAACTTTGATCTTGGCCTGCGGATTCTCTTCGCCCTACGATCACGAGGCGGAAACTGCCGTCCCACTTGTCTCCCGTTCCGCACGCACCCGCCACGTCTTTCGCATGCATTGGGCATGGTAGGTGGTGGATGCGGAGGGCACGGGGAGGAGTGCCATGGTCGAAAACTAGGCATCGATGGTTGGAGCAGAGGGTCGGCCTTGGTTATTAGAGCCACAATGGGTGTAGAGAGGCCGCATTGGAGGAGCGGGGCGGCCATTTCCTGTATGAGGAGCCAGCCCCTTGCATCGCCCTCCTATAAAAAGGGGGAGGGGCAGTGCCTCTCCGCACACACTTCTTCTTCTTCTCTGCAACCCTTCCCGTCTAGTCATGGCCAGAGGGCGAGGGCGCAGTGGTGTCCCAACGGTGGTGACGAGGGCTTCTACTCGACAGCGCATCCCTGTCCTTGCGGATCTTGTGGCGGCAGAGCCCACCATGAGAGGAGGAGGAAGGGGATGAGGTCGAGGTCGATGTGGTGCTCGAGGAGGAGGAGGGTGGGGCGGCGCCTTGGCTGCGCCCCCTCCGACTACTCCTCCCCCTATGGAAGGCCACGTCGGGACCAATCTCGAGAGTTCATCACAAGGCTGTACAAGCCCCTTTGTGGTCATCTTCGCCTCCCAACTCCCTTTGCGCGAGAGATGGAGCTCGAACAACCACGCGCTCTGAGGTTGCACATGAGGGGCTGTGGGAACGGCAACATGTGGGTCGACGTTGACTTCCCCGCCCCTCACGTGATGTACCTCCGTCGTGGTTGGAAGAACTTTGCTCGTGCCCATGGCTTCTCGGAGGGGCACGTTCTCCAGTTGAATTAATGGAGAGTGGCCTGCTCTCCGTCAAGATCTTCGGGCGCTCGGGAGGTTGTTTAGGGTGCTACGCAAAGAGCTCATCCGGCGACGAAAGCTCCTCCTCGAGCGAAAGCAACGAGGAGGATAGTGACGGCAATGACAATGGCACTGGGCGGGAGGCGACGACTCTGACTCCGACTAATCGTCATCCGCACCATCTTCATCTGCATCTCCTTCCCGTCAATGTGATTTTCCAGGGAGTTGGATGCAGAGGTGGGGATGGTGCTCCTGGGCTCCTCCAGTAGTGTTCCAGCTGGACCCCGGCAGTCTTCCACTTGGGCTGCAGCTGCGTTAGCCCTGGCGCATCCTGCTGGCCCTGGTGGCGGTGGTCGACGGGTTGCCTCTGCCGTGCTCTCCATCGCCGCGTTCCTCGGTACTCCTGCTCCCGCCGGGCTACCTCTCCTGGAGCCCGAGGGGGGCGGGCTGGGCTACTGCACAGGCGCTCCTTTTTCCCTCCTCGCCTTCGACGATCGTGCCTAGGAGGAGAGGGACAAGAAAGGGCATTACGGGGCACTTATATTTTTTCAATCTTAAACTTGTAGGCACTTGCCAAATTTTAATTCAAATAATATAATCTCTCGAGTCCATGTTTGTGTTCTGTAATGCTTGTACTTGTATCAGCATTTTAACGAAAAAGATGAGCTTTGCCGCGAACCCGTGCATGTATATTTCCATGCAGAGGTGGGATGCCTCTTTGGTGTAAATAAACAAGTTTTCCCCGGCAGGCCACCCTGCCGGTACCCTTTTGCTTGCCGGAGAATTGCGTCTACCGGTCAAAATACAAAGGGAGCAGCCCCCCGCCAACTCCTTTTTACCAAAGGCCACTACGACCATCATGACCGAAGCAATGTTCGAGTCAAGGGTGGGAGCACCTAAGTCTCAAAAGAGCGGCGAGGTTTTCTCTTGTACAAGTTATATCTTACAGAACACTAATGGACAAGAGGTAGAACTTATCTGTTTGGCTTGCTGGGGATCGCAGCCGGGCCATCTTCCCAACTCCTTGTCGAAGCCAAGTTCACGGCAAGAACCTGCAACTTCATGTAGATGGGAATGAATGCAGGATGCGATCCTATCTATATGCATATGCAAATGCTTATGAAATGCCTACGCAATGCTCTTGGAATGCTCATGCATGCATGCAACTTGGTCGGGGGACCCACAGCGCTTCATTTATTTTCTCTTGCACAGGGTCATTGCCCTGGTTTTGTACAAGGGGTTACATGCAGCTGAGGCAAGGCCTGTACAAAAGGGTGGCCGTCGGGCGCCTTACGGGTAGAACTTGCAGAGATGCTCAATATTCCATGAGTTTTGCAATTGAATGCCATCTCCGATCTCCAGACCGACTGCTCCAGTTCTGGTGACTCGTACTACCCGGTAAGGGCCTTCCCACTTTGGTGTCATCTTGTTTGTACCCTTGGCGGACTAAACGCACCTAAGGACAAGGTCGCCTTCCTCAAAACACCGGGCATGAGCCCTATGGCTATGATAGCGACGCAGGGCTTGCTGGTAGCCTGCAACACGCGTAGCAGCTCGGAGACGATTCTCCTCGAGTAGCAGAGCGTCGTCACGCCGGTGCTGATCTTGCGCTACTTCGTCGTAGGCAAGCACTCGAGGCGACCCGTAAATGAGTTCTGTGGGGATAACTGCTTCTGCCCCGTATACTAGGGAGAAGGGAGTCTGCCCCGTAGCTCGGTGTTGTGTCGTTCTAAGGGACCAGAGCTCTACCAGCAGCTCCTCGGTCCACCGCCTGCCATGCTTCTACAACGTATCAAAGGTTCTTTTCTTGAGTCCCCGCAGCACTTCAACGTTCGCCCTCTCATCTTGGCCATTGCTCCGAGGGTGTTCCACTGAGGCAAATGAGATCTTGCATCCGAGGGCATGAACATATTGCATGAAGGCGCGACTCATGAACTGGGTGCTGTTGTCGGTAATGATCCTTGCCGGAACTCAAAAATGACACACAAATTCTTTCAAGAACTTTATACTTGACTGAGCAGCCACCTTCTCATGGCAGTCACTTCCGAACACTTTGTAAACTTGTCGATGGCAACGAACAAGAGTTCAAAGCCCCCGATCGCTCGGGGGAAGGGCCCAAGGATATCGAGCCCCCAGACCGAAAATGGCCATGATATAGGGATTGTCTGAAGGGCTTGGGCAGGAAGGTGCATTTTCTTGGAATGGAACTGACTGGCTTCACACTTGGTGACTAGCTCGACTGCATCTTGGAGGGTTGTGGGCCAATAGAATCCTTTCCCGAATGCTTTCCCAACTAATGCCCTTGATCCAATGTGGGAGCCGCACATGCCTTTGTGTATCTCTGCTAGCAGCTCCTTTCCTTCTTCCCAGCAGACGCACATCAATTTCACATCGTTGGGCCTCCTTCTGTATAGAGTGTCATCGAGAAACTGATACATACTTGCCCTCCGGGCTACTCTTTCAGCTTCATCTTGGTTGCCGGGAAGCTCTCCGGTTTGGAGGAAGTCGACAATGTGCCTTGCCCAAGTTGGAGCCTGAGGCTCGACAAGGAGGACTAGCGGCACCTCCTCTGCTGTGGGAGCACATGCCTCATTCGTGGGATCCATGGGCCCGGCTGGCGAGTGCGGTACGGTAGGCTGCGAGGAGTTGTTTCCGGTAGGGTCTCTGCCAGAATAGATGGCTCTACCCGGAGAGGCTTACCGGTGTCCAACTTTCTCCTTTTTCGGGTCATTGTTGCTGGGGACACGGAGGCATGAGTGAGATGGAGAACAAAAGTACCTGGTTCCACAGGAAGCTTCTGCGCAGCACACTTTGACAAATGATCAGCTATGCTGTTTTTCGCACGGGGTACGTGCTCTATTTGAAATCCGTCAAAGCGTTCCTCCAATCTCCTCACTTCCTTATGTATGCCTCCATCAATGGAATTTGGTAATCCTTGTTGACTTGTCTCACCACAAGCTGTGAATCTCCTCGAATGATCAGCTTCTTAATTCCCAATTCTACTGCAATCCTGAACCCAGCAAGGAGCCCTTCATAGTCTGTTGTATTGTTGGTCGCCCCTTATCGGGCAAAGTGCATATGGACGACGTACTTCAAGTGCAACCCGGAGGGGGCGACAAGAAGCACTCCAGCTCCTGCACCTTGCAGAGAAAAGGCACCATCGAAATACAAAATCCATTCTTGGGGTGATTCCTTGCGGGGATAACTATCTCTGGTACTTCCTCAGCAGGGGTTGGCGTCCATTCTGCAATAAACTCTGCCAATGCCCTGCTCTGGATAGTTGATGTGCTCTCAAACTTCAAACCAAAGCTGGATAACTCCAAAGCCCACTCCACTATTCTGTCGGTAGCCTCAGGGTTTCGGAGTATCCTTTGCAACAGGAAGCAAGTGACAACCGTGATCTCATGGGTTTGGAAGTAGTGGCGCAGTTTTCTTGAGGCCTTGATGAGACCAACGATCAACTTTTGCACGCCAGAGTACCTCGATCTAGCCCCCTATAACAGGGAGCTGACGAAGTAAACTGGGCACTGCACCACTTTCTTCCTTGCCATGTCCTTGGTGTTGCTCTCGTTGTCGTGCTCATTGTTGTCTTGATCCTTCCTGACTCTGCCAGTCCTTGCTCACTCTCTGCTTCATACACTTTTCGCTGTGCCACCAAGGCCGCACTAACCACTTGGTTGCTTGCCGCTAAGTATAGCAACAATGGCTCCTGTGGTTTGTGAGCAACCAGGGTTGGCACAGAGGACAAGTAGGTCTTTAACTCATGCAAAGCTGCATCTGCTTCTGGAGTCCACTTCATGGGCCCTGCCTTCTTAAAGATTTTGAAGAATGGCAGGGCGCGCTCGGTAGACTTGGAGATGAATCTGCTTAGCGCGGCAACACACCCTGTTAGACGCCTCACATCCTTGACTGTCCTTGGTCCTTGGATCTGCTCAATAACTTCGATCTTGTCGGGGTTGGCTTCGATCTCCTGCAGGGACACAAAGAACCCAAGCTGCTTGCCGGAGGGAATGCCAAACACACACTTCTCCGGGTTGAGCTTCAAGTTGATCTTGCACAGATTAGCAAATGTTTCCTCCAAATCCTGAATAGGGGTGGCCCTATCCTTGGTCTTGACCACAATATCATCCATATAAGCTTCTATGTTTTTGTGCAGCTGTGGCTCAAAACCAATCTGGACTGCCCTTGCAAAAGTGGACCCGACACTCTTTAAATCCAAACGGCATGCGGACAAAACAGTACGTACCACATGGGGTGATGAACGACGTATTCTCTTCATCTTCCTTGGACATGAAGATCTAATGATACCCAGATTATGCATCCAGAAAGGAGAGAAAATCAGAACCTGAAGTGGAATCCAGAATCTGATCGATACGCGGCAAGGGGAAAGGGTCCTTCGGGCAAGTTTTGTTAAGATATGTGAAATCTATGCAAAGCCTCCACTTCCCATTAGCCTTCTGGACTACCACTGGATTTGCCAACCACGTGGGGTGCAGCACCTCTCTGACACACCCAGCTGCTTCAAGCTTCTTGATCTCCTCTGCAATGAACTGTTGCCTCTCCAAGGCCTGCTTCCAGACTTTCTACTTGATAGGTCGGGCGTGTGGGCAGACAGCAAGGTGGTGCTCGATAACCTCCCTGGGAACACCGGGGATATTAGATGGTTGCCAGGCAAACACATCAATATTCGCCCACAAGAACGCAACAAGCGCGCTTTCCTATTTGTCATCGAGGGTGGCGCTGATAATGAAAGTACCATCAATGCCAGCCCGCCCTGCCGGGACCTTCTTCACTTGGGGTGCAGTGACCTTGGATTTCTTGCTGTTGGAACACTCCGGCATGTCGTCAACGGGTGTCATGCAATCGGTGGGGGCACGCTTCCCAGACTCTTTGCCGGAGTCCCTACAACCCTTCTTCTTTCCTCTGTCCTCCTTGGTGGGAACCCCTGCTGCCGCTGCCTCTACCGCAACTGCGTCCCGGTACATCTTGTCCACGCAAATGATTGGATCCTTCTCATCTGATGGGATGGTAATGACCCCCAAAGGCCCAGGCATCTTCAAGGTGTTGTAGGCATAATGGGATGCCGCCATGAATTTAGCCAGGGCTAGGCGTCCAAGATTCCCATTGTACGGCAGGAGGAGGTCAACCACATCAAACACAATCTTCTCAGTCCGGTAGTTTAGTTCTCCCCCAAACGTCACCGGCAATGTGATCTTTCCCTTAGGATGACACCTGCAGGGGTTGACTCCTTGAAATGTGCCGGTAACATCCAGCTCTTCTTCTGATAACTGTAGGGGAAGTCAGATTTAACCCAGCCCCGCCATCCATGAACATTTTTGTGACCTTGAGGTTGCGAATTGTTGGAGAGACCAAGAATGGCAAACATCCTACCGAAGTGGTATGGTTAGGATGATCCTCTTCATCAAATATGATGGGCGTGCGGGACCATTTGAGCGGCTCTCGGGCCTCTAGCGCTGGCTCCACGGCATTGACTTCTCATGCCCACCGCTTAAGCTGGCAGCGAGAAGTGTGCAGAGCTACACCCCCGCCAATGCACAGGGAGTCAGTGGCCTTCTGAAACTCCTACTCACTGGTCTCCTCTTCATCACCTCCATCACTCTCATCATCACATACTTCCTTCTCTCGACCTCTGGCGGGCTTTCCTTGGTTCCAGAAGGGTTTGCCGGGGCGATTTACTTCACCGCCTTGGCCCTTACCGCCAGCAACATTCTGACCTTTTTCCTTGTCACGCTTCTCATACTCTGCTCTCTGTCTCTTAACGAGCTGCTCAACCTGATAACACCCTTGGAGGTCATGGCCTTTGGTCTGATGAATCTTGCAGTACGGCCCATCACCTTTCCCAGCCTTCTCGGCAGCCGCGGCATCCCGACAGTCAGCGCACACGGCAACTTCCTTGCTGAGGGCCTCACCTTGACCTTCTTACCGGTACTAAGTCTACCTGGTCCTTCAGTAGTCATCACTGCCTTGTCCTTCTGCTTCGTGCTGCACTTCTTGTTCTACTTCTGACTGGTTGATTCATCATCATCCTCTTAATCGATGTTGGTGCAATCTTCCTCTCCGGGAAACTTCCTTCCCTCCTCCATCCGAGCACACTTATCCACTAAGGTGTAGAGTTCCTTCACAACTTTGGGAAACCGCACGTTCAACTTGGAACGAATCCGGCGGTTGCGCACATTGGACAGGAAGGCAGCTATCACAACTGCCAGATTGATATTGGGATGTTTCTATGAACTTTGCTGAATCTCTGTAAATACTTACGGAGGGTTTCTCCTTCCTTCTGCTAGAGAAGCTGCAGGTCGCTGGGTCAGCCTGGCTCTTAATGGCCACCAGTGAAGGCGCCAATGAACTCATGGCATAGGCCAGCCCATGACAAAATGGAGTTCTCCGATAGGTGCATCAGCCAAGACCTCACATTGGACTTGAGAGCCAAAGGGAAGTAATTGGCAAACACCTTCTCATGTCTTCCCCCCGGCAGCCTGAACAGTGATGGTGTAGATGCTCAGAAACTCTGCCGGGTTCACCCTCCTATCGTATGTCTCAGGTATCTCCGGCTTGAACGTGTGAACAGACGGCCAACGGACTTGCGCAACTCACGAGTAAAGGCAGGGCACCAACATCGAAAGGTAGGCACCCGCCAGTACTTAGCGCGGGTTCGTCGACGTCAGGGCCGTCGCACCCATTGGTCCGGCGCGGGTCGTCACGATGTTGCTCAGTAACGACGCGCGTGTGTCCCCTCCGCCTATCCTCCGGGGCTCGCCGTCGGCCTGGACGTGCTCGCGCTGGCTGCCGTGGCGGGGATTGCACCATGGGGGTGGCCCCTCCCGTATGGCTAGCTCACGAGCCGTCGTCGTCGCCTGGGGAGGCTGTGGCGGGCTAGCTCACTGCGAGCCCCCAGCTTCGGCAAAACCGAGCAGACTTTGGATGGTGGCTCGCCATTCGTCCATCTGCTCGGCTGCTGGCGGAAATCTCAGCAGTATCTGAGCCCGCGCCCTGGCCTCCGAGGTCGTGCTTGGCATGGGTGATGATGAAGTCGATCGCACCGTCGCTCGGCTTCTGACGGTGCCAGCGACGGCAGCACCGCGGCCCCGGTGCTGCGGGGGCGGCCACCTGGATGGCAGGGTAGCGCGGCGAAGGCGCCTGAGGGCCAACGGCTCTGTCGGGCGTGACAACTTGGTCGACCCGTCCAGGGGGGCGCGCGCCTTGGTCGCTCTCGTGGTGGGGGCGGCCGAAGGGCGGCGATTCACCCCGGACCGAGCATCGTTGCTGCGGCTATACCCGTCGGCGAGTGGAGGGGGTGCTGCCGGCGTCCTTGGAACGGGGGTACCCAGACTTGCCTACCTGCGGCCCAGGGCGTGGCTCCACTGGCAGCCTGGTACGGCCCATCTTCATCGACAACCACTCAAGACCCTCGCGAGGGGCCAAGCCCCATGAGGGAGACGACACCAAGACCTCCCCTGGGGCGGCCTCGCTAGGCTGGCTCCCGAGGAGCAGAGATATCTATGCAAGGGGCACCTCGCGAGGAGTGCGTGACGTGAGCCATGACGACAAAGGCCTGGCGGGCGCCAGTGGGCGCAGAGTACCCGCTGCCTCTTTGGTGCTAAAGGTGCAAGCTCAGGCGAGGAGTCCCGAAGCGTCAGGCAAAGGTTTCCATATCGGTGCAACAAGACCAAGACTAGCAGGACGAGATGATAGAGGTCATCGCGGAGCCCACGACGGCGTCACCACCAGAGCCTTTGGCAGGCGAAGACCACCTTTTGTCAGGATAGCTTGTACTAGTTGTCTCCCTTCAAAATTGGCCGTTGTGGGATCCCTTCGCGCCTAATATTTGGGAAGAGGACACGGGCCTCTATAAATAGGACTAGCCACCACCGTGGGAGGGGGATCTCAACTTGGACGGATCATTCAATCCATCCTCACACACACAAGGTCACCGAGCTCAAGAACACCCCTCCTCAGGAAGCCGTTCATCCCTTGTACTGTTCATCCTCGGCCTACAAGGCAATCCACCACACCACATTGGAGTATGGTATTACACCACAAAAGTGGCCCGAACCAGTATAATCTCTCGTGTCTCTTGTTCCTTGGGTTCGGCGGTCTAGGCCTTGAGATCGTTGCGAGAGTGAACTTGGGAGAGAGAGAGAGATATTCGTGCGCACCCCGGTGTTCGAACCTCGAGGGTTTGCCGGAACCCAGAATCCAACATTTGGCGCACCAGGTAGGGGTGCGCTGAAGCCTTTCTTCCATTGATCCGCACTCCGTTGCTCCGTCGGATCCATGGCTGACGCTCGCTGAGCCCATGCTGAGCGCCGAGCTGCCCTCGCCGCCCGCGTCGCTTAGACGTCTTCCGTTGGCGGACCTCCCCGCCGTTCTCCATCACCTGCTGCCAACGCTGCCATCGGCCCGGCTGGGAATGAGCAGCAAGCTTCATCGCTGCACCCCTCCGTGCGGCAGGACTGACGCACTGCCACCCCGTAGCTGACTCTGGCTGGCTCGTCGTCCCACGCCCGTCGCGCTCCCACGGACGCTCAGGCCGCGCTGCTCATGGGACGCGAGCTCCTGTGTTACCGCCCGGTCGACGACCTCTACGACGACTGGCTCGACCGCATCACCGAGCTCGTCAGCACCGCTGGGGGCTCCCCTGCACCATCCCTCTCACTACCACGACCACCTCCAGCAGTGGGCGATGTCGCCCATGGAGCGCCTCCACCACCTCCGCATCAAGACGCTGCCCTCGCACCAAGACGCGCCGTCCCACGGCATGGCCTGCCACGCCGGGCGCCTGTGCACGAATAAGGAAGCTGCCAAGAAGTCCCTCGGCCGCAAGAAAACGCTCCTGTGCTCCCAGCACCACTGCGTCAAGACCGCGCGCCGCCTGCTGCGGCGGCGCGTGGAAATCAAGATCAGGCTCCGCCCCCGCGACGGGCTCCGGTGACCACAGCAGGCTGCCATGCCCTCACTCCCGAACTGCGCAGCGTCGTCTGGCCCGGCAAGTTCAAGCCAGACCTGCCTCCACGCTACGACGGCACCCCCGAGCCCGCGGAGTTCTTGCAGCTCTGCGAGCTCAGCATCAAGGCGGCCAACGGCGAGGAGAAGGTCAGGGCAAATTGGTTCCCCATGGCCCTCAAGGATGGCGCGTGCTCGTGGCTCCTGAACCTACCCGCTGGATCGATCTCCTCCTGGGGTGAGATGCGCGAGCGTTTTGTCGCCAACTTCTAGGGCCCTCGCAACCGCCCGCTGGCCGCAGGCGACCTCCGGCGCATCAAGCAGCAGCCGGGGGAAACTCTGCAGAAGTACATCCAGCGCTTCAACAACGCCCGCCTCAAGATCCCCAAGGTGACGGACGAGGCCATCATCTCTGCGCTCTCCGATGGTGTCCGCGACGTCAAGATGAAGGAGGAGCTCGCCATTCACGAGGAACTATGCACGGCCCTGGAGATGTTCAACATGGCAACCAAGTGCGCGAGGGCTGAGGAGGGGCGCCTCTCCCTCCTCGAGCTCCCAGCTACGGACTAGGAAGACAAGAAGGCCAAGATCAAGGACGTGAAGCGCAAGGGGGCTCCCTGCTCGCGGTGGAGCCAGAGACGAAGCGCGGCCGCGACCACCCCAAATCATCCAAGGCCAACCGCCCGTTCTACGCCTTCCACAACGTACACAGCCATAACACGAGTGACTGTCAGGAGCTCAGGGCCATCCGCGATGGGCACTTCGGTCGACGCCCCGAGCGCAACGACCGAGGCTACGGCCGAGGAGGAGGCCGAGGTGGAGGACGCTGGGACGACCATGGCCCCCGCTAGGAGTGGCGCGACCGACCTCGTGAGGACCGTTGGCAGGACCAGCCTCGTGAGGACCATTGACTCATCGCCTACGCTTGCCTCTTTAGCACCAAAGAGGAAACGAGTACACTGCACGCGCTGGCGCCCGCCTGGCCTTGGTCGTCATGGCTTGCGTCACAAGGACCTCGCGAGGTTCCCCTTGCCTTGATCTCCCCGCTCCTCGCGAGCCAGCCTAGTGAGGCCGCCCCCGAGGAGGTCTTGCGTCGTCTGCCTCGCGAGGCTTGGCCCATCGCGAGGGTCTTGAGCATTCGCTGATGAAGATAGGCTGTACAGGGCCGCTCGTGGAGCCACGCCATGGGCCACAGGCAGGCAAGTCTGGGGACCCCCATTCCCAGGATGCCGACAGTAGCCCCCGGGCCCAAGGCGCGCTCGGACTTGGCTTCGAGGCAAAGCCAAGGGGAAAGTGCGGAGCACCGTGGGCTCCAACAGCCTGCGGCCTCGGTTGACACGTGGCGATCGATGGGACGTGGGCATCTCTTCTTCCCCACACTGCCTTGGAAACTGCCCGACTCACAAAAGATTGGCGCGGGCCGCATTTGCCTTCATTGCTTTCCTTCGTCTTGCTCTAGATCCCCTTTCTCACTCCTCGCTTCCAGAGACTCCAGATCCACCCAGATCCTCCTTCAAGCCTGCCGCCAATGGCACCCAATAAAGCTCGGCCCGCTCCCTCAGCATCATGGTACGAGCCGGCGCTTGATATGCTGAGCGTTTCGGAGAAGAACCTTGCCGCCGTGCTCCTGATGATGGTGGAGGGTGATGAGAAGAGGAAGACTGCGCTCCGGGTTGGCTCCGCCGAGCCGGAGGCCCCAGGCAACACTTTCTACCCCTTCTTCATGAGCAGCATCGTCGCTGGGTTGGTTCCCCCTTTCTCCGACTTCTTCTACTCTGTCCTCAGCCACTACAAGATCCATGCCCTCCATCTTCATCCCAACTCTATCCTCCTCCTGACGATCTTCGCCTTTTACTGCGAGGCGTACGTTGGAGTGATGCCGTCCATGGCGCTGCTGCGCCACTTCTTCTTCCTCCGGATCAAGGAGGGCCACTGCTCTGGGTGTGTTGGCTTCGTCGCGGCCAACAAGACCAACGTCATCTCGAAGGCCGGGAAGAAGGCCGAGGGTTTTAGGAGCAAGTGGGTCTTGATGGACGCCAAGGGTTACCAGACCCGGCTGGTGCTGCCGACGGAGATGCCTGTGTCCCAAGAGGGGTGGCTTTGCGCGAAGCTTGCTGACCCCCGGGCGGGCGCAGGTGTTGGAGTGGATGACCGCCGACCTGAGGCCTGGTGACTCAAGGGCGGCGAAGCTGACGAGGGCCATGACCATCAAAGAGTTCATGACGCAGCACGTGGCTCCCCTTCAGGTGCGCCCGCGCCCCTTGTGGAAGCTTGGAGACGAAGGGGACGACCTCCGCCTACGCTCGGCCCTCCGCTCCTTGGGTGGGGACGACCAAGGGTACCCGTCGTACTCCTTCGTTCCCTTGTTCCGCCGCTCATATGGGGCGGAGGCTGCCGCCGCCAAGCCCATCTTCGACGGGCGTGGGCTTGTGCCGCCTGCGCCCTCAAATGTCCCGGTGATGACGACTCTGGTGGACGTGTCCTCCAGTGAGTCTCGCGGGGAGGAAGAGTAGGAAGAAGAGGAGGAGGAGGAGCTCGACTCGGTGGCGACCCGCGAAGGGGCGGGGGAGACCTCCCCTTTGCGCAAGGCTGACATCCTCCGCACCCTGCCTGATGATGATGACGAGGCCGATGTCCCCCTTGGAAGGGGGGAGCTGCACGCAGCCGGGGGCTCCTCGAGGTCCAAGGTCAGTCCCTGGAGGAGGTCACCGGTCGAGGTTCCGATGAGGGGAAGGTCGGCGCTGATCTCCCGAGACGATGCCCCTGTTCTGACGCTGCTTGGAGTTGCTTCCGGCCTACCTGCTACCCCCTGTTCTGCGCCTAGAGCCCTCGTGCCTGCGCCTCAGGCTGCGAGGCTCTCGGGTTTCAAGCTCAGGAAGCGGAGGGACTACGCCGCGGTGGACCAGTAAGTATTTTTGTCCTGCCATGTTCTTGCTCTCTGCTGCTGATTCTCGGTGCTTCTCCATTGTGCAATTAGGCCAACGCCCGCGGCGAAGAAGAGGAAGGAGGAAGCGGTGGTACTGCTTGGGACCAAATCACCTGCGGTGGCCGCACCCTCCTCCGTGGGGAAGGGCAGTGATGGTGCTCGCGCTTCCCCGGCCCGATCATCCTCGCGAGACTTGGGGAGTGTCCTCCGGACGAGGCAGCCCCCGTAGCCCCGCTCGCTCCGAAGATGCCGACGTCCGGCTCGGTTGTTGGGGTCCCCAAAGCTCAGGAGGTCCCAACCTCCCAGGCCATGGTGACGATGTTGCCTCCTCCTTCTCCCGCCGTACTGCTGACGCCGGATCCTTCCTCTTCCGCCGACGTCCTGGAGCGCGCTCTTTCTGCGCTGACCCTGCTACGGGAGGATCTTCAAGGCACCGACCGTCGTCTGGTGGTCGGGCACCTGGAGCTGATCTCTGGCTGGCGCCACTCCGATGTGTCCATCCAAGCGGCGCTGAGCCAGGCTGCGGCGTCCTCCGAGGAGGACAAGCAGGCAGTCGCCTAAGCCGAGGCCGCCTAGGATCGCTGTCGGTCGTTGGAGGCCGAGCTGAAGACCATGCACAGTGTTCGCGCGGACGAAGCTCGAGGACGCAAGGCAATGGAGCAGAAGATGAAGGCCCGAGAGGAAGCCGTCAGGGGTCGTGACGCCAAGATGGAGCAGTTGACGAAGGCGCAGGCTGGGGAGCGCAGCCGGCTAGAGGAGCTGGAGCAAAAGATGAAGGTAGAGAAGGATGAGCTGGAAGCCAAGGCGAAGGTCCTGGCTGAGGACCGCACGGCCTTCAAGTCCCTCGAGGAGAGGTCCCGCATGGCGCTGCGGGCACTCTACGACAAGGGCTTGGACGAGCCGCTGGCTACAGACGACGAGGGCCCCACCTAGCTGCTTCCTCATCTGGTCGCAACGCTTGAGGAAGTCGTGGGCGGTATCGACCCCTTGGTGGAGGGAGAAGCCCACACTCTTTCCTCGGCAGCGCTGATGCGCGTCTTCAGCCACCTCCATCTTCGTGATCCCGCCGCCAACCTCGACGAGCTGCTGGAGCCTGTGGATGATGAGCGCTGCGCAGCTGCCGCCGAAGCCGTGAAGGGCCTGGTGGTGGCTTTGCTGAACAAGTAACGCGCCTTCGATCCTGCGCCCTCAACTAGCGATGCTGCTGAACCTGCAACTCCGGTGGGCGGTGCAGGTGAGGGCAACGCCGCTGTGGAAGAGGCATCCCTTGCATGTGACGGTGGCATCCAGGGATGACGAGGTGGCTTGCTGGCGGCTCCTTTCCTTTTTGGCTTCTGCAATATGCACCATGCCTCGTGGAGGCGTTTAAACTTGTGTTTGGTACTAGGAGAACAATATGTCTTGTAATATTTGTTTGAGATTTTGCAATTTCCTTCCTCTTTGCTTCATGTTCTACATCGGCAGGGCCCGACCCCTCGCATACCTCAGCCGCCATTGCATCGTCCAGATCACCAGGATGAGACCAAAGGGTGAGGGGCTACGTGGCCAGTTAGGCTCCTAAGTCGCGATGCTCAGGAGTCGCCCTTGACACGCAAACAACTTACAGAAAGGAGATGCAGGAGTAGGCCTAGTGTTCTACGTCGGCAGGGCCCGACCCCGCGCATACCTCAGCCGCCGTTGGGTCGTCCGGATCACCAGGACGAGACCAAGGGGCTACGTGGCTAGTTAGGCTCCTGAGTCGCGATGCTCAGGAGTCCCCCTTGACGGTCAAATGACCTTCATACCTTTTCCCTCGCCGAGGCTCCGTTCGGGAGGGGCGCGCGGCGACCAGGTCTGAGGGACCTGGCATGGTGGTGTACGCTTGGGCATGACCTGAGCGCAGCCCCCGTGCCCAGCCCCCTCGCGCGACTCTCCCGAGGGGAGGTGTTGCGATGAGGCTAGACATTGAGCTCGGAGGCTCCCTGAGGTTGATACGGCCATGGGGCTGCCTTCAGTTGTTTATCACCAGCGCGGAGCATAGTGCTTCCGCACTTGCATGGGCATCGCCGCTCCTCGGCCGTGTCGACTGCCAGTGCGGAGTATGGTGCTTCCACTGGTGCTTGGGTGAGGGCTCCCTCTGAGTGAAGCCCCCGGGGCGTGTACAAACCTGCCCTGACACGTGGCTTCCATGGCAGGGCTGGACGAGGTGTGTCTGGGCACTCGTGAGCTAGCGCGGGACTCACGAGGCCCTACCTCGAGGCGGGTTACGCCTGGTCTTGGTTCTTGATGACTGTGGTGGTCCTGCGAGATGGTTAGGCAACCTGCGCCGAGCGAATCTTCTGAGGCTATCGCATGTGAAGGCCAAGCACCAACGACCCTAGGAGGTGACGTGAACGGGGTCGGCCCGCCAGACAGAGCTCAGCCGTTGGGTTTATCGATGCTGTAGCGACGGACCCGAGCACAGGCGTCATGCCTAGTGTTCTTATGCGAAGGATCTTGAAGAGAGACGATCGGCGCGCGGCTCCCGTGGTGGGTGATAACCAAGTAGGGGATGACTATAAATAACTCATGCATGGGGAGCGAACTAGCTTGGATAGGTTCGAGAATGATACATGCCACCGGGACAGACCCGAGCGGCTTGGGGATGATGCAGCCCGAGGGGCGCCCCCTGTAGGGTAAGCTAAAGATGCAAAAGGATACATGCCGCGGGGACAGGCCCATGCGACCTGGGAATGATGCAGCCCGAGGGGCGCTCCCAGCTAAATAAACTTGGAAAAACGTCACCTGGTTCCGTTGTCGAAGGAGTGTTGGGGTAGCTGAAGATGCGTGGTGAAGGGGTCGCTCCTCATGAGCCACCAAGACCCTGAGCCTCGGGAGGCTCTAGGGGCTCAGGTGGTTCCTTGAGGACCGTCTCCATCTCCGCCAGAACCACGTGATGCCTGGCCTCCTGAGCCGCCAGGATGTTCCGTAAGTTGCACTGGAAGGCCGCTGCCACGCTTGGAAAGCCAAACGACATGTGAACATAGCAGTGAGGTGGACCCTCGCACCTCCCAACGCGCGAAGGCCAGAAGCGCTCCTAAGATGCGGCCCCGTTGAGCCCTGGGATGTCGATGCAGACACGCAGCTCACCATCCTCGCCTGGATGGGGAGCAGCACCAGGTGGGCGGTGGTCGCCGCGCATGGCCCTTGCTTCTTGAAACTTGTAACACCCCGCATGTAACTTGCCATATTTGTAACTCCGACTCTTGCCGTTTCCGGCTATGTGATATGTTTTTCCCTCCGTTGTCGGGTTTTGTCTTTCGTTTTGTATTTTGTCATGTCATGCATTTTCATATCATGTCATCAGGTGCATTGCATTCGCATACGTGTTCGTCTCATGCATCCGAGCATTTTCCCCGTTGTCCGTTTTCCAATCCGGCGCTCCTATCTCCTCCGGTGCACCCCTCTAGTTTTCTTTCGTGTGCGTGTGTCAAACTTTCTCGGAATGGACCGAGGCTTGTCAAGTGGTCTTAATATACCACCCGGAGCCTACCGGTCAAGTTTCGTTCCATTCGGAGGTCGTTTGGTACTCCAACGGTTAACCGGGCATCCGCAAAGTCCATTTGAGTGTCCAGCAAAAACCCCCTCCAAAACCAGCACAAAACCCACCAAACTCTCTTCCATGCTCTAGGTCGTTCGATCACGATCGTGTGGGCGAAAACCGCACCTCATTTGGAGTCTTCTAGCTCCCTCTACCTATTTATATGTGGGCATCCCGAAAAACGGAATCGCAGTCTAACCCTAGCAAAATTCCCTCGCGCCGCCGGACAGCGTCCGCCCGCGCCGGACACGTCCACCCGCGCCGGCGGACGAATCGCTCGTCGCCACGTCAGCGTCCGCCGCCGCCGTTCCCTGCCGGCCCGCGGGCCCGACCCCGGCCCCCGTGGCCCACGCCCGCCGCCGCGCGCCTGCCCCGCCGCCGGGCGCCGCCTCCGCCGCCGCCTCCTCGCCGGCCGGCCCGCCGCCGCCGCCATTGCCACCGGCCGCCGCCGCCACGAGCTCCCCCGCCGGCCCCGCGCGCTCGTCGCCCGCCGTCGGCCACCTCCCCCGCCGGCGCAGCCCCGCCGGCCTCGTCCTTCCCCGTCGCCGGTCCTCCTCCCTTCTCCTCCCGCCGGCAAGTCGCGCCGCCGCCTCGGCGAGCGCCCGCGCCTGAAACCTCCCCCGATCCGATCAGGTCAACGGGAAGGTTTGACCCGAGCCCCCCCTTTTTTTTTCCTAAGTCTGAGAATTCTATGCGCAAGTGCTCCTGTTCCCGATGCGATAACTTTGTGCATGTAGCTCCGATTCACGCGTATAATACGTCAAATTGTTCGTCTCGTGATGCTCTTCATTTTGTTTAATTGCACCATTTTCATTAAAGGTCATATTGATGCCCAAATCTTCGTTGGAAGAGGGCTAGTTGCTGTTAATCTCTGGTTCTTATCAGAACTTGGAGATTTGTCATTTTTGTATCATTTATTCTGTGCATCTTTTGAGCATGAGCTCTACATGTGTTTTGAAGTATGCCATGCCATATTTCCAGTGGTATAGTCCATGTATTTTTGTGATCTCTGTGGTGACTAGCACAAGCATGCAAAGTAGGCCCCGTAATAATTCTGATTTCAGGGATTAAGTGTTTTCTCTAAGTCCTAGTCTGCTGTAATTTTGTTGCCATGTAAACTTGATGCTACAGAAAGATCCATGCATATTTTGGAGATGTTCAGTAAGGATGTTTTGTAGCTATAGTTGTAGTTGATGCATTCCTGCAATTGTTTGCAATTTTAGAGTACCATAGCATGACTCAATCTTGCTCTACTTTTGCTATAAAATATTTATGGCAGATTCTTAACATGATATGCATTTTTTCCAAACTTATTGTAGTTGATCCATAAATGCTATGCAATTGTTCTTGCCATGGATAGCTTCATAAACATGCCATCTTGCGGTAGGTATGCTTGGTTTGTCATGCATTGCTCTGTAGTGAGTGCATCAAGCTCACAAATAGGCCTACATATTAATATTTCTGCCATGCTCTGTTTTCTGCTAAGTCTGAAACCTGATAATGAAACTTGCTATGTTTACATGCATGCCATCATATCTTCTGGTTCTTTTTGGCTTATGGTAAGTAAGGGACTTTTGTCATGTGCATTTAGTAGAACACTACCATGCCTTGCTTTGCTATGTTAAGTTCCTATAGCATGTTGATTTCGTGCTCTGAACATTGCTACCTGATGCTAATTTCTGCCATGTCCAGTTTTTCACCAAGTCTGTGAACCTGTAACCTTTTGCACTTTTTCCATGCTTGCTTGAGCTTGATATGTTGTGATCTAGCCGTAGCTCAGTGTTCATCTTTTGTCAAGCATCTCCTGTGGATTATTGCCATGTGCTTTGTTGCTATGTTGGGGTGCTGTAGCATTGTTACTTGTTGTATTCTAAGTGCTATCTTGCTGTTTATCGCAGATTAGTGTCATTCTTGTTTTGCTTGCCATTTGCAAACCGTGCATCCGATTCCGGTGATCTTTATATCGATTTCGACCGAAATCATCTCATCTTTCCAGTGGCATGCTTGGTTTGCCAAGTTACTGCCATGTTCATTATTTTCCTTCCGGAGCACGCATATGCATCGCATATCACATCTTGCATATCATACATGTCTTGCATCATGTCGCTTGTGCATTTCTCGTTGTTGATTGTGGTTCCGTTTGTTTGTGTTCTTGTCTTGGGTAGATCCGGGAGACGAGTTCGTGAACGAGGAACCTGTCGAGTACGCTTACGAGGATCAAGCTTTCGACAACTCTGAGAATCTTGCAGGCAAGATGACCACCCCTCGAAATCACTTCTATCTTTGCTTTGCTAGTTGTTCGCTCTATTGCCATGCTCCACTACCTATCTTTTGCTATACCATGTCTCCCATTTTAGCCATGTCAGCCCTAACCATCCTTTCCTAGCAAACCGTTGTTTGGCTAAGTTACCGCTTTTGCTCAGCCCCTCTTATAGCGTTGCTAGTTGCAGGTGAAGTTGAAGTTTGTTCCATGTCGGAACATGGTTATGTTGGGATATCACAATATCTCTTATTTAATTAATGCACCTATATATTTTGGTAAAGGGTGGAAGGCTCGGCCTTATGCCTGGTGTTTTGTTCCACTATTGCCGCCCTAGTTACTGTTATACCGGGATTATGTTCCTTGAGTTTGCGTTCCTTACACGGTCCGGTGATTTATGGGACCCCCTTGACAGTTCGCCTTGAATAAAACTCCTCCAGCAAGGCCCAACCTTGGTTTTACCATTTGCGACCTATACCTTTTTTCCCCCGGGTTTTCTAGAGCCTGAGGGTCATCTTTATTTTAAACCCCCGGGCCAGTGCTCCTCTGAGTATTGGTCCAAACTGTCAGTCGCCGGTGGCCACCAGGGGCAACTCTGGGCTGGCCTATCGGAAGCTTGGACAATCCGGTGTGCCCTGAGAACGAGATATGTGCAGCTCCTATCGGGATTTGTCGGCACATTCGGGCGGCTTTGCTGGTCTTGTTTTACCATTGTCGAGATGTCTTGTAAACCGGGATTCCGAGACTGATCGGGTTTTTCCGGGAGAAGGTTTATCCTTCGTTGACCGTGAGAGCTTATTATGGGCTAAGTTGGGACACCCCTGCAGGGTTTTATCTTTCGAAAGCCGTGCCCACGGTTATGAGGCAGATGGGAATTTGTTAATGTCCGGTTGTAGATAACTTGTCACTTGACCCAATTAAAATACACCAAGTGCGTGTGTAGCCGTGATGGTCTCTTCTCGGCGGAGTCCGGGAAGTGAACACGGTCTGTCTTATGTTTGCGTAAGTAGGTGTTCAGGACCTCTTCTTGGTCATTGCTAGGTGACGTCCGTTCCTTTGCTTCTCTTCTCGCTCTCATTTGTGCAAGTTAGCCACCATATATGTTTTTGCCGCTGCAGCTCCACCTCTTTGCACCTCTTGTCCTATAAGCTTAAATAGTCTTGATCTCGCGGGTGTGAGATTGCTGAGTCCCCGTAACTCACAGATACTTCCAACACCAGTTGCAGGTGCCGACGATGCCAGTGCAGATGATGGCGTCGATCTCAAGTGGGAGTTCGACGAGGAACGTGGTCGTTACTATGTGTCTTTTCCTGATGATCAGTAGTGGAGCCCAGTTGGGACGATCGGGGATCTAGCATTTGGGGTTGTCTTATTTTCATCTGGATTTTGGCCGTAGCCGGTCTATATGATTGTATTTCGGATGATGTATGATGATATTTTATGTATTGTGTGAAGTGGCGATTGTAAGCCAACTCTTTATCCCATTCTTGTTCATTACATGGGATTGTGTGAAGATGACCCTTCTTGCGACAAAACCACTATGCGGTTATGCCTCTAAGTCGTGCCCCGACACGTGGGAGATATAGCTGCATCGTGGGCGTTACAAAACTCCTGGGTGGCCTTGACGATGAACTCCTGAGCGTCGGGCGCTCCTCGCCCGGTGCCCTCCAAAGGGAAACGTGCCGCGAAGCACGCCTCCACGTGGTGCCCGAGCGCCTCCCTCATGATGTTGGCTAGGTCAGAGGCCCTCCAGAAGCGAGCCCCCGAGCCTCGCCCGAGGAGGGCGCCGGGCGCGCCTTCCTTTGCGAGGGAGGGAGGCACCCTAGCTGCGGGCGCTGATCCTGAGGCGGTGTCGCTAAAGACGCCGCCCCCCTGAGGCCCTGTGCGGAGTAGCTGCTTCTTCTTCTTGGGGATCGCCTCAAGAGGGTACTGCGTGCCCTTGCTGCCAGGGTCTTCGATTGCTGCGGCTTGGAAGGCGCGCTCGAGGGAGCACACCGCATCTCTTTCTTTGCAGCGGACTGTGATGATTCCGCCGCTTCCGGGCATCTTGAGGACGTTGTAGCCATGGTGGGTCACTGCCATGAACTTGGCTAATGCAAGATACCCGAGGATGGCGTTGTACGGCAGACGGATGTGGGCGACGTCGAAGTCGATGAGCTCATTGCGGTAGTTGTCGAGCTGGCCAAAGGTGACTGGGACGCGAACTTGCCCTATCTGGGTGGTGGAGCCGTCGGTCACTCCTGAGAAGGGCTTAGTAGGCTGTAGCTGATCGTATGGCACTTGGAGGCTGTCGAATGTCTCGACGGACAGGACATTAAGCCCTGCGCCGCCGTCGATGAGGGTCTTGGTGACTTGGACATTGCTGATGACGGGCGAGCACAACATCGGGAGGGCGTCTGCGGTCGCCACGCACTTGAGCCGGTCCGCCGAGCTAAAGGTGATGGCGCACTTGGACCACTTGAGCGGGCGCGTGGCCTCGAGCCTGAGAAGGGCTGCATTCACCTCGCAAGAGAACTGCTTGAAGATGCGCTGGGATGCTGGGGCCTGAGCTCCGCCCAAGATGCAGGTGATAGCGCGTGGCTCCTGGAAGCCCCCAGCCCCCTCTTCCTCATGGTGGTCGTCGTTTCTTCTTGGCGGTGGCGGCAATGGGGGAGACTAGCATTGCCCTGAGGGCGATCCTTGCGAGGATGATCCCTCCATGCGCCCTCATGAGGCTGGTCCTGCCAGCGGTCCTCACGAGGCCGGTCGCGCCACTCCTGGCGAGGGCCACGATCGTCCCAGCGTCCTCCACCTCGTCCTCCTCCTCGGCCGTAGCCCCGGTCGTTGCGCTCGGGGTGTCGACCGAAGCGTCCATCTCGAATGGCTCTGAGCTCTTGACAGTCATTGGTGTTGTGGATGTGCACATTGTGGAAGGCGCAAAACGGACGGCTGCTCTTGAATGACTTGGGATGGTCCCGTCCGCGCTTCGTGTCCGGCTTCGCCGCGAGCACGGCTATCCCCTTGCGCTTCACGTCCTTGGCCTTGGCTTTCCTCTCCCCTGGGTCGGTAGCAGGGAGCTCGAGGAGGGAAAGGCGCCCTTCCTCAGCTCTTGCGCACTTGGTCGCCATGTTTAACAGCTCCAAGGCCGTGCATAGCTCCTCGTGGATGGTGAGCTCCTCCTTCATCTTGACGTCACGGACGCCACCGGAAAACGCCGAAATGATGGCCTCATCCGTCACCTTGGGGATCTTGAGGTGAACGATGTTAAAGCGCTGGATGTACTTCTGCAGGGTCTCTCCTGGCTGTTGCTTGATATGGTGTAGGTCACCCGCGGCCGGCCGGCAGTCGCGAGTGCCCTGGAAGTTGGCGAGGAAGCGGTCGCGCATCTCATCCCAGGAGGAGATCGAGCCCGGGGGCAGGTTCAGGAGCCATGAGCGAGCACCATCCTTGAGAGCCATGGGGAACCAGTTTGCCATGACTTTCTCATCGCCATTGGTCGCCTTGATGCTCAGCTCGTAGAGCTGCAAGAACTCCGCAGGGTCGGGGGTGCCGTCATAGCGAGGAGGTAGGTCTGGCTTGAACTTGCCTGGCCGGATGATGCTACGCAGCTCTGGAGTCAAGGCGCGGTAGCCTGCTATGGCCACAGGGGCCCTCTGCAGGGGTGGAGCCTGCCCTTGATTCCTGCAATCCGCCATGACGGGTGGCGCGCGGTCTTGTCGTGGTGGCGCTGGGAGCGCGGGAGCGTTTTCTTGCGGCCGGGGAACCTCTTGGCAGCTTCCTTCTTCTTGCGCGGGCGCCCAGCACGGTGTGTCACGCCGGGGGGGCCGCGCGCCTTGGCGCCAGGGCACCGTCTTGGTGCGGAGGTGGTGGAGGTGCTCCATGAGCTACGTCACCCGCAGCTGGTGAAGGGCGAGGCAACAAGAGGGATGGTGCGGGAGAGCCCCCACGGCGCTGACGAGCTCGGCGATGCGGTCCAGCCAGTCCTCGTAGAGGTCGTCGACTAGGGGGTAGCGCAGGAGCTCGCATGCCATGAGCAACGCGGCCTGCGCGTCCGTGGGCGCGCGACGAGCGTGAGACGACGAGCCGGCTGGAGTTAGCAATGGAGTGGCGGTGCGGCCGTCCCGCCACACGGAGGGGTGCAACAAGGACGCTTGCTGTTCGTTTCCCACCGGGCCGGTGGCGGCGTTGGCGGCGGGCGACGGAGAACGACGGGGAGGCCCGCCGACAGGGGCCGTCTGGGCGACACGGGCGGCAAGGGCGGCCCTGCGCTCGGCGCGGGCTCGACGCGCGTCTGCCATGGATACGGTGGAGCGGTGGTATGTGGATCGACGGAAGGAAAGCTTCGGCGCACCCCTGCCTGGCGTGCCAAATGTCGGATTTCGGGTTCCGGCAAAACCCTTGAGGTTCGAACACCAGGGTGCGCACGAAGATCTCTCCCCCGTCTAGCTCACGCACTCACCGCGATCTCAAATCTCAAGACGTCGAACTCACAGAGCAAGGGACACAGGGTTTATACAGGTTCGGGCCACCGATGTGCTGTAATACCCTACTCTAGTGTGGTGTGGTGGATTGCCTCTTGGGATGAGGATGAACAGGTACAAGGGAAGAACGGCCTCCTGAGGAGAGGTGTCCTTAAGCTCGGTGAGCCTGTGTGGTTGAGGATGATCTGAATGGCCCAAGATCAGTTGCCTCCTACTATGGTGGCTAGTCCTATTTATAGAGGCCCTGGTCCTATTCCCAAATGTAGGCAGGAAGGGATCCAACAACGGCCAAATTTGAAGGGAGACAACCAGTACAAGTTATCTTGACTAAAGGTGGTCTTCACCTGCCAAAGGCTCTAGTGGTGACGCCGTCCTGGGCTCCACGGTGACCTCCGCTGCCGTCCTGCTGGTCTTGGTCTTGTTGCACCGATATGGAAACCTTTGCCAGATGCCTTGGGACACCTCACCTGCGCTTGCCTCTTTAGCACCAAAGAGGAAGGGAGTACACCGCGCACGCTGGCGCCCGCCTGGCCTTGGTCGTCATGGCTTGCATCACAAGGACCTCGCGAGGTGCCCCTTGCCCCCAAGGAGGTCTTGCGTTGTCCGCCTCGCGAGGCTTGGCCCCTCGCAGGAGGGTCTTGAGCGTTCGCTGATGAAGATGGGCCGTACAGGGCCGCTGATGGAGCCACACCATGGGCTGCAGGCCGATAAGTCTGAGGGCCCCCATTCCTAGGACGCCGACACCGGGCCTCTATAAATAGGACTAGCCACCACCATGGGAGGGGGATCTCATCTTGGACGGATCATTCAGTCAATCCTCACACACACAAGCTCACCGAGCTCAAGAACACCTCTCCTTAGGAGTCTGTTCATCCCTTGTACTGTTCATCCTCAGCCTACAAGGCAATCCACCACACCACACTGGAGTAGGGTATTACAACACAACGGTGGCGCGAACTAGTATAAACTCTCGTCTCTCTTGTTCCGTGGGTTCGGCAAGCTAGGCCTTGAGATCATTGTGAGAGTGAGCTTGGGAGAGAGAGATCTTCGTGCGCACCTGAGTGTTCGAACCTCAAGGGTTTGGTAGAACCTAGAATTCGATAGGTGCCGAAGGAGTAACCCCCTCACCCGTACCTTGTGAAGCGTGGCCGCTAGGGCGTTGCCGATGCTGTTCTCCTTCGATGTCTCTCGCTCCTGCGTCGGCCGCAGGGGAAGTGGTGATGGCATCGCCTGCTCCGACCACGTCCCCAGCAGCGTCCACGTCCTCGTGCGTCTCCACGCTCCCCACGGCATTAGAGGCCGTGGGCGGCGGAGCCTTTGAGGTGGATGGATGAGCCGAAGCACCACGTTTCTTCTTAGGCACCATGGTCGACGGTGTCGTCGAAGGTGAAGACGGTGATGAAGATGACGCGCTCTACACGCCTTCAGGTTCGCGCAAGCGATCCCCCTACCTGGCACGCCAAAGATATCGTAGGAAACCACAGCCATCTATGGGACTAGAGGACCCCTTGCTAGTTCGACAGGGGGAGGTCGCGTTGCACAAAGAGCAGACGAGCCTGGGGCAGCACGGCAGGGATCACACAGGCAGTTTTACCCAGGTTCGGGCCGCCGCGAGGCATAAAACCCTACTCCTGCTTTGGCAGATTGATGGTGGAAGAATGGTGGTGGAACATGCACTACTGCAGGTTGCTGCTAACACGACACTATGATCAGAGACCCTTCGACGAAACTATGTGTCATGCAATAATAGCAAACGGTGGTGTAAAAAAGCCGTCAAAAAGGTGCAAATCATTTGCGATGGAGGATGCATCAAACACGGTTTATATTTTAGTTGCATGTGCAATGCAGGGCATATGGTTCAGTTCAATTAACTATTTGCGGTGAGGATGAATAAAAGAAACGGGCAGCCAGATGAAGGTGTGTGCGATATACATCATATGGTTGACTCCAATGAACTGTTTTGTGATTAGGCAACACAAAAGAAATGGTCAGCCAGATCAAGGTGTGTGCTATATACGGCATGCGGTTCACTCGGATGAACTGTTTGCGTTGAGACAAGAGAACATAAACGATTCAACTTAACAAGATGTTTGTGATACGCGGCAAACAGGTCTGTAATCGGAAACGTGTGCGAAGACCGATAACAACACATACGATTGCTTCTAACAAGCCGTGTGTGTTGTGAGCAAATGATTGCTGGTATACAATTGTGCGTGATTTATGAGAACATCACTGACAGGTTCCATTGGCCGCATAGATTGTTTGTAGCTCTTGTACGCCTCCTTGGCCGCATAGACGATGTGAGCTTTGTCGAGTTTCTCCATCCAGGCTGAGTGCCAGGAATACTTGTCCTTGTTGGACAAATCCTTCACGTCTCTGTAGTAAGGGTCGATGATGGCCTCGGCGAGGTGAACCAATGAGTCCTTCTCATGCTCCTTCCTGCCCCAGATCTTGTATTGGCCCTGGATGTCGACAAGATTCTGGCAGGCGATGCCCGAATTCTCGAGCGCCTTTACATCGTTGGTGATGTCCACCGCAGCGAACATGTAGTGGGGGTCGTTGACAACCCTGGCAAAATGCTCGCAAGGCCTTGTGGCCAGGCAGTAGTGGTAGACGAGGACGTGGTGGCAGAAGCACATCTGGGTGACGGTGACCTTGGGACGAGACCCGGCACGAGCGCTGTTGTACTCGAGGTCGACCCTGACCACCTTGTACTTCTCCTCGGCAAGCAACAACTCCATGATCTAGATGGAGTGCTCCACCCAGACTGGGTCGTTAGTGTACACGAACGAGAGGTCCATGAACCTTCTGTGGGTGTCCACCATGGCATGCATGGTGAACTGTTGCTCGTCATCGGCAGCCGCTCGGAGCGCCGTTGGAGCCGCGCAGGGTACCCTCTAAGAATTTCTCGTGGTGGGTGTGCTTCTTACAATGGTGGGGCACGATCGAAAGGTTGAAGAGACACAAGGGTTAAATGGCCGATGTAATAAATGGGGGCCGGTCGGCCTGTAATCGTCACGTCTTGTCATGGCGTTCATAGCGGAGGATTCCAGTTCACGCTAGACAAGACCGCATAGCACGTGTGGGCTCAAAGAGGCGCCAAATGTATCGTCGGTGAGCCTATTCCCGCGCTACCGCGCTGTTTACCGCGCAAGCTTCCCGCCCGGCTAGTTTGGCCACACGTCGGCTAGAAGAGGGACAAATCGTGGGCATTTATTGGCAAAAAGCTTTGTAAAAACAAAGTGTGTGGAATGACTTCGGTCATAAGTTTACCCATGGGTGATGATGTCAAGTTACACAGAAGTGTGATGATGGACACTCGAGTGCGATAATTAATTCTGTGCTCTACATGGCACGCGGTGGAAGAAACCAACTGTGTGCAATAATGTCGAAGATCGCAGTCGAGTTAGCTATACAGATCGTGTGCTGTGAGATCGACAAGGTAAACAGATTCGAGAACGATTAATAAAATCTAAGACCATTGCATATTAAGGTCAAAGTAGTGCTACCAATATAGGAGTCTCATACGATGCAATTTCAACGATTGTACCGCAAAAGCTCAAATATTACAAGGTTCAAATTCTAGAGTTATATGGCTCAAATTTGAAGATTACAAGGTTCATACTGATATTAGAAATGAATTTCAGCTCATCAGCTGCAAACGCTCGGGCTGATCTGCTGAACATGGATATCAGAGAGGTTCAAACTAATATTACCACGTCTAAGTCTGGTTTCGAAACCTCACAATTTTTGCAAAGGGGTCAGCCACTGAGAAGTCATGTATAGGGTTGACATGATGACTTCCGATTACTCTGTCATCTGAAGTTCCAAAATGAAATTCAGCATTTTTGGAGCCTATTCCATTCTGCCGCAGGCGCCGGCGCTGATCAACAAACCATTAAATTTTGCGAATTAAATGTAGGGCAAACATCATTTCCATCAGCACCCTTGCTCTGAGAACAAAGAACCTGGCGAATATAATCTCTGGTAAGGTCCCTCGGTAGGAGTTCAAAGTAATTTCTGAGAGATGCAGATCTAGGCATTCAACATGATTTTTATATTGTATCACATTATCCACCACTGGGCCTAATCTTATCTGCAAAAGAAGAAAACGTCTTAGTGCCTACATGCAGTTTTGAACATTACTACAGGCCTATTTGGTTTCCAGGATTTCTAAAATGCACTAATATGCCATCTTCGATCTGACATGATTAACATGGGCATTTGATTACATTCTTGAAAACTATAGCCTTCTTCGCAAGAGGTTGGAGTTGTCGGCGTCCTGGGAACGGGGGTCCCCAGACTTGCCTGCCTGCGGCCCACGGCGATGCTCAACGACGCAGCCGAGCTGGTGAAGTCCTGTGAAGCCTGCCAGTTCCACGCCAAGCAAATCCATCAGCCAGCTCAGGGCCTCCAGACTATCCCACTCACTTGGCCATTCGCGGTCTGGGGGCTAGATATCTTGGGCCCATTTCCTCGAGCGCCAGGGGCCTGCCGCTACCTCTACGGCACCATCTGTCGGCGTTCTGGAAACGGGGGTCCACAGACTTGTCTGCCTGCGGCCCACGGCATGGCTGTGCAAGCAGGCCTGTATGGCCCATCTTCATCAACAAGGCATTCTAGACCCTCGCAAGGGGCAAAGCCTCGTGAGGCGGACGATGCAAGACCTCCTCAGGAGCGGCCTCGCCAGGCAGGCTCGCGAGGGGCGGAGAGATCAAGGCAAGGCAAACCTCGCGAGGTTCTCATGACGTGAGCCATGACGATCGAGACCAGGCGGGTGCCAGCGCGCGCAGCGTCCTTGTTTCCCCTTTGGTGCTAAGGAGGGAAGCGCAGGCGCGGAGTACCAAGGCATCAAGCAAAGGTTTCCATATCGGTGCAATGAGACCAAGACCAGCAGGACGGCAAGACGGAGGTCACCATGGAGCCCAAGGCGGTGTCACCACCAGAGCCTTTTGCAGGCAAAGACTACTTTTGTCGGGATAAGCTGTACTAGCTGTCCCCTTTCAAATTGGCCGTTGTTGGCTCCCTTCCTGCTCAATATTTGGGAAGAGAACCAGGGCCTCTATAAATAGGACTAGCCTCCACTCTAGGAGGCATCTGATCTTGAGCCAATCCTTAGCCACACACCGAGCACAAGAACACCTCAACCTCAGGAGGCTGTTCTTCCCCTTGTACTGTTCATCATCAGCCCAAGAGGCAGTCCACCACCACCACACTGGAGTAGGGTATTACACCACAATGGTGGCCCGAACCAGTATAAATCTTGTGTCCCTTGTGTTGTGAGTTCGTTCTTGAGATCTTAGCAAACCTAGGGCGTGGATCGGTAGGGAGGAGAACTTCGCGCGCACCCTAGTGGTCAAACCTTAAGGGTTTTGCCGGAACCCGTGATCCGACATTTGGTGCGCCAGGTAGGGGTGCGCCGTAGCCTCCCTCCGCCGAGCTACGCTCCACCACCACCGCGCTCCGCCCTCATGGCAGGCGCCCCACTACCGGCTCCGACGGCCTGCGCCGATGACCGGGCCAGGGGGCTCCGAGCCCTGGCCCCCGCCTTGCGGCAGGTGCAGTGGCCGCCCAAGTTCAAGCCAGAGATGCCGCCGCGCTATGACGGCGCGGCGGACCCGTCGGCTTTCCTTCTGGCATATGAGGAGGCCGTCGTCGACGCCGGGGGCGACGACAAGGTCATTTGCCAACTGGTTTCACATGTCCATCACCTGCGCGCCGTGCGCCTGGCTGCTCAACCTCCCCGGATCCATGGTGGCATCTTGGGAGGAGCTGCACGACCTCTTCACTGCGTGCTACGCGGCACCGGCGCACCACGCGATCGCGGCCCTACTAGGCGGCTCTCAAGCACCGCCTTCAGATCGCCTTGTCAAGCCATTCCTTCGCCAGATCGGCGCTGCTTCCAAGCGCTCGGGGGTTCCGCCGGGCTGGGCTGCGCCCGAGGCTGACCTCACCTTCGACACAGAAGGCCACCCCGTCACCACCGCCGGCCCAGGTATGCTCCCGATGCTCTGCACGCCCACCATCTGCAACGTGGCTGTCACCAAGACCCTCATCGATGGCGGCGCCGGCCTCAACGTGCTCTCCGTGGAGGCCTTCAACCTTCTTCACGTACCGCTCGAGCGGCTCAGCCTCAGCAAGCCTTTCTCAGGAGTTGGTGGCGGCACCGCCCACTCCCTGGGGCAGATCCGCCTCCTCGTCACCTTCGGCACGCGCGACAACTACCACACCGAGTTGGTCGACTTCGACATTGCCCGCATGGGCCTCCCGTACAACACCATCCTCGGGTACCCGGCTCTGGCCCAGTTCATGGCGGCAACCCACCCGGCATACAACCTCATGAAGATGCCTGGAAGCAGGGGTGTCCTCACTATCAAGGGGGACACCAAGGAGGCCGTGACGGTGCTCAAACTTGCCTTCAAGACCGCCGCGGGGGCGCAGCCCGTCGGCACGGGCGCCCCCGAGGCCAAGGAGGCCGCACCAACCAAGAAGAAGCAGATGTTCACCCAAGACAATGCGGAAACCAAGCAGGTGTCGGTCGATGAAGACGGATCCTCGGGAGCCGCCTTTACCATAGGTGCCGACCTCGACCCGGGCCAAGAGGAAGCGTTGGTGAAGTTCTAGCGTGCAAAGGAAATATTCGCATGGGAGCCCAAGTAGCTGGTGGGGGTCCCGAGAGAAGTGATTCAACATTACCTGAGGGTGTGCCAAATGCACGCCCGGTGAAGCAGCGGGCGAGATGACAGTCCACGGAGAAGCAGGCCTTCATCGTCCAAGAGACCCGCCAGTTGTAGGCAGTGTAGGCGGCGGGTACCATTCGCGAGGTTCGGTAACCCGAATGGCTGGTGAACCACGTCATTGTGTCGAAGAAAGGTGGGAAGGAGCGAATGTGCGTCGACTTCACCAACCTCAACAAGGCCTACCCCCAAGATCTGTTCCCGCTCCCACGCATCGACCAGATCGTTGACTCCACCGCCATGTGCGACCTGCTGTGCTTCCTGGATGCATTCTCCGGGTACCACCGGATCAAGATGGCGGTAGAAGATGTAGAGAAGACAGCCTTCCTGACCCCATGCGGGGTGTACTGCTACACTTGCATGCCTTTTGGACTGCGTAACGCGGGCGCGATTTTTCAGCGGCTGATGCACATCGCCTTAGGGCGACAGCTCGGGAGGAACGCTAAGGCCTACGTCGACGATATTGTGGTAAAATCTCGGGAGTCGAGAACCTTGATCGAGGATCTTGAGGAGACCTTCGCAAGTCTACGCCAGGTGAACTTGCGACTTAACCTGGAGAAGTGCGTGTTTGGTGTCCCTTCCGGCAAGCTGCTGGGTTTCCTCGTGTCACACAGAGGGATCGAGGCAAACCCAGAAAAGATCAAGGTCATCGAAGACATGAGCCCACCTCAGACCCTCAAGGAAATGCAGAAGCTGGCTGGACGGGTGACTGCGTTGGGGTGCTTCATCTCCAAGCTGGGAGAGTGCGCCCTACCCTTCTTCAAGCTGATGAAGAAGAAGGGCCCGGAGGCCGACCGAGCTTTTCAAGACCTCAAGAGATACCTGACCAGCCCTCCGGTGATGGTGGCGCCGCGGCCTCTCGAGCCCCTAGTACTCTACCTTGCTGCCACTCCATACTCCGCCAGCGCAGCACTGGTGGCGGTTCGGGAAGAGCACCAAGCCAAAGGCGCGTCGCGCCGGGCTACAACCGGGGTGATGCAAGATCAGGTAGGCACAGCAAGAGCCGTAGCGGCATCAACAGGGGACCAAGCTCGGCAGGACGACGCCGCCATGGTCCTGACGAGCGATCAAGCGTCGGAGGTTCCATCACCTCTGGAGACATCTCAGCTTCCGCAAGACATGAGCCTCACCAGCGCGCCAGCCCTCGTCGAGCACCCGGTGTATTTCGTCAGCACGGTGTTGCGGGACGCAAGGGCGTGATACCCCATGCCCCAAAAGCTCCTCCTCGCGCTCTTGGTGGCCTCGCACAAGTTGCGGCACTACTTCCAGGGCCACCCCATCAAGGTCGTCTCAGCCTACCCATTGGAGAGAGTGCTCAGGAGGCCCAACTCTGCTGGAAGGGTTGCTGAGTGGAACATCGAGCTGCAGGCATTCCAGTTGGAGTTCAGCACCACCAGGGTCATCAAGGGAGCCGCACTCACTGATTTTGTGGCGGAATGGACGGATGGCCCGAGGCTTGAAGTAGGCGAGGACTAGTCCACCTCACCAGGAAGTGAGGCGCCCGACGGTTGGGCCATGTATTTCGATGGGGCCTTTGCGCACCAGGGCGCGGGGGCTGGAGCAGTACTCGTCTCTCCCACTCAAGACAAGCTCTACTATGCCATGCAGCTCTGCTTTCAGCAGTGCGAGAAGGTCTCCAACAACATCGCAGCATACGAAGGCCTCGTAGCTGGCCTGAAGGCTGCGGCAGCTCTGGGGGTAAAGCGCCTCACCGTCAGGGGCGACTCGCAGCTTCTCGTCAACTTCTCCAACAAGGTATACGAGCTGAAGGACGAGCACATGGAGGCATACCTCGCAGAAGTGCGCAAGATGGAGAAGCAATTCCTGGGACTGGAAATTGCAGCACGTGCCTCGTGGCACCAACAAGGAAGCTGACGACATCGCCAAGAGGGCGTCCAAGTGGCAGCCCCAAGAGCCTGGCGTCTTCGAGGAGCAGCTCTTCAAGCCGTCAGCAACGCCACCACTTTCAAGGACGGCTCAGCCTCGGGAGGAACTCCTGCAGCCGCCTGCCACAGGAGCCCCAGCCTGTGGCCCGACTTTGGGAGTGCGCCTACTCTTGGCGCTCGAGCCCAAGGAGGGATGCTGGACCAAGGAATTCAAGGAATACCTGATGCAAGGGACGCTGCCGGAGAAGGAGGAGGACGCGGAGCACGTGGCCCAGCAAGCCACAGCATACTGCATCCGGGACGGTGAGTTATACAGGAAGCGACCAAATGACATTTCATTGTGTTGCATCTCCAGAGACCAGGGGAAGGAGTTGCTGACTGACATACACGGTGGGGACTGCGGGCACCACTCGTCGTCGCGAACCCTCGTCGCCAAGGCATTCCGCAGTGAATTCTACTGGCCCACGATGCTCAACGACGCAGCCGAGCTGGTGAAGTCCTGTGAAGCCTGCCAGTTCCACGCCAAGCAAATCCATCAGCCAGCTCAGGGCCTCCAGACTATCCCACTCACTTGGCCATTCGCGGTCTGGGGGCTAGATATCTTGGGCCCATTTCCTCGAGCGCCAGGGGCCTGCCGCTACCTCTACGGCACCATCTGTCGGCGTTCTGGAAACGGGGGTCCACAGACTTGTCTGCCTGCGGCCCACGGCATGGCTGTGCAAGCAGGCCTGTATGGCCCATCTTCATCAACAAGGCATTCAAGACCCTCGCGAGGGGCCAAGCCTCGCGAGGCGAACGACACAAGACCTCCTCAGGAGCGGCCTAACCACGCAGGCTCGCGAGGGGCATAGAGATCAAGGCAAGGCAAACCTCGTGAGGTTCTCGTGACGCGAGCCATGACGATCGAGACCAGGCGGGCGCCAGGCGGGCACCAGCGCGCGCACTGTAGTTGTTTCCCCTTTGGTGCTAAGGAGGCAAGCGCAAGCGCGGATTACCGAGCATCAAGCGAAGGTTTCCATATCGGTGCAACGAGACCAAGACCAGCAGGACGGCAAAGATGGAGGTCACCATGGAGCCCAGGGCGGCATCACCACCAGAGCCTTTTGCAGGCGAAGACCGCTTTTGTCAGGATAAGCTGTACTAGCTGTCCCCTTTCAAATTGGCCGTTGTTGGCTCCCTTCCCGCTCAATATTTGGGGAGAGGACCAGGGCCTATATAAGTAGAACTAGCCACCACCGTAGAGGGAGGGATAGAGAGGCATCTCACCTAATCATTAGCCACACACCGAGCGCAAGAACACCTCAACCTCAGGAGGCTGTTCTTCCCCTTGTACTGTTCATCATCAGTCCAAGAGGCAATCCACCACCGCCACACTGGAGTAGGGTATTACACCACAACGATGACCCGAACCAGTATAAATCTTGTGTCCCTTGTGTTGTGAGACGTCGAGTTCGTCCTTAGATCTTAGCTAGTTAGGACTCGGATCAGTGGGGAGGAAATCTTCGCGCCCACCCTAGTGTTCGAACCTTGAGGGTTTTGTCGGAACCTGTGATCCGATATTTGGCGCGCTAGGTAGGGGTGCGCCGGAGCCTGTTCCCCACCAATTGATCCACCAATGCTCCACGGTTCCGATGTCCGGCGACCCGAGGGCTAGCGCCGACCTCTGGGCAGCCTGGCCCGCCCAGGCGGCGCTGCCCGTCGAGGAAGATCTCAACCCTGCGCTCCAGGCGGCACGAGAGCCTCCTAGTGTTGCTAGGCGCGGGCGGCGCGGCCAAGCGTCCTCCACCCTCACTCCACGACAAGCGCGAGCCGCTGCAAGGGCCGCGAGCCACGCCGCAGCGACGGTGCCACACACCCGGCGGGACCAGGCGAACATGCGGGCCGCGCTCACAGTGGCGCGGGAGCTGCTACGGTGCCGGTTGATGGAGAGCGGCCGGGATGCGTAGCTGGAACGCGTCGCCGAGCTACCGGACGTGGCGGCCACGGGAGCGCCGTCCTTCTGCTATCGGCTCACGCCTCAGGCGGCGGCGGGGTCCCACAGCGGGCCACGCAACAACTGCGTACTCCCGGGTGCGCCCGGGGGCCTCGTCGACGTCAACACGACCCATGGGAGAGGGCGCCCTGCTGCGCCCGCACCGCCCCTGCTGGGTGCGGGCACAGGTGTAGCCACGTACGGCCGCATCGGAGCACCGTCCTGCCATCCTCAGGACAGCATGACAGGCCGAGCAACATGGGGTGTGGGGCACTTTGGTGAGTTCTTCGGGGCAGCGGCATTCTAGGAAGCTACCCCCCGGGGGACCCCCCCGCGTCGCACAGAGCAAGCTGCCCCCCAGACGTAGGCCCTCTGCTGGGGAGGTGCTAAAAAGCCTACCCCCGGCAGAGGACCCGTGGTCGCCGAGGGCGCCGCTAGCGTCCCCTTTGACCCTTTGGTGGCGTCCTGGTTTCCGGTCGCCCTCAACGGTGGCCGAGGGAGGCGCAAGGCGGGGCCCTCGTCTGGCGATATGAAGTAAGGCTCACGCCTGTGAAGATCGCCGCTCGTGACACTCTTACGTAATAATGAGTGGGGCTGTACATGCCCCGGAGTCTCCGGAGAGCCGCCCTCGGGCCTCGGGGGCTCCCTCCCACACCCTAGTGGCAGCACTTAGCTCCGTGCTGGTGAGAAGACTTGAAGACAAGAAGACTAGACTAAGTGCCGGACGCGGCCATTTGCTTTGGATCCCTTTTCTCTAGCCTTGCCTTCTGGATTTGGATTTAAGCTGAAGTTGAATTTTTAAGCCTTTTCTCGTTCGAGCGATTTCTTGCCATCTGGTTCTTGCCTTGTTCTGAAGCTCGCGCTCGATGCATCCCCCTTGCGGGCCCCTCGCGAGCGGGGCTAGGCGCGGCACACGCACCACGCGCGCCGGTCGGCGCTAGATCCCCGCGAGGCTCTCTCGGGCGGATCAGCAGACCTTTAGGAGCTCCGCGGCAACTCACGACCTTACAATGCAGTTCAGGGCCCACCTCAGCTAAGGTAAGCCACAATGGCAAAACTTGCCTCCAGACTCATGGATCCACGAAGGCGCACACTCGGCTTGGCATATAAGAGTAAAAATTACGATTTGTTTACATGAGGGGCTCCCCCTCTCAAAATGCTCTCACAATCTTTAGGGGCCACGCCCAAGTTTTTGCATACAGGATAAACAGTAAGGGAACATGGGATCAGCTAGGTATGTCGCTCGCCGCATCCTCCACGTCGTCTTCAGACGCACCGCTGGCATCGCTGTCACAGTCGTTGGCGTCGCCTCCACCTTCACCAACGCCGACATCGCCATCGTCAACCACGTCGCCTTCGTCTGCAGCGAGCACCACCAGGTCATCTTCAGAAGCGAAGGCTCTCACCAGCGCATCCACATTGGTCTCCACCCACCGTGCTAGGTCACCACGGATGGCCAGCGGCACGGGGGCAATGCCGGCGTCAAAGTCAAAGTCGGGGAAGGTGTTCCGGAGATGGCTGAAGACACGGGAGAACGCGCGCCCGAGCAGGCCCCAGCTTCTCTCTTCCACAAGCTGGAGAGCCCTATCAGACCGGGCTTCCAGGCGCGTCACCACGTCGGCAAAGAAGCATAGATGACTGGTATAGTCGTTCGAGTGTGGGTGTGGAGCATTCTCGTCGCAGACATGGCCCAGCGCCGTGTTGGCCCTGATCCTGAGGTCCTGGAGCATGGGGGCGTGCTCACGCTCTAGCGTCCGCCGCTGAAGCACTTCCTCCCTATTCTGCCACGCAACGGACTTAGCGTCATCAACCTGCTTCTGAAGAGAGAGCAGCTCGGCGCGGGCAGAGGCCAACTCTTCCTGCGCTATGACCAGGGCGGCTGCCATAGCCTCCTCGCGCCTCTCCACTTCAGCTAGCTTGGGCCTGAGGGCGGCGGCCCTACCCGCATCCTCCGTCCCCGCAAGCTTCAACCTTAAGTCATACCTACCCTCAAGATCCGCGCGAGCCTCGGCCACCCGGCGATGAACCTCCTCCTGAGCCCTGGCCTCGTGCGCACCAACGGCGTCCTCCGCTTGGACGACCTGGCGCTCCCTCGTCTCCAACCGCTCTAGCTCGAGGCTGCGTTCCACAGCTTCCAACGCCATTGACTCTTCAAGCTTCCGGATCTCTTCCTCCTCGGCGGGTGCCCCCCTCATTGACGCAAGGGCTGCTTTGCGTGCCTGCACCTGCTGCTCTAGGGACGCGCTCCAGGCCTGGAGCTCCCACACACGCTTCTCTGCGGCCTCGCGACGGCGGTCAGCCTCGCGAGCCTCCTCCAAAGCTCGGGAGCAAGCTTCACGGGAAACCTTGAGGGACGCCTCGGCCTTCGCATTATAAAGATCGCGCTGGTAACGGCCAAGGTTGATGGCCACCTTCAGCTTACATTGTTCCTCCTCCAGCCGAAGACCCTCGGCCTTGAGGCGCGCGTCGACGTCCGCAAGTTCACCACCGAGTCGGTTCATCGCGCCCATCGCCTCCTGGAAGAGCTCATGACGAACAACGCTCCGCCCGTGCTCCAACTCAAGCGCACGGCCCATCTCATCCTCCACAGTGGGGGCTGTGGGCGAATCCTGGAGCGGTGTGCCCCCTCTCAGCTGGGGGCTGGGGGCTGGCGCTGACCCAGGCGCCAGCCAGACCTCGCGAGGGGGCCGAACTAGAGGGGCCCGCTGCCTGAAGAGGAGCCAAAGACCGAAGCCAGACAACTGCTGTCCATGACCAGAGGAGGGGCCCTGGGCACGCCCGCCAAGCTCCACGCCAGACCATGGAGGAAGGACGACGAGACCGCAGATTCAAAGCGCCGTGCAGGCAAGCGCGCCTCTCCGACCGACCCTGCCCCAGCAACAGCATGCAGGCTCGGGACGCTCAAGGCCAGCGGGGGAGCCGAGGAAAGAGGAGGCTGATCCTTAGGAGATGCAACGGCCTTGGCGAAAGGCACCCTAAAGGACCACCGTCAAGAAGGAAAGCAGCACTCAAGAGATCACTAAGGTACAGTACTTAATCGTCTCCCGCCACTCATTAAAACTGGAGGCGAGCATGGGGCGCACCTTGCCCATGGCCTCATCATTGAGCGCTAGCGATCGGCCAACCGCGGGCTCGACGGCCGAACGTGCGCCGGCAGAAGATAGAGGTTTCTTCCCCTTGTCAGCTTGTTTCGGCGCCATGGCGATGGAGTGGGCGGAGCATAGGCCAGATTGGTAGGAGGAACAGAGTCTCGGGGAAGCAGAGGAATCGGGGAAGAATGGCGCAGGCGATGGAAGGATAACTGTGTAGGTTGCGGGGGCCACATAGCTAGGCGGATTCCAAGGCAGCATGGGGAAGCGGAGACGCCCATGTCCAATCAACCGCCATGCGTCGACCGAGGCCACAGGCTATTGGGGCCCGCGGCGCTCTGCATTTGACCTTTGGCATCGCCTCAAAGCCAAGCCCGAGCGCGCCTTGGGCCCGGGGGCTACTGTCGGCGTTCTGCGAACGGGAGTCAACAGACTTGCCTGCCTGCGGCCCACGGCGTGGCAATGCTAGCAGGCCTGTACGACCCATCTTCATCAACAAGGCATTCAAGACCCTCGCGAGGGGCCAAGCCTCGCGAGGCGGACGACACAAGACCTCCTCAGGAGCGGCCTAACCAGGCAGGCTCGCGAGGGTCGGAGAGATCAAGGTAAGGCAAACCTCGCGAGGTTCTCGTGACGTGAGACATGACGATCGAGACCAGGCGAGCGCCAGCGTGCAGTGTCCTTGTTTCCCCTTTGGTGCTAAGGAGGCAAGCGCAGGTGCGGATTACCAAGGCATCAAGCAATGGTTTCCATATTGGTCCAACGAGACCAAGACCAGCAGGACGGCAAACGGAGGTCACCATGGAGCCCAAGGCGGCGTCACCACCAGAGCCTTTTGCAAGCGAAGACCGCTTTTGTTAGGATAAGCTATACTAGCTGTCCCCTTTCAAATTGGCAGTTGTTGGCTCCCTTCCAGCTCAATATTTGGGGAGAGGACCAGGGCCTATATAAGTAGAACTAGACACCACCGTAGAGGGAGGGATCGAGAGGCATCTCACCTAATCCTTAGCCACACACCGAGCGCAAGAACACCTCAACCTCAGGAGGCTGTTCTTCCCCTTGTACTGTTCATCATCAGCCCAAGAAGCAATCCACCACCGACACACTGGAGTAGGGTATTACACCACAATGGTGGCCCGACCAGTATAAATCTTGTGTCCGTTGTGTTGTGAGCTCATCGAGTTCGTCCTTACATCTTAGCTAGTTAGGACACGGATGGGTGGGGAGGAAATCTTCGCGCGCACCCCAGTGTTCGAACCTTGAGGGTTTTGCCGGAACCCGTGATCCGACACCATCGACAAGTTCACCAAGTGAGCAGAAGTGGAAGCCGTCCGCACCATCCCAGCTGGTTCCGCGGTCAAGTTCATCAAGGGTCTCGTGAGCCATTTCGGGGTCCCCAACCACATCATCACTGATAACGGCTCGCAGTTCACTAGTAATCTCTTTAGAACATATTGTGCTAACCTTGGAACGCAGATCTGCTACACTTCGGTGGCGCACCGCAGGAGCAATGGTCAGGCCGGACGCGCCAACGCAGAGGTCCTGAGGGGCCTCAAGACCAGGACTTTCAAGAAGAAGCTCGAGGCCTGGGGCAAGGGCTGGTACGACGAGCTCCAGTCTGTGTTGTGGTCCATCCACACCACCGCCACCAAGCCAACGGGCGAGACCCCATTCTTCCTCGTCTACGGAGCAGAAGCGGTCCTCCCTCATGAGGTCAGGCATCGCTCCGCATGGGTCCTGGCGTTTGATGAAATGCAATAGGACGCCACACGGGGGATAGACCTCGTACTGGGGGAGGAACGCCGCCGCGAAGACGCACTACGGGCGGTAAGGTACCAGCAGGCACTGCGGCGATACCACTGCTGCAACATCTGCTCTAGGACGCTCGAGACAGGTGACCTCGTCCTGAGGCGGGTCCTCTCCAGGAAAGGGCTGCATAAGCTCTCACCCATGTGGGAAGGCCCGTTTAAGGTCGTCCATGTCTCCAGGCCTGGCGCCGCGCGCCTGGAGACACAGGACGGGGTGCCCATCCAGAACGCTTGGAACATCCAGCACCTATGGAAGTTCTACCCATGAAGCAAGGCCCAGCGCCTGTGAAGAAAGGCCCAGTGCCTATGAAAAAGGCCCGGTGCCTGTGAAGATCGCCGCCCGTGACACTCTCACGTAATAATGAGTGGGGCTGTACATGCCCCGGAGTCTCAGGAGTGCCGCCCTCGGGCCTCGGGGGCTCCCTCCCACACCAAGTGGCAGCACTTAGCTCCGCGCTGGTGAGAAGACTTGAAGACTAGACTAGGTGCCGGACGCGGCTTTCCATTTGCTTTCCGTAGTTGGCTCGCCTCCTTTTAGTTGAAATTTGCTCCTGGTGTTCCTTGCTGGTTGGTTCTGTCGCTTTTTGTCGCCGTTTCCGATTCTGGTTTAACTTGTTCTCTCTCTCGCCCACCTCGCGAGGGGGCTGGGCAGGTCCCTTCAAGAGCGTTTTCCCCTTTCTCTGCCCCTCGTCCATTTTGTCGGATGACGGGTTCTGGAAAAACCCTCAAGGTTCGAACACTAGGGTGCGCGCGAAGATTTCCTCCCTACCGATCCACGTCCTAACTAGCTAAGATCTCAAGAACGAACTCGACGAACTCACAACATGAGGGACACAAGATTTATACTGGTTCAGGCCACCGTTGTGGTGTAATACCCTACTCTAGTGTGGTGGTGGTGGATTGCCTCTCGGGCTGATGATGAACAGTACAAGGGGAAGAACAGCCTCCTGAGGTTGAGGTGTTCTTGTGCTTGGTGTGTGGCTAAGGGTCAGGTGAGAGGCCTCTCGATGAGTTATCCCCTACGGTGGTGGCTAGTTCTACTTATATAGGCCCTGGTCATCTCCCCAAATATTGAGCGGGAAGGGAGCCAACAACGGCCAATTTGAAAGGGGACAGCTAGTACAGCTTATCCTGACAAAAGCGGCCTTCGCCTGCAGAAGGCTCTGGTGGTGACGCCGCCTTGGGCTGCATGGTGACCTCCGTCTTGTCGTCCTGCTTGTCTTGGCCTCATTGCACCGATATGGAAACCTTTGCTTGATGCCTCGGTACTTCGCGCCTGCGCTTGCCCCGTTAGCACCAAAGGGGAAACAAGGACACTGCACGCTGGTGCCCGCCTGGCGCCTGCCTTGTCTAGATCGTCATGGCTCAAGTCACGAGAACCTCGCGAGATTTGCCTTGCCTTGATCTCTCCGCCCCTCGCGAGCCTGCCTGGCGAGGCCGCTCCTGAGGAGGTCTTGCGTCCTCCGCCTTGCGAGGCTTGGCCCCTCGCAAGGGTCTTGAATGCCTTGTTGATGAAGATGGGTCGTACAGGCCTGCTAACACAGCCACACCGTGGGCCGCAGGCAGGAAAGTCTGGGGACCCCCGTTCCCAGAACGCTGACAGTAGCCCCCGGGCCCAAGGCGCGCTCGGGCTTGGCTTCGATGCGAAGCCAAAGGTCAAGTGCGGAGCGCCGTGGGCCCCAAAAGCCTGCGGCCTTGGTCGACGCATGGCGGTTGATTGGACGTGGGCGTCTCCGCTTCCCCACGCTGCCTTGGAATCCGCCTGGCTATGCGGGCCCCACAACCTGCACAGTTATTCTTCCATCGCCCGCGCGATTCTTCTCCGATTCCTCTGCTTCCCCGAGACTCTGCTCGTCCTCCCAATCTAGCCTGTGCTCTGCCCACTCCATCGCCATGGCGCCTAAACAAGCTGACAAGGGGAAGAAGCCTCTTTCTTCTGCCGGCACGCCTTCGGCCGTCGAGCCCGCGGTTTGCCGATCGCTGGTGCTTAATGATGAGGCCATGGGCAAGGTGCGCCCCATGCTCGCCTCCAGTTTCAATGTGTGGGCGAAGACGGCGGCTTGGCCGACGTCTCGTGCTCGCATTAACAGGGCAGCCACCGAGGTCCCAATCTTCATTGATGCTATTTGGGCTGGCCTGGTCCCCCTTTCTCCGCCTTTTTCAACGCAGTGCTTGAGCATTACCAGATGCACATGCTGCATCTCGAACCCCAATCCCTGACTCTTCTTGCCGTCTTTGCCTTTGTTTGTGAGGCCATGGTGGGCATTGCCCCTTCCGTGGCCCTTCTTCACCACTTCTTCTCATTGCACCTAATGGATCCGCGGCAGAGCTCGGGGTGCGTGAGCTTCCAGGGTGTGGTTGCGACGACAGGCGCGGGGATCGACTTCGAGCTTCCTCCATCTAACAGCGAGTTTCAGACATGGTGGGTATTTGTCAATGCCAGAGTGCTCAGCCCTCTGCTCCATTCTTCATCGGCGCCTTCCGTTCGCAATCCTGGTTGGGGCCATGAGAAGCTGGCGAGCCCCTGTCTTGTCCCCGTCTGGCTCAGGCTGAAGAGGCTTGAAAGACAGCGGCGTGACCGCGCCCATGGCGGTGAAGGAGTTCGTCATGCACCGAGTCGCCCCGCTCCAGCGCCATTCTCGCGCCGATGAGGGCCTTGCTCAACAGTCAGGATCACATGACACTTCAGGAGTCCGGGCTTCCTCCTGAGATGCGGCAAACTGTGCTTGAGGTCCTGACGGGTGTCGCATCGACGGATGACATGCCCGGGAGGAGCTGTCTGTTGTACCGCTGCAGGAACAAGGCAGAATTTGTGGAGCACATGCCTTCCTTCGATGAGTGGGGGCTGCGCCCGGTCGGCCTAGTGGGGCCTTGCGAGAACCCCGTCAACGTGGTTCCCTTCTTTGTCACTGGTGTCGAGCTCGTGCCGAATGTGGATGCAGGGGGGCGAGCACCGCTGGAAGCCGGCGGCCCGAGTGCTGAGGTGCGGATGCTTCCCGGGGCGTCGTCCTCAGGAACCCATGATTCTTCCTCCAGGGCGTCGGTCGCCGAGACGATGCAGCACGCAGATCCCGAGGCTGAAGCTCCGGAGGCCTCGGGAAGTTGCGGTGGGATGGCGCCCGACTACTCTCCGCAGCCCGGCACCCCTGAAGCTGTCCCCTCGAGCACCTCTCCGGCTGCACCCCGTGCCGGCCGCCACGTCCAGCGCTTCGGTCAGCTTTGCGTGGACTTCGAGGAGCTGCGCAAGAGGAAAGGATCCCCGAGCACCAACGGTATCTTCGGGCCGTTGAAGCGAAGGAAGTACATCGCCGTCGACGAGTAAGTACTGTACCTTAGTGATTTATTGAGTGCTACTTTCCTTCCTGATGGTGGTCCTTTCGGGTCCCTTCCTCCAAGGCCGTTGCATCTCCTGAGGGGCAGCCTCCTCTTTCCCCGACTCCCCCGCTGGCTTTGAGCGTTCTGAGCCTGCATGCTGTCCCTGGAGTAGGGTCGGTTGGAGAGGCACGCTTGCCTCCACGGCGCTTTGAATCGGCGGTCTCATCGTCCTTCCTCCATGGTCTGGCATGGAGCTTGGCGGGCGTGCCCAGGGCCCCTCCTCTGGTCATGGACAGCAGCTGTCTGGCTTCGGTCTTCGGCTCCTCTTCAGGCAGCGGGCCCCGTCTAGTTTGGGACCCTCGCGAGGTCCGGCTGGCGCCTGGGGCAGCGCCAGCCCCCAGCCCCCTACTTAGAGGGGGCGCCCCGCTCCAGGCTTCGCCCTCAGCTCCCGCGGCAGAGGACGAGATGGGCCGTGCGCTTGAGTTCGAGCACGGGCGGAGCGTTGTTCGTCATGAGCTCTTCCAGGAGGCGATGGGCGTGATGAACGCGGACGTCGACGCGCACCTCAAGGCCGAGGGTCTTCGGCTGGTGGAGCAATGACGTAAGCTGAAGGTGGCCATCAACCTTGGTCGTTACCAGCGTGATCTGGATAATGCGAAGGCCGAGGCGTCCCTCAAGGTTTCCCGTGAAGCTTGCTCCCGAGCTTTGGAGGAGGCTCGCGAGGCTGACCGCCATCGTGAGGCCGCAGAGAAGCGCGCGTGGGAGCTCCAGGCCTAGAGCGCGTCCCTGGAGCAGCAGGTGGAGGCGCGCAAAGCCGCCCTCGCGTCAATGAGGGGGGCACCCGCCAAGGAGGAAGAGATCCGGAAGCTTGAGGAGGCGATGGCGTTGGAAGCTGTGGAACGCACCCTCGAGTTAGAGCGGTTGGAGACGAGGGAGCGCCAGGTCGTCCAAGCGGAGGACGCCGTCCATGCAAGCGATGCCAGGGCTCAGGAGGAGGTTGATCGCCGGGTGGCCAAGGCTCGCGCGGATCTTGAGGGTAGCTATGATTTGAGGTTGAAGCTTGCGGGGACGGAGGACGTGGGTAGGGCCGCGGCCCTCAGGCCCAAGCTGGCTGAAGTGGAGAGGCGCGAGGAGGCTACTGCAGCCGCCCTGGTCACAGCGCAGGCGGAGTTGGCCTCTGCCCACGCCGAGCTGCTCTCTCTTCAGAAGCGGGTTGACGACGCCGAGTCCGTTGCGCGGCAGAATAGGGAGGAAGTGCTTCAGCAGCGGACGCTTGAGCGTGAACACGCCCCCATGCTCCAGGACCTCAGGATCAGGGCCAACGCGGCGCTGGGCCACGTATGCGACGAGAATGCTCTGCACCCACACTCGAACGACTATGCCAGTCGCCTATGCTTCTTTGTCGACGTGGTGACGCGCCTGGGAGCCCGGTCTGATAGAGCTCGCCAGCTTGTGGAAGAAAGAAGCCGGGGCCTGCTTGGGCGCGCGTTCTCCCGTGTCTTCAGCCATGTCAGGAACACCTTCCCCAACTTCGAATTTGACGCCGCCATTGCCCCCGTATCGCAGGCCATCCGTGGCGACCTGGCGCGGTGGGTGGAGGACAACGTGGATGCGCTGGTCAGAGCCCTCACTTCTGAAGACGACGCGGTGGTGGTCGCTGCAGACGAAGGCGACGTGGTTGACGATGGCGATGCCGGCGTCGGTGAAGGTGGAGGCGACGCCAACAACGGTGACAGCGACGCCAGCGGTGCGTGTGAAGATGATGTGGAGGACGCGGCGAGCGACATATCAGGCTGATCCCATGTTCCCTTATTGTTTTACCCTGTATGCAAAAACTTGGGCGTGGCCCCTAAAGATTGTGAGAGCATTTTGAGAGGAGGAGCCCCTCATGTAAACAAATCGCAATTTTTACTCTTATATGCCAAGCCGAGTGTGCGCCTTTGTGGATCCATGAGTCTGGCGGCAAGTTTTGCCGTTGCGTCTTACCTTAGCTGAGGCGGGCCCCGAACTGGATTGTAAGGTCATGAGTTGCCGCGGAGCTCCTGAAGGGTCTGCTGATCCGCCCGAGAGGGCCTCGCGGGGATCTATCGTCGACCGGCGCGCGTGGTGCACGTGCCATGCCCAGCCCCGCTCGCAAGGGGCCCGCGAGGGGGAGGCATCAAGCGCGAGCTTCAGAACAAGGCATGAACCAGATGGCAAGAAATCGCTTGAACGAGAAAAGGCACCCCCCGCGTGCATCGATAAAAATTCAACTTCAGCTTAAATCCAAATCCAGAAGGCAAGGCTACAGAAAAGGGATCCAAAGCAAATGGCCGTGTCCGGCACCTAGTCTAGTCTTCTTGTCTTCAAGTCTTCTCACCAGCACGGAGGTAAGTGCTGCCACTAGGGTGTGGGAGGGAGCCCCCGAGGCCCGAGGGCGTCTCCCGGAGACTCCGGGGCGTGTACAGCCCCACTCATTATTACGTGAGAGTGTCACGGGCGGCGATCTTCACATGCGTGAGCCTTACTTCATATCGCCAGACGAGGGCCCCGCCTTGCGCCTCCCTCGGCCACCGTTGAGGGCGACCGGAAACCAGGATGCCACCAAAGGGGCAAAGGGGACACTAGCGGCGCCCTCGGCGACCACGGGTCCTCTGCTGGGGGTAGGCTTGTCAGCACCCCCCAGCAGAGGTCCTACCTCCGAGGGGCAGCTTGCTCCGTGCGACGTGGGGAGGGATCTGGCTCCCGACCCCTTTCCTGCCGCCCCCAGCGCGACCCCCCTGGCAAAAGGGAGGTCGCCGAGCTGGGGCTGCCAGCCGCTCTGGTGACCCGATCCCCCTACGACTCATGGTTAGTGTAAGCTTGCTCCTGAGGGATTAGTGGTACCCTGTATCTGTTGTCAACGGCGTGGTTGGCGGGGCTCTCCGGCGGCTCCTGGAAGGCTTCAGCTCCTAACGCCTCCTCCTCCCAGCCTGGCCCGAGGAACGAGCCAGGGTCCTCCTCCAGTATGTACTCCTGGTCTATCATGCGGGGCACGTAGGACTCCGAGGTCGCTGCCCCGAAGACCTCGCCGAAGTGCCCCACGCTCCATGTTGCTCGGCCTGTCATGATGTCCTGAGGATGGCAGGGCGGTGCTCCGATGCGACCGTACCCATCTGGGGCGGTGCAGGCGCGGCAGGGCTCCCTCCACCGTGGGTCATGTTAACGTCGACGAGGCCCCCGAGCTCACCCGGGAGTACGCGGGTGCTGCGTGACCCGCCGTGGGACCCCGCTACCGCCTGAGGCGTGAGCCGATAGCAGAAGGGCGGCGCTCCCATGGCCGGCGCGTCCAGTAGTTCAGCGACGCATTCCAACAACGCATCCCGGCCGCTCTCCACCAGCCGGCACCGCAAGAGCTCCCGTGCCACTGTGAGTGCGGCCCGCATGTTCGCCTGCTCCCGCCGGGTGTGTGGCGTCGTCGCTGTGGCGTGGCTTGCGGCCCTCGCAGCGGCTCGCGCTTTTCATGGAGTAAGGGCGGACGGCGCTTGGCCGCGCCGCCCGCGCCCAACAGTGTTAGGTGGCGCCCGTGCCGCCTGAAGCGCGGGGCTAAGGTCTTCCTGGGCGGGCGGTGCTGCCCGGGCAGGCCAGGCGGCCCAGCGGTCGGCGTCATCCATCGGGTCACCGGACATCGGGACCGTGGAGCGTCGGTGGATCGATTGGCGGGGAAGAGACTCCGGCGCACCCCTACCTGGCGCACCAAATGTTGGATCACGGGTTCCGGCAAAACCCTCAAGGTTCGAACACTGGGGTGCGCGCGAAGATTTCCTCCCTACCGATCCACGTCCTAACTAGCTAAGATCTCAAGAACGAACTCGATGAACTCACAACACGAGGGACACAAGATTTAAACTGGTTCGGGCCACCGTTGTGGTGTAATACCCTAGTCTAGTGTGGTGGTGGTGGATTGCCTCTCGGGCTGATGATGAACAGTACAAGGGGAAGAACAGCCTCCTGAGGTTGAGGTGTTATTGTGCTTGGTGTGTGGCTAAGGGTCAGGTGAGAGGCCTCTCGATGAGTTATCCCCTATGGTGGTGGCTAGTTCTACTTATATAGGCCCTGCTCCTCTCCCCAAATATTGAGCAGGAAGGGAGCCAACAACGACCAATTTGAAAGGGGGCAGCTAGTATAGCTTATCCTGACAAAAAGCGGTCTTCGCCTGCAAAAGGCTCTGGTGGTGACGCCGCCTTGGGCTCCATGGTGACCTCCGTCTTGCCGTCCTGCTGGTCTTGGTCTCGTTGCACCGATATATAAATCTTTGCTTGATGCCTCGGTACTCCGTGCCTGCACTTGCCTCCTTAGCACGAAAGGGGAAACAAGGACACTGCGCGTGCTGGCGCCCGCCTGGTCTCGATCGTCATGGCTCACATCACGAGAACCTCGCGAGGTTTGCCTTGCCTTGATCTCTGTGCCCCTCGCGAGCCTGCCTGGCGAGGCCGCTCCTGAGGAGGTCTTGCATCGTCCGCCTCGCGAGGCTTGGCCCCTCGCGAGGGTCTTGAATGCCTTGTTGATGAACATGGGTCGTACAGGCCTGCTAACATAGCCACACCGTGGGCCGCAGGCAGGCAAGTCTGGGGACCCCCGTTCCTAGAATACCGACACATTTTTTCGCGAGGCATCCTCGTTCGAGCCCACAAGCAGGCGCACCTCTCCTAATCCTCGCCCCTCGGGTATCGCGATACGAAGCGCTGGGTCAAGGCTCAGGTCAACATTAATCCTCCTAGCAAGCCTCCTAACGATTTTTTTGCAGTTCCTAAAACGACCACTTAGTCAAGGAAAGCCTCGACAGGCACAAGGAAGCAAGCCCCTCGCGAGAAGGAGGCTACCCAAGCATGCCAAGCTAAGTTACCTCTACACAAAATAACGACACAACACGAAAACAACAAACATAGCAAAATGATTGGGAAATCATAATTCGATACACGCCCTCCGGGGCCCATACTGGTTTCTTTTTTGATGCAGGAAGGCAAGGAAGAACAAAACAAAAGCAGCGCCTGCCTCTACAACGGTCCACGGGGGCAGGCCCAAGGCGTCGCCCTGAGCTCAGCCAGACCCCTCCTCACGCTTCACGGAGGCGCGGCGACGAGTCGACCCGCTGCCACCTTCGAAGCAGGCGTGGCGGCATGGTGGCTCGTCGTAGCCACCACTACTGGAGTTGTCGCCGAGGGAAGAGCCACCGTAGCTGGACGAGACGCGGTCGGCACCATGGGCGGGTTCGCCCTCCTCCTCGTCCCAACCATCGCCAAGGCCGAGCACCTCCTCGCCGTCGTTCACCTCGGGGAAGAACCCGGCGCAGCGACCATCTTCTCCAAACACCCTCACGTAGAGGGTCGCGTCACCATCATACTTGAAATGGAGGGTGCACCGCCTGCCCAGGCCGCACTCCCGGGCGAACGTCTACCAGCCGCGAGCCAGGGCTATGTTGCCCGCAGCGGAGACCTCGACCACGACCCAAGAAGCCCTTCCGCAGCAACCGTCTGCCTGTAGCCAGAGCCCGCCTGGACCAGAGGTTGGCAGCTCGTCGACAAAGAAGTGCGGGAGCTGAAGCCAGTTGCCTGCCGGGTTCTCCGACCAGATGACGAACTCCGGCAGCACCTCTGTCGAGTGGAAGCGCGGCCGGGGAGGCCGTGCAACCACGGCACGTCTCCCTTCACTGACGGGGCTGTCGCGACCGGAGCAACCCCTGCCACGCGCAGCGGCACCACCCCGGGATCGGGGGGTCGCGGTGTGCTTACGGGGATGGTCGCGTCCACGCTTGGGCGCTGGGGAGTTGGGCCCCTCGCGAGGGGCCTTTCCCTTCCCTGCGGCGGAGAACCTCTTCGACGGCGCCATTGAAGTCGGCAGAGGAGCAGAGGAGGAAGAAGCAAGCGGAATGGGAAGAAATGGGCGACGGGGGCTCTGCCCCCCTCCTCATTTATAGTAGGAGAAGGCCAACCAGCGCCCCCCACGATCACAAGTAATGATGGTTTTGCTTGCATGTCGAAGGGACTTGTCAAGTCGGGCAGTTGCCGAGGCAGTGTGGGGAAGCGGAGACGCCCACGTCCAATCAACCGCCACGCGTCGACCAAGGCCGCAGGCTATTGGGGCCTGCAGCGCTCCGCACTTGACCTTTGGCTTCGCGTCGAAGCCAAGCCCGAGCGCGCCTTGGGCCCGGGGGCTACTGTCGGCGTCCTGGGAACGGGGGTCCCCAGACTTGCCTGCCTGCGGCCCATGGCGTGGCTGTGCTAGCAGGCCTGTATGGCCCATCTTCATCAACAAGGCATTCAAGACCCTCGCGAGGCGGACGATGCAAGACCTCCTCAGGAGCGGCCTCGCCAGGCAGGCTCGCGAGGGCAGAGAGATCAAGGCAAGGCAAACCTCACGAGGTTCTCTTGACGTGAGCCATGACGATCGAGACCATGCAGGCGCCAGCGCATGCAGCGTCCTTGTTTCCCCTTTGGTGCTAAGGAGGCAAGCGCAGGCGCAGAGTACCGAGGCATCAAGCAAAGGTTTCCATATCGGCGCAACGACACCAAGACCAGCAGCACGGCAAGACGGAGTTCACCATGGAGCCCAAGGCGGCGTCACCACCAGAGCCTTTTGTAGGCGAAGACTACTTTTGTCAGGATAAGTTGTACTAGCTGTCCCCTTTCAAATTGGCCTTTGTTGGTTCCCTTCCCGCTCAATATTTGGGGAGAGGGCTAGGGCCTCTAGTAATAGGACTAGCCACCACAGTAGGAGGCATCTAATCTTGAGCCAATCCTTAGCCACACACCGAGCACAAGAACACCTCAACCTCAGGAGACTGTTCTTCCCCTTGTACTGTTCATCATCAGCCCAAGAGGCAATCCACCACCACCACATTGGAGTTGGGTATTACACCACAACGGTGGCCTGAATGAGTATAAATCATGTGTCCCTTGTGTTGTGAGTTCGTCGAGTTTGTTCTTGAGAGCTTCGCAAACCTAGGGCGTGGATCGGTAGGGAGGAGAACTTCGCGCGCACCCAAGTGCTCGAACCTTAAGGGAGCCGGAACCCGTGATCCGACAGGAGTGGATGAAAAGTTGTGAAAATCAGGTCTAGTAGTTGGCCTAGCAGTTCTTCATCGTAATGGCTCCCAAGAAGAAGACGGTCACGGTGATCGGTTCATCGGGAGTCGGGCGGCCCATACCCGTGCGGGCGAGCAGCGGGCCGGTCGCGGACAGAACCCAAGGCGCGGCCCGCGAGCAGCAACATCGCTCTGGCAGTCAGAGCCTTGCAAGCGGCGTCGTTCGTGCGCAAGACGACGGGCCGCACGCCGCCAAATCCAGAGACGGTGCTGGGGCCCCCGCAGGCGGCGCGGGGCCCTCCGGGGGCGGCGCCATGCTACCCATGGGCGGCGCGGCGACCTCCGGGGGCGGCGCCATGCTACCCATGGGCGGCGCGGCGACCTCCAAGACGCCTACGCCGGCGCCCACAGCGCGCTCTTCCCAGGGTGTGCGCGACAAGCAGCATCAGCACACTGGTGACCCCGGGGCGCCGCCATGAGAAGAGTCATGTGCATCATTTGCGGGACAAAGGAGGCCAGCATGCCCGCCGAAGTGCTGGCAAAAAAGGCACACAGCCGCCGGGCCGTGATAGAGCTCCTTCTAACGTGGTTAGAAGTCGGAGCGCGCCACAGTCCACATAGCTTTCGCCGCCACCCACGCCAGCAGAAGCTTTGGCGCGCGCGCAGCTGCTCCTCGACTTCCCTCCTGCTGCAGAAAAGCTCGACGAGTGGAGAGCCACTATCCGGAGCCTCGTCGGCGTCGCCAACAAAGACACGCCACGGCCAGCGGGGCCCTCAGGCCGGCGCTCCGTTGAACCACCGCACGCCAGTGGTGGAGGAGCCGGAGGTGCTGCGGCCACGATGCACTCTCCTCCTCCACGCCAGCAACCGCGGGTGTCGATCCGTCGTGATGACGCTTGTGATAACATTTCCATAGCGTCGTCCGACCCACGGACCCACCGCGACCAATGCCAAGTCCTTCGAGAGCGAGCCCGTGAAGACGCTCGAACCACCATCGAGCGCCGGCACGATACACGCCACCAGTCAGATAGGCGGGCGGGGCCCGCTATGGACCACCCAGCACCGGGAGGCTCCGGCGGCCTACCTTACGGGGTGGGTTGCACAGCCTTTACCCATGAGCTGCGGCACTTCCAGTGGCCGTCCCACCACACGTTGAAGCCCGACGTCGGCGAGAAGTACAACGGCAAGACCCACCCGTCGGAGTTCCTCGGCATCTACACCATCGCGATGCAAGTCGCTGGAGCTCACAACGACAAGGTGCTTGCCAGTTACTTCCCGTTGGCCCTGAAGCCCAATATCATGTCTTGGTTGATGCACTTGCCGACGGACTCCATTTCTTCTTGCTCGGATCTGTGTCATGAGTTCGTTGGTGCCTTCACTGGAGGCCACCAAGCTCATGGCCAGGCGAGTGATTTGCATATCATTCCCCAGAAGGAAGGTGAAAACCTGCGCAAGTACATACAAAGGTTCAGCCGAGTGCAATATAACATCCCAGATGTTCATCCCGCCGCCGTGATCAGCGCATTCCATCAACATGTGCGTAACTGCAAGATGCGCGAAGAGCTGGCAATGAACAAGGTCAAGGATGTGGCCGAACTTTACGTTCTGGCCGATAGATGCGCTCAGGCTGAAGAAGGAAGGAAGTACCCCTGCGAGGACGCCGGCGCGGAAACCGACTCTACCGATGAAGACACCACCGCCCCGACGAAGAAGGGTCGGCGTCGCAACAGGAAACGCAAGGGCAAGGTCGTGCTTGCCGTCGAGGGATCCGACGACACCGGCGCTACCAAGAAGGCCAAGGCAGACGGCCCTGGCAAGGAGATTGCCGGGTGCGTTGCTTGCCGGGCCTTGGTGGCTGCCGACAAGCTAGGGGGCTCCGACAAGCAATATTGCAAGATCCACGCACCAAGGGCCACGACCTCCAAAACTGACGACAAGTGGAGCTGCTTGCTGAAAAGCAAAAAGCAGAGTATGAGAGGCGGGACAAGGAGAAGGGTCGGGATGGCGCTGAAGGATCTGGCAAGAATCGTGGCGGCCAAGGAGGCCACCGCGGCAAGGATAACCAACAAGAGAGGCCCGCTCGGGGCCGCGATAAGAAGCAGGAAGATGATGATCATGACGAGGACGACGAGTCTGGCGAGCATGAGTTTCCGAAGGCTACAGAGGCCATGTGCGTCGATGGTGGCGCCTCGCTGCATACTTCCCACCGCCGGCTCAAGCAGTGGGCGCGTGAGACCACAACAGCTGAGCCATCGTTCGAAGCTCAGAAGCCGCTGAAGTGGTCCAGCACGCCCATCATCTTTGAAGTCGAGGACCACCCTGATCGCACAACTGCGGTCGAGTGTTTGCCGTTGTTGGTCTCGCCAACGATACGCAACCTCAAGGTGAATAAGATGCTGGTTGACGGCGGGGCCGGTCTGAACTTGATCTCACCCATTGTGATCAAAAGGCTGCAAATTCCTGATGGAGATCTCGAGGAGACGTGCACGTTTCAAGGGGTCAACCCGGGAAGGAGCCAGCCGAAGGGGAAGGCCACGCTGTGTAACGCCCCGAGACGGACGCTCCAGAAGACTTTCAGATGCTCTGAGTTTCGTCGTGTGATTTGTTTTGTTTGTTGCATCTCTTGCATTGCATCATGTCATCATGCAACCTTTTTTTTAAAACTCAACTGAATAAATTGCATGGATCTTTGATCCATTTAAATCGAGGGAAATGCACATGGTGATTTCTCTTTACAACATACAAAAATCTCCCAATATAATTAGGGAGCTATATTAAAATATTCCATTAACTTTGGAATCACCATAACACACCTGCAGTTTAAGTTACATGCATTTTCTATCTCAATTCCTTGCCCCAAACTTTGTCAACAATTCTTATCTCTTTTATTGAGGCTCCTCAAGTCTCAGTATTTTTGGCCACTCCTAAACCTTGTCCTAGTTCAAACCATTTGAATTTAATTCAAATGAGTTTGAATTTAGATCTTTCATTTGTGCCACTTCTATTTTTCCTGGATCAAGCACATTTTTATATGTCCGGGAAAATAATCCCCATGCGCAAAATCTTTCCCTAACCCTCTCTTTCTTTTCCTCTCTCTATTTCTTTTTGCTAGAAAATTAGAGGGAGAGAGACAAGAGCCAGCCCAGCCGGCCTCTTAGGCCCAAAGAACTAAGCCGGCCCATTAGCCCAGCCAGCCCACCTAATCCTATAACCCTAGCCTAACCCCGATCCATCTCCTCCTCCTCCTCATTCCCACGCGCGCCGCCATCCCTCTCTCGCGCATGCCCGATCCTATCTCCCCATCGTCCTCCTCCTGCGCTGCGACACGCAGAGAGGAGCAGGGCCCCGCGCCGTCCTCTGCCCGATGGTGTGCCCGCGAGTTCCCCTCCATCGCAGCGCCATCTTGCCTCCTCCTCCTGCGCCCAGGCCGACCCTCCTTCGCCCGGACCCGGTCTGGATCGGCTGCCCGTGACCTCCTCCGCCTTCGATCCGGATGCTCACCACTGCCTCCTCCCTCCGCCAAGCGCCGCAGCCGCCAGATGCCTCACGGCGTCGACTTGTTGCCAGCGCCCTGCGTCCTCTGCTTCATCCAGGACGAGGCGCCCTGCTCACCCACACCTCGCCTCCACGCCGTCCCCGTCGCCCTCCTTGCCTTGCTTCGGCCCCTCTTCTGCATTACCCGTTGGACCCCGCTGCCTCCCGCATCTCCTCGTTGCACGCTGCGACCACCAGGAGCTCCGCCACGCCTCGAGCCTCCTTTGCTCGAGCTCCTCCTCCTGGCACCCACGATTGCACTGCTGCCATCTCTGCTGCTTTGTGCCATTGGCCGCCTGCTTGCCTTGGGCCCCGGTGTAGCCTCCCCGTGTACCTGCGGTCACCGCTGACCTCCTGAAGATCAGGACCCGAGACCCGGGCGCTCTGCTGCTAGTTCCGTGGACGTCAAGTACATCTACGTTGACCCTGGATGTCTACGACCATGTACCACTACCGTCGCAAGAAGCGAGACCGGCAAGTCCAAAGACCCCAAGTACCATGACACCGACGACTTGAACAGCTCCGAACATGTACAACTACTGTTGCCAAGACCAGACTAACAAGTACCCCGACAACGTGTGTACCTCTACCGTCGACCCCGTGGACGTCAAGTTCCCCGCCGAGACCCGATCCTCTATGGAGTGTGTACGACTACGAAATGTGAACCACTACTTCCACTACCATCGCCGTGTGCCACTATTTCCACGACGACCGTCCCGAGAACGTCTACTTCCTCTACATCGCACCGACGCGTTCCGCCCCGAACGCACGCTTCAAAGGTATAACCCCGAGACGACGCCCGTGAACGAATGCATGTGTGTTGTATGACATGGTCGTGTTTGCACCGTGTCCGAGAGAGGTCTTTGCACGTTCCTCCATGCCATGCCGCCGTACTGTGGGAACCCGGAATCCGGGAGCACCCCACCATCCTTGCATGACACGCTCACGCCCACTTCTTTTGCACCGGTATCTCCGTGAGCTATCGGAACCGATATGTTGTCGTCGCATCATTTTGGGATTCGTTGCCGTGGCACCCCTTTCTTCCAGCACGGTGACAAATGCTTCATAACATGCTCATGTCAACATTTCCATAAAATTGCTTAAAAACTTGCATATGTCATCCGCATCATGATAATAACATTTAAAACGTTTAAAAATTGTTGTTTGCTTTAAATTGCTAAATGACATGAGGATTTATCGGAACTGTTGTTTGATGTTTCCGGCCTTATTTAAATTGCCTAAAATGTGTAGTTTACTTATGTCTCACCTCTTGCCATGTTAATCAACATTTAATATTGTTGGGAACATAAACGGGAGAGAACTAAATAATCGTATGTGGTGTTTCGTCAATATGCAACTCGTTGCATATTGAGCTCCACTTAATTTGTAGTATTGTTTGTTGCACTTTGCCATGCCATGCCTCATTAAATCGGACATGCATCATACTTGATTGTGCATCATGCCATGTTTATGTGATGTTTGTTTACTAGGTTGTTTGTTTCTTTCCGGGTTGCTTCTCTCGTTAGCTTCGGTTTCGTTCCGGAGTTGTGAGGATTCGTTCGACTACGTCCGTTTGTCTTCTTCATGGACTCGTTCTTCTTCCTAGCGGGATCTCAGGCAAGATGACCATACCCTCGAAATTACTTCTATCTTTGCTTGCTAATTGTTCTCTCTATCGCTATGTTGCACTACCTACCACTTGTTATATCATGCCTCCCTTATTGCCATGTCAGCCTCTGACCTTTTAACCCTTCCTAGCAAACCGTTGCTTGGCTATGTTACCGCTTTTCTCTGCCCCTCTTATAGCGTTGCTAGTTGCAGGTGAAGATTAAGTTTGTTCCTTGTTGGAACATGGATATCATGAACTTTGTTGGGATATCACAATATCTCTTATCTTAATTAATGCATCTATATACTTGGTAAAGGGTGGAAGGCTCGGCCTTATGCCTGGTGTTTTGTTCCACTCTTGCCGCCCTAGTTTCCGTCATACCGGTGTTATGTTCCTTGATTTTTGCGTCCCTTACGCGGTTGGGTGATTTATGGGACCCCCTTGACAGTTCGCTTTGAATAATACTCTTCCAGCAAGGCCCAACCTTGGTTTTACATTTGCCTCACCTAGCCTTTTCCCCTTGGGAGTAGCACATCCCGAGGGTCATCTTTATTAGTTGTCACATCCTAGCTAGTTCATGCATTAGAGTGTTGCATCATGTCTATTTTTCACAGAAACTTGAAATGGGGATGCCAGAAACCCCCAGCCCCCCCCCCTGAAACAACTAGGGTTTACCAAAATCCTTTTCAATGAACCTGAAATGCCCTCCATAAATGTTCACCATCTTTGGTCCTGGCTAAAACCTCTGCCAAAAATGGTTTCATATTTTTGGAGGCCATTTTGGATTTTTGCACAAGCCATAAGTATTTGCATTTGGGCATTTTAAATCCTATAAATATTTCCAAATGCCCAAATAATCTTGAAGGTATTTTTAGGCTGTTGAGAATAATTTCAAAGGTGCCTCAGAATATTTTCAGGATTTTCCCAAATGAAATAGTATTTTTACTATTTCAAAACACAGAACAGAAATAAATAAAAAGAGAGAAAACAGAAAGCAGAGAGGACTTACCTGGCAGCCCACCTGGCGGCCCAGCACTGTGCTGGCCCGCGCCAGTCAGCTGCCTGTTCTCGCCAGAGCAGGCAGAGAGGTGACGCCGGCGAGCGCGAGCTCGCCACGGCGCCACCTGCTTGCCGCCTCGCCCGTGGATGCGCTGGACGACCCCCACGACGTGCCCCCGAGCCTCTGGACACCCCCTTTCTCCCCCATCGCCTCTCCCTCGCCTTCCTCCACCATGGCCGACGCAGCCGCTGCCACCTCGCCGGAGTAGCCGCGCCCACCGTCGACCTCGCGCCGTCCCACCGTGTCCAATAGCTCCGCTGTCGCCTACTCCTTCGAGCAGGTCGAGCCCCGAGCGCTCGCTTGCCCCGAAGCCTCTGCTCCGACCTCGCCTTCGCCGCTCACCGTCGGAGATCCCCTCCGCCGTCACCACTGCAACAGCTCGCCCCCGACCTCGCCGTCCGCTCCGTCGCAACCACCGTGAGCCTGGCCACCTTCCCATCCTCTCCTCTCTCCCTCTCGAGCTCCGCAGCCACTACACGTAGCTCACCGTATGCGCCGCCGCACGAGCTCGTCACCGACGAGGCTCCGGCCATCCAACGGTCGCACCACCGTGGCCGTTAGCTCCACTGCATCGCCAGGAGCCCGTAGCACCATCGCAAGCCCCTCGCCATGCTCTCTCGCAACGGGTTCGACTACGCCCGTACCCCGGCAGCCGCACGGCTCGTCGCCGGCGTCGATTCCGGCGACCCCGAGCTCCACCACCACCACCAGTCGATGCGGTTTGCTCCCAGCTACACGTAGGTACTCTCCGCCGTCCATTTGGTCGCCGGAGGAGGAATCCCGCACTCCACCGCCGCGTCTGGACGTCGCCGGCGGCTAAACGCCGGCGAGTCAGCGTGGTTTGACCACGGGTTGACCCCCAGAGTCACTGACAAGTGGGGCCCGCCTGCTAAATAATCTGAGTTAGAGTTTAAAATTAATCCTAATTAGTTAATTACCTAACCGTGACACTGACACAGGGGACCCACATGTCAGGTTTGACCTGGACGACCCCGTTGACCGCTGACGTCATCATGACACACTGCTGACGCATTAAGCAATTTAATTACTGGAATTATTCTTATATTGGAAATTCCAGAAATTATCACAAACTTCAAAAAATCATAGAAAATAATCTATAGCTCAGAATGAAAAGATTTATATATGAAAAATGATCAGAAAAATCCATTCTATCCATCTGTACTGGTTTCATGCATGTTTAAGCAAGTTAACCTACTGTTTAATGTAGAACAAGATAAAACACTAAAAGAGGCCACATATGAACTTGGAGTTTGAATCTTTGATTCAAAATAGTCCAAACCCATCGGGTCCTAGTTGCATTAGCCCAATACATCCATTTTGCCATGTCTCATGCATGCATCATATTGTTGCACTTGCTTGGTGTTGATTGTGCTTCGATGTGTTCATTGTGGTAGGTTCTGCCTCCGAGGATATTCACGAGTATCCAACTGAAGGGCAGTATCCCACCACCACTCCGTGAGGCAAGCAACCCGTTGATCATTTCGATACAAACCCATCTTCTCGCCCTGCTCTCATTTACTGCATTAAGACAACGCGATTCAAACTGCTGTGTGTTGCGGTAGTTGAACCCACTTTCCTTTGCATGACCTGTCATCGCCACAGTAACTAGATGAAACCCACTAGCATGTGTAGGAGTTGATTGAGCCATGTTGTGTTCCTACAATGCTATGCTTGCTACGCTTAGAGTCGTGTCAGGTCTGGCTCATCAGGGTGATGAACTAGAGTGAAAGTGTGTGTCGGTAATGAGAGTGAGGTGTTGAATACAATTTGGTAAAGGTATCGATGGGAGGCCATGTAGGAGTACATGGTGGGTTGTTTCATTGAGACCGTCCCTAAGAACTGAGATCTGTATGCGTGATTTAAGATTCAGCTACTACCACGCATTGGGCCCGAAACCAATGGACCCCCTCGGCTTCTTAATCACCCTTGTCCTCTGTCCAGGAGTTGCACGTAGTTTCTGGTGTTTGTAGTAAGCTGGAGGCCGTGGACAGCGCTGACCAAGGGGTGGGCTGTGATGCGGTAGGCTCGTGGCACGGTGTACCGAGTCGCCCGTTTGGTGTCCGGGAACCCTGCACACATCGTTTGGGGCCGTATGTGGAAACCTCGGCCGGACTCCCTGCGGATGGAACCTAAATAGGCGATAAACCTGTACTAGAGACTCGAGTGTTTAGGTAGGCTGTGGCCGACACCCACGTTGGGCTTCCGCTTGAAGGTTGCCGAGTACACGTCGTGTTGCGACGATAAGTGGTGAGAGCGTGTGTGACGAAGTACACCCCTGCAGGGTATAAAACTATTCGAATAGCCACGTCCGCGGTAAAGCACTACTTCGTCGCTTATGCAGTTCATAGACAAGTAAATGGATACTACTAAAAGCCTCAAGATAAGTGTGAGTACCGCGGATGGCCCTCTCGTGGGATGACGAGGGAGGATCCACGGTGGGGTATTGAGATGGTGATTAGTGGACTCGTGTGCGAAAACTATTTCACAAGTGGTGTCTCGTAGGATAGCTTAGCCAAGAGTCAAAGCTGGCTTGCTGCAATAACTCCACTACCTTCTTGAGAATGAACATGTATAGTAGGATCTGTTGTAAGACTTGCTGAGTACCTTTGTACTCATGTTGCTTCAATTACTGTTTTCAGACGACAACACCGCCCCTTCTGATGGGTTCTACGTAGAACTCGACGACGACGAGTGACTTGCCACCCAGGTGGTGATCTAGGCTTGTGAAGGGCCTACGTAGATAGACAGGCTTCGTCAAGCCCTCTTTCTTTCTAGCGTCTATACCCAGACAGTTTGCTTCCGCATGTGCTTGGATGATTGTATGACTTGAGTGTTGGGTCATGTGACCCCTATCTGTATGAACAAGTTATGTAAGGCTCTCCGGAGCCCTTTAAATAAAGTACTTTGAGTTGTAGAGTTTTGTTGTGATGCCATGTTGTATTTGCACATATCGAGCATATTGTGTGTATGATTGAAATGCTTGGTATGTGTGGGATCCGACAATCTAGTTGTTTATCCTTGGTAGCCTCTCTTATGGGGAAATGTACTCTAGTGCCTCCTTGAGCCATAGTAGTCCGCTACGGCCCGGTTCACCGGAGTCCTGCTAGCCCAGCACTACTGCACTGGACACCTGACTGGCCGGCATGTGATTCATATCGTTCCTGTGTCTGTCCCTTCGGGGAAATGTCACGCGGTGACATCCGGAGTCCTGCCTAGCCTGCTACAGCCCGGGTTCCTGGAGTGCTGTTAGCCCAGTGCTACAGCCCGGATTCACACGCTGCTGACCGACACGTTCGATGTTGATTCATGTATGCCTGTCCCCATACGTTAGTGCCGCTTTGGGTTCACGACTAGCCATGTCGGCCCGGGTTCTCTGTCATATGGATACTAGCGACATTGTCATATACGTGAGCCAAAAGGCGCAAACGGTCCCGGGCCATGGTAAGGCGACACCCGTGGGAGTACCGTGCGTGAGGCCGCAATGTGATATGAGGTGTTACAGGCTAGATCGGTGTGACTTGGGATCAGGGTCCTGACAGCATTGGCATCAGAGCCGGACTGCCTGTAGGTGCGATAAGCCAAACTGGTCGATGTCGAGTCTGGAAATGCTTTAGTTATATGTAGGGGAATTGATTGTGGGAGGGAACGTAAGGTGCTTTTACTCCTTTACCTCATGCCCTCTGATCTGAGTCATTCTCTTCTCATTCTACGTGGGTTAAGGACTAGGCTCTCTCCTCTCTATCAGGTTCACGTGTTACTAATCCGTAGTAACTTATAGGATTGTTGGTTCCATGCTTCGGTTCAGTTTCTACTACCTTAGTATGTTGTCGGTTGAACCAGAACCTTGACATGATGTTGTTGAGTGGTATTGCAAACTGTTGCGAATGTCTCAAATCCTTTTCCGAGCATTTACAGACGTTATGATGTCCGAATTCTCCTAGAAATACTAATGCCTTGCATTATTTCGTGCTTTCAGATGGCCACCCGTTCCCAGAATCAAGTGGTTCGTCTGACCCGGTGCCTCGGCGTACCTGGTCACACGGCCATGCTGGTCCGAGTGATGGTTGGGACAGGCTATCATTGGTATCCTGAGTATACCATCGAGGAGCAGTTTCGAGACTTTAATCAAAGTCAATATCTTTGCACAGTCAGGATTTACCCATCCTATCCTGGAGCCACTGAACCCCTCCATTGCTCTTATGGACTTGGGGTTACCATCGAGATGTCCGTGCAGGACGCAGCTTACTCGATGATGACTATCATGCGAGCCAGAACTGCCTTGCTTCGGAACACTGACTTCTGCTATATGCCAGTAGCACTCCCTGGGGCACAGGGGTACTATCAGGCTACTTACTGTGATTCTACCCACGAGGACTCACTACTCCGCACCACCACCGAGATGCTTGAGGACAAGGACCGTGAGAATCGTGCCTTGCGAATGGAGCTCTTTAATGCTCGTGCTGATCACTGGGCCACTCTGACACGGTTTGCACCTGCCGTGCAGGCTGGGTATATGGACATGAGGGACTTGTACCCCGTGCGATCTGGTCTGCCAGAATGTATGGAATGGCGTGATGTAGGAGGCATCACCCCTCCACGTGGACCCCGTCTGCCACCGTTTGTTGGACCAAGGCCACACAGGACCAACTGTTTCCAGATGATCATGTTCAGCTCCCAGGACATGGTGGTGACTTCTATGAAGATTACTACGGAGACGTCTGAGTTGGTAGTAGTTCCACTAGTATTGTAACAGTTGTAATCTCCACAGTCCTGCGTGTCTTGTGGGATACGACTTGGTGTGTATCACGTTCCGGAGGTGTAGAAAAATAATGTATAGGAGCTTGGAATGCCTCTGATGACATGTATCGTCTTTCATCGTAGTTGTACCCTAGCCTGGGCTTGTACTAAACTATGTATGGCGTGTATGACCGTTGGTATATGTATGTCGGTTGCTATGTTACCATGTCATACTGATGATCATCTCTGCATTCCGTGTTATCCATTACATTCCGCATTTCCCTACCAAGATTTAGCCATCCTCTTCTAAACCGTTGCTTTGTTTCTCCTAGGATGGTTAACACCCGCAACAACCCTGCTGTCCAGGCGCAGGGTGAAGCCAATGCAGCTAGGGGGGAGAATCTGCCCCAACCGCCTTCACTGGCTGAAGTTATGTTGGAGGCAGAAAGAAACAAGCGTGAGACTAACCGCTTGCTAGAGCGAATTGAGCAGAATATTGCACGTCACCAGAGGAATGACCTGGTGTCCATCAATGACTTTATCAAGTTGTACCCACCGAAGTTTAACCATTTCGTCGAGCCCCTTGATGCGGATGATTGGCTTCGCAGCATCACCCATAAGCTACGTTCTGCCAACGTAGCCGAAGCTGATAAGGTTACCTACGCTGCCTATCACCTCGAAGGCCCTGCTAGCCTTTGGTGGGAAAACTTTGAGGCTATGCGCCCAGCTGGCCAAATCACTACTTGGGCTGAATTCAGTGAGGCTTTCCGTGAGCATCACATTCCGGAGGGTCTCATAGATCGTAAGCGGGAAGAATTCTGCAACTTCACCCAAGGCAGACTGACCGTGGATGCATATAGCCGTGAGTTTGGAAATCTAGCACGCTATGCTCCTGAAGAGGTATCCACCGACGCCAAGAAGCAGGCAAGGTTCCGCAAGGGACTTAGCCCCGAGCTTCGCCGTGATCTTCGTCTGCACGAGTGCACCTCCTTCCGGAAGTTGGTCAATAAGGCCATCAGTGCCGAGACAGGACAGACTGACTATGACGCTACACGCAAGCACTCTCGCGCTTTTGGTTCCTCATCCGGCTCCGGATCCCAGAAGCGCCGGGTCTGGATTCCAAACACTGCTCTGCCACCTAGGTTCACTCCGAGGCCATCCTTCGAGGCGCCTCGCCCCAACCAGCAGCATGCACCGCCCAAGGTCTATGGTGGCCCCGCTGCTAATGCTGCTCCACGCCCCAATGTTGTGACATGCTTCAAGTGTGGAGAAATGGGTCACTATTTGCGCGAGTGCCCCCGAAACAACCTCAATCAACCTGGACAGTCCATTGGCCGTGGTAAGCCAGCAGGAATGACTTACTACGCCAAGCCAGCCCCCACTGCACGTGGCCATGTCAACTATGTTTCAGCTGAAGAAACTCATGAGGATCCCAACGTCGTCCTTGGTACGCTCCTTGTTAATTGCCATCCGGCAACAGTTCTTTTCGATACTGGAGCATCTCATTCATTTATCTCTGAGAGCTATGCTCGATTCCACAACACCACATTTTGTGACATGCCCACCTCCATGGTAATTCAAACCCCTGGTTCTAAGTGGCAAACCTCTAGGATAAGCCATGGAAATGAAATTCTTGTCGACAGATTGGTCTTCCTTGCATCACTAATAGCTCTCAAGTCCTCGGACATAAATATCATCTTGGGTATGGACTGGATGTCAGCCCATTATGCTAAGATTGATTGCTCTACTAGAACTGTTCAACTCACTCATCCGTCGGGCAAGACAGTCAATGTTTTGACCTGAGTGTCTAAGCGCCAGCTTTACTCATTAAATGCCAACCCTCTTCCAGACCTCGAAGATGTGCCGGTAGTCCGTGACTTCCCGGATGTCTTCCCTGAAGAACTGCCAGGTATTCCACCTGACAGGGATGTTGAGTTCGTGATAGACCTTGTTCCAGGAACCGTCCCAATCTCTAGAAGACCTTATAAGATGGCACCCCTAGAGCTAGCCGAGCTTAAGAAACAACTCGATGATTCCTTGAAAAAGGGTTTCATCCGTCCTAGTTCTTCTCCGTGGGCTTGCCCCGTCCTCTTCGTCAAGAAGAAGGATGGTACGGATCGGATGGTTGTAGATTACCGACCTGTCAACCTAGTCACTATCAAGAACAAGTATCCGCTTCCCAGGATCAACGACCTGTATGATCAGCTCGCTGGATCCTCAGTCTTCTCTAAAATGGATTTGAGGTTGGGCTACCATCAAATCAAAATCAAGAACGGGGACATTCCTAAAACGGCCTTTGTTACTCGTTATGGCCAATACGAGTATACCGTCATGTCTTTCGGTTTAACCAATGCTCCAGCCACCTTCTCTCGGTTAATGAACTCAATTTTCATGGAGTATTTGGATAAATTCGTCATAGTATACCTCGATGATATACTCATCTACTCCAAGAACGAGGCAGAACATGCCGAGCATCTAAGGCTAGTACTGACGAAACTTCGAGAGCATCGCCTTTATGCTAAATTCTCTAAGTGTGAATTCTGGTTGCCAGAAGTGACCTATCTAGGCCATGTAATCTCTGGTAAGGGTATTGCTATCAATCCCGAGCGAGTTCAAGCCATCCTTGACTGGACTCCACCTGAATCGGTCAAGCAAGTTTGGAGTTTCCTTGGCTTAGCGAGCTACTGTCGCCGCTTCATCGAGAATTTCTCCAAGGTTGCTAAACCTCTAACCGAACTCCTCAAGAAAGATAAAAAGTTCGAGTGGACCCCACAGTGCGAGTTCAGCTTCCAGGAATTGAAAAGACGCCTGACATCTGCCCCCGTACTCGTACCACCAGATTTTTCTAAGGACTTTGTTATCTATTGCGACGCCTCGCGACAAGGGCTAGGTTGCGTACTCATGCAAGATCGTCACGTAATTGCCTACGCTTCTCGACAGTTGCGTCCACATGAGGATAATTATCCCACACATGATCTAGAGCTTGCAGTCGTAGTCCATGCACTCAAAACATGGCGACATTACCTTCTCGGTAATCGTTGCGAGATTTTCACTGATCACCAAAGTCTAAAATACATCTTCACCCAACTGGATTTGAATCTCAGGCAAAGACGTTGGGTCGAGTTGATCACAGATTACGATTTAGGAATAACTTACACCCCGGGCAAAGCCAACGTCATGGATGATGCGCTAAGCCATAAATCCTATTGTAACAACTTGATGTTACAACAAAGTCAACCACTTCTCCACGAGGAATTCTGTAAGCTTAACCTTCACATTGTTCCTCGAGGATTTCTATCCACCCTGGTGGCGAAACCTACCCTCACGGATCAGATCATCAAAGCTCTGAAGGTAGATCCGGGAATCTCCCATATTAAGAGAAACATCAAGAAAGGAGTTGTGGATTGTTTCTCCGTTGATGACCAAGGTGTTGTGTTGTTTGGAGACCGCCTAGTGGTTCCCAAGGTACGCAACCTAAGGCGATTGATCCTTAAGGAAGCTCATGAATCTCCTCTCACCATTCATCCCGGTAGTACTAAAATGTATCAAGACCTACGCCAGAGGTTTTGGTGGACTAGGATGAAGAGAGAAATTGCTCAATACATTGCTAATTGCGACGTCTGCCGTCGTGTTAAAGCAGAGCATCAACGGCCTGCTGGCACCCTTCAGCCTCTGGCTATTCCTGAATGGAAATGGGATAAAATCGGTATGGATTTCATTACCGGGTTTCCCAGGACCAAGAGAGGGAATAATGCTATCTTCATTGTTGTCGATCGTCTTTCCAAAGTAGCCCACTTCCTACCTGTTCGTGAGAGTATAACCGCTAGCCAGCTAGCAGACTTGTACATCTCCCGAATAGTGTCTCTTCATGGTGTTCCATTGGAAATTAACTCAGACCGTGGAAGTCTCTTCACCTCTCGATTTTGGGAAAGTTTCCAAAATGCTATGGGAACTCGTCTCTCTTTTAGCACCGCCTTTCACCCTCAATCAAGTGGTCAGGTAGAACGAGTTAATCAAATTCTGGAGGATATGCTCCGAGCTTTTGTCATCTCGTTTGGCATGGATTGGGAGAAATGCCTTCCATTCGCCGAGTTCGCTTATAACAATAGTTATCAAGCTAGCTTGGGCAAAGCCCCTTTCGAGGTTCTCTATGGACGAAAATGTCGAACGCCTCTTAACTGGTCAGAAACCGGGGAAAGACAACTCTTTGGCCCAGATATGATTCAGGAAGCAGAAGAGCAGGTACGCATTATTCGTGAGAAATTGAAAACAGCCCAATCTCGCCAAAAGAGCCATTATGATCGCAAACATAAGGCTATGACTTTTGAGGTTGACGAGAAGGCTTACCTTCGGGTGACTCCTTTAAAGGGAACCCATCGATTCGGTATCAAAGGGAAATTGGCTCCTCGTTACATTGGACCCTTTCGCATTCTTGCCAAGCGAGGAGAAGTTGCTTACCAATTGGAACTACCTCCGCATCTTTCCAAGGTTCATGACGTCTTCCACGTTTCCCAACTCAGGCGTTGCTTCTCGGATCCTATCCGTGGAGTGGACCACAAAACGCTTGATCTCCAAGATAATCTCACATATCGGGAATATCCCGTTCGAATCCTTGATCAAGCCGAGCGTACCACTCGACGCCAAAACATCAAGTTTCTCAAGGTTCAATGGTCACACCATTCCGAGAAAGAAGCTACTTGGGAAAGGGAGGATCATCTTCGACTTGAGTACCCCACCTTCTTCCCAACGGATCCTAAATCTTGGGACGAGATTCTTTTGAGTGGGGGTGAGTTGTCACATCCTAGCTAGTTCATGCATTAGAGTGTTGCATCATGTCTATTTTTCACAGAAACTTGAAATGGGGATGCCAAAAACCCCCAGCCCCCCCTGAAACAACTAGGGTTTACCAAAATCCTTTTCAATGAACCTGAAATGCCCTCCATAAATGTTCACCATCTTTGGTCCTGGCTAAAACCTCTGCCAAAAATGGTTTCATATTTTTGGAGGCCATTTTGGATTTTTGCACAAGCCATAAGTATTTGCATTTGGGCATTTTAAATCCTATAAATATTTTCAAATGCCCAAATAATCTTGAAGGTATTTTTAGGCTGTTGAGAATAATTTCAAAGGTGCCTCAGAATATTTTCAGGATTTTCCCAAATGAAATAGTATTTTTACTATTTCAAAACACAGAACAGAAATAAATAAAAAGAGAGAAAACAGAAAGCAGAGAGGACTTACCTGGCAGCCCACCTGGCGGCCCAGCACTGTGCTGGCCCGCGCCAGTCAGCTGCCTGCTCCCGCCAGAGCAGGCAGAGAGGTTACGCCGGTGAGCGCGAGCTCGCCATGGCGCCACCTGCTTGCCGCCTCGCCCGTGGATACGCTGGACGACCCCCACGACGCGCCCCCGAGTCTCTGGACACCCCCTTTCTCCCCCATCGCCTCTCCCTCGCCTTCCTCCACCATGGCCGACGCAGCCGCTGCCACCTCGCCGGAGTAGCCGCGCCCACCGTCGACCTCGCGCCGTCCCACCGTGTCCAACAGCTCCGCCGTCGCCTACTCCTTCGAGCAGGTCGAGCCCCGAGCGCTCGCTTGCCCCAAAGCCTCTGCTCTGACCTCGCCTTCGCCGCTCACCGTCGGAGATCCCCTCCGCCGTCACCACTGCAACAGCTCGCCCCCGACCTCGCCGTCCGCTCCATCGCAACCACCGTGAGCCTGGCCACCTTCCCATCCTCTCCTCTCTCCCTCTCGAGCTCCGCAGCCACTACACGTAGCTCACCCGTATGCGCCGCCGCACGAGCTCGTCGTCGACGAGGCTCCGGCCATCCAACGGTCGCACCACCATGGCCGTTAGCTCCACTGCATCGCCAGGAGACCGTAGCACCATCGCACGCCCCTCGCCGTGCTCTCTAGCAACGGGTTCGACTAAGCCCGTACCCCGGCAGCCGCACGGCTCGTCGCCGGCGTCGATTCCGGCGACCCCGAGCTCCACCACCACCACCAGTCGATGCGGTTTGCTCCCAGCTACACGTAGGTACTCTCCGCCGTCCATTTGGTCGCTGGAGGAGGAATCCCGCACTCCACCGCCGCGTCTGGACGTCGCCGGCGGCTAAACACCGGCGAGTCAGCGTGGTTTGACCACGGGTTGACCCCCCAGAGGCACTGACAAGTGGGGCCCGCCTGCTAAATAATCTGAGTTAGAGTTTAAAATTAATCCTAATTAGTTAATTACCTAACCGTGACACTGACACAGGGGACCCACACGTCAGGTTTGACCTAGACGACCCCGTTGACCGCTGACGTCATCATGACACACTGCTGACGCATTAAGCAATTTAATTACTGCAATTATTCTTATATTGGAAATTCCAGAAATTATCACAAACATGTTTAAGCAAGTTAACCTACTGTTTAATGTAGAACAAGATAAAGCACTAAAAGAGGCCACATATGAACTTGGAGTTTGAATCTTTGATTCAAAATAGTCCAAACCCATCTGGTCCTAGTTGCATTAGCCCAATACATCCATTTTGCCATGTCTCATGCATGCATCATATTGTTGCACTTGCTTGGTGTTGATTGTGCTTCGATGTGGTCATTGTGGTAGGTTCTGCCTCCGAGGATATTCACGAGTATCGAACTGAAGGGAAGTATCCCACCACCACTCCGTCAGGCAAGCAACCCGTTGATCATTTCAATACAAACCCATTTTCTCGCCCTGCTCTCATTTACTGCATTAAGACAACGCGATTCAAACTGCTGTGTGTTGCGGTAGTTGAACCCACTTTCCTTTGCATGACCTGTCATTGCCACAGTAACTAGATGAAACCCACTAGCATGTGTAGGAGTTGATTGAGCCATGTTGTGTTCCTACAATGCTATGCTTGCTACGCTTAGAGTCTTGTCAGGTCTGGCTCATCAGGGTGATAAACTAGAGTGAAAGTGTGTGTCGGTAATGAGAGTGAGGTGTTGAATACAATTTGGTAAAGGTATCGATGGGAGGCCATGTAGGAGTACATGGTGGGTTGTTTCATTGAGACCGTCCCTAAGAACTGAGATCTGTATGCGTGATTTAAGATTCAGCTACTACCACGCATTGGGCCCGAAACCAATGGACCCCCTCGGCTTCTTAATCACCCTTGTCCTCTGTCCAGGAGTTGCACGTAGTTTCTGGTGTTTGTAGTAAGCTGGAGGCCGTGGACAGCGCTGACCAAGGGGTGGGCTGTGATGCGGTAGGCTCGTGGCACCGTGTACCGAGTCGCCTATTTGGTGTCCGGGAACCCTGCACACATCGTTTGGGGCCGTATGTGGAAACCTCGGCTGGACTCCCTGCGGATGGAACCTAAATAGGCGATAAACCTGGACTAGAGACTCGAGTGTTTAGGTAGGCTGTGGCCGACACCCACATTGGGCTTCCGCTTGAAGGTTGCCGAGTACACGTCGTGTAGCGACGATAAGTGGTGAGAGCGTGTGTGACGAAGTACCCTGCAGGGTATAAAACTATTCGAATAGCCGCGTCCGCGGTAAAGGACTACTTGGTCGCTTATGCAGTTCATAGACAAGTAAATAGATACTACTAAAAGCCTCAAGATAAGTGTGAGTACCGCGGATGGCCCTCTCGTGGGATGACGAGGGAGGATCCACGGTGGGGTATTGAGATGGTGATTAGTGGACTCGTGTGCGAAAACTATTTCACAAGTGGTGTCTCATAGGATAGCTTAGCCAAGAGTCAAAGCTGGCTTGCTGCAATAACTCCACTACCTTCTTGAGAATGAACATGTATAGTAGGATCTGTTGTAAGACTTGCTGAGTACCTTTGTACTCATGTTGCTTCAATTACTGTTTTCAGACGACAACACCGCCCCTTCTGATGGGTTCTACGTAGAACTCGACGACGACGAGTGACTTGCCACCCAGGTGGTGATCTAGGCTTGTGAAGGGCCTACGTAGATAGACAGGCTTCGTCAAGCCCTCTTTCTTTCTAGCGTCTGTACCCAGACAGTTTGCTTCCGCATGTGCTTGTATGATTGTATGACTTGAGTGTTGGGTCATGTGACCCCTATCTGTATGAACAAGTTATGTAAGGCTCTCCGGAGCCCTTTAAATAAAGTACTTTGAGTTGTAGAGTTTTGTTGTGATGCCATGTTGTATTTGCACATATCGAGCATATTGTGTGTATGATTGAAATGCTTGGTATGTGTGGGATCCGACAATCTAGTTGTTTATCCTTGGCAGCCTCTCTTATGGGGAAATGTAGTCTAGTGCCTCCTTGAGCCATAGTAGTCCGCTACGGCCCGGTTCACCGGAGTCCTGCTAGCCCAGCACTACTGCTCTGGACACCTGACTGGCCGGCATGTGATTCAAATCGTTCATGTGTCTGTCCCTTCGGGGAAATGTCACGCGGTGACATCCGGAGTCCTGCCTAGCCTGCTACAGCCCGGGTTCCCGGTGTCCTGTTGGCCCAGTGCTACAGCCCGGATTCACACGCTGCTGACCGACACGTTCGATGTTGATTCATGTATGCCTGTCCCCATACGTTAGTGCCGCTTTGGGTTCACGACTAGCCATGTCTGCCCGGGTTCTCTGTCATATGGATGCTAGCGACATTGTCATATACGTGAGCCAAAAGGCGCAAACGGTCCCGGGCCATGGTAAGGCGACACCCGTGGGAGTACCGTGCGTGAGGCCGCAATGTGATATGAGGTGTTACAGGCTAGATCGGTGTGACTTGGGATCGGGGTCCTGACATTTTACCCCCCGGGCCAGTGCTTGTCAAATGTTGGTCCAAACTAGAGCACCGTGCGGGACCATCCCTTGGCAACTTGGGTTACGTCGGTACCTGTACGCTTCGCTTATCCGGTGTGTCCTGAGAACGAGATACGTGCGACTCCTATCGGGATTGTCGACACATCGCGCGGCTTTGCTGGTTTTGTTTTACCATTGTCGAAATGTCTTGTAACCGGGATTCCGAGACTGATCGGGTCTTCCCGGGAGAAGGAATATCCTTCGTTGACCGTGAGAGCTTATCATGGGCTAAGTTGGGACACCCCTGTAGGGTATAAACTTTCGAGAGCCGTGCCCACGGTTATGTGGCAGATGGGAATTTGTTAATATCCAGTTGTAGAGAACTTGACACTTGACCTAATTAAAATACATCAACCGCGTGTGTAACCGTGATGGTCTCTTTTCGGCGGAGTCCGGGAAGAGAACATGACTTTTGGGTTATGTTTGACGTAAGTAGGAGTTCAGGATCACTTCTTGATCATTACTAGTTGACGACCATTCCGTTGCTCCTCTTCTCGCTCTTATTTGCGTATGTTAGCCACCATATATGCTTAGTCGTTGCTGCGACCTCACCACCTTACCCCTTTCCTACCCATAAGCTTAAATAGTCTTGATCTCGCGGGTGTGAGATTGCTGAGTCCTCATGACTCACAGATTCTACCAAAACAGTTGCAGGTGTCGTTGATGCCAGTGCAGGTGACACAACCGAGCTCAAGTGGGAGTTCAACGAGGAACGTGGTCGTTACTATGTTTCGTTTCCTGATGATCAGTAGTGGAGCCCAGTTGGGATGATCGGGGATCTAGCATTTGGGGTTATCTTCTTTTCATTTGGATTTGACCGTAGTCGGTCTATGTGTGTATTTTGGATGATGTATGAATTTATTTATGTATTGTGAGAAGTGGCGATTGTAAGCCAACTCTTTATCCCATTCTTGTTCATTACATGGGATTGTGTGAAGATGACCCTTCTTGCGACAAAACCACAATGCGGTTATGCTTCTAAGTCGTGCCTCGACACGTGGGAGATATAGCCGCATCGTGGGTGTTACAAGTTGGTAATCAGAGCCATCCCCGACATAGGAGCCCCCTGCTTGATCGAATCGCTGGCGTTGTTGAGTCAAGAACAAAAATGTTTTGAGTTTTAGGATTATATATATCAGAGAGTAGGATTCTTTTTACTCCTCAGCCCCTTCGTCGCTCTGGTGAGGTCTCTTGACGTAGATGTTTTGACCTTCCTCTCCTCAAATTTCACTATAAAAAATTAGGATCACGCGGGTATCTTAGAATCGTTCCGATGGTTTTGTGACAAGAACATTGTTCTTGGTGCCTCCTGACATTTAGGGGTTGTGGCAGTGTCCCGGGGAGTTGAGCTCCGAGGTGTTGTCGTCACAATTTTATCGTTGCAGTTCTGGAATACCTGAGTTTCGCCGACATCGAAATCTGTTTTATGCAGTTGTTGGTGAGATCACCTCGACGCCACCCAGTACTGGGGCCGGAGTTCGGGAGTATTGCCATAACTCGTATAACGGATGCTTTTCGAAGGTTGAGGTACACGATTTCCGAAGGTTTCTTGGTTATGTGTTAACGGATGGATACAGCTGTATCTAGGGGTTGTTAGTTTGGGTGAGATATATTGTGTCCCCTGTATCCCCAACGCCAGATTGCATAACCAGAAAGTTTCGGGAGTTTATAAGTGGGAATTCAAGTATCTCGTAGGATATCTTTCCAACACACACATGATACGATATGGGATCTATCATATGTTTGTTTCTGGCTTATTTTGCAAGCCAATCCTTTGTTTTGTTTTAATTGTGGTATTCGAGTTGCTTCATTGTCAAGTGTTGATCCATACCTTCCCTAAACGGTGTTCTCATATTTCTATGGGAGTGCTAATCCTTCTTGATCTTTGAGGTTGTCATGTCAACTTTTTTTCCAACCGGCGTGCTTCTCTTCAAGTGGATCCGATCATCTCAACATTCGCGAGATTAATTCTAAGTTTTTTCTCAACGGTGTTTATTCCATCTGCCCCAAGTTGCCTTTGTTTACCCGCCCTCCCACCCTTTTTCTTCAAGGACTTAGATTTCTTAATCAAGTATCCTTTTTATTGATGGGAAGTCTCTCCATCCTTTGTCGTCAATGTTCTTATCCGGTGAATCTCAGGAAGATACTAACGGAGCTTCAAGTTCATTATTCTCTTTTCTTCTCCGGTGGACTCAATTCAAGCTTTCGGTGTTGATCATATTCCTTTTCTCATTTCAAATGTTTTCTCATGCCGGTGTATCTCTTAATCTTTCACCGCTCGCTATTCTTTTGTTCCGGAGTGCTGAAGAGATCTCTGAAGATTCGTGTATCCACTCCGCATCAATTCTAACTATTTCGAGGTTGTTACCTCATTCAAGCCATTTAATTCAACCGGTGCAATCTCCTTTTCAAGTAATCATTTCAACGGTGTTTCTTTTGAGTGGGCCCTAACCCACAGGTCTTTTCCCAGGATCTTACCTGACTCTTCTAATCTTCCCGGAGTTACTCTCATTTTTTTCCAAGTTTGACGTGAGAGTGAGTTATCATCAGCCAAATGCCTTCTCCAAGATTTTTCACATTCTTTTCATCATTGGTTCAACCTGTCTAATTTTCATCCTGGAGTATCTCAACAATTTATGGTGGTGTTTCTTGTCATCATTCTCAACAATTGAAGACCGAAGAAGAGTTTTTCCTCCAAATCTTATCCGTTCTCTCAAGATTCAGGAGTCTTTTCAATTTCATCCTCCATAGCACATCATCTCAGAATTATTCATTCTCAGCTTTCAGCTCTCGTTCTCGAATTCTTCCGGTGCATCGTTCAAATATCCTCTAATCAGTTCACGATCTCTTCGTTTCACTTGTATCTAAATTCTGTCAAGTATCTTTATTCATTTTCTAATTCTTCCCGATGTTTCTTTATCTTTTCTTCGTTCATTTTCAATTCTTATGGTGGTTCGTTCAAGAGTTCTCTTTTCTTGGTTATCATATCAATTCATTCATTCTTTCCAAATCCTACCGGCGGATCATTGAAGACTTTTCTCAAGTTTGAGCAATATCTCTCTTCAATCCTTTTTTCAACGAGAATTAGTAGTATGCCAAATCTGTTGCTTGTCATCAATCTAAATTGGTGAAGGATACGTATAACATAATTCTTGTTCTTGTTTCATCCAAGTGATTAATTCCTTATTCCGGAGATTCATCAAAATTCTTGATCTCATTTGTTCATTTTTCTTTCCGGATCTCCAAGTTATTTCAATTATATCATTTCAAAGCTTCATCTAATCATTGCAAGGCTTCTCCCGGAGTTCTTTTCAACTTTCCCTTTTGTTTGATCATTCTTTTATTATCGGAGTTCTTCATGGAGGATCTACATGATGGTTCGTCAAGGATTCTTTTCATTTTTCAATTACTCTTCAAGATTTCATTCTCGAAGTGTTCTCAAGATCCTTGTTGGAAGAGCTCAAATATTCTTCTTCCTGCATTCCAAAGTGCAATTCGTTCTACCTTATCATTTGACGTGGTGTTATGTCATTCTTGACAATTTGAGTTCGTGTTTCATGATTCACATGTTGTCAAGAATGAGATATTTTAAATCCACCAATCTCTCCGTTGGAGTTATCTTGTGTCATGTTTCACCTAAAGCCTTCCCTAAGGAATGTTGCTATTGTCGTGCTTATCAATGACCCAAGCTTTCTCTTTATCCTCTTGGTGAAAGAAGTTTTCATCTCTTCGTTGATCTCAAGCAAGCAATTGTTTCCGTAGTGGCAGAATTTCGCCACTAACTTGAGAAGTTTTCCATAAGCCCACTACAAGCTTATTCGTTTCGTTGTTGGTTTTCAAACAACTCCGTTCTAACCTTCTTGGAAGGATGCTTACCAAATTCAATTGTGGTAGAAGTTATGATTTCCTTCTCCGTTCTTTTATTTCGATGATCTATCATATATTTTCTTCCGGAGGCATGGTGATGTTGCTATCTTCACTCATCATCTCGATTTGCGAGGATCGTGTTCTTTTCATGCTTACCATTCAACCGGAGTGTCGTGTCATCTCTTCAATTTCTTTTCATGTTATCAAGTTTTCCTTCTTCTTTCAGTCGGAATGCTGCCCAAATTATATTAATCTTATTCCTTCTCTATCTAGTTTTAACCGGAGTCTCATCCAAGTGCTTTCTTTTTGCCAAGTTCACATTCTACCCCTTCCATTTTCCAACCGGAGCGTTATCGTAATTGATCATTATCGTTCCTTGTACATCTCGTTTCAACCGGAGTGCTTGCTTGTACTTCTCGTCCATTGTTCTCGTCATTCATAGCTTTGCAAACTCCAAGGTTGACACGGTGTTCCTTGTTTCTCTTTTCTACAGGTGTGCTTTCATATTCCTTTTGATCCGTTAAGCTCTTGTTCCATATTCTTCAACCTACAAAGGTTCTCGCAATGTTCCTTGTTCCTCTTTGATAACGCAGTGTTTTCAATCTCGTTCATCTCCCTTGTATTCTCTCTTTTCGTTCGTTCAATCTCTCAAGGTTCGTGGTTTCACCCGTTTGTCAAAGAAGCAACTTAGCTTTACCTCTTCTCTTCCTCTTCCGCTTTTCTCCGGTGCCGTCCTTAGATCTCGGGACGAGATCCTCTTGTGGTGGTGGAGTGTTGTAACGCCCCGAGACCGACGCTCCAGAAGACTTCCAGATGCTCTGAGTTTCGTCGTGTGATTTGTTTTGTTTGTTGCATCTCTTGCATTGCATCATGTCATCATGCAACCTTTTTTTAAAAAACTCAACTGAATAAATTGCATGGATCTTTGATCCATTTAAATCGAGGGAAATGCACATGGTGATTTCCGTTTACAACATATAAAAATCTCCCAATATTATTAGGGAGCTATATTAAAATATTCCATTAACTTTGGAATCACCATAACACACCTGCAGTTTAAGTTACATGCATTTTCTATCTCAATTCCTTGCCTCAAACTTTGTCAACAAGTCTTATCTCTTTTATTGAGGCTCCTCAACTCTCAGTATTTTTGGCCACTCCTAAACCTTGTCCTAGTTCAAACCATTTGAATTTAATTCAAATGAGTTTGAATTTATATCTTGCATTTGTGCCACTTCTATTTTTCCTGGATCAAGCGCATTTTTATATGTCCGGGAAAATAATCCCCATGCGCAAAATGTTTCCCTAACCCTCTCTTTCTTTTCCTCTCTCTATTTCTTTTCTGCTGGAAAATTAGAGGGAGAGAGACGAGAGCCAGCCCAGCCAGCCTCTTAGGCCCAACCAACTAAGCCGGCCCATTAGCCCAGCCAGCCCACCTAAACCTATAACCCTAGCCTCACCCTGATCCATCTCCTCCTCCTCATTCCCACGCGCGCCGCCATCCCTCTCTCGCTCACGGCCGATCCTATCTCCCCATCGTCCTCCTCCTGCGCTGCGACACATAGAGAGGAGCAGAGCCCCGCGCCGTCCTCTGCCCGATGGTGTGCCCGCGAGTTCCCCTCCACCGTAGCGCCATCTTGCCTCTTCATCCTACGCCCAGGCCGACCCTCGTTCACCCGGACCCGGTCTGGATCGGCTGCCCGTGACCTCCTCCTCCTTCGATCCGGATGCTCGCCACGGCCTCCTCCCTCCGCCAAGCGCCGCCGCCGCCATATGCCTCACGGCGTCGACTTGTTGCCAGCGCCCTGCGTCCTCTGCTTCATCCAGGACGAGGCGCCCTGCTCGCCCGTACCTCGCCTCCACGCCGTCCCCGTCGCCCTCCTTGCCTTGCTTCAGCCCCTCTTCTGCATGACCCGTTGGACCCCGCTGCCTCCCGCATCTCCTCGTCGCACGCTGCGACCACCAGGAGCTCCGCCGCGCCTCGAGCCTCCTCTGCTCGAGCTCCTCCTCCTGGCACCCCCGATGGCACTACTGCCATCTTTGCTGCTTTGTGCCATTGGCCGCCTGCTTGCATTGGGCCCCGGTGTAGCCTCCCCGTGTACCTGCGGTCACCGCTGACCTCCTGAAGATCAGGACCCGAGACCCGGGCGCTCCGCTGCTAGTTCCGTGGACGTCAAGTACATCTACGATGACCCTGGATGTCTATGACCGTGTACCACTACCGTCGCAAGAAGCGAGACCGGCAAGTCCTAAGACCCCAAGTACCACGACACCGACGACTTGAACATCTTCGAACATGTACAACTACTGTTGCCAAGACCAGACTAACACGTACCCCGACAACGTGTGTACCTCTACCGTCGACCCCGTGGACGTCAAGTTCCTCACCGAGACCCCGATCCTCTACGGAGTGTGTACGACTACGAAATGTGAACCACTACTTCCACTACCATCGCCGTGTGCCACTACTTCCACGACGACCATCCCGAGAATGTCTACTTCCTCTACATCGCACCGACGCGTTCCGCCCCGAACGCACGCTTCAAAGGTATAACCCCGAGACGACGCCCGTGAACGAATGCATGTGTGTTGTATGAGATGCTCGTGTTTGCACCATGTCCGAGAGAGGTCTTTGCACGTTCCTCGATTGCCATGCCGCCGTACCGTGGGAACCCTTTATCCGGGAGCACCCGACCATCCTTGCATGACACGCTCACGCCCACTTCTTTTGCACCGGTATCTCCGTGAGCTATCGGAACCGATATGTTGTCGTGGCATCATTTTCGGATTCGTTGCCGTGGCACCCCTTTCTTCCACCACGGTGACAAATGCTTCATAACATGCTCATGTGAACATTTCCATAAAATTGCTTAAAAACTTGCATATGTCATCCGCATCATGGTAATAACATTTAAAACGTTTAAAAATTGTTGTTTGCTTTAAATTGCTAAATGACATGAGGATTTATCAGAACTGTTGTTTGATGTTTCCGGCCTTATTTAAATTGCCTAAAATGTGTAGTTTACTTATGTCTCACCTCTTGCCATGTTAATCAACATTTAATATTGTTGGGTACATAAACGGGAGAGAACTAAATAATCGTATGTGGTGTTTCATCAATATGCAACTCGTTGCATATTGAGCTCCACTTAATTTGTAGTATTGTTTGTTGCACTTTGCCATGCCATGCCTCATTAAATCGGACATGCATCATACTTGATTGTGCATCATGCCATGTTTATGTGATGTTTGTTTACTAGGTTGTTTGTTTCTTTCCGGGTTGCTTCTCTCGTTAGCTTCGGTTTCATTCCGGAGTTGTGAGGATTCGTTCGACTACGTCCGTTTGTCTTCTTCATGGACTCGTTCTTCTTCCTAGCCGGATCTCAGGTAAGATGACCATACCCTCGAAATCAGTTCTATCTTTGCTTGCTAGTTGTTCGCTCTATCGCTATGTTGCGCTACCTACCACTTGTTATATCATGCCTCCCTTATTGCCATGTCAGCCTCTGACCTTTTCACCTTTCCTAGCAAACCGTTGCTTGGCTATGTTACCGCTTTGCTCAGCCCCTCTTATAACGTTGCTAGTTGGAGGTGAAGATTAAGTTTGTTCCTTGTTGGAACATGGATATCATGAACTTTGTTGGGATATCACAATATCTCTTATCTTAATTAATGCATCTATATACTTGGTAAAGGGTGGAAGGCTCGGCCTTATGCCTGGTGTTTTGTTCCACCATTGCCGCCCTAGTTTCCGTCATACCGGTGTTATGTTCCTCGATTTTTGCATCCCTTACGCGGTTGGGTGATTTATGGGACCCCCTTGACAGTTCGCTTTGAATAAAACTCTTCCAGCAAGGCCCAACCTTGGTTTTACATTTGCCTCACCTAGCCTTTTCCCCTTGGGAGTCGCGCATCCCGAGGGTCATCTTTATTTTACCCCCCCCCCCCCCCCCCGGGGCCAGTGCTTGTCTAAGTGTTGGTCCAAACTAGAGCACCGTGCGGGACCATCCCTTGGCAACTTGGGTTACGTTGGTACCTGTACGCTTCGCTTATCCGGTGTGTCCTGAGAACGAGATACGTGCGACTCCTATCGGGATTGTCGACACATCGGGCGGCTTTGCTGGTTTTGTTTTACCATTGTCGAAATGTCTTGTAACCGGGATTCCGAGACTGATCGGGTCTTCCCGGGAGAAGGAATATCCTTCGTTGACCGTGAGAGCTTATAATGGGCTAAGTTGGGACACCCCTCCAGGGTATAAACTTTCGAGAGCCGTGCCCGCGGTTATGTGGAAGATGGGAATTTGTTAATATCCGATTGTAGAGAACTTGACACTTGACCTAATTAAAATACATCAACCGTGTGTGTAACTGTGATGGTCTCTTTTCGGCGGAGTCCGGGAAGAGAACACGGCTTTTGGGTTATGTTTGACGTAAGTAGGAGTTCAGGATCACTTCTTGATCATTACTAGTTGACGACCGTTCCGTTGCTCCTCTTCCCGCTCTTATTTGCGTATGTTAGCCACCATATATGCTTAGTCGCTGCTGCAACCTCACCACCTTACCCCTTTCCTACCCATAAGCTTAAATAGTCTTGATCTCGCGGGTGTGAGATTGGTGAGTCCTCGTGACTCACAGATTCTACCAAAACAGTTGCAGGTGCTGTTGATGCCAGTGCAGGTGACGCAACCGATCTCAAGTGCGAGTTCGACGAGGAACGTGGTCGTTACTATGTTTTGTTTCCTGATGATCAGTAGTGGAGCCTAGTTGGGACGATCGGGGATCTAGCATTTGGGGTTATCTTCTTTTCATTTGGATTTGACCGTAGTCGGTCTATGTGTGTATTTTGGATGATGTATGAATTTATTTATGTATTGTGTAAAGTGGCGATTGTAAGCCAACTCTTTATCCCATTCTTGTTCATTACATGGGATTGTGTGAAGATGACCCTTCTTGCGACAAAACCACAATGCGGTTATGCCTCTAAGTCATGCCTCGACACGTGGGAGAAATGACAGCATCGTGGGTGTTACACGCTGCCTGTGACGTTTGGAGGCGAATTGAACTACATGACAGAGAGGATTGTCTTTGATGTAGCCGAGATCCCCTTGCCCTACAACAGGATCCTCGGCCACCCGGCGCTAGCCAAGTTCATGGCGGCGTCACATTACGCCTACAACATGTTGAAGATGCCTGGGCCGATGACCATCATCACCGTCCCCTGCGACAAGAAGGATGAGTTGATCTGCACTGACCTAGTCTACCGGGAAGCAGTTGCAGGAGCTGCCGCCAAGGCACTTGCTACTGCCGCTGAAGCCCCCGGAGGGAAGAAGAAGACTGGCAAGACCTCTCGCACCCACTCCGGCAAGCGCACCTCTTCGGGGTGTTGTGCTACCGTCGAGGACGTGCAAGAGAGCTCCACCGGCAAGAGCAAGAAATCCAGAGTTGCACCGCCAGAGACCAAGAAGGTGTCCGTCAAGGAGGATGGCACGGGAGGGGCTTTCACCATAAGCTCCACCCTCAACAGCAAATAGGAAAGGGCGCTCGTCACTTTCCTGCGGGTGAATGTCGATGTGTTTGCATGGCCAGCATCCGACATCCCCGGCGGTCCCAGGGAAGTGATTGAGCACCATCTTGCTGTCTGTCCCCATGCGCGACCCGTCAAGCAGAAGGTCAAGAAGCAAGCTTTGGAACGGCAAGAGTTCATCACAGAAGAGATCAGAAAGTTGGAAGCGGCAGGCTTGGTGAGAGTAGTGCTCCATCCGACGTGGTTTGCCAATCCGGTGGTGGTGCGCAAGGCAAACGGGAAGTGGATTGTCCTAAGGACACCTTCCCGTTGCCATGCATTGACCAGATTGTTGACCCCATGGCCGGGTGTGATCTATTATCATTCCTCGACGCCTACTCGGGCTACCACCAGATCTTCATGACAAGAGATGGCGAAGAGAAGACAGCATTCATCACCCCATGTGGTACGTATTGCTTTTTACGGATGCCTTTCGGATTGAAGAGTGCCGACTCAACGTTCACAAGGGCGGTCAAAATTGGATTTGAGCCCCAGCTACATAAAAATATGGAAGCTTATATTTATGACATAGTGGTCAAAACCAAGGACAAGGCAACTCTTGTACAAGACTTAGAAGAGATGTTTGCCAACCTGCGAAAGATCAACCTCAAGTTGAACCCTGAGAAGTGTGTCTTCGGTGTTCCATCCGACAAACTTCTCGGGTTCTTTGTGTCACAGCGTCGGATCGAGGCAAACCCGGACAAGATCAAGGCTATCGAGCAAATTGAGGTGCCCAAGCGGATCAAGGATGTGCGTTGGCTCACTGGCTGCGTTACCGCCATGAGCAGATTCATCTCCAAGTCTGCCGAGCGTGCCCTCCCCTTTTTCAAAATCCTGAAAAAGGCGGGACCAATGGAATGGACCCCAGAGGCCAAAGCAGCGCTACAGGATTTGAAGAAATACATCTCCTCTACGCCGATACTAGTTGCGCCTAAACCCCACGAGACGTTGCTGCTGTATCTGGCGGCGACGAATCAAGTGGTCAGCGCTGCGCTAGTGGCGCACAGGGAGGTCGACGAAGAGGCAGTGGCAACAGCGGGACTGGCGGATGGCAAGCCAGAGATTCCCCCGGCAGGTCCTGGCACCGGCAAGGCAAGGCCCCCGGCAGAGTCTGACGCCATCAGGACAAGGCCCGCGCAGCCAAATGAAGAGGTGCAGAAGAAGATGATGATGCACCACCCGGTTTACTTTGTCAGCTCCCTCTTGCACGGGGCTAGGTGAAGGTACTCCGGTGTGCAGAAATTGCTCTTCGGCCTCCTTATGGCCTCGAGGAAGCTGCGTCATTACTTCCAAGCCCACGAGAATACCGTCGTCACCCGCCTCCCGTTGCAACGGATATTGCATAACCCAGACGCAACCGGGAGGATTGTGGAGTGGGCCTTGGAGCTGTCGAGCTTTGGTTTGACGTTTGAAAGTACTTCAACGATCCAGAGTAGAGTTTTGGCGGAGTTCATTGCGGAATGGACTTCAACGCCCGATGAAGAAATCCAGGAGACCACTCTCCCCGGCAAGGAAGCAAGTCGCAACTAGATCATGTACTTTGACGGGGCTTTCTTGCTGCAAGGCGCCGGTGCTGGTGTGCTGCTCGTCGCACCCACCGGAGAGCACCTCAAGTATGTAATCCAGATGTACTTTCCCAAGGAGATGTCCATGAACAACACTGCCGAATACGAGGAGTTGCTTGCCGGTCTCAGGATCGCAGCAGACCTCGGGGTTAAGAAGATCATCGTCAGGGGTGATTCACAGCTTGTAGTGTGGCAAGTCAATAAAGATTATCAGAGCCCGTTGTTGGAGGCCTACATAGATGAGGTGAGGAAGCTGGAAGAGCGCTTTGACGGTATACAAGCAGAGCATGTTCCCCGAGCGGAGAACGACATCGCCGATTACCTGTCGAAGCGCACCGCCTTCAAACTACCTGTGGAACCAGGTACTTTTGTGCTTCGGTTAACTCAACCATCCGTTGAACCATCAACAGAGCAGAACAAGCAGAGGAAATCAGGCCCCGGCAAGTACTTTCCCGCCGAGCCCCCTGGGGCCGCCGACAAGGGTGTTGCCGTGGGTACTGAGCCCGCCGAGGGGCAATTGACTCCAGCAGGGCGTCAAGCCCTGGCCGTAGAGACGACCGCTCCCATGGCAGAAGAAATGCCTTTGGTCCTTGCCGTCGAGCCCCAGGCTCCGGCATGGGCACAACATACCGTCCGATTCCTCCAAACAGGGGAGCTTCCTGAGGAGCAGGAAGAAGCGGAGAAAGTAGCCCGTCGGTCTGCTATGTATCAGTTCGTTGATGACATCATGTACAGAAAAAGACCGAACGATGTGAAGTTGTAGTGCATTCCCCGGGAGAGGACTGGAGCTATTGGGAGAGATACACGGAGGCATATGTGGCTCCCACATAGGGTTGAGGGCCCTTGCCGGCAAGGCGTTCCGGCAAGGTTTCTTCAGGCCCACCACCCTCCAGGATGCAACGACACTAGTAACCAAGTGTGAAGCGTGTCAGTTTCATTCAAAGAAGCTTCATCAACCAGCTCAAGCCCTTCAAACAGTTCCTCTCTCCTGGCCATTCTCGGTCTGGGTGCTCGACATACTGGGCCCTTTCCCCCCGCGCCGTCGGTGGCTTTGAGTACTTGTGCATTGCAATAGACAAGTTCACAAAGTGGCCGGAGATGGAGGCAGTGAGGAAGGTGACAGCACAGTCAGCCGTCAAGTTCTTCAAGGGGCTAGTCTGCCGTTTTGGTGTGCCAAATAGATCATCACCAACAACGGCACGCAGTTCACAAGCCACACCTTCATGCAATACATCCAAGACCTCGGCAGCAAGGTCTGTTTCGCTTCTGTGGCACACCCTGGAGCAACGGCCAGGCGGAGAGGGCAAATGCTGAAGTACTGCGAGGCCTGAGGACCAAGACTTTTGACAGGCTGCGCCAGAGCGGAAGGCGCTGGATTGATGAGTTGCCGGCGGTTCTTTGGTCGATCAGAACGACGCCAAATCGAGCCACCGGCCAGACACCCTTTGCCCTGGTATACGGGGCAGAAGCAGTTCTCCCCAGGAAACTCACATACGGGTCACCTCAAGTGCTCGCTTATGACGAGCTTGAGCAAGAGCAATTGCGGCAAGATGACGCAACGCTCCTTGAGGAAGATCGTCTTCGGGTGGCTGTGAGAGCAGCCCGCTACCAGCAAGCCTTGCACCGCTACCATAGCCGCAAGGTTCATGCCCGAAGCTTTGAGGAAGGCGACCTTGTTCTTCGGCGTGTTCAATAGGCCAAGTATTCCAACAAGTTGACGCCGAATTGGGAAGGCCCTTATTGGGTAATACGAGTCACCAGGTCCAGTGCAGTCCGCCTGGAGACCGAAGATGCTATTCCAATGAGCAACTCCTAGAACATTGAACATCTTCGCAAGTTTTACCCATAAGGCGCGGTTTCCGGGCCCCCCGGCAAACCACCTTTTGTACAAGCATTGCCGGCAAGGCATGTATCCCTCTATACAAAGCCAGGCGCAGACCCTGAGCATAAATAAATGAGGCACTGGCACCCTAAGTTTTAGCATGCATGCTAGGTTAAGTCTCCCCTCGGTTAGGGTTGATAGTGCTTAGCGGCAACTAACCCCTAGCATAGAGGTCGAGTGTGCGTTTCTCTGTTCCATTCCATCCTCTTTGATTCGCAGGGTACATGGACGTTTCTGCTGAGCTGTTTGGAAGAAAAAGAACGAGCCGGCGCTCCGGCCTCGGCAAGCCAAGGTTGCCGCGGGCTGCAGATACAAGAATCCAACCACGGCAAGCCAAGGCTGCCGCGGGCTACAGATTCAGATAAGTCTTTCATCCTCTATTGTGCATTTCCGTATGAAGTTGGGGCATATGAAACCTCGTTTTGATCCTAGACCACGTGCTCCCCCTTTTCCCTGTACCCAAGTCCCTGGGTCGGAACCAGGTCGTAGTCACGGTGGCGAGGAAATAAACGAGGGGCCTAACTCTACTTCGCCCCTGCCTCCGCCAAGAGCGTGAGAATGGTCGGCTGAAGTAAGGGGACGACAAGGCCTGTTGCCGGGCATCAATGTTTATGTTAAAAATAACAAGGATTCACTCCTTGGCATGGGCCTCGCTCACGCACAAAGAACCCGACAAGCACCCTTTTTCATTAAAAACGTCCCATACAGGTACAATTCATACAGGATGAAAAACATGAGCAACGGGATTACAAATTTTAAATCTAACAAGTGCCCGCAGGCTTACAAACTAAAAAGAGATAAGATGCCCGTAATCCCTTTCTTGTCCCTCTCCTCAGAAGGTGGAACAATATAGCGGGATTGCAAAAAGAGCGCCTAGGCGAGTTACGAGGAGCAGAAGGCACCAAGAGAACATCCCGGTGCCAGGAGGGGAGCTGGAAGATGAGGCAGCGGGCTGAGAATACGCGACGAAGGCGCTGGTGCCCGTGTACTCCGACTTGACGGCCGCCACCCGCCTTCTCCAACCCTCCTACGCCAGCCGCCCAAGGAGGCAATGGGGAACGCGTCGATGGAGAGCTTGACGAGGAAGGTCCTCGGCAGGGCGCGTGGCTGAAGGAGGGGCAACGCGGTCAGTAGGAGTCGAGGTCGGCGTCCCGCCGCTCGACGCCCTCGTCGTCGCTGTCGCTGTCCTCCTCGTCACTCCCGCTTGAGGAGGAATTTTCGTCATCGGAGGAGCTCTCCATGCAGCACTTTAGGCGAGTTCCAAGATCTCCAAAGACCATGACAAAGAGCAGGCCGTTCACCATTAACTTGAAATAGAGAAGGAGCCCCGCCGTCAGGCTGTGGACACGAGCGAACGTCTTCCATCCGCGACAGAGGTACATGTCGTGAGGAGCGGGGAAGTCGACGTCGACCCGCGTGCCGCCATTCCCGCAGCCCCTCATGTGCAACCTGAGGGTCTGGGGCAGATCGAGCTCCATCTCCCGAGCGAATGGGGTAGGGAGACGAAGACGACGACGCGGTGGCGGCGAAGCCTGATGAAGAACTCACGAGGCTGGTCCCCAACGTGACCCTCCATCGGGAGAGGCATCACCGGAGGTGGAGAGGCCAGTGCGCCGCCCCGTCCCCCTCTCCCCCGGGCGCCACGACAGCCTCGGCCTCGCCCCTCCCCCTTCCTCTCATGGCCGGCTCCGCCGCTGCAAGCTTCTGGGGAGGAGGGACGCGTTGTCGAGCAGCGACCCTCGCCGCCACTGTTGAAGGGCCTGCGCCCCCTCTCGCCATGGCAGATGGAAGAAAGGAGCGGAAGTGGAAGGAGATGGATGCTGGAAGAATGTGGGATGACATCCCCCTCCCCCTTCTTATAAAGGCGGGGGGGGTCGGGGCTTGGACGCCCCACTCAACAAATCCAACCATCGGTGGTGCAGGGAATCGGGACCGACCCGCTGCCCCAATCAGCGACGGCCCGGTTTCCCGCCTCCACCGCCTGCCACCTACATGGGGGACACGTGGTGAGCGAGCAGGATCGAGGGGACGGGTGAGGCGACCGTTCCCCACCCCGTGATCGTGGGGCGCGGGCGCCTTGAAGACCACGACCCGAGTCCACTGAGTAAATGAGTCGCGCCTCTGCGCCTCCCTCTTTTTATGGGGAAGGCGTGAGCCGCCTCTTTACCACGATGTGACGCATGCATGCGGAAACTGCAAGCGCATGACCCCCACGTCACGCACGACCCTCCACGTCGCGCGTTCAACGCGGGTCGTGGGGAAGCACAGCGGCCGAAAGAGTTACCGTGGTAAAAATCCCGCCCCGCCTGCCCGCGCACCGTTCTGGGCCTGGCCCAACAACGTGCTGCGCTTATGTGTGGCCCAGGCCCGGGGGCTCCTGTCGGTGTACAAAAGTAGGGGCACTCCTTTTTACCCCTTTACTTGTGCACGGGCAGTCGGAGCCGCGCCCACGGCCACACCAAGCAGGGCAGAGGAGGGAAGCCAAAGGCACGAGGCGATCAGAGGCAACACCAAGACCAGAGAACACAAAAAAAGCAAGAGGGCGAGGTGGACTCCCCCGGCAAGACCCTTGCCGGGGCGGGCTCTTGCCGGGGCAACTTGCCCGATGCCAGCAGAGCAGGCCACCGATGAGCCCGTGGGGTCCAACACCCCAAACCAACTACATTGGAACCATGGCTCGGGAGGCGCCTCTGTGGTGGCATGCAGATCTTCATCAAGATCATAAACACACAAGATTAGATGGGGACTAGAAGACGACGATCCTCGGCGGGATCCTAGCCGAGGAAATCCACGAGACCCCCGGCAAGACGCTTGCCGGGGAAGACCACGATGCCACGGCAAGACCCTTGCCGGGGCCCCGGGAAGGCCCTTGCCGAAGACACCTATGGGGCCACGGCCAGGCTCACGTCCGCCAAAGCTCCACCGCCGTCCCCATGCAGCTGCCAGCTCAACCAGCTGAGCAGGCACCTGCGTGGCGACGAGCGGCCTCCACGACCAACCCAGCAAGCACCTGCATGGTGGCATACAGGTCTTCATGAAGGCTCCACCACCGCGCCAGCCCAGCAACCAACCAACGTGGCGCCACAACGCCTCGTCAGCCCAGACGCGTGTCGAAGCCAGGCGAGGCGGCGACAGCTAGGATGTGCTTCCTTGCCGTCCCCGATAAAGCGAGAGGGGAACGTCGGTAGCGCATTAAATGCGTTTATCTGACGGTGCCAGAGGATAGGCTCATCCACTGTACACCTTTCCACCTCCTGTGTGCCACTGTGGCAACCCCTTTTGCCTATAAAAGCAGGCCCGGGGCGACCAGGAGAAGGATTCGGATCTTTTGGGCAAGTTGCACCCCGTAGCTAGCTCAAGAACACAAGAACACTCAAATACATCCACCAAAGCAGGACTAGGGTATTACGCGTCTCTGCGGCCCGAACCTGGGTAAACGATCCGTGTGCTTCCTATCAGACCCGCTCTTTGCACAACCCCGCGCCCGCCAACCATAGAAGGGATCCCAGTGATTCCATAGGTGTCGACCCCCGACAGAATGTCTGGCAGAGGCTGTAAGGTCCTGATGTGTCTGCGCACTGTACACTCTATGAACGGAAGAAAACCCTCAAATCAGCTCGAATAAAAATGAATTCACGACGATTTCGGCCGGGTGATTAAAGGAGACAGATGAACTAGGATAAGAGATGAGATAATATCTCATTAAATTAGTTACCCTATTGTCCATGAGAAAGAACCCTCAGTACAGCAGATTCACCAACCGAGTGGAGCTGGGTCGACCGCGAGCAGCGTCGAGAAGTCGATGTCGATAGGCGGCGGCAAGCGGAAGTGGCAAAATGCGGTGGGCTTTGCCGGCAACGGGGCAGCTGCGGCAGGCATCAGCTAAGTGTTTACCTCCACGATAGGCGGTGCCATGCATAGACGCGGAGGAGCTTGTGCAGGTGTGAATGGGGACCGGAGGGGGTGGCGGGCGGGGTGAGGGTTTTTGTGATGTTCGGATGGTGTGGGTTTTCTTTTCTCTTTTTCGAATTGGGTGGTGAGGGTTTTCTGCCCACAAAGAATTTTGGAGGCGACGGTTTGCTAGAGACAACCGTGTGTGATTGATGCAACAGGCAAAATGAAAGTCATTGCACACGGTTCCAATTTTGGGAACCGTGTGTGATTGACGTACTACCTCCGTCCTAGTTTATTGGTCCCCTTTGTATTTTTTACCAAGTTTTGACCAAATATTTTACTAAGAAATGTTTATGCATGTCACCAAAAATTATATCATTGAACACTATGCTCAAATACCGATCCAACGATATAATTTTTGCTAACCTACACTAACATTTTGTCAGTTAAACCTTTGGTCAAAATTTAACACAAATTACAAAGGGGACCAATAAACCAAGACGGAGGTAGATTCCATCAACCGAGCTGATTGCATCGATATCCCACAGTTAGACATAAGTAAACATATATTAAACTTACTCAGACATAGATAATAAGCTTACACGTACACAAGCATAGTTCAACCATCAGTAGATAGCTCAACCGTCATTAAGCATATACTCAAGCGTACATAGTTCGATCCTACATCTCATCTCACATGCTGGCACGATCCTGAAGCTTCTTCAGGTACTCAGCGTACGCGCCTTGCGGCACCCTGCGAGTTCTACTTGAAGGAGCCAACGACCCGTCCTCTTGCATGCGCTAGAACACTTAGATACGTGTCATGAAGCTTGTGGTTGCAAAATGGGCATCGATAGCCGCCGTTCTAGGTCCTAATACGCATGGTATGCATTCCCACATAAAGCTCCCTCAGGATTTGCCTCTTGTACCTCCTCTGGCCATCTTCATCCTCGCTGTCCACATTGTCTGACAGCACCTATACAAATAGTAAAACAAATTTGGCATCAAATCAATGATTACATGCCGTGAAGTGGGATTAGGAATTTATGGCTATTTATTTATACATATCCAGAGATTATTGTTCTATTTTTAAGCACAATCGTCTATGCATAGACAAATCTTGAAGAAAATAATGGCACAAACATATGTAGGTCATTCAAAATCAATTGTCAAGTCCTGGCTAGGAATTATTAGCACGAACACTAACCCTAGTCGGATTACTAGCAGAAATCATTTGCACAAATGAAACAACTAATCACTAATCACTTGTACCATTCAAACAATCAATACACTACACGGATCTAACCAAAATTACTCAGATTTCATGGATTGGGAGAACACAACCATAGGATTTCTATTCCAAAGAGGGGGAGGCAGGAGTAACCAGACAAACCCTATGATCTGTTTGACACATTAATGGGTATAGATGAGTAACCAGCTGTCCGTCGTTGTTGGAGTCGTCACCGGAGTGGTCGTCGGAGTCGTCACCGGGGTCGTCACCAGAGTCGGTGTGGAACTCCGCCTCCGGCTGTGGAAGCTCGACGCCGTCGACGACGTCAGGGTGCAGTGATAACTCGCTGGCGGTGATGGCAACCTCTGTCTCCATCTCCACGCCGTGCTCCGGTGCTTTTGCAGCCCTGGCGTCACCACTCCCTCCGATGGGGTGCTTCGGCGGCATCCTCATACACTAACGGCTTTGAGGGATGAGAGCGGCGTCGAGGATGCAAGCGGAGAGAGAGGATTGTGTGTGTGGCGAGGATGGGGGGTGCGGCCGCTCGGGCGCACCATTAATATGGAGTAGTGGGAGTTGTGGGAGAGAGGCGGGTGACGGTCAAACCGATGGCTCGCCTCCCGGTGTGCCTACCAAAGTTTCACACAGCTACTCGCACGCCTCCCAATGACACTGCGCAGCAAGCACGCCTTCGTAATTCACACGCCTGCACGCACGCCTCCCGGTCTGCCTGCGCGGTGGACTGCTCACATGTGTCCCGTCAACTCACGCCTGCTTGCACGGCACACGGGTCGCGCCACGACATGTATATTGTTTTTTTATTTGGATGATTAATGCTGCCGCTTTATTGCTTAACCGAAGCATGGCACGTATCCATTGTTGGTCTAACGCTCATGGTTCGAATAAATAATTCGTTTAGGATATTGGTTCCCAATTATTAACAATCTCCCATTTGTAATTAGATAAAGATTACATCAAAACTAGTCTCAAATTTGACAAACAAAAAGTACAATGCCACTTTGTATTGGTGTCCATATGACAACACGATAAGTTTAATGAACTTCAAATAAGTTTTGGATGTACGAGAATTTAGAAATCAAGATTCTCAATGTTTGAAATTTCTTGCAGGGGGGGTAAACATGCACCCAGTGAGATACATGTGTTTTTTCAATCCATTTAGGTGCACTGTCATGTGTGCATGTAGCTCAAATTTGATTTTTGCACATTATACCCGTAGAAAATCAACCAAATAATGTACTAAAACGTCTTAATGATCTCTGTGATTTTTTCGAAATTAAGATGTCCCTCCGTTGGTAACATATGTTCACCACGGGATAATTAATTTAACATGCATCATAGTTGCGGTGGATTCACGGTGTGTGTGTGGGGGTGTGTTCGCCTGGGGGTGGTGGGTGGCACGCAGTACACTATGAGTTGTGTGCCACCGTGTGGGTTGGCCGTTTTGTTAGGCAGGCCGGTGCCACGTCAGAGTCATGAATTCGTTATTTAAAACATTACATGACCCTTTCATAAATACATGTTTTGGCCACATGCAGTCGATGGTTGTCCTACACGACACTGGATACTCATGTGTGACGCTTTCTGTAGGCCCGCGAGGTCGTCGTCCATCACTTTGACGAACAGCCGGCAGTGAGGTTAATTTGACCAGCAAGGTAGAATCTTTTTTGTTTGTGTTATGGTGGTATATAGTATGCGTCGAAGAGGTGGGAGGGGACTAGCATATATACTATACGTATGCGTCCGTGAACAAGTACACCTCACTTAGTGTTGGGACTTTTCGGTTTCTGAGGCACGTGCCACATCAAAATTCTGAAATTGGCTATTCGAACATCACACAACACCCTCTTTGGGTCACATGCATGCAGGCGGTGGTTATCCTAGCTAGGACACTCACGTGTGATGCTTCAATCTATGGGCCCATGAGGCCATCATCGATGTATGCATGCATCACTTTGACCTACATCGAGAGAGGTTAATCAATTTCACTATCGATGAGGATTCTTTTGGGTTGTACATATTACGGTAGGAGCATATAGTATGCGGTGAAGAGGGGGGAAGGGGACCATCATATGTAGTACGCTTCATGAACCTCGCTCTGTGTGGGTGCATGGTTTACAGTTTTTGAGGCATGTGTCAAATCAAAGTTGTGCATTTTTTGTATTCGACATATATATGTTTGGCCCACATGCAAAGCGGTGGTGGTTGTCCTCTCGCACCCACTTAAGCGGTTATCAGGGATATCGATGCTTTCCTTCTGTGGGTCTGCTTGGTGCATCACTACTTTTTGCCTCACAACACAAGAGAGGTTAATTTGACTTAGGAGGGGATTATCTTTTTTGCTTGTAATACGGTATATATATATAGGTCATGCTTCGGGATGACACGCATGATACAGTTTGAGCACACACACATGCGTGTGTATGCATGAATCCCTCCCATCAAATCGAAGTGGCTAGTACAACAACACGTCCTGAACCGAACTCGCTCTGTGTGGGGAGCTAGTGTACGATTTTTGACGCACGCACCACATCAATGTTGTGAAATGGTATTCAAACATGCATGCACGCATTACCTCCTTACATATGCATGTAGTGGTTGCCTTCGAACGGTACACACCCTCGCGTGGTTTTCAGCGACAAGCCTATATATTCGTGGGCCCGTGTGGATATCCATGATCACCTTGACCGACAACAAGATAGGTTACCATGGCGGATACTTCATTTGGTTCGTGTTATCATAGTATAGGTCATGGTGAGACTCAGACCTAATTAATTTTGAGCGCATATACTATGCACGCATGCATGCATGTATCCCTGTCGTTGGCTTGAAGTGTGGTGTAATCATGGTGTGGGGATTTCTAATTCGAAATCACGGTGCCACATCAAAGTTGTTCCATTGTTACTCAAAAACACACCTCTCCATACATATGTTTGGACCACATGCATGCAGTGGTTGTCTTCGGGGACTAGCTACTTGCGTGATTATTGGCGAGCTAGACCATCTCCGGGGTCGCAGGGACGACCATCACTTTGACCAACAACAAGAGAGAGGTTGTATGACCAAGGTGGATTATTCTTGGTCCGTTTTACGATCCATCTTGGTGAGAGATGCCTCTCTAGCCCGTCGACTGAAAGTGTGTGTGTGGGGGGCTGCTACTTTGCACTTTGCTAGGTGAACCTTGGTTGGGGGAGGGCATGCATTCATAGCTTAGGATTCCCTTCGTGGCAACACGAGGGGGGGTGCTGCTAGCTGCTACTTTGCACTTTGCTAGATGAACCTCGGTTGGGGGTGGCATGAATTCATAGCTTAGGATTCCCTTCGTGCCGACACGAGGGAGGGGGCTGCTAGCTACTTTGCACTTTGGTAGGTGAACCTCAGTTGGGGGGGCATGCATTCATAGCTTAGGATTCCCTTCGTGCCGACACGAGGGAGGGGGGTTCTAGCTACTTTGCACTTTGCTAGGTGAACCTCGGTTGGGGGGGGCATGCATTCATAGATTAGGATTCCCTTCGTGCCGACACGAGGGAGGGGCTGCTAGCTACTTCGCACTTTGCTAGGTGAACCTCGGTTGGGGGGAGGGGGCATGCATTCATAGCTTAGGATCCCCTTCGTGCCGACACGAGGGGGTGGGGGCAAGCAATACAGTGCACTTTGCGAGATAGGTGCCACATCGAAGTTGCATTTGGTACTTGAAAATCAAACCACCCTTTTCATACATAAATATGGTCCACATGCAAGTGTGTTCGTGTTATGACCCTCTCGCGCGTCATTTTTCACCAAATTTATGAACATTAGACAAGTCGGATGACACAACAGACATGGTTCACTCAAACTAACTGTGTGCCACGCCGGTGCCCCTGTCACGCACACATCCGCATAGTACATTGGGCTCCACGAGGCTTCCCCTCTCAAAAATATCTACCCGCATGCAGCTTTTTTCTATTTGATAACACACGGTTATTGTGTTTCGACCGTGTGGGATGTTTCTTGTCCCCAATCCCGCCTGCATCCCTAGAAAATATCTGCCCGCCTCGAGGGTTTTTCTGTTTCATAACACACGATTGTTATCTTCGGACCGTGTGCGACGTTTCTTGCTCCCAATCCCGCCTGCATCCCTTGAAAATATCTGCTCGGCTCGAGGGTTTTTCTGTTTCATAACACACGGTAGTTATCTCCAGACCGTGTGCGAGCTTTCTTGTTCCCAATCCCGCCTGCATCCCTTGAAAATATCTGCCGGGTTCAAGGATTTTTCTGTTTCATAACACACGGTTGTTATCTCTGGACCGTGTGCGATGCACCATCATCAAAAATTTCAATAGCCCCAGCATTTCACTCCCGCGTTTGACTCCTGCGTAGTAAAATTTTCAGTACCCGCGTCATTTCCTCAAACACCCCTCCACACACACACACACACCCTCCCTCGCTCGATACCCTAGCAAGGTCCCCCCGTCGCTGCCGCCACCGATGCAAGGCCTCCCTTGTCAACATCTGCCGGTTTGCCCGTGCAGCTTATCAACTAATCTCTATACCCAGGCCGCCCCGAGTTTCTTAGATGATGCATGCCAAATGCCCCCTTTCACATAGATTCCCATCCCCATCCCGCCAGTCCAGAGCGTCGCAGCCTAAGCCCGGCTACGCTTCCCGTGGAGCTCGAGGAGCGACTAGCCCAAAAGAGGTGTATCGCAGTCTCTTCGCCCGACGTCGCCGAGGAAGCTGACGACCATTACTAGCGGCAGACACTCAAGCAGTGGGCTAGAGTATGCGGGCATGTCTCGGCCGGCGGCTACGACATCGAGGTCATCGACAGCGACGGCCTGAGGCGGGCTATGTCACAGGTTAAGTGGCCCACCCCCAACCCCTCGGGTTCAACCGCCGTCTATCTCATTCATGGCCCCGCCGCTGATCTCCTCTGGCTCGCTGTCAACAATTTTCCATCCTACATCACCATCGATCCCCTTTTGTCATTTCTGAAGGACATGTTCTGCGACGCTGGCTTGGGATCCACAGCTTCCAAGTCACACCTCATTGACGGTGACCACGAGGAGGGCACCCTCTCCGGCTCTTCCAAGAGGAAAGATCCCATCTGCTCTTCCAAGGGGAAAGTGCCCGTCTGCGACATCAGGGCGGGCACCCTACAGTCGTGCTCTTCCAAGGGGAAGGAGCCCATCTGTGACAACATGGATTGCATCTAGGGTCCCTGCTCTTCCCATGGGAACGAGCCTGTCTGTGACAAGTGAGGAAACCCATGATTTGTTTTGCCGTGCCTCTTCACAAGGGGAAACCCGTGATTTGTTTTGTCGAGTCCCTTTTGTAGTTAATTGCTATACCTGGTTATTTGCAGTATGCATTGTTTATTTCAGTTGTTCACAATGTGAGCTATATATGTGCAATTATTTACTGTGCAGTACATTTCATCAATCCAGTTTTAAACATACCGATAGGAATGCATATATTTGCTTGTTGTTAAGCCTGTTATAGCTAGCATATGCCTCTTCTAAAGTTTTTTCATTGTTCGGTTGTTTGTAGTTAGCATATGTCCAATTTCAAATTCTATCTTTGGTTGTTCATAGTATGCCTTGTTTATTCCAGTTATTCACAACGTGATGTTCTATATGTGCAAGTATGAACTGTGCAGTTCAATTTCATCACTACCAGTTTCAACAATACCACTATGAATGACTACATTTGGTTACTCCATCTTGTAGTTAACACGCCTTTCCATTTCTTTTTAACAATAACCAATGTACTTAGACCGGCACAATACCAGTTTGAGTGACTATGTTTGCCTGTTGTTAAATCTTAGGCCTGTTGTAGTTAACACACCTTTCCACTTGTTTTGCTTTACTAGCGTGCTTAAACCTACACACTAAAGCTATCTTTTAGAGATTATCTTGTCTGCCATGGATAATATTGGTTGATGTTTAGCCTGTTGTGCTTAACATGCTTCTCGATGTACCTACACATGACAATTTTGGGAACGACTGATGTTTTCCATCGAGGTTAGTTTCATCCCATGGCTTATGGGGCAATGAGATATCGATGAACCTTGGTGCTTTTAGGTACATATGCCATTGGTAAAGATCTGTGCTTCGACCCTTTCTATGTATGGGGCAATGAGATATCTATGAACCAGCATTAAGTGAGGAAGCTGATAAAGATTGTTAGTAAAATGGGTCCAAAGATGGCAATTAAACTATTTGTTTACACTTTATCCAAGACAACAGCAAACTGCAGGATGGTAAGTAAGAACTCTGCAACCTTCTTTTTGCTGCCCATAATGAGTTGTGTTAGATGACAATGTCTGAATCTTTTTCCTTTGCAGTAGTTGTCAAAGCATTTTACTCAAGATTACCTATCAAACTAGATGATTGGTGGGCATGCAAAGGTTAAAGTATTTCTAGCAGAACACAATGATTATCTAGATGTTTTCATGAACACCGTGAAGGATGGGCAGTTGGCCATCACAAGGGGTTGGACTAAAGTCGTGTGTGCCTTTTGCATGGAGGAGGGCACAATATGGGCATTCCGCTTCACCTTGTTCAGCAACCAGAATGTATTTCGCCTCTTTCCTTACCGGCTTTAATAGTACAAGTATACAACTGTGGTTCATCATTCTTTATTTGGTTCTTATGTAATTCTTGAACATATGTACCTATGAATTAAATAATGCATTGGTTGTTTGAACCTGATGGATATGAATAAAGCTGTAGCATACATTCAAATTCAAATTAAAATTCAGTACAATTTGAAATAGCAGCAATTAAATTACGGTGAAATTACGCTCTTCAGGTCGTTACGGCACACACGGTTGATAAAACACAAACATTTGCGATATACACCATAATCCGAGACGGTTCAGAGAGAGGAAACGTGTGTAAGCATGCACACGGTTGCCATTTGCAAAGCGTGTGCGTTGTCAGACAATATCACAAACGGTGCGGGCAAACTAAACGATTGTGTTAGGTGCCTTATCATACACGATTTGCAACCATGAACTTTCTGATGAAGTATGCATCATAAACGTTGTACAACAGAATAGCGTGTGCGATAGTTGTCATGTATGACGATGTTACGACAGTCCGACATTTCGTAATCCTGTCCGACACTCGTACGACGATTAGCTAATCTTCTTAATTAGTTATCGCATACGGTTTGGGAAAAGCGAATGTGTGTGATTATATGCTTGTCACACATGATCCTACACATAAAAATGTGTGGGATGTACATACGAATAGAAACATTTTCCCTGGATTGACTGTGTGGGATGTACGTAAGAATGGAAATGTTTTCCCTGGATTGACTGTGTGGGATGTACAAAAGAACGGAAACATATTCCTTGGATTGACTATGTGTGATATACATACCTACGGAAAAGTTTTTCTGGGATTCACCGTGTGGGATGTACATACCTCGGAAATGATTGTGTTTCGATGCCTCACCTGATCGCACACGGCCCCAGCCTGTGTCCCAGGAGGGCCTATGCCCGATGATTTCTGGGTGGGAAGGACCCCCTATCTCCCACACTCACTTGGTGACGGTTCCAAATGCTGTCGCGGAAAGGGGTTAAAACCGTTTGTATAGCACCGACGCATACCCGTGGCGGTACACTTGCCCGGCAGGGGCAGCAGTGACCATGTGCGTACAGGGGTGTGAGTTGTCCAACCTTCTAACCCTTTCTATGGTTTCCATGGGCCTCCTTTTATAGGTTAAGGGGTTACGACAATGGCAAAGTAGTCATTATGCACTGATAAGATAGCAAACAACGCTATCATACCTAACTCTGCAGGCTGACAGTGCGCATTAAATGCACCGCTCAACGTCACATCATTGGTTGCCCGGCAAGCCTTGCCGGGCTGTCTTGCCAGCTCCACGCCTGCTCGCTTGACACATCGCAGGACGGGTGTCGTCTGTAGGTGTCTTTTGTAGAGAAAATCTGCCATGTGGCGAATGGCTGCCACTAAGTCACTTTGCGGCTTGACACCGCACTGATTGACGACGTGGGTCGTGGCGGAGTAGTACGTGAGGTGATTTTGCCTCCATGAGCCCCGGCAGGCTCTGCCGGGAGGCCTCGGATGCCTTCTTCTGGGGGTGGTCCCGTCCTTGTCGACCTCACTTGCCCGGCAAGGGATGCTTTTCTCCTAATGGTGTCTTCCTTTTCTGGTTCGACTTCGGCCATCTTGATCTTCATGTTGCTTCTTCAAAGCTCTTGGTATCTTATACTCTTACTTGGGCTGGTCACTTGACCTTATCCCGTGTCTGTGCACAGTCTGCGCAACAGACCCAGGGTTTGTTGCACCGACACCATCCTGAAATTACTCCAAGCTGAGCACGCTTAACTTTGGAGTTCTGTCCGAATGTGCTTCCGGAAAAGAAGGAATTCCTTATTATATGAGTAGTCTATCATCCCTAATAAGCCAGGCTATCACAAAAAGATACGTTGGTTAATCCGGCTCCATGTGCCATTTCAATGTGCAAACTGCTGACAAACCCTGGTCGTTCCCCAATCGTAGGAATTACATATTTTGAATGGGAAAAGCTTGTCAAAGTTTAATCATTGATGTTAGCAAGAATACATTCATTTAATATTTTGGAATTGGAAAACCTTGTCAAATTTTGCTCATGGATGTTAGCCAGAAGACATTCATTTGATATTTTGGAATGGGACGCCCTTTGCTGTGAGGAGCATTAACCATTTTTTTCCTTTTCGTGTATTCAGCTTAGAAGTAAATATTTACTCTAATGAGATGAGATGCATAGTCACATGAATGTTGACTTATGTAAGGTATTTTAAGAGTTTGTTATGAATGTTGCCTATGAAATGCTAGGCCTTGTGAGTTTGATTGCAAAGTTGAGCTTGGAATGCTGTGGCATGCGACATCATGAGCTGTTCACCGTGCCTCCTCAGAATAATGCTTCATATTGTTTTGCATGTTGATCTAATGCTAGTGATTTGCATGTTAAGAAGATCATCCTCTTTTGTTGTTTCTGTGCTTAAGAAGTTCATCGTCTTATGTTTCATTCATAGATTTTACGACAACTCCGGTAGGTTAGAGGTGAAACCATATGATCTTCCGCCCAACTCATCATCTTAGGCCTTGATTGGATCGTCGTTTCCAACCAAAACCTCTTGTAAAACTGACGCTTGTAAATAAAAGCAGATGGTCTTGGGCGAAGCGCTTGGTTGGTCATTTTCGACTGGTAAAATATATACTGGTCTCTCAAATTACACGCATAAATCACTGGTTTTTGATACAGACCTTGGGCCGTCTTTCATTACGCCTATACTTTACATTTTACGCGTTGTTTTCGGTGACGAGAAAATTACACTTGTATCTTAATATAGGTGTGAAACAATCCAGAACTCCCAAGCGCAACCTTACCGTTTCATGCTGGCTCAGTCTCTCGAAGGTGTTTGTCATGGGAAACCACAGCCACCTATGGGACCAAGAGTCCCTTTCTAGTTCGGCGAGGGGATGGCACGTTGCACAAAGAGCGGAGAAGCGTGGAACAGCTTGGCAGAGATCACGTAGGCAGTTTTTACCCAAGTTTGGGCCGCCGTGAGGCGTAAAACCCTACTCCTGCTTTGGTGGATTAATGGTGGAAAATATGGTGGTGAGCGCAACACGTTTGCCCGGTAGGGTCGCCTTGGGGCGAGAACGGCTACGCGCGTACGAGTGTGTGTGCGTGTGGATTAGCCAACCCTTTGTACAGTTGCCTTAGGCCTCCTATTATAGATCAAGGGGTCACCACAGTGGAAAATCAGTCATTATGCACTGATTAGATAGCAAACAGTGCTATCATACATAATTTTGTAGGCAGACAGAGCGCATTAAATGCGCCGCTCAATGTCACATCACAGATCGCCCGGCAGGCCCTGCCGGGCTATTTTCCCAGCTTTGCGCCAGCTTGCTTGACACGTCTCAGGACGGGTGTTGCTTGGAGGTATTTTCTATAGGAAGTGGCTGCCAGGTGGCGAATAACAGCCACTTAGTCACTTAGGAGCTTGACACCGCACTGATCGACGATGTGCGTCATGATGAGGTGGTGCGGTGGAGTGGTTTTGCCTCTGTAAGCCCCGGCAGGCCTGCCGGGACGACTCGAAGGCTTGCTTCCGGGGGTAACCCCATCCTTGCCAGGCTCGCCTGCCCGGCAAGGGAGGTTTTTCCCTTATCTCTATCTTGCTTCTCTGGCTCATCTTTGTCCTCTTGTGCTGCATGCTAGTCCTTCGAAGAACTGACCCCTAGTGATTCATTCTGACCTCGGTGCTGTGATCTTGTTCTCGTGTCTATGCACAGTCTGGGCAACGGACCCAGGGTTTGTTGCACCGACAGGAGCCCCCGGGCCTGGCCCGAACGCGCTGCCGGGCGTCGTCAGAGTAGGCCCTAACCAGTGCATGGGCAGGGGCATGGAAGTGGCTGGCATCTTGAGATCTTTTTTTGCTTCTTCATTAACTTGAGTCCGAGCCAATTTGCGGTTTTCCCGTGCGTCGCGTAAAGCCCATTGCGGTGGGGCCACTCTTGTAATGGCCCATCAATGACTTTAATGCACGGGGGAGTAACTGCCAATTCACTCTTCCCACCACGCCCTTATCCTCAGCCACGTATGTTGCATGCATCACGTGGGGCGGGTAACGGAGGCGCGTGGTGCGGGAGAGCATCAAGGTAGGGGCCCGGTCTTCTTGAATTGGTGGAGGAGGGCGGCGGTTACCCGTTGAGGGAGGCGCCAAATCCCAGCCCGGCCTTCCCTCCACCTTGTTCGTCTCTTCCTATAGTTTCAAAGAAGGAGAGAAAAAAGTGAAGGCATGACAGGCATCGTATATTTTTTAATCTTAAATATGTAGGCACTTGCCAACTTTTAGTTTAGACAATGTAATCTCTTGAATCCATGTTTGTGCAATGTAAGGTATGTACTTGTTTGATCAGCATATTAATGAAAAAGATGAACCTTGTCGGGGACTCGTGCATGTATATGTCCATGCAGCGGTGGAGTGCCTCTATATATTTAAATAAACGAGTTTCCCCCGGTAGGCTATCCTACCGGTACCCTCTATTTTGTTGCCGGGGAGTTAAGCCTACCGGGCACAAATTGTGACGACGGACCAGCCCCCCGCCAATTTTTTTATCAAAGGCTAGTGCGATCATCCTAACCGAAGCAATGTTCGAGTCAAGGGATGGGAGGACCTAAGTTTCAAAAAGCGGCGAGGTTCTCTTATGCACAATTCTTTGCTTATAGAATACGTATGGACAAGAGATAGAACATATCTGTTTGTTGGCCTACCGAAGATCGCAGTGTTGGCTCATCTTTCCAGTTTCCCTTGGAAGCCATGTTTTCGGCAGGAACATGCAATTTTATGCAGATGGAAATGATGCCAGATGCGATCTTATCTACATGAACAAGCGATGCTCATGAAATGCTTATGCATGCACGCAACTTGTTGAGGCCCCCAGGCTTCATTTATTTCTCTGTTGCTCAGGGTCTGCGCCTGGCATTGTACAAGGGGTTACATGCAACTGAGGCAAGGCCTGTACAAAAGGGTGGCTGCCGGGCAGGGCCCGACAGCCGCGCCTTACAGGTAGAACTTGCGGAGATGCTCAATATTCCATGAGTTTTGCAATTGAATACCATCTCTGGTCTCGAGACAGACTGCGCGAGGTCTGGTGACTCGTACTACCTGGTAAGGGCCTTTCCACTTTGGCGTCAACTTGTTTGCACCCTTGGCGGACTGAACACGCCTAAGGACAAGGTCGCCTTCCTCAAAACACCGGGCATGAACCCTGCGGCTCTGATAGCGGTGCAGGGCTTGCTGGTAGCATGCAACACGTGTGGCAGCCCGGATACAGTTCTCCTCGAGAAACACAGCGTCGTCACGCCAGTGCTGATGCTGCGCTACTTCATCGTAGGCAAGCACTCGAGGCGACCCGTAAATGAGTTCCTTGGGGATAACTGCTTCTGCCCTGTAAACTAGGGAGAAGGGAGTCTGCCCGGTAGCTCGATTTGGTGTCGTTCTGAGGGACCAAAGAACTACCGGTAGCTCCTCGATCCATCGCCTGCCGCACTTCTGTAGCGTATCAAATGTTCTTGTCTTGAGTCCTCGCAACTCAGCGTTCGCCCTCTCAGTTTGTTCATTGCTTCTAGGATGTGCAATAGAGGCAAATGAGATCTTGCTTCCGAGGGCATGAACGTATTGCATGAAGGCGCGACTCGTGAACTGGGTGCCATTGTCGGTGATGATCCGGGTAGGGACCCCGAAGCGGCACACCAATCCTTTGAAGAACTTGATAGCTGACTGAGCACTCACCTTTCTCACGGCATCTACTTCTGGCCACTTTGTAAACTTGTCGATGCCAACGAACAAGAATTCAAAGCCCTCGGCAGCTCGGGGGAAAGGGCCGAGGATATCGAGCCCCCAGACCGAAAACAACCATGAAAAAGGGATTGTCTGAAGAGCTTGTGCAGGCAAATGGATGTTCTTGGAATGGAACTGGCAGGCTTCACACTTGGTGACTAGCTCGACCGCATCTTGGAGGGCTGTGAGCCAATAGAATCCTTGCGGAAATGCTTTCCCAACTAATGCCCTTGATCCCATGTGGGAGCCACACATGCCTTTGTGTATTTCCACCAGCAGCTCCTTTCCTTCTTCCCGGCAAACGCACTTCAATTTCACACATTTGGCCTTCTTCTGTATAGAGTATCATCGACAAACTGATACATACTGGCCCTCCGGGCTACTCTTTCAGCTTCCTCTTGCTCATGGAGAAGTTCTCTAGTTTGGAGGAAATGGACTACGTGCCTTGCCCAAGTTGGAGTCTAGGGCTTGGCAACAAGAACTAGCGACACCTCCTCATCTGCCGGAGCGCGTTCCTCGACCGCGGGGACCACTGGCCTGGCAGGAGGGCGTAGCCCGACAATCGATGGGGAGTTGTTTTCGGAAGGGTCCCTACCAGGAGCCCTGAGAGGCTCTATCGGGAGAGGCTTACCGGAGTCCATTTTGGGCTAGCGGATTCCCCCTGCAAGGAACACTACAAAAAAAGACGCATCCATGACATTTTGGGCCGGACGAATTTTTTTCTCTCATGCTTGTGACACTTCTATGACAATAATTGTGACAAAACCCGGTATCATCATAGATGTGGTGGGCTCCTACTTCTATGACAAAAAATCATTACAGAAAATGGGCTTTTCATCGTGGGCGGGCTGGAGACGCAGCTGCATGACATTCTTTCGGCCGTCCATGACAGAAAAACCGTGGTAGAAGCGAGGGCGAGGAAAATATCGGGTAGTTCCCGGTTAGGCTGGGTGGTCAGGGCCGAGCCATGCGCCTTTCTCTCGTACACGTACGCGCGTGGGTGCGAGGCGTTGGGCTCTAACTGAACCCGAGCGAGGCATTCGCCTACTGAACCCAAGCGATTGCACTGCAGACTACGCGTTACTGAACCCGAGCGATCGATTGATCCCTAGCTGTTAACTGAACCCGATCGAGCGATTCCTTCGCTACTGCTGCTAACTGAAGCCGATCGAACTTGCTGCCTCTGGATGAACAGTGAGCATTATTGGGGGTTCGGTGAACAGTTCCCGGTGGGGGGTTGGATGAACAATTCCCGGTGGGGGGTTGGATGAACAGTTCCCGGTGGGGGGTTGGATGAACAGGACCCCGTGGTAGTAGAGGCCATTGCCGCTGGATGAACAGGACCCCGATCGAGAATAGGAGCCCATGGAGAGGGCTGGTTGAACAGTAGCCGATGGAGGAGCGGTGGAGGCTGGTTGAATAGGAGCCCGTGGATGAACAGTCACTGGTGGATGCTGGAGGAGGTTGACGGTGGAGATGAACAGTAGCCCGTGGAGTCCCGTTTTGTGGTACGGCACACCCCTCCCGATGAACAGGACCCACGTTTCGACCATAGCGCTACAACACAAGTCTGTTTCTCCGTTTTGCGATACGCCACATCCCTCCCAATCAACTCGACCCCGTTTCAACCATAGGAGGTCGAAGAGAAGTACTTTTCCTCCGTTTTGTGGTACGCGACACCCCTCCCGGAGAACAGGATTCCGTTTTGACCGTAGGCAGTCGAACACAAGGTTGTTTCCTCTGTTCTGCGGTACACCAGGCCTCGTTTCGATCGGCTGTTCCATCCAAGCTGGTTGGCTCCCGATGAACACGACGCATTTCGTTGCCTCCCGATGAACACAACGACGCAGTTTCTCCATTCCGACCCAGCCGGTTCGCTACCGATCAACAGGACGTCGTCGCTGCCTCTCATGTACACGAGCCCTGGCCGTACGTATGCACAAGTAGGCATTCGAGACCCCGCCCATATGTACGCATCTAGCCGTATTTTTTCGTGTGTGGCTATATGTACGTGTACACGGTTTAGACATGACAACCTGGACTGCTACGTGGGGGCTCTACTATGACATGTGCCGCTACTTATTCAGCCACGGTTCATCGTTGCAGAGTGACCGATGCGTGCTAAGCAGAGCCGCTAGCCACAGGAGGCCGAAGCAGGCGGTCCCGGCGACGCTCGAGGAAGAAGACGAGAGATTGAAGGTGCATGTTGGCCGTTGGATATAAATCCAATGGTTGTGGATGTCATATTAATTTGTTGACCAAGTTGACAACGCCTTGCGTGGGCTTCGACCTATTGGCCCACATGTCAGCCTGCAAAACTGTGGCATATATTTAACCCATGTTTTCTAGAATTTACAGTCCATTTGCTGGGCTGGGTGAAGAAATAATTTCGCGTCAATGCAACCCATTTAATATTTTCTAAGAAATCCCAGCCCATTTGCACTTTCTTGAAATACACGAATTAGTTGGGCTCGTTCTATATATAACGTTAGGTTAGAAGGAGCAATTAATGTCAAAAAATAAACCGGAGCGACACTTTTGTATATATAAAATTAGCAAATTAGCGAGTTATTGCTCAAAACAAAAAATGAGCGCGTTATTATTACATTGGTCCTTAAAATCTTCACAAGCTTTTGTACGCAATCACCAGGATTTTCCTTGCATGTGAGTAAAAAAGAACCAGGATTTTCCTTGCCAACTTCTGTTAAACATTTACTTTTATAAGTTAATAATAGATGGGGTGTTTTTATAATGTATATATAAGTCTCTATTAAATATATGATTATAGTGCTAATATAAATATATATAATGTGGTTAGAAGGGAAAACATAAATTGGACACATTATTATTATTCTTATATATAGATAAATAGAATAAAGATCTGTGTTTTATAAAAAAAATACATTCGGCTGCCGATCTTTAAGAAAAAGTAAAACCTACGCTGGGAGGCCCATAGGCCGGTATGGACCTCAGAAAATAAATTGGAACCACTGTCTCCCTATGTCGTGGGCTACGCATGTTAAAAAACAAAACCTAGGCCTAACTGATACTTGTTCGCGTTCTGGAAAAAAATGATACCAGCTAGATTCCTGATACCCCTTTGTCACAACAACAACAACAACAACAACAACAACAACAACAACAACAACAACAACAACAACAACAACAACAACAACAACACAACAACAAGAACAACAAGAACAACAACAACAACAATAACAAAAAGATCCCCGGTACCCCTGGAAAAAAAAGCTCCCAGATGACAGTCATCGTTGGAAATTTATTTCGTTTATTGACTAAGGTTGACAAACCCGTGGGCCCCAACGTCAGTATACAATTAGGAGGAAGCTTTTTTCCAATGGGGCACTTGCTTGCATACGGCTTGGACCTGGTGGGTCCCCACTGTCAGTCTCTCGGCGTACAGCCTATCGTTTGTTGAGCATGTTGACAACGACATACGGCGGCGCCTCGGCGAGCGCACACGAACGGGAAAGAACCGGAGCCGGGGAAGACGCCTTTATTCTTTCGAACATACCGCAATAGCCTGGTTGCTGCAGCCCTCTCACCCGAAACCTGTACTGCCCGGGTTCGATTCCAACTGGTGCAGTAGAAAAATATCTAACACTTGCCAAAATTTCGTCCCTAGTTTACCCAGTTTTTCGCACACTCAACTTTGTCTTGCCATTTTGAAATAGAATAACTTTTTGGCTTTGCATCATATGAAGATGTGCTATACAAGAATGTTGATCAGCATGATGTTAACATGTTGTTGGTTCCATTTTTTACCATGAATAAAAATTTCCAACATTCTGTTATCCATGTTTGATAAGTGCCTATTGATTTAAATGCTCTGCCTCTGAAACATACAATTTCTTATCTGAAAATCACTTGGATAAGCAGCCATCCCCGGTGTTGGATTCGATGTCGCGCTTCTTCAATCTCCCGACATGCACGAGGGGAAATAAATTTCCGTCCCGTGCTGCCGGTTGGAGAATGGAGCTAACTGGATTAAAGAGGGGGCCGGCAGCACGACTGAAGAAGCACATCTGACGCGATTTTTTCCAGTGGATGGCTCTCGATGGCCTTTTTTTACTTGCCTCTGCACCATACAACTTGTATTTTTAGCCTCCCAGTCAGTGGTGGACCAGCAGCCCATTTGTTCGGTGGGCCAACCTACAGAAAGCAGCGCTCGATTTTTCATCAAGCCCCAAAAACAATGCAGTACTATGTTTGTTTTGAGGCCGAAAAGATTACGGCAGGGGTTGAGTGGGGGAGGGGGAAGATAGAGCAAAAAGATCAAAAAAGTTGATGCCCCATTGCTACCCTAACAAAGAAGGTGCAATTCTTCTCGGGAAGAAGGTGTGCCGTTGACACCCACACGTCACAAATCCCACACTAGACATACTAACAAGTTCACACACAAGTACAACAGAAAAGGTAAACATTCGTATCAAACTCAGGTTCATAGGACACGTTCATATTCATAGCCAACATTCACAATCAACAACTCAAAAGATTCATATATACACAAGTTCAGCATGTCTATGCACCCAAATGATTGATAGATCACAAGACAATATTCATAGATAATTCACAAAAAAGATTCAGATATACACATGTTCACTATGTTTATGCATCCAAATGATTGAGATCACAGCCAATATCATCCATGGACAAACTTTAATTACCTAGGGTACAGACTGGTAAATGGTGTTCAGTCAAAGGTACTTCTTGCTAAAATTAATGCTTGTATGAGTAAACATTTGAGTACTTAAGAGGCAGCACACACAATCTGAATTTTCCTTGTAGGTTTATCCTCGAAATAGTGGCCTCGTGCCGAGGGAGGTTTGAGCAACTTGGCCACTACTTTCATCTTTGCCCTGTAGCTCGCCAAAATTCTACATTGCTGACAAGAAAGGAGGCGGTTGAGAAAATGAACCACCCAAATTTTTTGTGCAGTTCAACTGAAATGGAGCATCCCTGATGTGCAGACTAATTAAGTGGCAGATGAATATACGCGTGAACCAACTTGTCTCGAATCTTTAGACTCCATGACATACAGTTCACTACCATATGTGCCGATAACCAAAAGGCACTAGTTGGGACCAAAGACTAGACTGTGTTTTTCTGGGCTATGCGCCAAGCAGTATTTTTGGCGTTCACTCCCCTAATACTTGGAGTTTGACAACTGGTTGACGCCGGTTGATACTCGAATGAATATAGCTAGGCACTTCTTCTTGTCAACATTTATGCTTGTCTAAGTGAACTTTGGAGTACATAGCAGCAGCATAAGTATCTGTCCATCTGATCTTTTTGTACAGTTCTACTGAAATCGCCCAATGTAATGATTTGCCTGCAAGTTAAGGCTCCAAGTTACTCCTTTATGAAATCGGCAAACAGTAGCACAATACCAAATTGCCAATACATATGACAAGCACAGTAATCCGGATAAAGCCCGGTACCAACCTGTGTGAGGTGGCATATCAATTACTATTTCCTTTGACTCGAAGCCGAGATAAGCAAAGTGAATGACAGGAAAGGAAGGAAGCAAGATGAGATAAGCGACTGACAGGAAAGGAAGGAAGTAGTCGAGGCAATGAAGCACCCAAAGTTTTTGTGCGGTTCCACCAAAATCGAGCATCCCTGTTGGCACATATATTGAGAGAGTGAGATTACTGTAATAGTGGGACTAGTTGATGAAACAAACACTAGCAAATAGAAGCACCCTCATTATCTTAATGGGTAAAGTTAGCAACATAGTAGTCTTGCTTAAAGAGAGGTATTAGTTTATTTTATCAGTGCCAATTACCTCAGCACTCAAAGCATTGCCATGTATCATAGGTTGCAAAACTTTAACGTGCAAAGATAAAGGAGTTTCTCATGACAGTAGCACGACACAAATAGAGATGACAGCAAACTAATTTGGGTGAAGGCCTTAGGCCGGTACCAACCTGAGCAAAAAGCTTATCCATGTAGTCCCAGAAGAGATGATAAAGCACTCACTGGAATCACTCAATAGTATATATTTTTGTGCACTTCAAATGTATGGTTGAAATCACTCTTGTTTACCAGTGGTGAGATTATATCAAAATATTATCAAGAACATCCAGCAGAGTTAAAGCACTGGCTGGGATACAGTTCATTGTATTGTCTTGTGTAGTTCCACTAAAATGTATGATTGGCACAACATGATCCCTGTTTGCACAAGTAGGAACAAGGTGAAACCTTCATTAGCTTAGTGAGAAAGTATAGAAAGACATTAGCATATTACTCTAACATTAGCATCACATTCATGATGGACAATACGAAAAACATTGCCTCATTGAACCAATGGCAATAAATTGACATGCAAAACAATAGCACTATCATGTCATGACACTACCAAGATGTAACACCCCGGTGTCATGCTACAATAACCCTATATGTTTAAGCTAATCATTTTAGTGAACAGTGCTTGATCACATTGGAATCATATCTCATTAAAAATTCCATCTCAAATTGAAATTCAAATATGAGGTGAAATAAAAGTTGTCCAAATCCAGGAACTAAAAAGTTCATATTTTTGTAAATAATCCACTGTGAATTACGTTCAGGGAAACAACATCATCTAAAGTCCCTAGATGACTCTAACATCTTGAAAACAGAGCCAACATCGCCTTTTTGACTCTTTTAATGCAGTGCAAAATTCAAAATGGAATTATATTGCTCCCAAACTTTTTGTGGCAGTGCAGTATATTGCATCATAATTATTTGGCCAGGTTGGACGTTTCAAAAAATGTTTTGGTAGCCAAACAATTTGCAAACAAAAAGAAAATGACAATACAGTAAAAAAAAGGAAAATGAGAAAAGTGCACTCTGCACTTGGCCCAGTTGACCCAACAGTGTGGCCCGACCCATTTGAGTCGGCCTTTCCCTAACCACCGCACGCGCGCGCACCCCATGACCGGCTCGCCGTCGCAGTCGCACCAGCTCGCCTCATCGCCTCCTCGCATCACTACAGGGCGCCGGGTGGATAAGAAGACCACCGCGGACACCCTGGCCAGCCACAGATCTTTTTCTCCCTCTCCCTCGGCCGCTTTACTCCTCCCCCACAAGCACCCGTCGTCACCGCCACCATGGCCGTGTCTTAGCGCGGCCATCGAGCCCCGTTCGCCTCCCCGACGTGCTCACCGGCTTCCTTGTCTTCGTCCACATCGCCTACGCCATCAGGGTCGAGCCGAGTGCCTCTACTCCAACCGGAACGCGCTCCTCTTCAACCTTTGGATCATTGGCGTTCATCGCCGATTCTGGCTAGCACGTGCCCTCCCTGAGCTCGTTGTCACTCCCAACGGCTCCACTGTGATCTCGCCCTCCTCTCCCCGCTCTCCCCTGTCCCTCTGCCTAGTCGTAATCGCTCCACCGTGTTGCCAACCTCCGCCGCCTGCCATGGTTGCCGTCCGCGCGCCGTGCGCGCTCCCGCACCCCCGCGCTAGTCACTGGCGCCCTCCAGGGCGCGCACAGCACCGAGCTGCAGCTCTAACCGCACACGTAGGCCGCTCCCGCCGCGATTCGAACGGGGCCCAAGCGCCACCGCCGCTCCCCGTCGCTGCTCCGGCCAGCTCCGGCATCCCCAACGTCGCCTATTACCACCACTTGATGCGGCGTCGACCCGACATTTGAAAGATCCCACCCGCGCCTCCGTTCGTGCCCCCTATCGCCGACTCGATCCTCGCCAACTCCGGCGACAGCAAACCTTGACGCCGGTGATGCACATGCACGCAATCATCAATCGATCCTTATAAATTACCTTTCTGGCTCAGACGTTATTTTGAACATGAGCCGGTTCTCGACCAATCTACTTGTCATCGATTGTGCCCCTAGGTCTATTCAACTTATCCATCCTTGATCAGAGCGTCTACTTCTGATCCTTCATTTAAGAAATCATAATTCCTTTGTTATCTAAGCATCAAATTATTCAGATGTTCTATAATTCGATGTGCTTGCATTCTTCTTCCTCTGATTGAGTACCGATACTCACATGAGCTCCTTTGTGGACTGCCAGGCCCATTGCCGGGTTATTATCCGATAGTATCCTTCACATTCAAAATTCTTGTGAGTGATTCCCATGATACATAATGTCTTTGACAATTTGTATCCTCTGCATTTGTCAACCATGCTCTACCTTCCGAGCATGTGTTATTTACTCTTGGAGTTTGTGGCATATGTTCCCAAGATACCCCTATGGGTTGAATCTATTCTTTTGCCATTTTTGTGAACCCGAAATATTTCACAGGTCATACTCATCTAATATTTCACCAGGTAAAACTTTCAACACTGATGATATTTTCAAAGTGAGAAGTGAATGAAAGGTTGTGTATTGGAGAAGTGGGAGTCGACCTGTGAACTTTGTGTTCATGCCCATGGACCCGATGTGGAACTTATCATGGAAGTTGCTCGTAAACATAATAATCCCCTTGGTATAAGTTCATCTTGTATCTATATTTGGTCCTTTGGAATCGTGGTCCCGACCATGATTGTTCTTCTTTGATCCCATTTCGCGGGCAAGTTAAAGCACTTGTTCTGCAAATCAATATGCTTGTCCAACCCTTATACTGAACTATCTCGAGTATTATCCCCTACTGTCTCGAGGATATCATCCTATTGTACTACGTCCTATGAACTTTTCTATGGAGTGGTATTTTTCCCTGTCATAGAAACTCCACGACATCTGGGTTGTCGTCAACCGAGACCATCGAACAATGAATCAATTCCGATCGGTGATACAACACTCCTAGTACTTTGTTGCTGGGGAGTTAGATACCACCTCATGTCATTCCTAGCCTGATTGGCTATATCACTATCGTGCTAATTTTAACTATGCTACATGGTCCTTATGCCCGGAGCAACTTCCGACGACGGGCAAAGCTTGCATCGTTCTTCCGCATCCTATCATTTCATCTTGAACAACAAGATTGATTTCAACTTTGTGTCGTACCCGTGGTTCCAATAACCTTTCGCTTCATCATTTCTTTGACTTGATGTCGTCGCCGATCGATTACATCTTTAAGAAATCTCTCGATAAACGTGTCATGATCATCATCAACATTCTGATGCTCTTCCAGGATATCAATCGAATTCATGATGAGAAATACCATCCTTGCCCCTTGATGATTTGGGTTATCATCGACAACATTCTTGCCTTCCCCCAACACAAACTTGTTTATATGATTTTGGCATTACATCCTTTTGACATGTCGATGGATTGTTGCTGAACCCATCGGCCACATCCTCATCTTTTCCATGATGAAATTGTACGAACTATTCTAGCAGTTCCCGCGGGATCCTTTGTGAATCCAAAAGTCTGACTTTTACCTGATGACCATGTCAATGCTATCCCGAAGCATGTCTGTGGTACTCCGATCGTCAACAAGAACATTGGAAGCGCAATGCTAAATGTTTCATGATCGATTATCCAAACCCTGTTGTATGGGTAACAACATGAATTCCCTCGCCCCTTTACCTAGATGGTTATCTACTAACTATCCTTCCATGGATATTGTCCTCTACTTGTCCTTGGGAAGGGAATACTCCTTACAATTGTTTTTAAACACATTTTTCCTTTCTATTGTTCTGCTTAAACTAACAATCATATTTCCCCTTCCGTTGTTTTGTTTAACCTTTCATATAATTTGTGATATCTAAGAAGTAATAGTTCCCTGCTTATGTAAACACCTCGATGTACAATTTGTTAGTAAGACCGTGTTATTATTGTTGTTGACATTCTGGTAACCACCGATGGACGAGAACTTTGCCTATTGGTCTGCCTCGTTTCAACGAGCAAGAAAATGGTTCTCTTCGTCCCTCGCCCTTGGTACCAACATTGTTGCCAACATAACTGACAGGCTATCCTCTGACATGACTTGCTATCGAGACCGTGCAAGATGTCAGCACCCTTCCTACTTTTGAACCCACATGGTGGGCCCATAACCCATAGTACCACAGGATCGAAACCTGACTCTCCTATACATCCCTGTTTTCCAAAATTGTTCCTCGCACTTGGCTTCGAATGTAAATCACGAGCCACAATCCTATCGATCTATTTTGGTATCAGACGCAATACCTATTCCCATTGCTCTGATCCCCTTTCACCCTCTATTTCAGTCAACGAACTATTGCCTACCCGGTTGAAGCTTATGATTGCACCTCCCTACCTTGCTCTCGCCATCTTTCATGAATTTTGACTCGAGAGGTGCCTCTATGCCACATTCACTGGGATAGCCCTGATGTACCTGATAGAGGCAAAGGTGTCCCGTCTTTCGATGAGATGATGGATATCGCTTTGGTGGAAGTCGACTTTGACGATCCGACTACGAACGTGCAATGACGTCGCGCCTTAGCAATCGCTAAACCAACTCCGAGAGGTTATTGACCACGCCGGAGCACGATCAACCTGACCACGAGGGTATGTTTCCTGCGAGCAAACGAAGAACGAGCAAGAAACTGAGATTGCAATCTGGATATTGCGAATATATAAGATGAAAATTTATTGATCAAGGTGGGGTTCTGTGACGCCTTTGTCTGGTCGTTGAACACAAACGAAGTACGCGAAGTTGCAGCTATGGCAAACTTTTAATCTAAACAAAACCCAAAGTCTAAACGACGCCCTAAGGGCTGTATATATGGAGGAAGAGGGGGGAATTTCGTGGCCCGTGGGGAAGGGGTCCGAAACCAACCCTATATCTTGTTTCCCCACACATACGGACTCTAACAATAGCCTATACTCAAGTATTTCAAAATTACATGGGCCTGGCCCAATAATAAGGTGACGCAGCACCTAGAATAGCCTCTGGACGAAAGTTATGAAGTAGCATCTTGTATATTTCGTCCAAGGCTTCATGCACGCATTATGGTGGCTTCAATGTCCTGAAATCATCACTTGTAACTCCGTTCTTGTCCCCCATGCGCATGCCATCATCTCCATGCTTGTTCTTGCTCCAATGTTCATCCTTCTCAAAGCTAGGCCCTTCATTTGTAAGCAAAACAAATGTATCCAATTTAGGCAGCATCATATTCTCATGAACATTAGAATCATTACCAAGAAACGAAAGTACCTGGTAATTTAATTGGCGTGCGCGAGCTCTAGTAATTGGTCCAGTATGTATAGCAGCAGGGGCTGTGGGTGTAACAATGGTATTGATGTCCTCATCATCCTCCCCTTCTTGAAATGAAGTCGTCCTCGACGGAAGCTCATCTCCCTCACCCAAATAAGGCTTCAAATCTGCAATGTTAAAAGTGGGACTAACCCCAAAATCTGCAGGCAGCTCAAGTTTATATGCATTATCATTTATTTTCTCTAACACCTTAAAAGGACCATCAGCACGTGGCATTAGCTTTGATTTGCGCAAATCAGGAAATCTATCCTTACGCAAATGTAACCAAACAAGAGCTCCAGGTGCAAACATAACATGTTTTCTACCCTTATCTCCAGCAAGTTTATATTTAGCATTCACACGCTCAATGTTTTCCTTAGTTAACTCATGCATTTTTAAGATCAATTCAGCATGTTGTTTAGCATCAAAATTAACCTTCTCCGAAGATGGAAGAGGCAACAAATCAATAGGTGCACGAGGTAGGAAATCATACACAATTTCAAAAGGGCACATCTTAGTAGTAGAATGCAATGAACGATTATAAGCAAACTCAATATGAGGCAAGCATTCTTCCCACATTTTCTTATTATTCTTCAAAACAGCCCTAAGCATAGTAGACAATGTTCTATTGACTACTTCAGTTTGTCCATCAGTTTGGGGGTGACAAGTAGTACTAAAAAGCACTTTAGTCCCCAACTTAGCGCATAAACATCTCCAAAAGTGGCTAAGAAATTTAGTATCACGATCTGAAACAATAGTATTTGGCACACCATGCAAACGAATAATTCCACGGAAGAACAAATCAGCAACATTAACACCATCATCGCTTTTATGACATGGTATAAAGTGTGCCATTTTTGAGAATCTATCCACGACAACAAATATGCTATCCCTCCCCTTCTTTGTTCGAGGTAAACCTAAAACAAAGTCCATAGATATATCCTCCCAAGAAACACTAGGTACAGGCAAAGGCATATATAAACCATGAGGATTGAGTCGTGACTTAGCTTTTTGACATGTAGTGCAGCGAGCAACAAAACGCTCAACATCCCGTCTCATCTTTGGCCAAAAGAAATGTGTAGCAAGTACGTCCTCCGTCTTCTTCATGCCAAAGTGTCCCATTAATCCTCCTCCATGCGCCTCCTGCAACAACAAAAGACGAAGAGAGCTAGCTGGAATGCATAGCTTGTTAGCACGGAACACAAATCCATCATTAACGACAAACTTGTTCCAGGTTCTTCCTTCTTTACAATTCTGCAAAACATCTTTAAAATCAGCATCATGCACATATTGATCTTTGATGGTCTCCAAACCAAATATTTTGAAGTCAAGTTGTGAAAGCATAGTATAGCGACGAGACAATGCATCAGCAATAACATTTTCTTTACCCTTCTTATGTTTAATGACATAAGGGAAAGTTTCAATGAATTCAACCCATTTAGCATGTCTACGATTCAGTTTAGCTTGACTTTTAATATGTTTCAAAGATTCATTATCAGAATGTATAATAAATTCTTTGGGCCATAAATAATGTTGCCATGTTTCTAAAGTCCGAACAAGAGCATATAGTTCTTTATCATAAGTAGAATAATTCAGACTAGGCCCACTCAATTTTTCAGAAAAGTATGCAACAGGTTTACCATCTTGTAATAACACACCTCCTAATCCAATTCCACTAGCATCACATTCAAGCTGAAAAGTCTTATTAAAATCAGGAAGTTGGAGTAAAGGAGCATGTGTCAACTTATCTTTCAATACCGTGAAGGCTTCTTCCTGTGCGGTACCCCAAACAAAAGGCACATCCTTCTTTGTAAGCTCGTTGAGAGGTGCAGCAATGGTGCTAAAATCTCTCACAAAACGCCTATAGAAACCAGCGAGTCCAAGAAAACTCCGCACTTGTGTGACCGTTTTGGGCTGCGGCCAACTCTCAATAGCTTCAATCTTGGCTTTATCAACTTCAATTCCCTGTGGAGTAATAACATAGCCAAGAAAAGATACTCGGTCGGTGCAAAAGGTGCACTTCCCAAGGTTACCAAACAAACGTGCATCACGTAGAGCAATAAAAACAGCACGTAAATGTTCCAAATGTTCTTCCAAAGATTTGCTATAAATCAGTATATCGTCAAAATAGACTACCACAAATCGTCCAATTGAAGCACGTAAAACTTTGTTCATTAGTCTCATGAAAGTACTAGGTGCATTAGTTAACCCAAAAGGCATGACTAACCACTCATATAAACCAAACTTAGTTTTAAATGCAGTTTTCCATTCATCTCCCAATTTCATACGAATTTGATGGTATCCACTACGCAAATCAACTTTGGAGAATATTGTAGAGCCACTCAATTCATCAAGCATATCATCTAGCCTAGGAATAGGATGACGATAACAAATAGTAATATTATTAACGCCTCTACAATCAACACACATACGCGACGTACCATCCTTTTTAGGCACTAGTATAATAGGAACAGCACAAGGACTAAGAGATTCACGTATATAACCTTTGTCGAGTAGCTCCTGTACTTGACGCATAATCTCCTTCGTCTCCTCTGGATTGGTACGGTATGGTGCACGGTTGGGTAGCATGCACCGGGAATTAAATCAATTTGATGCTCAATCCCTCGAATAGGTGGTAATCCCGGTGGCACGTCTTGTGGGAAGACATCAGTGAACTCCTGCAAAATGTTAGTGATAGCAGGGGGCAAAGAGGAAGGCACGTCCTCGAATAAAAATAATGCCTCTTTGCACACAAAAGCATAGCAAACAGATTTGTTGAAATCTAGCTCATCAATATCAGATTTTGTGGCAAGTAAACATGCACTTTTCAATTTAATTTCAGAAACAACACTAGATGGTTTATTATTAGGTTTCATTTGTTGCTCAAATTCTTTTGCCACAATCTGATTTTCACTCTTATTTTTCTCCTGTTTTGCTTTATTAGCTCGATTAATGTCATCTTTCAAAATGGAATCAGGAGTCATAGGAAGCAAAGTAATATTTTTATCCTTATGAACAAGAGTATACTGATTGTTTCTACCATGGTGTACAATTTTTTTATCAAATTGCCATGGTCTACCAAGTAATAAGGAACATGCTTGCATGGGTACCACATCACAATCAACATAATCAGCATATGTAGAGATACTAAAATGCACACGAACAGTACGTGTTACCTTAACCTTGCCGCTGTTGTTGAACCATTGGATGTAGTAAGGATGTGGATGTGGTCTTGTGGTGAGAGATAGTTTCTCCACCATCTCCATGCTAGCCAAGTTGTTACAGCTCCCTCCATCTATGATGACGCGAACAGAACGTTCCTTCACAACTCCCTTTGTATGGAACAAATTATGCCTCTGATTTTGCTCTGCTTGTGTGACCTGCACACTCAAAACACGTTGAGCAACTAAACATTCATACCTGTCAGCGTCTTCAGGAGCCATGTATTGCGTCTCATTTTCAGAATCATCTCCACCATGTTCTTCACATGTAAGAAGAGCCAAAGTCTCCTCATCATAGTCACTAGCGGACTCATACCCACCATCCTCAGTAGCAATCATCACACGCTGAGATTTGCATTCTCTCGCATAATGTCCTCTTCCCTTACAACGACGACAAATAATATCACTTGTGTGCCCTGTTGACGCCATGGAAGAAGAAGAGATCTGCGCAGGCCTGGCAGGTGTGCTCTTGGCAGAGAGTGGTGCTTGTGCCTGCTTTCTTGTATCACGGCTGGAGGTGGCACCTGATGGAGGTGATGGTGAAGTGGAAGTAGAGGATGCACGTGGTGTCCATGATGAAGGTCGACCTGCAGAAAAGTTAGTTCGCGCCAATGCCTGTCGACCCTGCACTTCACGTTCAGCTTTACAAGCAAGATGGAATAAACGAGTGATATTATTATAATCCTTATACTCTAGAATGGTCTGAATCTCTTTATTTAATCCACCCATAAAACGTGCAAGCATAGCTTCATTCTCCTCAACAATACCACATCTAATCATCCCAGTTCGTAATTCCTGATAATATTCTTCTACAGAATTTTTCCCTTGTCTTAAGCGCTGCAATGTTTGAAGTAATTCACGTTGATAATATGGTGGAACCCAACGAGTACGCATAGCAGTTTTCAAAGCAGCCCAAGTAGCTGGAACAGGATATAATCTACAATGTTCAGACCACCAAACACATGCATAGCTAGTGAATGCACAAACAGCAGCAGGAACACGTCTCTCCTCAGGATATTGTAAACATGTAAATCGTTGTTCAGTTTCTAACTCCCAAGTAAGATATATATCAGGAACATATCTACCCTCAAATGGTGGAATATTCAATTTCAGTTTAGGGAGATGGTCATGATCTCGTACCTGAGGTGGTGGTGCCGGCCTACCGTTGCGAATATATACCTGAGGTCGACCTGCTGGTGGTGGTGCTGGTGGCTGCACGTAGTTCTGATTTTGATCAACCTCATCCTCATAATCGCCCGCATAATCGTCATCCTCCTTAGCCGCCGCAGTAGCAGGACCCAAAGAAGCATCAACAGTAGGTGCAGCGGCACCCGAATTTTGACCAGTCTCAATTGGAACGCGCTGTGCTCGTCCCACTTGATTTGGAAGGTGGCGTTGGAGATGTGGTTGTTGTTGTTGTAGAGGTGCGACATATGCAGCCGGTGGTGGTTGGGGAAGACGCTTGAGTAATTCAGTAAACTTGTTATCCAGCTTTGTCTCGAACGACTTCTCCACGGCATCTATCTTCTCCATAGCCTCTTCAACTCTGTTTAGCACATATCTCACCTGGCCACTCATCATTTGCTGAAATTTATCATGCAACTCCTTGTTCGTCATATTCTCCCAATCAGTCTCATCGGCTTGTGATCCTGCCATGGTTAGCAGCAATGAAACACAAAAGAATATGATCCTACAGACTACTAGGAAGTGGTGGTGATGGTGGTGTGTCACAAATCCTTCAAGCGAATCTCAAATTCTTACCAGTTCTTACCCAGCAGCAGGTGGTGATAGGCAACCGTTGTAGTCAAAACTCTCAAAGCTTGGATAGAGCGATTACCAGGGAGAGTCAAACGCACGATGTAGATGTATGTGGAGCTGGGAAGGCTTATAATATGGTAGCAAAAATGGTCAGCAATAATCAATTCAGAGATGCAAAGTTGAATAAACGCTCAACGACAGTACTGTGCTGGTCCTAGGCTAGACCGTGCTAGAGACGCAAGCCTAGAACACTAACAAAATCACGGCGCTGCACGTAAACAAGGGAAAAGCACACTCTGGAATTTTTTTTGCTCTTTTTTTTCGCGCTCTTTTTTTTTGCGCTCTTTTTTTTAGCGAAAAATCACTATAATGGCGAGTGTCTCAAAACTCTTCCCAGGTCAAACTGACAGGATAGGCACAAATTTTTTTTGACATTTTTTTTTGAAGTCAGGGCAGCGAGGACGAAAAAGTGCGACAAAAAATCACTATGATGGCGAGTGTCTCAAAACACTCCCCGGGACCTAAAAATAGGATAGGGAAAAATATTTTTGGTCGCCGAAATTTTGGCTTAAAAACTGCCTGGGGGTCTCTAGACTTTTTTTTCCGAAACCTACTCAGGCAAGGAAACACGAAACGGAAAATAGATGGATCTATAAAACAAACCAAATATGAAAAGAACTCGGATTGGTTGTGGATATATGGTGGTAGGATATGGCAGCGGTGGTGGTATGTGGTAGCGGTGGTGGTATATGGATACGGATCGGTGGTGGTATATGGATACGGATTGGTGGTGGTATATGGATACGGATTCAAAGCGGTGGCGGATAAGCAATGGTGGTAGATGGCAAGGCGATGATGATGGTGCGGCGGCGGCGTGACAACTTATGACCAGAACTCGAAACTCTAAAAGACTAGACTCTAAGACCAGCAACTTGACACGACGATGCAACCGCAAATTCAACAAAGCAAAAACCCTAAAAAGATTATGCAAAGGCTCAGATTGGTTCAGATATGATGAACTAACCCTAAATTTTTTTGTGGCTTTTTCGTGGACTGTAGATATGAAGAACAGACTCGATCTAAACTACGAAAAACTGTAAAATCTCACCGAGCAACCTGGAACTCTCATACCACTTGATAGAGGCAAAGGTGTCCCGTCTTTGGATGAGATGATGGATATCGCTTTGGTGGAAGTCGACTTTGACGATCCGACTATGAACGTGCGATGACGTCGCGCCTTAGCAATCGCTAAACCAACTCCGAGAGGTTATTGACCACGCCGGAGCACGATCAACCTGACCACGAGGGTCTGTTTCCTGCGAGCAAACGAAGAACGAGCAAGAAACTGAGATTGCAATCTGGATATTGCGAATATATAAGATGAAAATTTATTGATCAAGGTGGGGTTCTGTGACGCCTTTGTCTGGTCGTTGAACACAAACGAAGTACGCGAAGTTGCAGCTATGGCGAACTATTAATCTAAACAAAACCCAAAGTCTAAACGACACCCTAAGGGCTGTATATATGGAGGAAGAGGGGGCAATTTCGTGGCCCTTGGGGAAGGGGTCCGAAACCAACCCTATCTCTTGTTTCCCCACACATACGGACTCTAACAATAGCCTATACTCAAGTATTTCGAAATTACATGGGCCTGGCCCAATAATAAGGTGACGCAGCACCTAGAATAGCCTCTGGACGAAAGTTATGAAGTAGCATCTTGTATATTTCGTCCAAGGCTTCATGCACGCATTATGGTGGCTTCAATGTCCTGAAATCATCACGTGTAACTCCGTTCTTGTCCCCATGCGCATGCCATCATCTCCATGCTTGTTCTTGCTCCAATGTTCATCCTTCTCAAAGCTAGGCCCTTCATTTGTAAGCAAAACAAATGTATCCAATTTAGGCAGCATCATATTCTCATGAACATTAGAATCATTACCAAGAAACGAAAGTACCTGGTAATTTAATTGGCGTGCGCGAGCTCTAGTAATTGGTCCAGTATGTATAGCAGCAGGGGCTGTGGGTGTAACAATGGTATTGAGTTCTCATCAGTACCTATCTTTTGTTGAGCTCCGTCCTTCCCGAGTCTTTCCCCCTTACTCCACCCCTTAAATCTCGGGACGAGATTTCTTGTAGTGGAGGAGAATTGTAACACCCTGGTGTCATGCTACAGTAACCATCTATGTTTTAGCTAATCATTTTGCTGAACAGTGCTTGATCACATTGAAATCATATATCATTAAAAATTCCAACTCAAACCGAAATTCAAATCTGAGGTGAAATAAAAATTATCCAAATCCAGGAACTAAAAAGTTCATATTTTTGTAAATAATCCATTGTGAATTACGTTCAGGGAAACAACATCATCTAAAGTCCCTAGATGACTCTAACATCTTGAAAACAGAGCCAACATCACCTTTTCGACTCTTTTAATGCAATGCAAAATTCAAAATGGAATTATATTGCTCCCAAACTTTTTTGTGGCAGCGCACTATATTGCATCATAATTATTTGGCCAGGTTGGACATTTTTTCAAAAATGTTTTGGTAGCCAAACAATTTCCAAACAGAAAGAAAATGACAATACCGTAAAGGAAAAGGAAAATGAGAAAAGTGCACTGTGCACTTGGCCCAGTTGACCCAACAGTGTGGCCCGACCCATTTGGGTCGGCCTTTCCCTAACCCCCGCATGCGCGCGCACCCGATGACTAGCTCGCCTTCACAGTCGCACCAACTCGCCTCCTCGCCTCCTCGCATCGCTACAGTGCGCCGGGTGGATAAGAAGAGCACCGCGGACACCCTGGGCTGCCCCAGATCTTTTTCTCCCTCTCCCTCGCCCGCTTTCTTCCTCCCCCACGAGCACCCGTCGTCGCCGCCGCCATGGCCGTGTTTTAGCGCGGCCACCGAGCCCCGTTCACCTCCCCGACGTGCTCACCGGCTTCCTCGTCTTCGTCCACATCGCCTACGCCATCAGGGTCGAGCCGAGCGCCTCTCCTGGGACCGGAACGTGCTCGTCTTCAACCTTCGGATCATCGATGTTCGTCGCCGATTTCGGGTACCACGTGCCCTCCCCGAGCTCGCAGCCACTCCCTACGGCTCCACTGTGAGCTCGCCCTCCTCTCCCCACTCTCCCCTGTCCCTCTGCCTAGCCATAGCCGCTCCACCGCGTTGCCGACCTCCGCCGCCCACCATGGTCGCTGTCCGCACGCCGTGCGCGCTCCCGCACCCTCATGCGAGTAACTGGCGCCCCCAGCGCGCGCACAACACCGAGCCGCAGCCCCAACCGCAACCCTTGGTCGCTCCCGCCGCAATTCGTACGGGCCCCGAGCGCCACAGCGGCTCCCCGTCGCTGCTCCGGCCAGCTCCGGCCTCCCCAGCGTCACCTATTACCACCAATTGATGTGGTGTCGAACCAGTGTTCGAAAGAGCCCACCGTGCCTCCGTTCGTGCCCCCTGTCGTCGACTCCATCCTCGCCCAACTCCGACGACCGCAAACCTCAATGCCGGCGATGCTCCGACCGTCCTCGGGGCCGGCCGTCGTCACCATCGCGTGCGCGATGCCAGCACGCACCCGTAGGTCCAAACCGCCGGCCCGGAGGCCCTCTGTGACCTTTTTCCGGCCGACTCCGGTGCACCGCCGCCGTTGTAATGTCCGACGCCGGCGCGCCACCGCTGACGTGGCCGCCCGGGGCCAGCCACCACCCTGGGTCGCTGACCGGTGGCCCCTGTGGCCCCCGCTCGCCCCCTTGACCAAGTTGACCCGGTCAACCTCGCTGACTGGGCAACCACCAGTCACTGACTGGTGGGCCCCGCCCCTAACACTAGTTAAATTAGTTAATTTAATTAAATTTAAACTGTTTACTCACTGACAATGGGCCCCCGTTATCTAGTTAGTTAGATTAATTGAAATTAAACTCTATTAAGGCCACTGTCTATGACAGGTCGGACCCACTAGTTAGCTGGTCAGTTGACTGCTTACCTCACCCTGACATCATGCTGATGTCATAATGAATTTCTGTTAAAGAAAATAATTCCAGAAAATGTTTAAATCTTTAGAAAATCTTAGATAATAAACTATAACTCGGATGAAAATGTTTTCTACATGAAAGTTGCTCAGAAAAATCCAACGAATCCGCATACGCGGTCCATTCATCTGTCACATGCCCCTAGCATGCTGAACATGGAACCATCGGCTCTCTTTTCATTTGTCTGGAAAACGTCAGACGCTGGAAAAACCCATCCGGATGTTTTCCCTTTCCGTCTGCAATGTCTAGCACTGCGTTAGTTCACCCCTAACACCGCGTGTTACCATGTTATGCTTTATGATGCTTTGTTTGCTTTATATTTATTGTTTCTTCCCCCTCTTCTCTTAGGTAGACCCCAGACCGATGCTGCCCCTGTGATCGACAACATCTCCGACGACCCTTCTTCCGTTGCAGTAGAGCTTACAGGAAAGCCCCCCCCCCTTGATCACTCCGATATCACCCATTCCATTCTTTCTCATGCTTGCATTAGATTTTGCTACTGTTATTGTTTGCTCCTATTCTGATGCATAGTCTGTTTTTGCTACCTGCTTTCATACCTTGCCTGCTTATTCTAAACTGCTTAGTATAGGCTGGTTAGTGATCCATCAGTGACCCGCACCTTGTCCCAGTTGCCCCGCTTTATGTTCGACGACTCGATCAACATGATCGACGTCCAGGCCCCGACACCGCACATCACACCCCCCTTAGTTGTATGACTCTGCAGAGTTACTATCGAGTGCCGAGGGTGATACCTCGCCAGCACTTCTGATGTTAACCCTGTACTATAGCTATTTGGTCGTGGTCATCGAGGGTGCTTCCTCCTTAACCACTTCCGATACGACTCTGTCGTGCAACCCCTCAAGTGTGAACCTTGAGGGTGGTTCCTCCTACGTTCACCTTGATGATTACATCGAGTGGAATCCACCGAGGGTGATTCCTCGGGGTTTGCCCCTTGTGTTTGGACACACAGATACTTGGACTTTACAACTGTTACTTGGAAAGGCGGGTTGACCCTGAGGGGTACCGCGAGTGATGTGGATACGGGTTGACCTGGATGGTACCCGAGAGTTGAATACGAGGTGTGGCTGGGCATTCTTAGCCCTTGCCGCAAGTCCTCGAGACGGGGCGACGGGGTCACATCTTTCGTGAGTCTCTGCTCGTGACCGCACTACCAACACACTAACTGTTTCGATATTTGATCCGAGGGCACTACAAGAAATATGTCAACTTGCGACCATCACTATTGGTCACCAAAAGGTCATTATTTTTCATTTGCGACCTTTTTTGACCAAAAACACATGGTCAAAAGCTGACGGTCGTAAACTGAAATTAATGACCTTCTCTGCGATAAGGTCGTGGAAGGCCATGACCAAAACAAAAGGTCATGGATTCTATGACCTTTTATTTTGGTCGCTAGCTCTCTGCCTAGGCCACGTCGGATCTGACGTGGCAAGCGGGCATGGCAAAATTGCGACCAAATGAAAAGGTCGTTGACAAGAATCAGCCCGGTTGGATTGGGCGTTTTACATGGGCCAGGCCCAACAATTCAGCCTTTTATATTTTTTCCCTATTAATTCTGGACAACCACATGGGCCAGGCCCAACATTATAGCCTTTTTATTTCATTGGTTGTGGCCTTTTTGTGATCCATTTCTTTCTTGGGCCTCTATTTTTTACCGTCCAGTTTCTTTTTAATTTTTAGCCTTTGTTACTATCAACATATTTTGGGCCATAGACTTTTCAAAGCCCAAATAGATTTTGTTCAGTACACATTCCAGCCACATGCCTATTTTTATCAAATAATTTTTATATCATCAACATAAAACCAGCCCAGAAGTACAATGCTTGAGATACATGTATGGAGCAAGAAAAACATGCAATGTGATGACAGTATGAGCGCACAATAATCCTGGGAGTAAAAAGAACATAAATAATACAACAATCTCTGGAACACCTAGGTAGTAACTAGTATGGTTGCTTGATGTTCATGAGTGTCAATCATCTGCATGTGTGTACATCAAAAAGAAAACAACATGATTCAATTCATCTTTCCCATATACAGCAACCAGTAGACATCTAACATCATTAGATTACCACAAAAGAAAAGTCCATAATTCCCAAAAGGTTGCATTCTAACAAAATTATAGATTCACCCAAGTGAGATTAATGGATGTCACCTGCAAGCAAAGCAGTGGCAAGGTACTCGGTTTCTTGTTGCCATGCCTCCTCCCTCTCCATCTTCTTTTACCTAGCTCGACTCTGCGTTTTCTTCTACCTAGTCCGCCTAAGTAAAAGAAATTGTTATAATCATATTTTCATTTACCATAACACAGAACAAAGAACCGTTACTTGACATCGAATGATCCGACATAATTAAAGTTTACAAAACAAGGAACGAGGTATAATGGTTTCCCTTGCTCGGTTCCCTAAGCCACAAACTGAAATACAAAATCAGGATGATAGGTCCACATGCTTTTATTGTCAGCATGATAAATTGATATGCATCGAACTTGCATGATGTTTGATGAACTTTCTGCACTACTATATTGATATGCATCAGTTCCAAATTGGCTTTCACTACTGTTGTCAGCATGATAAATTGATATGCACTGCTGTTGTTGCTGCTGTTAAACAAATCACCACTGCTACTCTTGAGAGCAATTCCTGCTTCAGCAGAGAAAGTTTACTCCTAGTAGTATACTGGAAAAGTTTACTCCAGCAGACAAAGAGAAAAGAAGAGAAGAGAGAAGAGAAAGAGAAACTTAACAGCAGCAGCAATTCCTATAGTACTGTTGTCCTACACTAAACTACTGCAACCAGTACAGATGCAAGCTTAACAGCAGCATCAAGTGCTAAACTACTGCTGTCCAGAGTACACTTAAATGAAAAGATCCATTTATTTTTAAAAGTACTGACGCAAGCAATAGACTACACAAAACCTTCATTAAAGGAGTACTCCAATTCATCTTTAAAAAAGTTTATGCAAGCATTAAAGGAATAGTTTCAGTTAATTTTAAATACTCCAGCAGCAAATACTGCTAACACTAATAGGCTAGTAGAAAATACTGCATTTCTGGACTGTTAACAAATGTTCAGTAATTTATGGTGTACAGCAGCAGCATCACATTAAGAAAGTGAGCTAAATTTTATAATGCACAAAATCACTGGTTGTGCATAGAATCACAACATTTATGGTGTACAGCAGCACCATCACTGGTTGTTCACAAAATCACAAATGCCAGAGCATATAGTTTCATGCTAGGGGTGCACAACACTAAACTATAGGCTATCAACAAAATTACAGGAGGGAATAATAATGGGTAGAGATGACGAGGCACATTAGTTTTATGAGAAAACTGATCCATGAACAAGACCAGCTGCAGCCACGACATCGATCAACCTTCATTTAGTTGGGAACAACCTTATAAACTACTCAAATTAAAACATTCTGGAGCGGAAGCTTACTTGAAGGGCAAAGAACTCGGTGTTGAGGTTTTGGGTCTTCAGCAGGATGTGCACCACTTACAGCCACATGTTAGGGTTATTTTGCAGATCCCGCATTATCAGATCAGTGGCACTCCTCTGAAACAATGCAGCCCATTTTCAGTCAAGATAAACCACAGTAGTAGTAACACAACGGCAGCGCTCCACACCCAGACCCATCTATGATAGCATGCAATTGGACTCCAGGATGGATAAGTAGAAACAGTTGTTCAGAGAGGAAGCACATTTGACTGAAGTATCAATTTTCAAAGTTTGTATAGCATCATGAATAGGCAGTTGTAAATCATATGTTACCACACTAGAATGCTATCTAGAAAGAAAGATACGACTTAGGCAGTGCCATTACCAACGATCTTGCCAAGGTGCATGGAGATGGAGTTGAGCTGGGCCTTGTTCTTGTAGAGGCAGTTGACCGCCTTCCTTAACTGCACAAGCTCCTTGGTGAGCGTCTTCAGGAAGCATCACCAGCAGAGGAAACAACATCAGTAAGTAAATCAAACGCGGATACAGGTCATCATCCGTCGCACTATCCAGCCCAAATCGATCGATGGCTACTGCAACTGATTCTCCAACGGTTCATGAATAAATAAGCACACATACACACACACAGCTTGTCATGTGCCTACAAGCCAAATTTAAAGCCTTCTACTGCAATGCAGGACCCAAAAAAAATCACAGATGGTAACTGAAACTGATTCCAAGGTATTCGATTAACAAACAAGCATGTACTGTAAGCAGCATTTTGTAACTACGCTACATGTCCCTTGGAAATCAACATGTACATACAAGTCGATTTGAAATATTTCTCCCTCAATGCAGCACCCAGTACATTGGTACAAGCACTAGTGAATCAGAAAAGAAAATGATGACTGCACCAATGGTAAGCAACTGCAAGCAATCTTCTGTCCCCAAACAGTCGATGGATCAACAAGCATGTAACGAGGTAAACAACAATGCAGCAAGCGCAGGAAGATGAAGCTGCTCCTCCAACAGGAAGGAAGCCACAACAGCAATTAGATCTACAAAAATCATCTACAAATCTATATTAGGGGAGGGCGATCTCAGCAAACAGCAAGGGACGAATGAATCCATCCGTCCATCAAAAAACTAAGGGACAGTGACAAGGTACAGTATGCATCCATAGGGCAAGCAAAGCAGAGCGGATCAGACGGGCGAGGGAAGGGGGCGTTTAATACTTACTCTGGTTATTGCGGGCGGTGAAGAGGATGGTGCCGGTGGGGTCGCTGACGAGGCACTCGGTGACGCGGGTCCGGCTGGCGGGCTTGTCGAGGACGATGCGGGCGGAGCGGACGCGCGCGGTGAGGGTGTAGCCGTGCGTCTGCGGCTGCAGCCTGTCGACGGTGGTGAAGACGGGCTTGCGCAGCTGCATGGCGGGCTTCGCGGCCGCGGCGGCCGGGGTGTCGGAGGCGGTCGCGGGCTGCGTGGGGGAGGGGCTTCGCTGTCGACATCTCGCCGGAACCCTAAACCCTCAACTTCTCCGCCATGGCCGCGGGTGGTGGGAGAGCACCAGTGTGTTCGTGGTCGGGTGGGGGGCGGAGCGGGGAGCGCCAGGGCGATCACGGCGACGGCAGGGGCGGAGGGACGGAACCCTAGCGCGTCGGCCGACCTGCTCGACTCGATCTGGGGCATAGGGTAGGGAGAGATGATGAGGGGAGGGAGGGACGAGGTGGGCGGTGGGTGAGGAGCACGGCGAGGTCGGCAGTGGGAGAGGGCTGGATCTCGGTCAACCTTGGTTGAGGAGAGAGGAGGGGGTGAGACGAAGGATTGGATCGGGAGGGGGCGGCGGCGGCGAGGAGATGGGGGGATCTGAGCTAGGGTTTGGGATGCGGGTGGGGTATCTCTTTTTCAATTTTTTTTTCATTTTTTCTGTAGATAGATGGATGGATGGATGTGGGATGGAGAGATGGATGGATGGATGGATGGATGTACGCCATGTCATCGATCCGTGGGAATGGTACTGATTGGTTCGGAAAACCAGTGATTTAAAAGAGTTTTCAAGTACTAAAACTAGAGCGATTTTGTGAAGTAGCTATCAAAAATATTTTGCAAAAGGCTACCACACAAATTTTCACTAGAGTTAGACCGTATTTTATGGATAAGGACCAATTTTTACGCATTTCTGATCTTTCTAGCTATTTTTAATCATTTTTCGAGTGGCAAAAATTGTTATTTTTGTGAAGAACCTACCAAATATTTGTTGTAAAATTGGACTCCATCAATTTTCTCAAATACTAGTTCATATTTAATATACAATTGAAAAAATGGTTGGGTGTCAAAAGCTTTGGTCCACCTCGCGTGAAAAAGACAAATTTCCGACGATTCAGATGGAAGCGGGTCAAATTTGAACTGTAGCTGCCTCATAGTTTGCTCTTTATTTTTTTCAAAAATCATTTCTAGGTACATAACTATCTATTTCGTCAGAGAAATATCAAAAGGTTTCCAAGATTCAACAACTAGCTAGGAACGGTCAAGCCCGCTGTTTTGACCGCATTTTGAAACGGGCATAAAAATTAAAAAAAAATCAAAAAATGGAAAACCTTCGCATTGTGTCATCATATGTGACCAAGTTTCCAGGAAAAATAATAAACTTGTAATACGACAATTATTTTAAAAAAGTGTTCTCAGAAATGAGCTATCATGCGTGAAGATTCACGGCTTTCAAGCCAAATGATCAATCTTATGGCCACATTCATGGCATAGTTTGTTCAAATGATATCATATTGTGCACAAGGGTGCATCTTGGAATTCCAAACAATGTTGCCTAAGGGAGTTTTCATTTTCTTTGCACGGAAAATTCATTTTCCATTTTTCGAGTGCCCCAAATGAGGTTTTTTTGTGAAGGAACTACCAAATAATTGTTGCAAAAACGGACCAAATCAATTTTGTAAAATACTAGGCCATGTTTAATGCACAATTGACAAAATGGTTGGGTGTAAAAAAAATATCCACCTCTGGTGAAAAAGACAAATTTTGGACGATTCAGCAGGAAGCGGGTCAAACTTGAACTATAGTTGCCTTATAGTTTGCTCTTTATTTTTTCCAAAAATCATTTCTAGGTACATAAGTTTCTATTTAACCATAAATACATGGTTTGGTGGTGATACGTTGAGGTTTGGACGGTGGCGCAGGGCCCCAACTCCAAAGCGCGTAGACTCGCATGCCCGCCGCATGGTCACTGTGTGACCGTGGTGTTGCCATGCGTTCTGGGAAGCCTAGGCATGTATAGTAGGTTTGGCACTCCCCAGGTAGATGCTTGGAAGAAAATAACAACAGAAGAATCTCACGAGGAGACCGAACAATGCTCAAACATGAATTAGCACCCAAGTGTTTGATTAGTGGTACGGGAAATGCACATGGCCAATGGGCCTGGGTTTTGGCCGAGGATGATCATCTACTAAGGACACTATCTTGGAAAATTTGCAGCTCAAATGGAGGAGCCTAGGTGTCACATGCTTTGCAACGTACCACACTGGACAGAAATATGAATGTTGAAGCCACACTCACATGTATTGCTAGATGGGGCTCAAATTTGGTGGAGAGCAATGATTTGGGAATATAGAAGATGTGGCAAAAATTCGGCTCATTAGGATATGCCTAGCTAGTACTTCCTTCACAACAGTTCGAGTTGAACAAAAACTATGGAAATTTGCCGAGGAAGATTTACCAGGAAAATGGAGTTGAATATTGTCATGAGGCAATGATTTGGATAGTAAAGAATGCCCAATTTTTTGGGGAATTTTGGGAATGACAGAAATATAGGTTGCTTCACAACCTAGGGCAAAAATTGACATATGGACATGACACATAGGCAAAACTGATGAGGTGGCGCCTAGTCATAGCAATCCACCAGAACTTACAAGGTTATGACCATCTATATTGGTCATGATCAACTAGAAATAAGGCAGCGGATCAGTGTTGTCTGCTTTATGAACATTTTGTGTAAGGAAATTACGACCTTTATGTCCAAAATGGTCAATATAGTTGAGGGTTTGGAGCCCCCCGAGCAGCTTTTGACCAATTGGTCTCAAATGGTCGTAGATCTATGACCAATTCTTCCAGGGTCACTGACACAAGGTCACTAGTTGACCTATTTCTTGTAGTGGGGGCCTCTGGCCTAATAGCACTGACCATCACCTGGGCATAGTATGGGCGTTCTGCGTCATATGCATCAGCCGAAGCTTAATAAACATCATGCGACTGAGCGACGCGCGCCGGGTTGGACTACATAAGCACCTGCCTTTTTAAGGAGGTAGCTAGGTCTGCTCACCGGCCGCCCACGCAATGTGCAGGAGTTCCCGGGGTGATGGCCCAAGACCCTTGGGGCATAGGTTTAGTCCAGCGTGCTGACCTCTCTATTAAGCCTAGGTCGGGTTGTGGCCGAGGCCGGGCATGACCCAGTAAAGTGTGTCCGGCCGGAGTTAAGTGAGCGTGGTGGGTAAGTTGGTGCACCCCTGCAGGGAAGAAAACATCTATCGATAGCCTGTCCTATGGTAACGGACACTCGGAGTTGTATCCCGGTCGATAAAACTAGAACTTGATGCTGAGGCATGTAATGGAAAGGATGGCTCCGGGATTGTTTTGTCGTAGGGAGTCGAGGAAGTGATCTCTGGGTGAGGTTACTACATACTAACTAATATTATAATATGCCACTCTTATCTCTTCTGATGTTGCAAGATGCTTGGAGCTGCTTGAAGATGCTAGTCTTCGATAGGCTAGGCTTTCCCCTTCTCCTCTGGCATTCTGTAGTTCAGTCCATAGATACTACCCATTTCTTTGACACCGATGCATATGTAGTGTAGATCTTTGCTTGAGAGTACTTTGGATGAGTACTCACGGTTGCTTTGCTCCCTCTTTTCCCCTTTTCCATTCTTCTCGGATGTCGCAACCAGATGGTGGAGCCCAGGATCCAGACGCCACCATCGACAACTACTACTACCCCGAGGGTGCCTAATGCTACCTGATGAACGCCAGCGACCAGGAGTAGTTAGGAGGCTCCCAGGCAGGAGGCCTTGCCTTTTCGATCATAAATGCTTTTGTGCTAGCCTTCTTAAGGCAAACTTGTTTAACTTATGTATGTACTCACATATTGTTGCTTCCGCTGACTCGTTTGTATTCGAGCCCTCGAGGCCCATGGCTTGTAATATAAAGCTTGTATTATATTAATTTGTGTCTAGAGTTGTGTTGTGATATCTTCCCGTGTGTCCTTGATCTTGATGGTACACATTTCCGTGTATGATTAGTGTACGATTGAGTCGGGGGCATCACACAAGATTCCCTCCCTACTCCACGACATGATTCACCTCCACAGACACACATACACACGTGCATGATTCAGCATAGGGTGCTACTAAAGATTTGTTTAACTCTGACAGGAAAATTAGGCAGCAATAAGTTAGTGCTACATAAGTACTCCTAATTAATTAAGTGACCTTGCAGGAGAGACAGTAGAAGTGGAAGGGCTCCCTGGAGGATCATCTCACCTGCAAGGTAGACGTTGCCGGAGCCCTTGAATGGCCTCGACTGAGGCCTCGACTTCAGCAAGATCACCTGGAACTGTTGATCGTATAGAGATGGGTCGGAGATGCATCCAAAATCCAGTTAATTAGTATGATGTGTCGTCAACCCAAGTACTACTCTGCTGCATTTCTATATCTATCTCTACTCTACTCTTATCTACTCTACTCTTATAAAAAACAGAGTTGGTCATGATGGTATGCATGCCATCCTGTAATATAGGCTGTCCGATTTATATCTGACGGATAGGAAGGAAACCATATCTCGTATACAATGATCAAAGTAAGCTATCAAGACAAGTTCGATGACCGCCAATGAATTTTACTCGGTAATAAATGACCAGGACATTTGTCTTAAAGCCCTTCTGAACACTTTTGCATCTGCCACTGGTTTAAAGGTAGACTACCAGAAGTCTATCATGGTACCTATTAATATTCAGGGAGAGAGGGCTCAAATTTATGCTGGAACCCTTAATTGTCAGATGGGACACTTTCCATTCACATACCTTGGGCTTCCTTTATGTCTTCACAAACCAACAGTGGAGCAGTGTTTACCACTTGTTAACAGGATTGCAAAAAGATTAGCTGGCATTGCCACATTCATGACCTATGCAGGCAGACTCTTAATGGTTAAATCAGTCCTGGCATCTCTCACAATTTTCTATATGAGCTGCTTGGAAGTACCAGTCACTATTAAGCAACAAATCTTGAAATACTTCAGGCACTACTTGTGCAGAGGACCAGATATGGAAGATCATAGACCAGCTTTAGTAAAATGGACCACAGTTTGTAGACCAAAGTGCCAGGGAGGGCTAGGAGTCATGGATATCTTCACACAGAACAAGGCACTGCTTATGAAGAACTTACACAAGTTTTACAACAGACATGACATTCCATGGGTGAACTTGATTTGGGAAGCACACTACAATGAGGACAAGTTGCCAGGAGATGAGTTAGTAGGTTCTTTCTGGTGGAAGGCACACTTGCAATTAGTTCAACAGTTTAAAGGCTTAGCAAGGTGCAACTTGGGAGATGGCACAAGTGCTTTTTTCTGGTTTGACTTATGGTCTGAGCAAATACTGCGTCATCAGTTCCCCCATCTGTTATCTTTTGTGATTAATGCCAAACTTACAATGCAGCAGGTTCTGGCCACGGAGTACTTTGAAGATCTTTTTCACCTTCCATTATCAATGGAGGCCCATGAACAATTCTTGCAGCTTGAAGAGATGTGTTACTCCTTGAGGCAATCACAGTACCAGAACCACACAGACACATGGAGCTACATCTGGGGTACTGAACAATTTTCCTCTGCCAGGGCTTACAATGTTATGATTGGTTACAAACAAACTCCACCACACTCCAACTGGATCTGGGATTCATCAGGCCAACCCAAGCACAAAATGTTCTTCTGGATGCTTTTACATGACAGACTCAATACAAGAAATCTTTTGAGAAGGAAAACATTTGTTTTAGAAGACTATAACTGTGCTCTCAGGGGGTGCCAGCAGGAAGAAACACAGTACCATTTGTTCTGGGGATGCACTTTTGCTAAGAGATGTTGGGATCACATCTGTCCCACCAGAACCCCAAATTTATCAGTTCTTGAGGCATTCGAGGACATTAAAGAAAAGCTAAGACTACCTTTTTTTCATGGACATAATAATACTTACCTCCTGGGCTATCTGGATTTCCAGAAACAACAAGATCTTTGAACATATCCACCCCACTTTTCAAGGATGGAAGAACATCTTCTTGATGGAGCTAAAGTTACTCAAGCACAGAATGAGACCAAAGCATGCCAACCAATTTAACTCATGGCTGGCTCTTCAAGGATAGCTTCATTTCTCTCTCTTGGCAGCTCCTTCCTGCCTAGGTATTTAGCGTTAGCTTTAGCTCTAGCCTTCTCTTGGCCTTTTTTTGGTTATTTCTAGCTTCTTTAGCTTCTTCTTCTTTTCTTTTTTCTGTTCTTCTTAAGGGGCTCCTCTCAAGCCCTTGCTATCTTTTTGTTGCTTTGTACTCCTGGACCTTGCCTAGTTATTTATAAAAATTGCAGTGGGGTGTTTTGCCCTACTGTTTATAGTAAAAAGAAATGACCAGGACTCAAGGGGAATCCAAGTATCCTTCCTCTTCTACCATTGAGCTCTTGACAAACCAATGCACTATACGGTTGTCCGGCCACTCCACCCCAGAGCTCTCACCAAGCGTCGTTCATGCCACCGCGCTGCGCACTAACCGGTAATGAAGCGATGGCATCCCGCCGCGCCGAGTTCCTTGCCGCCCACGACCGCACACAAAATGGTAGGGAAGCGATGGCATTCCGCCGTGCTGAGTTCATCGCCGCTCGCGACCTCACACCTACGTTGGCAGAATTTGAAGCTGCCAAGGCCGAATGGGCGGTAGAGCAAGAGGCGTCCAAAGCCGCACAGAGGGAGCGGAAAAGTCAGAAAACGCTCAAGAAAAGAGAGGCCCGTCGCCGCAAGAAATAAGAGGACGCACGCGCTACTATAGACAGTGAAGGGTAACGCAGCAGAAAACAAAAATTTTCTGACCTACGCACCAGCCCAGGACCACTATGGAGACTGCATACAAGGTTTGATCTTTTTCGTTACCGACTCGTAGCGCAGCGGGAAGTAGAGTCGATGACGATCGGTGGTGCAGATCCCCGCAGCTAGGATTTACAACCTCCCAACCGCGAGGATGTATACCCTCATCTGCTCCTCAGACAGCCCTCCGGGAGGCAGTCGAACAGCCCCCCGGACGGTGTCGCAGACAGCCCTTCGGCAGGACCTTCGAAACTCGAACGGTCACTCGGACAGCCCTTCGGGAGGACCTTCGAAACTCGAATGGTCACTCGGACAGCCCTTCGGGAGGACCTTCAAAACTTGGACGGTCACACGGACAGCCCTTCGGGAGGCACTCACGAACTAAGACCGAAACTATGATCTCTCTACAGAGTTGCACACATACGGTGTCATCTATCCGGCAGGGCTTCGCCGTCGAGAACTAGTTCCCACCGGAACCCAGACAGCCTTTCGGCTCTACGAAATTATTTCGCTGGGAGGGAGAGAGAAGCCAGATCATGCATGGCACTTGTATGTGAGAAGGGATGATCCTTTAGGCAGCCCCCTCCACCCCTATTTATAGGCCAAGCCCAAGGGTGGCTTCTCCAAGAAGCCAAGGAGGGAAATACCAAAAAGGCCCTCAAGGTGGCTTCTCCAAGAAGCCAAGCAAAAAAGCACTTTCACTATTCATGACGACATTTTTCAGCGTCCGTTCGAACTGAAAATATTTATGTGGGCTCAGAACATTTCCAGTACCCACTAAAATAATTTTCAACGCGTTCCGAAACAATTTCGGTTTAGTGATTTTCATCTGCGAAAAGCAAACAAGAATGCGTTTTCACTATTCATGAAGACAATTTTTCGCGTCCACTAAATCCGAAAATATTTCTATGGGTCTTAGAATAATTCCAGTACCCACTAAAATGATTTTGGATTCATTCTGAAACAATTTCGGATTAGTGAATTTCATCTGCGAAAAACAGCCAAAGCGGTACCGGCAGCTCCGAAACATTTTCGGTTTTTATTTCTGAAAATTCCAAAAAGTTTCGAGAATGATTCTGGCACCCTCCAAGAATTATCAGGCATGTGCCGAAACTATTTTGACTTAATGGCATACCCCGAAACAACTTTTTCGGTTTCACCGAAACTCATCCGGTGACCTCTCTCTGCGGAACTTTTCCGCTGTCCGAAACTTTTCGGTGTCCGAAACTTTTTCGGTGATTTTCTCTCAGACTCCTTGTCTAGTATTCAGCAGATAGATGACCCTTAAGCGTGTGACCCTATAGGTTCGGTGAAGTATAGACATGACCCGGAACCCCTTCCGATCAATGATAAACATCGGAGCCGTGGACACCCATATTGACCCCTATACCCACACGAATAAATATTCGAGTGAACCTCCAGTTGCCGTGTGCTATTCCTGTTGCTTCGCGATATGTTACAAATACCCGAGGTGAGACATGTTGACATTCCCGTGGATCAACAACTTGTCCACTATGCTAGTTACCTCGTTACCGGTTTTGTTCTCTTTTCTTGTTTCGTGTTCCGGCATCCCCGTGATCAAATCACAAAGTGTCTGGCCAGACGACGATGGACACCGTAACACCGAGAGGGCCCGAGTATATCTCTCCATCATCAGAGGAGCAAATCCCAATCTCGAGCTATCAAGTCACTTAACATACTTTCCCATGAACCCGTAAGCCGCCGTAATAGCCATCCAGTTACGGATGACGTTTAACAAACCCCAAAGTTCATGAAGCAAGCATGAAGAAACTCGATACTCTCATGGTCTAAGGAATTATGCAAACATTAACTATCTCTGTGTTATAAACCATTAACTTGTGACGAATGTATCTCATAGCATAACATCAATTCGGGTCGATTCAACACAAATGTCCTTCCTGACATTGTGCCCTCAAAATTGCTTGGCATAGACATGCCCATGATTGGGAAAACATAATCATCATGCAACACTTGAGCTAGTCTTAGAGGCACGACTAGGAATACATTTTACCGTTTATTATTCCACACGTGCATATGGGTTCTCCCCAGAGCCTTTATGGATATACGGGCTCGGGAACCACAGCAGTTATAGCATGGAACATAAACATAATTATGAACAGGGAGATAATCAATAACATTTATTATTGCCTCTAGGGCATATCTCCTATAGACTCCCACTTGCACTAGAGACAATAATCTAGCTTATGCTAATGCACTTCACACCTGTGGCACACCGGTGTAAATATGCTTCGCTTGTGGTATAGCCTGATGTCCAACGGATCTGACGACTTCAATTTCGTGTGTATCTTTGCATGTCCTCGCGTTTTCACGTTTTCACAAAATTCATATTTTGTGTGGACTTGGCTTTGTATGTATGTGAATCATAGGTCGAACCTGGATTCCTCAGACTGAGTTATGGAGCAACTACCTGCAGTAGTGTCCCATTGTCAAAATCCATCTTGGAACCATACTAAGTTCATGAATGAACTATATGATTCAACATCTTCTTTGTCGCTTCTAAAGCGTCAACATACTTAGCCCTTGTTATAGAATTCGCCACAGTAACTAGTTTGAACAAATTCCAACTAACTGTGCCACCACATTGTGTGTTACACAAAACCCTTAATTTAAATCAAAAATCACATGGAGAAAAGATGAAGACTGTATCGATGTAACATTTCACAACGAACTCTTCATGATCTCTGCTTGCGAGAAAACCATGTCATCAGTACTTACTCTAGTACTCTGTGACATCTTTCACTATTGTCCCATGATCAGTAATTTGATCACTTTGGTATCCATACTCGCAACACCTTGGGAGTATCGGACATATCTGGTTGTTTTACATACCATGGAATACATGATTAATCCAAACACAAGAGTGTGTGGAATGTCCATCATGTATTTTACAAATCAGTGTTTTGGGACACCGAGTCTTGCAAAAACTCTTTCCATGTGACTTCGGCAAGAATCACTCCTTGGCGTTTTAAATGCTAAAAGGTTTTAGCATCTTGTCAATATGTATTCATTGCTTAGCCCCATTAGGTAAATCTATCTCCATAGATCATCATGCCTAATATTGAGGCTATTTAGCCTAAGCACTTCATCGAAAAACTATTTTCAAATGAAGTCCTAATTCGTGTCAAGAAATTTATTTCCAATTACCAATGTGCCAAGCACATGAGGTTTTTAGAAATATTATTACGCTCCCACTTACTTTCTTGAATTACAAGCATCTTCGTTACCCATTGATAAAGTCAAACCCCTTTGACCATTTCATCAAAGCACGAAGATTCCAACACCATTTTGCTCTCTTCTGTCCATCGCTGGAACTTTGAAGTTTGCACCCTTACTAGCATCCTCTGGATAGACAAAATGCCTTGGACTGTAACACATGCAAGTCCTTGGTTTCATTTCCATCAGATGGAAATCCTATTGTCATCCATGTTTCATATCTCATGATTGAAATATGTATTAATTGCTAGTTCAACCCGAACCGACTTTAAGCATCACTACGATGAAAAGAACCTCATCGTAGTCAACTCTTGAACTTGTTATTTCAACAAGTCGAGCTTTATGGATAAAACATTTTTATCCGTATTAGTTTTAAGTTCCATAAATATCCGTTAGACTCTAAGTCTTCCGAAAGGTGTATCAAGGTTTTAATCTTGAATCACTTATATGGAAACTAACTCGGGTTGTATTAGCATTTAGCTAATTCTGGAGTCAGGGCCCATCAACGCTTCCTTGTGTATCGTAGGTATAATGTTGTCTAACAACAATATCTCGTTTGCGCACCTGAGAGGTTTGCACGAGCCTTGCCTACGTGGTTCAGCTGCAAGTTCGACCGAAGTTCATACATTTTATTGTAGAGACTTCCGTATCAGTCGCAGTAGGAAACTCTGGAATTACTTCCAAGGTCTCTTTCCTTTGATCTGATGACGAAGATACTGTTTATCTCGTCGAGTTGCACTATTCTCCCACTCACCTTTTTGAAAGAACCATTCTCTTTAAAAGCACACCGTTTCACGGCAAAACTATTTGCCTCGGTATAGTGAGGGAGGAATACCCAACATTTTGGTATAACCTACAAAGTAGCACTTGTCTGATTTGGAATAGGTTTGTAACCTTTTACACAAGCCCCATATTCCAAATGTTAAGAAAAGATATAACATGGTTGGGCGCACCATACCATGGCTTCATTTCAACAGACCCGATGTAGCTCTTTTCAGTGTAAAAGCCGCAGTCTCTAAAGCATCACTTTAAAAAGGATAATGGCAAATTTATTTATGTCATCTTTGACCTTACCATGTCGTAAATGGTTAGATTACATCTCCACGGACTTTTCACTTGCAGTGGTGTTCCGGGAGGTGCAAGTTATGAAACCCCTTTCACAACTCATCAGACATTCGCTAAACATGTAACTCAAATATTCCTTTGTGCAATCAAATTGCAGAAACATAATTTTCTTGTTACAATAACTTCTACTTCATTTTTTAAAACCTTTCGAATGATTTCAAAAGATCCAGACTTGCGTCTCATCAAGCAAATATCCATATATCTACTTGAGTCATTTCTGAAGATATATAAATCCACTACTTGCAACAACATTTATTGAACTACACACATCTAAATGTATGATCACCAATAAGTTTGTTGCTCGTTCGTTATGGCCTGTGAACGGTATTTCAGTCACTTCACTTTTCGGAGAAAAGTTGCAAGTGTCAGATGATTCAAAATCAAAAGACTTCAAAATCCATCATAATGGAATTTTTCCATGCGGGTTTCTCCAATGTGACCAAATACAGTGCCACACATGTGTGGTATTCTCATAGTCTTGCGACATTTAGCGTCAGTGTTATGGATGTATTATATTACCATCAATATTCATAACATACATCCATCTTGGATGGAAGCATGGCCCTTCATGTTATTCATAATACTTAACAACAATTGTTGTTTTTATGAACAACTCTTTTGCAACAAACATTGTGCAATGGGCTAGAGTTTATGAAACTCTAAAATGAATTATGAAAGTAAACCCAGAGGTATTGTATTATTATCAATATTCATAACATACATCTCATTCATAATGAAAGTATGGCCCTTGTGTTATTCATAACATCGAACATAAGAAGTTCTCTTATGAACAACCTTCTTGCAAGATACCTTATGCAATGGGATAGAGTTTGTAAAACTCTAAATGAATTATGAAAATAAATACAGATGGCAATACACCGATGGAAGGTATAGTAACATTTACTATGTTCCCTGTGTATACCTTAACCTCATTTCTAGCTAGTCTTTCAGGCCATAGTAGTTCTTACATCAAGTCGCAACAGAATGCAATCGAGCGAGCATTTTTTTGATGAACTCACAATACCCAAGAATTAGTGATTAACATGTTTAACCATAATTCGCAAGAACTATATCTTTGACCAGCCTTCTATACATCAAAAACTTGTATGACATTCATACATGAGCTGGATATTCCAGTCTTCTTTCCTTTTGCCTTTATACTTCTAACAGTTTAATTTTTAGTATTTCTCCTACTCTCAGAAGAAGCACCCAACTTAAGAGTGGCATTAGCCCCGGACTTCCTAGGCGTGTAAGTCATACTAACACCCTTTGGACACTTCCTTTCTCTTTAAGTTGTTGTTTTATTCACCTTTCATTATATGACAGGCGTTCTTCTGGATCCCTTTCCCAACAGTCAAATGCATAGTAAACACTTTTACTAATACTTGCAAACAAACATTGCTTTGTTTGTATCTGAAAATAATTTTTAGTTCCATGAATATCATATAACTATCCCAACTTTCGAAGTTTGGGTTTCATGGAAGCAAACATATTCCACTTGACCGTAACGGAATTCTAGCTTTTGGATCGAAGGACGAGAGTCACATGATCCATAGCATTAGCGGGAGGATACGGAAAGCATGCGATAGGACAAAGTCCTTCTCGGCACTTTTGAGGACAATCCTCATATTATGTTACCAATCGTAAAGTTTTAACCATATATTTAACAGCTATTCAATTTTAATAGGGAAGGTGGAAATGCGAGCCATTATTCTACAACTATTATGCAAACCACACTTTGACAGTGTTCAGAATTAATTGCATTGAGAATTAAACATGTTAATTCAACAGTGCGCTCCCACTCAAATCAATATCTCTCAAAATTGATTGTGAGTGATACAAGACCCACATTTCAATTGTTTGCCATTGGTGTAACACCACTGATGACGAAAAATCTCAACCGGTAGGCCAACTTGCCAATCACATCTCTATGTGACTCTTGTTCATCTTTCGATGCGTGTGTTCCGAGCTCATGACGGTCATGCCTGAACGTCAAGACAACCAAGTGATCTCGCTGCGAGGTCTCAACTCACCCGCCTCACACTTCTCTAATCGTTCGTACCCGTGTGACACGGCGCACCCCGAAAAGATAGGTGCCGTGACGGTGCTACACTTGGGAGAACACTAACTACTTGGTATTTTTGTGAGAGATCACCCTAATAAAAAGCGACAACTGCACAATCAAGAAGGGTGCATCATAAGGGATAAACATCTCAGGCAATTCATAATAGCATGATATGGTATAGCCCTTTCTGACGGAGAAGTCTTTCATTTCTTCGTCTTCGGCATTCGCGTCGGTGTTCACCTTCGCGAAGATTGCCACCACCTTGTCGATGCACCAGATAATATTGCTATCTCTATAGCTAACAAAATAATGCATTACAACAAGGTTGACACGCAGGTCATTAAAGTGCAATCATATGGCTCCAGCCATCATGCCGAATCATGACACGCAGGTCATGTTAATCAAATTACATCATATAGTCATCTCATACATAATCGAATTAGTATGAGCACTGCTATACCACATCACATGCACATCCTGCAAAACCAAGTTAGACGCCTCTAATCGGTTTATGCAAAAAAAAAAATTTACGTGGCTTCTAAGGTTTTGACTTAAACCGCAGCTACCAACATTCATCATCAAGTATGATAGTTCATGTCGCTAGATTAACTTTGCAGGGTGTATGAAGCACGAGACAATAAAATCTCGAACCCCATACTAAACTTCGTCATACGCATGACCCCCGTGCAGATCATATCTGCATTGCCCTGTCGTCTGCGAATTTCATCTTTCTTTTGACTATGGCAGAACCCAAAGAACTGATAGCACTTCCATGATCAATCAGGATCACGGATTGCCAGAACTTTGTCAAATTCCACCATGCTGTCTCGAGATTGAGTAAACGCAAATTCTAGGGAAGCAACAAGAACATCGGGTAACAGATTTCATCTCTCACCCGCATAAATAATTTTCAGCAATAGATCTCATCTACTACCTAATTATATTATGCAATACCCATACATCTCTATGTATTCTAGATCGCAACCTGCATCTACGCATAGCATGGCTCATGATGCCACTGAAGGGTAACGCAGCAGAAAACAAAAAATTTCTGACCTACGCACCAGCCCAGGACCACTATGGAGACTGCATACAAGGTTTGATCTTTTTCGTTACCGACTCGTAGCGCAGCGGGAAGTAGAGTCGATGACGATCGGCGGTGCAGATCCCCGCAGCTAGGATTTACAACCTCCCAACCGCGAGGATGTATACCCTCATTTGCTCCTCAGACAGCCCTCTGGGAGGCAGTCGAACAGCCCCCCGGACGGTGTCGCGGACAGCCCTTCGGCAGGACCTTCGAAACTCGAACGGTCACTCGGACAGCCCTTCGGGAGGACCTTCGAAACTCGAACGGTCACTCAGACAGCCCTTCGGGAGGACCTTCGAAACTCGGACGGTCACACGGACAGCCCTTCGGGAGGAACTCACGAACTAAGACCGAAACTATGATCTCTCTACAGAGTTGCACACATACGGTGTCATCTATCCGGCAGGGCTTCGCCGTCCAGAACTAGTTCCCACCAGAACCCAGACAGCCTTTCGGCTCTACGAAACTATTTCGCTGGGAGGGAGAGAGAAGCCAGATCATGCATGGCACTTGTATGTGAGAAGGGATGATCCTTTAGGCAGCCCCCTCCACCCCTATTTATAGGCCAAGCCCAAGGGTGGCTTCTCCAAGAAGCCAAGGAGGGAAATACCAAAAAGGCCCTCAAGGTGGCTTCTCCAAGAAGCCAAGCAAAAAAGCACTTTCACTATTCATGACGACATTTTTCAGCGTCCGTTCGAACTGAAAATATTTATGTGGGCTCAGAACATTTCCAGTACCCACTAAAATAATTTTCAACGCGTTCCGAAACAATTTCGGTTTAGTGATTTTCATCTGCGAAAAGCAAACAAGAATGCGTTTTCACTATTCATGAAGACAATTTTTCGCATCCACTAAATCCGAAAATATTTCTATGGGTCTTAGAATAATTCCAGTACCCACTAAAATGATTTTGGATTCGTTCTGAAACAATTTCAGATTAGTGAATTTCATCTGCGAAAAACAGCCAAAGCGGTACCGGCAGCTCCGAAACATTTTCGGTTTTTATTTCTGAAAATTCCAAAAAGTTTCCAGAATGATTCTGGCACCCTCCAAGAATTATCAGGCATGTGCCGAAACCATTTTGACTTAATGGCATACCCCGAAACAACTTTTTGGGTTTCACCGAAACTCATCCGGTGACCTCTCTCTGCGGAACTTTTCCGCTGTCCGAAACTTTTCGGTGTCCGAAACTTTTTCGGTGATTTTCTCTCAGACTCCTTGCCTAGTATTCAGCAGATAGATGACCCTTAAGCGTGTGACCCTATAGGTTCGGTGAAGTATAGACATGACCCGGAACCCCTTCCGATCAATGATAAACATCGGAGCCGTGGACACCCATATTGACCCCTATACCCACACGAATAAATATTCGAGTGAACCTCCAGTTGCCGTGTGCTATTCCTGTTGCTTCGCGATATATTACAAATACCCGAGGTGAGACATGTTGACATTCCCGTGGATCAACAACTTGTCCACTATGCTAGTTACCTCGTTACCGGTTTTGTTCTCTTTTCTTGTTTCGTGTTCCGGCATCCCCGTGATCAAATCACAAAGTGTCTGGCCAGACGACGATGGACACCGTAACACCGAGAGGGCCCGAGTATATCTCTCCATCATCAGAGGAGCAAATCCCAATCTCGAGCTATCAAGTCACTTAACATACTTTCCCATGAACCCGTAAGCCGCCGTAATAGCCATCCAGTTACGGATGACGTTTAACAAACCCCAAAGTTCATGAAGCAAGCATGAAGAAACTCGATACTCTCATGGTCTAAGGAATTATGCAAACATTAACTATCTCTGTGTTATAAACCATTAACTTGTGACGAATGTATCTCATAGCATAACATCAATTCGGGTCGATTCAACACAAATGTCCTTCCTGACATTGTGCCCTCAAAATTGCTTGGCATAGACATGCCCATGATTGGGAAAACATAATCATCATGCAACACTTGAGCTAGTCTTAGAGGCACGACTAGGAATACATTTTACCGTTTATTATTCCACACGTGCATATGGGTTCTCCCCAGAGCCTTTATGGATATACGGGCTCGGGAACCACAATAGTTATAGCATGGAACATAAACATAATTATGAACAGGGAGATAATCAATAACATTTATTATTGCCTCTAGGGCATATCTCCTACAGAGAGGTCGGCGGAGATCCAAGCACGGTGGGGTGTCGCCGACAAAGCCGGGAAGGAGAACGACGGCGTCTGGCCAGCATGTGAGAAGTAGTAGTACTAGTAGTTAGTGTGTGTGTCTGTGTCACCCGTACGTTTGTTTAATTAATTACGAGCATGTACCGGTACTAGTTACTACTGTAGTTTTTAGAGAAAATTACCAGTACATTAGCCTAGACTCAATGGAAAAATTCCTATCCTATGCAACAAATGGCATCTCTTTCTCTATAGGAATTGAGATGCATGTCATCTCACTTCCTATGCTTTTCATATTCCTATAAAATTCCTATCCCATGAACCACAGGAGGCCTCTGCTGGAGTACAGTACTACTGTAGCTAGTAGTACTGCTGGTACAATAGTTTTCTTCAAGAAGCGGAATTAAACAAAGTCATGATGGTTCCTTCATCCGAGCGACTTCATAGTGGGAAAGGTTGGGCCTGTGCTCATTAGTCATTATTACTGTGGCGCGACGACCGGGGTGACTCTCCCTTGGAGTTCTGTGTGCATGGCAAGTGGACCAGGATGGTCGTCGTCGCACATGTCGGTGAACGGAAATATTCTTTCCGATATCGAGGAGCAAGGAAACCGCGTGGTATAGTATCACTGTTGATTAAAATTTATTTTTTATTTTTGATGAATGCTAGTGTTTCAACTCTTACGACAAAGGAGTGCCAAACACGGCACGTGCTGGATGTCCCACACGTCAGCGAAAGGAGTGGGACATGAACAGCGTGGTAGAGCGTCTCCACTTCTTCCACTTCTGGGTCGGAGACCACACGTAGTAGTACTAGTGGTATGAATGATACAAAGTGTGACCCAAAGAGAAAGACACCTCTAGTTGGAAAGTCTCGGGGCATACACGTAAGCAAATGTAAAACCTAATATGTGCCTCCAATGAATATAGTAGTAGTAGAGTACTGAGGCACATACATCATAACATCACCGTCCATTGCACGTACAACATTTAGTAGTAGTAAGAGACAAATGCCTATATGCCATGCATGTTCATACTATTTGTGCCTTTCTACTTCACTTACTGCGCTACATTACTCAGGTTCGTACGTCCACTCCTGGGTACATGTCCGTGTCATTGTCTAGTCCCACGTGTTCTTCATAGATGGAACGATCCATAACTGTGGGCAACGGGAGTCCATATCATTGCAGCTAGTGTGGCTCCCATGATGGAGACTCATCCAAACTGTGGCCAGCCTCGACGCGGAGCAATCACGTGCACCGGGAAGTGGCTCTCTCTCGGCCATCGCGCTGCTTCAAAGCCAGCACTAGTGAGAGGTCGCCTCCGCTCTGGCCAGGCATTAATGCGGCACTGACGCTCCGGGGCGATGCTGACCATTTCACGCGGGAAGCGCGCGCCGGCAAGGGATGGGGGTTGGGTCGGCAATGGCGGTCAGACACGGGCATGGTGGTGGTATTGGTTTTGAACCGTTTTAGGTGTAGTACTGGTAGTTTGCAAAACACTTAATTATTGCACTCAGTTTCCTAAGAAATTGTGGTAAAAAAAGGTTACTCCACAGCCCGCTTCCCTTCTCCTTCCTCTTCCACCGCCCACGCACGTCCGCGGGAAGTGACCGGTCAACCCTTATATAGGAGTGCTAGCACAAAAAGATGCATGCATGACCACTAAAATTTCCTTTCTCCGATCTCTATGAAATAAATGTGGCATGAAACTCAAAGCCCTTTAAGTTTGAGTATAATGGAAATCATCGTCCTCCTCCGGCTCCGCTTCGCCCGCGTCGTCGCCCTCCTGTTCCGGCTCCGCGTCGTCGTTCTCCTCCTCTGGCTCCGCGTGCTGCTCTGCCTCCAACGCCTCCTAATCAGGCTCCAGCTAGTCCAGACTCCGCAGGCAGGGCGGCTGCGATCCGGGCTTCGCGACGCCTCCAGATTAAAGCGCCACTCTGGTGGAAGTATGTCGTATGTCGTTACCTTAGGGCGGGCCATGTCTATTGGGCGACGGCGACCAGAGAAGCGGCGGCGGGATGGTAATGAATGCAGCTATTGTTTGGGTTTGCCACTCGGCTTAAATAAATGCGCACCATCACGTGTACCCGCGGGTGCACAAATTGTAATAGATGGGTCTGCTAAAGGGGGCGTCACGTAACTGGTGTGCGTGTGAGATTCTGAGAGACAGAGTGCGTGTGTGCGACTCTACTCTTCAGACATGTACTCAACCTTTTGCATCGGGATATAAGTATAACGGTATTACTAGCAAGATGCCCGTGCGTTGCACAAAACATCAAGATGCATATGTATGAGTAGTTTATCTTGTGGGAGAAAATAATGAATGAGGGAAGGCCTTATTTGCAAATGTGGAGAGGGGTGTGCGTATCTTTTTGCAAAATATCCATAGTTTTCTTCCTATCCGTTAGATATAAATCGGACGACCTATATTGCAGGATGCCAGGCACACCATCATCAACAACTCTATTTTTATAAGAGTAGAGACACTTTAGCTAGTGATTTACGTGTCCATGTTAACGTGGTTGTGTAAAAAAATGTCACTTCCTGCTCGTGATTTGCTTTAGATAATTATGAGAAGTTTGCTAACTACTAAAGTAAAGTGGAACTTGTCCATGTTATACTAGTAAATTAAGGTGATTGTTTATCATACGGGTAACGTTGGACGAAGGGTGGTAGGAACAAATGCTCCTCCTAGAGCATGTGTGTGTGAGATGGAGTCTTAGTCTGTGTGTGGGTGGGTGGGTGCATGTGTGTGTGTGTGTGACGCGGAGTCTTCGTTGACGAAACTAATTTAAGTGTGTGTGGCTTCATCGTAGAGAGGTGATGTGTATGGCAGAGGCCACCAACGAGGGGGTGCGAGAGAGAAAAGGCACGTAGAGAGGGAAGAGAAGGCGTGTGCGCGTGAGAGGAGTCGACATCGAGAGAACGTGTTTGTTCGAGAGACATCGAGGAAGACTACTATATATCGATGGTGCATGTAGGCGGGAATTAAATGAAGGGATGGTCTTATTGGTTTCGGGGATATAGGGGAAGAGTGAGAGAGGGGGGTAGCTAGAAAGAGATTGTTAAGTGTGAGTGTGTGTTTTACCCATCCAGGTGGAAGTTATGTGCACACAATAAGAGAACGATTCAATGTGGGGTTAGGGCTGAGGGTAATTAACTACGTATGGAGACATAGGAGACCTTGAACGTGCATGTGTGAGAGGTATACATGTATACGTGGGATGTGTTTGCGTGCGCGCACATGATTGAGATAAAAGAAAGAAGACATAAGACATAAGATTAACGACATGGGAGAGACGGATCGGTATGACAATATGCATGCATGTGAGAGTGCAGGGAAGAAGGACCGATAATTGAGCATGTGCTTTTGTCTTTAAGAGATAGTGGCGTGGGCTGGAGCATGCATCTATGCCGAGCAGAGGGAGCGAGACACAACAATTGTGCAAAAGAGATCAACCTATAGATGCATGTATGGAGAGACATATATAGTGTGCGTGATAGGAAGCAAGAGTGCGCGCAAGAACGAAATGTTGACGGAGAAACTACAGATAGATAGAGAGATAGAGATGCTAGCTAGAGGGACATCGGCTAGTTTGAGTGTTGGAGATGACCGCCGAGTGGTTCAGAGGGTGAAGTTATGTGTGTGAGAGAGAAAGATAAAAAGAGAGCACATGACTGCATGTAGAGAGAAACATATATAGTGTGTGTGATAGGAAGCAAGAGTGAGGGCGAGAAAGAAGGTTGATGGAGAAACAGATAAACTGAAAGATAAAGATGCTAGCTAGTGTGTGTGTTAGAGATAAGAGTCGAGTGGATCAGAAGGCTGAGTTATGTGTGTGGGTGTGAGAGAGATAGAGAGAGGGTGCATGTGAGTCACATACAAACAAATATCAGAGAGAAATGAGATCCTGAGAGACGGATTTTTGTGTCTGCGAGAGAGAAAGATATTTCACAACGAGAGTGAGAGCTAGAGAGACATATCAGGGAACACGAGATATCTCTAGGGAGAGAGAGAGAGTGTGAGCGACATACAAGAGAATGGTTGAGAGGTATGAGACCCTGGGAGACAGAGTTTTGTGTTTGTGTGTGAGAAAGAGATAAGAGGAAGAGACATAGCTTCTCATACCTAAGGAGCTCAAGACATCTCTGTGTGAGAGGGGGTGTGCGAGTGGCACACAGGGGAATAGTAGAGAGAAATGAGACCCCGGGAGACGAAGTTTGTGTTCGTGAGAGAGAGAGAGATTTCACATGGAGAATCATAGTTAGAGACACATAGTAGAGACCGATATATACTTAGAGAGAGATAGAGTGATGAAGGTCGAAGGAGAGAGTACCTTCAGTGTGTTACGAAGATAAAAGATCATTGTCGACATACAAGTAGCACGAGAGATACCCGAGAGACGATGAACACATACAGGTCTAGAGAGATACTCTTATATAAGCATGAGTGATAGCTATATGAGACGAATATCTGGATTAAAGGGGATTCAAATATTTAAACTAGAGATCACGACATCGATAATATCATAACAAAAATTGGTGTATCAAACATGCATATTCATTTAAATTTTGGGACACGTGTAATGTTATATTGTTTATCAATATTACTGATCCATAGATTCTTTAATTAGAGACAACGCATGGTTTATATGCAATTAATGTCTAAACGGGATTACACTATATGTTGCGTGTGTGAAACACATTATACATGTTTGAGAAGTAAAAAAACCCGCATGAAACACATTAATTGGAGTCAGTTAGCGAGGAATGTGAAAGTGCAACTATCCCTGGGTGGTTTTGGTAATTCCTAACAACATATAGCTCATTGAGCTAATGCTATCTCAAGATAAACATTTCAGCAAAGCTCAATGATTGGCATGGCATGGATTAGGAATGTGGACACCTCAAAATGCTAAGGACAAAAGATTGGCTCAAGCTCAAGACTCTACATTTTACTTTTATTGATCCAAGATCACATTGAGTCCATAGGAAAAGCCAATACTATTAAAATGGGATGAGGTGTTTCTTAATGAGTTACTTGCTCAAAATGCTTAGTGATATGCTCCAAAACCCTCAACAACTTTCTCATATCCACATATGTCCCAAACCAAAATTCAAACTCGGCCCCACCGAAATTTCCTATCCGGCACCACCGAGTTCACTTGACATAGCCACTGCCACAAACCCTAGTCACTTCGGTCTCACCGCTAGGGATCTCGGTCTCACCGAGATGGGATTGCAACCTCTTTGTTTCCCTTCGTAACATTTCGGTCAAACTGAGATGAGCAATCAGTCCCACCAAGATTGCAATGCAAACTCTCTGTTTCCCCTTCGTAACGTTTCGGTCTAACCGAGATGAGCGAATCGGTCCCACCAAGTTTGCCTGACCAACTCTCTGTTTGCTTATTACCAAAATCAGTCCCACCAAGTTTGTGTAATCGGTCTCACCGAGATTACGTTATGCCCTAACCCTAATGGAATCTGTCCCACCGAGTTGACATGTCGGTCCCACCGAAAATCCTAACGTTCACATTTTCAACTAAATCGGTCTGACCGAGTTTTCTGATTCGGTCCCACCGAGTTTGGTGATTTGTGTGTAACGGTTAGATTTTGTGTGGAGGCTATATATACCCCTCCACCCACTCTTCATTCATGGAGAGAGCCATTAGAACATGCCAACACTTTCAACACACATTTTCTGAGAGAGAACCACCTACACTTGTGTTGTGGTCAAGATATTCCATTCCAACCACATAAATCTTGATCTCTAGCCTTCCCCAAGTTGCTTTCCACTCAAACCCTCTTTCCACCAAATCCAATCCGATGAGAGAGAGTTGAGTGTTGGGGAGACTATCATTTGAAGCACAAGAGCAAGGAGTTCATCATCAACACACCATCTATTACCTTTTGGAGAGTGGTGTCTCCTAGATTGGCTAGGTGTCACTTGGGAGCCTCCGTCAAGATTGTGGAGTTGAACCAAGGAGTTTGTACGGGCAAGGAGATCGCCTACTTCTTGAAGATCCACCCTAGTGAGGCAAGTCCTTCATGGGCGATGGCCATGGTGGGATACACAAGGTTGCTTCTTCGTGGACCCTTTGTGGGTGGAGCCCTTCGTGGACTCGCGAAACCGTTACCCTTCGTGGGTTGAAGTCTCCATCAACGTGGATGTACGATAGCACCACCTATCGGAACCATGGATAAAAAATCTCCGTGTCTACATTGCATTTGCTCCCTCCAAACTCCTCCCTTTACCTTCATATGCAATTGTTTTACATTCCGCTGCTATACTGTGGGGAACCTGACTCATAAGTCGCGATCACCGAATGCACGTGTACAGTGATCCTAGAGATCAATGCTCACTGAACAAACAGAAGCTGAATGACAAGATTCTTACATCCATACGTACCGTCTTACACAAATTATGACCATTATGGTCAAGTCTTACATAGATAAACCCACAAGGGCTGAATACCAAATAAACTTAAGCAGCGGAAATCTCTGTCGATAAGTAGAACCCATGCCATCTGCCTTAACCCTACAGGCATTCTGACTGGGAAACGTCCTAGTTCGCATGTTCATCTCCAAAGAACTCTTCTTCGAACTCCCGTTCTTCCATGCCTGGCCAATTAAACAACCACTGGCAAGCCAATGAGTACTTTGAATGTACTCGCAAGCAACCCATGATTGGAACAAGGCACAATAATGCAATGATATAGCACTAAGTAGGTAGTTTGCAGAAAGCTAGTTTTGAGTGCAATGACATGATCTATCCATATGTAAAGTATGCATCATGAGAGTACAGATATCCGTACGAACAAGTTACAGATATCAACATAAGCGGAGTTGGACACCAATCCAACTTGATCATCTTGTCAAGCCATCTGACTTAACCCAAATAGTTTTATCAACACACACACACACACGATTTGCAAAACTCTGGACGTAGTTTAAGCAGCACCGCGCAACTGTCCTTGACCGTGGACATGGCTATTCGAATAGATTTACACTCTGCAGAGGTTGCACACTTTACCCACAAGATCCGGGGAACTTCCGTGTCATCCACGACCCACGGTACCTCAAGTACCCGGGGTAAGCACCCGATCACTATCTTTCCCTAGATGACACAAACATAGAGTACACTCGATTGGTAGTAACCCCCGTGCCAACATTTCACAACTTAAAATTGTGGAGCCTCGCACCCATATTCATCACATACCATTGGCACGGGGTACCAACGGTGTGTCCGGTGACCCATAAAAATGTTCTTGGCCGCCCTACCTGGCACGACCCTATCCCGAGAGAGCAACAACTCTCCCGTCACTAGTAATGCGGGCACCATGCTAGTATCGGCCTAGGTAATCAATAATGCCCTTTCCCATATAAGGGTAGAGTGGTTGCGCATGTAAGGTTGGGACATTCGACAAATCTTAAATCTAATCCATTTTTGAAAACAACACACAAAGTTTCTTCGGTACACCACTTCGTCATCAAGTGGTTACCCATCTCATTATCTCCCTCAGGCATAAGTGGCACCCGACGAGGTTTTCGAAAAAGTATTTTGAATATACTTTGTCTCCATCACCATGCATATTCCCGTCCCTTTTTGCGTAGCAACTACTCTAGCATCCTACCTACTCCCACCGGCATAACCCTCATAAGGAGGTAGGGTCATGCACCATGAAAGTATCAACGAGGAAGTAACGGTGGCAAACCACCCAATGTGGTCACCTCATCATCAGGTCTCTGATGCAAGCAATAAAAGTACTATATGACATGCATAAAAAGGGTTTCATAGACATGGTCAAAGGGCTGCTTGCCTGGCTCTGCAAAGTCTTCTAGGTCTTGAAAGTCTTCTGGTCCAACTCCTTCGTCAGCAACGCAATCTATAGTCGCAAAATAATAACAAGAAAAAAAATAAGGCAATAATAAAACAGAAACCAAAGTGCTCAAAAACAATGTCAACTCATTTTTGTTAAATACTAGGGTGAAAACTAAGAAGGGGAAAATTCCTAGTTTTAGATTTGGAGAAGCAGAATAGAAGAAATGGATTTTCAGAGGGGTTTAAATATATTCAAATTTGAATTTGAATATGAACAGTACATAAAAGTTGGTTGGACATGAATGAAAGTTATACCATTAAATAGGTGGGATTTTTAAAAGATTTTAGGAACTGGAATTATTGCATTTGGATTAATATTTAATCCTGTGGAATTTCTGCAAGTTTAATAGAAAAGAAAAAGAAAAAGGAGCATTGTGCAACTGGTCCAGAACAGCCGCAGCGCACAGGCCCAGAGGCGATTCGGCCCAGGCGAGCCGAGCGGCGCGCGCGCGCCAGGTTTGAACCTGACGGGCGGGGCCCAGGCGCCAGTGAGGGAGAGGGAGGCGAGGGAGAAGAGAGGCTGACAGGCGGGGCCCGCCTGTCATCCCTAACCCTGCGACAGAGGGCCGGCAAGCTCACCGGAGACGTTTCCGGGCAGGCGGGGTGAGCTGATGGCACCGTTGGACTCCTCGTCGTGTCGCCGTTTGGGTGGTGCCGGAGTTGGCCGGAGGGGAGCAGTGGTTCGCCGGCAACGAGGTTCGCGGCGGAGGAGCGTCGGGCGTCGATGGCTCCGGCCGTTTCCGACTGCAAAACGAGCGGGAAAGAGGGGGGAATCGATCAGTGGGCTATGGGCGTTCCAGAGAAGCAATAAAGAGGGCCGGGGGTGGCCTATACCGTGGGATCGACGGTGACCCGAGGCGGCGGACCTCGAGCTCGATCTCGAGCTCGGGCTTGTCTGGAGAGGGGTGAGTGGTGTAGGGGGTGATTAGGGGAGTGAGAGAGCGAGTGGTGAGGAGAGTAGGGCTCGGGGAGGCCCTTAAATAGGCGAACGTCGGGGTGCCATGGACCCGTGCGCTGGTGAGCTCCTGCTTGTCGCCACAGGGCTCAGGAGGAGCTGGCGCCGTGTCTGGGGTGTTGCTGGGCGTGTACTACGCCGAGGGGAGCTAAGGGAGAGAGTGGGGTAAGGCCAGAGATGTCGCGCGTGTGAGGCCGCTCATTGGAGCTCTCGGGCGGCTGGTGCCCGTGCGAGGAGGGGCAGCAGGAGGGAGAAGGAGGAGGGGGACATGGGTTTAGCGTGACGCAGACGCCGAGGCACCTCTTCGGGCGCGCTGGGGAGGCCCGAGGTGGCCGGGGTTGGTTGGCAGGGGGCGGCTACAGTGTGGGAGCGCACTGTAGCGCGCTCTGGAGCGTGCAAATGGCTGGCATGGCCATTTTTAAAGGGCCAGGGCATGTCCCTTTATGCCTTGGGGTTTCCTTGGATGCCCTAGGGTGGAGAGATGCTAGGTGGGGTGCTGGAATATAGAAATGGGAGAGAGAGAGGTGCTGCGATGGGTGAACAGATAGAGAAAGAGGTGGTTTTACCCCCCAATAATTGATCTGAGATGCTGCCATTACTACTGGAGGTAGAAGAGGGCCAGGAGTAGCTGTGGTACAAAGTTGAGCCCATGGAGATTAGTGGAAGAGGTCAAAAATGGCATTTTGGTAAAGTGTCAGAAGGTGTTTGATAATGGTTTGGGCAAGTAGATGATTTCCATTTGTCATGAGACTCCACAGGGTGAAATGACACATATAATTAGGGCCTTCCACCAATTTGGAGCTTATTTGGGCAAAGTTGCCAATGCAACTTTTGTAAACCCAATAAATTAGCAGAAACGACCTTGTGTAGATCTAGTTGAGCAATTCACTTTACCTTGATGCACCACTTAGTGTAGTGGCCTCATTTGGTCATGTGAACATGCTCACAAAAGTTGGGGTCATGGAGAGAAAGTTGGTAGTACAAAGTTGTTCAAATTTGATTCTGGTCAGAGAGGGTTTTGGGGGGTTTGGTGAACCAAAAAGACCTTAATTGAGATGAGGCTTTGCAAGGTGATCACAATATGCATTTCTGACTTGCTGGATTTTCCTTGGATGTTTATGAAAATATTTCCTGTAGAAATATTTCAAATCCTTGAAATGGGCATAAATGGTTTTGGGAGGTTTTGTCCAATATTTTGAACATGACCATGTGTTGAAACTCATATATATGGACAATATATGTCCACTGAGTTTCCCTGATTTTTGAAAAATATTTTTGAAACAATAAAATAATTTTTCCCTATTAAAGACCATTTCTGGCCTTAAGAAAAAGCTTTTAAATAAAATAGGAAAATAACTTTTAAAATTATATTCTTTGTGGTTTATGGGAATCCTATATCTAATAGGTTTCGAATATACCTTTTGAAAGATTTTTCACAACCCAAATCAAGTACTTGCAGTGCAAACCTCAATTCAGGGGTTTTTGGAAAACTAATTTTTGAAAAATACTATTTGGCCAAATTATTTTTTGTAAGAAATACTATATTGCACTATACACATGGCATAATCATTGGGCAGAAGTTTGGGGCAAGGAGATGAAGTATAAAAGGTGGAGTTGTGTTGACTTTAAAGAGCACTTGAAAAAAAGAGAGAGAAAACCAACTCAAATAAAAAGTCAAATAATGCAAAAGTTTTGTCAAACCACACTTTATCATGATTTAGTAGCTTAAGTGTTGTGGCATGAAAATCTGGGTGTGACAGACCTACCCCCCTTAAAAGAATCTCGTCCCCGAGATTCCCAAACTAGGCGTGGAAAGGAATACGAAAACTGGATCTGGGGTAGTCTTCACGTCCTCATACTGCTTGTGCTTCCGAGTGGTGTTCCATTGAACCTTGAAGTACTCGATGGCGTGGCTTCGTGTATGACGCCCTGCTTGATCCAGATTGCAATTGGGGTCTCTCGCGTAGGTCATATTGGGCTGGAGGTCGATGGTTTGATGATCGATGTCCTTGTAGAGACCGACCTAGTTAGAAAGTCGGAAATATTTTCGGAGTGGTGTTGTGCGTAAAAATGTTGTGCACAGTGGGTGACTCAGATGGTAGCTCCAGCTGGTAGCCGTCTACTCTTCGTCTTGCGGCGATCTTGGAGTGGGTCGATAAATCTTGGTGTGAGTTTCCCTTTGGCATGGAAATGCTTGGTTCCATTGAGAGAAGTGGCTTGCAGATACACCTGGTCTTCAACGCGGAGGTTTACTTCTTGACGAGGGTGGTTGGTGTAGTTCTTCCTCCTGGACATGGCGATCTTCAGATGTTCCTTGACCAGCTCAACTATTCTTCTTCCGTCTTCGGGTAGACAAGTATGTTACCAAAATAAAGATGACAACCAACTTGTCCAAGTACTTCGTGAAGACTTTGTTCATGAGGTACATAGAGTAGGATGGGGGTATTGGTCGTGGTCACGGTTGAGTATGGTCCAAGGTGTTCTCGATCTAGAGTCAAGACCCATGGTCATGATCCGACCATGTTGTAGCTTGGTAGGGCTTAAGGGTTTCAAGGATTCTAGGGTGCGAGTGAACGTTTATCATCTTATCCTTGAGCACAATTTCTGAGATGCCAATTGTTCTATCTAGTCCTCCAAATAGATCACCTTACACCGCTGAAAGCATTATTACATATAGGTCAACTCCAATCATCACTCATGTGATTCTTATCCTCATGGCTCCCGAGAGGAGATCTAACAAAATCATGTATGTCTACGATCCCCAAACTCATATGTATGGCTACCCCTAAAAATCCATGGGTAGAGCATATAAGCTGCTAAGCTTGAATTTAATCACCACAATCCAAGTGCTCAGTCTATTGATCCAAGGTCCACGTTAGTGCACATCTATCCTAAATAAACACGTCGTATGCCACTCCAACATCTTGCTTCCTTCCTATGAATCAAATCCAACATCCCATTAACTTCTATCAAACACTACATAATCCATTAATTCTACAAATCCGATGTCTATGGTGTTCCACATGACCTTCTAATGTCCCTGTAATCCCCAAATACTTGAAAGGGCTATCTATACTATAGTAAATCCACCAATTTCCATCATCATGGTCAACTAAACTCCAAGGTCATGCTTATATAGATCCTTAAATCAACTCCGACAATTAATCCAATCTCCTAGTTTATTGTCCTCCAAGAAATATGGTATCATGATCGAGATCATCAGTCTAAATCCAATTCACTCCGAACCATGTAGACTCACTCAACATCTATTCCACTAGGATCACCTATTTAAATCCAAATCTCGTGTCCAACGAGAATTCCTACATGTTTCCCTCAAGTTATTATCGTAATGTCAACTATCTCCTATCAATATCCCTTGGCTAAGTCTAATCCTCATGCTTCCAAGAATTTCAGGTTGCGACCATAATTGTCCTACTAAATCCAATTTACTCAGGGGTAATGAAAGCTATGCTACTCTATTAACATGATCCCACCAAGTTCAACATGAAAGCCTTATAATCAACCAAAGAGTCACAGATAGTTCCTCAAGGTCACTAATATAAACTCATCAAGTCATTTTTCCCCTATTCTTATATCCTGAAATTGGTCTTCCTATGGCATCGTCAGTTCTGGTGCTATTATTAGGATGATAATGTGCTCATTCACTACGTCTACTGGTTCCATAATGAACCCAATGTGGAGCGAGGTTACGGAGGCTTAACTGGTTCTCTTGCAATTCGGTGGGTTAGGAACATGGTTAAGGATTCGAGATGGGTTATCTCATGAAGTCTCGAAGGGCCTAGGGATGGGTTTCCAGCCATGAGGGGTGATACTACGGGATTGCACTTGGTCGAGGAGGCTGTAGCAAAAGTCTTCAGTGTCAGTTGCTTGCCGAGATGGAATCCCTGGTGCATTTTGTCTTGCTGGTCTTCAGAGGAGAGAGGGATAAGTAGCATAGAAGGAGGATGCCTAAAGAGGGTTTTATGGTGCAAGTGTAAACAAACAAGTGCCGTAAAGGCCACACACAATTCCATTAAGGCATGATAGGTGATATAGTCGCGTACAAGCTGCCTAGGGCAAATGTGCGACTTATATCAAAACACAAACAAATAAAAACAAGCAACACAGAACGTGGATCCATTCGAACCATCACACGGACTCGACTACGCATATGGGGGTACACGACTCATCCTACCCTAAGGGTTCTCGGACTCGGTAGTCGTGCTTGCTTGGAGAGAAGGGCGTTCAGTCTTCAGTTTTCTGGGTTCTCCTAGGGTGCCAATGGGCATGCGGCAGTCGGCTGCTTATTGGGAGACATCCTGTTAATATTCCCAAATTCACCACACCCGTGACATGTGACGGAAGCAAGGAGGTTGTTATTCAGTCTTGGGTATTGTCGTCGGTGGCCTGACGACGAACTTCTACGAGGTGGATATGGAAATTCATTCCTATGCCTCCTGCGTGGGGTTTGGTTGCTGGTTTTCCGAAGTTCCTTGATTTGTTGTACCTGATTGGCAATGTGGGCTTGTAAGGCAGTGATTTGCTGTCCTCGCTCGGCCACCTTCTTCTTCTTGAGGCAGTGGAGGTGCAGAAGTGAAGGGGGGGTCTTGGCGAGCCTTAAGGAATGCTTCGGTAAGGTGACATAGAAGGTAGTCTCCTGCGTTGGTGAAGTGGATCCTGTACTTGAGGGTTGGATCCTCATCTTCTGGGGAAATCCTCACTTGTGTCGGAGCTCCAAAGCTGCTCTTGCTAGGTAGGTAGCGGGTGGCGTGTTCTTCTTTCATTTCTGGAAGGAGGTCTCGAAGACGGAGGAGCGCTTCGTATGCCACTTGCTGGATGGCCATGTCTCTGGTTGGCATGGGTGGTCCAATGAAGAACCACCCCTGGGGTGAGGTCTTGGCAGGCACAAAAACCTTGGCGTAGAACTCCTTCTCGAACACATTATTTTCTAGTTCGTGCAGGGTGTACATGGGCAGCAAGCGATAGTGGCATTGTTGGAGGCAATCTCTTAGGAGTCATGGAAATCCTGTCGTAAGAAGTCTCAAGGGGGCGACGGCCATCTACAAAAGTTGAATATGAGAGGTCAATACGGAAAATATCCCTTGGGTTTGGTCAGCTTAGAAAGGAAGAGGAGTATAGAGGGTTTTGCAAAATGGGTTTTATCCTAACTAACGCCCATGCTAACTAAGGCTACCTATAGTCAGGATGGCTCTGATACCAGCTCTGTGGGGACCCCGACTCATAAGTCGTGATCACCGAATGCACGTGTACAATGATCCCAGAGATCAATGCTCACTGAACACACAGAAGCTGAATAACAAGAGTCTTACATCCATACGTACCGTCTTACACAAATTGTGACCATTATGGTTAAGTCTTACACAGATAAAGCCACAAGAGCTGAATACCAAATAAACTTAAGCAGCGGAAATCTTTGTCGATAAGTAGAACCCATGCCATCTGCCTTAACCCTACAGGCATTCCGACTGGGAAACGTCCTAGTTCGCATGTTCGTCTCCAAAGAACTCTTCTTCGAACTCCTGTTCTTCCATGCCAGGCCAATTAAATAACCAGTGGCAAGCCAATGAGTACTTTGAATGTACTCGCAAGCAACCCATGATTGGAACAAGGAACAATAATGCAGTGATATAGCACTAAGTAGGTAGTTTGCAGAAAGCTATTTTTGAGTGCAATGACATGATCTATCCATATGTAAAGTATGCATCATGAGAGTACAGATATCTGTACGAACAAGTTACAGATATCAACATAAGCGGAGTTGGACACCAATCCAACTTGATCATCTTGTCAAGCCATCTGACTTAACCCAAATAGTTTTATCAACACACACACACAAGATTTGCAAAACTCTGGACGTAGTTTAAGCAGCACCGCCCAACTGTCCTTTACCGTGGACTCGGCTATTCGAATAGTTTTACACTCTGCATAGGTTGCACACGTTACCCACAAGATCTGGGGAACTTCCGTGTCATCCACGACCCGCGGTACCTCAAGTACCCTGGGTAAGCACCCGATCACTATCTTTTCCTAGACGACACTAACATAGAGTCCACTCGATTGGTAGTAACCCCCGTGCCCAACATTTCACAACTTAAAATTGTGGAGCCTCGCTCCCATATTCATCACATACCACTGGCACGGGGTACCAACGGTGTGTCCGGTGCCCCATAAAAATGTTCTTGGCCGCCCTACCTGGCACGACCCCGTCCCGAGAGAGCAACAACTCTCCCATCACTAGTAATGCGGGCACCATGCTAGTATCGGCCTAGGTAATCAATAATGCCCTTTCCCATATAAGGGTAGAGTGGCTGCGCCTGTAAGGTTGGGACAGTCGACAAATCTTAAATCTAATCCGTTTTTGAAAACAACACACACACTTGCCTCGGTACACCACTTCATCATCAACTGGTTACCCATCTCATTATCTCCCTCGGGCATAAGTGGCACCCGACGAGGTTTTTGAAAAAGTCTTTTGAATATACTTTGTCTCTATCACCATGCATATTCCCGTCCCTTTTTGCGTAGCAACTACTCTAGCATCCTACCTACTCCCACCGGCATAACCCTCATAAGGAGGTAGGGTCATGCACCATGCAAGTATCAACGAGGAAGTAACGGTGGCAAACCACCCAATGTGGTCACCTCATCATCAGGTCTCCGATGCAAGCAATAAAAGTGCTATATGACATGCATAAAAAGGGTTTCATAGACATGGTCAAAGGGCTGCTTGCCTGGCTCAGCAAAGTCTTCTGGGTCTTCAAAGTCTTCTGGTCCAACTCCTTCGTCAGCAACGCAATCTATCGTCCCAAAATAATAACGAGAAAAAATAAGGCAATAATAAAACAGAAACCAAAGTGCTCAAAAACAATGTCAACTCATTTTTGTTAAATACCAGGGTGAAAACTAAAAAGGGGAAAATTCCTAGTTTTGGATTTGGAGAAGCGGAATAGAAGAAATGGATTTTCAGAGGGGTTTAAATATATTCAAATTTGAATTTGAATATGAACAGTACATAAAAGTTGGTTGGACATGAATGAAAGTTATACCATTATATAGGTGGTATTTTTAAAAGATTTTAGGAACTGAAATTATTGCATTTGGATTAATATTTAATCCTGTGGAATTTCTGCAAGTTTAACAGAAAAGAAAAAGAAAAAGAGCACTGTGCAACTGGGCCAGAACAGCCGCAGCGCACAGGCCCAGAGGCGATTCGGCCCAGGCGAGCCGAACGGCGCGCGCGCCAGGTTTGAACCTGACGGGCGGGGCCCAGGCGCCAGTGAGAGAGAGGGAGGCGCGGGAGAAGAGAGGCTGACAGGCGGGGCCCGCCTGTCATCCCTAACCCTGCGACAGAGGGCCGACGAGCACACCGGCGACATTTCCGGGCACGGCGGGGTGAGCTGATAGCACCGTTGGACTCCTCGTCGTGTTGCCGTTCAGGTGGTGCCGGAGTTGGCCGGAGGGGAGCAATGTTTCGCCGGCGACGAGGTTCGCGGTGGAGGAGCGTCGGGCGTCGATGGCTTCGGCCGTTTCCGACTGCAAAACAAGCGGTAAAGAGGGGGAATCGATCAGTGGGTATGGGCATTCCAGAGAAGCAATAAAGAGGGCCAGGGGTGGCCTGTACCGTGGGATCGACGGTGACCCGAGGCGGCGGAGCTTGAGCTCGATCTCGAGCTCGGGCTCGTCTGGAGAGGGGTGAGTGGTGTAGGGGGGTGATTAGGGGAGTGAGAGAGCGAGTGGTGAGGAGAGTAGGGCTCGGGGAGGCCCTTAAATAGGCGAACGACGGGGTGCCGTGGACCCGTGCGCCAGCGAGCTCTTGCTCGTCGCCACAGAGCTTGGGAGGAGCTGGCGCCGTGTCTGGGGTGTTGCTGGGCGTGGACTACGCCGAGGGGAGCTAAGGGAGAGAACGGGTTAAGGCCAGAGATGCCGCGCGTGTGAGGCCGCTCATTGGAGCTCTCGGGCGGCCGGTGCGTGTGCGAGGAGGGGCAGCAGGAGGGAGAAGGAGGAGGGGGACAGGGGTTTAGCGTGACGCAGAAGCCGAGGCACCTCGTCGGGCGCGCTGGGGAGGCCCGAGGTGGCTGGGGTTGGTTGGCCGGGGGCGGCTACAGTGCGGGAGCGCACTGTAGCGCGCTCTGGAGCGTGCAAATGGCTGGCATGGCCATTTTTAAAGGGCCAGGGCATGTCCCTTTGTGCCTTGGGGTTTCCTTGGATGCCCTGGGGTGGAGAGATGCTAGGTGGGGTGCTTGAATATAGAAATGGGAGAGAGAGAGAGAGGTGCTGCCCTGGGTGAACAGAGAGAGAAAGAGGTGGTTTTACCCCCCAATAATTGACCTGAGATGCTGCCATTGCTACTGGAGGTAGAAGAGGGTTAGGAGCAGCTGTGGTACAAAGTTGAGCCCATGGAGATTAGTGGAAGAGGTCAAAAATGGCATTTTGGTAAAGTGTAAGAAGGTGTTTGATAATGGTTTGGGCAAGTAGATGATTTCCATTTGTCATGAGACTCCACAGGGTGAAATGACACATATAGTTAGGGCCTTCCACCAATTTGGAGCTTATTTGGGCAAAGTTGCCAATGCAACTTTTGTAAACCCTAGAAATTAGCAGAAATGAACTTGTGTAGATCTAGTTGAGAAATTCACTTTACCTTGATGCACCACTTGGTGTAGTGGCCTCATTTGGTCATGTGAACATGCTCACAAAAGTTGGGGTCATGGAGAGAAAGTTGGTAGTACAAAGTTGTTCAAATTTGATTCTGGTCAGAGAGGGTTTTGGGGGGTTTGGTGAACCAAAATGACCTTAATTGAGATGAGGCTTTGCAAGGTGATCACAATATGCATTTCTGACTTGCTGGATTTTCCTTGGATTTTTATGAAAATATTTCCTGTAGAAATATCTCAAATCCTTGAAATGGGCAGAAATGGTTTTGGGAGGTTTTGTCCAATATTTTGAACATGACCATGTGTTGAAACTCATATATATGGACAATATATGTCCACTGAGTTTCCCTGATTTTTGAAAAATATTTTTGAAACAATAAAATAATATTTCCCTATTTAAGACCATTTCTGGCCTTAAGAAAAAGCTTTTAAATAAAATAGGAAAATAAATTTTAAATTATATATTTTTGGTTTATGGGAATCCTATATCTAATAGGTTTCAAATATACCTTTTGAAAGATTTTTCACAACCCAAATATACCTTTTGAAAATACTATTTTGCCAAATTATTTTTTGTAAGAAAATACTATATTGCACTATACATATGGCATGATCATTGGGCAGAAGCTTGGGGCAAGCAGATGAAGTATAGAAGGTGGAGTTGTGTTGACTTTAAAGAGCACTTGAAAAAAACAGAGAGAGAAAACCAACTCAAATAAAAAGCCAAATAATGCAAAAGTTTTGTCAAACCACACATTATCATGATTTAGTAGCTTAAGTGTTGTGGCATGAAAATCAGGGTGTGACATATACTCTTAGAATTGCATGTGTAGGTTGATTACTTGAATTGTCCTAAGTTGCTAAAATCTGCCAAGACTTAAAATTGGGAAAAGGCTAGATTTTTATTTGGTCAAGTAGGCTAATCACCCCCCTCTAGACATATTTTCGATCCTACAAGTGGTACCAGAGCTTTGGTCTCCATTTGCTTTGATTTCCATAGCTTTTGGTGATCATAGCCTTGGTTTCATGACCTAGGAGAGTATGGCGTCTAGCGAGGGAAATTACCACCGTAGAGGTCCTTACTTTGATGGTACTAATTTTGCTAGTTGGAAGCATAAGATGAAAATGCATATTCTTGGACATAACCCTGCCGTTTGGGCTATTGTGTGTATTGGCTTGCAAGGTGAATTCTTTGATGGGAGAGAACCGAACCGTAAAGCTACCGCGGAAGAGTTGATGCTGCTGCAATACAATGCTCAAGCTTGTGATATTCTCTTCAACGGATTGTGCCCCGAAGAATTCAACAAAATCAGCCACCTTGAGAATGCAAAGGAAATTTGGGATACTTTAATTGATATGCACAAAGGTACCGACTCCGTCAAGGAATCCAAATTGGATGTGCTTCAAAGTCAACTTGACAAGTTCAAAATGAAGGATGGTGAAGGTGTCGCTGAAATGTACTCTAGGCTTGCTCTCATCACAAGTGAGATTGTTGGCTTAGGAAGTGAAGAGATGACCGATAGATTCATCATCAAGAAGATCCTAAGAGCCTTGGATGGAAAGTATGATACCGTGTGCACATTGAACCAAATGATGCCCAATTACAAAGATCTCAACCCAACGGAAGTCATTGGAAGAATTGTTGCTCATGAGATGTCACTTAAGGATAAGGAAGAGCTCCACAACAAGTCAAGTGGTGCTTACAAAGCCTCATGTGAAGCTCCCACATCATCAAGTGAGAAACAAACCTTCAATGAAGAATTGAGCCTAATGGTGAAGAACTTCAACAAGTTCTACAAGAGTACAAGCAAGGAAACAAGCTCCAAGTCAAGGTCCTACAATGACAAGAGATCTTCAAGTTGTGAACGAAATTGCTACAATTGTGGAAGACTCGGACACTACTCCAATGAGTGTACGGATCCCTACAAAAGAAGAGAAGATTCTCCCAAAAGAAGAAGTAGAAGAGAAGAATCACCACCTAGAGAGAGAAGGAGTAGAGATGATCGTTATGAGTGAAGACCCTCTCAGAGAAGCAAGGATTCGGAAAGGAAGGACAAGTCATCAAAGAGCAACACAAAAACAAGACATCAAGCTCATGTTGGTGAATGGGTATCCGGCTCCGACTCCGACCATCACTCCGAAAGAACTTATCACTCCGACTCCGAATATACTCAAGATGAAGGTGTTGCCGGTCTAGCTCTTATGTCAACCAACTCCAATGACATATTTGACACACCAAATGAAGGAATTGGAAGATGCTTCATGGCCAAAGGTCCAAAGGTAACACACCCCGAGTATGTTGATTTCAATAGTGATGAAGGTGATTTGCTAGGAGATGATGATTTACTTGTTGACAATTCTAGGTATGAAAACTATGATGAACTTGCTATTAATCATGTTAATCAAGATAAAACAAATGACGATGATAAGAAGGAGATTGAGCGTCTAACTAAAGAACTAAACACTCTTAACCTAGCTCATGAAGCTACCTTGGAAGATCATCGAGAACTTTTAAAGACTCATGAGAAGCTACGCTTTGAAAATCTCAACCTTGAGCAAGAGCATGAGTTCTTAAAGGCAATCAATGATGATCTTCGCAAGAAAAGTTCTTCTTACATTGCCAAGCATTTACTCTTGTCTACTTACATGCCACAAGTTAAATCTAGCAACAAGAACATGAAGGATTATTCCTCTAGTAGTAACAACAATCATGCTAAATCCAATGTTGTTGCTTCTAGTAGTTCTCTTGATTCCACTAATGATTCTCTTAGCCAAGTTACACTTGAGCAATAAAATAGCTTATTGAAGGGAATTATAGAGAAAGGTGTTTACAAGAGTCTTGCCGGAAGTAAGCAATTTGAGAAAATTGTACGCAAGCAAGGAAGACACCGGAAGAATCAAGGTGTTGGTTTTGAACGAAAGTTCAATGCCAATGGAGTTGAGTGGGAAGAAGATCAATACCCCAAGACGAAGTTTGTTCCTCAACAAGAGAAGTATGATCCTAATTCTTTCCAAGGAACAAAAGCTCAAGATGATCTTCCACCACTAGACCACAAGCTAAAGGGCAAGGATAAGCTTCGAGAGGAGATTGATGCATTTGAAGAAGCTCCTAAGTCCTTGGTCAAGTGGGTTCCCAATACTACATCAAGTTCCAATTCATCAAGTATGACTACAACTCCAAGGATTCCCATCAATATGGTGTGGATCCCGAAGAAGAAGAACTAGATAGTTCTTGAGGGTGACTCCGCCAACATACTTCACTCTTATCATCTTCGTAGAGACAAGTGCAAACAACTTCCATATCTTGCACTAGTTCAAGGAGTCACAAACCCTCTCGTTGGTAAGACAAGGGACAAGGTAACCTAATGCTTTCATGGACATCATCCTATGTGAACATCACTCTATGTCTATGGATATCCTTGTTTGTTCCTTGTGGGACTAACCCGTGTAGGTATTGAAAGTGCAACTCACTCCAAAGGATTGCTCCGAATGATCTACATCAACATTGAGCATCTACATCTTCAACACCTACATGAAGTCATCATCGACAAAACCCAAGGTTAGTTCATCCCTCTTAGGGGGGATATCACATCTAGGGGGAGCTTTACTCTAATCAATTGAGATAAATCAACTCTAATGATGTGAACACATCAATGCTTTATGTAAAAGTGGTAACCCCACTGGATGCATATTTTACTCATTCGAGGACATCCATTTGTTGCTTTGATTGTTTGGTTTTTCTCTTTTGCCAAATGGATGGACAAGAATGTCTAAGAACTTCCTCTAGCTATCTATGCTTTTCTCGTCTCAAACTCTATTCATGCTACATCACAAAGTTTGATCAAGTCAGATTCGAACCACTCTGTGTGAGGAGCACTCGGAGTCCCCGATTCATCATAGACTTAAACTTCCAAAACCTCTTTGTGCATTTTGGTATGACCGAATCATCCATTTCGGTCACACCGAGATCACTAAGTTGATCTAGGTTTTCAATCTCGGTGCAACCGATTTGAACTTTTCGGTCACACCGAGTTGCAGTAACCGCTTGCGATTCTGCATCTCGGTGCCACCGAGTTGTTCCACTCGGTCACACCGACAGGGTCGGGATATATAAACCCACGGGTGAGATTTTGGAAATTTCTTCGAAACCTCTCAGCCCGCGCGTATCCTGCTCTGCCGCCTCAGGTCTCCGGATCGTCTCCTCGCTGCCAGCGACCTTGCGCCGCTGGTTTCCATCGCCCTCAACGGAATTCTGCCCCTTCGTTGCCGCCGTAGCGAACTCCGCCGAACTAGTGTACGAGTTCGTCTCTTTGTGCTATTCATTTAACTCTGATTCGTAGCACATTGCTCTGCCATGATCATCACCACGTATGCAAATAGTCTATCCATTGAAAACATCCTTTAGATTAGATTGGATTTCAAAATTTAGGGTTAGCTCTCCGCCGAACCCATCTCGGACCGACCGAGTTGTAGAAATCAGTCTCACCGAATTGGCTTAGGCCATAGCACTTGCAATTTTCGGTCTGACCGAAAACTGCAAATCGGTGTGACCGAGTTCGATTCTCGATGAAACCCTAGCAGTCTCGGTGCCACCGAACTGTGACTCGGTCTGACTGAGTTCACTAGTTTAGGTTCCAAAAGCTGCTTCGGTATCTCCTAGTTTACACATCGGTAGCTCCGAAATGATTTTTGTGGAGAACTAAAACTAAGTTTTTAAGTCATCTGTTTTGCAAAAATTCTACACTTTGTGATGCTCATCCACTCTACCTCATCTACATCTATTCATAGGGTCTGCTGTCAGTAAGTTTGCAGAAATGTCTGATCAGAGTGACAGTTAGAATAGGTCTGAGGAACATGTGCAGCTGAGTGAGGGTTCAGATCCCTCAAGCACTTCTGATGATGGCAGCAGGAGCACTCCAAGCAACTTGCCAAAGTCAGCCACCAGATCTAGGAAGAAGAGAACCTCAGAATCTGAGGATGAGGATTATGTTGCCACTGAGGAGGAAGTAAGCTCCAAGAAGAAGGTGCTGAAAAAGGAGTATGGCATAGCTGCTGCAACAAAGCCAGGCTTGAATAAGAAGGCGCCAGCTAGGAGGATACCAATGTCAAAGCCAAGGAAGGTAGCAACAGGAGAAACAATGAAATTCACCTTAGAATCAGATGATGGTGAAGCAGCAGGTGATGGCCAGAAAAAGAAGAGGGCAAGAACCACTACTGCAAAAGTTCTTGGCAAGCCCTCAATGATGAGAGATTTTGAAGACGAAGATGAGGATGCTCCAGCACCCAAAGCTCAGAAGCTTATGGGAGATGCTATAAAGGCAGGGGCTGCTCCATCAAAGCCCAAGTCTGCTCCCAAAGCTCCAGCTCAGAAGCCCAGTAAGCCCAAGAGGAACACCAGAAGTATACCTGCTGAAGAGAAGAACAAGGTCCCAGTGCCTCAAGCTGAAGAAGAGGAAGATGATTCACTTGTTTTGAGGAAGTTGAAGTCCAAGATTCCTGACCATAATGATGCTCATCCAGTAGCTGAAGATATGCATATCAGAAAGGATGCTGGACTGAGATTGTGGAGACAGTCTGATCCTTATGCTGTGAGGAGGAGGACAACAGTTGATTATAGGTTTCACACAAAGGAATAGCAAGACTTTTATGAAACTATTTTGCTTGACAAGAAGCCCATTGTATGTGACATCAAGGAATACATCAAGGAAGAAGAATATCACTTTCCAGGAGTTTATAACAGCTTCAAGGCATGTGGAGTTGAGAAATTTGTTGGGCAGAAGGTCACCAAATGGAATGATGAGCTGATCATGCAGTTTTACTCCACTGCCCACTTCTATCCAGATGGGAGGATAGTTTGGATGTCAGAAGGTACTAGGTACCAATCCACAGTTGAGGAGTGGGCCAAGCTGATAAATGCCCCTGAAGAACATGAAGATGACTTGGATGTGTATGCCACCAAGAAGAAGGACCACAACACTATGGCAAACATGTACAAGGAGATCCTAGATAAGTCTTTGGAGACTCACAAGCTTGGATCAGTACATTACTTGTTGTCTGGTCTGCCTACCATCAACACAATCCTTAGGCACACTCTGCTACCCAAGTCAGGAGATCACAAGATGATCAGAGGGCATTCTATCAACCTGCTACAGCTTTTTGATGTCCCTCAGAAGTTCAAGGTTATGAGTTTGATTGTAGAGACAATCAAGAGGGCTGCTGCTGAACAGAGGAGAAGCTGTGGGTATGCTCCACACATTCAGGAGCTCATCAACTCTGAGATGGGCACAGGAACATATCTGTTGGATAAGGAGCATCTACCCTTATATCCTGATTTTGGAGATAATACTGTTGTGATGAATGAAGAAGACCCCACATCTGAGCAAGCACAGGAGAAGAGAGCCAAAGCAAAGGCTGAGAAACCTGCCAAGATGCCAAGTGTTGAAGAGGCATCTCAAGTTTTCCTGAAGAGCAAGCAAGATCAACTTGCATATCTGATCTAGTCTACACTGAGGATTGAGAAGGGCTTGGCCAACCTGACTCAAAACCACGAGAGCTTGGAGAGGATCATAGGAACCAAATTTTATGATCTTGATCTGAAGGTAACTGAGATTCAAACAGCAGTTGAGCAGCTTCAGGAGGAAGCAGAAGAGAAGAGAGGCAAGGCAACTACAGATGCATTTCAGCGAATGCCTAGAGGACAGTGGTCTGCTGAAGTGCGAGTGACAGAATATAGAGCTACAGCATCAGCATTAGCAGCTACAGCTCCAGTACCACCTCCAGCAGCCACTCCACCAGCTCCAACTACATCAACTGATGCCTTTGTCCTTGGAGTTCTCTCTAGACCACCTCCCGAAGACCAAGCCTGAGAGACGCATAGCACTATGCATATTTGAACTTTTTGGTAACTTGTTGCCAAAGGGGGATAAATATGTATAGATCATAGGCTTCGAGAGAGTGTTTTGCTTCTTTGCCTTTGGTTGAACCTTTTTATTGTGTGAGATACTTATTTGATCATGTGTTTGATCATTTGCTACCATAATGCTTGTTTGGATGATATTATCTTTTATATCTCATATATGATCATTCACTTGCTTGGTGATGAGTGCATGCTTTTAATTTCTATCATTTTGAGCGCTCCACCAAGATGTATGTGACATGGAAGAGTAACCCATGATCCTAATCGATTGTGCATTTGCATTCAAAAGCAAATTTTAAATATTGCACAAATTTAGGGGAGCTCTTGCTTATCACATACTTCTCAAAGCGACGATGTTTTTCAATCTTATTATGATTTGTCGAAGCTTTGCTCTATATGTTGTCATCATTTACCAAAAAGGGGGAGATTGAAAGTGCAACTATCCCTGGGTGGTTTTGGTAATTCCTAACAACATATAGCTCATTGAGCTAATGCTATCTCAAGCTAAACATTTCAGGAAAGCTCAATCATTGGCATGGCATGGATTAGGAATGTGGACCCCTCAAAATGCTAAGGCCAAAATATTGGCTCACGCTCAAGACTCTAAATTTTACTTTTAGTGATCCAAGATCACATTGAGTCCATAGGAAAAGCCAAAAATATTAGAAGGGGATGAGGTGTTGCTTAATGAGTTATTTGCTCAAAATGCTTAGTGATATGCTCCAAAACCCTCAACTACTTTCTCATATCCACATATGTCCCAAACCAAAAGTCAAACTCGGCCCCACTGAAATTTCCTATCCGGCACCACCGAGTTCACTTGACATAGCCACTGCCACAAACCATAGGCACTTCGGTCTCATCGATAGGGATCTCAATCTCACCGAGATGGGATTGCAACCTCTTTGTTTCCCTTCGTAACTTTTCGGTCCAACCGAGATGAGTGATCGGTCCCACCGAGATTACAATGCAAACTCTCTATTTCCCCTTCGTAACATTCCGGTCTAACCGAGATGAGCGAATTGGTCCCACCGAGTTTGCCTGACCAACTCTCTGTTTGCTTATTACCAAAATCGGTCCCACCGAGTTTATGTAATCGGTCTCACCGATATTACGTTATGCCCTAACCCTAATGGAATCGGTCCCACCGAGATGACATGTCGGTCCCACCGAAAATCCTAACGTTCACATTTTGAACTAAATCGGTCTGACCGAGTTTTCTGATTCGGTCCCACCGAGTTTGGTGATTTGTGTGTAATGGTTATATTTTGTGTCGAGGCTATATATACCCCTCCACCCACTCTTCATTCATGGAGAGAGCCATCAGAAGATGCCTACACTTCCAACACACATTTTCTAAGAGAGAACCACCTACACTTGTCTTGAGGTCAAGATATTCCATTCCAACCACATAAATCTTGATCTCTAGCCTTCCCCAAGTGGCTTTCCACTCAAACCCTCTTTCCAACAAATCCAATCCTATGAGAGAGAGCTTAGTGTTGGGGAGACTATCATTTGAAGTACAAGAGCAAGGAGTTCATCATCAACACACCATCTATTACCTTTTGGAGAGTGGTGTCTCCTAGATTGGCTAGGTGTCACTTGGGAGCCTCCGTCAAGATTGTGGAGTTGAACCAAGGAGTTTGTACGGGCAAGGAGATCGCGTACTTCGTGAAGATCTACCCTAGTGAGGCAAGTCCTTCGTGGGTGATGGCCATGGTGGGATAGACAAGGTTGCTTCTTCGTGGACCCTTCGTGGGTGGAGCCCTCCGTGGACACGCGCAACCATTACCCTTCGTGGGTTGAATTCTCCATCAATGTGGATGTATGATAGCACCACCTATCGGAACCATGGATAAAAAATCTCCATGTCTACATTGCGTTTGCTCCCTCCAAACTCCTTCCTTTACCTTCATATGCAATTGTTTTACATTGCGCTGCTATACTCTTAGAATTGCATGTGTAGGTTGATTACTTGAATTGTGCTAAGTTGCTAAAATCTGCCAAGACTTAAAATTGGGAAAAGGCTATATTTTTATTTGGTCAAGTAGTCTAATCACCCCCCTCTAGACATACTTTCGATCCTACAGAATGCATACATTGGATTTCAACATAAAGTGGTTTCAAATATTTGAAAATCAAAATCAAGATGGATCCAGCCTGATGAATCTGAGATCATGCCATTTGTAAACCATATTTATCTATAAAGGGTCACTGGTACACCGAGGTGCTATACAAACGGTTTTTAACGCCTTTCTGCGACAGCATTTGGAACCGTCGCCAAGTTAGTGTGGGCGATAGGGGGGTCCTTCCCACACAACCCAGAAACCGTCGGGGATATGCCCTCCTGGCACACACGCTCAGCAAAATGAGGTCGTGTGCGACCGGCGAGCGCTCAAATACAGTAATACGTACAGTAGAGCTAAAAAATACAATTATACAAGCAAAATTGTTTCCGGTCGCAAGTACATCCCACACAGTCAGTCCCCGCTAAACGTTTTGTTCGTATGTACATCCCACACAGTCTCTCCAAGGAAAACGTTTCCGTTCATAGGTACATCACACACAATTTTCCCCGTTAAATCGTTTGTGATAGCGTTGCCATTGCACACGATATTAACAATTTTATCGTTTGCGTTATTGAATGCATTGCACACGGTGTGTAGAAGAAGCCGTGTGGCAAAGCCTGTCCATCACACACAGTTTTTATGTAGTAAACGTTTGCGCAAGGTGGCCTAACGCAAACAGTTTTCAAGAGGATGTCGTGTGTGCAGTGGAGATTGATTGCACACGTAGTGGATCCTAGAAACGTTTCTGATCTCCACATCTATCGCAGACATTTCGTTTTCGCAAACTGTGTGCAGTGTAATCCCTAATTTAAAAATCACATGTTTTGAATTTGAAAGTAGGCAATCACTTATTTCATGTCCAATCATGTTTACACTAGAACGCGTCGGTACTATACAAACGGTTTTTAACCCCTTTCTGAGACGGCGTTCGGAACCATCACCTAGTGAGTGTGGGTGATAGGGGGGTCCTCCCCACACGACCCAGAAATCGTCGGGGATATGCCCTCCTGGCACACACGCTTGGCAAAATGAGGTCTTGTGCGACCGGCGAGCACTCAAAAACAGAAATACGTATTGTAGTGCTAAAAAACAATTATACAGGCAAAATCATTTTCGGTCGTAAGTACATCCCACACAGTCAGTCACCACTAAACGTTTCCATTCGTACATACATCCCACATAGTCACTCCAAGGAAAACGTTTGCGCAAGGTGGCGTAACGCAAACAGTTTTTAAGAGAATGTCATGTGTGATTGTTCATTGATCCAACACGGTTTATTCCAAGAAACTGTGTGCGTTACCTGAGGTCATCGCCCACGGTATTTTCTCAATAACCGTTTGCAATAGGAAAACCCAATTAGCAAGCTAATTGGCCAATTAGGGGGCTAATCGCCCTATTATTAATAATCCATTCACTAATCAAATTGACATTCATATTAAGCACATAATATATTCCATTTCCATATTAAGGAAGCATGATTTCATAATTGAAATACACCGGAGTACAGCATGATATAGCTTCAACACTCAGCTAGCCCATTACACAACTGCACCAGCAGCAAGTTTCACATGCAACATCCAGAACCTTTCGAAATTAGCATCAAAGACGGTACATAGAGAGATGCATCTCATTTGGAAAACTACTGAAGTGGAAGGCGAATATTGAGCCTTCATTCATGTTGAAGGTCTTTGCAACTTTAAGCCAGTGCCTGTGGATGATTGACCGTCCATCCTTCGACCTCTTCAGGAACACTTCAATATTGAACCATGGGTGTTGTATGAAAACTTTCCTCGCCTCCTGGCCACAAAGGTGGTTTGAGAGGTAATCAACAGTGAAGCCTGAAAACAAGGATGTGCATAAATATCTTCTCTATATTGGAAATGGGGCAAAGGAATAAAAAAAAGGCAAGGTATAATAGTTAGTACCATATTGTAAACCTGAGTGATTCCCATTGTTTCCCTACAACACATATAAGGTAGTTAGTCATCAGGTTAAGTAAGGGTTCGCATGCTATCAGTAAAATATGTTGATGATAAATAAGCACATTGCAGATTCATCAGATTAATTCAAGCCACATGGAAAACCCATTTATCCAAACCAAGCATGATTAAGAAGTAGGAAATATAGCACCTGTATAAGTTTCTCATGTATTAAGTGTAGCCAAATTCGATTTATTCCTCACATGGTATACAATAACAGAATGCAGCCACAACAATTGAACATCGCATTGCAGAATTGAACCAAGCAGTTAACTAAACACCACAACAAATGAACCAAACGTTAACTGAGCACCACATTGCACAATATAACGTACTCCTAATAGAAGATCAGGCAGTTAACCAAACCAAGCATGCTTAACAACTTGGAAATATAGCAATTGTTTTTGTTTCTCATGTATTTAGTATAGCCAAATTCGATTTATTCCTCACATGGTATACAATAACAGAATGCAGCCAGAACAATTGAACATTGCATTGCAGAATTGAACCAAGTAGTTAACTAAACACCACAACAAATGAACCAAATTGTAACTAAGCACCACATTGCACAATATAACATACTCGTAATAGAAGATCAGACAGTTAACCAAACCAAGCCTGCTTAACAACTTGGAAATATTGCACCCTGAAGAATTGAACATCACAATTGCAGAATTGAACCAAGCGGTTAATTGAACACCACATTGCACGACATATAGAACATATACACTATAGCATAAGATTGCATGGTAAATGTAGGTAGCACAATTCACTAGAATTTGTTTAGGAAAGGCAGTAGCTAGCCAACTGAACATGGGTCCTTATAGTGAGGTAATAAGACAAGCTACTCCTCATTGTCGGAGATATCAATGATGATTGGCTCCTTGGACATGGAAGAGGGCGAGGCCTCCGCATCGTGGGTGCCCTCGTTGTAGTGGTCAGTTGCCTGAGCAGCTCCGGGCACCAACCTACTGGCTCTCGAGATGAGGTAAGCACGTGCACACGGAGAAAACACCTCGTAGTCTTCGTCGAAGGCACAGACGGTGGCCTCGAGAAAACGCCACGAACTGTTGTTTAAAGCAGCCAACCGCATCGCGGCGTCGATGCGCGAGGCGTCAACGATGGCCTCGACGGCGACGTGCTCCTCCAAGATCTGGGAGTCAGCACGAATGGCAGCCATTGCGACCTCATCCGCGCATGCGGCCGCGATTTGCTTCTCTGTTGCCAAATGCTCCGTGAGATCCTGGCTATACTGCGTGCACCATGGCTTAGGCCGGCGCTTATTTGGTGGAGGGGCCGGTGATTTGGGTGGAAGGTGTCGCGCTCGCGCCGGCGGTCAGGGCATGTGGGATGTGGAAGGAGGAGGAGGATGGGGGTCGGGTGTGGATTACCTGCTTGGATAGGCGAGGCCGAGCAGCATGAAGGAGGGTCGCCAGCAAGGAAGCGGCGCCGCAAGCAAGGAGTGAAGGTCTCAACTTGAAAAGGAAGGTGGAAACAGGGGAAATGTGGCTTTTGGTAAGGGAGAGGGGGCGGGGAGGTAGATATTACCGCCGAAGCCGAAAATTTGGAATCGCTTCAGCGAAAAAACTTGCACGCAAAGTGTCATCAGACACGGTCCCTTATTCAGAGCAGGCTGTGGACTGTAGCCGTCGCACCTTTCTCGCGTAAGCCGTATGCGTACTATACTCCGACGGTGCTCCAAGATATTTTGTGCTGCATCTCACACGGTTGGTTATAATAAACTGTGTGGGATCTACTGGATTTTTCGTCTTGATTTGAATTACATAATGGGGTCACAGCGGCCATGGACGGTGTTTGAATTGCTAGACCTTTTATCTGCAGTGAACATGCAACTATATGTGTGTCCTAAAAGAATTGGAATTATTCAGGGTTCGTTTGGACATTTTTATGCATTAAGTGAGATTTCAATGCATTTATGTGCACAATTCAAATTTGAACTACATGCACATGCTCTAGTGCATATAAATTGGTTGAAAAATCAAACCTTTGTCCTTGGGTGCATGCTTAGGTCCCATGCAAGAAATGGGAATGAATGTCAAACACCCTGCCACCGTCACTCGGCCACAAACATTGAGATACCTTGTTTTTAAATTCTAGTAAATCCAAAACTCGTCTGAAATTCATGAAACTTGGCATGCTATCATGGAGCGGCATCAACATCCCGTGGTAAATTTTTTGTCCCATTTGGGGAAGGTTTGGGTATATGCTTCTCACAAACCAGAGCTTCTCAGAACAAGCATGGTGGTTTCGGTAGGGAACACCCCACCTTTGGGAACAAAACGATATCCATTGCCTCTTATTGCTTTCAAAAATTTTCTCGTGTCAACATAGAACAACAGGAGTGTTGTGTTATTTTTTTTCGGGGTTCGTTTGGACATTTTTATGCATTAACTGAGTTCTCAATGCATTTATGTGCAGAATTCAAATTTGAACTACATGCACATGCTCTAATGCATATAAATTGGTTAAAAACTCAAATCTGTGTCCTTGGTCGCATGCTTAGGCCCCATGCAAGAAATGGGAATGAATGTCAAACACCCTGCCACGGTCACTCGGCCGCAAACATTGAGATACCCTGGTTTTTAAATTCTAGTAAATCCAAAGCTCGTCTGAAATTCATGAAACTTGGCATGCCATCATGGAGCGGCATCAACATGCCGTGGTAATTTTTTTTGTCCCATTTGGGGCAGGTTCGGGGATATGCTTCTCACAAACCAGAGCTTCTCACAACAAGCCGGATGGTGTTGGTGTGGAACGACACCTATGTGATCACAAGAATCCCTACTACGGTTGCCGGGGCGCAGGGTTGCGAGAAGAGTAGGATTAGTAATCGGCACAAGGATCGTTTACCCAGGTTCGGGCCGCGAGGATGCGTAAAACCCTAGTCCTGCTTTGGTGGCTGTATTTGAGAGAGTTCTTGAGCTCTGGAACAAGCTATGGTGGGTGCGTGGTTCCAAAGAGCCGAATCCTTTTCCAGTATGCCATGGGCCTCCTTTTATAGTCGAAAGGGGCTGCCACAGTGGCACACAGGAGGTGGAAAGGCCTACAGTGCTACGAGCTTATCGCTCGTATTACAGGACAAGACGCATTTAATGCGTCGCTGAGGTGTCCCCTAGCTTTATCGGGGACGGGAGCTAGGCCCGTCCCGTCTGTCGCCGCTCCTCATCGCTTCGACACGCGCCCTGGCCAGCGATGCGCGCGGCGCCATGTAGGCAGGCAGGCAGCTGAGGTGGCGCGGTGGCAGGGTCTTCACGAAGATCTGCATGCCGCCACGCAAGCGCCTGCTGAGTTGGCCTGGAAGCCGCATGTTGCCACGCAGGTGCCTGCCCAGCTGGTTGGGCTGGCAGCTGCATGCGAACGGCGGTGCAGAATTGGCTGGCGCGGGCCTGGCAGTGGCCCCGCTGACGCCCTTGGTGAGGGCCTTGCCGGGCGGCCCGGCAAGGTTCTTGCCGTGGTGCGCTGTCGTCCCCAGCAAGGATCTTGCCGGGGGTCTTATGGCTCTCCTCGGCAAGGATCTTGCTAAGGATCATTGTCTTCCAATCCTCATCTGATCTTGAGCGTTCCTTGTCTTCACAAAGATCTGCATGCCACCACAGAGGTGCCTCCTGAGCCCTGGCCCAACGTGGTTGATGGTGTTGGAGACCGTGGGCTCAAGGGCGGCTCGCTGTGTTGGGATTTGGGCGTGCTGCCCCGGCAAGGGTCTTGCGGGGGCTGCTGAGGCCGTCCCCGGCAAGGGTCTTGCCGGGGGAAACTACTCCGTCCCTCTGCTTCTTTGCGTTCTTGGTCTTGGCATTGTCTTGATTGTCTTGGGCTTCGGTTTTACCTTGGTTCACCTCTCCTGTTCTGCTCGGTGCAGCCGTGGGCGCGGCTCCGACTGTCCGTGCACAGGTAAGGGGTACAAATATGCGCCCCTTCTTTTGTACACCGACAGGAGCCCCCGGGCTTGGGCCACACATAAGCGCGACACGTTGTTGGGCCAGGCCCAAAACGGTGCGCGGGCAGGCGGGGCGGTTTTTACCGCGGTAAAACTTTTCGCACGCTGTGCTTCCCACAACCCGCGTTGAATGCGCGACGTGGAGGGGTGCGCGTGACGTGGGCGGCATGCGTGGGGCGATTCCTGCACGCATGCGTCATATCACAGTAAAGAGGCGGCTCGCGCCTTCCCGTAAAAGGAGGGAGGCGTGGAGGCGCGACTCATTTTCTGAATGGGGCCGGGTCGCGGTCTTCAAGGCGTCCACACCCCATGATCACGGGGTGGGGAGAGGTCACTTCACCCATCCCCTCGGTTCTGCGCGTTCGCCACGCGTCCTCCATGCGCTTGGGGTGGCAAGCAGTGGAGACGGGAAATCGGGCCGTCGCTGGTTGGGGCAGCGGGTCGGTCCCGATTCCCTGCGCCTCTGGTGGCTGGATTGGCTGAGCGGGGCGGCCGAGCCCCGACCCCGCCCCTTTATAAGGAGAGGGAAGGGGAGATGGCATCCCGCATTCTTCTATCTTCTACCTCCTCCTGCCTCTGCTTCTTCCTCTCATCCACCATGGAGAAGGGGAACCCTGGTCCCTCGATGGTGGCGGCGAGGGTCGCCGCTCGACAACGCGTCCCTCCTACTCCTGAGCCCGCGGTGGTGGAGCCGGCTGCGAGGGGAAGGGGGAGGGAACGAGGCCGTGGGCGAAGCCGTGGTAAAGGTCGTGGTGCTCGGGGAAGAGGAGGACTGGGCGGCGTGCCGGCCTCGCCCCCGCCAATGATGCCTTTCCCGATGGAGGGCCACGTTGGTGACCAACCCCGCGAGTTCTTCATCAGGCTGCGCCGGCCTCCGCGTCACCGTCTTCGTCTTCCTGCCCTGTTTGCTCAGGAGATGGAGCGTGACCCGCCCCAGTTCCTCAGGTTGCACATGAGGGGCTGCGGGAATGGGGGCACGCGGTCGACGTCGACCTCCCGGCTCCTCGGGTCATGTACCTCCGCCGTGGATGGAAGACGTTCGCTCGCATCCACAGCCTGACGGCGGGGCTCGTCCTCTACTTCAAATTAATGGAGGACGGGCTGCTCTCCGTCAAGGTCTTCGGGGACTTTGGAACTCGCCTGAAGTGCTGCGTGGAGAGCTGCTCCGACGGGGACTCCGACGATAGAAGCTCGTCCTCGAGCGAGAGTGACGAGGAGGACAGCGGGGCAGATGACGGGGACGAGTCCGACTAGGCGTCGGACGCCCCGCGCCTGGGCGGGTGCGGCAGCAGCAGTATCTGCACCTGGCCGTTCCTTCGGTGGAGTTTTGCCGGGGGAGGGGCCAGCTCCTTGAACTTCTCGGGGTCGTCTCCTTGGGCGGCTGGCATGGGGAGGCTGCGGAAGAGGAAGAGGGCGGGCGACAAGGCTGTCAACTCGGAGTACGCAGACACCGACGCCTTCGTCGCGTGTCCAGCGACCTGCCGCCTCGTCTTCCAGCTCCTTTCTCGGCACCGTCATCACCGGCCCACCCTTGGGTAGCCACCGAGGTGTTCTCTTGGTGCTTTCTGCTGCTCGTAGCTCGCCTAGGTGCCCCTTTTGCCCTTTCGCCTTCTTGACCTGCCTCCTGAGGAGAGGGTCAAGAAAGGGATTACGGGCATCTTATCTCTTTTTTAGTTTGTAAGCCTTCGGGCCTTTGTTAAATTTAGAACTTGTAATCCCCTTGCTCATGTTTTTCATTCCGTATGAACTGTACCTGTATGGGATGTTCTTAATGAAAAAGGGATGTTTGCCGGGTTTTTCGTTCGTGGGTAGACCCCGCGACAAGGAGCGAATCCTTGTTACTATTTAAGATAAACATTTTTCGCCCGGCAACAGGCCTTGTCGCCCCCTTACTTCGCTCGACCATTCTCGCGCTCTTGCCGGAGGCAGGGATGAAGTGGGCTTAGGCTCCTCGCTCTATCTCCTTGCCGCTGCGGCTACAACCAAATCCGGACCCAGGAGATAATCCTTAGGTATAGGAAAAAGGGGAGCATGGTATCCCAGAGATAAAACGAGGTTCCACATGCCCCAGTTCTGTTCTGAAATGCATGACAAAGGATGAAAGACTTATCTGGATCTGCAGCCCCCGGCTACCTTGTCTTGCCGCGGTTGGATCCTTGTACCTGGAGCCCCCGGCAACTCTGGTTTGCCGGGGTCGGGACGCCGGCCCGTTCCCTTTCTTCCAAGTAGCTCAGCAGAAGTGCCCATGTGCCTTGCGAACCAAAGGAGGACAGAAAAGAACAGAGAGACGCGCACTCGACCTCTAGGCTAGGGGTTAGTCACCGCTAAGCACTATCAACCCTAACCAAGGAAGAGACTCGACCTAGCATGCATGCTATAACTTAGGGCGCCAGCGCTTCATTTATTTGTGCTCAGGGTCTGTGTCTGGCTTTGTACAAAGGGTTACATGCCTTGCCGGCAAAGCTTGTACAAAAGGTGGCTTGTCGGGGGGGCCGGCAAGTCGTGCCTTATGGGTAAAACTTCCGAAGATTCTCGATGTTCCAGGAATTACTCACTGGGACGGCATCTTCGGTCTCCAGGCGGACTGCGCCGGGCCTGGTGACTCGTATTACCCGATAAGGGCCTTCCCACTTTGGCGTCAACTTGTTGGTATTCTTGGCCGATTGAACGCGTCGAAGAACAAGGTCGCCTTCCTCAAATCTTCGGGCATGAACCTTGCGGCTATGGTAGCGGCGCAAGGCTTGCTGGTAGCGTGCTGCTCTCACAACCGCCGGAAGACGATCTTCCTCAAGGAGCGTCGCGTCATCTTGCCGCAAGTGCTCTTGCTCAAGCTCATCATAAGCGAGCACTCTAGGTGACCCGTATATGAGTTCCGTGGGAAGAACTGCCTCTGTCCCACATACTAGGGCAAAGGGTGTCTGACCGGTGGCTCGATTTGGCGTCGTCCTAATCGACCAAAGAACCGTTGGCAATTCATCAATCCAGCGCCTTATGCTCTTGTGCAGCCTGTCAAAGGTCTTCGTTCTCAGGCCTCGCAGCACTTCAGCATTCGCCCTCTCTGCTTGGCCGTTGCTCCGGGGGTGTGCCACGGAAGCAAACAGACCTTGCTGCAGAGGTCTTGAATGTACTGCATGAAAGTGTGGCTTGTGAACTGTGTGCCGTTGTCGGTGATGACTCCGTTTGGCACACCAAAACGGCAGACTAGTCCTTGAAGAACTTGACGGCTGACTGTGCTGTCACCTTCCTCACTTGTTCCACCTTTGGCCACTTTGTGAACTTGTCGATTGCAACGTACAAGTACTCAAAGCCCCCGACAGCACAGGGGAATGGGCCCAGTATGTTGAGCCCCCAGACCAAGAATGGCCAGGAGAGAGGGATCGTTTGAAGGGCTTGATCTGGTTGATGAAGCTTCTTTGAATGGAACTGACACGCTTCACACTTGGTTACTAGTGTCATTGCATCCTGGAGGGCGGTGGGCCATAAGAAACCATGCCGGAACGCCTTGCCGGCAAGGGCCCTCGACCCTATGTGGGAGCCACATATGCCTCCATGTATCTCTGCCAATAGCTCCAGTCCTTCCTCCCAGGGGATGCACTTCAATTTCACACCGTTCGGTTTTCTCTTGTACAGGACGTCATCGATGAACTGGTACAGGGCAGAACGACGGGCTACTTTTTCCGCTTCTTCCCGCTCCTCAGGAAGTCCCCTATTTGGAGGAATCGGACGGTATGTTGCGCCCACGCCGGAGCCTGGGGCTCGACGGCAAGGACCAAAGGCATTTCCTCTGCCATGGGAGCGGCTGTCTCCACGGCCAGGGCTTGACGCCCCGCCGGAGCCGGTTGCTCTTTGGCAGGCTCAGCGTCCACGGCAGCATCCTTGCCGGCAGCCCTAGGGGGCTCGGTAGGAAAGTACTTGCCGGGACCTAATTTCGTCTGCTTGTTCCGCCCCGTTGATGGTTCAACGGATGGCTGAGTTAACCGGAGCAAAAAGGTACCTGGTTCCACAGGTAGCTTGAATGGAGCACGCTTTGACAGGTAATCGGCGATGTCGTTCTTCACTCGGGGAACGTGCTCCGCTTGGATACCGTCAAAGCGCTCCTCCAGCTTCCTCACTTCATCTACGCAGGCCTCCATCAATGGGCTCTGGTAATCCTTGTTGACTTGTCTGACAACAAGCTGCGAGTCACCCCTGACGATGAGCTTCTTCACCCCGAGGTCTGCCACGATCCTGAGACCGGCAAGCAGCCCCTCGTACTCAGCAGTGTTGTTTGTGGACATCTCCCTGGGAAAGTGCATCTAGATCACGTACTTGAGGTGCTCTCCGGTGGGTGCGACAAGCAGCACACCGGCACCGGCGCCTTGCAGCGAGAAAGCCCCATCAAAGTACATGATCCAGTAGCGGTCCGCTTCCTTGCCGGGGAGAGCGATCTCTTGGATTTCTTCGTCAGGTGTTGAGGTCTATTCCGCAATGAACTCTGCCAAGATTCTGCTCTGGATTGTTGAGGTACTTTCAAACTTCAACCCAAGGCCCATTCCACAATCCTTCCAGTTGCATCTGGGTTGTGCAGTATCTGTTGAAGCGGGAGGCGGGTGACGGCAGTGATCTCGTGGGCTTGGAAGTAATGACGCAGCTTCCTCGAGGCCATAAGGAGGCCGAAGAGCAATTTCTGCACACCGGAGTACCTCGATCTAACCCCCTGCAAGAGGGAGCTGACAAAGTAAACTGGGTGCTGCATCATCTTCTTCTTCTGCACCACTTCGCTTGACTGTGCGGGTGTTGCCCTGATGGCGTCAGACTCTGCCGGGGGCCTTGCCTTGCCGGCACCAGGCCCTGCCGAGGGAATCTTTGGCTCGTTGTCCGCTGGTTCTGCCGTTGGCGCTGCCTCCTCGTCGACCTCCCTCTATGCCACTAGTGCGGCGCTGACCACTTGATTCGTCGCCGCTAGATACAGCAGCAATGGTTCTTGTGGTTTAGGCGCAACCAGTATTGGCGTGGAGGAAAGGTATTTCTTCAGGTCCTACAACGCCGCCTCGGCTTCTGGGTTCCACTCCATCGGGCCTGCCTTCTTCAAGATTTTGAAGAAGGGGAGGGCGCGCTCGGCAGACTTGGAGATGAACCGGCTCATGGCGGCGATGCAGCTAGTGAGCCGACGCACATCCTTGATCCGCTTGGGCGCTTCAATCTGTTCAATGGCCTTGATCTTGTCTGGGTTCGCCTCGATCCCGCGCTGCGACACAAAGAATCCGAGAAGCTTGCCGGACGGAACGCCGACGACACACTTCTCAAGGTTTAGCTTAAGGTTGATCTTGCACAGGTTGGCAAATGTCTCCTCCAGATCTTGCACAAGAGTCGCCCCGTCCTTGGTTTTGACCACTATGTCATCCATGTATGCCTCCATATTTCTATGGAGCTGGGGCTCAAAACCAATTTGGACAGCTCTTGCAAACGTCGAGCCAGCACTCTTCAACCTGAAAGGCATCCGTAAAAAGCAATACGTACCACATGGGGTGATGAATGTTGTCTTCTCTTCATCTTCTCTTGTCATGAAGATTTGGTGGTAGCCCGAGTAGGCGTCGAGGAATGACAGCAGATCACACCCGGCCATGGAGTCGACAATCTGGTCAATGCGCGGCAACGGGAAGGGATCCTTAGTACAAGTCTTATTGATATCTGTGTAATCAATTCACGGCCTCCACTTCCCATTTGCCTTGCGCACCACTACCGGATTGGCCAACCACGTCGGATGGAGCACTCCTCTTACCAAACCCGCTGCTTCCAACTTCCTGATCTCCTCTGTGATGAACTCCTACCTCTCCAGAGCCTGCTGTCTGACCTTCTACTTGACGGGCCACGCATGAGGACAAACAGCTAGGTGGTGCTCAATCACCTCCCTGGGAACACCGGGGATGTCGGATGCTTGCCATGCAAACACGTTGACATTTGCCCGCAGGAAGGTGACGAGCGCGCCTTCCTATTTGCTGCCGAGGGTGGAGCCTATGGTGAAGGCCCCTCCCGTGCCATTCTCCCTGACGGACACCTTCTTGGTCTGCGGTGGCTCGGCTCTGGATTTCTTGCTCTTGCCGGTAGAGCTTTCTGGCACGTCCTCGACGGTAGCACAACACTCCGAGGAGGTGCGCTTGCCGGAGTGGGTTCAAGAGGTCTTGCCGGGCTTCTTCTTCCCTCCCGGGGCTTCAGCGGCAGCAGCAAGTGCCTTGGCGGCAGCTGTTGCAACTGCTTCCCGGTAGAGTTGGTCGGCGCAAATCAGCGCGTCCTTCTTGTCAGAGGGGACGGAGATGATGGTCAACGGCTCGGGCATCTTTAGCATGTTGTAGGCATAGGGCGACGCCGCCATGAACTTGGCTAGTGCCGGGCGCCCGAGGATCCTGTTGTAGGGCAAGGGGATCTCGGCCACGTCGAAGACGATCCTCTCGGTCCTGTGGTTCAACTCCCCTCCAAACGTCACGGGCAGCGTGACCTTCCCCTTCGTCTGGCTCCTCCCCGGATTGACCCCTTGAAACGTGCCCGTTTCCTCGAGGTCTCCATCAGGGATTTGCAGTCTTTTGATCACGACGGGCGAGATCAAGTTCAGGCCGGCCCCGCCGTCGACCAACATCTTGTTCACCTTGATGTTGCGTATCATTGGGGAGACCAACAACGGCAAACACTCGACCGCGGTTGTGCGGTCAGGGTGGTCCTCGGCGTCAAAGATGAGGGGCGTGCTGGATCACTTCAGCGGCTTCTGAGCGTCGAACGACGGCTCCGCTGCTGTAATCTCACGCGCCCACTGCTTGAGCTGGCGGTGAGAAGTATGCAGCGAGGCGCCATCGTTGACGCACATGGCCTCCGTAGCCTTCTGGAATTCTTTCTCGCCAGACTCGTCGTCCTCGTCATGATCATCGTCTTCTTGCTTCTTGTCACGGCCCCGGGCGGGCCTCTCTTGCTGGTTTTCCTTGTCGCGGCGGCCTCCTTGGCTGCCACGCTTCTTGCCGGATCCCTCGGCGCCATCCTGCCCCTTCTCCTTGTCCCGCCTCTCATACTCGGCCTTTTGCTTTTCAGCAAGCAGCTCGACTTGCCGACAGTTCTGGAGGTCGTGGCCCTTGGTGCGGTGGATCTTGCAGTATTGCTTGCCGGAGCCCCCTGGCTTGTCGGCAGCTGCTAAGGCCCGGCAGGCGACGCACCCAGCAATCTCCTTGTCGGGGTCATCTGCCTTGACCTTCTTGGCAGCGCCGGTGTCGTCAGACCCCTCAACGGCAAGCACGGCCTTGCCCTTGCGTTTCCTGTTGCAATGCCGACCCTTCTTCGTCGGGGCGTTGTTGTCTTCATTAGTAGAGTCAATTTCCGCGCCAGCGTCCTTGTCGGGGTACTTCCTTCCCTCTTCAGCCCGGGCGCATCTGTCGGCCAGAACATAGAGTTCGGCCACATCCTTAACCTTGGTCATCGCCAGCTCTTCACGCATCTTGCGGTTGCGCACGTTCTGATGGAACACGCTGATCACAGTGGCGGGATGAACGTCGGGGATGTCGTACTGCACCCGACTGAATCTCTGGATGTACTTGCGCAGGGTTTCCCCTTCCTTCTGGGGAATGATATGTAGATCACTAGCCTGGCCATGAGCTTGGTGGCCCCCAGTGAAGGCGCCAACGAACTCATGGCATAGATCCGACCAAGAAGAGATGGAATCCGCCGGCAAGTGCATCAACCAAGACATAACATTGGGCTTCAGCGCCAGCGGGTAATAATTGATAGGCACCTTCTCGTCACGAGCTCCGGCAGCCTGCATCGCGATGGTGTAGATGCTGAGGAACTCGGACAGATGGGTCTTGCCAGTGTACTTCTCGCCGAAGTCGGGCTTGAACGTGTGGTGGGACAGCCACTGGAACTGCCGCAGCTCACAGGTAAAGGCCGGGCAGCCCACCTCGTAAGGTAGGCCGCCGGAGCCCCCCGGTGCTGGGTGGTCCATAGCGGGTCCAGCCCGCTTGTCCGACTGGTGGTGTGTATCACGCTGGCGCTCGATAGTGGTTCGAGCATCTTCGTGAGCTCATTCTCAAAGAACTTGGCGCTGGTCGCGGCGGGTCCGCGGGTCAGACAACGCTATGGAGATGTTATCACAAGCGTCGTCATGACGAGCCGACGCCTGCGGCGGCTGGCGAGGAGGAGGAGAGTGCACCATAACTGCAGCACCCTCGGTCCTCCCAGCGCTGGCATCTGGTGGCTCGGTGGGGCGGCGGCCCGAGGGTCCTGCCGGTCGCGGGTCAACTTTGTTGGCGACGACGACGAGGCTCCGGATGGTGGCTCTCCACTCGTCGAGCTTCTCCGCAGCAGGAGGGAAGTCGAGGAGCAGCTGCGCGCGCGCCAAACTTCTGCAGGCGTGGGTGGCGGCGACAGCTGCATGGACCGTGGCGCGTTTCGACACCTAACCACGTTAGAAGGAGCTCTATCACGACCCAGCAGCTGTGCGCCATTTTCGTCAGAGCCTCGGCGGGCATGCTGGACTCCTTCGTCCTGCGGACGATGCGCATGGCTCTTCCCACTGTGGTGTCCGGGGTCTTCAGCATGGTGACGCCGCTCGTTGCACGCACCCTGGGAAGAGCGCGCTGTAGGCGCCGGCGTGGGCGTCCTGGAGGTTGTTGCGCCGCCCGGGGGTGGCACAACGGCACTCCTGGATGGCCCCGTGCCGCCTGCGGGGGGCCCAGCTCCGTCTTTGGATCTGGCGACATGCGGCCGGTCGTCTGGCGCGCGAACGATGCCGCTCGCCAGGCTCTGACTGCCAGGGCGATGCTGGTGCTCGCGGACCGCGACCCGGGTCCTGTCCGCGATCGGCCCGCTGCTCGTCCGCACTGGCACGGGCCGTTCGGCTCCCAATGAGCCGATCACCGTGGCCGTCTTCTTCTTGGGAGCCATGGCGATGAAGAACTGCTAGGCCGACTACTAGACCGAATTCTCACAATTGCGCCCCCTACCTGGCGTGCCAAAGATGTCGGTGTGGAACGACACCTATGGGATCACAAGAATCCCTACTACGGTTGCTGGGGCGCAGGGTTGCGAGAAGAGCAGGATTAGTAATCAGCACAAGGATCGTTTACCCAGGTTCGGGCCGCGAGGATGCGTAAAACCCTAGTCCTGCTTTGGTGGCTGCATTTCAGAGAGTTCTTGAGCTCTTGAACTAGCTATGGTGGGTGCGTGGTTCCAAAGAGCCGAATCCTTTTCCAGTATGCCATGGGCCTCCTTTTATAGTCGAAAGGGGCTGCCACAGTGGCACACAGGAGGTGGAAAGGCCTATAGTGCTACGAGCTTATCGCTCGTATTACAGGACAAGATGCATTTAATGCGTCGCTGAGGTGTCCCCTAGCTTTATCGGGGACGGGAGCTAGGCCCGTCCCGTCCGTCGCCGCTCCTCCTCGCTTCGACACGCGCCCTGGCTAGCAATGCGCGCAGCGCCATGTAGGCAGGCAGCTGAGGTGGCGTGATGGTAGGGTCTTCACGAAGATCTGCATGCCACCACGCAGGCGCCTGCTGAGTTGGTCTGGAAGCCGCATGTTGCCACGTAGGTGCCTACCCAGCTGGTTGGGCTGGCAGCTGCATGCGAACGGCGGTGGAGACTTGGCTGGCGCGGGCCTGGCAGTGCCCCGCTGACGCCCTTGGTGAGGGCCTTGCTGGGCGGCCCGGCAAGGTTCTTGCCGTGGTGCGCTGTCATCCCCGGCAAGGATCTTGCCGGGGGTCTTGTGGCTCTCCTCGGCAAGGATCTTTCCGAGGATCGTTTTCTTCCAATCCTCATCTGATCTTGAGCGTTCCTTGTCTTCAGAAAGATCTGCATGCCACCACAGAGGTGCCACCCGTGGACCAACGTGGTTGATGGTGTTGGAAACCATGGGCTCAAGGGCGGCTCGCTCTATTGGTGTTTGGGCGTGCTGCCCCGGCAAGGGTCTTGCCGGGGCTGCTGAGGCCATCCCCGGCAAGGGTCTTGTCGGGGGAAACTGCTCCGTCCCTCTGCTTCTTTGCGTTCTTGGTCTTGGCGTTGTCTTGATTGTCTTGGGCTTCGGTTTTACCTTGGTTCACCTCCCCTGTTCTGCTCGGTGCGGCCGTGGGCGCGGCTCCGACTGTCCGTGCACAGGTAAGGTGTACAAAGATGCGCCCCTTCTTTTGTACACTGAAAGATGATTTCGGTAGGGAACGTCCCTGTCGGTGTCAAAACCGGCGGATCTCGGGTAGGGGGTCCTGAACTATGCATCAGAGGATCAAAAGTAATAGGAGACAGGGACACGATGTTTACCCAGGTTCGGGCCCTCTTGATGGAGGTAATACCCTACTTCCTGCTTGATTTTCTTGGTATGAATATGGGATTACAAGAGTTGATCTACCCCGAGATCGTTATGGCTAAACCCTAGATGTCTAGCCTGTATGATTATGATCGTGTCTCTACGAACTAAACCCTCCGGTTTATATAGACACCAGAGGGGGCTAGGGTTGTACAGAGTCGGTTTACAGAGAGAGAAATATTCATGTCCGCACGCTAAGCTTGCCTTCCACGCCACGGAGAGTCCCATCCGGACACGAGGGAGGGCCTTCTATCTCGTATCTTCACGGCCCATCTGTCTGGCCCACATCACGTAGCCCGGACACCCGAGTACCCCTGTAACACCCCGGATGTAACTTTCCATATTTGTAACCCCAACTCTTGCCATTTTCGGCTATGTGTTATGATATTCCCTTCGTGGTCGGGTTTTGTTTTTTGTTTTGCATTTTGTTCATGTCATGCATCCCATATCATGTCATCATGTGCATCTCATTTGCATACGTGTTCGTCTCATGCATCCGAGCTTTTTCCCCATTGTCTGTTTTGCAATCCGACACTCCCACATGCATCGGCGCCCCCTCTTGTTTCTTTTCGTGAGCGGGTGTTAAACGTTCTCGGAATGGACCGAGGTTTGTCAAGTGGCCTTGGTATACCACCGGTAGACCACCTGTCAAGTTTCGTTCAATTTGGAGGTCGTTTGATGCTCCAACGGTTAACCGGGTAACCGCAAAGTCCTTTTGTGTGTTGCAGCAAAACCCCCCTCCAAACCACTCAAAACCCCTCCAAGTCACCTCCAAGCTCTCGGCCGTTCGATCATGATCGTGTGGGCGAAAACCGCACTCCATTTGGAGTCTCCTAGCTCCCTCTACCTATAAAACACCTCCCCCCTCCGAAATTTTCGCAGATCAAACACTAAACCATCGCCCCCGCCGCCACCAGACACATCGCCGCCGCCGCCCGCAGCCTATCGGCGCGTGCCACGTGGCACGCCGCCGCGCCCACGCCGCCGGCCCGCGAGGCCCGGGCGAGGCCCCCGCGGCCCGTACGCCGTCGCCTCTCGGCCCCGTCGCCCGCGTCCTCCGGCGCCGCCCGCGCTCGACCCCGCCGCTCGGTCGCCGCCCTCTGCCTCGCCGCCGGTCGGCCGCCGCCGCCGCCCGTCTCCTCCCGCCGCGGCCCCGTCGCCCGTCCTCCGCCGCCCCACCGCACGTCGTCGCCGGCGAGCCGCTGCCAGCCGTCGCCCGTGCGGTCCCGTGCCGCCGTCCGCCGCCTTCCCCGAGTCCCACGTCGGCCGCCGCGCGTCCCTCCTTCTCCGGCGAGCAATAGCTCCGGCGAGCCCGAACCCTAGATCTTGCACGGTTGACTTCTTCCTCACCTCGATTTTCCCCAAGTCCCGTGTATTTTACATTATATGCTCCTGTTCATCGCAGCATATCTCCGTGCATACTGCTCCGTTTCATGCGTGTAATATGTCGAAATGTTCGTCTCGAGATGGTCTACATTTTGTTATATTATGCCATGCTCATTTGAGTCCATCTTGATGCCCAAATCTCTGGTGCAAGAGTGCTATATCCTTTTACCTGCTCTGACTTATCAGAACTTGAGGATTTGTTATTTTTGTTGCATTTGATGTGTGCATCTTATGGGCATGAGCTCTACAGGTGTTTTGATCTATGCCATGCCATCTTTACAGAGGTGTATGCCATGTATTTTTGTAATCTCTGTAGTGACTAGCACAAGCATGCAAACTAGGCTTCGTGATGTTTCTGTTTTCAGGGACTTAGAATTTTGCTAAGTCTGTGACTGCTGTTATTTTGTTGCCATGTATCCATGTGTCTACAGTGAGATCCATGCTTATTTTGAGTATGGTCAGTAAGGATGTTTTGTAGATATAGTTGTGCTCTATCCATCCATGCCCCTTTTTGCAATTATGGCGTGCCATAGCATGTCTTAATCTTGCTCTACGTTTGCTACCAAATATATCTGGCAGATTGTTAACATGATATTCAATTTTGCCAAGGTTGTTGTAGTTGATCCATACATGCTATGAACTTGATCTTGCCATGTTTAGCTTGATAAACATGCCTTCTTTCTGTAGGTATGCTTGTTTTGTCACGCATTGCTTTGTGGTGAGTGAATCAAGCTCACCAAGATGCCTTCATAATTCTGTTTACTGCCATGCTCTGTTTTCTACCAAGTCTGAAACCTGTTAACGAAACTTGCTATGTTTACATGGTTGCCATCATATCTTCTGATCCTTTTTGGCTCATGGTCAGTAAGGGACTTTTGTTCTATGTATTTAGTAGATTCATGCCATGCCTTGTTTTGCTATGTTAAGTTCCTGTAGCATGTGTTTTTCTTGCTCTGAACATTGCTACCTGATGTTGTTTCTGCCATGTCCAGTAATTTCACCAAGTCTGTGAACCTGTTATCTTTTGCTCTTTTGCCATGCTTATTTGAACCTGTTATTTTGTGATCTACCGTAGCTCAGTGTTCATCTTTTGTCAAGCATCTCCTGTAGATTACTGTCATATGCTTCGTTGCTATGTTGGGGTGCTGTAGCATAGTTACTTGTGGTATTCTAAGTGCTATCATGCTGTTAATCGCAGAATCGTGTCATTCTTGTTTTGCTTGCCATTTGCAAACCGTGCATCCGTTTCCGGTGATCTTTATATCGATTTCGACCGAAATCATCTCATCTTTCCAGGGGCATGCTTGGTTTTCCAAGTTATTGCCTTGTTCATCCTTTTTCGTCCGGAGCACGCATACGCATCGCATATCATATCTCGCATATCATGCATGTTTTGCATCATGTTGCCTGTGCATTTACCGTGATTCATTGTGGTTCCATTGCTTGTGTTCTTGTTGTGGGTAGAGCCGGGAGACGAGTTCGTGAACGAGGAACTTGTTGAGTACGCTTACGAGGATCAAGCTTTCGACAACTCTGAGAACCTTGCAGGCAAGATGACCATACCCTCGAAATCACTTCTATCTTTGCTTTTCTAGTTGTTCGATCTATTGCCATGCTGCACTACCTACCACTTGCTATATCATGCCTCCCATATTTCCATGTCAAGCCTCTAACCATCCTTTCAAAGCAAACTGTTGTTTGGCTAAGTTACCGCTTTTGCTCAGCCCTTCTTATAGCGTTGCTAGTTGAAGGTGAAGTTGAAGTTGGTTCCATGTTGGAACATGGATATTTTGGAATATCACAATATCTCTTATTTAATTAATGCATCTATATATTTGGTAAAGGGTGGAAGGCTCGGCCTTATGCCTGGTGTTTTGTTCCACTCTTGCCGCCCTAGTTTTCGTCATACCGGTATTATGTTCCTTGAGTTTGCGTTCCTTACGCGGTTGGGTGATTTATGGGACCCCCTTGACAGTTCGCCTTGAATAAAACTCCTGCAGCAAGGCCCAACCTTGGTTTTACCATTTGCCACCTAAGCCTTTTCCCTTGGGTTTTCGCGAGCCCGAGGGTCATCTTTATTTAAACCCCCGGGCCAGTGTTCCTCTGAGTGCTGGTCCAAACTAGAGCACCGTGCGGGACCGTCCCTTGGCAACTTGGGTTACGTTGGTACCTGTACGCTTCGCTTATCCGGTGTGCCCTGAGAACGAGATATGTGCAGCTCCTATCGGGATTTGTCGGCACATTCGGGCGGCTTTGCTGGTCTTGTTTTACCATTGTCGAAATGTCTTGTAAACCGGGATTCCGAGACTGATCGGGTCTTCCTGGGAGAAGGTTTGTCCTTCGTTGACTGTGAGAGCTTATAATGGGCTAAGTTGGGACACCCCTGCAGGGTATTATCTTTCGAAAGCCGTGCCCGCGGTTATGAGGCAGATGGGAATTTGTTAATGTCCGGTTGTAGAGAACTTGTCACTTGACTTAATTAAAATACATCAATCGTGTGTGTAGCCGTGATGGTCTCTTCTCGGCGGAGTCCGGGAAGTGAACACGGTTTGAGTTATGCATGAACGTAAGTAGTTTCAGGATCACTTCTTGATCACTTCTAGCTTCGCGACCGTTGCGTTGCTTCTCTTCTCGCTCTCATTTGCGTATGTTAGCCACCATATATGCTTAGTGTCTGCTGCAGCTCCACCTCATTACACCTTCCTTTCCTATAAGCTTAAATAGTCTTGATCTCGCGGGTGTGAGATTGCTGAGTCCTCGTGACTCACAGATTCTACCAAAACAGTTGCAGGTGCCGACGATGCTAGTGCAGATGACGCAACCGAGCTCAAGTGGGGGTTCGACGAGGAACGTGGTCGTTACTATGTTTCTTTTCCTGATGATCAGTAGTGGAGCCCAGTTGGGACGATCGGGGATCTAGCATTTGGGGTTATCTTATTTTCATTTGGATTTGACCGTAGTCGGTCTATGTGTGGATTTTGGATGATGTATGAATTATATTTATGTATTGTGTGAAGTGGCGATTGTAAGCCAACCCTCGTTATCCCATTCTTGTTCATTACATGGGATTGTGTGAAGATGACCCTTCTTGCGACAATACTGCGGTTATGCCTCTAAGTCGTGCCTCGACACGTGGGAGATATAGCCGCATCGTGGGCGTTACAAGTTGGTAATCAGAGCCATCCCTGACTTAGGAGCCCCCTGCTTGATCGAATCGCTGGCGTTGTTGAGTCTAGAACAAAAATGTTTTGAGTCTTAGGATTATATATATCGGAGAGTAGGATTCTTTTTACTCCTCAGTCCTTTTGTCGCTCTGGTGAGGCCTCCTGACGAAGAAGTTTTGACTCTTCTCTCCTCAAATTTCACTAACAAAAATTTTAGGATCACGCGGGTATCTTAGAATCGTTCCGATGGTTTTGTGACGAGAACATTGTTCTTGGTGCCTCCTAACATTTAGGGGTTGTGGCAGTGTCTCGGGGAGTTGAGCTCCGAGGTGTTGTCGTCACAATTTTATCGTTGCACTTCTGGAATACCTGAGTTTCGCCGACATCGAAAATCTCTTTTATGCAGTTGTTGGTGAGATCACCTCGACGCCACCCAGTACTGGGGCGGGAGTTCGGGAGTATTGCCATAACTCATATAACGGATGCTTTTCGAAGGTTGAGGTACACGATTTCCGAAGGTTTCTTGGTTATGTGTTGACGGATGGATACAGCTAGATCTAGGGATTGCTAGTTTGGGTGATATATTTTGTGTCCCCTGTATTCCCAACACCAGATTGCATAACCAGAAAGTTTCGGGAGTTTATAGGTGGGATTCAAGTAGCTCTTAGCATTTTCTTCCCGCAGATATTTGGTTTGTGATTGGGTAATCCTTACCACTTATTTGTTCCACTTGTACCTTTTTATTTTATCCATCAACCTTTTATCAAGTGGCTTCTCACCTCAATGGAAGTGTGATGATTTACTATGGAATTCATTCGTTCATCCTCGTTCGAATGTTTATTGTGAAGACTATATGTTGCAATTTATATCCGTTGATTCAACTTGTCTATTTGTCTATCAAGATGCTAATGGATGTCACCCTCTTCAGGATGGCTCCGCCAACGCGTCAGAATCCGGAACGCAATGAGGGGAGTCAGGCGAACCCTCCGCCACCACCTCCGCCTCCGGAGGCATGGCAAGCTATCATGGCAGCCACCAACGCCAATGCTCAGATGATTTTGCAACTCTTGCAAGAACGCACCCAAGGGCAAGGCAATCAAGGAAATCAAGGCCAAGGCAACAATCAGCCTCATTTCGCTACCCTCAACCAGTTCCTCGCAAATCAGCCCAAGTCTTTCAGCTACTATGCCGAGGCCACAGATGCCGATGATTGGCTCGTGGACATCAACAAGAATTTTGAATGTAGCAATGTCAGACCTGAGGACTTTGTCAAGTTCGCTTCTTTTCAACTAAAGGATCAAGCTGCCGAGTGGTATCAACAATACAAAAATTCCGGAGGAGGTCGTGTGATTACCTGAGATGATTTCCGCCGAGACTTCAAAGCTCACCACATTCCACAAAGTGTTGTTGAGAGTAAGCGTGAGGAGTTCTGCAATCTCAAGCAAGGCAGCATGTCCGTGTATCAATACAATACTCAGTTTCAGAAACTCGCTCGCTTCGCTAAGCAAGACGTTCCTGATGAAAAGAGCATGATCTATCAATTCAGAGGTGGCCTCAGAGAAGATCTGCAATTACCTCTAGTGCTTTTTGAGCCGACCAAGTATGATGATTTCTACAATATGGCTCTGAAGCAAGAGGCTGCTCAGCTCAAGTGTGAGGCTTCTAAGAAGAGAGTCAGGGACGCAGTTCAGTCTTCTTCTTCCTCACTAGTGGCTGCTAAGCAACAGAAGTTCTGGTTGCCTCCTCCTCCTCCGTTTCGCCAGCCTTTCCAGCAGAAGAACAAAGGTGGCCATGGATCTTCCCACTCTTCCAACCCTGGCTATCAGAACAAGTCTCAGAATCAAGCTCCAAAGTCAAATGCTCCTTATCATCGTCGACTCTCAGAGGTGACTTGCAACAAGTGTCAGCAGAAAGGTCACTATGCTAACAAGTGCTTCAACCAAAGGCTCCTTCCGCCTCCTCCTCCTATGAGATCTTCCAGCAATGCAGTGGTCAAGCATAATCCCAAGTCTGCAAAGGTGAACATGATGAATGCAGCTCAAGCGGAGGAATCTACTGATGTGATAATGGGTAATCTTCCTGTTAATGACTTTCCTACAAAAGTTCTTTTTGACACTGGTGCATCGCATTGTTTCATGTCAAGATCGTTCTTTGCAAAGAATGATTTTACTTGGTCTTACCTGGATAAACCATTGGCTGTTGTTTCTCCGGGGAAGTCAATGAGAGCCAACTCGATAGTTCCTGATGTCTCTATCAAGATGGGCGATTATAAATTTCTGTCTTCTCCAATTGTCCTTGGTGACTCGGATATTGATCTTATTCTCGGGATGGACTGGCTTTCTAAGCACAAGGCTCAACTTGATTGTGCTGCCAGGGAAATTCAATTGGCACACTCTTCTGAGAATGTGATTATCTATGCCGCTCGTGATGAAACCATTCGGTTGTTTTCTCTCAATGAGAAGGGCGAGTTGGATGCTATCTCTCAAATTCTAGTCGTTTGTGAGTACCAAGATGTCTTTCCAGAAGAGCTTTCGGGTATGCCTCCTCACCGGCCAGTTGAGTTCTTTATCGATCTTGAGCCCGGCACTGAACCCGTTTGCAAGCGTCCTTACAAGCTTGGACCCAAGGAGCTGAAGGAATTGAAGAAACTGCTCGATGAACAAGAGCGTCTGGGTTTGATCAGACCGAGTTCATCTCCATGGGGTTGTGGTGTTCTTTTTGTCCAGAAGAAGGATGGCACAGAACGACTTTGTGTCGACTACCGTCCATTGAACAAGAAGACAATCAAGAACAAGTATCCACTTCCCAACATCAATGAGCTATTCGAGCAACTTAAGGGTGCTAAAGTTTTCTCCAAGCTTGACCTTCGAATGGGTTATCATCAGATTCGCATTCGTGAAGAAGATATTCCCAAGACAGCATTCAGAACAAGCTTTGGTTCTTATGAATATACTGTCATGTCTTTCGGTCTTGTCAATGGTCCTCCAACATTCTCTCGGATGATGAATTTCATCTTCAACCCCTATACCAATGAATTCATCCTGGTGTATCTCGATGATATCTTGGTCTTCTCCAAGAATAAGAAGGATCATGCCAAACATTTGCGATTGGTGCTCGACAAGCTCAGAGAGTATCAATTCTATGCGAAGTTCTCCAAATGTGAGGTTTGGCTCGATGAAGTTCTTTATCTTGGTCATATCATCTCTGCCAAGGGCATCGCTGTTAATCCCGAGAAGGTGTCTGCAATTGTGAACTGGGAACCTCCTCAGAATGTCAAGCAGCTTCGCAGTTTTCTTGGTCTTGCAAGATATTGCCGAAGATTCGTTGAGAATTTCTCTAAGATTGCAAAGCCTCTTTCCAACCTCCTCCAGAAGCATGTGAAGTATGTCTGGACTCCTGAGTGTGACGTTGCTTTCAACACTCTCAAAGAGAAACTCGTCACAGCTCCTGTCTTAACTCCTCCTGACGTATCCAAGCCATTTGAAGTTTTCTGTGATGCTTCTCTTCAAGGTCTCGGTGATGTGTTAATGCAAGAGAATAAAGTTGTGGCCTATACCTCTGTTCAGTTGAAGCCCAATGAAAAGGACTACCCCACTCATGATCTTGAGTTGGTGGCAGTTGTCCATGCATTAATAACATGGAGACATCTCTTGTTGGGAAGAAAAGTGGACATATTCACCGATCACAAGAGTCTCAAGTACATCTTCACTCAGCCCAACCTCAACCTCAGGCAAACTCGATGGGTCGAAATGATTCAAGAGTACAATCCGAGTATTGAATATACTCCAGGCAAAGCCAATGTCATTGCAGATGCTTTGAGCAGGAAGGCTTATTGCAACAGCTTAATTCTCAAGCCATTCCAACCGGACCTTTGTGAAGCTTTCCGCAAGCTGAATCTCCAAGTTGTTCCTCAAGGCTTTCTTGCCAACCTCATAGTCTCCCCTACTTTGGAAGATCAAATTCGTGAGGCACAACTCCTGGATACCATGGTGAAGAAGGTGAAACGTGGTATCGACAAGGGTCTTTCCAAATACAAGTGCTATCGCATTGATGACAGAGACACTTTGTTCTTTGAGGACCGGATTGTGGTTCCTAAAGGTGATCTAAGGAAAGTCATTATGAACGACGCGCACAATTCTCTTCTTTCCATTCATCCTGGAAGTACGAAGATGTACCATGACCTCAAGCAGTCGTATTGGTGGACTCGAATGAAGCGAGAAATCGCTCAATTCGTGAACGAATGTGATGTCTGTCGAAGGGTGAAAGCAGAACACCAGCGACCAGCTGGTCTCCTCCAACCTCTTGCTATCCCAGAATGGAAGTTTGATCATATCAAAATGGACTTCGTGACTGGATTTCCTAAGTCCAAGCATGGAAATGATGCTATCTTCGTTGTCATCGACAAGCTTACTAAAGTGGCTCATTTCCTTCCAATCAAAGAATCTATCACAGCAGCTCAGTTGGCAGAGCTATACACCTCCAGGATTGTCTCCTTGCACGGCATTCCACAATTGATTTCTTCAGATCATGGAAGCATCTTCACTTCTAAGTTCTGGGACTCCTTCCAGAAGGCCATGGGTACCAACATTCGCTTCAGCATAGCTTTCCATCCTCAAACTAGTGGCCAAGTCGAGCGAGTCAATCAAATTCTTGAAGATATGCTCAGGGCTTGTGTCATTTCCTTTGGCATGAAATGGGAAGATTGTCTTCCATATGCCGAATTCTCCTACAACAACAGCTTCCAAGCGAGTTCGGGCAAGGCCCCATTCAAGATTCTATATGGCAGAAAGTGTCGTACTCCTCTCAATTGGTCAAAGACGGGTGAACGCCAACTTCTTGGCAATGACTTAATCACAGAGGCTGAAGAAATGTGTAAAGTCATTTGTGAAAATCTCAAAGCCGCGCAATCGCGCCAGAAGAGTTACTATGATAGTAAGCACCGTTGTCGTGGAATTGTCACGGCAGATGTCCTCGAGCTAGGACTTAGTCGTGGAGCCATCGCAACTAGAAAGCTTGAAGGGGTTATGTGGGACAAGGAACACGAGGGTTTATACTGGTTCGGCCCCTTACGGTGAAGGTAAAAGCCTACGTCCAGTTGAGGTGGTATTGATTAGGGTTACGATCACCAGGGAACTAAACTTGCTATCCCAGCTCTCGATCAGATTGTTCTCCTCAAACCACTGCCGGGTCGTCCCTTTATATAGGGAGGCTGACGCCCAGCAGTCCTCAGAGTCCCGGCCGGCTTATAAGAGTGTCCGGCTCGGACTCTAAACTATACTTGCCTTATACTACAAGTTCTACTATAATAATGATTATAACTACGGGCTTTAAGCCATATCCGGGTCTCAGCCCATCTCTGGCCCATCGTCTTCAAACTTGGCTCCGAGCTTCTGGTAACGACCACGCGAGTAACCCGGCCCCTCCTGGCGGGTGACTCTAAGGTCTATATCCTCAACATTAGGCCCCAGATTGATTTGAGCCGGCTCACGTCAATCTTCCATTCTTCCGATAGAAAAAATCTCCGGCTTACTATTCACATGTTGGCCATAACCCGGAGTGACGTCACCCTCTGGACTCCGGATAATCCGCCGTGACGTCATCCTCCATTAAGTCCGTTTTTTACACCGCCAGATCCGCAACGGATCTTTTCTTTTACTGTCATTCCGAAAATCGAGGCGTCGTGGGGGGAGATAACCGCGCCGTGGTCTCCTTAAATCTGCGCCCACTTATGACCTTGCCTTATAAATAGGCCGGCCCGACGGGCTCTTTTCACTCCCTCTTCTTCCTCCTCGCGCCGTCGTTCCTCTGCCCGAGCTCTGCTACTGCCGCCGCCGTCGCGCCCCTGGTCTTCATCAACTTGGCCGCTGCATCACCCTGATTCGGACCAGATAAACAGCGACAGCCTCCGCTCTTCTCCAACTCCGGTGAGTCTCTCCTGCCCTGCTAGAACAGATCTGCGGTAGGGTTCAAAATAGCTCGTCCATGTTCTTCGCCATTGTCCACAAGCTTCAATAGTTCTTGTAGTGCTGCCCTTGTTTGATCTCTTAACAAGTGCCAGTAGATCTCTTTCCACTGTATATATGCTTCGTTCGAGCTCAAGAACATCCGCTCGTCTGTTTCTAGGTCTAGAAAATTTTCAACTCACCCGACCATTTTGATCCAAAAAAGTTACTGCAATATGGGAAACCTGTTTTACCACACTTAGTAAAAACTGCAACCATTGAATCTCGACGGCTTACGATTCCGGGTTAAAGAAACCACACGCTGTAGAATCCTCCGATTTAAAGAAAACCATGCATCGTAGATTCCTCCGACTTTAACTGTGATGAGGCCGTAGACAATCAACTTATTCTGAACGCCCCTGCGGCTTAAGCAACCCACTGTACCTGAGTATACACCATTAGTCCCCTTCATAAGCTGCCACCATAGTTTGGAACTGTAAATCTCCGGTTTATAATTAACCCAGACACTTTTCCTTTTTGTCATAGACCACCAACTTTCACCATGCCTCCCAAGGCCCCCATCACTTGCAAACTGGATGAGGTCCAACGTCACCAATGAGACCCTGACCAATTTTTTTAAGTTCGGATATTTGCCTAAGAAGGAAATCATGTCCTACCGTGCCCCTGACCCGTCGGAAGAGAGACCACAGCCAAGGGACGGGGAGGTAGTGATCTTCGCAGATCATATGAGCCGGGGCTTCGCACCGCCCGGCTCAAAGTTTTTTAGGGATGTGCTCAACTTCTTCGACTTGCGTCCTCAAGATATAGGACCCAACTCCATATCCAACATCTGCAATTTCCAAGTCTTTTGCGAAGTGTACCTTGGAGAAGAGCCGAGTCTGCTGCTCTTCCGAGAGCTGTTTTACTTAAACTGCCAAAATGAGTGCGCCAACGGGCCAAGTCTGGAGTTAGGTGGCATCTCCATCCAACGGCGTAGGGACTGTCTTTTCCCTTACGCAGTGCCGCCGAGCCACCCCAAGGACTGGAATATGACTTGGTTCTACTGCCAAGATACATCCCCGGCTGACGAAAACCCGCTGCCCGGCTTTCGCCCCACACGTGTAGAACCGACTCACCCGCTGTCGGACAAGCTGACTGCAGCAGAGCGCCAGCCTCTGCTTCCGACTATCAATAAAATCAAGGCCCTCCTGGGCAACGGCCTGAACGGAATCGACCTGGTCCGGGTCTGGATCTCATGGCGGGTGATCCCATTGAGCCGCCGCCCCGGCTTAATGTGTGAGTACACCGGGCGAAAGGATGACCCTCAGAGGCACAGTCGCAATGATCTTCCAGAAGATGTTGCTGAGGAAGAAACCAAGGCTCTGTTAAACGAGAGTCTGGCAGACTGTGGAAGGACCGGGTTAGCCCCCTTCTGCAAGACCAACCCGGCCCCAGCGGTAAGCCACTGACTTTAATATTTTATCTCCTTCTGCATATAACCTGCATCTGAACCGTTTTGAAAATTCATCCTTGTATTTTTCAGGCTGATGATAAGTTCTGGCGGGTCAAATATGACCATGAGGCGGCCAAGAAGGCCAGGAAGGCGAAGAAAGCCGCCAAGAAGCCGCCCCTCGTAAAAAAGGAAGCAGACCTACTGCTTCAGAGCTAATGCAACTAAGCGACAGCTCCGAGCCAGAGGTAACCCCTAAGCCTTTAAACTCTTGATGTACTTGTGATCTGTTGCTGTCCGCCTTATCAATACTTGCTCATTGACAGGATGACACCGGCGCCAGTAACCCGGTGGTTGAAGAGGTAATGTCACTTTCCTCCGACTCGGAGCCCTTGCCACAGCTGAAAGTCCGAAGGGTAACCCGGAAAGTAAGCTTTTCACATCCTTTAGCTCATCAAGACCCTCAATTTCTTTTGAAGCGACAGGTTCACGAAAGCCGGCGTCACACCCGGACCAACAAGGACACCGATCTCTCCGCCGGGTTACCCGACGCAACAAGGAAGCGTCGCACTGAGGTTTTTTCTCACTTGTACCCTTTTCATCCGTTGGCGGGTTTTATCCGTCAGCCACTCAACTCTTCTGACTCCAATTATCAGGAGACCTCCCCCTCTTCGGGTGACTCCATGCAGTCAAATCTGCCGGCCTTCAAGACTGCGCCCGGGTAACAACAATCATCTTACAGTTTCTTTGTCTGTACTTACTCTTTGTGTGCCTAACACTTCTGTCTTTTCAGTGCCGAGGCAAAGCTCACCAAAAGAGCAAAGAAGACCAGGTCAGCCGGAGTGCCGGACGTACCTGAACCGGAGGTGACGGCTCAAGAGCCGCCTGCTGCCTCCGCCCCCGAAGCTACCACTCCAATGGACACGGCACCGGAGGCCTCTGCCCCGACTACCAAGGCAACGACCGAAACTTCGGTTAACCCGGAGGCCTCCGGCTTAGCTCCACCAGCAGACGACCCGGACATGGTAATCACCCGGACGGAATTCATTGAGCCGAGGAGACCAACCGTGTTGGCCAAATGCCCCGCGAAGGGGGAGTTGCTGCAGCCCCACCGGGTGAACCTGGACCTCTCCGGCTACACCGACTTAAGCATTGGAGAGCTTGTCTCTGGCTACATCAGCCAAGTACACAAGAGCCGGGACGCCGAGGTCGCCATGGTCAACCAGATCCAACAAAAATCTGAGGTATTCCTCTGCTATTTTCTTACTTACTGCATAGCTACCTTTGCCATGCTAGCCCCAAGTTGACGACTTATGCTTGAATATGTTGTAGACTTAGGTTCCGGCTTACTCAACTAAGCCGGCAGTATGTAGATAGATACGTTCAATATGCATTAGCCCCCAAGTGCCAAGTGTCTTTGCGTGGAAAACGCTTGGGACTTATATAATGACTGTTAATAACTCGGAAATATATGCAGGCTGTTGGCAAGAAACTAGAGGCGGACCTTGCGGATCTCAAGAGCCGGCTGAAGATGCAGGAGATGGAGACCCGGAAGGCAAACGCCAAGTTTGTATCCAGCATCGCCACTCAAGAAAAATTGAAGACCGAGTTTGATGCTGAGAGAAAAGCCTGGGTCGAAGAGAAAGCCGTACTGGTGACCCGGGCTGAACAGGCGGAGAAGGCTCTCGCTGAGAAGACCGCCGAGCTCTCCGGCCTAAAGCGCCAGGTTTCCCAAATGGTGGCCGCTATCTTCGGTAAGTCGCCTCACCGGCTTTCATCAAATTTATATATTCCATGAATCATCCTTGTCATCGGCTTATCTGATTCTGTTAAACAGGTCCCAGGAGTGCCAACCTCAACCAGAGCGTGGTCACCAAGTTAAAGGCCGTGTATACCCTGGTGGAACAGCTCTACACCGGGTCACAGCGTGCCTTAGCTGCGGTGGCCCTATCCAACGAGGTGCCAACTCATCTGGCCGAAGTCCTGCGCCGGCTCGCCGTTCTGCCTCAGCGGATCCAAGAGCTGCGACGAGCCTCCGCGAGAGCTGGAGCAATCGCCGCGCTGAGCCAGGCCAAGGCATTCCTGCCGGAGCTAGACCCGGCAGACATCGCCCTGGGTTATCCAAGCCTGAAGGAAGACGGCTCAGCTTTCGATCAGAAGGACTTTGCGGCGTGTGTGAAGGCTGTACGCCCGGTGGCCACCCTCATCGGGAACGACACCGATCTGACCAGGTACCAGCCGGGTTATGATGCGGAGAATCAGAGGATTCCAACCCCTCGCTATGAAGCCCTCAACCTGATCCCGCCGGCTCGTCAGCACACCTTCGCCCCGGAGATTGACCTGGCCGGGTTAATTGACGAAGAAGCCCAATTCGAAGCTCTCAGCGGCATCAACTGGAAGTTATCAACCTTCGAGGTCTTGGGATCAGCCGGCGGAGAAGATAGGAATGAGCCGGGGACTTCAACTCAGCGAGCATCATAAGTTGGCCGGCGGTTTATCAAACAATGTTCCACCTTTTAGACTTGAAGAGTTATTGTAATAGAGTAGGTGCAACAGTTCATCTCTGCCGTGCCATCGTGCACGTGTTGAATGCCAAGGTCTTTTGAAGTTATCTCCTTAATATTTCTCCGGGTCATCATCATCCCTTTGTTTTTCTCAACCTTAAAGAGGTACCTTTAAGTATCCTGCATAAAAAGGCAAATCACAAGTCTCAAGGCGGCTTACCGCCCGGAGAATCAGGTGTCTTGGATAGATAACCCGGAATATGAACCAAAAGAGACCGGTCCTCAATTATCTGCTTGACATAGCCGTAATAGAACTTAGCAGCCAGTAAGCATACTTCCGGTTTAAATAACCCGGGCAACAGGGTTGGTATCTTAACTCCGCCTTACCGGTCACAATGACATCCATGGCGTTCAATGAACACTGTAAACCAAGGTTAAGCCGGCAAAATGAGACCCGGCCGTACACACCGTGACATGATCAGAGCAAACTTGTGATAAAGCAGAGGAACTTTAGGGGCTTCCGGTTCGAATACGACCAGAGACCCGGCCCAAAGGGGTTAAGCCAAGATTCGAATACGATCATATAGCCCCCAGTGGGTGTGGCGATGCCAATCAAGAGGGTACCGACAGCTATGTTCTCTTTGGTTCGAATACGACCCATGTTTGAACAGGAAGCCCCCAAGTGATTCTTAAAATTGTTTAACGACGCTGATTCGAATACGATCAACGTCGGTTCTCAGAGGGGTTAAGCTATGATTCAAATATGACCAGAGGTCCTCCTAATGAGCTCGGCACTTTGCCAATCAAATGGGTATCGACAGCTATGTTCTCTTTGGTTCGAATACGACCCATGTTTGAACAGGAAGCCCCCAAGTGACTTTACTGCTTATGGCTAGATTCGAATACGATCATAAGCCGGATCCTCCTTTAAGTCATCATGTAATCTTGTAATGAAAACAACACGTGCATATTTGGAGGAGAAAAAAGGACAGAGGTCCTGCTTTATTACTTATCATAATATATACATGGCTGAGACAAATATGTACACCACGAGAGCCGGTAGCTCAAGTGTAGTAAGGCCGAAGCTGAGCTATGTTCCACGGCCGACGGGTCTCTTCCTCAGACTTACGTGAATCTTTGTGCTCCCGAATGTCAATGAGGTAATATGACCCGTTGTGCAAGTTCTTGCTGACCACAAAGGGCCCTTCCCAAGGTGGGGATAACTTGTGTGCATCTGTTTGATCCTGGATGAGCCGGAGCACGAGATCGCCTTCCTGAAAGACCCGGGATTTGACCCAGCGGCTATGATAACGGCACAGGTCTTGTTGGTAAATCGCTGAACGGGCTGCCGCCACATCACGCTGTTCATCCAACAAGTCAAGAGCATCTTGGCGCGCCTGTTCATTATCAGTCTCAACATAAGCCGCCACGCGAGGTGAGTCGTGACGGATGTCGCTGGGGAGGACTGCTTCTGCTCCATAGACCATGAAGAAAGGTGTGAAGCCTGTAGACCTGTTAGGAGTAGTATTGATGCTCCATAAGACGGAGGGCAACTCCTCCACCCAACAACCCGGCGTCCGTTGCAAAGGGACCAAAAAGCCGGGGCTTGATGCCCTTCAGAATCTCCTGGTTAGCTCTCTCAGCTTGACCATTGGATTGGGGATGAGCCACTGAGGAAACATCAAGTCGGATATGCTCTCGTTGACAAAACTCTTCCATAGCGCCTTTGGATAGATTGGTGCCATTGTCAGTTATGATGCTGTGCGGAAAACCGAAGCGGAAAATCACCTTTTTCATAAACTGAACTGCCGTGGCTGCATCGCACTTGCTAACGGGCTCCGCTTCTACCCACTTTGTGAACATATCAACTGCCACCAAGAGGTGGGTCTTCTTATCCTTGGACCTTTTAAAAGGCCCAACCATATCAAGCCCCCAGACCGCAAAGGGCCAAGTAATTGGGATCATCCTCAGCTCCTGAGCCGGCACGTGAGCCCGTCGTGAGAACCTTTGGCAACCATCACATTTACTGACCAAGTCCTCTGCATCAGCATGAGCCGTCAACCAATAAAAACCATGACGGAAAGCCTTGGCCACAAGGGATTTTGAGCCGGCATGATGGCCACAATCCCCTTCATGGATCTCACGCAAGATCTCTTGACCTTCCTCAGGGGAGATACAACGCTGAAATGCCCCTGAAACACTGCGATGATGCAGTTCGCCGTCCATAACGATCATTGACTTAGCCCGCCGGGTTATTTGCCTGGCCAAAGTTTCATCCTCAGGCAACTCTCCCCGGGTTATATAAGCCAGATACGGCATTGTCCAGTCTGGTGTGACATGAAGAGCCGCCACTAGCCGTGCCTCCGGGTCAGGGACAACCAAGTCTTCCTCTGTAGGAAACTTAACCTAAGGGTTATACAGGACGTCCAGGAAAGTGTTAGGCGGCACCGGATTTCGCTGAGAGCCTAGCCGGCTTAGAGCATCAGCCGCCTCGTTCTTCCTGCGATCAATGTGCTCCACTTGGTAGCCCTGAAAGTGCCCAGCAATGGCGTCGACCTCGCGGCGATAAGCCGCCATGAGAGGATCCTTAGAATCCCACGTGCCTGATACTTGTTGAGCCACCAAGTCTGAGTCACCAAAGCACCTTACCCGGCTCAAGCTCATCTCCTTAGCCATTCGAAGACCATGGAGTAGGGCCTCGTACTCAGCTGCGTTGTTAGTGCAAGGAAACATCAACTGTAGCACATAATGGAACTTGTCACCTTTAGGGGACGCCAATACAACGCCAGCCCCCGAGCCCTCCAACTTCCTGGACCCATCAAAATGAATAGTCCAATATGTGTTATCCGGCTTTTGCTCGGGCACTTGTGACTCTGTCCAATCATTGATGAAATCCACCAAGGCCTGAGACTTAACAGCAGTGCGTGGCACATATTTGAGACCGTGGGGGTCCAAGTTCTATAGCCCACTTAGCAATTCTCCCTGTGGCCTCTCTGTTTTGAATGATATCACCAAGGGGGGCAGAACTGACCACAGTGATGGGATGGCCCTGAAAATAATGCTTAAGTTTCCGGCTCGCCATGAACACACCATATACCAGCTTCTGCCAATGCGGGTACCGCTGCTTGGACTCAATGAGCACTTTGCTGACATAATAAACCGGCCGCTGAACCGGATGCTCCTTACCCTCCTCCTTGCGTTCCACCACAATAGCCACACTGACGGCTCGTGCGTTTGCCGCCACATACAGTAGCAAGGGCTCCTTATCAACCGGAGCAGCAAGGACTGGGGGCTCTGCCAGCTGCTTCTTTAAATCCTCAAAGGCGGTATTAGCTGCATCATTCCAGACAAAGGTATCAGTTTTCTTCATTAACTGATATAGGGGCATGGCCTTCTCACCCAAACGGCTTATAAATCGGCTTAAAGCAGCGATGCGACCCGCCAAGCGCTGAACGTCATTTATACATGCCGGCTTAGCCAGGGAGGTGATGGCCTTGATCTTCTCCGGGTTAGCCTCAATGCCTCTGTCAGAAACCAAGAAACCCAAGAGCTTGCCTGCAGGAACACCAAAAACACACTTGGCCGGGTTAAGCATCATCTTATAGACCCGGAGATTATCAAAGGTTTCCCTTAAATCATCTATCAGGGTTTCCTCTTTGATGGATTTAACCACAATGTCGTCCACATAAGCATGAACATTGCGCCCAATCTGTTTATGAAGACAGTTCTGTACACAACGCTGGTAAGTCGCCTGTGCACACTTGAGTCCAAAGGGCATAGACACATAGCAGAAGGCTCCAAAGGGAGTAATAAACGCCGTCTTCTCCTGGTCCTTAACTGCCATCTTGATCTGATGATAACCAGAATAAGCATCCAAGAAACTTAACCGTGCACAACCTGCCGTAGCATCAATGATTTGATCAATACGGGGGAGGGCAAAAGGATCAGCCGGACACGCCTTGTTCAAGTCCGTGTAGTCCACACACATCCGCCAGGTGCCGTTCTTCTTGAGTACAAGCACCGGGTTAGCCAACCACTCTGGGTGAAAAACTTCAACGATAAACCCGGCCGCCAAGAGCCGGGCTACTTCTTCACCAATAGCTTTCCGCCTTTCCTCATTAAACCGTCGAAGGAACTGTCTGACCGGGGATCAACATTGAGAGTATGCTCAGCGAGTTCTCTAGGTACACCTGGCATGTCAGAAGGTTTCCATGCGAAGATGTCCCTATTCTCACGGATGAACTCGATGAGCGCGCTTTCCTATTTTGGGTCCAGATTGGCACTGATGCTAAACTGCTGAGAGGAATCTCCTGGAACAAAATCAACAAGCTTAGTTTCATCAGCCGACTTAAATTTCATCGCCGGCTCGTTCTCCGTTGTCGGCTTTTTCAGAGAGGTCATATCTGTTGGGTCAACATTGTCCTTGTAAAACTTCAACTCCTCTGTAGCACAAACAGATTCTGCATAAGCCGCATCACCTTCCTCACACTCCAGAGCCACTTTCCGGCTGCCGTGAACCGTAATGGTCCCGTTGTGACCCGGCATCTTGAGCTGTAAGTACACATAACATGGCCGTGACATGAACTTGGCATAAGCCGGCCGTCCAAATATAGCATGGTATGGACTTCTTATCTTGACCACTTCAAAGGTCAATTTCTCCACCCTGTAGTTATTCTCATCACCAAAAGCCACTTCCAATTCGATCTTGCCAACTGGATAAGCCGACTTACCAGGTACTACACCGTGAAAGATAGTGTTGGACTGGCTGAGGTTCTTATCAACCAACCCCATACGACGAAAAGTCTCATAATATAGGATGTTGATGCTGCTGCCTCCATCCATGAGCACCTTTGTGAACTTATATCCTCCCACTTGAGGAGCCACCACTAAGGCCAAGTGGCCCGGGTTATCCACCCGAGGAGGGTGATCCTCCCTACTCCACACTATGGGCTGCTCAGACCATCGTAAGTAACGTGGGACTGCCGGCTCAACAGCATTCATAGTCCTCTTGTGAAGCTTCTGATCTCGCTTGCACAGACTAGTGGTAAATACATGATACTGTCCACCGCTTAGCTGCTTTGGATTGGTCTGATAACCCCCCTGCTGCTGTTGATGACCCTGGCCAGCCTGTTGATTAAAGCCCCCTTGACCATTCTGAGGACCGGAATTTGAGCCACCGCCCGGGCCATGAAAGCCGCCAGCACCTGAGCCGCCGCTCGGGCCATTGTAATTCTTAAAGGCCTTCATGATCGCGCAATCCTTCCACAGATGAGTCGCTGGCTTCTCTCTAGAACCGTGCCTTGGACAAGGTTCATTCAACAGCTGCTCCAGCATTGGACCTGACCCGCCGCCTCGGGGAGGGGGCCTCCCCTTGCGTCGCTAGTTATTACCTTGGGAGTTCGCATTGGCTACAAACTCTAGGCTGCCATCAGCCTTGCGCTTGCCTCCTCCTTGGATCCCCGGGTTAAACTGAGGACCCTTGCCATTGCCGTTCTTCTTTCCCTTCCCTGTCCTTTCATCATCTGAAGGGGGATCCTTGGTACCATCGGAATCGGCGTACTTGACAAGAGCCGCCATCAGTGTACCCATATTGGTGCAGTCGCGTTTAAGTCGCCCGAGTTTCATCTTTAGGGGCACAAAGCGACAGTTTTGTTCCAACATTAAGACTGCAGAGCCGGCATCCATCTTATCTGATGAATGTATGATCTCCTTGACCCGGCGAACCCAATGGGTCGTGGATTCACCCTCCTGCTACTTACAGTTAGTCAAATCCACGATTGACATAGACTGCCTACAGGTATCTTTGAAGTTTTGGATGAACCGGGCTTTCAGCTCGGCCCAAGACCCAATGGAATTCGGTGGTAGCCCTTTCAACCATGTGCGGGCGGTTCCATCTAACATCATGGTGAAATACTTGGCCATGGCCGCCTCACTGACCTCCAGCAATTCCATAGCCATCTCATAACTCTCAATCCAGGCCGCAGGCTGTAAGTCAGCTGTGTAGTTAGGCACCTTCCTGGGGCCTTTGAAGTCTTTAGGTAGATGTTCATTACGGATGGCTGGCATCAAACAAGGGACACCCCTAGTCCTGGTAGGGATACCCACATCAACGGAAGTCGTCGGATAAGCCGGGGGGGTCTGGTAAGCCGTCAATGGAGGCACTTGCTCCGCCACGTAAAAGGTTCCATTATGAGTCGGGCCATGGCGAGGGGGCGGGTCATGTCGTCGGACGTTACTTGAACCGGTTGCTGAGACCATGTGCCGGCTGTAACTCGGGCTCTGGCCTGGACGAGGGGTCAAGTGGATCCTGTCCCGGCTGTAGGAGTATGCCTCTTGCTGCGCCAGTGCTGTCTGAAGGAGTTCCCTGACCCGGCGGGTCTCAATAGCCGTCGGAGAGTCGCCATCAACGGGGAGGGCCGCCAGCCGTGCTGCCGCAGCGACCATGTTCTCCAGTGGGTTATTATAATGCCCCGGGGGTATTGGCACATACTGAGGTGGGGCAGGGGGCACCTGGGGAGGCCCCATCACCCGTGGCTGAATAAGGGGTCCAGACCCGGGTGCTATGACCCCTGGCGGGTTACTAGACCCTGCACCCGGCGTGTTGAAGAGGTTGCGTGGATCGTAAACCGGTGGGAGTCGGGACTGGGCCTTTTGATGCCTCCTTCTCATGACCTCATTGGCCGCGTTCTGATCCATCGTGAGTTGGAAGGACTGCGCCTGAATCAGCTGAGTCTGGGCATCGATAGCCGCCCGCTCCGCAGCCAGCCTGATTTCTTCCGCTGCAAGATCCTCTTTAGCTTTTATCAGATCCAATTTCAACTGTGCCACTTCCGCATCATGCTGGGCTTGATCCGCCGGGTCAACCGTGGCGGTTAACAGGGCCGTCATCTTGTCCGTGAGATCCATCAGCACCTGAGCCAGAGAGGGCACCGGGTTTCCCGATCCGGCAGTGGGGTTCTGAACAGGCTGCGCACCAGCCATAAAAACTCCAACCTGACTTGGCGGCTCAAAAAGGTCCGGAATACTGTCGCCATCGGAACAACCCATGAGCCTGCCATCTTGAAGTTGGTACAATGAGTTTGACTCATCGGTGGCCGACTCGCCGTCAGAGCCGGCGGCCACCTCATCACCAGACCCAGATGGATCAGAGGGCCCTCCATGGATGCATCCCACAAAAGCGCGCCTTAAGGCAGGCCGGGCCCGGGCGGGTCGTGCGCGCTGAGCCGTTTCAATGAGATCGGCGCAGAGATCCGGCTCAGGGCCTGGCTCGCCAATCTTGCCAATGAAGACATGAATTCCGCCGAAGGGGACCCGGTACCCGTACTCAACTGAGCCGGCGTCGGGGCCCCAGTCTGCATCGTCGATGTAGAGCTTGCCGCGATGACTCTTGGTCATCCGGCCCACAGCGTATCCCTTGAGCCCTTTGAAGCTGCCCTTCAAGAACTCAAATCCACCGTGCGCTGGCCCCATGGTGGGCGCCAACTATCGTGGAATTGTCACGGCAGATGTCCTCGAGCTAGGACTTAGTCGTGGAGCCATCGCAACAAGAAAGCTTGAAGGGGTTATGTGGGACAAGGAACACGAGGGTTTATACTCGTTCGGCCCCTTACGGTGAAGGTAAAAGCCTACGTCCAGTTGAGGTGGTATTGATTAGGGTTACGATCACCAGGGAACTAAACTTGCTATCCCAGCTCTCGATCAGATTGTTCTCCTCAAACCGCTGACGGGTCGTCCCTTTATATAGGGAGGCTGACGCCCAGCAGTCCTCAGAGTCCCGGCCGGCTTATAAGAGTGTCCGGCTCGGACTCTAAACTATACTTGCCTTATACTACAAGTTCTACTATAATAATGATTATAACTACGGGCTTTAAGCCATATCCGGGTCTCAGCCCATCTCTGGCCCATCGTCTTCAAACTTGGCTCCGGGCTTCTGGTAACGACCACGCGAGTAACCCGGCCCCTCCTGGCGGGTGACTCTAAGGTCTATATCCTCAACAACCGTGACTTGGTTTTCGAGATCGGACCATGTCTACCTCCGCGTCTCTCCAATGAAAGGCACTCGACGTTTCGGTATCAAAGGGAAGCTTGCCCCTAGATACGTGGGTCCTTCCAAGATCATTGGCAAAAGAGGCGACCTCGCCTATCAACTTGAGCTTCCCTCCCACTTAGCGAACGTGCACGATGTGTTCCACGTGTCACAGCTTCGCAAGTGCTTCAAGACGCCTGAGCGCACCATCAACTTCGAAGAGATTGATCTCCAAGAAGATCTGTCTTATCATGAGCACCCCGTTGCTATTCTTGAAAAAACTGAGTGCAAGACTCACAACAAGTCAATCAAATTCCTAAAAGTGAAGTGGTCGCACCATTTCGACCGAGAAGCCACCTGGGAGCACGAGGACCACCTCCGTTCTGAATATCCGGAGTTCTTTCAGTCCTAGATCTCGGGACGAGATCCTCTCGTAGTGGTGGAGTGTTGTAACACCCCGGATGTAACTTTCCATATTTGTAACCCCAACTCTTGCCATTTTCGGCTATGTGTTATGATATTCCCTTCGTGGTCGGGTTTTGTTTTTCGTTTTGTATTTTGTTCATGTCATGCATCCCATATCATGTCATCATGTGCATCTCATTTGCATACGTGTTCGTCTCATGCATCCGAGCTTTTTCCCCGTTGTCCGTTTTGCAATCCGACACTCCCACATGCACCGGCGCCCCCCTCTTGTTTCTTTTCGTGAGCGGGTGTTAAACGTTCTCGGAATGGACCGAGGTTTGTCAAGTGGCCTTGGTATACCACCGGTAGACCACCTGTCATGTTTCGTTCCATTTGGAGGTCGTTTGATGCTCCAACGGTTAACCGGGTAACCGCAAAGTCCTTTTGTGTGTTGCAGCAAAAACCGCCTCTAAACAGCTCAAAACCCCTCAAAGTCACCTCCATGCTCTCGGTCGTTCGATCACGATCGTGTGGGCAAAAACCGCACTCCATTTGGAGTCTCCTAGCTCCCTCTACCTATAAAACACCTCCCCCTCCGAAATTTTCGCAGATCAAACCCTAACACATCGCCCCCGCCGCCACCGGACACATCACTGCTGCCGCCCGCAGCCTATCGGCGCGCGCGACGTCGCACGCCGCCGCGGCCCTGCCACCGGCCCGCGAGGCCCGGGCGAGGCCCCCGCGGCCCGTACGCCGTCGCCTCCCGGCCCCGCCGCCCGCGCTCGACCCCGCCGCCCGGTCGCCGCCCTCTGCCCCGCCGCCGGTCGCCCGGCGCTGCCGCCCGTCTCCTCCCGCCGCGGCCTCGTCGCCTGTCCTCCGCCGCCCCACCGCGCGTCGTCACCGGCGAGCCGCCGCCCGCCGTCGCCCGTGCGGTCCCGCGCCGCCGTCCGCCGCCTTCCCCGAGTCCCACGCCGGCCGCCGTGCATCCCTCCTTCTCCGGCGAGCAGTAGCTCCAGCGAGCCCGAACCCTAGATCTCGCACGGTTGACTTCTTCCTCCCCTCGATTTTCCCCAAGTCCTGTGTATTTTACATTATATTCTCCTGTTCATCGCATCATATCTCCGTGCATACTGCTCCGTTTCGTGCGTGTAATATGTGGAAATGTTCGCCTCGAGATGCTCTTCATTTTGTTCCATTATACCATGCTCATTTGTGTCCATCTTGATGCCCAAATCTCTGGTGCAAGAGTGCTATATGCTGTTACCTGCTGTTACTTATCAGAACTTGAGGATTTGTTATTTTTGTTGCATCTGATGTGTACATCTTATGGGCATGAGCTCTACAGGTGTTTTGATCTCTGTAATGACTACCACAAGCATGCAAACTAGGCTTCGTGATGTTTCTGTTTTCAGGGACTTAGAATTTTGCTGTCTGTGACTGCTGTTATTTTGTTGCCATGTATCCATGTGTCTACAGTGAGATCCATGCTTATTTTGAGTATGGTCAGTAAGGATGTTTTGTAGATATAGTACTGCTCTATCCATCCATGCCCCTTTTTGCAATTATGGCGTGCCATAGCATGTCTTAATCTTGCTCTACTTTTGCTACAAAATATTTCTGGCAGATTGTTAACATGATATTCAATTTTGCCAAGGTTGTTGTAGTTGATCCATACATGCTATGAACTTGCTCTTGCCATGTTTAGCTTCAAAAACATGCCATCTTGTCGTAGATATGCTTGTTTTTTCATGCATTGCTTTGTGGTGAGTGAATCAAGCTCACCAAGATGCCTTCATAATTCTGTTTACTGCCATGCTCTGTTTTCTGCTAAGTCTGGAACCTGTTAACGAAACTTGCTATGTTTACATGGTTGCCATCATATCTTCTAATCCTTTTTGGCTCATGGTCAGTAAGGGACTTTTGTTCTATGCATTTAGTAGATTCATTCCATGCCTTTTTTTCCTATGTTAAGTTCCTGTAGCATGTGTTTTTCTGGCTCTGAACATTGCTACCTGATATTGTTTCTGCCATGTCCAGTAATTTCACTGTGTCTGTGAACCTGTTATCTTTTGCACTTTTGCCATGCTTGTTTGAACCTGTTATTTTGTGATCTACCATAGCTCAGTGTTCACCTTTTGTCAAGAATCTCCTGTAGATTACTGCCATATGCTTTGTTGCTATGTTGGGGTGCTGTAGCATAGTTAGTTGTGGTATTCTAAGTGCTATCATGCTGTTAATCGCAGAATCGTGTCATTCTTGTTTTGCTTGCCATTTGCAAACCGTGCATCTGTTTCCGGTGATCATTATATCGATATCGGCCGAAATCATCTCATGTTTCCAGCGGCATGCTTGGTTTGCCAAGTTACTGCCTTGTTCATCCTTTTTTGTCTGGAGCACGCATAGGCATCACATATCCTATCTCGCATATCATGCATGTTTTGCATTATGTTGCTTGTGCATTTCCTGTGATTGATTGTGGTTCCATTGCTTGTGTTCTTGTTGTGGGTAGAGCCGGGAGACGAGTTCGTGAACGAGGAACCTGTTGAGTACGCTTACGAGGATCAAGCTTTCGACAACTCTGAGAACCTTGCAGGCAAGATGACCATACCCTCGAAATCAATTCTATCTTTCCTTTGCTAGTTGTTCGCTCTATTGCCATGCTGTGCTACCTACCACTTGCTATATCATGCCTCCCATATTGCCATGTCAAGCCGCTAACCATCCTTTCCTAGCAAACCGTTGTTTGACTAAGTTACCGCTTTTTCTCAGCCCTTCTTATAGCGTTGCTAGTTGCAGGTGAAGTTGAAGTTGGTTCCATGTTGGAACATGGATATTTTGGAATATCACAATATCTCTTATTTAAGTAATGCATCTATATATTTGGTAAAGGGTGGAAGGCTCGGCCTTATGCCTGGTGTTCTATTCCACTCTTGTCGCCCTAGTTTCCGTCATACCGGTATTATGTTCCTTGAGTTTGCGTTCCTTACGCGGTTGGGTGATTTATGAGACCCCCTTAACAGTTCGCCTTGAATAAAACTCCTCCAGCAAGGCCCAACCTTGGTTTTACCATTTGCCACCTAATCCTTTTCCCTTGCGTTTTCGCGAGCCCGAGGGTCATCTTTATTTAAACCCCCAGGCCAGTGTTCCTCTGAGTGCTGGTCCAAACTAGAGCACCGTGCGGGACCGTCCCTTGGCAACTTGGGTTACGTTGGTACCTGTATGCTTCGCTTATCCGGTGTGCCCTGAGAACGAGATATGTGTAGCTCCTATCGGGATTTGTTGGCACATTCGGGCGGCTTTGCTGGTCTTGTTTTACCATTGTCGAAATGTCTTGTAAACCAGGATTCCGAGATTGATCGGGTCTTCCTGGGAGAAGGTTTATCCTTCGTTGACCGTGAGAGCTTATAATGGGCTAAGTTGGGACACCCCTGCAGGGTATTATCTTTCGAAAGCCGTGCCCGTGGTTATGAGGCAGATGGGAATTTATTAATGTCCGGTTGTAGAGAACTTGTCACTTGACTTAATTAAAATACATCAATCGTGTGTGTAGCCATGATGGTCTCTTCTCGGCGGTGTCCGGGAAGTGAACACGGTTTGAGTTATGCATGAACGTAAGTAGTTTCAGGATCACTTCTTGATCACTTCTAGCTTCGCGACCGTTGCATTGCTTGTCTTCTCTCTCTCATTTGCGTATGTTAGCCACCATATATGCTTAGTGTCTGCTGCAGCTCCACCTCATTACACCTTCCTTTCCTATAAGCTTAAATAGTCTTGATCTCGCGGGTGTGAGATTGTTGAGTCCTCGTGACTCACAGATTCTACCAAAACAGTTGCAGGTGCCGACGATGCCAGTGCAGATGACGCAACCGAGCTCAAGTGGGAGTTCGACGAGGAACGTGGTCGTTACTATGTTTCTTTTCCTGATGATCAGTAGTGGAGCCCAGTTGGGACGATCGGGGATCTAGCATTTGGGGTTATCTTATTTTCATTTGGATTTGACCGTAGTCGGTCTATGTGTGGATTTTGGATGATGTATGAATTTTATTTATGTATTGTGTGAAGTGGCGATTGTAAGCCAACTCTCGTTATCCCATTCTTGCTCATTACATGGGATTGTGTGAAGATGTCCCTTCTTGCGACAATACCACAATGCGGTTATGCCTCTAAGTCGTGCCTCGACACATGGGACATATAGCCGCATCGTGGGCGTTACAACCCCATAATCCAGGACTCCCTCAGTAGCCCCTGAACTAGTCTTCAATGATGATATGTCCGGCGCGCAGATTGCCTTCGACATTGCAAGGCGGGTTCCTCCTCGGAATTCTTTAAAGCAGTTGATTGTCAGTACTATATCCGGCTCTGTACAACAGTCATACCTCTGAATTAGAATACAGATAAGTTCTGTCCTCCGAAGATTTCACAGGTTAGACGTTACGTCCGGCCATTCTATTATTTCAAACCGTTTTTCGGCCTCCCGTTTCGCGTTTCGAGACCCAACCACCGACGACACATCTTGTCAAAGCAGAGATCGCGCCCCCTTATTGCGGGATTCTCATCAATACGGGTATGGGAAACCCAACCGTGCCGTTCCGCACGACCCCTAGAAAATAAGCGAGCTTTAAGGCTCGTGGGGGACGCATGGTATTTACTGCCATTATAAGGAGATAAGATTCCCCCTTTTTACCCCACGCCTTCCCCTTCCTCAGTCCATCCGCCCTCAAGCTCCAGCGCTCAAGCTTCGATCCACTCCGTTCCCAGAAAGTACTCCAGCCATGTCCGGATCCGGAGCGCAGGGCAAGTGGATGGCCTCCTCCGTCACGGAGAAAAACATCAAGGAACTCCGGGAAGTGGGGTATCTGGCCAAGGAAATCGCCCACCGGCTTCCAGCCAAAAAGCATATCATCCCCACTCCAAAGCCCAGTGAGAGGGTAGTGTTCATCCCTCATTTTCTTCATGGACTGGGGTTTCCCCTTCATCCTTTCGTCCGTGGCCTCATGTTCTACTATGGGTTAGATTTTCATGATCTAGCCCCGAATTCTTTCCTCAACATTTCGGCGTTCATCGCCGTATGCGAGGCCTTCCTCCGTGTTTCCCCCCACTTCGGCCTATGGCTCAAGGTCCTCAATGTGAAGCCGAAAGTGGTGGACGGCCAGCACGCAGATTGCGGTGGCACTATGGTGAGAAAACTGCCCAATGTCACTTGGCCCAAGGGCACCTTGGTGGAGACCGTGAAGGGATGGCAGCAGGGGTGGTTCTATGTCACAAAGCCTCGTGGCTCCACATGGGCTGCTCCCACCGAGTTCAAGTCCGGGCCCCCAATGCAGCTGACATCCTGGCTCAACAAGGGCCTGGACTGGGCGTCGTCTGATGAGGTAACGATGCTGGAGAAGCGCATCAAGAGCATGGTAGATAAAAATACCAGCCTCGCGAGAATAATACAAGTAATGCTCTTCCGCTGGATACTCCCATGTCAAGCGCATCAAGAGCCCATGTCTAAGTTCGACCCGGCTGGTCCCCGGACCCTGCAGCGGTTCTTCGGCACGAAGCACGAATACATGTGGAAGCTGCTTTTCAAGAACCAAAAATCATGGCTGGAGACAACCGAAGACCTGGGCTACGACAGCACCCACGCTGCGACCCCCGTAAGTTCTTTAGTAACATTGCTTTGCGAGCCCAAGGAGCACACTAAACTCTCCATTTTCTTTTGCAGGGCCGGACCACGATAGCGGAACAGGTTCACTGTCCGGCTCCGTTGCCCGAAGACGAAGCTATTCCTCTGTTGATGAGGATGCTAGTCCCGGCGCCGTACCAGGCGCCGAAAAAAGAAGGCCAAGGAGAAGGGCAAGGAGGCCAAGAATGGCCTCCGCCATAAAGGTGCCTCAGACATAGTGTCCGAAGACACCGAAACTCTCTCCTCCCCTGGCGAAGAGGAAGAGAAGGAGGAAGAGAGCGGTCCCCCACCCAAGGGGGGAAGAAGAAGAGGGCAGCTTTCGCCGATCTAGCGGCGAAAGTGTCCAAGAAAGGGAGGACCTCCCTTACAGATGACTACGAGTCGGATGCCGATGAGTGGCGCCCCAGGCCGAATCCCCTGGCCGGATTGTAAGTACCACAGGTGTATATATATGTCCGGATTTTCTGGCTTATAGTTGTACTGCATTTAAATTGTATGTTGCAGTCCGGTTAAGGTCCTTCCCCAACGATCCTCCTCTTCCGAGAATTCGCTGGGTCCGAACATGATGGAGAGTGATTCGCCTTCACCAGCTTCCTCCCCACTGCCGCGGATAACACCGAGGTGTCGTCCCAAAGGACCCTTCCGGGACAGAGAGAGGTGTCGGAGGCTGCCAAGAACATGGGGGAACTGACCCCCATGGAGACAGGAGACGGGGGCCATGTCCAGTTTGGCCCCCAACCAAATGTCATTCCGGAAACAAATACGGTTCCGGAGTTAGAGGAGCAACCCTCTTCGCGAGAAGGGGGCGCACCTACTATACCGGTGACCTCTGTCAATGCGGAGGCGCCGGACACTTTGGTGAGAGCGCTTCAAGGCGCCACCATTGTGGAAGAACATCGTACCCTTATGGGTATGGTTATTGAAAAGGTTCAGTCCACGAAAAGCGGACTGAGCGAAGCCTACACCAGCCTTTTAAGAGGCTTTGAGGTATGTGCTTTACAGTATCTTTTAAAAGGTATGTGCTTTATAGATTGTAGCCCCTTTGAGGTATGTGCTTTATAGATTGTAGCCCCTGAGACACTGTTCGGTGTTCGGAAAGAAAACCGAATAGAGGATCTACTAACTCATGCGAGAGACTAACGCACATATCTGTTTGAACAAACAGGCTGTGAAGCAGGCGTCGGCTGCCCATGCCGCCGAAGCATCCGAGCTAAGGTGGAAGCTAGAAGAAACGCAAGGTCTGTAATACCGAAGCACGTCTGAAACGATGTCGGCTATGATGTAGCATCTCAATGAGTTTCATAATTATGTTTGCAGCTGACACGTTTGAGGTCGAGGCCCTCAAGAGTGCGCTGGCAAAGGCCAAGAAAGAGGCAGAGGAGGAACGAGCCTCCCGCCTTAAACATGAATCGCGGGTGGGGGAAGTCCAGCAAGAGCTCAAGGATGCCACAGGAAAATGCGAGTACTTAGAGCGCAAGAGTTCGGAGGAAAATTCTGAACTTGCCAAGGCACTCCAAAGTGCACAAGAAGCTCAGTCCGAAGCCCAAAGCGCTGTCCGGGAGATCCAGGAGGGAAGGAAAATTGCGGCGGGTAAGGCCTTTAACCTGACCCGGAGTGTTGCTGATGCCGCGGAGTTCTTCCGGGCCAAAGAGGGGAGCTCAACGGAGAAGCTATTCTGGTCGCAATACCTTGCGCCAGAGCATCCTATGCCCCTGAGCGATCAGCTGAAGCAATGGACCAAACTACACAGGGTGGCTGAATTGGCCATGATGGATTTGATAATCCGTCTTTGGCCCGCCGAACCCATGCCCAGTAGCTACTTCGGTCTCGTCAAGCGTCCGGTCAGTGCCTGCCCTCGGCTTGATGCCGTGAAGCGGTCGGTCTGTATTGAAGGTGCGCGGACGGCCTTCGCCCGCGTGAAGGTGCAATGGACGAAGATGGACGCCGTCAAGCTTGCGACCGAGGGACCGCCCACTGGCAAAGAGCACCGAACACCGGAGCGGTACTTTGATGATCTCCTGAAAGGATCCTGCTTTGTAGAAAGCCAATGTTCAAAGGACATCATTTTTGAGTGAATGTATCTATGTTGTCCAATCCAGTATCATGAGACAATGCTTATGTATGATATATTGCTTATTTTACTTTAAAATATCTCCTCCTGTGCATCTGTTTATGATATCTGCGAGTTGGCCAGTCGTCGGCTTCATCTCCCACGTAGGTAGTATGGGGGTGTTCGGGATAAACACTTAAACACACTTGACCCAACGTATTGGTCCGTGAAGGAGGAGTTAGTGCGGCGAACCAGGCAATCAGACTATGCGGCTTTATCGCCCTCACTTAGCCACAGGAGTTTTATAATGGGAGAGCGGATGCAGCCCCTAGTATTGTTCGATTATCCGAACTTGGGTGATGTGAATGCCCGGCCGGGTGCAGGCCAGCCTATCGCATAATGCGGAAAAAAATCGCTAGAGATTTATACTTAGTCACCGAATAGCTGACCAGCTCTCGCCGCATCATGACAGTCAGTTTTCGGCTTTCTCTACTGAGGTGTTTGTTCGGGTGAACCAGAAACACAATCGCAGTAGTTCTCCCTTCACTACCCTACCCGATCAGACAGAACGTAGGGTAGCAAGCACAGGAGCCAGGCAACCCGGCTATTGACCAAAGACATGATTCGGAGCCAATGCATATAATGTTATATTCGGGAAGCCGAATTGCACTTGTGAAAGTGTTCGGACTTTCTTTTAATATTTAAAATATGTACGCGACTTACTAAAGCCCCTGGCAATTTAGGCCATACCGAGGTGTACATGATAATCAGACAAAAATAGGGAAACATATGTTAAAAGATAAGCCAATGCCGTGTAGGTTTGGGTTAAAAATTGTTTCCATTGTAGTCTGATTGATACGTCAAAGCATATTGATACAAATAGTGCAATAAGCAACAAAGCTATTTTACCTGCCGAACACAAGGGGAAACCATGCGTGCGTCCTGAAAGCGGACGAGGTGATCTTTAAGGATCCTTTAGGTACTCTGGCACGCGTCTGTGCTGCTTTTCTCCTTGGTGTATTGTCCTTCGAGAGGATCATCGACCGGTGTTTTCATAAAAGGCCACAGAAAAGGCCTTGGTACCGTCGAAAGGGAGATGTGCTTTGAGGGAACCTGAAAGAAAAATAAAATGAAATTAGGAGAGGAATGTGAGTTTCCTGGTAGGGTCTGGCCGTATTGCAGGCATTGTCCTTATTGTGCCTCCATCCTTTCCCATGGTATTTTTAGTGCGTAATTATGTATGTGTGGCACATATGCCACAATTCGGTAGGGGATGAGATGGGGGACGGATTGCTAATCGAGCTCCTAACGAGCTGGACTGTCGTACAATGGGGTAATCCGGACTCGTTTGACCGTGTCCGAGGACTTGGCTGCCGACATAATAGTTGGCTTAACAAGGCCACCCTGTACTTTGCCAGGGCCGCGGTGTGATCCTCAGTGCGGAGGTAGCGTTCCATGTTTCCATTCACTCTTATAACACCGCGTGGTCCGGGCTTCTTGAGTTTGAGATAGGCGTAGTGCAGGACTGCATTGAAATGAGCGAACGCGGTTTTTCTGAGCAGTGCGTGGTAGCCACTTCGGAAGGGGATGATATCGAAGATCAAGTCTTCGCTGTGGAAGTTGTCCGGCGAGCCGAAGAGCACTTCCAATGTGATTGAGCCCGTGCAGCGGGCCTCTACACTGGGTATCACTCCTTTAAAGGTAGTTTTAGTGGGCTTGATTCCTGACGGATCAATACCCATCTTGCGGACTATGTCCCGATAGAGCAGGTTAAGGCTGTTGCCGCCGTCCATGAGGACTCGCGTAAGGTGGAATCCGTCGATGATTGGATCGAGGACTAATGCAGCCGAACCTCCCTGACGGATACTGGTCGGATGATCCCTGCAATCGAAGGTGATCGGACAGGCTGACCATGGGTTGAATTTTGGGGCGACTGGCTCTATCGCATAGACGTCCCTTAGCGCGTGCTTGCGCTCCTTCTTGGGGATATGGGTGACGTATATCATGTTCACCGTTTTGACTTTGGGGGGAAATTTCTTCTGACCCCCTGTTTTTGTTATGAGAGGTTCCTAGTTGTCATCCTCACTCGGCGACCCTTTCTCCTTATGTTCGGCATTTAACTTGCTGGCCTGTTTGAAGACCCAACAACTTCTGTTGGTACGGTTGGCGGGCTTATCAGGAGTGCCGTGGATCTGGCAGGGTCGATCAAGTATTCGGTCCAGGCTTGATGAACCGTCTTTGTTTCGTTTGAATGGCTTCTTCCGTTGACCGGATTTGGAGCCACTGAATATTTGAACCTTTGGTTCAAACCAACTTCATTTAATCTGGTTTCTAGTTGCATTAGCTCAAATCATAGCATATTTCCATGTCATGATCATGCATCATATTGTTGCATTGCATTGATTGTGTTCTTTCTTGTTTGCCGGTATTTGTTCCCGGTATAGTATAGCTCTTCATCGGTGTCATCGATCACATCGTCGAAACCACGTCTACTGAGAGGGGACAAATACCGGCAAACAAGAAAGAACACAATCAATGCAATGCAACAATATGATGCATGATCATGACATGGAAATATGCTATGATTTGAGCTAATGCAACTAGAAACCAGATTAAATGAAGTAGTATAGCTCTTCATCGGTGTCATCGATCACATCGTCGAAACCACGTCTACTGAGAGGGGACAAATACCGGCAAACAAGAAAGAACACAATCAATGCAATGCAACAATATGATGCATGATCATGACATGGAAATATGCTATGATTTGAGCTAATGCAACTAGAAACCAGATTAAATGAAGTTGGTTTGAACCAAAGGTTCAAATTCAAACTCCACATGTGGTTATTTAAATGCCATTTATTTGTTTTGTCCAATCCAGCAACTTTAAGTTGTTCCAACATGCATGAAGAAGGTACAGATGGATAGATTGTATTTTTCTGATAATTTTTCATATATAAATTATTTCATTTGGAGTTATGGTTGAATTTCTATGAATTTTTAGAAGTTTTAGCTATTTTCTGGAATTTCCTGGTTTATTTTAAATCCAGAAAATGTCTTACTGCGTCAGCATGACGTCGGTCTGACGTCATCAAGTCAACAGGGGCGGTCCAGGTCAAACCTGACCTGTGGGGCCCACACGTTAGTGTAACAGGGCAGGAGCAGAGGCTGACTAGTGGGGCCAGGTCAACGTTGACGTGGCAGGGTCAATTGACATGTGGGGCCGGCTGGTTTAATCTAAAGTAAATAGGAAATAAATCCCAGGGTTAATTAGGGCATGGGGCCCATATGTCAGCGAGAGAGGGTGTTAATTAGCGGGGTCATCAGTGGCTAATGACGTGCCACGTCACCAGCCACCAGAGTTGGACTCCGGCGACCTCACAGTGCGGCGGCGGCTCGCCAGAATCGTGCTGTGGGCGTCGGCTGGACTTGCCCAGGGCACCGGGCGATAGCCCTTGCTCCCGCGGACCTAGCGGAGGCCGCATCAGGTCACGGGGTCATCGGATTCGACGCCGGCGATGAGCCGAGCTGCGGCTGGAGCTACGGGCGTGCTCAGGTTGGAGCTAGGGGGCACGTGTGGAGAAGCTGGTGCTGGCTACGGGCTCCTGGAGACGCGTTGAGCACGGTGGTGTGCTCGGACGCGACCGAATCAAGACATGGCCGCGACGGCGACATGGCCGGCGGCAGCGAGCTTCGGTTTCGGTGGGACGGTGGCTACGACATGAGTTTGAGCAGGGGACAGGGGGAGAAAGAGCGGGGCTCACAAGGAGGTGGATGGTGCAGACAGCAGGGTCGAGGAAGCGTTGGTGGCCGCGAATCGACAGCGGCGATCCACAATGGCCGAGGGCGAAGACGACGATGGTGGCGATGAAGCAGGGCCTCCGGGTGCCGCATAGCTCGGTGGAGAGGCAAGGAAGACGCGGCGGAGCTTCTGGATTCAGCGGCAGGGCGAGGGGTGGCCGGTGGCCACGGGTATGGCGATCAGGGTCGGCAAGCTCGCTCGGTCGAGTTCGTGTTCATGCGGAAAAGAGGGAAAAGCGGGTGAGAGTAAGAGAGTTGTGCACGGGGCTTGCGTGGCGTCGTCCGGGAGGTCCAGAGGAAGGCGGCAAGCAGGAGGTGGCCGGGGCGCGTGCTTGCGTGCGGTGGCCACGCGCCTCTCATCCTCCTGGCGGGAGGTTGAGGGTGGCTGGCAAGGTGGAGGTGGGCTGGGCCAGCGAGCTGGGCCGCCAGGTAAGGTCCAGGTGGGTTTCTCTCTCTCTCTGCTTTCTGTCTTTTATTTCTCTTTTCTATTTCTCTGTATTTTGTTTTGATTTGATTTAAAACATCAAATCATTTTTTAAACTTTCTGTAAGTTGTTATGTGAGCTCAGAAACTAGTCCAAGGTCACAGGCAACTTACAAAAATATTTGAACTTTATTTCTTATATAACAGAAATAAATCCAGCTCAAATATGTCATTGATTTAATTCAAAGGCCCAAAATAAATATTTTTGTGATTCCAAAAATATTGGTTTGATTTTACCTTTTACCAATATTTTCACAGAGTAACAGGAACATTTCCTTGGACTCATTTGATGAGGATTAAATGTTGATTATTTCTGAACTGATTCTGAGGGTTTCAACAAACCTCAATTCAACTTTCAGAAATTTTAGTCATGATGCATGAGTACATATGCAACTATTTCACTCAGGTATTCTAGGGCTGTGACAACTCACCCCCACAAAACAAGAATCTCGTCCTAACATTCAGGACGTGAGGTAAGAAGACAGAGGGAACACAAGGTTATCACAATCTTCTCGATCCGACTGTCCTCATCGAAGATATTTATTCATTGCATCATCTTGATCTTGACATCCTTGCTTTCAAGATCTTCACCCAACACATTGATGACAAAAGAAGTTCTACAGGAATCGATCTTCTCAAAGATTGAGCAACTCAAGATCAACTCATGGAGTGAGATATAAAAGAAACATCTCTTGAGTTGAGACACAAAACACACATCAGGGTGATCGAAAGAAGCGGATGACAAAGGTTCAATTTGGTAGGTAACAATTCCACGCTTTGATAAGATGGTGCATGGGTTGCAAAGTAGCGAGGAGTTAACTGCCATGATTCCATAACGAGGCACCTCAGGGAAGGTGACTCGTAGAAGTATTCCCTTAAGTGGCAAAAAGAATTACTTTTGATACAGAGATCATTGAAACTCTCTATACCAGCTTAAGGAAAATCACAATTGATCGTTTCAAAGAGTTCGAAGGAATGTCATACTCAGACTAGAATGGATGATGTGGACTACCTTGTTGAAGACAACGCAATGGATGATTTTTGCTTATCATCGGAAATGGATGGGATCCATGGTAGGACCACTTCTAAAGATGATCCTAGACAACAACTGCTGAGAAGGGCAGCCCATGGGAAATGGGCACCATGGCGGTGCAAGCTGGGAACAAAATGCAAATGTTGGGAAGGTTCCAACCATCATATCTGCCTGAGATTCAGATCTGGTTAGTAACAGGATACTTCAGACTCAACATGTCTGAAAAGAAGAGTTGCAACACAAACCGACGAGATAGTGTTGTGAGGTTCTCGGGAAATGAACTACGGTAGTAAGCTCCAAAACATGAGCTGGTTCTGCTACACACATGCGAACACGCTGTCCCAGAGAAGCATGACCACGTAGTAGTCTTACAACAAAACACTACCGAGTTTTGGTTGGGAACCATCAACGAGGATATCGAAGTCCTTTCATAAGTCCGGGTTAGCTCTTATGAAGGAACTCCTTCTCCTTGAACAAATCAGTTAGTGGCTTGGTGTGCTAGGGATTACATATGGAATGGAGATGATCAGTCTATCAGACCATAGAATGCTTCGCACGTGCATGACTGACTTGGGATGATTCCAAAGGAAGCAAAATACAAGCTTTCTCGAATTCACGGCGGCAACTTGCTTCAAATGCACATGAACTAGAGGAAGTCACTTCTTTCATCCAAACATATGCTTCATGATCGGGACATGAAGATAATGCTTATAAAAGTTTCCAACACTACTTCGACGTTCAACACGAATCATGGACAAGATAAAATGTTGTTGATGAGCTCAACAACAAATCATCAATATTTCCATGAAGATGGAATTCCACAACTATGTGAACAAGGTGATAGCATTGGTCAGACCCAAAAGATATAATGATGTATGCTCGAGGAAATAACCACAAGTAAGACAACATTACGAATATCATTGGTTCTGAGTTGATTTGATGATATAGCCCACACTCAAATCAAAGTTTGGACAAGATAATAGATCCAATAACTGATCATGATGACCAATCAATGAAGATATCATCTTTCTTCAACACACACACTCAACAGATATCCTTTTAGAATGAACTATGTAAGGCAAAGCTTTATCTTCCAACTCTCCAAGTTGTTGTTTAGATTAACCAACTAGCTCAGGGATATCCAACATAGATTCTTGGAGGATGGCTGGTTTAGCAAAAAACCAACATGATCACGAACTCAACATACCGGTCAGGGAACAACCTGGTAATACTTCCGAGAAGATATTGGGACAATCACGAACCACCGATATATTACTAAGCTCGGGAACAATCTTGCTTTTCAGGGCAAGACGATATGATCAAGGGAGCGAGGGATTGAAACAATCCTAACTCGTTGATCGAAGGGTGCTCCAATAATAAGGACCAGGTAGCACGATCAAACTTAAAATGATAACTCAACAACCAACACGCTATCAATGAACTATTGTCCATTAACTACCAAGCAACGGGGTTGCTAGGAGTATTGATTTCACACATCACGTTTCATTGTCGGGATTCCGGTTGCGACAACACGGGACCGAGGTATGAAAAATGATGGCAAGAAGTATTACTGCGTCAAGAATTCATGAGAGATGCTGCAATTCTCATGGCAATCCTGACAAAAAGGAGGTAATACTCCGAGGTAGAACAGAACAAAAGCTGGATTGGCATTTTGATCTGCGGAATACAACTACTTTGACCAGTCCAAGAAATGGATGAGGTGCTGGAGTTTGTTTCTCCTAGTCATTCCGGAATAGAATAGCTTGACGGACCACGAGAATAATAGGCATCGATAACACGAATGCACAACTAGTCCTGACTATCAATTAATAGACAGAGGTCAGAATACAACTAAAGAGAGACAACTCAAAGGAACATATGGTTTTCTGAGTTGCGGATGCATAGATTTAGTATGTCAAACAAGTTCAACATATTTCTTCCAGATAATCCATGCAGAAAGGTAGGACTGGCAGATTCACAATGCAGAATGGAGAACTCATTAAGAGCACCTGGTTGTGATCTTTTGGTTCAAAGAACCTTTGCCATAAGCAGTTCATGGTATTTGGAAGAAGGAAATACTACAGACCTCGAGGACTATCGCAAAGGTTACTAATATCCTAAAGGAACTAGAAAACACTATCAACAGGAGGTGAGTGGAGTGAATCTCGGGTTCAAAACCCAAGAATAGAATACCTACTAACTAAATGGCATCACAGAATGCTTTCGAGAATGGCGGCCAGAATCATCACACTAGAGACAAAAAGCATTGCTACATTACTAGGTGATTTTCCAGGATGCCTAGTGTCATAATACTAGCTCCATCTTATATGTCGAGGCAGTAGAGTACCTCAACAGACCGTTTAGTGTGCTTAATCTGGCCCAAAAGGACATCAGGAACGGGAGGAACGGATTTGCAAATGCATCAGACTATTTAGAAACCTGGGATGACTCGGAAAGCATAACGACTGTAAATGCTCAGAAAAAGATTTGAGACATTCACAAGGATTTGCATAGTCACTTATCAACATCATATCAAGGTTCTGGTTCAACTAACAACATACTAAAAGTAGGAGAAACTGAACTGAGGCTGGAACCAACAATCCTAAGATTCTACGGATTAGTAACATGTGAACCTAATAGAGAGATGAGATCCTAGTCCTTAACCCACGTAGGAAAGAAAAGGATGACTCAGATCAGAAGGGCATAAGGTAAAGGAGTAAAAAGAGCCTTACGTCCCTTTCCACAATCAATTCCCTTACATATAACTAAGCATTTCTAGACCCAACTTCGACCAGTTTGGCTTGGTAATCCTACAGGCAGTCAGGCTCTGATACCAAAGCTATCAGGAACCCAATCCTAAGCCACATTGATTTAGCAGGCAACACATCATATCACTTTGCGGCCTCATGCACGGTATCCCCATGGGTGCCACCTTACCTGGCCCGGGACCGTTTGCGCCTTTTGGCACGCGTATATGATAGTGTCGCTAGCATCCATATGATAGAGAACCCGGGCCGACATGACTAGTCGTAAACCCAAAGTGCCACTAACTTACAGGGACAGACATACATGACCCAACAACGAACATGTCGGTCATCAGCGAGTGAATTCGGGCTGTAGCAACTGGCCTAGCAGGACTCCGGGAATCCGGGCTGTAGCAGGCTAACAGGACTCCGAAAGACACCGCGTGACATTTCCCCGAAGGGACAGACACAAGATCGAAGAAGGACACATGCCGGCCAGTCTAAGTGTTCCGGAGCAGTAGCAACTGGGCTAACAGGACTCCTGTAAACCGGGCTGTAGCAGACTACCATGGCTCAGGGGAAGCACAAGACTACATTTCCCCATAAGAGAGGCTACCGAGGATAGACAACTAGGTTGTCGGATCCCACACATACCAAGCATTTCAGTCATGCACACAATATGCTCGATATGTGTAAATACAACATGGCATCACAACAAAACTCTACGACTCAAAGTATTTATTCATAAGACTCCGAAGAGTCAGATATTACAAACATGGGTCTCACGACCCAGCATTCAAGTCATACAAGCAATAGCACATGCAAAAGATTATCTTGTCTGAGTACAGACATATACAAATGAAAAAGGCTGAGAAGCCTGACTATCTACAAGACCCTACCGAGGGCACAAGATCGTAGCTGAGGTAACAAGCTAAACATCGAAGTCCACGCAGAACTACTAGCAAGACTGAAGTCTCTCTGCAAAAACATAAATTAAGCAAACGTGAGTACAAATGTACCCAGCAAGGCTTACATCAGAACTAGCTACATATGCATCAGTATCAATAAAGGGGGTGAAAGTGCGTTATATCGACTAGAGGGGGGGTGAATAGGTGATTTTTATGAATTCTTCACTGAGGAATTTGCCAGTGAGGAAATTCCTTAGCGAAGAACTACTTGCAGCGGAATAAGTACTCAAAAGTAAACATAACAGAATACAAGCATGGTCATCATGATGAAATGAAAACAAGCACAGAGTAGTGAAAGCGTAAACACAGGATAACACATGATGAAGACAAACAGACTGAAGAAATTGAACTGACGAAATTGAGAAAGTCTTTAGTCAAAGTCTTCAAACACACATATGACAAGCACACAACACAGTAATGAGGAAATGAACGAGTTGAGGAAATAGAACCAGTAAGCTTGGTGAAGAGAATGATTTGGTAGACCAGTTCCAACTGCTGTCTCAGTTGTACATCTGGTTGGAGCGGCTAGGTATTTAAACCTGAGGACACACAGTCCCGGATACACAGTCCTCACCGTATTCTCCTTGAACTAAGGTCACATAGACCTCGTCCAATCACTCGTGGTAAGTCTTCAGGTGACTTCCGAACCTTCACAAACTCGGTCACTCGGCGATCCACAATTCCTCTTGGATGCTCTAGACGACGACGCCTAATCGTCTGGAAGAAGCACAGTCTTCAAAGGTAACAAGCGTCGGATCCACGCAGGATCAATCTCTTCAGTGATGCTCAATCACTTTGGGTTTGTAGGTGTTTGGGTTTGGGTTTTTCCTCACTCGATGATTTTCGCTCAAAGTCCTCAGAGGATGGGATGCTCTCAAATGACAAGTGTCAGTTTCTCTGGGAGCAGCCAGCCAGCTAGTGGTTGTAGGGGGCGGCTATTTATAGCCTAGGGAGCAGCCTGACATGATAAGACATAAATGCCCTTCAATGATATGACCGTTAGGTGGGTAGATATTTTGGGACAGCTGGCGCATAGCACAGCAACGGTCGGAAATTTGAGTTTCAAATTCCTCAGGGCTATCATGTTCCTCACTATGTTGGCAATCCGCACTGGCGAATTCCTAACTCCTCATTCAGAACAAATTCCTCAGAGACCAGAAGAACTTTGTCTCTGTCACTGAAGAATATGACTGAACTGTATGAGATTTCCAATGGCTTCACTCGAAGGGATTGGTAGGTGTAGGATTTTGAGTTGAGCATCACATGGAAATTTTTCCTTAGTATTTCCTCGGCCCCCTTTAACAGTACGGTGTTTCCTATGACTCAAGAAAGAGAAAATGAAACTACAAAAACAAAAGTCTTCACGCTTCATGTTCCTCAAATGAATACCAAGTCTTCAAGGTCACACCAATTTCTTCACTTTCAAAGTCTTCAGAAAGTCTTCAGAAATCCAAAGTCTTCAGTCGAAGAACTTCATTTTTAAGGGTCGACTTTCTCTGTAAATATCAAACTCCTCATAGACTTATAGACCTGTGTACACTCATAAACACATTAGTCCCTTAACCTATAAGTCTTCAATACACCAAAATCACTAAGGGGCACTAGATGCACTTACAATCTCCCCCCTTTTTGGTGATTGGTGACAATATAGGTTAAGTTTTCAATGGGGATAAACATATGAAGTGTAAATACTGATATTGAGGAATTTGATTGCAAGATATAGAAGAACTCCCCCTGAAGATGTGCATAGTGAGGAATTTGCTTTTGAAGCAATGCACACTTGAAGAGTTGAATCATGGAGATCTCCCCCTATATCTTGTAATTCATACACGCATTTGACATAATATATGAAGAATTTTAAATGCATGATAAAATATGGTGACTGATGTAATTCAGCATGCGTGCAATAACATTAACGAGGAACAAGCATGCAGAAGAAACAGCAAAAGTATCAGGCCACCATAGAGTTTTAAGTTTACAACTCGATCCAACAAAGTCATCAGAAGAACGAGAGTTGTAACTTTAGAAAAAAAACGCCCATAAAAGATAGACCCGCTTGAAGACTAACTCAAATTTCTCCCCCTTTGTCATCGAATGACCAAAAGGATCGAAAATGAGGACTAACGCCCCTGAAGAATATCAAGTTGATGAAGGAGCGCCAGCGTTGTTGGGGTCGTTTGTTGATGTAGGGCCTGCCGCAGTGTCGTCCAAGTCTTCATGCTCGTCGGTGTCACGCGATGAAGAATAGGAGCTGGCCACCAAGGACGGAACCTTGACCTTCTTGTATTTCTTCGGTGGAGGAGCAAACCAGTCAAAATCTTCCTTGAGACCCATTTTCTTCAGTTCTTCTGCGCTGTAAATGTGAGATAGAACAGCCCAGGTACGGTTGAAGATTTCATGGAGGTAGTAATGGTTTTTCTTCACTGCATTGTGGGTAGCAGTCATGTTGTTAAGAATTGAACCAAACTGATGCTTGACCCATTTTTGATTGCGATCAACCTTCTGGTGAAGACTGAGGAGAAGCTCACGGTCAGTCATCACCCTGGGAGCTGTGCCTTGAGGATTTGGCTTGGTTGCGTTGGCGGCAGAGTCATGGGTGGCAGAGTCCTCATTGGTGGAGTAGGATGCAGCCTTGCGAAATTGACCATCCAACGGACGAATGCCTTCATCAATAACAGCAGTAGCCTTGCCCTTTTCATTAGCTGAGGAAAATGTCCGTTTGAGGACTTCAATCGGGGGCAAGTAGCTGCAATGGTTCCGTGTATCAGCTTTGCAGTTGAGTGAAGACCTTGTTCTGATGAATCTCATAATCCACAGAGCATAAGGCTTCAACTCAAACGTTGACATTGCGACATTGGCCAGAGTCCTCATGAAGAAATCATGGAAGTTGATGGGAACGCCATGAATGATATTGAAAAGCAGATTCTTCATGATGCCAACGACTTCTTCTTCATTCGAGTCATGGCCCTTGATAGGACTCAATGTCTTCGTCAGAATGCGATAGACAGTCCGAGGCACATATAACAATTCCTTCACAAGGAATTTTGTTCTTGGGGCCTGACCTGGCTTCAATGGCTTCATCAGCACTTTCATATAGTGATCTGTAAGCTCAGGTTCACTGTAGACGCAACGAGCAGCTTCAAGGGGAGGACTGAGGCAAAGCACGAAGCAATTCAGTAGCTGCTGCCTTGTAGTGAGTATTTTCAGACATCCAGTCCAGCACCCATGAATTCACATCTTCAGAGTCTCCGGTGATGTGCAGAGTTGCATAAAATTGAAGAATGAGCTCTTCATTCCAATCACATATATCAGTGCAGAAATTTAACAGCCTAGCGTCGTGAAAAACACTGAGGACTGGCACGAAGCACGACAGAGATTACATATCCACGTGAGGAATGTGCTCATGATCGAAGACTTTGTCTTTGTTGAACAACACTGAGGAATAAAAATTTGCCTGGCTGGCAGTCCAGAAACGCCTCTTCCTAATGCGAGCAGAGTCATAGGGGTTGTAATCAGTGAAGAATACGTGCTCGCCGAAGAAATCATTAGCCTTGAATTTTTGCTTCCTTGAGAATGGATCCTTTGGCTTGGGCAGAGGAGTGTCAGTCAGTTGCATTACAACCTCAGGAATCGCAATTGCAGGTTCTTCAGGCTGAGGAATTTCTGGTTCCTCTTCAGTGGTAGTCTGTGTCTTCAATTCTTCATTTTTATTTTCTTCAGCACTAGTGGCTGGAATTTCTTCATGAACAGATGCAGAGGGTTGATTTTCTTCAAATCCCATTTGAACAGTTTGTGCAGGGGACTGAGGGATTTGCTGTAAAGGTGTGAACAGTGGAGAGTTGGGGTGCTGACTTTCCCAAAAATCATCATTCAGTACTGGTGTGGTACAGCCAATGTCCACATCTTCATCTTCCATTTCTTCAACGCCAGCCTCTTCAGCAGTGAACTGAGGCATAGGCGAGGAAACAGCTGGAGTTGAAGGGATTTCATCCACTTCAATTTCTTCATCCATCTGCTCTGACGAAGCAGCAGAAGGATTTTCTTCATGAGATCCGCTAGGGATCACATATTCTTCATCAAAAGGAACAAGGTCCTTTGATGGCATAGTTGAGATCGGAACAGCATCAATGGGGTTAGCAAATGAGCTTGTCAATTTCATCATCTTCTTCGGTGCTGAAGAGTCTGAAGGAGCTGATGCTTTCCTTTTCTTCACTGCTAAACATTATGTAGCCTTAGTCTTCTTCACATCTGATGCAGATGGAAAGATTGGAGTTGGGGTAGGCACAGGAGGAGCAGAGGAATTTGGTTGATTTTCTTCAGGCACAACTAATGCAGTTGCCCTGACCACTTCATTTTCTTCAGGTGCACCACTAGTGGATGCCCTGGCAATTTCATCAGCGGCTGGAATGCAGTCATCAGCCCTGGAACTCACATTTTCTTCAGCAGCCTAAAAATCATCAGCGGTGCCGGCATGTTCTTCAGTTGGCTGAGGAGATGCTTCAGCCTGAGGAATTTCTTGTTGCGATGGGGCTGCAACATTTGAGGTGAACTTCTCAGTCAGTTTAACAAACCTGACCTTGCTCCTTTCCAATCAGCATAGTAAGCATTGAAATCATCGCTGAGGACTTTGATTTCAGACTGGATCTTCACAAGTTCATCAGTTGTCATAGAGACAACGTTGTTCTTCAAGAATTTCTTCTTGTACTGCGCTTTCTTGATCTGCCTGGCCTTCTCAAATTTCCATTTCTCTTCTTGGATGAAGGCAGTCAGCATATGACTTTGGCCAGGAGTCAACTTGAAACCAGGCATAGGAGTGCTTGGGTCCTTGTGCCAGGGATCAATGTAGTCGAGGATCAACTCTGGATCCAAAAGCAGAGGCACATTTGTGCCCTTGGCTCTAGCGGCCCTGACTTGCCTATCTCTGATTTTAGCAAGTTCTTCATCATCAGCTTCGTCTTCTTCAGACGGCACTTGGAAGGCGACCTGCTTCTTGTGAGGACTTGGGCGAGAACCTCGTCCAGCAGTGGTCTTTGTCTTCAGCAGAGGGGGTCCTGTTGAAGAATTTGGTGCAGCTGAGGAACTAGCTGAAACTCCAGAGGCAATAGAGATGCCTGTAGTCCTTTGGCACGTGGCAAGATGCATAGGTGCTGAGGATTTGGTCGGAGCAGCTGAGGACTTATGCGGAGGAGCTGAGGATTTTGGAGGAGCAGGAGCAGCGTGAGGAATTGGCCGTGAGGGCTTTGAGGATTCTGGCCGTGAGGGCATTGCTGAGGAACTTGGCCTTGAGGGCATTGAAGGTGAAGCACTTGGCTTACGCGCAGGCTTCTTTGCCATGGATTTCTTCGGCTTGACAGAGGCCTCAGTGGCAGTAGAGTCTTCATTGAATTTCCTCACTTCTTCTCTGGCTTGTCTAGCTAGCTTGGCCTGGCGCTTGGCCCATTCATCAGGATAATCCTCACCACGCTTGAGGCTGGTGAGATCAGCTTCTTGGCCAGGTGCCAACGGAGGTCTTGGGCATGGAGGATTGAGTGCGAATTTCTTCATGTACTTGGGAGTCACATACCTGTACTCCCTCCACTCTCTTGCCCATCTCCTCTCTATCTTCTAAATGCGCACCTTGCGCTGATTTTTATCTTCCTCAGGGGGTGTGCAGCACCCAGCATAGATGTCCTCAGGGATTTCAAATGCAGTGTTGACCTCAGGCCTCTTTCCTCCTTTCTGTGGCTTCTTTCCATCAGCCATTTTCTTGAGATGAGGAATTTGAACAACTGAATTCTCTGAAGAAGTATGCAACTTTTCTTCGAGGAACACTGCAAATGAGTTAAGTTGATGAGAACCTAGAGATTCAGTAGCGGACATGAGTACCTGTGAACAGAGTATAGTTGTGAGGAATTTGGAGAGGTCATATGCGTTCTCAGAAGGTTTTTCAAAAAGAACAAGTTTGAGGAATTTGACCAGATGAATCTTGAAGAATTTCACTAAGAGTTCTTTGTCTTAGGTTCCAGAGTTGTATAGATCAAAGATCCACACAATTGAGGAATCTTGAAGAAAAATTATTGCTTAGAGAAACGAATCAAGAACATATGACATGTGAGGTGTTTAGTGTGTGAAGAATTTGAAGAATAAACACTTTTGAAGATTTTGTAGAAATCATTTGAATCAAAGAGGGCAGTAAAAGTAACTTTTAATTACCCTGGACGAAGAACACGACGAACTGTGAGGTAGAGATGAGAAGTTCATCTGTGCAGATCTTCCACGCCCTAACTCGGCGAAGGAAGATGGCTACGGCGGCGGCGGAGTGAAGATTTCCGCAGCCGGCGCGAGTACGGCGGCGACGAGGTCGAGGCAGTGAAGCTCTTCCTCATCGGCGACGATGAAGTAGCGGTGGCGCTAGGGTTTGAGAAGCTCGAGCTGGAGAGAGGTCGAGCAGAGTAAAGGAAGTGAGGAAAGGGAAGGGGGTATTTATAGCCACGGTGGAAAATTGTTCGCCCAAAGAAATTGGACGAACGTGCCCCTGACCCTTCTCATTCGCTAGACATGTGCCACCCACGTACTGAGAAGTGGAGATCGTGTTAGATCGTAGGTGAATAGATAAGTATTTCGTGGGATGCGGAACGGTTTGAGCGGCAAATCCGAAAATTTGGATAAGATAAGTTAAAAGTTCCGTTCGCAAATTCTTCAGCTGACAAGGACACAGTGAAGATTTTGAACGAGTTTCAAATAGAACGCACATGAAGAATTTGTGAATAGATTGGGTTGAGTTTAGCATAGAGGGGAAGGATCCGATCACATTCACTTAGCAGAAAACACAACTTGAAGAATTAGCCATAAGTGAATGCTGTAGAGGACATAAACTCATATATATATATATATATATATATATAGCCAATGAGGAAAATCGTCGAAAACAGTGAAGATTTTGCAAAGTTGAAGAAAATGAACAACTGAGGAAAAACTCATATTGAAGATTTTCAACTTTGGTGGTGGCTTGACCCACCGTATAAGAATGATGATTTGAGACACCGCGTACAATTGTCGTAGGGTTCTGAGAATCAAATTATTCGCTAATTTCTTCAGACTTAGAGTGTTATTCTTCATTGATTGAAGAAAAACGTTTCTTCATGTGTTGCACATCTAAGTCATCAATTTTGCATAGGTGTTAGGATGAGTGTCCTTTTCAAAGAACATTCGAAGATTCTAAGATATTTAGCTCACACCGCAACTTGCTAAATCTCTTCTCATCCAAGGGCTTTGTGAAGATATCGGTTAGCTGTTCTTCAGTCTTCACATGCTCAATAGAAATGTCGCCCTTCAACACATGATCGCGAAGAAAATGATGACGAATCTGAATGTGCTTTGTCTTCGAGTGCTGAACTGGGTTGTGAGCAATCTTGATGGCACTCTCATTGTCACAGAAGAGAGGCACATTCTTCACATTGACACGGTAGTCCTTCAGAGTTTGCTTCATCCACAGCAATTGAGCACAGCAAGAACCAGCAGCAATGTACTCAGCTTCAGCAGTAGACAGTGATACGCAGTTCTATTTCTTCGAGGACCAACAGACCAAAGATCGTCCGAGGAAATGACATGTACCAGATGTTGACTTGCGGTCCACACGATCACCAGCATAGTCAGAGTCAGAATATCCAATGAGATCAAAAGCCGAGCCCTTGGGGTACCATAATCCAAGTGTTGGTGTGTGAGCTAGATATCGAAGAATATGCTTCACAGCCTTATGGTGTGATTCCTTCGGTGTAGCTTGAAATCGGGCACACATGCAAACACTAAGCATTATATCTGGCCTAGATGCACATAAATACAATAAAGAACCAATCATGGAGCGGTATACCTTTTGATCGAAGTCAATACCATTTTCATCAGTGCACAGATGGCCATTTGTGGGCATCGGAATTTTGACGCATTTGCAATCTTGCATGCCAAATTTCCTCAGTACATCCTTGAGGTATTTCTCCTGAGATATGAATATGCCATTGCGCTGTTGACGAATTTGAAGACCTAAGAAGAATTTCAATTCTCCCATCATAGACATTTGATATTCTTCACTCATCATATGGGCAAATTCATCACTATAACGTTGGTCAGTACAGCCAAAGATAATATCATCAACATATATTTGGCACACAAACAATTCACCATCATAAGATTTAGTGAAAAGAGTAGGGTCGAGTGAACCGGGTTTGAAGCCTTTCTTCATGAGGAATTCCTTCAAAGTATCATACCACGCCCGAGGGGCCTGCTTGAGGCCGTAGAGGGCCTTATTGAGTCTGAAGACTTTGTCAGGATGCTTTGGATCTTCAAAACCTGGGGGTTGAGCAACATATACTTCTTCCTCAAGCTTACCATTAAGGAATGCACTTTTCACATCCATTTGATATAAAGTGATATCATGATGGTTAGCATAAGCAAGTAATATGCGAATAGCTTCAATTCTAGCAACAAGTGCAAAAGTTTCATCGAAATCAATTCCTTCAACCTGTGTGTAGCCTTGAGCTACAAGTCATGCCTTATTCCTTACCACAAGGCCATTTTCATCTTGCTTGTTGCCGTAGATCCACTTTGTGCCAATGATATTGTGCTTGCGAGGATCTGGAAGTTTGACCAGTTCCCAGACGTTGTTGAGCTCGAATTGATGTAATTCTTCTTGCATGGCCTGAATCCACTCAGGCTCCAGAAATGCTTCATCTACCTTAGTGGGCTCTGTGATAGAGACAAAAGCATAGTGCCCACAAAAGTTAGATAAATGTGAAGCTTTTGAGCGCGTGAGAGGACATGGTGCTTCAATGTCATCGATGATCTTCTCCACTTGCACTTCTTTTGCAACGCGAGGATGAGTTGGTTGTCGTCGAGGAATTTGATCAACATTTTCTTCAGCACCATTTTCTTCAGCATTTTCTTCAGGTGCATTAGCTCGACGTTCTTCACGTTCTGGAATGAATTCTTCAGCAGATTCTTCGGTAGGAATGACATCCTCAGTAGCCTTGAACTTGATAGTTTCCTCAGGTGCTGGTTCATCTATCACAGAGGGTAGGTGCTCTCTTTGCGAGCCATTAGTTTCATCGAACTGCACATCTGCAGTTTCAACAACCTTGTGAAGAACTTTGTTGAAGACTCTGTAGGTGTGCGAGTTCTTTCCGTAACCAAGCATAAAACCTTCATGTGCTTTCGGTGCAAATTTTGAGTTGTGATGAGGATCTCTAATCCAACATTTAGCACCGAAGACTTTGAAATAACTCACATTGGGTTTCTTGTCAATGAGGAGTTCATAGGCAGTCTTCTTGAAGAATTTGTGAAGATATACCCTGTTGATGATGTGGCACGCGGTATAAATTGCCTCAATCCAGAAGTGACGAGGCGTCTTGTACTCATCAAGCATAGTGCGAGCCATCTCAACAAGAGTTCTGTTCTTGTGCTCCACGACGCCATTCTGCTGAGGAGTATAAGGAGAAGATAACTCATGAGTAATACCAAGTTCATCAAGATAGTCATCAAGACCAGAATTCTTGAACTCAGTTCCATTGTCACTTCTGGTGTGCTTGATCTTCGCACCGAAGTTGGTTGAAGCCCTCGAGGAAAATCATTTGAAGACTTCCTGCACTTCATGTTTGTAAGTGACAATATGTACCCATGTGTAACGAGAGTAATCATCAACAATAACAAAGCCATAGAGAGATGCATCATTTGTGACTGCAGAATAATGGTTAGGACCGAAGAGATCCATATGAAGCAATTCAAATGGTCGAGTAGTGGTCATGATAGTCTTCGCTGGATGCTTAGCCTTGGTCATCTTTCTAGCTTCACAGGCTCCGCATAAGTGATCCTTGAGGAATTTGACATTCTCAATGCCAATGACGTGCTTCTTCTTCGCAAGCATGTGCAAATTCCTCATGCCTGCATGACCAAGTCATCGATGCCATAGCCAGCCTTCTGAAGCTTTTGCAAGTAGGCACACGGCTGGTTGCGGTCCTGTAGAGAAATCAACAATATACAAGTCTCCTCTCCTAAAGCCTTAGAAGACTTTGGAATTGTCAGCTTCCATAACCACAACACAACGATACTTGCCAAAGACAACAACCATATCAAGATCACAAAGCATTGAGACAGACATGAGGTTGTATCCTAAGGACTCGACAAGCATGACTTTGTCCATGTGTCGATCCTTTGTGATCGCAACCTTACCTAGACCCAATACCTGACTTTTGCCATTGTCAGCGAAGATGATATGCTTCAGATGCGATGGTGATAAGGGAGCATCCATCAATAGATTCTTGTCACCAGTCATGTGATTTGTACATCCACTATCGAGGACCCACTCAGTGGCTTTGGGTTGATCATCCTGCAGATGAATTAGTGCAGCTTACGAACTTCATATACTTCATCAGTGAAGAATATGACATCACAATTCATCAGACCAATTTCATCAAGCAATGCAACAGTTAAAACAGTATGAGGACGTGAGAAATGAAAGTTCACTTCTTCATGATTAGCCTGCGTCCTTTCAGGCACTTTTCAGGTCTCCAGCAAATTCTTCAGACGTTCACGCACGTCTGGAGACCTGACCCTACAGAAGATATTAGTTCTTTTTCTTCACCACCCACATCTGAAGGGGTGGCAAAGAGTTCATCACTCTACGAGCTCCATACGAGAAAGGTGGCATAGAAGCCAATCCATTCCGTTTCACATAAGAGGAGTTAGCGTAAGCATATGAATAAGCAGAGAAATTCTTCGAGGACTTATGAACATAATGATTAGAAGAATAATGCTCATATTCATAGCTCTTGGCTCTTCCCTGCGAAACAGAGTTGTTAGCACGATGATGTTCACATGAGGACTTTGATCCTTTTGAGGAATACGATCCACGTGAGGAATTCGATCCGTATGAGGACTTGGATCCATATGAAGAATATGGTCCATATGAAGAATTTGATCTGGGGTTCCTATTCTTCACAGGTGGTGTCATGAGGACATTCACCTGAAGACTTTCAAGGCACCTTTTGGGAACCCAGATTTTCTTCATAGGAGAACCATTCCTGCAGTTAGTGCCAACATATCTAGCAAATACTTCACCATTCTGATTTTTGAACAGTTTATAGTTGGAGTCAAATGACTCATCAGAAGAATGAGAAGATTCACATGTAAAGCCAGATAAATTAGATGGATCAACTGGAGGTCCCTTTGCAGCAACCCATGAGGTTTTGAGGTACTGCTCAGGCTTCCAATATGTACCATCAGCATTGAGTTTCCTCTCAAAGGCAATACCCTCTTTCCTAGGGTTCCTGTTGAGGATCTGCTTTTTAAGCACATCACAAAGAGTCTGATGCCCTTTGAGGCTTTTGTACATGCCTGTCATGTACAATTCCTTCAGCCCTGCATTGTCAGTGATACAAGCAATGTCCTCAGATGAGGAATTAGTGATAGCAGAGGCATGTGAAGAATTTGTAACATTAGAAGCATTTGAACATTCAGGTGAAAAATTAGCAGATTCACGTTCAATGCATTTCAAACATGGAGGAACAAATTCTTCCTGAGCAACGCTGATTTGTTGAGCAAGTAATGAATCGCGCTCCTTCTGAAGATCTTCATAACTCACTCTTAGCTTCTCAAGATCTTGCTTTCTTTGAAGAAATTCATAAGAAAGCTTCTCATGATCAGATAAGAGAGTGTTATGTTGATCTTGAAGGGTGTCATACTTAGTATGAAGTCTCTGAAGACTTTCAGCCAAAGCTTTTGACTAATCCATTTCTTCACCCAACATATCATCTCTCTTATTTAGCATATATTGAACTTTTTCCAAAGCTCTTTGTTGTTTAGTGGCAAGGGAAGCAAGTTTGACATAGCTGGGTCCAAATTCATCACCAGATTCATCATCACTTGACTGGGATAGGTAGCTTTCAGTTACCTCAGCACTTTTTGCCATAAGGCATGATGAAGAGGATGATGATTCTGGTTCAAATGTCATCGCGTTGAGAGATTCCTTGAAGTCCTCAAACCAAGGATCATGACGGGTTCGATGACCTTCATAGACCTCAGAGAGACGGTCCCAGATAAGATTCGCATGATTGAGATGCATGATGTTCCTGAACTGATTTTGAGACAGACAGGAGCAGATGACGTCCTTCGCCGTGAGGTTGAGAAGAGTACTTGCGAATGTCATCAGCTTCCGCCGTCTTGCACAGATCGGTAAGACCAATCTCAGTGATGGTCCACAGTTCACTGTTCATCGCCATGAGGCGCTTCTTCATCATGGCCTTCCACTTGGGATACTCGTGACCGTCAAAGATGGGGCATGTCACTTTCTTCATACCTGCGGTCAACATAACTAAAACTCCAGGCGGTTAAACCAAAATCACACAGAACAAGGGAGCACCTTGCTCTGATAGCAATTGAAAGTGCGTTATATCGACTAGAGGGGGGTGAATAGGCGATTTTTATGAATTCTTCAATGAGGAATTTGCCGGTGAGGAAATTCCTTAGCGAAGAACTACTTGCAACGGAGCAAGTACTCAAAAGTAAACATAACAGAATACAAGCATGGTCATCATGATGAAATGAAAACAAGCACAAAGTACTGAAAGCGTAAACACAGGATAACACAGGATGAAGACAAAAAGACTAAAGAAATTGAACTGAGGAAATTGAGAAAGTCTTCAATCAAAGTCTTCAAACACAGATATGACAAGCACACAACACAGTAATGAGGAAATGAAAGAGTTGAGGAAATAGAACCAGGAAGCTTGGTGAAGACAATGATTTGGTAGACCAGTTCCAACTGCTGTCTTAGTTGTACATCTGGTTGGAGCGGCTAGATATTTAAACCTGAGGACACATAGTCCTCACCGTATTCTCCTTGAAGTAAGGTCACACAGACCTCGTCCAATCACTAATGGTAAGTCTTCAGGTGACTTCCGAACCTTCACAAACTCAGTCACTCGGCGATCCACAATTCCTCTTGGATGCTCTAGACCATGACGCCTAACTGTCTGGAAGAAGCACAGTCTTCAAAGGTAACAAGCGTCGGGTCCATGCAGGATCAATCTCTTCAGTGATGCTCAATCACTTTGGGTTTGTAGGTGTTTGGGTTTGGGTTTTTCCTCACTCGATGATTTTCGCTCAAAGTCCTCAAAGGATGGGATGCTCTCAAATGACAAGTGTCAGTTTCTTTCGGAGCAGCCAACCAGCTAGTGGTTGTAGGGGGCGGCTATTTATAGCCTAGGGAGCAGCCCGACATGATAAGACATAAATGCCCTTCAATGATATGACCGTTAGGTGGGTAGATATTTTTGGACAACTAGCGCATAGCACAACAACGGTCGGAAACTTGAGTATCAAATTCCTCAGGGCTATCATGTTCCTCACTCTGTAGGCAATCCGCACTGGCGAATTCCTAACTCCTCAGTCAAAAAAAATTCCTCAGAGACCAGAAGAACTTCGTCTCTGTCACTGAAGAATATGACTGAACTGTATGAGATTTCCAATGGCTTCACTCGAAGGGATTGGTAGGTGTAGGATTTTGAGTTGAGCATCACATGGAAATTTTTCCTTAGTATTTCCTCGACCCCCTTTAACAGTACGGTGTTTCCTATGACTCAAGAAAGAGAAAATGAAACTACGAAAACAAAAGTCTTCACGCTTCATGTTCCACAAATGAATACCAAGTCTTCAAGGTCACACCCATTTCTTCACTTTCAAAGTCTTCAAAAAGTCTTCTGAAATCTAAAGTCTTCAGTCGAAGAACTTCATTTTTAGGGGTCGACTTTCTCTGTAAATATCAAACTCCTCATAGACTTATAGACCTGTGTACACTCATAAACACATTAGTCCCTTAACCTATAAGTCTTCAATACACCAAAATCACTAAGGGGCACTAGATGCACTTACAGGGGGTGGTGGAGTTTAACTGCAGCAAGCCAGCTTTGACTCGGTGGCTATCCTGAACTACGACTGCAAGTAACTCTTTTGAGGTGGCGCACACGAGTCCACATATTCACCATATCAATACACCACTATGGATCCGCTCCCGTCTCCCTATGAGAACACCATCCATAGTGTAGGAGATATGCCCTAGAGGCAGTAATAACAGTTATTTTGGATCTCCAAAGTTTGTAATGAATGTTTAGCTTCCATGCTATAACTGCAATGATTCTCGAGTCTGCAATATCCACGAGGCACGGAGGGAAACTCATGTGCACGTGTGGTATACTAAACGGTAAAATGTATTCCTAGTCTTGCCTCTAAGACTGGCTCATGTATTGCATGATCATCCTGTTTTCCTGACCATGGGCATGTCTATGCTGGCAATTCTGAGGGCGCGATGTTGGTAGAACACTTGTGTTGAATCGACACAAATTGATGTTATGCTATGAGATTCTATTCGTCACAAGTTTATGGTTAATAACACAGAGATAGTCAATGTTTGCATAATTCCTTAGACCATGAGAGTATCGAGTTCCTTCGTACTTGCTTCGTGAACTTTGGGGTTTGTTAAACGTCATCCGTAACTGGGTGGCTATTACGGCGGCTTACGGGTTCACGGAAAAGTATGGCAAGTAACAAGATAGCTCAAGATTGGGATTTTCTCCTCCGACGATGGAGAGATATTCTCGGGCCCTCTCGGTGTTACGGTATCCATAATCGTCTGGCCAGACACCTTGTGATTTGATCACTGGGATGCCGGAACACGGAAACGAGAAAAGAGAATAGAACCGGTAACGAGGTAACTTGCATGGTGGACAAATTGTTCGTCCACGGGGATGAAAAAAATCTCACCTCGGGTGTTTGTGACATATCGTGAAGCAATAGGAATAGCTCACTACAACTGGAGGTTCACTCGAATATTCATTCGTGTGGGTATAGGGGTCAATATGGGTGTCCACGGCTCCGATGTTGATCATTGATCGGAAGGGGTTCCGGGTCATGTCTATACTTCACCGAACCTATAGGGTCACATGCTTAAGGGTCATCTATCCGCTGAATACTAGACAGGGAGTATGAGAGAAAATCACCGAAAAAGTTTCGGACAGCGGAATCGTACCGCAGAGAGAGGTCATCGAATAAGTTTCGATGGTACCGAAAAGTTGTTTCGGGATATACCATTAAGTCAGATTGGTTTTGTCAAATGCCTGATAATTCTTGGAGGGTGCCAGAATCATTCTGGAAGCTTTTTGGAACTTTCTGAGATAAAAACCGGAAATGTTCCGGAGCTGCCGGAGCCACTTCAGATGCGTTTCGCAGATGAAAATCACTAAAACCGGAATTGTTTCGGAACGCGTTGAAAATCATTTTAGTGGGTACTGGAAATGTTCTAAGCCCACATAAATATTTTCAGTTCGAACGGACGCTGAAAAATGTCGTCGTGAATAGTGAAAGTGCTTTTTGGGATATTTTTGGAGAGCCACCTTTTTGGACTTGGTCAAAGTTCTAGAAGGAAGTGGCTTACAAGGGAAGGAACCCCATTTGGGGGGCCCCCTAGGGGTGGCCGGCCATGGGTGGTGGAGCTCCTTGGAGCTCCACATGGCATCCCATTTTGTCCTTAACACCCTCATGTGTGACCTAATGCATGGGTTTTTTTGGTAATTTGTGGAGGCACACTACCCCTTGGTTTTCCTATAAATAGAGGATGTGAGGGCTGCCATCTCTTCATCCCTTGCTCTCATACACATGCCATGCATTATCTGGCTTCTTCTCTCCCTCCCACGAAAAGAGTTTCGTAGAGCCGTAAGGCTGTCTGGGTTCCGACAGGAACTAGTTCTGGACGGCGAAGCCCTGCCGGATAGCTGACACCGTATGTGTGCAACCCCATAGAGAGATTGTAGTTTCGATCTTTTGCCCGAGGGGCTGTTCGAGTGTCCTCCCGAAGGGCTGTCTGAGTCTCCGTCCGAGTTTCGAGGGTCCTCCCGAAGGGCTGTCCGCGACATTGTCTGGGGGACTGTCCGACCGACTCCCGAAGGGCTGTCCGGAGAGGGAGTACATCCTCGCGGTTGGGAGGTTGTAAATCCTAGCTGCGGGGATCTGCACCGACGATCTACACCGACTCTTCTTCCGCTGCGCTTCGAGTCGGTACGGATCAGATCAAACCTTGTATGCAGTCTCCATAGTGGTCCTGGGCGTGCTCGTTATACCGAATATTTTCATTTTCTGTTGCGTTCCCCTACAGTGTCATCAAGAGCCGTGCTATGCGTAGATGCAGGTTACGATCTAGAATACATGGAGATGTATGGGTATTCCATAATATAATTTTGGAGTAGATGAGATCTATTGCTGAAAATTATTTATACGGGTGACAGATGAAATTTGTTACCCGTCGTTCTTGTTGCTTCCCTAGAATTTGCGTTTGCTCAATCTCGAGACAGCATGGAGGAATTTGACAAAGTTCTGGCAATCCGTGATCCTGATTGATCATGGAAGTGCTATCAGTTCTTTGGGTTCTGCCATAGTCAAAAGAAAGATGAAATTCGCAGATGAAAGGGCATTGCAGATATGATCTGCACGGGGGTCATGCGTATGACGAAGTTTAGTATGGGGCTCAAGATTTAATTATCTTTTGTTTCTTACATCCCGAGATGTTAATCTAGCAACTTGAATAATCATACTTGATGATAAAACGTTGGTAGCTGCGGTTTAAGTCAAAACCTTAGAAGCCACGTAAAATAAAATTTTGCATAAACCGATTAGAGGCGTCTAACTTGGTTTTGCAGGATGTGCATGTGATGTGGTATAGCAATGCTCATATTCAATTTGATTGTGTATGAGATGACTATATGATGTAATTAACATGACCTGCGTGTCATGATTCGGCATGATGGCTGGAGCCATATGATTGCACTTTAATGACCTGCGTGTCAACCTTAAGTAATGCATTTATTTTATCTGCTATGGAGATAGTGATATTATCTGGTGCATCGACAAGGTGGTGGCAATCTTCGCGAAGGTGAACACCGACGCGAATGCCGAAGACGAAGAAATACTTAACTTCTCCGTCAGAAGAGGCTATACCATATCATGCTATTATGAATTGCCTGAGATGTTTATCCCTCTTGATACACCCTTCTTGATTGCGCGGTAGTCGCTTTTATTAGGGTGATCTCTCATACTTAAAATATCAAAGTAGTTAGTGTTCACCCCAAGTGTAGCACCGTCTGAAATTCATATCTTTTCGGGGTGCGCCATGTACACATGAGCACGAACAAATCGAGAGGAATGAGGCGGGTGAGGTCAGACCTCGCAGCAAGATCACTTGGTTGTCTTTGACGTTTAGGCAGGAGAGTCCTGAGCTCGGAACACGCCCATCGAAAGATGAACAAGAATCACATAGAGATGTGATCGGCAAGTTGGCCTACCGATTGAAATTCGTGTCATCAGTGATGAACCCGTCAATGGCATCGAATAGAAATATGGATCTTGAATCACCCTAAATCAATTATGAGAGATATTGATTTGAGTGGGAGCGCAGTTTAGAATAAAAATGTTTATTCACTAGTGCAAATTTCATTATAAACAAAAGTCTAATTGAAACTTGTGTTTTCCGTTGTAGATCAAATGGCTCGCAACACCGCGTTCAACAAAGGCCCGATGTTAGAGAAAGAGAAGTTAGCTATGACTGGAAACAACTATGCGGACTGGGTCCATAACCTGAGGATTGTCCTCAGGAGCGCTAAGAAATTGTACGTGCTTGAAACTGCTCTTCCAGCTAAACCGGCGGCAGATGCCCCGGAAGATGAACAAAATGTCGGGGCCACTAAGGATGATGATCACAACTTAGTGCAGTGCCTCATGCTAGGTTGCATGAGTCCAGGGCTTCAAAAACGTTTTGAATTCCATAAAACCCGTGATATGATCCGGGAATTGGATGCTCTGTACAAGGAAACCGCAAAGTTTGAACGATTTGATATCATGAAGGCTTTGATGGAATGCAAGATGGCTGAGGGTAGTTTAGTTGGCGAACACGTGATCAAAATGATTGGCTATTCTGAAAGGCTTAAAGCCCTAGAATTTCCACTTCCACCTGGCCATATGATGGACATGTTGCTTTCTTCACTCCCCCCGTCTTACGACGGTTTTGTCATGAACTACAACATGACAGGGATGGAGAAGACAGCGGAAGAGGTGCTCGCCATGCTGAAAACTACAGAACGAGGACTGCGGAAAAATCGCAAGCAAGTGTTGCTTGTGAATAAAACTGCCAGTTTCAAAAAGAAAGGCAAGCCAAAGAAGGGCAAGGGCACCGGTAAGACCAGCTCCCAAAGCAATTCTAAGGGCGGAGCCAAGAATGAAACTGAGTGCTTCTACTGCAAGGGCACAGGACACTGGAAGAGAAACTTCAAGAAGTATCTGGAAGATAAGAAGATCGGGAAAATCGGAAAAGGTATAATTGTTATACAGGTTAATGTCACTGACATTTTGCTTGCTAGCGAAAATTCTAAGTCTTGGGTATTTGATACCGGATCGGTTGCTCACATTTGCAACTCGATACAGAGGCTTCAGAAGGTGCGCAAGCTAGCAAAGAATGAAGTCGTGATGCGCGTCGGGAACGGTGCTGGGATCGCCGCTCAAGCCATCGGCATTATGCCTCTATGTCTCCCTTCAGGATTTATCTTAGAACTAAGTAACTGTTATTTTGTTCCACTGTTGTGTAGAAACATTATCTCCGGATCATGTTTGGTACACGATGGGTATTCGTACAAGTCTGAGAACAATGGTTGTTCACTTTATTGTAAGGATATGTTTTATGGATTTGCACCCATTGTTGGGGGCCTTTTCATACTAAATCTTGAATGTGGAAATGATGTCTTTAACATGAATGCTAAACGCCTTAAGAAGGCTGATACCACCACCACTTTCATGTGGCACTGTCGGCTTGGCCACATCGGAAAGAAACGCATGCAAAAACTCCACAAAGATGGAGTTTTACCGTCTTTTGATTTTGAGTCATTTGACACATGTGAAGCTTTCCTGATGGGGAAAATGACCAAGACGCCGTTCACGGGTCATCCTGAACGGGCGGGTGAATTATTGGAAATAATACATAGTGATGTATGTGGTCCAATGAACACAGGCGCACGGGGTGGATATTTCTACTTCGTGACTTTTACTGATGATTTGACTATGTATGGCTATATCTACTTAATGAAGCATAAGTCGGAAACCTTTGAAAAGTTCAAAGAATTTCAGAATGAGGTAGAAAATCATCATAACAAAAAGATTAAGTTTCTGCGGTCTGATCATGGAGGCGAATATCTTAGTCATGAGTTTGGCCAACATCTGAGTGACCGTGGAATCGTTTCACAGCTTACGCCTCCCGGAACTCCACAAAGAAATGGAGTATCGGAACGACGTAACCGAACCTTGTTGGACATGGTAAGGTTGATGATGTCTCTTACAAATCTTCCGATATCTTTTTGGGGTCACGCACTGGAAACTGCTGCTCACACACTTATTAGAGCACCGTCTAAATCAGTAGAGACGACACCATACGAGTTATGGAACGGGATGAAACCCGGTTTGTCGCATCTCAGGATTTGGGGTTGTGAGGTATACGTAAAACGTTTACAACCTACCAAACTAGATCCTAGATCAGACAAATGTTACTTTGTAGGTTATCCCAAGGAAACAATTGGGTATTCCTTCTACCACCCATCCGATAACAAAGTGTTTGTTGCTAGAAATGGACAATTTCTTGAGAAAGAGTTTCTCGCCAAAGAATTAAGTGGGAGGACAGTACAACTTGATGAGATTAGTGAATCTTCGGCAACAGTTGATATGGCTAAGGAACCGGAAGAAATTCCGCTAATTATCCCTGCAACTGAGCCTGAAGTTGTCGCATATGATGCGGAGACTTCAGACAATGTTGTAACTGAACCGCGCAGATCAGGTAGGGCTATCCAGCCACCTGAGTGCTTTCATAATGAAATCTTCATTCTTGAAGACGATGAACCTGCGCACTACAAGGAAGCGATGGCGGGGCCCAGCTCAAAGGAATGGCACAAGGCCATGAAATCCGAAATGGAATCCATGTACGAAAACCAAGTTTGGAACTTGGAAGAACTTCCTGAAGGCGTAAAGCCGATTGGTTGTAAATGGATTTTCAAAAGGAAGACAGACGCGGATGGTAACATTACTATCCACAAAGCTAGACTTGTCGCGAAAGGGTTCACACAAGTTCCAGGAGTGGACTACGACGAGACTTTCTCGCCCGTAGCTATGCTTAGGTCTGTTCGGATATTACTAGCAATTGCTGCTTATTTCGATTACGAAATATGGCAGATGGATGTCAAAACAGCTTTCCTAAATGGAAACCTCAAAGAGGATGTATACATGATACAGCTAGAAGGTTTTGTCGTTCATAAGGATGCTGGAAAGGTATGCAAACTTCAAAAAGCCATTTATGGTCTGAAGCAAGCGTCAAGGAGCTGGAACATTCGTTTTGATGAAGTGGTCAAAGAATTTGGCTTCGTCAGGAATGACGAAGAATCTTGTGTTTACAAGAAGTTTAGTGGGAGCGCAAAAGCATTTCTAATCTTGTATGTGGATGACATATTATTGATTGGAAATGACATAAATTTTCTTAGCGAAATAAAAGACTCATTGAAGAAAAGTTTTTCAATGAAAGACTTAGGCGAAGCGGCATATGTATTAGGCATCAGAATCTATAGAGATAGATCAAAACGCCTTATAGCGCTTAGCCAAAGCACGTACATTGACAAGGTGTTGAAAAGGTTCAACATGGAGAACTCCAAGAAGGGCCTTCTCCCCATGTCACCTGGCACAGTGCTTTGCAAGAATCAGTGTCCTTGGACTCTCGATGAGCGAGTGCAAATGAATGATGTTCCATATGCCTCGGGAGTTGGTTCTATTATGTATGCCATGCTATGTACAAGACCGGACGTTTCCTATGCGCTAAGTGTTAGCAGCCGGTACCAAAGTGATCCAGGATTGGAACACTGGGCCGCAGTCAAGGGTATTCTTAAGTACCTCAGAAGGACCAAGGATTTACTCCTTGTGTACGGAGGTAATGAAGAGCTCATTGTAAGTGGTTACACTGATGCAGGCTTCATGACTGACCCAGATGACTTCAAATCTCAATCAGGCTATGTTTTCATATTGAACGGTGGCGCAGTTGATTGGAAAAGTTCCAAACAAAAGACTGTGGCGGATTCTACGATGGAGGCGGAATATATTGCTGCTTCAGAAGCCTCCAAGGAGGCGATATGGATCAAGCAATTTCTTGAAGACCTTGGTGTGGTTCCTAGTGCCCATGACCCGGTCGAGATCTGTTGTGATAATAGTGGCGCCGTGGCTCAGGCAAGGGAGCCAAGTTCGCACCATAAGACAAGACATATTGAACGCAAATATAAACTCATTCGACATCATGTCGAAGCGGGTTTAGTGAAAGTACGCAAAGTTCACACGGATCTGAACGTGTCAGACCCGATGACAAAGCCTCTACCATGAGCAAAGCATGAGCAGCACCGGATAGCCATTGGTGTTAGGGAAGCCATGTAACTGGATTATGACTCTAGTGCAAGTGGGAGTCTGTAGGAGATATGCCCTAGAGGCAGTAATAACAGTTATTTTGTATCTCCAAAGTTTGTAATGAATGTTTAGCTTCCATGCTATAACTGCAATGATTCTCGAGTCTGCAATATCCATGAGGCTCGGAGGGAAACTCATGTGCACGTGTGGTATACTAAACGGTAAAATGTATTCCTAGTCTTGCCTCTAAGACTGGCTCATCTATTGCATGATGATCCTGTTTTCTTGATCATGGGCATGTCTATGCTGGCAATTCTGAGGGCGCGATGTTGGTAGAACACTTGCGTTGAATTGACCCCAATTGATGTTATGCTATGAGATTCGATTCGTCACAAGTTTATGGTTAATAACACAGAGATAGTCAATGTTTGCATAATTCCTTAGACCATGAGAGTATCGAGTTCCTTCGTACTTGCTTCGTGAACTTTGGGGTTTGTTAAACGTCATCCGTAACTGGGTGGCTATTACGGCGGCTTACGGGTTCACGGAAAAGTATGGCAAGTAACGAGATAGCTCAAGATTGGGATTTGCTCCTCCGACGATGGAGAGATATTCTCGGGCCCTCTCGGTGTTACGGTATCCATAATCGTCTAGACAGACACCTTGTGATTTGATCACTGGGATGCTGGAACACAGAAACGAGAAAAGAGAACAGAACCGGTAACGAGGTAACTTGCATGGTGGACAAATTGTTCGTCCACGGGGATGCAATAAATCTCACCTCGGGTGTTTGTGACATATCGTGAAGCAATAGGAATAGCTCACTACAACTGGAGGTTCACTCGAATATTCATTCGTGTGGGTATAGGGGTCAATATGGGTGTCCACGGCTCCGATGTTGATCATTGATCGGAAGGGGTTCCGGGTCATGTCTATACTTCACCGAACCTATAGGGTCACATGCTTAAGGGTCATCTATCCGCTGAATACTAGACAGGGAGTATGAGAGAAAATCACCGAAAAAGTTTCGGACAGCGGAATCGTACCGCAGAGAGAGGTCATCGAATAAGTTTCGATGGTACCGAAAAGTTGTTTCGGGATATACCATTAAGTCAGATTGGTTTTGTCAAATGCCTGATAATTCTTGGAGGGTGCCAGAATCATTCTGGAAGCTTTTTGGAACTTTCTGAGATAAAAACCGGAAATGTTCCGGAGCTGCCGGAGCCACTTCAGATGCGTTTCGCAGATGAAAATCACTAAAACCGGAATTGTTTCGGAACGTGTTGAAAGTTATTTTAGTGGGTATTGGAAATGTTCTAAGCCCACATAAATATTTTCAGTTCGAACGGACGCTGAAAAATGTCGTCGTGAATAGTGAAAGTGCTTTTTGGGATATTTTTGGAGAGCCACCTTTTTGGACTTGGTCAAAGTTCTAGAAGGAAGTGGCTTACAAGGGAAGGAACCCCATTTGGGGGGGCCCCTAGGGGTGTCCGGCCATGAGTGGTGGAGCTCCTTGGAGCTCCACATGGCATCCCATTTTGTCCTTAACACCCTCATGTGTGACCTAATGCATGGGTTTTTTTTGGTAATTTGTGGAGGCACACTACCCCTTGGTTTTCATATAAATAGAGGAGGTGAGGGCTGCCATCTCTTCATCCCTTGATCTCATACACATGCCATGCATTATCTGGCTTCTTCTCTCCCTCCCATGAAAAGAGTTTCGTAGAGCCATAAGGCTGTCTGGGTTCCGGCAGGAACTAGTTCTGGACGGCGAAGCGCTGCCGGATAGCTGACACCGTATGTGTGCAACCCCGTAGAGAGATTGTAGTTTCGATCTTTTGCCCGAGGGGCTGTTCGAGTGTCCTCCCGAAGGGCTGTCCGAGTCTCCGTCCGAGTTTCGAGGGTCCTCCCGAAGGGCTGTCCGCGACATCGTTCGGGGGACTGTCCGACGGCCTCCCGAAGGGCTGTCCGGAGAGGGAGTACATCCTCGCGGTTGGGAGGTTGTAAATCCTAGCTACGGGGATCTGCACCGACGATCTACACCGACTCTTCTTCCGCTGCGCTTCGAGTCGGTACGGATCAGATCAAACCTTGTATGCAGTCTCCATAGTGGTCCTGGGCGTGCTCGCTATACCGAATATTTTTGTTTTCTGTTGCGTTCCCCTACACATAGCACTCACGCTTATCTTGCGCATTTTAGAGTATCCACTTTCACTTGTCTATGAACTGTAAAGGCAACCCAGAAGTCCTTTACCGCGGACACGGCTATTCGAATAGATGATGTTAACCCTACAGGGGTGTACTTCTTCACACACGCTCTCGCCACTTATCACCATGTACACGTCGTGTATCTCGGCAACCTTCAAGCGGAAGCCTGGCGAGGGAGTCAGCCACGACATGAGTAACCACACAAGTCTCTAGTCTAGGTTTATTGCCTATTTGGGTTCCATCCGCAAGGAGATCCGGCCGGGGTGTCGCTCACGGCCCCAAACGATGAGAGCAAGGTTCCCGAGGCACCAAACGGGCATCCCGGTACACCATGCCTCGTGTCTCTACCGCATCATAGCCCACCCTAGGGTCAGCGCTACGCACGGCCCCCAACACATATCCTACAAACACCAGAAACTAGTTGCAACTCCTGGACAGAGATCGAGGCGATTAATAAGCCGAGAGGGGTCGAGTTACCGGAACCCAATGTGTGGTAGTAACTGTTCATGGATCACAAACACAGAACTCAGTTCCTAAGGACGGTTTCAATGAGACAACCCACCATGTACTCCTACATGGCATCTCAGCGCTACCTTTACCAAATCATGTTCACACACTTAGCTCTCAACAGTAAGACATGTTCAGCACATTCCAGTTCATCCCCGATGAATCAGACCTGACTCAACTCCAAGCAGTAGCAGGCATGACAACAAGCATGAATGAGTAGGCACATCAGGGCTCAAACAACTCCTACTCATGCTAGTGGGTTTCATCTATTTACTGTGGCAATGACAGGTCATGCAGAGGAAAGGGGTTCAACTACCGCAGCATGTAACAGTTGAATCGTTGTTCTCCAAATGCAGTAAAATAGAGCAGGAGCGAGAGAGTGGGATTGTATCGGAATGAACAAGGGGGTTTTGCTTGCCTGGAACTTCTAAATATAGTATATCTCTTCATCGGTGTCATCGATCACATCGTCGAAACCACGTCTACTGAGAGGGGACAAATACCGGCAAACAAGAAAGAAAAAAATCAATGCAATGCAACAGTCTGATGCATGATCATGACATGGCAATATGCTATGATTTGAGCTAATGCAACTAGAAACCAGATTAAATGAAGTTGGTTTGAACCAAAGGTTCAAATTCAAACTCCACATGTGGTTATTTAAATGCCATTTATTTGTTTTGTCCAATCCAGCAACTTTAAGTTGTTCCAACATGCATGAAAAAGGTACAGATGGATAGATTGCATTTTTTGATAATTTTTCATATATAAATTATTTCATTTGGAGTTATGGTTGAATTTCTATGAATTTTAGAAGTTTAGCTATTTTCTGGAATTTCCTGGTTTATTTTAATTCCAAAAAATGTCTTACTGCGTCAGCATGACATCGGGGTGATGTCATCAAGTCAACAGGGGCAGTCCAGGTCAAAACTGACCTGTGGGGCCCGCACGTCAGTGTAACAGGGCAGGAGCAGAGGCTCACTAGTGGGGCCAGGTCAACGTTGACGTGGCAGGGTCAACTGACATGTGGGCCGGCTAGTTTAATCTAAACTAAACAGGGAATACATCCCAGGGTTAATTAGGGCATGGGCCCATATGTCAGCGAGAGAGGGTGTTAATTAGCGGGGTCATCAGTGGCTAATGACGTGCCAAGTCACCAGCCACCGGAGTTGGACTCCGGCGACCTCACAGTGCGGCGGCGGCTCTCCGGAATCGCGCTGTGGGCGTCGGCTGGACTTGCCGAGGGCACCGGGCGATAGCCCTTGCTCCCGCGCATCTAGCGGAGGCAGCAGCAGGTCACGGGGTCACCGGATTCAACGTCGCCGATGAGCCAAACGGTGGTCGGAGCTACGGGCGTGCTCAGGTTGGAGCTAGGGGCACATGGGGAGAAGCTGGAGCTGCCTACGGGCTCTTGGAGACGCGTTGAGCACGGTGGTGTGCTCGGACGCGACCGAATCACGACATGGCCGCGACGGCGACATGGCCGGCGGCAGCGCGCTTCGGTTGCGGTGGGACGGCGGCTACGACATGAGTTTGAGTAGGGGATAGGGGGGAGAAAGAGCAGGGCTCACGAGGAGGTGGATGGTGCAGACAGCAGGGTCGGGGAAGCGTTGGTGGCCGCGAATCGATGGCATCGATTCACAGTGTCCGAGGGCGAAGACGACGATGGTGGCTATGAAGCAGGGCCTCCGGGCGCCGCATAGCTCGGTGGAGATGCAAGGAAGACGCGACGGAGCTTCTGGATTCAGCGGCAGGGCGAGGGGTGGCCGGTGGCCACGCGTACAGCGATCAACGTCGGCGAGCTCGCTCGGTTGAGCTCGTGTTCTTGTGGGAAAGAGGGAAAAGCGGGTGAGAGTGAGAGAGTTGTGCACGGGGCTTGCGTGGCGTCGTCCGGGAGGTCCAGAGGAAGGCGGCAAGCAGGAGGTGGCCGGGGCGCGTGCTTGCGTGCGGTGGCCACGCGCCTCTCATCCTCCTGGCGGGAGGTTGAGGGTGACTGGCAAGGTGGAGGTGGGCTGGGCCAGCGAGCTGGGCCGCCAGGTAAGGTCCAGGTGGGTTTCTCTCTCTCTCTCTCTCTCTCTTCTTTCTGTCTTTTATTTCTCTTTCCTATTTCTCTGTATTTTGTTTTGATTTGATTTAAAACATCAAATCATTTTTTAAACTTTCTCTAAATTGTTATGTGAGCTCAGAAACTAGTCCAAGGTCACAGGCAACTTACAAAAATATTTGAACTTTATTTCTTATATAACAGAAAGAAATCCAACTCAAATATGTCATTGATTTAATTCAAAGGCCCAAAATAAATATTTCTGTGATTCCAAAAATATTGGTTTGAATTTTACCTTTTACCAATATTTTCACAGAGTAAGAGGAACATTTCCTTGGACTCATTTCATGAGGATTAAATGTTGATTATTTTTGAACTAATTTTGAGGGTTTCAACAAACCTCAATTCAACTTTCAGGAATTTTAGACATGATGCATGAGTGCATATGCAACTATTTCACTCAGGTATTCTAGGGCTGTGACAGTAGCCATGACATCCGAGGACCCCATAATCCAGGACTCCCTTAGTCCCACCTTTGGGGACGAGATGATATCCATTGCCTCTTATTACTTTCAAAGTTTTTCTCGTGTCAACATAGAACAACAGGAGTGTTGTGTCGATTTTTGGGATTTTTCGGGGTTCATTTGGATATTTTTATGCATTTATGTGCATAATTCAAATTTGAACTACATGCACATGCTCTATTGCATATAAATTGGTTGAAAATTCAAATCTGTGTCCTTGGGTGCATGCTTAGGTCCCATGCAAGAAATTGGAATGAATTTCAAATACCAGGGCAACGTTGATTGCCCGCAAAATGTTGAGATACTTTGTTTTTAAATTTGAGTAAATCCAAAACTCGTCTGAAATTCATGAAACTTGGCATGCTTTCGTGGAATGGCATCAACATGCTGTGGTAAATTTTTTGTCCCATTTGGGGCAGGTTTGGGTATATGCTTCTCACAAACCAGAGCTTCTCACAACAAGCATGATAGTTTCGGTAGGGAACGCCCCACCTTTGGGGATGAACCGATATCCATTGCCTCTTATTGCTTTCCAAAAATTTCTCGTGTCAACATAGAAAAACAGGAGTGTTGTGTTATTTTTTATGATTTTTCGGGGTTCGTTTGGATATTTTTATGCATTAAGTGAGTTTTCAATGCATTTATGTGCATAATTCAAATTTGAACTGCATGCACATGCTCCAGTGCATATGAATTGGTTGAAAAATCAAATCTTTGTCCTTGGGTCAATGCTTAGGTCCCATGCAAGAAATGGGAATGAATGTCAAACACCCTGCCACCGTCACTCGGCCGCAAACATTGAGATACCTGGTTTTTAAATTCTAGTAAATCCACAACTCATCTCAAATTCTTGAAACTTTCCATGCTATCATGGAGCGGCATCAACATGCCGTGGTAATTTTTTGTCCCGTTTGGGGCAGGTTCGGGTATATGCTTCTCACAAACCAGAGCTTCTTACAAACCAGAGCTTCTCACAACAAGCATGATGGTTTCGGTAGGGAACGCCCCCACCTTTGGGGATGAAGCGATATCCATTGCCTCTTATTGCTTTCAAAAAAATTCTCGTGTTAACATAGAACAACAGGAGTGTTGTGTTATTTTTTGTGATTTTTCGGGATTCGTTTGGACATTTTTCTGCATTAACTGAGTTCTCAATGCATTTATGTGCATAATTCAAATTTGAACTACATGCACATGCTCCAGTGCATATAAATTGGTTGAAAATCAAATCTTTGTCCTTGGGTGCATGCTTAGGTCCAATGCAAGAAATGGGAATGAATTTCAAACACCAGGTCACCGTTGATTGCCGGCTAAACATTGAGATACTTTGTTTTTAAATTCTAGTAAATCCAAAACTCGTCTGAAATTCATGAAACTTGGCATGCTATAATGGAATGGCACCCGACATGCTGTGGTATTTTTCGTGTCCATTTTGAGAGAAGTCGCACTCGAATAACAGCCAACAAAGGCATTTTGAAAAAATAGCTACCACTTTAATATCTCAAACGTTTGTTTAATTCAAATCATGCGCGTTATGTTAACCATTCACATGATGCCACGTGTCTTGGTTTTAATGGCTATAGCTATTAATGGCTCTTTATCGCAAACGTTTTAGATAGAACACCTGTATGCAAAGTGAGAGCAGGATTTGTGCATCTCTTCAACACAAACGGTTCTTTTGGATGACCCATGTGAACCACTTACAAAAAATTTGGTGCGATTTGCATCTTTCATATTGGGTATGTCGCTATTTGTCAAACTAGAAAGATTGACATTTGTTGATCTAGTAACATTGCCATTTGCCAACCTTGTAACACTGTGATTTGTCAAAATATGAAGCTAAAAATCACTAGTAGTGTCTAATTTTTGCAATTAAAATTCAGTAATTAAGCATAGATGGAGGCGAGGAGGCGTGTTCAGCCGGGCGTGCGGCGGGCGGTGCAGTACTATTTGATTTGACAGCCGGCAGCGCAGTTCCCGATACGGCTTTAATGCAGACGAGGGAGAGGGTATCGGTTCCCGAAATGTTGAACGGCCAATGATGCATCCTCCTTCAATTAGCATCGTGTGAATGCATGAGGGAAGTAGGGAGGAGGACCGGGAAAAGAGGCAGCACGATGTGAATGCAACGCAGTTTGCACTCATATAAAGGCGCCCCTCCATTCCAATGCATCTACCCCATCATACGCACCTAAGCATTTGCCTAAGCACCTACACTAATAAGCACAAAAGTGCTCACCCCAGATCCATAGTGGTGATGCGCGCGAGCGGCAGCGGCTGTGCCAGATGGTCCACGACGCCGGCCTGCGGCATGGCGCCGTGGATCATCTCCACACGGTGTTGGCGACCGGTTGGTGGATGGCCGCCGTGGACGCCAGCTACGACTCTCAGTACGACCAGATGATCGTTCGCACCACCAACAGGTTCACCGTCGTCAAGAAGCTTGCGGACGACATCGCCGTACTCCTCCAGCCCGCGCGCCCGGGCTCCTCATTGCCTACCACCCTAATCGGCCTCCATGGTCGGAACCTCTTTCAAGCACTGGTGTCCCTGCGACTGCGCGCCGATGCCACAAAGAATGTCCACATGGAGGTCGCGCTCGCTGCGAGGCGCCTCGCCCTGCAAGAAACCATAGACCTACACATCCATGTGTACGAGCAAATCATGTACATAGGTATCTACAAGGCCAGTGAGGACGCTACAATGTTGGCCTTCTTCGACCGGCTGGAAGCCTTGGATGCCTTAGCTGAGAAGCACCTTGACCTCGGCACAAAAGCCGCCACTCCTTAGCCTCCAGACGGTGGCCCGGCGCACTGAGTTGAGGAGGAAGAGGTCGTACGTTGATGGATGCATCTTTCTTCTTGCCTCCTGTAACCACCACTGCGATCGCATCATCGTGGCCTTAAACAAGGAATCTGTTCGATAACTGGAAAAATGCTCACTCCAACTAGCCTAACAACCAAATACAGATAAACAAGGCATCTACTCACTATAAACAACCAAGTATAGCCATTCGTGAAACTAAAGTGGACAATTCATACTTAAACATCACATAGCCCTATTGAACAATACATTTTTGCATAACTGAAATAATTAAACACGACACAGTTCAAGCACTGCACGGAAAATGCTACTACAACAAAGGGTATGGGTTGGCAAGCTAGAAAAGGTAAGATTTGCTGATAGGATGTTGCCTCACATTTCATGGACGGGATCCTTCCAGTTGGAAGAGCACAGACCCATGGTGTGCTCTCTGATGTCACAGATGGGTTGTTTCACCTTGGAAGAACCTTCGTGGGTGCCCTCCTCGTGGTCGATGAGATCTGACTTGGCAATTGAGGATCCCAAGCCGCCGCCGTAGAATGTCTCCTTCAGAAATGACAAAATGGTCTCGATGGCGTATAAAGATCGCAAATCCTTGACCGCTTGGTGGAGGAGATCAGCGGCAGGGCCTTCAAAGAGATCAACGGCGGTTGAACCAGAGGGGTTGGGGATGGACCACTTACCTGTGACATGGCCTGCGTGAAGCCGTCGCTGTGGACGAGCCTGATGTCGTAGCTAGCTTTCCCGAGATACAGTAATATGCTAGCCCGCTGACATGAAGCCTTCAGCATGGCAACATAGTCAATGTCTTCTCCGGCTTCCGCCACGAGACATTGCTCCGGGATCGAGAGGTCGGGGCGAACGGTGGCCACCTCGCCAACGTCCGCCGGAGAGGCCATGATAAACCTCTTCTTGGCCGAACGCTCGTCGGGCTCCCCGGAATACGTGGTCGAGCTTAGGCTGCGACATTCTGGAATAGGGGATGTGGATCTGGCGGGGAGGGACACCGCAGGCCTCATCTAAAAATTCAGGGGAGTGGGGCGATGGTATGGGAATCGCTGGGTAACCTGAACTTTATTATCTAAGCTAGGAGGAACAGGCAGACATGCAGGGGTTGGCGGCGGCGCAGGCGGCGGTCGCGAGCTAGGGTTCAAGGGGGCGGGTGGGGGACTGTGGAGGGGGGAGGTGTTTGAGGATATGCCGCGGCTACTGAAAATTTTAGTAATGGTGGATGGAGATGGTGGTGGACGAGGGAGCGCGACGGTTCAAATGCCTCGGCTACTGCAATTTTACTATAAGGTCAGTGCTGGAGGAGTGTGGGCGACGGTTGAAGTACGGCGGCTACTAAATGTTGGTTAAAGGAATTGATGCGGGGTAGGAGTGCCCAAGGTCGCGCACGGTCCAATAACAATATGCAGGTATGATAATAAGGAAAAGTGGCGGAACCACCGATTTTTGCAACGCTCAAGGCGGGTAGTTTGTTTTTATATTTGTAGCTAGCTGGTCTATCGCACACGGTTCGTCCTAATTTCCAAATAAACTTACCTACCTTTAGCTTGCACAGGTGGTGATTTTACAGTGCACTTGCATCGCACACAGTTAAGCCAGTACCTCCACCCTTTGCTCATGCTTGCGTGGTCGTGGTGATGTTATAGCGTACTTGCATCGCACATGGTTGAGCCAGTACCTCCACCTTTGCTCACGCTTGCACAGGCATGGTGATTCATAGTGCACTTGTATCGCACACGGTTAAGATATTATACCCGTGCCCGTTGAGTGTCATCAGAGTCTTTGCAGAAAAATAACGTTAGAGAGGGTCAGAAGATAGCCACACCAGCATGTGGCCCAAGTATATATGAGTGAAAAGGGTGGTCTGTGATGTTCAAAATTCCAATGCACAACTTTGACTGCGCGGGCCCACGGTTGGGCGTGTCGTCGAAGATCGATGAGAGGGGACAAAAGTCAATAATCACCTGGAAGTGGCCAAATATATGTAGTAATATTGGGTATGTTTAAGACTTTAAATACACAATGCATAACTTTGGTGGCACCTGCCTCGCAAACCCGAAAGAACCTATCTAGGATGCTTGGCCCACCACCTCCCACTTCGTGTCAGCGGGGCGGATGCACGTAATGATCGATACTTTGGTCATACATGCATGTCGCCATGACCTACCATAAGATGGACCAATGAATCTATCGTTTGGTCAAATGAGAGCTATTGTTATCGATTAACTGCTTGGGCCAATAGATTGAACCATCATAAAAATTGCACGAGAGGGACCACAAAATCAGCACCTCTTGCATGCGGCCCAAAATGATGTACGTTGGGAAGGGGTGATGTGTGTTTTCAATATAGAATAATGTACAATTTAGATATGGTGCCTACCTCTCGATACAGACAACAACCATGAAGGCAAGGTAGTTAAGGACGAGATACGCAGGGTATGATGTAGGTCGAACCCAACAATCCAAGCATCTGGGAGGGAATCCTGACAGCGCATGACCTCGAGCTTTGGTTGAGCGACATGTGAAGGTGACCGGCCCTAACACGAACTAGGATGAATCCATTCATGGCCAACACATACCCCTCATTATCGGTCAAAGGGATGATATATATACACTCGGGGAGCCCACAAATATGGTGTCATCACAAGACCCCGTATACACTGCATGCGGCCCGAAAATATGTATGGGTACGGTTGCGTGTGATGTGTTTAAATCCCGAATGCACAACTTCGACGGGCCACCAACTGCATTACAAACCGAACACCATACCCGACTCCAAGCCTGGTTCAATACGTACGATGTCGGTTTCCCAACTTTGAGGTGGCGGCGGGTGGGGGGGGGGGGTCATCCCACGCATGTGCTCAAACTTTATTTGGTCTAGCATGGGATACATCTATATCTATACCCCTATATAGTGTGTGAATAACTTTGAAAGTTGGTCGTTGGAGGAAGCCAAACCGACGGTACAGAGGTGGCAAATTCGAGCACTACTAGCCGTTGGATATCATCTACATTCCACCAGATTCTACCACATGTACAGTCTAGAAGACGCCATGGTTGAACTTAAGCATAATGCACAAACATCAAAACACAAGCACTTCTCCTTTGTTCTAGAATCTTCCATATCTTAATTGCCCAATTTTTTTAAGACGAATTGTCACTTTTTGTTTTTTTACTTTATGCTTTACAATGCAGAATTTCATGAATCTTAAAATAGATTTTTTTAATAAAACTAATTGATTTTGGATGAGATGAACTATAAGAATTAAACAAACATCTACATCATGCATATATGACTCAAAGCTTACATGCGATAGTGTGGTATTTATTCATAATTTGTTACCAAATCTCATGTGTGCAATGCACGTGTACCTTATTAGTATCAATAGGAAACCATCATGGTCAAAACCTTCTCGTTGTTGGGTCAAAGGGATAGATTGTGTGGGCCCCCTAATTGTCGGTAAAGGATGGTATATATACCTCGGGGAGCCCACAGATAAGTGTCGCATCTATAAGCCGCACAAGGGAGACATGCTCGAGAAGAACACCCTGCCCCCTATCCCCTGCGTGCAACCTGAAAAAGGTTTATATAATCGCCATGACAGATCAAGTCAATCATTCTTTAATTTTTTAGAGCAAAAAATAACCCACAAAAAACATAGTAGGTTTATATAAACGCCATGATAGGTCAAGTCAATCATTCCTTACTTTTTTAGAGCAAAAAATAACCCATAAAAACATAGTCTACAAATTATCAAAACAAGGATCCCAAGGTTTATATAATTGCCATGATAGGTCACTATAGAGATATAATATATATCTATAATGACCGTGTCATGGCATTTAAATGAAGCTTGAGATATGCAACTTCCCACCGGGTCACCCATCCTTGGACTACTCCAGCCCAAGCATGCTTAACTTCCGTGTGCTATTCGACTAGGCTAGCGGATGGGAAGCCGCCCTTGCTGATAATAATTGCCTCCTTGTCATTAAGGTGTTTCACGCTGGTCACCTTATGGGACCTACTCCCTCCTATCACACACATTTGAGCTTTTAGAAACTGTGTGGGATATTTACATGGCCGGTGTGTTGCTGCTAGCATTCAATGAGCATTGACACTGGTAGCGGGAAAACGATGGGAGAAGAGGTGGGAAACCGATGAGAGGAGTGGCGAGAAACGGTAGCCTGTTTATAAAACCTAGTAGAGAAGGAAGCGTGAGCTAGCACGACGCATGCACACAGTGCTTACCCATGTATTGCATGTGCTGTCGAAAGGGCTCAGGGTTGCCGTTCAATCTGGGAGCATCCAACGATGCACACGTATGATCCGTGGGGTTTGGGTTTTGGCCAATAGGAACGCATGACTCAGATCACGCGCACAGCAAGGGGGCGGGGGAGGGGGCATCGGCCACGGTTTGGTAGGCACACGGCTTTCGTGAGTGAACCGTGTGCTATTTGAAAACATTTCGTGAGAAGAATCTCGGTTTTTAAATCCCCGTAAATCCGAAACTCACCCGAAAATCGTGAAACCTGGCATAGTATCATGACATGGCACATATATGTGAAGGAACTTTTTCGTCCATTTTGGCGCAAGTTTTATTACAAGCCTCTTACAAACCGGAGCTTCTCTCAACAAAGCCTCGTGGTTCCGATAGGGAAACGTGTCCCCCTAGTGGGCGAAACATAATCACTGCCTCTTTTCGCCTAGTATTTTCTTCTACGGGCAACATGGAACGACAGGATATCCGTGCTGAAATTTAAACTTATTCAGGGTTTGTTTGCCCTTTTTATACACTAATGGGGTTTCCTAGGCATTTAATGTCCATAATTCAAATCTGAACTTCAAATACATGCTCCATTTCACCAAAATGTCTATAAAATTTATACATGTGTCCTTGGGTGCATGTTTAGGTCCCATGCCAGGAATGGGAACGAATTACAACTGTACCTGTGTCCGGGCTCGTCCTCAAACATTTAGAATATCAATTTTTAAATCCCTGTAAATCCTAAACTCACGAGAAATTCATCAAAGGTGGCATGGTGTCACGTCATGGCACATATATGTCGTGGTAAAAACATTGTCCAATTTGGGCCAAACATTATTACAAACCTCTTACAAACCGGAGCTTCTCTCAAAGAAGCCTCGTGGTTCCGATAGGGAAACGTGTTCCCCCTGTGGGCGAAACATAATCACTGCCTCTTTTCGCCTTGTATTTTCTTCCACGGGTAACATGGAACGACAGGATATCCATGCTGAAATTTAAACTTATTCAGGGTTTGTTTGGCCTTTTTATACACTAATTGAGTTTCCTAGGCATTTAATGTCCATAATTCAAATCTGAACTACAAATACATGCTCCAGTTCACCAAAATGGCTAGAAAAATTATACATGTGTCCTTGGATACATGTTTAGGTCCCATGCCAGGAATGGGAACGAATTACAACCGTACTGGTGTCCTGGCTCGTCCTCAAACATTTCGAATATCGGTTTTAAATCCCCGTAAATCCAAAACTCACCAGAAAGTCATCAAAGGTGGCATGGTGTCACGTCATGGCGCATATATGTCATGGTAAAAACATTGCCAATTTGGGCCAAGCTTTATTACGAACCTTTTACAAACCGGAGCCTGTCGCAAGAACCCTCGTAGTTTCGATAGGGAAACATGTCCCCTTGTGGGCCAAACAATAATCACTCCCTCTTCTAGCCTCGTATTTTCTTCTACACGCAACACGGAACAACGGGAGATTCGCACTGAACTTTGAAATTATTGAGGATTCGTTTGACCTTTTTTATTCATTAATTGAGTTTTCTAGGCATTTAATGTCCATAATTCAAATCCGAACTACAAATACATGCTCGAGTGCACCAAAATGGCTAGAAAAACTGTACATATTTCCTTGGGGTGCATGTTTAGGTCCCATGGAACGAATTGTAACGAATTCAACCGTCTCGCCATCCTAGCTTGGCCACAAACATTGCGAATCTCGGTTTTTAAATCTCTGTAAATCCAAAACTCACCAGGAAATCATGAAACATGGCATGGTGTCACTACATGGTACATATAATTGTCCAATTTGGGCGAAGCCATATTACAAGCCTCTTACAAACAGGAGCCTGCCGCAACCCTAGTGGTTCCGGTAGGGAAACATGCCCCTCTTGTGGGTGAAATGATAATCGCTGCCTCTTCTCGCCTTGAACTTTGTTTTCTAAAGGCAACATAGAATAACAGGAGTGTCGTGCTGAAGTTTGAAACTGTTCAGGGTTCGTTTGGCCATTGTATATATTACTAATTAAGCTTTCTACGCATTTAATGAGGTCCATAATTCAAATTTGAACTACAAGCACATGCTCAAGTGAAGCCAAATGGGTGGGAAATCGTACATGTGTCATTGGGTGCATGTTTATGTCTCATTTAAGGAATGGGAATGAATTACAAACTTGTCGTCGTCCTGAAACATTGAGAATCTCGGTTTTTAAATCCCAGTAAATCAAAAACTCACCCAAAAAAACATGATAGTTGGCATGGTTTCATGACATGGCACATATATGTTGTGGTAAAAAAATTGTCCACTTTGAGAAGAGGCGAACGCATTAGTAGCCAACGAAGTCCTTTTTGAAATAAAAAGGTGACACCTTAATATCGCAAATGGTTGTATTATATTAACCGTGTCGAAATTTAACCATACTCGGTGGCGTGCATCCAGTTGTTTGATTAGACGGGACGAGCGCGAGAAGTCCGCCGTGCAGGCTTGACGGGACGCGTGCGAGAAGTATGCCGTGCAAGCTCGACGGGACGCATGCATCATGTCCACCTCGCAGGCTCGATGGGACACGTGCAAGCAGCAAGGCCGCCCATGCTCACCGGGAAGTGAGCTCTTTGACCTTCATGCACCAGCCTCCGCCCGCCTTGCTCACAACTTCTCCATTAATGGGTTAATTAAAGCACCTGGACGGAGGGTGTTTTCTTGTGATCCCATGGCAGCATTTGCTTTGTTCGTGTTTTCAACTTGTATTCCGGCCTAATTTAAATTGCCACATAGGGCAACGGATAATATGACCACAAATAAAATGGCAACGGATAATACAACAACAAATTTACAATGGCGCAAATAATAATTGTCTTACATATTCCGGATAATTTAAAATGCTGCATGTGGAAAAGCCTGAAAGACATGGGGGCAAGAGAAGAAGGAAATTGCAGACAATGATCTAGGTCACTACTATCTCTACTCGTCGATGGATCATCGGGCGACGACATCCTCCAGCTCCTTCTTCCATTCCTCACGACTTTGCTTGAAAGAAGCCACGGATTCCTCCACCTCCTGCTCGTGCTCGATCTAGAGCTTCCTCAAGTCACCCATCAGTTCCTCGACGACCGTTGTCAGCGTCATCCTCGAGGCACTGCTCTGCTCATGCAGCATCTTCTAGCCGACGGCCTCCTCCTCCTTCTCGGCGAGCGCCTTGAGGAGCTTCGCAGTGCCACCCATGATTGGCTCGACGAGGCCGGTCACCTTATCAACTGAGGCATCGCCGATCTTGAGCAGCTTCATCAAGCCGTCGACCAGCTCCTGCTGCTTAGTGACGCCAGTGAGAATGTCGTCGTCGCCGGCCAAGGACTTCAGGAACACCAGCTCGTCGCGATGGCCGACGCCGCGAGTGTGCTTGTGAGAGCCCTCGCGTGCCCGTGAGAGCTCGTTCGAGGGCTCCACGGCGCGCTGGGACATCTCTGCTGCATCTGCGGCTTCGCGGCTGGACCTCTCTAGTCCTTCCGCGGCCTTGGTCTTTGCTGCCTGGTTATATGTCCACCCTAAACTCCTGCTGCCGGTCATGGCGGAACGACTTGACATGAAAGACCAGTTTTATGGGTGATGAGGAGGGTAATTGTGAAGTAATTTTTGCGTGGGTAGTTTTTATAGCCCAGTGCTAAGTGTGAACACATATTAGTTTGATAGGTGTGAATAGATTTGCAATTACTTATTGCGTTGTATTCTGCAATGTGACGAGAAACAAGGTCAAAATTTATTGATGGCAGAAGGTTGACCACATGGTTGCTCGCTGTTGAGGCGGCCGCGGCGCGCTTTGCTCGCATTCGTCTGAGCGTTTTGCTCGCCATTGAGGCGGCCGCGGCGCGCTCCGTTCATCCGAGTCAGCTATATGCCACGTATCACACACATCTTGTTAAGTTGAACCGTTTCTGTTGTGTTCCCTCATCGAAAACAGTTCATCCGAGTGAACCATATCCCGTATATCACACACACCTTGATCTGGCTAACCATTTCCGTCACACTCCCTAAAAGCAAACAGTTCATCGGAGCGAACTGTATGCCATATATCACACACACATTGATATGGCTGCCCGTTTCTGTTGTTCTGTCTCATCGCAAACAGTTCGAATGGATTAACTGCGTGCCCTGCATCGCACACGCAACTAAGATCTGAACCGTGTTTTATGGCTCCGCCATCGCAAACGTTTTGCACCTTTTTTCATGGTTTTTTTACGTCCCCATTTGCAATTAATACATCACACACTGTTTCGTGAAAGGGTCTCTGATCGTAGTGTCGCGTTAGCAGTATCCTGCAGTAGTGGGTGTTGTGCTTTCGCAAGTATATATAAAAATGATGTATATAGAATTTTATTCCAATAAAAAGTGAATCCTTCCTGAACAAAAATAGAATACAAACTGGACTCGAATTGAGTTGGCACGGTCAACGTGCACTCTTGCTCTTCAAGAATTTGAACGAAGCGGGGGAAGTCGCAGTAACCGCCCGAAACCAAAACCCGCGAGATGGAAATTATTGCCTATCCCTGACACGCAAAGCCTATCGGCTCGGTTTCTATAGGTTTCGATAGGGGTAGGTTTGTAATTTCACTCAAACGTGACATAACCGCCTCTCAGCCGGATTCATACACGGTGGGCGCAAAAACACAGTGTCTTCTCGGCCGAAGTCGACTCCCTCCCTGATTCATACACGAAGGGCGCCAAAACAAACTCTCGTCGGCAAATATTCGGTGTATGCGAGATTACCGTCCTATCCCCAACCGACTAATATTGCTATGATGTAGGAAATTTTAAACGGGGGCTAAGTTTGTAAATTTCGTCGCATTTGAGAGAAGAGCACCCTGAAGACATGGTTCCCCCTTCCTCTCTCCTTCCATTTCCCCATTCGTACTCCGTGGGCACCCAAACTCCCTCTCCACCCCAGCCTCCTCCGTCCACCACCCCATCCACCGCCGTCGTCCTCCACCATGCCGGAGCTGATACCCCAATGCCGTCGTACATTACAAGAGATTGACATTTCTCATCCACGGCATCGGACCGGGATCCCTGCATCCTGTCCTCTCGCTTCATCCCCGCTATCGTCCACCTTGCCGGTGCCACTCCTATGACCGTCTCATCCACCGCGTCGGGATATTTCCCCCGCCGCCACCGTCTAGACTCCAAGATCTGCTTCCACGCCGCCGACAGCCATCGCTACTGCAGCAAAGTCAAATTCTTTGTAGACGCATACACGGCGCCGCACCAGAGGTCGTACTCTTTAGTATCTACTCCACATATTTATCGCAGTAAGAAAATAGATCGCCACTGCTTTACTTTGATTTCTTGTCCATCACTTACTTCTTAGTTGAAAGCAAACATTAGTTGCAAAGTTGCCTTTGTCCGGTTTGCACCTTCAGATCCGCCATGGCACGCTCAACACTATACTCGCAATGCTTATGATTTTCCCCTTTTATATTCCACACTAGTTAAATGACAGTAAACTAAATTTCAAAATTGGGTCAGTCGATTTTTGAGAGCTCGCCGGAGTTCGCCGGTGCGAAGGAAGGGGCTCGCCGGAGGGCTGCCCCATTATCTATCTTAGGGTTTCGGGTGGGGATAGTGGTTGTGGGCGGTTGTCGTCAGGTTTATGGTGGGGCCTTGCTGGAGGCAAAACTCGACGCCGGTGGGGGGTAGGGTTAGCTAGAGGGATGGCCCGGGGCGGCAGAAGATCGGAGGCGGTGGGCGGTTCAGGGGAGGGCAAGGGCCGGTGGTTCGGCCGGCGACCCGTGCGGTGGTCTTTAGGGGAAGAATAAGAGGCGAGGAAGAAGAAGGGTTAGGAGACGTAGGATCTTCATCCAACTGCCTGAAATGGTCGACTGACCCAAATGACGAAAGTCAGGCGAGTTGCATGTAGACATTCCCATATATTCAGTACTATTATCATAAGTGCTTCGAGACGTACGTGAAAGAAGTGCTCCTCAACCCATCAAGTTAAACAACATGCCACTCATAATTCCAAACTTAGATGCTCAAATACGAATCTTGATGCTAAGATGTACTAAAACTGAGAATGTTTAATTGGTCAGTTAATGTTCCTACTTTACTTTCGAAAAGCACATGCGCCACATATCGAGGGACAACATGGAGTTCCGTTCTTTATGTGCTCTGGTTCACCATGTGTGGCCAACCAACATTTTATTATCCAAAATCTGCTTGCTCTTCTTTAGCATGCTCCTCTTCTGTTCTTCCTTTGTAAGTACTCTCTCCGTACCTAAATATAAGTTTTTGTAGGGATTCCTCCATGGACTACATACGGAGCAAAATGAGTGAATCTACACTCTAAAATGTATCTATATACATCCATATGTGATCCATAGTGGAATCTCTACAAAGATTTGTATTTAGGAACATAGGGAGTATAATAGTTGTACAATATGTTCTTTGTAGTGAAGAGGAGCAGGGACATTTGCAGTGTATAGGTCTATTCGGTCGCTTGTCATGGACGCTTTCAACTCTTCGTGTTGGTCTTCATATCGATTGTCATGGACGCTTTCAAATCTTCGTATTCGATCGTATGTGTCGCCTTTGAGAGTCAGACTGATAGTAATTGTACTGCGCCTTCAATTGTAGGGAGCTGGTATGCGAAGCCTTTCTAGCCGTACCGGCAATACTAGCACATATATTCCAGCAAGTTCCACTTTCCTGATTTTACTCCTGATGCTTAGGGTTTTCCCATTATATCTACACTATGATCTGCATAGGTGCTTTGTGTCCTACTAGCAGCTGTCCACCCTTTAAATCTAAATAACACACCAATCATACGTCCTAAGGTTCTTTGAATATGAATGTGATATGATACTGACATTAGCTAAGAGACACACATTTAATTGGTTAGCTAATGCTCCCAATTGAGTTTCCAAATGCATGTGGCCACATATAGAGAGACATCATGGAATTGCATTTCTTTGGGCGCTCTAATTCATCATGCGTGGGCAACCAACATTGTATAGAAAGAAGGGGAATCTCAATAATATGCTTCCCCTTCAATTCTTTAACATGTTCCTCTTCTGTTCTTCTTTAGTAAGCACGGTATGTTCCTTGTCAGGAAGGGGAGCAGGGACATCTGCAGTCGACGGCTCTATTGGGCCGGTTTTGCTAAATGATTTCGCACTTCGAGTTGGTCTGCCATAATACCCCGGAAATGGTGGGAGCCGCGCGGTCTTTGATAGACTAAACTGATAGTAACAGCTGTGCGCCTTTAGATGAATAGAGCTGACCTGTAGGTGATCGATAGGCTGCATATTAGTAGCGGCAAAACCTTGTGTTTTCCAGCCAGTTCCATTTTCCCGTTATTATGGTGTACTATTATCTACACTACAATCTGCCTACTGGCTCTGCACTCTCGTTATCATGGTTTGGCAATAAAATTTCTATACGGTATATTGTGAACCTATCATCTGCCAACTATCCTTACATCTGGGGCTCCCAACAGGGAGCCTATTTTTTGTGTAGTTGTGCCAGATTATATTAATCTAGTCACAATATTACAACACACATGGGCTCTCTCATCAGAATCTAGTGATAGCACACAAGGGTTTACAGGTAGCCTCTATTATATTACAGTATCCTCTGCATTACAAAGATAATCTCACTACTATTTGTGTTCATGCTTTACAGATATTGTACATAATCACAAGAAGAATATTGCGGAACAGTTCAATGGGTAACAAACTTGGCATCAAGGGATTGAGGTCCATTGTGGATGCAATGAAACCCACATGCTCCCGACCTATATATTCGAATTTAGAATATGATCCTAATGACTATTGTGAGCTCAAGGAGTCAAAGGTAGGTGGCCTATCATGTTCACCCAATAAGCTGCCTGTTCTAATTTGGCAATGTTTTATTGGTTGCACATATCTTGCGTAAGGTATCTTGCATTTCTTTTGCTTCGTTGCACCGCCATCTCCTTAGTTTACTCTTGATATATGTGAAGATGCCATGCCCATCCATTATCAACACCTATTCCATTTGTCGTCATACCATGTGTTTTCCATTCAAATGTTTATTCTTGTGTTTCAGACATCCAAACGGAAGAGGGTCAATGCAGAACCTGAAGGAGTACAAGCAAAATCCTTGAAAAAGGTGGTGCTACCAGAGAAATCACATAGCACCTGACGTATATTGGCGATAGCACCAGCGCCGCAAAACCTTGGATATCACAACTATGCTGGTTGCTGCTTTGCTCTTGTGAGAACCTATTGTCCTATCGTTGTCGTTACATTCATACTTGGTGGATTATGTGACATCATTGTAAATTATAGCTTGCTTATCCACTGTTCGTTCCAAATTATCAGATCTACATTAATGCTTAAATTAATGTAGAATAAACTCAATGCTTATGAAGAAATTTAGTTCTGCATTGTTCTTGTAAGTATCTGTTGTCCTTCATCACTATACTTATATTTGTTAGCTAGTTGTTCATGTACACTTTGCAGCTTATTTTCCCTTGTCCTCCATTTTTCAACACATCAGATCTACATTTACTCTTGCCAAAATATTGAATAAAACCAATGTTATTGAAGAACTTTAGCTCTGTATTGGTCTTGTTAGTGACTTCTGCCTGTATGCTGTATTTACATTTGCACTCTGCATCTTAAGTTAAATAATCGCCATTTGTTCCTATATTTTCACATCTACATTTACTCTTAACGAAATGTAGAATAAAGGCAATACTCTTGAAGAAGAGTGTACGGTAAACTTCTTAAATTGCCCCCCATTAATATGGACAAGGCCTTTATAGAGCCTGTCTTCACTACTACTGTAAGTTTGTCCTCCTCGAGCCTTCAAACTTTGTTGTGTATATTTGGATATCTATGAGCACAAATGCTATTTATTTTTGTCGTCTGCATCAAATTGCTTGTTCAAAGTTTATAAAGTAGAAGTACATAAACATAAGTTTGTCCTTCTCATTTTCAGTCTTTAGTTGTACGACCTAGTTCCTTATTCGTACCATGTAAATTAAACTAAACATAGCAAGTTATTTTCTTTAGCACTATCTGTATGCTTGTGTTCTTGATCTGTAATCCATTGGTATGGTGAAACTACCAACAACAGCACAATGTCAAATCCTGCTATGTCTCAACTATGAACAATGCCATATTACATTAATGTTATTTAAATCGTGTCTCTTTATTTACCAATCTGAAATGGTATAAATCGATAGTACACTCACCATTCATGCTTATACGTTGTTTAGAACTACATCTATGGTTGTGTTCATAATTTGTAATCCAGTGGTCTGGTGAAGCTGGCCGCTCCTCCACAATGCCATTTCCTGCCGTCTTAACTATGAACAATGCCTATCATGTTAATGCTATTTTAAACTGTGTCTCTTTATTTCTGAAAAAGAAATGAGATGAATTGACAACGCTGATGCTTATACATGCAAAACCTGTTATCTACCTACTTGTTCCTCTTTCAGGGTGACAGCACTGCTGCTAGGAAGAACTGCCACAATGATAGTGAGACGAACCCATTGTTTGTCCCTCTAACACTTATTTCAGAGAAGAAGGCAACACATCTTGAGGGTAGGGACACAACCACAAAGTCACATCTTGATGTATTTTCAAACTTACTCAGTGACACAAGCTCGATGAAGTCGCCGCCAGAATCTGTTCTACATCTTCAGTCTGAAATTCAAGCAGAAATACATGCTTCCGCTCAAATCCGACTGGAACTCCAATCTCTATGCAAGATTAACCGTAAGTACATGACGTTTGTTGATGCTATGAAGCTTAAGTTGGTGGATATGAGCGCCAAAGAAGAGCAGTCTCATCAGGTTGCTAAACTGCTTGCGCTGCAGCTCCTGGGCCGGGCTAACCTTTCTTAAACTGTGTTCAAGTGTTGTCGGTTCTGTCTATTATTTTCTTGGCCTGTTAACTTCCACTGGTGGCCACCTGCCCAGTTTATGTAATCTGCAGTCTGGTTGCCATTTATTATCACTTGCGGTGAACTTTGATGCCCAGGGGATGTAATATGCTGTAATTTCTTTGTTGTATAGTCTAGGTTTATTCTTTGTCACGATGTTGTAATTTATTTGCTATTTTTGCTGTCGTCGCTCTGAGAAAAGGTCATAATCGTAGATCGATGCGCGAGGAGCCAATAGGTTTGGTTTACAAAATAATAATTTCTGTACTAAAACCGGCCGGTCACCAATCGCTAGTACGGGCCGAACCATGGGCCTACAATCATCTTAGGCCATTAGTTAGGTCTAGTCTTAATCTGGCCCACTATTAGTTTCGAGCCTTTAAAAGGCCGAGTAAACCACTTGCCTTAATTGGGCCTGAAAATTAAATAGGCTTTTAGCAGATTGAGAACTAGATTCAGCCCTAGTTGTGGCGAACAAATCATGGGCCGACAGCGTGCTGTAATATAAATCGGCCCATTATTGGCCCATTCGGGTGGCGGGTCATTACCTGGGTGAAATGTTTTTGGGCCTTGGCTGACCCAATTACATGACGGGCAGGAAGTAGGCCGGATGTATAACAGGCCTAAATTAGGCCCAACACTCTCAAGGGCCTTTAACGGGCCGATAGGCAGTTTGGGCTAGAATGTATCCATGAAGACTATGGGTCGTTAAGAGGCCGAAAGTAACTACGGACCATAATTAGGCCCAGGTGCAACTCGGGCCATTAAATGGCCGAAAGAGGCCCATATGTAGACAGCGCCGCTGACAGGCCGAAACTAATATCGTGCCGAACTGTTAAACAAGCCATTAAGAGGCCGAAGAGCAAAATCAGGCCGCCAATGGGCCCAATGGCATAGTAGCTGTTAAAAGGGTCGTATCTGTTATGGGCCGTAATTTGGCCCAAGAAATAAAAGTCAGTTAACGGGTCGGATCAGGTGTGGACCGTAATTTGGCCCAAACTATTGCAGGCTGTTAACGGGCTGGATCTGATATGGGCCATAAACTGGACCGGAATATTGCAGTCATTTAATGGCCCGTATCTGATGTGGGCTATAATTTGGTCCAGGAAATGCTAGGCTGTTAACGGGCTGGCCCATTAGATCTGACGAAATCTTGTGGGCCTATTCCTGGGCCAGCTTTTAGGATGTGTTTGGTTTGTGCCGCAATCAGCCCCACTAAAATTTTGGCATGACCAAAGCTAGGGCGTGACCAAAAAATTGGTAAGTTGTTCTTGTTTGGTTTACAACCATTGTACATGCCAATTTTGTGGCAAAATCCCTGAGCTACCATTTGGTTTGCTGCCAACCATGGTGGCAAACTTTGGAAATTTAGTATTTGTTGGTGCTTCATTTTTCTTGAGTCAATAAAAAGTCATGTATTTTTTGTTATTAGCTACAATAAGATTAAAAGAAACCAGACTCGCATGCACATTACATCTGTCACAAATAATTATTTCCTTTCCCTCAGGAAACCCCCTTTTTTGAGAGAAAAAAATGTTTTTTTGGTAGTAGGCAGCTCTGCCTAATAAAATGGAGTAATTTCTTGACCGCTTGCAATGTATTAGTAGATCTGAACAACCCAAATTCAGAAGAAAAAAGTCCAAACAACCACCTCTAAGAATATCCAAACAGCCGCTAAGTACGTGGGAGTCGTTGTGCTCTCGTTAGTGATTAATTAGCGGTTAATTTGGCTACCTACATAAATAATAGCAGGAAATAGTAGCCATGTTTGGAGAGAGTCTGGCTGCCAATTTTGTTGCGAGCATTTTTCTCGCCCTCCGCGCGCCCGCAGGTTGGCGAAAATAACATGGAGGACTCCCGCGCATGCAGGGCGAGCCCAAAGTTTGGTCGCGATCCAAACAACAGCCAAATCTCACGGGCACGCCAATTTTTTTGGTGTGGTCATCGTTGGCTGTAAACCAAACACACCCTTAGACCTATATGGGCCTGCATTGGGCCGTCCCATGTGTCAATGTTTCATTGGCGATTCTTGTCAAATGGACGGTTGACATCTGTCCCAACACTGAGCCAACACTTGGTTCGTCGGTGAATGAGAATTTTACAAGTGAAAAATTGCCATTGGTCCGGACTATTAACGGGTTATCGGATCCAAGTAGCTTAACAGCGACCCGTTACGGTGGATGCTACGTGTCGGTCACCCTTGACGAAAGCACTTCTATGACGCGTGATTTATCGTCATGGAAGTGGACACTTCCATGATGATAATTTTAGTAATTTCATGGAACACTCCTATGACAGCATAGGTATGACTATCTTGATTCTGTCATAAAATCGTCATGGATGTACATGCATGACAGAAAACGTTACCTACTGTGACAAACACGTATCATCACGGAAGTGTATTTTTTGTAGTGGAAGTTAACGCATAAGCAGGGCATTGGCAACTTAGTCAATAAACGATTCTAGTTGCAGTGACCGTTGGATGTTAATCCAACAGCCGAGCTGCATCTTCAACCTCTGGTCTTCTTGCTCAAGCCGCCCAAACTTGAGCCCGCCGTACTGATACGTCACCGTCGTATCTACTTTTCCAAACACTTTTGCCCTTGTTTTGGACTCTAACTTGCATGATTTGAATGGAACTAACCCGGACTGACACTGTTTTCAGCAGAATTGCCATTGTATTATCTTTGTGCAGAAACAAAAGTTCTCGGAATGACCTGAAACTTCACGGAGATTATTTTTGCAAATAATAAAAAATATTGGCGAAAGAATCAAGGCCATGGGGCCCACACCCTGTCCACGAGGGTGGGAGGCGTGCCTGCCCCCCAGGGCGCGCCCCCTGCCTCGTGGGCCCCCCTGGTGCTCCACCGACCTCAACTCCAACTCTATATATTCGTGTTCGGGGAGAAATAATTAGAGAGAAGGATTCATCACGTTTTACAATCCGAAGCCGCCGCCAAGCCCTAATCTCTCTCGAGAGGGCTGATCTGGAGTCCGTTCAGGGCTCCGAAGAGGGGAATCCGTCGCCATCGTCATCATCAACCATCCTCCATCACCAATTTCATGATGCTCACTGCCGTGCGTGAGTAATTCCATCGTCGGCTTGCTGGACGGTGATGGGTTAGATGAGATTTATCATGTAATTGAGTTAGTTTTGTTAGGGTTTGATCCCTAGTATCCACTATGTTCTGAGATTGATGTTGCTATGACTTTTCTATGCTTAATGCTTGTCACTAGGGCCCGAGTGCCATGATTTCAGATCTGAACCTATTATGCTTTCATGAATATATGTGAGTTCTTGATCCTATCTTGCAAGTTATTAGTAACCTACTATGTGTTATGATCCGACAACCCCGAAGTGACAATAATCGGGACCACTCCCGGTGATGACCATAGTTTGAGGAGTTCATGTATTCACTATGTGTTAATGCTTTGGTCCGGTACTCTATTAAAAGGAGGCCTTAATATCCCTTAGTTTCCGCTAGGACCCCGCTGCTACGGGTGGGTAGGACCAAAGATGTCATGCAAGTTCTTTTCCATAAGCACGTATGACTATATTCGGAATACATGCCTACATTACATTGATAAATTGGAGCTAGTTCTATGTCACCCTATGTTATAACTGTTGCATGAATAATCACATCCGGCATAATTCTCCATCACCGATCCAATGCCTACGAGCTTTTCACATATTGTTCTTCGCTTATTTACTTTACCGTTGCCACTGTTACAATCACTACAAAACTATCACTGTTACTTTTGCCACTGTTACCGTTACTTCCATACTACTTTGCTACTAAATACTTTGCTGCAGATATTAAGTTATCCAGGTGTGGTTGAATTGACAACTCAACTGCTAATACTTGAGAATATTCTTTGGCTCCCCTTGTGTCGAATCAATAAATTTGGGTTGAATACTCTACCCTCGAAAACGGTTGCGATCCCCTATACTTGTGAGTTATCAAGACTATTTTCTGGCGCCGTTGCCGGGGAGCATAGCTCTATTCTTTGAGTCACTCGGGATTTATATCTGCTGGTCACTATGAAGAACTTGAAAGACGAGAACACTAAAATTTATCCCTCAACTACGAGGGGAGGTAAGGAACTGCCATCTAGCTCTGCACTTGTTTCACCTTCTGTTTTGATTAAGCTTGCGACACCTAAACCTGCTTCTGCTATTAATTCTGATATGTCGCATGTTATTGATGATGCCACTTCTGCTATGCATGATACTTATGATGAAACTACTTCTATGCTTGATACTACTGTGCCACTTGGTGAATTTCTTGATGAACAACTTGCTATGGCTAGAGAGAAGTAAATTATTGAGACTGATAATATTGATGAAAGTGATGATGAAGATTCTCCCCCTAAATATGAATTGCCTGTTGTGCCTGAGGGTTACGTTATGGATGAAGAAACTGCTAGAGACTTTCTTACTTGCAATGATAGGAGTGATCTTAAGAAATTATTAGCTAAGCTGAAAGAAAAAAAAACTCTGAATGCTAGAATGAAATATGATCCTGCTTATGCTACTTCACCTATCTTTGTCACTGATAAGGATTATGAATTCTCTATTGATCCTGATATAATTACTTTGGTTGAATCTGATCCTTTTTATGGCTATGAATCTGAAACTGTTGTGGCACATCTTACTAAATTAAATGATATAGCTACCCTGTTCACTAATGATGAGAAAACTCGCTACTATTATATCCTTAAATTATTTCTGTTCTCATTAAATGGTGATGCTAAGATATGGTTTAATTCTCTTGATCCTGGTTGTGTGCGTAGTCCCTAGGATATGATTTATTACTTCTCTGCTAAATATTTCCCTGCTCATAAGAAACAAGCTGCTTTGAGGGAAATATATAATTTTGTGCAAATTGAAGAAGAGAGTCTCCCACAAGCTTGGGGGAGGCTTCTCCAATTACTTAATGCTTTGCCTGATCATCCACTTAAGAAAAATGAAATACTTGATATCTTTTATAATGGACTAACTGAAGCTTCCAAAGACCACCTGGATAGTTGCGCTGGTTGTGTTTTCAGGGAAAGAACTCCTGATCAAGCTGAAATTCTATTGAATAATATGTTGACTAATGAAAATAATTGGACACTTCCTGAACCAACTCCTAAGCCAACTCCGAAGAAAAGGGGTATTCTATTTCTCAGTCCTGAAGATATGCAAGAGGCAAAGAAATCTGTGAAAGAAAAAGGTATTAAAGCTGAAGATGTTAAGAATTTACCTCCTATTGAAGAAATACATGGTCTTAATTTGCCACCTGTTGAAGAAATACATGGTCTTAATTCATCACCTACTGAAGAAACACACGGTCTTGATAACCCGACACAGGTAGTAAAGGTAAATTCTCTCTATAGATATGATAAAGCTGAAATCCCTCCTACTAAGTTTGCTAGCCAATGCTTGGATGAGTTTGATAACTTTATGGTTAAGCAAGAAAACTTCAATGCTTATTTTGGTAGAGAATTAAAACGCAATGCTTATATGATTGAACACTTGAGTGATTATATGTCTAGAGTTAAAGGTGAACTTAAACTCATTAGTAAACATGCTTATATGGTTACCACTCGAGTAGAACAAGTACTTAAAGCTCAGAATGATTTGCTCAATGAATTGAATAGTAAGAATAATGACTTTGCGGCTAGAATTGCAACTAGAGGAGGTAAGGTGACTCAAGAACCTTTGTATCCTGAGGGCCACCCTAATAGAATTGAGCAGGATTCTCAGAGAACAAATGTAGATGCACCTAGTTCTTCCAAGAAGAAGAAAAAGAAAAATGATAGGACTTTGCATGCTTCTAGTGAACCTGTTGTAGACACACCTGAGAATCCCAATGATATTTCTGATGCTGAAACACAATCTAGTAATGAACATGAACCTAGTGATAATGTTAATGATGATGTTCATGTTGATGCTCAACATAGCAGTAACAATGATGTAGAAATTGAACTTGCTATTGATCTTGATAACCCACAATCAAAGAGTCAACGTTATGATAAGAGAGACTTTGTTGCTAGGAGGCATGGTAAAGAAAGAGAACCTTGGGTTCAGAAACCCATGCCTTTTGCTCCCAAACCATCCAAGAAAAAGGATGATGAGGATTTTGAGCGCTTTGCTAAAATGATTAGACCTATCTTCTTGCGTATGCGTTTGACTGATATGCTCAAAATGAATCTTTACGCTAAATATATGAAAGAAATTGTTACAAATAAAAGAAAGATACCGAAAGCTAAGATTTCCACCATGCTTGCTAATTATACTTTTAAGGGTGGAATACCAAAGAAACTTGGAGATCCAGGAGTACCCACTATACCATGCTCCATTAAAAGAAACTATGTTAAAACTGCTTTATGTGATCTTGGAGCCGGTGTTAGTGTTATGCATCTCTCTTTATATCGTAGACTTGATTTGAATAAGTTGACACCTACTGAAATATCTTTGCAAATGGCTGAGAAATCAACTGCTATACCTGTCGGTATTTGTGAGGATGTGCCTGTTGTGGTTGCAAACGTTACTATTTTAACGGACTTTGTTATTCTTGATATTCCCGAGGACGATAGTATGTCTATTATTTTTGGAAGACCCTTTTTGAATACTGTAGGGGCTGTTATTGATTGCAACAAAGGCAATGTCACTTTTTATGTCAATGGTAACGAGCATACGGTACACTTTCCGAGGAAACAACCTCAAGTTCATAGTATAAACTCTATTGGAAAAATTCCATCGATTATTTTTGGAGGTTTTGAATTTCCTCTACCTACTGTCAAGAAGAAATATGATATTCTTATTATTGGCGATGTGCAAATCCCCGTTGAGGTAACTTAGTGCTATTCGAAAATTCTCCGGTTTCATGTGATTCGGAATGAGTTTGTTAACAAGACTTGATCAACCTTGTTAGTGGATTCCTTTTGATGAGCATGAGATGGATGAAGTTAGAAAGCACAACCTTCTCTACCCTCCTTCTACTTTCTGTTATTTAGAATAAATAAAGAAAAAATAGTATTTTCTGTCAGTTTTCTGAATTATCCGTGCAATAAAAAATACCCCAAAAATAAAAGTTCTCCAAATGCCCCGGAATTGAAATATGATTTTTTATGGAATATTTGAGAATATGTGGCACTGAGAACACAGCAGGGGGAGCAAGCACCTGGCCACGAGGGTCCAGGGCGCGCCCCCTGCCTCGTGGGCCCATGGTGGCTCCCCTCCACTTATTCCTGCACCCACACACTCCTTCTTCCTCCCCAAAAAATCACCAACCAGCTCAAGCACGAGTTCTAGCTCATTTTGCTGCGATTTTTGATCTCCTTGCTCGAAGCTCCACTCATGAAACTGCTTTGGGGGATTGTTCTTCGGTATGTGACTCCTCCAATGGTCCAATTAGTTTTTGTTCTAGTGATTTATTCATTGCAAATTTTTGCTGCCTAGGTGACCCTGTTCTTGAGCTTGCATGTCAAATTTATATGGTCCCAAGTAATTCTAATGCATGACATAGTCTCTAGGCACTTGTAGGAGTAGTTGCTATCAATTTTTTTGAGTTTGGTTCACTTTTATTTGAAGTTACTAAAAATTTCAGAAATTTTTCAAAGGAAGAAATATGTTTAGGAAAATGTACCAAGGTGGTCCTTCAAGGAAGCAAGGGCCCAGGCCCGCAATACGCGATGCGGACGATGTACCACCGAGGGAAGCTCAAGTGCGGGCTTGTGAATGGCCTTCAGAGGACTTCATGGATCGAGCAGGAACCAAGGAAGAATTTAACGCGTACGTGCGTAACGCTGATCTTGTGAGCTTCGAGGCAGATAAGTGCTGCTAGTACCACTATCTCACTGATTCCTTTGTGAGAAGGTTTGAATTTTCATCATCACGCAACTCTCAAACTGTCCTGTTTGATCTTTATGAAAATTCTTATACAATGGACTTAGAGGATTTTAATACTGCCTGCAAACTTCCACAATGGGGTAGCACTAGTGAGCCTCGCAAATCTGAATTTAGAGATTTTCTTGCTAGTATAACTGTGGGGGTGTCTAGAGATATAACACAAGCTACCATAGGGAGCATTCATTTTCCTGCTATACATTATTTTGCTCTCTTCATAGGTAGGTGCATAAATGGTAAGGATGAAGCATGCCACATGTGTGTCCCTGACCTCAGTGTTCTCAGGAGGGCTGTATTAGGAGATAAACATTATAATTTGGGAGCCATTGTTGCACGTAGGTTGCATAACAATAGAATTAATGGAGATTTCTTTGGCGGAATTTATGCAACCCGTCTAGCTAATTTTCTTGGAATACCTATTCGTGATTATGATATGGAATTGCCTCCTACTTTTCTAGATTTTAATGCTATGGTTCACCATCAGTTTGTTGAGAGGAATGAACCGCCTCTCCAGTACCGGCTAATCTTTGACAGGCGTCACGCCGTCAATATTATCCTCCCTGCTCCTAATCTCTTTGACTTTCAGGCAAAGGGGAGATATGTCATAACCAGGGAGGAGGCAAATGAGTACGAGAGGAGGACAAGGGCAGCTCGCCTCGAAGCTGCAGCCCATGATGCAATAGCCGCTGCATCTCAGTACAACCCCAGTTACAACTTCGGATATCCGCCAGGCCAGCCGTGGCAATAGACCAACTTAGGCCAAAAGCCTAAGCTTGGGGGACTACGTATCTCTCACCGACATTACATTCATGTTTACACACTCATTGCTAGATGTCGGTGCTCATACTTTTTCACTGTAATATCCATGCTAGTTTATTTCCTTTTTATGCTTTCTTCTTGTGTGCTTGAAAAACTTTAAGAAAAACCAAAAAAAATTAGTAGTAGCTTTTAGCTAGTTTACTTCCACGCTGTAGTAGTAATAATTAAAAAGATTTCCCGTTCTTCTTTTGCTTGTTGGGAGCTTTCCCATGTAAATAGTTTTATTTCTTTTCTTTTCTTTGGGGGTCGAGAGGATAAGACCATAATGAAAATGTTAAAGTGGCTCTTATATGCATTATTGTTGATTTAACCAAGAGCCCATATTGCCTTGTCTTCTCCTTTGTATTGAATGCTTGTAGATTCCAGCTTAGTCCAATGCACGTGCACTACTATTATTATACACACTGTTCGGTTGTGCAAGTGAAAGGCAATAATGACGATATATAATGGACTGATTGAGATAAGAAAAGCTGGTATGAACTCGACCTCTCTTGTTTTGTAAATATGATTAGTTCATCGCTCCTGATTCAGCCTATTATGAATAGACATGTTTTCAATGAAAATTAGAGATTATAGTTGCTTTTGCCAAGCTTAATTAGCTAGGAGTTTATAATGGTTTATCTTGCGTGCCAACATGCTATTAAAATGGTTGTGATGTGGTATGATAGGGTAGTATCCTCCTTTAAATGATTCGAGTGACTTGACTTGGCACATGTTCACGCATGTAGTTGAAACAAAATCAACATAGCCTTCATGATATTTATGTTCATGGTGGATTATATCCTACTCATGCTTGCACTCAATGTTTATTAATTTTAATGCATGTTCATGACTGTTGTCGCTCTCTAGTTGGTCGCTTCCCAGTCTTTTTCTAGCCTTCACTTGTACTAAGCGGGAATACAGCTTGTGTATCCAATCCCTTAAACCCCAAAGTTATTCCATATGAGTCCACTATACCTTCCTATATGCGGTATCTACCTGTCGTTCCAAGTAAATTTGTATGTGCCAAACTACAAACCTTCAAATGAAATTCTGTTTTGCATGCTCGAATAGCTCATTTATGAACTAGGGTTGTCTGTATCTTCCATGCTAGGCGGGTTATTCTCAAGAGGAGTGGAATCCGCTCCTCACTCACGAGAAAATGGCTGGTCACCGGGATGCCCAGTCCCATGCTCTAAGCAAAATACAATCAAAATAATTGCAAACAAAACTCCCCTGGGACTCTTGTTAGTTGGAGGCACTCGTTGTTTCGAGCAAGCCATGGATTGATGCTTGTTGGTGGAGGGGGAGTATAAACTTCACCATTCTATTTGGGAACCGCCTATAATGTGTGTAGCATGGAAGATATCACCATCTCTTGGTTGTCATGTTGACAATGAAAGTATGCCGCTCAAAATATTATTTATCTCTATTTCAAAAATCGAGCTCTGGCACCTCTACAAATCCCTGCTTCCCTCTGCGAAGGGCCTATATATTTACTTTTATGTTGAGTCATCACCCTCTTATTAAAAAGCACCAGCTGGAGAGCACCACTGTCATTTGCATCCATTACTATTAATTTATATTGGTTATGACTATGACTGGATCTCTTTTACCATGAATTACAATATTTAGTCAGTCCTTGATCTTTAAAGATGCTCTGCATTTATGTTTTGTGGTCTCAGAAAGGGCTAGCGAGATACCATCTTATTATATCATATCATGATTTTTTTGAGAAAGTGTTGTCATCTGAGATTTGCTATTATTGCTCGCTAGTTGATTATGCCATTGATATGAGTAAACAAGAGACCTAAATGTTATTGTGAATGTGGTTAGTCATAATCTTTGCTGAAAACTTGAATGCTGGCTTTACATATTTACAACAACAAGAGCAAATAGAGTTTGTAAAAGTTTTTCTTTATCACTTTCAGTTTATCAACTGAATTGCTTGAGGACAAGCAAAGGTTTAAGCTTGGGGGAGTTGATACGTCTCCGTCGTATCTACTTTTCCAAACACTTTTGCCCTTGTGTTTGGACTCTAACTTGCGTGATTTGAATGGAACTAACCCGGACTGACGCTGTTTTCAGCAGAATTGCCATGGTGTTATCTTTGTGCAGAAAAAAAGTTCTCGGAATGACCTGAAACTTCACGGAGATTATTTTTGGAAATAGTAAAAAATATTGGCGAAAGAATCAAGGCCAGGGGGCCCACACCCTGTCCACAAGGGTGGGAGGCGCGCCTGTCCCCCAGGGCGCGCCCCCTGCCTCGTGGCCCCCCTGGTGCTCCACCGACCTCAACTCCAACTCTATATATTCGTGTTCGGGGAGAAAAAATCAGAGAGAAGGATTTATCGCGTTTTACGATACGGAGCCGCCGCCAAGCCCTAATCTCTCTCGAGAGGGCTGATCTGGAGTCCGTTCGGGGCTCCGGAGAGGGTAATCCGTCGCCATCGTCATCATCAACCATCCTCCATCACCAATTTCATGATGCTCACCGTCGTGCATGTGTAATTCCATCATAGGCTTGCTGGACGGTGATGGGTTGGATGAGATTTATCATGTAATCGAGTTAGTTTTGTTAGGGTTTGATCCCTAGTATCCACTATGTTCTGAGATTGATGTTGCTATGACTTTGCTATGCTTAATGCTTGTCACTAGGGCCGGAGTGCCATGATTTCAGATATGAACCTATTATGTTTTCATGAATATATGTGAGTTCTTGATCCTATCTTGCAAGTTATTAGTCACCTACTATGTGTTATGATCCGGCAACCCCGAAGTGACAATAATCGGGACCACTCCCGGTGATGACCATAGTTTGAGGAGTTCATGTATTCACTATGTGTTAATGCTTTGGTCCGGTACTCTATTAAAAGGAGGCCTTAATATCCCTTAGTTTCCATTAGGACCCCGCTGCCACGGGAGGGTAGGATAAAAGATGTCATGCAAGTTCTTTTCCATAAGCATGTATAACTATATTTGGAATACATGCCTACATTACATTGATGAATTGGAGCTAGTTCTGTGTCACCCTATGTTATAACTGTTGCATGAATAATTTCATCCGGCATAATTCTCCATCACCGATCCAATTCCTACGAGCTTTTCACATATTGTTCTTCGCTTATTTACTTTACCGTTGCCACTGTTACAATCACTACAAAACTATCACTGTTACTTTTGCCATTGTTACCGTTACTTCCATACTACTTTGCTATTAAATACTTTGCTGCAGATATTAAGTTATCTAGGTGTGGTTGAATTGACAACTCAACTGCTAATACTTGAGAATATTCTTTGGGTCCCCTTGTGTCGAATCAATAAATTTGGGTTGAATACTCTACCCTCGAAAACTATTGCGATCCCCTATACTTGTGGATTATCACGTACCGCCTGCTCCAGCCTCACGTGGCTGGCTGTGCTGCCGCGCAGGCCTCACTGCCCAACCATACTACCACTAGCCAGGACTTACCTCTACTCACCCACACCCCATGTTATTCTCCGACGACGGCAACCTTACACTGTAGTTGAACCAGTGAACCCTCGTACTCCCTTCCGCGTGGGCATCCACCTGCCTCTTCTTCCCTGGCTCAGCGTCATTCCCTTCCTAGGCCCAGCCATCGTCCACCGCCTGGGTGTTGTCCGCGCGGCATGGTCAACATGGTCAATGAACAATAGCCATCGGAAGAGTAGTGTATGCGGTGAGGCTAACAGATGGACCCACCAGCTACATCGTCGCACGCAAGGAAGTGCATCCTTATTACACGCCCCAATGGCCTTTCAGGCCCGAGAAAGTAGCAGGCCATCCCAATTGTGGCCCAATAAAATGCAGGCCCGATAGAGGAGAATGTTTCGGCCCAGTCGACTACAATAGATTTTCGTTGTTTTTTTAGATAGCGAATGATGGCATATACGGTAACTAGTAGGAATTAAGAACAAACCTACTCTATACAATAAAGAAATTATGACATAGTAACTTAGAATAAACTGCACTATACAATAAAGGATATATGGTATATTACATCCACTTGGCATCGAAGTTCACCACCAGTGATCATAAAGCGCAACGAAGAAGCAGATTACAAAAACTGGGCGCCACTGTAGCGTAACGAAATAATACTGAAGCAAGACCACTTCCAAGACAGTTCAAGAAAGGCTAGCCTTCCATGGGGGCTGCTGCGCAAGTTGTTAAGCAAGGCTGTGAGACCGGCCTATGCTACTTGTTGATCTTGCGTTGGTTTTTCCCTTGAAGAGGAAAGGGTGATGCAGCAAAGTACAGTAAGTATTTCCCTCAGTTTTGAGAACCAAGGTATCAATCCAGTTGGAGACAATGCACAAGTCACTGAATACCTGCACAAACAATCAAACAACTTGCACCCAGCGCGATAAAGGGGTTGTCAATCCCTTCACTGTTACTCGCAAAAGTGAGATCTGATAGAGATAGATAAACGGTAAAGTAAATACTTTTGGTATTTTTGGTTTATAGATCGGAAAGTAAAAGATTGCAGAATAGTAGATCAAAAACTTATATGATCGAAAATAGATCCGGGGGCCATATGTTTCACTAGAGGCTTCTCTCAAGATAGAAAATAATATGGTGGGTGAACAAATTACTGCCGACCAATTGATAGAAAAGAACAAAGTTATGACGATATCTGAGGCAATGATCATGAATATAGGCATCACGTCCGCGTCAAGTAGACCGACTCCTGCCTGCATGTACTACTATTACTCCGCACATCGACCGCTATCCAGCAGGCATCTAGAGTATTAAGTTCATAAAGAACAGACTAACGCATTAAGCAAGATGGCATGATGTAGAGGAATTAACTCAAGCAATATGATGAAAACCCCATCTTTTTATCCTCGATGGCAACAATACAATATGTGCCTTGCTACCCCTACTGTCACTTGGAAAGGACACCGCAAGATTGAACCCAAAGCTAAGAACTTCTCCTATTGAAAGAAAAACCAATCTAGTGGGACAAACCAAACCGATAGTTCGAAGAGAATTACAAAGATATCAAATCATGCATAAAGGAATTCAGAGAAGATTCAAATAATATTCATAGATAAGCTGATCATAAATCCACAATTCATCGGATCTCAGCAAACACACTGCAAAAGAGTTTTACATCGAATAGATCTCCAAGAACAACAAGGAGAACATGGTATTGAGATTCAAAGATGGAGAAGAAGCCATCTAGCTACTAGCTATGGACCCGTAGGTCTGAGGTAAACTACTCACGCTTCATCGGAAGGGCATTAGGGTTGATGTAGAAGCCCTCCGTGATCGACTCCCGTTCCGGGAGGGTGCCGGAAAAGATCTCAAGATGGGATCTCACGGGTACAGAAGGTTCCTGCGGTGGAAAAGTGTTTTCGTGGATGCCTCTGTTGGTTTGGGGATATATGGGAATATATAGGTGAAGAAACTAGGTCAGGAAGTGCACGAGGGGCCCACAAGGGTGGGGGCGCGCCCTACCCCCAGGGCGCGCCCTCCGTCCTTGTGGCCACCTCGTGGCTCCTCCGATTGGATCTCCAAGTCTCTGGTGTGTCTTCTGGTCCAACAAAAATCATTGCGAAGGTTTTATTCCGTTTGGTATTCCTTTCCTGCGAAACTCAAAAACGGGGAAAAAACAGGAACTGGCACTGGGCTCTAGGTTAATAGGTTAGTCACAAAATAATATAAAATATCATAATTCATATAAAACATCCAAAACAGATAATATAATCGCATAGAACAATAAAAAATTATAGATATGTTGGAGACGTATCAAGCATCCCCAAGCTTAATTCCAGCTCATCCTCGAGTAGGTAAATGATAAAAACAGAAATTTTGATGTGGAATGCTACCTAACATATTTATCCATGTAATTCTCTTTATTGTGGCATGAATGTTCAGATCCGTATGATTCAAAACAAAAGTTTAATATTGACATAAGAACAATAATACTTCAAGCATGCTAACATGGCAATTATGTCTTCTCAAAATAACATGGCCAAAGAAAGCTTATCCCTACAAAATCATATAGTCTGGCTATGCTCCATCTTCATCACACAAAATATTCGAATCATGCACAACCCCGATGACAAGCCAAGCAATTGTTTCATACTTTTGATGTTCTCAAACTTTTTCAACTTTCACGCAATACATGAGCGTGAGACATGGACATAGCACTATAGGTGGAATAGATGGTGGTTGTGGAGAAGACAAAAAGAGGGAGATAGTCACACATCAACTAGGCTTATCAACGGGCTATGGAGATGCCCATCAATAGATATCAATGTGAGTGAGTAGGGATTGCCATGCAACGAATGCACTAGAGCTATAAGTTTATGAAAGCTCAAAGGAAAACTAAGTGGGTGTGCATCCAACTTGCTTGCTCATGAAGACCTAGGGCAATTTGAGGAAGCCCATTGATGGAATATACAAGCCAAGTTCTATGATGAAAAATCCCACAAGCATATGAAAGTGACAAAATAGGAGACTCTCTATAACACCCCGGATGTAACTTTCCATATTTGTAACTCCAACTCTTGCCATTTCCGGCTATGTGTTATGATATTTCCTCCGTGGTCGGGTTTTGTCTTTCGTTTTGCATTTTGTTCATGTCATGCATTTCATATCATGTCATCATGTGCATTGCATTTGCATGCGTGTTCGTCTCAGGCATCCGAGCATTTTCCCCGTTGTCCATTTTGCAGTCCGGCGCACCCCTCTAGTTTTCTTTCATGTGTGGGTGTCAAACGTTCTCGGAATGGACCGAGGCTTGTCAAGTGGCCTTGGTATACCACCGGTAGACCACCGGTCAAGTTTCGTTCCATTTGGAGGTCGTTTGGTACTCCAACGGTTAACCGGGTAACCGCAAAGTCCGTTTGTGTGTTGCATCAAAACCCCCCTTAAAACCAGCCCAAAACCCACCAAACTCTCTTCCATGCTGTAGGTCATTCGATCACGATCATGTGGGCGAAAACTGCACCTCATTTGGACTCTCCTAGCTCCCTATACCTATATAATTGCATCCCCTCCCTAAAACATTCGCAGACCAACCCTAGCATTTCCCCCCCGCCGCCGCCGGACAGGTCCGCCCGGCGCCGGACGAAGTCGCCGCCGCCGCCCGGCCAATCGCGCAGCGCCACGTGTCCTGGGCCTTCGCCCGTACGCCCGCGCCGCCGCGGCCCGCCGAAGCCCGGGGCCGGCCCCCGCGGCCCACGGCGCCCTCGTCGCGCCTCCTCGCGCCCGCGCCGCGCCTGCCCCGCCGCCTCGCCGCGCCGCCGCCGTGCCTCGCCGCCATCACCTCACCGCCGCCGCACCGCTGCTGCGCCGCCGCCCGCGAGCCACCGCCACCAGCGCCCCGCGCCTCGCTGCCGCTGCCATCGCCGGGCTCCGCTGCCACGCCGACGTCGCCCCCCTCCGGCCGCCGTCCTCCCCTCGCCGTCCCTCTCCTCCGGCGTCCTCCCTCGCCACCGGCGAGCTCCCTCGAGCCCCATCCCGATCGGATCTGGAAAACTGCCGAAGGTTGACTTTTCATCTCTCCCCAAAAATCCCAAAGTGCTGAGAATTCTTCAGTATGTGCCCATGTTCACAGCATCATAACTCTCTGCATATAGCTCCGTTTGGCGCGTGTAATATGTCGAATTGTTCGTCTCGGGATGCTCTACATTTTGTTAAATTGCACCATGTTCATTTGAGTCCATCTTGATGCCCAAATCTCTGGTGCAAGAGTGCTAGTTGCTGTTATCTGCTGTTACTTAGCAGAACTTGGAGATTTTTTATTTTTGTATCATTTAATCTGTGCATCTTTTGGGCATGAGCTCTACATGTGTTTTGTTGTATGCCATACTATCTTTCCAGTGGTGTATGCCATGTATTTATTTGGTATCTGTGGTGACTAGCACAAGCATGCAAACTAGACTCCGTAATGTTTCTGATTTCAGGGACTTGGTATTTTCTCTAAGTCTTTGTCTGCTGTTATTTTGTTGCCTTGTAAACTTGATGATACAGAGAGATCCATGCATATTTTTGTGATGTTCAGTAAGGATGTTGTGTAGATATTGTTGTACTTGATCCATTCCAGCCCTTGTTTGCAATTATGGAGTGCCATAGCATGACTCAATCTTGCTCTACTTTTGCTATAAAATATTTCTGGCAGATTCTTAACATGATATTCATTGTTGCCAAGCTTTTTGTAGTTGATCCATACATGCTATGCTTTTGTTCTTGCCATGCATAGCTTCATAAACATGCCATATTGCTGTAGGTATGCTTGTTTTGTCATGAATTGCTTTGTGGTGAGTGCATCAAGCTCACCAAGATGCCCTCATATTATTGTTTCTGCCATGCTCTGTTTTCTGCAAAGTCTGAAACCTGTTAACGAAACTTGCTATGTTTACATGGTTGCCATCATATCTTCTGGTCCTTTTTGGCTTATGGTCAATGAGGAACGTTTGTCATATGCATTTAGTAGAACACTTCTATGCCTTGTTTTGCCATGTTAAGTTCCTGTAGCATGCTGTTTGCGTGCTCTGAACATTGCTACCTGATGCTGTTTTCTGCCATGTCCAGTAATTTCACCAAGTCTGTGAACCTGTTATCTTTTGCACTTTTGCCATGCTTGTTTGAGCTTGTTATGTTGTGATCTAGCCGTAGCTCAGTGTTCATCTTTTGTCAAGCATCTCCTGTAGATTACTGCCATATGCTTTGTTGCTACGTTGGAGTGCAGTAGCATTGTTACTTGTTGCATTTTAAGTGCTATCATGCTGATAATCACAGATTCCGTGTCATTCTTGTTTTGCTTGCCATTTGCAAACCGTGCATCCGTTTCCGGTGATCTTTATATCGATTTCGACCGAAATCATCTCATCTTTCCAGTGGCATGCTTGGTTGCCAAGTTACTGCCTTGTTCATCATTTTCCTCCCGGAGCACGCATACGCACCGCATATCATATCTTGCATATCATTCATGTATTGCATCATGTTGCTTGTGCATTTCTCGTGATTGACTGTGGTTCCGTTGCTTGTGTTCTTGTCTTGGGTAGAGCCAGGAGACGAGTTCGTGAACGAGGAACCTGTCGAGTACGCTTACGAGGATCAAGTTTTCGACAACTCTGAGTACCTTGCAGGCAAGATGACCACCCCTCGAAATCACTTCTATCTTTGCTTTGCTAGTTGTTCGCTCTATTGCCATGCTGCGCTACCTACCATTTGCTATATCATGCCTCCCATATTGCCATGTCAGCCTCTAACCATCCTGTCCTAGCAAACCGTTGTTTGGCTAAGTTACCGCTTTTGCTCAGCCCCTCTTATAGCGTTGCTAGTTGTAGGTGAAGTTGAAGTTTGTTCCATGTCGGAACATGGATATGTTGGGATATCACAATATCTCTTATTTAATTAATGCATCTATATATTTTGGTAAAGGGTGGAAGGCTCGGCCTTATGCCTGGTGTTTTGTTCCACTCTTGCCACCCTAGTTTCTGTCATACCGGTATTATGTTCCTTGAGTTTGTGTTCCTTACGCGGTCGGGTGATTTATGGGACCCCCTTGACAGTTCGCCTTGAATAAAACTCCTCCAGCAAGGCCCAACTTTGGTTTTACCATTTGCCACCTAAGCCTTTCCCCCGGGTTTTCGCGAGCCCGAGGGTCATCTTTATTTTAAACCCCCGGACCAGTGCTCCTTCGAGTGCTGGCCCAAACTGGGCGATGTCCGGCGCCCCCTGGGCAACCAGGGTCTATGCCAACCCAACGTCTTGCCCATGCGGTGTGCCCTGAGAACGAGATATGTGCAGCTCCTATCAGGATTTGTCGGCACATTCGGGTGGCTTTGCTGGTCTTGTTTTACCATTGTCGAAATGTCTTGTAAACCGGGATTCCGAGACTGATCGGGTCTTTCCGGGAGAAGGTTTATCCTTCGTTGACCGTGAGAGCTTATGATGGGCTAAGTTGGGACACCCCTGCAGGGTATTATCTTTCGAAAGCCGTGCCCGCGGTTATGAGGCAGATGGGAATCTGTTAATGTCCGATTGTAGAGAACTTGTCACTTGACCCAGTTAAAATACATCAACTGTGTGTGTAGCCGTGATGGTCTCTTCTCAGCGGAGTCCGGGAAGTGAACACGGTTTGAGTTATGGATGACGTAAGTAGGAGTTCAGGATCACTTCTTGGTCATTACTAGATGGCGACCGTTCCATTGCTTCTCTTCTCGCTCTCATTTGCGTATGTTAGCCACCATATCTGCTTAGTGCCTGCTGCAGTTTCACCTCATTACACCATCCTTTCCTATAAGCTTAAATAGTCTTGATCTCGTGGGTGTGAGATTGCTGAGTCCTCGTGACTCACAGATTCTACCAAAACAGTTGCAGGTGCTGACGATGCCAGTGCAGATGATGGGATCGACCTCAAGTGGGAGTTCGATGAGGAACGTGGTCGTTACTATGTGTCTTATTTTCATTTGAATCTTGACCGTAGACGGTCTATGTGTGTATTTTGGATGATGTGTGATTTATATTTATGTATTGTGTGAAGTGGCGATTGTAAGCCAACTCTTTATGCCATTCTTGTGCATTACATGGGATTGTGTGAAGATGACCCTTCTTGCGACAAAACCACAATGTGGTTATGCCTCTAAGTCGTGCCTCGACACGTGGGAGATATAGCCGCATCGTGGGCGTTACAAGTTGGTAATCAGAGCCATCCCCGACTTAGGAGTCCCCTACTTGATCGAATCGCTGGCGTTGTTGAGTCTAGAACAAAAATGTTTTGAGTCTTAGGATTATATATATCGGAGAGTAGGATTCATTTTACTCCTCAGTCCCTTCGTCGCTCTGGTGAGGTCTCCTGACGTAGAAGTTTTGACTATTCTCTCCTCAATTTTCACTAAAAAAATTTAGGATCACGCGGGTATCTTGGAATCGTTCCGATGGTTTTGTGACGAGAACATTGTTCTTGGTGCCTCCTGACATTTAGGGGTTGTGGCAGTGTCCCGGGGAGTTGAGCTCCGAGGTGTTGTCGCCACAATTTTATCGTTCCAGTTCTGGAATACCTGAGTTTCGTCGACATCGAAATCTCTTTTATGCAGTTGTTGGTGAGATCACCTTGATGCCACCCAGTAATGGGGCGGGAGTTCGGGAGTATTGCCATAACTCGTATAACGGATGCTTTTCGAAGGTTGAGGTAAACGATTTCCGAAGGTTTCTTGGTTATGTGTTGACGGATGGATACAGCTGGATCTAGGGATTGCTAGTTTGGGTGATATATTTTGTGTCCCCTGTATCCCCAACACCAGATTGCATAACCAGAAAGTTTCGGGAGTTTATAAGTGGGAATTCAAGTAGCTCTTAGGATATCTTTCCGACAGACGCATGATATGAGATTGGGGTTCGACGTCTAGTGGTCCGCCTGTACATGGTTGGTTTTACAGTAGTCTCGTAGTGTCTTAAAGAGTCCTTAGGTATGCCGACTCAGGGACGCTTCGTATGTCATGTGCACAGCCTTGTACATGATTGTGCTGTATGATCGAGCCCGCGTGGGCCCCACCACGAAAACTTCGGACGAAATATCTATCATATGTTTGTTCCGGCTTATTCTGCAAGCCAATACTTTGTTTGTTTTGATTTGTGGTATTCGAGTTGCTTCGAAGTCAAATGTTGATTCCATATCTTTTTCAAGTGGCTTCTCAACTTATGGAAGTGTGATGATTAACTATGGAATTCATTCGTTCATCCTCGTTCGAATGTTTATTGTGAAGACTATATGTTGCAATTTCTATCCGTTGATTCTACTTGTCTATTTGTCTATCAAGATGCTAACGGATGTCACCCTCTTCAGGATGGCTCCGCCAACGCGTCAGAATCCAGAACGCAATGATGGGAGTCAGGCGAACCCTCCGCCACCACCTCCGCCTCCGGAGGCATGGCAAGCTATCATGGCAGCCACCAACGCCAATGCTCAGATGATTCTGCAACTCTTGCAAGAACACACCCAAGGGAAAGGCAATCAAGGAAATCAAGGTCAAGGCAACAATCAGCCTCACTTCGCTACACTCAACCAGTTTCTCGCAAATCAGCCCAAGTCTTTCAGCTACTGTGCCGAGGCCACGGATGCCGATGATTGGCTCGTGGACATCAACAAGCATTTTGAATGTAGCAATGTCAGGCCTGAGGACTATGTCAAGTTCGCTTCTTTTCAGCTCAAGGACCAAGCTGCTGATTGGTATCAACAATACAAAGATTCCAGAGGAGGTCGTGTGATCACTTGGACTGACTTCTGTCGGGACTTCAAAGCGCACCACATTCCACAAAGTGTTGTTGAGAGCAAGCGTGAGGAGTTCCGCAATCTCAAGCAAGGCAACATGTCGGTGTATCAATTCAACATCCAGTTTCAGAAACTTGCTCGCTTCGCTAAACAAGACGTTCCTGATGAAAAGAGCATGATCTATCATTTCAGAGGTGGCCTTAGAGAGGATCTGCAGTTAGCTCTCGTTCTTGTTGAGCCTACTCAGTTTGATCAATTCTATAATATGGCACTGAAGCAAGAGGCTGCTCAGCCCAAGTGTGAGGCTTCTAAGAAGAGAGTCAGGGACGCAGTTCAGTCTTCTTCTTCCTCACTTGTGGCTGCTAAGCAACAGAAGTTCTGGTTGCCTCCTCCTCCTCTGTTTCGTCAGCCTTACCAGCAGAAGAACAAAGGTGGCCATGGTTCTTCCAACTCTTCCAACTCTGGCTATCAGAACAAGTCTCAGAATCAAGCTCCAAAGTCCAATGCTCCTTATCATCGTCCACTCTCAGAGGTGACTTGCAACAAGTGTCAGCAGAAAGGTCACTATGCTAACAAATGCTTCAAACCAAAGGCGCCTTCCGCCTCATCCTCCTGTCAGATCTTCCAGCAATGCAGTGGTCAAGCATAATCCAAAGTCTGCAAAGGTGAACATGATGAATGCAGCTCAAGCGGAGGAATCTACTGATGTGATATTGGGTAATCTTCCTGTTAATGATATTCCTGCAAAAGTCTTGTTTGATACTAGTGCATCTATTTCTTTCATATCAAGACCTTTTGCATCCATGAACAATTTGCATACTGTTGATTTGCCTACCGATAGCGGTTTCCTCTCCGGGATTATTCATGAATACCAAAATGATGGCTCCGGATGTTTCTATCAAGATGGGCAATTATAAATTTCTGTCTTCTCCAATGGTTCTTGGTGACTCGGATATTGATCTAATTCTCGGGATGGACTGGCTTTCTAAGCACAAGGCTCAACTTGATTGAGCTGCCAGGGAAATTCAATTGACACACTCTTCTGAGGATGTGATCATTTATGCCGCTCGTGATGAAACCATTCGGTTATTTTCTCTCAATGAGAAGGGCGAATTGAATGCCATATCTCAGATTCCAGTCGTTTGCGAGTACCAAGATGTCTTTCCAGAAGAGCTTCCGGGTATGCCTCCTCACCGGCCAGTTGAGTTCGTTATCGATCTTGAGCCGGGCACTGAACCCGTTTGCAAGCGTCCATACAAGCTTGGACCCAATGAGCTGAAGGAATTGAAGAAACAGCTCGATGAACAAGAGCGTCTGGGTTTGATCAGACCGAGTTCATCTCCATGGGGTTGTGGTGTTCTTTTTGTAAAGAAGAAGGATGGCACGGACCGACTTTGTGTCGACTACCGTCCATTGAACAAGAAGACAATCAAGAACAAGTATCCACTTCCCAACATCAATGAGCTATTCGAGCAACTCAAAGGTGCCAAAGTTTTCTCGAAGCTTGATCTTCGTATGGGTTATCATCAGATTCGCATTCGTGAAGAAGATATTCCCAAGACAGCATTCAGAACAAGCTTTGGTTCTTATGAATATACTGTCGTGTCTTTCGGCCTTGTCAATGCTCCTCCAACATTCTCTCGGATGATGAATTTCATTTTCAACCCTTATACCAATGAATTCGTCCTGGTGTATCTCGATGATATATTGGTCTTCTCCAAGAATAAGAAGGACCATGCCAAACATTTGCGATTGGTGCTCGACAAGCTCAGAGAGTATAAATTCTATGTGAAGTTCTCCAAATGTGAGTTTTGGCTGGATGAAGTTCTTTACCTTGGTCACATCATCTCTGCCAAGGGCATCACTGTTAACCCCGAGAAGGTGTCCGCAATTGTGAATTGGGAACCTCCTCAGAATGTCAAGCAGCTCCGCAGTTTTCTTGGTCTTGCAAGCTATTGTCAAAGATTCGTTGAGAATTTCTCTAAGATTGCAAAGCCTCTTTCCAACCTCCTCCAGAAGCATGTGAAGTATGTCTGGTCTCCTGAGTGTGACGTTGCTTTCAACACTCTCAAAGAGAAACTCGTCACCGCTCATGTCTTGACTCCTCCTGATGAAGCCAAGCCATTTGAAGTTTTCTGTGATGCTTCTCTCCAAGGTCTCGGTGCTGTGTTAATGCAAGAGAAGAAAGTTGTGGCCTATACCTCTCGTCAGTTGAAGCCCAATGAGAAGAACTACCCCACTCACGATCTTGAGTTGGCGGCAGTTGTCCATGCATTAATAACGTGGAGACATCTCTTGTTGGGAAGACAAGTGGACATTTTCACCGATCACAAGAGTCTCAAGTATATCTTCACTCAGCCCAAACCCAACCTCAGGCAGACTCGATGGGTCGAGATGATTCAAGAGTACAATCCGAGTATTGAATATACTCCAGGCAAAGCCAATATCATTGCAGATGCTTTGAGCAGGAAGGCTTATTGCAACAGCTTAATTCTCAAGCCATTCCAATCGGATCTTTGTGAAGTTTTCCGCAAGCTGAATCTCCAAGTTGTTCCTCAAGGCTTTCTTTGCCAACCTCATAGTCTCTCCTACTTTGGAAGATCAAATTCGTGAGGCACAACTCCTACATGCCATGGTGAAGAAGGTGAAACGTGGTATCGACAAGGGTCTTTCCAAATACAAGTGCTATCGCATTGATGACAGAGACACTCTATTCTTCGAGGACCGGATTGTGGTTCCTAAAGGTGATCTAAGGAAAGTCATTATGAACGAGGCGCACAATTCTCTCCTTTCCATTCATCCTGGAAGTACGAAGATGTATCTTGACCTCAAGCAGTCGTATTGGTGGACTCGAATGAAGCGAGAAATCGCTCAATTCGTGAATGAATGTGATGTCTGTCGAAGAGTGAAAGCAGAACACCAACGACTAGCTGGTCTCCTCCAACCTCTTGCTATCCCAGAGTGGAAGTTTGATCATATCGAAATGGACTTCGTGACTGGATTTCCAAAGTCCAAGTGCGGAAATGATGCTATCTTCGTTGTCATCGACAAGCTTTCTAAAGTGGCTCATTTCCTTCCAATCAAAGAATCCATCACAGCAGCTCAGTTGGCAGAGCTATACACCTCTAGAATTGTCTCCTTGCACGGCATTCCACAATTGATTTCTTCAGATCGTGGAAGCATTTTCACCTCTAAGTTCTGGGACTCCTTCCAGAAGGCCATGGGCACAAACATTCGCTTCAGCACAGCTTTCCATCCTCAAACTAGTGGCCAAGTCGAGCGAGTCAATCAAATTCTTGAAGATATGCTCAGGGCTTGTGTCATTTCCTTTGGCATGAAATGGGAAGATTGTCTTCCATATGCTGAATTCTCCTACAACAACAACTTCCAAGCAAGTTCGGGCAAAGCCCCATTCGAGATTCTCTATGGCAGAAAGTGTCGTACTCCTCTCAATTGGTCAGAGACTGGTGAACGCCAACTTCTTGGCAATGACTTAATCACAGAAGCTGAAGAAATGTGTAAAGTCATCCATGATAATCTCAAAGCCGAGCAATCGCGCCAGAAGAGTTACTATGATAGTAAGCACCGTGATTTGGCTTTCGAGATCGGAGACCATGTCTACCTCCGCGTCTCTCCAATGAAAGGCACTCGTCGCTTCGGTATCAAAGGGAAGCTTGCCCCTAGATACGTGGGTCCTTTCAAGATCATTGGCAAAAGAGGCGACCTCGCCTATCAACTTGAGCTTCCTTCCAACTTCGCGAACGTGCACGATGTGTTCCACGTGTCACAGCTCCGCAAGTGCTTCAAGACGCCTGAGCGCACTATCAACTTCGAAGAGATTGACCTCCAAGAAGATCTGTCTTATCATGAGCACCCCGTTGCTACTCTTGAAGAAACTGAGCGCAAGACTCGCAACAAGTCAATCAAATTCCTGAAAGTGAAGTGGTCGCACCATTCCGACCGGGAAGCCACCTGGGAACGCGAGGACCACCTCCATTCCGAATATCCGGAGTTCTTTCAGTCCTAGATCTCGGGACGAGATCCTCTCGTAGTGGTGGAGTGTTGTAACACCCCGGATGTAACTTTCCATATTTGTAACTCCAACTCTTGCCATTTCCGGCTATGTGTTATGATATTCCCTCCGTGGTCGGGTTTTGTCTTTCGTTTTGCATTTTGTTCATGTCATGCATTTCATATCATGTCATCATGTGCATTGCATTTGCATGCGTGTTCGTCTCAAGCATCCGAGCATTTTCCCCGTTGTCCGTTTTGCAATCCGGCGCTCCCACCTCCTCCGGCGCACCCCTCTTATTTTCTTTCGTGTGTGGGTGTCAAACGTTCTCGGAATGGACCGAGGCTTGTCAAGTGGCCTTGGTATACCACCGGTAGACCACCGGTCAAGTTTCGTTCCATTTGGAGGTCGTTTGGTACTCCAACGGTTAACCGGGTAACCGCAAAATCCGTTTGTGTGTTGCAGCAAAACCCCCCTTAAAACCAGCCCAAAACCCACCAAACTCTCTTCCATGCTGTAGGTCGTTCGATCACGATCGTGTGGGCGAAAACCGCACCTCCTTTGGACTCTCCTAGCTCCCTCTACCTATATAATTGCATCCCCTCCCGAAAACATTCGCAGACCAACCCTAGCATTTTTCCGCCCGCCGCCGCCGGACACGTCCGCCCGCCGCTGGACGAAGTCGCCTCCGCCGCCCGGCCAATCGCGCAGCGCCACGTGTCCCGGGCCGCCGCCCGTACGCCCGCGCCGCCGCGGCCCGCCGAAGCCCGGGGCCGGCCCCCGCGGCCCACGGCGCCCTCGCCGTGCCTCCTCGCGCCCGTGCCGCGCCTGCCCCGCCGCCTCGCCGCGCCGCCGCACCGCCGCTGCGCCGCCGCCGCCACCGCCGGCCCTGCCGCCCGCGAGCCGCGGCCTCCAGCGCCCTGCGCCTCGCCGCCGCCGCCACGCCGACGCCGCCCCCCCTCCGGCCACCGTCCTCCCCTCGCCGCCCCCCCTCCGGCCACCGTCCTCCCCTCGCCGTCCCTCTCCTCCGGCGTCCTCCCTCGCCACCGGCGAGCTCCCTCGAGCCCCATCCCGATCGGATCTGGAAAACTGCCGAAGGTTGACTTTTCATCTCCCCAAAAATCCCAGTGTCCTGAGAATTCTTCAGTATGTGCTCATGTTCATAGCATCATAACTCTCTGCATATAGCTCCGTTTGGCACGTGTAATATGTCAAATTGTTTGTCTCGTGATGCTCTACATTTTGTTAAATTGCACCATGTTCATTTGAGTCCATCTTGATGCCCAAATCTCTGGTGCAAGAGTGCTATTTGCTGTTATCTGCTGTTACTTAGCAGAACTTGGAGATTTGTTATTTTTGTATCATTTAATCTGTGCATCTTTTGGGCATGAGCTCTACATGTGTTTTGTTGTATGCCCTACTATCTTTCCAGTGGTGTATGCCATGTATTTTTGTGGTCTCTGTGGTGACTAGCACAAGCATGCAAACTAGGCTCCGTAATGTTTCTGATTTCAGGGACTTGGTATTTTCTCTCCGTCTGGAGGCTTTGCATCTATATTTGGAGCTGGGCATGCATCCATTGATTCTAGCACTTGGAGCTTTGAACGCTGGAAAGATAAGTCTTTGTCTGCTGTTATTTTGTTGCCTTGTAAACTTGATGATACAGAGAGATCCATGCATATTTTGGTGATGTTCAGTAAGGATGTTTTGTAGATATTGTTGTAGTTGATCCATTCCTGCCCTTGTTTGCAATTATGGAGTGCCATAACATGACTCAATCTTGCTCTACTTTTGCTATAAAATATTTGCCAAGCTTGTTGTAGTTGATCCATAAATGCTATGCTTTTGTTCTTACCATGCATAGCTTCATAAACATGCCATCTTACTGTAGGTATGCTTGTTTTGTCATGCATTGCTTTGTGGTGAGTGCATCAAGCTCACCAAGATGCCCTCATATTATTGTTTCTGCCATGCTCTGTTTTCTGCAAAGTCTGGAACCTGTTAACGAAACTTGCTATGTTTACATGGTCGCCATCATATCTTCTGGTCCTTTTTGGCTTATGGTCAGTAAGGGACTTTTGTCATATGCATTTAGTAGAACACTTCTATGCCTTGTTTTGCCATGTTAAGTTCCTGTAGCATGTTGTTTTCGTGCTCTAAACATTGCTACCTGATGCTGTTTTCTGCCATGTCCAGTAATTTCACCAAGTCTGTGAACCTGTTATCTTTTGCACTTTTGCCATGCTTGTTTGAGCTTGTTATGTTGTGATCTAGCCGTAGCTCAGTGTTCATCTTTTGTCAAGCATCTCCTGTAGATTACTGCCATATGCTTTGTTGCTACGTTGGAGTGCAGTAGCATTGTTACTTGTTGCATTTTAAGTGCTATCATGCTGATAATCACAGATTCCGTGTCATTCTTGTTTTGCTTGCCATTTGCAAACCGTGCATCCGTTTCCGGTGATCTTTATATCGATTTCGACCGAAATCATCTCATCTTTCCAGTGGCATGCTTGGTTGCCAAGTTACTGCCTTGTTCATCATTTTCCTTCCAGAGCACGCATACGCACCGCATCTCATATCTTGCATATCATTCATGTATTGCATCATGTTGCTTGTGCATTTCTCGTGATTGATTGTGGTTCCGTTGCTTGTGTTCTTGTCTTGGGTAGAGCCGGGAGACGAGTTCGTGAACGAGGAACCTGTCGAGTACGCTTACGAGGATCAAGCTTTCGACAACTCTGAGAACCTTGCAGGCAAGATGACCACCCCTCGAAATCACTTCTATCTTTGCTTTGCTAGTTGTTCGCTCTATTGCCATGCTGCGCTACCTACCATTTGCTATATCTTGCCTCCCATATTGCCATGTCAGCCTCTAACCATCCTTTCCTAGCAAACCGTTGTTTGGCTAAGTTACCGCTTTTGCTTAGCCCATCTTATAGCGTTGCTAGTTGCAGGTGAAGTTGAAGTTTGTTCCATGTCGGAACATGGATATGTTGGGATATCACAATATCTCTTATTTAATTAATGCATCTATATATTTTGGTAAAGGGTGGAAGGCTCGGCCTTATGCCTGGTGTTTTGTTCCACTTTTGCCGCCCTAGTTTCTGTCATACCGGTATTATGTTCCTTGAGTTTGCGTTCCTTACGCGGTCGGGTGATTTATGGGACCCCCTTGATAGTTCGCCTTGAATAAAACTCCTCCAGCAAGGCCCAACTTTGGTTTTACCATTTGCCACCTAAGCCTTTCCCCCGGGTTTTCGCGAGCCCGAGGGTCATCTTTATTTTAAACCCCCGGACCAGTGATCCCTCCAGTGCTGGCCCAAATTGGGCGATGTCCGGCGCCCCCTGGGCAACCAGGGTCTATGCCAACCCAACGTCTTGCCCATCCGGTGTGCCCTGAGAACGAGATATGTGCAGCTCCTATCGGGATTTGTCGGCACATTCAGGCGGCTTTGCTGGTCTTGTTTTACCATTGTCGAAATGTCTTGTAAACCGGGATTCCGAGACTGATCGGGTCTTTCCGGGAGAAGGTTTATCCTTCGTTGACCGTGAGAGCTTATGATGGGCTAAGTTGGGACACCCCTGCAGGGTATTATCTTTCGAAAGCCGTGCCCGCGGTTATGAGGCATATGGGAATTTGTTAATGTCCGGTTGTAGAGAACTTGTCACTTGACCCAGTTAAAATACATCAACTGTGTGTGTAGCCGTGATGGTCTCTTCTCGGCGGAGTCCGGGAAGTGAACACGGTTTGAGTTATGGATGACGTAAGTAGGAGTTCAGGATCACTTCTTGGTCATTACTAGATGGCGACCGTCCTGTTGCTTCTGTTCTCGCTCTCATTTGCGTATGTTAGCCACCATATCTGCTTAGTGCCTGCTGCAGTTTCACCTCATTACACCATCCTTTCCTATAAGCTTAAATACTCTTGATCTCGCGGGTGTGAGATTGCTGAGTCCTCGTGACTCACAGATTCTACCAAAACAGTTGCAGGTGCCGACGATGCCAGTGCAGATGATGGGATCGACCTCAAGTGGGAGTTCGATGAGGAACGTGGTCGTTACTATGTGTCTTTTCCTGATGATCAATATGGAGCCCAGTTGGGACGATCGGGGATCTAGCATTTGGGGTTATCTTATTTTCATTTGGATCTTGACCGTAGACGGTCTATGTGTGTATTTTGGATGATGTATGATTTATATTTATGTATTGTGTGAAGTAGCGATTGTAAGCCAACTCTTTATCCCATTCTTGTGCATTACATGGGATTGTGTGAAGATGACCCTTCTTGCGACAAAACCACAATGCGGTTATGCCTCTAAGTCGTGCCTCGACACGTGGGAGATATAGCCGCATCGTGGGCGTTACACTCTCTATCATGAAGATCATGCTGCTACTTTGAAGCACAAGTGCGGTAAAAGGATAGTAACATTGCCCCTTCTCTCTTTTTCTCTCATTTTTTTTCTTTTCTCCTTTTGTTTGGGCCTTCTCTTTTTTTATTTGGCCTTCTCTCTTTTTTTCCTCAGATGAGACAATGCTCCAATAATGAAGATCATCACACTTTTATTTACTTACAACTCGATACTAGAACAAAATATGACTCTATACGAATGCCTCCGGCGGTGTACCGGGATGTGCAATGACTCAAGAGGGACATGTATAAAAAATGATGAACAGTGGCTTTGCCACAAATACGATGTCAACTACGTGATCATGCAAATCAATATGACAATGATGATGTATGTCATAATAAATGGAACGGTGGAAAGTTGCATGGCAATATATCTCGGAGTGGCTATGGAAATGCCATAATAGGTAGGTATGGTGGCCGTTTTGAGGAAGGGATATGGAGGGTTTATGGTACCGGCGAAAGTTGCACGGCACAAGAGAGGCTAGCAATGATGGAAGGGTAAGAGTTCGTATAATCCATGGACTCAACATTAGTCATAAAGAACTCACATCCTTATTGCAAAAATCTATTAGTCATCGAAACAAAGTACTACGCGCATGCTAATGGGGGATAGATTGGTAGGAAAAGACCATCGCTCGTCCCCGACCGCCACTCATAAGGAAGACAATCAAAAAATATCTCATGCTCCAACTTCGTTACATAACGGTTCACCGTACGTGCATCCTACGGGACTCACAAACCTCAACACAAGTATTTCTCAAATTCACAACTAATCACTAGCATGACTCTAATATCACCATGTTCATATCTCAAAACAATCATAAGGAATCAAACTGCTCATAGTATTCAATGCACTTTATGTGAAAGGTTTTATTATATCCCTCTTGGATGCCTATCATATTAGTACTAAAATTATAACCAAAGCAAGTTACCGTGTTGTTCAAAGACTCTCAAAATAATATAAGTGAATCATGATAGTTCAAAAATTTCTATAAAATAAAACTACCACCGTGCTCTAAAAAGATATAAGTGAACCACTAGAGCAAAATAGCCTAGCTCAAAAGGTATAAGTGAAGCACGTAGAGTATTCTAATAAGTCACGATTCATGCATGTCTCTCCCAAAAAGTGTGTACAGCAAGGATGATTGTGGCAAACTAAAAAGAAAAGACTCAAATCATACAAGACGCTCCAAGCAAAACACATATCATGTGGTGAGTAAAAATATAGCCTCAAGTAAAGTTACCGATAGACGAAGACGAAAGAGGGGATGCCTTCCGGAGCATCCCCAAGCTTAGGATATTCGTTGTCCTTGAATATTACCTTGGGGTGCCTTGGGCATCCCCAAGCTTAGGCTCTTTCCATTCCTTATTCCATAGTCCATCAAATCCATACCCAAAACATGAAAACTTCACAACACAAAACTCAACAGAAAATCTCATACGATCCGTTAGTATAAGAAAATAAATCACCACTTTTGGTATTGTTGTGAACTCATTCTTTATTTATATTGGTGTAATATCTACTGTATTCCAACTTTTCCATGGTTCATACCCCCCAATACTACCCATAGTTTCATCAAAATAAGCAAACAACACGTAGAAAACAGAATCTGTCAAAAACATAACAGTCTGTAGAATTCTGGATATTTAGAATACTTCTGTAACTCCAAAAAATCTGAAAAATTAGGATAACCTAAGAAATTTGTTCATTAGTCTTCTGATAAAAGAATCAACTCAAAATCACACTTATGTTAAAAATGAGAATTATTTTCCTGGGTGCCAAAGTTTCTGTTTTTCAGCAAGATCAAATCAACTATCACCGTAAGCTATCCCAAAGGTCTTACTTGGCACAAACACTAATTAAAACACAAAACCACATATAACCAGAGGCTAGATGAATTATTTAATACAAAACAGAACCTAAAAAGCAAAAACAAAAATGAAATTGGGTTTCCCCCCAACAAGCGCTATTGTTTAACGCCCTTAGCTAGGCATAAAAACACGAATAGATCTAGGTATTCTCATCTTTGGTATGCAATCCATAAGTAGCTCTAATAATCTATTCATATGGAAATTTAATTTTCTTTCTTGGAAAATGTTACATGCCCTTCCTTAACAGAAATTGAAATCTAATGTTTCCTTCGTTCATATCAATAATTTCACAAATCGTTCTAAGGAAAGGTCTACCAAGAATAATAGGACATGTAGGATTGCAATTTTTTCAGGAACAATGAAATCTACGGGCACATAATTCCTATTTGCAACAATAAGAATATCGTTATTCCTTCCAATAGGTTTCTTAATAGTGGAACCTGCAAGATGCAAATTTAAAGAACAATCATCAAATTCACAGAAACCTAGCACATCACATAAAGTTTTCGGAATCATGTAAACACTAGCACCAAAATCACACAAAGCATGGCACTCATAATCTTTAATCTTAATTTTAATAGTAGGTTCCCACTCATCATAAAGTTTTCTACAGATAGAAACTTCCAATTCAAGCTTTTCTTCAAAAGATTGCATCATAGCATCAACGATATGTTTAGTAAAAGCTTTGTTTTGATTATAAGCATGAGGAGAATTCAACATGGATTGCAACAAGGAAATACAATATTTTAAAGAACAATTATCATAATTAAATTCCTTGAAATCCGAAAGAGTGGGTTCATTGCTACTTAATGTTTTGACCTATCTGATGCCACTTTATCAATTTTTGCATCAAGATCTAAAAACTCAGAATCATTGAGGCGCCTTTTAACTAAAGTTGACTCATCTCCAGTCCCATATTTATCAAGATTTATATTGGAAAAAATGATTCAATAGGAGTCACATCAATCACTTTAAGATCTTCATCATTATTTTCACGGAAACTAGAAGAACATGCTTTTGTGAACCTATCTATTTTAGCACGCATCATAGCGGTTCTTTATTTGCACTCATCAATGGAAATTCTCTTAGCTTTAAGAGACTCATTGATATCATGCTTGGGTGGAATAGATCTAAGTTTCAAAGAATCAACATGAAGAGAAATTGTATCCATGTTCATAGCCAAATCATCAATCTTAAGCAATTCTTCTTCAATCAAAGCATTGAAATTCTTTTGCGAACTCATAAATCCTTTAACAATATGCTCAAAATCAGGGGGCATCTTATTATAATTTCCATAAGAATTTTTGTAGGAATTACCATAATTATTAGAGAAATTACTAGGAAACGGCCTAGGATTAAAATTACTTCTATACGCGTTATTACCAAAATTGTTCCTACCAACAAAATTCACATCCATAGATTCATTAGTATTTTCAATCAAAGTCGACAAAGGCATATCATTAGGATCAATAGGAGCACTCTTGCTAGTAAATAATTTCAGTTCATCCATCTTTCCACTCAAAACATTAATCTCTTCAATCGCATGCACCTTTTTACTAGTGGAAGATCTTTCGGTATGCCATTGAGAATAATTAAACATAATATTATCTAGGACTTTAGTAGCTTCTCCTAAAGTAATTTCCATAAAAGTACCTCCCACGGCGGAATCTAAAAGATTTCTAGAAGCAAAATTCAATCCGGCATAAAAAATTTGTATAACTATCCACAGATTCAAACCATGAGTAGGGCAATTTCGTATCATCAATTTCATCCTCTCCCAAGATTGTGCAACATGTTCATGATCAAGTTGCTTAAAATTCATAATATCGTTCCTAGGGGAGATGATCTTAGCGGGAGGAAAATACATGGAAATAAAAGCATCTTTACACTTATTCCATGAATCAATACTATTTTTAGGCAAAGATGAAAACCAAGTTTTAGCACGATATCTAAGCGAGAACGGAAATAGCTTCAATTTAAAAATCTCATTATCCACGCCTTTTTTCCTTTTGCATATCACACAAATCAATGAAATTATTTAGATGGGAAGCGGCATCTTCACTAGGAAGGCCAGACAATTGATCTTTCATAACAAGATTCAGCAAAGCGGCATTAATTTCACAAGATTCCGCATTAGTTGCGGGATAAATCGGAGTACTAATAAAATCATTATTATTGGTGTTGGAAAAGCCACACAATTTGTTATTCTCTTGAGTCATCGTGACAAAGCAAGCAATCCAACACACGATCACACAAGAAGAAAGCGAGGAAGACGAACGGAAGAGGGCCGCAGAAAAGGCAAATCTTTTTCGAAAATCGAGTTAGAAGTGGGGGAGAGGAAAACGAGAGGCGAATGGTGAATAATGTAATGCAAGAGATGAGACTTTATGATGGGTCCTGGTATGTCTTGACTTGGCATAGATCTCCCCGGCAACGGCGCCAGAAATTATTTGTGCTACTTCTTGAGCTTGCGTTGGTTTTTCGCTTGAAGAGGAAAGCATGATGCAGCAAATTAGAGTAAGTATTTCCCTAGGTTTTGAGAACCAAGGTATCAATCCAGTAGGAGACAACGCACAAGTCACCGAATACCTGCACAAACAACCAAACAATTTGTACCCAACGCGATTAAGGGGTTGTCAATCCATTCAAGGTTACTCGCAAAAGTGAGATCTGACAGAGATAGATAAACAGTAAAGTAAATATTTTTGGTATTTTTCGTTTATAGATCGAAAAGTAAAAGATTGCAAAATAGTAGATCAAAAACTTATATGATGGAAAATAGACCCGGGGGCCATAGGTTTCACTAGAGGCTTCTCTCAAGATAGAAAATAATATGTTGGATGAACAAATTACTGCGGAGCAATTGATAGAAAAGCGCAAAGTTATGACGATATCTAAGGCAATGATCATGAATATTGGCATCACGTCCGTGTCAAGTAGACCGACTCCCGCCTGAATCTACTACTATTACTCCACACATCGACCGCTATCCAGTATGCATCTAGAGTATTAAGTTCATAAAGAATGGAGTAACGCAAGCAAAATGATGAAAACCCCATCTTTTTATCCTCGATGGCAATAATATAATACGTGCATTGCTACCCCTACTGTCACTAGGAAAGGACACTGCAAGATTGAACCCAAAGCTAAGCACTTCTCCCATTGCAAGAAAAACCAATCTAGTTGGCCAAACCAAACCGATAGTTCAAAGATAATTACAAAGATATCAAATCATGCATGAAAGAATTCAGAGTAGATTAAAATAATATTCATAGACAAGCTGATCATAAATCCACAATTCATCGGATCTCGCCGAACACAACGCAAAAGAGTATTACATCGAATAGATCTCCAAGAACATCGAGGAGAACATGGTATTGAGAATCAAAGAGAGAGAAGAAGCCATCTAGCTACTAGCTATGGACCCGTAGGTATGAGGTAAACTACTCATGCTTCATCGGAAGGGCATTAGGGTTGATGTAGAAGCCCTCCGTGATTGAATCCCCTCCGGCAGGGTGCCGGAAGAGGTCCCTGGATGGGATTTCATGGGTAAAGAAGGTTGCGGCGGTGGAAAAGTGTTTTCGTGGATGCCTCTGTTGGTTTGGGGATATATGGCAATATATAGGCAAAGAAACTAGGTCAGGAAGTGCATGATGGGCCCACAAGGGTGGGGGCGCACCCTCCGTCCTTGTGGCCGCCTCATGGCTCCTCCGACTTGATCTCCAAGTCTCTGGTGTGTCTTCTGATCCAACAAAAAACATCGTGAAGGTTTTATTCCATTTGGACTCCGTTTGGTATTCCTTTTCTATGAAAATCAAAAAACAGGGAAAAAACAGGAACTGGCACTGGGCTCTAGGTTAATAGGTTAGTCCCAAAAATAATATAAAATAACATATTAATGAAAATAAAACATCCAAAACAGATAATATAATAGCATGGAACAATCAAAAATTTAGATACGTTGGAGACGTATCAGCCTAGCATGTCGGTCATAGCTTCCAGGTGTAGCTGTTTAGCAATGAGGTTCTCAATGGTGTTCTCTGTGATCTTCCTTAGAAATAGGACTCACTACTGCAGGATGCTGCTAACGCGACACTACAATCAGAGACCCTTCGATGAAATTGTGTGTGATGCCATAATCGCAAATGGTGGTGAAAAAAACCACCAAAAAGGTGCAAAACGTTTGCGATGGCGGAGCCATCAAACACGGTTTATATTTTAGTTGCGTGTGCGATGCAGGGCATCCGTTTCAGTTCAATTAACTGTTTGCGATGAGGAGGAACAAAAGAAACTAGCAGCCAGATGGTGGTCTGTGCGATATACAACATACGATTCATCGGATGAACAGTTTGTGATTAGGCAACACAAAAGAAACGGTCAGCCAGATGAAGGTGTGTGCGATATACGGCATGCGGTTCACTCGAATGAACTGTTTGCGTTGAGACATGAGAACGGAAACAGTTCAACTTAATAAGATGTGTGTGATACGCGGCAACCAGGTCTGTAATCAGAAATGTGTGTGAAGACCGATAATAACACAGACGGTTGCGGCTAATAAGACATGTGTGAAGTGTGATGGGATTGCATACAGAACAACAACATATATATATATATACACACACACACACACTTATAAGGACATGCTTGCATAACCAAATTAAACATCCACTTACATAGGTGGCTACTACAACCATGGCATTTGCACACACCAAAGTAAACTATTACATGCATAATTACATAGGTGGCTACTACACACATGACATTTCCACACACCAAGAAAGTAAACTATATATTACATGCATGATTAACTAGCATAAACGATCATCTGATCATCTACTACTTCTTGTGACACTTGCTCTGCTTGTGGCTCGATCCAGGCTCGTCGATTTGGGTAACGAGGAACTTCCTCATGTCAACGATATGCATGTGCATCTCGTAGCATGTGTACACGCTCTTGGCCAAGAACCTCAGCTGAGGTTCATCCAGTTGCCACATCCTGGCCCTGTGCCAGGATAGGGGACTTGTTCTCTGGGCATCCTGCTTCATCTTTTCCTAGTAGGGGTCGATGATGGCCGAGGTGAGTTCGACCAGGGAGTCCTTCTTCGTGCTGCCCCAGACCCTGTAGTGGTCACAGATTTCGACAAGGTTCTTGCAGGCCAAGCCCGTAACACAGAGTGCATTTACATCGTCTTTGGTTTCCACTGTGGCAAACTTGTAGTCGGTGCTGTTGACAAACTTGTTGACACGGTCGCAAGGCTCTGTGGCCATGCAATAGTGGTAGATGAGGACATGATGGCGCACGCACAACTGGGCGACGGCAACCTTCTGATCTATGCCGGGACGACTGGCGGTGTACTGGAGGTCGATGCCGACCACCTTGTACTTGTCTCGAGCAAGCAACTGCTCAACGTTGTTGATGTAGTCGTCCACCACAGCCGGGTCGATGGTGTACACCACCGAGAGATCTGTCTCCCTCGCGTGGGTCTCCAATGTATGCTCGCCGAAGTCCATTGGAGCGCCGCTGGACATCCCTTCTCTATGTGTCGTCGTGGGTGTGCTTGTTGTGTTGTGGGCCACGATCAAAAGGTTGAAGAGACTAAGGTTATAATGGCCGCGAGAATTAAAGGGGAAGTCAGACGGCAGGAATATCGGCAGGCCCTGATGGCAGTTCTAATTTGCAGCGCGTACTTGATACGTCTCCGTCGTATCTACTTTTCCAAACACTTTTGCCCTTGTTTTGGACTCTAACTTGCATGATTTGAATGGAACTAACCCGGACTAACGCTGTTTTCAGCAGAATTTCCATGGTGTTATTTATGTGCAGAAACAAAAGTTCTCAGAATGACCAGAAACTCCACGGAGCTTATTTTTGGAAAATATTATAAATATTGGCGAAAGAATCAAGGCCAGGGGCCCACCACCTGTCCATGAGGGTGGGGGGCACGCCTGCCCCCCTGGGCGCGCCCCCTGCCTTGTGGGCCCCCTGGAGCTCCACCGACCTCAACTCCAACTCCATATATTCGTGTTCGGGGAGGAAAATATCAGAGAGAAAGATTCATCACGTTTTACGATACCGAGCCACCGCCAAGCCCTAAACTCTCTCGGGAGGGTTGATCTGGAGTCCGTTCGGGGCTCCGGAGAGGTGAATCCGTCGCCGTCGTCATCATCAACCATCCTCCATCACCAATTTCATGATGCTCACCGCCGTGCGTGAGTAATTCCATCGTAGGCTTGCTGGAAGGTGATGGGTTGGATGAGATTTATCATGTAATCGAGTTAGTTTTGTTAGGGTTTGATCCCTAGTATCCACTATGTTCTGAGATTGATGTTGCTATGACTTTGCTATGCTTAATGCTTGTCACTAGGGCCCGAGTGCCATGATTTCAGATCTGAACCTATTATGTTTTCATGAATATATGTGTGTTCTTGATCCTATCTTGCAAGTCTATAGTCACCTACTATGTGTTATGATCCGGCAACCCCGAAGTGACAATAATCGGGACCAATCCCGGTGATGATCGTAGTTTGAGGAGTTCATGTATTCACTATGTGTTAATGCTTTGGTCCGGTACTCTATTAAAAGGAGGCCTTAATATCTCTTAGTTTCCATTAGGACCCCGCTGCCACGGGAGGGTAGGACAAAAGATGTCATGCAAGTTCTTTTCCATAAGCACGTATGACTATATTCGGAATACATGCCTACATTACATTGATGAATTGGAGCTAGTTCTGTGTCACCCTATGTTATAACTGTTGCATGAATAATCGCATCCGGCATAATTCTCCATCACCGATCCAATGCCTACGAGCTTTTCACATATTGTTCTTCGCTTATTTACTTTCCCGTTGCTATTGTTACAATCACTACAAAACCCAAAAATATTACTTTTGCTACCGTTACCGTTACTTCCATACTACTTTGCTACTAAATACTTTGCTGCAGATACTAAGTTATCCAGGTGTGGTTGAATTGACAACTCAACTGCTAATACTTGAGAATATTCTTTGGCTCCCCTTGTGTCGAATCAATAAATTTTGGTTGAATACTCTACCCTCGAAAACTGTTGCGATCCCCTATACTTGTGGGTTATCAGTACTCCATCGTGCCGCACGTAATTGCATCGCGTGGCAACGCGCACAGCGCAACCGCATGCATATGGGCCCCCCGACGTGATCGTGTGCACGCCCAACCGCTGGCAGAGCGCGTGCGGAGAGACGCGAGCAGAGCGCTCCAGGGTCGCCTCAATGACGAGCAACCATATATATATAGCGCGGATCAGATGTTCCCGAGTTTCCGAACACGCTGGAAGGAAGAAAAAAAATCCCCACGACCCACCTCCCGCAGGCCGCAGTCCCTCGATCCCCACCTCCCGTAGTCCCTCGATCCACTCCACCCCGACACATCGGCGCCTTCCCCCACCAGCACGCCGCCGCCGCCCGCTGTAACCCCGCGCACCGCTCCGCCGGCCAGGATCCGGCTGCCGCCCCCGCCCCCGCCCTGTCTCCAACCGGCGCCGCCGCCCCGCGCTCGTCGTCGTTGGCTGCTCGCATCCCCACCACTAGGATCATCCGCCTCCCGTGCATCTTCCTCCCGACTTCCCGGTGCTGCCCCGTTGGCCTCCTCCCGCGGCCTCACCACCGCCATCCTCGTGCGGCCCGGCCGCTGGCCTACTCCCGCAGCCCCGCCTGATCCAGCACCACCAGCTACCGCCGTGCGCACCACCCAAGCCAACAGCGGGGTGCTATAGGCAGGCAGCATTGTGTGTGGGTGGTCGGGTAGTGTGGGGATGACCCTACTGCCATGGGCCTCGCCGCCGTAGCCGGCAGCCCCACCTCCACAACCACCCCAGCTATCGTCGCAGGTGTGCTTGTTGGAGGCTATGAGCAGCAAGAGAGGAGGAGATCGTGGCCACCTCGACCACTAGTAGCAACTTATGCTGCCACCACCGGAGTGTCATGGCTGACACAGGTTGCCGTCGTCGTCGTCATACACGTGCGGGTGAGCATCGTATGCGGTAGAAGGCTGTTCACCTATGAATTTTTCATATATGATGAAAGGAATTTCCTCCAATAATCCACCTCGAGCAAAGCTCATGGCGTCTTCTTCATAATTTTTCCATGTGGAAATGTATGAAAGAAAGAAGGGAGAGTCTGGCTGGATGAGCAGTTCAAGTTAAACTCTCACTACATATAGTTTGATTTTTATTTTCAAAGTATTTAGTTTTTTAGATGTTCTACAGTTCTTGAACAATTTCTTATCCTGTTTGCGACTTGATCTGGCTCGCTCCGGCGGCTCCTCTCTTCTGTCACCAATTTAGACTAGGCAGCCAGGAGTATGGGCAATGGAAGACAGCTGCGAGTTCCTCGTGGTCGTTGCTGGGCATTAGCCAGTTGTAGGCAACGACGAGCAAGATTCCATGGCCATCTGTGAGTGAACTGCACACCATATGTTTGTTAGTTTGCCTCAATGCACTGGATAGCTAGTTTCTATTGTTACTGTTCAAGATAGATCAGGCTAGGAACAAAATTGTTACCGAACCATGTATGTGTTTACCTCTATCTAATTTTTTTCCATGGACTTACCTCTATCTAATTTGTCCAGTAGTAGTAGTTCAAACATTCCACCTATGAACTTCAAGATTTTTACTATGCCAGTAAACATCCCGGGTTTCTTTTTATATATTTTTGATTGTGTGCTTTCTTTGAAGATATATTAGGTCCAACAACAAGGAATGAGTCACCAAAAATCAATCAACCGTGGCCGCCGAATAATTTAAAATCTGCACATTGTTGCCTGTGCAAAAACGTGTGATCACTTGCTTCGCACTTTTGTGCTATTTTTTATTTTCGAATTACTGAAGTTTACTTCTTTGTATGCAGCGAAACTCCAGTGCATCTCATCTGTTTGTGTCTGTCCTCTGAAAAACGGCCATTGTCGAAGGTCGGCATCACCTGATGCGCTAGTTCAGCTACAAAAAAGAGAGCAGTATACGTTGTTATCTACTCCACTCACTTGTTGAAATAAAAAATCCAGCCGGATCTTGCCTGGTTCTTGCTACACACAAGGAAGAAATGGAGAAGAAGCAAAGCATAGATCGACCGCTATTGGTCCACGCCGTGCGCGCCACCCATGCCGACTGCTGCCTACCGCAACACGTCTTCACCTCCCGCGCATCTGCGCGTCTGTCACCGCTGTCGGTGTCAAAACCGGCGGATCTCGGGTAGGGGGTCCCGAACTGTGCGTCTAAGGCAGATGGTAACAGGAGGCGGGGGACACGATGTTTACCCAGGTTCGGGCCCTCTTGATGGAGGTAATACCCTACTTCCTGCTTGATTGATCTTGATGAATATGAGTATTACAAGAGTTGATCTACCACGAGATCGTAGAGGCTAAACCCTAGAAGCTAGCCTATGGTATGATTGTTGTTGTCCTACGGACTAAACCCTCCGGTTTATATAGACACTGGAGGGGGCTAGGGTTACCCAGAGTCGGTTACAAGGGAGGAGATCTACATATCCGTATTGCCAAGCTTGCCTTCCACGCCAAGGAGAGTCCCGTCCGGACATGGGTCGAAGTCTTCAATCTTGTATCTTCATAGTCCAACAGTCCGCCCAAAGGATATAGTCCGGCTATCCAAGGACCCCCTAATCCAGGACTCCCTCAGTAGCCCCTGAACCAGGCTTCAATGACGAGGAGTCCGGCGCGCAGATTGTCTTCGGCATTGCAAGGCGGGTTCCTTCTCCGAATACTCCACAGAAGCTTTTGAACACAAGGATAGTGTCCGGCTCTGCAAAACAAATTCCACATACCACCATAGAGAGAATAATATTTCCACAAATCTAATCTGCTGACAGCTTTTCATAACGTGACGTACTGCCGTGGTCTGGTCATGACGAACAGTTTTTCCGAGCCTACCACTACACGTGTCGCGAGGCGGTTTTATTGGCACGTCCTGTCGAAGCAGAGATCGTGTCCCTTTTTCACGGGATTCTCATCAATACGGGCGTGGGTAACCCCATCGTGCCTGCTGGTATGACTCCTCGATTTTAGGAAAGTTCAAACGGTCACGCGGAGGATGCTTGATATTCACCCTCTTTATAAAGGGGCCAAGGCCTGTCCTTGTCTTCTCGCACTCAATCGAATCCTTCCCCCACCTCGAGCTCCAACAACCAAGGCTCAGGCTAGGCGTGTCGGACCTTCAACCATGTCCGGATCCAACCTTCAAGGTCGGTGGGTGCCCTCCTCTGTCATAGAGGAGGACATCAAGAAGCTAAGAGAAGCCAGGTATCTGACCGCCGAGATCTCGCACAGGCTGCCTGCTCGAGGGCAGGTCGTTCCTACTCCCGAGCCCAACGAGAGCGTCGTATTCGTTTCCCACTTCCTCCGAGGGCTAGGTTTTAGTCTAGATCCCTTCGTTAGAGGGCTCACGTTCTATTACGGGCTTGATTTCCATGATCTGGCCCCGGATTCCATCCTTCACATCTCGTCGTTCATCGTCGTGTGTGAGGCCTTCCTCCACGTCACCCCACACTTCGGCTTGTGGCTCAAGACCTTTAATGTGAAGCCGAAGATGATTAATGGGCGACACACAGAATGCGGAGGTGCCATAATAAGCAAAGGCGCTGATGCTCCATGGCCAAAGGGTTCCTTCCCGGAGGTGTCCATATTATGGCAACGGGAGTGGTTTTACATCACAGCTCCCTGTGGTACTAAGTGGGTTGCCGCTCCTACTTTCCGCTCGGGCCCTCCGCCACAACTGGCGTCATGGGTCAACAAGGGGCTGGACCGGGGGGCAGTAAATGATGTGCCGACGTTGCAGAGCCGCATCCGAGATCTCCTCGAGAGAGATGTCAGGCTTATCAAGGTAATGCAAGTCATGCTAGTTCGTCGAGTCCTGCCTTACGAACGTCGACCTCTCCGCATGTGGGAGTTCAACCCGGAAGGACCGTGAACTATTCAGCACTTCTTCGGCATGATGCACGAAGAGATGTACGGATTGTTCTTCGGATCACAAATAAAGTGTCCGGACACCACCGAGGATGCGGGTCTGAGCTGTAATCGTCCAGATACCCAAGTAAGTAACTCTTCAGCCGAACATGATGTCTTTTTATTTATCACAACATCATTCTGAGAAGTCGCTCTTTGACCAGGACTGGGTAAGAAAGGCGAAGATGATCAGGTGTTCGGCCCCCCTTCCCGAAGGCCCAACAGATCCAGTACTGGCCAGAATGCTTGAGCTCGCGCCTTATCAAGCGCCATCAGGGGAGGACAAAGGGGGGATTAAAGAAGCCGAAAGCGAGCCTCACTCATTATTCATCCAAACCGGGGGAATTAGTGCCTCCGTGAAGGAGGATAACCAGGGAGAAGAATTTAAAATTCCTTCTCCCCAAGGAAGGAAGAGGGCCGCCTCTGAAGACTTGGAAACAATGGTTTCCAAACGAGGGAAGAAACCTTCGTCAGGGGGCCCTACCCCGAAGGGCGTCCTTACCGCACAGTACCCGCAAGGGGACCAACCCTCCACCGAGCTGTAAGTAAACAAAAGTACTTCATAGTAAATATACCCTGCTTTATTTCCGAGAACAATAACCGAGACGTTTGTCTTGTAGTCCAGATCGAGCCCTTCTCGACAGAGTTCGTCTTCGGGGGATCTTCTTTCGGAGATGATGGAGAGCGAAACGCCTCCCCGTGCCTCCCCGCCTCGTGAGGCGGACGACCCTGAGGTGTCGTCACGGAGGATTTCTCCTGATCCGCCCAGGCCAGAGGGTAACCCTTAGGCCACCCGGAGTCCGGAGTATTCGGCTCCTAAGGAGAGCAACAGAAAGAGTCCAGGACTGCCCAGTGCGCGACCAGACGCACTGATGAATCTTCTGGAGCAAGCGGCTATCTCAGAAGCGCATCGTACGCTAATGGGTACGGTGGTTGAGAGGATTTCTTCCGCCGAAAGCGGGCTGCATGAAGCTTTTATGAGCCTGCTGAGAGGCTTCCAGGTACGCAAAGTAATATGTATTTTTGACGGTACCGTAGACGCTAGGTGTGCCCTATGCAGATAGTAGCCCCTGAGACTCTGGTTGCTGTCAAAAAAGACGGCAAATAGAGGATCATAGTCCCAGGTAATAACCGTGTTGCTTTCTTGTGCAGGCGGCCCAGGGTCCGGTGGCTAGCCGGACTAGTGAGTTTGCCAAACTGAAGCGGCAACTTGATGCGGCGGATGCTGACATCATGCTTGTAAACAAGCGGTTTGACGAGGCACAGGGTATGTATTCGCCTATGATCAACACATATTAAGAGGAGCATGATGCTAGTATCTGTAATATGCTGTGACTACAGATGGAGCTGCCGCCGTGGAGAACCTTCGGGCGGAACTTGCCCGAGCCAAGGAACAAGCCAGGAGGAGTGATGCGGCCGCCCTAAAGGCGGTTGAAGAGCTAAGAGCCGAACAGGCCACCCATTACCAGAGCAAGAGAAAATATCCAAGATGGTTGTTGAGCTGAAAGATTCCGCCGACCGTTATGAGCTTCTTGAAAAGGAAAACCGAACGAAGACGGCGGACCTGGAGAAAGCCACGGTAGCAGAAAAAGGAAGCCCGCTCTAAAATCAGAGCGGCGAAGGAGGAGCTTCGTCAAGCCGGAAATATCACGGCTGGGAAGCCCTTTTTGTTCCGGACAAAGTTCGGAGATCCTAAGTATGCCCTTCTGGAGCAATTATGGAGTTCTGCGGATGTGTACCTGGATTTGGCAGCAAGTGCTGCTGATGCGACCAAGTTTTCAAAGATCAAAAAGATCACGAAGTGGAAAAGTTGTTCTGGTCGCAGTTCAATGCTCCGGCGCGTCCGCTGCTGTTAAATGAGCAAATGGCCGAGTGGGCCGAGCTCCATAGGTTGTCCGGGCTTGCCATGAGGTCTGTTGTGGATCATCTTTGGCCGGAAGGACCAAAGCCAAATAGTTATTTTGGCTTAGTGCAACAATTCCTTGGTGCCGTGTCGCATATCGACGCTGTGAAGAGGTCCGCGTGCATAGAGGGTGCGCGGATGGCTCTTGCCCGTGTCAAGACATACTGGGCAGAGATGGAGGCCACCGCTATTGCATCCCAGAGTTCGGCGGTAAGCCGGGTACTGGCTGAGCACTATTTTGAAGAAGTGTTAGAAGGCGCTCGTTTAATAGAGGCTCACTGCTCGAAGAGTATCATGTTCTAGTGACATGTATCCCAATTTTAACAATATTATTTGAATTATAAAGGCTGTGTTCATACTTTTGACTGAAAGCATTATTGTGCCTCATGTGCGGTCATTTATGTATAGGCTTCAGCCCCCACGCATATAATGCGGGGGTGTTCGCCAAAGCGCGTCTTCACACTTGATCCGACGTCTTGGTCCATTAAGGAGGTGGTAGCGCGGCGAACGAGGCAATCGGACTATATTGCTTTAACACTTTCACTTAACCATAGGAGTTTGACAGTGGGGCTACTATATAGCCCCTGGTATTTCCGCGGCTATCCAAGTACGGTGCGCGTACATACATGACCGGGGAAACTGGTCCTTCGTTAATGCGGAGGAATCCTGAAGATTCTGATGAGTCCTCGAGTGGTTGACCAGTCTCACGCTTTATCATGACAGTTAGTTTTCGGCTTTCTCTACTGAGGTGCTCGTCCGGATGAACCAGGGCACAATCGCAGTAGTTCTCCCGGTGCCACCTTAGCCGATAGAGCGGAACGTAAGGTAGCAAAATGCGGGAGCCGGGCAAACCCAACATTTGACCATCTATCAAGCCGTAGGGAAAGTCTATGATGAATTTGGAAAACTCATCTCACTCTTACTCTATGGCTCGGACTTAATGGGGGAAGAAAACATCTTCCATAATTTCTTTTTTGTTCAATTCTGGACAAAAAAAGAAAAGGAAAAAGGAATTTATAGGGACAGTGTTACCCCCTATATCCCCTAGTTTATATTGTAGGAATAATAAAACAATTTAGCAGTCTGACACACTTACGTCCTTGCAAAGTAAATAATTATTATTGTAGTCGTAACCGTAGAATAGGAAAGACATGATTCGGAGCTGATGCATATAAGGCCAAACTCGCGACGCCGAACACTCCCTAAGGTATTCGATCTTTACAACATATACCGGGGTAAGTAACGCCCTTGATAATGAACCCCGAGTGTCCAGGTACATGCATTATTCTGACGTGGCGAAATGCCAATAACGTCAGCATCTCTCTCGGTTATACTCAGTATCCGGAGGATGTGAAACAACAAGAGACAGTAAAAAAGGTTTACACAGGGTCTTAATCTAAAAAAGAAACCTTTGAGCGGGGCCCTGTTGCACGTCTGCGCCTCTGTCTCCGTTGTGCCGTATCCTGGAAGGGTGCGGCACGATTATCATCTGTAAAAGAGAAGAACTTAGGTAAAAGTTGTCGTGCGAAAAATTGGTTATTCTCGATAAACCATTAAAATTCAAGATAAGTAAGGTCGAGTCGAACTGTAGTCTTTTTTACATGCGGGAAGCCCCTGGTACCGCCTATGGGGGTATATCCATCAAACTGATCTCATGTTTAACTAAGTTGTTACAGCTAGTGATGCGCCGGACTCGTCTAGCCGTGTCCGCGGTCTTGACGACCGATCATTTATTCTGGTTGGAGAGGACGTTTAGTGTTCGGCTGCTAAAGCCGCCACACGTTCTTCCGCGCGCAAGGAACGCTCAATATTTCCGCTAACTGTGATGATGCCACGTGGACCGGGCATCTTAAGCTTAAGAGAAGCATAATGTGGTACTGCATTAAAACGAGCAAAAGCTGTTCTTCCGAGTAGTGCTTGATAGCCGCTTCCGAATGGAGCGATGTCGAAGGTTAACTATTCACTTCAGAAGTTCTTGGGAGAACCGAATACAACCTCTAGTACTAGAGAGCCCGAACAGTGGGCCTCTGGGCCTGGTATTACTTCTTTAAAGGTAGTATTACTGTGGCTGATTCTTGTCAAGTCTATCCCCATTTTGCGGACTGTGTCCTGATATATCAGATTAAGACTACTGCCGCCGTCCATGAGGACTTGGGTGAGATGGTATCCTTCAATAATTGGGTCTAGCACCAAGGCAGCCAATCCTTCGTGACGGATACCTGTCACGTGATCCCTGCGATCAAAAGTGATCGGGTAGGCCTACCAAGGGTTGAATTTAGGGGTGACGGGCTCTACGGCACGTATGTCTCGGAGTGCATGTTTGCTTCTCCTCTTCGTCACGTGAATCATGTTCACTGTTTTGACCTCTGGTGGGAATTTTTTTTGTCCCCAGTGCTTTGCTGGCGAGGCTCATCCTCATCTTCACTTGGTGTATCCCTCCCCTTGTGTTCGGCGTTTAACTTGCCGGCCTGCTTGAAGACCCAGTATTCTCTGTGGGTGTGATTTGCAGGTTTATCGGGGGTGCCATGAATCTGACATAATTTGTCTAGAATCTTGTTTAGGCTAGACGGTCCATCTCTGTTGCTTTTGAAAGGCTTTTTCCGCTGACCGGGTTGAGAGCCCCTAAATCCGGCGTTTACCGCTATGTTGTCTGGGATGTCTTCGTTATTCCGACGATTGCTTTTATTACGTCGTGGTTTTCCATTATCATCCCTGACTTCAGATGTGCCTGGGTCGCTGGTGCTACTACGGGCCAGCCAGCTATCATCGCCCACGCAAAAGCGGGTCATAAGGCTTGTAGGGCTGCCATTGTCCTTGGTTTTTCTTGGCCGAGGTGTCTGGCGAGCCATTCGTCTCGGACGCTGTGTTTGAAAGGTGCTAAGGCTTCGGCGTCCGGGCAGTCAACGATTTGGTTCTTCTTAGTGAGAAATCTGTTCCAAAGCTTTCGGGCTGACTCTCCGGGCCGTTGAATTATATGACTTAAATCGTCTGCATCCGGAGGTCGGACATAGGTCCCTTGAAAGTTAGTCCTAAAAGCATCGTCAAGCTCCTCCCAACTTCCAATTGAATTTTTGGGGAGGCTCTTCAGCCAGTGCCGAGCTGGTCCTTTCAACTTGAGGTGCAAGTATTTGATGGCGTGGAGATCGTCTCCGCGAGCCATATGAATATGGAGGATGAAGTCCTCAATCCAGACCCCAGGGTCTGTCGTTCCATCGTACGCCTCTATGTTCACGGGTTTGAATCCCTTTGGAAATTCGTGATCCAGCACCTCATCGGTGAAACATAGGGGGTGCGCGTCACCCCTGTATTTGGATGTGTCATGGCGTTCTGACGGTTGTAGAGTTCGGTTTTGATTATGCGCTGGAGCGCGCTTCCTAGATCCGTAGATGGATCTGGTCATGCCAGCCTTTTGATGCAAGTCCTTGCTTGGATCATGTGCTGACTTATGTGCAGCCTCGTTAGCCGCCCTATCGCGGCCACGAGGTAGTCGATCCGACCGGTCGGCCGTTTTATTTTTCGGCTGTGTGGGCTCTAAGGCCTCATCATCGAATTCAGGCAATAGCTTGCGCTTTGGATAGCTCTTTGTGTGGCGACTGCCACCATACTTTTCTTCAGTGTCAAGCACTTTGTTCCATCTACTGTTGAGCGTATTCTGCGCGGCTTTAACCCTTTGCTTCTGCTTCTTCAGAATCCTCGCGGTGGCAATAAGCCTTCTACGGAGGTTCTCTTGTTCCAAGTGCTTTTCCGGGATGATGTGTGCATCCCCGTCCGGACTGTTTTCCTCTCCGGAGAGAGGTTGATGAGCTTTATCCTTGGTGTCACCGTGTTCGGACAGCGGATCCGTACTATGTTCGCCGTTCGCTGGTTCATCCTGCTCTATCGCTGGGTCAATGTGGTCGACGTTTCCTCTAGAGTCGACTGGGGTGTTATTTTCTCTTGGGCTGTTATCGCTGTTTTTGCCGAGGCGGGATTTGGAGCGGCGCCTACGCCGTTGCTTTAGTTGCTTCTCGAGGGAGCTATCCTTCGCTGCATCCTTCCATTCCTCGTCATTGTTTTCTTTGGGGGTGTCTACCATGTATATGTCATATGATGAGGTGGCAGTCTAGCGCCCTGTGGGCGATGGTTCTTGTTCGTCTCCTGCATCGTCGTCCATACCGTTGATGTCTTCGGAGCCGAAGTCAAGCATGTCGGTTGAATCGTCGACAGTGGCTACTAAGTGGGTGGTGGGTGGGGAGCGAATTTCTTCGTCGTCTGCATCCCATTCTAGCCGGACATAGTTCGGCCAAGGGTCTCCCGACAGGGAGAGTGACCTCAACAAGTTTAGCACGTCGTCAAAAGGCGAGTACTGAAAGATATCCGCGGAGGTAAACTCCATGATCGGTGCCCAATCGGATTCGATAGGCACGGACGCAGGCGGCTCGGAGTCCATGGTCGGGGACGAATCCAACGGTTCGGCAACATGGGTCTCGGAGGAGGTTAAGTCAGTATTCGGCTCTATCGCAACTGAGTGTGCGGCCTCCGTGGCGGGGTCCATCCACCCATCCTCAGATGGCGCAATTTGTTCCGGATTGAGGGCCGGAGTAGTTGCAGGTGTGATCTCCCGAACACTGTTCGACAGCAGAGCTAAATCATGCTTGTCGCGATTGTGCGGCGCACCTGACATGGGCTCGAATCCGTCGAAGATCAAGTCTCCGCGGATGTCGGCAGTATAGTTCAAGTTTCCAAACCTGACCTGATGGCCAGGGGCGTAGCTCTCGATCTGCTCCAGATGGCCAAGCGAGTTGGCCCGCAGTACGAAGTCGCCGAATACGAAGATTTGTCCGGGGAGGAAAAGCTCACCCTGGATCGCATCATTGCCGATGATCGAAGGAGCCATCAAGCCTTATGGTGACGGCACAGTGGAACTCTCAATGAAAGCACCAATGTCGGTGTCAAAACCGGCGGATCTCGGGTAGGGAGTCCCGAACTGTGCGTCTAAGGCGGATGGTAACAGGAGGCGGGGGACACGATGTTTATCCAGGTTCGGGCCCTCTCGATGGAGGTAATACCCTACTTCCTGCTTGATTTGATCTTGATGATATGAGTATTACAAGAGTTGATCTACCACGAGATCGTAGAGGCTAAACCCTAGAAGCTAGCCTATGGTATGATTGTTGTTGTCCTACGGACTAAACCCTTCGGTTTATACAGACACTGGAGGGGGCTAGGGTTACCCAGAGTCGGTTACAAGGGAGGAGATCTACATATCCGTATTGCCAAGCTGGCCTTCCACGCCAAGGAGAGTCCCGTCCGGACACGAGTCGAAGTCTTCAATCTTGTATCTTCATAGTCCAACAGTCCGCCCAAAGGATATAGTCCGGCTATCCGAGGACCCCCTAATCCAGGACTCCCTCAGTAGCCCCTGCAACCGCGGTGTGCGGCAGCCGACTCCGACAAGCTTGTGAACCTGTGAATCCTACCGTCGCTAATTCTGTTGTTATTCACCATCGCATAGTTGTAGAGCATTCATTGCAGGCCTAGAAAAATTCTTGTGGCAGATACAAAAAATGCTTGCGTCAAGTATAAAAAAAATGCTTGTGGAAGATCTCCTCCGCTCTCTTTACGTGTGACCATTGTAGATATCTCACATTTCCTTTGTTCTTGTGTACGAGTTGATGACATCTACCTATTTGATGTTATACTTATGAGAACTATGTGTGCGCGTGCGTTGTGTGTGTGTGTGGTTGCAGAAAATGGGTGGTTCTATTTTCTTATGTATATAAGAGAAAAAGAAAGAAGTTCAAATATATGAAATGCAAAAGTTCAAAATATGTAACATGATAAAAAGTTCATGTACGAAATTCTTGTCCAGAAATAAAATGTAAATTCACAATGAAGTTCAAATATAAAAAAAGTTGAAGTTCGCTTAGAGAAAAAGGTGTATTTCTAAAAAAAGATGTACTGAAAAGTACATGTTCTCTAATTCTTGATACTTATATAGTCATCCCCGAGGACTAAAAACGCAGAGCTCACACGAAACATAATGATAATTGAAAAAAGTGTTGGTGGTGTCCGTATGAACGCAATATCTTTTCTATTTCCCTTTCATTTTTGTTTCTATGTATAAGAATGCATAAAACTTGAGCCGGTTGGGGACATATCGTCCAGAAGTTCATGTATACATGGACTTGCCTTAACTCTAAAAGTTTAAAATTTATAAAATGGAGAGGTTAAAAGAAAATGAAAAAATTAAAAAGCTCAAACAATTCCATGGATTTCGATGGATTTTTCTAATTTATAAAGAAAACCAGAAGTGCAAATTAAAAATAGATGTGCGGTTTGATGTTTATTACAAACCTAGAATTTTTTTCCGTTAACGAAAGAAATAAAACCAAGAAGTTCACATTTAAAAAATGGAGCAGTTTGATATTATATTTGGAAACTCAGATTTTTTTCTGTTACTAAAGAATAAAACCAATAAGATCAATTCAACATAACGAAGAAGTTCATTTGGAAAAAGCATAGCAGTTTGATATTTATTTAAAAACTCGGAATTTTCCGATTACTAAAGAATAAAACCAATAAGTTCAATTCAAAATAACGAAGAAGTTCGATGTTTCTAACAAAACTACAATTTTAACATTTCTAAAAATACACAAAGAAGTTCAAATTAAAAAGTTAGAGCGGTTCGATTTCTATAAAAAACCCAGTCTTTTTCCGTTAGTAAAACGAAATAGAGAGAAGTTCAAATTATTAATAGCTAGAAGTTCATGTACTGCATCGTGTGCGTTTCGTATGAGAATACAGGAATGAAAAGGCAAGGTTTAAAATATTTGTTGCTAGAAGTTCAAGTGCTTGGCCCGGGAAGTTCAAAAATTCTTGTTAGAGAGGTTGAACAAAAATACGTGACAGAAGTTTAAGATCAAAACAGCGGGAAGTTCAACTACTACACGAAATACGTTTTAGATAGGAATATAAGAATAGAAAACAAAAAGCTTAAAAGGTTTGTTGTAAGAAGTTCATGTGCTCCTACCGGTGAAGTTCAAGATCTCTAGTGCAAGACATCCGACCTTCAAGTACATGAAAAACAGGCGAAAAACAACGTTGTTTTTGCCATTTTGAAACTGCTCTCGAACGACAAAACTTTTTAATGTATGTCTACATGAAAAAGATGCTCCTATTCATAAGCTTCCCAACGGTATATTATATGCTATATTCCGATGAATGGTTTAAAAGTTTTATGTATACCGTTAAAAACACATTTTTTACGCATGAAAATTGATCGACATGAAAAAGTTGCGTATTTTCAACAACTTTCCATCGGTATATCATTTGCTCAATTCCGGTAAGTGGTTTGGGAGTTACAGGCAAAAAACCGCACGTCAAAAACAGAGTGAAGTTCAAACTGACAAGCCCGAGAAGGTTAACTATTTCACACAGTGCATTTTAATTCGCGATGAAGGCAGAAATCATGATCTTGTCATTTTATAATTTACTTCAAAACGGCAGGAATATCATTTGTGTAAGTTCAAGTCCTCGGTTGGAGAAAGTTAAAAAAAATTATTGTGAGAGATGTTTGTACAAAAGAAATATCATTGGTGTAACACTGACGAATGGATGAGAAAATTAAAAACGAAAATACGTCATATAAGTTCAACATGAAAACAGCAGGAAGTTCAACTACTACGCTGAATGAATTCAGATGAAAAACTTTTAAAATCGTCGCGAGTATGAAAAAATGATCAACACGGGAAAGTTGCTTTGCAGCAGCTTTCCATCGGTATATCACTTGCTCAATTTCGGTGATTGGATGGAGAGCTACGAGCAAAAAAATCACGTGAAAAACAGAGTGAACTTCAAGTAGACATGCCGAGAAGTTCAAGTCTTCACGCGGTGCATTTTGAAAAATCTGTTTCGCGATAAAGGCAGAACGAATGATCCCGCCGTTTTGGAAATTACTTGAAAAAGGCTCGGAATCAGAGAAAACCATCAATACAAAAAAGTTTCGCATTTTCCGCAGCTTTTCAATGGTATATTATTTGCTCCATTCCAATAAAGTTTGAAAACATTACGGAGAAAATACGTTTTAATCCATTTTCAAAATTGACATAAACCAGTAATGAATTGGGAGAAACAATATATAACAAAAAGTTTCACATTTCCTCAAGCTTTCCAACGCCATATCATTTGTGGCATTCGGACGTACGGTTAAAAATTTATCTCAAAAATACGAACTCGGTGGAACTTGTACCGTTTTCTAAATTACTTTTAACCCGTTCAAAATTAGAAAAAACTTTCAGCATGAGAAAGTAGCGCATTTTTTATAATCTTTCCAATGCCATATCACTTGCCTCAATTGGATTAGCCACTGAGAAATGACATCGTAAATATGAACTCGGCTGTTCGGTTTATGAAATTCAACGATTTTCCAAATTACTCTTTAACCATAGGGAATTAAAAAAACTTTCAACATGTGGAAGGAGCGGTTTTGCAGCAGTTTTCCAACGCCATATTATTTGCCTCATTCCGATAAACGGTTTAGAAATGCGATTGAAAATACGATTCACCTTTTTTGTATGAAGAAAAAATGGTTTTCAAAACTGCTCTTAAACCGCTTACATTTTGCCAAAAATTTAACTTGGGCCATGATACTGGTGTCCATAGCTTTCCAATGGTATATCGCTAGCCCCATTTGGGCAATGTTGGCAGAAGTTCAACCTCGCACTGGGAGAAGTTCAGGTCGAACAACTCAGGCAGTAAAATTGCAAAAAACGCAAATTCATCACGACCCGAGAGCAAAATCCGCCAACGAGCGAGATTCCTATTTAAAACTGGTATTTAGTTGCTAAAAACGTTTCTAGATTACACTAACATCATATAGAACATGACTAACAAGAATAATTCGCGGGGGAAGCCACTGTTGCGAAGATAGACCGAAGGTCGGGTTCGTACAGAGGGAAGTTCAGACGCGTTACTCAGGCAGTTCAGGTCCCGTGATCAGAATAGTGTTTATGTATATATACATATATATATATATATATATATATATATATATAAGTTGAACACGCAAGAAAAAGCTATCCACAAGCCGAGCGCGCCGACGGATGCGAGCAGAGCCCGCCGACGGACGCGAGCAGTGCCCGCCGCGACGCCTAATGGCGAGTGATGTCTACTACGCAACCTTCTTCTTGTAGACGTTGTTGGGCCTCCAAGTGCAGAGGTTTGTAGGACAGTAGCAAATTTCCCTCAAGTGAATGACCTAAGGTTTATCAATCCGTGGGAGGCATAGGATGAAGATGGTCTCTCTCAAACAACCCTGCAACCAAATAACAAAGAGTCTCTTGTGTCCCCAACACACCCAATACAATGGTAAATTGTATAGGTGCACTAGTTCGGCGAAGAGGGCGATACAAGTGCAATATGGATGGTAGATAAAGGTTTTTGTAATCTGAAAATATAAAAACAACAAGGTAGCAAGTGGTAAAAGTGAGCGTAAACGGTATTGCAATGATAGGAAACAAGGCCTAGGGTTCATACTTTCACTAGTGCAAGTTCTCTCAACAATAATAACATAATTGGATCATATAACTATCCCTCAACATGCAACAAAGAGTCACTCCAAAGTCACTAATAGAGGAGAACAAACAAAGAGATTATGGTAGGGTACGAAACCACCTCAAAGTTATCCTTTTTGATCGATCTATTCAAGAGCACGTAGTAAAATAACACGAAGCTATTTTTCCGTAAAATCTATCCTAGAGTTTGTACTAGAATAACACCTTAAGACACAAATCAACCAAAACCCTAATGTCACCTAGATACTCCAATGTCACCTCGAGTATCCGTGGGTATGATTATATGATATGCATCACACAATCTCAGATTCATCTATTCAACAAACACAAAGTACTTCAAGAGTGCCCCAAAGTTTCTACCGGAGAGTCAAGACGAAAACATGTGCCAACCCCTATGCAAAGGTTCATGGGCGGAACCCGCACGTTGATCACCAAAACATACATCAAGTGGATCACGTGATATCCCATTGTCACCACAGATACGCACATGCAAGACATACATCAAGTGTTCTCAAATCCTTAAAGACTCAATCCGATAAGATAACTTCAAAGGGAAAACTCAATCCATTACAAGAGAGTAGAGGGGGAGAAACATCATAAGATCCAACTATAACAGCAAAGCTCGCGATACATCAAGATTGTATCACCTCAAGAACACGAGAGAGAGAGAGAGATCAAACACATAGCTACTGGTACATACCCTCAGCCCCGAGGGTGAACTACTCCCTCCTCGTCATGGAGAGCGCCGGGATGATGAAGATGGCCACCAGTGAGGGATCCCCCCTCCGGCAGGGTGCCGGAACAGGGTCCCGATTGGTTTTTGGTGGCTACAAAGGCTTGCGGCGGCGGAACTCCCGATCTATTCTGTTCCCCGATGGTTTTTGGGTATATGGGTATATATAGGCGGAAGAAATACATCAGGGGATCCACGAGGGGCCCACGAGGGTGGAGCGCACGCCCAGGGGGGTGGGCGCGCCCCCCTGCCTCGTGCCTTCCTTGTTTCTTCCCTTACGTACACTCCAAGTCTTCTGGATTGCTTCCATTTCAAAAATAACTCTCCCGAAGGTTTCATTCCGTTTGGACTCCGTTTGATATTCCTTTTCTTCGAAACACTGAAACAAGGGAAAAAACAGGAACTGGCACTGGGCTCTGGGTTAATAAGTTAGTCCCAAAAATAATATAAAAGTGCATAGTAAATCCCATTAAACATCCAAGATGGATAATATAATAGCATGAATACTTCATAAATTATAGATACGTTGGAGACGTATCAGCATCCCCAAGCTTAATTCCTGCTCGTCCTCGAGTAGGTAAATGATAAAAGAAAGAATTTATGAAGTGTGAATGCTAGCAGGTTCACAATTTTGATCAATGATAATTTCAATCACCTTTTCTAGCATCACTATATGTCATAACAGTGGCCCATATCATAAAACTTTGCATGATCAAGTAACAAACTATTCACATGTTAAAGTATAGATCATAAACTTTCTTGAAAACTAACAAACTATGTTCTCAGTCATCAAACAATTGCAATTCATCTTATTTTCAGGAAGAGTCTATGTCAGAGCTTTGATTCAGCAAACTTCACATACTCAACTATCATTTAGTCTTCCATGATTGCTACCACTCAAAGCATATTTTTAGAACAAATAGTATTCATTGAACACAAAGAAAGATAGGGGCTTAATGTTTCGCCTCCCAACCTTTTACCTCAAGGGTAATGTCAACAGTAATAATTCATGCTCAAATATATTTGAATGGCCATATATGCTTAGATCTTTCCATCACATGATGCTTGCCAACTAAAAAGTAGGTTGGAATGAGAAGGAATACTACTGACTCTTGCATAAAAGTAAAAGATAGGCCCTTCGCAGAGGGAAGCAGGGATTTGCAGAGGTGCCAAAGCTCAAAGCTAAAACAGAGATGAAAATAATTTTGAGAGGTATGCTTTCATTGTCAACATAACGACCAGGAGTTCCCAATATCTTCCATACTAGATACATTATAGGTGGTTCCCAAACAGAAAGGTAAAGATTTTACTCCCCCTCCACCAACAATCACACTCCACGGCTTGTCCGAAACAACGGGTGCCGTCCAACTTTCAACAATCCTGGGGGAGTTTTGTTTAAATTATTTGCGAATTTGTTTTTGATCTTTTGATCATAGGACTAGGCATCCCAGTTACCAGCCATTTTCTCGTGAATGATGAGCGGAGTCCACTCATCGTGAGAATAACCCACCTAGCATGGAAGATACTGACAGCCCCTAGTCGCTACATGAGCAATTTGGGCATACAAAACAGATTATTATTTGAAGGTTTAGAGTTTGGCACATGCAAATTTACTTGGAACGGCAGGTAAATACCGCATATAGGTAGATATGGTGGACACTCATGGAAGAAAATTGGTTCAAGGAATTTGGATGCACAAGCAGTATTCCCGCTTAGTACAGATATTTTGGCTACCAAAGGATTCTAAATAGCAAGCACCACATGTTAGAGGATCCATAACAATATAACTTATATACAAATATACTCAAGCATAACTCATTATGTTGTCTTCCTTGTCCAAATTCAAATAATTTGCTCAGGTTTGAAAATAATTAATGGGGCTCACAATCATAGAAGATGTCCAAGATAGAATATTTATATGTGAAATCTCTCTTCCTTCAATATTCTTTCATGAATTGTTCAAGTGACCAATACAATGTTTGCTAACCTTCAATAAATTTACCACCTCTACTTCTTATATGTGAAGGCATTACTCCCCATGGGAAAGGCATATGAAACATATATAATTTCAGATTTATGACATTCAAATCATTCAACCATTTACTCATAGGATATAAGTGAGGCACACGAGTAAATGACAAACTACTCCAAAAAGATATAAGTGAAGATCAATGAGTAGTTAAATAATTATGTAGCTATGTGAGGACTCTCTCTCATTTAAGAATTTCAGATCTTGGGATATTATTCAAACAGCAAGCAAAACAAAATAAAACGACATTTCAAGGATAGCACTCATCATGTGAAGAAGCAAAAACTTAGGCTCAACCGATACTAACCGATAATTGTTGAAGAAGAAAGGTGGGATGCCTACCGGGGCATCCCCAAGCTTAGATGCTTGAGACTTATTGAAATATTATCTTGGGGTGCCTTGGGCATCCCCAAGCTTGAACTTCTGCGTCTCCTTAATTCTTTTTATATCGCGATTTCCCTAAATCACAAAAGCTTCATCCACACAAAACTCCACAAAGACTCGTGAGATAAGTTAGTATAAACCAATGCAAAAACCTTATCATACTATACTGTAGAAAATCACTAAAATTATTATTCAACATTGCATACTAAATGCCTCTACATATTTAATACTCCTATCCTCAAATAGAATCATTAAAGAAGCAAACATATGCAAACAATGCAAACATAATAGCAATCTGCCTAAACAGGACAGTTTGTAAAGAATGCAGCAAGATCCATACTTCCCTAGCTCCAAAAATTATTAAAGAAAATTCCCACTGTAGTAAATTTATCATATCTTATTATGCAAAAAGTTTCAACATTTTATCATATTCTGACTTTTCTAGGGAATTTTTGCAATAGCGGTAAACTTTCTGTTTTGAAACAGCAACATGTATACTTGCAAAATAAGCATGGTAAAGGCTATCCTTGACATTTTATTGAAAATAAAAATGGAAAACATTATTCTAGATAACAGCAAGCAAATACTAACAAAATAAAATGACGCTCCAAGCAAAACACATCTCATGTGGTGAATAAAAATATAGCTCCAAGTAAGTTACCGATGAACGAAGACGAAAGAGGGGATGCCATCCGGGGCATCCCCAAGCTTAGGCTCTTGGTTTTCCTTGAATATTACCTTGGGGTGCCTTGGGCATCCCCAATCTTAGGCTCTTGCCACTCCTTATTCCATAGTCCATCGAATCTTTACCCAAAACTTGAAAACTTCACAACACAAAACTCAACAGAAAACTCGTAAGCTCCGTTAGTATAAGAAAATAAATCACCACTTAGGTACTGTTGTGAACTCATTATAAATTCATATTGGTGTAATATCTAGTGTATTCCAACTTCTCTATGGTTCATACCCTCCGATACTAATCATAGATTCATCAAAATAAGCAAACAACACATAGAAAACAGAATCTGTCAAAAACAGAACAATCTGTAGTAATCTGTATCAAACGTATACTTATGGAACTCCAACAATTCTGAGAAAATAGGCGACCTAGATAATTTGATTATTGATCTACTGCAATTGGAATCAGTATTTTATCACTTTCTGGTGATTTTTAACAATTGTTTTCGTGAGCAGAAAGTTTCTGTCCTTTTCAGCAAGATCAAATAATTATCATCCAAGAAGATCCTATAGGTATTACTTGGCACAAACACTAATTAAAACATAAAACCACATCTAACCAGAGGCTAGAGGATTTATTTATTACTAAACAGGAACAAAAAGCAAGGAACAAAAATAAAATTGGGTTGCCTCCCAACAAGCGCTAACGCTTAACGCCCCTAGCTAGGCATGATGATTTCAATGATGCTCACATAAAAGATAAGAATTGAAACGTAAAGAGAGCATCATGAAGAATATGACTAGCACATTTAAGTCTAACCCACTTCCTATGCATAGGGATTTTGTGAGCAAACAACTTATGGGAACATGAAACAACTAGCATAGGAAGGTAAAACAAGCAAATCTTCAAGATTTTCAACACATAGAGAGGAAACTTGATATTATTGCAATTTGTAGAAGCATATGATCCTCTCTCATAATAATTTTCAGTAGCATCATGAATGAATTAAACCATATAACCAGCACATAAAGCATTCTTTTCATGATCTACTTGCATAGAAATTTTACTACTCTCCACATAAGCAAATTTATTCTCATCAATAGTAGTGGGAGCAAACTAAACAAAATAAATATCATGTGAAGCATAATCCAATTGAAAATTAAAATCATGATGACAAGTTTCATGGTTATGTTTATTCTTTATAGCATGCGTGTCATCACAATAATCATCATAAATAGGAGGCATGCTTTCATCATAATAAATTTGCTCATCAAAACTTGGGGGACAAAACATATCATCTTCATCAAACATAGCATCCCCAAGCTTGTGGCTTTGCATATCGTTAGCATCATGGGTATTGAAAGAATTAATACTAACAACATTGCAATCATGCTCATCATTCACATATTTTATGCCAAGCATTCTATGTAATTCTTCTTCTAGTACTTGAGCACAATTTTCCTTCCCATCATTTTCACGAAAGACATTAAAAAGATGAAGCATATGAGGCACCCTTAATTCCATTTTTTGTAGTTTTCTTTTATAGACTAAACTAGTGATAAAACAAGAAACTAAAATATTCGATTGCAAGATCTAAAGATATACCTTCAAGCACTCACCTCCCCGGCAACGGCGCCAGAAAAGAGCTTAGTTGACGGGGTGTGAGTGCCGCTTACCTAGCCTCCCCGGCAACGGCGCCAGAACAGAGCTTCGTTGACGGGGTGTTAGTGCCACTTTCCTCGCCTCCCCGGCAACGGCGCCAGAAAAGAGGTTGATGTCTACTATGCAACCTTCTTCTTGTAGACGTTGTTGGGCCTCCAAGTGCAGAGGTTTGTAGGACAGTAGCAAATTTCCCTCAAGTGGATGACCTAAGGTTTATCAATCCGTGGGAGGCGTAGGATGAAGATGGTCGCTCTCAAACAACCCTGCAACCAAATAACAAAGAGTCTCTTGTGTCCCCAACACACCCAATACAATGGTAAATTGTATAGGTGCACTAGTTCGGCGAAGAGATGGTGATACAAGTGCAATATGGATGGTAGATAAAGGTTTTTGTAATCTGAAAATATAAAAAATAGCAAGGTAGCAAGTGGTAAAAGTGAGCGTAAACGGTATTGCAATGCTAGGAAACAAGGCCTAGGGTTCGTACTTTCACTAGTGCAAGTTCTCTCAACAATAATAATTGGATCATATAACTATCCCTCAACATGCAACAAAGAGTCACTCCAAAGTCACTAATAGAGGAGAACAAACGACGAGATTATGGTAGGGTACAAAACCACCTCAAAGTTATCCTTTTGATCGATCTATTCAAGAGTCCGTAGTAAAATAACATGAAGCTATTCTTTCCGTTCAATCTATCCTAGAGTTCGTACTAGAATAACACCTTAAGACACAAATGAACCAAAACCCTAATGTCACCTAGATACTCCAATGTCACCTCGAGTATCCGTGGGTATGATTATATGATATGCATCACACAATCTCAGATTCATCTATTCAACCAACACAAAGTACTTCAAGAGTGCCCCAAAGTTTCTACCGGAGAGTCAAGATGAAAACATGTGCCAACCCCTATGCATAGGTTCATGGGCGGAACCCGCAAGTTGATCACCAAAACATACATCAAGTGGATCACGTGATATCCCATTGTCACCAAAGATATGCACATGCAAGACATACATCAAGTGTTCTCAAATCCTTAAAGACTCAATCCAATAAGATAACTTCAAAGGAAAAACTCAATCCATTACAAGAGAGTAGAGGGGGAAAACATCATAAGATCCAACTATAATAGCAAAGCTCGCGATACATCAAGATTGTATCACCTCAAGAACACGAGAGAGAGAGATCAAACACATAGCTACTGGTACATACCCTCAGCCCCGAGGGTGAACTACTCCCTCCTCGTCATGGAGAGCGCCGGGATGATGAAGATGGCCACCAGTGAGGGATCCCCCCTCCGGCAGGGTGCCGGAACAGGGTCCCCATTCGTTTTTGGTGGCTACAGAGGCTTGCGGCGGCGGAACTCCCGATCTATTCTGTTCCCCGATGGTTTTTGGGTATATGTGTATATATAGGCGGAAGAAATACATCAGGGGAGCCACAAGAGGCCCACGAGGGTGGAGGGCGCGCCCCCCTGCCTCGTGCCTTCCTCGTTGCTTCCCTTACGTACACTCCAAGTCTTCTGGATTGCTTTCGTTCCAAAAATAACTCTCCCGAAGGTTTCATTCCATTTGGACTCCGTTTGATATTCCTTTTCTTCGAAACACTGAAACAAGGGAAAAAACAGGAACTGGCACTGGGCTCTGGGTTAATAAGTTAGTCCCAAAAATAATATAAAAGTGCATAGTAAAGCCCATTAAACATCCAAGATGGATAATATAATAGCATGAATACTTCATAAATTATAGATACGTTGGAGACGTATCAGCGAGCACAGCGCGCTGCGGCAGCTAACGGCGAGCAGAGCTTGCTGAGGGACGCGAGAAGAGGCTGGCACAGTGATACGTGGCAAATAAGACAAACTGTGCGAGCGATGTCGGAGACATCAAGCACGAATCATATTAGAGTTGCGTGTGCGATACGTGGCATACAGTTGATCCATCCGAGCTGTTTGTGATGGAATAAGCCGTGTGGGTTGCGGGCAAACGCTTGCTGGTATATAACCTTAGATTTAACCAAAATAGTGTTAATGCATGTTACAAAAATTTTATAGCTGGAAACTATGTTAAAATACGACTCCAAAGATATAATCTTTGGCGACATGCATTCGTATTTTATTTGTTAAATCCTACTTATAAATCAGGACAGGGGCATAGTAGGTAATTAAATTGCAAACGTTTTTTATTAACCGTATCTGTACGTGTCCTTTCGTCCTCCTCTCCCACGTCTTGTCACCCCGCTGCCGCAGACGGCTTACAGCATAAGCTTGCGCAGAGTGCGGGGGCATTCTTTTGGCCAAACAGTGGCGCCAATGAATCGTCGGTGAGCCCGTTCCTGCGCAGCCTCGCAGGTTCACGCGCAAGCTTCCCACCCGACTCGGTGAATTCCCCCAAAATCTCAATGCTTACCGGCCTGCTATAAAAACTCTCACGGTCGGCGAGTCCTGCGTCGCATTTTCCCCTCCCTCCCTCCCTGTAGCTTATCTTGTCTGCTTCTCCCACAATCGCTAATGGCACCGGTCCGTCGTCGTCGCTCAGCCACTCCGCCATCATCAGAGGACAACTCCAGCTGGGAGGCTACACCAAGGCGGCGGCGCAATCCCCAGCGTAGTGTAGTGCGCGTGGTGTCCCTGTTGGGTGTGCGCAGAACACCCACCACACGCTCCGCCGCCGCTGCCCGTCGGCAGCTGTTGCCGGCCGCCGTTGCCGCCACACCATCGTCGAAAGCTAGGGCCATCTCCCACTCCGCCGCCGCGGCCCGAAGGCGGGAGGTGGCCGTCGTGGCGGCCACCCCACTGCCGGCCACCATGGCCATCACCCGCTCCGCCACTGCGGCCCGAAAGCGGGAGGTGGTGGTCGTGGCCGCCACCCCATCGTCGGCCGCCGTGGCCGCCAGCCCACCGTCGACCGCAGGGATCATCACCCGCTCTGCCACCGCCGCTCAAAGGAGGGAGGCGGAGGTGGAGGCCCGCACGTGCGGCAGCGATCTTGCGTGCTACATCGAGTTCCTGCGGGAGGAGGAGGAGCGTCTCGTCGAGCATGCAAAGAGCCTTACCGCAGCCGTGGCCACAGCACACGCCGATGCAGAGGCGAGGAATCAGGAGATCTACGAGCAGTCCGGCCGCTTCGAGAGGGATCGTGTAGAAAAGCAGTGGGCGTTCGAGCTAGCGAGCGTCGCTGAACGTGCAGCAGCGGCAGGCACCGTATTGCATTTCTCCAGCTCGTCGGTAGGCTCCTCCTCCTCGTCCTCTGCCTCTTACTGAGCGCGCTCGGCAGAGGAGAGGCTGCCGAAAGTAGCACAAAGCCCCTCCGTGGTAGTAGTGGTATTTAGGTGTATTTTGTTCAGTTCATCTGACTATAGATGTGTGGTGGAACTGTACAACGTACTTAAAATTAGCTAGTATATATAGTTGAACTAGCTATTTCAGTACATGGTGGGCAACAATTGGGGAAAAGTTTGGTCGGTTCAGCTGTCGAGTTGAACTGCTTGTATAATTAAGAACGACTGCTTAATCTATGAATGAAATCTATGCTTAATTACTGAATTTCAGTTGTAAAAATTAGATAGTGCTATTGATTTCTAGCTGCATTTTTTGACAAATCGCAGTGTTACAAGGATTGAAAAATGGCAACGTTACTAGACCAATAAATGTAAATCTTTCCAGTTTGACAAATGGCAACATACCAAATATGACAGATGCAAATTTTACCAAATTGTTTGTACGTGGTTGCACACGGGTCATCCAAAACAACCGTTTGCGTTGAAGGGATGCACAAATCCTACGCTGCGGATTTTCCCTCGACTTAAGGGGGAAGACCATAGCTCTCACTTTGCATACGGGTGTTCTATCTAAAACATTTGCGATCAAGAGCTGCACAAATCCTACTCGGCACATTTTCCCTTGGCTTCCTGGGGAAGCTGTCGATTTGCATACGGGTGTTCTAACTAAAACGATTACGATGGGTGTTTCATATTTAAAAACCAAATTAAACTGCGGCTTGGGCGCCATTAATGGAGAGGATGCGAGCAAGGCGGGCGGCCATGGAAGTCAAAGGGCTCACTTCCTAGTGAGCCTGCACGGCATACAGCTCGCACGCTTCCCGTTGAGCCTCCACATTGGAGTACAGCTCGCACGCCGTTTAGTCAAGCACTCAAGCACCTGTCCGCACGGCACCTCCTAGCCATTAAAATAGTGAGGCGTGGTGTCACGTGAATGGTTAAATGAACGCACACAATTTAAATTATACAAAACGTTTGAGATGTTACACTGGCAGCTATTTGTTTCAAAATGCCTATGTTGGCTGTTATTCGAGTGCGCCTTCTCTCAAAATGGACACGAAAAATACCACAGCATGTCGGGTGCCATTCCATTATAGCATGCCAAGTTTCATGAATTTCAAACGAGTTTTGGATTTACTAGAATTTAAAAAAAAATGTATCTCAATGTTTTGCCGGCAATCAAAAGTGCCCTGGTTTTGAAATTCATTCCCATTTCTTGCATGGGACCTAACCACGCCCCGGAGGACACAGATTTGATTTTTAAACCAATTTATATGCACTGGAGCTTGTGCATGTAGTTTGAATTTGAATTATGCACATGAAATGCCTAGAAAACCCAGTTAATGTATATAAATGTCCAAACGAACCCTGAAAAATTCCAAAAGTAAACACAATACTCTTGTTGTTCTATGTTGACACTAGAAATTTTTTGAAAGTAATATGAGGCAACAAATATCGTTTCGTCCCCAAAGGTGGCACGTTCCCTACCGAAACCATCACGCTTGTTGTGAGAAGCTAACGTTTGTGAGAAGCTTATACCAAAACCTGCCCCAAATGGCACAAAATTTTTACCATGACATGTTGATGCTGCTCTATGATAGCATGCCAAGTTTCATGAATTTCAGACGAATTTTGGATTTACTAGAATTTAAAAGCCATGTATCTCAATGTTTGCGGCCGAGCGGCGGTGGCAGGGTGTTTGAAATTCATTCACATTTCTTGCATGGGACCTAAGCATGCAACCAAGGACACATATTTGATTTTTCAACAAGCTTATATGCACTGGAGAATGTGCTTGTAGTTCAAATTTGAATTATGTGCATAAAATGCCTGGGAAACCCAGTTAATGTATAAAAATGTCCAAACGAACCCCGAAAAATTCCAAAATTGAACACAACACTCCTGTTCTTCTATGTTGACACTCGAATTTTTTTGAAAGCAATAAGATGGAACGAATATCGTTTCGCTGCCAAAGGTGGCACGTTCCCTACCGAAACCATCACTGTTGTTGTGAGAAGCTCTGGTTTGTGAGAAGCTTATACCCAAACCTGCCGCAAATGGGACAAAATTTTTACCATGGCATGTTGATGCCGCTCCATCATAGCTTGCCAAGTTTCATGAATTTCAAACGAGTTTTGGATTTACTAGAATTTAAAAGCCATGTATCTCAATGTTTGCGGCCGAGTGACGGTGGGAGGGTGTGTGACAGCCTGGTTTTTTCCCTCTCTCATTTGCTTGATTTTCATTTGGAGTCAATTTGAAATTTGGAGTTTTTGAGTCTTTTCATATGGACTTAAACACTTGGGTACCCTTGACTTTCACCCAAGTGCTTCATTTCCCTCCCTAATAATCATTCCCCTTCTGATCCACCCCAAAATAATCTTTGGAATATTTTTCTTAAATGAAAAATATTCATTTTTCTCTCAAAAACCCTAGCTAGTTCAATATGCTCCAAAGCAACCCCAATTTTTATGGCCCAGAAAAATCTGAGATAATTCACAAATATTCTTTGAAACCTAGGGCACCTTCCTGAGCAAAAATATTTCATCACTTTTTGGAATATTTTTGCTACAGAAAATATTTCTGTTCTAGACAGAAATGGTGGTTTCTACATCAACTACCATTTTACTTGCTCCATTGTGCCTGGATTTTCTTGTGCATCTTCACCTTAGTAGATCATGGCTAACCTCCAAAGCACAGCCCCCAACTCCCAGCCATTTGACCTCAGTAACCTCTCAAAGTTACTGACCAGAAACTTACTTGACATGTAAAAAATCCTCTACTGCACCTGGATCCAAACCAAAGCATGGTAAACTTCAAAACCACCACGAACAACATGCCAGACATGATTTTTGGACGTAGATTGGCCTGAGGGAAGAGTTCGCGTGGTGACCACGCGTGTCCACCATGCCATGCCTGCGTGTCGACGCGCTCTGAGTGCCGCCGAGCGCTCTGTTCGCGCGTGCTCGCTTCCCCCGTCCGCCCGAGCGTGCCAAACTTCGCCACCATCCTCGTCTCTACGCCATTAACTTCCCCCTGGCGCTCGCCGACGCCGGAGCTCGCCGCAGCGAGCACGGGCACGGTCCGGCCAACCCAACAGTGCGTTGTGCACTGTGCTCGTCGCCTTCTCCTCGTTCCTGTGCTCGTCCCTGTTCCCAACAGTCACCACGTGAGCTGCGTCGCCTTCTCCCCCTCTCACTGACGCCCCTCGTCGCCGGGCGTCGTGGACAGGTGTCCACCGGCGGAGCCCGAACCCCCCTCTCCGCTCGCCTATAAATGGAGCCGCCCCTAGCCTCCTGGAGCACCATCCACCACTCCCACAAACCCCACTAGCGCGTAGGAAGCCGTAGCCCGGCCGGGCAGGCAGCGGGCCGCCGTCCTCGAGCTCGAGCTCGCCGGCGATCCCCTCTGGTCGTCGCAGTAGCTCCAGCCCCTCCCAGGCCAGGGCGACCCTTCCAGGGCCTCCGCCTCTCTCCGGTGAAGCCATCCCGTCCCCCTGGAGCCCCTGGAGTTTCCTCTGCTCGCCGTCTTCCTCATCTCTGGCGACCACCGCGTTCTGCCTCCTCTTGCGAGGTCGATTCCGACGCCGTCCGACCACCCCTAGCTACGCTACGGGTATGGGCAGGTGCGCCTCCATCCCCTTTCTCCATCCCTCCCTCTGGTTTTGGCCAAGGAGCCCTCGTCACCGGTAAGAGCTCCGACGAAGCCGCGACTCCCTCTGTTTCCTTCTCCCCCTCCTCCTCACCTGCCTAGCGGGGCCTGCTAGTCAGCAACTCTGTACGCGCGCGAAGCGGTACGAGTGGTGGAGCCCCTGGCCTTTACGCCTTCGACGTCACACCCCAGTTTGTTTATTTTTATTCAAATTCATTTGAATTTACAGAATGCTTCAAACAGCCATAACTCTTCAACCATAAGTCCAAATGAATTGATTCTTTTTGCATTTTGTTCTTTGCAAAAAAATCTAGCAGCTCACCAAAGTTGAGATTTTTCTGAGCTGTTTACAATTTCTGGTGATTTTCAGAAGTGTTCTTGATATTTTCTTTTTGTGCTTAAAATTATTTTCAGAGGGTGAGGCTTGTCTTGAGGATCACCAGAAGGCTTGTGAACCTCATCTGCACTAAGGCAAGCCACATCAACATTTTCATGGTGTCATTTCAATATTTATGATTTTCTTACTTGAATGAAATGATTAATCCATGCATTTAAATAACTATTGTGTTATTTATATCCTGTTAAGTGTTTGTTAGTTATTATGCTTGATTTACAGAATGTTGAAACTAGCTTATTGGTAAAGCAAAGCTAAGATCTATTTGTGGTGATGATAAAAATATTTTTGTTATGCATGTTAGTAATTACTTAAAGTTATTTTCTTGCATAAATAAAATAGTAAAATTTGCTAGAAAATATTCTGTTAAGTACTTGTTTAGCCATTTTACTTGACTTACAGTATGTTTGAACCTAACTTGGTTGGTAAAGAAATTAGGAATTTTTTGTGGCATAATCTTTGCTATGCATGTAAGAAATTAATCGAAGTTACTTTCTTGCATGAGAAATAATAAAACTTGCTGCAAAATATTTTGGTTAAAGTGTGAGTTACCCCGACCAGGAAAGTAATATAAGGTGTTGATGTTTATGCTTAGTGTGAATATGGTTGACATCAGTCATTTTCGTTAATATGTGATGCATGTGTAGTTTTGCGTTTCATGGCATGATATGACACCGGTCATTTTCGTTTTAAGTTGAACCTGAATATAAATCAACTTGAATATATCGTTGACTGGGTCATGGTGTCGCTGAATCGAGTATTTTCCCAGCGCAACCACATTCGCCTTTGTGGGAAGGCCTTGATTCGGTCCATTGACATTGCCTCTGGTCGGTGCCTCCAACTAGGGAAGGTTATGGCATGCTTACCCTGGCCCAGTAAGCAGGCATAACCTTGTGTGCCCGTTGTTGAGATTATGGTACCGGGTCCCCGAGTGGGATCGTTTTGGCCACGACGGTGGTCGTTGTATCTTTGGTAGACACGGGGCCACCCAGGACTAGCCCGTTGGGGATTGGGTCGGGTTGTCCGGGAGAGTGTCATGGCAATGGAACGGTTTCGTCGGAATGCCATTGGTCCACCCGAATGGGAGTGCGAGGCCATGGGTTCCGTGGTGTGGGTACAGTGTGCTACCTCTGCAGAGTGTATAATCTATCGATAGCCGAGTCCACGGTCACGGACGCATCGTAGTAGGTCCCACCATGAGTCAACGTTTAATAAAATTTGCACACTAAGTTGTGAACTTTGCACTGTTGAGGATGGCTGAAGGGCCATCGAGATGTTCGGGACCAAATATTGGTCGTGGTTGTGATCGCCGTAAGGATCGTGAGTTACTCTTGTCAAGACCACGATGGTGGTTTGTTTGTGATCCAAGAATGATCACGGTTGGTAAGTCCATCCCGAGGGACGTTCGAGCATGATCACAGCATGTTGGACATATAGTGTTGCATTATTATTAATTGGTTAATTATCATGATATTGTTTTGCCATTATGATTATGCCTGTTGTGAGCTTGCAAGTACATTCAATGTACTGACCTGGCGTGTCATGCCAGATTTCAGGAAAGTCTCGTTGGAAAGGAGTGCTTCTCGAGTCTAGATCGTGTCCACATCGGTGTCCCTGTGATATGGAGTTTCCGCTATGACGTTGTTCCGCTGCCACGTAGTTGTTATGATCGAGGCCCCTTTTATGTTCACTAAATAATGTACATATTGTTCAGCCGCACCGGGCGTGCTGCTTGGCCTCAACATCTGTTGTAATATAAACTCTGATCCGCTAGCATCAATAAAGCGGTTGTTTCTGTACAAGATGTTGTGTGTTGCCAGAAGACATGGTCTCTGTGCTGGCAATGCATGGTAAACCGGTCGCTCTGAGCCGGGGTGCCACAGGGTGTTTGAAATTCATTCTCATTTCTTGCATGGGTCCTAAGCATGCAACCAAGGACACATATTTGATTTTTCAACCAGTTTATATGCACTGGAGAATGTGCATGTAGTTCAAATTTAAATTATGCGCATAAAATGCCTTGAAAACCCAGTTAATGTATAAAAATGTCCAAACGAACCCCGAAAAATTACAAAATTGAACACACCACTCCTGTTGTTCTATGTTGACACACGAATTTTTTTTGAAAGCAATAAGAGGCAATTGATATCGTTTCGTCCCAAAGGTGGCACGTTCCCTACCGAAACAATCACGCTTGTTGTGAGAGCTCTGGTTTGTGAGAAGCTTATACCCAAACCTGCCCCAAATGGGACAAATATTTTACCACGGCATGTTGGTGCCACTTCATGATAGCATGCCAAGTTTCATGAATTTCAGACGAGTTTTGGATTTACTAGAATTTAAAAGCCATGTATCTCAATGTTTGCGGCCGAGTGACGGTAGCAGGGTGTTTGAAATTCATTCCCATTTCTTGCATGGGACCTAAGCATGCAATCAAGGACACATATTTTATTTTTCAACCAGTTTATATGCACTGGAGAATGTGCATGTAGTTCAAATTTGAAATATGCACATAAAATGCCTGGGAAACCCAGTTAATGTATAAAAATGTGCAAACGAACCCCAAAAAATTCGAAAATTGAACACAACACTCCTGTTGTTATATATTGACACTCGAAAATTTTTGAAAGCAACAAAAGGCAACAGATATCGTTTCCTCCCCAAAGGTGGCACGTTCCTTACAGAAACCATCACGCATGTTGTGACAAGCTCTGATTTCTGAGAAGCTTATACCCAAACCTGCCCCAAATGAAATAAAAATTTTACCACGGCATGTTGATGCTGCTCAATGGTCACATGTCAAATTTCATGAATTTTAGACGAGTTTTGGATTTACTAGAATTTAAAAGCCATGTATCTTAATGTTTGTGGCTGAGTAACAGTGGTAGGGTGATTGAAATTCATTCTCATTTCTTGCATGGGACCTAAGCATGCAACTAAGGACACATATTTGATTTTTCAACTAGTTTATCTGCACTGGAGAATGTGCATGTAGTTCAAATTTAAATTATGTGCATAAAATGGCTGAAAAACCCAGTTAATCTTTACCTAATAATAAAGCATCTACTGCTTATGCCCACACACCCGTCGTCGCACTTTTGCAAAAAGACCCTTCTCTTTTTTGGAAATTGAACCCACACTTCCATCATTAGTCAGCCCCAAACCGACACACAGGAGAGAAAAAGAAAAACAGCGCCCCGCACGACCCTGCCTCCTCGATCCCATCTCCACGTCCATCCTGCTGCCACCTCCTGCCCCGTGCCGCGTCGACCTGCACCGCGTCCCTCCCCAAACGGCGGCGATGATGGAGAGCGCGGCCTAGCTCCTGACCGACGGACCCGCCGGCTCCCCGCTCCTCGGGGAAGAGAGGAAGAAAGGAGAAGGAGGAGGGGCACAAGGTGAGGGATGCGGTCACCGGCGGTGGTGGCTCCGGTTAGCCGCCGGCAGGCAGGGAGACGAGCTCCTGATGAGGCGGCGGGGCTCAGTGCAGGCTGGTTCCTCGAGATCAAGCCCTTCCTCATCTTCCTCTCATTCGCTTGGCTCCTTCCCTCAAGTCCTGAATGGTTCACACATAACTATAAGCTAGCTACGACGGGAACCAGCTGGATCGATTTCATCCGCTGGCTGCGGACGCATGTACGCGAATGCTCAAGGAGCGCTGACCTCGGCGTCGAAAACTTGGGGCTCAGACGACCACGCCGATCCGCAGCCCCGGCGGCAGATCCACGTGGCCCCGTCAAGCAGCCGCCGGCCACCGCTGTCGCGCCTCCGCCACAGACCCAGTCCGCCCCCACGCGCAGGCCCGGCCACCAGGAGCCCATACGCAGCCGCGCCACAACTGGCCGACAAAAGCTCGGAGGATTTAAGAGAGGAGGGAAGAGAGAAGGGCAACGCGGCGCCGTGGACTGGAGCACGGTCGCGTGGGTGTGTGTGTGGCTAGCAGGGAGAACAGCCGGTGTCGATAAGGCACGCAGTTGGAGGTCGCTCTCGGTGTGGATTGCTTTTTTAGTTGGCTGCACCGAGTACCGACCAGAAGCTACTAGATGTTGCTATACGTGCCAGCACCGATTGCATTTTATTTTTCTTCTAAATGAGCACCGGTATAATAATTGGCTGCTGTTGTTTGTTGTTACTGTTATAGTTTAATTTCCATGCCTACCACATCTTATGAATACATCATGTGATATACAATAATTAAAAGTGAGTAAAATATTTGAATAAATAGTTCTTAAGGGAGAAGACATTTGGAGCTCAACAGCACTTGACAATTAAGATATTCCCCAACTCTCGATGTTACCGATATCGTTGGTGAGACAGAAATGAGAGATAGAGATGGATAAAGAGTAGAGAGAATGTGGCCACGACGCATCTTGAAGTTTACCTTTTTTTGTAGACAATCCAATCGAAATTTACCTGTGATGGGGAACACATAAAAGCTTGCTTTTTATGGTGATGTTGGCCAAGTTCAAATAATGCAAAAGAAAAGGAACGAAATATAATCTTGCAAATCAAATAACCAACATTTTTTAAAATAATAATTAACATAATAGAAACCTCTTTGCTTTTGAATATTAACAAAAAAATTATATATAAACAATCCCAATGCAATGCACCATTACTCTTTCGCCCAAAAAATTCTTTTGAATATTATAAGAAAAACTTTTGAATTAGTTATTAAACCCTTGAATAGTATACAACAATTCCACCGTTTGTATATCTGGCTAGAAACAAATACAACATTCCTCTTCCAGCCGATGACAGTGCTAAGCTGAAGGAGGCGCCATCCAAGGACATCCCTACGACTTTCTCAACTTTATACTACATGGTATGGACATCGAGTGTGTGTGTTTTTTTAAATTGCATACTAAAAATAAATGCAACATAATTTAGATTATAATTATGTATATTTGGAACAAGCATTAGGAACCGCTGAAACTAGCCGAGAAGGTTTGAGGAAGAGCTCGCAAGGTTAATACACTGGCGGGGTCGGCCAATAGACGACGCAAACGCTTCAATGAGATCGAGCGAGCGGCTAAGCTTAGTCGCGTGGAACGCATCGAAGGCCGTGGGTGGTAAGGACAATAAGTATCATTACAAATGGGCCGGTGTTGAAACAGAGGGTGTGAGCTTCTGGGGATCTTTAGTTATCCTTCCTATGGGAAGGACATATTTCATGCTTGGAAAAGCGATAATCAGTTTAAACTTATTATCGACGCTTATTAGAAATGGATATAAGAAATGGTGAGTAATGGCACGCAGAGCAGGTTTTGTGATTTTTATTTCCCCCGTTGCAACGCACGGGCATTTGTACTAGTGTACAAAAATGTCCAAACGAATCCCAAAAAAATCCAAAATTGAACACAACACTCCTGTTGTTCTATGTTGACACTAGAATTTTTTTGAAAGCAATAAGAGGCAACGGATATCGTTTCGTCCCGAAAGATGGCACGTTCCCTACCGAAACGTCACACTTGTTATGAGAAGCTTTGGTTTGTGAGAAGCTTATACCCAAACCTACCCCAAATGGGACAAAAAATTTACCATGGCATGTTGATACCGCTCCATGATAGCATGCCAAGTTTCATGAATTTCAAACGAGTTTTGGATTTACTAGAATTTAAAAACCAGGTATCTCAATGTTTGCGGCCGAGTGACGGTGGCAGGGTGTTTGAAATTCATTCCCATTTCTTGCATGGGACCTAAGCATGCAACCAAGGACACATATTTGATTTTTCAACCAGTTTATATGCACTGGAGCATGTGCATCTAGTTCAAATTTGAATTATGTGCATAAAATTCCTGGGAAACCCAATTAATGTATAAAAATGTCCAAACGAACCCCGAAAAATTCCAAAATTTAACAACTCCTGTTGATCTATGTTGACACTCAAAATTTTTTTAAAGCAATAAGAGACAACAGATATCGTTTCGTCCCCAAACGTGGCACGTTCCCTACCGAAACCATCACGCTTGTTGTGAGAAGCTCTGGTTTGTGAGAAGCTTATACCCAAATGTGCCCCAAATGGGACAAATTTTTTACCACGGCATGTTGATGCCGCTCCATGATAGCATGCCAAGTTTCATGAATTTCAAACGAGTTTTGGATTTACTAGAATTTAAAAACCAGGAATCTCAATGTTTGCGGCCGAGTGACGGTGGTTGGGTGTGTGACATTCATTCCCATTTCGTGCATGGGACCTAAGCATGCAACCAACGACACATATTTGATTTTTCGACCCGTTTATATGCACTGGAGCATGTGCATGTAGTTCAAATTAGAATTATGCACCTGCAATGCCTACAAAACCAAGTTAATGTATAAAAACGTCCAAGCGAACCCTGAATAATTTCAATTTTTTGACGACACACCTATAGTTGCATGTTCACTGCACATAAAAGTTCTAAAAATTCAAACACCATCCTTTGTAGCTGTGACCCCATTACGTAATTCAAATCAAGACGATAAATCAAGTACAAAATATCTTGGAGCACAAAATATCGCACATAGTTTATTATCACCAACCGTGTGAGATGCAGCACAAAATATCTTGGAGCACCGTCGGTGCATAGTACGCCATGGCTTATGTGAGAAGGTGTGTCGGCTATAGTCCACACTAGCTCACTCCCCAAATATCATTTCACTGTTCATTCGTCGTCGGTGAAAGATGGGGACGTGGACCCACGTCGTGAGGGCAACTTCGGCGGCCCACTCCGGCGAGAGCGCAGCCGCAGCCGCCAAGCGTGTGCTAACAAGCTTCGTGATGGCGGCCGCAGTCTGCGTCCAAGCGACCAACGCAGCCCAAACGGCCACTGTTGCTTCTCAGGTGGCGGTAGCTGCATCTGCCTCGGGGATAGCAACTGGCGAGAGTGGCACAGCAGCTGTCCGTTCCGCAGCGACGGCCTTAACCCTGATGGAGGCTGCCCACTACCATGTCGAGGCCGTCCACGCCCAGCTCATGGCGATCACCTCACAAATCGAACGAAACTTCTCCGACAATGGTCGGCAACCCAAGGCGGAAGAGCTGGCAATCGCCGAGAGAATTCGAGCAGCCGTTCGTTCCTGCGCGGCATACCTTGCCACGACGGAGCCCGCCAGAGCCCAGATTGCGGCCGCCCACGCCCAGCTCGTGGTGACCTATTCCAAAGATATGGAGGACATGGATGGCGAGATGATTGCCGAATATGGTGCAATTGATGCCATGGTGCCCCTTCCCGAAGAGACCGTCGGGCGCGAGCTGGACATGGAGGCGGCGGAAGAGATCGACAAGCACCAGCCGTAGTAGTACTCTTTGTTTTGTTTAATTAAGAGCGCCGGTCTTTAATTTGTTAGAGTAATGTTTAGGTCAGCTAGCTCTGTTTAATTGCTGAACTTGCTCGATTAAGAAGTTAGTCTCTTTTGTGTACCCAAATTATGCAATGACGTGGATGACCACTGTAACGAGGGAAATTCGAACCAAATTTTTTAACGTTCAGACTCAACGCACACGGGTTAAGCTATCTGAATCGTTTGTGATGTTCACATATCGTACACAGTTCTAAAGAAGGGACCGTGTCTGATGACACTTTGCGCGATAGTTTTTTCGCTGAAGCGATTCCAAATTTTCGGCTGCCACGAAAATATCTACCTCCCCACCACCTCCCCTTTACCAAAAGCCACATTTCTCCTATTTCCGCCTTCCTTTCCAAGTTGAAACCTTCACTCCTGCTTGTAGTGCCGCCTCCTAACTGACGACCCTCCTTCATGCTGCTTGGCCTCGCCTATCCAGGCAGGTAATCCACACCCGACCCCCATCCTCCTCCTCCTTCCACATCCCACATGCCTCGACCGCTGGCAAGAACGCGACACCTTCCACCCAATCACCGACCCCTCCACCAAATATGCGCCGCCCTAAGCCATGGTGCACGCAGTATAGCCAGGATCTCAAGGAGCATTTGGCAATGGAGAAGCAAATCGCGGCCGCACACGCGCATGAGGTCGCGATGGCTGCCATTCGTGCCGACCCCCAGATCTTGGAGGAGCACCTCGCCGTTGAGGCCACCATTGACGCCTCGCGCACCGACGCCGTGAGGCGGTTGGCTGCTTTAAATGACAGTTCATGGCGTTTTCTCGAGGCCATCGTTTGCTAGCTACTGCCTTTCCTTAACAAATTCTAGTGAATTGTGATATCTACTTTTACCATGCAATCTTCTGGTATAGTGTATATGTTCTATATATCGTGCAATGTGGTGTTCAGTTAACTGATTGGTTCAATTCTGCAAATGTGATGTTCAATTCTTCAGGGTGCAATATTTCCAAGTTGTTAAGCATGCTTGGTTTGGTTAACTGTATGATCTTCTATTAATAGTATGTTATATTGTGCAATGTGGTGCTTAGTTAACATTTGGTTCATTTGTTGTGGTGTTTAGTTAACTGCTTGGTTCAATTCTGCAATGCGATGTTCAATTGTTGTGGCTGCATTCTGTTATTGTATACCATGTGAGAAATAAATCGAATTTGGCTGTACTAAATACATGAGAAACAAATACAATTGCTATATTTCCAAGTTGTTAAGCATGCTTGCTTTGGTTAACTGTCTGATCTTCTATTAGGAGTATGTTATATTGTGCAATGTGGTGCTTAGTTAATGTTTGGTTCATTTGTTCTGGTGTTTAGCTAACTGCTTGGTTCAATTCTACACTGCGATGTCCAATTGTGATGGGTAGAATTTTGTATTGTTGTGCATGTGAGGAATAAATCAAATTTGGCTGCACTTAATACATGCGAAACATATACAAGTGCTATATTTCCTAGTTCTCAATCATGCTTGGTTTGGATAAATGGGTTTTCCATGTGGCTTGAATTAATCTGATGAATCTGCAATGTGCTTATCTTTCATCAACATATTTTACTGATAGCATGCGAACCCTTACTTAACCTGATGACTAACTACCTTATATGTGTTGCAGGGAAACAATGGGAAGCACTGAGGTTTACAATCGAGGTTAGCACGTGCATGGTCTGTTGTCTAATAGGAAATTATTGTGCAATTGCAAGAACCATTCTAATATTTAGGTTTTTAACAATTTGGTCTTGCACATGTAGGTCCTGCTGTTAGAGGTTTTGACCCACTGTCTGTATGGGGAATGAGTTGTCCATGAATATCAATCAAGTCAAGAAACTCAGAAAGATTGTTAGGATAATGAAATTAGCGACAAAAAACAACAAGATCTTTGTCTGCACAATGAAGAAGACATCAGTTCACTACAGGATGGTACTAACTATTATACCTAGCCTTTTTTATTCCTTTACCCCATTTCCAATATAGAGAAGGTATTTATGCACATCCTTGTTTTCAGGCCTTTCCAAAGCAGTTCACTGATGATTACCTCTCAAACCACCACTAGTAGGAAAACCCTTACCAGTAGCGCTGGTTTCTGGCAATTAGTAGCGCGGGCAGGCGCGCTACTGCTATGGCGCTACAGCTATTTTTTAGCAGTAGTGCTTGTTTGAAGCAGCGCTATTGCTATCTATATCTAGTAGTAGCGCACCTCTGTCCATCGCTACTGCTAATACTAGTAGCGTGCCCGAACAACCAACCCTACTGGTAAGGTAGCACTGCTACTACTCCAATACCCCACGCTACTGCTAGTATTTTCTTTTTTATGTTGATGTATTCGTATTTTTCAGGTTTTATACAATTACAACATACACATAAACTGAAACTATATGAAAAAGGAATGTCTCATCATCATCATCGAAGTGGTACAACATAGTCTCATCATATCAACATAGTCTCAACACAAATTATGTCGATCTCATCATCATCTCGAAATAGCGATACAAGTTAATGATCACATGTCTCTTACATTGTCACCGTAGACACATGTTTCATCATCTACCTAAACTATGACATACGAGATAAGAGCGATCATGATGATCAAAAGCGGTATTATGTAGTAGTTTTTGCAGCAGCGCTAGTTCTGAATCCCCTGTTGTGCTATGAATCTCAAGTAACTAGCTTCGGCTTCCGCTCTGCTATCGAACCCTTTCTGGCTTTCGCCGGAGAAGCCAGAGACTTGGGCCTGACACTCTGGCCACTCATCATACACACCCGGAACATGTCCTACATACACGGCATACCACTTCCTCGCCATCGTTGATCTATATACCTGTGAGATATGCATATATATATATATATATATATATCATGAAGCAAATTCAACAAAACAGTTATGAAATAGAAGCAACATATATAGTAAACATAGTTAACAAATTTCATCGTACCGAAAGTAATTAACTAGAGCGCCGCACCATACATCTAATAGTTTCGTCGTACTGAGAGATTCGAAGTTTCGTCGTACAGAAAGTAACAAGTAACTAAACAAACACATTGTTTTTAAGTAGTGCACTCTTCCCATCTGTCCATATCCGGAAGGGTGCACCCAAGCTTAGTGAAAGGCGTCATGTCCTGACGCTGTAGGGCAATGCGGGTTCAGACGTCAGCTCGCGATATTTGGTCACCGTAGAACATCCCATTCTCTTCGAGGACATCTTTCATGATGATGGACGCAATCTCCTGCTGGATCCGGTAGAAATCATTTCGAAGTTGATTATCCGGCACGGCCCCAAAGGCTTCGGCCCATCTCCGGATATGGGTATCGGATGAAGATTTCATGCAAAGTGATTGCACATCCCTTCTGTACTCCATCATTAGATGGATGACGTAGAATCCATCATTGTCACTTCTTGTCGGTTGCTGGATGCAACAGAAGTCAGTCTTGTGGCCGAAACAAAGACTGGCCTTATTTGTTTTTTTGCATTGGATGTAGCCACCCCGCATGCTGAAGCCCAGCATAGCTTTGTCCAGAACATGCTTTTATGTGTGTGTAATATTTCTTCTGTATGTTCTTCGACGGGTCCAAATATAGAGGGCGGGAGTAACGCGGGTAAAGAACGATGAGAATGGCACGACACCCCCCGCTGCGCAAAATACATGATCAAGTTAGCCTCCATGCGTGCAAAGTAACTATTGAAATGCACGTATGTGTTATAGTGCTATCCGCGGATGACTTACCTGGGATGATAAGGTAGGAGAATCATTTATTTGTCCTTAGTGCTGTCCAAGAATTCTTCGATGTATTGACTCGCATATTGACGGTTGGCGTCATTGATTGACAAGAAGCCCTCATGCATGTAGTATGGGTCCACGACCGCAAGACCGGTGACTTGCTCTCTCCTGATGATGTAGTTCATGTGCAGCGCATACAGCCGGACGAACGTAAAATCGAGTGTCCTCATTTGAAACATCTGGAAGATGTAATCAAACCTCAGGAAGAAGAGGTCCGCGGGGCATGTGTGGACATACATCTTGCAACTGCTTGGCACATGAACCGTATAAAGTGGGTATCCTGGATCATCCGAGGCGAGGAGGCTTCACTCTGTCGAAAGCACATGGTCATGGAGTCTCCTGAGATCCCCTACTATGGCAGCTAGTGCATTCGCCGGTACCCTTGGCTCTCCCGCAACATGGATTAATGGCGCATGTTTCATCGGTACACGGTCAACCTTGGTCGAAGGCGGCTGGCTGCTAGAACCAACATTGCCAGCTTTATTGGATTTTCTCGCCGTCGGTCTCTTCCTCTGCTTCTTCTTGGTGGGCTCAGGTGCTGGTGGGTCTTTCAGACCCTCCCTGAGCACCACCCCTAGTGTTGTCGGGCTCAACATTGGACGACTCTGGCTAATTAGTTGAGCTTGGGTGGAGCCGGCATCTGGAGGCGTGTCCTACGAGGATTGCATGAACAAAGACTTCTTGCACTCCCGAGGACGTTCCGGCTCTGGTACATGCATATCATATTCATATGGTTGACTCATTGTTACTTTGTTGTCAAAGGCAGTATTGAGATACTGGAGAGGGTCATGGGCCTCCTCCATGTCATGATCCATATCCTCTTCCATGGGGCAGATGGCATCATCTGCCGGAACGGTTGGCCCTCCTTCCTCATGTCTCTCAATCTCAGCAAGCAGCATAGACGATGGTTGTACTTGTGTAGGTGGTGTTGTGGTCATACCTTCCTGAGGTCCCGTTGGTGTGCTCCCGGCCACCTCGACCCGAAGAAGATTTTTCGGCCATAGGATCGGCCAATTTTTGCATTAGCCAAGCTGCGTGGGGGTCTCATCATGCTCTCCATCAGTTTGTATCTGTCACGACCGGATTTTTGGGATAATAATTTCCCAGAAAAACGGCCTTTGTGCTCACCAGACCCAGGATTACTGTTAGCTGATGAGGCACCAACTTGATACAAGAATTCCAAGCAAGGTACAAAAATATGTAGTACAAGACCATTGAGGCCTAGGAGTACAACACTTGGTTTCTAATGGTTGAGGGTGGAAGCGGTTGGGTACATCTGCGTCTATGGGACTCCATTTCCCACAAGAACAGCTGACCAGGATAACTCCTATCTTCGCGGGGCTGCTATCGTCAATAAGTAGGCTCCGAGGTTGACACCGCGATGCTTATCTCCATGCGCGAAAATCTGGCCAAGACAATAGCCAGGGACAAGCCAGTGAGTACGTTTGAATGTACTCGCAAACATTAAGAACACGGGGAGAATATATTAAGGGACAATCATGCTCCGAAATAACTATGATCACAACGTCTGCCACGAAAGTCTGCGTTGCTCGCATGCAGAGATAATAAGAACATGCAGTACGTGGGTGAGTACTATGAAAGTACTCGCCAGATAGTTCGAACATAAGATATAACAAATGTAAACACGATGCATAAGAACAGATTAACAAGTGCAATCAGACATAGAGATAAGGATGCATGGGAAACAAAAGAGAAGTCAGGCGGTAGTCCTCCCGAAATCCCAAAGTAAAATGCTGAGGGCCAAGCGAGTGTCTGAATGACTCCTCGAGAGGAAAATGTAAGAGTAACCATGCCGCGGTCGGGCGTCTGAGCGACACCACATAAAGGGCTTATAAAAGATGAATAAATGACAAGCATGCCGCAGTCGGGCGTCTGAGCGACACCACATAAAGGGCTTATAAAAGATGAATAAATGACAAGCATGCCGCAGTCGGGCGTCTGAGCGACACCACATAAAGGGCTTATAAAAGATAAATAAATGACAAGCATGCCGCAGTCGGGCGTCTGAGTGACACCACATAAAGGGCTTATAAAAGATAAATAAATGACAAGCATGCCGCAGTCGGGCGTCTGAGCGACACCACATAAAGGGCTTATAAAAGATAAATAAATGACAAGCATGCCGCAGTCGGGCGTCTGAGCGACACCACATAAAGGGCTTATAAAAGAATAATCACAGTGAGTATCCAGGAGGTAGAACCATCCCAGGGATACTCAATAATGTAAATGGTTAGTCCACAATAATAACAAAAATTAAAACATGATCCTCAGATGTCACAGGTCATAAACACAAATCTAGTCTAGCCGTTTCTCCATCCGAAGACCGTCACTGAGTTCTAGCTAATTCGTTCTCCATCCGAATACCGTTACTACGATCCAGTTAGCCGTGTCTCCATCCGAAAACCGTTGCTAGATCCAACTCAGACTGTGGTTCTTACTCAAGAACATGGCTATCCAACAAGATATATCCTCTGCAGAGGGAGTACTACTTTCCCACGAGTAACGGATTTACTTAGTCCATCGGGACTAATTCCGCCTATGGCCTTTTAATTGAAAACATGCCTGACCTGCACACACCAGCTTAACTCACCGATGTCTGGAATCACCCACGACACCTGCCAAGCAAAACTCTAAGTGGGGAGGCTACAACCTCGACGTAGCATGGGATCAAAATTTCTATACGCGCGCTCTAAGGGGTGCCCCCCTCTCGGTCCCAACCGGAAACACCCATGCCCCCGGACCAAGTGGCATGCCTACCGGAGGCCTCCGGTATCTTCCACTATGGCCTGTCTGTACGGTGTGTGCTTTGGTAAGGGGTTGACAACTTACTGAACCATACCCCGTCTGCGACAGGGACAAGTGGTGGTACCAACAAATAGGGAAGCTACTGACCAAGACTTGACCTACGACCGACTCAGGTGGTCCAAGTATCCTCCAACAATATTACCATTAGTGGAAATAGATCACCGCTCATCAAGCCTCACCATGCCATACCGGACATACTCGTCTCGACGAGGGACTAGGGACAAGCTCGTGTCTACCCAAGACAACGACTTTCCCGACTTCCCTCCGGTATGCATGAGGAGCTTACGAGGATGACCCAAATCACTAGTGTATCCATTGCTGACCACAAAATATCTCCAAAAAGTACTCATGCACGAGACTTTATCGTTACAAAAGGATAACGCATACTCCAAGTCAAATGGTGTTGTAATCGTATCAAAACACCGCAACAAAATATTATGCCATAGTTCAGAAATGCTTGCCTTCAAGAGTATGCAAAGGATGCACTTTTTGAAAGCTTTCTCTTCTCTCCATTATCCCTATTTTGCAAAATATCCAAATAACAAATATTTCAAACACAGTACAAAAAGTTGTCTCAAATATTTTTGAAATAAATCTTAAAATAAACTAGGTGGAATTTGAGAGAGGTAGGAAAAAGAATAAACTCATTTGGAGTTTTATTTTAAAAGTTATAGCTGGTCAAAGTTTGGTCAAAACTCTGTTTTTAATAAAACTAGAAAAAGGAAAACGCTTCGAGGGGAATATGCTTTCGGGGTAGGGGAGACGTACTCCGTGGGTATACGCTTTCACTTAAACAGAGGAGACGGCGCGCGGGTCACTGACAGTGGGTCCAAGGGGCCCACTGGTCAGGTTTGACCGTTCTTCCTCTCCCTCCTTTCTCTCTGTCCGAACGGGGCGGGGCTCCGGCGATCGCCGTCGACGAACGGCAGCGCCTCACGGGCATCCGAGGGCGGGGATGGAACGGCTAGACTGGGGTGGTCCTCTAGGTGGTCGCTGGGTCATCGAAGGTGGAAGGGATCGCCGGCGGCGAGCTCCGCGGCGGAGGGGGCTACGGTGGTGAAGTGGTTTTTAGGCTCCGGTGGTCTCCGATCGAGGCTGGGTAGTTGGGCAGCTCCGCAAGGACCAGGAGAAACTACTGGTGGCGTTGGTTTGGCGAGAGAGTGGCTGGCTGCGACGTATTGCACCGGAGCTTAGCGGCGGCCGAGCTGGCCGGAGTTGGTGAAGACGGTCTCTACGGGTCGATCCACTGCTTGGGAAGCTCTACGGGGAGGGTCTGAGGTCGCCCGAGGTCTTGAACGAGTTCGGGGACCCTTTAAATAGGCGCGCGGGGCTGGCTCCGCGGCGGAGGATAAGAACGACGACGAGTCGCCGTTTCTGTAGCTGCAGGGCGTCGTGGCGGCGACGAACGCGTGCCGACGAGCTTCGGGATAAGATCGAGCTATTCACAGGGGCAGCTGGCGCGCTGGTGTGGTTTGGGCGGTGCCGAACATGGCAGAGGTCGCTGCCGACGCCGGCGTGCCGCCAAGGGCGCTGCCAGCGGCGCTGCAGGGCGTCAGAGATGGCGTGGAGAGGGAGCGAGCTAGTGCGCGGTTCAGCGGTGGAGCAGGGGCCAGGGACGGGTCGCGTCGAGGGTGGCAGTGCGGCGCGGCGACTCAGTGCGCGTGCGTGCAAAACGTGCGCTCTGGGCGCGCCCAGAGCACGCACGGAACCTGCTCGACGAAATGCCAGGGCGGTCTAGAGCGCGAGGGTGGAGCTGGCAATTAACAGGACTAGGATAGAGGCAACTAGGAGTTCAGTGGACAAGGTTGCTGGGTCATTGGAGCAAGTTCACAGTGCAAACTAGAAAACATGCCCCAAGCTGACTGTGCACACCAAGTGCTCGACAGAATGCCAAATGCACTTAGGCAACTCTTGGAGTGGCCAAAATCTCCAGATCAGGGTCTCTTTAGGTGCAGAAGATGGTGGCAAGATTACTTGGGCAAAACCAGAAACTTGTTAGTGCAAGATTTTGAGAAAACCAGTTTTGGGCAGAAACTAAAGGCTGACATTGCATGCACAAAAAATACTCCAATGGGTCCAATCTCCTGGACTTAAGAGTTTGGTAGGGAGGACTATTGGTAGGAAAAAGCTCAAAGGTACTAGAGCAAAATAAAATGGGGTTGCAGTACAAATCACCAAACTGGACCAGAATGGAAAAGAAGATGATTCACTCAAAATTTTCAAAGAACATCACTGGGTTTTTGCATGAAGATGAATTGTATGCATCCACTGACATCTCCAAACACTTGGAAGAATTTTTAAAGAAACACTTAAATGGGTTGTAGTGTAAAAGTGCCTACTGGACCAGATTGGAAAAGTTAGTGTAGAGCTCAAAATCTCCAATGGCCAAAAGGTATTTTTGCATAAAAGTGATGTGGAAACATCACATGACATCCCCAAATTTTGGTGGAAATTTTTAAATGCATTTGTCAAATGGTTGTAGTGCAAAACAGGCTCCAAATGCAAAAGAAATCATTTTAAAAGAATAAAGCTCTGAGAAAACAAATCTTGCTATTTAAATCCACTGATAAAGAATTGTTCTATTAGAGAGAGTATTCAAGTCCAACAATACTCTTTGAAAGTTTTTCCACTAGAGGCAAAAATCCAAAATCAAAAAGGGTAAATCTTGACAAAATGGAAAAGTTTTATTTTCCTGGCAACATTTTAATAAATAAAACAATGTCAAAGTTTTTGGGTGTCACAGTATCGGACGAGGGAAACCCTCGTAGCCTGCTTTCACACTTGCCACAGAGACCCTTAAGGCGTTATCAGGCATCTGCCAGCGGTGAAACAATCGATCCTTAGGCTTCACTATAGTACCCTTCCCCACATCCACCAACCAGCCCTTCATGTGGTAAAGGAGGGTGCACGGAGTGGAGTCGGCCTACAAAGACATATACGTGCGGCGTCAGAGATCCAAAAAGAACGGCAACTGAAGATTAATTAATTAGTTGAGTTGATGAAGGTGCGAGGCGTATTTACCGTGAGGGCGTTGAGCTCAGCCAATGTCGATGGCCCGCCATTCAAGCCAGAGACGGAGCTAGGGCTGCTGTGAGAGCTGGGTGCAGGAGGAGGTGCTGGAGGAGGTGCGGGTGCGGTTGCCATACTAGGTACGGGTATGGGTGCGGTGTTCATTGAGTTGCTCCCGGTGAAGCTGGGCATGGGAAAATCACTTGGTGGCGCGTTTGGATTTTGTTGCACCCATGTGACCACTTTTGGAATCAAGCTTGTAAAGGCAGCCCCCATATCATCTCTACAGGCAGCGATTATCTTAGCTTTGGTCTCAGCTTTTGCTTTCTCCATCGCCCGCGCCACCTTCTCATCGATAGTCACTTGACTGAACTTCTTTCTCTGTCTTTTGGCCTCGGGGTCCTTGTTATAATAGTACTTCCACGTGGCGCCATCCCCGGCACCGTGCACACGTCCATATTGCGGCCGCTGGCCGGGCGGGTGTCCCATCATTATGTTCATGGCCCGGTTGAAAGGAGTGTCCCACTTGTACTTCGCCGACGACTGAGTCGACTAAGTCGACGAGTCACTTTCGGCCACAAGCTTGTGTTGATCTCTCTGCAAAATGGACCATGAATCATTTACGAATGCGACTAGAATGTAGTAGACTTCATTGATTAGAAGCTAATATGTAAGGTGGTAAAAGGATAATTATCAGTAATCTAATGAATTTCCTAGTCGGCCCGTTGGTGAAAAAAACTTTTTTTGGGGTCCCAAGAGAATCGGGCCCTGATGAAGTCGTGCTCCTGCTGGTCGGTGAACTCAGCCAATGGGTCTGGGATCCCCTGATGTTCACGTTCTGCGTCCTCCTTAGCCCGCACGGGTCTCTTCCCCATGTAACCACGACTTCCAAGGCGGTGGTTCCCCATGTTCTTTGCCTGCAGCTGCTTGCCTCTCTCCGACCTGGCCTTGGCAGCTTCTTCATTGCAAGTCTCCTTGAACTTTTCAAAGTCCTCTATCGTAATTTTTCGATTGTCTGCAACAATCTCGGCATAGGTTTCATGGTCTACTTCAATCGCCCTTTTCACCCTAGTTTTCCAAGTGCTCAATGTGTTGCTGAACTTCCCTAGGGCTTTGTTGTTGATTTTTATCATGGCATCATCATCCCATGGGTCGACATCGTCATTCCGACCAGGGAACAAGAATCTTGCGTGCAACCTAGTTAGGAGCAACTTCTTCAAATTTTCATTCGTGTTGATGTTAGCTGTATCCTGTAGGATGCATGCTAATTGGTTGCCGTAAGACTCTGCCACTTCCCGCGGCTCTACTGGCTCGAACTCGCCAGGGTGCACCGCCGTGACCACCAGTCTTCCGGTGCTGAGCTCATTTGGGCGTCGTGTCCTCTTTTCCTTCTTTCCCTCACTGGCTTGGGAGGTCCCACCTTCCGTGCTGTAGTTAGGAACATCATCCGCGCCGGTCTCAGTGCCGGTGTCGTTGGTGGCATCAGTGTCGGCGCCGGCGCCACCACCGTCGTCATCCGTCATGACAAGGGGGTCCTGACACCCAGCTTGTTGTCTCTCCTGATCCACCAGAAAGTCGAGGTAGGCGTGTGCTTGACCTAATTGGGACTGAGAACCTCCGGCCTCATCAGTGTCGGTCATGTTTCCTAGGGTTCAATGTCGTAGTCGTTTAATTATCGAGCTTTATATAATAAAGTGAATAACGAAAAAAAGTGACCTTTGTTTTGCCGGAAATGTCATTTCATTCCCGCCGCGACAAATATCGAGCACTCGTTATGTCCAACTTTCTAGCACAAGTCATGCCGAAATTCACGGAAAATTTCGGCATGACCTTTGCTAGAAAGTGCACATATAGAGCACCTGAAATTTGCCGGAATGGGAATGAATCAACATTTCTGGCAAAACATAGGTCACTCGCAACCAGCAAAACATAGGTCACACATAGAGCATCTCACAAGCAATCGAGCAACTCCAAATGGACTCCAATGGACAGCATTTCATTTCATTTCATAAACTTGCTGCTGTGTCCATCAACATTGCATTCAAATAAAATTGCAGACTACTGTAATGGACTAGTTACGGAAATGCAAAATACAGTACTTTCTGCCAACTACTTGCTGCCAATACAACTACAGTAACTTCAAGTGGGTAACTACAGTAACTTCAAGTGGGTAACTCCATTTTTTGAATTTTTTTTACATAGTCTGGTTTCTGAACCCATGAGGATTTTATTTTTATTTTTTGAGCATTGTTTTTTGCAATGATGCTAGCTAGCTAGAGTGGCATCTACTACTCCATTTTCTGAATTTTTAAAAATCCTCAATTTCATTTTCATTTACTTTTTTTTTGCCTCATGAATTACAAATGGACATCAACTACAATTTTTTTGCCCTAACTAGAGTGGCATCTACTACTTCATTTTCTGAATTTTTCTATTTTTTTGCCCTAACTAGAGTGGCATCAACTACTTTTTTCTGAATTTTTTGCCCTAACTAGAGCTAGCTAGGGTAGCATCTACTACTTCATTTTCTGAATTTTTTGCCCTAACTAAAGAACAACAGGAAAGGAGGGGGTGGCTCACCGTGCGTCGGGGTCAGGGTCGTCGGGGTTGAGGGGGTGGCGTCGGGGTCGCCGGGGCAGAGGGGGTCCTTCTCCTCCTCGTAGATCTGCAGAGAGACCAAATTTGGTCAGAGAGAGAGAGAGACTATACGGCGGAGGGGCGGCACGGGGGGAGGGGCCGGGCCAGGGGTGCACCTAGGGCAAGGGGCAGCACGGGGGGAGGGAGCGTATGGGTGGCCAGTGGCCGGCGTCGGGGTCGGGTGCGGCGCGCGTCGACGACGGCGTGGGCAGGTGCGGGCGTCGGCGGTGGCGTGGGCGGGTGCGGGCGTCGGCGGTGGCGTGGGCGGGTGTGGGCGTCGGCGGTGGCGTGCAGGAGATCGAGGTCACAGAAGGGGATCGAGCGAGAGAGTGAGAGAGAGAGGAAAGAGATAGGAGCTAGCGGACCGGTGCTGTAGGCAACTTAGCTATAGCGCGTGTTGGCAAAACGCGCTATAGCTAAGTTAGCTATAGCGATGTCCTAGCCAAAACGCGCTACTACTAACTTTTTTTCCTTTTTTATTTTCTTTTCCTTAGCTATAGCGCTGCCCAAGCCAAAACGCGCTACTGCTAATTTTTTGTTATTTTTTTTTCTTTTCCTTAGCTATAGCGCTGCCAGGCCAAAACGCGCTACTGCTAACTTTTTTTCTTTTTTTCTTTTTATTTTTATTTTTCTTTTTCATATTCCACAAACTTCCTTCCTTTTTATTTTATTTTTATTTCTCTTTTTATTTATATTATTCTTTTTCTTTTTCATTTGCACTTTTCTTTTTCTTTTTCTTTTTCTTTTTCATATTCCACTAACTTGCTTCCTTTCTTTTTTTATTTTTCTTGCATTTAAGTTTCCACAACTTATTAGTTCCTTTTTCTTTTTCTTTCATTTCATTTTGCAAAACTTCCTTTCTTTTTCTTTTTCTTTTTCTTTCATTTGCACTTTTCTTTTTCTTATCTTTCTTTTGCACATTCCTTCCTTTAATTTGGTCTGTCGTTGGAGCAATACCACTGTTACCCTCCGGATAATAATTAGTATAATATATATTACATCATTTGACCGCTATCGGCGGTATACAAAATAGCTAGACACACACAAACTTTGTGGATTAGTTTGTCAGCTTGGGCGACGACGACGCTTCAAACTGATCTTCTTCCCTCTGTTGTTCGTTGTCGAATAATTGAGCCCATGGTCGTGACTTTTCATTCTCCAGGGATTATGATCTTTCATAGGTAATGTAGTCTTCGTTCTTCTTTTGACGTATGTTTCATCGTCATCAGCATCATCTTCCCTCATCGGATCACCGTACTGTTCATAGTCTTCCTCGTTGGCGACTCCATCCATTCCGGCGATGCTCATTTTGCTTCTCCTCACGACAACACGGCTGGGATTGATCGGATCATTTATGAAGAAACATTGTGTCACGTGTTTAGCGTGTACCCATGGCTCATTTTTGGCGATGGCGTTGACAGTACCGCTATCCGAGTCGGGTATACACATGGTAGTGAAATGTCGGTTTTCTCTTTGGAGATTCTTAGCAAATCTGACAAGGAACATCGTCGCGCTATGCAATCCAGAGTAGTTAAGCTCCCAAATCTCTTTGACCCTTCCGTAATATCTTTCAATTACATTCCCGGTCATGGCTTCCATCGTCACCCCTGAGTTTTGGTCATCACTGGTTATATCTTTCTCCTCCGTGTAGAATGTGTATCTGTTGATATCATATGCTTGATAAGTCGCGAGGTTGGTCGAGGGGCCATGTGCTAAGGCGTATATGAGTGTTCCGTTTGGACAACCCTCTTCCGGGGGATTAGCCAGAACTCGCTCTTTGAACCAACGCAAGAAAGTGGAGTTCTGCTCTCTAATAACTTCTGCGTCCGTCCTGCGCACCCCACGGTCACGGTACTTCTTTGTGATGGTCTCTTTGTGCATTGTCAAGAAATCATCTAGCACATCTAGGTGTTGTAGCACTACTAAGTTTGGCCTATCAAGGTCGTTTTGTCGGCCCGAGCGTAACACATTCACATCCCTATGACCGTTGGTGTGACCTTCGCCTTCGAGCCTTCCACAGTGCTTGTTGACGGGCAAACCAACAACAGGGTGTCCGGTGCCTACTAGATAACTCCCACAGAAAGAGATGCACTCTTTGGTCAGATATCCCTGGGCTATGCTTCCATCTGGACGGGACATGTAACGAACGAATCCTTTGATGACGCCATTCATCCTCTCAAACGGCATCATGCTGTGCAGGAATGTCGGCCCTAGGTCAATGATGTCGTCCACGATGTGGACACATAGATGCACCATGACATCAAAGAATGCGGGCGGGAAGTACATCTCTAGCTCATTCAGTATGACAACGATCTCTTCCTGTAGACTATGAGTTGCTTTACACTGATCGACTTTCGAGAGATAGCATCAAAAAGGTGGCATAGGTCAGTAAGCGTCTCACGCACATGTGTGTCCATAATCCCTCTAAGTGCAACCGGGAGTAACTGCGTCATCATCACATGATAGTCGTTAGTCTTCATCCCATTGAACCTTTTTTTCTTAGTGTCCAGATATCTGCTTATCTTCCCACAGTATCTGGAACTAACTTTGAATCCGGCAAGGCACTTGAACAATTGATCGACCTCCTTCGGATCTAAGGTGAAGCAAGAGTGGGGGCAATATTGTTCTTCCTTCTTGTTTACTTTTTTGCCCCTATCTTCCGTCTCCGTCTCCGTCTCGGTCTCCTCTGACGACCTTTTACCGGGCATTCGGAGATCTTTCCTGATATTCAAAAATTCCAAGTCTTTTCTTGCCTTCGGCCCATCCTTGGTCCTCTCCGGCATGTTCATCAACGTTCCAAGCAAACTCTCAAGGATATTTTTTTGTCATATGCATTTGATCAAGGCTATGAGGCGTGTCGAGTATGGGCCAGTATTCCAAGTCCGAGAAAATAGATCTCATCTTCCATACCTTCAGCAGGGGCTCCGACGTCTTTTTCTTCGTCTTTCCCGGCGAGGGGCACTCTTCCCAGTTCTTCAATAACTCATATATTTCTGCACCGCTACGCTTACGTGGAGGACCGCGATGCTCATCATTACCATTGAATAGATCTCCACTCTTTCTCCACGGGTAATCCTTCTTGAGCCATCTTCGATGCCCCATGTACACGATTTTCGAGGACCCGCCATCTATCGATAGCCGCAGAGAAGTTGTATCATCCATGCACCTCGTGCATCCGCAATATCCGTGGCACACCTGGCCGAAGAGATAGCCATAACCGAGATAGTCATGCACCGTCGTGATCAGCGTGGCTCTCATGTAGAAATACTCTCCTTTGCTTGCATCCCATGTCTTGGCCGGCGTTGTCCATAAGGTCTGTAGCTCCTCTTTCAGTAACCCGAGATACAGATTTATATCATTTCCCAGTTGTCTTGGCCCTTGAATAAGCATAGCCATGCGTATGTATTTTTCCTTCATGCACAACCAGGGGGGAGGTTGTACATCCATACAAACACGGGCCATGTGCTATGATTGGTGTTCTGGGTGCCAAATGGATTCATGCCATCACTACTAGCACCAAGCACGATGTTCCTTGGATCATTTGCAAAAAAATAAAATTCAACATTTAATGCTCTCCACTGGCTAGCATCTGCGAGGTGTCTCAGCTTCGACTCATCTCCGTCATCTGGCTTCACCCTCTCCGCGTGCCAGTGCATAAGCTTTGCTTCCTTAGGATCTACGAAATACCGCTGTAGACGCTGAGTGATCGGAAAGTACCATACAGCTTTCTGTGGAGCTTTCTTTCCTGCCTTTTTATATCGTGAAGCATTGCACTTTGGACAGATGGTTTTTTCCGCGTGCTCGTTCTGATATATGATGCAATCATTGATGCATGTGTGATATCTAATGTGTGGCAGATCAAGAGGGCACATGATTTTCTTTGCCTCCTCGACACTAGTAGGACACAGGCTTCCCGCGGGAAGAACCTTATTTAGATACTTTAGAAGCTCATCCAGGCTTGTATCTGTCCATTTGTTTTTTGCCTTCGTCTTTAGAAGTTCTAGTGTGAAACTCAAGCGGGTCACCTCGGGATTGCAACCATCATACAATGGAGTAATCGAGTCTACCTCCAGTTGCGCCAGTTTGGCCTCCTCTCTAGAAGCAGCTCTGTCGCTAGTCGTCTTTTTGCGAAGCAGGTCTCGAACATGCGGGTCCCGCATGGCTGAACTTAGTAGCAACAAAGACAGCGGCGTGTCCGCGTCTTCTCGGCCTTGAACTGCCTCTTCGCCATCGACATTTCCGAGGCCGTCCTCTTCGGGCACATAATCGGTCATCTCTTCATCTGGTGGCCCCATGTCGTTATTTCCTGCCCCGTCGACATCCTCATCATCATCATCATCATCATCATCACTTATCCACCGAGTATGGCCATGCATGAAACCATGCATGAGTAGGTGCGCCTTGAATGTGCCACCCTCAAAGGGGTCGAGCCTGACTATTCCTTTGCATTTTCGACACAGACATAAAACATCCTTCAGTCTTTTTTCATACATGTCGTCCACAGTGGATTGCCAGTATCTTTCCACCATCCTTCCATTGACCTTCATGATCACCTGCGCGTGGAGAAAAAATTATAACCACGTATATATGCATGCATGGATCAAATTCATACAAAAATTCGGCATGACCTTCGCTAAACATAGGACATATTGAGTTTGCCTGAAATTCGCCGAAACGGAATTGAATCGACATTTCGGCAAAACATAGGCAACTCATGTCACTCACATGCCACACACAATTCGGTATATTCATATCGCACATAGTTTCGGTCCTAATCCCAAACACACATATTTCCATTCTTGCACAACTCTTTTTTTGCTCACCTATTTGTCGAGAGGGATATTGAGCACCTTCTTATAATTAGCTAGTAGCTCTAGATAGTGAGGTACCTACATAAATATAGCTCCAACTAGCTAGGGAGAGAGAGAGAGAGCTATGAGAGGGAGGACATTAATGGAGGGGGTGGTGGAGGGGCAAAGAAGAGAAGGGGAGAAGGGGCAAAAGAAAGGAAGAGGAAGGAGGGAGGGCATTAATTGAGGGGGTGGTGGAGGGGCAAAGAAGAGAAGGGGAGGAGGGGCAAAAGAAAGGAAGAGAAAGGAGGGAGGGCATTAATGGAGGGGGGTGGGAGGGGCAAAGAAGAGGGGAAGCATTGAAGAACAAGCAAGTGCAAGAGGGAGGGGGAGAAAGAAAGGGGGAGGAAGAAGAGGGGAAAAGGTGGCAGATATTTTGGCTGGCGAACATATCAGTAGCGCGGGGCACCAAAGCGCGCTACTTCTATGTGTGCCAGCCAAAATATCTACTAGTAAGTGAAACTAGCTATAGCGCTTGTCGAAAACCCACACTACTGGTAAAAGATTACACATAGAAGAGGTAGCAGTAGCGCTTCTTGGTGGACAGGCGCTACTGCTATTTTCTTAACAGTAGCGCTGGTTAGAGTACCAATGCTGCTACTATTTTTTGGTCGGGGGGTGTGGTGTGGCTAACTTACCAGTAGCGTGCCCGCTGGAAACCCACGCTACTGCTGAGCTGTACCAGTAGCGCGCTTTATAACAGATGCTAGTGGTACTTATCAGTAGCGTGGGGTCCTTAACACGCGCTACTGGTAAACTTCTATGTATAAGCCTTTTCCTAGTATTGCACCTGTATGGTCAGGAGGCGAGGAAGGTATTCATAAAACACCCACGGTTCAATATTGAAGTGTTCCTAAAGAGGACGAAGGATGGACGGTCAATCATCCACAGGCACTGGCCTAAAGTTAAAAAGACCTTCAACCTCAATGAAGGCTCAATATTCGCCTTCTGCTTCAGCAATTTTCTAGATGAGATACATATGTCTATGTACCGCCTATGATGCTAATTTCGAAAGGTTATAGATGTTGCATGTGAAACTTGGTCCTAGTGTAGTTGTGTACTGGGGTAGCTGAGTGCTGAAGCTATATGATGTTGTACTCTAATGTATTTCAATTATAAAAATGAAATATATTGTGTGCTTAATATGAAATGTCAATTAGTTTAATAAATGGATTATGAATAATCAGATAAGTAGCCTGCTAATTGGGTTTTTCTATTGCAAACAGTTAATGAGAAAACACCGTGTGCGATGAATTCAATAACGCACACAGTTTCTAGGAATAAATCGTGTAGATTAATGAACAATCACACACGACATCCTCTTGAAAACTGTTTGCGTTAGGCCACCTGGCGTAAATGTTTACCACATAAAAACGGTGTGTGATGGACATCCTTTGCCACACAGTTTCTTCTATGCACCGTGTGTGATGCATTCAATAATGCAAATGATAAAATTATTAATATCGTGTGCAATGGAAAAATTGTGTGTGATGTACCTGTGAACGGAAACGTTTTCCTTGGAGCGACTATGTGGGATGTAGGTACGAACGGAAACATTTAACGGGGACTGAGTATGTGGGATGTACTTGCGACCGAAACAATTTCACCGTATAATTGTATTTTCTAGCTCTATTGTATGTATTTCCGTATTTGAGCGCTCGCCAGTCGCAGACGACCTCATTTTGCCGAGCGTGTGTGCCAGGAAGGCATATCCCCGATGGTTTCTGGGTCGTGTGGGAAGGACCCCCCCTATCGCCCACACTCACTTGGCGACGGTTCCAAAGGCCGTCGTGGAAAGGGGTTAAAAACCATTTGTTTAGCAGCTCACTGTACTAGTGAGTTCAAGTCGAAGTTGAGTTGTAGAATGCCTTTTTGCTAGAACTTGGGACTGAAGAAGTTGAACTGATTCAGACAGCAAATTCTGTGAGCTTGTCTGACTTCTAGTCTCAAGTAACTTGAACACTGCATCAAGACATGACTTAGGGGTTGTCTCGGTATCTTCAAGATGTATTGCGTTCTTTGCGGCAATATATGTTGGGTTTGTCTCACAGACTTCAGCAGACTTGTGCATGCCATCAGGCATATCACCCTGAAACAAGCAGAGAGATGACATGTTTTGCACGTGTATAAACAAAGATGGTAACTGTGCTGTCAATTCCATCCAATTTCAAATTAGAAAATAAAGAGTCAGTTCAAAATTCCATTAGTATAATTTGGCATTGTTCATAATGCGGGGAGCTTCACCACACTACTGGATTACCATGTCAACAAAACAAGCATAGAAGAAGGGAAAGACAATCATTGTATCTATTTTGGTTAATGTGCATGGCATGTTGTTCATATCACCAGCCACATCAGTAAGATAAAACATGAGAGGACAAGGTGCAAATGTGAGCTGCTTCACCACACACTGGATTATAGATCCACAAAAACAAGCATACATATAGGGATTATTGAGTAATGTGCATGGTATGAATAAGGAATTTGGTTTTACAACTAAAACTTGGAACTTACAGTTGCTGCGAACATGCATTTTGATAGAAACAGGAAACTACACTAGATTATAGATCCACAAAAACAAGCATACATATAGGGAGTACTAAGTAATGTGCATGGTATGCATAAGGAATTTGGTTTTACAACTCTTGGAACTTACATTTGTTGCGAACATGCATTTTGATAGAAACAGGAAACTAAACATCAGTTGATGATAGGGAGTATGAGCAAATTAAACAGTAGTTGAGGATAAAGGCTTTAGAAGGACTAACTTACATTAATAGTTAACACCGGCTTTATAATGCCCTTCTCCATGTCAAGGAAGGATAACTCAAGAATTTCAGCACATAATCTTCTTCATAAGCATTGCCTGTACTCTACATTTTGTAGAGAGTAGTTATAGATATGATAATACTGGAAGGGATAGAGGATAATGAAGATAAGATGCTGATTGATGCTACATAATCAACTACCAATCCCTGTAACTACAAGCATTACAGGACAAAATGTACTGACAAGAGCAATGTGCTACACTTCTGCACTTGCATTATCTGTGTATTCAACTTTTTGGTAAGATTAATATAGATCTGATATTTTTTAGTAAATGGTGGGTGAGGGAGACAAGATGCAAAATGATACACAATGAACCAATCCCTCCTTCCCATAATATACGTGTGTTTTGTACACTGGTGTACTGTAAAAACACTCTTATATTATGGGAAGGAGGGAGTGGCTGTTAATGTAAGTACAGTGATAGATGACGTTCAGCCCTTACAAGAGGACTGCAGAGCTAAACCTCTTCAAAAGCATTGAGTTGATTCTAAATTTATGTTAGAGTCGATATGGATCTTATAATGTCCACCAAATGGAGGATAACGATGCTAACATGTGAAGTGATGCTACATAATCAACCAGTTATGAAAGTAAGTATGGTCATACAGGGCAAGAGGTACTCACAAGAGCAATGTAGTGTGTAGTATAGTTGCAAGATAGTCTGGTCCCTTGAGAATGAATGTTCTCCTACAAACAGTTTTCGTACAAGTGAGACGTTAAGGCACATGCATAAATGTAGTTCAATTGAGATGTGATATCATAGATAGTACCTTACGCTGCAGACGAGACCAATGTGTAACAAGATTATTCGAGTCACTGTCAAATAAATATAGCACCGGAGACTTTACAGAAATTTTGTTTAGAGGCTTGCCATAGAAGTGCGCTTGCCTCAGGTAGGAACGATACTTCATTAACGAGTGCTTTAAAAGCGCAACAAACCCTTGCTTGTCTTGACTATCCAGCTTGGTCCTCGCCTATTTAAAATAATGAAATCTTGTGTCTTGTGTCAGCAGAAACATATGTAATAATTACCATGAATAACATTAGTACAATACTTACGCGTAAGTTGTGGAGGAAGATTGGAAATTGTTCTTTGTTTGTGGTATAACCTTTCCATGAAGGAAAGATGCGCACAAAGTTCCTGACAACAATATAAGTTTCTTCTTCTAAACTGGGAATAAGTGGAATAGGGGTCCTATTTGCTGCAATTGGGGCTCCCTCTCTCATTCGAAAAGGGATTTGGCAACAGGATTTGGTGTACTCTTTGCTGGAATGCGGGTTTTGCGTCATAGAGCTGGTGCTATGTCAGCTGGCATCATCATACTGTTTGCTGCAGTTGGGGTCTGGTGAGTTGGGGCATTAGAGATGGCCAGTGTAGTAGGGCTAGAGTCTGATAGAGTTGTGGCCGTGTTTTCTGGGTGTGGTGATATTGCAACTACACCTAATGGGCTATTTGATTTATCAGGTGCCACTACCTTTTCCAAATACTTTGTCTGTGCTCCTTCGCGATCAGCAATCGCCCTCTTCCTTTGAATGGATAAATATGGAATATGTACTGAAAATGGATAAGCAGAGCATATTCACATACACGATGTGTAAACTAAGCTAGTGGCAGTGCAACAAAGTAGAAGCAATGCAAAGCATCAGTTGCAAGATATGTGCGACCAATATAACCTTGGAAAGTTAGAGCAAGCACCTTGATGGGTGAATAAGATAGGGCATCCGCCTCTGAATCCTCCACTAGGGAGCTACATGACTTATGTCTCTCTCTAGCTCATAATCATTGTTAGGATCATATTCTGAGCATGAATCTGTAGGGGAGAGTGTTTGCATTGCGTTGCATCCATACTTGATTTCATTCCCTCAATGCCAAGTTTGACAGCCATGGCATTGTTTACCTTTATTCTTTTCATGCGCGCAAGCTCATAATCATTATGATGCTTCTCAGTATCTGAGATTCATGAAAACATAAAAAGTATTCAGATTATCTATGGAATGCATTGCGGATTCAACTCGAAGAGTGTCTCCCTACAAACCCCTGCATATACAAAGTTCATCCCCAACCATGCTGACCAGACCACAGACATAAATACAAAACTCTTATGTCTTTATAATAGGCGGACACACATTTCAAAACTGATGTAGGAACATTAGAATCATATCAAATTCGTGTTTGAACAAATAAACTCAGGAATTATGAGTGGCATAATGTTTAGCTTCAAGGGTGGAGTGCTGGTAGTGCAACACAAAGCAAGTAGGCAGATTGTATTCCATGTAAAAGATCGTCGTCTATGTAAAAGGTGGATATGACACTCTCTTTCTATAGAATGCAGTGTTCGTTGCCCACACATGATAGAAGAGATCACCCAGAGAAATACTATTCATTCATGTCTGCGGTTCCAGTATTTTGAAACAGGGTGGTCCACCCTAAAAGAATATTGACAACAAATATGACAAGGCAAGCATAGAGCTAGTGAATGAATCATTACTTGTGAGCTTACCAGGACAAGTATGCAGAATTCTAACTGTAGTAAGAGACCGTCCAAAATCTGTATCAAGAAGTTGGTCTAGCACTTATTGTTTGCAACTAGTCGTCGTGAATAATTGGATATCATATCGAATGTGTAAGAAAGACAAGTAAAATTGTCAACAAACCTGGCTTGCAGTAGTAATCTGGGTCAATGTCACTATGACCAACAATCCAACATGACTAGTGTCTATTCCTAGGGCCAGAATTTTGAAACACTGTGAACTTTACAGGTACTAAAGATTACTGAAATATCCGAACCATTAAGTGTAGGTAGCACTGAGTACACAACAAACCCTAATGACAGTCCTGCCTAATGAGGACATATCTTAGGATAAATCGGGTTGGCTTAGTGGCTGCTGCACGCCTGTGCCCTGAACGAACTAGGAAGGTGGGCATGGTGGCGCGCCCGGGCAGCGGTGACGCTATTGGGAGCGGCTCCTGACCTTCTGTTAGTTCGGCGTCTCCTCCTAGAGTCATGTCATCCGGGTACGGCAAGTCGTCGACGAGGCAGGCGGCTGGGGGCGAGTAGAGAGTGCAAGCGCAACAGAATAGAGGGGAATCGGGGTCTGGGCTGACCCAACATCCTAGGTTGGGCCGCGGCCCACCGTGGGCACCCTGTAGATCCACACCCCAGCGGTGTACATGCATTTTCGAAACTAAATTAGGAACATTTAGCTGACCAATTAAACGACTCTGTTTTAATAAGATCAGATTCGTATTTGAACAACTAAGCTTGGTTAGCTTGATGGGTGGAGCAGTGCTATTATGACACAAAGCAGGTATGTTGATCGTATATTGATCATAAAAGGGGGAAACCCTAAGCATGATCAATTAAACCCTATTATGACTGTGCCTTGGCAGATTTGAAGCTGCAAACCGTAGAAATGCTATTTAGCAACCATTGTTTGCTTCGAACTAAGAACTAAATTCTAAGACCTGAAAAGAAAGTACAGTAACCAAGTTACGATCTATTTTATGGTTGAGATCAAAAAGTTGCGCATATATGAAGTAGTACCACCTCTCTTGCAGCGCCGTGTAGGCATTGGGGGTGCGATGGCCGGTGGCGTTGAAGCAGATCTGCGACGGTAGACGGGTACATTGGGGGATAAGTCCCGTTGCAGTGGACGAGAAGGTCGTGGGAGTGGCCCTGGCAAGGAGGACGACGGCGCCGACGTAGCGAGAGGATGCGATGCAAGGCTCCTGGTTCGTCATTGTGGATGAGAAACGTCCATCTCTAGCAGTGGACGACACGGTCTTGGTAGGCGTTCCAGCATGGTAGAGGATGGCGACGATGGATGGGGTGTCACATCCCTAGTTCTGGTATGACCTAGACTAGCTAGTCATGTGTGCATCATGTTTAAATTTCATTTAAATTTGAAATGGGGATTTTTGAAATCATCAGAGATCATTTCTGGAAACAACCCATATAAAAATTGCTCCAAAAGGGTCCAAGAAAATGTTCATGTTGCTCTCTGGAAATATTGGTCAGACGTAAAATTCTAACAAATATTTTTAGGAGCTCATAAATATTTATTTTGGCCCTTTGGAATTAATGCATAATTATTTGCATTGGATATATATATGTTATATATATAATATATGTCCAAAAATTATGCTAGTTGTTGAGGAGCTCTCGAATAATACCATTAGCTCCTACAAAAATTGGCATAAGAAAATAAATTAGTTTATTATTATTTTTAAGCAGAAACAAATGTCAGAAAATAGAAAACAAAACAAAGTAGAAAGAAAGAGGGTAGGGGAAACTTACCTGGGCTTCCTACCTGGCAGCCAAGTAGCCCAACAGGCCGGCCCAGCCGACTGGCCAGTGCCAGTCGTCGTCTCCACCGCGTCAGGAGGACAGGGACGTGTGGCCGCGGCGCGCACGCACGCGTCCGGCCACCTCCTGCCTGCCTGCCCTTCCCCTCGTTGCTCTGGATGCTCCGCGCGACGCCACACGCCGCCCCGTACCCCTCTCACTCGCCCGTTCCCATTCCCCTCCTCTCCCTCGCTCTCTCGCGCGACGCCCGAGCACCACCGTCGCCGCCGCTCGCCGTTGCCGCGCCCACCGCCACGGCCTCGCCTCTCCGACAAGCTCAGAAGCTTCACCGCGTCTCCCACATCCTCTCCGTCGAGCCATGCACCTCCAGACGGCCTGCATCGCCGCCACCAACATCGTCTTGACCTCCGGCCGCCCGAGATCGTCGACGACATTCCGGCCACACCAGTGCTTCCCCGAGCTCGCGCACGACGCCATCGAGACCGCCGTGAGCTCTCCTCCGCTTCCCCTCTTTCCCCGCGCTTGATTTCGTGCCGTAGCCACGCTAGCCGCCGGACCCGAGCGGTCGCGCCGCCGTGGTACCTCCCCGTCGTGGCCAGAGCCACCGCAGCCCGCGCCTGCACCTGCCACCGCGCTCAGCAGCCTCCCAGAAGGCCAACGCCGCGGCCCGTAGCTCCTGCCGTGCCCTGCAGCACCCACGCGCACTTGGCCGAACTCCGGCCGCCGCCTCGAGCTCGCTTCCAACGAGCTCCGGCCGTCCCCGCCTCTCCCACTTGCTCCAGATGACGCGGACGAGCGCTGGCTCCTCGCCCGTGGTCTCCGCCGCCCAAATGGTCGCCGGAGCGACGATCCCGAGCCCCTCCGCCACGTTCGGCCTCGCCGGCGGCTAAACGCCGGCGGGATTGACCGGGTCTAACCCCCCTGTTGACCCAGCTTTGACCCGTGTGGGTCAGTGACATGTGGGGCCCGGCCCTGCTAATTTTAGTTTAGGATTAGTTTAACAACTAATTAACTCTGTTAACTAACTATGACACGGACGTGTGGACCCCACACGTCGGATTTGACCTGGACAACCACGTTGACTCGCTGACATAGTGATGACGTCATGCTGACGCAGTTATTCATTTCCTGGATTTTATTTAGTCAGGAAATTCCAGAAAATGATATAAACTTGAAAAATTAATAAAAATTCAACCGTAGCTCAGATTGAAATAATTTCTATATGAAAAATGATCAGAAAAATTCAATCCATCCATCTGTACCATTTTCATGCATGACAAACCAACCTATACATGCTGTATATATGAAAACACGCTTATGGCATTTAAATGGACTTAAATTAGAGTTGCATTTGAACCATTGGTTCAAATGGACCTCTTCCAAGTTGAATGCTAAATGCATTAGCTCAAAACACATCACATATTCATGCCATATTCATGCATGATATTGTTGCATATGCTTGTGTTTGATTTTCGACACCGTTCCTTCTCGATAGGTTCTACTCCGGAGAGTGCTTCAGAGTACCTGTCTGTGGAGCAGTGCCCCCCCCTGTTGATCTACCAGGCAAGCAAACCCCCCTTGTTCATTTCGATACAATCCCACTCTCTCGCTCCTGCTCTCTTTTATTGCATTAGGACAACAGCGATTCAACTGCTACTTTATGCTGCGGTAGTTGAACCCATTCCTCTGCATGACCTGTCATTTCCACAGTAAATAGTTGAAACCCACTAGCATGTGCAGGAGTTGATTGAGCCATGTTGTGTTCCTACCATGCCATGCCTGCTATTGCTTAGAGTTGTGTCAGGTCTGATTCATTGGGAATGAATTGGAGTGTTACGATATGTTCTGGTGCTCAGAGTTAAGTGTGTGAACACGATTTGGTAAAGGTGGCGGTGAGAGGCCATGTAGGAGTACATGGTGGGTTGTCTCACTGGAACCGTCCTTAAGCACTGAGTTCTGTGTATGTTGTCCAATGACTAGCTACTACCATGCATTGGAATGCTTAAGTGCCCCTCTCGACTTATTAACCAACTTGATCTCGGTCCAGGAGTTGCAAGTACTTTCTGGTGTTTGTAGGTAGTGTTAGTAGTCTACCAAGTGGCACCCGGCCAGGTGGGCTTGGGACAGACTAGGCACAAGTGGCATGGTGTACCAAGCGTAGATCCATTCAGCGAGGTGGGCTTGGGAACCCTGCACACATCGTTTGGGGCCGTGAGTGAAACCCCGGCCGGATCTCCTTGCGGATGGAACCCGAATTGGCAATAAACCTGGACTAGAGTCTTGTGTGGTTAGTTAGGTCGTGGCCGACTCCCTCGCCAGGCTTCCGCTTGAAGGTTGCCGAGATACATGACGTGTATATGGCGGTAAGTGGCAAGAGCATGTGTGAAGAAGTACACCCCTGCAGTGTTAACATGATCTATTCGAATAGTTGGGTCCGCGGTTATGGACTTCTTGGATGCTTACGTGGTACATAGACAACTTGAAGTGGATACTCTAAAATGCTCAAGACAAGTGTGAGTGCTATGGATGGCCTTCTCGTAGGGAGACGGAAATGAATCCATAGTAGTGTATTGATGTGGTGATTAGTGGATTCGTGTGCGCCATCTCAAAAGAGTTACCAGCAGTCGTAGTACAGGATAGCCACTGAGTCAAAGCTGGCTTGCTGCAACTAAACCCCACATTACCTTCTTGATACAAATGCATGTATGATAGGATCTGATGTAAGTCTTGCTGAGTACCTTTGGACTCACGTTGCTTTATTTATGTTTTTGCAGTGGAGACTTCGGTCTTACTAGTTTACGTGGACTTCGACAAGTAGCTTGTTACCTCAGCTACGATCTTGTACCCTTGGGAGGGTCTTGTAGATAGTCAGGCTTCTCAGCCTTTTTCTTTTGTACTTGTCTGTACTCAGACATGTAATGCTTCCGCTTGTTGCTTGTATGCTCTGAATGTTGGGTCATGAGACCCCTGTTTGTAATACTTGGCTCCTCGGAGCCTAATGAATAAATACTTGAGTCGTAGAGTTATGCTGTGATGCCATGTTGTATTTACACATATCGAGCATATTGTGTGTATGATTGAAATGCTTGGTATGTGTGGCATCCGACAACCTAGTTGTTTATCCTTGGTAGCCTCTCTTATGGGGAAGTGTAGTCTTGTGCTTCCATAAGCCATAGTAGTCCGCTACAGCCCTGTTCACCGGAGTCCTGCTAGCCCAGCACTACTGCTCCGGAACACTTGACTGGCCGGCATGTGATTCATTTCATTCCTGTGTCTGTCCCTTCGGGGAAATGTCACGCGGTGACATCCGGAGTCCTACCTAGCCTGCTACAGCCCGGTTCACCGGAGTCCTGTTAGCCCAGTGCTACAGCCCGGATTCGCACGCTGCTGACCGACATGCTCGATGTTGATTCATGTATGCTTGTCCCCGTAAGTTAGTGCCACTTTGGGTTCACGACTAGTCATGTCGGCCCGGGTTCTCTGTCATATGGATGCTAGCGACACTATCATATACGTGAGCCAAAAGGCGCAAACGGTCCCGGGCCATGGTAAGGCGACAGCCGTGGGAATACCGTGCGTGAGGCCGCAAAGTGATATGAGGTGTTACCGGCTAGATCGATGTGACTTGGAATCGGGGTCCTGACAGCTTTGGTATCAGAGCCTGACTGCCTGTAGGATTTCCAAGCCAACCTGGCCGAAGTTGAGTCTAGAAATTCTTTTAGTTATATAAGGGAATTGATTGTGGAAGGGAACGTAAGGTTCTTTTTACTCCTTTTACCTCATGCCCTTCTGATCTGAGTCATCCTATCTTTCCTACGGGGTTAAGGAACTAGGCTACCTCTTCTGTCTATCAGGATCACGTGTTACTACTCTGTAGTCTCTTAGGATTGGTTGATCAGAGTCACATCCCAGTTTGAGTACCTCCGGTGTACCCTGTTTAGTAATATCTCAGAACCTTGAGTGATGATGTTGAGTATGGTGCTACCCCGTCTTTTGCAGAATGTCTCATTTTGAGCATTTTACTGCCGTTATGCTGCCGGAATTGTCCTAGGAATTTGAGAGATACTAAATTCCCTTGTGCTACACTCTCCACCCTATAGTTGATGCTGATCCCGTCCTTGGTTTGTTTCCCAGGATGTCGTCAGCTAATCTAAGTTCTGTTGCTCGTAGTCTGAACCACGGAGATGGTAGGGATGAGGATCCTCCCGACCAGCCTTCGTTGGCAGAGTTCATGTTAGAGATGGAGAAGAACAAGCGTGACTCTAACTGCTTGTTAGCACGTATCGAGGAGAACACCACACCCCAGTGCAAAGAGTCAGCTACCATCCATGATTTCATTGGTCTGAAACCACCCACCTTCCATCATTCCATTGAACCACTCGATGCAGATGACTGGCTCCGTAGTATCACACACAAGCTGCGTTCTGCAAACGTAGCTGAAGGTGACAAGGTCACCTATGCTGCATATCACCTAGAAGGTCCTGCTAGTCTTTGGTGGCAAAACCGTGAGGCTATGCTTCCAGCTGGCCAGATTCCTACCCGGAGAGATTTCACTGAGGCTTTTCGCGAGCATCACATTCCTGAAGCCCTCATCGATCGTAAGAGAGAAGAGTTCTGTAGTTTCACCCAGGGTAAGATGGCTGTTGATGCTTACAGTAGAGAGTTTGAGAACCTCGCCTGCTATGCTACAGAAGAAGTGTCCATGGACGCCAAGAAGCAGGCTAGGTTCCGGAAGGGTCTCAACCCCAAGTTGCGTCGTGATCTCCACTTGCACCATTGCAATACATTCCAGGCTCTTGTGAACAAGGCCATTAATGCAGAGACAGCTCAGCTCACATACGAGGAGTCTCGTAAGCACACCCTTGATTTGGGTTCTTCCTCCGGTTCTAGTTCTCAGAAGCACCGGATTTGGGTTCCGAACTCTGTTCTTCCACCCGGCTACACACCGGAGCCATCTTATGTGGCGCCTCACCCGGTTCAGTTATGTGCTCCACCAAGGCCTATTGGTGGACCGCCTGCCAATGCGGGTCCATGTCCTACCTCCAAGATTGTTACAAGTGTGGAGAGCCAGGCCACATTGCCTGTATTTGCACTCAAACGAGTGTTGCTCCATCCCAGCCCGAGAATTCTGTTGGCCGTGGTAGTAAGCCATCACGCAAGATGATCAGTGCCAAGTCAGCTCCCACTGAACATGGACGTGTGCATCACGTCTCAGCTAAAGACGCTCATGATGATCCATATGTTGTTCTTGGTACACTCCTTGTAAACTGTCATCCAGCATCGGTTTTGTTCGATACTGGGGAGTCTCATTCCTTCATTTCCGAAAGTTATGCCCGCTTGCACGACATGTCATTTTGTGATATGCCCTCCCCACTACTCATTCAAACTCCTGGATCCAAATGGGAAACTTCTAGGATAAGTTATGGCAATGAAATACATGTTGACATACTTGTATTCCTAGCTTCCTTGATATCTCTTAAGTCTTAAGATATTAACATCATCTTGGGTATGGACTGGATGAAAGCTCATTATGCCAAGATTGATTGTTACACCAGGTCTGTTCAGCTCACACACCCCTCTGGCAAGATAGTCACTGTCTCCACCAGAATTGCAAAGCGTCAGCTTTATTCTCTTAATGCCAGCCCTCTTCCAGACCTTGAGGATATCCCGGTAGTCCGTGACTTTCCAGATGTCTTTCCAGAAGAATTGCCAGGTGTTCCACCTGATAGAGATGTAGAGTTTGTCATAGATCTTATCCCAGGAACCGCTCCAATTTCTAGGAGACCTTACAAGATGGCACCCTTAGAACTAGACGAGCTTAAGAAACAACTTGATGAGTCCTTACAAAGGGTTTCATCCGTCCTAGTTCTTCTCCTTGGGTTTGCCCCGTTCTCTTCATCAAGAAGAAGGATGGTACGGACCAGATGGTTGTAGATTATCGTCCCGTTAATTTGGTCATGATAAAGAACAAGTATCCGCTCCCCAGGATCAACGACCTGTATGATCAGCTCACCGGATCCTCAGTCTTCTCCAAGATGGATTTGAGGTTAGGCTACCATCAAATCAAGATTAGAAACGGGGACATTCCTAAAACAGCTTTTGTCACTCGTTATGGTCAGTACGAGTACACCGTGATGTCCTTTGGTCTAACCAACGCTCCAGCTACATTCTCCCGCTTGATGAACTCGACCTTCATGGAGTACTTAGATAAGTTCGTCGTGGTTTACCTCGATGATATTCTTATTTACTCAAAGAACGAGGAAGAGCATGCCGAACATCTTAGACTTGTGTTAGAGAAACTCAGAGAGCACCGCCTTTATGCCAAGTTCTCCAAGTGCGAATTTTGTTGCCAGAAGTGACCCACCTGGGCCACGTGATCTCTGGTAAGGGCATTGTTGTCAATCCCGAAAGAGTTCAGGCCGTTCTTGATTGGTCTCCACCTGAAATAGTTAAATAAGTTAGGAGTTTCCTTGGTCTAGCCAGTTATTGTCGCCGCTTCATTGAGAACTTCTCCAAAGTGGCCAAACCTCTCATGGAACTTCTCAAGAAAGATAAAAAGTTTGAGTGGTCCCCATAGTGTGAGTACAGTTTTCAGGAACTGAAAAGACGCCTGACTTCTGTTCCCATACTTGTGCCACCGGATTTCACTAAAGACTTTGTTATCTACTGCGATGCCTCACGACAGGGACTAGGTTGCATTCTTATGCAGGATCGCCATGTGATTGCCTATGCATCTCGATAGTTGTATCCACATGAGGAGAATTATCCTACACATGATCTAGAGCTTGCAGCCGTAGTCTATGCACTTAAGACATGGTGACATTACCTTCTTGGTAAACGTTGCGAGATTTACACCGATCACTAGAGTCTCAAGTATATCTTCACCCAACCAGATTTGAACCTTAGGCAAAGACGTTGGTTGGAGTTGATATCAGATTACGACTTAGGGATTACCTACACCCCAGGCAAGGGAAATGTCATGGCTGATGCGCTAAGTCATAAGTCCTATTGCAACAATCTTATGTTGCAGCAGGGCCAACCACTTCTCCATGAGGAATTCTATAAGCTTAATCTTCACATTGCTCCTCACGGATTCCTTTATACCTTGGTGGCGAAACCTACTCTTGTGGATCATATCATAGAAGCCCAGAAGTTTGATAGGGGTGTTATCCGCATCAAGGGAAACATTAAAAAGGGAGTTGGTGGAAGTTTCTTTATAGATGATCGGGGTGTTGTTTTCTTTGAGAATCGCTTGGTGGTTCCCAAGAATCAACATCTGCGACAACTGATCCTTGAGGAGGCTCATGAATCTCCTCTCACGATTCATCCCGGTAGTACTAAGATGTATCAGGACCTACGCCAGAGGTTCTGGTGGACTAGGATGAAGAGAGAAATCGATGAGTTCATTGCTAACTGTGATGTTTGTCGTCGCGTTAAGGCAGAACATCAGAGACCTGCTGGCACCCTTCAGCCTTTAGCTATTCCTGAGTGGAAATGGGATAAAGTTGGTATGGACTTCATCACCAGCTTTCCCAGGACCAAGAGAGGGAATAATGCTATCTTCGTAGTCATTGATCGTCTTTCCAAAGTGGCTCACTTCCTACCTGTTCGAGAGAATATCACCGCTAGTCAGCTCGCTGACTTATATATTTCTCGAATAGTTTCACTTCATGGTGTTCCACTAGAGATCAATTCAGACCGTGGTAGTCTTTTCACTTCTCATTTCTGGGAGAGTTTCCAAACTGCCATGGGCACCCATCTTTCCTTCAGTACCGCTTTCCACCCTCAATAAAGTGGTCAGGTGGAAAGGGTTAACCAAATTCTCGAAGACATGCTTAGAGCTTGTGTTATCTCATTCGGTATGGATTGGGAGAAGTGTCTTCCTTTCGCCGAGTTTGCTTATAACAATAGCTACCAATCCAGCCTCAAGAAAGCTCCTTTCGAGATTCTCTATGGACGAAGATGTCGAACACCGTTGAACTGGTCAGAAACCGGTGAAAGACAATTCTTTGGACCGGATATGATCCGGGAGGCAGAAGAGCAAGTTCGCATCATTCGTGAGAATTTGAAAACAGCCCAATCTCATCAAAAGAGCCAGTATGACCATCGTCATAAGGAAGTGGCTTATGAAGTTGGCGACAGAGCTTACCTTTGGGTTACCCCTTTGAAGGGTACCCATCGTTTCGCTATCAAGGGCAAGTTGGCTCCTCGTTACATTGGTCCTTTTCGCATTCTCGCTAAACAAGGAGAGGTTGCCTACCAGTTGGAACTACCCCTACACCTTTCTCGAGTACATGATGTCTTCCACGTCTCTCAACTCAGGCGTTGCTTCTCGGATCCCATCCATGGAGTGGACCACGAAACGCTTGATCTCCAAGATAACCTCACATATCGAGAGTACCCTGTTCGCATTCTTGATCAAGCAGAGCGTGTTACCCGATGTCAGAACATCAAGTTTCTCAAGGTTCAGTGGTCTCATCATTCCGAGAGAGAAGCTACTTGGGAGCGAGAAGATCGTCTTCGACTGGAGTATCCCACTTTCTTTTCGTCGACCCCTGAATCTCGGGACGAGATTCTTTCGAGTGGGGATGAGTTGTCACATCCCTAGTTCTGGTATGACCTAGACTAGCTAGTCATGTGTGCATCATGTTTAAATTTCATTTAAATTTGAAATGGGGATTTGTGAAACCCTTAGAGATCATTTATGGAAATAACCAAAATAAAAATTGCTCCAAAAGGGTCCAAGAAAATGTTCATGTTGCTCTCTGAAAATATTGGTCAGAGGTAAAATTCTAACAAATATTTTTAGGAGCTCATAAATATTTATTTTGGCCATTTGGAATTAATGCATAATTATTTGCATTGGATATATATATATGTTATATATATAATATGTCCAAAAAATATGCTAGTTGTTGAGGAGCTCTGGAATAATACCATTAGCTCCTACAAAAATTGGCATAAGAAAATAAATTAGTTTAGTATTATTTTTAAGCAGAAACAAATGTCAGAAAATAGAAAACAAAACAAAGTAGAAAGAAAGAGGGTAGGGGAAACTTACCTGGGCTTCTTACCTGGCAGCCCAGTAGCCCAACAGGCCGGCCCAGCCAACTGGCCAGTGCCAGTCGTCGTCTCCACCGCGCCAGGAGGATAGGGACGTGTGCCCGCAGCGCGCACACATGCGTCCGGCCACCTCCTGCCTGCCTGTCCTTCCCCACGTCGCTCTAGATGCTCCGCGTGACGCCACACACCGCCCCGTACCCCTCTCACTCTCCCGTGACCATTCCCCTCCTCTCCCTCGCTCTCTCGCGTGACGCCCGAGCACCACCGTCACCGTCGCTCGCCGTTGCCGCGCCCACCGCCATGGCCTCGCCTCTCCGACAAGCTCAGAAGCTTCGCCGCATCTCCCTCATCCTCTCCGTCGAGCCACACACCTCCTGACGGCCTCCATCACCGCCACCAACGTCGTCTTCACCTCCGGCCACACCAGTGCTTCCCCGAGCTCGCGCATGACGCCATCGAGACCGCCGTGAGCTCTCCTCCGCTTCCTCTCCTTCCCCGCACTCGATTTCGTGCCGTAGCCACGCTAGCCGCCGTACCCGAGCGGTCGCGCCGCCGTGGTACCTCCCCGTCGTGGCCAGAGCCACCGCAGCCCGCGCCTGCACCTGCCACCGCGCTCAGCAGCCTCCCAGAAGGCCAACGCCGCGGCCCGCAGCTCCTGCCGTGCCCTGCAGCACCCACGCGCACTCGGTCGAACTCCGGCCGCTGCCTCGAGCTCGCTTCCAACAAGCTCCGGCCGTCCCCACCTCTCCCACTTGCTCCAGATGACGCGGACGAGTGCTGGCTCCTCGCCCGTGGTCTCTGCCGCCCAAATGGTCGCCGGAGCGACAATCCCGAGCCCCTCTGCCGCGTTCGGCCTCGCCGGCGGCTAAACGCCGGCGGGATTGACCAGGTCTACCCCCCCCCCCCCCCGTTGACCCAGCTTTGACCCGTGTGGGTCAGTGACATGTGGGGCTCGGCCATGCTAATTTTAGTTTAGGATTAGTTTAACAACTAATTAACTATGTTAACTAACTATGACACGGACATGTGGACCCCACACGTCAGATTTGACCTGGACAGCCACGTTGACTCGCTGACGTAGTGATGACGTCATGCTGACGCAGTTATTCATTTCCTGGATTTTATTTAGTCAGGAAATTCTAGAAAATGATATAAACTTCAAAAATTCATAGAAATTCAACCGTAGCTCAGATTGAAATAATTTATATATGAAAAATGATCAGAAAAATTCAATCTATCTATCTGTACCATTTTCATGCATGAAAAACCAACCTATACATGTTGTATATATGAAAACACACTTATGGCATTTAAAGGGACTTAAATTAGAGTTTCATTTGAACCTTTGGTTCAAATGGACCTCTTCCAAGTTGAATGATAAATGCATTAGCTCAAAACACATCACATATTCATGCCATATTCATGCATCATATTGTTGCATATGCTTGTGTTTGATTGTCGACACCGTTCCTTCTCGATAGGTTCTGCTCCGGAGAGTGCTTCAGAGTACCTGTCTGTGGAGCAGTGCCCCCCTGTTGATCTACCAGGCAAGCAAACCCCCCTTGTTCATTCTGATACAATCCCACTCTCTCGCTCCTGCTCTCCTTTATTGCATTAGGACAACAACGATTCAACTGCTACTTTATGCTGCGGTAGTTGAACTCATTCCTCTGCATGACCTGTCATTGCCACAGTAAATAGTTGAAACCCACTAGCATGTGTAGGAGTTGATAGAGCCATGTTGTGTTCCTACCATGCCATGCCTGCTATTGCTTAGAGTTGTGTTAGGTCTGATTCATTGGGAATGAATTGGAGTGTTACAATATGTTCTGGTGCTGAGAGTTAAGTGTGTGAACACGATTTGGTAAAGGTAGCGATGAGAGGCCATGTAGGAGTACATGGTGGGTTGTCTCACTGGAACCGTCCTTAAGCACTGAGTTCTGTGTATGTTGTCCAATGACTAGCTACTACCATGCATTGGAATGCTTAAGTGCCCCTCTCGACTTATTAACCAACTTGATCTCGGTCCGGGAGTTGCAAATAGTTTCTGGTGTTTGTAGGTAGTGTTAGTAGTCTACCAAGTGGCACCCGACCAGGTGGGCTTGGGACAGACTAGGCACAAGTGGCACGGTGTACCAAGCGTAGATCCATTCGGCGAGGTGGGCTTGGGAACCCTGCACACATCGTTTGGGGCCGTGAGTGAAACCCCGGCCGGATCTCCTTGCGGATGGAACCTGAATAGGCGATAAACCTGGACTAGAGTCTTGTGTGGTTAGTTAGGTTGTGGCCGACTCCCTCGCCAGGCTTCCGCTTGAAGGTTGCCGATATACATGACGTGTACATGGCGGTAAGTGGCGAGAGCGTGTGTGAAGAAGTACACCCCTGCAGGGTTAACATGATCTATTCGAATAGCCGGGTCCGCGGTTATGGACTTCTTGGATGCTTACGTGGTACATAGACAACTTGAAGTGGATACTCTAAAATGCTCAAGACAAGTGTGAGTGCTATGGATGGCCTTCTCGTAGGGAGACGGAAATGAATCCGTAATAGTGTATTGATGTGGTGATTAGTGGACTGGTGTGCGCCACCTCAAAAGAGTTACCAGCAGTCGTCGTACAGGATAGCCACTGAGTCAAAGCTGGCTTGCTACAACTCAACTCCACATTACCTTCTTGATACCAATGCATGTATGATAGGATCTAATGTAAGTCTTGCTGAGTACCTTTGGACTCACGTTGCTTTATTTATGTTTTTGCAGTGGAGACTTCGGTCTTACTAGTTTATGTGGACTTCGACAAGTAGCTTGTTACCTCAGCTACGATCTTGTACCCTTGGGAGGGTCTTGTAGATAGTCAGGCTTCTCAGCCTTTTTCTTTTGTACTTGTCTGTACTCAGACATGTAATGCTTCCGCTTGTTGCTTGTATGCTCTGAATGTTGGGTCATGAGACCCCTGTTTGTAATACTTGGCTCCTCGGAGCCTAATGAATAAATACTTGAGTCGTAGAGTTATGTTGTGATGCCATGTTGTATTTACACATATCGAGCATATTGTGTGTATGATTGAAATGCTTGGTATGTGTGGCATCCGACAACCTAGTTGTTTATCCTTGGTAGCCTCTCTTATGGGGAAGTGTAGTCTTGTGCTTCCATGAGCCATAGTAGTCCGCTACAGCCCTGTTCACCGGAGTCCTGCTAGCCCAGCACTACTGCTCCGGAACACTTGACTGGCCGGCATGTGATTCATTTCATTCCTGTGTCTGTCCCTTCGGGGAAATGTCACGCGGTGACATCCAGAGTCCTACCTAGCCTGCTACAGCCCGGTTCACCGGAGTCCTGTTAGCCCAGTGCTACAGCCCGGATTCGCACGCTGCTGACCGACATGCTCGATGTTGATTCATGTATGCCTGTCCCCGTAAGTTAGTGCCACTTTGGGTTCACGACTAGTCATGTCGGCCCGGGTTCTCTGTCATATGGATGCTAGCGACACTATCATATACGTGAGCCAAAAGGCGCAAACGGTCCCGGGCCATGGTAAGGCAACACCCGTGGGAATACCGTGCGTGAGGCCGCAAAGTGATATGAGGTGTTACCGGCTAGATCGATGTGACTTGGAATCGGGGTCCTGACATGGGGTGGCGGACAGAGGAGGTTGGTGTGGGGATGGTGTTCTAGCCCAGATGGTGTATGAATGAGAAAATGGAGGGAGAGGTACGAGGAACCATGTCTTTGGGACGCACCTGTCTGAAATATGGGAAAGTTACGAACTTAGGCCCCATTTAAAATTTGGACATCTCGTCGGTTGGGGATAGGACGGTAATCTCGCATCTCCCCAATATTTGCCCATAGCGATTTCGGGCGAGGAGAGGGTGTTTTCGCGCCCATGGTTGGCGCCCACGGTGTATGAATGGGGCTGACAGGTAGGGCGGTTTTGTCACGTCTGAGTGAGGTTACAAACCTGCCCCTATTGAAAATATTTGCCTACATCGATTTCGGCCGGGTCGAGTTTGTTTTGCCGCGCACCATGTATGAATGGGGAAATGGAGGGAGAGACAGAGGTCTTTCGGACGAGCTTGAATCAAATGTGTTTTGCCACCCACGTTTGGCGCCCATCGTGTCTGAATGGGCTCAGAGGTGGTCGTGTCACGTCTAATTGATGTTACTAACCTACCCCTATTGAGAGCAGTGGAAATCGGGCCGATGGATTGTCCGTGTAAGGGGCAGACAGTAATTTCCATCTACCAAACACTGGCTTCACGCAGCCGATGTGGGAGTGGATATTTTGCGGCTTCTTTCAAATTTTGGGACAATAAGCATCCACGTTTACCCCGGCAACTAAATTCGAATTCGTTTTGTATTGTTATATGAATCTTTATAAATCATTCTATGTTTTTTTATATATCTTCAAAAGCACAACAAAGATATATCCCACTGTCATATATGAATATGATTTAAAAATTCTGATACTCGAATTCAGAAGCTAGAATCCAGTTTAAGGTGAATTCAAATATTTGAAACCACTTTCTGTACAACTCAAGTGTAACATGTATGACACACGCAACATATAGTGTACTCCCATTTAGATATGTACACAAGCGTTGTGTCAAGATTCAAAATACCGAGTCAATCAACCAATAATGTACACAACTAATAGACATATAAATACTTATAGAGTATATGGATCAATAATATCAACTAACATACATAAGGCAGGCTGCTGTACTTTTTTTGCTAGAAGAGCATCATTTTTTTAGCAAAGCTAGTACATCATCTTGGCCCTTTTAGATGTGTGCCACTTAAGGACCATCTATACTACTATTATTGCTAAATGCACAATCAGCCTGATTGGCATACTTGTAGGTCTGGCACAACAATCAAAATGAAATGTCTCAGAATCTTATCAATTAATACAAACTCGTGCTCAAAAAAATTTACAAACCAAAACACAAAAAACAATTATTACATGATCTCTAAAACAAATGGTTTCATCGATTACATGAACAAACAACAAAAATTTTATTCAACGATGGAAAAAACATTTCACCTATGATTTACCATCTTGGAATTTAACTTCCTTTTTTCCTTCATGACCTTAACAATGTGGTTACTCTCAGCTTGCTTCGTTTTGAAATCCACCAAATATTTAATGGTTGTCTTGAGTATTGCTTGTGATTCTGTTGTTTGCTTCCTGGACATGTCAACTTCATCTCTAAGTGCAGACGCAGAATCTCTTTCTACCAATAGGTTAGCCTCTAGAGCATCAACAGTTGGCAATTCATGATGCATATTGGGCCGGTGCCACTGCTGTGGGATGATAGAACATCCATGGGGACCTCGCTCTTTGATCTTGGGCTAACCTATTTTGCCATTAAAGTTCCGATTGGATTCTAAAAAGTTGAAGTTAGCAAAACATCTCAAATGGGAGTTAGAACAGCAAACCAGTTAAACAAACAAGGAATTAAAAAGTTTTGATTGGATGCTGAAAAGTAGTTATTAACATCATTATAACCAGTTGCAGCAGCAAAGCAGTTAAACAAACAAGTTTTGCAAAAGGTACCTGTTGTGGAATTGGAGTTTCTCTTAGATCCTGAAAAGTTGAGTAGCCAGTAACGTGATTAGAGCAACCAGTTGGAGCAGCAAAGCAGTTAAACAAGCAAGTTTTGCAAAAGGAACCTGTTGTGGCATTGGAGTTTCTCTTGGATCCTGAAAAGTTGAGTAGTCAGTAACTTGATTAGAGCAACAAGTTACAACAGCAAACCTGTTACACAATTTTTTTTAAAATATACCTCCTATGCAATTGGACTTCCAATTAGATCCTAAAAACTTGAAGTTGGTAAGATGATTAAAACAACAAGTTACAGTAGCAAACCAAGTAAACAAGGAAGTTTTTGAAAACATACATGTTGTGTCAACAAAGTTTCAGTTGGATCCTGCAAACTTGAATGTTAGCAATCATAAATAAAGTGTTGCAAGAGCCATAAGAAACTAACATCAAACTAGTAAAAACTAACCAGTTTTGGCAACGTATTTAATTACACCTGAACTAGTAAAACTAACAAGTTCTTGGCAACGTATTAAAGTAACAAGTCGGTATCGTTTACCAGCAACACAGACATATGTAAAAAGATGTTGTCCCTCATATAAACCTGATAGTTGTCTGTCTATGAACACACAAACATTACTAGTGCTACAAGTGATAAAAACAAACCATTTAAACAAACAGGGTATCAGAATGTAAATTACACATGAATTTTGCTGCACCCTAGAAGTACATATGACCAGCTATCTACGTACTTAAGTAGCTCTTTAAGTTGAGGCAAACAAGTAATTCTTAACAGTAAGTATCTAACACATAGATAGGCCCAGTCTATAATAGGATTAACAGGCTATGGCATTATGTAATCAGTAGCAAATTAAATTAAGCCAAGCAACATAATTGAACAATTTTGCAATTAGTGGCTAACTAAAATTCTGAGAAGCTCTTTGTATAGGCACACTGCAACTTCTTTTCCGCTTACAAGGCACGCTGCAAATTCTTTGTCCTCTAACTGAACTTACGCCAACTCTTTGTATAGGCACACTGCAACTTCTTTTTCGCTTACAAGGTTCTACAAAGGAGCCCGTGGCATCAATTGCTTGGATACACAGTCTGAATACTTCTTTTGTCCCACACTGCATTGGTAAGTCGAATGGTTAATATGATAAGATGGTGCGTCCTTGATATGTTATATGAGGACGGGTTGTTAGACTAGTTGTAGCAACACACATCACACTGGCTTTTACTATACATTTTATGCGATTACATTTGGCATATCAAGATCTAAGCAATCTTCAATAGGATGAAAAGAGTGGCATCCTTCACATTGTTGGCGAACTCAGTTCATAGAAATAAGCAGTTCGACCATTCCGTGGGTAAATCAAAAGTGCCTCTGGAATATTTTTCACTACCCCAATCATACACCCAAAAATGGGCGACGCCACCATAGGGGCTAGTATGGGCGGCCGCCTCGGGTGGCTAGAAAGTGCACACCTAGTTTGAGTCGTCCAGGTTGGCCCAGGCTTGTTCGTCCCAGCGCACGAGCAGGCAATGTAAAAAATGAAGAAAAATGTTTCAATTTGGATGGGCCAATAACGTAAGTGCAAGGTAGGCCCTATAGCAGGCTCACGGCCCAAATGAGCGCCTCCCATATCGACCGACAGAAGGAAAAATCCCCAAGTCATTCGCTCGACCCTCCAGTCTGGTTTGCTCCTAACTTAGACGCCGCTGGACCGACCGACATAGCACTTCCTCGCGCCCTCGTTGGACGCCAGTCGTCGGGCTTCAAGAGAATGGAAGGACAAGAAGATGAAGATCCAACCCGGGGTGTATCCTGCCTAGGTGGCAGCGGCGGCAACACGGGCATGGCATCGAGATTGCGCAAACGGACAGTCGCAGCTTATAAGAGCAGCATGCGCAACGAGCAGGTACATCACATCCCTTATTATATCTAATTCAACTATCTGATATCTGGCCAATAGTTAAACCTGACGGAGTTGTAAAACTGCTTGTATATAGGGAATCTATAAGAAAATGAAACCAATTTCTATTTTTTTATAACTCCCCCAATCAATACTGAACTGACTGAACCTGATGTGTCTAATCAAGTTTCCGGTGTAGGCATACAAGCTCATGTTGTTCTTGAGCCTGAAGTGTGTAATGAATAGACTACTAATGAAGGATTTGATGCAAACATTTTACGTGCTCCTAGTGATGAACATATAGTGTTTAATGAGGTACCTAATGCAAGCAAAAAACATATAGTGCTCCCATTGCAGGATTTAGTGTCTAATGATGATATCACTACAAAAAAAGACACATCCGTGACATTTTGGACCGAACGATTTTTTTTTCTGTCATGCTTATGACACTTCTATGACGATAATTGTGACAAAACCGGGTATCATCATAGATGTGGTGGGCTCCTACTTCTCTGCCAAAAAATTATGACAGAAAATGGGCCTTTTGTCATGGGAGGGCGGGAGACGCAGCTGCATGACATTCTTTGGGCCGTCCATCATGGAAAAAACCATGGTAGAAGCAAGGGTGATGAAAATATCGGGGAGTTCCCGGTTATGGTGGGTGGTCGGGCGCCGAGCGATGCGCGTTTCTCTCATACACGTACGTGCGTGGGTGCGAGGCGTTGGGCTCTAACTGAACCCGAGCAAGGCGTTCGCCTACTGAACCTGAGCGATTGTACTGCAGGCTACGCGTTACTGAACCCGAGTGATCGATCGATCCCTGGCTGTTAACTGAACCCGATCGAGCACTTCCTTCGCTACTGCTCCTAACTGAAGCTGATTGAACCTGCTGCATTTTGATGAACAGTGAGCATTGTTGGGGGGGTTGGATGAACAGTTCCTGGTGGGGGGTTGGATGAACAGGACCCCATGGTAGTAGAGACCGTTGCCGCTGGATGAACAGGACCTCGATCGAGCCGGTTGTGGGTGGATGAACAGGACCCCGTGGAGGGCTAGATGAACAAGACCCCGTGGAGGGCTGGTTGAACAGTAGCCGGTGGAGGGCTGGATGAACAGTAGCCTGTGGAGGGCTGGTTGAATAGTAGCCGGTGGAGGAGCGGTGGAGGCTAGATGAACAGGAGCCCGTGGATGAACAGTCGCAGGTGGAGGCTGGAGGAGGTCGATGATGGATGAACAGTAGCCCGTGGAGGCAGTCGACAGTGGAGATGAAAAGTATCCCGTGGAGTCCTGTTTTGTGGTACGCCACACCCCTAATGACCCACAAGTATAGGGGATCTATGATAGTCCTTTCGATAAGTAAGAGTGTCGAACCCAATGAGGAGCAGAAGGAAATGACAAGCAGTTTTCAGTAAGGTATTCTTTGCAAGCACTGAAATTATCGGTAACAGATAGTTTTGTGATAAGGTAATTTCTAACGGGTAACAAGTAACAAAAGTAAAGAAGGTGCAGCAAGGTGGCCCAATCCTTTTTGTAGCAAAGGACAAGCCTGGACAAACTCTTATATAAAGGAAAACGCTCCGGAGGACACATGGGAATTATCGTCAAGCTAGTTTTCATCATGCTCATATGATTCGTGTTCGTTACATTGATAATTCGATATGTGGGTGGACCGGTGCTTGGGTACTGCCCTTCGTTGAACAAGCATCCCACTTATGATTAACCCCCCTCGCAAGCATCCACAACTACGAAAGAAGAATTAAGGTAAACCTAACCATAGCATGAAACATATGGATCCAAATTAGCCCCTTACGAAGCAACCCATAAACTAGGGTTTAAGCTTCTGTCACTCTAGCAACCCATCATGTACTTATTACTTCCCAATGCCTTCCCCTAGGCCCAAATAATGGTGAAGTGTCATGTAGTCGACGTTCACATAACACCACTAGAGGAGAGACAACATTCATCTCATCAAAATATCGAACGAATACCAAATTCATATGACTACTTATAACAAGACTTCTCCCATGTCCTCGGGAACAAACGTAACTACTCACAAATCATATTCATGTTCATAATCAGAGGGGTATTAATATGCATGAAGGATCTGAACATATTATCCTCCACCAAATAAACCAACTAGCATCAACTACAAGGAGTAATCAACACTACTAGCAACCCACTGGTACCAATCTGAGGTTTTGAGACAAAGATTGGATACAAGAGATGAACTAGGGTTTGAGATGAGATGGTGCTGTCGGCGTCCTAGGAACGGGGGTCCCCAGACTTACCTGCCTGCGGCCCACGGCATGGCTGTGCTAGCAGGCCTGTATGGCCCATCTTCATCAACAAGGCATTCAAGACCCTCGCGAGGGGCCAAGCCTCGCGAGGCGGACGATGCAAGACCTCCTAAGGAGCGGCCTCGCTAGGCAGGCTCGCGAGGGGTGGACAGATCAAGGCAAGGAAAACCTCGCGAGGTTCTCGTGACGTGAGCCATGACGATCGAGACCAGGCGAGCGCCAGCACGCGCAGCGTCCTTGTTTCCCCTTTGGTGCTAAGGAGGCAAGCGCAGGCGCGGAGTACCGAGGCATCAAGCAAAGGTTTCCATATCGGTGCAACGAGACCAAGACCAGTAGGACGGCAAGACGGAGGTCACCATGCAGCCCAAGGCGGCGTCACCACCAGAGCCTTTTGTAGGCGAAGACTACTTTTGTCAGGATAAGCTGTACTAGCTGTCCCCTTTCAAATTGGCCGTTGTTGGCTGCTTCCCGCTCAATATTTGGGGAGAGGACCAGGGCCTCTATAAATAGGACTAGCCACCACAGTAGGAGGAATCTGATCTTGAGCCAATCCTTAGCCACACACCGAGCACAAGAACACCTCAACCTCAGGAGGCTGTTCTTCCCCTTGTACTGTTCATCATTAGCCCAAGAGGCAATCCACCACCACCACACTGGAGTAGGGTATTACACCACAACAGTTGCCTGAACCAGTATAAATCTTGTGTCCCTTGTGTTGTGAGTTCGTGGAGTTCGTTCTTGAGATCTTAGCAAACCTAGGGCGTGGATCGGTAGGGAGGAGAACTTCGCGCGCACCCCAGTGTTCGAACCTTAAGAGTCTTGCCGGAACCCGTGATCCGACAGGTGCTAGTTAAGATGTTGATGGAGATTGACCCCCTCCCGATGAGAGGATCGATGGTGATGATTTCCCCCTCCTGGAGGGATGTTTCCCCGGCAGAACAGCTCCGCCAGAGCCCTAGATTGGTTTCGCCAGGTTCCGCCTCGAGACGGCGGCGCTTCGTCCTGAAAGCTTCCTTCTTATTTTTTCCAGGGCGAAAGACTTCATATAGCAAAAGATGGGCACCGGAGGCCGGCCAAGGGGGCCACGAGGCAGGGGGCGCGCCCAGGGGGGTAGGGCGCGTCCCCACCCTCGTGGACAGGGTGTGGCCCCCCTCTGGTGCTTTCTTCGCCCAATATTTTTAATATATTCCAAAACTGACTTTCGTGGAGTTTCAGGACTTTTGGAGTTGTGCAGAATAGGTCTCTAATATTCGCTCCTTTTCTAGCCCAGAATTCCAGCTGCCAGCATTCTCCCTCTTCGTGTAAACCTTGTAAAATAAGAGAGAATAGGCCCATGATAGCAGGCCAAGTTTCATGAATTTCGGACGAGTTTTGGATTTACTAGAATTTAAAAACCAGGTATCTCAATGTCTGCGGCCGAGTGACTGTGCCCTGGTGTTTGACATTCATTCCCATTTCTTGCATGGGACCTAAGCATGCACCCAAGGAGACATATTTCTTTTCAACCAATGTATATGCATTAGAGCATGTGCATGTAGTTCAATTTTAAATTATGCACATAAATGCATTGAAAACTCAATTAATGCATACAAATGTCCAAACGAACCCCAAAAATCCCAAAAATCGATACAAAACTCCTATTGTTCTATGTTGACACGAGAAAAAAAATTCAAAGCAATAAGAGGCAATGGATATCATTTCGTCCCCAAAGGTGGCACATTCCCTACCGAAACCATCCGGCTTGATGCCGCTCCATGATGGCATACCAAGTTTCATGAATTTCAGACGAGCTTTGGATTTACTAGAATTTAAAAACCAGGTATCTCAATGTTTGCGGCCGAGTGACCGTGGCATGGTGTTTGACATTCATTCCCTTTTCTTCCATGGGACCTAAGCATGCAACCAAGGACACAGATTTGAATTTTCAACCAATTTATATGCATTAGAGCATGTGCATGTAGTTCAAATTTTAATTATGCACATAAATGCATTGAGAACTCAGTTAATGCATAAAAATGTCCAAACGAACCCCGAAAAATCACAAAAAATAACACAACACTCCTACTGTTCTATGTTGACACAAGAAATTTTTTGAAAGCAATAAGGGGCAATGGATATCATTTCGTCCCCAAAGGTGGGGCATTCCCTACCAAAACCATCATGCTTGTTGTGAGAAGCTCTGGTTTGTGAGAAGCATATACCCAAACCTGCCCCAAATGGGACAAAAGATTTACCACGGCATGTTGATGCCGCTCCATGATAGCATGCCAAGTTTCATGAATTTCGGATGAGTTTTGGATTTACCAGAATTTAAAAACAAGGTATCTCAATGTTTGCGGCCGAGTGATGGTGGCAGGGTGTTTGACATTCATTCCCATTTCTTGCATGGGACATAAGCATGTACCCAAAGACAAAGATTTGATTTTTCAACCAATTTATATGCACTGGAACATGTGCATGTAGTTCAAATTTGAATTATGCACATAAATGCATTGAAAACTCAGTTAATACATAAAAATGTCCAAACGAACCCTGAATAATATTATTTTATGACACACATATAGTTGCATGCTCACTGCAGATAAAAGGTCTAGCAATTCAAACACCGTCCATGGCCGCTGTGACCCCATTATGTAATTCAAATCAAGACGAAAAATCAAGTAGATCCCACACAGTTTATTATAACCAACCGTGTGAGATGCAACACAAAATATCTTGGAGCACCGTCGGAGTATAGTATGCATACGGCTTAGGAGAGAAGGTGCAATGACTACAGTCCACAGCCCGCTCTGAATAAGGGACCGTGTCTGATGACACTTTGCGCGCCAGTTTTTTCGCTGAAGCGATTCCAAATTTTCGGCTTCCGCGGAAATATCTACCTCCCCGCCCCCTCCCCCTTACCAACAGTCACATTTCCCCTGTTTCCGCCTTCCTTTCCAAGTTGAAATCTTCACTCCTTGCTTGCAGCGCCACCTCCTCACCGGCGACCCTCCTTCACGCTGCTCGGCCTTGCCTATCCAGGCAGGTAATCCACACCAGACCCCCATCCTCCTCCTCCTTCCACATCCCACATGCCCCGACCGCTGGCGCAAGCACGACACCTTCCACCCAAATCACTGACCCCTCCACCAAATAAGCGCCACCCTAAGCCACGTTGCATGCAGTATAGCCAAGATCTCAAGGAGCATTTGGCAGCGGAGAAGCAAATCGCGGCCGCATGCGTGGATGAGGTCGCGATGGCTACCATTCATGCCGACCACCAGATCTTGGAGGACCACCTCGCCGTCGAGGCCACCGTTGACGCCTCGCACATCGATGCGGCGGCGCGGTTGGCTGCTTTAAGTGACAGTTCGTGGCATTTTCTTGAGGCCACCGCCGGTGCCTTCGACGAAGACTACCATGTGTTTTCTCAGCGTGCACGTGCTTACCTCATATCGAGAGCCAGCAGGTTGGTGCCCTGAGCGGCTCAGGAAACTCACCACTACAACGAGGGCACCCACGATGCGGAGGCCTCACCTCTTCCATGTCTAAGGAGCCAATCGTCATCGATATCTCCGACAATGAGGAGTAGCTTGTCTTATTAGCTCACTATAAGAACCCATGTTCAGTTTGCTAGCTACTGTCTTTCCTTAACAAATTCTAGTGAATTGTTCTATCTACTTTTACCATGCAATCTTCTGCTATAGTGTATATATTCTATATGTCGTGCAATGTGGTGTTCAGTTCACTGCTTAGTTCAATTCTGCAAATGTGATGTTCAATTCTTCAGGGTGCAATATTTCCAAGCTGTTAAGCATGCTTGGTTTGGTTAACTGTCTGATCTTCTATTAGGAGTATGTTATATTGTGCAATGTGGTGCTCAGTTAATGTTTGGTTCATTTGTTGTGGTGTTTAGTTAACTGCTTGGTTCAATTCTGCAATGCGATGCTCAATTGTTGTGGCTGCATTTTGTTATTGTATACCATGTGAGGAATAAATCGAATTTGGCTGTACTAAATGCATGAGAAACAAATACAATTGCTATATTTCGAAGTTGTTAAGCATGCTTGGTTTGGTTAACTATCTGATCTTCTATTAGGAGTGTGTTATATTGTGCAATGTGGTGCTCAGTTAACGTTTGGTTCATTTTTTGTGGTGTTTAGTTAATTGCTTGGTTCAATTCTGCAATGCGATGTTCAATTGTTGTGGTTGCATTCTCTTATTGTATACCATGTGAGGAATAAATTGAATTTGGCTACACTTAATACATGAGAAACATATAGAAGTGCTATATTTCCTAGTTCTTAATCATGCTTGGTTTGGATAAATGGGTTTTCCATGTGGCTTGTATGAATCTGCAATGTGCTTATTTTTCATAAACATATTTTACTTATAGCATGCGAACCCTTACTTAACCTGATGACTAACTACCTTATATGTGTTGCAGGGAAACAATGGGAAGCACTGAGGTTTACAAGATGGTACTAACTATTATACCTTGCCTTTTTTATTCCTTTGCCCCATTTCCAATATAGAGAAGATATTTGTGCACATCCTTGTTTTCAGGGTTCACTGATGATTACCTCTCAAACCACCTCTGTGGTCAGGAGGCGAGGAAAGTTTTCATACAACACCCACGGTTCAATATTGAAGTGTTCCTGAAGAGGTCGAAGGACGGACGGTTAATCATCCACAGGCACGGGCCTAAAGTTGCAAAGACCTTCAACATGAATGAAGGCTCAATATTCGCCTTCCGCTTCAGCAGTTTTCCAGATGAGATGCATCTCTCTATGTACCGTCTATGATGCTAATTTCGAAAGGTTCTAGATGTTGCATGTGAAACTTGCTGCTGGTGCAGTTGTGTAATGGGCTAGCTGAGTGCTGAAGCTATATCATGTTGTACTTCGATGTATTTCAATTATAAAATCCTGCTTCCTTAATATGGAAATGGAATATATTATGTGCTTAATATAAATGTCAATTAGATTAGTAAATGGATTATTAATAATAGGGCAATTGGCCCGCTAATTGGCCAATTAGCGGTTTTCCTATTGCAATCGGTTATTGAGAAAACACCGTGGGCGATGACCTCAGGCAACGCACACAGTTTCTAGGAATAAACCGTGTTGGATCGATGAACAATCACACACGACATTCTCTTGAAAACTGTTTGGGTTACATGACCTTACGCAAACGTCTTCCTTGGAGTTACTGTGTGGGATGTATATACGAACGGAAACGTTTAGCGGTGACTGACTGTGTGGGATGTACTTACGACCGGAAATGATTTCGCCTCTATAATTGTATTTTTTTAGCACTGATGTACGTATTTCTGTATTTGAATGCTCTCTGGTGGCACACGACCTCATTTTGCCAAGCATGTGTGCCAGGAGGGCATATCCTTGACGATTTCTGGGTCGTGTGGGAAGGACCCCCCTATCTCCCATACTCACTAGGTGACTTCCGAACGCCGTCCCGGAAAAGGGTTAAAAACCGTTTGTATAGCACCGACACGTACCAATGCGCACTTGGGAGCTCTGGTTTATTTCACACCTGTATTAAGATACAAGTGTAATTTACTCGTCATCGGAAACGACGCGTAAAATACAGGCATAATGAAAAACAGAGTTGTTGATGATGATGTGCCTGCCATCCTGCAATATAGGCTGTCCGATTTATCTCTGACGGATAGGAAGGAAACTATGGCAATTTTGAAAAAACATACCCACACCCCTCTCCACATTTGCAAATAAGGCCTCCCCTCGATCATCTTGATATTCCGTGGAACGCATGGGCATCTTGCTAGTATTATATATAATATATAGAACATTGATTATAATTTGGGCTAATGTGTGGCTTTTGCAGGTCAGGGCTAAATACTTGTCATAACGTAGGGGGCGGGGCACTATACTTTGTGTGATAAACATGGTGTACGTATGGAACATGGTTTAGATTATGAAGATCTAGTTAGTACATAAAATGTACTATTATTTGGAATCAACATCAAGTGTATTCAAAAAATTGAATTCGAGTTCATATAGTACACATAGTTCATATCTATCTCTATAGTAATCATGTGGTGTGTTGTTAAGGTAATACACGAATGATGGTTGAAGTTGACAACAATCATGATTGTAGATTCTTATTCAAATAGAGAAACAAATTCAAATTTAGTTCGAATTGCAGCGGTAGTATAGACATTTGGAATGCACTAAAATGTTGGTATGAGTAGGTCACATGCATTATACAGCCAGCGGCATTTTTTAATTGGACATAACATGGATTCATAGCTTTGAATAGCATTTGTATAGTAAAACAAGACACGACTCTCTTTGTGTGGTTTGAATAGTTTTAGTTTTTTCCTTTTTTTGTTGAGAGAAGTGCGAATTGATTTGGTACATACAAGTACAATATTACACATTAGGATTGTCCCTAAAATTCAACCCGCGCCTTGTTATATCCTGAAAATTCAGATATCGTGCTCACAAAACTCGTGCCTTCACAACCCGCCCCTTGCTATCCCGAAATTACAATGCGCGCGAAAACTCCCTCCAGCTGCCAAATCCGGACACGCGAAATCCCCCTTCTAACCCTAAGCCTAAAGGGCCGCTAGTTCAAATCGGTGGGGGTACTTTTGTAACACACACTACATTTTGGACAAGCTCGTCCCTAAGTCATGGTTGCCCCCTCCCATCGCCTACTTTTCGCCATTCGAAATCCCAGGCCGCCATAACCTCTCCGCTCCAGACGCGAAAGCCCACCCTCCTCCGTCTGCCACCTCACCGCCGCCCAGCCGGAGCCTCTTCCCCGACGACGTCATCCACCGCAACAGCTCGACGTCCCTCAACCACCTCCTCGGATGAGGATCCGTCATCCATCTCTTCGTCCCGCCGGTTCAGCCGCCCCGCCCTCCACCTCCAAGGAGCTCCTCCAATGATCGCCTTGTCTATCGCAGCTGCTCCATCCCCACAGCGCCGCCTTAACCTGCTCCACCGGAACCGCAGCATCCTCATCGACTCCTCGGACAAAGCCGAGGCCTACTCGGCGCCACCAAAGAGGTTGTACACTCATCACATCGCACCTTCTCCTTAACTCGACCTCCCGGCGCCGACGATGCTCCATCCCGCACCCCCATGGAGCGGCTACCTCGAAGCCGGCGCCGCGGGCGACATCTCCACAACGGCTCTCCCCCAGTGCAAGGCTCCTTCGGCGGCGGCGTCCATACCAGCCAAATCTACTGCTGCTGCTCCGGCTCTCGCTCGCTCGCTCATGTTGTAACTGCTGCTTTGGCTCTCGCTCGCTCACGCGGCTACTGTTGCTCAGACTCTCGCTTGCTCGCTCGCGCTGCTTCTGCTACTATCCCCCTCGCTCGTGCTACTGCTCTGCTTCGATTTAGTTACACTCCAGTTGACTGAATTGACTTTTGGGTCAGTCAGTTTTCAGGGGGTGAGGGGCCTCACCGGAGATAAGGAAGAACCACCCACGGCGGGGGGGGGGGGGGGGGGGGGCTCACCGGAGATAAGGAAGAACCACCCGCGGCGGGGAGGGGGGCTCGCCGGAGAGGTACCTCACTATCTATCATAGGGTTCAGGGTGGGGGCGGTGGTCGCCGGCGGTGGGGTGGGGCGGTGGTGGGGTGGTCGCGTGGGGATCGCCGGAGAAAAAGCTCGGTGCGTCAGGGGGGGGAGATAGAGGGCTGGCCGGGGCAGCGGCAGACCAGCGGTGGGGAGTTGTTTCAGGGTGCGAGGCGGCGGCGGACCAGCGGTGGGGAGTTGTTTCGAGGCGGCGAGGAGGCGAGGTGGCGCGGGGGCCGGCGGTTCGACCAGTGGTGGCTGGCGGCTCAGGGGGGTGCAGGTTGAAGATGAACTGCAGGCCCTCCCTAAACTACATGTGAAGTGCCTCTCTGCTACCATTGCATTCAGTTTCTACAGTAACATTCAGATTCCACATTAAATATCAGTTTCGACAGTTAAGTTCAGAGTCAACAGTTTTTACCTCATGTGTTGTCGTCAGGTGGTTTCTGGTGATGTAAATTTTACGAGCATAACTGGTTTGGTGCCAAAAATAGGCATGCCAATGTTTGGCATTGTGCCAAATATTGGCTACTACTTGGTTGGTTACCGAGTTGTCTTACCTATCTGACATAAAATTGCCAATATTTGGCAAGTCTTGGTATTGCCAATATTTGGCAAGTCTTGGTATTGCCAATATTTGGCAATTCCAACATTTGGCTAGCCAAATATTGGTAGCAAACCAATCATGCTCTACATCTATCACTTTTTGGTAATGTATTTTACATCATCTATAGGAGATGCTATTAGAATCCCACTTGAGATTAACGATGTCTGTCTTGTGCTGCTTCAGCCTCGACGTCTTACGGCTCACCGGAGCTGCTCCAACGACGGAACGATCCGTCACAACAGAGCAGTGCCCTGGATGCCGTCTACATATTCCTCAGATCTTCCTCCACACCTCCGACAGCCACCTTTGCCTCAACTTCTTCAACGACCAACCAATGATGCTGAGGTCGACATGGCTATAGCAAAGAGGTTGTACACTTGTGGCATCACTTATTACTCTACATTCATGTCGATCCATTAGGGATATTTTGGTTCAACGAAAAAACATAGCAATAGGAAAATTTCCTATGGCACTCTACTATTCAATTATTCATGCATTTTGTTGAAAGGATGGAGCAAAACATCCACCTAGACCGACTTTTGAAAATCTTATGCATGAAAACAAGACCAAGTGCATTAGTGGCAGAATAACATTCTAACTGTACACACTTTCATATGGTTTCACTTTACTTTGGCCAAGTTTCTTTGAATTCCTCTGCTCCTCCAATTCCTCTGAACCAAACACCCAAGTTGACAGAAATCTTGTGTTCACAAATGCTATGTTTCCCATGTGCATTCCTATCCTATTCCAATGTTGTTCCTATCCCTGCGTTTTGAGAATCATGCAACCAAATGAGCCCTTACAGAATTACTTCAGTTACAGGTAGGTGCCGAAGAAAACTTTGTGTGGTTTGTCCTGCTCCTGCCGCGACGTAGTCCACCTCACCTGAGCTGCTCCATCGACAGAAGCATCCACCAAACCAGACATCACGACTCCTGACCATCTTTCGCCGCCTCAGATCTCCTTCCCTGCCACTGGCACCCACCACAACGGCATCACCATCATTGACTCAGCAGATGAACCTGAGGAGTACACGGGTCCACAAGAGAGGTTGTACTCTTTTGTTTCTGCTTATGTTATGCATTGCTTAATATTACCTGCTACTTTATTGTCCTGTTCACCTCTTAGACTCCAAGTCAGGTCCAAATTGATGTTCAAACTTGAGTTCTAAATTAGTTGTGGGGCACATATCAAGGCAGCAATGAATAGTATCTCTGTCTAATATCTGGTTCACCTAGGGTATGCCTATGTTGTTCATCTTGGGTGGGAAACAAATAGTAAAGCAATCATCATCTTTTTTGTATTAAATTAAAGCAATCATCAGCCTGCTATCATTGTTTTTGGATCCATCCACTGGTTGTTACCATTACTCTAGATTTTTGCATGCTCTCCTTACATAATCCCACTATATTTTTTTGTATGCATGTCAGATATTGTACACAGTCATGCTGAACATGTAGAGAAAAAGAGAAGAGTTTTGCGCGGCAATACAATGTCATGCATACGTCGCTCCATGGTGGGTTCAATGGCAAACTCTCCCCCCCTCTCCAGATTGTAATCCAGAGGAAGATATCTGTTCTGAGGCGGATTCAGACGCAGCTGACCACTCCTATTTACCCCCCAAGGTGTTTGCTCTAACTTGGCATGATGATGTTAGTCATATCATGCATATGTAGCCTTGCAGTGCCTACTTTCGACATCATATATGTCATCTGCTTAGTTTAGACATGTTCTATAATGCCACCTATTTAGTTTCAATATCATATATGGGAATTATACAGTCTCATGTCTTTTAGCCAGCCATAATATTTGTGAAATGTACAATGCTATCCTGTTTAACCAGGCATCATATATTTGAATGATATCTTGCCCATCCGTTTCTTCATTACATTTCCATTTGTCGACAATGTTTGTACATTAAACTACTGTTCCTGTGAATCAGCCATTTGAGTGGGTGATGGAAAAATCTGGAGTGAAAACAAGGCCTTCACAGCACACGGTGCTACCTGTCAAAGCAGATCTCTTGCTGGGTCCCTATAGTTCCTCAGAGATGGATTCAGAGACAGATGACCAGTCCTATTCCCCCACCAAGGTGTATGCTCTAACTTGGCATGGTTATACTGCTCATATCATGCATATGGTGTCTTGCATTGCATAGTTTAGACATCATATACACAATATTCAACACCATGTTCTTAGTTCTGACATCATATATGCGAATGCCCTTTGCTTAGCATATAAATCACATATGTGAATTAAATCATGCGATCCTGATTACTTAGATAACATGTAATCATATCTTTGAATTATGTTATGCTATGCTATCCAGTTTAGATAGACATCATATATGTGAAATTATGTCATGCTATCCATTTTAGTTAAATAATATACTTGTCAACTATTTCATTCCCTCTTTTTTCCACACTATCTATTGTATCTGTCTCTCAATGTTTGTACATTCAACTATGTTTTCTGTTTATCAGCCATTTGAATTGGAGCGGGTGATGGCAGTATCTAGCGGAGTAAAAACACGGTCTTCAAATAAAACAGTGCTACCTCTTGGTGGACATAGCACCCTGGCTGTACATGCACGAAGACCAGCCCTACCACACATAACCCAGACTCCCGCAGATTTTACCCCTACTACGATGGACAGAGAACCAGCTTCACCCAATCTAACCCCAACCCTAGCAGATAGTAACCCAGTTCCTGTTGACACAACACCATCTCCACCATAGAGCTCCCACACTAGAGCAGTTAGTAAGGCAGCTCCAGTGCCCAAAGCGCCAGTACTACCACGGCGAACCCCAACTCCACCAGTTAGTACACCTATTCATGTGGAGGAAGCACAACCATCCATTCATAGTTTAGCATCTACCGCATTTGATGTTGTTAAATCCCATGTGCGTTTCTTCCCATCATGGAAATATTATACTAAAGATGAAGGAAAATGCCAGTTGCAGGTGTTTGTCCAGGAGTTATGTGTAAGTAATGTTATTCATGGCAATTACTTTGCTTTGTCCCATACATTCTACCTCCATGATGGTTATAATACAACAAATTTTCCCATTTTTCTCTATAGCGAAGGACTGATTTGGAAACTCAGGATGAGGTAACCTGTGCTAATACCTCTGCTATCTTCAAGAATGCTTGGTGGCAGTATCGGAATTACCTGAAGAAAACGTACTTCACTGGCAAAGAAACTCATCAAATTCCCTTACGTTCTCCTAAGACACATTTACTAGACGATGAGTGGGAACGCCTGGTTCTGTACTAGTCCCAAACCAAGAATGTGGTAAGGTCTATGAGCTCATTTTATTTTAAGTACTATATGCTTGCGTCTTACTGTACTCTGTTCATGTAGAACAAGTGCTTAAACCTGAAGAACAACTGTTCTCATTTAAGATTCCATTGCTATCGTGCATACTGATTTGCTCTTGTATCACTGTATTTGCTCATACAAACTTATTTTTAAATTAAACGATCCAATGGAAACTCCAATGGCACAATAGGTATGTTCACGCATGTTTCTTTAACAGGTTTGCTCTTATAAATAGCTCTGTTGATGTCAATTTCAATTGTGTATACAGTTGACTTCTCATATCATGCACATTGCTAGCATCACAACAGGGCCAATAGTGTTGTTGTACATGTAGACCCGTGGTACCCATCTGAAATCTTGTTGTGCCATGTAGTTTCCCACGCTTTGTATTTTCAGTGCTGCTTTCTCTTGAACTGATATGATTTGAACCGTGTCTCTGTTTTGATTTGGCAAGACAATGCAGTGACCATAGGACATAATATATGTTTGTTTAATGCTTTTATAATGTACTACTCCCTCTGTCCCAGAATATAAGGACGTTTTTGACACTATGCTAGTGTTAAAAATGTTCTTATATTTTGGGACGGAGGGAGTACTTGGCAATAGAAGACTTGGTAGTTTAATCTTGTCCACCTTACTAATGAACTGGTTCACCGAAATGAGTTCCATATACTAGTACATGCTAAACCTGTTATGTGTCTGCATGTTTCTTCTTTTAGAATGCTAACAGAATATTGGCGAAGAGTGCCTTATTAAGCAATGGTAAAGGAAGTAATGCAGATAAGGTTCATGATCGTGAGACATCCTTGTTAGTTTCCAACAAAGCTAATAAAACAGCTAAGGAAAACTATCTTGAAGACATTGAGACAACCCCAAAGTCCTATCTTGGTTTACTGTTCGAGTTACTGGCCACTACCGCTTGCACAAGCTATTCAAACTCACTTTCTGAATCAGTTCGGTTTCTTGAGTCTCAACTATAAGCTGAAAGACATCGATCAACTGTGCTGCGACAAGAAGCAGAAGGACTGCGGAAGTCCCTGGAGCATTCAGATGCATACTTTCTGGTGCAACAGCAAGCGTTGGAGGATTTTAGCGCCAAACATGACAAAGCTAATAAGTTTGCTAAGCTTATTGCCAGCATGGTGGATACCCAGGATAACGTTTCTTGAGGTCTTCTGAAGTTGTTTTAGTTATGGACTTGTTTTCTGCCGCGTTTATTTGCACTGGTGGCCAATTTTGACGGTCAGTGTATGTAATATGCTGCTTTGTTCCCTATATTTGCACTGGTGGCGAACTTTGATGCCCAGTGGATGTAATATGTGTAATAGCTATAATAGGCTAGCGTTAGTTGCTTGCTTATTTATTTTCTTATTGTCTTGTTTAGTTGTTTGCTTGTAGTCACTGCAGTTCTCTTTCCGCGTTTTTCTAGTGGCCACAATAACCTATTTTTGGTAACTAGGCCACAGTAATCATGGCAACACACGGACTGTTGTAACCATGGGCCTCTTGCGGGCTGTAGAATCCATAGGCCTTCTACAGGCCGTAGGATCCATGGGCTTTCTACAGGCCATAGGATCCATGGACTTTCTACGGGCCGTATGATCCATGGGCCTTCTACGGGCCATAGGATCCATTGGTCTTCCACGGGCTGTAGGATCCATGGGCCTTCTAGGGGCGTATAATCATTTCGCCAAACATGGGCTTTACAATTCGTGGACCATAACGGGCCGTTAATAGGCCACATTTGATAATGCTATGAAAACAGCGCAACGGGTTAACGGGCCATAAATGGGCCGAATGTAACCACGAGCTGAATTTAACCCACAAACAGAACAGGCCAGTAACGGACCGTAACTAACCGAAATCTAGAAATGAGCCTAAGAATAAATGGGCCCTTAGACGGCCGAAAGTTAACACGGGCTAGAAACGGCCGATGGAGTAATGGGCTGTTAATGGGTATAAAGCGATACACTGCTCATTATGGGCTAGCTTCATCTCGGGCCTTTAATGGGCCCAGAGTTACAAATGGCCTCATATGGGCCGAAAGACATCATGGGCCATACATGGGCCGGAAGTTACAACAGGCTGGAATCATATTTGACGGCCCAGATGAAGCTACTGGGCTTAATTCTGATAGGCCGTAACAGGACGGGAGTTAGCGGGCTGTCAATGGGCTATATACGAACAGTCCGTTAACAGGCTTTCCGTGGGCCGGCCTGTTACCTTTTGACCAAGTCAAACGGGCCAGCCTTTTCACTGGAATGGGCCTCTATTGGGCCGTGCCATGTGTGGACGTATCATAGGCGCCTCATGTCCAATGAGTGGATGACATCTGTCCCAACGGTGGGCCAACACGTGTTTCCTCTGGCCAATGAGAATTTTACACATGGAAAATCCCCATTGGTCCGGGCTGTTAATGTGTTATTGGATCCAGAACCGAACCCAGTATCTTAACAGCGACCTGTTACGGTGGATGCCACGTGTTGGTTACCCTTGACGAAAATACTTCCATGACGCGCCATTTATCGTCATGGAAGTGGACACTTCCGTGATGATAATTTTGGTAATGTCATGGAACACTTCTACGACAACAGAGGTATGACTATCTTGATTCTGTCATAAAATCTTCATGGATGTACATGCATGACAGAAAACGTGACCAACTATGACAAACACGTATCATCACGGAAGTGTATTCTTTTGTAGCGTTTGCTATGTTGAGAGTGAGAGATTTGCAGGAATTGATGACAAACAAATTATAGTACATTTTCACGGCTTGAGGAAATGTCAAGGCCATCTACCAAAAAGTCCCCGTATCATGAAAATGTAGCATAAATACTTTTCTAATTTGTTGTTTGAAACTGTTGGCGTACTGGTTATTGGTGTAATTACACTTGGATATTTTCGGCCAGAGAACAAATAATTCAAGCAGGTACAGTCCATGTTAGTAGTCCTTGTACACCATGTTGCATTTTGTGTTTTTTGGTGCTCACATCATTTAGTGTTTTATAATCTGGAACTACTTTGGATCATTAGTTGGTTTTAAAAGTGCATTTAGCTTCACATTTCTCAAGTTATGTTGATTTCCAGAGTGCAAGTGCCTTCGTATTTTTTAAGTTACATTTTCGCCCCTGGTTCCTAGAATTCATGGATCTGCGACCGCACATAAATCATACACGCAGCCCAGTACGAATTAAATGAAATGCAGGGACTTACGCTAGCTCGTTGTTGTCGGGGTACACAAGCAAGGGTGTATGTTTCCCCTGACATGTGCACGGACAGTAGGCCTCCAACCCTGCAGCACCAAGTATCCAAGACAAGCCCAGACAGCAAGATATCAACAAGGAAAAACCCTTCCTTGCCAGGCAGGCGAGCCTGGTCAAGCCGAGGCCACCCCAAAGACAAGTCCCTTTCCCGCCAAGACTTCAAGACGCCACCGCTCCACCGCATCACAACGCAAGTCATCCATCGATGCGGCGTCGAGCCCCCAGATAGCTAAGTGACTGTCATTTGGCGCATGGCAGCCATTTAGAAGGAAGATTATCTCCATATGACACCCATCCAGAGGCATGTCAAGCAGACATGCGAGAGATGATTAAAAAGGCGCGGCAAGGCTTGCCGGGCTACATTCATGACGTGACACCTAGTGGTGCATTTAATGCACCTTGTCCTGTCTGCAGAGTTAGGTATGATAGCACTGTTGGATATCTAATCACTGGATAATGACTATTTTTCCATTATGGTAACCCGTTGACCTATAAAAGGAGGGTCGTGGCAACCTTAGAAAGGATCCAGACCCTTGTACACACATACACGCGTAGCTGCTCTTCCCGGGGCAACCTTGCCAGGCTCGAGCGCCGCACGTTCTTCACGGTCCCTCCATCAATCCACCAAAGTAGGAATATGGTTTTATGCCTCATGACGGCCCAAACCTAGGAAAAACCACCAGCGTCACCATTGCCATGCTACTCCACGGCCTCTGCTCTTTGTGCAACGTGCCCTTCCCCCTTGCCGAACCACAAGGGGCCGATGGCCCCATAGGTGATCGTGTTCTACCACGACATCTTCGGCGTGCCAGGTATGAGGAATGCTTGCGCGAACCAGAGGTCATAAACAACGCGTTAAGCTATGCCGGCGTCAGCATCGATGCTCGCACCATCAGTGGCTCCTAAGGAGAGAGGCGATACCGCTCCCTCATTCTGTCTTGCCTGGGCCCCATCGCCCATGCCCACCGTAACCGAGGCGGTAGTAGAACAGGGAGGTAGTGGTGGCGCGACGGGCCCGAGCCGCCCAGGCGGCGTGGCCTCCGCGCTACCCCTGTCTGAATGAGAAAAGCGAGGCACGCGGCGACGCTGCCCTTCTCGCGAGTTCCTGCCAAGCATGTGATACGTCTCCAACGTATCTATAATTTTTTATTGTTCCATGCTGTTATATTATCAATCTTGGATGTTTTATAATCATTTTACAGTCATTTTACAGTCATTTTACTATCATTTTTTGGTACTAACCTATTAACATAGTGCCAAGTGCCAGTTGTTGCTTTTTCCATGTTTTTAACATTGCAGAAAATCAATACTAGACGGAGTCCAAATGCCACGAAACTCCATGATGATTTTTTATGGGCCAGAAGGGACACATTGGGTCCTGGCTGCGCCTGGGGGTGCCCCGAGGGAGGCACAACCCACCAGGGCGTGCAAGGAGGCCCAGGCGCGCCCTGGTGGGTTGTGCCCACCTCGGGTGCCCCCGGACCGCCCCTTTGCTCTATAAATACCACAATATTCCAGAAACCCTAGAAGCATCGACGAAATATTCATCCAGCCGCCGCAGAGTCCAGAACCACCAGATCCAATCTAGACACCATCTCGGATGGGATTCACCACCTCCATTGGTGCCTCTCCGATGATGCGTGAGTAGTTCTTTGCAGACCTTCGGGTCCATAGTTAGTAGCTAGATGGCTTTCTCTCTCTCGCTGAATTCTCAATACAATGGTCTCTTGGAGATCCATATGATGTAAATCTTTTGCGGTGTGTTTGCTGGGATCGATGAACTTTGAGTTTATGATCAGATCTATCTTTTTGTATCCATGAAAGTTATTTGAGTTTATTTGATCTCTTATATGCATGATTACTTCTAGCCTTGTATTTCTTCTCCGATATTTGGGTTTTTTGACCAACTTGATCTATTTATCTTGCAACGGGAAGAGGTGCCCGGTAGTGGGTTCGATCTTACGGTGCTTGATCCCAGTGACAGAAAGGGAACCGACACGTATGTATCGTTGCTACTAAAGATAAAACGACGGGGTCTATCTCTACATAGATAGATCTTGTCTACATCATGTCATCATTCTTATTGGATTACTCCGTTTTTCCATGAACTTAATACACTAGATGCATGCTGGATAGCGGTCGATGTGTGGTGTAATAGTAGTAGATGCAGGCAGGAGTCGGTCTACTAATCTTGGACGTGATGCCTATATAATGATCATTGCCTGGATATCATCATAATTATTTGAAGTTCTATCAATTGCCCAACAGTAATTTGTTCTCCCACCGTTAGCTATTTTCCTCGAGAGAAGCCACTAGTGAAACCTACGGCCCCCGGGTCTTATTTCTCCTATATTTGCTTTGCGATATATTTTATTTGCACTTTTTATTCAGATCTATTAAACCAAAAATACAAAAATACTTTGCTGCACTCTATTTTATTTGCGATCTATTTATTCAATCTATTACAACTTTCTCCCGTCAACATGCAATTTATGGCGCCGTACCCCAAAAGGGATTGACAACCCCTTTAACACGTCGGGTTGCGAGGTGTTGTTATTTGTGTGCAGGGGCTGTTTACCATGTGTTGCTAGGTTCTCCTACTAGTTCGATAACCTTGGTTTCATTTCTGAGGGAAATACCTACCGCCGCTATGCTGCATCATCCCTTCCTCTTTGGGGAAATACCGACGTAGCTTCAAGCAACATCAAAAGGAATTTTTGGCGCCGTTGCCGGGGAGGATCTTCAACATATACCAGGTTCCTAATCACAAATCTCATCTCCTTGCAATTTACATTATTTGCCATTCGCCTCTCTTTTCTGTTCGTCGTTCTCTTGCTTTCTAGTCTCGATGGCTAGCGTCCCTACTCCTCCTTTTCACCAGATTTTGAAGTCCTCTACTCCAAGCAAAGACAAGGAGAAAATTTGAAAGATGCCTGGTATAGGCTTATGGAATCATATCATATTTATAATTTAAATGGGGGTGCTAAGGTTTTGCTTCGTAATTTTTACATAGGATTGGCTTTGCATCATAGACAACTTCTCGATTTTGCCGCTAAAGGAAGTTTTATTGAACTTGATGCCAATGCTGCCTATGAAATCTTAGAGCGAATTTTGGGAATTCCACCTCAAAAGAAGGGGTTTCCTTTCACGTCCGAGGGAGCTCAAATGTTGGACAAACTTGGTGATTTGCATAAACATATGGTTGAAATACAGAAATATAATGAACCCCTCAAACACCTCAATGGTAGTATCAATCACATGAATACTTTGATTACTCTTTGTAACAAGCGTTTGCACATTTTGGATCTTAAGATGGTCTCTTTTCCGGAGAATTTAGGGAAGCGTAAAGAGCCTCCCGCGTTTGAGAAAACCCTTACAAAAGTTGCCAAAATTTCGGAAGATAAAACTTAGATCCTTACTTTATGCCTAGCTAAGGGCGTAAAACTATAGCGCTTGTTGGGAGGCAACCTAATGAATAAATTTTATTTTTTATTTTTGCTTTCTGTTCTTTAGTGCTAGCATAATTATTCTACTGTTATGATTGTGTTTTTTGTGTTTTAATTAGTGTTTGTGCCAAGTAGAACCAATAGGATCTTCTTGGGTGATAGTTGTTTGATCTTGCTGGAAATGACAGAAACTTTGTGCTCACGAAAATAATTGTTAAAAATCACCAGAACGTGATAAAATGCCAATTCTTTTTGAATAATATTTATATACAAATTACCCAGGTCGTCCTAGTTTTTCTGAATTTTTGCAGTTCCAGAAGTATTCAAACAAATCAGATTGCTACCGACTATTCTGTTTTGACAGATTCTGTTTTCTTTGTGTTGTGTGCTTATTTTGATGCTCTATGGTTTTATTTGATGATTTTTTGCCATAGAAAAGTTGGAATACAGTAGATATAATACAAAAATAAAATAAGAATTGGTTTGATACAACACTTATAGTAGTGGTTTATTTTTCTTACACTAACGGATCTCACGAAGGTTTTGTTGAATTTTGTGTGATTGAAGTTTTCAAGTTTTGGGTTATCTTACAATGGATGAAGGAAGGATAGAAGAGCCTAAGCATGGGGATGTCCCGGCATCCCACGCTATTATCCAAAACTGAGCAACAAACTAATCTTGGGGATGCCCCCGAGTGGCATCCCCGCTTTCTTCCAACAACTATCGGAATTTTACTTGAAACTATATTTTTTATTCGTCACATGATATGTGTTTTGCTTGGAGCGTCTTGTATGATATGACTCTTTGCTTGTTTTATTTTGTGTTTTAAGTCTTCAATCCTTGCTGTACACGCCTATTTAAGAGAGCCAAAATTTATGTCATGACTTGTTAGAATTGCTCTCTATGCTTCACTTAAATTTTTTATGAGCAATAGGACTTGCTCTAGTGCTTCACTTATATCTTTTTGAGCACAGTGTGCTCAGTATTTTTGAAGAAACGCTCTCTTGCTTCACTTAGATTTATTTGAGAGTTAGTAAAATTTTCAAGAAATTCTCTCTTGCTTCACTTAAATTATTTTGAGAGAAAGAAGAAAAATTATGCTCATGATCTTCACTTATATTTGTTTGAGCTTATGAAAAGCAACACATGAAAATTAGTCCCAAAGTGATACATATCCAAGAAGGATATAATAAAAACTTTCATGAAGATCATTGGACAAAATAAACTTGATTCTTAGTAATAGTTTGAGATATGATGATGTGAGTTATGTTGATGAGTAATTATGCTTTAGTAAGAATATTGGTGTTAAGATTTGTGATTCCCTATGCAAGTACGAAACTCAATAGTCATGCAATCACATTTTATAGTCATCAGCTCGGCAAAGTAACATAGCAAAGATCAATATGTGAAAAGCTCATAAGCAATGGATCAATGATGGATAATTATGTCGGATGACATTCATCATGCAACAGTTATAACCTAGGGTGACATAGAACTAGCTCCAATTCATCAATATAATGTTGGCATGTATTCTGAATATAGTCATACGTGCTTATGGAAAAGAACTTGCATGACATCTTTTGTCCTACCCTCCCATGGCAGCGGGCTGCTAATGGAAACTAAGGGATATTAAGGCCTCCTTTTAATAGAGAATGGGACCAAAGCACTAGCACTCAGTGAATACATGAACTCCTCAAACTACGGTAATCACCGGAAAGAATCCCAATTATTGTCACCTTGGGTTATGCGGATCATAACTCGTAATAGGTGTCTACAACTTGCAAGATAGGATCTAGAACACAAATATATTCATGAAAACATAATAGGTTCAGATCTGAAATCATGGCACTCAGGACCTAGTGACAAGCATTAAGCATAGCAAAGTCATAGCCACATCAATCTCAGAACATAGTGGATACTAGGGATCAAACCCTAACAAAACCAACTCGATTACATGATAAATCTCATCCAACCCATCACCGTCCTATGATGGAATTACTCACGCACGACGGTGAGCATCATGAAATTGGTGATGGAGGAAGGTTGGTGATGACGATGGCAATGATTTCCCCTCTCTGGAGCCCCGAACAGACTCCAGATCTGCCCTCCCGATGAAGAATAGGAGGTGGCGGCGGCTCCGTATCGTAAAACGCGATCATTCTCTCTGATTTTTTTCTCCCCGAAAGTGAATATATGGTGTTGGAGTTGAGGTCGGTGGAGGTCCAGGGGACCCACAAGGCAGGGGGCGCGCTCTCCACCCTTGTGGACAGCTAGTGGGCCCCCTCTGGATGATTCTTTCGCCAATATTTTTTATTTATTCCAAAAGTATTCTCCGTGGATATTCAGGTCATTTCGAGAACTTTTAGTTTTGCACAAAAATAACACCAAGGCCATTCTGCCGAAAACAGCGTCTGTCCGGGTTAGTTTCGTTCAAATCATGCAAATTAGAGTCCAAAACAAGGGCAAAAGATTTTGGAAAATTAGATGCGATGGAGACATATCAACTCCTCCAAGCTTAACCCATTTCTTGTCCTCAAGCAATTCAGTTGACAAATTGAAAGTGATAATTTTTTTACAAACTCTATTTGATCTTGTTGTTGCAAATATGTAAAGCCAACATTCAACTTTTCAGCAAAGATTATGAACTAACAATATTCATAATAATAGTTAGGTCTCACATTTACTCATATCAATGGCATAATCAACTAGCAAGTAATAATAATAAATCTTGGATGACAACACTTTTTCAAAACAATCATGATATGATATAACAAAATGGTATCTCTCTAGCCCTTTCTGAGACCGCAAAACATAAATGCAGAACACCACTGAAGATCAAGGACTGAATAGACATTGTAATTCATGGTAAAAGAGATCCAGTCATACTCAATATCAATTAATAACAACACATACAAATGATAGTGGTGCTCTCTAACTCATGCTTTTTAAAAGAGGATGATGACTCAACAATAAAAGTAAATAGATAGGCCCTTCTCAGAGGGAAGCGGGGATTTGCAGAGGTGCCAGAGCTCGAGCTTTTTGAAATAGAGATGAATAATATTTTGAGAAGTATGCTTTCATTGTCAACATAACAACCAAGAGATCTCGGTATCTTCCATACAAGATACATTATAGGTGGTTCCCAAACAGAATGGTAAAGTTCATACTCCCCCTCCACCAACAAGCACATTCCACGACTCATCCGAAACAACGGGTATGGTCCAACTAATAACAATCCTAGGGGATTTTTGTTTGACGTTATATTTTGATTTGATTTGAGCATGGAACTGGGCATCCCGAATACCAGCCATTTTCTCGTGAATGACAAGTGAATCAACACTCATCGTGAGAATAACCCACCTAGCATGGAAGATACTGACAGCCCCCAGTCGCTACATGAGCGATTCGGGCATACAATACAGATTATTATTTGAAAGTTTATAGTTTGGCACATGGAAATTTACTTGGAACGGCAGGTAAATACCGCATATAGGTAGGTATGGTGGACTCATATGGAACTACTCTGGGTTTATGGAAGTGGATGCACAAGCAGTATTCCCGCTTAGTACAAGTGAAGGCTAGCAAAAGATTAAGGAGCGACCAACTAGAGAGCGACAACAGTCATAAACATGCATTGAGTTTAATCAACATTGAGTGAAAGCATGAGTAGGATATAAATCACCATGAACATAAATATGATGGAGGCTATGTTGATTTTGTTTCAACTACATGCATGAACATGTGCCAAGTCAAGCCACTCGAATCATTCAAAGGAAGATACCATCCTATCATACTACATCACAACCATTTTAAAAGCATGTTGGCATGCAGGGTAAACCATTATAAACTCCTAGCTAATTAGGCATGGCATGAGTAATTATAATCTCTAATTGTCATTGCAAACATGTTTCATTCATAATGGGCTGAATCAAGAATGATGAACTAATCATATTTACAAAAACAAGATAGGTCGAGTCATACCAGCTTTTCCTCATCTCAATCATTTCATCATATATCGTCATTATTGCCTTTCACTTGCACGACCGAACGGTGTGGATAATAATAATAGTTCACGTGCATTTGACTAAGCTAGAATCTGCAAACATTTATTTAGAGGAGAAGACAAGGTAATATGGGATCTTTGTTAGATCAACAATAATGCATATGAGAGCCACTCAACATTTTCATCGTGGTCTTCTCCTTTCGACCCAAAGAAATGAAAAATAATTTCAAAGAAACACACACAAATGTTTTTGGAGTTTTTGTTTTTCTGAAGGCAGTAAAACAAGAACGAGAAAAACTATTTACATGGGAAAGCTCCCAACAAGCAAAAGAAGAACGAGAAATATTTTTGGGTTTTATTTAATACTAGTACTAAATAAACATGGAAAGTGAACTAAGAAGAAGCTACAACTAATTTGTTTTTGTTTTTCTCAAAGTTTTTCAAACACACAAGAAGAAAGCAAGAAAAAGAAATAAACTAACATGGATAATACAATGAAAAAGTATGAACACCGACAACAGGAATGAGTGTGTGAACATGAATGTAATGTCTGTGAGAAATACGTACTCCCCCAAGCTTAGGCTTTTGGCCTAAGTTGGTCTATGCCCATGGATCAAAGTACCCCTCTCCTTGGTACCGAGGAGGATCCTGAGGGTTCCAGTGGTTGGCGAGCTCCTGTGGCTCCCACTGATAAATATACTCCTGATGCGGATCAGGTGATGGCTCTGGCTCAGGAACTGGGGATCGCGTCCTTTCCCAGTATGCATATAAATGTCCTCGGGCAAAATGAAGCACGTGCCTGAATGAGTGTTGAACAAAAAAGGTGCAGGCAAAGTAATGATCTGACAAGTTTTCTGGCTAAATACAAGGTTATAGATGAGTCTCTTATCCTTATCACCACTAATAAAATTATGTGCTACCATGTTGTTGTAATCTAAGTATATAGTGGGTAGCAGCATCTCCTCTTCCTCCTCATGCCTAATGGGTATCTCCAAGCGTTTAGCAAGGCGGGAGGCATAGATACCTCCAAAGATAGGACCCCTCGAATGGTTTAAACTCAACCATCGAGCAACCATAGCGCCCAAACTAAAAGTTCTACCACGAAGTAAAGCATGGCGCAAAATAGCAAGGTTAGGAGCACTAACACTACAAAAAAGACACATCCGTGACATTTGGGGCCGAACGAATTTTTTCTGTCATGCTTGTGACACTTCTATGACGATAATTGTGACAAAACCCGGTATCATCATAGATGTGGTGGGCTCCTACTTCTATGACAAAAAATCATGACAGAAAATGGGCCTTTCGTCCTGGGCGGGCCGGAGACGCAGTTGCATGACATTCTTTGGGCCGTCCATGACGGGAAAAACCGTGGTAGAAGCGAGGGCGGGGAAAATATCGGGTAGTTCCCGGTTACAGTGGGTAGTCGGGGCCGAGCAATGCACGGAGGTTTGCGCGTTTCTCTCATACACGTATGCGCGTGTATGCGAGGCGTTGCGCTCTAACCGAACCCTAGCGAGGCGTTGGGCTCTAACTAAACCCGAGCGATTGCACTAGCCATGTTACTGAACCCTGATCGATCCCTTGCTGTTAACTGAACCCGAGTGGTTCCTTCGCTACTGCTGCTAACTGAAGCCGATCGAACCCTGGTGCCTCCTTCCCTTGATGAACAATGAGCGTTGTTGGGGGGGGGGGGGTTGGAAGAACAGTTCCTGGTGGGGGGTTGGATGAACAGGACCCCGTGGTAGTAGAGGCCGTTGCTGCTGGATGAACAGGACCGCGATCGAGCCGGTTGGGGGTGGATGAACAGGACCCCGTGGAGGGCTGGATGAATAGGACGACCCCGTTGAGGGCTGGTTGAATAGTAGTCGATGGAGGGCTAGATGAACAGTAGCCCGTGGAGGGGTGGTTGAACAGGACCCCGTGGAGAGAGGGCTGGTTGAACAGTAGCTAGTGGAGGAGTAATGGAGGCTGGATGAATATGAGCCCGTGGATGAACAGTCGCAGGTGGAGGCTGGAGGAGGTTGACGGTGGATGAACAGTAGGCCGTGGAGGCAGTCAAAGGTGGAGATGAACAATATCCCGTGGAGTCCAGTTTTGCGGTACGCCACACCCCTCCCAATGAACACGACCCCCATTTCGACCATAGCGCTCCAACACAAGTCCATTTCCTCCGTTTTGCGGTACACCACACCCTCCCGATCAACAGGACCCCGTTTCGACCATAGGAGGTCCAAGAGAAGTCTGTTTCCTCTATTTTGTGGTACGCCAGACCCCTCCCGATGAACAGGATCCCGTTTCGACCGTGGTCGGTCGAACACAAGACCGTTTCCTCCGTTTTGTTCCCCACCAGGCCTCGTTTCGATCGGCTGTTCCATCTAAGCCGGTTGGCTCCCGATGAACACGACGACACAGTTTCTCACGAGCCCTAGCCGTACGTATGCGCGAGTAGGCATTCGAGACCCCGCCCGTATGTACGTACGTGGCTGTATTTACTTTCTTGCACCCTGGCTGTACATACATGTACACGATATTAACGGGACTGCGTGACATGCTACGTGCGCGCCTCTACTACGACACATGTGTGCCTATACTACGACACGTGCCCTTCCTTACACGGCCATGGTTCATCGCTGCAGCCTGCAGTCTACAGACCGACCGATCGTATGTATGTACACGTTCGCGACCAGAATGACAATTCTACGTACGCTTCAACCAGGTGGGTCCCGACTGTCAGGCAATTCCTTGTGTGCGAAGATGTAGCTGGTGGGTCCCAGCACTCAGGGGGCGAATCATTTTTTTGCCCGTAATATGGACACACTTCCTGGCGTGCGAAGATGTAGCTGGTGGGTCCCAGCAGTCATGGGGGAAACATATTTTTTGCGAAATATGGTGGCCCGTCCAGTGGGTCCCTGCTGTCAGGTGGAGGAATCATTATTTTCCGCGTAATAAGGAGGCACTTCCTTGCTGCGGACATGGACCCAGCTATCAGCCTCTCCACGTACAGTACTCTTCCGATGGAAGTCGTTCGTGGAGCACATTGACCACGCCGCGCCGAGAGCACCAAGGCGGTGGATGACAGCGAGGCCTAGGAAGGGGATGACGAGGAGCCGGGGAAGACACGTAAGTGGATGCCCATGCGAAGAGGAGTACGAGGGTTCACTGGTTCGGCTTCGGTGTGAGGCTGCCGTCGCCGCAAAATAATAGGGGGTGTGGGTGAGTAGAGGGATGGCCTGGCCAGCGGTGGGAGTAGTAGGGGGTGGTGAGGCCTCTGCGGCAGGACAGCCGGCCATGGGAGGCAGGAGCAGGCGGCACGACCGGCGCTGGTTTGGGTGGCTGGAGCAAGAAGACCAGAGGTTGAAGAAGCACTAAGGCCGTTGGACGGACATCGTACGGTCACTGGAGCTAGAATCGTTCATATTGACTAAGTTGACAAAGCCCTCCGTCCGCGTAACCTTAGTAGGCCCACAAGTCAACCTCCCACTATGGTGGGTCCCAGCTAGCAGGGGGAGTATTCATTTTTGTGTGCGTAATAATGAGGCACTTCCTTACGTGCGAAGATATAACTGGTGGGTCTGACCTGTCAGCGGGGGGAATGTTTTTTTCGTGAAATACAGAGGCCCTTCCGGTGGGTCCCAGCTGTCAGGTGGAGGAATCATTATTTTGCGCGTAATAAGGAGGCATTTCCTTGCGTGCGGCTGTGGACCCAGCAGTGAGCCTCTCCACGTACAGTCCACTTCCGATGGATGTCGTTCGTTGACCACGCCGCACTGAGAGCACCAGGGCGGTGGACGACGGCGAGGCCTATGAAGGGAACGACACGGAGACAGGGAAGACTCGGTAGTTGTCTCCCACACGGAGGGGAGTACGAGGGTTTACTGGTTCGTCTGCTATCACCGGAGAATAACAACATGTGTGGCTGAGTAGACGGATGGCTAGGCCAGCGATGGGAGTACGGTGGGGCGGTGAGGCCTGCGCAGTAGCACAGCCGGTGTCGGATTCTGGGTTCTGGCAAACCCTTGAGGTTCGAACACAGGGGTGCGCACGAATATCTCTCTCTCCCTAGCTTGATCGCACAATGATCTGTAGGCCTGGCTCAACGAACTCAAATAACAAGAGACACGAGGGTTTATACTTGTTCGGGCCACTGTTGTGGTGTAATACCCTACTCCAGTGTAGCGTGGTGGATTGCCTTGTAGGCTGAGGATGAAAAGTACAAGGTAAGAACAACCTCCTGAGGAGAGGTGTTCTAGAGATCGGTGTGCTGGTGGGATGGCCTTGGTGGAATGGATCCAATCCAAGATCAGTTGCCTCCTATGGTGTTGGCTAGTCCTATTTATAGAGGCCCTGGTCCTCTTCCCAAATATTAGGCGGGAAGGGATGCCCCAACGGCCAAGTTTGAAGGGAGACAACTAGTACAAGCTATCCTGACAAAAGGTGGTCTTGGCCTGCCAAAGGCTCTGGTGGTGACGCCGCCGTGGGCTTCGCGGTGACCTCCGTCCTGCCATCCTTCTGGTCTTGGTCTGTTGCACCGATATGGAAACCTTTTCCAGATGCCTCAGGACTCCTCGCCTCTTGTTGCCTCTTTAGCACCAAAGAGGAAACATGTACACTACGCCCGCTGGCGCCCGCCTGGCCTTGGTCATCATGGCTGATGTCACGTGAACGTCGCGAGGTGCCCCTTGCATAGGTATCTCCGTTCCTCGGGAGCCAGCCTAGTGAGGCTGCCCCTGAGGAGGTCTTGGCGTCGTCCGCCCTACGAGGGTCTTGAGCGGTTGCTGCTAAAGATGGGTCGTACCATGCGGTTGGTGGAGCCACGTCGTGGGCTGGAGGCAGGCAGGTCTGGGGACCCCCATTCCTAGGACGCCGACAGTAGCCCCCGGGCCCAAGGCGCGCTCGAACTTGGCTTCGAGGCAAAGCCAAAGGGCAAGTGTAGAGCAGCACGGTCCCCAACCGCCTAAGGCCTTAATTGACGCATGGCGACCGACGGGACGCGGGCGTCTCCGCTTCCCCATGCTGCCTCGGCAACCGTTCGACTTGACGAGACCCTGCTGCATGCAGAAGAAAACCATCAGTACCTACGATCGTGGAGGCCGGTGGTTGGCCTTCTTCTGGCTATAAATGAGGAGAGGGGCGGAGCCCCCGTCGCTCATCTCTTTCTCCACTCCGTCTACTTCTTCTTCTTCCTTGCTCCACTATCTTGCTGTGAAACCCATGGTGCCGATAAGGAGGTTCTCCGTTGCTGAGAAAGGAAAGGCCCCCCACGAAGAGCAGGGGCCACTTCCGTTGAAGAAGAGGCTGGCCCGCCCCGCGACATCATCATGAGGCAGGAGGTGATGAGGCCTTGGTACGAATGGCCTCCCCCCGGCTATCTACTGCCCTTGCACGCCCAGGCAGAGGGCTCCAGAGGAGGGGGCAGCAGCCCGCGCCGCTCGCGCCATGGTCGCGGTGGCCGTGCTGTGGTGGCCCGCACCGCTAGCCCACGAACTCACGCCGAGGGCTCCTCGCACGAATTCGTGGTGTGGGCGGCAATGCCCCCGCGGACGTGGATCAGATTCCCGTAGTTCTTCGCTGGAGAGATGCCGCCGAGGGGTCCACTTGAGCTGTGGCTGCGGCACGTCGACTGTGGCTCCCCAGCGACAGGAGAAGAGGTCGAGGTCGTATCCTCGGGCAAGATCTTCATGACCCATGGATGTGGTGAGGTCGCGCGTGCTTGCCGCGCGGAAGGGGCCCTCGGCATCCACCTTGAGTACGACAGCGCTCCACGATGTCCTTCAAGGTCTTCGACGAGGAGGACCTTCGTCTGGAGTGCTGCCCTGGAGGGGGTCGCCAGGACGGAGTGACAGCTGGTGCTGGGCCCGCCCTTGGCCCTGCCGACAGCTCCTCCAACAGCAATGATGGCGCTTGGGAGTCCAGCGACTCTCCCGAGCCCTACAAGACCCCAGAGACGAGCGACGACAGCTACGTGCCCCCGAGCTCTCGCCGTGCCCGGAGCACGGCAGCGGCGTCCGCCCGTCGTCGCCGTTGATCTGGACGGGGTTGGCGTCGGCCCCCGTGGCCCACTGTTGATGATGGCGTCGGCGGTGGTGCCTGTAGATATGACTCCTGGAAACCTTCTTCTTTCGTTCCCCGCAAGGAATCGAGGTGAACCCTGTGGGGGTGTGTAAAGGATCTGTAGTGCTTTTGCATAAATGGTATTCCTATTGTGAAATTCGCGATCGCATGTCTTGCTTCAGCATTGTTCCCCCTTTTTGTCCTCGCGGCAGCTTAGTGCTCTACACCGACAGGTCCCAGTCCCCAGGCAGGCTTCAGCCGTCGCTGGTATGCCAGGTCGCGGTGACGTGGTCAAGGCCAGGAGGTGAGCGGCCAGGGTCCGGTAAGATCTCCTGAGGAGCGATGCTCAAGAGGCCCCCCTTGGCGTGCAAGCACCTTTCTAAAGGTTGAAAAGGAAGGCGACATTCCTAGAGCAAGGCTGCAGGGGCCGAAAATCCTAAGTCATGTGTTGGGCTTGACTTGAATACGTGACTTATCTTATCAAGCCTGAGGCGGTTCCCTTGTGCAGCGCCCGATTCGTGCATTAGCGGTGGTGGTATGGCTGGGCTAGGCCCGCGCCAGCTTCCATCTCTTTTTCACGCCCTTCCAGGCGCTCTGCGTCCTCGGCTCCTGACCCTCGAGTGAGCTCAGCCGCCGCTGGTATGCCAGGTCATGGTGCCGTGGTCAAGGCCAGGGGGTGAGGGCTGGAGAGTCAGTAAGAGCTCCCGAGACGCGATGCTCAGGAGCCACCCCTTTAACGCGCAAGAGAATTGCGTGAAAAATGGAAGGAGCCCGCGGCACCGTCGGTTGCCAGTCTCCGGAGATTCCTGCAGGTTAGCGCGTGGGAGGAATGCAGGTTGCAATCGCGTCTGCTAGCCTGCCGCTGGTCGTTCCGCAAGAAGAGCAAGAAGATGAAGGCACTGAGGGCCATGTGAGGTGACGTTCGCGGGGCATGCCGCGAGCCAGAGCTCGACCACTCAGGTTTGTCAGCGTTGCAGGGACGGACCCGAGCACAAGCGTCGTGCCAACATGTGTAGCCCCCGTTGCGGGATGAGCAAGAGGTCGGTCAGCAACGCGGGTGGCCGCGAGGGGCAATAGGTAAGCAGGTAACGATCATGAGGTAAATAATGGAAGGAGGCAAGCTAGTTCAGATAGACGTGAGAACGATACATGCCACTGGGACGGACCCGAGCGGCCTGGAGATAATGCAGCCCGAGGGGCGCCCCCAACGGAGTAAGCTAAAGATGCAAAAGGATACACGTCGCAGGGACAGGCCCGTGCGACTTGGGGATAATGCTGCCCGAAGGGCGCCCCCAACTGAATGAACTGGAAAGAGTCACCAGATACCGTAGCTAGAGTGGTGTTGGAGTAGCTGAAGATGTGTGCTGGAGAAGTTGCTCCTCACGGGCCGCTAGGGTCCTGAGGCTCAGGAGGCTCTGTAGGCCCAGGTGGCTCCTGAAGAACTGTCGCCATCTCTGCCAGGACAGCATGATGCCTGGCCTCCTGAGCCGCCAGGGTGCTCCGCAAGCGGCGCTGGAAGGTGACAGCCACGTTCAGCAAGCTGAATGGCATGCGAATATAGCTGTGAGGTGGACCCTCGCAACGTCAACCGCGCGAGGGCCAGAAACGTCCCTGGGATGCGGTCCTGTTGAGCCCTGGAATGTCGATGCAGACGTGCAGCCCGCCGTCCTCAACAGGATGGGGGCTGCGTCGGGTGGCAGGCGACGGTCGCCGCGTATGGTCCTTGCCTATTGAAGCTCCTGGGTCGCCTTTGCGATGAACTCCTGAGCACTAGGCGCTCCACGCCTTGTGCCCTCTTGAGGGAAACATGCGGCGAAGCATGCCTCTACATGGTGCCCGAGCGCCTCCCTCGTGACGTTGGCTAGGTCTGAGGCCCCCCAGAAGAGAGGCCCCGAGCCCAGGCTGAGGAGGGCGCTGGGCGCACCTTCCTATGTGAGGCCGGGAGGCGCCCTGTCTGTGGGCGCAGGTCTTGAGGTGGTGCCGCTGGAAACGCCCCTCTCCTGAGGCCCTTGGCGGAGTAGCTGCTTCTTCTTCTCGGGGATGGCCTCAGGAGGGTACAGGGTGCCTTCGTTGTCGGGGTCTTCGGCCGCTGCAGCTTGGTAAGCATGCTCGAGGGAGCACACCACATCCCTTTCTTCACAGGGGACCGTGATGATGCCGTCGCTCCCTGCCATCTTGAGGACATTGTAGCCGTGATGGGTCACTGCCATAAACTTGGCCAAGGATGGATACCCAAGGATGGCGTTGTACGGCAGGCGGATGTGGGCGACGTCGAAGTCGATGAGCTCGGTGCGGTAGTTGTCACGCTGGCCGAATGTGACAGGGAGGCGGACCTGCCCTATCGGGGTGGTGGAGCAATCGGTCACTCCTGAGAAGGGCTTGGTAGGCTGTAGCAGATCGTATGGCACCTGGAGGCTATCGAAAGTCTCGACGGAAAGGACATTGAGGCCTGCACTGCCGTCAATGAGGGTCTTGGCGACTTGAACGTTGCTGATGACGGGGGAGCAGAACATCGGGAGGGCGCCGACAGTTGCCGCACACATGAGCTGGTCTAACTTGCTGAAGGTGATGGCGCACTTGGACCACCTGAGTGGGCGCGTGGCATCGAGCCTGGGAAGGGCCGCATTCACCTCACGAGCAAACTGCTTGAAGATACGCTGAGAGGCTGGGGCTTGAGCGCCACCCAAGATGCAGGCGATGGCGTGTGGCTCCTGGAAGCCCCCAGCCCCTCGTCCTGATGATGGTCGTCGTTCCTCCTTGGGGATCTTGAGGCGGACACTGTTGAAGCGCTGGATGTACTTCTGTAGAGTTTCCCCTGTCTGCTGCTTGATGTGCCGCAGGTTGCCTGTGGCCGGCGGGTGGTCGCGAGTGCCCTGGAAGCATCCTTGAGGGCCATGGGGAACCAGTTCGCCATGAACTTCTCATTACCGTTGGACGCCTCGATGCTCAGCTCATAGAGCTGCAGGAACTCAGCAGGGTAGGGGGTGCCACCGTAGTGCGGCGGCAGGTCGGGTTTGAACTTGCCAGGCCAGACGACGCTGCGCAGCTCAGGAGTGAAGGCACGATGGCCTGCTGTGATCACCGGAGCCCGTCGCAGAGGTGGGCCCTGGTCCTGGTATCCACGTGCCGCCGCCGCAAGCGGCACGCGGTCTTGACGCAGTGGTGCTGGGAGTGCAGGAGCGTTTTATTGTGGCCGAGGGACTTCTTGGCAGCTTCCTTCTTCGTGTGCGGGCACCCTGCGCGGTGGGTCGCGCCATGGGGCCGCGCGTCTTGGTGCGAAGGCGGCGTCTTGATGCAGAGGTGGTGGAGGCGCTCCGTGGGCTACGTCACCCGCAGCTGGAGGTGGGCAAGGTAGCGAGAGGGATGGTGCAGGAGATCCCCCAGCGGCGCTGACGAGCTCGGTGATGCGGTCCAGCCAATCGTCGTATAGGTCATCGATCGGGCGGTAGCGCAGGAGTTCACGTTCCATGAGTAGCGCGGCCTGCGCGTCCGCGGGCGCGCGACGAGCATGGGATGACGAGCCGGCCGAAGTCAGCGACGGGGTGGTGGTGTCCGGCTGGTCCGGTGGCAGCGTTTGCAGCGGGTGATGGAGAACGGCAGGGAGGTCCGCCAACGGGCGTCGTCTGAGCGACGCGAGCGGCAAGGGCGGCCCGATGCTCACCACGTGCTCGGCGAGCATCAGCCATGGATGCGTTGGAGCAGTGGTGCATCGATCAACGGAAGAAAGGCTTCAGTGCCCCCCTACCTAGCGCGCCAAATGTTGGATTCTGGGTTCCGGCAGACCCTTGAGGTTCGAACACAGGGGTGCGCACGAAGATCTCTCTCTCCCTAGCTCGATCGCACAATGATCTCTAGGCCTGGCTCAACAAACTCAAAGAACAAGAGACACGAGGGTTTATACTGGTTTGGGCCACCATTGCAGTGTAATACCCTACTGTAGTGTGGTGTGGTGGATTGCCTTGTAGGCTGAGGATGAACAGTACAAGGTAAGAACAACCTCCTAAGGAGAGGTGTTCTAGAGCTTGGTGAGCTGGTGGGATGGCCTTGGTGGAATGGATCCAATCCAAGATCAGTTGCCTCCTATGGTGGTGGCTAGTCCTATTTATAGAGGCCCTGGTCCTCTTCCCAAATATTAGGCGGGAAGGGATCCCACAACGGCCAAGTTTGAAGGGAGACAACTAGTACAAGCTATCCTGACAAAAGGTGCTCTTCGCCTGCCAAAGGCTCTGGTGGTGATGCCGCCGTGGGCTCCGCGGTGACCTCCTTCCTGCCGTCCTGCTGGTCTTGGTCTCGTTGCACCAATATGGAAACCTTTGCCTGATGCCTCGGGACTACTCGCCCGCGCTTTCCTCTTTAGCACCAAAGAGGAAACTGGTACACTTCACCCGCTGGCGCCCGCCTGGCCTTGGTCGCCATGGCTCACGTCACGTGAACCTCGCGAGGTGCCCCTTGCATAGGTATCTCCGCTCCTCAGGAGCCAGCATAGTGAGGCTACCCCTGAGGAGGTCTTGGCGTCGTCCGCCCCGCGAGGCTTGGCCCCTCGCGACGGTCTTGAGCGGTTGCTGCTGAAGATGGGCTGTACCAGGCTATTGGTGGAGCCGCGTCGTGGGTCGCAGGCACGCAAGTCTGCGGACCCCCGTTCCCAGGATGCCGACAGCCGGCCGTGGGAGGAGGGAGCAGGCAGTCCTGCCGGCGCTTGTTTGAGCGGCTGGAGCAGGAAGAGCAGATATTGACGAAGTACGACGGCCGTTGGATGGACATCCAACAGTCACTGCTCTCGTGTGTTGACTAAGTTGACGCGGCGTTACATGTGTGTCAACCTTTTTTGAGGAAAGCGTACGCGTCGACCTATAGTAGGTGCACAAGTCAGCCTCAAATGTGTGGAAAACAGCATACATCCCATCTGCCATTATTTCTAATAATTTACAACCCATTCGCTAATTCTTAAGGATTTTTTTGAGCCCATGTTCTATTTGTTAGCATTACAGCCCATATTGTGGCCACGGTTAAAAATTATACGAAATTTTGCATATTTTGGTGCGGTCAACTATTTTTAATCCCGACATTTCGAGTCACATATAAACTAATTTGAAAAATAAATTCATATCAATATAAAATACAAATAATTTTCCACGCATATAAATCAATGGAATTTAAAATCCCGTAATGGAAAAAAAAATTGAAACTAATTGCCGGTTTGATTTGTTTTAAAAATGTACAACCCAGTTCTCATTACAGATAGCCCATTTTCTCGTCTTGAAAGATTTGCAGCCCAGCAGGGCTGACAAAGCAAGCAGGCCTCGGTTGGGTATTCTGCAAAACAACAAAAAACTGGGCTAGCCATTTACAGAAAGAAAAAAAAACTACTGGGCTAGTCTTGTGGTAAACATAAAAGAAAAGGCTGGCTAGACAGACCAGAGTGCCCCGCACAGCCCAGTTGACACCCTGCTTCCGTCTAAAAAACAAAGATAACTGGGCAACCCACTTCCCTGTTAAAAAAACTGGGCAAGCTACTGGGTCCCTCGTGTCAGCCACTCGTTGTGCAATTCTCCCGTTTATTGACTACGTTGACAATGGCATGGGACCCAGATGTTAGAAATCCATTAGGAGGAACCATTTTTCTGGCTTGAAATAAGGAGGCACTTGCTTGCGTACTGCCATGACCCTGGTGGGTCCCTACTGTCATCCTCTCCACGTACAATCATCTCCTGATTCTGTACGCGTCAACCTAGTAGGCCCAGAAGTCAGCCTCTAAACCCATGGCGGACAAATACAACCCATTTAAAAGAATAACAACCCATTCCATACGTTTACACAGAAAGTTCGACATACAGAGCAAAGTAACAGGTCTGACCAGATATAGAGTACTGAACTTCCACGTTGACAACCATCATAGCCAAGTTAACTATCTACTACCACTAATACTCTAGTGTACAAGTACTGACTTACTCCTAGCTAATTAGACAATGTCGGCCGCCATCTGCGGTACACGCTAAATGCCAGCACCGACTTCCTCCTCCTCGCCTCAGACTTGCCGGAGGTGCGATAGGGCGCGTTGCTCGCGCGCATTAGCCCTTTCCATGCCGACGTGGTCCACTGAAGCTTCGGCTTCTAAGCGGGAAACCCACTTGATGAGCTGGTAGTAAAATTCGGCGTCGCGCACGCGTGCGTGCCTGACAACCTCTAGGGCTATTTGCTAGGCGCCGGCCTCCACGTAGTCGGCCCAGTCGTGGTCGCTCTGCTCGCGACTCAAAGCGGCGGTGCGCTGCTGCTTGGTGCCCCGCTGGCAGCGCTATCGGTGATACGCTGATCCTCCGCTAGGCGGTCGCGCTCCAACAAGTCCTCGACCTCCGCATTGCCATCTAAAGACCGATAGAATGCCTCCTTCCTCCGTCTTCCCTCCGGTGAATAACCGAACACTAGCTCTGGCGGTGAGCGCCTCTAGCGTCGCCTATTGCGTACGGTCGGTGGCATGACGGACATGATGAGAGCGAGGGCAAGTGGTGAGCGACGTCGGGCCGGTGGGGGTTGTGAGGGGAGCCGATAGGGCGAGGTGGGTGACGGTGCTACTTGAGAACGTCGGGAACCAGTAATTATTGGCGGATAGTGTACGTGTAGCAGCGTGTCGTGGGAAACGTGACGGTCATAAAAAATCCAACCAACCAAGGTAGTTGAAGCAGCATGTCGTGGGAAACGCGACAGTCACTGGAATTCATTGCATAAGCAGGCATGGCTTAACGCGCCAGCTTACCGTGGAAAACTGGAAAAACTGAAGTGTTGTCCCGTCCCGTCAGTGGTGCGTCCCGTTCGTGCTGGGTCGCACATCGGCATGACGGTCAAACGAGTGCAATCGAATCATCCAGATGAGGTACTCCCTCCTTGTAAAAAATGATTCCACCACTCATCATCTACCTTGGTTGGTGAGATTTCTGAATTGAGCCCTGCAAACCAGAAAGGAGGTAGTACGTGCGTGATCTGCTATTTATTCGTGTAGGATCGAGTAGGTCGGATAGTGTACATGTAGGGTCGAGTAGGTCGGATAGTGTACGTGTAGGATCGCATTAGCTGATGAACGTTCGCTGGGAGATAAGGCATTTGTGAACGTTTTTGCTGGCAGTTTCTTCAGAATCGCATGGCATTTTCTTCCGAACAGCTTGTCAGTTTCTTCAGAGGTAGGCATTTTTATTCAGAAAACTGCCACCTTTCGATTTTGCGTAGCAACTAAAACTGCCAGGAGCGTATTAGTAGCCTAGCTAGTGATCAATAAGTAACTTGTAAACACTTCGAACAGAAATAAGGAACTGCTAGTAACTTGTAAACACTGAGAACACAAAAACCAGGATCATGCTATGCACAGTAGTAAGAGCCGATCCGTTCAAAATGTTCACACGAGACTCACGGGCCTGGCATTGTAATATGTTCACATTAGTAGCCCAAATTTACAACCAACTATTAACATGTTAATGCATCTCAATGATTCACAGATCATATACAAATATGTAGCTCCAAAAGCAAAGATCTAGAAAAAACATCTATTCTTCCTAATAACATGGATGCTTCTCTGGGCCAACATTCAGTACAGAGTGAAAGACAAATTAGTTTGTGAAGTCTACAATTCCTCTTGCAAACGTAAGTGGTTTCACCAACAGCTGGAACCATGAGAATGAACCACACATGATGGAGGAACATCCACTACAATATGATTTGGTCTTCTCTCAATCACACGACGAGACTATTCGGAATAAAACTTTAACTTAGGCAAAATGATGCCCATTGTATAATCAGACAAAAGCAATGAAGCACCTAGTGTTGGCCAATAAATAGTATAGTACTACTTTTGTGCAGTCCATGAAGTGACTATCCAGTCTCTCTGTGTCTATTTTCAAATGGCACTGCATGCAGTGACTATACTATTCCTTTGTGCAGTTCCAGCAAAATTGCGATCACTTTGTTTGTTCGGGCAGACATCTGTCTGCACAAATATCAACTAGCTAGTAAACATATACCCCGCCTTGTATTTTCGGTTTAAACACATCTCTTCCGTTTAGCATTTATCATGTTTTGCACTGGACAATTTGATACTGTCATGTTTTGCCCTGGATAATTTCATACTGAATTGATTTCCTGGTTTAGAGCAGAAATATAGCGCATATTCTTCATCAGACCAAGGATATCCATGTTTGCAGTGATGGAAGAGGTGAAATCGATACAGCCGAAATTGAGCATCCAATCATTGAATCATGTCCTGCACCTCTAATGTAGGTCCACCCTGCCAATAAATTCACATGCAAACCACTAATATTACTATCTAATGATCGTACAAAAAGAGTAGCAAGATAGTAAACCATGTACCTTCGTAATGAACAACTCATAGTGCCACCAATTGGATATAAAGGTTTCGAAGAAAACATGCTCCTAATGTTGAACCATTTGGACATTTTATGGAGCTCTACTAAAATCGAGCATCCCTGTTTGCATAGATATTGAAAGTGTGATTACTATAAAAATGGCACTAGTTGAAGCATAGACTCACAAATATAAGCATTCCAATTTGTTAATGGGAAAAGGTAGCAAGACTGTTTCTAACCACATGTTTGAAGGAATAAATAAGGCAACAACGGCTGATGTCAGGCAGGCATACATAGTTTTTTCTGAAAAATTGAACCATTCCTGACCTTTCCTCTTCTTTTAAGCATATTTTGTGCAGTTCAACTAAAATAAAATGCCATCACTGCCTTGACAATGAAGTGACACTGTACAAAAGGAAATGACTTAACATTACATCATGATGTCAGGTATGTAGTCGACAGGCATTAGAGACAAACATACAGACCTCCTTTGATAACCTAATGAACATTAATTTTAACAAAGGTGTGACTAGCTTTACCGGGATAATTTGAGTGAACTCTACACCCTCTTTTGATTAATATAAGACGTTTTTGCAGCACAATTTAAAGTACCCAAACGTCTAGTATTTAGAAAAACAGGTAGAAGTTTTCTTGAGCACATGTCTGGGAAAGCTTGCCACACTTTATATATGTCCATACGCTAATGCAGCACCATTCGAATAGTACAAATATACACTAATCTAGTGGCTAGTGCAACATCAGAGTAGTTATTTTATTACAGGGTACAGTACAATGGTTTTACTGAACAGATTTTGATAAGCTCTAGTGCTGGAAGATTTCTATAAGAATTAACAATACAAAATCTAAAGGTAACAAGTTTCAGCATTGGTATACTAGGTGTGCAAGAGCATTAAACCAAATACAAAAGTCTGAAGGTAACTAGCATTATTAACTAATGACAGTATAAAAAAATTGCAAACCATGTACCTTCAAGGTAAATATCATTTCGAACTCGAGGGGACCTAAAAATTGCAATCCCAAACTTGATAATCGATCAAACATAAAAACTTGATCGAACGAATCAAGAGAACAACCGGAGGAGGAGGTGCCCACTCTTGACCTTTCCTCTTGTGTTCATAATTTTTTGTGCAGTTTAACCAAAATAAAATGACATCAGCACCTTGGCATTTTGGTGATGCTCTACAAAAAAATTGACTTATCTCATGAAAGTGAGGTATGTAGTCTATAAGCATTAACAGTGCAAAAATCTGAAGGTAGTAACAAGTTTCATCGTTGCTATACTGGCTGTGCAACAGCATTAGAATGCCCTAGCTGAAAAATCTTTAGTACATCCACAATCAACAGCTAACACTGAAATAATCTAGTGACATTAAGTGGCATTGCTTAAATTTATCGGTGGCATTAGACTGAGTGCGGCATTAGTTAAATGTGGCATCACTTTAGCAGTAGCATTGCTTGACTTGACCGCAGGCGTTATACTAACAGCAAAAAAGTGGCGATAAGAGCATGGGAGGCCCATTCGGACAGTGGGCGCACCAGTACGATGTACCTCCACGGATGCATAGAGTGGTGAGGGAGGTATGGTTGCCCAGAGCAACAAATATCCAAGCAACATATGTGGATTACGTCCCATTTTTGTTCTCTTTAGCCACATTTTTCCTATGTGAGGACAACAAACCGATTGACCTGGTCATTATCTATTGTGTTGTCATGCCTTTCTACCCTTTTTAAACCAAGAGACATGGGACTCGTTCCTTAGCTACTGATTTTCCCCTTTTCAACCTAGATGCGGGTTCGATGCTTAGTCTCTTGGACAGTACATTATCCCTTCCTTTCCTTATTCAACCCAGACATGGATTAGTCTGCATGAAGTAGGGTTTCCTTTAATAGTGCAAATTATGGTTTTCGTCTGCGTGACCAGCAAAGCAGAGGATAGCAAATTGGGAAGATGGTGGAATGGAGAAAGATCCACATGCAGTGACGTGGCAGATGGGGCAATAGAACAAGGGTATGGTTCGAAAAGAGGTAGCATACCTGAGGGTCGGCGGGAAGTGGCTTCGCTCGTGGTCGTCGTCCTCTGCACGAACTATGGCAGCGAGCTTGGGGACGGAGTCCATCCTGCGCGGGCGCTAGGTCTGATAGGACGGCCTTGTCGTCAGTGCGTGACCTCGCTTACCGCCGACGAGTGCGTCAATGCTACACGTCCTTTTGTCCCCGGCGGATCTGATACCACCGGTGAGGAGGGAGAGAGAGGACGTCTTTTTTAGATCTGGAGAGAGGGTGATAGTGTGAGAAGCAAGTGGGCAGCCCTTAGAAAGAAAGCGCTGAAGCTCCAACCTATATATCTTTTTTGATACTAGTACTAGAGGTGGAGTAGTGGTAGAGTAGTTTATATTTACTCTGCATACAGTACCAGTTAGTCGTGCTTCAAAACTGAACGACACGCCATTAAAAAAATAAAGGTCAATAACTAATGCGGCACCTCGGGCCAACGCGGCCAAATCGCGTTTTCCATGAAAAATGACACACCATGTTTCGTTGACATGTGGTCCCGTTCCAACAAGTTTTGCAAATATCATCAACAAGTACAGTTTACACCTTGAGATTCCATAACACACATGCCCGCACGCCCACGCACGCAGAGTTTGTGTAATTCCTGCTGCAACACAAAAGATTACACTTACACCAACAAGATATGTGTTGCATAATTTTTCATAAGAAAGAAAGAAAGTTATGTGTTGCAGAATTTTTGTGGACAAAGCTTTTCCTCTATATGGTGCCGCGTGCAAGGATGCATATATTCAAACTATTGGTAGCAGGGGGCATGCTTGGCACATGCCTGCATACTAGTCAACAATAGTACTACTATTTGTACTAGATTCACATGCTTCACGCGTCGGGCGGGTGTTTTTACTGTAGCTGCGAATCCCATCATCCTAGGTCCTCGGATGAGTCCAGTAGAAATTGCATTCTGATGTTTGGGTTCAAACTTTCAAAATTGCTGCACTATCTCTACGTCTACCCTCACAAAGAAACCAGGCATCTGATGTTTGGGTTCAAACTTGAAAACTTTCAAACATTTAAACTTGAGACCAGCCATCCACCCTCTCAAAGAACACTTTTTAATCCAGCACAGACTCCAGGAAATTTGTCCACAGTGTGAGGTGGGCCATATGTTAATCTGCTCGCTGTATGTAACCAGCACCTCGAATCATCGATATATAGTAGGGTGGCATGGGCCAGAACAAGCATTCACGTCCAGGAGTACGGCACACGCAACCAGCACGACTTCCATCTGACACCATATTTCTTGGACTCCGTGCTACAGTTATCTCTTCAACCTCCTCATTTCTCTAACTCAGCCATCGTGCGGCGGGCGAGGTGGGGGTTTGCCGATAGTCAGTTTCCTCAACTACGGTCCCACTTGTAAGGCCAACTCCAATGCACGACCCCAAACGGACCTCCGTTTTTCCCGGATTCTGTCCGTTTGGGTAGGGCAATGGGGTGGTGTCCGGGCCATTTCTCGGATGTGGTGGCCATGCGCCCAACGCGCGGACGCATCCCGGCCGCGTACATTTTTCTTTGCAAACACATATCTTTTTTTCATCATTGATTTTTGGTACATGGAAATACATCACCAAATTTTGACTATAAAAGCAAGACCAAAGAAAACAAGAACCACAAGAATACATTTTAGAAGATATCCAACTTCGATAACTGCTCCTCTAAGTTCGATTAGTGCCTTTTTGATGCATTCATTGTTGATCTGCAGAGGCTCGATCTTGGTGCTTCTTTCTTTTTCCAGTGTAAAGAAGTAGACGTTGCTTCCTCACATCTAGTCTCATGTCTAGCCTCTATTCTATCAACAAGTGCACTAGTCTCATATCTAGCCTCTATGCTAGCTAAAAGTGCTAGAACATCTACTAAATTGCGCTCTATCAATATATCGATGTAATCTTCTTCCCGATACCAAAAAGTTGCATCCATTCTACACAATAAAATTTTAAGTTAGCACAACTAGTCTAATCCGAGAGCACAACCGAAGCTAAAGTAGCACATACCCATCGGTTGAGCCCTTGATGAACACCCATCCGGGATGTTCCGACGTTGTAGACAAATGGCGCAAGACCTTCTTTGGGCAGTCGTCGCACGTAATGAGTGGCAACGGTGCACTGGCGAGCTTTTGGGCCAGCACCAAGCCCGGCTGACCGCCATTCATGTATTTGCCGGTGGACCACCGACGGTGTAGATCCGAGCTTCTAGATGAGGAGTCGGTACTTGCATGCGGCCTTGCGGCCTTGCTGGGGCCTTCTGGCCCGTTGCCCGGCCAGTCCATGGCCCGGCGCGACCTCCCACAACCGGGCGAGCTCAAGCCCAACCGGATCCGCTCGAAATCCGGCCGCCGGGTTTTCAAAACACGTAGCCGTGGTTGGGTAGCTCGGGGGCGTCGAGCGAATGGGGGCTGGGCGAGCGCATGTCCGAGCTGCACATGCTGGAGTTGGCCTAGCGGCATGGCGGACCAACCATGTGGGGGTGCGAAGTGGCTTCGCTCATGTGGGGGATGGAAGCCATCCCGCGCGGGCACTAGGTCTGACAGGACGGCCTTGTCCTCAATGTGTGACCTCTGTGGCAATCGTCCGCTCCCCAATGGCCTCTTCGTTGACATGTGGTCCCATTCCAACATGTCAGTGAGACGACGGCGAGTCCTTTTGTACAATTTCCGAATGGACGTCTATGTAGGCCGGGGCGCCTCTTCGTGTACCGTGGCAGCCGTCCACCGCCTCTTCGCCTTTCCCTCTCGATTTGGAACTGCTATCGCATGCTCTTCCTCCCTCCTCCATTTGCCTTCACCTTTCCTTCGGCCATTGTTCGATCGTCTTCTCCATGGAGGGAATAGGCCGGAAACGACCCCGTTATTCTTGCCCCAATCTGAAAGATGATGTGGTGGAGGAACTCATTGATCAGTGCGACGTCATCACCTCGGCTAGCATGGTAGGTTCGTTCAAGAACATTCTCGACTCAACTAATAACATCATTACAAAGAACCCAAGGGTCCGGTAGTGGTTTGATCTCCCCTATCTTCTTCGCCATGACCCTGCTCGCTGGCACGCGAACGACGGAAGCCTCGCCTTATATGTAAGTTGATGCTGCTTGATAATGATATGTGTGATGTTAAGATGACATCACTTAAGGATACGGCCGGGGCAGGCGCTAATGGAGATTGGGTTGTTTATATTGGGCACAACTGCGAGTGGGAACTTGTGAATGTGTACACTCGTCACCGGGTTCCACTTCCAAAAATCTCAGACCGCCCAGAGGCTGAGCACACTGGTATTCTACGTAGGTTGAAATACGATCATGGTGACTGTTGTCTACGGAAGATTGCAATTTGTCGAGTTCCCAACATCTCTTGGGATTACATGGACTATGAAGTTGTTGCTATCTTCGACAAGCTTGTTGCCGACCTTACTTCCACGCCTCGATGGATATTGCTCAAAAATCAATTTCTGTACACGGATGAGTACTGTGATGCAATTAAATATGAGGGTCTTGTGTTTGCTGCCACCACTCGTGGCACTGTTTTCGCATGGAATCCTGATGCTTTCGGTACGTTTGTCTTCCACCGTAAATATAATTGTTTCATCCACATGCATGTGGGTTAGCTAGTTTCCCTTTACTAATTAACCTTCTTGTGTTTCCAAGGTCCTGTGAACATTCCACCACCTATACTTGAAAAAATTTATAACCAAGGGGGAGATGACGATGATGATGATCACGAGCATGAGGACCCATATACTTAGTGGCGTCTGGCAACTTATTCTGATGGATCACCTCTTCTTGTCTGCTGGAGGCCGTGCGCAACGTTGACCCGAGGGGTGGGCTGTGAAGCAGTAGGCACATGGCCCGGTGTACCGAGTCGCCCGTTTGGTGACCCGGGAACCCTGCACACATCGTTCGGGGCCGTATGTGGAAACCTCGGCCGGACTCCCTGCGGATGGAACCTAAATAGGCGATAAACCTGGACTAGGGACTTGTGTGGTTAGTCAGGTCGTGGCCGACACCCTCGCCAGGCTTCCTCTTGAAAGTTGTCGAGATACATGACGTGTACATGGCGGTAAGTGGTGAGAGCGTGTGTGAAGAAGTACACCCATGCAGGGTTAACATCATCTATTCGAATAGTCGCGTCCGCGGTAAAGGACTTCTGGGTTGCCTGTACAGTTCATAGACAAGTGAAAGTGGATACTCTAAAATGTGCAAGATAAGCGTGAGTGCTATGGATGGCGTTCTCGTAGGGAGACGGGAGCAGATCCATAGAGGTGTATTGATTGGTGAATATGTGGACCCGTGTGCACCACCTCAAAGAGTTACTTGCAGTCGTAGTTCAGGATAGCCACCGAGTCAAAGCTGGCTTGCTGCAGTTAAACTCCACCACCCCCTTTGTTGATACTGATGCATATGTAGATAGTTCTTATGTAAGTCTTGCTGGGTACATTTGTACTCACGTTTGCTTAATTTATGTTTTGCAGAGAGACTTCAGTCTCACTAGTAGTTCCTGTTGGAAATATGCCCTAGAGGCAATAATAAATGGTTATTATTATATTTCTTTGTTCATGGTAATTGTCTATTGTTCATGCTATAATTGTATTGTCCGGAAATCGTAATACATGTGTGAATACATAGACCACAATGTGTCCCTAGTAAGCCTCTTGTTGACTAGCTCGTTGATCAATAGATAGTCATGGTTTCCTGACTATGGACATTGGATGTCATTGATAACGGGATCACAACATTAGGAGAATGATGTGATGGACAAGACCCAATCCTAAGCATAGCATAAAAGATCGTGTAGTTTCGTTTGCTAGAGCTTTTCCAATGTCAAGTATCTTTTCCTTAGACCATGAGATCGTGCAACTCTCGGATACCGTAGGAGTGCTTTGGGTGTGCCAAACGTCACAACGTAACTGGGTGACTATAAAGGTGCACTACGGGTATCTCCGAAAATGTCTGTTGGGTTGGCACGGATCGAAACTGGGATTTGTCACTCCGGGTGACGGAGAGGTATCTCTGGGCCCACTCGGTAATGCATCATCATAATGAGCTCTATGTGACTAAGGCGTTAGTCACGGGATCATGCATTGCGGTACGAGTAAAGAGACTTGCCGGTAATGAGATTGAACAAGGTATTGGGATACCGACGATCGAATCTCGGGCAAGTAACATACCGATTGACAAAGGGAATTGTATACGGGATTGATTGAATCCTTGACACCGTGGTTCATCCGATGAGATCATCGTGGAACATGTGGGAGCCAACATGGGTATCCAGATCCTGCTGTTGGTTATTGACCGGAGAGGCATCTCGGTCATGTCTACATGTCTCCCGAACCCGTAGGGTCTACACACTTAAGGTTCGGTGACGCTAGGGTTGTAGAGATATGTGTATGCGGAAACCCGAAAGTTGTTCGGAGTCCCGGATGAGATCCCGGACGTCACGAGAGGTTCCGGAATGGTTCCGAGGTGAAGAATTATATATAGGAAGTCAAGTTTCGGCCACCGGGAAAGTTTCGGGGGTTACCGGTATTGTACCGGGACCACCGGAAGGGTCCCGGGGGTCCATCGGGTGGGGCCACCTATCCCGGAGGGCCCCATGGGCTGAAAGTGGAAGGGAACCAACCCTTAGTGGGCTGGGGCGCCCCCCTTGGGCCTCCCCCCATGCGCCTAGGGTTGGGAACCCTAGGGTGGGGGGCTTCCCCCTTGCCTTGGGGGGCAAGGCAACCCCTCCCCCCCTTTGGCCGCCGCCGCCCCCCCCCCCCCATGAGATCCCATCTATAGGGCCGGCGCCCCCCAGGGGGGCCTATATAAAGGGGGGAGGGAGGGCAGCAACCACAGCCTTGGGCGCCTCCCTCCTCCCCTGCAACACCTCTCTCTCTCTCTCTCTCGCAGAAGCTCGGCGAAGCCCTGCCGGAGACCCGCTACATCCACCACCACACCGTCGTGCTGTTGGATCTCCATCAACCTCTCCTTCCCCCTTGCTGGATCAAGAAGGAGGAGACGTCGCTGCACCGTACATGTGTTGAACGCGGAGGTGCCGTCCGTTCGGCACTCGGTCATCGGTGATTTGGATCACGGCGAGTACGACTCCGTCATCCACGTTCATTGGAACGCTTCCGCTCGCGATCTACAAGGGTATGTAGATGCACTCCCTTCCCCTCCTTGCTAGTACACTCCATAGATGCATCTTGGTGAGCGTAGGAAAATTTTAAAATTATGCTACGATTCCCAACAGTGGTATCAGAGCCAGGTCTATGCGTAGTTACTATGCACGAGTAGAACACAAAGCAGTTGTGGGCGTTGAGTTTGCCAATTCTTCTTGCCGCTACTAGTCGTTTCTTGTTTCGGCGGCATTGTAGGATGAAGCGGCCCGGACCGACCTTACACGTACGCTTACGTGAGACAGGTTCCACCGATTGACATGCACTAGTTGCATAAGGTGGCTAGCGGGTGTCTGTCTCTCCTACTTTAGTCGGAACGGATTCGATGAAAAGGATCCTTATGAAGGGTAAATAGAAATTGGCAAATCACGTTGTGGTCATACGTAGGTAAGAAAACGTTCTTGCTAGAAACCTACAAACCACGTAAAAACTTGCAACAACAATTAGAGGACGTCTTACTTGTTTTTGCAGCAAGTGTTATGTGATGTGATATGGCCAGAAGATGTGATGAATGATATATGTGATGTATGAGATTGATCATATTCTTGTAAAAGGAATCACGACTTGCATGTCGATGAGTATGACAACCGGCAGGAGCCATAGGAGTTGTCTTTATTATTTTGTATGACCTGCGTGTCATTGAATAACGCCATGTAATTTACTTTACTTTGTTGCTAAACGCGTTAGCCATAGAAGTAGAAGTAATCGTTGGCGTGACGACTTCATGAAGACACAATGATGGAGATCATGATGATGGAGATCATGGTGTCATGCCGGTGACGAAGATGATCATGGTGCCCCGAAGATGGAGACCAAAGGAGCATAATGATATTCACCATATCATGTCACTATTTGATTGCATGTGATGTTTATCATGTTTTTGCATCTTATTTGCTTAGAACGACGGTAGTAAGTAAGATGATCCCTTATGATAATTTCAAGAAAGTGTTCACCCTAACTGTGCACCGTTGCGAAGGTTCGTTGTTTCGAAGCACCACGTGATGATCGGGTGTGATAGATTCTAACGTTCGAATACAATGGGTGTTGACGAGCCTAGCATGTACAGACATGGCCACGGAACACACGCAATACACTTAGGTTGACTTGACGAGCCTAGCATGTACATACATGGCCTCGGAACACGGAGGACCGAAAGGTCGAGCATGAGTCGTATAGAAGATACGATCAACATGGAGATGTTCACCGATCTTGACTAGTCCGTCTCACGTGATGATCGGACACGGCCTAGTTAAACTCGGATCATGTTTCACTTAGATGACTAGAGGGATGTCTATCTGAGTGGGAGTTCATTAAATAATTTGATTAGATGAACTTAATTATCATGAACTTAGTCTAAAATCTTTACACTATGTCTTGTAGATCAAATGGCCAACGTTGTCCTCAATTTCAACGCGTTCCTAGAGAAAACCAAGCTGAAAGATGATGGCAGCAACTATACGGACTGGGTCCGGAACCTGAGGATCATCCTCATAGTAGCCAAGAAAGATTATGTCCTAGAAGCACCGCTAGGTGAAGCACCAATCCCACAAAACCAAGACGTTATGAACGCTTGGCAGCAGCGTGCTGATGATTACTCCCTCGTTCAGTGCGGCATGCTTTACAGCCTAGAACCAGGTCTCCAAAAGCGTTTTGAGAAACATGGAGCATATGAGATGTTCGAGGAGCTGAAATTGGTTTTCCAAGCTCATGCCCGGGTCGAGAGATATGATGTCTCCGACAAGTTCTTCAGCTGTAAAATTAAGGAGAACAGTTCTGTTAGTGAGCACATACTCAGAATGTCTGGGTTGCACAACCACTTGACTCAGCTGGGAGTTAATCTCCCGGATGACGCGATCATTGACAGAATCCTTCAGTCGCTTCCACCAAGCTTCAAGAGCTTTGTGATGAACTACAATATGCAGGGGATGGAAAAGACCATTCCTGAGGTATATTCGATGCTGAAATCAGCGGAGGTGGAAATCAGAAAAGAACATCAGGTGTTGATGGTGAATAAAACCACTAAGTTCAAGAAGGGCAAGGGTAAGAAGAACTTCAAGAAGGACGGCAAGGGAGTTGCCGCGCCCGGTAAGCCAGTTGCTGGGAAGAAGTCGAAGAATGGACCCAAGCCTGAAACTGAGTGCTTTTATTGCAAGGGAAGTGGTCACTGGAAGCGGAACTGCCCCAAATACTTAGCGGACAAGAAGAAGGCCGGCAACACCAAAGGTATATGTGATATACATGTAATTGATGTGTACCTTACCAGTACTCGTAGTAGCTCCTGGGTATTTGATACCGGTGCGGTTGCTCATATTTGTAACTCAAAACAGGAACTACGGAATAAATGGAGACTGGCGAAGGACGAGGTGACGATGCTCGTCGGGAATGGTTCCAAGGTCGATGTGATCGCCGTCGGCACGCTACCTCTGCATCTACCCACGGGATTAGTTTTAAACCTCAATAATTGTTATTTAGTGCCAGCTTTGAGCATGAACATTGTATCTGGATCTCGTTTAATTCGAGATGGCTACTCATTTAAATCCGAGAATAATGGTTGTTCTATTTATTTGAGAGATATGTTTTATGGTCATGCCCCGCTGGTCAATGGTTTATTTTTGATGAATCTCGAACGTGATGTTACACATGTTCATAGTGTGAATACCAAAAGATGTAAAGTTGATAACGATAGTCCCACATACTTGTGGCATTGCCGCCTTGGTCACATTGGTGTCAAGCGCATGAAGAAGCTCCATGCAGATGGACTTTTGGAGTCTCTTGATTACGAATCATTTGACACGTGCGAACCATGCCTCATGGGTAAGATGACCAAGACTCGTTCTCCGGAACAATGGAGCGAGCAACCAACTTATTGGAAATCATACATACCGATGTGTGTGGTCCAATGAGTGTTGAGGCTCGCGGAGGATATCGTTATGTTCTCACTCTCACTGATGATTTAAGTAGATATGGGTATGTCTACCTAATGAAACACAAGTCTGAAACCTTTGAAAAGTTCAAGGAATTTTAGAGTGAAGTTGAGAATCAACGTGACACGAAAATAAAATTCTTACGATCAGATCGTGGTGGAGAATATTTAAGTCACGAATTTGGTACACACTTAAGGAAATGTGGAATAGTTTCACAACTCACGCCGCCTGGAACACCTCAGATAAATGGTGTGTCCGAACGTCGTAATCGCACTCTATTGGATATGGTGCGATCTATGATGTCTCTTACCGATTTACCGCTCTCATTTTGGGGCTATGCTTTAGAGACTGCCGCATTCACTTTAAATAGGGCTCCGTCTAAATCCGTTGAGACGACACCGTATGAATTATGGTTTGGGAAGAAACCTAAGCTGTCGTTTCTAAAAGTTTGGGGATGCGATGCTTATGTCAAGAAACTTCAACCTGAAAAGCTCGAACCCAAGTCGGAAAAATGCGTCTTCATAGGATACCCCAAGGAAACTATTGGGTATACCTTCTACCTCAGATCCGAAGGCAAGATCTTCGTTGCCAAGAACGGGTCCTTTCTGGAGAACGAGTTTCTCTCGAAAGAATTGAGTGGGAGGAAAGTGGAACTTGATGAGGTGATAGTCACCCCTTCCGAACCGGAAAGTAGCGCAGCGAGGGAAAATGTTCCTGTGGGGCCTACACCGACCGGGGAGGAAGTTAATGATGATGATCATGAAGCTTCGGATCAAGTTACTGAACTTCGTAGGTCCACAAGGACACGTTCCGCACCAGAGTGGTACGGAAACCCTGTCCTGGAAATCATGTTGTTAGACAACGGTGAACCTTCGAACTATGAAGAAGCGATGGCGGGCCCGGATTCTGACAAATGGCTAGAAGCCATGAAATCCGAGATAGAATCCATGTATGAAAACAAAGTATGGACTTTGACTGACTTGCCCGATGAGCGGCGAGCCATAGAAAACAAATGGATCTTTAAGAAGAAGACGAACACAGATGGTAATGTGACCATCTACAAAGCTCGACTTGTCGCTAAGGGTTATCGACAAGTTCAAGGGGTTGACTACGATGAGACTTTCTCACCCGTAGCGAAGCTGAAGTCCGTCCGAATCATGTTAGCAATTGCCGCATACTATGATTATGAGATATGGCAGATGGACGTCAAAACGGCATTCCTTAATGGCTTCCTTAAGGAAGAGTTGTATATGATGCAGCCGGAAGGTTTTGTCGATCCTAAGAATGCTAACAAAGTATGCAAGCTCCAACGCTCAATCTATGGGCTGGTGCAAGCATCTCGGAGTTGGAACATTCGCTTTGATGAGATGATCAAAGCGTTTGGGTTTACACAGACTTATGGAGAAGCCTGTGTTTACAAGAAAGTGAGTGGGAGCTTTGTAGCATTTCTCATATTATATGTGGATGACATACTATTGATGGGAAATGATATAGAATTCTTGGAAAGTATAAAGGCCTATTTGAATAAGTGTTTTTCAATGAAGGACCTTGGAGAAGCTGCTTATATATTAGGCATCAAGATCTATAGAGATAGATCAAGACGCCTCATTGGTCTTTCACAGAGTACATACCTTGACAAGATATTGAAGAAGTTCAGCATGGATCAGTCCAAGAAGGGGTTCTTGCCTGTGTTGCAAGGTGTGCAGTTGAGCACGGCTCAATGCCCGACCACGGCAGAAGATATAGAAAAGATGAGTGTCATCCCCTATGCCTCGGCCATAGGGTCTATTATGTAGGCCATGCTCTATACCAGACCTGATGTAAACCTTGCCGTAAGTTTGGTAGGAAGGTACCAAAGTAATCCCGGCATGGAACACTGGACAGCGGTCAAGAATATCCTGAAGTGCCTGAAGAGGACTAAGGATATGTTTCTCGTTTATGGAGGTGACGAAGAGCTCGTCGTAAAGGGTTACGTCGACGCTAGCTTCGACACAGATCTGGATGACTCGAAGTCACAAACCGGATACGTGTATATTTTGAATGGAGGAGCAGTAAGCTGGTGCAGTTGCAAGCAAAGCGTCGTGGCGGGATCTACATGTGAAGCGGAGTACATGGCAGCCTCGGAGGCAGCACAGGAAGCAGTCTGGATGAAGGAGTTCATTACCGACCTAGGGGTGATTCCCAATGCGTCGGGCCCGATGACTCTCTTCTGTGACAACACTGGAGCTATTGCCCTTGCGAAGGAGCCCAGGTTTCACAGGAAGACCAGGCATATCAAGCGTCGCTTCAACTCCATTCATGAAAGTGTTCAAAATGGAGACATAGATATTTGTAAAGTACATACGGACCTGAATGTAGCAGATCCGTTGACTAAACCTCTCCCTAGAGCAAAACATGATCAACACCAGGACGCAATGGGTGTTCGATTCATCACAATGTAACTAGATTATTGACTCTAGTGCAAGTGGGAGACTATTAGAAATATGCCCTAGAGGCAATAATAAATGGTTATTATTATATTTCTTTGTTCATGGTAATTGTCTATTGTTCATGCTATAATTGTATTGTCCGGAAATCATAATACATGTGTGAATACATAGACCACAACGTGTCCCTAGTAAGCCTCTAATTGACTAGCTCGTTGATCAACAGATAGTCATGGTTTCCTGACTATGGACATTGGATGTCATTGATAACGGGATCACATCATTAGGAGAATGATGTGATGGACAAGACCCAATCCTAAGCATAGCATAAAAGATCGTGTAGTTTCGTTTGCTAGAGCTTTTCCAATGTCAAGTATCTTTTCCTTAGACCATGAGATCGTGCAAATCCCGGATACCGTAGGAGTGCTTTGGGTGTGCCAAACGTCACAACGTAACTGGGTGACTATAAAGGTGCACTACGGGTATCTCCGAAAGTGTCTGTTGGGTTGGCACGGATCGAGACTGGGATTTGTCACTCCGTGTGACGGAGAGGTATCTCTGGGCCCACTCGGTAATGCATCATCATAATGAGCTCTACGTGACTAAGGCGTTAGTCACGGGATCATGCATTGCGGTACGAGTAAAGAGACTTGCCGGTAACGAGATTGAACAAGGTATTGGGATACCGACGATCGAATCTCGGGCAAGTAACATACCGATTGACAAAGGGAATTGTATACGGGATTGATTGAATCCTCGACACCGTGGTTCATCCGATGAGATCATCGTGGAACATGTGGGAGCCAACATGGGTATCCAGATCCCGCTGTTGGTTATTGACCGGAGAGGCATCTCGGTCATGTCTACATGTCTCCCGAACCCGTAGGGTCTACACACTTAAGGTTCGGTGACGCTAGGTTGTAGAGATATGTGTATGCGGAAACCCAAAAGTTGTTCGGAGTCCCGGATGAGATCCCGGACGTCACGAGAGGTTCCGGAATGGTCCGGAGGTGAAGAATTATATATAGGAAGTCAAGTTTCGGCCACCGGGAAAGTTTCGGGGGTTACCGGTATTGTACCGGGACCACCGGAAGGGTCCCGGGGGTCCACCGGGTGGGGCCACCTATCCCGGAGGGCCCCATGGGCTGAAAGTGGAAGGGAACCAACCCTTAGTGGGCTGGGGCGCCCCCCTTGGGCCTCCCCCCATGCGCCTAGGGTTGGGAACCCTAGGGTGGGGGGCTTCCCCCTTGCCTTGGGGGGCAAGGCAACCCCTTCCCCCCCTTTGGCCGCCCCCCCCCCCATGAGATCCCATCTCTAGGGCCGGTGCCCCCCAGGGGGCCTATATAAAGGGGGGGAGGGAGGGCAGCAACCACAGCCTTGGGCGCCTCCCTCCTCCCCTGCAACACCTCTCTCTCTCTCGCAGAAGCTCGGCGAAGCCCTGCCGGAGACCCGCTACATCCACCACCACGCCGTCGTGCTGTTAGATCTCCATCAACCTCTCCTTCCCCCTTGCTGGATCAAGAAGGAGGAGACGTCGCTGCACCGTACGTGTGTTGAACGCGGAGGTGCCGTCCGTTCGGCACTCGGTCATCGGTGATTTGGATCACGGCGAGTACGACTCCGTCATCCACGTTCATTGGAACGCTTCCGCTCGCGATCTACAAGGGTATGTAGATGCACTCCCTTCCCCTCATTGCTAGTACACTCCATAGATGCATCTTGGTGAGCGTAGGAAAATTTTAAAATTATGCTACGATTCCCAACAGTTCCGCATGGACTTCGACATTTAGCTTGTTACCTCAGCTACGATCTTGTGCCCTCGGCAGGGTCTTGTAGATAGTCAGGCTTCTCAGCCTTTTCATTTGTAGTTGTCTGTACTCAGACAAGTTAAGCTTCCGTTTGTGCTTGTTGCTTGTATGACTTGAGTGCTGGGTCATCAGACCCATGTTTGTAATATCTGGCTCTTCGGAGCCTAATGAATAAATACTTTTGAGTCATAGAGTTTTGTTGTGATGCCATGTTGTATTTGCACATATCGAGCATATTGTGTGTATTTTATTGGAATGCTTGGTATGTGTGGGATCTGACAACCTAGTTGTTTATTCTTGGTAGCCTCTTACCGGGAAATGTCTCCTAGTGCTTCCACTGAGGCATGGTAGCTTGCTACTGCTCCGGAACACTTAGGCTGGCCGGCATGTGTCCTTCTTCGTTCTTGTGTCTGTCCCTTCGGGGAAATGTCACGCGTTGTTCCTTTAAGTCCTTGTAGCTTGCTATGACTTGGGTTCATACGTTGATGACCGACACATTCGTTGCTTGGTCATGTATGCCTGTCCCTGTAAGTTAGTGCCACTTTGGATTCACGACTAGTCATGTCGGCCTGGGTTCTTTGTCATATGGATGCTAGCGACACTATCATATACGTGGCCAAAAGACGCAAACGGTCCCGGGCCAGGTAAGGTGGCACCCATGGGAATACCGTGCGTGAGGCCGCAAAGTAATATGATCTGTTACATGCTAGGTCGGTGTGACTTAGGATCGGGGTCCTGACACCCCCGTTCCCAGAACGCCGACATTAGCCCCCAGGCCCAAGGCGCACTCGGACTTGGCTTCGAGGCGAAGCCAAAGGGCAAGTGCGGAGCGCCACGGGACCCAACCGCTTGCGGCCCTGATTGATGCATAGCGACTGACGGGACATGGGCGTCTCCGCTTCCCCACGCTGCCTCGGCAACTGCCCGACTTGACGAGTCCCTAGTGCACGTAGAGAAAACCATAATTACCTATGATCGTGGGGGTCGCCGGTTGGTCTTCTCCTACTATAAATGAGGAGGGGGCGGATCCCCCGTCGCCCATCTCTTCCCGTTCCGCTCGCTTCTTCTTCCTTGCTTCATTGCTAGCAGCAACATTCATGGCGCTGGTGAAGAGGTTCTCGACCATAGAGAAAGGGAAGGCCCGCCAGGAGGGGCCCGGCTCGCCACCGTTCAAGAGGGGACGCGGTCGCCCACGCAAGCACATCGCGACCCCCGCCGTGGCCCCTCGCGGCCGCGGCGGTGCCTCTTCGCACGGTGGAAGCCGCCTAGGTCGTGGCAGCCCCGTCGATGGAGGGAGGCGTGCCATGGTTGCGCGGCCTCCCCGACCGCGCTTCCACTCGGAGGTCGTCGTGTGGTCGGAGAACCCGGCCGGCACCTGGCTTCAGCTCCCGCGCTCCTTCGTCGGCGAACTGTCGGCCACAGGTCCAGGCGGTCTCTGGCTGCAGGCGGACGGCTGCTGCAACAAGGCTTCGTGGGTCGCGGTGGAGGTCTCCGTCGCGGGCAACGCAACCCTGGCCCGCGGTTGGCAGATGTTCGCCCACGCGCGCGGCCTGGGCAGGCGGTGCACCCTCCACTTCAAGTATGACGGCAACACGACCCTCTACGTGAGGGTATTCGGGGAAGATGGCCGTCGCGTCGGATGCTGCCCTGAGGACAACGACGGCGGCGAGGTGCTCTGCCTTGGCGACGGTCGTGACGAGGGTGAAGGTGAACTCGCCCTCGGTGCCAGCCGCGGTTCATCCAGCTACGGCAGCCCCTCCTCCGGCGACAGCTCGAGTAGCGGCGGCTATGATCAGCCGCCATGCCGCCGTTTCCGCTTCGAGGGCAGTAGCGGGTCGTCTCGTCACCGCGCCCCATTAAAGCGCGAGGTGGGGCCTGGCTGAGTCCAGGACGGCGCCAAGGGCCTACCCTCACGAGCCGCTGCGGGGACGAGCGCTGCTTTTGCTTTGTTCTTTCCTTTCTTCCTGCATTTCAAAAATAAACAAGTATGGGGCCTTGCAAGTGCTTGTAACGAACCGTGATTTCCAAGTCGCTATGTTATGTTTATTGTTCATGTGTCGTGTTGTGGCATTCGTGCTTCATGTAGGTGCAGGGGGATAACTTAACTTGGTTAGCCCGGGGTAGTTTCTCATCTCGTGGTGCGGCTTCTGGGACCTGCTCACACCTCCCAGCCGCTGGCTCGGGAGCTGTTGACCTCGGGAATCGCCGTAAGGCTGTAAAATTTTGTTAGGTCATCCGTTTGGCGCTTATCCTTCTCTGTGCGAGGCCCCAGCCATGGGCTAGTCATGGCCTGGTGCACCACGTCGCGGTACCCGTGGGGCACGGACTTAGGAGGAAGTGCCAAGCACGAGCTCAATCGAGGGTGCCTTGCGAAGATTAGGAGAGCCGGAGCTCTCGAGCGACAGAGCTCAGCGAGGTGTGTTCGCGGTTGGGCTAGCCCAGTGTGCGCACACACCTGCAGAGCCCCCGCGCGAGGCGCGCGAGGGAGAGCACTGGGCAACTTCCGCCCTCCCACCCTTAAAACAAGGAACGAGCGAATAGGCAGCAAAAGGAAAGGAAAACCCATCCGAGCAATCGATAGAGAACACCAGAACTCCAAATTCCATAAAAAGGGGCAAGCCAACTACAGAAAGCAAATGAACAGCCATGTCCGGCACCTAGTCTAGTCTTCTCACCAGCGCGGAGCTAAGTGCTGCCACTAGGACATGGGAGGGAGCCCCCGAGGCCCAAGGGCGGCACTCCTGAGACTCCGGGGCATGTACAGCCCCACTCATTATTACGTGAGAGTGTCACGACCGGAGACCTTCACAGGCACTGGGCCTTGCTTCACGGGTTGAACTTCTGGAGGTGCTGGATGTTCCAGGCGTTCTGGATGGGGACCCCGTCCCGCATCTCCAAGCGCACGGCACCTGGCCTGGAGACATGGGCAACCCTAAATGGGCCCTCCCACATGGGCGAGATCTTATGCAGCCCTTCCCTGGAGAGCGCCCGCCTTAAGACGAGGTTGCCCACCTCGAGCGTCCTGGAGCGGACGCTGCGGCAGTGATACCGTCGCAGCGCCTGCTGGTATCTTGCCGCTCGGAGCGTGGCTTCATGGCGGCATTCCTCCCCCAGCACAAGGTCCATCCCCCACATGGCGTCCTGCTGTGTCTCATCAAACGCCAGGACCCGCGCGGAGCGATGCTTGACCTCGTGAGGGAGAACCGCTTCTGCTCCGTAGATGAGGAAGAACGGGGTCTCGCCTGTTGGCTTGGTGGCGGTTGTGCGGATGGACCACAACACTGTCGGCATCCTGGGAATGGGGGTCCCCACACTTGCCTGCCTGCGGCCCACGGCGTGGCTCCACCAGCAGGCCTGTACGGCCCATCTTCACCAGCAAACACTCAAGACCCTCGCGAGGGGCCAAGCCTCGCGAGGCGGACGACAGAAGACCTCCTCGGGAGCAACCTCACCAGGCTGGCTCGCGATGGGCGGAGAGATCAAGGCAAGGGACACCTCGCGAGGTTCCAGTGATGCAAGCCATGACGACCGGAGCCAGGCGGGCGATAGCGTGCGCAGTGTCCTTGTTTCCTCTTTGGTGCTAAAGGGGCAAGCGCATGCGAGGAGTCCCGAGGCATCAGACAAAGGTTTCCATATCGGTGCAACGAGACCAAGACCAGCAGGACGGCAAGATGGAGGTTACCGTGGAGCCCAAGACGGCGTCACCACCAGAGCCTTTGGCGAGCGAAGACCACCTTTAGTCAGGATAACCTATACTAGTTGTCTCCCTTCGATTTTGGCCGTTGTTGGCTCCCTTCCCGCTCAATATTTGGGGAGAGGACCAGGGCTTCTATAAATAGGACTAGCCACCACCGTAGGAGAAAACGGATTCAGACCATCCACGCACTCACCAAGCACCAGAACACCTCCCCTCAGGAGGCTGTTCTTCCCTTGTAACTGTTCATCCTCAGCCCGAGAGGCAATCCACCACACCACACTGGAGTAGCGTATTGCACCACATCGGTGGCCCGAACCATTATAAACCTCGTGTCTCTTGTGTTGCGGGTTCGTTGAGCTAGGCCTTGAGATTGCGGTGAGGCTGAGGGCGTGATTAGGTAGGGAGAGATCTTCGTGCGCACCCCAGTGTTCGAACCTCAAGGGTTTTGCCGGAACCCGAATTCCGACATTTGGCGCGCCAGGTAGGGGTGCGCCGAAGCTTTCTTTCTGCCGATCTGCGTCCCGTCACTTCGTCGCATCCATGGCGGACGCTCGTCGAGCCCGCGCTGAGCGTCGGGCCACCCTCGCCGCCCGCGTCGCTCAGACAGCTCCTGTCGGCGGGCCTCCCCATCGTTCCCCGTCGCCTGCCGCCAACGCCGCCACCGGCCCGGCGGGAAACGAGCAGCAAGCATCCTTGCTGCACCCCTCGGTGCGGCGGGACGGTCACACCGCCACTCCGTCACTGACCCCGGCCGGCTAGTCATCTCACGCTCGTCGTGCTCCCACGGACGCGCAGGCCGCGCTGCTCATGGCACGCGAGCTCCTGCGCTACCGCCACGTCGACGACCTCTACGAGGATTGGCTGGACCACATCGCCGAGCTCGTCAGCGCCCCAGGGGGCTCCCCTGCGCCATCCCTCTCGCTGCATCGCCCTCCGCCAGCTGCGGCCAACGTGGCTCATGGAGCGCCTCCACCACCTCTGCACCAAGACGGCGTCCTGGCGCCAAGGCATGCGGCCCCCCGGCGTGACCCACCACGCCGAGCGCCTGCACGAGAAGAAGGAAGCTGCCAAGAAGTTCCCCGGCCGCAAGAGAACGTTCCCGCGCTCCCGGCACCACTGCGACAAGACCGTGCGCCGCCTGCGGCGGCGGTGCGCGGGCATCAAGGGCAGGCTCCGCATCAGCAAAGGGTCCCGGTGGCCACCGCAGGCTGCCGCGCCTTCACTCCTGAGCTGCGTAGGGTCGGCGGGCGGGCAAGTTCAAGCCAGACCTGCCTCCTCGCTACGATGGCAACCCCGACCCCGCGAAGTTCCTGCAGCTCTACAAGCTGAGCATCGAGGCGGCCAACAGCGACAAAAAAGTCATGGCGAACTGGTTCCCCATGGCTCTCAAGGATGGCGCTCATTCGTGGCTCCTGAACCTGTCCCTGGGCTCGATCTCCTCCTGGAACGAGATGCCCGACCGCTTCCTCGCCAACTTCCAGGGCACTCGCGACCGCCCTCCGGCCGCGGGTGACCTGCGCTGCATCAAGCAGCAGCCAGGAGAGACCCTGCAAAAGTACATCCAGTGCTTCAACAACGTTGGCCTCAAGATCCCCAAGGTGACGGACAAGGTCATCATCTCCGCATTTTCTGATGGCGTCTGTGATGTCAAGATGAAGGAGGAGCTCGCCGTCCACGAGGAGCTGTGCACGACCTTGGAGCTGTTCAACCTGGCGACCAAGTGCGCAAGAGCTGAGGAAGGACGCCTTTCCCTCCTCGAGCTCCCGGCTGCCAACCCTGAGGAGAAGAAGGCCCAGGCCAAGGACGTGAAGCGCAAGGGGGTGGTCGTGCTTGCAGCGGAGCCAGAGATGAAGCGCGGCCGGGACCTTCCCGAGTCGTCCAAGAGCAGCCGCCCGTTCTGCGCCTTCCACAACGTCCACAGCCACAACACTAACGACTGTCAAGAGCTCAGGGCCATTCGAGATCGCCTCGGTCGACGCCCCGAGCGCAACGACCGGGGCTACGGCCGAGGAGGAGGACGTGGCGGAGGACACTGGGACGATCATGGCCCTCGCCAGGAGTGGCGCGACCGGCCTCGCGAAGATCGCTGGCAGGAGCAGCCTCGTGAGGGCGCATGGAGGGATCAACCTCGCGAGGACTGTCCCCAGGGCAACGCTGGCCGTCCTCCGCTGCCGCCACCGCCAAAAAGGAACGACGACCACCATCAGGACGAGGGGGCTGGAGGCTTCATAGAGCCGCGTGCTATCGCCTGCATCTTGGGCGGAGCTCAGGCCCCAACCTCTCTGCGCATCTTCAAGCAGTTTGCTCGCGAGGTGAACGCGGTCCTTCCTAGGCTCGAGGCCACGCGCCCGCTCAGGTGGTCCAAGTGCGCAATCACTTTCAGCTCAGCAGACCAACTCAAGTGCGCGGCCACCGCTGGCACCCTCCCGATGCTCTGCTCACCCATCATCAGCAACGTGCAAGTCACCAAGACCCTCATCGACGGCGGCGCAGGGCTTAACGTCCTGTCCGTCGAGATGTTCGACAGCCTTCAAGTGCCATACGATCAGCTTCAGCCTACCAAGCCTTTCTCAGGAGTAATCGAGGGCTCCACTACCCCGATAGGGCAGGTCCGCCTCCCTGTCACCTTCGGACAGCGCGACAACTACCGCACCGAGCTCATCGACTTCGACGTCGCCCACATCCGTCTGCCGTACAACGCCATCCTCGGGTATCTGGCCCTGGCCAAGTTCATGGTAGTGACACACCACGGCTACAACGTCCTCAAGATACCAGGAAGCGGCGGGATCATCACAGTCCCCTGCGAAGAAAGAGATGCGGTGTGCTCCCTCGAGCGCGCCTTCCAAGCAGCATCGATCGAAGACCCCGACAACAATGCAGCACAGTACCCTCCTGAGGTCGTCCCCAAGAAGAAGAAGCAGCTACTCCGCACAGGGCCTCAGGGGAACGGCGCCGCAAGTGGTGCCTCGTCAGGATCGGCGCCCGCGCCTGGGGCGCCTCCCTCCCTCGCACAGGAAGGCGTGCCCGGCGCCCTCCTCGGGCAGGGCTCGAGGGCTCTCTTCTGGAGGGCCTCAGACCTAGCCAACATCACGAGGGAGGCGCTCGGGCACCACGTGGAGGCATGCTTCATAGCATGTTTCCCTCAGGAGGAAACCAGGCGAGGAGCGCCCAGCGCTCAGGAGTTCATTGCCAAGACCACTCAGGAACTGCAGGATGCAAGAACCATGCGCGGCGACCGCCGCTCACCTGGTGCGGCTCCCCATCCAGGCGAGGATGGCGGGCTGCGCGTCTGCGTCAACATCCCAGGGCTCAACAGGGCCGCATCTCAGGAGCTTTTCTAGCCTTCGCGCGTGGAACGCTGCAAAGGCCCACCTCACAGCTATGTTCGCATGCCATTCGGCCTGCCGAGCATGGCAGCCGCCTTTCAGCACAACCTGCAGAGCATCCTAGCGGCTCAAGAGGCCAGGCATCACGCAGTCCTGACAGAGATGGAGACGGTCCTCAAGGAACCGCCCGGACCCCCAGAGCCTCCTGAGGCTCAGGGCCCTGGTGGCTCGTGAGGAGCAACCCCTTCACCACGCATCTTCTGCTGCCCCAACACCCCTTCGACAACGGAACCAGGTGACATCTTCCGAGTTTATTTAGCTGGGAGCGCCCCTCGGGCTGCATCATTCCCAGGCCGCGCGGGTTTGTCCCTACGGTAGGTATCCTTTTATGTCTTTATCTTACTCTGCTGGGGGCGCCCTCAGGCTGCATCATCCCCAAGCCGCTCGGGTCCAGCCCAATGGCATGTATCGTTCTTGCACTTATTTGAGCTAGTCTGCTTTTCATGCATAATCTATCGATGGTTATCACCTGCTTGACTGTCACCTACCACGGGAGCTACACACTCTGGCACGGCGCCTGTGCTCGGGTCCGTCCCTACAGCGCCAACAAATCTGAGTGGTCGAGCTCTGGCTCATGGCACGCCCCGCGCACGTCACCTCACCAGGCCCTCAGTGCCTTCATCTTCTTGCAGAGCAACCTGTGGCAGACCGGCAATCCTCGTGGCAATCTGTGTTTTCCCTCGTCCTGACCTGCAGGAACCTCCCGAGAACGACAGCGGGCGCTACCATAGGCTCCTTCTTCTCCCATGCGATTCACTTGCGCGTAAAAAGGGGGGCTCCTGAGTGATACGTCTCCAACGTATCTATAATTGTTTATTGTTCCATGCAATTATATTATCTGTTTTGGATGTTTAATGGGCTTTACTAAGCACTTTTATATTATTTTTGGGACTAACCTACTAACCCAAGGCCCAGTGCAAATTGCTATTTTTATGCCTATTTCAGTGTTTCGCAGAAAAGGAATATCAAACGGAGTCCAAACGGAATGAAACCTTTGGGAGAGTGATTTTTGGAACAAACATGATCCAGAGGACTTGGAGTGGACGTCAAGAAATCAATGAAGAGGCCACGAGGTAGGGAGGCGCGCCTGCCACCCTTGGGCGCGCCCCACCCTCGTGGGCCCCTCGCAGCTCCACCGACCTACTTCTTCCTCCTATATATACCCATATACCCTGAAACCATCCAGGAGCACCACGAAACCCTATTTCCACCGCCGCAACCTTCTGTACCCGTGAGATCCCATCTTGGGGCCTTTTCCGGCGCTCCGCCGGAGGGGGAATCGATAACGTAGGGCTTCTACATCAACACCACAGCCTCTCTGATGATGTGTGAGTAGTTTACCACAGACCTCCGGGTCCATAGTTATTAGCAAGATGGCTTCTTCTCTCTCTTTGGATCTCAATACAAAGTTCTCCTCGATCTTCTTGGAGATCTATTCGATGTAACTCTTTTTGCGGTGTGTTTGTCGAGATCCGATGAATTGTGGGTTTATGATCAAGATTATCTATGAACAATATTTGAATCTCCTCTGAATTCTTTTATGTATGATTTGTTATCTTTGCTAGTCTCTTTGAATTATCATTTTAGTTTGGCCTACTAGATTGATCTTTCTTGCAATGGGAGAAGTGCTTAGCTTTGGGTTCAATCTTGCGTTGGTCGATCCCAGTGACAGAAGGGGAAACGACACATATTGTATTGTTTCCATCGAGGATAAAAAGATGGGGTTTATATCATATTGCTTGAGTTTATCCCTCTACATCATGTCATCTTGCCTAATGCGTTACTCTGTTCTTATGAACTTAATACTCTAGATGCATGCTGGATAGCGGTCGATGTGTGGAGTAATAGTAGTAGATGCATAATAGTTTCGGTCTACTTGTCGCGGACGTGATGCCTATATACATGATCATGCCTAGATATTCTCATAATTATGCACTTTTCTATCAATTGCTCGACAGTAATTTGTTCACCCACCGTAATACGTATGCTATCTTAAGAGAAGCCACTAGTGAAACCTATGGCCCCCGGGTCTATTTTCCATCATATAAGTTTCCAATCTATTTTTACTTTGCAATCTTTACTTTTAATCTTTATCATAAAAATACCAAAAATATTATCTTATCGTCTCTATCAGATCTCACTTTTGCAAGTGGCCGTGAAGGGATTGACAACCCCTTTACCGCGTTGGTTGCAAGGTTCTTATTTGTTTGTGTAGGTACGGGGGACTTGTGTGTGGCCTCCTACTGGATTGATACCTTGGTTCTCAAAAACTGAGGGAAATACTTACGCTACTTTGCTGCATCACCCTTTCCTCTTCAAGGGAAAACCAACGCTTGCTCAAGAGGTAGCAAGAAGGATTTCTGGCGCTGTTGCCGGGGAGTCTACGCACAAGTCAAGACATACCAAGTACCCATCACAAACTCTTTGCCATTTTCCTTTTTCTTCGCCTTCTTCTCGTATGTATCTTTGTTTGTGTTTCCATGTGCCTTCTATTTGCTTGCATCTTTGCTTGCTAAAAATCTATTGACATGGATCCACTCAAAGTGTTCTACTTGGACCATCTTCGATCCTTATGCGCTCGTGCTGAAACCCCAACTAGCCTAGTTGATGGGAAATCTTTAGATGAGCATGCTCATTTTGTGCGTCACCGTTTGTCTGAAAAAGGGACACTCTTATGGGACCAAATAAGCAGATTGTTGTGTTATGCCTGGAACCTTTGTGAAATTTATGATTTTACTTGTTGCTCTAAGAAACCTAAAAAAACCTCCCCTACCTATGTGAGTTAGAAGATAATGAAATCTTATCTTCTTATGCAAAGGGTGTTTATAGTTACTACGATATCGAACAAATTGAAGAATTTGTCGTTTTTAAGGGTGCTCATGAAGTTGCTTCTTTGATTGAAAAGTATGATATTACTTTCCACAAATCTGAAAATTCTGACATACTTAATTATTGCAATGAAAATTATGCCCATAATGTCTATGTCCTAGAATTTATTGAAAGAGTGACTGTTGCTTTGGAAGAAAATAATGATATGCATGAATCTATAGATAATTATGATTCCGATGATTTGATTGAAATATGCCTTGATGAACATGATGCTTGCTATTCTTGTGGCCATGATGCCAATATTTATGAAGATGAATTTGCTATAGTTCCTTATGTTAAACATGAGATCATTGCTATTGCACCCATACTTGATAGTTCCTTCGATGAAAAGTATGATTGCAATGATGTTATTATAAATTCTCTTGATGTCAATTGTGCTAATAATATGCAAAACCCTAAGCTTGGGGATGCTACTTTTGCTATGTCTACTACTTGTTGCAATGATCATGATTGGGGGGACTCTTCTTATGTTCTTGAAAATTTATTTAAGCCCCATGATGAATATGAGATTGATAATAGTGTTTGCAATAATATTGAAAGTGGGTTTGGAAGAGTGTCAACTTTAGATCCCACATATTTGGAGAATATTCAATCTTATGGTATTTTTGATAAAAGTGGGTTTGGAGAGGTCATGACTTTAGTTAACTATATTCCCACTATTTTGGAAGAGTGTCAACTTTGCATGCATGTGGATCATGTAGAGAAAATATTATGTGATAGCTATATTGTTGAATTTGAATATGATCCCACATGTAATTATTATGAGAGAGGAAAATATGGTTGGAGAAATTTTCATGTTACTAAATTACCTCTCGTTATGTTGAGATTGCTATTGTTTCTCACTTCTTCCTTGCATATGCTAGTATTTGCTTGTCTTGATAATTTGTTTGCCTATAAGATGCCTATGCATAGGAAGTATGTTAGACTTAGATGTGTTTTTCACATGCTATATGATGCTCTCTTTGTGCTTCAATTCTTGTCTTTCATGTGAGCATCATCGAAATTATAAGTGCCTAGCTAGGGGCGTTAAACGATAGCGCTTGTTGGGAGGCAACCCAATTTTATTTTTGTTTCTTGCTTTTTGGTTCTGTTTAGTAATATATCTTTGATCTAGCCTCTGTTCAGATGTGTTTTCATGTTTTAATTAGTGTTTGTTCCAAGTAGAAGCTTTGGGAAGACTTGGGTGAAGTCTTTTTGATCTTGCTGTAAAAAACGGAAACTTTAGCGCTCACGAGATTAGCTACAAATTTTTACTGGAGAGTGCTATTTAGTTGATTCTTTCTGCAGATGATTAATAGACAAATTATTCACGTCCAGAAATTTATTTCAGAATTTTTGGAGTTCCAGAAGTATGCGATTGATACAGATTACTACAGACTGTTCTGTTTTTGACAGATTCTGTTTTTCGTGTGTTGTTTGCTTATTTTGGTGAATCTATGGCTAGTATCGGAGGTTATGAACCATAGAGAAGTTGGAATACAGTAGGTTTAACACCAATATAAATAAAGAATGAGTTCATTACAGTACCTTGAAGTGGTGGTTTGTTTTTGTCGGATCACGGGTTCCGGAAAAACCCTCAAGGTTTGAACACTGGGGTGCACACGAAGACTTCCCCCCTACCGATCCACGTCCTAGTTTTGCTAAGATCTCACGGACTAACTCGACGAACTCATAACACAAGGGACACAAGATTTATACTGGTTCGGGCCACCATTGTGGTGTAATACCCTACTCCAGTGTGGTGGTGGTGGATTGCCTCTTGGGCTGATAATGAACAGTACAAGGGGAAGAATAGCCTCCTGAGGTTGAGGTGTTCTTGTGCTTGGTGAAATTGTGTGTGTGAGGATTCGATCAGCTCAGGATTAGTTGGCTTGTACTGTGGTGGCTAGTCCTATTTATAGAGGCCCTGGTCCTCTCCCCAAATATTGAGCGGGAAGGGAGCCAACAACGGCAAATTTGAAAGGGGACAACTAGTACAGCTTATCCTGACAAAAGTAGTCTTCGCCTACAAAAGGCTCTGGAGGTGACGCCGCCTTGGGCTCCATGGCGACCTCCATCTTGCCGCCCTGTTGGTCCTGGTCTCGTTGCACCGATATGGAAACCTTTGCTTGATGCCTCGGTACTCCGCGCCTGCGCTTGCCTCCTTAGCACGAAAGAGGAAACAAGGATGCTGCGCGCGCTGGCACCCGCCTGGTCTCGAACGTCATGGCTCACGTCACGAGAACATCGCGAGGTTTGCCTTGCCTTGATCTCTCCGCCCCTCGTGAGCCTGCCTGGCGAGGCCACTCCCAAGGAGGTCTTGCGTCGTCCGCCTCGCCAGGCTTGGCCCCTCGCGAGCTTCTTGAATGCCTTGTTGGTGAAGATGGGCCGTACTGGCCTGCTAGCACAGCCACGCCGTGGGCCACAGGCAGGCAAGTCTAGGGACCCCCGTTCCCAGAACGCTGATAGTAGCCCCCGGGCCCAAGGCGCGCTCGGGCTTGGCTTCGAGGCGAAGCCAAAGGTCAAGTGCGGAGCGCCGCGCGCCCCAATAGCTTGCGGCCTTGGTCGACGCGTGGCGGTTGATTTGATGTGGGCGTCTCCGCTTCCCCACGCTGCCTTGGCAACTGCCCGACTTGACAAGTCCCTGCGACATGCAAGGAAAAACCATTATTACCTGTGATCGTGGGGGGCGCTGGTTGGCCTTCTCCTGCTATAAATGAGGAGGGGGGCAGAGCCCCCGTCGCCCATTTCTTCCGCTTGCTTCTTCCTCCTCTGCTCCATCGCTGACTCCAATGGTGCTGATCCGGAGATTCTCCGCCGAGGAGAAAGGAAAGGCTCCTCGCGATGAGCCAGGGCCACTTCCGCCGAAGAAGAGGCCGGTCCACCGCCGCGACATTGTCGTGAGGGCGGAGGTGACTAGGCCCTGGTATGAACCGCCGCTTCCAGGGTATCCGCTGCCCTTGTATGCCCAAGCTGGGGCTCAGGAGGAGGGAGCGACGAGCATCAGCGCGTGCACCGTGGCCAAGGTCGATGTGCCGCGATAACGCGCGCCGCCGCTCCTGCAGTCCACACCACGGGCTCCTCGCACGAGCTTGTGCTGTGGGCGGTGATGCCCCCGAGCTCTTGGATCCGCTTCCCATGGTTCTTCTCCGACGTGATGCCACCGAGGGGACACCTCGAGCTCTGGTTGCAGCATGCTGACTGCGACGCTCCATCGACCGGAGCAGAGGTTGAAGTGGTCTCCCCCGGCAAGATCTTCATGACCCGTGGCTGGGGTGAGGTCGCGCGGCCTTGCCGTGCGGAGGGCGCCCTCGCGATCCACTTCCAGTATGATGGCGCCTCCACGCTGTTCTTCAAGGTCTTCGACAAGGAGGGCCGCCGATTGGAGTGTTGCCCCGGATGGGAGCGCCAGGATGATGCGCGCTCCTCTCGCGGCTCCTCCAGCAGTAGCGACTCTTGGGAGTTCAATGGTTCTCCTGAGCTCTGCGAGACTCCCGAGACGAGCGACGACAGCTACGTGCCCCCGAGCTCCCGCCGTGCCCGGAGCAAGGTTGCGGCGTCCGGCCGCCGCCGTCGCTAATCTGGATGGGGTTGGCGCCGGCCTCCCGTGGCCCACTGTTGATGATGGCGTCGGCTGCGGGGCGTGTAGATACGATTCTCATAAGTTCTCGTCTTTTGTTCCCTGCGAGGAATCAAGAAGTACCCCGCGGGGGAGTGTAAAAGGGCATGTAATGTATTTTGTTGATATTATCCCTATTATGGAAATTGGTGAACGCATGTCCTGTTTAGGCTCGGTCTCCCCTTTCCGACCTCGCGACGGCTTGTTGCTCTACGCTGACAGGTCCCGGTCCCCACGCAAGCTACAGCCGTCGCTGGTTTGCCAGGTCACGTGCCGTGGTCAAGGCCAGGAGGTGAGCGGCCCGATGTCCCGTAAGAGCTCTTGAGGCGCGATGCTCAGGAGGTCCCCTTTGGTGCTCAAGCAGTCGTGGTAACGTAAGAAACGGAGGCGGCGTTGCCGAAACAGGGCTGCGGCAAGCACAACTCCTAGGCTCCAAATATTAGCCGGTCTAAGCGCGGGACTTATCTTGTTGATTTAGGGTTGACTCCTCGTGACGCGCCAGGCTCATGCGTAGGCGTCCGCAGCATAGCTAGGTCGGGCCCATACGAGTCCTCCCCTCTCCCACGCTCTCCTTCGCGCTCTACGTCCTCAGGTCCCGGCCCTCGAGCGACCTCAGCCGCCGCTGGTATGCCAGGTCGCGTGCCGTGGTCAAGGTCAGGGGGTGAGGGTTGGAGGGCCAGTAAGAGCTCCTGAGTCGCGATGCTCAGGAGCCCCCCTTTAACGCGCAAGCGGATTACATGGAAGAAGTGGGAGCTCGCGGTGCCGTTTGCTGTTATTCTCATGAGATTCCTGCAAGCCAGCACAAGGAGGAACACAGTCTGTTGTTATGGCTGCTAGTCTGCCACTGGTTGTTCCGCGAGGAGATGAAGGCACTGAGGGCCTGGTGAGGTGACGTGCGCGGGGCGTGCCGCGAGCCAGAGCTCGACCGCTCAGGTTTGTCAACGCAGCAGGGACGGACCCATGCACAAGCACCGTGCCGGCGTGAGTAGCCCCCGTGACGATCGAACAGGTAATAGTCATAGATAGGTTAAGCATGGAAAGCGAACTAGCTCAATTAAATGCGGGGAGATAGATGCCACTGGGTCAAGCCCGAGCGGCTTGGGGATGATGCAGCCCGAGGGGCGCCCCCAGCAAGGTAAGCTAAAGACATAAAAAGGGATACATGCCACAGAGGCGGACCCATGCGGCCTGGGAATGATGCAGCCCTACGGGCGCTCCCAGCTAAATAAACTTGGAAAATGTCACCTGGTTCTGTCGATGAAGGAGAGTTGGGGCAGCTGAAGGTACACGGCGAAGGGGTTGCTCCTCATGAGCCAGCGGGGCCCTGAGCCTCGGGAGGCTCTAGGGGTCCAGGTGGTTCCTTGAGGAACGTCTCCATCTCCGTCAGCACAGCGTGGTGCCTGGCCTCCTGAGCCGCCAGGATGCTCCGTAGGTTGCGCTGATAGGCGGTCGCCACGCTCGGCAGGCCAAAACGCATGCGAACGTAGCTGTGAGGTGGGCCCTCGCAGCATCCGACGCGTGAAGGTGAGAAAAGCTCCTGAGAGGCGGCCCTATTGAGCCCTGGGTCGTCCATGTAGACGCGCAGCCCGGCATCCTCGCCTGGATCGGGAGCTGCGCCTCGTGAGCGGCGGCCGCCGCGTATGGTCCTTGCATCTTGCAGTTCCTGAGTGGTCTTTGTTGGATGTGGGGTCCTGGCAAACCCTTAAGGTTCGAACATTGGGGTGCGCGCGAAGTCTTTGCCTCCTACCGATCTACGCCCTAGCTCGCTAAGATCTCGCGGACGAACTCGACAGACTCACAACACAAAGAGATACGGGATTTATACAGGTTCAGGCCACCGTTGTGGTGTAATACCCTACTCCAGTGTGGTGGTGGTGTATTGCCTCTTGGGCTGATGATGGATAGTACAGTGGGAAGAACAGCCTCCTGAGGTTGAGGTGTTCTTGTGCTTGGTGACTTAGCGGGTGAGAGCTGGGTGAACTGCTCCATCAGATCAGATGAGATCTAGCCGAGATGAGATGCCCCTATTGTGGCGGCTAGCTCTACTTATATAGGCCCTGGTCCTCTTCCCAAATATTGAGCGGGAAGGGAGCCAACAACGGCGGGCAAATTTGAAGGGGGACAGCTAGTACAAGCTATCCTTACAAAAGTGGTCTTCGCCTGCGAAAGGCTCTGGTGGTGACGCCGTCGTGGGCTCCACGATGACCTCCGTCTTGCCGTCCTCCTGGTCTTGGTCTCGTTGCACCGATATAGCAACCTTTGTCTGATGCCTCAGTACTCCTCGCCTGCGCTGGCCTCCTTAGCACCAAAGAGGAAACAAGGACGCTGCGCGCGCTGGCGCCCGCCTGGTGTCGATCGTCATGGCTCACGTCACGAGACCCTCGTGAGGTTTGCCCCGCCTTGATATCTCCACTCCTCGTGAGCCTGCCTGACTAGGCCACTCCTGAGGACGTCTTGCGTCGTCCCCCTCGTGAGGCTTGGCCCCTCGCGAGGGTCTTGGATGCCTTGTTGATGAAGATGGGCCGTACGGCCTGCTGGCTTAGCCAGGCCGTGGGCCGTAGGCAGGAAAGTCTGGGGACCCCCATTCCTAGAACGCCGACAGTAGCCCTCGGGCCAAAGGTGCGCTCGGGCTTGGCTTCACAGCGAAGCCAAGGGTCAAGTTCGGAGCACCGCGGGCCCCAAAAGCCTGCGGCCTCGGTTGACGCGTGGCGGTTGATTGGACGTGGGCGTCTCCACTTCCCAACGCTGCCTCGGCAACTGCTTGACCTGACAATAGGCTAGCACAGGCAGCACTTGCCTTCATTGCTTCTTCCTCGCATCGCTCTAGTTCCGTTTTCTTGCTCATCGCCACCGCTAACTCCAGATGGCGCCGCGCAAGGTCAAGACTTCCTCAGCACCGGCTTGGTATGAGCCGGCCCTCGAGGTGCCCACCGTCACGGAGAAGAGCCTCTCCTCCGTGCGCCTTCTGACGGCGGGCGAGAGCAATGAGTGGGGGGAGACCGAGCTCCGGCTTGTCTCCGACGTCCAGGAGCCCGAGGAAAGCACCTTCTTCCCCTTCTTCTCGAGCAGTGTCGCCGTCGGGTTGGTTCCTCCCTTCTCTGATTTCTTTTATGAAGTCCTCGACCACTACGGGCTGTAGGCGTTGCATCTTCATCCCAACTCTGTCCTCCTCCTGTCCATCTTCGCTTACTACTGTGAGGCGTACCTGGGCGTGATGCCGTCCATGGCGCTCATGCGCCATTTCTTCTTCCTCCGTGTCAGCGAGGCGCACGTCTCCGGATGTGCTAATTTCATCGCATGCGGCAAGGCCAACTCGATCTCGAGCACCGGGAAGAGGGCCGACAACATTTGATCCAAATGGGTCATGATGGATGCCAAGCGTGCCGACCCGCGCGTGGTGTTGCCAACGGCGGCGCCCTCTTCCAACGGGGGGTGGCCCAAGGTGGAGCTTGCCGACGAGCGAGCATCGCTAGTGTTGGGGCAGATGATGACCGACTTGAACCCGGGCAATGCGAGGGCGGCCAAGGTGACGGGGGTCATGCTCCTGAGGGAGTTCTTGACGCTGTGAGTTGCCCCGCTCTAGGCGCGTGCATGCCCCCTGTGGGAGCTTGAAGAAGAGGGAAACAAGACCCGCCTGAGGCCGGGGGCCCTGCTTGACGATGAATTGGCCGATGTTTTGTGCCTCATAGTTGGGGACAACCAGGAGTACCCACCAAGCGCCTTCGCCCCCCTGTTCCAATGCAGGGACCAGGAAGAATTCGTCGCCTCCAGGACGACCTTTGACGCGCGTGGGCTGGTGCCACCGACGCTCCCGGGAGCCCCTGCGGCACCGAAACCGGTGGAGGTGTCTTCTGACGAGTCCCGCGGGGAAGGGGAAGAGGAGGTGGACTCGGAGAAGACTCTGGAAGAGGTGGGGGAGACTGCCCCTCTGAGCAAGGCCGAGATCCTCCGCGCCCTTCCTGACGATGCTGAGGCCGACGCCCGCCAAGGGGAGAGGGAGCAGCCCCTCATCCCGACGAGGGGTAGGTCGTCGCTGGTGGCTCGCGATGCCGCCTCCGTCCTGACAACTCCTGGGGCAGGCTCCGGCTCTGCCTCTGCACCGCCTGGCGCCGCCGGAGCCCGAACGGCTGCTCCTCAGGTCCCGATGCTATCAGCCTTCAAGCTCCCCAAGCGGAAATATGTTGCGGTGGATCAGTAAGTGTCTTAAGCTTCGCCTTGTCCCTATTTGTACTCGTCATTTCCTGATGCTCGCCCTTGGTTGATCAGGCCGACATCTTCGGCGAAGAAGAGGAAGGAGGATACGGCGGCTGTGCCTCCCTCCGCAGAGAAAGGAGGCAGCAGCGCCCGCATCTCCCCAGCCTGGTCATCCTCGCGGGGCCAAGAGGAACAGCGCCGCGTGGAATCAGCCCCCATGGCCCCGCTGGCTCCGGAGGTGCCGGCGCTTGGCGCGGCTGATGAGGTCCCAGCTGCTCCGGAACCCGCGATCTCCCAGGCCCTGGTCACGATGTCGCCTCCTCCCACTGCTGCACCTCCACTCCCAGGTTCTTCTGCTCCTGCTGCCGTTCTGGAACATGCTCTTTCGAAGATGACCCAGCTGCAGGCGGATCTCCTCGGCGCGGACCGACGCCTTGTGGCCGGGCGCCTGGAGCTGGCCTCAGGCTGGCTCCACTCCGACTTGGCGGTTCGCGCAGCGCTGGGCCAGGCCGCTGCGGCTTCTGAGAAGGAGAAGCAGAGTGCCGCCAACGCCGCAGCCGGCCGTGAGATGGCGCTGAAAGACGCCAAGGCCGCCCGTGACCGCTGCCGGGTGCTGGAGGATGAGTTGCAGAGCCTGCGCGACAAGCACGCCGAAGAAGCACGCTGCCACCAAGTGAAGGAGGAGGAGATGAAGGCCCGGGAGGACGCCGTCAAGAACCGTGATGCTGAGCTGGCGGAGTTGGGGAGGACGCAGGCCACTGAGCGCAACCGTTTGGAAGAACTGGAGCGGAAGGTGAAGACGAGGGAGGCCGATCTCGATGCCAAGGCGCGAGTCCTGACCGAAGACCGCGCGGCTTTTGCCAACCTCGAGAAGAGATCTCGCAAGGCACTGAAGACGCTCTACGAGCACGACTTGGAGAAGTCGCTGGCCACTGATGAGGACGGCCCTGCCCGACTGCTTCCTCTCTTGGTGATGGCGCTCGAGGAAGTCGTTGATGGCATTGGTCCCATGGCGAAGGCGGAAGCTCGTGTCCTGTCTTCAGCTGCATTGACCCGCATCTTCTGCCACCTGTACCTTCGCGACCCCAACTCTTGTCTTGATGAGCTGCTGGAGCCTGTGGCTGAAGGTCAATACGAGGCCGCCGCCGCAGCCGTGCAAGGTCAAGTGGAGGCCTTGCTGAAGAAGTTCCGCGGCTTTGTCTCCGCTCCTCTGTCCGGCGATGTCGCCGATCCTGCAGCTAGTGGTGAAGGTGAAGATAACGTCGCTCACGAAGTAGCACCTTCCGCAAGTGATGGCGGTGCCCGGGAGTGACCTACGACTATTCTCCCGTTTTGTTCCTGCAACATGCATTAGGCCTCGTGGAGGCGTTTAGACTTTTCATTTTATATCGTGAGGACAATGTGTTTGTAATATTTGCTTCGAGATTTTGTGATTTCCTTCCTATTTGCTTTTCGTTCTGCGTCAGCAGAGCCCGGCCCCGCGCATACCTCAACTGCCGTTGGGCCGACCGGAGACCAGGACAGACCAAGGAGTGAGGGGCTATGTTACCAGTTAGGCTCCTGAGTCGCGATGCTCAAGAGTCCCCCTTGACGCGCAAACAGCTTATAGGGAGAGTTCACGAGGATAGATTAATGTTCTACGTCGGCAGAGCCCGGCCCCGCGCTTACCTCAACCGCCATTGGGCCAACCGGAGACCAGGACGGACCAAGGAGTGAGGGGCTACGTGACCAGTTAGGCTCCTGAGTCGCGATGCTCAGGAGTCCCCCTTGACGTGCAAACAATTTCCATACCTGCCCTCGCCGAGGCCTCGGGAGGGGCGCACTGTAACACCCACGATGCGGCTCTATCTCCCACGTGTCGGGGCACGACTTAGAGGCATAACCGCATAGTGGTTTTGTCGCAAGAAGGGTCATCTTCACACAATCCCATGTAATGAACAAGAATGGGATAAAGAGTTGGCTTACAATCGCCACTTCACACAATACATAAATATAATTCATACATCATCCAAAATACAAACATATAGACCGACTACGGTCAAAATCCAGATGAAAATAAGACAACCCCAAATGCTAGATCCCCGATCGTCCCAACTGGGCTCCACTACTGATCATCAGGAAAAGACACATAGTAACGACCACGTTCCTCGTCGAACTCCCACTTGAGATCGACCCCATCATCTGCACTGGCATCGTCGGCACCTGCAACTGTTTTGGTAGAATCTGTGAGTCACGAGGACTCAGCAATCTCACACCCACGAGATCAAGACTATTTAAGCTTATAGGAAAAGAAGGTGTAATGAGGTGGAGCTGCAGCGGCAATAAGCATATATGGTGGCTAACATACGCAAAAGAGAGCGAGAAGAGAAGCAACGGAACGGTCATCATCTAGCAATGATGAAGAAGTGATCCTGAACTCCTACTTACATCATACATAACTCAGACCGTGTTCACTTCCCGGACTCCGCCGAGAAGAGACCATCACGGCTACACACGCAGTTGATGTATTTTAATTGGGTCAAGTGACAAGTTCTCTACAACCGGACATTAACAAAATCCCATCTGCCTCATAACCACGGGCACGGCTTTCGAAAGATAATACCCTGCAGGGGTGTCCCAACTTAGCCCATCATAAGCTCTCACGGTCAACGAAGGATAAACCTTCTCCCGGAAAGATCCGATCAGTCTCGGAATCCCGGTTTACAAGACATTTCGACAATGGTAAAACAAGACCAGCAAAGCCGCCCGAATGTGCCGACAAATCCCAATAGGAGCTGCACATATCTCGTTCTCGGGGCACACCGGATGAGCAGTCCGTACAACTAAAACCAATCCTCGAGTTTCCCCAAGGTGGCGCTGCAAAGGGCTCTAGTTTGGACCAGCACTCAGAGGAACACTGGCCCGGGGGTTTAAAATAAAGATGACCCTCGGGCTCTAGAAAACCCGGGGGAAAAAGGCTTAGGTGGAAAATGGTAAAACCAAGGTTGGGCCTTGCTGGAGGAGTTTTATTCAATGCGAACTGTCAAGGGGGTCCCATAAATCACCCAACCGCGTAAGGAACGCAAACTCAAGGAACATAATACCGGTATGACAGTAGCTAGGGCGGCAAGAGTGGAACAAAACATCAGGCATAAGGCCGAGCCTTCCACCCTTTACGAAGTATATAGATGCATTAATTAAATAAGAGATATTGTGATACCCCAACATATCCATGTTCCGACATGGAACAAACCTCAACTTCACCTGCAACTAGCAACGCTATAAGAAGGGCTGAGCAAAAGCCGTAGCTTAGCCAAACAACGGTTTGCTAGGAAAGGATGGTTAGAGGCTGACATGGCAAAATGGGAGACATGATATAGCAAGTGATAGGTAGCGGAGCATGGCAATAGAGCGAACAACTAGCAAAGCAAAGATAGAAGTGATTTCGGGGGGTGGTCATCTTGCCTGCAAGGTTCTCAGAGTTGTCGAAAGCTTGATCCTCGTAAGCGTACTCAACAGGTTCCTCGTTCGCGAACTCGTCTCCCGGCTCTACCCAAGACAAGAACACAAACAAACGGAAGCACAATCAACAACGAGAAATGCACAAGCAACATGATGCAAAACATGTATGATATGCAAGATATGATATGCGATGCATATGCGTGCTCTGGAAGAAAAATGATGAACATGGCAGTAACTTGGCAAACCAAGCATGCCACTGGAAAGATGAGATGATTTCGGTCGAAATCGATATAAAGATCACCGGAAACGGATGCACGGTTTGCAAATGGCAAGCAAAACAAGAATGACGCGAATATGCGATTAACAGCATGATAGCACTTGAAATGCAACAAGCAATAATGCTACAGCAGCCCAACATAGCAACAAAGCATATGAAAGTAATCTAGAGGAGATGCTTGACAAAAGATGAACACTGAGCTACGGCTAGATCATAACATAACAGGCTCAAATAAGCATGGCAAAAGTGCAAAAGATAACAGGTTCACAGACTTGGTGAAATTACTGGACATGGCAGAAAACAGCATCAGGTAGCAATGTTCAGAGCACGAAATCAACATTCTACAGGAACTTAACATGGCACAACAAGGCATGGCAGTATTCTACTAAATGCATATGACAAAAGTCCATTACTGACCATAAGCCAAAAAGGATCAGAAGATATGATGGCAAGCATGTAAACATAGCAAGTTTCGTTAACAGGTTTCAGACTTGGCAGAAAACAGAGCATGGCAGAAACAATAATATGAAGGCATCTTGGTGAGCTTGATGCATTCACCACAAAGCAATGCATGACAAAACAAGCATACCTCGAGCAAGATGGCATGTTTATGAAGCTGTCCATGGCAAGAAAAAAAGCATAGTATTTATGGATCAACTACAACAAGCTTGGCAAAGATGAATATCATGTTAAGAATCTGCCAAAAATATTTTATAGCAAAAGTAGAGCAAAATTGAGTCATGCTATGGTACTCCATAATTGCAAAAAAGGGCAGGAATGGATCAATTACAATAATATCTACAAAACATCCTTAGTGAAAATCTCCAAAATATGAATGTATCTCTCTGTAGCATCAAGTTTACATGGCAACAAAATAACAGCAGACAAGGACTTGGAGAAATCAGTAAGTCCCTGAAATCAGAAACATTACGGGGCCTAGTTTGCATGCTTGTGCTAGTCACCACAGAGATCACAAAAATACATGGCATACACCTCTAGAAATATGGCATGGCATACAACAAAACACATGTAGAGCTCATGCCCATAAGATGCACAGATTAAATGATACAAAAATAACAAATCTCCAAGTTCTGATAAGATCCAGCAGATAACAGCAACTAGCACTCTTGCAACAGAGCTTTGGGCATCAACATGACCTCTAATGAACATGGTGCAATTTAACAAAATGAAGAGCATCACGAGGCGAACAATTTAACATATTACACGCACGAAACGGAGCTATATGCAGAGAGTTATGCACTGTTGAACATGGGCACTTGCTGTAGAAATGAAAGACTTGGAATATTTGGGGGTCCGGGAAAGTCAACCTGCTACAGTAGTTCTGGATCGAAATCTCAGGGAGCTCGCCGGCTCGGGCTCGAGCTCGGCCGGAGCGGGCGCCGGAGGAGGAGGCCGGAGGAGAGGGCCGGCGAGGGGAGGACGGCGCCGGAGGGAGGCGGCGGAGAGGGGGGCGCCGGCGTCGGTGGTGGCGCGCGGCGGCGGCGGTTGGAGCCGCGGCGTCGGCAGCGGGCGGGCACGCCGGCGAGGCGACGAGGCGGCGGCGGCGGCCGGTCGGCGGCGGCGGGGAGGCCGCGGCGGCGGGGAGGCCGCGGCGGCGCGAGGAGGAGGGCGCCGGCTCGGGGTCGCGGGCCGGGAGGGCTCCCCGCGGGCTCGGGCGGGCCGGCGGCGACGGCGAAGGCGGCGGGACACGTGTCGGTGCGGGATTCGTCGGTGGGCGGTGGTGGACGCGCCCGGCTCCGCCTGGGCGTGTCCGGCGGCGGAGAGGGAGCGGGTCTAGGGTTTGATCTGCGTGCGTTTTTCGGGAGGGTCACATATAAATAGGTAGAGGGAGCTAGGAGGCTCCAAATGAGGTGTGGTTTTCGCCCACACGATCGTGATCGAACGACCTACAGCATGGAAGTGACTTAGAGGATTTTTGGGCTGGTTTTTAGGGGGGGTTTGCTGCAACACACAAATGAACTTTGCGGATGCTCGGTTAACCGTTGGAGTACCAAACGACCTCCAAATGGAACGAAACTTGACCGGTGGCCCACCGGTGGTATACTAAGGCCACTTGACAAGCCTCGGTCCATTCCGAGAATGTTTGACACCCGCTCACAAAAGAAAACAAGAGGGGTGCGCCGGAGGAGATAGGAGCGCCGGATTGCAAAACGGACAACGGGGAAAAAGCTCGGATGCATGAGACGAACACGTATGCAAATGCAATGCACATGATGACATGATATGAAATGCATGACATGAACCAAATACAGAACGAAAGACAAAACCCGACCACAGAGGGAATATCATAGCACATAGCCGAAAATGGCAAGAGTCGGAGTTACAAATATGGAAAGTTACATCCGGGGTGTTACACGCGCGACGCCCTGGTCCGGGAGATCTGGTTGGGTGGCGTGTGCTTGGGTGTGACCCGAGCGCAGCCCTGGTGCCCAGCCCCCTCGCGTGGCTCTCCCGAGGGGAGGCGTTGCGGTGAGGTTGGACGCTGAGCTCTGGGCTCCCTGAGGTTGCTACGACCGTGGGGCCGCCCTCAGTTGTTTATCACCAGCGCGGAGCATAGTGCTTCCGCTCGTGCACGGGCATAGTCGCTCCTCGGCAGTGTCGACGGCCAGCGCGGAGCATGGTTGTTTCCACTTGTGCGTGGGATGGGGGCCCCCTCTGGGAGGAGCCCCCGGGGCGTGTACAGCCCCGCCCTGACACGTGGCATGCACGACAGGGCTGCGAGGTGTATCTGGGCACTCATGAGCCAGCGCGGGACTCACGAGGCCCTACCTCAAGGCGGGTTGTGCCTGGTCTTGAGTCTTGGTGACTGTGTGTTCCTGCAAGGCGGTTAGATGCAAGCACTCTACGTCCTCAGGTCCCGGCCCTCGAGCGAGCTCAGCCGCCGCTGGTATGCCAGGTCGCGATGCCGTGGTCAAGGCCAGGGGATGAGGGTTGGAGATCCAGTAAGAGCTCCTGAGTCGCGATGCTTAGGAGCCCCCCTTTTAATGTGCAAGCGAATTGCATAGGATGAACAGACCCGTGGCGGGCGGCGATCGAGGAGGCGATAGCCATAGGCAGGTTAAGCATGGAAAGCATGTCAGCTTAGGTAAATGCAGGAAGATACATGCCACTAGGTCCGGCCCCGAGTGGCTTGGGGATGATGCAGCCCGAGGGGCGCCACCAGCAAGGTAAGCTAAAGACATAAGCAAAGGGATACATGCCACAGGGACAGGCACATGTGGCCTGGGAATGATGCAGCCCGAGGGGCGCTCCTAGCTAAACGAGCTTGGAAGATGTCACCTAGTTCTATAGACGAATTAGAGTTGGTGCAGCTGAAGGCAGGCGTCGAAGGAGTGACTCTTTATGAGCCACCGGATCCCTGAGCCTCAGGAGGCTCTGGGGGCTCGAGAGGTTCCCTGAAGACTGTCTTCATTTCCTCTAGGACGGCGTGGTACCTGGCCTCCTGAGCCGCCAGGACACGCCGCATGTTGCGGTGATAGGCTGACGCCACGCTCGGCAAGCCGAAGGGCATGCGAACATAGTTGTGTGGCGGGCCCTCGCAGCGGCCCACACGCGAAGGCCAGAAGCGCTCCTGAGATGCGGCCCTGTTGAGCCCGGGGACGTCGATGCAGACACGCAGCCTAGCATCCTCCCCAGGATGGGGAGCTAGGCCTCGTGAGCGGCTGTCGCCGTGCATGGCTCTTGCGCCTTGCAGTTCCTGAGTGGTCTTGGTGATGAACTCCTGAGTGGTGGGAACTCCTTGCCCTGTGCTCTCCTGAGGGACACGTGCCACGAAGCACGCCTCCAAGTGGTGCCCAAACGCCTCCCTCGTGAGGTTGGCAAGGTCTGAGGCCCTCCAGAAGAGAGCCCCCGAGCCCTGTCGGAGGAGGGCGCCGGGCGCGCCTTCCTATGCGATGGAGGGAGGCGCCCCTAGGACGGACGCTGATCCTGATGAGGCTCCTGCCTCGTCGCCATGCTCCTGAGGTCCTGCGCGGTGCAGCTGCTTCTTCTTGGGGATGGCCTCCGGAGGGCCCTCACTTCTGCTGTCGGGGTCGTCGATTGCTGCAGCTTGGAAGGCGCGCTCAAGGGAGCACACCGCATCTCTCTCTTCACATGGGATCGTGATGATTCCTCTGCTTCCTGGCATCTTGAGGACGTTGAAGCCGTGATAGGTGACTGCCATGAACTTGGCCATGGCCGGATACCCGAGGATGGCGTTGCACAGCAGGCGGATGTACGCGACGTCGAAGTCGATGAGCTCGGTGTGGTAATTCTTGCGCTCTCCGAAGGTGACAGGCAGGCGGACCTGCCCTATCGGTGTGGTGGAGCCATCGGTCACTCCTGAGAAAGGTTTGGTAGGCTGGAGCTGCTCATATGGCACTTGGAGGTTGTCGAACGTATCGACGGACAGGACGTTGAGCCCTGCGCCGCCGTCGATGAGGGTCTTGGTAACCTGCACATTGCTGATGACTGGGGAACACAACATCGGGAGGGCGCGGCGGTGGCCGCGCACTTGAGCTGATCTGCCGAGTTGAAGGTGATGGCGCATTGGGACCACTTGAACGGGCGCGTGGCCTCGAGCTTGGGGAGCACCGCGAACTGTTTGAAGATGCGCTGGGAGGCTGGGGCCTGGGTGCCGCCCAAGATGCATGCGGTTGCACGCGGCTCCTAGAAGCCCCCAGCCCCCTCGTCCTGATGGTGGTCGTCATTCCTTCTTGGCGGCGGCAGCGGGGGAAGACCGGCGTTGCCTTGGGGGCGATCCTCATGAGGCTGGTCCCTCCAGGCGCCCTCGCGAGGATGGTCCTGCCAGCGGTCCTCACGAGGCCTGTCGCGCCATTCCTGGCGCGGGCCACGGTCGTCCCAACGTCCGCCCCCACGTCCTCCCCCACGGCCGTAGCCCCGGTTGCTGCACTCGGGGCGTCGACCGAAGCGTCCTTGTCGTATGGCTCTGAGCTCTTGACAGTCGCTGGTGTTGTGGGTGTTCAGGTTGTGGAAGGCGTAGAACGGTCGGCTGTTCTTGGATGACTCGGGCTGATCTCTGCCCCGCTTGGTGTCGGGCTCCGCTGCTAGCACAGCTACTTCCTTGCGCTTCACGTCCTTGGCCTTGGCCTTCTTCTCCTCCACTCCTGCAGCTGGCAGCTCGAGGAGGGATAGGTGCCCCTCCTCAGCTCTTGTGCACTTGGTCGCCAGGTTGAACAGCTCCTGAGATGTGCAGAGCTCCTCGTAGATAGCGAGCTCTTCCTTCATCTTGACTTCATGGACACCGTCTCAGAACGCAGAGATGATGGCCTCATCCGTGACCTTGGGGATCTTGAGGCGGGTGTTGTTGAAGCGCTGGATGTACTTCTGGAGGGTCTCTCCTGGCTGTTGCTTGATGCGGCGCAAGTCACCCGCGGCCGGAGGGAAGTCGCGAGTGCCCTGGAAGTTGGCGATGAAGCGGTCGCGCATCTCGTCCCAGGAGGAGATCGAGCCGTGCTGCAGGTTCAGGAGGCAGGAGCGGGCTCCATCCTTGAGAGCCATGGGAAACCAGTTCACCATGACTTTCTCATCGCCATTGGCCGCTTCGATGCTCAGCTCATAGAGCTACAGGAAATCCGCGGGGTCGGCGGTGCCGTCGTAGCAAGGAGGCAGATCCGGCTTGAACTTGCCTGGCCAGGCGACGCTGCGTAGCTCGGGGGTGAAGGCGCGGCAGCCGACCGTGGTTGCTGGGGCTTGCTTCAGAGGTGGAGCTTGGTCTTGATGAGGTCCGCGTGGCGCCGCCGCGGGCGGTGCGCGGTCTTGACGAGGCGGCGCGGGAAGCGCGGGTGCAGCTTCTCGCGGCCGAGGGATTTCTTGGCAGCTTCTCTCTTCGCGCGCGGGCACCGGGCGTGGCGGATCATGCCGTGGGGCCGCGCGCCTTGGTGCCAAGGCACCGTCTTGGGGCAGAGGTGGTGGAGGCGCGCCATGAGCCTCATCGCCCGTGGCTGGCTGAGGGTGAGGTAGAGAGAGGGACGGCGCCGGAGAGCCCCCTGCGGCGCGGACAAGCTCGGCGACGCGGTCGAGCCACTCCTCGTAGATATCGTCGACTGGGCGGTAGCGCAGGAGTTCGTTTGCGGCGAGGAGTGCGGCCCGCGCCTCCATGGGAGCGCGGCGTGCGTGAGACGAGGAACCGGCCGAGGTCAGCGATGCGGTGCGGCCATCCTGCCACACCGAAGGATGCAGCAAGGACGCCTGCTGCTCGTTCCCCGCCGGGCCGGTGGCAGCGTTGGAGGTGGGAGACGGAGAACGACGAGGTGGCCCGCCGACGGGAGCCGTCTGAGCAACGCGGGCAGTGAGGGAAGCCTGACGCTCAGCTCGATGACGGCGAGCGTCCGCCATGGAGACGACGGTGCGACGGAGCGATGAACTGATGGAAGGGAAGCTACGGCGCCCCCTACCTGGCGCGCCAAATGTCGGATGTGGGGTTCCGGCAAGCCCTTAAGGTTCGAACACTGGGGTGTGCACGAAGTCTTTCCCTCCTACCGATCTACGCCCTAGCAAGCTAAGATCTCGCGGACGAACTTGACGGACTCACAACACAAAGAGACACGGGATTTATACTGGTTCGGGCCACAGTTGTGGTGTAATACCCTACTCCAGTGTGGTGGTGGTGGATTGCCTCTTGGGCTGATGATGAACAGTACAGTGGGAAGAACAGCCTCCTGAGGTTGAGGTGTTCTTGTGCTTGGTGACTTAGCGGGTGAGAGCTGGGTGAACTGCTCCATCAGATCAGATGAGATCCAGCCGAGATGAGATGCCCCTACTGTGGCGGCTAGCTCTACTTATATAGGTCCTGGTCCTCTTCCCAAATATTGAGCGGGAAGGGCGCCAACAACAGCGGGCAAATTTGAAGGGGGACAGCTAGTACAAGCAATCCTGACAAAAGTGGTCTTCGCCGGCGAAAGGCTCAGGTGGTGACGCCGTCTTGGGCTCCACGATGACCTCCGTCTTGCCGTCCTCCTGGTCTTGGTCTCGTTGCACCGATATAGCAACCTTTGCATGATGCCTCGGTACTCCTCGCCTGCGCTGGCCTCCTTAGCACCAAAGAGGATACAAGAACGCTGCGCGCGCTGGCGCCCGCCTGGCGCCCGCCTGGTGTCGATCGTCATGGCTCACGTCACGAGACCCTCGTGAGGTTTGCCCCGCCTTGATATCTCTGCTCCTTGTGAGCCTGCCTGACTAGGCCACTCCTAAGGAGGTCTTGCGTCGTCCCCCTCGCAAGGCTTGGCCCCTCGCGAGGGTCTTGGATGCCTTGTTGATGAAGATGGGTCGTACGGCCTGCTGACTTAGCCACGCCATGGGCCGCAGGCAGGCATGTCTGGGGACCCCCGTTCCTAGAACGCCGACAGTCTTGGTGATGAACTCCTGAGCGGTGGGCACTCCTTGCCCTGCGTCCTCCTGAGGGAAACGTGCCATGAAGCATGCCTCCAAGTGGTGCCCAAGTGCCTCCCTCATGATGTTGGCAAAGTCTGAGGCCCTCCAGAAGAGAGCCCCCGAGCCCTACCCAAGAGGGGCGCCGGGCGCGCTTTCCTATGTGATGGAGGGGGGGCGCCCCAGGTGCTGGCGCCGATCCTGACGAGGAGCCGCTTGCCTGAGGCCCTGTGTGGTGTAGCTGCTTCTTCTTCTTGGGGGTGGCCTCAGGAGGGTGCTCGCCCTCGCTGTCGGGGTCGTCGATTGCTGCAGCTTGGAAGGCACGCTTGAGGGAGCACACCGCGTCTCATTCTTCGCACGGGACTATGATGATTCCACCGCTTCTCGGCATCTTGAGGACATTGTAGCCGTGATGGGTCACCGCCATGAACTTGGCCAGGGCTGGGTACCCGAGGATCGCATTATATGGCAGGCGGATGTAGGCGACGTCGAAGTCGATGAGCTCGGCGCGGTAGTTGTTGCGTTCTCCGAAGGTGACAGGGAGGCGGACCTGTCCTATCGGTGTGGTGGAACCGTCGGCCACTCCTGAGAAAGGCTTGGTAGGCTGAAGCTGGTCATATGGCACTTGGAGGTTGTCGAACGTGTCGACGGACAGGACGTTGAGCCCTGCGCCGCCGTCGATGAGGGTCTTGGTAACTTGCACATTGTTGATGACTGGTGAACAAAGCATTGGGAGGGCGCCAGCGGTAGCTGCGCACTTGAGCTGATCTGCCGAACTGAACATGATGGGGCACTTGGACCATCTGAGCGGGCGTCTGGCCTCGAGCTTGGGGAGGACTGCATTCACTTTGCGAGCAAACTGTTTGAAGATACGCTCCGAGGCTGGGGCTTGAGCTCCACCCAAGATGCAGGCGATAGCGCGCGGCTCCTGGAAGCCCCCAGCCCCATCGTCTTGATGGTGGTCGTCATTCCTTCTTGGCGGTGGCGGCAGCGGAGGGAGTCCGGCGTTACCCTGAGGACGATCCTCACGAGGCTGATCCCTCCAGGCGCCCTCGCGAGGCTGATCCTGCCAGCGGTCCTCACGAGGCCGGTCGCGCCACTCTTGGGATGGGCCATGGTCGTCCCAGCGTCCGCCACCACGTCCTCCTCCTCGGCCGTAGCCCCGGCCATTGCGCTCAGGGCATTGACCAAAGTGCCCTTCCCGGATGGCTCTGAGCTCTTGACAATCACTGGTCTTGTGGCTGTGCATGTTGTGGAAGGTGCAGAATGGTCGGCTGCTCTTGGATGACTCGGGTAGGTCCCTGCCGCTCTTGGTATCCGGCTCCGCCGCAAGCACGGCTGCTCCCTTACGCTTCACGTCCTTGGCCTTGGCTTTCTTCTCCTCCGGGTCCCCAACTGGGAGCTCGAGGAGGGAGAGGCGCCCCACCTCAGCTCTTGTGCACTTGGTTGCCAGGTTGAACAATTCCAGAGACGTGCACAACTCCTCGTGGATAGCGAGCTCCTCCTTCATCTTAACGTCGCGGACGCCATCAGAGAACGCGGAGATGATGGCCTTGTCCGTCACCTTGGGGATCTTGATGCAGACGTTGTTGAAGCGCTGGATGTACTTCTGGAGGGTCTTTCCTGGTTGTTGCTTGACGCGGCGCGGGTCACCCGCAGCCGGCGGGCGGTCGCGAGTGCCCTGGAAGTTGGCAACGAAACGGTTGCGCATCTCGTCCCAGGAGGAGATCGAGCCTGGGGGCAGGTTCAGGAGCCAGGAGCGGGCGCCATCATTGAGAGCCATGGGGAACCAGTTCGCCATGACTTTCTCGTTGCCGTTGGCCGCCTCGATGCTCAGCTCATAGAGTTGTAGGAACTCCGCGGGGTCAGGGGTGCCGTCGTAGCGAGGAGGCAGGTCTGGCTTGAACTTGCCAAGTCAGGCGACGCTACGCAGCTCAGGGGTGAAGGCGCGGCAGCCTGCCGTGGTTACAGGGACTCGACTTTGGTGGAGGGCTTGCTCTTGATGGGGTCCGCGCACCGCCACTGCAGGCGGCGCGCAGTCTTGCCGTGAGTGCAGGGGCGTTTTCTCGTGGCTGAGGGACTTCTTGGCAGCTTCTTTCTTCTTGCACGGGCGTCAAACGCAGTAGGTCGCGCCGTAGGGCCGCTCGCCTTGGCACCAAGACTCCGTCTTGGGGCAGAGGTGGTGGAGGCGCTCCATGGGCCATGCCGCCCGCGGCTAACGGGGGGCGAGGCAGCGAGAGGGACGGTGCAGGGGAGCCCCTACGGCGCTGACGAGCTCGGTGATGCGGTCGAGCCAGTCCTCGTAGAGGTCGTCGACGGGGCGGTAGCGCAGGAGCTCGCGCGCCATGCATAGAGCAGCCTGCGCATCCACGGGAGGGCAACGAGCATGGGATGACGAACCAGCCGGGGTCAGTGATGAAGTGGCGGTGCGGCCGTCCCGCCGCACCGAGGGGTGCAACGAAGACGCTTGCTGCTCAATCCCCGCCGGGCCGGTGGCGGCGTTGGCGGCAGGCAATAGAGAATGACGGGGTGGCCCGCTGACGGGAGCCGTCTGAGCGACGCGGGCAGCAAGGGCAGCCTGACGCTTAGCACGAGCCCGGCGAGCGTCCGCCATGGAGACGATGGAGCAACTAGACGCGGAGCGACGGAAAGGAAGCTTCGGCGCACCCCTAGCTGGTGCTCCAAATTTCGGATCACGGGTTCCCACAAAACCCTCAAGGTTCAAACACTGGGGTGCACACGAAGACTTCCCCCCTATCGATCCACGTCCTAGTTTTGGTAAGATCTCACGGACTAACTCGACGAACTCATAACACAAGGGACACAAGATTTATACTAGTTCGGGCCACCGTTGTGGTGTAATACCCTACTCCAATGTGGTGGTGGTGGATTGCCTCTTGGGCTGATGATGAACAGTACAAGGGGAAGAACAACCTCCTAAGGTTGAGGTGTTCTTGTGCTTGGTGAACTTGTGTGTGTGAGGATTCAATCAGCTCAGGCTTAGTTGCCTTCTACTGTGGTGGCTAGTCCTATTTATAGAGGCCCGGGTCCTCTCCCCAAATATTGAGCGGGAAGGGAGCCAACAACGGCCAATTTGAAAGGGGACAACTAGTACACCTTATCCTCGCAAAAGTAGTCTTTGCCTGCAAAAGGCTCTGGAGGTGACGCCGCCTTGGGCTCCATGGTGACCTCCGTCTTGCCGCCCTGTTGGTCCTGGTCTCGTTGCGCCGATATGGAAACCTTTGCTTGATGCCTCTGTACTCCGCGCCTGCGCTTGCCTCCTTAGCACCAAAGAGAAAACAAGGACGTTGTGCGCGCTGGCGCCCACCTGGTCTCGATCGTCATGGCTCACGTCATGAGAAACCTCGCGAGGTTTGCCTTGCTTTGATCTCTCCGCCCCTCGCGAGCCTGCCTGGCGAGGCCGCTCCCGAGGAGGCCTTGCGTCGTCTACCTCGCGAGGCTTGGCCCCTCACGAGGGTCTTGAATGCCTTGTTGGTGAAGATGGGTCGTACAAGCCTGCTAGCACAGCCACGCCCTGGGCCACAGGCAGGCAAGTCTGGGGACCCCCGTTCCTAGAACTCCGACAGTTTTCTTTCGCTAACGGAGCTCATGAGATTTTCTGTTAAGTTTTGTGTTGTGAAGTTTTCAAGTTTTGGGTAAAGATTTGATGGATTATGGAACAAGGAGTGGCAAGAGCCTAAGCTTGGGGATGCCCAAGGCACCCCAAGGTAAAATCCAAGGACAACCAAAAAGCCTAAGCTTGGGGATGCCCCGGAAGGCATCCCCTCTTTTGTCTTCGTCCATCGGTAACTTTACTTGGAGCTATATTTTTATTCACCACATGATATGTGTTTTGCTTGGAGCGTCTTGTATGATTTGAGTCTTTGCTTTTTTGTTCACCATAATCATCCTTGCTATACACACCTGTTGGGAGAGACACACATTAATCGGAATTTATTAGAATACTCTATGTGCTTCACTTATATCTTTTGAGCTAAATAATTTTGCTCTAGTGCTGCACTTATAAGTTTTAGAGCACGGTGGTGGTTTTATTTTATAGAAACTAGCAAAAATGCCCGTGCGTTGTAACGGGAGAAAATTTAACTTCCCTATCATGGACTAAAATATAAACCATTATTTAATTTATGATCCACGACAATTATTCCCAAGATGAAAAAGAATTATGCTTTCAATCATACTACCTTTGCAAAATGATCACGGTTCAGTTTGCGGCTTCATAGTTTCATTCTCACCTCCATGCCACAAACAAATGAGAAGAAAAAAATTGTTTCGGAATAGGCCCATCTTGGCCGACGTAATGGAGAAATAGAAATGTATTATTTTTCGCTGCTCCACAATTGAATCGAAGAAACAAAAAGTGTGGAGCAGTCTAGCTCGGCCCACGCGCCGGAGAAACATATAAGGTGTGTGGTACATTGGTAGATAGATAACAGCCGAAACTATAATTGGACGGAATAATCCTTCCTTCCTTTAATACTAGTGTATAATAATTAGTATATATAAAAAAGGGATTAGGGCAACAAAGTGACCAGAATTTTACAGCGGGGCAAAATTTCAATGACCTCATTGAGGCGATGACGGAGTTTGCAACATCTGGTTCATGACCATGGATGGCACGGATCATGTTGTGTGCAGCCAACAACAACAATAAAACCATCAACAAAATCTAGGAGGATCTCGTTGGCTATTGTTGTGAGTAATTAGAAATTTTCTTACAAAGCACGATGATTATTTTTTGAATGGATGAACATTTTTTGTTTCACGAACATTATTTTTAATGAATGCAGATTTTGAATTAGCGAACATTTTTGAATCGATGAATTTTTTTGAAATTCACAATCATTTTTTATTTCTGTGAAAATTGTTTTAAAAATTCATGAACATGTTTTGAATTCATAGAATTTTTGTTAAATTCATAAACATTTTACTAATTCTGAAACATTTTTCAAAATTCACATTTTTTATAAAATTTGGAACTTTTCTGAAATCCCAAATTATTTGAAGAAGAAAAAAAAAGAAAACTGTGGCGTCCCTCCCCGCTCATGGGCCAGCCTTATTGGACTCACGGTTTCTAAAACATTTTTCAATATTCACATTTTCTTTTGAAATTTGGAACTTTCTGAAACCCAAACTATTTTGAATAAGTAAAAATAGGAAAAATTAGAAATAAAAAACCGAAATAAGAAAAAGGGGGTCCCGCCCCGCTAATGGGCCGGCCCAATAGGGCGCACGGGAGATGAGCATATAAATGGAAATATTCCTCTATCTTTCCACACAACATTGAGGCTAGGTGGGCTGGTTGTTGCATTGCGGCTGAGCATTAGTGGGCGGGGGTTCGAGTCCGTGCGGAAGCAATTTTTTATTTTTTAACTGTAAAACAGTGACGGACGAAAAAACTTAAAACGTAGCAAAAACATCCGATGGACCAAAAATAGTGGAGAAACAATCCGTCCTTTAATATTAGATATAGATTATTGATCTCTCATGCTTCACTTATATTATTTTGAGAGTCCTTTCAACAGCATGGTAATTTGCTTTGGCTATAAAATTAGTCCTAATATGATAGGCATCCAAGATGGATATAATATAAACTTTCATATAAGTGCGTTGAATACTAAGAGAAGTTTGATACTTGATGATTGTTTTGAGATATGGAGATAGTGATATTAAAGTTGTGCTAGTTGAGTAGTTGTGAATTTGAGAAATACTTGTGTTGAAGTTTGCAAGTCCTGTAGCATGCACGTATGGTAAACGTTGTGTAATAAATTTGATACATGTGGTGTTCTTTGATTGTCATCCTTAGGAGTGGCGGTCGGGGACGAGCGATGGTCTTTTCCTACCAATCTATCCCCCTAGGAGCATGTGCGTAGTGCTTGGTTTTTGATGACTTGTAGATTTTTGCAATAAGTATGTGAGTTCTTTATGACTAATGTTGAGTCCATGGATTATACGCACTCTCAACCTTCCATCATTGCTAGCCTCTTCGGTACCGTGCATTGCCCTTTCTCACTTTGAGAGTTGGTGCAAACTTCACCGGTGCATCCAAACCTTGTGATACAATATGCTCTATCACACATAAACCTCCTTATATCTTCCTCAAAACAGCCACCATACCTACCTATTATGGCATTTCCATAGCCATTCCGAGATATATTGCCATGCAACTTTCCACCGTTCCGTTTATTATGGCACGCTTCATCATTGTCATATTGCCTTGCATGATCATGTAGTTGACATTGTATTTGTGGCAAAGCCACCATGCATATTATTTCATACATGTCACTCTTGATTCATTGCCCATCCCGGTACACCGCTGGAGGCATTCATATAGAGTCATATTTTGTTCTAGTATCGAGTTGTAATCATTGAGTTGTAAATAAATAGAAGTGTGATGATCATCATTAATAGAGCATTGTCCCTAAAAAAAGAGAAAGGCCAAATAAAAAAAGGAAGGCCCAAAAAAAGAAGAAGAAAAAAAGAGAAATAAAAAGGGACAATGCTACTATCCTTTTTCCACACTTGTGCTTCAAAGTAGCACCATGATCTTTATGATAGAGAGTCTCTTGTTTTGTCATTTTCATATACTAGTGGGAATTTTTCATTATAGAACTTGGCTTGTATATTCCAACAATGGGCTTCCTCAAATGCCCTAGGTGTTCGTGAGCAAGCAAGTTGGATGCACACCCACTTAGTTTCTTTTGTTGAGCTTTCATACATTTATAGCTCTATTGCATCCGTTGCATGGCAATCCCTACTCCTTGCATTGACCTCAATTGATGGGCATCTCCCTAGCCCGTTGATTATCCGCGTCAATGTGAGACTCTCTCCTTTTTTGTCTTCTCCACATAACCCCCATCATTATATTCTATTCCACCCATAGTGCTATATCCATGGCTCACGCTCATGTATTGTGTGAAAGTTGAAAAAAGTTTGAGATTACTAAAGTATGAAACAATTGCTTGGCTTGTCATCGGGGTTGTGCATGATGAGAGCATTCTTGTGTGACGAAAATGGAGCATGACCAAACTATATGATTTTGTAGGGATGAATTTCTTTGGCCATGTTATTTTGAGAAGACATGATTGCTTAGTTAGTATGCTTGAAGTATTATTATTTTTATGTCAATATTAAAACTTTTATCTTGAATCTTTCGGATCTGAACATTCATGCCACAATAAAGAAAATTACATTGAAGAATTTGCTAGGTAGCATTCCACATCAAAAATTCTGTTTTTATCATTGACCTACTCGAGGACGAGCAGGAATTAAGCTTGGGGATGCTTGATACGTCTCCAACGTATCTATAATTTTTGATTGTTCGATGCTATTATATTATCTGTTTTGGATGTTTAATGGGCTTTACTAAGCACTTTTATATTATTTTTGGGACTAACCTACTAACCCAAGGCCCAATGCAAATTGTTGTTTTTTTGCCTATTTGAGTGTTTCGCAGAAAAGGAATATCAAACGGAGTCCAAACGGAATGAAACCTTCGGGAGAGTGATGTTTGGAACAAACATGATCCAGAGGACTTGGAGTGGACGTCAAGAAATCAACGAGGAGGCCTCGAGGCAGGGAGGCATGCCTGCCCCCCCTCGGCGTGCCCCCACCCTCGTGGGCCCCTCGCAGCTCCACCGACCTACTTCTTTCTCCTATATATACCCATACACCCCGAAACCAACCAGGAGCACCACGAAACCCTATTTCCACAGCCGCAACCTTCTGTACCCATGAGATCCCATCTTGGGGCCTTTTCCGGCGCTCCACCGGAGGGGGAATAGATCACGGAGGGCTTCTACATCAACACCATAGCCTCTCCGATGATGTGTGAGTAGTTTACCACAGACCTTCGGGTCCATAGTTATTAGCTAGATGCCTTCTTCTCTCTCTTTGGATCTCAATACAAAGTTCTTCTCGGTCTTCTTGGAGATCTATTCGATGTAACTCTTTTTGCGGTGTGTTTGTCGAGATCCGATGAATTGTGGGTTTATGATCAAGATTATCTATGAACAATATTTGAATCTCCTCTGAATTCTTTGTATGATTTGTTATCTTTGCAAGTCTCTTCGAATTATCATTTTAGTTTGGCCTACTAGATTGATCTTTCTTGCAATGGGAGAAGTGCTTAGCTTTGGGTTCAATCTTGCGTTGGTCGATCCCAGTGACAGAAGGGGAAACGACACATATTGTATTGTTGCCATCGAGGATAAAAAGATGGGGTTTATATCATATTGCTTGAGTTTATCCCTCTACATCATGTCATCTTGCCTAATGCGTTACTCTGTTCTTATGAACTTAATACTCTAGATGCATGCTGGATAGCGGTCGATGTGTGGAGTAATAGTAGTAGATGCATAATAGTTTCGGTCTACTTGTCGCGGACGTGATGCCTATATACATGATCATGCCTAGATATTCTCATAATTATGCACTTTTCTATCAATTGCTCGACAGTAATTTGTTCACCACCGTAATACGTATGCTATCTTAAGAGAAGCCACTAGTGAAACCTATGGCCCCCAGGTCTATTTTCCATCATATAAGTTTCCAATCTATTTTTACTTTGCAATCTTTACTTTTAATCTTTATCATAAAAATACCAAAAATATTATCTTATCGTCTCTATCAGATCTCACTTTTGCAAGTGGCCGTGAAGGGATTGACAACTCCTTTATCGCGTTGGTTGCAAGGTTCTTATTTGTTTGTGTAGGTACGAGGGACTTGTGTGTGGCCTCCTTGTGGATTGATACCTTGGTTCTCAAAAACTGAGGGAAATACTTACGCTACTTTGCTGCATCACCCTTTCCTCTTCAAGGGAAAACCAACGCTTGCTCATGAGGTAGCACTGAGCATCGTGACTCAGGAGCTCTTACTGGCTCTCCAGCCCTCGCCCCCTGGCCTTGACCACGACATCGTGACCTGGCATACCAGTGGCGGCTGAGCTCGCTCGAGGGCCGGGACCTGAGGACACAGAGCACACGGAAGAGCGTGGACAAGAGGGGGAGGCTCGCACGGGCCTAACCTAGCTACCCTACAGCGGTCAACGCAAAAGTATGGCGCGACACAAGGAGCCAGCTCAGGAATGCCAAGATAAGTCTCGCGCTTCAATCGACCCAGCGCTACAGCATAACATCCTCACCTGTGGCAGCCTTGTTGCGGCAACATGGCCACCCTTTCCTGCCTCTCGGTGGTTGCTTGAGCGCTAAAGGGGACCTCTTGAGCATCGCTCCTCAGGAGCTCTTACTGGACCTCGGGCCACTCACCTCCTGGCCTTGACCACGGCATGGCATACCAGCGACGGCTGCAGCCTACCTGGGGCCCGGGGCCTGTCGGCGTAGAGGACCAAGCTGCCACGGGGTTGGAAAGGGGGGACTGAGCCGAAACAAGACATGCACTCGCCAATTTTCATAATAAGGATAATATGAACAAAAAATATTACAGATCCTTTACACACCCCCATGGGGTCTGTTTCGATTCCTCGCAGGGAACAAAAGAGGGGAGTTCCTAGGAGCCCTATCTACACGCATTAGCGCAGCCGACGCCATCATCAACAGTGGGCCACGGGAGGCCGGCGCCAACCCCATCCAGATCAGCGACGGCGGTGGCCGGACGCTGCGGCCTTGCTCCGGGGCCGGCGAGAGCTCGGGGGCAAGTACCTGTCATCGCTCGTCTCGAGGGACTCGTAGAGCTCGGGAGAGTCGCTGGACTCCCAAGCACCACCGCTGCTGCTGGAGGAGCCACTGGAGAAGCCAGCGGCACGCTCGGCGCTGGCCGCTGCACCATCCTGATGACCCCCTCTAGGGCAGCACTCCAAGCGGCGTCCTTCCGTGTCGAAAACCTTGAAGAACATCGTGGAGGCGCCGTCGTACTTGAAGTGGATGGCAAGGGCGCCTTCCGCGCGGCAAACCCGGGCAACCTCGCCACAGCCACGGGACATGAAGATCTTGCCCGGGGAAACGGCTTCTACCTTCGCTCCAGTCGGCGTGCTGCAGCCAACGCTCCAAAGGGCCCCTCGGCGGCATCTCGGTGGAGAGGAACTGCGGGAAGCGGATCTAGGTGCGCGGGGACATCGCTGCCCACATCACGAGCTCGCGCGAGGAGTCCGCGACGTGGGCTCCTGGGGCGACGGCGTGCGTCACCACGACGATGCAACCACAGCCTCGGCGCGGGCGGCGGCGCTCGTCGCCTCCTCCTCCGGAGCCCTCAGCTTGGGCGAACAGAGGCAGTGGGTACCCGGGAGGAGGTTGCTCGTACCAAGGCCTCGACACCTCTGGCCTCACGACCATGTCGCGGTGGTGGCTCGGCCTCTTTTTCGGCGGAAGTGGCATGGGCTTGTCGCAAGGGGTTTTCCCCTTCTCTGCAGCCGAGAACCTTCGAATAGGCGCCATGGGGTCGCTACTAGCAGTGGAGCGAGGAAGGAGAAGCGGGCAGAGCAGGAAGAGATGAGCAACGGGGGCTTCGTCCCCCTCCTCATTTATAGCAGGAGAAGGCCAACCGGCAATCCCCACGATCACAGGTACTGATGATATTTCTCTCCATGCAGCAGGGACTCGTCAAGTCGGACAGTTGCCGAGGCAGCATGGGGAAGCGGAGATGCCCACGTCCAATCAATTTCCATGTGTCGACCAAGGCCGCAGGCTGTTGGGGCCCGCGGTGCTACGCACTTGCCCTTTGGCTTCGCCTCGAAGCCAAGTCCGAGCGCGCCTTGGGCCCGAGGGCTACTGTCGGTGTCCTGGGAATGGGGGTCCCCAAACTTGCCTGCCTGCGGCCCATGGCGTGGCTCCACCAGCGGCCCTGTATGGCTCATCTTCACCAGCAAACACTCAAGACCCTCGCGAGGGGCCAAGCCTCGCGCGCCGGACGACACAAGACCTCCTCGGGAGCGACCTCACCAGGCTGGCTCGCGAGGGGCGGAGAGATCAAGGCAAGGGACACCTCACGAGGTTCCAGTGACGCAAGCCATGACGACCGAAGCGAGGCAGGCGACAGCGCGCGCAGTGTCCTTGTTTCCTCTTTGGTGCTAAAGGGGCAAGCGCAGGCAAGGAGTCCCGAGGCATCAGGCAAAGGTTTCCATATCGATGCAACGAGACCAAGACCAGCAGGACGGCAAGACGGAGGTCATCGTGGAGCCCAAGACGGCGTGACCACCAGAGCCTTTCGCAGGCGAAGACCACCTTTAGTCAGGATAATCTGTACTAGTTGTCTCCCTTCGAATTTGGCTATTGTTGGGCTCCCTTCCCGCTCAATATTTGGGGAGAGTACCAGGGCCTCTATAAATAGGACTAGCCACCACTGTATGAGAAAACGGATTCAGACCATCCACACACTCACCAAGCACCAGAACACCTCCCCTTAGGAGGCTGTTCTTCCCTTGTAACTGTTTATCCTCAGCCCGAGAGGCAATCCACCACACCACACTGGAGTAGGTTATTACACCACATCGATGGCCCGAACCAGTATAAACCTCGTGTCTCTTGTGTTGCGGGTTCGTTGAGCTAGGCCTTGAGATCGCGGTGAGGCTGAGGGCGTGATTAGGTAGGGAGAGATCTTCATGCGCACCCCAGTGTTCGAACCTCAAGGGTTTTGCCAGAACCCGAAATCCGACAAGCACAGACTGGAGCTCGTCGTGCCAGCCCCTGCCGCAGGCCTCGAGCTTCTTCTTGAAGGTCCTGGTCTTGAGGCCTCTCAGGACTTCCGTGTTGGCGCGTTCGGCTTGGCCATTGCTCCTGGGGTGTGCCACCGAAGCGTAGCAGATCTGCGTTCCAAGGTTAGCACAATATGTCTTGAAGAGATTGCTAGTGAACTGCGAGCCATTGTCGACGATGATGCGGTTAGGGACCCCGAACCGACTCCCGAGGCCCTTGATGAACTTAACTGCGGACGGCCTCCACCTCTGCCCACTTGGTGAACTTGTCGACGGTGACGTAGAGGTAGCGGTAGCCGCTAGGCGCTCGAGGAAACGGGCCTAGGATATCCAGCCCCCAGACCGTGAATGGCCACAAGAGCGGAATGGTCTGGAGGCCCTGAGCTGGCTGATGGATCTACTTGGCCTGGAATTGGCAGGCCTCGCAGGACCTCACGAGCTCGGTCGTGTCGTTGAGTCCCGTAGGCCAGTAGAACCCGCGCGGAATGCCTTACTGACTAGGGTTCATGACGACGAGTGGTGCTCGCAGTCTCCGCCGTGTATGTCAGCTAGCAACTCGTTCCCCTGCTCCTTGGAGATGCATCGCAAGGAAACATCATTTGGTCGCTTCCTGTATAGTTCAGCATCCTGGATGCAGTATGACATAGCCTATCGGGCCACGCGCTCCACGTCCTCCTCTTTCTCCGGCAGCGTCCCTTGCGTCAGGTATTCCTTGAACTCCTTGGTCCAGCACCCCTCCTGAGGCTCGAGTGCCAGGAGCAGGCACGTTCCCGAGGTCGGGCCGTAGGCCGGGGCTCCCGAGGTAGGCGGCTGGGGGAGTTCCTCCCGAGGCGGCACCGGCCCCGAAGGCGAAGGTGCTGCGAAGGCTTGAAGAGCCGTTCTTCGAAGATGCCAGGCTCTTGGGGTTGGCGCTTGGATGCCCTTTTGGCGATGCTGTTGGCCTCTTTGTTGGTGCCACAGGGCACGTGCTGCAACTCTAGGCCCAAGAACCGCTTTTCCATTTTGCGTACCTCCGCGAGGTATGCCTCCATGTGCTCGTCCCTCGGCTCATATACCTTGTTGGAGAAGTTGACGAGGAGCTGCGAGTCGCCCCTGATGGTGAGGCGCTTCACCCCCAGGGCCACCGCAGCCTTAAGGCCAGCAATGAGGCCTTCGTACTCCGCGATGTTGTTGGAGACCCTCTCGCCCTGCTGGAAGCAGAGCTGCACAGCGTAGTAGAGCTTGTCCTGAGTGGGCGAGATGAGCACTGCTCCAGCCCCCGCGCTCTGGCGTGCGAACGCGGCATGGAAATACATGACCTAGCCATCTGGCGCTTCACTTCCTAGTGAGAGGGATCGGTCCTCGCCTGCTTCAAGCCCCAGGGTGTCGGTCCATTCTGCCACAAAGTCGGCGAGCGCGGCTCCCTTGATGACCCTGGTTGTGCTGAACTCCACCTGGAATGCTTGCAGCACGATGTTCCATTCAGCGACTCTTCCAGCAGCGTTGGGGCTCCGGAGTACCCTCTCCAACGGGTAGGCCGAGATGAACTTGATTGGGTGACCTTGGAAGTAGTGACGTAGTTTACGCGAGGCCACCAAGAGCGCGAGCAAGAGCTTCTGAGGCATGGGATACCGCGCCCTCGCATCCCGCAGTACCGTGTTGACGAAGTACATTGGGTGCTTGACAAGGGCGGGAGCGTCGATGGAGCATGCATCTGCCGGAGGTTGGGGCGTCTCCTGAGTTGATGGGACCCCAGGAGCCTGGTCGCCCATTGGGGCCTCTGCAGGCCCGAGAACGCCGTCTTGCGGGGCCTGATCATTCGTTGGCATTGTTGCAGCCTTTGCGGTATCCTCTTGGTGCCGTATCGCCCCGGACGGAGGTGCGGCACGGCGTGGCGGACTCTTTGCCTGGCGTTCTTCCCGGACTGCCACTAGCGCCGCGCTGGCGAAGTAGGGAGTGGCGGCAAGGTAAAGCACCAGGGGCTCGAGGGGACGAGGCGCCACCATCACCGGAGGGCTGGTCAGGTATCTCTTGAGGTCTTGAAACGCTAGGTCGGCCTCCCGGGTCCACTCGAACAGGCCCTTCTTCTTCATCAACTTGAAGAATGGCAGGGCGCTCTCCCCCAGCTTGGAGATGAAGCGCCCTAGCGAGGTCACGCAGCCCACAAGCTTCTGCATTTCCTTGAGAGTTTGTGGTGGGCTCATGTCTTCTATCGCCTTGACCTTCTCCGGGTTAGCCTCGATCCCCCTGTGGGACACGAGGAAGCCCAGCAGCTTGCCGGAAGGAACACCAAACATGCACTTCTCTAGGTTGAGCCGCAGGTCCACCTGGCGCAGGCTTGCGAAGGTCTCCTCTAGGTCTTGAATCAAGGTTCTCGCCTCCCGAGATTTTACCATGATGTCGTCGACGTAGGCTTCAGCGTTTCTCCCGAGCTGCTAACCCAGGGCGATGTGCGTCAGCCATTGGAAGGTCGCACCTGCGTTGCGCAGCCCGAACGGCATGCAAGTGTAGCAGTACACCCCACATGGGGACAGGAAAGCCGTCTTCTCCACATCCTCCACTGCCATCTCGATCTGGTGGTAGCCCGAGAACGCGTCCAGGAAGCACAACAGATCGCACTCGGCGGTGGAGTCAACAATCTGGTCGATGCGCGGAAGCGGGAATGGGTCTTGGGGCAGGCCTTGTTGAGGTTGGTGAAGTCGACACGCATGCGCTCCTTCCCGCCTTTCTTTGGCACAACGACGGGGTTCGCCAGCCACTCCGGGTACCGGACCTCGCGAATGACACCTGCTGCCTCCAGCTTGCGGGTTTCCTGAACGATGAAGGACTGCTTCTCCATGGACTGTCGGCGCGCCTTCTGCTTCACAGGGCGCACATTGGGGCACACCCTTAAGTGATGCTCGATCACCCCCCTCGGGACCCCTACCAGCTGCTTGGGGTCCTAGGCGAATACCTCCTTCTTCGCAAGCAGGAACCTCACCAATGCCTCCTCTTGATCCGGGTCGAGGTTGGCGCCTATGGTGAAGGTGGCTCCTGAGGGTCCACCTTCCTCGACCGGTACTTGCTTGGTTTCGGCCCGATCTTGAGTGAATAGTTGCTTCTTCTTCGCCGGTGCAGCCTCCTTAGCTCCGAGGGTGGCCTCATCGGCCGGGCGGGCTGCCGCGGCGGCTTTGAGGGCAAGCTTGAGCACTGCCAAGGCCTCCTTGGTGTCTCCAGCTACGGTAAGGACACCCTTGCTCCCCGAGATCTTCATGAGGTTGTAGGCCGGATGAGTTGCCGCCATAAACTGAGCCAGAGCCGGGTACCCGAGGATGGCGTTATATGGGAGGCCAATGCGGGTGATGTCAAAGTCGATCATTTCGGTGCGGTAGTTGTCATTAGTGCCGAAGGTCAGAGGATGGTGGATCCGCCCCAGGGGGCTGGCGGAGCCGCCGCCGACCCCGGAGAAGGGCTTGGTGGGACGAAGCCATTCGTGTGGCACATGAAGCAAGCCGAAAGCTTCCACGGAGAGCACATTAAGGCCAGCCCCGCCATCGTTGAGGGTCTTGGTGATGGCCAAGGTAGTTAGAATCCCGATTCGACTACTAGAAGCCTACGACTTCACGACCCTATGGAAGCATGTCAATCCAAATCCCACTATGAATTCGGATCAGGTAGAATCCATGTTGAGTCACGATCCAAATCATAGAATCCTATACAAAACTATACAATCCCGACTATGCTATGGACTACATCCGATTCTACTAACTTATCTAAGCCGTTTGTTTAGTTGTAGCAAAATAGTATGCCATCATCCAAACCCCTTTTCATATACCTCATGGACCTTTATTCCCCTCCCAAGTCCAAACGCTCAGCCGTAGACACCTTTGATCCAGCTCTCAGAAACCCTAGATCAAAATTGAGGATCGGGCTTGTCGACATATGGAATTGGTGTGAAAAGGAGGATGCTTCAAGATTGATCAGAGAAGGAGAGCAAGACCCTTCAAGGTTAGCACTGTAGGTCAGATAGACACGTGATTGACTATTCACGCACTCTAAAAAGAACATACGTAAATTTCTTGCATTGAAGGTTTAAATGTTCTATATATTTCCCTCTCATATATGTTCCATACATGCGAGCTAGATGGTAGGTTAGCCATAAAAAGAAGTGGAATAAATCTAGCATTGATATGTACAATCTTTGATCCATATTTAGTGTCAAAACTCTATAGAACCCATATAAATTTCTTGTGTGCATACAAAATATCTTATTTGAGTAAATCTAGTAGAATCCTCGATTCCACGACTCGATCTTACGACTTGATTCTGTCTGAGGAAAACCGATCCGACTTCGAATCCTGACTCTGACTACCTTGGTGACGGCTACGTTGCAGATGGTGGGCATGCAAAGCATTGGGAGCACGCCTGAGCTGGTGGTGGTGACGGGGTGATCCCCCGAGTCGAAGGTGAGGTCGGCCTTGGGTGCCACCCAACCCGGGGGAGCTCCTTACTGCATGGAAGCGGTGCCGATCTGGCGGAAGAACTTCTTGGTGTGACGGTCGGAGGGCGGTTCTTGCGAGCCGCCCAGGAGGGTTGCGACGGCGATGGGCGCCGGTGCCGTGAAGCGCGCGGCGAAGAGGCCACGCAGCTCCTCCCAAGATGCCACTTAGGATCCCGGGAGGGCGAACAGCCAGGCGCGTGGTGCGCCAGCGAGGGCCATGGCAAACCAGCTAGCCATGACCTTGTCATCACCCCCAGCCTCCAGGACGGCCTCTTCGTATGCCAGCAGGAAGGCTGACGGGTCCGCCGCGCCGTCGTAACGTGGCGGCATCTCCGGCTTGAACTTGGGCGGTCACTGTACCCGCCGCAAGGCGGGGGCAAAAGCTCTGAGCCCCCTGGCGCCGTCGTGGGTGTCCGTCATCCCAGCCTGAGGAGTAACACCGGCCATGGGGACAAAGCGTAGAGGTGGTGGAGCGTGGATCGACGAAAGGAAAGCTTCAGCGCACCCCTACCTGGCGTGCCAAATGTCGGATTTTGGGTTCCGGCAAAACCCTTAAGGTTCGAACTCCGGGGTGTGCACGAAGATATCTCCCTCCCCTAGCTCGCTCACTCACCATGATCTCAAAGCTCAGCACGTCGTACTCGAAGAACAAGGGACACAGGAGTTTATACTGGTTCAGGCCACCGATGTGGTGTAATACCCTACTCCAGTGTGGTGTGGTGGATTGCCTTGTAGGCTGAGGATGAACAAGTACAAAGGAAGAACAACCTCCTAAGGGGAGGTGTTCGTGAGCTCGGTGAGCTTGTGTGGTTGAGTATGATCTGAGTGATCTCCCCTTGCTAAGGTGGTGGCTAGTCCTATTTATAGAGGCCCAGGTCCTCTCCCCAAATGTTAGGCGGGAAGGGATCCCACAACGGCCAATTTGAAGGGGGACAGCTAGTACAAGTTATCCTGACAAAAGGTGGTCTTCGCCTGCCAAAGGCTCTGGTGGTGACGCCGTCGTGGGTTCCGAGATGACCTCCGTCCTGCCATCCTGCTAGTCTTGGTCTCGTTGCACCGATATGGAAACCTTCGCCTGATGCCTCGGGACTCCTCGCCTGCGCTTGCCCCTTTAGCACCAAAGAGGAAAAGGGGTACTCTGTGCCCGCTGGCGCCCGCCTGGCGCCCACTTGGCCTTGGTCGTCATGGCTCACGTCACGGGAACCTCATGAGGTGCCCCTCGCCTTGATCTCTCCGCTCCTTGTGAGCCAGCCTAGTGAGGCCGCCCCTGAGGAGGTCTTGTGTCGTCCGCCTCGCGAGGCTTGGCCCCTCGCGAGGGTCTTGAGTGTTTGTTGGTGAAGATGGGTCGTACCAGGCCACTAGAGTAGCCATGCCATGGGCCACAGGCAGGCAAGTCTGGGGACCCCCGTTCCCGGAACGTTGAAACTCTCCTCCCCCTTCTTTTTCCCCTTCGACAAATATGGTAAGGGGGTGCGGCCAGGGCAAGAGCCCAAGGGAGATTCGGCCACCCTTGGGGCGCCTCCTGGCTGCCTCCCTCTCCCCCCACCTATATATACGTGGGAAGGGGACAAGCCTACGACAATCTCTTTGCCCTGTGCGGCGCCCCTCTCCACAGTTTCGTCCCACGGTCATATTTTTCGAGTGCTTAGGTGAAGCCCTGCGGAGATAGCATCACCATCACCACGCCGTCGTGCTACCGGAACTCATCTACTACTTCACCCGTCTTGCTGGATCAAGAAGGCGAGGCCATCACCGAGCTGAATGTGTGCTGAACGCGGAGGTGTCGTATGTTCGGTACATGATCGGTTGGATCGCAAAGAAGTTCGACTACATCAACCGCGTTAATAAACGCTTCCGCTTACGATCTACGAGGGTACGTAGACACACTCTCCCCTCTTGTTCCTATGCATCTCCATGGATAGATCTTGCGTGTGTGTAGAATTGTTTTTTTTCATGCAACGTTCCCCAACAGTGGCATCCGAGCCAGGTCTATGCGTAGATGATATGCATGAGTAGAACACAAAGAGTTGTGGGCGCTGAGGTTCATACTGCTTACCACCAACACCTTATTTTGATTCGGCAACATTGTGGGATGAAGCGGCCTGGACCAACCTTACATGTCCATGTACATGAGACCGGTTCCACCGACTGACATGAAACTTGTTTTGCATAAAGGTGGATGGCCGGTGTCTGTTTCTCCTACTTTAGTTGAATCGAATTTGACTATGGCTGGTCCTTGAAGAAGGTTAAAACATCAAACTTAATCATCACCGTTGTGGTTTTTGCATAGTTAAGAACGGTTCTTGCTAGAAGCCCATAGCAGCCACGTAAAACTTGCAACAACAAAGTAGAGGATGTCTAACTTGTTTTTGCAGGGCATGTTGTGATGGGATATGGTCAAGACATGATGTGATATACTTTATTGTATGAGATGATCATGTTTTGTAATATCAACAATCGGCAGCAGCCTAAGGGTTGTCTCTTAATTATTGTATGAAATGTAAATGCCATGTAATTGCTTTACTTTATCTCTATGCGTCAACAATAGTTGTAGAAGCAATAGTTGGCGAGACGACCCCGACGCAATGATGGAGATCAAGGTGTCGATCTGGCGACGATGGAGATCATGATGATGCTTTGGAGATGGAGATATGAAGCACAAGATCAAGGTGGCCATATCATATCACATATTTTTATTGCATATGATGTTTATCATTTATGCATCTTATTTTGCTTAGAACGGCGGTAGCATTATAAGATGATCCCTTCACTGAATTTCAAGATAGAAGTGTTCTTCCCGAGTATGCACCGTTGCCAAAGTTCGTTGTTTCCAAGCACCTCGTGATGACCGGGTGTGATAAACTCTACGTTCCCATACAATGGGTGTAAGACAGTTTTGCACATGCAGAATACTTGGGTTAAACTTGACGAGCCTAGCATGTACAGACATGGCACTACTGCAGGATGCTGCTAACGAGACACTATGATCGGAGAACCTTAGACAAATCTATGTGCGATGCATTAATCACAAACGGTGATGTAAAAAACCGTCAAAAAAGATGCAAAATGTTTGCGATGGTGGAGCCATCAGACACGGTTCCGATTTTAGTTGTGTGTGCGATGCAGGGCAAACGGTTCAGTTCAATTAAGTATTTGCGATGAGGAAGAAGAACAGAAATGGGCAGCCAGATGAAGGCGTGTGCGATACACGGCATACAGTTCACTCAGATTAACTGTTTGTGATCAGGCGGAACAACAAAAACTGGCAGCTAGATAAAGGTGTGTGCAATTGAGGGCATACGCTTCAGATGGATTAACAGTTTGCGATTAGGCAACACAACAGAAATGGTCAGCCAGATCAAAGTGTCTGTGATTGATGGCATACAGTTCACACGAATGAACTTTTTGCGATTAGCCACAACAAATATAAACAGTTAGCTAGATCAACGTGTGTGCGCTAGACGGACACACATTCTAATTAAAAGAAGCATGTGCGATGGTAATAACGAGCGTGCACGATTGTTGGAACAAGACGTGTGCTGACATTTCCTATTGCGGTGCACCCTATGGTTCAAACGCCACGTACGTGGCCGAGAAAGCGTGCCCACATTATGCTGCCCGAGAATTGTGCCTCACTTAGAAATTATAGAACCGTCAATAAATTTTGAGCCTGCATCCTGTCACATTCCAAATTACTACCATGCTATATTTAATTGCAAACATGTTCACACTGATCAAAACCTAAATGGTTTTCCACTTAGGAGTGTATTAGTACTCGGTTATAAATACTACTACTCCAAGATGACTGCACATTCCTCCTCAACTCCTCATCCACAAAAACAAACAAGTCATTCATCAACTGTTCCCTTGCGTCTGCCATGGCCAGCGTGAGATCTGGGTCGAGAGATTACCACCAGGGAGAGGCAAGCATGGAAGCGGAAGCACGAGAGATGTCCCACCTCATCGCGAAAGCAGCCGACATGTCCCGCCGCGAGGCCGTAGCAGCACCGAGGTCCCGCCGCGCTGCCGAAGCAGCACGGAGGTCCCGCCGCGCCGTCGATGCAGCTGACTGGTCCGACCGCGCCGCGGAAGCAGCAAAGATGTCCCGTCACGCCGCAAATGCAGCAGAGATGTCCTCCCACACCACGGCGGCCTGGGAAAATGTCTCACGGGAAAGCGAGGACTCTTACAGGCGCATGAATGCGACCGTCCATAGGCAGATGGATTAGATCTCCGGCTGGGCGAGGTTGCAGGACGACATGAAATCGTTTAAACAGGCTACCTGCGCCATCCGGCAACTAAGTGAGGGCAATGCCAAGCTTCGAGACGAGCGTGACCTGCTGAGGGCGAAGATCGTTAGAAGTGCGGAGCAGCAGGAGGAGACCACTGCCTTGTTGAAGAGGACCGGCGTCATCGTCAAGAAACTTATGGACGAGAATGACATGCTCCGCATCGAGCACCAAAGGCTGGTGGAGGAATCCGTGGATGCTCTCAAGCAGCGTCTTGAGGACAAAAAAGAGGTCATCGCCGCTCGCCATGGAGACTAGTTCCCGCAGCTTGCAGCAATGCATCAAGAAAGTAGAGATCAGCGAGCCAGATTGTTGTCTTCCTTCTTCTTTTGCCTTTGTGTATTTCGGGCGTTGCCGCATGTGGCTTTTTTAATTATCTTCCTAATATGTAAGACAATTATTATCCACTATCATCGCCCTTATATTCATCAGTCTTGCTATAAGTCGCAGTCGATGCTATATAGGTCCGTCGGATCTTACATCAAGATCCGTGCAAAACTTTCTTTTCAGATTTTCTTTTTTCTCTCTTAAATCTCAGTCGAGTGAGACATAGCCACACCATGAAACAGGGGCTCGGGCACCATTAATGGAGACGTTGGGAGGGAGGTGGGCAGCGGTTAGAGGTCAAAGGGCTCTCCTGCCGATGAGGATGCGCAGGGGTCTGATCGCACGCCTCCCGTACACAAATAGCTACCCCGCACGGCACCTTCTAGCCAATAAAAAAAGGGGACGCGTGGCGGCACGTAATTGGTAAGTAGAACACCCACTATTTCAATAATACTTGTGTTTCTGATTTGTAATGTGACAGCACTTATTCCAAAATGACTTTGTTGATTGTTAATGTGTGAGCCTTCGCAAATCGGACAGAAAAATTACCACAGCATGTTGGTGCCATGTCATGACACCATGCCAAGTTTCATGATTTTCAGGCGAGTTCTGGATTTACGGGAATTTTAAAACCAAGTTTCTCGATGTTTCCAGCCGAGCCAAGACGCCAAGATGTTTGAATTCCATTCCCACTTCTTCCATGGGACCTAGAAGTTCGCCCAAGTAGACATAAATGATTTTCCAACTAAATTTTGTGCACTGGAGCATGTGCTCTTCAAATTTGAATTATGTGCATTAAATGACTGGAAAATCAATTAATGTATAAAAAGGCCAAAGGAACCCGGAATAATTCCAAAATTTAGCACAAAACTCCTATTTGGTCTAAGCTGCCTGTGTAAAAAATCAAGGCAGGAGAAGGCAGTGTATGTCGTTTCGCACACGGAGGTGACACGTTCCCTCTCGGAACCACGAGCCGTCTTGAGACAAGCTCTAGTTTGCAAGAAGCTTATATCAAAACTTGTCCCAATTCGGCCAAAAAATTTACCAAAGCATGTTTGTGCCATGTCATGACACCATGCCAAGTTTCATCATTTTCAGGCGTGTTCTGGATTTACATGAATTAAAAAAAGCAAGTTTCTCAATCTTTCCGGCCGAGCCACGACCCCCAGATGTTTGAATTTCATTCCCATTTATTGCATGGGACCTAGAAATTCACCCAAGGACACACATGTGACATTTCAACCAACTTTGGTGCACTGGACCATGTGCTTGTAGTTCAAATTTGAATTATGCACATTAAATGACCAAAAATTCAATTAATGTATATAAAAGTCCAAATGAACCCATAATAATTCCAAATTTTAACACAGCACTCATATAGTTCTATGTTGCCTCTATAAAAATCAAGCGGGGGGAGGCAGCGTATATCGTTTCGCACGCAAAGGTGACACGTCCCCCTCGGTAACCACGAGTCTTCTCGAGAGAAGCTCCGGTTTGCAAGAAATTTATACCAAAACTTGTCCAAATGCGGCCAATTCTTTTACCATAGCATGTTCATGCCATGAAATGACACCATGCCAAGTTTCATGATTGCCAGGCGAGTTTTGAATTTCCAGGAATTTAGAAACCAAGTTTCTCAATGTTCCCGGTCGAGCCACGATGCCCAGATGTTTGAATTTCATTCCGATTTCTTGCATGGGACCTAGAAATTCACCCAAGGACACACACGTGATTTTTCAACCAACTTTGTTGCACCGGAGTATATGCTTGTAGTTCAAATTTGAATTATGCACATTAAATGACCAAAAATTCAATTATTGTATAAAAAAGTCCAAACAAACCCGGAATAATTGCAGATTTTAACACGGCACTCATATAGTTCTATGTTGCCTCTTTAAGAAATGAAGGGGGGAGGCAGCGTATATCGTTTCGCACACAAAGGTGACACGTCCCCCCTCGGGAACCACGAGTCTTCTCGAGAGAAGCTCCGGTTTGCAAGAAGCTTATGCCAAAACTTGTCCAAACGCGGCCAATTTTTTTACCACAACATGTTGGTGCCATGAAATGACACCATGCCAAGTTTCATGATTTTCAGGCGAGGTTTGAATTCCAGGAATTTAAAAACCAAGTTTCTCAATGTCCCCGGCCGAGCCACGACGCCCAGATGTTTGAATTTCATTCCCATTTCTTGCATGGGACCTATAAATTCACCCAAAGACACACATGTGATTTTTCAACAAACTTTGGTGCACTGGAGCATGTGCTTGTAGTTTAAATTTGAATTATGCACATTAAATGCATAGAAACTCAATTAATGCATAAAAATGCCAAACGAACCAGGAATAATTCCAAATTTAAACACGACACTCATGTAGTTGCATGTTCACTGTACATAAATGTTCTAGCAATTCAAACACCATCCTTTCCCTTTGTAACACCATTTTGTCTTTCAAAACATAATGAAAAAATTAGGTATACCACAAACAGTTTACTAGAGAGAATCGTGTGGGGTGCGATATAAAATATCTTTGCACACCGTCTTGTCTGGCTTACGCAAGAAGCTTCGTCGTCTATAGTCCATCGCCCGCGCTTGAACCACACTTGCGCGCCAGTTTGTCGCGGCACCGAGTGAAATTTGTCTACCACCGCGGAAATATCTATCACCCCGCCCCCTCCCTCCCACCAAAAGCCACATTTCCACTATTCCTCCTTGCTTTCCAAGTTCAACCCTTCATTGCTGCTTACTGGCAGCTCGGCCTCCTACCAACGACCGTTCTTCTTGCAGCGCCGCCTCCTTGGTGGTGACCCTTCTTCTTGCTGCGCGGCCTCCTCGCCGCCGACCCTTCTTCTTGCTGCGCGGCCTCGTCGATATGGTCAGGTAATCCACACCCCACCCACACCATCCTCCTCCTTCCCCGTCCCACATGCCCCGACCGACGGGGCGACACCTTCCGACGAAATCACTGTCCCCGTCCTCCAATTAAGTCCCGCCCACAGCCATTCTGCACGCAGTATAATGTGGAGCTCAGTAGCATCTAGCAGCGGAGAAGCAAATCGCGGCCGCATGCGCGCACGAGGTCGCTATGGCTGCCATGTGTGCCGACCGCCAGATTTTGGAGGAGCACCTCGTCTTCAAGGCCACCGTCCACACCGCCACGCGGTTGTCTACTTTAAAATACAGTACACGATGTTTTCTCGAGGCTACCGCCAGTGCCTTCTAGTGATTTGTCCTCTGTAATGTTAATATGCAATCTGATGTTCAGTTAACAGTTTGGTCCTCTGAAATGTAATGTTCAGTTAATAGTTTGGTCCTCTGAAATGTAATGTTTAGTTAACAGTTTGGTCCAACAATTGCTACATTTCGTAGTACTGTTCTCAAGCATTCTTTGTTTTGTTAACTGTCTTATCTTCTAGTACATGTTTCTATTCTGCAATGTGGTGATCAGTTAACTGTTTTGGTTCATTTGGTCTGCTGTCCATATAACTATTTGGTTCAATTCTGCAATTTGATTTTCATTTGCCGTGGGTACAATTTTGTATTGTTATGCATGTGAGAAATAAATCGAATTTGGCTGTACTCAATACATATTCTACTGATAGTATGGCAACTCTCAGTTAACCTGATCAAGATCTTCCTTATGTGTGTTGCAGGGAAACAATGGGAGACGCTGCGGTTTACCATCAAGGTTTGCTCATGCATGGTCCTTTCGTTGATAGCACATTATTATGCAGTTGCAGGAATCATTCTAATATTTAGGTTTCTTACAATTTGGTCATGCACATGTAGGTCCTGATGTCAGAGGCTTAGACCCACTGTTCGACCCATTTTGCATATGGGGAAATGAGATGTCCATGAATATCAGTCAAGTCAAGAAACTCAGAAAGATTGTTAGGATGAAGAAACTTGCGACGAATAACAGCAAGATCTTTGTTTGCACAATGAAGAAGACAGCAGTCAACTATAGGATGGTACTAACTCTTTTACCTTGTTTTTACCCCTTGCGCCATTTCAAAATTTATAATGGTGATTATGCATATCTTTGTTTTCAGTACTTTTCAAAACAGTTCACCGATGATTACCTCTCAAACCACCTGCATGGTCAAGAGGCGAGGAAGGTATTCATTCAACACCCACGGTACAATATTGAAGTCTTCCTGAAGAGGACGAAGGTTGGGTGCGCAATTATCCATAGCCACTGGCCTAAAGTTGCAAGGACATTCAGCATCACCGAAGGCTCAATATTCGCCTTCCGCTTCTGCAGTTTCCCAGATGAGATTCATATGTCTATTTACCGTGTATGATGCTACTTTCCAAAGGTTTTCGATGTTGCATGTGAAACTTGGTGCTGTTGTGTAATGGCGTAGCTGAGTACTAAGCTATCTGATGTAATTCGATTATGAAATCCTAGTTGCTGTTATACGGATGTGAAATATCTGGTGTGTTTTATAAGGAATATCAATTTGATTACTACATGGATTATCAATAATAGGCTAATTACCCTGCTTATTGGGGTTTTCTATTGCAGACGGTTACTCAGACAGCACCATGCGCGATGAACTCAAAAAACCCAAATGGTTTCTAGAAAGTAGGCGTGTTCGATCAACTAACAATCACACACAGCTTCCGGCAGAGAACTGTTTGCGTTAGGCCACCTTGCACAAACGTTTCCACACAAAAACTGTGTGTGATATACATACGAACGGAAATGTTTTTCTGGGATTCACCGTGTGGGATGTACATACGAACGGAAACGATTGGATTTCGATGCCTCGCCAGATCGCACACGAGCTCATTTTGCCCCAGCCTGTGTGCCAGGAGGGCCTATCCCCGACGGTTTCTGGGTCGTGTGGGAAGGACCCTGATACGCCTCCAACATATCTATAATTTTCGATTGTTACATGGTATTATATTATCAATCTTGGATGTTTTATAATCATTTTCTAGTCATTTTATATCATTTTTGGTACTAACCTATTGACATAGTGCCAAGTGCCAGTTGCTGTTTTCTGCATGTTTTTTACATCGCAGGAAATCAATATCAGTCGGAGTCCAAACGCAACAAAACTTCACAAAGATTTTTTTTGGACCAGAAGGAACATAATGGGCCCTGGCTGCGCCTAGGGGGTGCTTCGAGGAGAGCCCAACCCGCCAGGGCACGCTAGGAGGCCCAGGCACACCCTGGTGGGTTGTGCCCACCTCGGGTGCCCCCCGGACCGCCTCTTTGCTCTATAACTACCCCAATATTCCCAAAACCCTAGGGGAGTCGACGAAATATTGATCCAGCCGCCGCAGAGTCAAGAACCACCAGATCCAATCTAGACACCATCTCGGATGGGGTTCACCACCTCCATTGGTGCCTCTCCGATGACGTGTGAGTAGTTCTTTGTAGACATTCGGGTCCGTAGTTAGTAGCTAGAAGGCTTCATCTCTCTCTCTGAATTCTCAATACAATGGTCTCTTGGAGATCCATATGATGTAACTCTTTTTGCGGTCTGTTTGTTGGGATCGATGAACTTTGAGTTTATGATCAGATCTATCTTTTTATATCCATGAAAGTTATTTGAGTTTCTTTGAACTCTTATTTGCATGATTGCTTATAGCCTCATATTTCTTCTCCGATATTTGGGTTTTGTTTGGCCAACTTGATCTATTTATCTTGCAATGGGAAGAGGTGCTTTGTAGTGGGTTCGATCTTACGGTGCTTGATCCCAGTGATAGAAGGGGAATCGACACGTATGTATTGTTGCTACTAAGGATAAAACGATGCGGTCTATCTCTACATAGATAGATCTTGTATACATCATGTCATCGTTCTTATTGCATTACTCCGTTTTTCCAGGAACTTAATACACTAAATGCATGCTGGATAGCTGTCGATGTGTGGAGTAATAGTAGTAGATGCATGCAGGAGTCAGTCTACTAATCTTGGACGTGATGCCTATATAATGATCATTGCCTGGATATCGTCATGATTATTCGAAGTTCTATCAATTTCCCAACAGTAATTTGTTCACCCACCATTTGATATTTTTCTCGAGAGAAGCAACTAGTAAAACCTACGGCCCCCGGGTCTCTTTCTCTTATATTTTCCTTTGCGATCTAATTTTCCTTTGCATTTATTTTCAGATCTATTAAACCAAAAATACAAAAATACCTTGCTGTAATTTATTCTTATTTATTTTATTTGGCGTTCGATCTATCAATCTACTACAATTTTATCTCACGTCCGTTTGCCTATCTTGAGGCGCCGTACCCGGAAGGGATTGACAACCCCTTTAACACGTCGGGATCCGAGGATTTGTTATCTGTGTGCAAGGGCTGTTTACGTTGTGTTGCTTGGTTCTCCTACTGGTTCGATAACCTTGGTTTCATATCTGAGCGAAATACCTACCGCTGTTGTGCTGCATCATCCCTTCCTCTTTGGGGAAATACCGATGTAGCTTCAAGCGACATCAAAAGGAATTTCTGGCGCCGTTGCCGGGGAGGATCTTCAACATATACCAGGTTCCTAATCACAAATCTCATCTCCTCGCCATTTACATTATTTTCCATTTGCCTCTCATTTTCCTCTCCCCCACTTCACAAAAATTCGCCATTTTATTCGCCCTCTTTTTTGTTCGCCTTTTTCTCGTCAGATCTCATGTTTGCTTGTGTTGCCATGTGCCATCTATTTGCTTGCTAAAAATCTATTGATATGGATCCTCATCCACTTGCTAATCTTTTCAAAAGATCCAATTATGATGAACCAATTGCTAGTGAGTCGAGTGCACTAGATTATCTTTATGAAGTTTTGCTTGAGATTCGTGAATCTGAAAATTACGATGAAGAAATTTGTGAAGTGATTCATCATAGCTCCTTGAATGAAAAGCATGATTGCAATGATTTTACTCTAAATTCTATTGATGTCAATTGTGCTAATAATATGCAAAACCCAAGCTTAGGGATGCTAATTTTGCTATGTCCACTACTTTTTGCAATGATCATGATTGGGGTGATTCTTCTTATAACCTTGAAAATTTATTTAAGCCCCATGATGAATATGATATTTATAATAATGTTTTCAATAATAATGAAAGTGGGTTTGGAAGAGCGTCAACTTTAGGTAAAAATAATCCCACATATTTGGAGAGTGTTCTATCTTACAATTTTTTTGATGAAAGTGGGTTTGGAGAGGTCATGACTTTAGTTCATGTTAATCCCACTATCTTGGAAGATTATAGAACTTTTGTGCATGTGGATCATGAAGAGAAAATTTTATATGATAGCTATATTGTTGAATTTGATTATGATCCTACATGTAATTATTATGAGAGAGGAAAATATGGTTGTAGAAATTTGCATGTTACTAATTTACCTCTCGTTATGTTGAGATTGCTATTGTGTCTTTCTTCTTCCTTGCATATGCTATATATTTCTTGTCTTGATAATTTTATTGCTTATAAAATCCCTACGCATCGGAAGTATGTTAGACTTAAATGTGTTTGTCACATGTATAATGATGCTCTCTTTGTGTTTTAATTCTTTTCTTTCATGCAAGTATCATCAAAATTATCAATGCCTAGCTAAGGGCGTAAAACTACAACGCTTGTTGGGAGGCAACCCAATGAATAAAATTTATTTTTGCTTTTTGCTTTATGTTCTTGAGTGTTTTCACAATTATGCTACTGTTATGATTGTGTTTTTTGTGTTTTAATCAGTGTTTGTGCCAAGTAAAGCCTTTAGGATCTTCTTGGGTGATAGTTGTTTGATCTTGCTGAAAAACATAAACATTTGCTCTCACGAAAACAATTCTTATTATTTACCAGGGCGTGATAAAATGCCAATTCTTTTTGCAGAAGATTAATATACAAATTACCCAGGTCGTACTAGTTTTTCAGAATTATTGGAGTTCCAGAAGTATTCGAACAAATCATATTGCTACAGACTGTTCTGTTTTGACAGATTCTGTTTTCTTTGTGTTGTGTGCTTATTTTGATGGCTGTATGATTTTCTTTGATGAGTTTTTGCCATAGGAAAGTTGGAATACAGTAGATATAATGCAAAAATAAAATATGAATTGGTTTGACACAGCACTTATAGTAGTGATTTATTTTTCTCACACTAACGGATCTCACGAAGGTTTGTTGAGTTTTGTGTGATTGAAGTTTTCAAGTTTTGGGTTATCTTACGATGGATGAAGGAAAAAGGAGTAGAAGAGCCTAATCTTGGAGATGCCCCGGCATCCCAAGCTATTATCCAAAAATGAGAAACCAACTAAGCTTGGGGATGCCCTTGAGTAGCATCCCCTCTTTCTTCTAACGACCATCGGTATTTTACTCGAAGCTATATTTTTATTCGTCACATACTATGTGTTTTGCTTGGAGCGTCTTGTATGATATGAGTTTTTGCTTGTTTTATTTTGTGTTTTAAGTCTTGATTCCTTGCTGGACACACCTATTTGGGAGAGCCAAGATTATGTCATGACTTGTTAGAATTGCTCTCTATGCTTCACTTAAATTTTTTATGAGCTATGGACTTGCTCTAGTGCTTCACTTATATCTTTTTGAGCACAGTGTGCTTTAGTATTTTTGAAGAAATGCTCTCTTGCTTCACTTAAATTATTTTTAGAGAAAGATAATGATGCTCATGATCTTCACTTATATTTGTTTGAGCTTATGAAAAGCAACACATGAGAATTAGTCCCAAAGTGATAGATATCCAAGAAGGATATAATAAAAACTTTGATGAAGATCATTGGACAAAAAAACTTGATTCTTAGTAATAGTTTTGAGATATGATGATGTGATATGTGAGTTATGTTGATGAGTAATTATGCTTTAGTAAGAATATTGGTGTTAAGGTTTGTGATTCCCTATGCAAGCACGAAAGTCAATAGTCATGCAATGAAATTATATCCTACTTGTGGTGCATTATTTGGTGTTAATTATGCTTAATGCTTGCTTATGAGATTATCCGTTTCTTGGTTGGTCGCTTCTCAATCTTTTGCTAGCCTTCATTTTGCACTAAGTATGATCTCTACTTGTGCATCCAAAATCCTTTAAACTAGTTTTGCCACATGAGTCCACTATATCTACCTATATGCGGTATTCTTTTGCCATTCTAAGCAAATTTGCATGTGCCATCTCTAATTTTCAAAATAAACTTCTCTTTTGTGTGTTCGTTTCGCTCGCGGAGCGGTGAGGGGTGGCTAATATTTTCCATGCTAGATGTGTTATTCTCACGATGAGTGTTTATTCACTTGTCATTGCACGAGAGTAAAGCAAAGGTATTAGGGATGCCCAGTCCCGAAATGAAAAATGAATTTACTTTATGTTGTCAAATAATAAATTCCTTGGAAAGTGTTGGTATGGAAGGCACCCGTGGATACGGCCAGCCATGGAAAGTGAAAGTATGGTGGAAAAGGGAATAAAATTTATTTTCTGTTTGGGAACTGCCTATAATATATCTAGCATGGAAAGTGTTGGGAACTCTAAGTCGTTTTCGTTGGTGGGATGGATACACCTCCCAAAATGTTTTTATCTCTAAGTTTTTCGCTTAGAGCTCTGGCACCTCTACAAATCCCTACTTCCCTCTGCGAAGGGCCTTTCTTTTACTTTATGCATTTTTATTTTTGAATTTGAGTCTCCATCTTATCTTACAAAAGCACCAACTATGAGGCAATATGATCGTACTTAAGTATTGGGTGTAGCTAATATGCGAGTGTGTTTCATGATTGGATCAATGGTTGAGCATGATGGGCTAGGGATAACTTATTTTAGCATTGATATTTTGAAAGACATGGTTTCTTGTTGATGTGCTTGAGTATTTAAATTATCATGTCAAAACTAGACTATTGTTTTGAATCACATAAAAGTCCAAATGTCCATGCTATAAAGAAAAGAATATGATATGACATGTTAGGCAGCATTCCACATCAAAAATTCTATTTTTATCACTTACCTACTCGAGGACGAGTAGGAGTTAAGCTTGGGGATGATGATACATGTCCAACGTATCTATAATTTTTGATTGTTCCATGTTGTTATATTATCAATCTTGGATGTTTAATAATCATATTATAGTCATTTTATATCATTTTTTGGTACTAACTTATTGACATAGTGCCAAGTGCCAGTTGTTGTTTTCTGCATGTTTTTTACATCGCAAGAAATTAATATCAGATGGAGTCCAAATGCAACGAAACTTCACAGAGATTTTTTTTGGACCAGGCGGAACATAACGGGCCCTGGTTGCGCCTCGCAGGTGCTCCGAGGAGAGCACAACCCACCAGGGCACGCCAGGAGGCCCAGGCGCGCCCTGGTGGGTTGTGCCTACCTCGGGTGCCCCCCGGACTGCCTCTTTGCTCTAAAAATACCCCAATATTCCCAAAACCCTAGGGGAGTCGACGAAATATTGATCCAGCGGTCGCAGAGTCCAGAACCACCAGATCCAATCTATACACCATCTCGGATGGGGTTCACCACCTCCATTGGTGCCTCTCCGATGATGCATGAGTAGTTCTTTGTAGACCTTCGGGTCTTTAGTTGGTAGCTACATGGCTTCATCTCTCTCTCTGAATTCTCAATACAATGGTCTCTTGGAGATCCATATGATGTAACTCTTTTGCGGTGTGTTTGTTGGGATCGATGAACTTTGAGTTTATGATCAGATCTATCTTTTTATATCCATGAAAGTTATTTGAGTTTCTTTGATCTCTTATATGCATGATTGCTTATAGCATCGTATTTCTTCTCTGATATTTGGGTTTTGTTTGGCCAACTTGATTTATTTATCTTGCAATGGGAAGAGGTGCTTTGTAGTGGGTTGGATCTTACGGTGCTTGATCCAAGTGACAGAAGGGGAACCGACACGTATGTATTATTGCTACTGAGGATAAAACGATGGGGTCTATATCTAGATAGATAGATCTTTTCTACATCATGTCATCGTTCTTATTGCATTACTCCATTTTTCCATGAACTTAATAAACTAGATGCATGCTGGATAGCGGTCGATGTGTGGAGTAATAGTAGTAGATGCAGGCAGGAGTCGGTCTACTAATCTTGGACGTGATGCCTATATAATGATCATTACCTGGATATCATCATGATTATTCGAAGTTCTATCAATTTCCCAACAGTAATTTGTTCACCCACCGTTTGCTATTTTTCTCGAGAGAAGCCACTAGTAAAACCTACGGCCCTCGGGTCTCTTTCTCTTATATTTGCCTTTGCAATCTACTTTTCCTTCGCATTTATTTTTAGATCTATTAAACCAAAAATACAAAAATACCTTGTTGCAATTTATTCTTATTTATTTTATTTGGCGTTCGAGCTATCAATCTACTACAATTTTACCTCATGCCCGTTTGCCTATCTTGAGGCGCCGTACCCAGAAAGGATTGACAACCCTTTAACACATCGGGTTGCGAGGATTTGTTATCTGTGTGCAGGGGCTGTTTACGTTGTGTTGCTTGGTTCTCCTACTGGTTCGATAACCTTGGTTTCATATCTGAGGGAAATACCTACCGCCGTTGTGCTGCATCATCCCTTCCTCTTTGGGGAAATACCAACGTAGCTTCAAGCGACATCAGACCCCCCTATCGCCCACACTCACTTGGCGACAGTTCCAAACGCCGTCGCGGAAAGGGGTTAAAAACCGTTTGTATAGCACGGCGATGCACTAGTGTGGCCTCAGAACAATGGAGACCGAAAGTTCGAACGTGAGTCATATAGTAGATATGATCAACATAGAGATGTTCACCATTGATGACTACCCCATCCTTACACACACACACAAGTGGGACCCGTTGAATTATTTCTTCGCTCGTGACAGCATTTAATTAGGTTCCACCGTACTCTAACTTTTTTCTTAAGTTATTATTTTTTATGAGAAATTATTAAGTTATTAATTGAGCTCAATGACTTCAAAAGGTTGTACAGAAGCCTTGTTTGGGCCTTTTCAGGCGTCGTTGAATGTGGGCTGAGTAGCCATGTAAAGTTGTATTGTACTACATAGGCCTTTTCATTGAACATCAGCAATGCAACTGGGCCGACAGTTGTACACAAGATCCTAAAATAAGCGTAGCCTAGCCTGTGTTTCTTTTAATAAAATGCATAGCCCAGTTCATTTTTATATAATAAGATTACCAAGCCAAACTTAATTTTTTTAATAATATTCGTATCTCAATATTATTTTTTATAATAAATGCTCAGTCCAGACCATCATTGCTTTTTCACCCATCCCAGAAAATGGGTCCATTTCTACTAAAATCAAATGGATTGTAAATTGTTAGAATTGATAAATTTGCTGCATGTACACAATATTATTTTTTCACCCAGCTCAGTAAATAGGTCTATTCGAATAAATAATAAAATGCACTATAAATTATCATAAATAGTAAATCGGCTATTATTATTTTTATCCAGCCCAGGAAATAGATTATTTTTCGAGTCAAAGCCTAGGAAATAGATGTATTGGCAAACAAAATGAAATGGGTTGTAAAACATAAATAAATGGGTTGCATTCCGCCACAGCTTTCGAAGCTGACTTTGTTGGCCCACTAGACGAAGCCTGCGCAAGGTGTTGTCCATTTAGTGAACAAAAAGATTTAATGGTCTAAAACAAAAGGTCAACAAATTATTCTGACATCTGTAGTCGTTGGACTGACATCCTACGGCGATCCTACTTCTTCAATCTCTGATCTAGTTGCTCTTGCTCCAGCCGCCAAAACCATCGCCGGCTGGAGCGTCTGCATCTGCCTCCCGTGTCCGGCTGTGCTGCCGCGCAGACCTTGCCGCCCTCCCTACCCCTAACGGTGGCCAGGTATACCTGTACTCACCCACACCTTCTGTTATTCTTCGGCGAAGGCAGCCTCACCCGGCAGCCGAACCAGTCCCTTGTACTCTCCTCCGCTAGGTACTCCAGTGCCCCTTGTTCCACGACTCCAGATCGTTCCCAACTTAGGCCTCGTCGTCATCCACCGCCTTGGTGCTCTCGACATGGCGTGGTCAACATGGTCAAGGAACAGCTTCCATCAGAAGAGGAATGTACGTGGAGAGGCGGACAGCTGGGTCCACGGCCGCAGCAAGGAAGTGTCTGCTTATTACACATAAAATAGTGATTCCTCCACCTGATAGTGGGACCTACCAAAAGGGCCTCGAAAAAAGTGTTTCCCCCTAACAGCTGGGACCCACCAGCTACATCTTCACACGCAAGGAAGTGCATCCATATTACGGGCAAAAAATGATTCTTCCCCCTGACAGCTGGGACCCACCAGCTATATCTTCGCACGCAAGGAAGTGGCTCCTTATCCTCCCTGACAGCTGGGACCCATTGGGTCGAACCGTACGTAGGGTTGTCTGCCTGGTCGCGAACGTGTACGTACATACTGGTCGGTCAGTCTCTCTGCAGCGATGAACCGTGGCCGAGTAAGGAGATGCACGTGTCATAGTAGAGGCGCGGACGTAGCATGTCACGCAGTCCCATCTATATATATCGTGTACACGTACGTACAGCCAGGTAGCAAGAAAGTAAATAGGGCTACGTATGTACATAAGGGCAGGGTCTCGAATGCGTACTCGCGCATACGTACGGCCAGGGCTCGTGTACATGGAGAGGCAATGGACGGCAGCGACATCGTCCTGTTCGTCGGCAGCTAACCTGCTGGGTCGGAACGGAGTAAACAGCGTCATGTTCACCGAGAGCCAAGTGACTGGGTCGGAATGCGTCCTGTTCATCGGGAGCGAAACCACTGGGTCGGAACGTGACCTGTTCATCGGGAGACAAGCCAGTGGTCTATACGCGTCGTGTTCATCGGGAGCCAACCGGCTTGGACGGAACAGCCGAAACAGGGTCTGGCGTACCGCAAAACGGAGGAAAACGGCCTTCTGTTCGACCGCGTACGGTCAAAATGGGGTCCTGTTCATCGGGAAGGGTCTGGCGTACCGCGCAATAGAAGAAACGGCCTTCTGTTCGAGTGCCTATGGTCGAAACGGGGTGCTGTTGATCGGGAGGGGTGTGGCGTACCACAAAACAGGACTCCACGGGCTACTGTTCATCCACTGTCTACTGCCTCGCTCAAGCCTCCACAGGCTACTGTTCATCCATCGTTGACTTCCTCCAGCCTCCACCTGCTACTGTTCACCCACCGTCGACTCCCTCCAGCCTCCACCAGCTACTATTCACCACGGGGTCCTGTTCATCCAGCCTCCACCGGCTATTGTTCAACCAGCCCTCCACACGGGGTCCTGTTCAACCAGCCCTCCACGGGGTCCTTTTCATCCACCCCCAACCGGCTCGGGTGTGTGGTGGCCTCCTCTCGATCGGGGTCCTGTTCATCCAGCGGCAAACGGCCTCTACTACGACGGGGTCCTGTTCATCCAACCCCCACCGGGAACTATTCATCCAACCCCCAACAATGCCCACTATTCATCAATAGGCAGCAACAGGTTCGATCGGCTTCAATTAGCAGCTAGGGATTGATCGCTCGGGTTCAGTAAGCGAACGCCTTGCTCGGGTTCATTTAGAGCCCAACGCCTCGCACCCATTCACGTACGTGTACGAGAGAAACACGCAAACATCCATGCATCGCTTGGCCCCGACCACCCACCGTAACCAAGAACTCCCCAATATTTTCCTCGCCCTCGCTTCTACCACGATTTTTTCCGTCATGGACAGCCCAAAGAATGTCATGCAGCTACGTCCCCGGCCCGCCCAGGACGAAAAGCCCATTTTCTGTCATGGTTTTTTTGTCATAGAAGTAGGAGCCCACCACATCTATGATGATACGTGCTTTTGTCACAATTATCATCATAGAAGTGTCATAAGCATGACAAAAAAATTCGTTCGGCCCAAAATGTCATGTATGTGTCTTTCTTTTGTAGTGTTTGATTCCAGTAAGGCACTTGAAGAATTGATCAATCTCTTTCAGATTTAAGGTGAAGCAAGATGGGGGTCAATAATGCTCTTCCTTCTTGTTGACTTTTTTGCCCCTGTCCTCCGCCTCTGTCTCCGTCTCGTCCGACAAGTTCTTACGGGGAATGCGGAGATCTTTCCTGATATTCAGAGATTCCAAGTCTTTTCTTGACTTTGGCCCATCCTTGGTCTTATCCGACATGTTCATCAGTGTGCCAAGCAAGCTCTCGAGGACATTCGTCGTGATATGCATCCAATCAAGGCTATTGGGCGTGTCGAGTTTTGGCCAGTACTCCAAGTCCCAAAAACAGACCTCGTTTTCCAAACCTTTAGTAGTGGCTCCGGCTCATTTTTTGTCTTTCCCGACACGGGGACTCTTCCCAGTTTTTCAACAACTAATCAATTTCGACACCCTTCCTCTTACATGGAGGTCCTCGATGCTCAGCTCACCATGGAATAGATCTCCACAATTTCTCCACGGGTCATCCTTCTCGAGCCAGCTTTGATGACCCATGTACACAATTTTCACAGACCCACCATCTTTCGTTAGCTGCTGAGACGTTGTATCATCCATGCACCAGGTGCGTCCGCAATATCCATGGCACACCTGGTCTGCGGCATATCCGTAACCTAGATAGTCATGCACCGTCATCTTCAATGCGGCTATCATATTGAAATATTGTCCTTTGCTGGCATCCCATGTCTTAACCGGTGCTATCCACAACGTGTGTAGCTCCTCTTTCAGTAGCCCGAGATACATATAGTAGCATTTCCTGGTTGTTTCGACCCTTGAATCAGCATGCTCATGTGTATGTACTTTGCCTTCATGCACTTCCAAGGGGGGAGGTTGTGCATCCATACAAACATGAGCCATGTGTTATGGCTGGTGTTCTGATTGCCAAATGGATTCATGCCATTGGTACTCGCGCCAAGCATGATGTTCCTTGGATCTTCTGCGTAATATCGATATTTGGCATTGAACGCTCTCCACTTGCTTGCATCCGCGAGATGTCTCAGCTTCGGATCATCTCCATCATTGGGCTTCACCCTCTCCGCGTGCCAGCGCATTAGCTTTGCTTCCTTAGGATCTACAAAATAATGTTGCAGATGGGGAGTGATCGGAAAGTACCATACAACTTTCTGAGGAGCTTTCTTTCCGACCTTCTTGTATCGAGAAGTGTCAGGGTACAAAAGTAGGGGCTCTCCTTTTTACCCCTTTACTTGTGCATGTGCAGTCAGAGCTGCACCTGCGGCCAGACTTAGGAGGGCAAAGGGAGGAAGCAGAAGCACAAGAATACCAGAGCAGCGCTCCAGCCAAAACCACAAGACGGATAGAGCAACGCCAAGACCAGAGGCACAAAGAGCAAGAGGGCGAGGTGGACTCCCCCGGCAAGACCCTTGCCGGGGCGGCCTTCGCAGCCCCGGCAAGAGCCTTGCCGGGGCAGCTTCCCAACGCCAGCAGAGCGCGCCACCCTTGAGCCCTAGGGTTCCAACACCACCAACCACATTAGAACCAAGGCTCGGGAGGCACCTCCATGGTGGCATGCAGATCTTTGTGAAGATCATAAGAACACAAGATCAGATGAGGACCAGAAGACGATGACCCTCGACAAGATCCTTGCCGAGGGAATCCATGAGACCCCCAGCAAGATCCTTGCCGGGGACGACCGTGATGCCACGGCAAGACCCTTCCGAGGACACCTGTGGGGCCACAACCAGGCCCACATCTGCAAAGACTCCACCACCGTTCCCATATAGCTGCCAGCCCAACCAGCTGGGCAGGCACCTGCGTGGCAACGTGCGGCCTCCAGGCCAACTTAGCAAGCACCTGCGTGGTGGCATGCAGATCTTCGTGAAGACCCTACCACCACGCCATCACAGCAGCCTGCCAGCCTACGTGGCGCTGCATGCCTCGTTGGCCTGGACGCGTGTCGGAGCAAGGCGGAGCATCAATGGACGGGACGGGCCTCGTTGCCGTCCCCAATAAAGCAACGGGACACCTAAGGAGCACATTTAATGCACCTTGTCCCGTAATGGCAGACGATAAGCTTGTACACTGTATACCTTTCCACCTCCTGTGTGCCACTGTGGCAACCCCTTTTGTCTATAAAAGGAGGCCTGAGGCATACTGGAGAAGGATTCGGATCTTATGGACTATGCACGCACCACAGCTAGTTTGAGAGCTCAAGAACACTCAAATATACACCAAAGCAGGACTAGGGTATTACGCATCCTCGCAGCCCGACCCTGGGTAAATGATCTTTATGCTGACTACCAGACCCGCTCTTTGCACAACCCCACGCCCACCAACCGTAGAAGGGATCCCAGTGATTCCATAGGTGCCGTTTCCACCGACATCTTTGGCGCGCCAGGTAGGGGCGCGCAGTTGTGAAAATCCGGTCTAGTAGTTAGTTTAGCAGTTCTTCATCACCATGGCTCCCAAGAAGAAGATGATCATGGCGATCGGTTCATCGGGAGTCGAACGACCCGTACCAGTGCGGGCGAGTGGTGGGGTGGTCGCGGACGGAAGCCGAGTCACGGCCCGCGAACACCCACATCGCTCTGGCAGTCAAAGCCTGGCGAGCGGTGTCGTTCGTGCGCGAGACGACGGGCCGCACGCCGCCAAATCCATTGACGGAGCCCCCCCCCCACAGGCGGCGCGGGGCCCTCCAAGGGCAGCGTCGTGCCACCGATGGGCGGTGCGGCAACCTTCAAGACGCCTTCGCCGGCGCCCACGACGCGCTCTTCCAAGGTTGTGCGCGACGAACAGCGTCACCACGCTGGTGACCCTGGGTGCCGCCGTGAGAAGAGTCATGTGCCTCATTCACGGGACGTAGAAGGCCAGCATGCACACCAAGGCGCTGGCGAAAATGGCGCATAGCCGCAAGGCCGTGATAGAGCTCCTTCTAACATGGTTAGAAGTCGGAGCGCGTCACGGTCCATGCAGCTTTCGCCGCCACCCACGCCAGCAGAAGCTTTGGCGCGCGTGCAGTTGCTCCTCGACTTTCCTCCTGCTGCAGAAAAGCTCAACGAGTGGAGAGCCACCATCTAGAGCCTCGTCGGCGTTGCCAACAAAGATGAGCCGCGACCAGCGGGGCCCTCAGGCTGGCGCTCCGTCGAGCCACCGCATGCTAGTGGTGGAAGGACCGGAGGTGTTGCAGCCATGGTGCACTCTCCTCCCCCACGCCAGCCACCGCGGGTGTCGGTCCATCGTGATGACGCTTGTGATAACATTTGCATAGCATTGTCCGACCCACGGACCCACTGCGATCAGCACCAAGTTCTTCGGGAGCGAGCCCATGAAGACGCTCGAACCACCATCAAGCGCCAGCGCGAAGCACGCCACCAGTAAGATAGGCAGGCGGGGCCCACTATGGACCACCCAGCACCGGGAGGCTCTGGCGGCCTACCCTACGAGGTGGGTTGCCCAGCCTTTACTCGTGAGCTGCGGCAGTTCCAGTGGCCCTCCCGCTGCACGTTCAAGCCCGACGTTGGCGAGAAGTACAACAGCAAAACCCACCCGTCGGAGTTCCTCAGCATCTACACCATTGCGATGCAAGCTGCTGGAGCTCGCGATGACAAGGTGCTTGCCAATTACTTCCCGTTGGCACTTAAGCCCAATGTCATGTCATGGTTGATGCACTTGCCGGTGGATTCCATTTCTTCTTGGTCGGATTTGTGTCATGAGTTCGTTGGCGCCTTCACTGGAGGCCACCAAGCTCATGGCGAGGCAAGCGATTTGCATATCATCCCCCAGAAGGAAGATGAAAACCTGCGCAAGTACATACAGAGGTTCAGCCGAGTACAGTACAACATCCCAGATGTTCATCCCGCCGCCGTGATCAGCGCATTCCATCAGAATGTGCACAACCGCAAGATGTGTGAAAAGCTGGCGATGAACAAGGTCAAAGATGTGGTCGAACTTTATATTCTGGCCGATAGGTGCGCTCGAGCTGAGGAGGGAAGGAAGTACCCCGGTGAGGACGCCGGTGCGGAAACCAACTCCACAGACGAAGACACAGCCGCCCCGATGAAGAAGGGTCGGCCTCGCAACAGGAAGCGCAAGGGCAAGACAGTGCTTGCCGTCAAGGGATCCGAGGACACCGGCGCTGCCAAAAAGGCCAAGGCAGACGACCCCGGCAAGGAAATTGCCGGGTGCGCCGCTTGTCGGGCCTTGGTGGCCACCGACAAGCCAGGAGGCTCCGACAAGCAGTACTGCAAGATCCACTGCACCAAGGGCCACGACCTCCAGAACTGCCAGCAAGTTGAGCTGCTTGCTGAGAAGCAAAAAGCTGAGTATGAGAGGCGGGACAAGGAGAAGGGTCGGGATGGTGCCGAGGGATCCGGCAAGAAGCGTGGCGGCCAAGGAGGTCGCCGCACAAGGATAACCAGCAAGAGAGTCCCGCTCGGGGCCGCGACAAGAAGCAAGAAGACGATGATCATGATGAGGACGACGAGTCCGGCGAGCATGAGTTCCAGAAAGCTACAGAGGCCATGTGCGTCGACGGTGGCGCCTCGCTGCACACCTCTCACCGCTTGCTCAAGCAATGGGCGCGTGAGATCACAGCAACGGAACCATCATTCGATGCTCAAAAGCCACTAAAATGGTCCAGCACGCCTATCATCTTTGACACCGAGGACCACCCTAATTGCACAACTGCGGTCGAGTGTTTGCCGTTGTTGGTCTCGCCAACAATACGCAACCTCAAGGTGACAAAATGCTAGTTGACGGCGGGGCTGGTCTGAACCTGATCGCGCCTGTTGTGATCAAAAGGCTGCAAATTCCTGATGGAGACCTCGAAGAGACGGGCACATTTCAAGGGGTCAACCCGAGAAGGAGTCAGCCGAAGGGTAAGGTCACACTGCCCGTGACGTTTGGAGGCGAGTTGAACTACATGACAGAGAGGATTGTTTTCGATGTAGCCGAGATCCCCTTGCCCTACAACGGGATCCTCGGCCGCCCAGCACTAGCCAAGTTCATGGCGGCCTCACATTACGCCTACAACACGCTAAAGATGCCTGGGCCGATGACAATCATCACCGTCCCTCCGACAAGAAGGATGCGCTGATCTGCGCTGACCAACTCTACCGGGAGGCAGTTGCAGCGACTGCCGCCAAGGCACTTGCTCCTGCCGCCGAAGCCCCGGGAGGGAAGAAGACCGGCAAGACCTCTCGCACCCACTCCGGCAAGTGCACCTCTTCGGAGTGTAGTGCTCCCGTCGAGGACGTGCCAGAGAGCTCCACCAGCAAGAGCAAGAAATCCAGAGCTGCACCACCAGAGACCAAGAAGGTGTCCGTCAAGGAGGATGCCACGGGAGGGGCTTTCACCATAAGCTCCACCCTCGACAGCAAATAGGAAGGCACGCTCGTCACTTTCTTGCAGGCGAATGTCGATGTGTTTGCGTGGCAAGCATCCGACATCCCCGACATTCCCAGGGAGGTGATTGAGCACCATCTTGCTGTCTGTCCTCATGCGCGACCCGTCAAGCCGAAGGTCAGGAAGCAAGCTCTGAAACGGCAAGAGTTCATCACAGAGGAAATCAGGAAGTTGGAAGCGGTAGGCTTGGTGAGAGGGGTACTCCATCCGACATGGTTGGCCAATCCGGTGGTGGTGCGCAAGGCAAATGGGAGGTGGAGACTGTGTATTGATTACAGAGACATCAATAAGGCTTGTCCAAAGGACCCTTTCCTGTTACCGCGCATCAACCAGATTGTTGACTCCACGGCCGGGTGTGACTTGTTATCGTTCCTCAATGCTTACTCGGGATACCACCATATCTTCATGACGAAAGAAGATGAAGAGAAGACAGCGTTCATCACCCCATGTGGTACGTATTGTTTCATGCGAATGCCTTTCGGGTTGAAGAGCGCTGGCTCGACGTTTGCGAGAGCAGTCCAAATTGGTTTTGAGCCTCAGTTACATAGAAATATGGAAGCTTATATGGATGGCATAGTGGTCAAAACCAAGGACAGGGCAACACTTGTGCAAGATTTAGAAGAGACATTTGCAAATTTGCGCAAGATCATCCTCAAGCTGAGCCCTGAGAAGTGTGTCTTTGGCGTTCCGTCCGGCAAACTTCTCGGGTTCTTTGTGTCACAGCATGGGATCGAGGTGAATCCATACAAGATCAAGGCCATTGAGAAGATCGAGGCACCTAGGTGGATCAAGGATGTGCGTCAACTCGCTGGCTGCGTTGCCGCCATGAGCAGATTCATCTCCAAGTCTGCTGAACGTGCCCTTCCCTTTTTCAAAATCTTTAAAAAGGCGGGCCCAATGGAATGGACCCCAGAGGCCGAGGCAGCCCTGCAGGACATAAAGAAGTACCTCTCCTCTACGCCAATAGTGGTTGCGCCTAAACCACAAGAACCATTGCTGCTATATCTGGCGACAGCGAACCAAGTGGTCACCGCCGCGCTAGTGGCACAAAGGGAGGTCGACGAAGAGGCAGTAGCAATGGCAGGGCTGGCGGATGGCAAACTAAAGCTCCCCCCAGCAGGGCCTGGTGCCGGTAAGGCAAGGCCCCCGGCAGAGTCTGACGCTGGCGAAGCAGAAGCAACGCAACCAAATGAAATACTGCAGAAGAAGAATATGATGCAGCACCCGGTTTACTTTGTCAGCTCCCTCTTGCAGGCGGCTAGGTCAAGGTACTCCGGTGTGCAGAAATTGCTCTTCGGCCTCCTTATGGCCTCGAGGAAGCTGCGTCATTACTTCCAAGCACACGAATCACCCTCGTCACCCGCTTCCCGTTACAACGGATATTGCATAACCCAGATGCAACCGGGAGGATTGTGGAATGGGCTTTGGAACTGTCGAGCTTTGGTTTGAAGTTTGAAAGCACTTCGACAATCCAGAGTAGAGTCTTGGCATAGTTCATTGCATAATGGACCTCGACGCCCGACGAAGAGATCCAGGAGACCACCCTTCCCGGCAAGGAAACAAGTCGCAACTGGATTATGTACTTTGACGGGGCTTTCTCACTGCAAGGCGTCGGTGCCGGTGTGCTGCTCGTTGCACCCACCGGAGAGCACCTCAAGTATGTAGTCCAGATGCACTTTCCTAGGGAGATGTCGACAAACAACACTGCTGAATACGAGGGGTTACTTGCCGGTCTCAGGATCGCGGCAGACCTCAGTATCAAGAAGATCATCGTCAGGGGTGATTCACATCTTGTCGTCAAGCAAGTTAACAAAGATTATCAAAGCCCATTGATGGAGGCCTACGTAGATGAAGTGAGGAAGCTGGAAGAGCGTTTTGACGGTATACAAGCGGAGCATGTTCCCCGAGTGGAGAACGGCATCGCCGACTACTTGTCAAAACGCGCTACCTTCAAAATGCCTGTGGAACCAGGTACTTTTGTGCTTCGATTAACTCAACCATCCGTTGAACCATCGACAGGGCAGAACAAGCGGAGGAAATCAGGCCCCAGCAAGTACTTTCACGCCGAGCTCCCAGGAGCCGCCGGCAAAGATGTTGCCGTGGACACTGAGCCTGCCATGGGGAAACAGACTCCGGCAGGGCGTCGAGCCCTGGCCGTAGAGACATCCGCTCTCATGGCAGAGGAAATGCCTTTGGCCCTTGCCGTCGAGCCCCAGGCTCCAGCAATGGCATAGCATACCGTCTGATTCCTCCAAACAGGGGAACTGCTTGAGGAGCAAGAAGAAGCGGAGAAAGTAGCTTGTCAGTCTGCCATGTATCAGTTCGTCGATGATGTTCTATACAGAAAAAGACCAAATGGTGTGAAATTGAAGTGCATTCCCCGGGAGGTAGGACTGGAGCTGTTGGCAGAGATACACGGAGGCATGTGTGGCTCCCACATAGGGTCGAGGGCCCTTGCCGGCAAGGCATTCCGGCAAGGTTTCTTCTGGCCCACAACCCTCCAGGATGAAGCGGCACTAGTAACCAATTGTGAACCGTGCGAGTTCGATTCAAAGAAGCTTCATCAACCAGCTCAAGCTCTCCAAACAATCCCTCTTTCCTGGCCATTCTCAGTCTAGGGGCTCGACATACTGGGCCCCTTTTCCCGTGCTGTCGGGGGCTTTCAGTACTTGTACATTGCAATCGACAAGTTCACAAAGTGGCGGGAGGTGGAGGCAGTGAGAAAGGTGACAGTACAATCAACCGTCAAATTCTTCAAGGGGCTAGTCTGCCGTTTTGGTGTGCCAAATAGAGTCATCAACGATAATGGCACGCAGTTCACGAGCCCCGTCTTCATGCAGTACATCCAGGACCTCGGCAGCAAGGTCTGTTTTGGCTCTGTTGCACATCCACGAAGAAACGGCCAAGCTGAGAGGGCAAACGCTGAAGTATTGCAAGGCCTCCGGACAAGGACTTTTGACAGGCTAGACAGGTGTGGACGACGCTGGATTGATGAATTGCTGGCGGTTCTTCGGTCAATCAGAACGACACCAAATCGAGCCACCGGCCAGACACCTTTCTCCCTCGTTTACGGGGTAGAAGCAGTTCTCCCCACGGAACTCACGTACGGGTCACCCCGAGTGCTCGCTTATGATGAGTTTGAGCAAGAGCAATTGCGGCAAGTTGCCGCAACGCTCCTTGAGGAAGATCGTCTTCGGGCGGCTGTGAGAGCAGCGCGCTACCAGCAAACCTTGCGCCGCTACCATAGCCGCAAGGTTCATGCACGAAGCTTTGAGGAAGGCGACCTTGTTCTTCGGCGTGTTCAATCAGCCAAGAATTCCAACAAGTTGACGCTGAAGTGGGAAGGCCCTTATCGGGTAATACGAGTCACTAGGCCCGGCGCAGTCCGCCTGGAGACCAAAGATGCTATTCCAGTGAGCAACTCCTGGAACATCGAACATCTTCACAAGTTTTACCCATAAGGCGCGGTTGCCGGGCCCCCCGGCAGACCACCCTTTGTACAAGCCTTGCCGACGAGGCATGTAACCCTTTGTACAAAGCCAGGCGCAGACCCTGAGCATAAACAAATGAAGTGCTGGTGCCCTAAGTTTTAACATGCATGCTAGGTTGAGTCGATCCCTCGGTTAGGGTTGATAGTGCTTAGCGGCGACTAACCCCTAGCATAGAGGTCGAGTGTGCATCTCTCTGTTCCTTCCCGTCCTTTTTAGGTTCGCAGGGTGCATGGACATTTCTGCTGAGCTGTTTGGAGGAAAGAGAACAGAACAGCGCCCCGACCCCAGCAAGCCAAAGTTGCCGGGAGCTGCGGATCCAAAGGTCCGACAGCGGCAAGCCAAGACTGCCGGGGGCTGCAACACTAGATAAGTTTTTCATTCCCGACTCCCTACTTCCGTATGGAACTTGAACGTACAAGACTTCGCTCACTCTTATATCATCATGCTCCCTTTTTCCCATGTCCAAAAAACCTTACTTTGGGCCAGGACTTGGTCGTAGCGCGGTGGGAAGGGAACGGGCGAAGGGCCCAATCCTGCTTTGCCCCTACCTCCGCCATGGGCGTGAGTGTAATTGAGCTATAGAGCAGGAGGACGGCAAGGACTGTTGCCGGGTTACAATGTTTATCTTAAGATAACGAGGACTCCTTCCTTGGTGTGTCCGGAGCGCCTGAAGACCTTGACGGAGAGCAAATCGCTCTCCGCTAGCTTGAAGCAGAGGACGTGCCCATACATCAAGCAATGGGCGCGTGCAAAGGTTTTCCAGCCCCGGTGAAGGAGCATCACTTGAGGGGCGGGGAACCCTGTGTTCACCCACATGTCGCCATGGCAACACCCCATCATGTGAAGCCTCAACCACGATGGTTGGTCGATCTCCAGCACCCTCGCAAATGCCCGGGGAAGACGAAGGCGGCGGCGCAGCATCCCATGCAGCTGCAGGATAAACTCGAGCACCGAGTCCCCGACGTGACCGCTCGGTGAAGCAGGAGGAGTTGGCGGGGGAGATGGCGATGGAGACGGAGACGACGCTGGCATCCCCCTTCCATGCCCACCTATGACTCGGCTGCCTCTGCCTCGACCGCCTCGCCAACCGCGGCCCCACCAACGGCCCCGCCTCAAGCATGGCCTTCACCCTGGGCATCTAGCTCCTCCTTGACCGCCGCAGCTCTCTGGCGGGAGGAGGACCTGGTCACCTCCGCAGAAGAATGGCCGCGGCCACGCCCTCTCACCATGACCGTGAGTGAGGATGGAGACGAAGGGGAGATGCAGGGAGATGCTCTTCCTCCTACCCGTGAGTTCCCTTTTTATAGTTGGGAAGGGGAGGCTGAAAGACTAGCTCTACGCCCCTGAAGAGCCCGCTCGAATCCGGCTCATTAAAGTGGCAGCAAGCGAGGCCATCGACCGCCCTCCTCGCCCAATCAAAGGCGCGTGAGTATTGGCCCCCGCGCGCCTTCCCATATTCCATGCATCTGTCACCTACGCCGCGCCGTGCATGCGGCGTACGTGGCGTAAAGAGCAGGCGTAGTGGGAAACGTGGAACGATGGTTCCAAGGTAGAGAGAGTAAATGAGCGGCGGCTCTGCCATTTCGAGGGAACACGCAAGCCGCCTCTTTACTGTTCACCACGGATGACGCAAGCATGCTGCGGTCATTCCGTGCATGACCCCCACGTCACGATTCAACGCGGGTCATGGGGAAGCGCGACGGGCGAGGGAATTACCACAGTAAAACTCTGCCCGGCGTGCCCGCGCCCCGTTCTGGGCCCGGCCCAACAACGCGTTGCGCTTATGTGTGGCCCAGGCCCGGGGGCTCCTGTCGGGGTACAAAAGTAGGGGCTCTCCTTTTTACCCCTTTACTTGTGCACGGGCAGTCAGAGCCGCACCTGCTGTCGGAGTTATTGGCCATGGGTAGCCTCATCTGCCCCCCATGGCATTTCAAGACATCGGGGCCGACTGCGCCCCTCAAGCCTCGAAGCTTGACCACTGCCTTCTTGAGGCCGGCTGGTCCAAGCGGCCGGCTGCCGGAAGACGGCGGACCCCAGAAGACGGCCACAAAGTGGGCCGCCTCCTAGCAGGCAGCTTCCAGAGAGGTCGGCTCCTAGCAGGCGGCCCCAAGCGCCCTCAAAGTCTGTGCCCTCTTAAGCACGACAAGACGGGGCATGGCTACAGCGAAACCTGCCACCCTCGAATCCGGGGCAGGTCGTGGCCAAAGTGCGCCGCACCAACCGGAGATCTCCTGTACGGCGTGGCACTGTGGCCCCTTCACCCGTGACATCACCCAAGCCAGAAGGGACCATGCTCCCACGACGGGCTGTCGGTACGGCCTGCAAGCGGTGGGCCCTACCTGCCCGTGAGGAACCAGAAGGCGGCTAGCCTCGGCCAGTCGGCCAAGGGGGAAGCCGGCACCCAGCAGGCGGCCCTCCCCCTTCCTAGGAGTTTGTGCACCATTAACCAGAAGAGATGGGGAATGGCTACAGTGAATGCCCGCCAGGCGGCAGGACTCTAGCCACGCCTTCCCTGACCAAGCAAGCGGCATTATAAGCACGGCTACAGTGATGAGCAGCCGGCAAGACCAGTGAGCGGCGGGCGCGGCCGTTCAGCCAAGGATAAGACAGCCGGTAGGGCCCACCAGTCGGCGGGCCCCAGCAGCCAGCGGAGAAGCCGGCCACAAGAGGTACTGACGGCCAGGTCCTACACCCGGCCAGTTTACCATTGTACCCCTGGGGGGTAGGCCTATATAAACCCCCAGGGCACCCATGAAAAGGGTTTAGACCTTTAGACTACATAATCACAGATGTAGAGAGAGGAGAGAGCTAGCCTTGCCCTTCTTCCTCCTCTAGCAAACAGCTCAAGGAGCAACTTGTAGCTACCTGTTGAGATAGTGATCATGCGGAGACCCCGCAGAGCAGGACTAGCGGTGTTATCTCCTAGGAGAGCCCCGAACCTAGGTAAATTTCGCTGGCGTACGTGTCTACGCCTCATCCCGCTTCCTAGCACCGGCGACGTCTTACTATCCCCCACCATGATAAGCCACCCGTTGGCATATGTCGCACCAAAACCCCGACATTTGGTGCCCACCGTGGGGCTAGGTGCACCGTCGTCCGGAGATCTGTTCTGGACGGGAACCCTCTTCCTTGCTGGCGAGCGCAGCTAGCCTGGCACGCCAGACGGTGTTTGCGCCAATGCGCTGCATGGCGCGGAGGTCTCTTGCGCGGCAAGCTGCCTCCCCGACCTTGTTGGCGAGATCCGCCTCTCCGACGAGCCTACATCCGACGCGGGCACAGACGGCCCCGAGAGCTGCCTCGTCAGCCTCCTCGACCAGCTCCACATTGCCAATGAGCCGGCCTTCGACTTGGAGTCGATTGGCTCCACTGACCCGATGCTTGTCAACTTCGACACGGCATCCCTCGACGCGTTCCCCACCAACGTGGTGGTCATCGACGATCCGCTTCCTCGCGCGGACAGCGGCGGCAGCACCGTCACAGAGGTGCTTGTCATTAGCCATGGCGAGCACTCTGGTGGTGACGGCCAGGATCCGCTGCAGGCGGCATTGCGGCACTTGCCGCACCCATTCCCGAAGATGCTGATTGCGAGGCGCTGGAAGCGCATTGCAAGGCGCTCCTCGATAGCGCCAAGAAGTTGGCCAGCATGACACACCTCTCGGAGGCTTGCCAGCGCGAGATGGACCGCGTTGTTGGCGGCACGCCGACTCCTGGCGGGCCCAGCCACATCGGCACGGTCCGGCAACACGGTGCGGCCATTGCCAGCATGTTCGGGGCGGACCGCCCTGTCTACGCCACGCTCATGGAAAACATACGAGCTACCCAGACGGCAGCAGACGAGCTGGACAACCTCGAGGGCGATGAGCATCGCCACATGACGGAGCGCGTCCAGTGGCTCATTGACGCGGCTGCCGAGCAGCAAGGCGCCGGCTGCCACACCAAAGAGCCCAACCGGCGGAACGACGACCCGCCTCCTCACCGAGAGCACAGTGCGACATCCCGGACGCCGACCGGCGGTGCCCGTGGACGACGAGACAAGGAGCCGGCTGCAAGCCGCAGCCGGACACACATCTCCATTGAGCGCGACCAAGACAACCGCCCACGAGCGGTGGAACGACTAGGCGACTATCAGCCTCCCCTGCGCAGAGAAAGGCGCGTCTCCCCGCCGCCTGTTGATCATCCGAGTCTCGGTGGCCGGCTTGGCCCCCGAGAAGGAATCCGAGAAAATGATGCTCGCCACTGGATCGACCGCCTCAATCGATCCCTGGCGCTAGAAGAAGAAGACGCGCTGGGCCCGCCTTGTTTCGGCCCCCGCATCCGCGACGAGCCCTTCCCCAAAGGGTTCACGCTCCCAAGAGACACACCCAAGTACACCGGCTCCGTGAAGCCGGAAGACTGGCTGGTCGACTACTCCATGGCCGTCAGCATAGGGAATGGCAACAAGCGCGTTGCCGTGAAGTACGTTCCGCTTATGCTCCAGGGCACCGCCCGGACATGGCTGAACAGCCTGAAGCCCCGCAACATCAACAGCTGGGTAGATTTCACCGAAGCCTTCGTCCGCAACTTCACCAGCACATACAAGCAGCCGCCCAAGCCTCGCCAGCTCTCTTTGTGCGTCCAAGGCCCCACCGAATCGACTCGCGACTACCTCCAGCGTTGGGCCGAGCTGCGCAACTCTTGCAAAGGCGTGCACGAGGTGCAGGCTATCGAGTACTTCACAGCCGGGTGCAGAGAAGGCACCCTGCTCAAGCACCGACTTCTCTGCGACGAGCCAGCAACCCACGACGAGCCGCTGATCATAGCGGACAAGTACGCCACAGCTGACTCCTCCGTGAAGACGGAGATTCAAGTTGATGCATCCGGCAAAGTGGCTCCTCAGGCCCCTCGGACTCCGGCTGGTGACACCAGTCGCCGTCAGCAACAAACTGACAACAAGCGCAAGGCGCCACAGCCGGCTTCCGCCAACCGGCAACTGGCGACAGTCGAAGACCAGCAGCCGGAGGGGCAGCCTGCTCCCAAGCGTTAGAGGGGCGGCAAGCCAAATTGGTTGCCCGCCTTCTCCTATGAGCAAACCCTTGATGCACCCTGCAAGTTCCATAGCGGCACGAAGCCGTCCAACCACATCACTCGGAAGTGTCACTGGCTCACCCGAATCTCCAAGGGCGAAGGATTGCTGCCTCCTCCGCCTGCTGGCTAGCCACCGCCGCCTCCTCCTCTGCAGTAGGCGGCCCGGCCAGTTGGTGCCATCCAAGACGAGTACCCAGAAGAACAAGGAGCCTATGTTGTCTTCACCAGTGTGGCTAACGACAAGCACAGCCGACGCCAGCAGTCCCGAGAGGTGAATGTTGTAGCTTCTGAAGCCCCAGAGTTCATGCACAGGTCTGAAAAGCCAATCAGTTGAGGCCGAGCCGATCACCCGGAAGTAATGCCTTCTCCGAGTTCTTACGCTCTGGTGTTGGATGCCACATTTGCTACTGAGAGGCGAGCTGCTCGCTTCTCCCGAGTCCTGATAGATGGTGGTAGCAGCATCAACATCTTGTACCGCGATACCATGGAGAAGTTAAACATCAAGCAGAAGCAGCTCCAGCCCAGTCGGACTGTCTTCCATGGCATAGTACCTGGCCTCTCGCACTCACCAATCGGCAAGATCAAGATAGATGGCCTCTTTGGAGACAAAGATCATTTCCGCCGAGAGGCCGTCTGGCTTGAAGTAGTTGACCTTGAAAGTCCTTACCATGCACTGCTCGGCCGACCTGCCTTGGCCAAATTCATGGTGGTACCGCACTATGCCTACCTCAAGATGAAGATGCCAAGCACCAAAGGGATTATCACCGTCTCCGGAGATTACAAGAAGTCCTCCGCCTGTGCAGCTGCCAGCAGTCGGCTGGCTGAGTCCCTTGTGATTACTACCAAGAAGGGACTCCTTGACCGGGTTGTGGCCATGGCTGGCAACCAGCCGGACATGTCCCCTGATCCCAAGGAGTCGGAAGCTGAAGGCTCCTTCAAGCCGGCCAGGGAGACAAGGAAGATACCATTGGACCCGGAGCACCCGGAGAGGTACGATGTCATAGGTACAAACCTTGACAGCAAATAGGAAAGCGAGCTCGTTGATTTCCTCCATGAGAATCGAGACATCTTTGCATGGTCTCCTAAGGACATGCCGGGTGTTCCGACGGATCTCGCCGAGCATAAGCTACACGTCCGACCTAACGCCAAACCGGTCAAGCAACCCCTCCGCCGCCTATCGAAGGAGAAGAGAAGAATTGTTGGTGAGAGATAGCCCGGCTCCTAGCAGCCGGCTTCATTATGGAAGTATTCTATCCGGATTGGCTGGCAACCCTAGTCCTTGTACTGAAGAAGAACAACAAGTGGTGCAGGTGTATTGATTATACCAGCCTCAACAAAGCTTGCCCCAAATATCCATTTGCCTTGCCGAGGATTGACAAAGTGATAGACTCCACAGCCGGATGCGAGCTGTTGAGTTTTTTGGATGCATATTCAGGGCACCACCAGATCAAGTTGAACACGGCTGATAGGCTGAAGACCTCGTTCATCACACCATTCGGAGCCTTCTACTACCTGATGATGATGTTTGGCTTGAGGAATGTCGGCGCCACGTTTCAGCATTGCATGCAGAAGTGCCTCCTCAAGCAGCTCGGCAGAAACGCCCACGTCTATGTGCACAATGTTGTGGTGAAGACGGAGAAGCGTGGGACCCTCCTAGAAGATCTCAAGGAGACTTTTGAAAATCTACGCCGATTTCAGATCAAGCTCAACCCAGAGAAGTGCGTGTTCGGAGTACCAGTCGGCCAGCTCCTCGGCTTCCTGGTCTCCGAACGCGGCATCGAATGCAACCTTGTGAAGATCAAGCCCATCGAGAGGATGGAGAAGCCTACCCGACTGAGCGATGTCCAGAAGTTTAACCGGCTGCTTGGCATCCATCAGCCGCTTCATCAGTCGGCTAGGCGAGAAGGCCCTTCCCCTGTACCAACTCCTGAAGAAAACCACGCACTTCGAGTGGAATGACAAGGTGTTGAGGAACATAGTAATTTCAAAAAAATTCCTATGCACACGCAAGATCATGGTGATGCATAGCAATGAGAGGGGAGAGTGTTGTCTATGTACGCTCACAGACCGTAAGCGGAAGCGTTATAACAACGCGGTTGATGTAGTCGTACGTCTTCACGATCGACCGATCCTCAGCACCGAACTTATGGCACCTCCGCGTTCAGCACACGTTCAGCTCGGTGACGTCCCGCGAACTCACGATCCAGTAGAGCTTCCGGGAAGAGCTTCGTCAGCACGACGGTGTGGTGAACGACGATGATGCTACCGACGCAGGGCTTCGCCTAAGCACCGCTATGATATGACTGAGGTGGATTATGGTGGAGGGGGGCACCGCACACGGCTAAGAGATCAATGATCAATTGTTGTGTCTCCAAGGGGTGCCTCCCTCCCCGTATATAAAGGAGTGGAGGAGGGGGAGGGGCCGGCCCCCTATGGCGCGCCCCATGAGGAGTCCTACTCCCACCGGGAGTAGGACTCCCCCCTTCCAAGTAGGAGTAGGAGGGGAGAGGGAAGGGAGAGAGGAAGAGAAGGAAAGGGGGGCGCCGCCCCCCCCCTCCTTGTCCAATTTGCAGTAGAGGGGGAGGGGGCGCGTGGCTGCCCTGGCCGCCCCTCCTCTTCTCCCACTAGGGCCCAATAGGCCCAATAAACTCCCCGGGGGGTTCCGGTAACTCCCCGGTACTCCGGTATATGTCCGAAACCTCCTGAAACACTCCGGGTGTACGAACATAGTCGTCCTATATATCGGTCTTTACGTCTCGACCATTTCGAGACTCCTCGTCATGTCCGTGATCATATCCGGGACTCCGAACTACCTTCGGTACATCAAAACACAAAAACTCATAATACCGATCGTCACAGAACTTTAAGCGTGCGGACCCTACGGGTTCGAGAACTATGTAGACATGACCGAGACATGTCTCCGGTCAATAACCAATAGCGGAACCTGGATGCTCATATTGGTTCCTACATATTCTACGAAGATCTTTATCGGTCAAACCGCATAACATCATACGTTGTTCCCTTTGTCATCGGTATGTTACTTGCCCGAGATTCGATCGTCGGTATCTCAATACCTAGCTCAATCTCGTTACCGGCAAGTCTCTTTACTCGTTCCGCAATGCATCATCCCACAACTAACTCATTAGTCACATTGCTTGCAAGGCTTATAGTGATGTGCATTACCGAGAGGGCCCAGAGATACCTCTCCAACAATCAGAGTGACAAATCCTAATCCCGATCTATGACAACTCTACGAACACCATCGGAGACACCTGTAGAGCACCTTTATAATCACCCAGTTACATTGTGACGTTTGGTAGCACACAAAGTGTTCCTCCGGTTTTTGGGAGTTGCATAATCCCATAGTCATAGGAACGTGTATAAGTCATGGAGAAAGCAATAGCAGTAAACTAAACGATCAAGTGATAAGCTAACGAAATGGGTCAAGTCAATCACATCATTCTCCTAATGATGTGACCCCGTTAATCAAATGACAACTCATGTCTATGGCTAGGAAACTCAACCATCTTTGATCAACGAGCTAGTCAAGTAGAGGCATACTAGTGACACTATGTTTGTCTATGTATTCACACATGTATTATGTTTCCGGTTAATACAATTCTAGCATGAATAATAAACATTTATCATGATATGAGGAAATAAATAATAACTTTATCATTGCCTCTAGGGCATATTTCCTTCACAAGGCGGATGAGGCTTTTCTCCAGCTCAAGAAGATGTTGACCACGCCGTCTGTCCTGGCCGCGCCAGCTGCTAAGGAGCCCATGCTACTCTACATCGCCGCCACCAGCCGGGTGGTTAGCACAGTCATAGTAGTTGAGCGCAAGGAAGACGGCAAGGTTCTGCCGATCCAGAGACCAGTGTATTACTTGAGTGAAGTGTTGTCGGCTTCCAAGCAGAACTACCCCCACTACAAGAAGATGTGCTACGGCGTGCACTTTACCGCCAAGAAGTTAAAGCCATATTTTCAAGAGCACCCCATCACGGTTGTTTGCACTGCCCCGCTTGCTGAGATCATAGGCAGCCGAGATGCTTCAGGCCGAGTGGCCAAATGGGCCATCGAGTTGGCTCAGCACACCATCTTCTACGAGCCTCGCACCACCAACAAGTCCCAAGCGCTGGCCAACTTCCCCGTCGACTGGGCCGAGACCCAGTACCTGCCGCCAGCGTCGGACTCCACCCATTGGCGGATGCACTTTGATGGTTCGAAGATGCGCACCGGTTTGGGAGCCGGCATCGGCCTCACCTCTCCCAAAGGCGACAAGCTCAGATACACACTGCAAATCCATTTTGCCGCCTCCAACAATGTGGCCGAGTATGAGGCACTAGTACACGGACTCCGGCTTGCCAAAGAGCTCGGCATTCGCCGAATTCTGTGCTACGGTGACTCTGACTTGGTGGTACAATAGTCGTCTGGCGACTAGGACGCCAAGGATGCAAATATGGCAAGCTACCGCTTCCTCGTCCAGCAACTCAGCGGATATTTTGAAGGGTGCGAATTCCTTCACGTACCACGGAATGAAAATGAGCTAGCTGATGCCCTGGCACGGATCGGCTCCACCCGTCAAGCAATACCAGTCGGCGTCTCCCTCCAGTTCCTCCGCAAGCCATCGCTCAAGCCTTCTCTAGAATCAGAGTCTATCTTCGTGTCGGCTGCTCCTGAAACAGTTGGACCGACTCAAAGGTTGCAACAGTCGGCTCGGAGACTTTGGCAGGCGGCTCGGGGACTGCAGCAGTCACACCCGGCCCGGGGACTTCAGATCCCGGCCCGGGGACTGCAGCAGTCGGCTCGGGGACTTCAACGACACAACAAGCGGCAGCCGACTCCAAGCCGCCATCTCCCAACCCAACCGCCCTAGTACAAGTGGCCATAGTGGCGGTAGAAGAAATTCAAGCACCATCATGGGCAGAGCCCATCCTCAAGTTTCTGGTGAACAAAGAGCTGCCAACCGATGAGATCTCGGCCAGACAGGTGCAACGTCGGGCAGCTGCATACACCATCATCAACAGGGAACTCGTGAGGCGCAGTGTCACTGGTGTGTACCAGCGCTGCGTAGAGCAAGAGAAGGGCCAAGCAATCCTCAAGGATATCCATCAAGGCGAGTGTGGCCACCACGCGGCCTCAAGATCACTTGTCGCCAAAGCTTTTTGCCATGGTTTGTTCTGGCCGACTGCTCTAGAAGATGCCAAAGACTTGGTCAAGAGATGTAAGGGATGCCAGAAGTTCAGTTCCAAGCAGCATTTGCCGGCTTCTGCACTCAAGACCATTCCCCTTGCCTGGCCTTTTGCCGTCTGGGGACTGGACATGGTGGGACCGTTCAAGACAGCACACGGCGGCATGACTCATCTGCTCGTTGCCGTGGACAAATTCACCAAGTGGATAGAAGCGAAGCCAATCAAGAAGTTGAACGATCCAAGTGCTCTGACTTTCATTGCAGACATCACCACTCGGTACGGCATACCTCACAGCATCATCACCGACAATGGCACAAATTTCGCCAAGGGCGCCTTGGCCCATTTCTGTGCGACGTAGGGCATCCGACTGGACTTAGCGTCTGTTGCCCACCCACAGTCAAACGGCCAGGTTGAGCGAGCAAACAGCCTCATTTTGTCCGGAATCACACCCCGACTGATCAAGCCTCTAGAGCGTTCGGCCGGCTGCTGGCTCGACGAGCTGCCGGCCGTCCTCTGGAGTCTGCGCACCACTCTGAAAAAGTCAACCGGTTTCACACCCTTCTTCCTTGTATATGGTGCCGAGGCTGTCATCCCAACTGACATCGAGTTCGACTCACCTCGTGTCACCATGTACATGGAGGCGGAGGCAAAGGAAGCACGAGAAGACGGTGTCGATCTGCTGGAAGAGGGTCGGCTGTTGGCACTCAGTCGGTCCGCCATCTACCAGCAGAGTCTACGTTGCTACCATAGTCGGAAGGTCAAGCCAAGATCCTTCCAAGAGGGAGACCTTGTGCTCCGGCTGATCTAGCGAACAGCCGGCCAGCACAAGCTCTCGGCCCCTTGGGAAGGCCCTTTCATCATCAGAAAATCCTTGGGCAACGACTCCTACTACCTGATCGATGCCCAGAAGCCCAGGGCGCACAAGAGGGACGACTCTGGCAAGGAAACAGAGCGCCCATGGAATGCAAATCTCCTTCGAAGATTTTACAGTTGATGCAGTATGTACCATGCTACCTTTTGTATTAAGTACGAAGACTTCGGGTCCCTCAGGGAGCACTCGAGGGCTACCCCTTTTTATCTATATGATAAGTATTATGCCTATGAATGTGTTATTTCATTCCTCCGCCTGAAACCGGGTTCGACTAGCCGGCCCTGGGGCTTGCTGCCTTGTACTATGTCGGTGTTTCCTGCAGTCGGACAAGTAATATGCAAGCACCTAAGCCCTCTCTCGCCACAAGCCACAGCTCGCAGAGCGGTAGTTCGCTTGGCAAGAGTTAAAGGCAAGGAATAGTGCTCACATGAAAATGGCTAAGGATCAAAGCATCTACATAGGACAGGCCGGCCCTTCGCCTCAGCGACCGGCTGCTGAGCAGCCGGCCGGCCGGCTTCCTACTTAGCTTGCAACGTTCCAGTCGGCCAAAGTACTTGTCCTCCCACAATGGTGAAATGCTTTACCAGGCCACAGTCCGCAAAGCGGCTATCCGGCTGGCAAGTAGGAAACCATGGGAGGGCGGCAAAGGAAAAAGCCAAGGAATAAAAAGCAAGAAAAGTCGGAACTCGGTAAAAGCACAGCTTGTGCGGGAAATAATTTACATACCAAAAGGCCACCGGCCAACTTTCAACATAGTTTGAATACACCCCGCGGGTGGAATTGTGCAAATTTAACAAAAGTTTGTTGAGAAAACTACTAAGCAGGAAAAGCTACGATAAATTGGCGGCCTAGACCAAAGGAGCAGCAGGCGAGTCCGGCAGGTTGGTGGAGTCGGGGGCGCCGGCTGGTGGAGTGGCCGGCTGGCGAGTTTCGGCTTGGCCGCTTTCAGCAACAGTCGGCGTGATTGCACGCGGCTCGGTGCTGGAGGCACGGTCGAGTTGAGGCTAGCCGCCCGCTCTGACCTCCGGCGCGCAGTCTTGATCATCCTCGTCTTCCTCGTATTCCCCTTCGTTGCTAGAGGCGATCTCCCTTGCCGATTCTTCGCCATCATCCTGGTTCAGTCCGAACCATTCTGGCGGCGCCTCGGTGCCGTTCTCATTCAGCTCAGGGACGAAGTCACCGGTGTTGGTATACTCGGCGATCGCTGCTGCGCGAATAGTGAGATCACGCTCCACCACCACCAGCTCAGTGTCGGTTTCCTGCCGAAACGTGGCCAACTGGGCTAGATCTAGCCCAAGATACCACGCCTTGGCGAACTCCAAGGCCCGCCGCGCTCCAGCTCGGGCCGCGGAGCCCTGCCACACCTCAAGACGGCCGGCGGCCACTTCCAACCAGTCGGCGGTCCGACTGGGGGTGCGTGGGGCTTGCCTGTCTGGCCAGAGGGCAGAGACTGCCTGAGCCCCAGCACACTGCAGCCGACGGAGCATCCGGTGGGCCGGCTGGAGACGAGCTTGAATACTAAGGAGCTGCTCGCCAAGGGTCCGAGGGGCGTCGGCAGCAATCTTCGCGCCCCCTGCCCTTCGCGCTTCGCGGCGACCTTCAATGGCCTGGTTGGCAATGGCGGAATGGCCGGAGAAGAAGTCTGCACAAGCAAACAATAAGTCAGGAGTCAGAAGCTAGAAGCCGGCTCGCTCGACAGCCAGCAGTTGAGAGAAGAGAAGAAAGCTCACCATCGACTATGTCTTCAATCTGGCCATAACCAGCGGTCAGTGCCGCCTCCGTCTTAGCCCAACCGGAGCGGTCGGTCTCAAACTCAGCCATGAGCTTGGCTTCGTTGTCCTCCGCCCGCTTCAGGGCCGTCTTGTGATGATCCGCCTGGTCCTTCAGTTCCTTGGCCAGGCGGTCGCGCTCCTGGGCCACCCTGTTGCACTCGTCCTCCTTGGCACGCAGTGTGGTGTTGGCTTCGCCCAATTGCTGCTGCCAGACGGCATCGGTTCCTGCAATAACAAGATAGAAAAGATATCAACAATCAATAAGGAAAAAAAGTAATTGCTGGAAGATCTGACCCGACTGCTCAGCAGTTGGCTCGCATCTCGGGGACTACAGCCCACGGGTGCGCTGACGCGCCCCAGTGGAGAAAAGAAGATGGAGTGCTTACTCCGGCTTTCCGTCAAATCGGTGGTCCGTCGGTCCAGCTCCTGGATGTTAGCGTTGAAGGTGGTCGCGCGGATATTGTGGTAATCCTGCAAGAAAGCAACAGAAAAAGAGGTGAGCCAGAGCTCAGAACCCACTATTAAGTTCCAAGCCGCCTGCTCAGCAGCCGGCCCAGAACTCGGGGACTACACCGAGTGGGTGTGCTGGCGTGCCCCCACCGAAGATTACAGTAATCAAAAGCAAGAAGCAAGTTACGTACCTGGACGGTGGCCCGCGTCTTCACGAACGCCTTCATGCATTGCGAGAGGGCAGCGGCTTCGGCCTTGAAATCGGCCTGGACATCTTGCGCCGCCTTGATCAAGGCGCTCGTCCCGCCCCCGTGCACCCACTCTGCCGGCGCGGCACTGGTGGCTTCGGCTTCAGGGGCCGACGAGCTGGCGCTCCCAACCTCCATCGGCCTCGGCGCCGATGCCGCTTTCTCCACACGACGACGCACTGGAGTGCGGGCCGTGGGAGCCGAGCCCACCACCAGCTCACCTCCGGCTGGCGTCACGCATGGGGCGGCCGGCTGGCTGCCCTGCGCATCCGCAGTCGGCGGTCATGGAGGCACCTCCACCTGTGGCAAGACGACATCACCACCTTCCCTCTCCATGACCGGCTGCTCGTCGCCGGCTCCCCCAGCTGGCGCCGAGAACTCTGGCGCTGGTGGTGCGGAGCGCAGGGGGTGATGACCTGCGGGATCTGCTAGCGTGCGGCATCCTCCGCCCCTTCCTTGGCCGCGGCGTCGGCTTGGGCCTTGGCCGCAGCGTCCGCGTCCGCTTGCAACGCATTGGCTGCGGCCGCCTTGTCGGCCTCCGCCTTCTTGGCCGCGGCTTCTTTCTCCTCCCGCACCTCCCGTGCGTTCCTTTCCTGCACCTCCCGGAGATCGGCGGCCGGGTCTATACGACGGTTGTTGGTGGAGCCCTCCGCCACCCTGACGACAGAGCCCGAGGTCGACCGCTCAAGAGAGAGCGGGCCCTGCTCAAGAGAAAAGTAAGGAGGGGATTCAGAAGGATTCATCAAGATAAAAGAATAAAAGAAGACACAAGAAAGGCTGAGGACTTACGCCGACACCATCGGAGGCTGCTTGGGGGCCTTCTGGAACTTGGCCGCCTTCGCGGCGGCCTCGCGCCGCTTGGTCACAGCGGCCGTGTTCTTGGCCGCGGCGGCCGAGTGCTTGGCCTTCTTGGGGTGGCTGTCGAATATCAGCACGCCTCGGCACTTCGACCCACTGCTTGGTGCGGTTGGTGCAGCCGAGGATCTTGCACCCGCCTTGTCCAAAGGTGGCGGGCGGCGCGGCACCTCCTCCTCGTCATCATCATCAGACCAGTCCTCCACGCCGCCTCCTCCTACGGAGCCGCCTGCCCCACCACCGCCGCCTGTGGCGTCGTCCTCCAGGGCGGCCGCCCCCAAGTCGGGGTCCGCCAGATCGCTCACCTCCCGGTCCGGCATGTATTCGACATTGTCATCCAGCTGGGAGGGGAGGAGCTGCGTCATGGTCGAGCTGGTTAGTCGGCAAGAGAGAACCCGGCAAGAGGGAAAGAAAAGACTCAAGAACTTACCATAGGCGGCGGATCTGCGCGGGAGTACGACCGCTTGCCGAACCGCCACTCCTCCTCCTCGAGCTTGAGGTCAGCGATCTCGTTCACCAGGTGGCTACCTCGGCAGTCAGCATCTCCTTGGTGCACATCCGGCACGGGTCGTGATGTCCACTCATCTGGCTTATGATGTGAGGCCGGCCCTAAAGCGGGAGGACGCTGCGCACCACGAAGGCGACTAGCAAGTCGAACGCGTTGAGGCCCTCCGACTACGTCATCAACTTGAGGCGGGCGATGGCGGCGGAGGCGTCGGGCGACAGCGGCTTCAGCTTGAAGCCCCAATTGGTGCGGGGCTCGGCAGGTGGACCGACCACGTAAGCCGACAAGTTGATCAAGTCGATCGCCGGGTTGACGTTCTTCACATAGAAGTACGACTTCTACCACAGCTTGGCCGACTGTATTAGCTTGATGGCTGGAAGGCGTTTCTGGGACCCGGGTGCAGCACAGCAACGAAAGCTCCGCACTGAGCCGCCTCCTCCTTGACGGCGGTGCCGAGCTTGGTGTAGAAGAAGGCCTCCCAGAGCTTGATGGTGGGGAGAATGCCAAGATAACCCTCGCAGAGGGTGATGAAGGCCGACAGCAGCACCACCATGTTCGGTGTGAGGTGGTGCAGCTGGAGTCGGTAGAAGGTCAGGAACGAGCGGAGGAAGCCGCTCGCCGGCAGGCCGAAGCCACGGAGGAAATGCGAGCGGAAGATGACGCGCTTGCCTTCCTCCGGCGCCGGCGAGATCTTGGCGGCGAGCGGCACGCGCGCCTCGACGTAGCCCGCTATGGGCAGCCGCCGTGTGTCACGGAGGAACATGAGGCGATCTTCATGGACATTGGAGCCGTCCCAGTCGCCGGAGTGACTCGAGCGCGACAAAGGCGAGGGACGGTGACGAGCGCGCGAGCCCGCAGCAGGGCAGAGAGAGGGCTCAGAGAGGAGGAGCCCAACGGCGAGGGCGAGCCGCGGCAACACTTCGACGGAGCACGGAGTGCGGCGGCGGCGAAGAAGAGCAAAAGGCAAGAAGTGGCAGGGGAGAGGAGAGCGTGCGGGCCTCTGCCGCTCCCCTCCTCTGCTACTTATAGCCCCTGGCTACGAAGCCGAGGGGGCGGGGCATGGGATCGTGGGATTAACAGCGCCCACGACCCCACGACCCCGCATTTACCGCGCAGTGTTGGCGCGTGGTAAAAGCGTGCGGGATCCCAACCGCTCGCCTCGGCCGCAGCGGATCCGCGCGCGTGCCGTGGCCCGGTAATGACGGGCCCGGCCTGCTACGACATCCCGTCGCGCATGGGCTGGCAGGCTAGCCCGGCCAGCTGATGCGGCGTGGCGCGCGTGTGGCGGGCGGCAAGCCTAGAAGCCTAGCTAGCGCGCCACTTGGCTCCCGCCGCGACGGTTCAAAATCTATCAGGCGGCCATCTGCTGCATCCGACTCCTAGCAGTCGGCGTCCCAGAAGACGGACAAGACAAGCAACGATGACCACTCGGAGTTGGAAGCTGCTGGGACACCCTGTCTTGTCAGCCGCGGTGACCCACCAGCTTCGGGGACTACTGTCGGAGTTATTGGCCATGGGTAGCCTCATCTGCCCCCATGGCATTTCAAGACATTGCGGCCGACTGCGCCCCTCAAGCCTTGAAGCTTGACCGCCGCCTTCTTCAGGCCAGCTGGTCCAAGCGGCCAGCTGCCGGAAGGCGGCGGACCCCAGAAGACGGCTACGAAGTGGGCCGCCTCCTAGCAGGCGGCCTCCAGAGAGGCCGGCTCCTACCAGGCGGCCCCAGGCGCCCTCAAAGTCTGCGCCCTCTTAAGCACGACGAGATGGGGTGTGGCTACAGCGAAGCCTACCACCCTCGAATCCGGGGCAGGTCGTGGCCACAGTGCGCCGCACCAACCGGAGATCTCCTGTACGGCACGACACTATGGCCCCTTCACCCGTGACATCACCCAAGCCAGAAGGGACCATGCTCCCATGACGGGCTGTCGGTACGGCCTGCAGGCGGTGGGCCCTACCTGCCTGTGAAGAATCAGAAGGCGGCTAGCCTCGGCCAGTCAACCAAGGGGGAAGCCGGCACCCAGCAGGCAGCCCTCCCCCTTCCTAGGAGTTCGTGCGCCATTAACCAGAAGAGATTGGGGAATGGCTACAGTGAACGCCCGTCAGGCGGCGGGACTGTAGCCACGCCTTCCCCGACCAAGCAAGCGTCATTAGAAGCACGGCTACAGTGATGAGCAGCCGGCAAGACCCGCGAGTGGCGGGCACGGCCGGTCGGCCAAGTACAAGATAGCCGGCGGGGCCTTCGGCGGGCCCCAGCAGCCAGTGGAGAAGCCGGCCACAAGAGGTACTGACGGCCAGGGCCTACACCCGGCCAGTTTACCATTGTACCCCAGGGGAGTAGGCCTATATAAACCCCCCAGGGCACCCATGCAAAGGGTTCAGACCTTTAGACTACACAACCACACACGTAGAGAGAGGAGAGAGCTAGCCTTGCCCTTCTTCCTCCTCTAGCAAACAGCTCAAGGAGCAACTTATAGCTACTTGTTGAGATAGTGATCATGCGGAGACCCCGCAGAGCAGGACTAGGGGTGTTATCTCCTAGGAGAGCCCCGAACCTGGGTTAAGTTCGCTGGCGTACGTGTCTACGCCTCATCCCGCTTCCTCGCACAGGCAACGTCTTACTATCCCCCACCATGATAAGCCACCCGTTGGCATATGTCGCACCAAAACCCCGACACCTGCGTCCACACTTAGCAGGGCAAAGGGAGGAAGCAGAAGCACAAGAATACCAGAGCAGCGCTCCAGCCAAAAGCACAAGACGGACAGAGCAACACCAAGACCAGAGGCACAAAGAGCAAGAGGGCGAGGTGGACTCCCCGGCAAGACCCTTGCCGGGGCGGCCTCCGCAGCCCCGGCAAGAGCCTTACCTGGGCAGCTTGCCCAACGCCAGCACAGTGTGCCACCCTTGAGCCCGAGGGTTCCAACACCATCAACCACATTGGAACCAAGGCTCGGGAGGCACCTCCATGGTGCCATGCAGATCTTTGTGAAGATCATAAGAACACAAGATCAGATGAGGACCAGAAAATGACGACCCTCGACAAGATCCTTGCCGAGGGAATCCACGAGACCCCCGGTAAGATCCTTGCGGGGGACGACCGCGATGCCACGGCAAGACCCTTGCCGGGGCCCGGGCAAGACCCTTGCCGAGGGCACCTGTGGGGCCACAGCCAGGCCCACATCTGCCAAGACTCCACCACTGTTCCCATACAGCTGCCAGCCCAACCAGCTGGGAATGCACCTGTGTGGAAACGTGCGGCCTCCAGGCCAACTCAGCAAGCACCTGCATGGTGGCATGCAGATCTTCGTGAAGACCCTACCACCACGCCATCTCAGCAGCCTGCCAGCCTACGTGGCGTTGCATGCCTCGTTATCCTGGACGCGTGTCGGAGCAAGGCGGAGCGGCGATGGACAGGACGGGCCTCGTTGCCGTCCCCAATAAAGCAACGGAACACCTAAGCAGCGCATTTAATGCACCTTGTCCCGTAATGGCAGACGATAAGCTTGTACACTGTATACCTTTCCACCTCCTGTGTGCCACTGTGGCAACCCCTTTTGTCTATAAAAGGAGGCCCGAGGCGTACTGGATAAGGATTCGGATCTTTTGGACTACGCACGCACCACAGCTAGTTCAAGAGCTCAAGAACACTCAAATATACACCAAATAGGGTATTACGCATCCTCGCGGCCCGATCCTGGGTAAACGATCTTTGTGCTGACTACCAGACCCGCTATTTGCACAACCCCGCGCCCGCCAACCGTAGAAGGGATCCCAGTGATTCCATAGGTGTCGTTTCCACCGACAAGAAGCATTGCACACTGGACAACTGGGTTTTTTCGTGTGCTCCTCCCGATAAATGATGCGGTCGTTTATGCATGTGTGGTATCTAATGTGCGGTAGATCAAGAGGGCACGCTATTTTCTTTACCTTCTCAACACTAGTAGGACACAGGTTCCCCGCGGGAAAAAACTTCTTTAGATACTTGAAATGATCATCGAGGCTTCTGTCAATCCATATTTTTTTGCTTTCGTCCTTAGAAGTTCGAGTGTGAAACTCAAGCGGGTCACCTTGGGATCACAACCATCATACAATGGAGTCTTCGAGTCTACCTCCAGTTGCGCTAGCTTGGCCTCCTCTCTAGAAGCAACTCTGTTGCTAGTCGTCTTCTTGCGAAGCAGGTCTTGAACATGAGAGTCCCCCACGACTGAACTAAGTAGCGACGAAGGCTGTGACGTGTCTGCGTCTTTTCTGTCATGTACAGCCACTTCTCCGCCTTCTCCGACCTCTTCTCGGCAGCCATGTTCGATGCCCTCTTCTTCAGGTCCATTATCGATCATTGATACGTCCATTTTGCATCATGCTTTTATATTGATATTTATTGCATTATGGGTTGTTATTACACATTATATCACAATACTTATGCCTTTTCTCTCTTATTTTATAAGGTTTACATGAAGATGGAGAATGTCGGCAGCTAGAATTCTGGACTAGAAAAGGAGCAAATATTACAGACCTATTCTGTACAACTCCAAAATTCCTAAAACTTCACGGAGAATTATTTTGGAATATATAAAAAATATTGGACGAAGAAAGCACCAGAGGGGGGCCACCTGCCATCCACAAGGGTGGAGGGCGCGCCCTACCCCGTGGGCGCGCCCCCTGCCTTGTGGGCCACCTAGCAGGCCCCCGATGCCCATCTTCTGCTATATGGTGTGTTTTGACCTTGAAAAAATCAGAAGGAAGCTTTCGGGACGAAGCGCCGCCGTCTTGAGGCGGAACATGGGCAGAACCAATCTAGGGCTCCAGCGGAGCTGTTCTGCCGGGGAACCCTCCCAGGGGGGAAACCAAAGCCATCATTGATAACCCACAAGTATAGGGGATCGCAATAGTTTTCGAGGGTAGAGTATTCAACCCAAATTTATAGATTCAACACAAGGGGAACCAAACAATATTTTAAGGTATTAGCAGATGAGTTCTCAATTCAACCACACCTAGAGATTAGTTATCTGCAGCAAGTAATCAGTAGCGAAGTAATATGGTAGGTTTGATAATAGTAGCAGCAGCAACAGTAACGGTAACAGTGATAGCGGTAATTTTGTAGCAAGTGTAACAGTGATGATAGCAGTAGTAACTTAGCAAGAACAATATAGGATAAATTCGTAGGCATTGGATCGGTGACTTGTTGGATGATATTCATCATCAGATAGTCATAACCTAGGGCAATACGGCACTAGCTCCAGTTCGTCAATATAATGTAGGCATGTATTCCGTAAATAGTCATACGTGCTTATGGAAAGAACTTGCATGGCATCTTTTGTCCTACCATCCCATGGCAGCGGGGTCCATATTGGAAACTAAGGGATATTAAGGCCTCCTTTTAATAGAGAACCGGAACAAAGCATTAACACATAGTGAATACATGAACTCCTCAAACTACGGTCATCACTAGGAGTGGTCCCGACTATTGTCACTCCGGGGTTGCCGGATCATAACGTGTAGTAGGTGACTATAACTTGAAAGATCAGATCTAGAACATGGATATAATGATGATAACATAAACGGTTCAAATCTGAGTTCATGGCACATGGGCCCAAAGTGACAAGCATTAAGCATGGCAAAGTCGTAGCAACATCAATCTTAGAACATAGTGGATACTAGGGATCAAGCCCTAACAAAACTAACTCGATTACATGATGAATCTCATCCAACTCCTCACCGACCAGCGAGCCTATGAAGGAATTACTCACTCCCGGTGGGGAGCATCATGGAATTGGCGATGGAGAAGGGTTGGTGATGATGAAAAATGAAGATCCCCCTCTCCGGAGCCCCAAACGGACTCCAGATTTGGCCTCCCTATGAAGAACAGGAGGTGACGGCGGCTCCGTCTCGTGGATCGCGATAATTCTTTCTCCCTGATTTTTTCTGGAAAAATAGGATTTTGTAGCGTCGGTTTTAGGGTCAGCGGGGCCACCAGGTGGGGACAACCCACCTGGGCATGCCAGGAGAGGGGGCGCGCCCTGGTGGGTTGTGCCCACCCAGGTGCCCCTCTCCGGTAGGTCTTGGCTCCAGAAATTCTTATTTATTATATAAAAATTCCTCGCAAAGTTTTGTTCCATACCTAGAACTTTTATTTTTGCACAAAAACAACACCATGGTAGTTCTGCTGAAAACAGCATCAGTCCGGGGTTAGTTTCATTCAAATCATGCAAATTAGAGTCCAAAACAAGAGGAAAAGCGTTAGGAAAAGTAGATATGTTGGAGACGTATCGACTCCCCCAAGCTTAAACCTTTGCTTGTCCTCAAGCAATTCAATTGATAAACTGAAAGTGAAAAAGAAAAACTTCTATGAACTCTTTTGCTCTTGTTTGCATAAATAAGCTTAAACAGCACCCAGGTTTTCAGCCAACATTATAACTAACCATGCCGACAATAACTCTTAAAGATTATAATGACACATATCAATGACATAATCAGCTAGCGAGCAATAATAAGATATCTCAAATGGCAATACATTGTCAAAACAACCATGATATAATATAACAATGGTGGTATCTCGCTAGCCCTTTCTGAGACTGCAAAACATAAATGCAGAGCACCTCCAAAGTTCAAGCAGCGACTAAACATTGTAATTCATGGTAGAAAAGATCCAGTCATGATGCACCCAACATTAGCTACACACAATGCATAAGTCATGACAGTTATGCTCTCAGGTTCTAGCGCTTGTTTTAGAAGGTGATGGCACAACATAAAAGTAAATAGATAGTCCCTTCGCATAGGGGAGCAGTGGTTTGCAGAGGTGCCAGAGCTCACGTTTTAAAATAGAGGTAAATGATATTTTGAGACATGCACCCTTCTCATTTACTTCACGACCATCAGTTATCAATATCTTCCATGCTAAGCATGCTAGTGGCGGTTCCCAAGCGATAAAAGTAAAGGTTTACTCCCCCTTCCACCAACAATCACATTCCACGGCTTGTCCGAAACAACGGGTGCCGTCCAAACCAACAACAGTCCCGGGAGAGTTTTGTTTTATTATTTGCATTTTTGAGTTTGGGACTAGGAATCCCTATTACCGCCCTTTTCTCGTGCGATGGCGAGTGAATAAACACTCGACCTAAGAATAATCCGCTTAGCATGGAAGATACCGACCACCTCCTGTTGTTCCATGAACAATCCAGGCACACAAAAAGGATATTTATTTAGAAGTTTTTAGAGGTGGCACATGCAAATTTACTTAGGACGGCAGGTTAATACCGCATATAGGTAGGTATGGTGGACTCATCTGGAATAACTTTGGGTTCAAGGTTTCGGATGTACAAGCAGAATTCCCACTTAGTACATGTGAAGGCTAGCAATTAGATTGAGAAGCGGCCAGCTAGAGAGCAACAATGGTCATAAACATGCATTATGCGTAAGTAACATTGGATACTAACATGAGTAGGATATGGACACCATGAACATAAATATCATAGAGGCTATGTTGGTTTTGATTCAACTACATGCATAAACATGTGCCAAGTCAAGCCACTCGAACATTCAGAGGAGGATACCATATCATCATACTACATCACAATCATTTTAACGCAATGTTGATATCCAAGATAAATCATTATCCACTCCCAGCTACTTACGCATGGCATGAAAAACTATAATCTCTAATTGTCATTGCAAACATGTTTAATCATAATGGGCTGAATCATGGATACCAGGTTAAACATATTTACACAAACAGAACAAGTTGAGTTCATACCCGTTTCTCTCTGCCACGGCCAGTTCATCGAATATCGCCATTGTCGCCTTTCACTTGCACGATCGAACGATATGAAAATAATAATAGTGCAAGAGTGCCGTGGACTAAGCTGGAATCTGCAAACATTTTATTCAATAGGAGAGGACAAGGTAAAATGTGCTCTTTATTAGATCAATAGTTATTTATATGAGAACCACTCAACATTTTCATCGTGGTCTTCTCCTTGGTACAACTTGAATAAAAAGAAAAAGAAATTCAGAGAAACACACTGAAATATTTTTGGAGTTTAGGGTTTTCTTGAACAAGCAAATAAAAGGGAAAAGCAAAAACGAGAAAAACTATTTACACGGGAAAGCTCCCAACAAGCAAAAGAAGAACAAGGAAATCTTTTTGGGTTTTATTTTTAATATTACTACTAAGCATGCATAGAAAGTAAATTAACTACAACTAATTTTTTTCTAAACTTTTTCAAACACACAAAAAGAAAGCAAGAAAATAAATATAAGCATGGATGATACAATGAAAAAGTGTGAACACCGACTAATGGAATAAGTGAACATGAATGTAATGTTGGTGAGAACACGTACTCCCCCAAGCTTAGGCTTTTGGCCTAACTTGATAGTCGATCAGTAGCCTGGATGGTAGTCGGGGTAGGAGCGGGCATCCACTCATCCCACTTCTAAGGCTCCTTCGCTGCCTCTGTGGCAGCCTGAGCGTGCCGGTAGGCGATGATGTCCGCATGCATAATCCTATATCCGCCCCTGGCAACAGAATCAAACAAATCAGGAGCAGGCAATGGAATAACATCACGAGTCTCAATGATAAAAACCAGCTTATATGGAATCAGAATGTTAGGAGACTCTTTATCAGTGAAATGGTGGTGATCCATGGCTGTGCGGTCTAGGTAAACTTTGGTCAGAGGGTAATCATGATGGCGTATCTCAACATTAAAGTGAGCCGCCAAACGAGTAGCAAAAATCCTGCCATGTATTTTACCTTCGGACTTATTAATGTGGAGGCGACGAGCCACAATAGCTCCCAAACTATAAGTGTTGTCGCCCTCCAATGCACGACGTAAACCTACAAGGTCTGGTGAACTAAGTGCACCCACCTTCTCTCTAGCAAGCAAACATTTTGCAATGAAAAGAGCAAAGTAATGAAAAGCAGGAAAATGTAAGCCAGCGGCAGTGATAGCTGACACCCCTCTCTCATCTCCCACTGTCAAAGTGTGATAAAAGGCCTCAAACTTAGCCAGCCTAGCCTCAGCTAAGCTCCCATCATAAGGGATCATGAATATGTCACAAAATTCAGTAAGTGGTATCTGATGGTTTTCAGCATATAAATCAAAGCTCACTTCAGGAGGATTACTCCTAGGCGGGAAAGTAAAACTTTGAACAAAGATGTTTGTGAGGATTCGATGTTGTTCACACTCATCTGCGATGAAGTCGGTGAGGCCGGCATTAGCAGCATATTGTGTGAACTCCTGAAGGATTCCAGCCTCTTCCAGGAACGAGGTGTGCGGCCATTCACACGGTCATACTTCCACCAACCTCCGAGGATGGAGATCACTATCAGAGGACTCCCCAATAACACCCTTGGAGTTCTTCTTAGAGCCAAACTTCCTAAAGATATTCATGTTTTTCCTATGAACATAATTCTGAAATTTATTAGCCCGCAAAATTTTCTCAACAAAACTTCACAAAAATGATAGCAACTACTCATAGGGATACATAGAGGCCATAGCAAGCATTCAAACTACTTAGAACTCTAAGAATTCAACATGCAAGCTCATCTACAGCAGCACCAAGAGTAGCTAATTATTCAAAATATAAACCACTAAACCAAAAACTAATTGGACAAACGGTGGAGTCACATACCAAGCAACAATCCCCCGAAATAGTTTCAGAAATGGAGCTTAAGAGATCGAAATCTGCGGGTTTGAGAGCAAGAACACGGGAGAGAGAGCAATAGAGATTTTTTTCTGGAGGTAAGTGATGATGTGGTATGAAGAGATAAGTGAGGGGGCCCACGTGGGGACCACAACCCACCGGGGCGCGCCTGGGGTCCTGGCGCGCCCAGGTGGGTTGTGCCCACCTGGTGCACCTCCCTCTGGTATTGCTTGCACTAGAAATTCGGAAATAATCAGAAAAAAAAATCGTATTGAATTTTCAGGGCATTCTGAGAACTTTTATTTTTGGGTCATTTTTTATTGCACGGGAAATTCAGAAAACAGGCAAAACATGGCATTTTATTTTATTTAACTAATAAAAATAGAGAACAAAAAGTAGGGACAGAAGGTAGTGCTTACAAAATTCATCAACTTCATACCGCTCAAAAATGATCCATTAATAAGGTTGGTCAAGTCTTATTAACAACCACTTTCGATTAGCATGAAACCAAAGAACTTTCGTAAATCAATAAGTTACCTCAATGGGGATATGAATGTCCCCAACAATAAGCATTTAATATTTCTTTTCCACAGTAGGTAGAGGTATTTGAAAACTTCCAATAGTGATTGTCGGAGATTTTTGAATAACATTAATACCATTCACTTGGAATTGTTTTTTCGGAAAGTGCACCGTATGCTCATTACCATTGATATGAAAAGTGACATTGCTTTTATTGCAATCAATAACAGCCCCTGCAGTATTCAAGAAGGGTCTACCAAGGATAATCGACATGTTGTCGTCCTCGGGCATCTCAAGTATAACAAAGTCAGTCAAAATAGTAACATTAGCAACAACAACGGGCACATCTTCACAAATACCAATAGGTATGGCAGTTGATTTGTCAGCCATTTGCAAAGATATTTCAATAGGTGTGAGTTTATTCAAGTCAAGTCTTTTATATAAAGAGAAAGGCATAACACTAACACCAGCTCCTAAATCACATAAAGCAGTTTTCACATAATTCTTTTTAATGGAGCAAGGTATAGTTGGTATTCCCGGATCTCCAACGTTTTTATTTACTCCATCTTTGAAAGTGTAATTAGCAAGCATAGTGGGGATTTCAGCTTCCGATATTTTTCTCTTATTAGTGATGATGTCTTTCATATACTTTGAATAAGGAGGCATCTTAAGGATATCAGTCAAGCGAGTATGCAAAAAGACTGGCCTCAGCATTTCAGCAAAGCGTTCAAATTATTCATCATCTTTATTTTTAGTTGACTTGGGTGGAAAAGGCATAGGTTTTTGAACCCACGGTTCTATTTCTTTACCATGTTACCGTGTTTTCTAGCAATGAAGTCTCTTTTATCATATCTTTTAATCTTAGGTTGTGGGTTACCAAGATCAACAGGTGGTTCTATCTCAACATCATTATCTGGTTCTTTATTTTATTTGAGTGTCTTCATGAACCTCATCATTATCTTTTTCATTATCGGAAGGTGAGTGTTCATTACCAGATTGAGTTTCAGCATCAGAGATAGAAGTTTCATTATCATTATCAGGAGGTTTTTCTATTTCAGGTTCACTAGAAGCATGCAAAGTCCTACCATTTTTCTTTTTCTTTTTCTTTCAAGAAGGACTAGGTGCATCAGTGTTTACTCGATCTTGTTCAATTCTTTTTGAGTGTCCCTCGGGATAAAGTGATTCCGGAGTCATTTTACCTCCTCTAGTTGCAACTCTAACAGCAAAGTCATGTTTACTATTATTCATTTCATCAAGTAATTCTCTTTGAGGTTTAGCAACTTGTTCTAACTGGGTTTGAACCATAGAAGCAGGTTTTCCAACACCTCTAACATCATTTGAGATTCTAAATAACAAGTCACTCAAGCGAGCAATCATATCAGAATTATATTTCAATTGTTTCATAACATTTGCATTGAAGTGATCTTGTTTTCTAATGTAGTTTCCAAACTCATAAAGGCATTGGCTAGGGTGCATATTGTGAGGATTGTCATTATCAAAGAATTTCATAAGATAATTTTCGTCCACCATCTTAGGCAGTGGCGGTGTATCAAGCCCATGTATTTCTTCAATAGGAGGTAAATTTTTAACATCATCAGCTTTAATACATTTTTCCTTCATAGATTTCTTTGCCTCTTGCATATCTTTAGGGCTAAGATATAATATACCCCTCTTCTTCGGAGTAGGTTTAACCGGTGGTTCGGGAAGAGTCAAATCATCATAATTTTTCAATATATTATTCAATAATTCTTCAGCTGGCCCAACAGTTCGTTCCCTGAAAACACAACTAGAACAACTATCTAGGAAGTCCCTCGAACCATCGGTTAGTCCATTATAGAAGATATCAAGTATTTCATTTTTATTAAGAGGATGATCAGGCAAAGCATTAAGTAACTGGCAAAGCCTCCCCCAAGCTTGTGGTGACTCTCTTCTTTAATTTTAACAAAGTTAAATATTTCCTATAAAGCAGCTTGTTTCTTATGAGCAGGAAAATATTTTTCAAAGAAGTAATAAATCATATCCTCGGGACTACGCACACAACCAGGAGCAAGAGTATTATACCAAGCTTTAGCATCACCCTTTAATGAGAACGGAAATAATTTGAGAATAAAGAAATAGCGAGTCTTCTCATCATGAGTAAAAAGGGTGGCTATGTCATTCAACTTAGTAAGATGTGCCACAACAGTTTCAGTTTCATAACCATGGAAAGGATCGGATACAACCAAAGTAATTAACTCTGGGTCGACAGAGAATTCATAATCCTTATCATTAATAAAGATAGGTGAAGTAGCAAACTTAGGATCACATTTCATTCTAGCATTCACATATTTTTCTTTATACTTGCATAATAATCTCTCTAGATCATCTCTGTCAGGACCCCGATCCTAAGTCACACCGATCTAGCATGTAACACATCATATCACTTTGCGGCCTCACGCATGGTATTCCCACGGGTGCCACCTTACCTGGCCCGGGACCGTTTGCGCCTTTTGGCTCACGTATAAGATAGTGTCGCTAGCATCCATATGACAGAGAACCCGGGCCGACATGACTAGTCGTAAACCCAAAGTGGCACTAACTTACAGGGACAGGCATACATGACCCAGCAACGAACGTGTCAGTCATGAGCGAGTGAATTCGGACTGTAGCAACTGGGCTAGCAGGACTCCGGGAATCCCGGGCTGTAGCAGGCTAACAGGACTCCGAAAGACACCGCGTGACATTTCCCCGAAGGGACAGACACAGGATCGAAGAAGGACACGTGCCGGCCATTCTAAGTGTTTCGAAGCAGTAGCAACTGGGCTAACAGGACTCCGGTAAACTGGGCTGTAGCAGACTACCATGGCTCAGTGGAAGCACTAGACTAGATTTCCCCATAAGAGAGGCTACCAAGGATAGACAACTAGGTTGTCGGATCCCACACATACCAAGCATTTCAATCATACACACAATATGCTCGATATGTGTAAATACAACATGGCATCACAAAAAAACTCTACGACTCAAGGTATTTATTCATTAGGCTCCAAAGAGCCAGATATTAAAACATGGGTCTGATGACCCAGCATTCAAGTCATACAAGAAACAAGCACAAGCGGAAACTTAACTGCTCTGAGTACCAACAACTACAAATGAAAAGGCTGGGAAGCCTGACTATCTACAAGACCCTGCCGAGGGCACAAGATCGTAGCTGAGGTAACAAGCTAAGCGTCGAAGTCCACGCGGAACTACTAGCGAGACTGATGTCTCTCTGCAAAAACATAAATTAAGCAAACGTGAGTACAAATGTACCCGGCAAGACTTACATCAGAACTATCTACATATGCATCGGTATCAACAAACGGGGTGGTGGAGTTTAACTGCAGCAAGCCAGCTTTGACTCGGTGGCTATCCTAAACTATCACTGCAAGTAACTCTTTTGAGGTGGCGCACACGAGTCCACATATTCACCAAATCAATACACCACTATGGATCCGCACCCGTCTCCCTACGAGAACGCCATCCATAGCACTCACGCTTATCTTGCGCATTTTAGAGTATCCACTTTCACTTTTCTATGAACTGTACAGGCAACCCAGAAGTCCTTTACCGCGGTCACGGCTATTCGAAAAGATGATGTTAACCCTGCAGGGGTGTACTTCTTCACACACGCTCTCGCCACTTACCGCCATGTACACGTCATGTATCTCGGCAACCTTCAAGCGGAAGCCTGGCGAGGGTGTCGGCCACGACCTGACTAACCACACAAGTCTCTAGTCCAGGTTTATCGCCTATTCGGGTTTCATCCGCAAGGAGATCCGGCCGGGGTGTCGCTCACGACCCCAAACGATGTGTGCAGGGTTCCCGAGACACCAAACGGGCGACTCGGTACACTGTGCCACGGTGTATCTACCGCATCATAGACCACCCCTAGGGTCAGCGCTACGCACGGCCTCCAACACATATCCTACAAACACCAGAAACTAGTTGCAACTCCTGGACAGAGATCAAGGCGATTAATAAGTCGAGAGAGTCAATTAAGGATCCCAATGTGTGGTAGTAGCTATTCATGGATCACAAACACAGAACTCAGTTCCTGAGGACGGCTTCAATGAGACAACCCACCATGTACTCCTACATGGCCTCTCACCGCTACCTTTACCAAATCGTGTTCACACACTTAGCTCACGCACAGTAGGACATGTTCATCACCATTCCAATTCATCCCCGATGAATCAGACCTGACTCAACTCTAAGTAGTAGCAGGCATAACAAACAAGCATGAATGAGTAGGCACATTAGGGCTCAAACAATTCCTACTCATGCTAGTGGGTTTCATCTATTTACTGTGGCAATGACATGTCATGCAGAGGAAAAGGGGTTCAACTACCGCAGCATGTAACAGTTGAATCGTTGTTGTCCTAATGCAGTAAAAGAGAGCAGGAGCGAGAGAGTGGGATTGTATCGGAATGAACAAGGGGTTTTTGCTTGCCTGGCACTTCTGAAGATAGTATAACTCTTCACCGGTGTCATCGAACTCATCGTCGAAACCAAGTCTACTGAGAGGGGACAAACACCGGCAACAGAGAAAGAACACAATCAATGCAATGCGACAATATGATGCATGATCATGACATCGCAATATGATGTGATTTGAGCTAATGCATCTAGCAACCAGATTAAAAGAAGTTGGTTTGAACCAAAGATTCAAATTCAACTCCATATGTGAAGATTCAAATGCCATTTATTTCATTTGCCCTAAACAGTAGTCATAAGTTATTCTAACATGTGTGCAAAAGGTACAAATGGAAAGATTGGATTTTTTTGATAATTTTTCATATATAAATTATTACATTTGGATTTACAGATTAATTTCTATGAATTTTAGAAGTTTTAGCTATTTTCTGGAATTTTCAGACATTTCTAAAATCGAAATAATCCAGAAAAGGGTTTATTGTATTAGCACTGCGTCATGCCTGCGTCAGCAAGTCAACAGCGCTGACTAGGGTCAAATCTGACTAGTGGGGCCTACTGGTCAGTGACTCAGGGCTGGATAGGTCGCTGACATGTGGGCCCAGTCAACGGCCACGTCAGCACGGTCAAAACTGACGCGTGGGGTCACTGGGGTTATGAATTAAACTAAACAGGGATTAAACGAATCTAAATAGGTGTAGGGGTCCACATGGCAGTGGCTCAGTGGATGCTTAGTGAGGTCATTAGTGCTAATCAAGTGCCACGTCGACCTCGCCGGAGTTTCGCCGGCGACGACCACAGCCGACGGCGGAGGTGCACCATGCGCTCGCTACGGAGCACCATTTTACGCGTGGTTTGCTCCTACGGGTTCCTGGGAGTGAGGCGCATCCAAAGCAACAAGCGGAAGCAGCTGGGGTGGCCGGAGCTGATGGCGGCGTGCTCTTTTGCGGCCGTCGGAGTTCAGACAACGACGGGTTCGGCGTTGTAGTGCACTAGGGGAGGTGCTGGTGTGAGCTACGTGCTCCTGGTGAGGTGTGGAGCACGGCAGTGTGCTCGGCTTCGAGCCACTATGGCTCTGGCCATGACGGCGGCGAGCTTCGGCCATGGTGGAAAACAGAGCTAGGGGACGGGAACGGAGGGGGCGAGCAAAGGAGAAGCAGCAGGAGCTCACAGCGGTTATAACCGAGGCGGAGACGAGGCCGGGGATGCGTCGGAGGCAGCGCAGGGTCGCCGGGGATCTGGGTGGCCGGAGGTTGAAGACGACGACTTGGACGGCGTCTGAAGGCTTCCCGCGGCTCGTGGCTCGTCGTAGAGGCGTAGAAGACGGAGGCGGACCTCGTGGAGGTGTTGGGGAGGCGAGGCAGTGGCCGTGGCTATGGCGGCGGCGACAGTGGCGCTCGGCGCGGGTGAGAGAGAGGGAGCAGAGGAGAGGAGGGCCACGAGGAAGAGTGAGAGAGGTCAGGGGGGTTGCATGGCGTCTCCCAAAGGCGTCCAGGGCGTCGAGGGGGAGCGGCAAGCAGGAGGTGGCCGAAGCGCGTGGCCGCGCGCACGGGGCACACGCCCGGCTTCCTTCTGCCGCGAGGAAGACGACAGGGGGGAGGTCAGTGGGCTGGGCCGCACAGTGCTGGACCAGCAAAGGAGCTGGGCGGGTTGGTGGGCGCCAGGTTAGTCCTTCTCTCTCTCTCTTTTATTTTTCTTTTCTATTTTTCTTATTTTGTTTTGATTTAGTTTGGAAACTAAACCATTTTAAAACTTCCTGTAAATTTTTATGTGAGCTCAGAGAGCTAGTCCAAGGTCACATGCAAACTTACAAAATATTTGAACATTATTTCTTATATAACAGAAATAATTCCAACCCAAATATATTATTGATTTAAATCAAAGGCCCAAAATAAATTACTTTTGTGACTCCAAAAATATTGGTTTGAATTTCACCTCATGCCAATATTTTCACAGAATAACAGGAACATTTTCTTGGACTCATTTGATGAGATTTAAATGTTGGTTACTTTTAGAGGTTTTCTGAGGCTTTTGAAAATTCCTCAATTCAAATTTCATTTGAATTTAAACATGATGCTCACATGGAAGCTAGCATAGGTCAGACCGGAATTAGGGATGTGACAACTCACCCCCACTAAACAAGAATCTCGTCCCGAGATTCAAGCGTAGGGTAAGAAGAAGGGGGACGCAGACTAACACAATCTTCACGATCCAGGTTGCACTTCGTAAGAACGTTGATTCGTCACCATCTTTGTCTCGACGTCTTGCTTCGGAAACTTCAACCAACACGACAACGAGAGAGAAAAAAAGGAAAACTCTAGAAGAATCGATCTTCTCGAGCACTAGAAAAAAAGACACATCCGTGACATTTTGGACCGAACGAAAAAATTGTATGTCATATATATGACACTTCTATGACGATATTTGTGACAAAACCCGGTATCATCATAGATGTGGTGGGCTCCTACTTCTATGACAAAAAATCATGACAGAAAATGGGCTTTTCGTCCTGGGCGGGCCGGAGACGCAGCTGCATGACATTCTTTGGGCCGTCCATGACGGAAAAAACCATGGTAGAAGCGAGGGGGAGGAAAATTTCGGGGAGTTCCCGGTTACGGTGGGAGGTCGGGGGCCGAGCGATGCGCGTTTCTCTCGTACACGTACGCGTGTGTGTGCGAGGCATTGGCTGTAACTGAACCCGAGCGAGGCGTTGGGCTCTAACTGAGCCCGAGCGATTGCATTGCAGGCTACGCGTTACTGAACCCGGGCGATCGATCGATGGCTGTTAACTGAACCCGATCGAGCGATTCCTTCGCTACTGCTACTAACTGAAGCCGGTCGATTGGATGAACAGTGAGCGTTGCGGGGGGAGGGTTGGATGAACAGTGAGCGGTGGCGTTGCCTCAGGATGAACATGACCCCGTGGTGTGGAGGGCTGGATGAACAGTAGACGGTGGAGGGGTGGTTGAACAGGACCCCGTGGTATGGAGGGCTGGATGAACAGTAGACGGTGGAGGGGTGCCCGTGGAGGGGTGGTTGAACAGTAGCCGGTGGAGTAGCGCGCGGTGGAGGCTGGATGAACAGGAACCCGTGGAGGCTGGAGGAGGTCGACGGTAGCTCGTGGAGGCTGGAGGAGGTCGACGGTGGAGATGAACAGTATCCCGTGGAGTCCCGTTTTGCGGTACGCCACACCCCTCCCGATGAACAGGACCCCGTTTTGACCGTAGGAGGTCCGTTTCGTCCGTTTTGCGGTACGCCGCACCCCTCCCGATCAACAGGACCCCCGTTTCGACCGTAGGAGGTCTGTTTCGTCGGTTTTGCGGTACGCCACACCCCTCCCGATCAACAGGACCCCCGTTTCGACCGTAGGAGGTCCGTTTCCTCCATTTTGCGGTACGCCACACCCCTCCCGATAAACAGGACCCCGTTCCGAATGTAGGAGGTCCGTTTCCTTTGTTTTGCGGTACGCCAGGCCTCGTTTCCATCGCCTGTTCCGTCCAAGCCCTCCCGATGAACACGACCACGCATTCCGTCCCGACCCAGCCGGTTGGCTCCCACGCGTTCCGTTGCCTCCCGATGAACACGACGCATTCCGTTGCCTCCCCATGAACACGACGCATGCCGTTGCCTCCCCTTGAACACGACGACGACGATGTTTCTCCGTTCCGACCCAGCCATGTACACGAGCCCTAGCCGTACGTATGCGCGAGTAGGCGTTCGAGACCCCGCCCGTATGTACACATACGTGGCCGTATTTTCTTTCTTGCACCGTGGCCGCTGTACGTACGTGTACATGCTACGTACGCGCCTCTACTACGACACGTGCGCGCCTCTACATCGACCAGTATGTACGTACACGTTCGCGACCAGAATGACAACGCTACGTATGCTTCGACCAGGTGGGTCTCGACTGTCAGGCACTTCCTTGCCTGCGAAGACGTAGCTGGTGGGTCCCAGCAGTCAGGGGGCAAATCATTTTTTTTGCCTGGACGCACTTCCTTGCGTGCGAAGATGTAGCCGGTGGGTCCCAGCAGTCAGGGGGGCGAATCATTTTTTTGCCCGGACGTACTTCCTTGCGTGCGAAGGTGTAGCTGGTGGGTCCCAGCAGTCAGGTGGGCGAATCTTTTTTTTGCCCGGACGCACTTCCTTGCGTGTGAAGATGAAGCTGGTGGGTCCCAGCAGTCAGGGGGAGACGTTTTTTCCGCAAAATACAGTGGCCCGTCCGGTGGGTCCGAGCTATCAGGTGGAGGAATCATTATTTTCCGCGTAATAAGGAGGCACTTCCTTGCTGCGGCCGTGGACCCAGCTATCAGCCTCTCCACATACAGTCCACGTCCGATGGAAGTCGTTCCTTGACCACATTGACCAGGCCGCGCCGAGAGCACCATGGCGGTGGACGATGGCGAGGCCTAGGAAGGGGACGACGTGGAGCCGGGGAAGACGCGGCAGTGGAAGCCCGCGCGGAGAGGAGTACGAGGGTTCACTGGTTCGGCTGCGGTGTGAGGCTGCCGTTGCCGCAGGGCCTGGCCAGCGGTGGGAATAGTAGGGGGCGGTGAGGCCTCCGCGGCAGCACAGCCGGCCACGGGAGGCAGGAGCATGCGGCACGACCGGCGCTGCTTTGGGCGGCTGGAGCAAGAAGACCAGAGGTTGAAGAAGCACTACGGCCGTTGGATGGACATCATACGGTCACTGGAGCTAGAATCGTTCTTATTGACTAAGTTGACAAAGCCCTCTGTCCCCGTCAACTTAGTTGGCCCACAAGTCATCCTCCCACTATGATGGGTCCTAGCTAGCAGGGGGTATTCATTTTTTTGTGCGTAATAAGGAGGCACTTCCTTGCGTGCGAAGATATAGCTCATGGGTCCGACATGTCAGCGGGGGGAACGTTTTTTTCATGAAATACAGAGGCCCTTCCAGTGGGTCGCAGCTGGCAGGTGGAGGAATCATTATTTTGCGCGTACAGTCCACGGTCGATGGATGTCGTTCATTGACCACGTTGACCAGGCCGCGCCGAGAGCACCATGGCGGTGGACGACGGCGAGGCCTAGGAAGGGAACGACACAGAGTCGGGGAAGACTCGGCAATGGTTGCCCACGTGGTGGGGAGTACGAGGTTTTACTGGTCCGGCTGCCGTCGGCGGAAAAGAACAGGAGGTGTGGGTGAGTAGAGGAATGGCCTGGCCAGTAATGAAGTAGGGTGGGGCGGTGCGGCCTGTGCGGCAGCACAGCCGGCCACGGGAGGCGGGAGCAGGCAGTCCCACCGGAGCTGGTTTGGGCGGCTGGAGCAACAAGATCAGATATTGAAGAAGCAGCACGGCCGTTGGATTAACATCCAACGGTCACTGCTGCTAGAATCGTTTGTCGACTAAGTTGACAAAGCCACAGTACACGTCAACCTAGTAGACCCACAAGTCAGCCTCCAAATCTGTCCCAAACAGCATACAGCCCGAAATTTCTAGCCAGATTCAAATTAATTTTAAATCTAAATATACCTTAATTTAGATTCAATGAAACTTTACCCGCACAAAAACAATGAAATTTAAAATATCAAAATCCGAAAGAAAACAGTATTTTGGAACTAATTGCATGTTTGCTGTATTTTTTCATTTTACAGCCCATTTATTATTACTTATAGCCCATTTCTTATTACTTATAGCCCATTTTCTGGGCAAAATGCATCCCTCCTCGTCTTGAAAGATTTCCGGCCCAGCAGGGCGTAGAAAAGCAAGTAGGCCTACGTTGGTTATTCTGGAAAAAACAAAATAGCTGGCTAGCCATTTTCAGAAAGGAAAAAAACAAACTGGGCTGGTCATGTGCTAAACATATGAAATAAAAGCCTGGGATAGATGGGCCACGGGTCCCGCACAACCCAGTTGATACCCTTCTCCGTCCCGAAAAAACAAAATTACTGCGCGCACTGCTGGGTCCCTACTGTCATCCTCACCATGTACAGTCATCTCCTTATTCCTCTCGGTTGTTGACCATGTTGACAACACCGGAGGGCGGCACCGCGGCGAGCGAACCAAGGCGGAGGACGATGGTGAGGCCTCGGACGGGAACGAACAGGAGCCGGGGAAGATCACAGCCAGCAGTGGGAGGCGGGAGCAGGCGGTCCCGCCGGCGCTGGTTTGGCTTTGGCGGCTCGAGGAAGAAGAGACTGAAGAGACGCGACAGACGTTGAATGTCAATCCAACCGTCAAGGTTGGCACAATCGTTTGTTGACTAAGCGGACACCAAGTAGCATACTTTTTTATATATAGGAAGAAAACTGCGAGGAAAATGCGTTTGTCTGCCGTCCTCCTCACAGGGAACGTTTGCCACATAAGTGACTAGCACCCTTGGTTTTCAACCGAGAGGTCTTGGGTTCGAGTCCCAGGAACTCTCAATTTTGTCCACCTTCCTTCCTCGCAAAAAAGGGAAAGAAAATCAAAGACTTGGGAAGGCATACGGAACAAGCTAGTGTACCAGTAAAGAGACGTTGCCGAGTTTTAGAAAAAAGAAAGACGTGCTCCTGTAGCTGGTTCGAATCCAAACCTAGACTATGACTATATATGGTGCTATGCTACTCTGCAAGTAATGAAACTGACATATCCAACGTTCACTTCTCCTCTTCTCTACTTACTCTGCCTAGTATCAGAAGCTCTGGCCGCAGCAACCATGTCCGCTGGCTGCTCGTCCACCTGCTCTTCAGCAGGCAACAACCAGATATACGCCAGGTCGCCACCCGTACCATCGCATGTGGGTCTCATCACACCCCCATCGGCACGCGCACCGCAGCCGATTGCTCATCGCAACCCGCTACCGTTGGTGTGCTGCCACTGCTGCAAATCACGCAGAGTCATCCGTCGCATCTCAACCACAATCCGCAACCCTGGCCGAGTCTTCTACAAATGCCCGAATCATGGGGTAATAATATGTTTAAGTGTTGTTCTGCTGCTTTCAGTTGCTGATTTTTTTAATAGTTTGTTGATGATCTTCCAATTTGATTCGTGTAGAAAAGGGAAGATTCGTGTGATTTCTATTTCTGGGAAGTTGTTGATGTGGGGGAATGCAACTACGCTGATTATTTGGTTAGCCGAGGAATCCCAATACCAGTAGGTTGGGGTGTTGGACAAGTAACTGAAGGAACGACAGAAGAGGAAGATGCAGAGCAGAAGGTTAAAGATGCAGTTCCTCTGATCAAGGCCAAGCAACAGCTGCTGAACGGCCTTGACAGCAATGAGGAGATGAAAGAGCTTGTGAAGATAATGGGCAAAATCGATGTGCTCTGTAGGATGATTGTCTCTTTATTTGCAGTGTATGTAGCACTCGTGATGTACTCAGTGGCTACGACATGAGCACTTTCCTGAAACTAGTAATCAATGGAACCTGTGTAGCAGGCTGGGCGTAGTGTTGTGAACATCTAACGATTTCTATTAACGGAAATCAGGGGGTATCCCCTTTTGCTCATATATATAAATAAATAGCAGAGGCCCTGTCGGGTCAGCTTTGTTCTCATTCGAAGACGTCGAGCAAATTGCAGTCCAACAACAAACTATGTCATCAAATTCAAGTTTCAGAGCCAAATATGAGTACAACTAAACAACAATGTCATCATGTTTTAGTTGTCATACAATCACCAAACACAAATCAGCATACATAACAAGTGATGTTCTCACAGCAAAATACTAAACAACATGTTCATCAGGTTTCAGTTGTCATAGCAAACACAATTTCACATAGTAGATAAAAACGTCTTCTGACAGGCAAATACGGCAAAAGCAATGTAATCATCATCCGCAGCAGCAGCGTCAACGTATTCGCCATGTGTATCAGTATGAATCGTAATTCCCCATGGTGTCATCTTCTTCTTCGTCCTCAACGTCCTCGAACGTTGGCTTCTTCTTGATCAACTCTTGTATGTCCACAGCACGACAGACAATCTTTTCGCCGGCGTCATTGATGTGATGGTTCTCAAAGATATTAGGAACATCTGTGTTATCTTGTACATCAGGAGCAGTGTAAGCATCATCTTGTTGTGCAACTTCATTAAACGAATTCCTCGGCTCAAACCTTTGCAATACTCTCCAGTCATCGCTACATGCAAATGTGTCTTCCAAGAAAAATATCTGTGTTGCTTGATTTGCCAAAATAAAAGGCTCGTTGGTCTGGTACGCCGCCTTGACATTGATGGATTTGAAATAATCATCAGCTCTGGGTTTTGCGATCCTGGAAAACAGGTTATACCAACGATAGCACAACAGAACCACACACCGATGATCCTCGAAATTGGAGATATACTGCAACTAAACAATGTCTGTTATGTTAGCATACATTTCAGTTGTCTCTTTGTCATACGTATCCGTGCTCATGATGGCACTGTTTTGTGTCTTCCTGCCTTCGTCCCGTGCAAGGGTGTTGTAGCGCACATCTCCAACAACGCAAGATTCATAATGTCTTACCCGAGTATCAGGACCCATTGCTAGTGAGTAAAGGGCATCATCAACTGCCTGCCCATCCTCCCGCATCTTCTTAACCTATGGTTAGAAAATAGACAAGCTGATCATCTTACGTACTCAATATATTAAAAAAACTGACAGTGCACTTCAAAAGCTTACTTGGTTCTTGAACCATTTCGCAAATCCTGCCATAACCAGTTTGTCAATGTTTCTTGGATTTTGCGGCAGTAACTCCTCTTTGTAGATGCTGCACAACATAGTGATCGCGTCAAACATCTAAATATATAAGAATGTGCTGCAAGTTTAGCAGATTATGATGTATAAGCTGCAGTACTGCACTTACTTGATATAAGGTAGTATCTCAGGATAGTTATTCAACACATACCAAACCATTTTGTCCAAATCTTTAGGTTTGTCCTCTTGTCGACTCTTCCCTGTAACTCGAACAGAATAATCGAAAACATTGAGCCCGAGATTGTCTTCACCCACCTCTTTGCTAAGCTGATCAGCTGTTTCAATGTATTTTGAGCAGAATGTCAACGCTTCTGTAGCAATGTAGGCCTCTGCAATGGAACCCTCGGGTCTAGCTCTATTCCTAACATAGCCCTTGAAAGTGCCTAGCCGCCTTTCAATAGGGTACATCCAGCCATACTGTACTGGACCTCTAAGTGGTGCCTCATCAGGTAGATGAACAGCCAAATTCACCATCACATCAAAGAAGGTTGGAGGATATATCTTCTCAAGGTCGCATAGGATAGTTGGTATCTTGTCTCTAAGATGCTCCAAAGCATCTATCCTGATATTCCTACTGCAGAGTTCCCTGAAGAATTGTCCCAACTCTGCAACTGCTCTGTATAAGTCAGGGCGGCCCAATCCTCTAAGGATAACAGGTAAAACCCTTTGAAGTAGGACGTGGCAGTCATGAGTTTTCAACCCTTGTACCTTGTTTCCATCTGCACTGACTCTCCTTTCAGGGTTGGAAGCAAATCCATGTGGGAATCTCACATGTGACAGGACCTCGCAGAATTCTTTTCTTTTTACCTTGTCCAAGACGTATACAGTTGGTGCCATATCCTGTGGTTTACCTTCATCTTGCACGTGCAAATCCTTTCTGATACCCAGGTGTGTCAAATCAATCCTAGATTTTAAGGTATCTTTCGTCTTGCCTTCAATATTAAGAAGTGTGCCGATAATGCTGTCACATATATTTTTCTTGATGTGCATCACATCAAGATTATGCCGCAGATCCAAATCTTTCCAATACTCCAAGTCCCACAAAGTGGACCTGCGAGTAAACAATAATCTCTCTTCTACCCTGCCACGCTTCCTTTTCCCGCTACCATTACCAGGATGGTTTCCTGGTGTAATATGCCTGACCTTCTCTAATTCCACTTGCAACTCATCGGCGGTGAGCCTCTTTGGCGCATCACGGTTTTCATGCTTTGCATTGAACACATGTCTTCGGTATTTTCTAGGATGCGGCTTGTCCTTGGCAAGGAAACGGCAGTGTCCAATGTAACAGATCTTGCTATGTATTGCGTATGACAGCGGATTCCTGTCACAGCAAACACATGCATTGTAACCATGTGTCGTTCGCCCTGACATAGTGCCCAAAGCCGGATAATCATGGATGCACCAAATTATAACAGCACGCAGAAAGAAATCAGCTGGTGGGCTGCTATATAGGTCTCGAGTGAGAACACCCTTCCATAGCTGTTGAAGTTCCTCCACAAGAGGCTCCATGAACAAATCAAAATCCTTTCCAGGACTTTTTGGACCTGGGATGAGCAAGGCCATCATGTAGTTTGATTCTTTGGTGCAGACATTTGGAGGCATGTTGTAAGGGATAACAAGCACTGGCCACATGCTATATGTGGCGCTCCGGTGGCCAAATGGGTTAAATCCATCTGAAGCTAAGCCAAGTCTAATGTTTCTCGGGTCAGCAGCAAACTCTTCGTGTTTATCATTGAAGCTTTTCCACTCACTACCATGAGATGGATGGCTCATTACATTCTGATCTCTGTACTCCTGGTTCCTAGAATGCCACAGTACATCCTCTCTTGTTTCAGCATCATGAAACAACCTCTGCAATCTTGGTGTAATTGGAAAATGTCTCAGAACATTATGAGGAATCCTCTTCACAGCATCGCCATCTTTCCATCTAGATGATTTGCATTTCGGGCATTCACTTAAGTTGGAATAATCCTGATGGAACAGAACACAATTATTCTTACAAACATGGATCATATCATATCCAATTCCAACTGCACGAAGGAAATTCTTCATTTTACTGTAGGTGTGTGGCAGCTCAGAAGCATCTGGGAAAGAGTTGCGGAAAGCAGCCAACATCGCATCGAATGATTTGTTGGGCATCCGCTCAGATGTCTTCACCTGAAGAAAGGTGACCATAGCTGAGAATACTGACAGCTTATTTCCTGGGGTGACAGCAATGTTCATTGTTCCAACATGCGGGCCCACCGTTTTTCTTCTGCAGGTGAAAGTTCACGGAATGCACGAGCATTTCGTAGCATTGTTTCAATGTTGGTCAAACTCACTGGCTCCGCCACCACCACCTCTTCCTCCTCTTCCACCTGAGCATCAGGCAGATCAAGATGGTGATCTGCTGCTTCCACGTAGTCAATAACATTGACGTTCACAGCTTCACCATGATGAACCCACCTAGTATATGTGACCGACATCCCATACAAGTGTAGATGGTTTTGCACAGTTGACTGGGGTCTTGTAACTGAATTCATACAACTGCTACACGGGCAGAGCACATCTGATTTCGGACCAACGTACTCAGCTCTGATAAAGTTCATGAAGTTTTCAACCCCCTCGACATATGCAGCGGAGAATCTTCAAGCAGAAGTTATCCAAGTCATGTCCATCTATTAGACATACAAATTAGTTCTTCTACTAGATATTACAGGAAAAACATATATGCTTTTTTATGAAGTCCAGGAAAAAAATACCTAGGTCGATGTCTAAAGCTATGGCAAGATATTTGGACGAGCAGATCTAAGTAACGAAATATATGTAAAGCTCATTCAGCAAACAGATTTGAGTGCCAAATTATGGCAGGCTGTTTCAGCAGTCAATGAGGCCGAGCACACAGCCATCGAACTATCGAAGGCCATCGCAGCAACAAAGATCGAGTATAAAACGGTGTAGAGCTATTTCACCTAACAGATTGGCTACTAGACCATGGCAATCTACGTCACAATAAATATATGGCAGGATATTTTAGCAACTAATCGGCCTTGGCATGCCATCTCAGCTAAGCAGATTGAGTGCAGAACAGGGCAAGGAAGCTTCTTAAGCAGAGCATATTGACAGTAAACTACTTTGGCAAACGGTGAGATTAACAGCGTCTATCAGCTAACATTCAGCGCTACACCGACATGAACGGGGCCTCAATCTAGAATGCGCGTACCGTGGGAGAAGCTGACCGACGTGCGTCTCCACACGAACGTCGCCAGCGGTGGCGGCGCTGACCGCCGTGCGCCTCACAAGAACGTAGCTAGAGGTGGCGGCGCGGCTAGAGGACGGCAGTCTACGAGAGCGTACTGTGGGAGCGAGAGGATCGCCGAACCGCGGCGCCGACGTATCGGCGGGGAGGGCGGCTTTGGCGGAGCGAATGGAGTGGAGGGGGACAGGGGGGAGGGGTGTTTGGGGAATATTATTGGCTCGTTGGCCGAAGGGCGGTTGAATCGGATTTGGGGGGAATTTTTGGGTGTGGGGGGAGGATTTTCGCGCGGTGGGCGGGGGGAGTTTGGCGCATGGTCGGTTTCTCCAAGTGTAGTCCCACGTGTCAGTGAAGAGGCAAGCCGAAGCGCGTTCTGTTTGCGTGAGCCGTGTGCAGGAACGAACGTGTGTGGGGAGCAATGCGACCACGACAGGAGTGTTGTGAGTGTACCGCCTTTTTCCTTTTAAACTAGGTGCTTCGCCCCCTCAAAAAAAAATTGTTGCTTCGCGCGATCCATCGATACTACTACTAGTAATCCGGTAATCCTAACTAAAACGGCACGGCCGGTTCTTTTCCCGCGCGATATGCTGGGAGGTTGGCTTAGTTGGGTTTTTTAGGACGAGTAATGTTACACCTACGTAATCCCAGTTACGTAATTAATGTAATGTGAAACGTGTGAGCTGTTGATTGTAGATTGGGGGGAGGGAGGGGCCCACCACCATGAAAATCAGGGGAGGAGAGAGAGAGGAAATTTACGTTAACCCTTTCGTAGGTTCCCGTAGATGTAGAAAGATGTGAAATGCGTGAATGTGTAGTGGACGTACTATTGGAGTGCCTAAGATAATTTGTGTATGTATAGACCCTATGTGTTTATTTTACTTCGCATGTTAGATTTGTCTCGGTTCAATAAAAAGCAGAGTCGGTGATGATGGTGTGCCTGTCATCCTGCAATATAGGCCGTCCGATCTATATCTAACGGATAGGAAGGAAACTATGACAATTTACCCGCACTCCTCTCCACATTTGCAGATAAGGTTTTCCCTCGTTCATCCTTTTCTCCCACAAGATCTTGATCTTCCGTGCAACGCACGGGCATCTTGATAGTACTCCTACAATATGTATATTATTGTGAAAGTTCATATACACCGGCCGAGATTAATGCGAACACGGCAGATTTTCATTACATTTCAAACTTTTATAGGATAGAAAAATAAAAGAAACCCGACCCCAAACCTATTCTACGGCGGCGACCGACGTCCTCCATCTGCGATCTCTATGTACGGGGGCGGGGTTCAAGACCCGTGAAGTGAAGGTGCGGTCTCCGGCGAGGAAGAGTTGAACACGGGATACGGACCGGCCAGTTGGCACACCATGCCCTGCCGCCTCCCATGCCCTACTCATCCTCGGAGGAGTCCCCGACCTCGGCGGTGCCGGACGTTGGATGGCGACAAGTAGGGCGCGTGGCTGACGGTGCTCCCGTCGTCGGCCACCAGCGTGGCCACCGCTTGTGCGGTCACGTCCGCGTCCGGCTACGCCGCTATTGCGTCGCGAGAGGCGACTTGAGCGAGGGCGGCGACCTCGAGCTTCATCCCCGAAGACAAGCTCTCCCGCAGAGCGTTCGCACTTGCGGTCATGGCGGATGTGGTACCAGGTAGGAGGACGATGCGCTATGGTGTGGAGGTTAGCTGGGTGTTGCCGCTTTAAGTAGCGCATTCCGGTGAGGCCAAGCGTCCGGGTGCGTCATTAAGTCACCGGAGTTGGTTCCTCGGGCACCGAGCCTCTTAATGACGACATACGAATGGACGGCATGAATGAGGGCAGCTGGCGCCGGCTGGGAACGCACCGCGCAACGGCGCGAGGGACGAGGGTTTTGGTGTGCCAGGGTAGTCAGCTGCGGCCGTGGCAACGTTGGAGATGCCCTTTGCTCACATGCGATCCCCGCATGTCATTGAAAAAGCAAGACGAGCCGGCATGGTCTCAGGTCTAGAGGATGCAGTTGGCCGCGCTACACCACTCCGCGGACGCGTTGCGGCGCCCCGTGCATCCTCGACGAGCCGGGTGTTGGGGTGTTTTTGGATTGTGGCCAAAGTGCACCTTACCAAAATTTTGGTCATGACCCAAAGATTGGTCTTTGTTTGGATGGTTGCCATTTTCTGGCATGCCAATGAACTCTAGCCAACTCTAGTTTATTTTTCTTGCCAATGTCGGCCAAATCATGGGCAACCAATACCTCAACCTAAATTTTGGTCATGACCCAAAGATTGGTCTTTGTTTGGATGGTTGCCATTTCTTTGGCATGCCAATGAACTCTAGCCAACTCTAGTTCATTTTTCTTGCCAATGTCGGCCAAATCATGGGCAACCAATACCTCAACCAAAATTTTGGCTACCCAATGCTTTGATGGGGCAACCTTGGGCACAAACCAAACATACCGTTGGTCGTGCCATAGCACTAACGCCACCCTCGGCACACTGAAACCGACCGTGTCTAGCGACGATATGAGCGTGTCGCTCACCGCGGTCGGCGTGTCCAGAGGCGGTGCTGGAGCTGCGCCCCGTTGTTGGCCCCAACGACCCACATGAACGGTTGTCGGTGGCGAGGAGGTCGTGGGCCAGCTCCTCCATTGGACTAGTCTGCGCTACGTCGTCCCGACGGGTGTGCCCCACATGTCGGTTTCCCTGTTTTCCCGGCCATATTCGAGCGTCAGTGCTCTGCGTTGCGCATTAGGCCTTTCACTATGTAGGCCAAGCGAGACAACTTATTGTTTATTTGAGCCGTTCAAGTATAATCATGTGGCGTTTGCTTATTTCTCATTCCTCTCCAACCCTCTTCTCCATCGATCATGTCGCCCTCCAGTCGAGTCCATCCTCCCGCATGCCTCATTTGAACATTCCGCCGAGTATCATTCGCATGTAACCACCCTAGTCCTCTTTCAATAGATCTCCGGACCCCGAGTTGAAATCGAGAGGGAACGAGTGGGGGCACGTGATACCTATGGCGGATTCAAAATTTTGAACCGGTGATCATAGCATCCGCAAATCATATATAAAGGGTATTCAATGTTCGTTTCGTTTTTGAACGTACAATATACTCCCCCTATCCTTTCTAGTTTACATATAAGTTTTATGTGTAGTCAAAGTATCTCTACTTTCATCAAAAAGGTATCAACATTCAACAATGCCCAATCAATATTGTTAGATTCGTACGTACTCCTAGATTTGTACTCGAGATGGTTTCCAATTTGACTATTGACAAGATTAATAGTACCTGAGATGTATAATGTGAAAATTATATCATTGGAAACTCCTTTCACATACGAATTTGACCGTATGCTTTGTGTAAGTTGCATGTCGTATATTATTACTCTAACATTTGGTCAAAAGCCTCGAAAAACGCATTAGACCCTGTATGCTTTGTGTAAGTTGCATGTCATATATTATTACTCTAACATTTGTGTAAGTTGCATGTCATATATTATTACTCTAACATTTGGTCAAAGTAGTATAGTGGAAGTGGATCCTCTGACGTAGGTATCCCTGCCTTACCCTCCCTTTCGGTCACTTACTAGCGGACCCCATGCTTGCTAGGCCCCGCATGTCAGTTACTCAATGGGTTCGGCCACGTCAGGGGATCCTCATCCGTAGTATACTCCCTCTGTTTTTATTTACTCCGCATAAAACGAAGGGAGTGGTGGTATAATAAATGACGCGGGCGGGGGAGGGACGTCGGTTTGCTCTCAACTGCGGTCCCACAAGCGAGCGAAAATGCAAGACGAAGCGTGTTCCATTCGGTGAGCGATGTGGAGGGTCCAGCGTGCCGGGCTGCAATGCGAACGCGACAAGAGCGATGTACAGTCAAAACCGATTGACCGGTCGTCACCGGAACCACTATTCACACCAGAACCTTCGCTGCTCGGCCTACGCCAGCCACTGCCCTAAAACCACACCAAATCTCCAGCCCATTCCCCCACCTTTCGATCCCCTAGCCCGCATCAAGCGTCCCCTAGTTCGCCGGAAAGCCATGGTGCGCCGCAAGATCACTTACTACAAGATGCTGACGCCAGAGCGCCGCGCAGAAATCGTGGCGGCGGTCGGCGCCACAGACCTTTGTTCCCAAGCTCGCTTTGCGGCGGGCGAATCCCCGAGTTCTCTGGAGCCAAGCTACGATGAGGAGGAAGCCGATCCAATGTTCATGGCGGAGGTCGCGGCGCAGAAGGCCCCCGATGGGTATGAGACGATGGACGTCAACTTCGTGCTGGCGTCCGAGTCCCCCATGGTGCAGGCGGACCAGCGGTTCAACATGGCAATACTAAAGGAGGACCGGGAGGCAGAGGCTCAACTCGACGCGGAGCGCGCGCATGCCGCTGCCTTCGAGGCTCTCCTGCAGGCGGAACCGGATGTCGTGGATGTGAACCAGGCGGCGGAGGCTCAACTTGAGGCGGAGCACGCGGATGCCACTGCCATCGAGGCCCTCCTGCAGGCGGAACCGGATGTCCTAGACTTGAACCAGGCGGCAGAGGCTCGACTCGATGCAGAGCACGCGGATGCCGCTCTCATCGACGCCCTCCTGCAGGCGGAACCGGACGTCCTGGACTTGAACCGGGCAGCGGAGGCTCGACTTGATGTGGAGCGCGCGGATGCCGCTGCCATCGAGGCCCTCCTGCAGGCGGAACCGGACGTCCTCGACTTGAACCGGGTTGTGCTCTCGTCCGTGCAGAGCGCCCGCACGCTCCGCTTGAACGAGTAGCTGGAGGCCGAGGACAACCACGGTGCGGAGACACACGTCAGCAGCGACGGCTGGTTCGCGCCGGCAGCCAAAGACGACGAGGTCGTCTCTTTCCGCGAGCAGTGATAGTTTTTATTTATGTTGTTGTTTTTATGGATCTTTTGTTGTGTAAAAACATATATTTGTTATGCAAGTCGCCTGACTTGGGTCAGTCTACCATTTCAGGCGGTTGGATGAATATCCTACGTCTCCTAACCCTTCTTTCCTTCTTCCTCACCTCTTCTTCTCCCCAACAGACCACCGCACGGGCCGTACGGATACTCCCCAACATGCGGTTGGATAAACATACTCTGTGAACGAAAATTATGTGTCAGCGATAGGATGGCTCAGTTTGGTTTGTTCACATGCGACAGCACGTGTCAGTGAGGGTGCGTTCCCTTGGTTGGGTTTGCGGCGTGCAGGAGCGACTGTGTGAGGGTGCGGTGCGACCGCGGCGTGCAGGAGCAACCGTGTGAGGGTGCGGTGCGACCGCGACAGCCGTGCGCAAGTGTACCTCCTTCTCATTTTGAAAACTTTAGGCAAGCTTGGAAAAAATGTGTGGCGAAGTTTGGCAATGCAAGGCCTAGACCCAAACAGGATAAGTACGTACGTACTAGGAGTACTAGTGTTAAAAAATAAAGGCGGGGTTTTCCTTCGCGGGATTTAATCGATACAAATCCTTGTTTCACGTGTCAATTAATGCGTATTTTTTTCTCCAAAGACCAAAGAGCTAACCATCTCACTCCTCATCGCTTGATTAATGCAGTGCCATGCAAACCAACCTTCTCACTTCCGCATGCATGCAGGGGATATTAATGTCCTTGGTTTCTAACCCCATCAATTTTGCCTCGATTAGTGTTAGTGGCCCTTCGCAAATTGTAATTTTGATATATTGGCCTTGTGTACAAAAAAAATGGAGGTAGTAACTATATTTGACTTCCTTCCCGTTGCGGTGACGTCGACAATATCTTTTTTTTGGTGGTATGGCGAAGTGCGTTCGACGGAGAACACCATTGAGGGAGACCACGGTAAGTCGTTCGCAAGTGCCACCTACAAGCCGAGACAACCGCCTTATTTCCATCCATAAGTCCTTTACTAGTACTACTAGGAATACTAGTGCGGTGAGATGGTTTCTCGAAGAAGATAATGGAGAAGCGGAGTCAGCGAAGAGTGAAATGATGGTTGCTTCGTCCGTGCTTTTGTGATTTGACACCTCACTGCTTTGTGATTTGTGATAGAATGGACAGTGGAGTAGACTCTGTACTCTATACTGTACTACATGCGTCCAAGCATGGGAGAAAGAGGAGAGACGTTGCATTTTTCTATTCCTTCAATCAATCAATCAGGGAGCTTCGGTTCCATCTTTTTGGCTTTGGCAACACCGTCCACAATGGTTCCCACGATGCCAAAAGCTATTTTCACATTTGGCTACACATTGTGGATGCCCTTAACCGTACCACTTGGTTTTGCTCCTGTGTGCTATCTATACAAATCTCAATTATATTGATCTAAAAAATTATAGAATCAAGATTAGTAAAAAGGAGGTGATTTTTCCGCGTGGATGGCGGGGGAGGTTTCTTATTTGAGCAATGCTACATCCACGTGATGGTTTACGTAAAGTTATGAACTGATGTGATGTGGGACTATTTGATTGGATTAAAGGAGAGGATTAGGCCCACCCCACCTGAAAATCAGGGGGGCATATATAGATTAGATGGAAAGTATATGTAGCAGCTACGTAGCCCTTTGTAAGTCTAGGATTAGGCTTCTTATTTTCGAAGGACGTTGTCCTGGCGGTTTGCTAACATGCGGTCCCACGTGTCAGTACTTTACCAAGCCGATCCGCGTCCCACATGAGGCAGAACAACGGCAGAAGCAACACGTGGTTAAGTTGAAGAAGATGAGGGAGAAGCGCATTCAGCAACGAGTGAAATGATGGTTGCTTCGTCCCTCCAACTTAACTGCGGGAAAGGTGCAGCTTTGTGATTTGACCCCTCATTGCTCATTACTAGGCCGGTGCCATGACTGGGGTGCTTCACCCCGTCTGCTCTGCACTGTATTCCGGTATGGCACATGGACCCGGTAGCTTGATGTCCCACATGTCGGCGAAAGGGACTAGAAGATTTATGAAAGCGAGCGCTCCACTCTTACGACGGAGGAGTAGACGACACGACGGCCCAGTGAACTGTCACTTGTAGTACTGTATAGTACTATAGTTTTGCTGTTTCGCACGATCCATCGATACAAACCCGATTAAACAGGAAAGGGCGGGATATTTCCCGCGCGGTAGATGATACTGGCCATACATTTCAAAGGCAATTTTAATGTATGCAAACTGAATAATTATAAGTAACAATATGATATCTAGTAAAACTAAAAATACATATGATTTATTGTGTTAGAGTGTAGTAGTAGTAGTGCTGTATTGCATAGTTGTTAGATGTAACATGCGAGAACGTGTAGAGATGTAGTTTTGGAGGGCCTACAGAGAGAAAAGCGTAATACGGTCACCGAACTTCAGAATAAGCTGATTACGGTCACTATATACGTTTTGCGGTGATTATACGGTCACTTGCTCACAGTTCAGCATCGGATTGCACTCTGTTGACCGGCCAAATAGTCTGCGTGGCGCCATGTTGACTAGTTAAATTGACCACATTCCTTGTGGATCCCACCTGTCAGTTCGCATAGGCAAAAGGTCAGATAAACACAAATTTACGCAGGTGCGACAAGGCTCCAACCCGTGCGCGGGAATCACCTAGTTGTGTATGTGTCTGTCAGGGCCAGATGTGTGCGCATGCACGTGTAGGTTGAGCACTTGAGCGTGAGAATGTGTGTTGGTCGTGTGGTGTACTGGTGTGTGCATGCATGTGTGCGTGTGTGCTTGTGAGTGTTGCGTGCGTGCGTGGCTGCATGTGTACGTGTGAGTGTTGCGTGCGTGCGTGGGTGCATGTGTTTGTGTGAGTGTTGCGTGGATGCAGTTCATGTGCATGCGTGCGTGTGTGTATAATCACCACACCAGCTCATGTGTGTTAAAACAGATGGCTCAGCATACCAATACAAGGCCACCTTGTCCGCTGTGCACGCGGTCATGACTTCGAACCACCGTCCAAATATTTTTTTGTCGTTTGTTTTCATTCTTACTAGCAAGATGCCCATGCATTGCACGTAACATGAAGATGCATTTGTATGACTTGTTTATCTTGTGAGAGAAAAGGATGAACGAGGGAAGGCCTTATTTGCAAATGTGGAGAGGTGTGTGGGTACCTTTTTGCAAAATTGTCATAGTTTCTTTCCTATCCGTCAGATATAAATCGGACGGCCTATATTGCAGGATGGCAGGCACACCATCATCACCAACTCTGTTTTTTATAAGAGTGTATTTTATGTATTTTATAAGAGTGTAGATGTAGAGTATATACAAGTCGACAGGTGGGCACGATGGTAGTGAGATAATGTGATGCAACACTAGAGGTGCCACGTGGAGCGTTTAACTGGTCAACTAGTCATGTCATGAGCAAATACAGAGTTGTACGGTGAGCCCGTGACTGTATAATAACCACTAAACGTAAATGGTGACCGTAATGAGTGGATTCTGAAGTCCAATGTACGTATCGTGCTTTCGCTTCAAATACAATGATCGTCATTGCATATATCGCGAGAGAAAGATGAAACATGCGTGAATTTTCTGGGGGCTTACTTTTAGAGGACCTGGAGATAGTTTTGTGTGCATACGTGAAAGGGGCGTACAGGGGGGGTATGTGATGGAGAGAGAGATGCTCTTCATTTCTCTTTATTAGGACTAACTTTGTATATAGTATAAAAATATACAAATTCACAGTGCGGAATAAATATCATTGTGGGCACCATGCAATGCAAATTAGTGTTCGTACTCCTCCATATAACTTTGTAATGTTGTATATATGTAGAAACTCTAAAATAATTTTTTGGCCACACTTTATTCAAAAGGAATGTTGTATGCGAAATAAACGTGAAGAGAGGGCTTTTTAGATCAATGGGGTACGTGATGTAACATGTGTGAATGTGTAGTTGATGCATTTGGCGGGGCCTAGAGAGGTATGTGTGTGTATTACGTATTCGAGAGAGGCATGGGTAGAGGGGCCGACGGGGGGGGCGTGGGAGAGATAGCACAAGAAATGAGAGTGGTCTAGAGAGAGAGAGACGAATATGACGTCACGACAAGAGATTCCATTCCCTTGAGTGTGTATATGCAAGGGGGGAGGGAATAGAGGCACCAGGAGAAATTTTCTGTATGTGTGGTGTTTGTGTTGGTATGTGTGGGTGTGAGAAGATAATGAGACGTGGGGGCAGAGGGTGTGTCACCGCGTGAGGTCCGGTGGGTCGAGGTGAGGCCCTTCGTTCGGTTCCGTCCTGCGCCACATTGGTCGGCCCGTGACGCATTTAGGAAGACCCATGGATGACTAGTCGTACAAGACAAAGATAGCAGAATTGTGAAGGACTCTGTGTCCACTGACAAAGCCGGCTAGGATTTGTAACCCTAGGTTCTCGGACTAAGGTAACCCCTTTATCTCTGATATTACTATTCATCCAACCTAACTTTAAGGGGCATCCTACAGAATGCTCTGCTAGAATCATACTCGTCGATTAGGAAGAGAGGTGTGAGACACTGCGTGAGAGACAGGCGTAAAGATAATGTGCGTACATGAGACACGTAGGCAGGTCCATGTATATAGAAAGGGTCGATGAGGATTGTGCGTGTGTATGTTTGCGAGAGGAAGAGTGCTTGTGATAAAGGTTAGTGAAAAAAGTTGTAAATGGTTACGAGAGGGAGGGAGGGTTATATCTAGAGCATGTGTGCGAGAAAGACACCTCGGGAGAGAGTGTGTGAGCATGTGTGAGAGACCACCGATGGAGAGTGAAACTACACGTAAAAGACTACTCTACACATTGATTAAAGATATAAATTGTATCCAAATATTAGGATGGGATCATGATATTTGCAATTCGCGTAAGGAGCTGTCATTGATCCATCAGACATCTAGATTCTATCAAATTTGAGCATGTCTATGTTATTATTCGACACAATTGATCCACATAGTTAGTATTTTGAACTCCAGACAATGCATCGCTTTAGCAATCGAATATAAACGTGAGTATAGTTCATGTTGTGTGTGTAAAGCACATTATACATACGAAAGTTACACAATGGACATTATAAATAGCTACCTATGAACTAGCATACATTTGAATTCAGTTTAAGGTGGTTTAAAAAAATCGAATTCAACATGAAGTCCATTCAATTATTTGAATTTGATATCATGGCATTTGTAAACCATACCTAAATTATGGGGGCACCAATCTTTGCTCTGATTTTGTACATAATAGCATATGTAGTCGTGTACAAAATAGATTTAAATTTAGCTCCTCCATTCCAAAATAATCGTAGTTATAGGATTTTCAAGTGTCAAAATTTCAAAAAGAAGCGGATAATTTAATGAGGTTTTCAAACATACAAGGTCAAATATAACGTTGTCTATTTAGGTCAATCCTCATAGTTCAAGAGTACTCTAAACGTGAATGCTTGTGTTTCAAAATTTCAAACAAAGCGCCAAAAGAGCCTCTACTCGCCCGAAACCGCGTGAGACCAATGTTTGGTAGTACAAGGAAATTACTTTTCTAATAACTCCGACCCGTGAAACCTACCGGCCCGACGTCCAAAGATCTAAACCGGGGTAGGTTTGTAGCTTCATCTAGACGCCACACAACCGCATCCGAAAAACATTCATACACAATGGCCGCCTAAGCACACATGCGTGCGGCCGAAATCGCTCCCGCCCACTATTTGGGACACCTGGGATTACCATCCTACCCCCGACCCACAGTAGGTCCGAAATTTAAGAGGGGGGCAAAGTTTGTACTTTCCCCAAATTTCAAACAAGCGCGTCCCATCTTCTGTTCAAAAAAGCCAAAAACAAGCGCGTCCCAGACCGAAACATGGTTCCCCCCCACCCGTCCGATTCCCCATTCGTACTCCGTGAGCGCCAAAACTACCTCTCCACCAGTCGCGAAACCCCGGCATCCTCCATCCACCACCCCATCCCACCCATCAACCGCCGCCCTCCTCCATCACGCCGGAGCCGATACCCCGACGTCGTCGTCCACCGCAACCTCAACCGCAACGCCCTCCACGGCTAGTAGTTGAAGCCGAGGCCGAGCCGTCCGTACCCGAGCCAGTTCAACCACGCCGTCCTGCGCCTCACCGCTGCCGCTCCAACTTCGCCACCCTTCACCGCACCGGAGCTGTTCCTGCTACGCCGTCCTTCGCCGCCTCGGATCTGCTTCCCCTCCGCCGACATACGGCCACGGCAACACAGTCAACAATTTGGCCATGGGTTCGTCCAAGCCTGCACCCTCTAGAACATCGGTTTCCCTGGTAAAAAGAAGAAGATCGGCGCGACATGTGGAGGTGACCACACCGGCAACCGAAAAAGTTACCCCTCTTCCCTTATTCGTGCAAATCTTACGTCTCTGCTTGCACGGTATTCATCCCACAGAAGACACTAGTTGACCGCTTCTTCTTGATACTAGATGTTCCTAGTAACTCGCGATGCACAAGGTTTCTCCTCATATACTATTTCACCTTAGCTAGAGGTCCGTCGCCCCCTGAATTTCAATTTCTGGCCAGTTGATTCCCAATTAACGGAAGCATTCCCCGGCGTAACAGGCGCTCGTAAGCCTATTACGCCAGGGAAGCAGCGCCTTGGTGTTTATCTTAGGGGCGTGTGCGGCCTAGAGCTACTGGTGCCCGATCTGGAGGTCGGACGGGATTAAAGGGATGGCCTGGGGGCGCTGCCAAGCACGGCGGTGGTGTGAGGTCGATGGGAGGGCGGGGCGGCGGAGGCAGGGGTCTGGGCCGGTGGTTGCTGCGGTTCGAGAAAGATCGTCAACAGTGACTGGCGAGAGGTAGACAAAGGCCATCTGCCCGTTCTTTATAGATCGGACGGTTCATTAAAAAATCGACTGGCCTATTTATTTTCAGTCGACTGTTATCTTAGATATGACCACATGTGGTGGTGTGCTGGAGGAGTACCTGCATTTCCTGTGCTCATATATTACAAAATCATATGGAGTAGAATCTAATTTTGTTTGCCATGCAATGTTGTAGAGCTATCATATGTCTCCTATCATTTATTTTTCAGCCACCTGCTATCTGCTACTTTTACAGTGCACTAGTTCTGCACACACTTCACCCTTACTCTCACTATTGTGTTTTTATGCACACTACTGGAATCAGCTAATTTGCCATCTGCCAGCTCTTTGCCGTCTGCTAGCTGACGGCAAAGAAGCTCTTTGCCATCAGCTACCCAAAAGCAGACGGCAAAGAACAGGCAGACGGCAAAGAAGCTCTTTGCCATCTGCCAGCTCTTTGCCGTCTGCCAGCAGACGGCAAAGAATCTTTGCCTTCCGCTGGCAGACGGCAAAGAGTGTGGTGGCCCCCACCCCCCGCTCGTTTGATTAAATCTTAACGGCCCACCTCTTTGCCGTCCGCTAGCAGACGGCAAAGAGGCAAAAAGGCGGACGACAAAGAGGGCACTTGACTAACGGCAGGTACCCCCCTCCCCCGCCCGTTACTCACTTCCTCCTCGCCCTTCCCCTCCCACCCCGCCGCCGCCGCCGCCCGCCGCGCGCCGCCGCCCCGTCGCCCCACCGCCCCGGCTCCCCGCCGCCCCACCGCCCCGTCGCCCCGGCCCCCCGCCGGCCCGCGCCCCACCGCCGCCCCGGCCCACCGCCGCACCCCCCCCCCCGCGCCCCCCGCCGCCCCACCGCCGCCCCGGCCCCCCGCCGCCCCGCCTCCTCCACCGCCCCGCCCCGGCCCCCCGCCGCCCCGCCTCCTCCACCGCCCCGCCCCGGCCCCCCGTCGCCGGCCCCTCCCCGACCCGTCGCCGCCCCCCACAGTGAGCCCCTCCCATTTTTTCTGTTTTTTTGTTTTTCTTTTCTGTTTAGATAAGGTTTTTTAGTTTAAGTTTTTTCAGTTTAGAATTAATTAGTTTAGGTTATTTAGTTTAATTAGTTTAGGTTTAAATAGTTTAGTTTTAATTAGTTTAGGTTTTTAGTTTAGGTTAAGGTTAAGTAGAAGGGGGAAGAAGAAGAAGAGGAGGAGGAGGAGGAGGAGAAAGAAGAAGAAGAAGAAGAAGAAGAAGAAGAAGAAGAAGAAGAAGAAGAAGAAGAAGAAGAAGAAGAAGAAGAAGAAGAAGAAGAAGAAGAAGAAGAAGAAGAAGAAGAAGAAGAAGAAGAAGAAGAAGAAGAAGAAGAAGAAGAAGAAGAAGAAGAAGAAGAAGAAGAAGAAGAAGAAGAAGAAGAAGAAGAAGAAGAGGAGGAGGAGGAGGAGGAGAAAGAAGAAGAAGAAGAAGAAGAAGAAGAAGAAGAAGAAGAAGAAGAAGAAGAAGAAGAAGAAGAAGAAGAAGAAGAAGAAGAAGAAGAAGAAGAAGAAGAAGAAGAAGAAGAAGAAGAAGAAGAAGAAGAGGAGGAGGAGGAGGAGGAGGAGGAGGAGGAGGAGGAGAAAGAAGAAGAAGAAGAAGAAGACGGAGGATGAGAAGAAGTAGAAGAATGAGAAGAAGTAGAAGTAGTAGAAGAATGAGAAGACCCCCTGACCCCCCAACCCCGACACCACACCCCGACACCCGACCCCGACTCCACCCCGACACCCGACCCTCTAACCCCCTGACCCCGACACGACACCCCGACCCCCCGACCCCCTAACCCCCTGACCCCGACACGACACCCCGACCCCCCGACCCCGAAACAGCACCCCGACCCCGACACGGCACCCCGACACCGACACGGCACCCCGACACCGACACGACACCCCGACCCCCGACACGACACCCCGACCCCGACCCCGACCCCGACACCCCGACCCCGAGCCTGACCCGACACCCCGACCCCGACACCGACACGGCACCCCGACCCCGACCCGGCACCCCGACCCCGAGACCCCGACCCCGACACGGCACCCCGAGACCGACACGACACCCCGACCCCCGACACCTCCCGAAAAGGTGTTCTTTGGCCTTCCAGAAGCCGACGGGGTCATATATTTGTGAATTATTAGTTAGGTCATATATCTTTCAATTTTGTTATGAAAAACATCATATATAATTGTGTTGATCGGGTAGTTTTAAATGTGCAGTTGTTTCATCGCTGCGAGGTTTGGTGTTCGACGACCTCGCCGTGCGTTTGACGAGCTCTGCCCCTTCGTTCGTGGGTGAGCACAAATGACATGTCCTCCTCCCCCATTAATTATTTGATCTATTCCGATGAAACTTGATAGCTAGATATATATGTGTCTTGAATCATCAGTATGCGTAACCAATATGTGTCTCCCGTTCGAAAGCGTCATAGTTATAAATATGCATGCATTTGCATATTTATAACCTTGATTCTTTCGAATTGTCCAACGCTATCCATGGACAGCCCGAGTATGTTTAGATTGGGTTCGTTTTCACATATGCTTTGCTCCGGATCCGACGCATAAATTTCGTCAGTGCCTCCCCTGTTGTTCTCCGGGTACACATCCTCTCTGTTTATTGCAGAGACGTGTATCAGGAGAACAGCGGGGAGGTGCTGCCGAAATTTTGCGTAGGATCCAGGGCATAGCATGGGAAAATGAACCCAATCTAAACATACTCGGGTGGGATTAGGACCTATCATTACCTATTAGAGTGTAGGTTGCATGGACGTAATAAAATTGACAAAGTAGATCAACTGATGAATACATACATGGTGAATTATATATATATATATATATTTGGTGTGTGTCTAGTAGCTCTGAAAGTCAAGATGAGTGATCATGCGTGGATGTACACCGGTCACACTGGTCAGAACAAATGGAGCACTGAATGGTTCACAAAAACCAAGGGGTTTGTGCGAGCCGCATTTGCAAATGGCCAGAGGAAAACCTGGTGCCCCTGTTTACGGTGCGGCAATTGGGAAAAGAGGACAGAGGCTGAAATGGGCAAACACCTGCAGAAGAGTGGATTTACGCCCGATTATACGGTGTGGACATTTCATGGTGAGTCTGCCCAACGTGCTTAACAAATGCATAAAGACCTAGACTTAGCTTTATTTCCTCCAATATGCTTACCATAATGACCTAGAGTTAGCTTATTTTCCTCCAAAATGACCCATTTTACCTAGGTTAGCTTATAAATGATGCAGTTCATCCAAGTTAGCTAAAAAATGACCCATTTTACCTAGATTAGCTCCTAAATGATCCATTTTACCTACGTTAGCTTTAAAATGGCCATTTCACCTACGTTAACTCCAAAATGACCCATCTTACCTAGGTTATCTCATAAACGATCCATTTCAACTAATTTAGCTCATAAATGATCCATTTGACCTAAGTGAGCTAAAAACGATCCATTTCACCTAAATTAGCTCTTAAATGATCCATTTCACCTAAGTTAGCTCAAAAAGATCCATTTCAACTAAATTAGCTCTAAAATGACCCATTTTACGTAGATTAGCTCCTAAATGATCCATTTTACCTACGTTAGCTTTAAAATGACCCATTTCACCTAGGTTAGCTCCAAAATGACCCATTTCACCTAGGTTAGCTCCAAAATGACCCATCTTACCTAGGTTAGCTTATAAATGTTCTAGTTTATCCAAGTTAGCTCTAAAATGACCCAATTTACCTGAGTAGCTCCTAGGTTAGCTTATAAATGATCCAGTTTATACTTCTTGTTCTAGTCTTCTTCTTGTTCTAGTCACCTATTTCTAACTTTCTTATTTACCATTTTGCAGATTTCATTCACTTCATGGAAGCTAGCTTGCTATGATGGAGTGCTTGCTTTTCCTTTGATGAAACTTTGCATTGTATCTAGCTTGCTATGATGGAACTTGCTATCTTGATGAAACTTTGCATTGTAATATATATTTGGATGGAACTTGCTTATGTATGAACAATGTGTATGGATGAAACTGATGTGATATGTGATATGTGATATGAAACTTATGTGCTGGATATGTGATATGGAAATATATCTATATATTTCATATATATTTTCTGTGCAAATTGTGTGATTTAATAAAAACAGAAAAAACAGCCAATATGCAGGCTCTTTGCCGTCTGCCACGGACGGCAAAGAAGCCACGTGGCAGCCAACTGTGCTTCCTGGGAGCTGACCCATTTGGTCAGTTTGCCTACAGTGGCAGACGGCAAAGACTTTGCCATCTGTGGCAGACGGCAAAGAACCTGCACTTTGCCATCTGTGGCAGACGGCAAAGAACCTGCCATCTAGTGACATGTAGATGACATCATACGGCAGACGGCAAAGACCAGAGAAATTTTGCCGTCAGCGGCGGACGACAAAGGTCTGCCGTTAGCCACTTAACGGACTGACAGCGCAATTATTTCCATCCGCCCTCTTTGCCGTCCGCCGCAGACGGCAAAGAGCCTTTGCCGTCCGCCGCCAGGAAGCAGACGGCAAAGCAGCTGTTTACCGTAGCCTTCTTTGCCGGAGCCTTTTGCCGTCCGCGGCTGACGGCAAAGATCTTTGCCGTCCACCTTTCGAGCCTTTGCCGTCCGCCGTGGCAGACGGCAAAGTAGCTGTTTCCTGTAGTGGCAAGGGTATTTCAGACTCTGCTGCCATGAGAGAAGCCAAAAAGAAAAGAGAGAAGTCGCTCCAGCTTCGTATGCGGGTAGGCAAGACATGTTACAGCGCTATAAAGGGTGCAGTGTCAGCAGATGGAGACGGTAAACGTAGCTCTGGAGTTGATGACCTCGCTCGCAATGAACCACCATCCCAGGTGCTTGCTTTAACTTCGCGGTGTCATATGTGGTTGCATGTTCCATATGGTGTCTAGCTTGTATTCGAAAGGCCGAAGTCGGTAAGATAAGGAATGATATTTTTTTACATGAACCACCATCCCGTGAGCACCAGAAGACAAATAGCTAGTCAGGGCACTGGCCGAGCCAGTGAGAAGCCCAGAAAAGATAGGCATCACCTGGAAGCCAACTAAAAAGCTGCGATGGTGGCGAAGCAGCCCGCCTCCCACCAGGCTCTCAGGTCCTAGATGATCATGCTCACCACTCCAGCCGGATGTCTAGCTTGTATTGCTTCCAATTTGGTTAAATTGCATCTGCTTAGCTTACACATTATACCTTTGAATATGACATGCCTTTCTGTTTTTGGTACATACTAGTACATCTGTGTATTAACCATGTTCTTACATCAAACTAATGTTCTTGTGTATCCCTCATCAATCACTTATGACGAGGCAGGCAGGCAAGGGGACTACTCCTCATTTAAAGAATGCAGCGTCAGCCTCCCGACATGATTCTCAAGAAACAGAAATGCTAGATGAAGATAGTGAACGTAGCTTTGTAGTTGATTACAACATTTCCCCTACACTAGCATCGCAGGTGCTTGCTCTAACTTGGCAGCGTGATATGTGGTTGCATGTTGCATATGGTGTCTAGATTGTAATTCTTCCAATCTGGTTAAACTGCATGTGCTAGTCTGCTTAGCTTATACATTATACCTGTTAATGTGACATGCCTTCCTGTATTTAGTACATAGTACATCTGTCTATTAAGCATGTCCTTACATAAAACTATTGTTTTTTTGTATCCCGCATCAATCAACATGACGAGACACCTTTAGTATATGCAATGCGATATTAGTTGCATCTTTCATATGATTTATAGCATGCGCTGCTTCTAATTTGTTGAAATTCCATTTATGATGGGATGCTTTTAACTTGGCAGAGTCATATTGGTTGCATCTTTCATGCGGTGTCTAGCTTGCATTGGTTCTTATTTGCTGGAATGGTTTCTGCTTAGTTTACACAAACAGTTGTGAACATGCCATGCCGTCCTATTTTTCGTACATATTCCATCCTGGTATCATGTGTTTGCCTTACATCAAAGTAGTGATTGTCAGTATCATGCATGAATGAGTTCTGAAGAGAGAATTTTATTGCTTTTTCTTGTCGGTTTTACTTGAAAATTCAAAATCAATAAAGCGGAAGGAAGTTAGCAAGGCAGCGGATAAAGGTGCTCCTTCCGAACGGAGGGCCTCTACAGTTTCTACTCCTCCACACCCCCAAGATGATTTCCAAGAGAACACATGCATAGACACTCAACAAAGTTGTGTTTATGATGAGCACGTCTCCCCTAGTGCAGCATCACCGGTGCTCCCTCTAACTTGGCACTGTTATATGTGGTCGCATGTTATGTGTGATGTCTAGCTTGTATTGCTTCTAATTTTGTTGAATTCCATTTGCTTACTTTACACATTATACTTGAATAAGACACGTGTTCCTGTTTCTAGAACATACAATATCTTTCTATCACACCGTGTTCTTACATCAAATTACTACTATTGTGTAACCTGCAACAATCACTTATCATAAGACACGTTTGACTTCGGAGTGTGATATAGGTTACATCTCACATTCTTTTCTAGCTTGTACTACTAATTTGTTGAAATGGCACTTATGACGAGACCGTTTTAACTTGGTAGAGTGATATTCGTTGCATCTTCCATATGGTGTCTAACTTTCATTGCTTCTAATTTGTTGAAATGCCTTCTCCTTAGTTTACACATCATAAGCTATGAATATGCAATGTTGTGAATATGCAATGGCACTAATGACGAGAGACCTCTAACATGGTAGTGTGATGTTGTTTGCATCTTGCATATGATTTATTTCTTGTACTACTTCACATTTGTTTAAACGCCATTTATGATGAGACAATGTTAACTTGGCAGAGCGATATTTGTAGCATCTTTCATATGGTGTCTACCTTCCATTGCATTGCTTCTAATTTGGTGAAATGTCTTCTTCTTAGTTTACACATCATAGTTCTAGTTATCTCTTCCGTCCTATTTTTCATACATATTACATCCTCCTATCATGTGGTTGTCTAACATCAAAGCAGTTCGTCTGCATCACGCATCAATTTGTTCTGAAGAACTAAATTGTTATTCGTTTTTCTTGTCGGCTTGACTTAACATGGCACAGAGAAAGAGGAAGAAACACAGAATGGCAGGGAATGAGAAGTGGATGAATCTTGCAGATTCTGCTGGTACTGATGGTGCAATAGAAGGTCAAAGTCCAGCGGAAAATTCTACAAACACGGCATCCCATGCTACACGAGTTGCAAAAAAAGCCAAACAGAAACAAATAGCTGCCACCAAACAAGCAGAGACAGCCCTAGTTCTTGCAACACCTACCACGGTACTACCAGCTGCACGACTTACTCGTGCATCAACTGAGCTAGCAGCACGTTCCCAGGCTCCCTTACCACCTAACACTACTTTCCAAGCACTCTTGACACAAGACGAGTTGGCAATATCAGATGAACCTTGTGAGCTTCAACAGCAAGAAGGTAGTTGCTGGAGTCAAGTTACAGTTGCATGCTTCTTTATATGTAGTCTCACAGTTTGGTGTACACTAACACTTCCTATGTTCGTTGTTGGACTAGCACCTAGGCGCAAGAGGAAACAAACATCAGGGATAATGCTCAATAGGTTAACTAAATCTAGAGGAGGAAGAATGGAGATCCGTTTTGAGGCAGGTTTAAAAAGGCCAAGTGATGCTACCGAGTCAGCCAAGTTAGTATCAGAGGCAGCGGTTGCCGTTAGGTGTCATGTACGTATCCTCCCAACATGGATTCAGTACAGGAATGACAAAGACGAAACCCAGTTCAACACCTTCCTCGACCATTTATCTGTAAGTATGGTTATGTATGGAAACTAGTAATATCGTCTTGCTCTGTCCCATACTTTCTAGGTTGCTGATAATGAGACTCCCATAATTTTCAACAGATGAGGTTCAAGTTGGATAGCCAAGATGATGCAACCAGACAAGCTTGCACCCATGTTTTCAAGTCTGCTCTGCGACAGTATCGGTATAACTTGTGGAAAACTCACTTTGAAGGAAAGGCTAACAGTGAACTTTCCCAAACATCTCCAGTGGAAAATATATCGGATGAAGACTGGAGGGGCCTTGTTAAACACTGGTCTGATCAGAAGTATCAGGTACATTATATATATGTGATCAGATCACATGTTGAAGTCCTATTTACGCATGTGCCACACAAATCTATCTTCTTGTAGGTGAACTGTTCAAAGAACAAGGCCAACCGTACGAAAGTGAAATTCCAACAAACGACAGGATCTCGTAGCTATATTGCACACTACGAGGCTCTTGTAATTAGCTGTTGTTTCACTCTTTTCGTTGTACCATATTATCAGATCTATATTGACTTGTTCGAAATGCAGAGGAAAGCCCGCAAGGACCAAAAAGTACCTGAACCAAATGCTGTGGAAATCTTCAAGGACTGTCACACCAGCAAGAAGAAGGGCATGACTACACCAGTCAAAGCCGCTGTTGTAAGTCCTTAATCCTCATGCCTTTTAACTACTACTTACTCTGACTTGTGCCTTGAACTGCATGGTTTGCAGCCAATGTCTATTACTCTTTTCAATTTTATACACAATTGTCTTAGCGTATCATTGCACCTTACAAGGTTTAAAAGAGAGGAGTGATGTTCCTTTGATCTTGACCCGTAATCTAGTTCCGTGCTGACTTGCCCACACAACGTTACAATTGCTTGTTTGTCTGTTCTCAGTTGTTTTGTGATATGAATGATGTCATACTATGCTTACCGTATTATAAACTTCGTCTCTTTATCCTTAGCCCTCAAGACAATGTGAAGAAATAGACAATAAATTAGCGATGGTACATGGTCATATGTTTGGAACCTGGTTTTATTATGTACTTTGCAATAAAATACAACTAATATTTTACATGGGTTCACCAGAATAAGTTCTGTATATAGACCAAAGCTATTTTGTTTGGTTTTGCTGCCTCCTTAATATCTTCTGTTCTGGTACTACTAATGTAAAACCTCAACTTTTCAGCGAGCTATGGAAAAAATGGTGGAACCGCCACCTTCTGAAGGTGGCGAGGCAACTATAACCGCAATGTCAGCTCTTGCTGCAGTGGGTCAGTACCTGTCCACTAACAGTGCCAAAAGCACGTTCCTGCGTAATACTGGGTTGGTTGTTAAGGCAATATCGTCCAAACTGCCTCATGATCAAGATATGCAAGCTCAAAGCAATGTTGTATCTGCGCTCCAGACACAAGTCCATTCCCTAACAGAGACCCTTTGTGAAACAAGGAGAAACATTGCTCAATGTTGTCAAGATATGCATGGTTTTGAAACCAGACTATCAGACATTTGCTATGTTGTTCAGGAGCCTAGGGGAAATGAAGGCGAGGGTTATGGTGCTCCATCGAACAATACAGCATGAAAACGTAACAGTCAGGTCAAATGAACTGAGCTTCTGAACTTCTGGTGGTGCATTTATCTGCTAGACTGTTAAGTTTTATGCCAACCTTCCTTTTGTTATATAGTTGTAATTCGTTTTGGTGCGATACAAAATTTATTCTTAACGTGCAGCCACCGGCTGAAGAAAACAGCAAGCCATTTTTGTATAGTGTAGGGTGTTCCCTATATTTGCACTGGTGGTGATCTTTGATGCCGAGTGGATGTAATCTGTGCAATCGCCTTAATAGCCTAACGTTAGTTTCGGCCTTATTTATTTCCTAGTCTTCTTTTTCCCTGGTTTGCTAGTGGCCGCAACTACCATGGGCCATATACGGGCCGTAGGATCCATGGGTCTCCTACGGGCCGTCGATAAATGGGCCTGTAATCGGTGGCCCTCGGCCGTCGGATAAATGGGTCTACATGGGTCGTAACCGGGCGGTAACAGGCCGTTAACAGGCCGTAGGACAGCAAAGGCTTAATTCTGTCACAGGCATAATGGGTCGTTAATGGGCCAGAATATAGGACGGGCTGGAAACGGCGCAACGGGTTAACAGGCCAGAAACGGGCCGACTCTGGCCATGGGCCGAATTTGGCCCATTAGGGTAACAGGCCAGTAATGGGCCGACTCTTGCCATGGGCCGAATTTGGCCCATTTGGGGAACAGGCCAGTAACGGGCCAACTCTTGCCATGGGCCGAATTTGGCCCATTAGGGGAACAGGCCAGTAATGGGCCGGAAGTAATCGAGGGCCGAAAAGGATCCCAAGAACGTATGGGCCGTCAATAGGCCGAAAGCTAACATGGGCTGGAAACGGCCCATGTAAATCACGGGCCGTTAACGGGTATAAAGAAAATTACTGTTCACTATGGGCTAGAGTCACCGTGGGCCTATAAAGGGCCGAAAGATACGAAGGCCTCATATGGGCCGAAAGACGTCGTGGGCCATACATGGGCCGAAAGTGAAATGGGCTGGTGTTATATTCGACGGCCCACATGACGTTGTTGGGCCGATTTCCTTTAGGTCCTAACGGGTCGTGAGTTAACGGGCCGTAAAATGGGCTATTTGCGAAGAGACTGTTAACAAGCTTTTCATGGGCCAGCCCGTTAACTTTTGACCAAGTCAAACGGGCCGGCTTTGTAAGCTAAATGGGCCAGTGGTGGGCCGTGGCACGTGTCGACATATCATAGGCGCCTATCTGACCCACTGACGAGCTGACACGTGTTTCGTCCGGCCAATAAGAATTTTACACGTGGAAATTTCCCATTGGTCGGGGCTGTTAACGGGTTATCGGATCCAAAACCCGACCCGATAGCTTAACGGTGTTCCATTATGGTTGTATTTTTTACTAGTGGAGGATCGAACAATTTAGGATCAACTCAGAATGAGATGTAGAAACATCTCTTGAGCTGAGAGAAAAAACACATATGAGGAGCGATGGAAGAAGCGGATGACGAAGGTTCAAATTGGTAGGCAACAACTCCATGCTTAGGTAGGATGGTGAATGGTTTCAAGATAGCGATGAAATAATTGCCATGATTCCATTACGGGACATCTCGGGGGAGGTGACTCGTAGAATTATTCCCTTAAGTGGCAAAAAGAATTACTTTTGATACAGAGATCATTGAAACTCCCTATACCAGCCTAAGGGAAATTACAATTGATCGTTTCAAAGAGTTCGAAGAAATGACATACTCAAACTAGAATGGATGATGTGGACTACCTTGTTGAAGACAACGCAATGGATGATTTTTGCTTATCATTGAAAATGGATGGGACCCATGGTAGGACCACTTTTGAAGATGATCCTGAATAACAGTTACTGAGAAGGCAGACCATAGAAAAATGGCACAATGGCGGTGCAAGCTGGGAACAAAATGCAAATGCTGGGAATGTTCCAACCATCATATCTGCCTGAGATTCAGATCTGGTTGGTAACAGAATATTCCAGACGTCATTTCTGGAAAAGAAAGTTTGCAACACAAACCGATGAGATGACGTTGCGAGATTCTCGGGAAATGAACTACGATAGCAAGCTCCAAAACATGACCTGGTTCTGCTGCATACATGTGAGCATGTTGTCCAAGACAAGCATGACCACATAGTAGTCTTATAATAAAACACTATCGAGTTCAGGTGGGGAACCATCATCAAGGATTTCGAAGTCTTTATGCAAGTCCATGGATTAGATCCCAAGCATAGACTTCTTTTCCTTGAACAAGTCAATCAGTGGCTTGGTGTGCTAGGGATTCATATAGAATGAAGGTTGCAAGTCTCTAGACCACAGAATACTTCGCACATGTGCATGACTGACTTGGGATGATTCCAGAGGAAGCGAAACAAACTTTCTCAAATTCATGGCAGCAACTTGCACCAAATGCACATGAACTTGGAGAAAATCACTTCTTACACCAAGCATATACTTCATGAACGGGACATGAAGATAATGCTTACAAAAGTTTCCAACACTAGCTTTAATGTTCAACATTATCATGGAGATGATAAATATGCTGCTGATGGGCTCAACAACAATTCATCAAGATTTCCATATAGATGAAATCCCATAACTATATGAGCAAAGTGATAGCATTGGTCAGACCAAAAGATATAATGATGTATGCTCGAGGGATCAACCACGAGTAAGACAACATTACGAACATCGCTGGTTCTGATTTGATTTGACAATAGCCCATACTCAAATCAAAGATTGGGTAAGACAATAGGTCCAACAACTAATCACGAGGACCAATTGATGAAGATATCATCTTCCTTCAACACACACACACACACAGAGAGAGAGAAGATATCCCTTAGAGATGAACTAAGTTAAGCAAAGCTTTTACCTTCCAACTCTCCAAGTTGTTGTCTAGCTCAACCAACTAGCTCAGGGATATCCAACACAGATTCTTGGAGAAGGGGTGATTTATAAGAAAACCAACTTGATCACGAACTCAACATAGCGGTCAGGTGACAACCAGGTAATACTTTCGAGAAGATCTTCAGAAAATCACGAACCACCGATATGTCACTAAGCTCTAGAACAATCTTGCTTATCAGGCAAGACGATATGATCAAATAAGCAAGGATTGGCACTATCCTAACTCATTGATTGAAAAGTGCACTGGAAATAAGGCTAGGTAGCATGATCAACCTTAGGGTGATGATTCAATAATCAACACACTAAGGATAAGATTATTGTCCATTAACTACGAAGCAACACAGTTGCTAGGAGTATTGATTTCAGACATCACGATTCACTTGTCGGCATTCCGGTTGCGACAACACGGAACCGAGGAATGAATAATGATGGTGAGAAGTATCGCTGCGCCAAGAATTCATGAGGTGGGGCAATTCTCATGGCAGTCCCAACGTAAAGAGGGTAACACTCCAAGGTGGAACAGAATCAAAAGCTGGATTAGAATTTGATCTGCGGAGTACGACTGCTTTGACCCAATCCTAGATATGGATAAGGTACTGGAGTTTGTTTTCCTAGTCATTCTGGAATAGAATGGCTTGACGAACCACAAGAGTAATAGGCATCGATAACACGAGTGCACGACTACTCCTGACTACAAATTGATAGATGGAGGTCAGAAAACAACTAATGAGGGACAACTCAAAGAACATATGATTTTCTGAGTTATGGATGCATGGATTAGCATGTTATTTCTTCCGGATAACCCATGCAGAAAGGTTGAACTGGCAGAGTCACAATATAGAATGGAGGACTCATCGAAAGCACTCCTGTTGTGATCTTTTGGTTCAAGAGAACTCCTGCCATATTGGTTCATGGTATTGGAAGAACGATGTACCACGGACCTCGAGGACTATCGCAAAGGTTACTAATATCCTAAAGGAACTAGCAAACACTATCAACACGAGGTAAGTAGAGTGAATCTCGGGTTCAAAAACCCAGGAATAGAATGCCTACTAACTAAGTGGCATCACGGGATGCTTTCGAGAATGATGGCCAGAATCATCACACTGGGACACAAACATGGCTAGATTACTAGGTAATCTTCTAAGACACCTAGGGTCATAATAATAACTCCAATATATATGTCGAGGCAATAGAATACCTCAACTCAGCAATTAGTGTGATTAACCTGGCCTAAAAGAACAACAAAACCATAGGGAAAGGATTTTGCAAATGCATCAGATGGTTTAGAAACCTGGGATGACTCGGACAGCATAACGGTTGTAAATGCTCAAAAGATTTGGGACATTATGCAAAAATGGTGGCATAACCACTCAGAATCACAATATCAAGGTTCCGAGATCAATTGTCAACACATGGAAGTAATAGAAACTGAACTGAGGCTTGAGACCAACAATCCTACGAGTCTATGGATTAGTAACACGTGATCCTGATAGAAAGATGAGAAGCCTAGTTCTTAATCCCCGTAGAAGAGAAGAGGGTGACTCAGATCAGAGGACATAAGGTAAAGGAGTAAAAAGAGCCTTATGTTCCCTTCCATAATCAATTCCCTTATATAACTAAAGCATTTCTAGACTCGACTTCGACCAGTTTGGCTTGGTAATCCTACAGGCAGTCAGGCTCTGATACCAAAGCTGTTAGGACCCTGATCCTAAGTCACACCGGTCTAGCATGTAACACATCATATCACTTTGTGGCCTCACGCACGGTATTCCCACGGGTGCCACCTTACCTGGCCCGGGACCGTTTGCGCCTTTTGGCTCATGTATATGATAGTGTCGCTAGCATCCATATGACAGAGAACCCGGGCCGACATGACTAGTCGTAAACCCAAAGTGGCACTAACTTACAGGGACAGGCATACATGACCCAGCAACGAACGTGTCGGTCATCAGCGAGTGAATTCGGGCTATAGCAACTGGGCTAGCAGGACTCCGGGAATCCCGGGCTGTAGCAGGCTAACAAGACTCCGAAAGACACCGCGTGACATTTCCCCGAAGGGACAGACACAGGATCGAGGAACGACACGTGTCGGCCAGTCTAAGTGTTCCAGAGCAGTAGCAACTGGGCTAACAGGACTTCGGTAAACCGGGCTGTAGCAGACTACCATGGCTCAGTGGAAGCACTAGACTACATTTCCCCATAAGAGAGGCTACCAAGGATAGACAACTAGGTTGTCGGATCCCACACATACCAAGCATTTCAATCATACACACAATATGTTCGATATGTGTAAATACAACATGGCATCACAACAAAACTCTACGACTCAAGGTATTTATCCATTAGGCTTCGAAGAGCCAGATATTACAAACATGCGTCTGATGACCCAGCATTCAAGCCATACAAGCAACAAGCGGAAGCATAACTGGTCTGAGTACAGACAACTACAAATGAAAAGGCTAGGAAGCCTGACTATCTACAAGACCCTGCCGAGGGCACAAGATCGTAGCTGAGGTAACAAGCTAAACGTCGAAGTCACGCGGAACTACAAGCGAGACTGAAGTCTCTCTGCAAAAACATAAATTAAGCAAACGTGAGTACAAATGTACCCAGCAAGACTTACATTAGAACTATCTACATATGCATCGGTATCAACAAAGGGGGTGGTGGAGTTTGACTGTAGCAAGCCAGCTTTGACTCGGTGGCTATCCTAAACTACGACTGCAAGTAACTCTTTTGAGGTGGCGCACATGAGTCCACATATTCACCAAATCAATACACCACTATGGATCCGCTCCCGCCTCCCTACGAGAACGCCATCCATAGCACTCACGCTTATCTTGCGCATTTTAGAGTATCCACTTTCACTTATCAATGAACTGTACAGGCAACCCAGAAGTCCTTTACCGCGGACACGGCTATTCGAATAGATGATGTTAACCCTGCAGGGGTGTACTTCTTCACACACGCTCTCTCCACTTACCGCCATGTACACGTCATGTATCTCGGCAACCTTCAAGCGGAAGCCTGGCGAGGGTGTCGGCCACGACCTGACTAACCACACAAGTCTCTAGTCCAGGTTTATTGCCTATTCGGGTCCCATCCGCAAGGAGATCCGGCCGGGGTGTCGCTCACGGCCCCAAACGATGTGTGCAGGGTTCCTGAGACACCAAACAGGTGACTCGGTACACTGTGCCACAGTGTATCTACCACATCATAGCCCACCCCTAGGGTAAGCGCTACGCACGGCCTCCAACACATATCCTACAAACACCAGAAACTAGTTGCAACTCCTGGACAGACATCAAGGCCATTAATAAGTCGAGAGAGTCAATTAAGGATCCCAATGTGTGGTAGTAGCTATTCATGGATCACAAACATAGAACTCAGTTCCTGAGGACGGCTTTAATGAGACAACCCACCATGTACTCCTACATGGCCTCTCACCGCTACCTTTACCAAATCGTGTTCACACACTTAGCTCACGCACAGTAGGACATGTTCATCACCATTCCAATTCATCCCCGATGAATCAGACCTGACTCAACTCTAAGCAGTAGCAGGCATGACAAACAAGCATGAATGAGTAGGCACATCAGGGCTCAAACAACTCCTACTCATGCTAGTGGGTTTCATCCATTTACTGTGGCAATGACAGGTCTTGCAGAGGATAAGGGGTTCAACTACCACAGCATGTAACAGTTGAATCGTTGTTGTCCTAATGCAGTAAAAGAGAGCAGGAGCGAGAGAGTGGGATTGTATCGAAATGAACAAGGGGGTTTTGCTTTCCCGGCACTTCTGAAGATAGTACAACTCTTCACCGGTGTCATCGAACTCATCGTCGAAACCACGTCTACTGAGAGGGGACAAACATCGACAACAGAGAAAGAACACAATCAATGCAATGCGACAATATGATGCATGATCATGACATGGCAATATGATGTGATTTGAGTGCACCTAGCAACCAGATTAAATGAAGTTGGTTTGAATCAAAGATTCAAATTCAACTCCATATGTGAAGATTCAAATGCCATTTATTTCATTTGCCCTAAACAGTAGTCATAAGTTATTCTAACATGCATGCAAAAGGTACAGATGGAAAGATTGGATTTTTCTGATAATTTTTCATATATAAATTATTACATTTGGAGTTACAGATTAATTTCTATGAATTTTAGAAGTTTTAGCTATTTTCTGGAATTTCCAGACATTTCTAAAATAGAAATAATCCAGAAAAGGGTTTATTGCGTCAGCACTGCGTCATGCCTGCGTCAGCAAGTCAACAACGCTGACTAGGGTCAGATCTGACCAGTGGGGCCTACTGGTCAGTGACTCAGGGCTGGATAGGTCGCTGACATGTGGGCCCATTCAACGGCCACATCAGCACGGTCAAAACTGACGCGTGGGGCCACTGGGGTTATGAATTAAACTAAACAGGGATTAAACTAATCTAAACAGGTGTAGGGGTCCACATGGCGAGGTCATTAGTGCTAATCAAGTGCCACGTCGACCTCACCGGAGTTTCGCCGGCGACGACCACAGCCGACGGCAGAGGTGCACCGTGCGCTCGCTACAGAGCACCATTCGACGAGTGGTAAGCTCCTACGGGTTCCTGGGAGTGAGGCGCATCCAAAGCAACAAGCGGAAGTCGCTGGGGTGGCTGGAGCTGACGGCGGCGAGCTCTTTTGCGGCCGCCGGAGTTCGGACAACGACGGGTTCGGCGTTGTAGTATACCAGGGGGGGCGTTGGTGTGTGCTACATGGTCCTGGTGAGGTGTGGAGCACGGCAGTGTGGTCGGCTTTGAGCCATTGTGGCTCTGGCCACGACAATGACGAGGCACGGCAGCAGCGAGCTTCGGCCGTGGTGGAAAACGGAGCAAGGGGACGGGAACGGAGGGGGCAAGCAAAGGAGAAGCAGCAGGAGCTCACATCGGTTCCAACCGAGGCAGAGACAAGGCCGGGGATGCGTCGGAGGCAGCGCAGGGTCGCTAGGGATCTGGGCGGCCGGAGGTTGAAGACGACGACTTGGATGGCGTTCGAGGGCGTCCCGCGGCTCATGGCTCGTCGTAGAGGCGTAGAAGAAGGAGGCGGACCTCGTGGAGGTGTTGGGGAGGCGATGCAGTGGCCGTGGCTACGGCGGCAACGAACAACGGCGACGGTGGCGCTCGGCGCGGGTGAGAGAGAGAGGGAGCAGAGGAGAGGAGGGCCACGGGGAAGAGTGAGAGAGGTCAGGGGTTGTGTGGCGTCTCCCAGAGGCATCCAGGGCGTCGAGGGGGAGCGGCGAGCAGGAGGTGGCCGGGGCGCATGGCCGCGCGCACGGGGCACACGCCTGGCGTCCTTCTGTCATGAGGAAGACGACAAGGGGGAGGCCAGTGGGCCGGGCCACACAGTGCTGGACCAGCACAGGTGTTGGGCCGGTTGGTGGGCACCAGGTTAGTCCTTCTCTCTCTCTCTCTCTTTTATTTTTCTTTTCTATTTCTGTTATTTTGTTTTGATTTAGTTTGGAAACTAAACCATTTTAAAACTTTCTCTAAATTTTTATGTGAGCTCAGAGAGCTAGTCCAAGGTCACATGCAAACTTACAAAATATTTGAACATTATTTCTTATATAAAAGAAATAATTCCAACCCAAATATATTATTGATTTAAATCAAAGGCCCAAAATAAATTATTCCTGTGACTCCAAAAATATTTGTTTGAATTTCACCTCATGCCAATATTTTCACCGAATAACAGGAACATTTTCTTGGACTCATTTGATGAGATTTAAATGTTGGTTATTTTTAGAGGTTTTCTAAGGCTTTTGAAAATTCCTCAATTCAAATTTCATTTGAATTTAAACATGATGCTCACATGGAAGCTAGCATAGGTCAGACCAGAATTAGGGATGTGACAATCTCTATCCTTGTTAGCAAGAATATCTCTAGTTGTGTCATTCATAACATAACCTTCCGGTACCTTAGGCAATTCATATCTAGGAAGGCTAGTTCTAGCAGGTGTTTCAGGAGTTTCAGTTTCAAGCTCATCATCAGATTCAACAACATCATGTTGTATTACTCTAGCAATTTGTTCATCAAGAAATTCACCAAGTGGCACATCATCATTATCGAGCAAGGTACTAGCATAATCCATAGTAGAAGTAGCATCATCAATAACTTGCGACATATCAAAATTAATAGCATGTGGTGGTGTTGCAAGTTTACTTATAACAGAAGGTGAATCTAAAGCAGAATTGGATGGCAGTTCCTTACCTCCCCTCATCTTTGAGGGAAATATCTTAGTCTTAGCATCCTTTAGATTCTTCATAGTGATAATATGATAATAATCCCAAGTGACTCAATAAATATAGCTATGCTCCCCGGCAACGGCGCCATAAAAAGGTCTTGATAACCCACAAGTATAGGGGATCGCAACAGTTTTCGAGGGTAGAGTATTCAACCCAAATTTATAGATTCGAGACAAGGGGAGCCAAAGAATATTTGAAGGTATTAGCAGCTGAGTTGTCAATTCAACCAAACCTGGAGATTAATTATCTGCAGCAAGAAATCAGTAGCAAAGTAATATGATAGGTTTGATAATAGTAGCAGCAGCAACGATAACAGTGATAGCAGTGATTTTGTAGCAAGTGAAACAGTGATGATAGCAGTAGTAACTTAGCAAGAACAATATAGGATAAATTCGTAGGCATTGGATCGGTGACTTGTTGGATGATATTCATCATGAGACAGTTATAATCTAGGGCGATACGGCACTACCTCCCGTTCATCAATATAATGTAGGCATGTATTCCGTAAATAGTCATACATTCTTATGGAAAGAACATGCATGCCATCTTTTGTCCTACCCTCCCATGGCGGCGGGGTCCATATTGGAAACTAAGGGATATTAAGGCCTCCTTTTAATAGAGAACCGAAACAAAGCATTAACACATAGTGAATACATGAACTCCTCAAACTACGGTCATCACCGGGAGTGGTCCCGACTATTGTCACTCCGGGGTTGCCAGATCATAACGCGTAGTAGGTGACTATAACTTGCAAGATCAGATCTAGAACATGGATATAATGATGATAACATAAACGGTTCAGATCTGAGTTCATGGCACCCGGGCCCAAAGTGACAAGCATTAAGCATGGCAAAGTCATAGCAACATCAATCTTAGAACATAGTGGATACTATGGATCAAGCCCTAACAAAACTAACTCGATTACATGACGAATCTCATCCAACTCCACACCGACTAGCGAGCCTACGAAGGAATTACTCACTCCCAGTGGGGAGCATCATGGAATTGGCGATGGAGAAGGGTTGGTGATGACGAAGAACGAAGATCCCCCTCTTCGGAGCCCCAAACGGACTCCAGATCTGCCCTCCCAATGAAGAACATGAGGTGACGGCGGCTCCGTCTCATGGATTGGGATAATTCTTTCTCCCTGGTTTTTTTCTGGAAAAATAGGATTTTATAGTGTCGGTTTCAGGGTCAGCGGGGCCACCAGGTGGGGACAACCCACCTGGGCACACCAGGAGAGGGGGGCACACCCTGTTGGGTTGTGCCCACCCAGGTGTCCCTCTCCGGTAGGTCTTGGCTCCAGAAATTCTTATTTATTATATAAAAATTCCTCGCAAATTTTTGTTCGATTCCCAGAACTTTTATTTCTGCACAAAAACAAGACCATGGTAGTTCTGCCGAAAACAGCGTCAGTCCGGGGTTAGTTTCATTCAAATCATGCAAATTAGAGTCCAAAACAAGAGGAAAAGCATTAGGAAAAGTAGATACGTTGGAGACATATCAATCGTCATCACCAATGATCCTCTCATCGAAAGGGGGTCAATCTCCATCAACATATTCACCAGCACCATCTCCTCTCAAACCCTAGTTCATCTCTTGTATCCGATCTTTGTCTCAAAACCTCAGATTGGTACTTGTGGGTTGCTAGTAGTGTTGATTACTCCTTGTAGTTGATGCTAGTTGGTTTATTCGGTGGAAGATCATATGTTCAGATCCTTAATGATAATTAATACTCCTCTAACTATGAACATGAATATGCTTTGTGAGTAGTTACGTTTGTTCCTGAGGACATGGGAGAACTCTTGTTATGAGTAATCATGTGAATTTGGTACTCTTTCGATATTTTGATGAGATGTATGTTGTCTCTCCTCTAGTTGTGTTATGTGAACATCGACTACATGGCACTTCACCATGATTTGGGCCTAGGGGAAGGCATTGGGAAGTAAAAAGTAGATGATGGGTTGCTAGAGTGACAGAAGCTTAAACCCTAGTTTATGCGTTGCTTCGTAAGGGGTTGATTTGGATCCATATGTGTCATGCTATGGTTAGAGTTACTTTAATACTTCTTTAGTAGTTGCGGATTCTTGCGAGAGGGGTTAATCATAAGTGGGAGGCTTGTCCAAGGAAGGGTAGTACCCAAGCACCGGTCCACCTACATATCAAATTATCAAAGTAACGAACACGAATCATATGAGCATGATGAAAACAAGCTTGACAGTAATTCCCATGTGTCCTCGGGAGCACTTCGCTTTATATAAGAGTTCGTTCATGTTTGTCCTTTGCTACAAAAAGGATTGGGCCACCTTGCTGCACCTTAGTTACATTTTTTACTTGCTACGCATTACAAATTATCTTATCACGCAACTATCTGTTACCGATAATTCCAGTGCTTGTAGAGAATACCTTGCTGAAAACCGCTTGTCATTTCCTTCTACTCCTCGTTGGGTTCGACACTCTTACTTATCGAAAGGGCTACGATAGATCCCCTATACTTGTGAGTCATCAAGACTCTTTTCTGGCGCCATTGCCGGCGAGTGAAGCGCCTTTGGTAATGAAACATTTATATAGTGTGCTGAAATTTACTGTCACTTGTTACTATGGAAAATAATCCTTTGAGGGGCTTTTTTGGGGTATCTTCACCCCGACCAGAAGAGCAAAGAGTTTCTCCTCAACCTACTGCACCTACTGAAAATATTTATTATGAAATTTCTTCGGGTATGATAGAGAAACTGCTAGCTAATCCTTATGCAGGAGATGGAACATTACATCCTGATATGCACCTAATCTATGTGGATGGAGTTTGTGGATTATTTAAGCTTGCAGGTTTGCCCGAGGATGTTGTCAAGAAGAAGGTCTTCCCTTTATCTTTGAAGGGAAAGGAATTGACATGGTATAGGCTATGTGATGTTATTGGATCATGGAACTACAACCGATTGAAATTGGAATTTCATCAGAAGTTTATCCTATGCATCTGGTTCATAGTGATCGAAATTATATATATAATTTTTGGCCTCATGAAGGAGAAAGTATCGCTCAAGCTTGGGGGAGGCATAAGTCAATGTTATACTCATGCCCCAATCATGAGCTCTCAAGAGAAATTATTATTCAGAATTTTTATGCTCCGCTTTCTCATAATGATCGATCCATGCTTGATACTTCTTGTACCGGTTCTTTTATGAAGAAGGACATAGAATTCAAATGGGATTTACTGGAAAGAATTAAATGCAACTCTGAAGATTGGGAACTCGACGAAGGTAATGAGTCGGGTATAAACCTTAAGTTTGATTGTGTTAAATATTTTATGGATACCGATGCTTTTCGTGAATTTAGCACTAAATATGGACTTGACTCTGAGATAGTAGCTTCTTTCTGTGAATCTTTTGCTACTCATGTTGATCTCCCTAAGGAGAAGTGTTTTAAATATCATCCTCCCATTGAAGTGAAAGTAGTAGAACCTATTAAAGTTGAAGAAGAAACTATTACTTATAATGTTGATCCTATTGTTCATACTGCTTATATTGAGAAACCACCTTTTCCTGTTAGAATAAAGGAACATGCTAAAGCTTCAACTGTGGTTCGTAAGAGGTATACTAGAAAACCTACACCCTCTGAGCAAATTAAAGTTAAACCTAGTATTGCTATCGTTAACGACCTCTTGGTCGATAATATTGATGGGCATGTTATTTATTCCTGTGATGAAGCTGCTAGGGTTGCTAAACCCGATATTAAAGATAAACATAGACCTATTATTGGCATGCCTGTTGCTTCTGTTAAAATTGGAGATCATGATTATCATGGCTTATGTGATGTGGGTGCTAGTGTGAGTGCAATTCCTTATACCCTGTACCAAGAAATTATGAATGATATTGCACCTGCTGAGATAGAAGATATTGATTTTACTATTAAGCTTGCCATAGAGATCCGATTTCTTCAATTGGGATTGTTAGATATGTTGAAGTCCTGTGTGGGAAAATAAAATACCCTACTGATTTTCTTGTTCTTGCTTCCCTACAAGATGATATTTGTCCCATTATATTTGGTAGACCTTTCTTGAACACTATTAATGCTAAGATAGACTGCGAGAACGATATTGTTACTGTTGGTTTAGGGGATATGTCTCATGATTTCAATTTCTCTAAATTTCATAGACAGCCCCATGATAAAGAATTGCCTAGTAAGGATGAAATTATTGGTCTTGCTTCTATTGTCATGCCACCTACTAATCCTTTAGAACAATATTTGCTAGACCATGAAAATGATATGTTTATGAATGAAAGAAGGGAAATAGATGAAATATTTTTTAATGAAGGGCCTATTTTGAAACACAATTTGCCCATTGAAATCCTTGGGGATCCTCCTCCACCCAAGGGTGATCCCATGTTTGAGCTTAAACAATTACCTGATACTCTGAAATATGCTTATCTTGATGAAAAGAAGATATATCCTGTTATTATTAGTGCTAACCTTTCAGAGCATGAAGAAAAGAAATTATTGAAAACCCTAAAGAAGCATTGTGCCGCTATTGGATATACACTTGATGATCTTTAGGGCATTAGTCCCACTCTATGCCAGCACAAAATTAGTTTGGAGCATGATGCTAACCAGTTGTTGATCACCAACGACGGTTAAATCCTAAGATGAAAGAACTAGTAAGAAATGAAATACTAAAGCTTCTGGAGGCAGGTATAATTTATCCTATTGCGGATAGTAGATGGGTAAGTGCCATTCATTGTGACCCTGAGAAGGGAGGTATTACTGTTGTTCCTACTGATAAGAATGAATTGATTCCACACAGAATTGTTACAGGTTATATAATGGTAACTGATTTTCGTAAATTAAACAAAGCTACTAGAAAAGATCATTACCCTCTACCTTTTATTGATCAAATGCTAGAAAGACTATCCAACATACACATTTTTGCTTTCTAGATGGCTATTCTGGTTTTTCTCAAATACATGTGTCAAAAGATGATCAGGAAAAGACCACTTTTACTTGCCCTTTTGGTACCTTTACTTATAGACGTATGCCTTTTGGTTTATGCAATGCACCTGCTACCTTTCAAAGATGTATGACTGTTATATTCTTTGAATTTTGTGAAAATATTGTTGAGGTTTTCATGGATGATTTCTCCATTTATGGAACTTATTTTGATGATTGCTTAAGCAACCTTGATCGAGTTTTGCAGAGATGTGAAGAAACTAATCTTGTCTTGAATTTGGAGAAGTGTCACTTTATGGTTAATGAAGGTATTGTCTTGGGGCATAAAATTTCTGAAAGAGGTATTGAAGTTGATAAAGCTAAAGTACATGCTATTGAAAAGATGTCGTGTCCTAAAGATATGAAAGGTATAAGAAGTTTCCTTGGTCATGTTGGTTTCTATAGGAGGTTTATTAAAGACTTCTCTAAAAAATTAGGCCTCTCACTAATCTCTTGCAAAAAGATGTTCCTTTTGTTTTTGATGATTATTGTGTAGAAGCATTTGAAATACTTAAGAAAGCCTTGATTTCTGCACCTATTGTTCAGAGCCTCCTGATTGGAATTTACCCTTTGAAATTATGTGTGATGCTAGTGATTATGTTGTTGGTGTTGTTCTAGGGCAAAGAGTTGATAATAAATTGAATGTTATCCATTATGCTAGTAAAACTCTAGACAGTGCCCAGAGAAATTATGCTACTACTAAAAAAGAATATTTAGCAGTTGTATTTGCTTGTGGTAAGTTCAGATCTTATATCGTTGAATCCAAAGTGACTGTTCACACTGATCATGCTGCTATTAAATATCTTATGGAAAAGAAAGATGCTAAACCTAGACTTATTAGATGGGTTCTCTTGCTACAAGAATTTGATTTGCATATTATTATTGATAGAAAGGGAGCTAAGAACCCCGTTGCAGACAACTTGTCTAGGTTAGAAAATGTTCTTCATGACCCACTGCCTATTGATGATAGTTTTCCTGATGAACAATTAGCTTTCATAAATGCTTCTCATAATACTCCATGGTATGCTAATTATGCTAATTACATTATTGCTAAATTTATACAACCTAGTTTCACATAGCAGCAAAAGAAAAAGTTTTTCTATGATTTAAGACATTACTTTTGGGATGACCCACACCTTTATAAAGAACGAGTAGATAGTAATATTAGATGTTGTGTACCTGAGCATGAACAGGAACAGACCCACTGCCTATTAGATGTTATTAGACGCCAGTGCCACTCCGAGTCTTACGGAGGACATCACGCTGGAGATAGAACTGCACACAAGGTACTGCAATCCGATTTTTATTGGCCTACTCTCCTCAAGGATGCCCGTAAGTTTGTCTTGTCTTGTGATGAATGTCAAAGAATAGGTAATATCGGTAAGCGTCAAGAAATGCCTATGAATTATTCACTTGTTGTTGAACCATTTGATATTTGGGGATTTGATTACATGGGACCTTTTCCTGCCTCTAATGGGTATACACATATTTTAGTTGTTTTTGATTATGTTACTAAGTGGGTAGAAGCTATTCCAACTAGTAGTGCTGATCATAACACTTCTATTAAGATGCTTAAAGAAGTTATTTTTCCGAGGTTTGGCGTCCCTAGATATTTAATGACTGATGGTGGTTCACATTTTATTCATGGTGCTTTCCATAAAATGCTTGCTAAGTATGATGTTAACCATGGAATTGCATGTCCATATCATCCTCAGTCTAGTGGTCAGGTAGAATTGAGTAATATAGAGATTAAATTGATTGCAAAAGACTGTTAATAGATCTAGAAAGAATTGGTCTAAGAAACATGATGATGCATTATGGGCTTATAGAACTGCTTATAAGAATCCTATGGGTATGTCTCCGTATAAAATGGTTTATGGAAAAGCATGTCACTTACCTCTCGAACTAGAACATAAGGCATATTGGGCTATTAAAGAGCTCAATTATGATTTCAAACTTGCTAGTGAGAAGAGGTTATTTGAAATTAGCTCGCTTGATGAATGGAGAACCCAAGCCTATGAGAATGCCAAGTTGTTTAAAGAAAAGGTTAAAAGATGGCATGACAAGAGGATACAAAAGTGTGAGTTTAATGTAGGTGATCATGTTTTGCTATACAACTCTCGTTTAAGATTTTTTGCAGGGAAGCTTCTCTCTAAATGGGAAGGTCCTTACATTATCGAGGATGTCTATCGTTCCGGTGCCATCAAAATCAACAATGCCGAAGGCACAAATCCGAAGGTGGTAAACGGTCAAAGAATCAAACATTATATCTTAGGTAATCCCATAAACGTTGAGACCAATATAATTGACACCCTAACACCAGAGGAGTACATAAGGGACACTTCACAGAACGTTTCAGACTCCGAAAAGAATAGGTATGTGGTACGGTAATTAAACCGACTCCAAAACGTTTCCAATGGCAATTTTTCTCTGTTTTGGAATATTTAAAAAATTAGGAAAATTAAAAGTAGTCCAAAGAGCGCACGAGGCATCCACAAGGGTGGAGGGCGCGCCCTACCCCCTGGGCGCGCCCCCTGCCTTGTGGCCACCTCGTGTGCCCTTCGGACTCCGTTTTCTTGCACAACACTTCTTTTGGTCGGTAAAAATTCATTATATAATCTCCTGAAGGTTTTGACCACCGTACCACGAATCTTCTGTTCTTGTTTCAAGATCTTTTTCTGGCAGATCTAGATCACCATGACGTCTTCGAGCGCCAACAAGGACAAGTTTTTCCAGAAGGTCATCCACCCCTACCTTGCGAAGGTGCTACGACACCCTCAAGCCATTGAGATGCATGAGGGGGTGCTGCACATCGGCGATGTTGAGGGGCATAAGAAGACCGGAAGCGTGGAGACAAGACTCGAAGCAATGGAGCAGCAAGCTATCAAGTGCCAAGGGGTGGTGGAGCATGGACTCAACGCCAATCACATGATGATCGCGGAGTTCACCAATAAACACAAGCTGGTGAAGGAAATATGCCCTAGAGGCAATAATAAATTTATTATTTTATATTTCCTTATTCATGATAAATGTTTATTATTCATGCTAGAATTGTATTGATCGGAAACCTAAGTACATGTGTGAATACATAGACAAACACTATGTCCCTAGTGAGCCTCTACTTGACTAGATCGTTGATCAAAGATGGTTAAGGTTTCCTGACCATGGACATGAGTTGTCATTTGATAACGTGATCACATCATTAGGAGAATGATGTGATGGATAAGACCCATTCGTTAGCTTAGCATAATGATCGTTCAGTTTTATTGCTATTGCTTTCTTCATGTCAAATACATATTCCTTCGACTATGAGATTATGCAACTCCCGGATACCGGAGGAACGCCTTGTGTGCTATCAAACGTCACAATGTAACTGGGTGATTATAACGATGCTCTACAGGTATCTCCGAAGGTGTTTGTTGAGTTGGCATAGATTGAGATTAGGATTTGTCACTCCGAGTTTTAGAGAGGTATCTCTGGGCCCTCTCGGTAATACACATCATAAGAAGCCTTGCAAGCAAAGTGACTAATGAGTTAGTTACAGTTATGGAACGAGTAAAGAGACTTGCCGGTACGATACTGAACTAGGTATGAAGATACCGACGATCGAATCTCGGGCAAGTAACATATCGATGGACAAAGGGAATTACGTATGTTGTCATAACGGTTTGACCGATAAAGATCTTCATAGAATATGTAGGAGCCAATATGAGGATCCAGGTTCCGCTATCGGTTATTAACCAGAGAGGTGTCTCGGTCATGTCTACATAGTTCTCGAACCCGTAGGGTCCACACGCTTAACGTTCGTTGACGATATAGTATTATATGGGTTATATGATTTGGTGACCGAATGTTGTTCGGACTCCCGGATGTGATCACGGACATGACGAGGAGTCTCGAAATGGTTGAGAGGTAAAGATTGATATATAGGACGATAGTATTCAGACACCAGATGTGTTCCGGAGTGTATCGGGTATTTATCGGAGTACCGGAGGTGTTACCGGACACCCCCGGGAGAATAGATGGGCCATAAGTGGGGAGCACACCAGCCCACAAGGGTGGCGCACCCCCCTATGGTAGGAGGCCGATTGGGAGAAGGAAAAGAGGGGGTCCCCCCCCCCCCGTTCCTTCTCTCTTCCCCCTTCCCTTTTCTCTAAAGTGAATTATGGAAGGAGGGGCGCCACTTGGGGAAACCTAAACTAAGATTCGGATCCTACTTGGGGCGCACCCTAGCTGCCTCCCCTCTCCCTCCCACCCAAGACAATTGCCTAGCCGTGTGCGGCATCCCCTCCACCATTTACTCCCACGGTCATATCTTCGTAGTGCTTAGGCGAAGCCCTGCGCAGATCACTTCACCATCACCGTCACCACCCTGTCGTGCTGACGGAACTCATCTACTACCTCGACAACTTGCTGGATCAAGAAGACAAGGGACGTCACCGAGTTGAACGTGTGAAGAACTCGGAGGTGTCGTATGTTCGGTACTTGATCGGTCGGAGCTAGAAGAAGTTCGACTACATCAACCACGTTGTCAAACGCTTCCGCTTACGGTCTACGAGGGTATGTAGACACACTCTCCCCCTCGTTGCTATGCATCTCCATGGATAGATCATTGCGTGTGCGTAGAAAAAAAATATTTTCCATGCAATGTATCCCAACAGTGGCATCATGAGCCAGGTCTATGCGTAGATGATATGCACGTGTAGAACACAAAGAGTTGTGGGCGGCGATAGTCATACTGATTACCACCAACGTCTTATTTTGATTCGGCAGTATTGTGGGATGAAGCGGCCCGGACCAACCTTACATGTCCACGCACATGAGACCAGTTTCACTGACAGACATGCAACTAGTTTTGCATAAAGGTGGCTGGCGGGTGTCTGTTTCTCCTACTTTAGTTGAATTAAATTTGACTGTAGCCGGTCCTTGAAGAAGGTTAAAACAGCAAACTTGACAAAACACAGTTGTAGTTTGATGCGTAGGTAAGAACGGTTCTTGCTAGAAGCCTGTAGCAGCCACGTAAAACTTGCAACAACAAAGTAGAGGACATCTAACTTGTTTTTGCAGGGCATGTTGTGATGTGATATGGTCAAGACATGATGTGATATACGTTATATTATGAGATGATCATGTTTCGTAAAATTTATCGGCAACCGGCAAGAGCTTTATGGTTATCTCTTTATTGTATGAAATGCAAATGCCATGTAATTGCTATACTTTATCACTATGCGTTAGTGATAGTTGTAGAAGCAATAGTTGGTGAGACGACCATGACGCAACGATAAGATCAAGGTGTTGACCCGGTGATGATGGACATCCTGACGATGCTTTGGAGATGGAGATCAAAAGCACAAGATGATGATGGCCATATAATGTCACATATTTTGATTGCATGTGATGTTTATCTTTTATGCATCTTATTTTGCTTAGTACTGTGGTAGCATTATAAGATGATCCCTTAACTAAATTTCAAGGTAAAAGTGTTCTCCCTGAGTATGCACCGTTGCTACAGTTCGTCGTGTTGAGACACCACGTGATGATCGGGTCTGATAGACTCTACGTTCACATACAAGGGGTGCAGGACAGTTTTGCATATGCGGAATATTTGGGTTAAACTTGACGAGCCTAGCACATACAGACATGGCCTCGGAACACTAGAGACCAAAAGGTCGAACGTCAATCATATAGTAGATATGATCAACATACAAATGTTCACCATTGATGACTACTCCATCTCACGTGATGATCGGACATGGTTTAGTTGATTTGGATCACGTATCATTTAGATGACTTGAGGGATGTCTATCTAAGTGGGAGTTCTTAAGTAATTTGATTAATTGAACTTAATTTATCATGAATTTAGTCCTGATAGTATTTGCATATATATGTTGTAGATCAATGGCCCGTGCTACCGTCCCCTGAATTTTAATGTGTTCCTAGAGAAAGCTAAGTTGAAATATGATGGTAGCAACTACACGGACTAGATCCGTAGCTTGAGTATTATCCTCATTGTTGCACAGAAGAATTATGTCCTTGATGCACCGCTAGGTGAAAGGCCTGCTACAGGAGCAGATGCTGATGTTTTGAACGCCTGGCAAGCTCGATCTGATGACTACTCGATAGTTCAGTGTGACATGCTTTACGGCTTAGAATAGAAACTTCAAAGACGTTTTGAACGTCATGGACCATATGAGATGTTCCAGGAGTTGAATTTAATATTTCAAGCAAATGCCCAAGTTGAGAGATATGAAGTCTCCAACAAGTTCTATAGCTGCAAGATGGAGGAGAACAATTCTGTCAGTGAGCACATACTCAAAATGTCTGGGTATCATAATCACTTGACTCAGCTGGGAGTTAATCTTCGAGATGATAGTGTTATTGACAGAGTTCTTCAGTCACTGCCACCAAGCTACAAAGGCTTCATGGTGAACTATAATATGCAAGGGATGGACAAGACAATTCCCGATCTCTTCGCAATGCTCAAAGCTGCGGAGGTAGAAATCAAGAAGGAGCATCAAGTGTTGATGGTTAACAAGACCACTAGTTTCAAGAAATAGGGCAAGGGAAAGAAGGGGAACTTCAAGAAGAATGGCAAGCAAGTTGCCACTCCCGGGAAGAAGCCCAAAGCTGGACCCAAGCCTGAAACTGAGTGCTTCTACTGCAAAAGGACTGGTCACTATAAGCAGAACTTCCCCAAGTATTTGGCGGATAAGAAGGATGGCAAAGTGAACAAAGGTATATTTGATATACATGTTATTGATGTGTACCTTACTAATGCTCGTAGTAGCGCCTGGGTATTTGATACTGGTTTGATTGCTCAAATTTGTAACTCGAAACAGGAGCTATGGATTAAACGAAGATTGGCTAAGGACGAGGTGATGATGCGCGCCAGGAATGGTTCCAACGTCGATGTGATCACCGTCGGCACACTACCTCTACATCTACCTTAGGGATTAGTTTTAGACCTGAATAATTGTTATTTGGTGCCAGCGTTGAGCATGAACATTATATCTGGATCTTGTTTAGTGCGAGACGGTTATTCATTTAAATCAAAGAGTAATGGTTGTTCTATTTATATGAGTAATATCTTTTATGGTAATGCACCCTTGAAGAGTGGTCTATTTCTGTTGAATCTCGATTGTGGTGATAAAGTTGATAATGATAGTGCAGCATATTTGTGGCACTGCCGTTTAGGTCATATTGGTGTAAAGTGCATGAAGAAACTCCATACAGATGGACTTTTGGAATCACTTGATTATTAATCATTTGATACTTGCGAACCATGCCTCATGGGCAAGATGACTAAAACTCCATTCTCCGTAACAATGGAGCGAGCCAATGACTTACTGGAAATAATACATACCGATGTATGCGGTCCGATGAGTGTTGAGGCACGTGGCGGGTATCGTTATTTTCTGACCTTCACAGATGATTTGAGTGGATATGGGTATATCTACTTAATGAAACACAAGTCTGAAACATTTGAAAAGTTGAAAGAATTTCATAGTGAAGTGGAGAATCATCGTAACAAGAAAATGAAGTGTCTACGATCTGATCGCGGAGGCGAATATTTGAGTTACAAGTTTCGCCTTCATTTAAAACAATGTGGAATAGTTTCACAACTCACGCCACCTGGAACATCATAGCGTAATGGTGTGTCCGAATGTCATAACCGTACTTTATTATATATGGTGCGATCTATGATGTCTCTTACCGATTTACTGCAATCGTTTTGGGGTTATGCATTAGAGACAGCTGCATTCACGTTAAATAGGGCACCCTCTAAATCCATTGAGACGACACCGTATGAACTGTGGTTGGGCCAGAAGCTGTCGTTTCTCAAAGTTTGGGGTTGTGACACTTATGTCAAAAGGCTTCAGCCTGATAAGCTCAAACCCAAATCGGAGAAGTACGTCTTCATAGGATACCCTAAGGAAACAATTGGGTACACCTTCTACCACAGATCCGGAGGCAAGATCTTTGTTGCCAAGAATGGAAACTTTCTAGAGAAAGAGTTTCTCTCGAAAGAAGTGAGTGGGAGGAAAGTAGAACTTGATGAGGTAATTGTACCTTCTCTTGAATTGGAAAGTAGCTCATCACAGAAAATCGTTCCCGTGATGCCTACACCAACTAGAGAGGAAGTTGATGATCATGAAACTTCAGATTAAGTTACTACTAAACCTCGTAGGTCAACCAGAGCACGATTCGCACAAGAGTGGTAAGGTAATCATGTTCTGGAAGTCATGTTACTAGACCATGGCGAACCTACGAACTATGAAGAAGCTATGATGAGCCCAGATTCCGGTAAATGGCTTGAAGCCATGAAATCTGAGATAGGATCCATGTATGAGAACAAAGTCTGGACTTTTGTGGACTTGCCCGATGATCGGCCAGCCATAGAGAATAAATGGATCTTCGAGGAGAAGACTAATGATGATGGTAATATTACTGTCTACAAAGCTTGACTTGTCGCAAAAGGTTTTCGACAAGTTCAAGGAGTTGACTACAATGAGACTTTCTCACCCGTAGCGATGCTTAAGTCTGTTCGAATCATGTTAGCAATTGATGCATTTTATAAAGGAAATATGCCCTAGAGGCAATAATAAAGGTTATTTATATTTCCTTATATCATGATAAATGTTTATTATTCATGCTAGAATTGTATTAACCGGAAACCTTATACATGTATGGATACATAGACAAAACACAGTGTCCTTAGTAAGCCTCTACTAGACTAGCTCGTTAATCAAAGATGGTTATGTTTCCTAGCCATAGACATGTGTTGTCATTTGATTAACAGGATCACATCATTAGGAGAATGATGTGATGGACAAGACCCATACGTTAGCTTAGCATAATGATCGTTAAGTTTTATTGCTATTGCTTTCCTCATGACTTAACTATGAGATTACGCAACTCCCGGATACCGGAGGAATACCTTGTGTGCTATCAAACATCACAACGTAACTAGGTGATTATAAAGATGCTCTATGGGTATCTTCGAAGGTGTTTGTTGGGTTGGCATAGATCGAGATTAGGATTTGTCACTCCGAGTATCAAAGAGGTATCTCTGGGCCCTCTCGGTAATGCACATCATGATAAGCCTTGCAAGCAATGTGACTAATGAGTTAGTTGCGGGATGATGAATTACAGAACGAGTAAAGAGACTTGCCAGTAATGAGATTGAACTAGGTATGAAGATACCAATGATCGAATCTCGAGCAAGTAAAATACCGATGACAAAGGGAACGACGTATGTTGTCATCGCGGTTTGACTGATAAAGATCTTCATTGAATATGTAGGAACCAATATGAGCATCCAGGTTCTGCTGTTGGTTATTGATCAGAGATGTGTCTCGATCATGTCTACATAGTTCTCGAACCCGTAGGGTCCGCATGCTAAATGTTTCGATGGCGATTTTGTATTATATGAGTTATGTGATTTGGTGACCGTATGTTGTTCGGTGTCCAGGATGAGATCACGGACATGACGAGGAGTCTCGAAATGGTCGAGAGGTAAAGATTCATATATAGGATGATAGTATTCGGACACCGGAAGTGTTATGGGGGTACCGGGTACGTATCGGGTCACCGGAAGGGGTTCCGGGCACCCCCCGGCAAAGATATGGGCCTTATTGGGCCAAGGGCGGGACATACCAGCCCCTATGGGGCTGGTGCGCCCCCATATGGGCCGGCCTAAGTGGAGAAAGGAAAAGGGGAGGAGGAAAGGAAATAGAGGGAATAGGATTCCCCCTTCCTTTCCCCTCTCCCCTCTTTCCTTCCCCCCTCCGGAGATAAGGAAAGGGGAGGCAGAATTGGAGGAGGCCCCCAAGTAGGATTCCTCCTACTTGGGGCGCCCCATGGCTATCCCCATCCCCCTCCCACCTATATATATGTGGGGAGGGGGCGCCTAGAAGACACAACAAACATTGTTAGCCGTGTGCGGCGCCCCCCTCCACAGTTTACGCCTCCGGTCATATTCACGTAGTGCTTAGGCGAAGCCCTGCGCGGATCACTTCACCATAACTGTCACCACGCCGTTGTGCTGACGGAACTCTCCCTCGACACTTTGCTGGATCAAGAGTTCGAGGGACGTCATCGAGCTGAACATGTGTTGAACTCGGAGGTGCCATACGTTCGGTACTTGATCGGTTAGATCACGAAGACGTTCGACAACATCACCCGCGTTAACCTAACGCTTCCGCTTTCGGTCTACGAGGATGCGTGGACACACTCTCCCCTCTCGTTGCTATGCATATCCTAGATAGATCTTGCGTGAGCATAGGAAAATTTTGAAGTTGCATGCTATGTTCCCCAACAATGGCATCTGAGCCAGGTCCATGCGTAGATGATATGCACGAGTAGAACACAAACAGTTGTCGACGATAATAGTCATACTGCTTACCACCAACGTCTTATTTTGATTCGGCGGTATTGTTGGATGAAGCAGCCCGGACCAACCTTACATGTCCACGTTCATGAGACCAGTTCCACCGACAGACATGCAACTTGTTTTGCATAAAGGTGGCTGGCGGGTGTCTGTTTCTCCAACTTTAGTTGAATTGAATTTGACTATGGCCGGTCCTTGTTGAAGGTTAGAACAGGACACTTGATGAAATATCGTTGTGGTTTTGATACGTAGGTAAGAACGGTTCTTGCTAGAAGCCCGTAGCAGCCACGTAAAACTTGCAACAACAAAGTAGAGGACGTCTAACTTGTTTTTGCAGGGCATGTTGTGATGTGATATGGTCAAGACATGATGTTATATAAGTTATTGTATGAGATGATCATGTTTTGTAAAAGTTATCGACAACTGGCAGGAGCCTTATGGTTGTCACTTTATTGTATGAAATGCAATCGCCATGTAATTGCTTTACTTTATCACTATGCGGTAGCGATAGTTGTAGAAGTAATAGTTGGCGAGACGACAACGACGCTACGATGGAGATCATGACTGTGCTTTGGAGATGGAGACCAAAGTCACAAGATGATGATGGCCATATCATGTCACATATTTTGAGTGCATGTGATGTTTGTCTTTTATGCATCTTATTTTGCTTAGTACGGCAGTAGCATTATAAGATGATCCATCACTAAAATTTCAAGGTATAAGTGTTCTCCCTGAGTATGCACTGTTGCGACAGTTCGTCGTGCCGAGACACCACGTGATGATCGGGTGTGATAAGCTCTACGTTCACATACAACGGATGCAAGACAGTTTTGCACATGTGGAATACCCGGGTTAAACTTGACGAGCCTAGCATGTACAGACATGGCCTCGGAACACTGGAGACTGAAAGGTCGAACGTGAATCATATAGTAGATATGATCAACATAGAGATGTTCACCACTGAAAACTACTCCATCTCATGTGATGATCGGACATGGTTTAGTTGATATGGATCACGTGATCATTTCGATGACTCGAGGGATGTCTATCTAAGTGGGAGTTCTTAAGTAATATGATTAATTGAACTTAATTTATCATGAACTTAGTCCTGATAATATTTGCATATCTATGTTGTAGATCAATAGCTCGCGTATAGCTCCCCTATTTTATTTTTGATATGTTCCTAGAGAAAACTAAGTTGAAAGATGATAGTAGCAATGATGCGGACTGGGTCCTTGATCTGAGGATTATCCTCATTGCAGCACAGAAGAATTATGTCCTTGATGCACTACTAGGTGACAGACCTATTGCAGGAGCATATGCAGACTTTATGAACGTTTATAAGCTCGGTATGATGACTACTTGATAGCTTAGTGCACCATGCTTTACGGCTTAGAACCGGGACTTCAAAAAAATTGAACGCCATGGAGCATATGACATGTTCCAAGAGCTGAAAATGATATTTCAGACTCATTCCCGTGTTAAGAGGTATGAAACCTCTGACAAGTACTTTGCCTACAAGATGGAGGAGAATAGCTCAGCTAGCGAGCATGTGCTCAGAATGTCTGGGTACTACAATCCCTTGAATAAAGTGGGAGTTAATCTTCCACATAAGATAGTGATTGACAGAGTTCTCTAGTCACTATCACCAAGTTACTAGAACTTCATGATGAACTATAATATGCAAGGGATGATGAAAACAATTCCCAAGCTCTTCGCGATGCTGAAATCACCGAAGGTATAAATCAAGAAATAGCATCAAGTGTTGATGGTTAACAAGACCACTAGTTTCAAGAAAAAGGGCAAGGGAAAGAAAGGGAACTTCAAGAATGACAAACAAGTTGTCACTCTCGTGAAGAAGCCCAAAGCTAGACCCAAGCCTGAAACTAAGTGCTTCTACTGCAAAGGAAATGGTCACTGGAAATGGAACTGCCCCAAATACTTGGAAGATATGAAGGATGGCAAAGTGAACAAAGGTATATTTGATATACATGTTATTGATGTGTACTTTACTAGTGTTCATAGTAGCCCCTCGGTATTTGATACCGGTTCAGTTGCAAAGATTTGTAACTCGAAAGAGGGGTTGCAAAATGAACAGATACTAGTTGAGGGCGAGGTTACGATGTGTGTTGGAAGTGATTCCAAGGTTGATAAGATCACCATCGCACACTCCCTTTACCTTCGGGATTAGTGTTGAACCAAAAATAAATGTTATTTGGTGTTTCCGTTGAGCATGAATATGATTGGATCATGTTTATTGCAATACGGTTATTCGTTTAAGTCAAAGAATAATTGTTATTCTGTGTACATGAATAAAACCTTCTGTCGTCATACACCCAAGGTGAATGGTTTATTGAATCTCGATCGTAGTGATACACACATACATAATATTTATGCCAAAAGATGCAAAGTTGATAATGATACTGCAACATACTAGTGGCATTGCCGTTTAGGTCATATTGGTGTAAAGCGCATGAAGAAACACCATGCGGATGGACTTTTGCAATCATTTAATGCTTGCGAACCATGCCTCATGGGCAAGATGACTAAGACTCCGTTCTCCAGAACAATGGAGCGAGCCATTGACTTATTGGAAATAATACATACTGATGTATGCGGTCCAATGAGTGTTGAGGCTTGTATCGTTATTTTCTAACCTTCACAGATGATTTGAGTAGATATGGGTATATCTACTTAATGAAACACAAGTCTGAAACATTTGAAAAGTTCAAAGAATTTCAGAGTGAAGTTGAGAATCATCGTAACAAGAAAATAAAGTTTCTACGATCTGATCGCGGAGGCGAATATTCGAGTTACGAGTTTGGCCTTCATTTAAAACAATGTGGAATAGTTTCACAACTCACGCCACCTGGAACACCATAGCGTAATGGTGTGTCTGAACGTCGTAACTGTACTTTATTAGATATGGTGCGATCTATGATGTCTCTTACTGATTTACCACTATCGTTTTGGGGTTATGCATTAGAGACAGCTGCATTCACGTAAAATAGGGCACCATCTAACTCCGTTGAGACGACATCGTACGAATTGTAGTTTGGCAAGAAACCTAAGTTGTCGTTTCCTAAAGTTTAGGGTTGCGATGCTTATGTGAAAAAGCTTCAGCCTGATAAGCTTGAACCCAAATCGGAGAAGTGTGTCTTCATAGGATACCCAAAAGAAACTGTTGGGTACACCATCTATCACAGATTCGAAGACAAGATCTTTGTTGCTAAGAATGGATCCTTTATAGAGAAGGAGTTTCTCTCGAAAGAAGTGAGTGGGAGGAAAGTAGAACCTAATGAGGTAATTGTACCTTCTCTCGAATTGGAAAGTAGCTCATCACAGAAAATCGTTCATGTGATGCCTACACCAACTAGAGAGGAAGCTAATGGTAATGATCAAGAAACTTTAGATCAAGTTACTACCAAACCTCGTAAGTCAACCAAAGCATGTTGCACACCAGAGTGGTATGGTAATCCTGTTCTGGAAGTCGTGTTACTAGACCATGACAAACCTATGAACTATGAGGAAGCGATGATGAGCCCAGATTCCACAAAATGACTTGAGGCCATGAAATCTGAGATATGATCCATGTATGAGAACAAAGTGTGGACGTTGGTGGACTTGCCTGATGATCGGCAAGCCATTGATAATAAATGGATCTTTGACGAAGACGGACGCTGATGTTAGTGTTACTATCTACAAAGCTCGACTTGTCGCAAAAGGTTTTCGACAAGTTCAAGGTGCTGACTACGATGAGATTTTCTCACTCGTAGCGATGCTTAAGTCTGTCCGAATCATGTTAGCAATTGCCACATTTTATGAAATCTGGCAAATGGATGTTAAAACTACATTCCTTAATGGATTTCTTGTATATGATGCAACCAGAAGGTTTTGTCGATCCTAAAGGTGCTAACAAAGTATGCAAACTCCAGCGATCCATCTATGGACTGGTGCAAGCATCACAGAGTTGGAATATACGCTTTGATAAGGTGATCAAAGCATATGGTTTTATACAGACTTATGGTGAAGCCTATATTTACAAGAAAGTGAGTGGAAGCTCTGTAGCATTTCTGATATTATATGTGGATGACATATTGTTGATTGGAATGATATAGAATTTCTGGATAGCATAAAAGGATACTTGAATAAGAATTTTTCAATGAAAGACCTCGGTGAAGCTACTTATATATTGGGCATCAAGATCTATAGGGATAGATCGAGACGCTTAATAAGACTTTCACAAAGCACATACCATGAAAAGATTTTGAAGAAGTTCAAAATGGATCAGCCAAAGAAAGGGTTCTTGCCTGTGTTGCAAGGTGTGAAGTTGAGTAAAACTCAAAGCCCGACCACGGCAGAAGATAGAGAGAGAATGAAAGTCATTCCCTATGCCTCAGCCATAGGTTTTATAAAGTATGCCATGCTGTGTACCAGACCTATTGTATACCTTAGCATGAGTTTAGCAAGGGAGTACAATAGTGATCTAGGAGTAGATCACTGGACAGCGGTCAAAATTATCCTTAGAGGACTAAGGAAATATTTCTCGGTTATAGAGGTGATAAAAGAGTTCGTTGTAAAGAGTTACGTCGATGCAAGCTTTGACACCAATCTGGATGACTCTGAGTCTCGATCTGGATACATATTCAAAGTAGGAGCATTTAGCTAGAGTAGCTCCGTGCAGAGCATTGTGGACATAGAAATTTGCAAAATACATATGGATCTGAATATGGCAGACCCGTTGACTAAACCTCTCTCACAAGCAAAACATGATCACACCTTAGTACTCTTTGGGTGTTAATCACATGGCGATGTGAACTAGATTACTGACTCTAGTAAACCCTTTGGGTGTTGTCATATGGCGATGTGAACTATGTGTATTAATCACATGGTGATGTGAAGTATTGGTGTTAAATCACATGGCGATGTGAACTAGATTATTGACCCTAGAGCAAGTGGGAGACTAAAGGAAATATGCCCTAGAGGCAATAATAAAGTTGTTATTTATATTTCCTTATATCATGATAAATGTTTATTATTCATGCTAGAATTGTATTAACCGAAAACTTGATACATGTATGGATAAATAGACAAACATAGTGTCCCTAGTAAGCCTCTACTCGACTAGCTCGTTAATCAAAGATGTTAAGTTTCCAAGCCATAGACATGTGTTGTCATTTGATTAACGGGATCAATCATTAGGAGAATGATGTGATGGACAAGACCCATCCGTTAGCTTAGCATAATGATCGTTAAGTCTTATTGCTATTGCTTTCTTCATGACTTATACATATTCCTTTGACTATGAGATTATGCAACTCCCGGATACCGGAGGAATACCTTGTGTGCTATCAAACGACACAACGTAACTGGGTGATTATAAAGATGCTCTACAGTTATCTCCGAAGGTGTTTGTTGGGTTGGCATAGATCGAGATTAGGATTTGTCACTCCGAGTATCGGAGAGGTATCTCTGGGCCCTCTCGGTAATGCACATCATGATAAGCCTTGCAAGAAATGTGACTAATGAGTTAGTTGCAGGATGATGCATTACGGAATGAGTAACGAGACTTGCCAGTAATGAGATTGAACTAGGTATGAAGATACCAGCGATCGAATCTCGGGCAAGTAAAATACCTATGACAAAGGGAATGACGTATGTTGTCATTGCGGTTTGACAGATAAAGATCTTTGTAGAATATGTAGGAACCAATATGAGCATCCAGGTTTCGCTGTTGGTTATTGATCAGAGATGTGACTCGATCATGTCTACATAGTTCTCGAACCCGTAGGGTCCGCACGCTTAACGTTTCGATGACGATTTTGTATTATACGAGTTATGTGATTTGGTGACCGAATGTTGTTCGGGGTCCCGGATGAGATCACAGACATAACGAGGAGTCTCAAAATGGTCGAGAGGTAAAGATTCATATATACACTACTAGAGAAAACCTTACTAGTGGCGCTGGTTTTTTACATACCAGTAGCGCGGGCACCCGCGCTACTGCTAGGGCGCTACAGCTATTATTTAACAGTAGCGCGTTTCTAAACAAGCGTTGCAGCTAAAATACTTAGTAGTAGCGCCTCTTTCTCTACCAACGCTACTACTATCATCACATAGTAGTAGCGCCCTATTTTCTCCCCACGCTACAACTAGGTAAATAGAAATTAAAAATAATAAAAAGAAGTCAGATGCAATATTCATGGAAATCAAGACAACAGTGCAAATAAACTAAGTTCACAGAACCATCTCACAAACATTAACGACAATACCACATTTAATATAACCACACAATCTCACAAACTCATATATAGTAGTCAACAATGCATGGATAGATCATAGTTGATAAGTCTACTAGGTAGTCATACTAGCATATATATGGTATTGGCGTAACTCTTCCGGCTCAAAGCGTCTGCTACGACATTGGCCTTGCCTGGATGATAGTGCAACTTCATATCATAATCCTTTATAAGCTCCAACCATCTCCTTTGCCTGAGATTCAGCTCCTTCTGAGTAAAAATGTACTTCAAACTCTTGTGATCCATGTACACATCACAATGATTTCCAATAAGAAAATGTCTCCAGGTCTTGAGTGCATGCACTACAGCTGCTAACTCCAAATCATGTGTGGCATAATTCAACTCATGCGGTCGAAGCTGACGTGAAGCATATAAACAACTCTTCCGTCTTGCATAAGTACACCTCCAAGTCCTAAGCGAGAAGCATCGCAATACACTTGGAAATCCTTGTGTATATCTGGCAGAATCAGTACTGGGGCTCTAACCAGACATTTCTTCAGCTCCTGAAAACTTGCCTCAGATTCATCTGTCCACTTAAACTTAGTGTCTTTCTTCAGCAACTCCGTCATAGGCTTCGCAATCTTGGAAAAAAATTCTCAATGAATCTCCGATAATATCCCGCGAGTCCAAGAAAACTATGGATCTCTCCAACTGAGGTGGGTGCCAACCACTCAGTGACTGACTGAACCTTGGTTGGGTCCACTGTTATACCTTCTCCTGATATAACATGGCCAAGAAATCCAACTTCCTTCAACCAAAACTCACACTTGCTGAACTTGGCATACAACTGGTGTTCCCTGAGCTTCTCGAGAACTAAACGCAAATGCTCCTTATGCTCCTCTTCATTCTTCGAGTATACCAAGATATCATCAATGAACACCACAACAAACTTGTCCAAGAACTCCATGAACAGCTTATTCATCATACTCATGAAATAGGCAGGGGTGTTAGTCAATCCAAATGACATAACCGTGTACTCATATAGCCCGTACCTTGTGGTGAAGGCTGTCTTAGGCATATCCTGTTCTTGGATCTTCAGCTGGTGGTATCCTGATCGTAGATCGATCTTGGAGAATACTTTAGCTCCTTGTAGCTGGTCAAACAAATCATTGGTCATCGGCAGTGGGTACTTGTTCTCGATCGTCACTTCATTCAATGCCCGATAATCAACAACCATTCTCAAAGATCCGTCCCTCTTCTCAACCAATAGCACTGGGGCTCCCCACGGTGACGAACTTCGTCGAATGTAACCTTTCTCCAATAACTCCTTAATCTGCTTCTTAATCTCCTCCAGATCATTTGCGGGCATCCGATATGGTCTCTTCGATATCGGTCCGGTGCCTGGCAACAGCTCTATCAAAACTCAATGTCTCGATCAGGCGGCATGCCTGGTAATTCCTCTGGAAATACATCCGGGTAATCCTTCACTACAGGCACTTCCTCCTGAACAACTCCCGTGAGAGAATTTACTTGGGTCCTCCTCGGCGCATGTCGGGGTACATACTTAATCCTTTTTCCCTCTGGGGTGGTGAGCAGAATTGATCTACTAGCACAGTCAATGTTTCCTCCATACTTTGATAGCCAATCCATGCCTAGTATTATATCCAATCCTTGTGACTCCAAAATTATTAGGTATGAGGGGAAAACATGGCTGCCTATGGTTAAGGGTAACTGATCACACCATTGGCTGGCCATATACTCCGCACCTGGTGAGCTTACTAACATGGGTGTCCTAAGGGCTAAGGTGGGTAGCTTAAACTTGTCCACAAATCCCCTTGATATGTATGAATGCGATGCACCAGTATCAAAAAGAACGAGAGCGGTAAATGACTTAACCAAAAACTTACCGATAACTGCATCTGGCTACTCTTCAACCTCCTCCACGTTCACATGGTTCACTTGTCCCATGTTGAAAGGGTTGGGCTTCTTCCCAGAGCTTCCATTGCCATTACTATTCTTTGCTTCAGGGCACTCATTAGCATAGTGTCCAGTCTTCCCGCACTTGAAACAAGTAATGTGACTTTGGTCCTTCTTGGCGGGTGTGGCTGGATTAGAGCGGTTCTGGTTGCTACCTGCTCCATTCCCATTTCCATTCTTGGGGTCACTGTGGTTATGCGAACTTCCTCCATTGTGGGTATGGCCTCCATGGTTATGGGTATATCCTCCCGAGTTCGGGGTAAAACGAGGCTTCTGCTGAGCTCCTAAATTGTACTTCCCTTGTCCATACTTCCTTTTGCGGCTTTCAATCTGCTGCTGCTTCCCTTCAATCATAAGAGCATTGTCTACCAACTCCTGGTAGTTGTTAAATGTTGCCACCATTAACTGCATACTCATCTCATCATTCAGCCCTTCCATACTTCTCCTGCTTAGCGGCATCTGTGGCCACATCATCCGGGGCATAGCGGGCTAACTTGCTGAACTCATCCACGTACTGCCCCACAGTACGGATTCCCTGGCGTAAGTTGCGAAACTCACGCTTTTTCATGCTCATAGCTCTAGTTGAGACATGTGCAGTGCGGAACGCTTGCTGAAACTGATCCCAAGTGACATTGGCTATAGGGAAAGTGGTTGTGTAATTCTCCCACCATGAGGCTGCGGGTCCATCCAATTGATGTGCAGCAAAACGCACCTTCTCAGCATCTGTGCAACCTGCGGTGGTCAACTCCCTTCCAATCCTATGTAGCCAATCATCAGCAACTATTGGCTCGGTGCTATTGGAAAACACCGGCGGCTGCAACCTCAGAAAACGAGCTAAGTTGTCAACTAGAGGTGGTGGTGGTGGGTTGTTGTTGTTGTTGCCTTGGTTCTGGACTAGTAGCTGCATCAAGGCATTCTGCTGTTGGATCAACTGAGTGAGCTCCGGTGGGAAGACAAATCCGGGGTCACATCTCGGAGGCATCTGATGGGTTTAGAGGGGAGAGCTTAGAATAGAATGAGGTCTAGTGAGGAAACACTACCCATATGCACATGAGACAAACACAATCATATCACACCAATCAATTCAAACAAGGGCATACAATCGATCTAACTATCGTTATAGTGCTCGGACTACTACTGTATACATGGGGGAATACTACTGATAATATGGTGGTCGACTAGAAATTTTGATCGGTGGAAGATTCCATGATGTCCGCTCCAGCATCGTCTTCATAATCATCATCACTACTGTCGGGGTCGGAGTCGGTGTCGTCGATGATGATGTAGTCCTCGGGATGGTCGTCATCTTCTCCTGGCGCGGGGTCTCCCATGAATACTCCTAGCTTCCTCGTCAGGTCGTCATTCTTCTCCACTAGTATTGCAATTTCCTCCTCGTAGCCGTCGCGTGTAGACTTGAGTTCTTCTTCTAGCTTTGTGTTCCTGGTCATCACCTTCTTCAAATCTATCATGCTTGCGCACGTCTGGTTCTCCTGGCAACGAATGTGCTGGTTTAACTCCTGGATGAAAGCTGCAATGGACTTGTCCTCCTGGTGCTGATCATCTCCCATTGCTCATCTTGGCGCCCACATATCTGGTAGATGGTGTCCTTAAGATCCTTGTGATAAACTTCGCCGATGCGTCCCATGGCGATGTGGGCTACCATGCTCTTTCCTAGACTCCAGGTTGGTGCATCAAAGGAAAACTCTATGGGTTCAGTAACTGGCGTGAATGTCATTCCTGGAACTTGAACTCGAATCATACAACGCTCCTCTTCTGGCAAAGTGGCGGTGTAGGTCCCGGTGAAACTTGGTATTCTGATATTCAGGTACCTAGTCACTTCCTTCAAGTGTCTCCCAAAAGGTGTGTCTTCATCCGGTTGTGCAAACTTGTTCCTTGAGTCCGCCATCCTATAGAGTGGAAAATGGAGAGGAGTCAGAAATGAGTAGAGAAGAGTGACCTATGCTTCATCTTAGTGGTCGTGTCCTACAATTAGCATGTGCTCTGATACCATCTTGTAGCGATCCGACCTCAGACGGTCAAATCTCTGTGTATACGTGTCATCCCTGGATCGGTAATGCTGACACACACAGTACTTGAAGGATTTATAACAGAGTGCAATCACACACTTATTACATCGAATGTCTCAAAAGATAACTTAATACAATAAATATGGCTTAAGGCCATCTAAATACGATAACAGCGGAAGGCTTGGAAAATAAAGTGAGTCCATCAACTCCAACAGCATAGCTGAGTGCACAACAACGACCTAGCGCACCTTACTCTTCGTCTGAAAAGTCTGCAACATGATATGTTGCAGCCCGAAATGGGTCAGCACATGGAATATGCTGGCAATATAACACAGTAGAGCAATGAACAGAATAAATGCTATCACTACATGCATATATGGCTGGTGGAGGCTCTATGGTTATAATGTTTTTGCGAAAAGCCAATTTTTTCCTACAACAAAGGAATATATTTTATTTAACTATCATGGTAGTTGATAAACATTGAGAATGGTACCCCCATCTCAATCCCAAATAAAAGTAATTAATAACCCAACAAGTTAATTTAGAGTGATGAGATCAACATGATAATCCAAGAACCAGATACTCAAGATGTCCATAACCGGGGACACAGCTAATCATGATTAGTTTGTACACTCTGCAGAGGTTTGCGCACTTTTCCCCACAAGACTCGATCTCCTCCATTGGATTTCTCGCACTTCAAGGTGTTTGAGAAACGGATGACCGAGACACAGTCTTTCAGAAGCAATAACTCTTTACTCTGGGTAGACAGTACCAACCTACATCCCCTACATCTGCTAGTCTACCACTGAAAGAGGTCATGCAACATACTCAACTATGCTAGAGCCCATAATAGCTTGTGGCTGCACATGGAAGTTTCTAGCATGAATAATCTTATGATCCCTTTGAGCCTGGGTGGCGAACCAAAAGACAACACTAGTATATCCCCAGGTGCCTGCAACCAATCCACCCAGATGTGTATTTAAGTAGCCACCTTAAGTTAACCATTAATTAACAATATCACATCTATCATGGATACACTCAAACCCAATCCACGTCTACGAGCATAGCATAGCGGTATAAGCATAACGTAGAAGTAACTCCCAAGGGTTTGATAATAAAAGGGCAATAGGTTCTACCTCATCATCTACTTCCCAATACCCACATGTTAATCACATCCTAAATCATGCAGTGTTCGAGGATTGTAACTAATGCATAAAAACTGGGTAATAAAGGGGTATGATCAATGTGTTACTTGCCTTGCTGACGATCTGCAAAACCTAGAGACTCGTAGTAGCACGCTTCGCACTCCGAAAATTCTATTACAAACAAACAATAGCATACAGAAGCACTCAAGCATAGATGCAAGCGTAAAACTCAAATAAGAAGATCGAATCTGAAATTCCAACTGAAAAACTTCGATTTGCAAAAAGAATCGATCAAAACGGAGCTACGGAACTGAAACTACGATCGAAAGAACTTCGAAAACAAATCTGCTTGAAACCAAATTTCAATTTGTCAAAATCATGTTCAAGTTGATTAACAGGAAACAGGGGCTCGAGACGAAGATTTTGGCGTTGGTTTCACTGGATTTGCACGTATAGTTGAAAATTTGCGAAGGTTTGAAGATCAGGGGCTAATCTATGATAAAAGTATTCGCGGATAGGTCCCTGGCGAAAATAAATCAGAAAAAGAAAAATCTATCGGACGAACGTCCGCTAACAGAGACTAATGAACGAATTCGTTCATTAACCGATCTAAACGAACGAACTTTCGTAAAATAAAACTAATCGAAGAAAACCGAGAAAAACGAACCGATCTAAAAAAAGAAACAGATATAGGGTTTTTAAAAAAACCCGACGGTTTTACCTAAAACCGAAAAAAATCCGGCGGCGAGAAATCCGGCGGGCGGCGGCGGGTTCCAGTGAGGCGGGGCGGCGTGCGGCGGGGTGGCGGCGCTGCGGGGTGGGCGCGGCACGGTGGCAGGCGACGTGGGCGGCGCGGCGGCGGACCGGGCGCTACTGCTGCTGCGTGCGGCGGTGGCTAGCGAGGCAAGGTGGGGAGGGCGGTGGCGGCGTCGGGGTATTTAAAGGCCGGGGGTGGTCCGACTTGGGGGAGGGGGTGGTGGCGCGTGTCCGGGACGGACACGGCATCCATGGCGGCAGCGGCGCTCGGGAGTCCTCTCTCGAGCCGGAGCGGGAGGCGGCGGTACGCTGGGCTGAGGCCCGCTCGGCTTGGCCGTTGGCCCAGTCGGGCGACGCGTTTTTTTTTAATTAAATTCCGCCAAAGGAAAAATCCTAAATAAATATAAAAAATTTATAAAAATGCCAAAAACTATCTTCACCGTCTAAATAAAATATTTAGAACAAAGTGAACATTTTCTTGGCCTAAAAATGCAATTTTGGAAAATGCATATTTTTCTAATTCAAATAAAATAGAAATAAAACCCAAATAAAAATATTTATTTGATTTTAACATTTTTCCTCCAATATTTCTTTAGTTTTGGAGAAGTCATATTATCTCCTCTCTTTATTTTTATATTTGAAATATTTTGGAGAGAAAATAATTAAAACCAAAATGATCCTCTTTTCAATATTTGAGAAGAATTCAAATATGAAAATAATGAAATCCCCAACTCTCTTCGCGTGTCCTTGAGTTGCTTAGGATTTTTAGGATCACAACCAAAATGCAAATAAAAATATGATATGCATATGATGACCTATGTATAACATTCCAAATTGAAATTTTGGGATGTTACAACGAGGAAGCTCTTCCACCCAACCGAGTTGAAGTGTATGCGACCGTTTGTGTCCACGCCATACGCACAGGTGGTGACAGAGCCCCTCGCGGTAAGGCGTATTCCAGCAGAGCCTTCTTCATCAGGCTTGATACCACAACTCTCAGATAGGCTCTTTGGCAATTTCTAAATAAGAAAAACATATCAATTAATAAGTAGCCTCACACATTCTACACTATGAAAAGACAGTACTACATTTCTACTAAGCATGAATTCTACTAATAAGTATATATGGATTCTACACTATTAACAGTTCTTTGGATTCTACACGAAGCATATATATCATCGGATTCACTAAGCATATAGATCATCGGGTTCACTAAGCATATAAGATTCACTAAGCATATATATCATCGGACTCTACACTAAGTATAACAATAAAGCATACATAGCATCAGATTCACTAAGCATATAGATCATCGGATTCACTAAGCATATATATCATCGGACTCTACACTAAGTATAATAATAAAGCATATAAGATTCACTAAGCATATAGGATTCACTAAGCATATATATCATCGGACTCTACACTAAGTATAACAATAAAGCATATCATCAAATTACTACAGTAAATGCAACATACCATGATATGCCGATCGACCATGGTACTTGTCAGGCGGGTCACGAATGGCACCCCGACAAAGTCAGCACGTGGTGGAATGATGTCCCATAGGTTGCACACTTCCTCCTCGCTCAACCTCATTCTTTGAGCTATGATGGCTTCATCAAGTGGGTCGTCATCATCTTCATCATCTTCTACTTTGTTGACATAAATGATGGCCAGCTTGGGTCTTTCTGCTCTGAAAGAGAAGCTGATCAACTCACCACCGGTGATACGCATGTGGGCGATGAAATGGACCCATCCATCTCCTCCCACCTGCGTCATATTTCGTCCTTTCTCGACCTCCATAGTGTAGGGGGCCCAGGAGCCTCAAAGGTCACAGAGTCTCCGGTCAACTTGTTGAATTCCGACCTCACATTGCATGGGACGATCTGTGTAAAAAAGCAAAAATATATATACACGATGCATTAGTGCCAATAGCACTAAAAACAAAATAGTGGTTACTAGTTTCATATAATTTATTACCGCTGCATGAAGAAAACTAGACTCGAAGTAGATGCCGAACAGTGTGCCAGTTGCAAGACTGCTGGCGCACCTTGACTTGCACCGTCGACATGGTGGTGGTGGTGGTGGTGGCGCCATTTCCCTAAAGCAATATGATTAAAGGATTAACGATCCAAAAAGTAAACATAAAGTTTTCAATACACATCAGGTTTTGAATAATATACACATCAGGTTCACATCGTAGAGAATACACATCAGGTTCACATGGCAAGCAAAATAACAACTAAATTGTTGTTCAGTTTAGACAATAACCTAATAGAGATCATGTAACCCAAACAGAGCCTAATAATAAGATAAATGTCATATCTACACCTACTGTGAGTGGACATAGATGGCACAAACCCATGAAATCCTAATGCTACTTAATTTAAACTTTGTGGATTTTGGCATGCTAGTACACTAATAATAATGATGAAAGTTGTCTCAATTTGATAAGATTGACGAATCAAACCAACACAACCAAAAACCAGAAGGGATTGTCGGAACAAATTCAGCTTTTGGGTTCTCTGCTAGTGACAAGTGACTAATCCCAGGCCTTGTAGCGCAGGCAAGTGAGAACGAACACCTCATCTCCGATCCTAGAGACCATCTCTTGGAGTTTGAATCCAACGGCCTACACACTCCTCAATATGTGCTAAACAAAAACTCCAAGCGGTCTGCTGGTGCTAGGACCAGCACGGATTCTGTAGCACCCAATCCTGCCAAATTCTGCAAATTGAGCGCTCCTACTATGCATCCGCGAGCATTCTCAGCTATGCTACAATGGGCTTCTCCCCACTCAGCGTACACCAACCAACATACACAGAAACAAGCACCAACCTAGCTTCAGTTCACTCCCCCTCAAGAAAAATACACTAGCAGGCCTAGAGGCGGAGCCGTCGCATCTACTTACGACACACCAGCGGTGATAGGGATGGGTGAACGATAAGGGAGGGGAGGGGGTGGGGGAACGTACTGCTGGTCCGCGTCGGGCGCGGGGGCGGGCGGGGGTAGAGAGGAGCTCCTTGGCGGCGCAGAGGGCCTTGAGACGCTCGCGGCACCGTCGACGGGGGTGAGGCGGCCGGGGAGGAACCCTAACCGCGGCGGCATCGTCGGGCGGAGGGGATCGATAATGTGAGAGTGAGGGGGTGCGGGGGGCGCTCGGGTCGGTTTTCTTTTCCTCTAGTAATAGCGCTGGGTAGAGGCCGGCGCTACTGCTAAGCCGACCAGCTGCAGCGCCCGTTCGACACAAACGCTACAGGTAAGTGGGCTACCGTTTTTGCCCTGCGGCCCAGATAACAGCAGCGCGGCCCAAGCTAACAAACGCTGCTGTTATTTAGTAGTAGTAGCGTGTTTTGTACGAGGCGCTACTAGTAAATACCAGTAGCGTGGGTGCTTAAACAGGTGCTACTGCTAAACTTCTATCTATACATTTTCCTAGTAGTGATAGGATGATAGTATTCGGACACCGGAAGTGTTCTGGGGTACGGGGTACGTATCGGGTCACCGGAAGGGGTTCCGGGCACCCCCCCCCCCAGCAAAGATATGGGCCTTATTGGGCCAAGGGCAGGACATACCAGCCCCTAAGGGGCTGGTGCGCCCCCATATGGGCCGGCCTAAGTGGAGAAAGGAAAAGGGGAGGAGGAAAAGAAATAGAGGGAATAGGATTCCCCCTTCCTTTCCCCTCTCCCATCTTTCCTTCCCCCCTCCGGAGATAAAGAAAGGGGGAGGCCGAATTGGAGGAGGCCCCCAAGTAGGATTCCTCCTACTTGGGGAGCCCCATGGCTGTACCCCTCCCCCTCCCACCTAAAACATTGTTAGCCGTGTGCGGCGCCCCCCCCCCCCCTCCACAGTTTACGCCTCCGGTCATATTCACGTAGTGCTTAGGCGAAGCCTTGTGCGGATCACTTCACCATCACCGTCACCACGCCGTCGTGCTGACGGAACTCTCCCTCGACACTTTGCTGGATCAAGAGTTCAAGGGACGTCATCGAGTTGAACGTGTGCTAAACTTGGAGGTGTCGTACGTTCGGTACTTGATCGGTTGGATCGCAAAGACGTTTGACTACATCAACCACGTTAACCTAACGCTTCCGCTTTCCGTCTACGAGGGTACGTGGACACACTCTCCCCTCTCGTTGCTATGCATCTCCTAGATAGATCTTGCGTGAGCGTAGGAAAATTTTGAAATTGCATGCTACGTTCCCCAACATTTTATGATTATGAAATCTGGCAAATGGACGTCAAACTGCATTCCTTAATGGATTTCTGAAAGAAGAGTTGTATATGATGCAACCAGCAGGCTTTGTCGATCCTAAAGGTGCTAACAAAGTGTGCAAACTCTGGCGATCCATCTATGGACTGGTGCAAGCATCTCGGAGTTGGAATGTATGCTTTGATGAGGTGATCAAAGCATATGGTTTTATAGAGACTTTCGAAAAACCTATATTTACAAGAAAGTGAGTGGGAGCTCTGTAGCATTTCTCATATTATATGTGGATGACATATTGTTGATTGGAAATGATGTGGAATTTCTGGATAGCGTAAAAGGATACTTGAATAAAAGTTTTTCAATGAAAGACCTCGGTGAAGCTGCTTATATATATTGGGCATCAAGATCTATAGAGATAGATCAAGACGCTTAATAGGACTTTCACAAAGCACATACCTTGACAAAGATTTGAAGAAGTTCAAAATGGATCAGTCAAATAAAGGGTTCTTGCCTATGTTGCAAGGTATGAAATTGAGTCAGACTCAATGCCTGACCACTACAGAAGATAGAGAGAAAATGAAAGTCATTCCTGTTGGGAACACAGTATTTCAAAAATTTCCTACGATCACGCAAGATCTATCTAGGAGAAGCATAGCAACGAGCGGGGAGAGTGTGTCCACATACCCTCATAGACCGAAAGCGGAAGCGTTAAGTAACGCCGTTGATGTAGTCGAATGTCTTCACGATCCAACCAATCAACTACCGAACGCACGGCACCTCCGCGATCCACACACGTTCAGCTCGGTGACGTCCCTCGAACTCTTGATCCAATTGAGGCCGAGGGAGAGTTTCGTCAGCATGATGGCGTGGTGATGGTGGTGATGAAGTTACCGGCGCAGGGATTCGCCTAAGCACTACGACGATATGACCGAGGTGTGTAACTGTGGAGGGGGGCACCGCACACGGCTAAGACAAATCTTGAGTGCCTTTGGGGTGCTCCCCCCCCCCCCCGTATATAAAGGAGGGAGGGAGGAGGCGGACGGCCTAGGGGGCGCGCCAAGCATAGGGAGTCCTACTAGGACTCCCAAGTCCTAGTAGGATTCCCTTTCCTATTCGGAGTAGGAGAGAAGGAAAGAGAGGGAGAGGGAGAAGGAAAGGGGGGGCCGCGCCCCCACCCCTTGTCCAATTCGGTTTGGGCAGCGGGGAGGCGCGCGCCACCTCTTGGCCCTTCTCCCCTCTCTCCACTAAAGCCCAATAAGGCCCATTATGTCACACCCTGCATTTTGTAACATGTCATTTGCATTAATAAAGCATGAAAATTTGGACCAACAAAAACTTTTGCATTATTTGGCTTTTTATTTTGGAGTTGGTTTTCTCTCTGTGATTTTCAAGTGCTCTTTAAAGTCAACTACTCCACCTTATATACTTCATCCCTTTGCTCCAAACTTCTGCCCAATGATCATACCATGTGTATAGTGCAATATAGTATTTTCTTACAAAAATAATTTGGCCAAAAAGTATTTTCAAAAATTAGTTTTCCAAAAAACCCTGAATTGAGTTTTGCACTACAAGTACTTGATTTGGGGTATGAAAAATATTTCAAAGAGTATATTTGAAACCTATTAGATATAGGATTCCCACAAACCACAAAAATATAATTTTAAAAGTTATTTTCCTATTTTATTTAAAAGCTTTTTATTAAGACCAGAAATGGTCTTTAATAGGGAAAATTTATTTTATTGTTTCAAAAATATTTGACAAAAATCAGGGAAACTGAGTGGACATATATCTTCCATAAATAAGAGTTTCAACACATGGTCATGTTCAAAATATTGGACAAAACCTCCCAAAACCATTCCTGCCGATTTCAAGGATTTGAAATATTTCTACAGGAAATATTTTCATAAAAATCCAAGGAAAATCCAGCAAGTCACAAATGCATATTGTAATCACCTTGAAAAGCCTCATGTCAATCAAGGTCATTTTGGTTCACAAAAATGCCCCAAAACCCTCTCTGACCAGAATCAAATTTGAACAACCTTGTACTACCAACTTTCTCTCCTTGACCCCAACTTTTGTGAGAATGTTCACATGACCAAATGAGGCAACTACACCAAGTGGTTCATCAAGGGGAAGTGATTTGCTCAACTAGATCTACACAAGTTCATTTCTACTAATTCCTAGGGTTTACAAAAGTTGCATTGGCAACTTTGCCCAAATAAGCTTAAAATTGGTGGAAGGCCCTAATTATATGTGTCATTTCACCCTGTGGAGTCTCATGGCAAATGGAAATCACTTACTTGCCCAAACCATTATCAAACACCTTCTGACACTTTTCCAAAATGCCATTTTTGACCTCTTCCACTAATCTCCATGGGCTCAACTTTGTACCACAGCTTCTCCTGGCCCTCTTCTACCCCCAGTAACTTTCCCCTGGCCATTTCTTAATGATTAAGGGGGTGAAACACCCCCATTTACCTTCCTGGACAGCAGCTTCTCTCTCTCCCTCAACCTCCCTCCTCACTCCAGTGGCCACCCAGGGCACAAAGAGCCCCTCCCCCTTTCTTTACTACACCCTAGAGCCACCAGACATATTTGGCCGCGCCCACCTGACCTAAAAAAATGCCATGGCATGCCATTTGCACGCTCCAGAGCGCGCTACAGTGCGTCCAGGCACTGTAGCCGCCCCCTGCCAACCACTCCCGGCCACCTCGGGCCTCCCCAGCGCGCCCAACGATGCGCCTCGACGTCTGCGTCACGCCACGCCTCTGTCCCCCTCCTCCCTCTTCCTCCTCTCGCCCAGCTCGCACGCGCGCCGGCCACCCGAGCGCACAAGTGAGCGCGCTCACACGCGCGGTGCCCTGGCCCCCCTGCTTTCCCTCTCTTCTCTCCCCTCGCCCTAGACCAACCCCACAAGCACCCCAGACACGCCCACGCGCGCCCCCGTGACCCACAGCAACGGCAACGACCTCGCCGGCGCATGGGTCCACGGCAAGCCCTGGCCCGGCTATATAAGACCTCCCCGAGCTCTCCTCTCCTCATCACTCGCCCTCTGCACCACCAAATAATCCTCCTGCACCCCCAGTTCCTCTCCCGAGCCGCCCGAGCTCGAGATCGAGCTCGAGCTCCACCGCTTCGGCTCGCCGGAGTTCGCGAGGTACAGGCCTCCCCAGCTCCTCCTCTGCCTCGACCTGGAACCCCCGAGCACCCCTGGTCATTTCCCCTTTCTCCCCTACTTCTTTTGCAGCCGGAAACGGCCGGAACCATCGACGCCCGAAGCTCCTCCGCCGCGTGACCTCGTCGCCGGCGAACCAGGCCACCCCGGCGACCGCAACCACCTCCACCCGAATGGCGACTCGACGCTGAGTCCAGCCGTACCCTCGCCCGACCTCGCCGTGCCCTGCATCGACGCCGGTGAGCTTGCCGACCCTCTGTCGCAGGGTTAGGGATGACAGGCGGGCCCCGCCTGTCAGCCTCTCCTCTCCATCGCCCCTCTCTCTCTCGCTGACGCCTGGGCCCCGCCCGTCAGGTTTAAACCTGGCGCGCGTGCGTGCACCAGTGCGCTAGGCCGCCTCTCTGGCTGGGCCTGCTGCGCTGCGGCTGTTCTGGCCCAGCAGGCAGAGAGCCCTTCTCCTTTTTCTTTTCTGTCAAACTTGTAAAAATTCCACAGGATTAAATATTCATCCAAATGCAATAATTCAAACTCCCATATTTTTCTAAAATCCCACCTATTTAATGGTATAACTTTCATTCATGTCCAACCAACTTTTATGTACTGTTCATATTCAAATTCAAATTTGAATATACTTAAACCCCTCTGAAAATCCATTTCATCTATTATGCTACTCCAAGTCCAAAACTAGGAATTTTCCCCTTCTTAGTTTTGACCGTAGTATTTAACAAAAATGAGTTGACATTTTTCTGAGCACTTTGGTTTTTCTGTTTTATTGTTGCCTTATTTTTCTCGTTATTATTTTGCGAAGATAGATTGCATTGCTGACGAAAGAATTGGACCAGAAGACTTTGAAGACCCAGAAGACTTTGTTGAGCCAGGCAAGCAGCCCTTTGACCATATCTATGAAACCCTCTTTATGCATTTCATATAGCACTTCATTATTGTTGCATCGGAATCATGATGAGATGGTAGCCACTTTGGTGGGTTGCCTTCATTTCCTCCTTGTTGATACTTGCATTGTGCATGACCCTACCTTCCTATGAGGGTTATGCAGGTGGGAGTAGATAGGATGCTAAAGTAGATGCTACGCAAATGGGGCAAGTATATGCATGGTGATGAAGACAAAGTATTTTCAAAAGACTTTTTCGGAAACCCCGTCGGGTGCCACTTATGCCCGAGGGAGATAACGAGATGGGTAACCACTTGATGACGAAGTGGTGTACCGAGGCAAGTGTGTGTGTTGTTTTCAAAAACGGATTAGATTTAAGATTTGTCGACTGTCCCAACCTTACATGCGCAACCATTCTACCCTTATATGGGAAAGGGCATTATCAATTACCTAGGCTGATACTAGCTTGGAGCCCGCATTACTAGTGATGGGAGAGTCGTTGTTGCGCTCTCTCGGGATGGGGTCGTGCCAGGTAGGGCGGCCATGACTGTTTTCACAGGGCACCGGACACACCGTTGGTACCCCGTGCTTGTGGTATGTGATGAATATGGGAGCGAGGCTCCACAATTTTAAGATGTGAAATGTTGGGCACGGGGGTTACTACCAATCGAGTGGACTCTATGTTAGTGTCGTCTAGGGAAAGATAGTGATCGGGTGCTTACTCGAGGTACTTGAGGTACCGCGGGTCGTGGATGACACGGAAGTTCCCCGGATCTTGTGGGTAAAGTGTGCAACCTCTGCAGAGTGTGAAACTATTCGAATAGCCGTGTCCACGGTCAAGGACAGTTGGGCGGTGCTGCTTAAACTACGTCCAGAGTTTTACAAACCGCGTGTGTGTGTGTTGATAAGACTATTTGGGTTAAGTCAGATGGCTTGACACGATGATCAAGTTGGATTGGTGTCCAACTCCGCTTATGTTGATATCTGTAACTTGTTCATACGGATGTATGTACTCTCATGATGCATACTTTACATGTTGATAGATCATGTCATTGCACGCAAAACTAGCTTTCTGCAAACTACCTACTTAGTGCTATATCATTGCATCATTGTGCCCTGTTCCAATCATGGGTTGCTTGCGAGTACATTCAAAGTACTCATTGGCTTGCCACTCATTATTTAATTGGCCAGGCATGGAAGAACAGGAGTTCGAAGAAGAGTTCTTTGGAGATGAACATGCGAACTAGGACGTTTCCCAGTCAGAATGCCTGTAGGGTTAAGGCAGATGGCATGGGTTCTATTTATCGACAAAGATTTCCGCTGCTTAAGTTTATTTGGTATTCAGCCCTTGTGGCTTTATCTAGGTAAGACTTGACCATAATGGTCAAAATTTGTGTAAGACGATATGTATGGATGTAAGACTCTTGTTATTCAGCTTCTGTGTGTTCAGTGGGCATTGATCTCTGGGATCACTGTACACGTGCATTCGGTGATCACGACTTATGAGTCGGGGTCCCCAAAGAGCTGGTATCAGAGCCATCCTGACTGTAGGAAGCCTTAGTTAGCATGGGCGTTAGTTAGGATAAAACCCGTTTTGCAAAACCCTCTATACTCCTCTTCTTTTCTAAGCTTACCAAACCCAAGATATATTTCCATATTGACCTCTCACATTCAACCTTTGTAGATGGCTGCCATACCCGAAGACTTCCTGACCACCGGATTTCCCGTGCTTCTCGAGGATAGCCTCAAGAAGTGCCAGTTTTACCAAACCCCCATTTTCACCTACCATGAGCATTGGATCAACGACACCGAGACGGATATCATGTGGAAGTGATAGTGAAGGCTAATGACTCTCCAACAACCTGGTTCTTCGAGGGACCCCAGATGGCAACACTGGTTCTTGCCATCGAGACGGCAACCCTCAAGGCACTCACCTACCTCCGAGACCTTCTCCCCGAGATGGCGGACGAGTTGGCAACCCGCTTCTTGCCTTATCGAAAGGAGGGTGAGGATGAGAGCAGTGCACCAGCTCCACCATTGGAGGAAGGACTTCCACTCCGATTCCAGACCTACTTCAGCCTCTGTGCCGATAGCTTGGCACAACACTTGGCCTCGGAATCAATGGAGCTCCGAAAGGAACTTCATGAGACCAAGGCACTTCTGCTCCAAGCACAAGGGAAGACAGATAGGATCAAGAAGGAAGGTGCTCCCACTGGACAGCCCGCAATCGCATACCGAGGCAGAAGACCCCCAAAGGATGGAGGACCCCCACAGCAATACCGCACGAGCGCAAAGGAATACCGCAAGCTCTTCGCACCACTGGCAAAGCAACGCCGTGTTGAGCTCCTCCACTCCCCCACCCCTTCAAGTGAAGAGGAAACTCGGGATGCTGATGATGAGGAGGAAGACCCAGAAGAGCCAGACTACGCGACCGAGCATTCCACACTTAGGCATCATTCGCTACTTGGATATGCCCGTTAGTAACCCCTACGGTAGGATAGGTCATGTACCCCTTATGCGAAGTCGAGTCCTTGTAATGGTTCACATGAAACCATGTAGTGTTGTGTTTGCTTTTGATGTGTTTGATGGACGTCATGCTTTCCTTCGGGAACTTGTAAGCGACTACATCACCCATTTGGATTTTAATGAATGTGTTTGGCCTTTAAGCCCTTGCATGAAAACAATTAGTGTCATACCGACCCCCTTACAAGGCATCCCATCTATATTGCTTCCCCTCATCTTTCCCAATCATGAGACCTTGACCGCTCCAACAGGATGCCTGTTGTAACACGTACTGGTACCTCTACCCAGCAGCAAGAAGCCGGAGCAGGAGCCAGTCAGGACCAAACCCAAGGACAAGCTCCACCACTGCGACCACCTCCAAACATGGACATGGCTCAGCTTCTCCAAGCCTTCTGAGAGGAACGCCAAGCCAATACTGCAGCCCTCCAGATGATTGCTCAGGCTGTCAACCGCCAGCCAGCGGGGAACGGCAATGGACGCTCCACGTTGGCGGAGTTCAAGAAGCATGCACCACCCACCTTCATCGAGATTGCTGAACCCCTGGACGCAGACGACTGGGTCCGCACCATTGAGGATCTGCTGGAACTAGTCGGATGCACTGAGGACCGTGAGAAGGTGGCATATGCTGCTCACTGTCTCGGGGGAACTGCCAGAGCTTGGTGGGATGGATTCAAGGCCATGCATGCTGAGCAAAACATCACTTGGAATGACTTCAAGGCAGAATTCCGCAAGGCCCACATTCCTTCCGGAATCATGGCCATCAAGAAGCGTGAATTCCGAGCCCTGAATTAAGGAAGTAGCATTGTCAAGGAGTACATGCAGAAGTTCAGTGTTCTCTCAAGGTATGCTCCTGAGGATGTCAGCACTGATGCTGCCAAAAGGGAGCGCTTCATGGAAGGCCTTAACCAGACTCTGCAGTACTCGCTTGCTGTGTGACTGCCCGACCTTTCCTGATCTGGTGAACAAGGCACTCATGCTTGATGACAAGCGACGTGCTTTGGACGATACTCGTAAGCGCAAGATGATCAGAAAGGGTAGCTCCAGCAACCAGAAGCCTCGCCTGTGGCAGCCAGCCCCGGTCAAGCCAACCTATCAGCAGCCAAGAGCCCTTGAACCCCGCACCAACTATCAGCCTCAGCAGTATGCCAACCCCAGGCCAGCTTACAACAACCCCAATAACAATGCCGGCAAGAGCAGCAACCCCAATCAAGTCACTTGCTTTGGATGTGGTCAGCCAGGACACTACTCCAAGAATTGCCCCAACAAGAAGCCTGACGCCTCGCGCCCCAATGCGCAGAACCCAGGACAAGGCCGCGGAATGCCACCATGGAACCAAGCTCCCCGCAACCCGCCCAACAATGGCAAGGGTCGTGTGAATCATGTCACTGCAGAAGAAGCCCAGGAAGACCCGGACGTCGTGCTGGGTACGTTCCTTGTCAACTCAGCACCTGCAACTGTCTTGTTTGATTCTGGAGCCACGCATTCATTTGTCACCCAAAAGTTTGATTAAAGAGTGGCATGACCCCTACACCCCTGAATAACCCTATGGTGGTACAAACCCCCGGAGCAGAGATGAGAGCAAGATAGGATGTAAAGGAGTCGGGATTGTCATTAATGGGGTAGACTTCCTAGCAGACCTTATCATCTTACGATCGCAAGGCTTCGATGTGATCTTAGGAATGGATTGGCTCATCAAGCACCAAGGCTTGTTAGATTGTGCCAACCGGACTGTCACTGTGACCAATGACCAAGGAGTCAAAGTTAAATTTGCCTCCAACCCCTCCTCTGCTCAAGCCAACCAAGTCAACTGTCTGACTGAAGTTGGATTGGAGCAAGTGTCGGTAGTATGCGAATACCCCGATGTCTTTCCTGATGAGCTACCGGGAATGCCTCCTGACCGGGACATTGAGTTCATCATCGAGCTCATGCCCGGAGCAGGACTCATCTATAAGAAGCCTTATAGAATGGGATCGGAGGAGTTAGCAGAATTAAAGAAGCAACTAGAAGAGCAGTTGAGGTAGGGATTTATCCGCCCTAGTGCCTCCCCTTGGGGGTCACATGTTCTGTTTGTGGCAAAGAAGGACGGTACCATCCGCTTATGCATTGACTACCGCTCCCTCAATGAAGTTACAATCAAGAACAAGTATCCACTTCCCAAGATTGAAGATCTGTTTGATCAACTCAATGGGGCCAAGGTGTTCTCCAAGATCGACCTCAGATCTGGGTACTACCAGCTAAAAATCAGACCCCAAGATATTCCGAAGACGGCATTTGTAACCAGATATGGCCTGTATGAGTGCATGGTCATGTCCTTTGGATTGACCAATGCCCCAGCTTACTTTATGTATCTCATGAATAAGATCTTCATGGAATATTTGGACAAGTTTGTCGTCGTCTTCATTGATGACATTCTTGTCTTCTCGAAGACGGAAGAAGAGCACGAGCAACACTTGAGGATGGTCCTAGACAAGCTTCGAGAGCACCAACTGTATGCCAAGTTCAGCAAGTGCGAATTTTGGTTGCATGAGGTTGGATTCTTGGGTCATAAATTGACTGCCGAAGGATTGTTAGTGGATCCCACAAAGATTCAAGCCGTGACTGAATGGCAAACCCCGAGCAATGTGAAGGAAGTCAGAAGCTTCCTCGGACTCGCGGGATATTACCGCAAGTTCGTTGAAGGATTCTCAAGCATTGCCCGACCCATGACCCAGCTCCTGAAGAAGGACAAGAAGTTTGAATGGACGCCGAAGTGTGAAGAAAGCTTCCAGGAGCTGAAGAAGAGATTGACCACCGCCCCAGTTCTGGCCACACCTGATATTCACAAAGAATTTGTGATATATTGTGATGCGTCGAGCCGGGCTTGGAGGTGTTCTTATGCAAGAAGGCAGAGTCGTAGCATATCTGTCCAGACAGCTACGTCCTCACGAAGAGAACTACGCTACTCATGACCTCGAGTTGGCAGCTGTAGTTCATGCCCTGAAAACATGGCGACATTACCTCCTAGGGAAGCGGTGTGAGATATACACATATCACAAAAGTCTGAAGTATATTTTCACTCAGAAGGACTTGAACATGAGGCAGAGAAGATGGCTAGAATTGATCAAGGATTATGATCTCAGTGTTCAATACCACCCTGGAAAGGCTAATGTGGTAGCAGATGCATTAAGCAGAAAGGCTTGTTCCTTGAATGCTATGCTTAAGGAAAAGCTACCCGCCTTGTATGAAGAACTTGAAAGCTTCGGGTTGGAACTGGTTGCACCAGGATTCTTGGCCAACCTCGAAGTCAAGCCTACCCTGATGGATGATGTTAAGGAAGCTCAGAAGGGACACGAAAGTATTGAAGGCATCAAGAGGAAGATCAAGGTAGGCAAGGCCCCAGGATTCTCAGAGGATGAGCAAGCAATTGTCTGGTTTGGGAATCGCATTTGCGTCCCCAACAAGCTTGAGCTCAAGAACTTGATCTTGCAAGAAGCTCATGACACCCCGTATTCCATCCATCCTGGAGGGACCAAGATGTATCAAGACCTGAAGAAAAGATTTTGGTGGCACGGGATGAAAAGAGAGATTGCCACCTATGTTGCAAAGTGTGATGTATGCCAAAGGATCAAGGCTGAATATCAGCGACCTGCTGGATTGCTGCAACCACTCAAGGTTCGCGAGTGGAAATGGGATAAAGTCGGAATGGATTTCATCACTGGACTACCTAGGTCAAACAAGGGACATGACTCCATGTGGGTCATAGTCGATCATTTGACCAAAGTAGCCCGTTTCATTCCTGTTAAGACTACCTATGATGGCAACCAGCTGGCAACCCTTTACATCAACAGAATTGTAAGCCTTCATGGTGTTCCTAAGGAGACTGTGTCAGATCGAGGGACCCAATTTACCTCAAGGTTCTGGAAGAGGTTCCAAGAGGCTATGGGAACCAAGTTGTCCTTCAGCATTGCTTTCCACCCACAGACCGGAGGTCAGACAGAACGAGTGAATCAAATACTCAAAGACATGCTCCGAGCCTGTGTCTTAGCACATGGAGCTAAGTGGGAAGACTGCCTCCCTTTTACCGAGTTCTCCTATAACAACAGTTATCAGTCAAGCTTTCAGATTGCACCATTTGAGGTGTTATACGGACGGAAGTGCCGCACACCCCTCAATTGGTCAGGAACCGGAGAAGGACTAGTATTTGGGCCCGATATCCTCCGTGAAGCAGAAGAGCAAGTTCAGCTAGTCAGAGAGCAATTGAAGACCGCCAAGTCGAGACAGAAGACTATGCTGACACTCGTCGCCGACAAGTAGACTTCCAAGTCGGAGACCATGTATACCTGCGAGTAACTCCTCATAAGGGAACCAAGCGTTTCCACGTTAAGGGAAAGCTCGCACCAAGATTTATCGGCCCCTTCGAGATCACCGCACGACGCGGAGAAGTGGCTTACCAGTTGGAACTGCCACCTGAACTATCCGATGTGCACAACGTATTCCACGTGTCACAACTCCGGAAGTGTCTCCAAGTTCCACACAAGCCTGATCTTTACAAGGACGTCGATCACCAAGCCATTGACCTTCAGCCTGATTTGACCTACCGTGAGAGGCCCATCTGCATTTTGGACGAGGCTGAACGACGCACTCGAAGCCGCACCATCAAGTACTTCAAGGTCCAGTGGAGCAACCACACTGAAGCAGAAGCAACCTGGGAACGTGAAGACTACCTTAGATCCGAGTTTCCAGATCTCTTTTAAGGCCTAGTTTGGGAATCTCGGGGACGAGATTCTTGTAAGGGGGGTAGGTCTGTCACACCCTGCATTTTGTAACATGTCATTTGCATTAATAAAGCATGAAAATTTGGACCAACAAAAACTTTTGCATTATTTGGCTTTTTATTTTGGAGTTGGTTTTCTCTCTGTGATTTTCAAGTGCTCTTTAAAGTCAACTACTCCACCTTATATACTTCATCCCTTTGCTCCAAACTTCTGCCCAATGATCATACCATGTGTATAGTGCAATATAGTATTTTCTTACAAAAATAATTTGGCCAAAAAGTATTTTCAAAAATTAGTTTTCCAAAAAAACCCTGAATTGAGGTTTGCACTACAAGTACTTGATTTGGGGTATGAAAAATATTTCAAAGAGTATATTTGAAACCTATTAGATATAGGATTCCCATAAACCACAAAAATATAATTTTAAAAGTTATTTTCCTATTTTATTTAAAAGCTTTTTATTAAGACCAGAAATGGTCTTTAATAGGGAAAAATTATTTTATTCTTTCAACAATATTTGACAAAAATCAGGGAAACTCAGTGGACATATATCTTCCATATATAAGAGTTTCAACAAATGGTCATGTCCAAAATATTGGACAAAACCTCCCAAAACCATTTCTGCCCATTTCAAGGATTTGAAATATTTTTACAGGAAATATTTTCATAAAAATCCAGGGAAAATCCAGTAAGTCAAAAATGCATATTGTGATCACCTTGCAAAGCCTCATGTCAATAAAGGTCATTTTGGTTCACCAAAATGCCAAAAAACCCTCTCTGACCAGAATCAAATTTGAACAACTTTGTACTACCAACTTTTTCTCCTTGACCCCAACTTTTGTGAGCATGTTCACATGACCAAATGAGGCCACTACACCAAGTGGTTCATCAAGGGGGAGTGATTTGCTCAACTAGATCTACACAAGTTCATTTCTACTAATTCCTAGGGTTTACAAAAGTTGCATTGGCAACTTTGCCCAAATAAGCTCCAAATTGGTGGAAGGCCCTAATTATATGTGTCATTTCACCCTATGGAGACTCATGGCAAATGGAAATCATTTACTTGCCCAAACCATTATCAAACACCTTCTGACACTTTTCCAAAATGCCATTTTTGACCTCTTCCACTAATCTCCATGGACTCAACTTTGTACCACAGCTTCTCCTGGCCCTCTTCTACCCCCAGTAACTTTCCCCTGGCCATTGCTCAATGATTGAGGGGGTGAAACACCCCCATTTACCTCCCTGGACAACAGCTTCTCTCTCTCCCTCAACCTCCCTCCTCATTCCAGTGGCCACCCAGGGCATCCAAAGCCCCTCCCCCTTTCTTTACTACACCCTAGAGCCACCAGACATATTTGGCCGCGCCCACCTGACCTAAAAAATGCCATGGCATGCCATTTGCACGCTCTAGAGCGCGCTACAGTGCGGACAGGCACTGTAGCCGCCCCCTGCCAACCACTCCCAGCGCGCCCGACGATGCGCCTCGACATCTGCGTCACGCCACGCCTCTGTCCCCCTCCTTCCTCTTCCTCCTCTTGTCCCAGCTCGCACGCGCGCCAGCCGCCCGAGCGCACCAGTGAGCGCGCTCACACGCACGGTGCCTTGGCCCCCTGCTTTCCCTCTCTTCTCTCCCCTCGCCCTAGACCAACCCCACGAGCACCCCACACACGCCCACGCGCCCCCCCGTGACCCACAGCAACGGCAACGACCTCGCCGGCGCATGGGTCCACGGCAAGCCCTAGCCCGATTATATAAGACCTCCCCGAGCTCTCCTCTCTTCACCACTCGCCCTCTGCACCACCAAATAATCCTTCTGCACCCCCAGTTCCTCTCCAGAGCCGCCCGAGCTCGAGATCGAGCTCGAGCTCCAATGCTTCCGCTCGCCAGAGTTCGCGAGGTACAGGCCTCCCCAGCTCCTCCTCTACCTCGATCTGGAACCCCCGAGCACCCCTGATCATTTCCCCTTTCTCCCCCGCTTCTTGTGTAGCCGGAAACGGCCGGAACCGTCGACGCCCGAAGCTCCTCCGCCGCGTGACCTCGTCGCCGGTGAACCAGGCCACCCCGGCGACCGCAACCACCTCCACCCGAATGGCGACTCGACGCTGAGTCCAGCCGTACCCTCGCCCGACCTCGTCGTGCCCTGCATCGATGCCGGTGAGCTCGCTGACCCTCTGTCGCAGGGTTAGGGATGATAGGCGGGCCCCGCCTGTCAGCCTCTCCTCTCCATCGCCCCTCTCTCTCTCGCTGACACCTGGGCCCCGCCCGTCAGGTTTAAACCTGGCGCGCGCGCGTGCACCAGTGCGCTGGGCCGCCTCTGTGGCTGGGCCTGCTGCGATGCGGCTGTTCTGGCCCAGCAGGCACAGATCCCTTCTCCTTTTTCTTTTATGTCAAACTTGTAAAAATTCCACAGGATTAAATATTCATCCAAATGCAATAATTCAAACTCCCATATTTTTCTAAAATCCCACCTATTTAATAGTATAACTTTCATTCATGTCCAACCAACTTTTATGTACTGTTCATATTCAAATTCAAATTTGAATATATTTAAACCCCTCTGAAAATCCATTTCATCTATTATGCTACTCCAAGTCCAAAACTAGGAATTTTCCCCTTCTTAGTTTTCACCGTAGTATTTAACAAAAATGAGTTGACATTTTTCTGAGCACTTTGGTTTTTCTGTTTTATTATTGCCTTATTTTTCTCGTTATTATTTTGCGAAGATAGATTGCGTTGCTGACGAACGAATTGGACCAGAAGACTTTGAAGACCCAGAAGACTTTGTTGAGCCAGGCAAGCAGCCCTTTGACCAGATCTATGAAACCCTCTTTATGCATTTCATATAGCACTTCATTATTGTTGCATCGGAATCATGATGAGATGGTAGCCACTTTGGTGGGTTGCCTTCATTTCCTCCTTGTTGATACTTGCATTGTGCATGAACCTACCTTCCTATGAGGGTTATGCAGGTGGGAGTAGATAGGATGCTAAAGTAGATGCTACGCAAATGGGGCGGCTATATGCATGGTGATGAAGACAAAGTATTTTCAAAAGACTTTTTCGGAAACCCCGTCGGGTGCCACTTATGCCCGAGGGAGATAATGAGATGGGTAACCACTTGATGATGAAGTGGTGTACCGAGGCAAGTGTGTGTGTTGTTTTCAAAAACGGATTAGATTTAAGATTTGTCGACTATCCCAACCTTACATGCGCAACCACTCTACCCTTATATGGGAAAGGGCATTATCGATTACCTAGGCCGATACTAGCTTGGAGCCCGCATTACTAGTGACGGGAGAGTCGTTGTTGCACTCTCTTGGGACGGGGTCGTGCCAGGTAGGGCGGCCATGACTGTTTTCACAGGGCACTGGACACACCGTTGGTACCCCGTGCTTGTGGTATGTGATGAATATGGGAGCGAGGCTCCACAATTTTAAGATGTGAAATGTTGGGCACGGGGGTTACTAACAATCGAGTGGACTCTATGTTAGTGTCGTTTAGGGAAAGATAGTGATCGGGTGCTTACCCCGGGTACTTGAGGTACCGCAGGTCGTGGATGACACGGAAGTTCCCCGGATCTTGTGGGTAAAGTGTGCAACCTCTGCAGAGTGTAAAACTATTCGAATAGCCGTGTCCACGGTCAAGGACAGTTGGGCGGTGCTGCTTAAACTACGTCCAGAGTTTTACAAACTGCGTGTGTGTGTGTTGATAAGACTATTTGGGTTAAGTCAGATGGCTTGACACGATGATCAAGTTGGATTGGTGTCCAACTCCGCTTATGTTGATATCTGTAACTTGTTCATACGGATGTCTGTACTCTCATGATGCATACTTTACATGTTGATAGATCATGTCATTGCACGCAAAACTAGCTTTCTGCAAACTACCTACTTAGTGCTATATCATTGCATCATTGTGCCCTGTTCCAATCATGGGTTGCTTGCGAGTACATTCAAAGTACTCATTGGCTTGCCACTGGTTATTTAATTGGCCAGGCATGGAAGAACAGGAGTTCGAAGAAGAGTTCTTTGGAGACGAACATGCGAACTAGGACGTTTCCCAGTCAGTATGCCTGTAGGGTTAAGGCAGATGGCATGGGTTCTATTTATCGACAAAGATTTCCGCTGCTTAAGTTTATTTGGTATTCAGCCCTTGTGGCTTTATCTATGTAAGACTTGACCATAATGGTCATAATTTGTGTAAGACGATATGTATGGATGTAAGACTCTTGTTATTCAGCTTCTGTGTGTTTAGTGAGCATTGATCTCTGGGATCACTGTGCACGTGCATTCGGTGATCACGACTTATGAGTCGGGGTCCCCACACATTACTTCTCCTGACGAATTCCCTCCACGCTCTTCGGCACGAGATTTTGAACTCCCCGGTACTCCGAAAAATACCCGAATCACTCGGAACCTTTCCGATGTCCGAATATAGCCTTCCAATATATGAATCTTTACCTCTCAACCATTTCGAGACTCCCCGTCACGTCCGTGATATCATCCGGGACTCCGAACAACCTTAGGTCATCGAATCACGTAAACTCATAATACAAATCATCATCGAACGTTAAGCGTGCGGACCCTACGGGTTCGAGAACTATGTAGACATGTCCGAGACTCATCTCCAATCAATAACCAATAGCGGAACCTGGATGCTCATATTGGCTCCTACATATTCTACGAAGATCTTTATCGGTCAAACCGCATAACAACGTACGTTGTTCCCTTTGTCATCGATATGTTACTTTCCCGAGATTTGATCGTCGGTATCATCATACCTAGTTCAATCTCGTTACCGGCAAGTCTCTTTACTCGTTCCATAATGCATCATCCCGCAACTAACTCATTAGTCACATTGCTTGCAAGGCTTATAGTGATGTGCATTACCGAGAGGGCCCAGAGATACCTCTCCGATACACAGAGTGACAAATCCTAATCTCGATCTATGCCAACCCAACAAACACCTTCCGAGACACCTGTAGAGCATCTTTATAATCACCCAGTTACGTTGTGACGTTTGATAGCACACAAGGTGTTCCTCCGGTATTCGGGAGTTGCATAATCTCATAGTCAGAGGAATATGTATAAGTCATGAAGAAAGCAATAGCAATAAAACTCAACGGTCATAATGCTAAGCTAACGGATGGGTCTTGTCCCTCACATCATTCTCTAATGATGTGATCCCGTTCATCAAATGACAACACAAGTCTATGGTCAGGAAACATAACCATCTTTGATTAACGAGCTAGTCAAGTAGAGGCATACTAGGGACACTCTGTTTTGTCTATGTATTCACACATGTACTAAGTTTCTGGTTAATACAATTCTAGCATGAATAATAAACATTTATCATGATATAAGGAAATATAAATAACAACTTTATTATTGCCTCTAGGGCATATTTCCTTCAGTCTCCCACTTGCACTAGAGTCTATAATCTAGTTCACATCGCCATGTGATTTAACACCAATAGTTCACATCACCATGTGATTAGTTCACATCGCCATGTGACTAATACCCAAAGGGTTTTACTAGAGTCAATAATCTAGTTCACATCGCTATGTGATTAACACCCAAAGAGTACTAAGGTGTGATCATGTTTTGCTTGTGAGAGAAGCTTAGTCAATGGGTCTCTTATATTCAGAGCCGTATGTATTTTGCAAATTTTCTATGTCTAGAATGCTCTGTATGGAGTTACTCCAGCTAATTGCTCCCACTTTCAAAATGTATCCAGATTGAGACTCAGAGTCATCCGAATCGGTGTAAAAGCTTGCATCGGCGTAACTCTTTACGATGAATTCTTTATCACCTCCATAACCGAGAAATATCTCCTTAGTCTTCTAAGGATAAATTTGGCCGCTGTCAAGTGATCCACTCCTGGATCAATATCGTACCCCCTTGCCAAACTCATGGCAAGGTACACAAAAAGGTTTGGTACACAACATAGCATACTTTATAGAACCTATGGCTGAGGCATAGAGAATGACTTTCATTCTCTTTCTATTTTCTGCCGTGGTCGTGTTTTGAGTCTTACTCAACTTTGCACCTTGCAATACAGGCAAGAACTCCTTGTTTGACTGTTCCATTTTGAACTACTTCAAAATCTTGTCAAGGTATGTATTCATTGAAAAAAATTATCAAGCGTCTTGATCCATCTCTATAGATCTTGATGCTTAATATGTAAGCAGCTTCACCGAGGTCTTTCTTTCAAAAACTCCTTTCAAACACTCCTTTATGCTTTTTCAGAAAATTCTACATCATTTCCGATCAATAATATATCATTCACATATACTTATCAAAAAGGCTGTAGTGCTCCCACTTACTTTCTTGTAAATACAGGCTTCACCACAAGTTTGTATAAAACCATATGCTTTGATCACACTATCAAAGCATATATTCCAACTCCGAGATGCTTGCACCAGTCCATAGATGGATCACTAGAGCTTGCACATTTTGTTAGCCCCTTTAGGATTGACAAAACCTTCTGTTTGTATCATATACAACTCTTCTTTAAGAAGTCCATTAAGGAATGTATTTTCGACATCCATTTGATAGATTTCATTAAATGTGGCAATTGCTAACATGATTCGGATAGACTTAAGCATCGCTACGAGTGAGAAAATCTTATCGTAGTCAACACCTTGAACGTGTCAAAAACTTTTTTGCGACAATTCGAGCTTTGTAGATAGTAACACTACTATCAGCGTCCGTCTTCCTCTTGAAGATCCATTTATTCTCAATGACTAGCCGACCATCGGGCAAATCAGTCAAAGTCCATATTTTGTTCTCATACATGGATCCCATCTCAGATTTCATGGCCTCAAGCCATTTCGCGGAATCTGGGCTCATCATCGCTTCCTCATAGTTCATAGGTTTGTCATGGTCAAGTAACATGACCTCCAGAACAGGACTACCATACCACTCTCGTGCGGATCTTACTCTGGTTGACCTACGAGGTTCAGTAGTAACTTGATCAGAAGTTTCATGATCATCATCATTAGCTTCCTCACTAATTGGTGTAGGAATCACTGGAACTGATTTCTGTGATGAACTACTTTCCAATAAGGGAGAAGGTACAACTACCTCATCAAGTTCTACTTTCCTCCCACTCACTTCTTTCAAGAGAGACTCCTTCTCTAGAAAGGATCCAGTCTTAGCAACAAAGATCTTGCCTTCGGATCTGTGATAGAAGGTGTACCCAACAGTTTCTTTTGGGTATCCTATGAAGACACATTTCTCCGATTTGGGTTCGAGCTTATCAGGTTGAAGCTTTTTCACATAAGCATCGCAGCCCCAAATTCTAAGAAACAGCAACTTGGGCTTCTTGCCAAACCACAGTTCAAATGGTGTCATCTCAACGGATTTAGATGGTGCCCTATTTAACGTGAATGCAGTTGTCTCTAATGCATAACCCCAAAACGATAGTGATAAATCGGTAAGAGACATCATAGATTGCACCATATCTAATAAAGTACGGTTATGATGTTCGGACACACCATTACGCTGTGGTGTTCCAGGTGGCGTGAGTTGTGAAACTATTCCACATTGTTCCAAACTCGTAACTTAAATATTCATCTCTGCGATCAGATCGTAGAAACTTTATTTTCTTGTTACGATGATTTTCTACTTCACTCTGAAATTCTTTGAACTTTTCAAATGTTTCATACTTATGTTTCATCAAGTAGATATACCCATATCTGCTCAAATCATCTGTGAAGGTCAGAAAATAATGATACCCGTCACGAGCCTCAACACTCATCGGATCACATACATCAGTATGTATTATTTCCAATAAGTCAGTTGCTCGCTCCATTGTTCCGGAGAATGGAGTCTTAGTCATCTTGCCCATGAGGCATGGTTCGCAAGCATCAAGTGATTCATAATCAAGTGATTCAAAAAGCCCATCAGTATGGAGCTTCTTCATGCGCTTTACACCAATATGACCTAAACGGAAGTGCCACAAATATGTTGCACTATCATTATCAACTTTTCATCTTTTGGCATCAGTATTATGAATATGTGTATCACTACGATCGAGATTCAATAAACCATTCACCTTGGGTGTATGACCACAGAAGGTTTTATTCATGTAAACAGAATAACAATTATTCTTTGACTTAAATGAATAATCATATTGCAATAAACATGATCCAATCATATTATGCTCAACGCAAACACCAAATAACATTTATTTTAGGTTCAACACTAATCCCAAAGGTAAAGGGAGTGTACGGTGGTGATCTTATCAACCTTGGACATTTCCAACACACATCGTCACCTTGCCCCCAACTAGTCTTTATTCATTTTGTAACTCCTGTTTCGAGTTACTAATCATACCAACTGAACCAGTATCAAATACCCAGGGGCTACTATGAACACTAGTAAAGTACACATCAATAACATGTATATCATATATACTTTTGTTCACTTTGCCATCCTTCTTATCCGCCAAGTATTTGGGGTAGTTCCGCTTCCAGTGACCATTTCCTTCGCAGTAGAAGCACTCAGTTTCAGGCTTGGGTCTAGCTTTGGGCTTCTTCATGGGAGTGGCAACTTGCTTCCCATTCTTCTTGAAGTTCCCTTTCTTTCCCTTGCCCTTTTACTTGAAACTAGTGGTCTTGTCAACCATCAACATTTGATGCTTTTCTTGATTTCTACCTTCGTCGATTTCAGCATCACGAAGAGCTCGGGAATCGTTTTTGTCATCCCTTGCATATTATAGTTCATTACTAAGTTCTGGTAACTTGGTGATAGTGACTAGAGAACCTTGTCAATTACTATCTTATCTGGAAGATTAACTCCCACTTGATTCAAGCAATTGTAGTACCCAGACAATCAGAGCACATGCTCACTGGTTGAGCTATTCTTCTCCATCTTGTGGGCAAAGTACTGTCAGAGGTCTCATACCTCTCGACACGGGCATGAGTATGAAATACCAATTTCAACTCTTAGAACATCTTATATGCTCTGTGACATTCAAAACATTTTTGAAGTCCCGGTTCTAATCCGTAAAGCATGGTGCATTAAACTGTTAAGTAGTCATCATACCGAGCTTTGTCAAACGTTCATAACGTGTGCATCTACTCCTGCAATAGGTCTGTCACCTAGCGGTGCATCAAGGACATAATTCTTCTGTGCAGCAATGAGGATAATGCTCAGATCACGGATCTAGTCCGCATTATTGCTACTAACATCTTTCAAGATAGTTTTTCTCTAGGAACATATCAAAAATAAACAGGGAGCTACATCGCGAGCTTTTGATCTACAACATAGTTATGCAAATACTATCAGGACTAAGTTCATGATAAATTAAAGTCCAATTAATCATATTACTTAAGAACTCCCACTTAGATAGACATCCCTCTAATCATCTAAGTGATCACGCGATCCATATCAACTAAACCATGTCCGATCATCACGTGAGATGGAGTAGTTTTCAATGGTGAACATCACTATGTTGATCATATCTACTATATGATTCACGCTTGACCTTTCGGTCTCAGTGTTCTGAGGCCATATCTACATATGCTAGGCTCGTCAAGTTTAACCCAAGTATTCTGCGTGTGCAAAACTGGCTTGCACCCGTTGTATGTGAACGTAGAGCTTATCACACCCGATCATCACGTGGTGTCTCAGCACGAACAACTATCACAACGGTGCATACTCAGGGAGAAGACTTATACCTTGAAATTTTAGTGAGAGATCATCTTATAATGCTACTGCCGTACTAAGCAAAATAAGATGCATAAAGGATAAACATCACATGCAATCAATATAAGTGATATGATATGGCCATCATCATCTTGTGCCTTTGATCTCCATCTCCAAAGCATCATCATGATCACCATCGTCACCGGCTTGACACCTTGATCTCCATCGAAGCATCGTTGTCGTCTCGCCAACTTATTGCTTCTATGACTATCGCTACCGCTTAGTGATAAAGTAAAGCAATTACATGGCGATTGCATTTCATACAATAAAGTGACAACCATAAGGCTCCTGCCAGTTGCCGATAACTTTTACAAAACATGATCATCTCATACAACAATTTATATATCATCATGTCTTGACCATACCATATCACATCACAGCAAGCCCTGCAAAAACAAGTTAGACGTCCTCTACTTTGTTGTTGCAAGTTTTACATGGCTGCTACGGTCTTAGCAAGAACCATTCTTACCTACGCATCAAAACCACAACGATTTTTTTCAAGTGTGCTGTTTTAACCTTCAACAAGGACCGGGCGTAGTCACACTCGATTCAACTAAAGTTGGAGAAACAGACACCCACTAGCACGGCGGTAGAACCTAATGTCGGTTTGGGACGCTTCATCCAACAATACCGCCGAATCAAAGTATGACATGCTGATAAGCAGTATGACTATTATCGCCCACAACTCTTTGTGTTCTACTCGTGCATATAACATCTACGCATAGACCTGGCTCTGATACCACTATTGGGAACGCAGTATTTCGAAAATTTCCTACGAGGCAAGATCTATCTAGGAAAAGCATAGCAACGAGCGGGGAGAGTGTGTCCATGTACCCTCGTAGACCGAAAGCGGAAGCGTTAAGTAACGCGGTTGATGCAGTCGAACGTCTTCGCGATCTAACCGATCAAGAACCGAACGCACGGCACCTCCGCGATCTGCACACGTTCAGCTCGGTGACGTCCCTCGAACTCTTGATCCAGTTGAGGCCGAGGGAGAGTTTCGTCAGCACGACGGCGTGGTGACGATGATGATGAAGTTACTGGCGCAGGGCTTCGCCTAAGCACTACGACGATATGACCGAGGTGTGTAACTGTGGAGGGGGGCACCGCACACGGCTAAGACAAATCTTGAGTGCCTTTGGGGTGCTCCCCTCCCCCGTATATAAAGGAGGGAGGGCGGAGGCGGCCGGCCTAGGGGGCGCGCCAAGCATAGGGAGTCCTACTAGGACTCCCAAGTCCTAGTAGGATTCCCTTTCCTATTCGGAGTAGGAGAGAAGAAAAGAGAGGGAGAGGGAGAAGGAAAGGGGGGCCGCGCCCCACCCCTTGTCCAATTCGGTTTGGGCAGGGGGGAGGCACGCGCCACCTCTTGGCCCTTCTCCCCTCTCTCCACTAAAGCCCAATAAGGCCCATTACTTCTCCCGGCGAATTCCCGTAACTCCCCGGTACTCCGAAAAATACCCGAATCACTCGGAACCTTTCCGATGTCTAAATATAGCCTTCCAATATATGAATCTTGACCTCTCAACCATTTAGAGATTGCTCGTCATGTCCGTGATCTCATCCGGGACTCTGAACAACCTTCGGTCATCAAATCACATAAACTCATAATACAAATCGTCATCGAACGTTAAGCGTGCGGACCCTACGGGTTCGAGAACTATGTAGACATGAACGAGACTCATCTTCAGTCAATAACCAATAGTGAAACCTGGATGTTCATATTTGCTCCTACATATTCTACGAAAATCTTTATCGGTCAAACCGCATAACAACGTACATTGTTCCCTTTGTCATCGGTATGTTACTTGCCCAAGATTCGATCGTCGGTATCATCATACCTAGTTCAATCTCATTACCGGCAAGTCTCTTTACTCGTTCCGTAATGCATCATCTTGCAACTAACTCATTAGTCACATTGCTTGCAAGGCTTATAGTGATGTGCATTACCGAGAGGGCCCAGAGATACCTCTCCGATACATGGAGTGACAAATCCTAACCTCGATCTATGCCAACCCAACAAACACCTTCGGAGACACCTGTAGAGCATCTTTATAATCACCCAGTTACGTTGTGACGTTTGATAGCACACAAGGTGTTCCTCCGGTATTCGGGAGTTGCATAATCTCATAGTCAGAGGAACATGTATAAGTCATGAAGAAAGCAATAGCAATAAAACTCAACGATCATAATGCTAAACTAACGGATGGGTCTTGTCCATCAAATGACAACACATGTCTATGGTCAGGAAACATAACCATCTTTGATTAACGAGCTAGTCAAGTAGAGGCATACTAGGGACACTCTGTTTTGTCTATGTATTCACACATGTACTAAGTTTCTGGTTAATACAATTCTAGCATGAATAATAAACATTTATCATGATATAAGGAAATATAAATAACAACTTTATTATTGCCTCTAGGGCATATTTCCTTCAATTCCCTATGCCTCAGCCATAGGTTATATCATGTATGCTATGTAGTGTACCAGACCTGATGTGTGCCATAAATCTGGCAGGGTGGTACCAAAGTAATCCAGGAGTGGATCACTGGACAATGTTCAAGAATATCCTGAAGTACCTGAAAAGGACCAAGGATATGTTTCTTGTTTATGGAGGTGACAAAGAGCTCGTCTAAATGGTTACGTCGATGCTACCTTTGACACTGATGCGGATGACTCTAAGTCACAAACCGGATACGTATTTATTTTGAGTGGTGGAGCTGTCAGTTGGTGCAGTTCCAAGCAGAGCATCGCGGCGGGATCTACGTGTGAAGCGGAGTACATAGCTGCTTCGGAAGCAGCAAATGAAGGAGTCTGGATGAAGGATTTCATATCCGATCTAGGTGTAATACCTAGTGCATCAGGTCCAATGAAAATCTTTTTTGACAATACTGGAGCAATTGCCTTAGAGAAGGAATCCAGATTTCACAAAAGAACCAAACACATCAAGAGATGCTTCAACTCCATCTGTGTTCAAGTCAAGGAGGGAGACATAGAGATTTGCAAAATACATACGGATCTGAATGTAGCAGACCCGTTGACTAAGCCTCTTCCACGAGCAAAACATGATCAACACCAAGACTCCATGGGTGTTAGAATCATTACAATGTAATCTAGATTATTGACTCTAGTGCAAGTGGGAGACTGAAGGAAATATGCCCTAGAGGCAATAATAAATTTGTTATTTTATATTTCCTTATTCATGATAAATGTTTATTATTCATGCTAGAATTGTATTGATCGGAAACCTAAATACATGTGTGAATACATAGACAAACACTATGTCCCTAGTGAGCCCCTACTTGACTAGCTCGTTGATCAAAGATGGTTAAGGTTTCCTGACCATGGACATGAGTTGTCATTTTATAACGGGATCACATCATTAGGAGAATGATGTGATGGCCAAGACCCATCCGTTAGCTTAGCATAACGATCGTTCAGTTTTATTGCTATTGCTTTCTTCATGTCAAATACATATTCCTTCGACTATGAGATTATGCAACTCCCGGATACCAGAGCAATGCCTTGAGTGCTATCAAACGTCACAACATAACTGGCTGATTATAAAGATGCTCTACAGGTATCCCTGAAGGTGTTTGTTGAGTTGGCATAGATCGAGATTAGGATTTGTCACTCTGAGTTTCAGAGAGGTATCTCTGGGCCCTCTCAGTAATACACATCATAGGAAACCTTGCAAGCAAAGTGACTAATGAGTTAGTTACAGAATGATGTATTACGGAAGGAGTAAAGAGACTTTCGGTAACGAGATTGAACTAGGTATGAAGATACCGACGACTGAATCTCTGGCAAGTAACATACCGACAAAGGGAATTACATATGTTGTCATAATGGTTCGACTGATAAAGATCTTCGTAGAATATGTAGGAGCCAATATGAGCATCCAGGTTCTGCTATTGGTTATTGACTGGAGATGTGTCTCGGTCATGTCTACATAGTTCTCGAACCCGTAGGGTCCGCACACTTAACGTTCGCTGACGATATAGTGTTATATGAGTTATATGATTTGGTGATAGATGTTGTTCGGAGTCCCGGATGTGATCACGGACATGACGAGGAGCCTCGAAATGGTCGAGAGGTAAAGATTGATATATAGGACGATAGTATTCGGACACCGGAAGTGTTCCGGAGTGTATCGGGTATTTATCGGAGTACCGGAGGGGTTACGAGACACCCGCAGGAGAATATATGGGCCATATGGGCCATAAGTGGGGAGCACACCAGCCCACAAGGGGTGGCGCACCCCCCTATGGTAGGAGGCCGACTGGGAGAAGGAAAAGAGGGGCTTCTGCCCCCCGTTCCTTCTCTCTTCCCCCTTCCCTTTTCTCTCCGGTGATTTATGGAAGGGGGCGCCACTTGGGGAAACCCCTAGTAGGATTTGGATCCTACTTGGGGCGCACCCTGGCTGCCTCCGCTCTCCCTCCCACCTATATATATATATATATATGTGGGGGCGCCCTAGCACACCCAAGACAATTGCCTAGCCGTGTGTGGCGCCCACCTCCACCGTTTACTCCCACGGTCATATCTTCGTAGTGCTTAATTAGGCGAAGCCCTGCGCAGATCACTTCACCATCACCGTCACCATGCCTTCATGCTGACGGAACTCATCTACTACCTCGACAACTTGCTGGATCAAGAATACGAGGGACGTCACCGAGCTAGACGTGTGCAGAACTCGGAGGTGCCATACGTTCGGTACTTGATCGGTCGGAGCTAGAAGAAGTCCGACTACATCAACCGTGTTGTCAAACGCTTCGCTTACGGTCTACGAGGGTACGTAGACACACTCTCCCCCTCATTGCTATGCATCTCCATGGATAGATCATTGCGTGTGCGTAGAAAATTTTTTGTTTTCCATGCAACGTTTCCCAACAGCTGGATGCCAAGAACATTGGGGAGGCCGTCTTCAAGCTTCATGAGAAAATCGAGCATCTCCAAGCCCAGATCTATGACCTGCAAAACCAAAACTGTGAGTATGAGTACAGATTTAAGAGGATGAGTTTGGTTGCAGATTTGAGGATCCCGAAGACTCGTTCATCTTTCTATGATGGTGAGCCTATTCCTTGGAAGATGGACGACAAGCCCACATCATCAAAAACTCCATCACCACCTCCAAAGAAAGAGACATAAATACATGGGTATGGGCACTCCCTTGGCTACTACCAAGCTTGGGGGAGGTGCCCCCGTATCGGAGCACCATCACACTTTTACCTTTATCATTTTTCTTAGTTCGATCCTTTTGGTTATATGTTGATATAGTAGAATAAGTTTTTAGTATGATCTAGCTTTGAGTTTTGTTTTGATCTCTATCTATGTAATCGAGTCTGTGAGTTATATATAATAAAGAGTAGTTTTGAGTTGAGGGCTTTGCTTTCTTGCTATGATCTTGAGGGAATTAAATAAAAAGGAAAGAAATAAAAAGATCATATATTGATCTTATGGAGAGTAATGACCTCACATATAAAGAGTATGATGAATAAAAGTTGTTGAGAGTTGACAAACATAGTTTTGGTCATTGTTGCAATTAATAGGAAGTTATAAAGATGGAGAGGCTTCACATATAAATATACTATCTTGGACATCTTTTGTAATTGTGAGCACTCATTAAAATATGGCATGCTAAAAATTTGATGTTGGACAAGGAAGACAACATAATGGGTTATGTTTTCTTATATCCGAATAGAAGTTATATTGTCATAGATCATCCAACATGTTGAGCTTGACTTTCCCTCTCATGCTAGCAAAATTCTTTGCACCAAGTAGAGATACTACTTGTGCTTCCAAACATCCCTTAAACCACTTTTGCCATGAGAGTCCACCATACCTACCTATGGATTGAGTAAGATCCTTCAAGTAAGTTGTCATCGGTGCAAGCAATAAAAATTGCTCTCTAAATATGTATGATCTATTAGTGTGAAGAAAATAAGCTTTATACAAACTTGTGATATGGAAGAAATAAAAGCGACAGACTGCATAATAAAGTTCTTTATCACAAACGGCAATATAAAGTGACGTTCTTTTGCATTAAGATTTTGTGCATCCAACCATAAAAAGGATGACAACCTCTGCTTCCCTCTACGAAGGGCCTATCTTTTACTTTTATCTTCTACCCTTATACAAGAGTCATGGTGATCATCACCTTTCCTTTTTACACTTTTTCTTTTGGCAAGCACTATGAATTGGAGAGATCTGGATATATATATCCACTCGGATGTAGGTTATCATAAAGTATTATTGTTGACATTACCCTTGAGGTAAAAGGTTGGGAGGCGAAACTATAAGCCCATATCTTTCTCTGTGTCCGACTAAAGCTTTAAACCCATAAGTATCGCATGAGTGTTAGCAATTGTGAAAGATTAAATGATAATTGAGTATGTGGACTTGCTGAAAATCTCTTATATTGACTCTTTCTGATGTTATGATAAATTGCAACTGCTTCAATGACTGAGATCGTAGTTTCTTAGTCTTCAATGAAGTTTCTGATTCATACTTTACCTTGTGAATGAATTGTTACTTTAGCATAAGAAATTATATGACATTATATGTTGATGTTCTAAAGATGATCATGATGCCCTCATGTCCGTATTTTATTTTATCGACACCTCTATCTCTAAACATGTGGACATATTTTTCGATATCGGCTTTCGCTTGAGGACACGATAGGTCTAAGCTTGGGGGAGTTGATATGTCCATTTTGCATCATGCTTTTATATTGATATTTATTGCTTTAGGGGCTGTTGTTACACATTATATCACAATACGTATGCATTTTCTCTCTTATTTTATAAGGTTTACATGAAGAGGGAGAATGCCGGCAGCTGGAATTCTGGACTGGAAAATTAGCAAATATTAGAGACCTATTCTGCACAACTCCAAAAGTCCTGAAACTTCATTGAAGAATTATTTTGGAATATATAAAAAATATTGGGCGAAGAAAGCACCATAGGGGGCCACCTGCCATCCATAAGGGTAGAGGGCACGCCCTACCCCCCTGGGTGCGCCCCCTGCCTTGTGGGCCACCTGGAAGGCCCCCGATGCTCATCTTCTGCTATATGGTATGTTTTGACATGGAAAAATCAGAAGGAAGCTTAAAGGATGAAGCGTCGCCGTCTCGCGGCGGAACTTGGGCAGAACCAATCTAGGGCTCCGGCGGAGCTGTTCTGCCGGGGAAACTTCCCTCCCGGATGGGGAAATCGAAGCCATCATCATCACCAATGATCCTCTCATCGAGAGGGGGTCAATCTCCATCAACGTCTTCACCAGCACCATCTCCTCTCAAACCCTAGTTCATCTCTTGTATCTGATCTTTGTCTCAAAACCTCAGATTGGTACCTGTGGGTTGCTAGTAGTGTTGATTACTCCTTGTAGTTGATGCTAGTTGGTTTATTCAGTGGAAGATCATATGTTTAGATCCTTAATGATAATTAATACTCCTCTGACAAAGAACATGAATATGCTTTGTGAGTAGTTACGTTTGTTCCTGAGGACATGGGAGAAGTCTTGTTATAAGTAATCATGTGAATTGGTATTCGTTCGATATTTTGATGAGATGTATGTTGTCTCTCCTCTAGTGGTGTTATGTGAACGTCGACTACATGGAATTTCACCATGATTTGGGCCTAGGGCAAGGCATTGGGAAGTAATAAGTAAATGATGGGTTGCTAGAGTGACAGAAGCTTAAACCCTAGTTTATGCGTTGCTTCGTAAGGGGCTGATTTGGATCCATATGTTTCATGCTATGGTTAGATTTATCTTAATTCTTCTTTCGTAGTTGCGGATGCTTGCGAGTGGGGTTAATCATAAGTGGGAGGCTTGTCCAAGGATGTGCAGCACCCAAGCACCGGTCCACCCACATATCAAATTATTAAAGTAACGAACGTGAATCATATGAGCATGATGAAAACTAGCTTGACAGTAATTCCCATGTGTCCTCGGAAGCGCTTTGCTTTATATAAGAGTTCGTCCAGGATTGTCCTTTGCTACAAAAAGGATTGGGCCACCTTGCTGCACCTTATTTACTTTTGTTACTTGTTACCCGTTACAAATTATCTTATCACACAACTATCTATTACCGATAATTTCAGTGCTTGCAGAGAATACCTTGCTGAAAACCGCTTGTCATTTCCTTCTGCTCCTCGTTGGGTTAGACACTCTTATCGAAAGGACTATGATAAATCCCCTATACTTGTGGGTCATCAATCATCTCTTCGTCTGGCACTATGTCGT